>NC_141687.1:411567930-414146789 GCF_964263255.1 Lissotriton vulgaris
TGTAGCGTGACGCATTGCTTTGTTTCTTCCTGGTACAGTGCATGCTGGTGGTGATACGCATTGCATTATTCCTTCAATTGCAAGGTACTTGAGTGTGGCGCTACGTATGGCATTGTTCCTCTGTTGCACAGTATAAGAGAATATTGTTACGCACTGCAGTATTGTTTTCTTTTGCAACGTGTGTGATTCTTGCAATACGACTTGCCTTTTGGGAAACGGTTAGAAGTGAGCTTAACTGTTGGTTAGAAGTGGTGGTTGGGATTAGAACCTACCAACCCACCGGAAAGAATTCTACCCATTCTTATATGTTTATTTTGTATTGTGTGGTCGTATGGTATAAATGCTTATATAAAGATTATACTCATTTTATCAATACTCGTGTGGAGTCTAATTGTGACGACATCATGGGGTTACTGTGAGTGTGGTTGCACATACTGAACACTTGTGCCAAGCTACTAAGGGGCTGAGCAGGGCTATCTCAGACGGTGTCCTTACTTAGCCTAACGTTGAAGCGAGGGGTTGAAGATGCACGCCTCCAGCATTTGGTGGCGGCGGTAAGCAACCGGGACCTCCACTTCCAACAGTCAAACATAAAAACTCCAACCTACCGCCAGTTTACCCGGCATTGGCAGTGGCACCAATATCAGAAAATTGAGCTCCCCAGTTTGGAACTTCTTTACAGTTAGCCAGAAGGAGGGGAATTTTCCCTATGCTCCCTGTGCGGAGCAATTGTTTGTCAGGGTAAGCTTGGTACAAACTATTGTACCAGGGGTCAAATGACCCATTTGGTAAAGCACCATATGATCCGTTGGGAGGTGAACCTTAGCCCAAAAACTGCAAGTGTTGTAGGTGAAATTGGTGAAAGGCTGAGCAGGGAATACGATCCGATCACGGAGGAAGTTGAAGAAAGGAAGACATTTTCATTATGCAAAGTAGCCCTCTCCCCAGCACTGCAGTAATATTGCACACATGGGCAATATCGCAATGGCACAAGACTCAGGTCGAGACACCAAGGCAAGAGAGTACAGTGACTGCCCCACTGAAACCCACATTGAGTCTCCCACTGTCTGCTCTCAAGACATTACCTGCATCAGTGGCACCAGAAAAGAACAAAATCCAGACTTCTATTCCTAACATGTTTAGTTCGGAGGGGCAGTTTCAACACAACCACACAACCGCACATTTATACAACACAATGCTGGCTAAAATGTTAGCTCTGGCCCTTCTCTTCCTTTTTTGTTACTAGAAGGGGTGGGTTTTCTAGAATTTGTGGCAGTCACCTGCCTGGAATAGAAGGTTCCAATATGGTCCTATTTCCCTAGTTGCTAATACAGCACTACATCATGATGTGCTGGAATGGCTTGGACAAGCTTTGCTGTAGAGTGCTGTTCACATTATCCACCCGATGACAGACATGTGAAACAGTTGCCAAGTCACTGATTACATGTGCATCACTGCACATTGGATCTCTTTTGTGAGGGCTAGAAAAAAAATATCTGCAGGTGTTGATACTGCTGAGATTTTTAATGCTGCTCAGAAGCATGCAACAGTAGCCATGTTCGCCATGGAGATATTCCATACTGCTGCAAACATTTTGGAAGACATTAACAACAAGGTCTTTGAAGGAGCAGGAGAGCTTAAAATTGGACTTGTTGCTATGGGAAAATGCAGTAATATAGTTAAGGCCATGGCCGATGATGACTATTTCAGGGTCTTGTGTTTGGCACACTGCATCAACATCATTGTACAGGACATTCTCAAAAAAGAAGACCAAGCAACTTATTGTCCACCTGAATGTTTTGCCATTGTGCAACATTCTGTCCATCATCTTGTGTGTTTTGCTGTTCACCCTATGTGGGAAGGGTATGCCCAGACGTGGGTCCTGTGCTCACTAAGCCACTGGAGTCAAGCTATCCTGGCTGAAGATGGCTGATAGGCCGAAACCGGTCCTAGGATGCTTGATTCTGGTCCAGGGAAGACATGGCATGGCAGTTTGGACTGGACTGTTCCCATGAGGCACAGGGTCAAGGCTGATTTGCATATGGCCATGTCTGAACTGGGGGTGGCTTGGTGAGCAAAATAACGATGGATTAAACCCAGATCTGTGACTGGGGTGAATGTTTTGCCATTATGCAACATTCCGTCCATCATCTTGTGTGTTTTGCTGTTCACCCTATGTGGGAAGGGTATGCCCAGACGTGGGTCCCGTGCTCACTATGCCACTGGAGTCAAGCTATCCTGGCTGAAGACGGCTGCTAGCCAGAAACCGATCCAGGAAAGACATGGCACGGCAGTTCGGGCTGGACTGTTCCCATGAGGCACAGGGTCAAGACTGATTTGTATATGGCCATGTCTGAACTGGGGTGGCTTGGTGAGCACAATAACAATGGATTAAACCCAGATCTGTGACTGGGGGTGAATGTTTTGCCATTGTGCAACATTCCGTCCATCATCTTGTGTGTTTTGCTACATATTAACTAAGGCAGACGCACAGTGGACAGCAAACAATGCTATGCCGCCAATGTAACCAGGCAGCTGTTAGTTCACCAGGTGTCACTGGCAAAATGCCATGGGTAATGAGGGAGGAAGGTTATTGATGTGTGGGTAGGTAGAATATACGTAATATATATGAATATTTGAACAAGGCTGTCTCAGCTGAAACGCGTGGACGTTTGTCTCTCTACACGCCACCTGCAAATAATGAAAATTTCAGTTCCCATGGAGTGCCGTCTCCTGTACTATTCTTTTATTTGGAGCCGTTCCAAATATATATTGCAATGGAAGTCTCCATGGAACAAGAAGGTGCCAATGAAAGTGGTTTAAAAGAAAAATCCAAATACAACCCTATACTACCACCTGGGAACAAGATTGACCTATTCCAGGAACTTGTAATCAATGAGTTATACAAAATCAAACAAAATCAAACCAAAAACAACTTTACCACAAAAAAAAAAATTGATTATAAAAAATCTGTCTGAAGACAAAAAAATAGAGATAAAACCAGCGGACAAAGGTGGGAACATCATCATCATAAACAAAACAGATTATGCAGAGGAAGCACAACGCCAATTAATGGATAAACATTGCTATGAGCTACTGAAACAAGATCCAACTCCACACTTACAAAAAGAAATTACCAACTTGCTAAATATCTGAACTACTGCTGGCCTCATAAGTGATGATGAACAAAAATATATGACAAACAAATTTCCAACTCTACACATTCTATTGCCTCCCAAAAATCCACAAAAACAGCCAAAAACCACCAGGGAGGCCAATAGTTTCCGCTAATAACTCATTGCTTGAAGGAATGTCAAATTACTTCGACCAATTCCTAGCTCCTCTAGTCAGAGAGTTACCATCATTCATAAAAGATACAACTGACCTCTTAAAACGACTAGAAAACTTTGTTTGGAAACCTTCATTTAAACTCATCACCATGGATGTGACATCATTGTACACAAATATTGAGTACAACATTGGCATGAATGCGTGCAGATACTATCTGGGCAAAAGAAACATAAAATATAGGGAACACAATGAAATCTTGAACCACATGATTTTCTTATGCCTGCACAACAACTACTTCCTATTTGATAAAAACATCTTCAAACAAATACGGGGTTGTGCCATGGGCTTCTCCTTTTCACCTAATTATGCCAATCTCACCATGGGTTGGTACGAACAAAATGAGGCCTGGAAAACAGATAACTATGTGTGGAAAAAGAGGACGATACCATGGCTTAGATTCATAGACGATCTTTTTCTAATATGGGACAGTGAACAAACAGATTTTGAACAATATTTTGAAAAATTGAATAACACCTCGACAAATCTGAAGTTCACCTATGAAACAAGCAGCAACAGGGTAGTGTTTCTTGACACAGAGATCTACATTGAAAACAACTGTTGAGAAACCACACTACACCGGAAGAAAACTGAAACCAACTCTGTACTGCATGGACAAAGCTTTCATGAGGACAAACTAAAGAGAAGCATCCCATATGGAGAATTTCTCCGCATAAAAAGAAACTGTTCAAAACAATCAGAATTCTTCAAACACAGCACAGAGGCCTCAAACAGATTCATCAAAAGAAAATACCAACCCAATACGGTGAAACAATGTCTCCAAAAAGTAATTAAAACAGACAGAAAATACATTTTACATAAAGCTCAAGAAACCAAATCTGACAACAAAATCAGACTAATAACATCTTACAATGCAGAAAACGGCAACCTGATGAAAAGAATCAAAAAACATTGGGGCATCTTACGTGCAGACTCAACTCTATCAAAGATCATTGGAGAACATCCCCATGTTACTTTTCGCCGAGCAAAAAATCTGGGTGACCAATTGGTGCACAGCCACTTTAAAAACACTCCCAACGTAAATTGGATGCATCGTGAGGGCTTCTGGCCGTGCAAACAATGTAAGGTTTGCCGGATTGCATCAGCAACAAAAGAAATTACTGTGTTTGGGGGCAAAAAGTGGAAAATAAAACAACACCTAACGTGCAAAAGTACATTTGTAGTGTACATGGTAACATGCCCCTGCGCCAAAAGTTACATCAGCAGCACCATCTTTGAGGCCAAGAAAAGGATCCTTGAGCACACAAGAGCTGTAACGCATCAAGACCAATCCAATGCAATTGCTAAGCATATGACACAGTACCACAATAACAACTGGAAAACCCTCAAGTACTGTTCAATTGACCAGCAGGCAAACTCGGAAAGAGGAGGAAATCGCAGAAAAGCATTGAGACAAAAGGAATCAAAACATATCATCAGCTTCAGGACCCTCGAGCCATATGGCCTCAATCAGACAGAAGAACTACATGTCTATCTGTAACACAGTCTCAAAACCATCAGTAACAGAAAACTACAACATTGTTGTCACATGATAATGATTTGAGAGGACTCACTCATCAGAGAGATGATACTCTCATAATCACCTTGTACTTAGAGACATAGCATTGACTAACCCATGACTATTGTGAAAATGTTCACCAGAGAGCATGTACTACGACACAATGACAGCTATGATTGCTAGTCACCAATGACTGAAAAATATGAACTAAAAACATTGTTCTAATGTCCACAAAATCCAAAGAGATGCTTCCATACAATTTTATTGTAAATTGAGCACTTTAACACTTTTTTTCACGTGAAAAACTATGTTACCCATGATGCAATGCATTTCACTGTTAAGTTTTTTTCACTGTGCACTAAAATAAAAGTAGGCTCATGTTGGACCTAAACACCCGTGATCAAGCCTTCGGCTGAAGGCGAAACGCGTTGGGTTAAGACGAGTATGCTGGAAATAAAGCAGTTGGTCTAAAACGGAAAATTGCCTGAGTGAGTGCCTCCTTACCGGTTTTTAGCCGGTCTTCTTGTGTGATATATATATATATAGCGCTTGAAATTTACTGTGAGACAAGGGAGTACTCTAAAATACCACTTCTCACCGCTGTGAGGCAGGCGCTCATTGCATTGTTCTTTTATTATTATTATTATTATTATTTACCCTTGGCTTTGCTACTCACCATTTAAGTTTTACACACTGTCAATCCAGTTTACTCTTCACCATGGAAAACCATCCATCCATCCATATATACATACATTCAAACATGGCTCTCAGTCTCAATGAACCTTTTACCAGCGTCATTTACCTACCAATGCATCGTTCTTTCATCCATCAAACCCACCCAAGGATTCCTTTCACCCACCCTGGCAGGCATCCTTTCACCCACACATTTTTCATCCACCCAGGCAGGCATCCTTTCTTTCACCTGTATACCCTTCATCCATCCTTCACCCACCCATGCACCCTAGGTGCCACCCACATATATGCATCCTTTCACCCACGCATCCTTCTCTTCCAATCATATTACATTTAACCCATCCTTTCTCCTTCCATCCTAGTTTGGCTTTTCCATCAATCCACATAGTTAAAGGTCTATGTGAAACTTTGTCTACTGATTTGCAGACTGAAGATGCCACCATTACTCAAAGCCAGCTGTATATGCTGAAGAGGACGTGTTCAACTGTTCACAAGTCAACAGTACACCCTTTCAATGACTATATAATTAATTGCCAATAAGCAAGCAATATTATTTACCACCGCCAGCCACTACCGCTGGCTCACCCCCTACTGCTGCTGCATCTGTAGAGTGGCTGGCACCGTCACTGCTGGGCCCCTCATTGGTGGTTGTTGCGGCTAGAAAAACATTACACATTTTTAGATGCCAGACATGCTTCCCCTTATATTCGTTTTTATAGTAAAATATAACCTCACACATCGTTCCAATGTGGATACAGCATTATCAATCAAAAATATAGGGTTGGGCATTATGTTGGTGGCAATTTTTGAAAGGCCTTATGAATCTGAGTTTTTTAAAAGAATAAGAGTGAACATCTGGGCATATGGCCTTGGTTGGCAAATGCTATGGGGCTCTTCTTACTTACTTCCAGCCATGGTGCACCTTGAGTTGCTAATAATACTAGGCCTATGCTAAGAGACACAACTTTGGGATGCCCAACAAGACAATGGCCACTCTTGTTTTACTGATTGAGCATGTGCAAGTAAAATAAAGCCTTTTCTTCTCCACAGACATGTATATAATAGGGCATGAGATCTGCATGGCAGAGTAGTAGTTCGTGATCAGTAGGTTCTCTGAGTCTTCACAGCACCACCACTAGGCAGTCCCCAAAATATAAAAGGGGTGAGGGAAGGCTGACTGACAAAGCATAAGAAAGGAAGCGTTACACGGATTTCGATGGAGCAGGTGCATGTAGGATTCAGACCCATGCCCTGAGCGAACCAGTAGAAACGGAGAGCCACCCCCGTGTCCCTTTCGGTTAAGCCCGACTACAGATTGCCAGCCCACGAGGTTCCTGGCTAACATACGGAGCAATGACTAACCCTCCCTTACACAGCGAACCAATGTAAACAGAGCTAAACCCCCGTGTTTCGACCAGCCCCACAGCAGATTACCAGCCAATGAGATATTGCGGGCCTCCGACTGAGATCGAACAACACCACGGAACTGCCCTATGTCAGGACCGGTTATCAGGTATCATCTAACTAAGGACCGTTCCCTATAGAACTTTTCAATCGCTATACCCAGGAACCGCCCACCCCCTCCCCCTGTCCTGAAGAAGACCCGCCATGTAAGGGGTAATACTCCCTACAAGTACACTACCCACTACAGCACATGATTTGAGTGTGATTAATGGACACCTGTCATTTTGTGATGCGGCAATAATGTTGATTTTGAGCTTAGAGATTAATTCAGCTTAGGCTCCCTTGTGAAGCCATCTTTCAATTGTTAGCAATAATTTACAATTGATTTGTCTTGTCACCTGTACCTACACTTTCCCCACACTGCACTCCCTTCATTCCCTTGTAAAGTGGGCACTGCTATAATACGTTTTGGTCTACTACATGTATATATGCACTTTAAAAGAAAAATACAGTAAAAACGTACATACACTATTCTGAATAAACAATAGTGTTTCTAAAAAGAATTGGTTTAATGAATTGTGTAAATGTATGACTAACTCTATGGTCTGGGACCACCTCTCATATAACGCATCTGTAGAGTGGCTGGCACCGTCACTGCTGGGCCCCTCATTGGTGGTTGTTGCGGCTAGAAAAACATTACACATTTTTAGATGCCAGACATGCTTCCCCTTATATTCGTTTTTATAGTAAAATATAACCTCACACATCGTTCCAATTTGGTTACAGCATCCTCAATCAAAAATATAGGGTTGGGCATTATGTTGGTGGCAATTTTTGAAAAGCCTTATGAATCTGAGTTTTTTAAAAGAATAAGAGTGAACAACTGGGCATATGGCCTTGGTTGGCAAATGCTATGGGGCTCTTCTTACTTACTTCCAGCCATGGTGCACCTTGAGCTGCTAATAATACTAGGCCTATGCTAAGAGACACAACTTTGGGGTGCCCAACAAGACAATGGCCACTCTTGTTTTACTGATTGAGCATGTGCAAGTAAAATAAAGCCTTTTCTTCTCCACAGACATGTATATAATAGGGCATGAGATCTGCATGGCAGAGTAGAAGTTCGTGATCAGTAGGTTCTCTGAGTCTTCACAGCACCACCACTAGGCAGTCCACAAAATATAAAAGGGGTAGGGAAGGCTGACTGACAAAGCATAAGAAAGGAAGCTACAGACAGACTAGTACAGAGACAGTTTAAAGTAAAGTACAGAAACTTGAAATATAGAAAATAAATACGTAAATATGATATTGCAGGGATAACATAATTTTGAAACAGATGGATCGAAAAGGATATGAAAACAAATTAAGAAATGGGTAGAAATAATAATTCAGAAAAAGTAGCTATAAAATTTAGGGAAATAAATATTAATGTTAACAACAGTAGTACTTAACTGGGGCCAACAGAGCCATCGGCCGAGGAATTTTGGGACTGGGAGGCACCTCTAGCTCTCTTACCTGTCTCAGCTCTTTCCCTGCCCCTAGATGCTGTTGTAAGACATAAAGACAAAAACAGATTGATGGTAAATTAATAATCTCTCCAAAAATATTTTTTGCCAGGCAAAGGCAATTGCAAAAACATAGAATTTTTTCTAAATTAGATCGACCTGTAATATTGTGGACCACCCTATCCTATTCCAAATTTCCTAAACTTATGTAGCTCTATTCCAAATTGATTAAACTACAATTTGCAATTAATAATACATTGCAATAAATTATGTTTGCTTCTTCTCATCTCATTTGCAATATCTCAACCCCCTTTGATGGCCAAATTCACTAAGTCTGCATTTTTCTTTAAATGCATTATAAGATGCATGCATATACAACAAATTGGTTGCTTGTCACTGTACAAGCTAAAAAAATAGCTAAAAACTGAAGTGAGAGGACGTGCATTGCTAAATTACCAATCCTAACTACCACTAGTATCTTAGTGACAGAACAAAGAAGTCTCTGCTTCACTTCTTACATATTCAGCCCAAGAGAGCATCAACAAGTACAATGAGGTAGTGCCAAACACCTATCTAGACTAACAATCACCTGCTATTTGTAAACTTAACTTACCTGCCTGTGAGCAGCATGCTTGCTAGTATATTAGCAATAGCATAGAGAACACATGTAATAATAATATTAATAAGTACTCACCGAGCCCCGCGACCTTCACTCCTAGCAGGTCCAGCAGGTCCTCGTCTCGGTCCAGGATGTTGGAGCAATGGTGCATTAGCTGCTGCTGGGTGCACCGGACCAGAGAGTGGTGGCATACTGCCCAGCGCACCCTCTCCCAACACTGCCGGCGATCCATCAGTCCGGACCCAGACTTGTGCCTACTGCCAGGTTGGAGGGGCGGTGGCATTGGACATAAAAGAACAGTGCTGCCATCTCCACCTCTGAAAACAAAGCATGGAGCTGCATTCCTTCCTGGCGCTGCCTTCCACAAGTAAGGGCGGCTGCTGCCCTTTTCTTTTTTTGTACCACTGCTCTGCCATGGCTCTGGGTAGGGGGAGGAAAAAAAGAAACAAGAAAAAGAACTTAGGAAGGTAAAAAAAGTTAGTAAAGTAAAAAAAAAAGAAAGTACAAAACTAAAACAAAACCAAAAAGTAGACAAAATTAAAAATACACACTCATAAAGACAAAAGTACAGATAATAAATAAAAATTGGGGGAAAATGGTTTAGAAGGCAAGGATTAAATAGATTTGAAAAGGATAAAATATTAGGCGCCAGCACCATAAATAGAGTGAGAAACAAGATGGTCGCGCCCATGCACTCAGCGTGGTGGTTTGCACTAGAATTTCACCAGAGACCGCATTTTACATTTACGTACGTACGTCACGCAAATGGGCGGAACACTGGAACTCCTCCCGATTGCAGAGTTTTTTACAACTATGTGGAGTTCCGCGTAGCACTGTTCAGCAAACTCCGCCCTGGCCAATTTAATACTTTAATTTGCCCTAGCTAGGCCTGTATTTACTTCTGCATAACATGCTGTTTTCCCTTTTCTGCTTGCATGCCTTTTCCTTGCATGTGTGTTCACATGGTTTGTTACTGTTGAGAATAGATACAACACTGTATCTGCATAGAGAGAAACTGAGAAAAGGGCCTTGACAAGGAACATGGAAAGCCAGAGCGTCAACTGAAAGTTTCAATTTATTAATGTTTTAGTGAGCCACAGGTAATTAAGGACAATATAATTCCCATATTTGGCCTAGGATACTTGGTGAATGTTACAGCTTAGAACATGAGAATGGAAAAGGACAATGGAGCCCCGATGATGCGAACCGTGTGGAGTTACTTTGGAGATTCTGGTGGAAATAATTAGTGTTAACACTGTTGGAGGTTACGCCACTATCCTTTGGACTTTGTGAGGGTAAGACTTCTGTGCTCATCCCCTTTGATTCTTTACTGAGTGTGACTTAGGGTAAACACTCATTTCCCTGAGCCAAGAAGATTCTTGACCGAGCTTCTGAAATGCTGGCACCTTCCTGCACTTACCCACATTTGTCCTGTTTATCTAAATGTCCCTGACTTTTCAGATCCTGTTAAGTTTTAAACCATCCTCCTTAGTTTGGACTGTGCATATAAGAGAGAATAAGAAACCCTGCATCACTATGGATCTATTTTATTGCCCTCATACCTTAACAAACATTAATAGCTCCTAGCACTAAAGGCCATTAAAGATACTTTATTGTGGGCATCAATGGGTCTAGTCAGCAGGGTACCATAATGATCAATTGCATTCAAAAGTATTACTAGCTGCATCCAGTAAGGAGTTGTAAAGGCAAAGTACATTAATGAGTTTCAATGGCATTAATCCTACATTTATGTCATGTGGTGTATATACAATACTATACTGAAAGAGCATCATGTTAACAAACACTGTTTACCCTGGTTTGGCTTGTCAACACGTTAAAATTAGAAATAAAGTAGGAACAAAACAAGATGGCTGCCCTTGAAGCTGTTTCAGAAGCATTCTAGACAATCACATTTTGCTATAGTAGTGAACATTTGGGAAAGTTCAGCCAACTTGATGTATTCTTTTTCGTTTTCAAAATGTTCCCAATGGTTGTGGACATTAATTGAAATATACCGAAATTGTGCATGTTCAATGTTTTTTTATAGTTTTTTTGCTTATATTAAAAAACTGCAGAAAAAAAACACACCAAGCCAAGAAAGGAACCAAATGGAGACAGGCATTACATTCCCAACAAATTTGATGCACTTATAATCAGCTGTTATTAACATGGTGATTCCATATTAAATGAAAAAACCCTGTCTTAGGCCCTCTTGTGGGTTTCTCGCCTTTTACAAAGCTTCGATAAATTTGGCAAAGCTAAATCCTCTAGCTTATACTGGTTTATCGCGACGTTTGCAGCAAACCGGGGAACCGATAGAGAAAAGATATCAACAATTAGCTTTTCTTTTAAGTATATTGCAAACCTTAGAGAGTTGTGAATCCCGCATCGGTATTAGAAACAGAAAGACGGTGGAAGAAGAAAAAAGAGAGAGAGGAGATGAAAACAATGAAAGAAGGATTGAGAACGAGAGTGGGAAAAAGAAGGAGAGAGACCATTCAGAAAGAGCAACTGTGGGGTTGTACCTATTCTGAGAGGTCTACCTATCTTTGTTCCATTTTCTGAACTGATTTTTGTTGGTATGAGCGCTCTGGGAACGTGAAACTATATTTAGTCTCACAGTGCATATGTTCTTCCCCAAAGACATAAAGTAAAATTTTATTTTCCAGTATGGCCAAGGTACTTTTGCATGGGAATTACACCATGGCACGAAATGTAGTGTCACATGTGGGTTGTAAAAAACAGCAGGTCTGGGAGCACACCGCTCACCTATCAAGCAAGGTTCGCCCCTGGCATTCTGGGTAATGCAGTCTCTGGTAGTTTGCCTCGTAGAAGTGTTGGCGAGTGTTTCGCCAAGGTTGGCGCAAATGTGCTGATCTCTAGACACCAGTGTTTCAGGTTCATTAACCTTCGTCAGTAGAGATTACAGACTAGTTTTAGGGGTTTGCTGAATAGGTTGCCGAAATCGTCTCAGGTCTGGTACCGCTCACTGACGCGCAGGGCATCAACCACGAGCTCGTCAGCTCCATGACTCACGGGAGTCTGGGTAATGCAGTCTCTGGTAGTTTGCCTCGTAGAAGTGTTGTCGAGTGTTTCACCAAACACCGGTGTCTAGAGATCAGCACATTTGCGCCAACCTTGGCGAAACACTCGACAACACTTCTACGAGGCAAACTACCAGAGACTGCATTACCCAGAATGCCAGGGGCGAACCTTGCTTGATAGCTGAGCGGTGTGTTCCCAGACCTGCTGTTTTTTCTAATGGACTCCCGTGAGTCATGGAGCTGACGAGCTCGTGGTTGATGCCCTGCGCGCCAGTGAGCGGTACCAGACCTGAGACGATTTCGGCAACCTATTCAGCAAACCCCTAAAACTAGTCTGTAATCGCTACTGATGAAGGTTAATGAACCTGAAACACCGGTGTCTAGAGATCAGCACATTTGCGCCAACCGTGGTGAAACACTCGACAACACTTCTACGAGGCAAACTACCAGAGACTGCATTACCCAGAATGCCAGGGGCGAACCTTGCTTGATAGGTGAGCGGTGTGCTCCCAGACCTGCTGTTTTTTCTAATGGACTCCCGTGAGTCATGGAGCTGACGAGCTCGTGGTTGATGCCCTGCGCGCCAGTGAGCGGTACCAGACCTGAGACGATTTCGGCAACCTATTCAGCAAACCCCTAAAACTAGTCTGTAATCTCTACTGACGAAGGTTAATGAACCTGAAACACCGGTGTCTAGAGATCAGCACATTTGCGCCAACCTTGGCGAAACACTCGACAACACTTCTACGAGGCAAACTACCAGAGACTGCATTACCCAGAATGCCAGGGGCGAACCTTGCTTGATAGGTGAGCGGTGTGCTCCCAGACCTGCTGTTTTTTCTAATGGACTCCCATGAGTCATGGAGCTGATGAGCTCGTGGTTAATGCCCTGCGCGCCAGTGAGCGGACCAGACCTGAGACGATTTCGACAACCTATTCAGCAAACCCCTAAAACTAGTCTGTAATCTCTACTGACGAAGGTTAATGAACCTGAAACACCGGTCTAAGAATCAGCACATTTCTACAGCCACTCCGACAACACTTTCGCCACATCTAGGCAAACACCAGACAACACTTTACCGAGCAATCTACCAGAGACTGCATTACCTGATAGCACGGGGACTGCTAGAGGAGGGTGTGCTCCCAGACCTGCTGTTTTTTCTAATCGACTCCCGTGAGTCATGGAGCTGACGAGCTCGTGGTTGATGCCCTGCGCGCCAGTGAGCGCTACCAGACCTGAGACGATTTCGGCAACCTATTCAGCAAACCCCTAAAACTAGTCTGTAATCTCTACTGACGAAGGTTAATGAACCTGAAACACCGGTGTCTAGAGATCAGCACATTTGCGCCAACCTTGGCGAAACACTCGACAACACTTCTACGAGGCAAACTACCAGAGACTGCATTACCCAGAATGCCAGGGACGAACCTTGCTTGATAGGTGAGCGGTGTGCTGCCAGACCTGCTGTTTTTTCTAATGGACTCCCGTGAGTCATGGAGCTGACAAGCTCGTGGTTGATGCCCTGCGCGCCAGTGAGCGGTACCAGACCTGAGACGATTTCGGCAACCTATTCAGCAAACCTCTAAAACTAGTCTGTAATCTCTACTGACGAAGGTTAATGAACCTGAAACACCGGTGTCTAGAGATCAGCACATTTGCGCCAACCTTGGTGAAACACTCGACAACACTTCTACGAGGCAAACTACCAGAGACTGCATTACCCAGAATGCCAGGGGCGAACCTTGCTTGATAGGTGAGCGGTGTGCTCCCAGACCTGCTGTTTTTTCTAATGGACTCCCGTGAGTCATGGAGCTGACGAGCTCGTGGTTGATGCCCTGCGCGCCAGTGAGCGGTACCAGACCTGAGACGATTTCGGCAACCTATTCAGCAAACCCCTAAAACTAGTCTGTAATCTCTACTGACGAAGGTTAATGAACCTGAAACACCGGTGTCTAGAGATCAGCACATTTGCGCCAACCTTGGCGAAACACTCGACAACACTTCTACGAGGCAAACTACCAGAGACTGCATTACCCAGAATGCCAGGGGCGAACCTTGCTTGATAGGTGAGCGGTGTGCTCCCAGACCTGCTGTTTTTTCTAATGGACTCCCGTGAGTCATGGAGCTGACGAGCTCGTGGTTGATGCCCTGCGCGCCAGTGAGCGGTACCAGACCTGAGACGATTTCGGCAACCTATTCAGCAAACCCCTAAAACTATTCTGTAATCTCTACTGACGAAGGTTAATGTACCTGAAACACCGGTGTCTAGAGATCAGCACATTTGCGCAAACCTTGGCAAAACACTCGACAACACTTCTACGAGGCAAACTACCAGAGACCGCATTACCCAGAATGCCAGGGGCGAACCTTGCTTGATAGGTGAGCGGTGTGCTCCCAGACCTGCTGTTTTTTCTAATGGACTCCCGTGAGTCATGGAGCTGACAAGCTCGTGGTTGATGCAATGCGCGCCAGTGAGCGGTACCAGACCTGAGACGATTTCGGCAACCTATTCAGCAAACCCCTAAAACTAGTCTGTAATCTCTACTGACAAAGGTTAATGAACCTGAAACACTGGGGTCTAGAGATCAGCACATTTGCGCCAACCTTGGCGAAACACTCGACAACACTTCTACGAGGCAAACTACCAGAGACTGCATTACCCAGAATGCCAGGGGCAAACCTTGCTTGATAGGTGAGCGGTGTGCTCCCAGACCTGCTGTTTTTTCTAATGGACTCCCGTGAGTCATGGAGCTGACGAGCTCGTGGTTGATGCCCTGCGCGCCAGTGAGCGGTACCAGACCTGAGACGATTTTGGCAACCTATTCAGCAAACCACTAAAACTAGTCTGTAATCTCTACTGACGAAGGTTAATGAACCTGAAACACCGGTGTCTAGAGATCAGCACATTTGCGCCAACCTTGGCGAAACACTCGACAACACTTCTACGAGGCAAACTACCAGAGACTGCATTACCCAGAATGCCAGGGGCGAACCTTGCTTGATAGGTGAGCGGTGTGCTCCCAGACCTGCTGTTTTTTCTAATGGACTCCCGTGAGTCATGGAGCTGATGAGCTCGTGGTTGATGCCCTGCGCCCCTGTGAGCGGTACCAGACCTGAGACGATTTTGGCAACCTATTCAGCAAACCCCTAAAACTAGTCTGTAATCTCTACTGACGAAGGTTAATGAACCTGAAACACCGGTGTCTAGAGATCAGCACATTTGCGCCAACCATGGCGAAACACTCGACAACACTTCTACGAGGCAAACTACCAGGGACTGCATTACCCAGAATGCCAGGGGCGAACCTTGCTTGATAGGTGAGCGGTGTGCTCCCAGACCTGCTGTTTTTTCTAATGGACTCCCATGAGTCATGGAGCTGACGAGCTCGTGGTTGATGCCCTGCGCGCCAGTGAGCGCTACCAGACCTGAGACGATTTCGGCAACCTATTCAGCAAACCCCTAAAACTAGTCTGTAATCTCTACTGACGAAGGTTAATGAACCTGAAACACGGGTGTCTAGAGATCAGCACATTTGCGCCAACCTTGGCGAAACACTCGATAACACTTCTACGAGGCAAACTACCAGAGACTGCATTACCCAGAATGCCAGGGGCGAACCTTGCTTGATAGGTGAGCGGTGTGCTCCCAGACCTGCTGTTTTTTCTAATGGACTCCCGTGAGTCATGGAGCTGACGAGCTTGTGGTTGATGCCCTGCGCGCCAGTGAGCGGTACCAGACCTGAGACGATTTCGGCAACCTATTCAGCAAACCCCTAAAACTAGTCTGTAATCTCTACTGACGAAGGTTAATGAACCTGAAACACCGGTGTCTAGAGATCAGCACATTTGCGCCAACCTTGGCGAAACACTCGACAACACTTCTACGAGGCAAACTACCAGAGACTGCATTACCCAGAATGCCAGGGGCGAACCTTGCTTGATAGGTGAGCGGTGTGCTCCCAGACCTGCTGTTTTTTCTAATGGACTCCCGTGAGTCATGGAGCTGACGAGGTCGTGGTTGATGCCCTGCGCGCCAGTGAGCGGTACCAGACCTGAGACGAATTCGGCAACCTATTCATCATACCCCTAAAACTATTCTGTAATCTCTACTGACGAAGGTTAATGAACCTAAAACACCGGTGTCTAGAGATCAGCACATTTGCGCCAACCTTGGCGAAACACTCGACAACACTTCTACGAGGCAAACTACCAGAGACTGTATTACCCAGAATGCCAGGGGGGAACCTTGCTTGATAGGTGAGCGGTGTGCTCCCAGACCTGCTGTTTTTTCTAATGGACTCCCGTGAGTCATGGAGCTGACGAGCTCCTGGTTGATGCCCTGCGCGCCAGTGAGCGGTACCAGACCTGAGACGATTTCGGCAACCTATTCAGCAAACCCCTAAAACTAGTCTGTAATCTCTACTGATGAAGGTTAATGAACCTGAAACACCGGTGTCTAGAGATCAGCACATTTGCGCCAACCTTGGCGAAACACTCGACAACACTTCTACGAGGCTAACTACAAGAGACTGCATTACCCAGAATGCCAGGGGCGAACCTTGCTTGATAGGTGAGCGGTGTGCTCCCAGACCTGCTGTTTTTTCTAATGGACTCCCGTGAGTCATGGAGCTGACGAGCTAGTGGTTGATGCCCTGCGCGCCAGTGAGCGGTACCAGACCTGAGACGATTTTGGCAACCTATTCAGCAAACCCCTAAAACTAGTCTGTAATCTCTACTGACGAAGGTTAATGAACTTGAAACACCGGTGTCTAGAGATTAGCACATTTGCGCCAACCTTGGCGAAACACTCAACAACACTTCTACGAGGCAAACTACCAGAGACTGCATTACCCAGAATGCCAGGGGCGAACCTTGCTTGATAGGAGAGGGGTGTGCTCCCAGACCTGCTGTTTTTTCTAATGGACTCCCGTGAGTCATGGAGCTGACGAGCTCGTGGTTGATGCCCTGCGCGCCAGTGAGCGGTACCAGACCTGAGACGATTTTGGCAACCTATTCAGCAAACCCCTGAAACTAGTCTGTAATCTCTACTGACGAAGGTTAATGAACCTGAAACACCGGTGTCTAGAGATCAGCACATTTGCGCCAACCTTGGCGAAACACTCGACAACACTTCTACGAGGCAAACTACCAGAGACTGCATTACCCAGAATGCCAGGGGCGAACCTTGCTTGATAGGTGAGCGGTGTGCTCCCAGACCTGCTGTTTTTTCTAATGGACTCCCGTGAGTCATGGAGCTGACGAGCTTGTGGTTGATGCCCTGCGCGCCAGTGAGCGGTACCAGACCTGAGACGATTTCGGCAACCTATTCAGCAAACCCCTAAACCTAGTCTGTAATCTCTACTGACGAAGGTTAATGAACCTGAAACACCGGTGTCTAGAGATCAGCACATTTGCGCCAACCTTGGCGAAACACTCGACAACACTTCTACGAGGCAAACTACCAGAGACTGCATTACCCAGAATGCCAGGGGCGAACCTTGCTTGATAGGTGAGCGGTGTGCTCCCAGACCTGCTGTTTTTTCTAATGGACTCCCGTGAGTCATGGAGCTGACGAGCTCGTGGTTGATGCCCTGCGCGCCAGTGAGCGGTACCAGACCTGAGACGAATTCGGCAACCTATTCAGCATACCCCTAAAACTATTCTGTAATCTCTACTGACGAAGGTTAATGAACCTAAAACACCGGTGTCTAGAGATCAGCACATTTGCGCCAACCTTGGCGAAACACTCGACAACACTTCTACGAGGCAAACTACCAGAGACTGCATTACCCAGAATGCCAGGGGGGAACCTTGCTTGATAGGTGAGCGGTGTGCTCCCAGACCTGCTGTTTTTTCTAATGGACTCCCGTGAGTCATGGAGCTGACGAGCTCCTGGTTGATGCCCTGCGCGCCAGTGAGCGGTACCAGACCTGAGACGATTTCGGCAACCTATTCAGCAAACCCCTAAAACTAGTCTGTAATCTCTACTGATGAAGGTTAATGAACCTGAAACACCGGTGTCTAGAGATCAGCACATTTGCGCCAACCTTGGCGAAACACTCGACAACACTTCTACGAGGCTAACTACCAGAGACTGCATTACCCAGAATGCCAGGGGCGAACCTTGCTTGATAGGTGAGCGGTGTGCTCCCAGACCTGCTGTTTTTTCTAATGGACTCCCGTGAGTCATGGAGCTGACGAGCTAGTGGTTGATGCCCTGCGCGCCAGTGAGCGGTACCAGACCTGAGACGATTTTGGCAACCTATTCAGCAAACCCCTAAAACTAGTCTGTAATCTCTACTGACGAAGGTTAATGAACTTGAAACACCGGTGTCTAGAGATTAGCACATTTGCGCCAACCTTGGCGAAACACTCAACAACACTTCTACGAGGCAAACTACCAGAGACTGCATTACCCAGAATGCCAGGGGCGAACCTTGCTTGATAGGTGAGGGGTGTGCTCCCAGACCTGCTGTTTTTTCTAATGGACTCCCGTGAGTCATGGAGCTGACGAGCTCGTGGTTGATGCCCTGCGCGCCAGTGAGCGGTACCAGACCTGAGACGATTTTGGCAACCTATTCAGCAAACCCCTGAAACTAGTCTGTAATCTCTACTGACGAAGGTTAATGAACCTGAAACACCGGTGTCTAGAGATCAGCACATTTGCGCCAACCTTGGCGAAACACTCGACAACACTTCTACGAGGCAAACTACCAGAGACTGCATTACCCAGAATGCCAGGGGCGAACCTTGCTTGATAGGTGAGCGGTGTGCTCCCAGACCTGCTGTTTTTTCTAATGGACTCCCGTGAGTCATGAAGCTGACGAGCTTGTGGTTGATGCCCTGCGCGCCAGTGAGCGGTACCAGACCTGAGACGATTTCGGCAACCTATTCAGCAAACCCCTAAACCTAGTCTGTAATCTCTACTGACGAAGGTTAATGAACCTGAAACACCGGTGTCTAGAGATCAGCACATTTGCGCCAACCTTGGCGAAACACTCGACAACACCTCTACGAGGCAAACTACCAGAGACTGCATTACCCAGAATGCCAGGGGCGAACCTTGCTTGATAGGTGAGCGGTGTGCTCCCAGACCTGCTGTTTTTTCTAATGGACTCCCGTGAGTCATGGAGCTGACGAGCTTGTGGTTGATGCCCTGCGCGCCAGTGAGCGGTACCAGACCTGAGACGATTTCGGCAACCTATTCAGCAAACCCCTAAACCTAGTCTGTAATCTCTACTGACGAAGGTTAATGAACCTGAAACACCGGTGTCTAGAGATCAGCACATTTGCGCCAACCTTGGCGAAACACTCGACAACACCTCTACGAGGCAAACTGCCAGAGACTGCATTACCCAGAATGCCAGGGGCGAACCTTGCTTGAAAGGTGAGCGGTGTGCTCCCAGACCTGCTGTTTTTCCTAATGGACTCCCATGAGTCATGGAGCTGACGAGCTCGTGGTTGATGCCCTGCGCGCCAGTGAGCGGTACCAGACCTGAGACGATTTCGGCAACCTATTCAGCAAACCCCTAAAACTAGTCTGTAATCTCTACTGACGAAGGTTAATGAACCTGAAACACCGGTGTCTAGAGATCAGCACATTTGCGCCAACCTTGGCGAAACACTCGACAACACTTCTACGAGGCAAACTACCAGAGACTGCATTACCCAGAATGCCAGGGGCGAACCTTGCTTGATAGGTGAGCGGTGTGCTCCCAGACCTGCTGTTTTTTCACATGTGGGTTGTAGTGTATATTTTCACTCCGTACATGTATGTCTACAATTTATGAATTCAGGGAACATCATTGTGTGCAGGCTGCAGTTTTGTCAGGCCAAGGCTATCTGTCATCTAGGAAAATCTACTTTTAGACAAGTATATGCCACCCCAGGGTGCTCTGCAAGTCCCGATGACTGAATGCTCAATATATAAATGTGGAGCACGTTAAAAGTACAGGCAAAGTATGTCCCCACAGTGAATCATCAGGAGCTCTTTATCATTGTGTATGCAAAGTCACATTTTCCTAGGAGACAGCCTAATGGTAACTACAAGGTTTAATTTCACTTATTTATCACAGCAGATAAAATTCATGAACAAACATACTAGAACACATGTTAATAATATAAATATTCATCTAAAATACAGAAATTAAACACAAGGTTATTTTTATAATTTTGCACAGAAAAATGATGAAAACGTGTTTGAAAGTCCCACTTCATGTTTAATCAATCTCTAATTCAGCGGGGAAAATAGATTTGTTGTAAGGTGAAGTGGAAAATTTACTTTCATACTTTTAAAATGTACACTTTGTGCTGTCTAAAAAGCAAACATAATTCTGCTGGTCTCTGTTCTGCCTTTTCTCCAGTGAATGTAATTAACACCTCTAGTTAAGAAAAAGGTGTTGTTCTACCAGAGACTAAAACAACCAGTTCAAAAGCCAGGCAGACTATAGAAGGATGAACACTGACTGTATGTGGGATAGGCCATTTTGAAAAGACAGGATACAGATGGTAACACAAAGGTCTACAAGAGCATTCCTTATTCCTTTTCCTGTGAAAATCCCAAAAGGTGGCTCAGGTGACAGAAGCCTTTTCTTCTAAGATGTCTCTCAGACATTTGTCTCTGTCCACAGCCAGAGGGGAAGTTGTTCTCACATCAGGTGTGGTTCCTTAGAGTGGGTCTTGGAGACAACTCACTAGAGAAGAGCCTGATGTGTGCCATTATAAATGAAGAACTCAGGAAACGTTTACAGGAAGGTGAAATTGAAAGTGATGGTAAACAAGTTGAAATAAATTTGGCGAGAATTCTGCCAGCATTGACAAAGAAATTCTCCAATCAGTAGCCTGTGATCAGGATAAAAATTGCACCTCGCCACCAACCCGTAAAACCATTACTGGTCTAGTAGAGAAAACCTGAATAATCCTGATTGATGCTGCTGAAAGAAGCCTGAAGGACTCCTAATCTCCACCGCCACTACAGTCAGATCAATTTTACCTAGCCCATGGAGTCCAGGTGTAGAGTTCCTCTGGCTGTCCTAGGTGCTTAACAAGAGCCTCGTGTGGTGCTGTTTTTACCACTTTTACGCAATGCTGCAAAAAAAAGAATGCAAAACCACAACAAAAATGCTGCTATTGATCCCAAATGATGATGATTGCACGATGTTCTCTGTAGTTGCAGCTTTGAGTGGGGGGGGTAGGGTAGGGGTGTGGGGATGGTCAGTTACTGGATTGGTGTCCATCAAGGGTCGTACTTTCACATCCAAGTCTGTTCCCAAAAGAGAACAGTATCCCTCCTCTGCTTTGTGTTGGTGGGCAACGTCCTTTTGTCGACAAAACAGGACTCCTCTTGGTCCTTCTTTGAAGGTAGTTGTTCAGTTCTGATGTTCTGGTGTCAGGGGGTCTCCTAAATCCTAGTTAGGGGTGTGGGGGTTCATCCAATGGGCAGCCAGTCCCTGCAGCTAGTCGCCCCTGAGATGACCACATCCAGGAAAGTAAGACAGTTTTTCCACCCAGAACTCACTATTTCTGCCCTCCTAAAGGTAGCAGAATTCTATTTTAGGTATACAAACCAGGCTCCCCATCCTAGAGGTGTGTCCAACCTTAGAGGGGTATACACCTCCAGCATTGCTAATTTCCCAGCTTGGCCGAGGGCAAGCATGCCTAGGGCAAGGGGAAGGCTGTTTCCTTCTGAGTGGGACATCCCACATGCATATGAGTGGAAGTGAAGCCTTTAAAGCTCACCGCTCTGATTTGCCAATTCACTAGCCATCTGGGAGGAAGGAGTTGTGACCTCCTTCCTGCCGAGCCTTTGTCTTAGACTCTTGGGAGTGATCACACAACAGGATATGCCTAGACGTGGGTCCCTTGCTCACTTTGCCACTGGATTCAAGCTAGCCTGGCTGATGAAGGCTGTTAGCCCGAAACCGGTCCCAGGATGCTTGTTTCCGGTCCAGGGAAGACAGGGCTTGGCAGTTCGGGCTGGCTTGTTCCCATGAGGCACAGGGTCAAGACTGGATTGCATATAGCTATGTGTGCACTGGGGTGGTGAAGTGAGCTAAAGAACGATGATGGATTCAACCCAGAGCTGTGACTGGGGGTGAGTGTCTGAAAAGTTTCAGCCCTCCATCCATCATCTCCTTGTGTTTGCTTTGTTCGCCCTAAGTTGGCAGGGTATGACCAGACGTGGGTCCCTTGCTCACTTTGCCACTGGATTCAAGCTAACCTGGCTGATGGCGGCTGTTAGCCCAAAACCGGTCCCAGGATGCTTGTTTCCGGTGAAGGACTGGGCTATTCTAAGGCCCAGCGGTGCCAGGGGACAACACCTGAAACCTTCGTGGGTTACCTGTTCCGGCGTACAAATCACAGAGACATGGGACACTAACTTTGGCGTCAAATATCGAGGTTTATTTACTGCAGGGAACACAGAAGTCACAAGAAGTACAACGTGTGTAGGTTCTAGGAGACTGCTTCAAATCGCAACAGTGGATCGCTCCTTTTATACATATTTCCGTCATAGCACAACATGGCGAACAAAAGGTTACAACTCAGTTCCCACAGTAAACTTCAAAAGGGTTGCTTTCATGTACCCAGGGTCCCGGAACATAATTACAGTAGCATCCCACCATTAAGTACATTCCATTCCGGCTGTAAACAAGTTTAAGGAAGAGTCAGAAACAGGTGCAAGGGAAGACAAAGATAGACAGCAGATTGAAAAGAGTGTAGGGGGGCGATATCGGAAACACGATTGCAGGATCAAAGAAGTTGTGCCTAATGAATGCACGGCTGAAACAATAGACCGGCACGGCAAGATGAGCCTCGAGCGGGGCCATCTGCCTTTGCAGTATCATCCCCCTCGTCATAAGACACCCTCAAAGAAGCACGTGTCTTCCGCAAGAGTTTGGGAATCCCAGGGTCACGAAGCAGACAGTGTCTGTTCGCTGGCTACTTGAGGGCAAGAGACAAAATGGATGCCGTATCTAAAATGGAGCCCGTGGGTTCAGATGAAGAAACCCACGAATAAGACGAACGGTTCAGGCCAGCATAGCGAAAACGCTTATACCCACTAAACTCGTCATTTGCGGTTCATAGATACCAGACTCGTCCATATTCGAACGAGTCGAAAACACCACTATGATTGTCACGGAACCTCAGACGCTCCTTTTGCCCTCATGTAGGCAAGCACTAGTCGATATCAGAATCGATCTCGATATTCATCAAATCATTCAGATGTTGCTGCAACATCATTCTATCCATCAATGCTTCCTTGGTAACAGATGGCCGTCTTATACACGTTGTAGCACAGAGGCCACATAAGGCAGGACCACACTGTACGCAAAGACAACACGTGAACAGAAATGCTACAACAACCCCAATGATCATCAGAATCTTCCAACCCCACGTCGTCATCAGGCCCCAAAACCATCCGAGTAGCGTCCAATCACCTAAGGCCACGTGTATGGACTCGGAGATCTTGTGCAACTTCGATATGGCTTGATAGACAGTTGGAGCGTTATCAGGGATGAAAATGCAGCAACTCGAATGGATCACCTTACATACACCACCTCTATCTGCAAGAAGAACGTCTAAAACCATACGGTTTTGCAACGTCATAAGCCTGTCCGCCTGAAGCTCTGCTGTCAGATTACCAAGAGCACTTGCAGTTATGTTAGCAGTCGATTCCACCACACGAGTCAACTGTCTCAGGTTCCTACTATTGATCATAGGTCCCCAAAACGGCAGGAAACCCTTAAAGAAGTCTCCTGCTTCTTGACCGGCAGTGTCCTCTTCGCTAATAACGCCTCTCACAACTCTAGTCTTGTGACAGTCCGACCCAACTGTGAAGGTCGGTGGCAACAGATTCGCAATATAACAGGTGCCCGAGAAGTCACGAGGCAACCATGTGTATGCGCGGTCGTAACATACAAAGTATGTACCCTTGGCAGTCAAAAGAACAGGGGAAGAGAGCGTTGGTAAAACATACGTTTCAGTGCAAGCACTCCTCCCAAGCTGAGCTGGCGGGCTTCGGCCAAGACCCTTCAAGCAGAAATTACCGAGATGGTGTACGATCCAGATCGGAGACGAGCTTTTAAGCTGTCTATTACCCACTGACATGCTATACTCAGCCTCACTCAGATCCCTGTATGCTCGCACCTCTTCCTCTGGGATAAGCGATGCATCAAAAATATCTTTATCTAAATCAGCAATCGCTCTTGCCAAAGGCTTGTGGTACGGGCTAGGACCATGATCTGCAGTGCGTGGCTCTCGATGGGGGTAGGAATCTAGTGCGCTACGGAACATAGTTTGGAATGCTCGAGCTGACCCCTGGGAACTATAAGGAAGGACCAAATACGGAATACCCCTATCCATGGTATGTGGCATTAAACCACACACCCAACAGTTAGTAGTGTTCATCACCAACTGATGTTGATGAAGAAGCTGGACAAAGGAGTTATTCATAAATTCCGCACGTCTAACCTGCTCGTGTTGGGGTAGGGGATGAAAGGAATGTGGAGAAACAGTGGGAGTAGATTTTGGTACAGAAGAAGAAGTAGGTAAAACAGAAGGCAATAACGACTGTAGTCCAAAATACACTCCACCCACCAGTAGCATGGAAACAGTTAAGAACAGCAGGAACACCTGAAACAGAAAGCATTTTGTTCGTACAACCCTATGTAACGTCGATCTTTGAGCTAGCATCTTCTCCACTTCCGACAACTTTGAGAATTCCATCCTCTAAAAACCGTCCGCAACGTTCTTGACGCACTTCGTTCTGAGTAGCGATTATCAATTCTCAGGAGTTCCCAGGAATCGACAAAAGTACTGACCTAGTGTCAGGAACCTGCTAAACAGAAGGAAGTACCCGCACGGCCCTACGATCAACCCGGATGTAAGGTTTTCTTTAATCAAACATTCATTTTTAATGCGAATCTCCTAGCTGTGGAAAAAAAACATACGTGGAAAAGAACTCAAGAATTAATAGAAGATGCAAATGTTCATAATGTTCAAAATGACAGTAAGGGGGGTAATATGAATTCAAAAAGGGGAAAAAAACAAAAAGCGTTTTATTAGTCTTTGTTGTGAGAACGAAGAAAATATCTGCTTCTTCCAGGACAAGTCTGCTGTTCAAATAATTGTTCAGGTTGCGGAACAGAGTCCTGTCGATCAGATGATAGTTCAAGTCTTGAGTTCTCCAATGACAAACGTTCAACAAATGTATCTGACTGCAATGAAGTGTCTCCTACAGATTGAGCATCACTGAACGGCACAAATTTTGTTTCAGTTGCGGCAATTCCGGTCCTCACCCAAGAATCTGCAGGTAAAGGAATAGGCACTTTTTGGTGTGGGTGGCATGCACCCAGTTCTTCCGGCCTTCCAGACGAACTGCAGTCCTTGTGGCTAAGAGGACTTGGAATGGACCTACGAATCTCGGCTCCAAATTGCGCTTCCTGTCGAAGTTGCGGGTGACCACCTAGTCACCCGGTTGGAGCCGATGTCCAGGACCCTCAGTCTGTGCCGGTAGAGCTTCAAAGACCTGTTGATGAATTAACCTCAGTTTAGCAGTCATATCATGGAGATAATCAATTAACATTGGGTACTCAAGACTATCAAAGGCCTTAGGCCTCGGGACCCCCAAATGTTCGCAGGACGGCCGAACACAATCTCATATGGGCTAAGCCCTACTCGAGAGTGTACAGTCGCCCTGGTCGACAAGAGAGCCAGAGGCAAGGCATCAGGCCAAGACAAACCAGTCGTAGCTTGGATCTTAGCGAGTTTCAGTTTAAGAGTACAATTGTACCCTTCAACTAAACCTGCTGATTGAGGATGATTGGCGCTATGGAATTTTTGTCGAATTCCAAGGCCCTTACACACACTCTGCATCACATTCCCCACAAACTCACTTCCGTTATCCGACCATACAATCCGTGGCATTCCATACCGAGGAAAGTATTCCTTCAGTAGGACTTTCGCTGTGGACAAGGCAGTATTATCTTTGAGAGGATAAGCCTCGATCCATCTGGAGAATGCGCAAACCACAACTAAAACGTACTTCAGATTATTGCATCTCTCCATATGGATAAAGTCCAGTTGGATAACCTCAAAGGGACATGTAGGAGGAGCAAAATGGCCAGGTGGAGTGGGAGTGCCCTTGCCAGGATTGTACATCATGCATACCATACAATTCTTAACCACTCTCTCAGCACACTTAGCGATACCATCATTCTTCCATACAGGGGACAGCAATTTGCAGATACCTTTCGCGCTAATATGTGACAAGCCGTGAGCCATAGTCACATCGGCTAGCACATAAGCATCCGGCAACATCCATCTCTGACTTTCCGACAAATCAATGCAACATCCGTGCGCATCTAAGTTTCCCGTGCTTTCTTTCCACTTAGTATTTTCAGTTTCGGTGGCCGCAATCTGAATCGCTTTCACGCTCTCAACAGTGTCCTCACACATACCCGTCTCTGCCGGCCACCTTACTGAACTCGTAACGTACATTCGGGTTGCAAGGTTCTTAGCTGTCTCTTTAGCAATCTCATCCGCAAACGCGTTACCACGACCAACATCATCCGTCACCTTTCGGTGCGCGCTGCATTTAATAATCGCCACCTGCTTAGGCAATGTAAGTGTGTCCAAAAGATCGTTCACGAGCTGTCCGTGTTGGATCTTAGTGCCGTGCGATGTCATAAAACCTCTTTCTCTCCACAATCGACCAAAGCTATGTGCAACGCCAAATGCATATTGACTATCAGTAAACACATTCACTCGCTTTCCCTTGGACAAAACACACGCTCTCGTCAACGCAATCAATTCTGCCGCCTGCGCGGAATTCTGACTCAATCTCGCAGTTTCCACAACTGTACTCAAAGTCACTACAGCATACGCAGTCGTCACATCACCATTCGGCAACTTAAAACACGAACCATCAACATACAAAGTACCATCGGGATCTGCCAATGGAGTGTTTTTTAGGTCAACACGACCCTTCGTTTCTTCCTCAGTTCGCAAATAACAATCATGTGGTGGTACATCATCTGATTCCATATGAGTTGGCAACAACGTCGCCGGGTTTAGTACATTACAGCGCTTTATTTGTATATGACTTGCCAAAAGCGTCAACTCATAACCGGACAACCTTGCGCTCGTCAAGTGTTGGGTTTTTGTACAATTTAAGAGAGTGTCAACTGTATGCGGAACCATCACCGTAAGCATATTATCCATGACCAATCCTGCAGATTGTCGGATGGACACCGCAGCCGCCGCTGTCGCTCTTAGACAACTTGGCAACGCTCTAGCTACTGGGTCCAAGGTCGAGGAAAAATATGCACATGGACGCTGCTTACCACCAAATTGCTGCGTCAAGACACTCAACGCACAACCCTCTCTCTCTCGTGAACATATAATGTAAACGGCTTGCTGTAGTTAGGAGTACCTAACACAGGGGCCGAACACAACGCATCACGCAATTCAGAAAAACTTTTCTGACACTCTTCAGTCCATGGCAAAGGAGTTGGAATATCCTTGCACGTGATGGCTACCAATGGCTTCGCTAGCAATGAAAAATTTGGAATCCATTGCCTGCAGTATGACGTGATACCTAAAAAGGAACGCACATCTCTCTGAGTTGTTGGCACAGTCATTCGAGCGATCGCTGCAATTCTCTCTGGGGTCAACCTTCTTCCCTCCTTTGACAATAAGTGACCTAGGTAGGTTACTTCTTGACAACAATATTGCAGTTTAGAAGGTGACACCTTATGATGTAAGTCACAGAGATGCTGTAACAGCGATACTGTAGCAGTTTTGCAAATCTCTTTGGTGTCAGCAGCCACTAACAGGTCATCAACATACTGGATCAAAGCCGCACCGGCCGGTAACACAAACGCATCAAGTTGACTCTTCAAGGCTTGGCTGTATATCGATGGACTCTCACAATAGCCCTGAGGGGCGCGTTCAAACCTGAAGCTGCGACCACCTAATGAGAAGCCAAATAGATCTCTGCTTTCCTCAGCAATCGGAATGCTAAAGAAAGCATTCTTCAGATCGATCACTGAGAACCAAGAAGCAGAGGCTGGAATCAGAGTCAGTAAAGCCGTAATCTCAGGCACCACAGGAAATTGTGGAATCACAATTTGGTTCACCTCCCGTAAATCAATGACAAAACGATACACAGGAGGCTTAGATGGATCAGTTCGTTTCAAAATAGGTAACACAGGACTATTACACACATTTCCCCGAGTTTCCTCGATAACATCTTTCTTGATCAAGTCATAGATGATCGCTAACAACGCTCGTTCACCATCGAGAGAGATACGATACTGGGGAATACATGGCAATCGTACATTCGATTTCAATTGGACAACATAAGGTGATATGTCCAGCAGGCCCACATCATTGGGACCTGTTGCCCACAAAGACTCAGGAAGAGAACTCAATTCCGGTGGGAGCTTATCAGTTGACAAATACATAGGAGAGATCACTCTCTGACCCAAAGTAAGCTCCACTCCCGCAGGAGAACAGTACAGGGTCGCATATAGCCGTTTCAGCAAATCCAGGCCCAAAAGATTCTCACCACAGCCAGTAGTCAAAATCAAAGGAGCTCGTAGCTCACGAGGCCCAATTGTGAGGGGCAAAGGGCTAGAAACCGGATTGCTAATGGGGGCGCCGGAGAATCCACTGGAAACATTCGTTAAGCCAGACAAAGGTGCGCCAGGGAGTTTCGAATGCATGATAGAACTTTTCGCTGCACCAGTGTCCAACAGAAAAGGCTCAACTACGCCCGATGTGGCAACTGCGACGTAAGGCCCTCTCTGATCAACCGGAACTGATACTACTCCCTCTCTTTGTCTGTGGCTGTCCTAGTAATTACCGTCATCAAAATCATGCTCGACGTAACAGTCATCCACATGATACTGTGCAGATCTACCTGACGAGGAACCACGCTGATCAAAGCAATTGTTTGAATCTGATGAAGTATTAGAACGCTCATTTTGATTTTGAGTAACACCACGACCTCTACCACGTGAAGCCTGTTGAGGGCCACTACGACCTCCTCGAGCCGAGCCACCATTATTTCGGTTGCGCAAAACCGGACAATCAAACTTCAAATGGCCCTCACCTCTACAGTATGCACATTGATTATATCCGAGCATAGATCTCGGCGTGGAAGAGTCATTATACGACTGCGACCTAGAAGACTGTGATTGGGATCTATTTTGCTGCCGAGAGTCATTCTGATTCGAGCGCGGAGGATACGCTTGCTGTAATAAAACTTTCGTTTTGAGATCCTTTGTTTTCTTATCCGCACAATCATTTTCCTCCTTTTCCCTATTTTCGTAATATTGAGCCGTAGCTATTATCTGAGCAGAAGTAGAAATAGCCCACGAACTTTCGTAATTTTTCAATTTGTTGCTAAGGCCAGGCAACAAATTCGATACAAATTTATCAACGAACAATCGCTGACCTCCCTCAGTACTCATATCCTGACCACTATGATCGATGAATGCCTCCTCAAATCTCGTAAAGAAATCGGAGACACTCTTGTCCTTCTTTTGCTTGCACGCAGAGAGTTTATCCCAATTAACTCTCATTGCCGGCATAAGTGTCTTCATAAGCATAATAATCCTCAATAAGCTGTTCAGGCTTAGCCCCACCAACTTGTCGCCCGTCGGCCGCCGCAAGAGCAGCCCAATCACCGCCCAACTCGGCTACGTGATTCTCTTGACGGATTTTTGCCCAAATTGGTTGAGGTACTACGTTACCGAACAACATGTCAATATCGGCAAGGTTCATAATAGTAGCATCCACTAATTGGGATAACTCCTTATAATAACCAGCCGGATTTTTGCGGGGGTCAGGTAAAGTTTGCTTCACCTGCAAAACTTCCGACCGCTTCCATGGGAGGTTTATCCAAACTCTCTGGAAGTGTGGTAAAATCGCAGGGTTAGCAGCAGGATTACCAGGCATCCACACTGGGGGGACTTCTCGCATGGGATACTGCCCAGGTGTTGCCATCCACTCCTCAGTTTTGTCCTTAAACAGTGCTCGAGGTAGTACAGTAGGCCGAAAAGATAGAAGATGTTCTACAGCACGTCGAACATTACTACCCACAATCATACCACTCGAAAACTGATGCTGAAGTTCAGTCACTTCGGGTGGCACATTATCTACCTCATCATTATCCATCACTTCCCGTAAACATTTACACATTTCCTCAAACACAAATCTCTGTGTGGGCTCATTAAATTGAGAGAAGGTCTCAAAAATTATGCGCGGGGTGTTTTTAACGGGATACCTAATCCAATTACGCGCCATTTTTATTAACGTATCACTCTCCCTACCGCCAGGGATTTGACTTCGACGTTGAGGGACATCGGAAACATCGGACCCAAGGATAGGTCCAAATGGAGAGTAAAGATTAGCAACAGCATTAGGTATGCGACTACGAACAGACGGAGAAGAGGAGAGAAGTACAGGAACAACAACATGGGGACTAAACACAGGAGCAGTAGGAGCAGTAGGAGTAGCCAAGAGAGCAGAAGTAGCGGGAACAGTAGACTGAGAAGGTATAGGCAGTGGAGCAGTGGGAAGAGGAGCAGGTAAGGGAATAGGGACGACTTGGGGAACAAGAGGATTCGGAAGAACAGGACCAGCGACAGGCTGACCAGCAGCTGCCGGAACAACAGGTTGAAGAACAGGTGGAACCACAGGGGCTGTAGTATCCTGTGCGTATGGAGGTGGTGACTTCAGTAGATAGGACAACAAAGGGTCCTCTACCGCTTCCTCTCCCTTCTTATCAGTACTCGACGGTAAAACAGGATAATACTTATCCACCGCCATATGTTGCAGTCTAGCAAAAACTTCCTTTACCTTCTCTTCTTTGTCTCGCTGAAACTGCTCTGCATTTCTCATCACCGTAACAATACCTTCCCTCTTATTTTTCTTAAGCTGTTTGATTTCTTTCTGCTTGGCCTCCTTACGCCATAACCGAAAGGAATCAAACATGGCCGGCCTAGACTTCTTTTTGAACAATTTTGCTTCTAGATTATCCAAAATTACTGTTTCGAAACTACCATGAAGTGGCCAACTAAGGACACCATCATCTTTAGTGTAGCGGATCCAATAATCATTATACACGCTAGGACCCACTCCATGGCGGCTATAGAGCTCATAGATCGGAGTTCCAACTGGAGGTATTGGACATGAGTCCTCCAATCGGGAATCCGCACCACAATTTTTAAAGCAACTAAACAAAGTACTACGGCCAGGCATCCTGCACACTAACCGAGTTTACAAACTTCAAGGGTTATCTTATTACGATGTCCTCGCAAAAATGCAAGACCCTCGGTTTTTGGCAATTGCAATCGTCAAATAAAACCCAACAACTAAGAACCAACAACTAAGAACCACAAATGCAATGGAACCATGCAAACAACCAAGCACCAACAACAGCCAAGGACTCTGGGAGCGACCCACAAATACTTAACTGAAAGAGCAATGGCGTCACCAGGAAGGCCCGTCTATCGTCTCGCTGTACAAAGGACTACGCCAGGTGCCAAAACAGGTCGACAGTCAGGGCATCAGTCCGTCGCAGCCGTCAGGAGGCGGGGATCTTCGCAGGAAAAGTCTTCGGGCCACTTATTTCGACAACAGGATCGATGAAGCGGGGTGCACCTTCCCTCGGAGATTTCACACGAAGTTCCTCACGATCGTCGGGCTTTGGACCGGTACCGCTGATGTCGCCCCACTGTGGGCGCCAACTGAAGGACTGGGCTATTCTAAGGCCCAGCGGTGCCAGGGGACAACACCTGAAACCTTCGTGGGTTACCTGTTCCGGCGTACAAATCACAGAGACACGGGACACTTCCTTTGGTGTCAAAGATCGAGGTTTATTTACTGCAGGGAACACAGAAGTCACAAGAAGTACAACGTGTGTAGGTTCTAGGAGACTGCTTCAAATCGCAACAGTGGATCGCTCCTTTTATACATATTTCCGTCATAGCACAACATGGCGAACAAAAGGTTACAGCTCAGTTCCCACAGTAAACTTCAAAAGGGCTGCTTTCATGTACCCAGGGTCCCGGAAAATAATTACAGTAGCATCGCCGGTTCCCAACTGTAAAAGTACATTATCCCACCATTGAGTACATTCCATTCCGGCTGTAAACGAGTTTAAGGAAGAGTCAGAAACAGGTGCAAGGGAAGACAAAGATAGACAGCAGATTGAAAAGAGTGTAGGGGGGCGATATCGGAAACATGATTGCAGGATCAAAGGAGTCGTGCCTAATGAATGCACGGCTGAAACAATAGACCGGCACGGCAAGATGAGCCTCGAGCGGGGCCATCTGCCTTTGCAGTATCATCCCCCTCGTCATAAAGACACCCTCAAAGGAGCCCATGTCTTCCGCAAGAGTTTGGGAATCCCAGGGTGACGAAGCGGACAGTGTCCATTCGCTGGCTACTTGAGGGCAAGAGACAAAATGGATGCCGTATCTAAAATGGAACCCGTGGGTTCAGATGAAGAAACCCACAAATAAGACGAACGGTTCAGGCCAGCATAGCGAAAACGCGTATACCCACTAAACTCGTCATTTGCGGTTCATATCTACCAGACTCGTCCATATTCGAACAAGTCGAAAACACCACTATGATTGTCACGGAACCTCACCGGTCCACGGAATACATGGCTTGGCAGTTTGGGATAGACTGTTCTCATGAGCCACAGGGTCAAGACTGCTTTGCATATAGCTATGTCTAAAGTGGGGTGGCGAAGTGAGCTAAAGAACAATGATGGATTCAACCCAGATCTGTGACTGCGGAAGAGTGTCTGAAAAGTTTCATCATCTCCTTAGGTTTGCTGTGTTCACCCTAAGTTGGCAGGGTATGCCCAGTCGGGGGTCCCTTGCTTACTTTGACACTGGATTCAAGCTTGCCCGGCTGATGAGGGTTGTTAGCCCGAAACCGGTCCCAGGATGCTTGTTTATGGTCCAGGGTAGACATGGCTTGGCAGTTCGGGCTGGACTGGTCCCATGAGGCACACGGTCATGACTGATTTGCATATACCTATGACTGAACTGGGGTGGCGAAGTGAGCTAAAGAACGATGATGAGTTCAACCCAGATCTGTGACTGGGGTGAGTGTCCGAAAAATTTCAGCACTCCGTCCATCATCTCTATGTGTTTGCAGTGATCACACCACATGCCATGATTTGAGAATCCTGTCTTAGTGGCAGGAGCCATGGGAAAGCGCGTGCTGGTCACCCAGAGCACAGCAAAGCTGTGGTAACCTCTAAGGTGCCCTCTAAGTGCTTTCAACATTACCCAGGGCATGAGAATTATGTCAGGGGTGAAAAGACACATTGTTTGACACCAAACATGACTCATATTAGTGGTTTCATAATGGAACTGCCAATCTCAAGTGGTGCCCGGTTGACAGCCAATGTTATCCTATGGACTGCTAACACATATAGTAGTTTCCAATGGGGAACACCACAGTAGGGGTATATAGGCTTGCACTTATATTTCCACACCTTTAATATAATGCACCCTGCCTCCTGGCTTGAGGAGGCCTTTCTTAGTGGTGCCTTGCCACACATTGTGAGAGCACAGTCAAGTTTGAGCAGTTTGCATTTCTCCTTCAGTCTGCAATGGTAGTTCTGCTGTCAGTATATTGCATGGGTCAGCCATGGTGGCACAAAACCGTGTTGCAGCACTGGGGACCCCTTTATCGCCAATGCCATGGGTACCCGTGCTATGGTATACTAGGGACTTATAAGAGGGGAAAGCTTTTGTCAATTTGGGATTACCAAGTCAAACATAGCAGTTTTAGGAGAGACCTCAGGCACTGGGGTCTGGGCAGCAGAGTCATAACCATCAGCATTTGGAGAAAAATGTGGGGGGTGACAATAGAGAAAGGGGTATTTTTCTACATTAGATGATACACATTGATACTTCTATTGTTCCTTTTGGTATTTTGTGAAATTTAAAACAAAAATCATATCTCCAGGAAACAGCCATTACAATACAGCTGTTTCCACGCATGGCATTACAACACAAGCGTTACAATGCATGCGTCATTACATCTTGTAGACTTTACTACACATTTTATTACTACATATATGCTCCTACCACGCATGCCTTTACAACGAATTTCATTGGAAATGTATGTATGGTAAAGGCATATGTTTAGTAAAAAAATATAGGCATATACTTTGAAACAGCTGTGTTGGTAGGCAATCCATGCCGTTAGAGGAACCGGAGAGACTCTTTTGCTTCCTCACAATGATGTGCACAAAACCCCTCAGACAAGCTACCTGCTCGAACCATGAAGAGAGGGGTAAGGGGTATTGAGCCTAGGGTTGGGGCTACTATTTTAGAGGTTGGGGCAGGGGAGGTCGCGCAGGGATAGTGTTTTAGGGTTTAGGGTATGGAAAGGGCTGGGGGTCATGGTGGGTCATGCAGTGGTAGTATGTTAGGGTTCAGGGTAGGGAAAGGGTTGGAGGCCAGGGGGGAGGTCACATAAGGGCAGTGGTTTAGGGTAGGAAAAGGGCTATGGCTGGGGGGTCACACAGTGGTAGTGGTTTAGGGTTTAGGGGAGGGAAAGAGCTGTGGGCAGGGGGGTCACACAGGGAAGGGCAGGGAAGGGCTGTGCGTCAGGGGGAGTCACGTTGGGGTAGGATTTGAGTTTTTATTTTTTAGAAGGTTGTGGTGGCTGGGTGTGTGGTGCGCCAGGGACCGGGATTAGGGTTTAACATAGGGGTCAGGGAAACAGTTACCAGTCATATGCTTTTATCATACATGCTTTTACAGCAAATTTTGTTGTAAAGGCATGTGTGGTAAAGGCCTATTCGTTGAAAAATATGTGTAGTAAAGGTTTGCTTTGTAATGGGATTTGCGTAATAACATATGCGTTGTAAAGGCATGTGTTACAACGTAATGCAATGTTACGTCATACAACCCATATATCCAGTTTCCTCAACCATTCTAGCATTTTTTGTGACATATGCTTATTATTTTACTTGATATTTCTACATCTCTTTCAGAATTGTATTGCGTTGTGTTCTTACTTATAATGTTCTCTGATACTGCTTGAATTTAATATTCATTTCTCTAGGGATTGCCTGTTGCTTGGGCCATTGAAAATATGAACTATGCAGAATTTCTAATTGAACTGTGTTGTGGTCTAGGAAGATTCTGCTTTATTTAGATGGTAGGCTATTTTGTTTCAAAATTAACAATTTCTGATAGTAACTTTGAAGGGTTCTGGTGACATGATAATAGCCACTAAAATGAAGGATTTCTTATTTGTAAATATCACCAGAAATCTGAGATTGCATTTCTGGATTATAGTACGGTTGTCCATATTGTATTGCAATATATTAAAATGCTTAATGTGGTTTAGTTGGTGCAAAGTGCAGTTACTTTTAAAGAAGATAATATGTATTGAAAACATCAAGTTAAATGTTTTATTATATAATTTGTTTAGTTAGCTATAATCTGTAGGAAAATAAACATACATTTATGTTTATTCATGTTAGCCAGAATGCTGGATTTAGTGGTGACATTTGGGAGGGATGAGGGGGCAAGCCACACGACAACCATTTGTGTGTGTAAAAGACTGCTTTATTGAAACAGGTGCATATCACAATTTTATTAACACTGGCACTTTGCCTTACAAAACTAAATTCTCTCTAAACATAAATTTACCTGAACCCTTGCCTTTCCTCCCCCCAACCCTACGATCCCTACATCATAAAAAAACACCCTGCAACATACAATGCATACATTTCAATAACATTAAATATTACAAAATCTTATCACATAGCATTTAAAACTCCTACCCTTCCATGACCTATAATCCTACCTGCCTTCCTTCAACTGTAACATACGCACCTCTAATGTAAACTTCCAACCTGCTTAACCTTTCCCTGCTCCTGTTCACAAACTCCCCAATCTTATCCATAAACTACCAAACTCCAGCCAAACTTGGCCAACTTCAAAAACAACTCCACCAGAACCTGTTCCAAACGACAACTCCACAATAATACAGACCCCAATGCACTTGTTCCAACAAGGCCCCTGCTGAAAAACCTACCCTAACACCCTCCCACAAAAACGCCAAAGCCCAGGGAGGCGGGGGGGTGGCAAAAAACCTACACCAACAGTGCTCCCAGCCACCAGGTCGCCAGAACCTAAAATGGTGGCTGGGAAGGCGCCAAACACCCCTAAGTAGCCTTGGGCTATCTTTTGAAATTGGGCTGCATTTGGGCTATTCCCAAAGCAGTCCAAAACCATAAAATGGCCGTGCCTGTCTGGCCCCAACCCCCTCCCAATCTGCTCTGGGGGCAGACCTCGCGGTGCTCGGCTGCCCCCCAAACCTCCCTTGTTGTTCAACAATCACATTCTGCCTGTAGATTTGAGACGTTTTGCATTTGTGCTTTACAGCCGCTGCTCTTCTACTATGGCGAAGGAGCTACACCAGCCCAAAAATGGCAGGACCACTCATTTTATTTTTCCTTTCCTGTCATCTTGAGGACGGGGCCTGGGCAGTAACAACAATGAGGGGAGTGGTGTGTGCACTCCCTTCACTGCACATGACGGTTTGGCCGGCCGTCGAAGGCCATCCAAACCATATAAAGGTGCTTTATAGTGTTAAGCTAGCAATGAGGTACTGATTACAAATAGAACAAGCATTGGCATAGCCAAAAGGTCTCGCCTTTGGGACCTGCTGCATAACTATATACTTATAAGGTCCCAAAGAGGAGACCTCTTGGCTATGTCACTGCATGTTTTTCTGGGGGGGGGGGCGAGGGGGTGCACTGAAGTCACAGTTTCCCAATTGGAGTGGAAGAAGAAGCAACTGAGGGCCATCTCTCTGCTCTGATGGGGAATAAAATGGCAAATACCGTCTCTCCGGATTTCAGGGAGGCCTTTCCTGGCAGTGGATCACAGCCATGATCCACTACCAGGATATCCACTAGGCCACCTGGGATATCGATTTGGGGGTCGGCCCTTGGGTAATGGGCCGGACCCCGCCGAGGGCACAATATTAAAAAAAAAAAAAAGTGTTTTTTCCTGTAGGGAGGAAGCGGGATTGCCCTCCTAGGAGATTATAAGTAAACAAAAATAAATGTTTATGAATTTGGCTGTTTTGATCATGGGCCTACAACACATCCATTTAAAAAAATGTAATATATTACCAACAAAGTCCAAATTGGGAATCACATACACTCAGGACGCAATATGAGTTGCATAGTTCATGATTTAATCAGCTTCTCTGTAACGCTTTTAGACTGTCTAGCAGCCTTGCTCACATGTAGAAAGACTCTTCTTGGGGTTCTTCCCAAGTGTGAGCATGGATATACCCACTCACTGGCAGTGACTGACAGCAAGAGCCTCCATTATTCATCACCATCCATTGTCTGACAGACCTAATCCTCATAGCTTTAGCTGTGTGGACGATAGGCGCAGCGGCAGGTGCACACATTCTTCAGTGCCCCACAAGAGTTTCGTACCTTTTCTTTATTTGGAGACTCTCAACACTGGAAGAATTTGGCCTACCAATGCAGGAGCTAGTCTTCCACATGTGCAGTTCGCAAATTCTTTGTCCTTAACACCTCCTTTCTCCTGGCTAGCAGGTGCACTTCCTGAGAGGGTGGTGACACTCTTGATCCCTGACCTCACTGTGGCTAGCATGGCAGTGTCGTTTTGACATGACACTGTACAGCGGGAGGGTAAGTACTGCCGGCTCATTTTCAAAGTTTGACATAACATAAATTAATAGATTGTCAGCAAGCGCGCAAGAGGACAGCATATATCTTTTCTGGGAAGATATCTCAAAGAAAATGGAAGGTCTCCAAGCAGCAAAGCCCTTTCAGTCTAGAGCTCTTTCCAGTTTCTGTATGGTGTACTTGACGTAAGTGTCTGCCCACTAGCATAGCAATTGGGGCAGGGGTGAAGGCGGTCCCAGGGCGGAAGGCGCAGAGGCCACCCCTGGTGGCCTAAGGCCTAGCTACCCACTGCGTGTGCTTCTGTCCTTAGCACTGTCTGCGTGCCATCTTTTCATTTCTGTTTGCAACACAAGAGTAAAATTGATGAACAAAAAGGAATACACACTTAAAAGATGAGCAACTCAGTGTTATTTTTAACACTGTAAATATAGTAGCAGTATGCGCTATACAGCATGCTTACTCCAAGACAGAGAAAGTCTGGTAACACAGCCTAGCAGATACCGCTGTGCAGCCTGGAAGTCTCAATTCACACTTCACTTGTTTTAGGCAGGTTTTTTGTTTCTGAGATCGATAATTGGCTTGAATGGCAATAACCCACATTACTTGTGGTTCTGTTATGATACTGCGGAGAAAGTAAACAAGCTTACTGCCCCAGTGCCGGCAGCAGGGTGGGTGGAGACAGGAGGGGGCCTGGCCTGCTTCCCTTACGGGAACAAGTGCTGACACCATATGTTTGCAAGTTAATTACAAACATATTGTGTCAGCGCTCGAGCCCGCAAGGGAATAGACACACAGTGCACGCGTTGCCATTGAAGGCAATGGAACGCGTGCACTGTTGCGGCTTAAAAAAGGGACCGATGGCAGAAGGTCTCCTCCTATGCAGCGCATGCGCCCTGTGTAGGCCGAGACCTAAAAATGGGTTTTTACCAGTGATGTTTTTTAAAATAACAATAGTCAAACATCGCTTGTTTGTGGGACTGGTGCAATGGTGACAGTCAATAGTTCTGATAATTCATGTATTTACAAAACTCTCATAATTTATAGGTATAATCTCATGATATGAATAGCAAATGACCTCCTCACTCTAATTTCCTTTCTACCAGTTATTAAGCTTCCAAATATGATAATGATCTAAAATAAATCAAAAAAGTACAGTTTTGATGTAATCATTACTCTTTTTCAATCAATATTCACCACCTGAAAGATAAGCAAAACCTGACCATGGTTCTGTAATCACCTCTCTACTGTTCTGAACGATTCAGTGATCAGCTCTACAACTCATCCCATCCTCAGGCAAAGCGTGTTTCTTCAACAGGAAACATTGTTACTCAGAGCCTTCCTTGAGACCTAATGTAAATGAATACTGTTTCTACACTTTTTGTGAGACTAAGTGCAGCAAAATAGCATGATAGTTTTCAATCAGCGTTACCCTATTTTAAAAAGGACATACCTTTTTATATACACAATGAAGCAATCCTTATAAGGAATAAAATGTAAGTCGCAGTTATTAAAAAGATGAACAACGGACCTGATCCTGATGCAAGGATGGGAAGAGGGGCTAATTATGTCCATTTCACTCTGACAAATGGGCTTAGAAGCAAAAATATATTCTTGAAAATATACAAAAGTTTTTTAATTAAAAGGGTGAATAAAACATTAACAATGGTATTACAATAGACTCCAACAAAGTAAAGAAGTTGATGAGAGGAATACTGGAGTACAGAGGATGAAATAAAGGGAAAAAACATTGGTGCAAAAAAAATATCTTAACTATTTTGCTGCACCGCCTTCTCGCCTCTGTCCTCGCTCTCTGCCACCGGAAGCAACAAGGCTCCAAGACTCTCCCCAATCATGAAGCAGCAGGAGCAGGGTCGTGATTGGTCTGAGTGGCCTGTTTGGCTGCTCAGGCAGTACCTGGGAGGCTGCGCATATTCCCCACAAGGCTGTGCAACACAGCCCAGTGGAGTACATGTCAAGTCCACATGACTTTTTGGCCGACCTCAGAGGGTCGACCAAGCCACCATGCGCACTTAGGGAGAGATGCAAGCCACTCCTGCTCCCCCCGATGGATGAAAGCCCAGCCCCCAGCGACGGCTCGTGGAGGGAGTTACGGTGGGGCAGGAGGGCGGGGAGGGGGATGGGCAGGGCGGAGGTTGCTAAAAGCAGGCATATGGATAAATGCAGGTAAGTAAACAATGTAATTAATAAAACGAATTTCGTAGCTCGCACTGCATTGCATTTTGCGATGCAAGGCGCACTACGAAATTCGTTTTATTAATTAAATTGTTTACTTACCTGCAATTATCCATATGCCGGTTTTTAGCAACCTCCGCCCTGCCCCTCCCCCTCCCCGCCCTCCTGCCCCACCGTAACTCCCTCCACGAGCCGTCGCTGCCAGCCCCTCCCCGTCCGACCTAGCTGGAGTCCTGCAAAGAAAAATAAAATGATAATAACTTCTTGTTCTTGTCATTTTCTTTTTCTTTTGCACTGCTCACGGTGCAGTGGGGTGACGCTGCTCCGCCTTAGCTGAGGAGCCGCCACTGAATCCCATGTTTAACTATTTAGGTCTCGCCTGTCGATGCGCATGCGCATCGAGCAAGCGAGACTATGGGGGCTTATCCACTCTTTGTCCAACTTGCAAGGAATCGTGGCGATTCCTTGCAGTGCCCGTGACTTTTAAGCTCAATGCGCATGCGCATTGAGCTTAAAAGCGTGTGCACATGCCCCCAGCCGCCTGCCTTGCCTACTCTCCCGCCCCCTCACTACTTGATTGCACGGCCGCTAGGCCGTGCCTCCCTACTCTCCTCCCCCCTCCTCCTCCTACTCTCCTTGCACGGCCGCTAGGCCGTGCCTCCCCTACTCTCCTCCTCCTACTCTCCTCCCCTCGCCGTCTGTTCCCGCACTCCTCCCACACCCCCGCTCCGCCCCCTCCCCTGCCTGCCATGTCGCGTCGCATGGAAAGGGCTTATCTGGCATTGAATGATCGCAACTTAATTATTGAGTATTGGCTAAACAGCGGTATTATCCTTGCAACATAAAATAATTTGTTTAACAGTTGCATTTTACTTCATCGAGCAAGCGAGACTATGGGGGCTTATCCACTCTTTGTCCAACTTGCAAGGAATCGTGGCGATTCCTTGCAGTGCCCGTGACTTTTAAGCTCAATGCACATGCGCATTGAGCTTAAAAGCGCGTGCACATGCCCCCAGCCGCCTGCCTTGCCTACTCTCCCGCCCCCTCACTACTTGATTGCACGGCCGCTAGGCCGTGCCTCCCTACTCTCCTCCCCCCTCCTCCTCCTACTCTCCTTGCACGGCCGCTAGGCCGTGCCTCCCCTACTCTCCTCCTCCTACTCTCCTCCCCTCGCCGTCTGTTCCCGCACTCCTCCCACACCCCCGCTCCGCCCCCTCCCCTGCCTGCCATGTCGCGTCGCATGGAAAGGGCTTATCTTGCATTGAATGATCGCAACTTAATTATTGAGTATTGGCTAAACAGCGGTATTATCCTTGCAACATAAAATAATTTGTTTAACAGTTACATTTTACTTCACCGGAGTCTCGTTTAGGACAACTGGTTCGCTGGCACTCCTGCAGTAGCAAGCTCTCTGAAGTTGTGCTTTAACGATTTTACTTCCAGTTTCAGTCCCGGGTGGGACCCGCCTCTTCCGTGTTGGCGCCATGAGTAGAACATGTTCTTTTCTGAAGAGCGCTTCTTCCGTGGGACACTAAGCATGCGCATTCAATAGTGGCCATGTTGCGGTCAGGCGCTCGAATAATTACTCCTTTCCCCGTTTAGTTGGTGAAGTTGATTAAATATTCTCCTGACCCTATCATGGCAGCCGAAAGGACGTACCCTTTGCTTGTTTCGCTTAGGCTAGTGCATGCGCACCGCCTTTGGCTCTGGCACTTAAGAACCACGAGGGTGAGCTGCAGAAGTGGGGACTTGTTGCAGGATCGGTAATCTTTTGAGCAGAGCAGCTGTTGTGACTCTCAAGAGCACAGACCGGACATCCCGAGCCAGCAGCCTCGGTCTGACATGGAGCACTGGGTGCGAGTACTCGCTGCACGCTCCCTTCAAAGTGCTGCTTCTGTGCCTCTTAAAAGGGTTAAAGTGCTTGTTATCATACCGTTTGGCTAAATTACTATGCCAGTGCAGGTGAGCTGTACAACCAAGTAATTCGCGTGTACAATTCATAAAGTGTGGTCTACAAAAATAGGTGCAGGAAATCCACGGCTAAATATGGCAATCTAGACAGCGCCGTGAAACGCCTCCTCCAGACACTGATCGCCAAGAACGAACCAGCTGACTTGAGAGAGTGGCGTGGTGTAAAGGTGAACTTTACTACATGATTTCAGAAGCTTGGATCGTTACATCTGCCTCATCTGCATATATAGCGAGCCACCCATAGAAGACACTGCACTGGTGAGAGGGTGCTCCTGGGAGGACGAGTGCTGCCCTGCCAAAGAATAGTGCCAGCACTGCCCTTTCCTAGTGTGGCCGCTCTGCTGAGGTGTGACTCACTGTTTCCTTGAAAGTACAGTAGCGCCGCTGAAAGGTGTCAGTACTGTTCCATTTAAGTATGGCAGTGCTTCCCATTCACATTATGTTCAACTGCAGAACTGCAGAAAAGTGTCAGTCCTGCTTAACTTCGGATCCTCATTTTGAGTGCTGTCGACAAATATCCGTAGTTTGTATGTGGGGTGAAAAGCGCTGGTAATTTTTTTGTCTTGGGCCACTCCTGGCCCTCTCTGCGCAACAGTCTTCCGTCACACTGCTGCCTTTCTTGTGTGTTCACAGTTCGTGGTGTCCTAGGAACGCACTCACCTTTGCCAAGTGCGCACCCTATTGCACCTGTGTCTTTGTAATGTCTCGCCCGAGGCCTGGAAACAGCCAAGCCAAGCCAAGCCTCTGTTCTACGAAAGCGGATTGTGCCACGTCATGATCACCCTCACCCTCACTCACCCTCAACCCCTCACCCTCACTCACCCTCAACCCCTCACCCTCACTCACCCTCACTCACCCTCACCCTCACTCACCCTCACCCACACTCACCCTCACTCACCCTCACTCACCCTCAACCCCTCACCCTCACCCTCAAACCTTCATCCTCAACCCCTCACTCAACCTCACTCTCACTCACCCTCACTCAGCCTCAACTACTCCCCCTCACCCTCACTCACCCTCAACCCCTCACCCTAACTCACCCTCACTCACCCTCAACACCTCACTCGCCCTCAACCTCACTCACCCTCAACACCTCACCCTCAACCCCTCACCCTCACCCTCACTCACCCTCACCCTCACTCACCCTCACCCTCACTCACCCTCAACCCCTCACCCTCACTCACCCTCAACCCCTCACCCTCACCCACCCTCACCCTCACCCTCACTCACCCTCAACCCCTCACCCTCACACAGTGCAATAGGTCTCAGACCATTTCAGTTAGAGCTTTTAGAAATGTTTATGGCTTTTTTTATTTGTAATTCTTTAGCATTGGCTACAGGAAACAAAAATGCTAAACATTTACAAAAAAAAACCATAAACAATTCTAAAAGCACTAACTCTAATGGTGCGAGACCTATTGCATTTCCAATGCTTGTTTCTTCTTGCTCAGTGCAGACAGCACATATATTCCCCGCTAGCCACAGGGAACTATCCCTCACTTGCTAAATCTGGAGGATCCCCCTCTAAGTGCCAACAACCGAGCTAAATCCCATCTGCCCCTGACAGCAGACATTTCCCTCATATGTGACTATCAGCAACGCTACCTCTTGATCAGTTGACTGAATACTGGCTCAATGCAAAGCTGAACTATTCCAAAGCTCAACCATTCCTCACTTGCCACCGACAACAGATCAATCCCTCACTTGTGTAGCTGTTTTATCATTCATCTCAGTGCAGGCAGCAAAGCTATCTCTCGCCTGTCCCTGGCTGCAAAGCCACGACTTCCACCAGTGCTTTTTAGTTCTCGCCTGTCGATGCGCATGCGCATCGAGCTTGCGAGTCTATGGTGGCTTATCCACTCTTTATCCAACTTGCAAGGAATCGTGGCGATTCCTTGCAGTGCACGAGAAATTTAAGCTCAATGCGCATGCGCATTGAGCTTAAATGCGCGTGCACATGCCCCCAGCCACGGCCGCTAGGCCGTGCCTCCCCTACTCTCCTCCTCCTACTCTCCTCCCCTCGCCGTCTGTTCCCGCACTCCTCCCACACCCCCGCTCCGCCCCCTCCCCTGCCCGCCGTGTCGCATTTCTCCTCCCCCCTCCCCACAGCAATGCCCTCCGCCGGCCGTACTTTCACTTTGACGGCCGCAGGCCGTCTCTCGTGTTTCTCCTCCCCCCTCCCAGTGTACTTTTTTTTTTCTTAAACTTGTTTTCTTTTACAATTATAAAACACAGTCTTTAATTTTCAAAGCGCAACATGCCGAACTTTCACTTAAACAATTGTGGCTGCGTGCCTTTTCTGTATCCGCGGCTCTATGTGTTCACTTTTAAAAAACATCAGGTCTTTATTAAAAGTTCCACTTTCACTTTAGGCATGCCTTTATTTTTCATAATTGGTGCCCCTTGCAGAGCTTATCACTGCTCGTTAACACGCCTTTACTTCTGCATGATGTCTTGCAACTCCTCCCTTGTTAACTGCTTCCCATTCCAAGCAGCTGCTCTTCGCTCCCTCTCCTCGGCCACAACTGCCTCCTCCCTATGCTTCTCCTGTGCCATTGGAGCTTCAAAAGGATGTGACGAGAAAGCTGGTAATTATTTTTTTATCTATGCCATACTTCCGTTTCAAAGGTGGAGCGTGTAGCAGGCCAATGTCCGCAACGTAAATTTATCGAAGCGTCTCGAACAATCAGCGCCCTATTGACTCATAATTAAATGCACCCTATACAGAAAGCGCAGCTGAAACGAGTACTAGTAAAACATTTAATTAGCACATGTAAATCAGCTGCACCCTTACGAGGCTCTGCTAATGAACCAAATAACAGTAATTTGTAATAAAAGGCCAGACTCGAGACCTGGAATTCAGATAACAATCCCTCCCCTTCTCTCTCTTCCCTCCGCATTTCTCCTCCCCCCTCCCCTTATCTGCCTTCCTTCCGTCTGTTCCCTCTCCCCGCTCCGCCCCCTCCCCTGCCCGCCGTGTCGCATTTCTCCTCCCCCCTCCCCTTCTCTCTCTTCCCTCCTTTCCCCCACCCTACAGCCATTAACACGGTTTCGTCTTTTTAGTAATTACAATCCTTGCATACTGCAAAAACTGTCCAGCCCACTCTAAACGTCTCGCAGGCCTCCTGAGGTGTTAGGAATTCCCCCAACCCACCTCCTCTCCAGGTAGACGTCTTTCAGTATCATGTATCCCCTTCCCTCCACCACCAGCCGATCACCAACATGCCCTCCACGATGTGTTGCACGCCATGAAAGTGCTTGCTTTTACCAGCTGTCTCCCTTGTGTACTTCTCTCCAGTTGCTCTGTCATCCATGTGCTTCTCCCGGCCCCTTTCCATGTTGCGCTCTCCCTCGTGCACTTCCCTGGTTCTATCTCGTCTGTGTCATTCTCCCAACTCGCTCTATGTTGTTTTCTCACCTATTGCTTCTCTTCTCCACCCGCACAACCCCTTTGCGCCCATTGGCATCGCCAGTGCTTGTTTAATAAGGGATAGCAGGAGTTTCAGCGCAATGTCGCAGGAAACTGACTTGCAGGAGGACATCTACAGGAAGCCATGAAAGACAACATTCCTTGTAGCAGGACGTTTTCTCAGGTAGACCTCCGGTATGTGAGCATGGGTGTATGTATACCTGCCTTAAGTAGGGTTTAGAATCTCTGCGTTTGTCTGCTTTACGTTTGCGATTAATTGACTTTCTTTTTTAAATGTATAAAGGCTTAATTAGACTTATTTCCTTTGTCGCTTCCTTTTTTTAAATTTTATTTAAATGTGTAGTTCTTAGATTTCATAGACCAGACCAGTGTGTGCAGGTTCCTTGCTGTAGGCCAAGTACACCCGCCGCCCCTCCCACACAAGCGCCTTCAAATTAATTCGGGGTGAAAACCCATCAGACGACACACTGGCGAACCGTTTCGCATTCAGCCTTGCAGGCATGTCGGATATTGTTCGGCGCCTAAATGAGTGTTGCCATGGACTCGGCCGTGCTGCTTATTAATCCAGACGGTGCCCTTTGACTCCGGGGCCCAGCTGACGTCAGCCCGATGTCACCCTCACTCACCCTCAACCCCTCACCCTCAACCCCTCACCCTCACTCACCCTCACCCTCACTCACCCTCACCCTCACTCACCCTCACCCTCACTCACCCTTAACCCCTCACCCTCAACCCCTCACCCTCACACACCCTCAACCCCTCACTCACTCACCCTCAACCCCTCACCCAACCACCCTCAACCCCTCACCCTCACTCACTCACCCTCAACCCCTCACCCTCACTCACTCACCCTCACTCACCCTCAACCCCTCCCCCTCGACCCCTCCCCCTCAACCCCTCATCCTCACCCTCACTCACCCTCAACCCCTCACCCTCAAACCCTCACTCACCCTCAACCCCTCACCCTCAAACCCTCACTCACCCTCACTCTCACTCATCCTCACTCACCCTCAACCCCTCACCCTCACTCACCCTCACTCACCCTCAACCCCTCACCCTCACTCACTCACCCTCAACCCCTCACCCTCAACCCCTCACTCACCCTCACTCTCACTCACCCTCACTCAGCCTCAACTACTCACCCTCACTCACCCAAAACCCCTCACCCTCACTCACCCTCACCCTCACTCACCCTCAACACCTCACTCACCCTCACTCACCCTCACTCACCCTCAACACCTCACCCTCAACCTCACTCACCCTCACTCACCCTCACTCTCACTCACCCTCACTCACCCTCACTCTCACTCACCCTCAACCCCTCACCCTCAACCCCTCACCCTCACTCACCCTCACTCACCCTCACTCACCCTCACCCACCCTCACCCTCACTCACCCTCACCCTCACACAGTGCAATAGTTCTCAGACCATTTCTGTTAGAGCTTTTAGAAATGTTTATGGCTTTTTTTATTTGTAATACTTTAGCATTGGCTACAGGAAACAAAAATGCTAAACATTTACAAGAAAAACCCATAAACAATTCTAAAAGCACTAACTCTAATGGTGCGAGACCTATTGCATTTCCAATGCTTGTTCTGCTTGCCTGCCTGTCTGTTTACCTATCTGTCTGTCCCCTTCATTCGTGCTTTCTTCTTCAACTCAGAAACAAGGAAGACCGCAGAGGTTATTTACTTACATCATGTGCGCTCACATGATGCACAGCAATGCAGACCATTGCATTATTTTGCTTACCATTAAAAATGTCGCATTGCAATATTGTGCTACACTGCACACGAGCCTACATAAACCACTGGGATGCAACCGTGTGGCCTGCATGTAACACAGAGATCTTTGCAGCACGAGCTTAGTCTTCTAATATTGACAATACGTGTTCACCTGTGACAGGGTAGCTATCAGGTAGTCAGCCCCGTGTGACTGTGACACTTTCATATGTATCCACTCTGATTTAGGCTACTCAATTTCAACCAAAAAACAGTACTTCTAGTTGCACTGACTCGTTGAAAACAATCGCATAGAAATCCCAATATTTGACAAACTTCAGCATACTATGGGTCACTATGACATGCTTAGCTCAGAAGTGGCCCGTTGTCATGGGTGACACCTTCAGCCAGTCCCTGCTGATCGCCCACAGCACTTTGCATGCAGGGGTGTTAGTTCACAGATTTGCAGTGGGACTACAAGTACCAGAATCCAACATGCTCTTGGTTAAAATTCCAGGTCTGGTTTGCCGTGCATGGCGTGGGTCACGTAGAAGCCACGCAAGTGGCCTTGGATGTCCCTGAGCCGAGGGGTTTGAATTGTAAAGTTGCCACTTGACAGCATTTCCGCACTTTAGTTTTGGGGGTTTTAACTTTACCCGCATTCTATGTGTAACCAGGCGTACACAGAAGCACACACGCATGTACAGGCACGTCTACTCTTACTGTAGGTATGACCAGCCCTGCTTAATGCACCAACGTCCATAAATTATAACCTGACATTGCCCTGAAATATAAAGGCAGTCAGCTCGGAGATGCAATGCATGCCGGGATGTCGGGCGAAAATATGCGCAGGTGGAAAAATGGAACATGGATTTGCTAAAGCGTTGATTAGCGCTGCCCGAAGGGAACACGGGCAGCGAAAGCAGCCGCTGCCAGCCACCACTGGAACAATATTAGCAGATCAAACGAGTCAGGTGATCAATAATTAATCACACGCGCCTGGCGAAAGGAGGACTTTTCTTTCTGTTAAAACACCAATTTTAAACCGGTTGCGAGACAGAAATGAGCGGGTTCCGTTGGGCTTTCGTGTACAGGGAATCCAGCGCTTAATCACAGAAAAGCTCTGACACCTGCAAAATGCAGATTAGCAGCGTCGACAGACAAAAGGCCACCTCCGCCGCAGATCAAAGGCAGCGAGGTAGGAGACATCTGGAGGTACAGTATCTGTGAGGGAGCATTACCATAATGAGTGAGTAAGCAGCCTGTTTTAGAATCAACCCCTTTGATCTACCGAGATGACATTTTATTTAATCAGGGGCAGGCCGCAATGTCATTGTAGGGCTGTTTTAATAGCTCCGCCTGCCTTGTGTTTGCCCATTGGGAGAAGTAACAGTTTGGAGTGTCTGTTTCTCATACTTTCCCAACACATTGTATTCCCTCCAAGTATAGGCCTGGAGAGCTCTCGCCACGGCAGTGTAGGGGTGTGCCACGAACACGGTTGTCCAGCTGCCACCCGGGCAGGTAAGCGAGATGGGTGGGGGTTCGACGGACAATGACGAGAGAAAATTAATTATTTATTTAATTTTCCCTGTCGAAACCTCAGCACCTCCAACCCGGCCCCACTGCTCTTACCTGCACGGGCCACGTCTGCGGTTGTCAGGGTTGGAGATGCAGTCTAGAGACTAAACGGTGGCCTATGGAGCCAGGAGGTGTCCTCTTCATCATGCTCACTTAATTGCCATGGACTTCTATTCCCGTAATAAGGAACAAGCATTTGCAATGCAATAGGTCTCGCAGTTACCCAAGTTTAAGCTATTGGTATTGTAAATGTCAATGCCTTTTCTTTATGTTTTAAAACAAAAACAAAAATAAAAGGCATTGCTATTTGCAATGTCAATAGCTCAAACGCATAAATGTGAGACCTATTGCATTGGATGCATGCATGATGGGTGGATGCATGGATGAATGCATGATGGGTGGATGCATGCATGATGGGTGGATGCATGCATAATGGGTGGATGCATGCATGATGGGTGGATGCATGATAGATGGATGGATGAGTGGATGGATGGGTGGGTGCATGAATGATGTATGGATGCAGGGTGGGTGGATGGATGGGTGGATGCATGAATGATGTATGGATGGATGGATGCATGCATGATGGGTGGATGCATGATGGATGGATGGGTGGGTGGGTGGGTGCATGAATGCTGGATGGATGGGTGGGTTTTTGGATGGATGGATGGGTGGATGGATGGATGGATGCATGAATGATGTATGGATGATGCTTGCATGATGGGTGGATGCAGGATGGATGGATGGGTGAATGGATGGATGGGTGGGTGCATGAATGAATGATGTATGGATGCAGGATGGTTGGGTGAATGGATGGGTGGATGCATGAATGATGTATGGATGCATGCATGCATGATGGGCGGATGCATGATGGATGGGTGGATGCATGAATGAATGATGTATGGATGCAGGATGGGTGAGTGGATGGGTGGATGCATGAATGATGTATGGATGGATGCATGCATGATGGGTGGATGCATGATGGATGGATGGGTGGATGGATGGGTGGGTGCATGAATGAATGATGTATGGATGCAGGATGGTTGGGTGGATGGATGGGTGGATGCATGAATGATGTATGGATGCATGCATGCATGATGGGCGGATGCATGATGGATGGGTGGATGCATGAATGAATGATGTATGCAGGGTGGATGGGTGGATGGGTGGATGCATGGATGCATGCATGATGGGTGGATGCATGATGGGTGGGTGCATGAATGAATGAATGATGTATGGATGCAGGATGGGTGGATGTATGGGTGGATGTATGAATGATGTATGGATGCATGCATGCATGATGGGTGGATGCATGATGGATGGATGGGTGGATGCATGAATGAATGATGTATGGATGCAGGGTGGGTGGGTGGATAGATGGGTGGATGCATGAATGATGTATGGATGGATGCAAGGTGGTTCGGGCTTGCTCGCTGCGCTCGATCGCTGCGGTGCAATATGCAAATTAGTTTACGCCTGACCACTTTCAAATGTCACCAGCCGCCCCTGGAATTTAGTACTTTTTAACTACGCACGCCAGTCCGGGAAAGTGATGTATCACCAAAAGGCACCGAAAACAATGTTTTCAGGAAGATGAAAACGGCTGCCACACACAGGGAGAAAGACACACTAACATAAACATTGTGGCACACACAGATGCTTATACTGACACACAACTGGGCAGGATGGAACACACTCACCCAAACAGGCACACATACTCACATAAGCGCATTGGGAGGCCCAAAGGCATGCCGCCATAAGCACAAAGCTACACACAGTCCTTACCAAAACGCACTGACGACTTCTGACACAGAAAAACACTTGACATTTACAGTCACGGACACAAACCCCTTCACACACACTAACTGAGTCACTCAGAGAAACATATCACATATACAAGGGTCAAGGACCCAATCAGACGAACACATATGTCACAAAGACACTGAAACAAACCTGCACACAGACATATTCAAATGCATAAACATTTAAAAACAGGTGTACAGATTCATGTTAACAAAGTGTGCAAACTTTTTACAAACACGTAAATGCAGACACACAGATTTGCAAAAACATGCAGACACACAAACACTCAGACACAAACAAAACACACGGAAGCTTATATACAAACACACACAACTTTAGAAAAAGTCAGGAGGGTGAAAACGTGATGTATCATTCACCCTCCCGACTTTTCCAAAGTTGCACAAACTCGCCGATCAACAACGACGTCACTGACTGTGTGTGTGTGCACGGGCGCGAGGTAGTGTGAGACAACGCTATTTTATTTTTGCTTTGCTAACAAATTTACTTTTTCGTTTACAACCTTTACGACCCCCTCCTTCCCTCCCGCCCCCTCCAATAAAAAAAGTTGAGTAGATTCTCAATGAATGTGCAACAAAATATCCAGAATAATGAAAGAGGTTGTGGGTTGGTTCCAAAAACAGTTTGTTATGGGAATCCCATAGTGAGCCTTTTTCTTGAAAACAGCACAAAAGGCTCAAGAAAAACTCACCAAAGTTGGGCCGCCGTTTTAGTCACATGTGCGTGACCTACTGAGCTGCATTGTGCACATAAAGCTGCAGTCACTCAACTTGTGTGCCAAATACATCCAACCGTATGAAAATGAAGTGAGGCACTAGCGGTCACACCTGCGACATGCAACTAACTAAGTTGCCGTTCTCAGTCATATGTGAGTAACATACTGGGCTCCATTGTCCACTGTAAACATGCGTACAAAGCTCCTTGGGCCTCCACTATAAACACGCGTGCATAGCTCCTTGGGGCAACAGCGTGGAACGAAGCGTCTCAGGAGATCTGGCTACTTTGTTACCTGCCCTGCTTATTTATAAAACTACCGCGTGGAACGGAGCGTTTCAGTCCCCTTGGGCTGTCTCCTGCGACCTGCAGCTGAGTCGCCGTGCAGCTCAGTCCCTGTTCTTAGTCATATGTGTGTGACTCATTAAGCTGCATTGTCCACTATAAACACGCGTGCATAGCTCCTTGGGCCCACAGCGCTACAGCGTACAACGGAGCGTCTCAGGAGATCGGGCTATTACATTGCATTATTTTCGTTTTTTATTTGTACGGCACATAAAAGTCCCCAGGGAACGATTCAGAGCACATTGCGGGTAAAAGTATAACAATAGAAGGGGCAGCACTATACACACAGATAAAGAGATATAGCACATGTAAACGTATCAATTTGCCTTCAACTTATCAAAAACAATCAACCACCCACAAATATGTTCAAAGTTTTATGTGTAAGGCACTCGCGTTACTTTAAAACAAAATATATACCTGAGGTGTCCATGTTTTAGTGTATGTGTGAGTGGTGCGGAAGAGAATAAAGGGATCAACCGAACACACATAGCACAGCAAACAAACTCACCGCCGCAGCCCGGCTTCAAAAGGAAGCCAGGCAACCTTTGTTGGGACAGGGGCGGGGCCGGACAAACACAGGAAGCAGGCGCTCCTGTGCCCCCCGGAGGATTTCCGTGTTAGCTAGCGGGGCTCCCGTGCTCGTGGAGAGCCCCGCAGCCCCCGCCTGATAACCTGAATGACCCGCTGGCTGCCGAGGGACACGCAAGAAGAACATGGTGAGTGGGGTGTGAGGGGGATGTGTGCGCGCGCGTGTGTGTGCGCACGTGTGTGTGTCTCTGGTGAGGTAAGGGGGGGAGCGTGTGTGTATGCAGTGTGTGTGTGCGCGCGTGTGTGTATGCGACGGCGGGGGTGGATTCTCTGTATGTATGGGTGCGTGCATGGGCGCTTGTGTGTCTCTGTGTATGCGCATGCGTGTGTGGTGCCGTGCGGAGGAATCAGACAGCGACCCTCGTGCGTGAGCTCTGTCTTCACATTCCTCCTAACACGCCAGCAACAGATGTCTCGCAGACAGCAGGCTTACGCCTGCTTTTTACGTCTGCGAGACCTAAAAACTGGGGGGGATATTCTCAAGAACGTGCAATAATCATTGACAAACTAGGCTAACGCAATTTTACAGATTGCTGTCTATCGTGGAAAAATAACTCTGTGTTAACATTGTATTCATAACACGGCGGTAACATGCAATAGTTTCCCGGTAACGCGTCAGATGTCTGCGATAAAATTACTGTGACGGCGATAAAAATCCAAAGCTGAACGTGAAAAAAGTGGCGATGGGCCCAACCGCGATAAAAAAATCAGCAATATTCTGCGCTAAACCTGCAAATCACACACATCAGGCTGGAAAAATCACTATAAAAGTAGAAAAAACCCACAAACCAGTCCTAAACAACTGGTAAGCACAATGGAGGTAGCCGTAGCAAATACAAAGGACAACCAGAACCCTACAGCCCCACGTAGGACCAGCCTGGGACCTTGGGATCAGGAAAGGGCAAGGCGAAGAAGAGGAAGACGCGGTTCAGTCTGCAGGAAAAGAGGATCCTCATAACGAAGGTGGTAGAACACCATCAACTACTGTTCATCACCTCCACTATTGGAATATGGCAGTCCATCTTGGACAAGGTGAATGCAGTCGAAGTGCTAAGGAGGACAATTGAAGAGGTGGAGAGGCTCTGGAATTATGTGAAGCACAAAACCAAGCAGAAACTCAGCAACAACCAGAAGGCAGCTAAGCATACTGTAGGTGGGAGTCCAGCGCCACAGGAGGAGCTGGATGAGATGGAGGAAATGGTGTCCACAGTCTTTAGTGTGGAGACGGTGGCAGGAATTGCGGGACCGGACACTGCTCAACTTGACCTGACACAACAGCAACAGGGTGAGCAATGACCAGGAACTGGGGGAACGGGGGAGAAGGGCACAACGGCACACATGCACACTTAGGTATGGCACAGTGCACACCCACAATGACTCTGGATCATGTCCCTGATCCCCTTGGCACATTACAGCACACTTAGAAACAGCAAATAGGCCCCCGTCAACTATGTGCCCAGAGGGGCCCTTCCAACACATTACCAATCTCACAACCAACCCATGCACATGTGCACAACTCAGCAAAGCGACGTGTTTGTGAGCCACACTGACAATGCAAGTGACACTGCATGACGAAAAGCATGGTTGCAGTCAATATATCATAACATAACAAACGATTGGTAACCCAGGTCAAAAGGGCGCTCTGCAAATAAGGGGATAGTATAGATTTCCAAAGTATCTTGTCAGTGCTTCTAAGGAAGGGTGTGGTCACCAACACCCATCACAACCTACCCAGTAGGTCTACAAACAAGTTAATTTTCCTGAGCACTCAAGATGTACAGATCCAATATCCAAATTAAAGTTCCGTTGAATTTATCTGATGCAGTCACAGGTTGGTAATCCAAAATAAATCATCAACGAAAGTTAATTATCTACACATCGACTTCATCAGGGTGTAATCCACATGTATCGATAAATTCACTTTTGAAATATTCATTCACTTTGTACTTCCAAATATGAAGTCAAAAGACCCCCACTCTCTAAGTATAATCTGAACAGGAGTCCTCACATATCATCCAACGTAATCGAATCACCACACTCACGATCTATATCTAGATTCGTGTTCGTCTATCCACGAACGCGTTCCCTGGTCTGGAGTTCTGACGCCAGACCAGGGAACGCGTTCGTGGATGAAGTCGATGTGTAGATAATTAACATGACGAAACTCGTGTTGGCTGAATAATCCAATGACTTCTGTATATGGGATTTGGAGAGTTTGAATCCAGAAAAGAGGAAAATAAAATATTATCCGTGATTTGAAGGACTTTCGTTGATGATTTATTTTGGATTACCAACCTGTGACTGCATCAGATAAATTCAACGGAACTTTAATTTGGATATTGGATCTGTACATCTTGAGTGCTCAGGAAAAATAACTAATATATCATAACATGTTGCAGGCCATGACACTGAGGTGTCTGAGTGTGGACCACATTGGTAAATGAGCAGGCCACACTCTGACACATCCACCTGCACAAACAACCCCTGACAACAACAAAACATCTACGGACATACCATGCCCCAGACTCCCAACTCCCACCAAGAGTCCAATGTACCAAGTTTGCAACATCTCAGCACTGTATACGGTAAGCACAAAAGTCAAAGGCACACCTCCTGAAAGGGATAAGAGGCAGCAAAATCAGAGCTGCAGGGGCGACTCTCCCAAAATGCTGCACACACACATACATAACATTCAGAGCACATCAACATTAACAACAATGTGGTGCAAGCTGCAACACGTTCACAACAGAACAGAGGACACAAATGTCGTCCCTTGTCTGTAGAACCTCAGCAATCACATTTGGCATAGCAGGGAAATGTGAGATGATAATGTACAAGTTCAAACACACATCCATGATGTTGTCGAAATGTCCACTGTCTCACATCAAATAGGCAGCTCCTCCCAAACAGTCACAACGTACATTGTCATGCAGTCTGAATGTAAACTTCTACATGCACAACGTACATGTGAACACAATGTTAAACTGCATCTCCCGTTCACATTGCAGAGGGAACATCAACACCTCCTGCATAGCAGACCGAACATCTCTTTACTGATGATGAAGAGGACTTCCACACCCTTGACAACGACTCCCTCAAAGAGCTCATGGACAGCTTTGACACCCCACCTCCAGGAGCAGGGCAGCCCAGCTGCATCGAGGAGACCTCACCCCTGAACAGACCACACAGTAGGAAGCACCCATCACCACAGCTGCCTCCTAGGATCCCCACAAACAACAAATTGCCTTCCAACGCCATGTGTTGGGGCGCCAGGATAAGATGACTGATCAGGTGCGGGTGGGGTTCGACGTCATGGCAGACAAACTAGATGCCATACATGGGTGTTTAAGTCACATTAGGGACCACTCACAGATGACCGACTGACATTATTTATTATGCAACTTGTAACGCGCAGACTAAACCCGAAGGTATCAAGGCGCCTCCGAGGGGAGGCAAGATGGCGGACGCAAGGGCATCCGTGTGAGAGGCAACGGCAGTGGACTCGCCACTCTCTACATTCTACTCCGTTATCAAATCTCCGGCATGCCCCCCCTATTAACTTTCGATAATCTGTAAAGACATCTACTTAACCCACCAGTGTGCCAGGCATGCGACAAGACCTCCACAGGAATCCCCAGCGTTCGCTCCTCGCGGCTTGGCGGCGCCGGTCAGTGAGGAGAGCCGACGTGCTGGGGTTCTGCGAAAATCCTGATTGGAGCTTTGTCAGCAGCATTAGTAATTTGAGTAGCTCAGCTGGGCTCCGTCACAGCCGCTTACAAATGGCGGCAGGTTGCAATTCTTGTTACAAGATGCCGAAGCAGCCGAAGCCCAAGACTCGAGCAGTGACAGCCGCAACTGCTCAGGACACGGCTCAGAGTCGAGGAGCCGTTACACCACCAGCGTTTCCAAACGTTCAAAGCGGCAGAGATGTTGGCAATTTACTACATGCCAAAACTGTAGCTGGAGAAGGCGCCGGGTCAACGCTAACTACTGCTCCAGTCCAGGATTCTGCACAACCCCTACCAGTGCATTCAGGGAGTAGTAGTCCTTCCATTGGTACTATCCTGAAAATCCACTGCATTTTTAAGAAAATAAATAAAAGTGTCAACAATAACAAAGGAAAAGGAGATCAAGGAGTAATAGCGGAACAGCCCAAACAGCCCGAGCGGTCTGTACTCCAACAACAATTGATCTTGACAAGCAACCACTCAGCAAATCTGTGCAGTCCTATACAGGCTAATTCTGGACCCACCGAGCAGGTACCTCAGGACGAATCTATATTGGCTTCATCTTTAAATCAAGAAAAAGAAAGCCGTACTATAACTAACTCTGTTGATGGCGCTATACCATCCGCACAGCAGCCGGAGGGGGTTCCGCCCTCCGATATTCTACTGCAAGAATCATTACAATCAGTAGAGATTACAGAAGTAGCCAACCTGCGAGAAGAAGTGGAATCTACCGATTCGGCTGGCCAATTCTATTTGATGTCGGATTTATCGAATGCGCTGGAAGCAGGTAGCTGATATGGAGATGGAGACGGAGAAGGAGGCGGTGAGTGGGGGGACAAAGAGAGTGGGAAGAGTGTACATAGCTCCCCTCAGGATTCTGACTTTGACTGTGATAAATCGTTGGAGCGACCGGACTGGGGTGATGAGGAGCATTCGGTTCTCACAGTCCATGGTCCCCCCATGGAACTATCTCCTACCCCCCTGCTATTAACCTCTGAGACTTCCTAGGTACCTGAAATAACTTTAATTACTTTATATCAAGTTATGCTTCAGCATCGTGAAGAGACCAGAACTGAGAACTTACGTACACAAGGCGCAGTTTGCTGTCTTCAAAATAATCTTCGCCGAGTTGGTAAAACTTGTAATGAAGTCTCAGCTAGAGTGGTAGAAGCAGAAGCTCGGATCTCAGCAATTGAGGATTCGCTGACTCACCAGAACAAACAGTTGTCATCGTTAGAGGGGTTAAAAGAGGAGATCAATTGGAAGCTTGTGGATCTTGAAAATCGGTCACGTAGGAACAACCTACGTATCCTAGGTATTCCTGAAACTAGCGAAGGGGGAGATATTAGAAAATTCGTAGTAGATCTTTTCACTGAGGCCTTTCCAGAGCTTACCCAGTGGAAATGGGATATAGAACTCCAAAGGGTGCATAGATTCCCCTTTCAAAAGAATGTCAGAAGCGATTCCAATGCTAAGCCCAGGGCCATACTCATTTGTTTAAACAACTTTCTTGCAAGAGAAGCTATCTACGATCTAGCTAGGCCAGACAGGAAGCGAAGGGGGAAAGGCTTGGAATTCTTTGTCCGTCCTGATTACTGCCATTCCACAGTACAACTTAGATGGCAGTTCCGACAGATGATTCCACTCTTTCAAGCAAAGGGAGCCGAGGCTTTTCTCCTTAACCCCGCCAAACTGAAGGTTATCTTTAAAGAGAAAACACATTTTCTAACTTCAGAGGGGGTAGCCAAAGAATTACTCACATCAATTTGATCAGAGATAAAGTTAGACTCCATACTTTGAAGCTTGTTTTTCTGGGGATATTTTGCAGTAATGATCTCTTTTTGTTTTGTATTTCTCATGTACTAATTTACTTTTTTCCTAGATAATGGAGGGTATAGACAATTGGTTTCTTTAGTATAGTTTAATGTACACTAGCTGCATCTCACATTATCATCACGATGAGGGACTCTTTAGTCCCTTTGCCTCTACTGGGGAGGGGGAGGGGTGGGGATATGGTACTGAGGGTGGGAAGGGGGTTGGTAGGGTGCGAGGCTGATCAGGTGAAGAAAAAATTTCATAAAATTAAAGCAGAGATTATATTCTTTGGTGTGCCAATCTATTTAAACAGGAATATGAAACTTACCCATAGAGGGCAGTTGTTGATATACTTTATTGGAGATAAGAGAGAATTATGTGTAGTAAATTTCATTCTAATGACTATGTCATTTATGTTCAGGAAGATCTCATTAAAATGAAATGACGGGGAAATTGAGGATTTGTTCATGGAATCTGTGTGGGCTAAATAACAAAAAGAAGAGGGGGGTATGTGCACAGATGATACAGTCTATGCGTATAGACCTGTTATGCATACAAGAGTCGCACTTGACTTGGAATGATCGACATTGCTTTAATGATGTAGGTCTGCACTTATTGGCGTGCACACGTCAAGGAACTACCACAAAGGGGGTGGCGATCCTCATCAGAAGATGGTTAGGGTTTCTTAAGCGCAGCAAGGCTGATCCATATGGTAGATGGGTTATTTTGGAACTCAATATCGATAATAAAATCTACACCATTTGCTCAATCTTCGCTCCTAATACAGACGATCCTGAAATATTGAATTTCCTAAGTCTTGAGCTTGCGCAGTGGCCATCTCCCCTGATACTTTGTGGTGATTTTAATATTCATCTGTATGGGGGCCTAGATCTTTACAGCAGCGCCGATTATACGGGCTTAAAAAAAAATCTTTTAAAGCTCTAAAAGGGTTAATAAAAGAATATGGCCTGTCTGATGTAGCATTTATAAAGAATCCTATCTTACCTGATTATACTTTTTATTCTGCACCGCATCATAAGATGGTGCGGTTGGACTATTTTTCATTAATACCTCTCTCATTGATAATACTGTATTTCAGATATTTCCCCGCATAATATCGGATCACAATCCCATTAGGATAGAACTAAAAATGGATTCCAGTGTCAGCCTCAAGCAGTGGTCATTTGATTGAAAACTATTGGCGGATAAAAAATACATAGAACACATGGGCAAGTGGATCACGGAATTCCTTGAATTTAACAGAGGTAGTGCCCTCCTAAAATCGCATGGGATACTTTTAAAGCGGGGGTGAGAGGAGAGACCCTATCATATTCAATCAATAAACAGAAACTGAATCGTGAAAAAATGGATCTTTTATATAACGGTGTTCGAGAGTGGGAAGAGAAGCTGATATCTGCTATTAGGAACAACCAGAATATTAAAGCTATTAAATCCTCATTAGCCATTTATAAAGCTAAGCATTATGAAGTTTTTGCAGCCAAATTGGCAGAACAATCTGCAGTCATGAGGGCACAGATATTCGAAATGGGGGAATAAACTGGGAGAGTTTTGGCTAAAAAGACGAGACAAAAAGTAGCATCAAATTTTATTGGGTCAATTAAAGATGAGACTGGTCAGATACATACCAAACCTGATGAAATTCTAGATGTCTTTCGACAATTCTATAGCAAGCTATATGCTCAAGATACCTTAGATTATTCCAGTGATTTATTTTTGAATTTTACTCTCAATGATAACGTGGCCAAACTCTCTCTAGAACAGACCCAGTCTTTAGATTTGGATATTACCTGAGAAGAGATAAACTCTGCAATATTTTCTTTGGCTATTGGTAAAGCTATGGGACCAGATGGGATTCCACTACAATTTTATCGAATGTTTAGAAATGTGTTAAAACAAGACATGTTGACCACATTCTTGGATGCACAGAAAGGTGATACTCCCCCTTCATGGAGCGAATCAATCACTATGGCATTTATTAAAAAGCATAAACCTCCCTCTGATCCAGCCACTTATAGGCCGATATCATTGATAAACGCCGACAGCAAAGCCTTTTCTAAAATTCTAGCAACACGGCTGTTTTCAATAATTTCTAATATAGTATTGCGATGGCAACATGGATTCATACCCAAACGTGACACCACGGACCATGTCCGCCGAGTAATTGCTCTGTTGGACTGGGCTGAAGGTACAAATACACCGGTGGGGATTACCCTTTTATACGCCGAAAAGGCGTTTGATCGAGTGGCCTGGCCTTATCTTTGGGATTTACTATTATTTAAGGGGTTTAGACCAGGTATGATGAGGGCACTGAAAGGGTTGTATAATACACCTACCTCATCTATTAAAATTGGAGTAAATAAGTCAACCTCGTTTTCCATCTGGCGAAGTACTAGGCAGGGGTGCCCGGTCTCCCTGTTGCTATTCGCAATTTATATTGATGTCGTTCTAAATAAATTAAACCATGCGCACGATATAAAACCCGGTGGTGGCGGCTGGCATACATTACAGAGCACTGACATATGCTGACGATGTGGTTGTTCTTACCACGGATATAGTTAAAGCAATCCCAAAGATAGAAGATCTGGCCAATCAGTTTGGTACCTTCTCGGGCTATAAATTAAATATGGCCAAGACACAAATCTTATTCACCGGCTATAACCCCCCATCTCTTCCTAATATAGTTCGCATTGCGACATATTTGGGTATCAAGATTAGGCATGGGCGGAAAATCCGTTCCGCTCGCGGATTTTGCGGATTTTCGGGAAATCCGCAATCCGCGAGATTTGCGAATCTCCCGCAAAATCCGCAAATCTGCGAGCAGCGGATTTTGCTCGCACTGCTCGCACTGTTCGCACTGTTCGCGTGAGTTCGCGTGAGTTCGCGCCCCGCGAATAAGTGCAAAATTGCAGAAATACGATTTTAGCAAAACTGAAAGTAACTACTTACCAGGTTCAAAAGTTCAGGCTCATCATTAGTAGCCATTTCCTGTAGTGCTTCCTGAGGGGCCCCTCCAGAGTTCAGTTGCCAGTTGAAACTATTATGTGACCCTGCTCTGAACCTCAGAATAGTTACACATATGCCACAAAGGTCCTGAATTACAGCTAAGGGAGACAAGCAGGAGCCAGGCTGGAAGTTAAAATCCATTAATCAGCCCCTAATTCATTATTGTCAGTTGGGGCAGGGCAGGTGTTGTAACTAATTTTGCAACAATGAAAGCACTTAGCAAGTGCAAAAGATCACTAATCAGGGCGCACTAAGGAAGCAGGTGCCAGCTAAAAAAATATTCTGTGACACATGAATCAGCCCCAAATTAATTCAGGTCACTTGAGGCAGGGAAGGTGTGCTTTGCTTTGCCGAAAATAATGTACACTGGACAACCAGAGGGTGTGGTGATGAAACAGAGGGTGGCATGGGTGGGCCAGAGGGTGGCATGAGTAGTCAGAGAGTGGCAGTGGTGACAGAGAGTGGCAGTGATGAAGAAGAGTGTCCCAAACAGGCTGGACACGTAGAAACAACAAGTTCGCGAAACTTGCGACCCGACAGGTAAGTTCGCAATTTGCGAAAGTGTACAAAACCCTCGCGAACTGGCAGAAACACGGGCGAACACAAAAAAAAAATCCGCAAATTCGCGGGAATTCGCGGATTTTGCGGATTGCGAATCCGCAAATCCGCAAAATTCGCGAACGCGAGATCCGCAAAATTCGCTCATGCTTAATCAAGATCACAACACCAGTTTCACAAATCCCTGAAATAAACATTCTACCCACGATAAAAAAGTCTGGAGCCCTACTTGAGCGCATTAATCATCTACACTTGTCTCTATATGGCAGAAACAATGTTATGAAGATGATGATTTTGCCGTAATTTTTATATTTATTTTGTTGTATTCCTTTGGAGTTTCCTTCTCCCATTTTTAAACAATTAGAGAAAATAAACGACACCAACGAGCCTACCAAAAAATGATAATACCAAAGTATAGGGGGGCTGGGGCATCCCATATTTTTTCTATTAATACTTATCATCAGTGCTCCAATTCATCTCCCCTTTAATTATTAGCGACAAGGCCCCGATATTGAACTCCCACACCCCATCCATTTATGAACTGGTTCTAGGAGCAGAGGCTAAGGGTTGTCTATTAAAATTTATAGAGCCCAGATACTGTAAAAGAACTAAATGTAAGATTCTTAAAGCTGCTTTTAGGGCTTGGAAATCCATTAAACGAATTGTTGACATCCCCAGAATTACGAGATACACTCCCTTGCTGTCACTTCATATTTTCCCATTTGCAGGTACAGATAATATTATGAAAAGATGGCGCAACCTTGGTATCACACAGCTTAGTGATCTTCTACAGGATAATAAACTGTTTTCATTTACAGAACTTCAAATTAAATTCAAACTAACGAATGCTGATTACTTTAAATATTTACAGTGGCATAGTTATTTTAATAAATTAACGGTGCAAGAACGCACATCGCTACAACAAATCCCTTTGATTGACTCCATGTATCAAAGAAGAAAGATTGGCTATTTTTATAATCAGTTGTTGTCCTTACACCAAGATGATTTATCCTTCAGACAACAACTCTGGGCTGAGAAACTGGGACTAGACTCCATTAAGATGGAGGAATCCATCCATCTGGCCAATTCTATTCTGGTTTCCGGAAGGAGTAGAACACAGCATTACATGGTGTTGCACAATCTTTATCATAAGCCAGCCAAAATCTCAAAATGGGGGTCTTCAGTAGGCACTGCTTGTAGTAGATGTGGTTTGCACGCGGCAGACGTGGTGCATATGTTTTTTCTATGTCCACATCTAAGCAGAACTTTATCAGAAATTCAACATTTTCTTTCTTTGATACTCGGAATTCCTATAATACTCACATCAGAGCTTGTATTGTTCGGAGTCTCTTCTACATTTATGTTAGATAATCATAAAAAACTGTTATTTATCTCTGTTGGGATCGTTCGTTCATGTGTGGCTCAAGATTGGATTAGTCCAGACCCACCCTCTTTCTCTGCTTGGAGAGGGCAGCTGCTGGCAAGGTATATTTTAGAAAGCGCGATTTATAAAACAAAAGGGCGTAAAAGAAGGGCAATAGGAATAAAAATCTGGGAACCTATAGAGCGATGGATGGAGGGGGAAGTGGGGTAGTAGCTTACTTAGTCATTCTTTCTTGAGTTCTTATTCACAGTGCTGTCTTCTCAATGTATAATTATGATTGGAAAATGGCTATTTTTATTTTCTTTCTTTCACATGCAATGTTCATTGTCTATATGAAACATTCTCTGCTGCTTTCTTTTTTTGTACTAAACTTGTCTGTAACCTGATCACTCGCAATGAAAATTATCAAAATAAAAAAAATATTTTAAAAAAAAGGGACCACTCACAGTCCCTAATGGACACCCACAGTCTACTCCATGCTCTCCAACGATCCATGGCTGACATCGCTGGAGTCCTGACTCTAAGACAAGAACAACTGTCTAGTCAGAGTTGCGCCAGTGTTGTGATCCTGGAGTTGGGACACATGCGGAGGAGTATGGAGAACATGGAGCGGATGTAGGTGGAAAGAATGGCTGCCACGGCTGCACACCAGCGAGAGGTAGCTGGGTTCTTCCATGCCCTGCAGACCCTCATCATGGCATTTCTGCCATATGGCCTGGGGGGGATGAATGCTGCTGCTACTACTTCATCCACGTCTCTGCCCCTGAAGTGTCAGTGACACACAGTGCTACAGACAATCCACCTCCGGCCACTGATGGTGTCACTGCCACACAGTGATGCAGGCAAAACAACACTGCCCACATGTGAGCCACATGATACATCAGATGACGAAGATGCAGATGTTTCTGACTTAGTGGTAAGAAAGAAGCAGGAGCATTCATCTCTGCCATATTGCCTGTTTTTGCTTGGTTCTGCCCTCTACATCATCACCTTCCACTGTCCCCGATACACTCTGCAACACTCACCTTGGACCTCGACATGGACTGCCATATTCTGTTTGGTTACCAATGACACAGCAATCAGACGGCGGACTGAACTCTTCCTCTTCCGATTAACTTGTCATTCCTCAAGGACTCTGGCTGGACCTCCACAGTGCAACAATGTAAAGTTGGGTTTGCATGGCCCTGTACTGCTCCAGCTTCAACACTCCACTGAATGTGAATAAAACATTCAAATTCACACAGATGCATCATGTCTATGATCATTCAAGTATGAAAGTATAGATGTATGTAGGGTCAGTAATTCCCCCTTACGTCCATGTTGCTCATGTAGTAGGACTTGAGTCACAGGGTGAAACATTGCCAATTGCGGTCTGGGTGGCGCCAACACTACAACAGAGCCACAATCATTAGTTACTTACTTGTCCAGCCCAGAACTGAACCACCCCCAGAGCCCCGGGCTCAATGTTCACACCCGTACGCTGGACTGGCATATGCCAGCCCAGCCCACTCCTCTTGCAGGGGGCCTAACACATTACATTCCCCACTGCCGGAGGTGACATCATGGCATCCGCACCACAAGACTCAATTATAAAGGGTCCATGACCTGTGACGCACTGGGTTGGTGGCACCCGATGCACAGCGACTGGCACTGGCCTACCGCCACAGTACAATGACTTGCGGTGCACTGAGGTAGGGGCACCTGAAGAGCTGAGTGGGTGTGCAGCCTGCGATGATGCGTAGGTCTCGATACACCATCCTGCCAATCAAGATTCGATTGGAATTGAGAGCCCTGCTGGACTGCAGTGTACACCGAAGGCAGTAGCCAGCACAAACATGACTCCACGGTGCGGGGCCCAGGGTGCGCTGGGGGCCTGTGGAGTGGTATCCAGTAATCAGCTGAGGAGGTTGCACCGGCATGTGGTGGGCCCTCTTGGAGACACACCAATGGCGGCAGGTGAGCATTGAGGGCTTGGTGCGCAGGGGCAGCCAGTTATCACTTGGTGGCGGACGGGTCTGGGGAACCGGGGCTGGAGTGCAGCAGGTGCACAGGATCGCTCAGGCACCACAGGTCATGGCAGCGGCCTCGTGGCTGGGTGGGGGGGCGCCACCCTGGCAGACACTCCCGACATGCGATAACGAGATGTGCGCAGGTTGGCTGGGAATGTAGCCACCTCGTCTCCAGTGTAAATCTGGCCGTTGAAGGTGGTCGGCCATGTGTGTGTAGGCCTATAGTCTTGATATGGTGGACACAGAGACACACACAGTAGTTGCTTTGGTGGCCATCCCGGAACAGAACCAAGCTCAGAGCCCTGAGCTATTTATTCACGACATATGCTGGCCAAGGCCACTCTGCTTATGCGTACAGGGGGGGGGGACAAAGCTACATGTCCAAGGTCCTCCACACTGCCTGAGGTGACTTGTTTGTGTTCACTGTCCACAACACTACAAATAGTAGTGGCAAAAACTCCTAGGCAATGTCAATAAAGCAAATCTACACAGTATCTATAACATTAAGTAAACCAAGGAAGACAGAAAAAATATATTCAAAGTTGTTACCATTTTAATCATTTCTTCTCATATTATCTAAACAAATGATATTCATACAAAACATTTAAAAAATGAAACACAATATGTAACACATCACATTTATTCAATATGTATAAATAAAGGGTTATAAAATGGCAGTATCTTTATTAACTCGACGCGCTTTTCGGCGTATCACAATTATCCAAAAAGTAAAAAAATAAAAAAGAGAACATACTCAGATTTCACAATTGTTTAGCCGTATCTTGACATATTATCTCAAGAAAAACATCTATTTAAACAATTTGTATCTCTTTACATAGATCTTAAAAAACACATTGTGCATCAGTAGCAACAATCTATGTACATATTCTGACGGTCTTCCTATACATTGCAATTTTATATTTATCTATGGTGCTATATCTGAGTGCTCAAAAATTAACCTTAATGAATGTGGCCTATTAGATGCAAAGACCTGTAACATGATATAGTCAAGAAACAATAAGATAGAGAATAAGTAGCCAATCACTCACAGATCCTGTTTCAATGTGATTAGTTCCTAGTGATTAAAACCTGCACCTCCATAGTTGGTAGATGTTCTTGATTCTAATAACTGGCTGAAAAAATGTATGTATCACCATTATTATGGATCTATATAATGGGGTCTAATCATCATTAATGTACACGATAGCTGCTGTTTGTATAAGCTATCTGTATAGTTCCATATAAAAAAAGAAATGTATTGAGATTTTGACTCGCGAATTATGCAATTGAAAGCAATAAGTCAAGGTTAATAATTCGAATGAATGAATGAATGAATGAATGAATGAATGAATTCTTTATTGTTTGGTTACTCAAAACCATTACATTAAAATCATTATACGAGGTTATAAAATTACAAAAGTTAAAACCGACAGAGTTAGTACTGCCCAAGGGGCGGGCTTGCGGAGGGTGAGGGTCATGTTGCGACTTAGATCAACAAAGACTCTATGAGCGGAAGCCCTCCGGGGCCATCAGTAGAGTTCGTGCCTGGTAAATGAACTTTCCAAAGGAGGCCATATGCTTTACCGTTGTCAAGGTGTAGAGGAAGATGGTCGCCTCCTTTGCAGTGCGTGTTCCTGATTGTCTTAGAATTGGCCTGAGGTAGAGACTGCGGGCCGTGCGCAGGACCGGGCAGCAGAATAGTAGGTGGGCCAGTGACTCACGTTTGTACCTGCAGAGCCTGCATTCCCGGGCACCTGGGCCTGCAGTACCAAAGCCATAAAGTTCTTTGAGAGGCAGCGGATGTAGTCTATACGCTAAGATCTTGTGAAGGGCTGCGCGGCCCACGGCCTGCTTAAGGTGGTATTTGGGATTATGCAGGATTTGTGGTGAGTACAAGGACTCGTGTAGGTCTTTTTTTACCAATGACTCCAGATCCAATTCTCTTGACCGCGCCCGCACTTGCTTTTTGATGGAATGTTTGATGGCAGTGTAGCTAACATATTCTGGGTTCCAAGACTCAGTGGCGAGATTGAGGTGGACCTTCGCCGCCTTGAGGGTGGCCGACCAGGGATTCCCTGGTTCCCTGAAGATGCAATTCAGTGTTGCCTTAAGTGTGTTCTCCTTTGCCGTCGTTGTTAAGAAGTAGTATTTGCTTAGGGTGGCCATCTCTTCCAGGTGTTGCTGATTGAGTGAGAACTCCAGGCGAACGAGAGTGTTTCTGGTACACCTCGGAAGATGGAATAATCTCTTGTAGGCTCTGCAATGGATTTTTTCTAGTTCTTTATGCAGTTTGCCTGGAAATGCTTGGAGAGCATAATTTAGGGCCGGCATTAATTTTGCTCTGAGTACTCGTTGGATAGCTAGTGTGGACGGGCTGTATAAGGAGGCGTGCAGCTTGCAGATAGCGTAAGTTATAGTATTGCCTTTGCCTTGGATAGTCTTTAGGTGCGCGCTTGAGAGCCCCGACTCCTGAAAGCAAATTCCCAAGTAAGTGTACCGCTGAATGCTTTCCAGCAGAAGGTGGCCAAGCCTCCATTTTACTGTTTTTTTCTTTGGGTACTTTCCAAAAATAATAATTTTAGACTTGGATGGGTTAGCTACGAGCTTGTTTTTGTCATTGTATGCGGCCAGTGCAGTCAGCGCCTTTTGTAGCCCAATTCTTGTATGGTCCAAAAGCACCAAGTCGTCGGCATATTGCATAATGTGGATTTTTGTCCCGCCGATCTTTGGCACGAGCAGTGCCGCTCCGCACAAGGCCCTCTCCATATCCGCAGTATATAAATTGAATAGCATTGGAGCTAGCACACACCCTTGTTTTAGGCCGCGATCCGTGTTGATCTTTGTGGATGCGTGATCCCTCGAGAGTTTGATTCTTACCCATGTTTTGTGGTACAGGGATTGGATCGCCCTCAACAAAGCTGGATTGATTTTCCATTGGGCCAGCTTGCTCCACAGTATAGCACGATCTACCCCGTCAAACGCCGCCGAGTAGTCAATAAAGCCAGCGAATAAGGGGGGGCTTTTGGATGCCCGAGCGTGGTGGACCAGATAAGAGAGTGCAGTGATGTTATCGACTGTTGAGGACCCTGGTCTAAATCCTGTTTGGCATAGTGGGAGTAGGCCTTCAGCATTCGTCCAGTCTGTAAGGTCCCTCAAGATTGCGCTGGCGTATGCTTTTCCCTCGATGTCCAGAAGGGCAATCAGGCGATAATTTGAAGGTTCAGATTTGGGGCCCTTTTTGTGGATTGGCTGTAGGAGCGAGCCTCTCCATGAATCGGGCACGTCACCCAGGAGCCAGCATTCATTGTACAGGTGGGTCAAGGTCTTTGACCAGAAGTCGATGTTTGCCTTGAATAAGTGTCCGGGAAGGCCGTTGGGCCCCGGGGCACCATTTTGTCTGATGTTTTTTAGAATATTGGTCACCACCAATCTTCCCGGCGGGGCAGTCATCTCGGTGATAGGGTCTGAGTCGGCTCCCTCGTCAATTGTTTCGTTTTGCTTGGAATCAGTCCCGGTTTCAATGTAAAGGGATTTTACATGTGCGATCCAAGTGGGTGCATCGAGAGAGTTTTCTCTATGGTTTGTGCACCGTCCAAGGGTGCTTAGGTAGTGCCAAAACTCCTGCGATTTTCCTGGGCTCAGTAAGTCGTAGATTTTCAGCCATTGTGCTTCGCAGTAATCTCGTTTTGCCTCCCAGACCTTCTTGGAGTGACTTTTGCTGGCCTCTTGGAGTTGTTTCTTCGTTGTGCCTGAGCCATGTTTGTAGAAGAGTTTGCGTATCTTGCTCAGTTGTTTAGCGCTGATTATAAGTTCCACCTTGTGTCCGTAGGTGAGTGGGGGGTGCCTGTTAGCTGTATTGCTTGGTGTTCCACGAAGGATTGCTGCCAGGGTCCCCGTGGTGGCGTTCCAGGTGGCTATTGCGCCCATTTTCTGTTCATTCAGTGGCCAACCTGGCCACTGGTTTGCCCAATTGTTAAAAGATGTAATTGAGGTCTGTGCCCATTTAATTCTTCTGGGCAGTTTTATCAGATCTTCATCGTTAGATGCACCAATGTATTCGAGCCTATGGCGAGTGTCCACTGTGAAATTCAGTGTGATGATTAGCGCAGCGTGATCGCTATCACTTCGCGGATGTACTGTGTAATTTGACATGAGATGTTGTAATTTTTCACTGAGGATGATGTAATCGATCGTTGTTTGGTTGTTATATGTAGGACCAACAAAGGACCCAGGACTGAGATTTAGGAGGACCGAGTGCGCTGTCGCCAGCTTGTAAGTTTTTAATAGGTCATGGTGGCCCCAGGCTGAAGACGTCGTGTGGTTGATGTCCCTATATTATGTGTGTTGAAATCGCCGAGAATGATGCATTCCAGGGCCGGATGTTGGAGCATTAAGGACTCTAGGAGGGTTATCAACGTGGCCAAATTGGGTATGGGCCCGTGTGAGTTGTAGTAGAGATTGATTAATAAAAGCGAGCAGTGACCATTTATCAGGCGGCAGCCTTTCAGGATGCCTGCCTGAAAATTGTCTGGAAGATTGGGAATTGCCACGAATTCCAGGCTGAGTGAGTGCTTTATGTAGACACATATCCCCCCTGACGGTCTTCCGAATATGTTAGGCTTTTTTGCAGGTTTTCCATATTCTGCGTATCCTCTTAGTGAGAGCGGGTGGAGCTGCCAGGATTCTTGTATGCAGATAATATCTGCCTCTTCCATGAATGTCACTGCATTTTTTTTAAGAAGCAGCCTTCTGAGTCCTGCGACGTTCCAAGACATGATTTTAAGGCAATCCGGCGGTTGTACCTGTCTGGAGGATTTTTTCGAATGATGGACGCTTTGCCGAGGGGTGTCTCGGGCATCGTGGCTATGTTAGGATCTTGAGTTTAATGCTCGTGGCAGCCAGGACCAGTCATTACATGCGCGTCCCAAGGTTGCGCATATGCGTGTGCCCTGATTTGGGTTGGTTGTTATTTTGATTGGGGTACTAATGGTCAGTCCAGTGTTTGTGGCGCCTTTGGACCCCTGGAGGGTGGGCGCCATTTGGCGCGCGTCGTTGGGATGGGTGTGCGGGCTTAGGTTCCCTCCAGATCGCTGATCTATGTTTCCCGTCTGGGAGCGTGTAGATTGAGTTTTTAAAACAAGTGGGTATTTTTTGGTGCGCATTGGTTTTATTTTTATGCCCCAACTTTCCAATAGCTTGTGCTGACTTTTCAGGGCCTCGGCCATGTGCGGGCTCACGAAGGTTAGCTCCGTGGGTTCGTTTGTCTCCTCCGCGTCTGGCGGGATGAAGGAGATGGTTTCAATGTCTGTAGTATTGGTTCCCTCCAACCCTGGGATGTTTGCAAAAAGTTTTAATAAATTGCTACGGTTGAGGATGTCCCACGACCCCTGGGAGACATAGTCAGGATACAGCATTATCTTGCGGTCCTGGGAGTGGGTTATTCGGCAGGCTGTATCCGCCCCTTGGCCTCCTGTTTGTGGAATTTGTGCTGTGTCCACTTGAGTGTCATTTGCGTGCCTGTTTGACCCAACTGGCCCCAATTGCTGCCGAAAAGACTCCTTCTGTGACACGCTGGGCACGTTTGTGGGTAGTGACAGCTGTTCAATTTCCTTGAGGTCTGTAACAGTCAGAGGCGCATGCGATACGCAGCCCTGCGTGATCGTTGGTGGAGCAGCGGCCTGGGGGTCATGTCTTTTTGAGAGTGCCTGGGTTGCTTCAGCTGAACTTTGGTCCGTTGCTTGTTTTAAGCGTGGTGCTGTGGAAACTGACTGGGGGTTTACGAATGAGGTTGTTGCTAAGTTGGAGGGCTGAGTGTCTTCGACTTTTATCTCGATTGTTTCCAGTATTTTTACGGTTGCTCCCAGTTTGGTCATTTCCTGATTCACGTTGTGAGCGGGCGTCTTATTCTCAGGCCGTAGCCATTCCCGGATGGTTCTGGGAGCGAGAGATTTATTTCTATTTGCCTTATTGAGTTTTTTTAATTTTTTCTTGTTTTTTCTAGATAGGATGTGGGAACCTGGGCTGGTTAGTGTGGTAATGTGCGGGGGCTCGTGGTTTTGTGTTTTGATCATAGTGGCTTCTGGCCTGCTCATGTTGAGTGTCGGTAATGGTGCCTCCCAGGCGGTTTTGTCTTCTTTATTGATCTGTATCGAGTGGTTTGTTGGGTTTCTTGAGTCTTCTGTTTTTGGGGGCTGCGGGGTTGGTTCCTGAGAGATCGGGGCCTTGATCTTGCCGACTTCGCTCTTGAGGTCCTCCACCAATGTGGTCATGATGGCCGGAAGTTTTCCTAAATTGTTCAAAATAGGGCTGCAGCTACATGACTCCGGGTTGAGGTGTGTGCTGTCCTGTGCTCTGCGAATCAGGGAGTTCAGATGGTCCAGTTTACAGTCGATTCCAGATATTAGATTTGCGACAGTTTGTAGTATGTTTATCTGGGCATCGAGCTTGTCAGCGTGCATTATTGCCGCACCTGTCATAGAGATAAGTGTCTCGTTGATCAGAGCTAGGTGATCTGTGATCACTGGGGAGCTCTCCCCCCTGTCCGAGCTTCTGCTCATTAAAGTTGGTGGCGGGGTTGTTTTATCTTGTTCACAGGTTCTCTGGAGCATCGAGTTCGACAGTATGATCACTGGGGAACTCTCCCCCCTATCCGAGCTTCTGCTCAATGAAGATGGTGACGAGGTCATTTTATCTTGTTCACAGTGGCTCTGGTGCATCAAGATCGAGGGTGGGGTGTGGCGAGCCTGTATTTCTGTGATTCCCCCTCTTTCACAACTTTCATGTATTAGGCTGGTTGCATCAAGCATGTGCTCCCCTGTTGCCGGGGTTGCGCTACATGTACTAATCAATATGTCAGCCGCCAGGGCCCCATTTAGGCTTGAGTTCGAGTGAGGGACTTCAAGTGAGTGATATATGGGAGTTGTTAGGCTGCCCCGGGCCTCTGGCTTAAGGGGTATGCTACCCTGTGGCGTAGTTATTGTTGATGATGGGGCCTTCCTGGATCCCGTGAGGCAGTAGGACTGGGGTGTAGGCTGTCCTCAAAGGCTTTGTTGGTCGGGGTGCCGCTTAACGGTCTGATTGGTGCCGCTGGATTTGTGACCGGGGGATAAAAGAAGCTTCTTATGTCACTGTTTCCTAGAGAGATGTTTGCCCCGGGACTGGGAAATAGGTGTGCCGGTTTATACCGCCTCCTATCTTGCCCTGCTTGCGACGATGTCAGTGCTGGATATAGAGTTGATAATCCTGGTGACGTTGGCGTTGCCCCAGTGGCACCAGGTGTTCCCGGGGTTCCCCCCTCTGACAGCCCAGGTCCGGAGTAGAGGCCACCCGTCCCTGGAGGGTAGAAAAGTTTTGCCTTCCGTCTCCTGGCTGTTCTATGTGGTCGAGGTTTTTCCTGTGCCTGTAGTAAGGAAGAGTTTCTGGTCCTCATTGTTTTGCCCTGTTTTGGCTATCACTTTTTCCTTATTGGAAGGTAGTCGCAGCGGAGATTCGATGTCCGTCAATTTGGGCGTTTTCCCCGGCGTCTGCGTCTGTGCCCTTCTGTTGAAGGCCGCTGATGGGCTAGTTAGAGCGAGCGGGGCACACAGGGGGGAGCCACCAGCGAAGTCGGACCTAGTCAGACCAGCCTAGGCCACCACCCCCGGGCTCTTGCTTCGCTGCTGCCTCTAACGGCGGCCGCGCTCGTGGTCTCTTGATCAGCTGGGCTTACCAGAGGCAGTTTAGGGTGACTCCTGTGAGTTTGGGTCTCTCCCCGTTCGCCCGCCTGGTCGGGGCTACGCGCTGAATGCGCCGGTTTCGGCCCCTCCTTGCCAGCAGTTCTCCTTGTCTCCTTGTGTCTCCTTGTGTCCCCTTCTGCTCATGGGACAATGCTAACTGATTGCACACTGGTTGCACAGTGGTTACTGGATCTTATTCACTGCTGCGTTCGTCGGGGCCCCAGTACTGCAAGCCCCGAGCACTCCTACACTGCAAGTCCCACAGTGCACAGGCTTTTTCACCGCTTAACAGGCTTCGTTTTGTTCAGGCTTTTGTTCATGCAGGAACTGCTGAAACTACAGAAACTGTCTTAAAGATCAAGCTGTGTTCACTTTACATCAGCCGCTTTGTTGCTTTGGCTGTTGGCTGTTGTCTGTTGTTGCCTGTTGCCTGTTGTATTGTGTTGTGAGATTTCAGCGTTTCTGTCACGTTTGGGGGTTAGAGCTCCTGCTGTCTTTGGCTGCCTCCTGCCTCGCTACCTGCTCATCTCACACTGCCTCCTTCAGTGAGCATCAAAGCGGATTTCAGTGTGGGCAGTGTAGGCAATGTGGTGCGAGGTGAGGGGCCGTGGGGGCTGGGGGGCCGTGGGACCGCACTCTCTCCTCACTCCCGCCTCTCTCCTGCCCCCGCCTTCGCCTTCGCCTCCTGCTCACCTCGCCTCTCCACTCTGGATGCCGGTGCTGCGCCTCAGCTCGTAGCGCCTCTCCTCACCTTGCCGAGTTGCCTTGCCTCGCCACTGCAGTCCCGGCTCAGCCCCGGCTCCGTTGCCAGTAACGCACGACTCACTGATTCCACTTCTGCAGCTTGCAAGCTCCTGGATTCGGCGATGGTAGTAGCGTTTCGCCGTTTTCGGCGTTTTCAGCGTTCGTGCTCGCTTCAGCACAGCTCGCTCAGCTCGCTTCAGCTGTGACTGCTGATGCTCCTCTCTGAGTCTCTGCTGCCACCTGCTGGTCTACAATTAATAATTCAATAAGATCATAAAGAGACTGTTCGGCAACAGTGTGAGCAATCATCATGCTCCAAAATTTTAACTGATATTAGCGGACCGATAAACTGAGACTGATTATAAAAATCAAAGTAGATAACATTAATCTTCATAGATTAATGTTAGCTACTTTGATTTTTATAACTTTTATAACTTATTGCTTTCAATTGCATAATTCACGAGTCAAAATCTCGATAAATGTATTTTTTAAAAGGGAACTATACAGATAGCTTATACAAACAGCAGTTACCGTGTACATTAATGATGATTAGACCCCATTAAATAGGTCCATAATAATGGTGATACATAAATTATTTTCAGCCATTTATTAGAATCAAGAACATTCACCAACTATGGAGGTGCAGGTTTTAATCACTAGGAACTAATCACATTGAAACAGGATCTGTGAGTGATTGGCTACTTATTCTCTATCTTTTTGTTTCTTGACTATATATTGTTACAGGCATTTACATATAATAGGCCTCTTTCATGGAGGTTCATTTTTGAGCACTCAGATATAGTACCATAGAAAAATATAAGATTGTAAGGTGTGATACATAGCAAGACCGTCAGATTATGTACATAGATTGTTGCTACTGATACACATTGTGTTTTTTAAGATATATGTAAAAAGAGATACAAATTGTTTACATAGATGTTTTTCTTGAGATAATATGTCAAGATACAGTTAACCATTTGTGAAGTCTGAGTATGTTCTCTTTTTTATTTGTGTATTTTAGATAATTGTGTGGCTTTCCTGAAGAAGGCGTTGTATACGCCGAAACGCGCGTCGAGTTAATAAAGATATTGCCACTTTTTAACGCTCTATTTATACATATTGATTAAATGTGATGTTACATATTGTGTTTCATTTTTTAAATGTTTTGTATAAATATCATTTGTTTAGATAATATGAGACGAAATTAATAAAATGGTAACAACTTTGAATATATTTTTTCTGTCTTCCTTGGTTTTCTTAATGTTATAGATACTGTATATATTTGCTTTATTTTCATTGCCTAGGAGTTTTTTTCACTACCCTTTAAATTCCTGTCCTAGGAATTGAACTATCCATTGTTCAGGGGGTCCTTGATTTTTCTCATTGGCACAACACTACAAAATACCAGCATTATATGTCCAAATGGACATGTCTGGGTCTGCAGACTGAAGTCTGTCGAGCACATCACCGCCACACTGTGTACATTCTCAAAGATGGGTTACTTGCCTCCCTTGCACATACTTGGTTCCCACCTCTCCCCACATTCTGAAATTGTGTGGCAGAGGTGCCATGCCATGGATGGTTTGTCTACATGGCTAGCCACGGTTACCACAGTTACTTGTGTTGTTGTGTCTGGTAGTTAGGCATGTTGATTGGCATGTTGTATGTGATTTGGTAACGGCTGCATTCCTACAGTTGTGGATTGTATGATTGTGGAGTTGAGGTGAGTGATGTGTTAAGTTGGTACTTACCGACGAGCAGTGCATTTCCATAGGTGCCATCCTCTAAGCGCTGGTTGGTGATGGACTTGCGGAAGATGTAGGAATCAGGCACACTGCCTGGTGAGTTTGCGACAACATTGGTGAACAGGCCCGGTGGTCCAGTTTTGCCTGCACATTGATGGAATGCATGTGGTTTCAGTTGCGGTGATTGTGTGCAGTGTCAGCAGCGGGCACAAGTAGTGCATGTGTGTAGTCAATTGCTCCCAACATGTGCGGGAAGCCAGCTAAGGCGTAGTTCCCTTGCTTGGTCTCCAGCTGATCCTGCACAGTGTGGGGGAATTGAAGGTTCAGGGGTATCAAGCTGATACAAACCGTGATGCTTACAGGTATAATAAATCCTGCATAATAGAACCGTAACAAAAGTTCATGTGGTCATAACCTTCCTTTTCTTTCCTACAAAGGTTACAACCACACAAACTTCTGTTATGGTCCTTTTAGGCTGGATAAATCATAGCTATAAGCATTCAGGTTTGTCCAAGTGCAATACACTGTGCCAGATTCTGTTTGTGACTATACGGGCGCTTGACCATTGTCACCATTTATCTAACAGGTTTCTGAATACTGACTTTCAGAATATGGAATTGTATTGGGGAGTTCCCGCAGCATATGCAGTTAATTGAATCCACACATTACCCAGATGAAGTTCACTGTTGGGAATGGAACGCGTTGGCAGAGCTTTTCGTATTGTTGATTTATGTATTTGCAAGAAAGAACTGTTTTTACAGTACTGTTGACTACTGGACTTCATGACTCGGCGCACCCCCATTTCAGTGACTATAATCTTGGATCTGGAGCACAGAGGCATCAAGTAACGGCTTGCATTGGGGTTGGTTGTGCAAGAACACTACGATTTTGAACTAGCGTATGGTGCAGATACAGGGGCCCACTGTTGCTTTTGTGGACAAGCATCCAAGACATGTGTGAGGAAGTTTGATAAGTGAGACTCCTCCGATTCTGGCAGTTGTTGGTTGGGAGGTACCAGAGACCAATCGGTGAGGCACAACCAGCAGCTTTGTTTGCGGAGAGATGTTGGTTCTCCGCTGTTTTGGTATCGTCAGCCTGTGGGCATTGTGGGTCGGGTTGCAGAGGATGGTTGTCCTTCTGAGCCTGTAGTGGGCAATGGCATTCTCTGGCATTGTGTCTCTGAGGCTGGTACTTTTTAGGAACGTCCGCTTTCTTGTTCTGCGCTGCCTCTGTGGTAGTCTGGGGGTGGTGGTCCAGGGAGGGGGGTCCTGGGGGTGGTGGCGGTGGGTGTTGTGGCCCTCTTGGGTCTCCGAGCTGCATGATCAGTAGCTCTATGACATGTGTTGGTCTTCAGATGTGACTCTGGGCTGGGCTCCATTTCATACAGCAGGTTGTCTTCCTGCTTAATACCAGTAAAAGGCAGGTGTTAAATCCCTGCTGCTAACGTGCCTTAGCACCTGTTTTTGGATCGCATCGCAAATCTGGCTGGTCGTTGAGAATATTGCGAAGTGGTGTTTTTGTATGTTTTTGCACGGGAATGCGCACTCTGCATATCATTAGCGTTAGTAGTCGCTCTCATCTGTGGCTATGTTTTTGCAGCAGCTATCACTGGAAAACTAGCGATATTGGCAGTTTGCACCAGGTTGAGAATAGGGCGATAAATCTATCACCACTTTTGGGGGCTAAAGTGCCAATAAATCGGCGATAAGTCCTTGATATATATGCCCCTGGGAGTGCAAAAGATCAGTGAAACCTCAAGGGGGGTGAAATATTAACCTGTCCTCAGTGCTTTAAATGGGAAAAATACGTGCAGGTACTCACCAAAAGGAGCGGTGGAGTGATGGGTGGGCATAAGGGCAGAGCAAGGGTTGGGCTTAGGTTTCCGACCTTTCCAAGCTTTATGTGCAAGAAATCTTCATGCGTTGTAAGAAAGTCGAAGTATCTGTCCACAATACTTATGACACTAATAACCATTTATATAGCATTTACTAACAAGTGTTTATTATAACCCAAAAGTTACCCTCGTTTATAGCAACCCTAAAATAACAAGAGATTGAGGAAACCACATTAAGGTTCCAAGTGTATGTCTTGTCCTTTGCATGCAGCTCCTTGACACATGGTCATAGCTCATTAAGCTATATGACAAGGAATTTAACTTGTGACCTGCAGGTAATACAAGGATCTCTGCAACAAAAACCTTAACCAACTGAGCTATCTACATAAAAAAACAAATCTTTTCAGGCTGTGCTTTCCCTCAAGCACATTGACTCTCAAGGCAATTTTATGGTGAGTTGAACCTATGCTGAGAATGGGATCTGTTCTTTCTAACAAGTGCATTAACCATATCCTGCATATGTACACTTGAGGCATTAGAAAGGCGTAGTGTGGAGGATGCATACTCTGTCAGGATACATATAATGCACCATGCCCACAGGGGTACATTGGGCCTACCTTAAGGGTGACTCATATGTAACAAAAGGGAAGGTTAGGGCCTGGCAAGTGTGCCAGGTAGACATAGCAGTACCAAACTGCGCACAGACACTGCAGTGGCAGGTTTGAGTTACATTTACAGGCTACTCATGTGGCTGGCACAATCAGTGCTACAGGCCCACTAGCAGCATTTGATTTATAGGCCCTGAGCACACACAGTGCACTGTTGCAGGAACGTAGTAATAAATCAAAAAGCCAATCATGGAAACATCAATCCGTCATAACAATTTACAGGGAGAGCATATGCACTTTAGCACTGATCAGCAGTGGTAAATTGTCCAGAGTCATAAAACCAACAAAAACAGGTCAGAAAAGAAGGGCAAAAAGCAAAAGGTATGGGGATAAACCCACTGGGCAAGCCAGGTCTAACATGTTTGTTTTGCCTAATTATCATAAATGTCTTTCAAGAAAGAGTCTGGCTTCCCTGATGAAGCAATGTTTGCTTTTTCATAAGCTGCACTATGTCACTCTTAGGTAACAAGTTTTAGCACTTTAAGAGTGCCTTTTCAATATTTAACTGAACAAAAATAACAGCAAAGTTATCCCTATCCATAAGTGTTAGTCTGCATGTATCTTTCATACGTTTATTGAGTGGTTGATCATATGTATTCATGGGTGCCTGTCCTGTATTCAAACTAGCTTTTGCATTCCTAATCACTTGTATGGTTGACATAGCATAGCAACTGACTTGCAAACATCTTTGCAAAAACGAGAGGAGAACAGTTGGCGTGTCTAGTATGTGTGACTTTTTATTCTGATGGGAGTGGCAATCAAACCAATTTACATGAATGTTTGCCTTGTAATTGTGCTCATTCTTTTCAAGTATCTAGGAGACTTGCCGGCAGTAAGTACGCTCGACAACAAATCTTACATCTGCCAATACGTCTGAAGCATATTCAAGATCAGGGCGTTTTGGAGAAGAGCCTTTCTGCTTTGTAATAGCAACTTGAGGTACTTGTATGTAAATTCAACTCCTTCTCAGAAGAATGTCTGCTAATTTAGATGATTTGACTTGCATTGCTGATTTCCTTGTACAGGTGCTGAAAGAGAGACATTATAGTCCCATGGAATGATTCATCGGTACTTGTTGCACTAGGGATATGATTGATGTTATCAACGGCAGAGTTTATAAAAACACCAGTTTTTAATTTTGTGGAGGTTATAGCATAATTATTATTAATATGGCCCAGAGTAGTTTCCTAGTACAGCTGAGATGCTGAAGACCTGCTCATATGATGCTGACAATCCAAAACGAAATAGGAGGTCCAGAAGCTCTGTAGATCCAGTTTTTGCTTTGATTTAAGAGCCTTAAAATACTTGAAATTGTATTACTTGGGCTTGAGGATGTCTCATACCTGGACTGACCTCAATCCTTAAACATTATTGTTTGCGATATGGTTCAATTTGGTTGTGATCCATAACTTACTTCACTTTGTATTCTTGGGACATATATTATTGTAGCTGTTAAGCGTCAGAATCACAGAAAGGGTCACTTGTTTAGTTGTGTTCTTTGGACTGATCTGTAAGGGATCCTCTGTAGTTAGAGGTGCCTGGGACAAAGGGCCCTTCAGGCTGGGACCTCTCTACCTGCGGCTTGCCTTGCCTACTTTTGTCTGGGTTTGCTGGACTTAGGTGCACCCACAACTTTCCAGAGAACAGCCTTGGCCCTGGCTGCTTGTGCTGCCCCAAGGGGGTAAGTGGGCCATGGGTCATGAAGAATGGCTGCTTTGTTTTGGATTCTCAGATGCATTGGGAAAAATGGGGTGAGACAACCCCCATCCCCTCCTCGGCCTAAATTAGATTTGTTCAGTATATGTCACTGACAGTCCCCCGTTATCTAAGAGATAGCCAGCATATTCTTACCTTGCTACCATCCTCAGAGCAATCTAGGACTCGAGAGAGGCAGTTGATTCTAAGGGTAGTGGGGTCAAAATGGATGTCTCATTGCTACGCCAAGTCCTCAGGAAGTCGCAAATCGGGTGACCGAAGTGGAAAGCTGGGTGTCCTCTGTGGAAGACAAATTAGACACACTCAAACGTCAGGTCTCCAAGCTGCCCTCAAATATGGCAGTTCTCTAAGAATGTGCTGAGGATGATGAAAATAGATCACGCAGGAATAGCCTCTAGTTTTTTGGGTTCCTCAAGGGCACTGAGGCTTCTGAAGTTGAGCGTTTCCTGGAGGATTGGCTGTGACCCTGTGTTCCACACGGTAGGCTGTTGCTATGGTTTGTGGTGGAGCAAGGTTTGCCTGGGGCTCCACTCCATCATGTGACATTGCAGCCGTTGAGTGATGACAGCCAGGTTATGGGAAAATAGACCCCAGGCATTGAGACTTGCTGCCACTATGTGTGCATGGCTTCTTTGACTAATGGCCTACCATGTGGGCTTCATAGGCACCAAAATCTAGATCCCCCCTTCTCTGGGCAGAGAGCTTGATCAACCATTCACAGTCTAAGAAATTGGGAAGGCATTTTTGACTATGTCCCCAGGTAAAACACCAGGCTTAAATGGGTTCCCAGTTGAATGCTATAGGAAATCACAAGTTCTTCTGCTCCCTCACCTACTGGCTCTGTACAATGAAGTGATGGAATGGGGACCATCCCCTTAGAACTAGATTAATCCACAATCGTTGTGATACCTCAGCTGGGCAAACCACTGTACAGGTGCACCTCAAATAGGCCTATATTAATTCTGAAATCAAGGTGTTTTCTGACCGGCTGCAACAAACATTGCCCTGTTTGATCCATCCTGAACAATACAGCTTTATGCTGGCCTATGGCACCAGGCACTGTATCTGGAGAGTTAAAGTGGTTCTTTCCCAGGTGCATCACCTTTGGTACCCTTTGGCCCTTTGGCCATGGTCCTAGTGAACTTTGAAAAGGCCTTTCATACTGTTGACTGGCCCTCCCTGAGTGCTGGGCTGAGTTGGGGATTCACTTCCATACCCTGCTCAGACTTTTCTACACTTGCCCAACCGCTCAAGTCCAGGTTAATGGAACACTTTCTTCTTCCTTTCATATCTGTAGAGGTACATGGCAAGAATTCCCCCTTTCTCCTCCCCTATTTTACCTAGCAATTGAGCCCCTGGCTAGACTCACATGATGCGATGCTCTCATTCAAGGATGGTCATGGGAGGATGAATCTGAAGAGCGCATTGTGCTGCATGCGGATGACATCCTGCTCTTTTTAGTGAACCCAGACCCACAATATCTAGAAATACTTGAAATTTATGAGGAAGCTTCAGCTCTCCGAGTGAATAAAACCAAATCTCTGGTGGTCCCAACCCGAGTGTCTGCTCTTGGCATTCCACAATCCCCATGCGTCATCTATCATTTCAGTACCTAGGCATTTACATTTCTCTCCTCCCATGGCTGGTGTGGAGCCTCGGTTTGACTGACCTAGTAAGCAAAAAGAGAAGGGATCTACAGAAGTGAAGGTGTCTCCCGCTTCATGTCCTGGGTAGAGTGTCCCTCTTCAAAATTATGAGTTGGGCCCGATTTCTCTTTGCCTTTCAAAACGATTCCCATTCATTCCCCAGGCAATGGTTCCAGAACCTAAACTCTATAATCCGCACATTCCTTTGGTCAGACGGCCACCCCGAGTGGCCCAAGTCAACTGCTGACAGTCACCCTAAGATGGAAGGATGGGTATAGCTGATCTTTATTGTTATTACTTGGCCTCACATTTGGTTGTGATAACTGACTGGTTTGGTGGGGGCTGGGACGATCCAACTTACAGCGTTGAACTGACATTGCTTGGCCTTGACAGGATAATGGGACTTTTCTATGGGTCCCAAATTCATCGATCCCTTCCAGAGATAACCAGGGTGGTATTACTCAACTGGCTAGAATCACTCTGCCTCAAGGGATGGGTCCCCAGGCTGATGGAGATGACCCCCTCTGGCAGGGAAAATAGTTGTGCCACACTGCAGGTTTAGAGGGTTTTGTGAAGTGGGATAAGATCAGAATCGCTCATTCAGGAGACATCTGTATGGGTGCTCATGTACAGATGTTTTGAGAAATACAGGAGCAGTATCAACTCTCCCATACTCAGTTTCATAAATACCTGCAATTGCAACATGCTTTCCTGGCTAACATTCCTCCCAACAAGCAGGTCCATCAAATTTTTGATGGGGAAGCTACACAAGAGCGCACATCTCACAGATTTACCGGTTCCTATTTATTAATGCCCAAACCATTTCCCCAGGTTGAGACAGAAATGGGTGGCTTGGCTAGGGGAACGTGACAATGCGGAGTGGTGTGCCGACAAAATAGACCTCTGAGATTTAGCTATTTCTACACGACTTTGACTGATGCAACTCAACTACTTACACATTACCAACATGACCCTCCTGCGGCTTTTCCAAGCAGGTGGGACTCTTCAAACCAGCTGCCTCTGGTGCTCCTTGCCAGATGCAGATTTCTTACATATGGCCTGGTCCTACTTGATCCTGGTCCCCTACTGACAGAGAGTAGGTAGGGGCTTGGCCACTAAACCTGACCCCTAGGGCCGCTCTGTTTGGGGTTGTTGGAGGATGCGGCAGGGGAGAGAATGGAGCATTGTTTTTTTTTGGGATTGCAATGCTGGTTGCCAAACTTGATATCACATGTAAATGGAGGTCTCTAGTCCCCCCCACTTGGATTGGAATGGCAGAGTGTAGTAGACTGATGTGCTCAGCAAGAGCAGCAAATCTACGCAGCTTGAGGCTGCCAATGGAAGCATAACAAGATTTGGGGCTAATGGTGGGAATATCATGGACTGGATGTGAGAATTGTCTAGATTTCGACTATGCTTTGTGGCTTACTTTGACCCCACTTGGTGGACCGTGGTCATGTTTGTATTTGTATTTTTTAGGAAACAACTTAAAACTTGGTTGTTCCAACAATAACTTTATGGGTGTTGGGGCGTGGCTCTTTCCGTGACTGGTTTTTAGATTAGCGCCGGGACACTCTCTGTGAGTATCCGCACGCTTTATAAATACCCAATTTCATTTAATTTAATTTCATTTATCAGTGTAAAGAATAAAACAATGCCATTTGTTTATCAAAAAGCATGTTGGTGATACATTACATGTCAACAAGGTATCATCTTCATACTGATGGGCAAACTGAGAGATTGTAGCAATATTTAAGGCACTGCCTATATGATAAATATTTATTGAGGGGGGAGGGGGGATGGGAGGTGTAGAGCGGAGCTCCACTGAGTTTTTTCTGTAGAGCTTCGCGTAGAGCAACTCCGCCTGCTCTGCCCAGGGTTACACAGAATAAAGGTGGGAACGTTTTCTCAATAAGTATTTATTGAACCAGCATAATTCTAGTGTAAAATCTTCATGTCCTCTAGTCATTACCTCAACTAGGTAAAAGGTCAGTCCTAAGAACTGTTATGCAGTGTAATAAGAGGGCAATGTAGGTTAAAGGTGCATGTAGTAATTGAGCCGATATTGGGGTACCTATATGGAATATAACACCCACTCCTCATCCGACTGGACATCATTCTAAAAATCTAACATATTGCTAAATATAGTACGGAAATAAGTCTATAACAATGGTGCATAAAAAATGTAAAAAGTCCAATAAATGTTAAATCTAGAGTATGTTCAAAGATATAGGAGGCAAATTATCAAGAATGGCGTTAAAATGATCGACGCTTTAGCGGCAGGAAACTGCTGCTAAGGAGGCGATAATGGGCTTGATAATATACCCTTGTGAATTCCCATAGACGCCCAGGTTCTGGTGTGAACCTGGGCTTCTATGGGAATTCACAAGGGCATATTATCAAGCCCATTATCCCCGCTTTAGCAGCAGTTTCCTGCCGCTAAAGCGGCGATAATTTTAACTCCGTTCTTTATAAAATGCCTCATAGTTTGAACATAGAGCGACTGAAAATCATGCAGCTTAGACTAAAATGTCTTGTTTAAAATTCCAATTTTTTTTTTTTTTTTAAAGCTGAATTTTCCCTGCACAAGATGAGCCAAATGTTTTTTGCGTCCTGGCTGGGAGATGCAACATCACTGTTGCTTGCAATCACAGACGACGTTTCCTGCAACACCTCGCAGATCAGGTCTGTCGAACACAGATGCTCCTCTGTATTCACCACAGCCATTGCTGGTGAGTCGCTAGTGTCATCCTAGGCCTGAGTGTTTGTTGAGGAGCCGGTATCCTTTCCTACAGGAGCTGAAGCATCTTGTGGTGGCTCTAAGAATGCAGACATCAACATAGGAATGCGTTGAGGACACTGCAGAACATGGGCTGGAATTGAGTCCGGTAAAGCATCAACGTCCTGTGGGGCAATTGTTGGAAGTGTTAGACAGAGATCCAAAATGCATTCTTTTCCACAGAACAGGCATAGGACGACAGGCAGAATACAGTTGATCCAGACTGGTCTAAATGACAAGAACCAAGACTCGCTTAGTTCTCGAAGACGAGTTGTGCCCAGATGGGTTACCATGTGATCATGGTAACGGCGCTCCAAGAGAATACAAATAGAAACAGGATTGCCGGAAACCCTCCGAAAATGTTTCCGAAAACGGAGTGTATAAAGTTGGGAACAACTCAGATGATTGTCTGAAAGGTGCTTAACAGTCCAAAACCCATAGTCTTAAATAGGTGGACAATACCGGTCGTATCAGCCATGTTAAAGATACGTTGTATGATTTCTGTGAAATGGAAAAGGCAGTTTGTTTGTATCAGTGCCTGTATCTCGGACGAGGACCTTGCAACCTGATGATCCTACGTTTCTCTGGCGGAGGTTAAGGCCACAGTTTGCCGTAAAAATATGGCTTTCATTTGGTGTGAGAAGTTGGCCCGATATGCAACGTTCGCTATTCTAGCGACCGCTATGTATCGTTCCAACAACCCTTATGGTGTTTGGTTGTAAGTCAACCTATTGACCAGCTATCCTAGTAGCGTGGATACGAGCAGTCTAAGGCTAAAGACTCGAGAGGGCGTGTTAGGCCAGCTGTTTACCACACATGTACCCCTTGAACACCAAGTGAAAGGACACCACACAAGTGTTATGAAAATAAACAGGATATTTATTAAGATTCACAACAGCCCTGTGCTCTTTATGAGGACAGGGTACTAAGCACAAACCAAATCTCTTAGGAAAATACTTCAAGTGCACAATTAAAACAAGTGTCCGAGGACACGGAAAGTTTAAGGTCTCGGGCGGACCCGATAAGGCAAGTCGGAAGCTCGGGACTCGGGACCCTAGAGTAAAGAGGCTATGCAGGCACCGAAATGCCGAGTTACCTAGCCATGAGGGCTGCGGCTGCACAAGTCTTACAGGCGTCGGGGTCTTCGCTGACGAGCCAGGAGCCGGAAGAAAAGGAGTTGCTGGCCGGCGACCAGTGATGAATAGTTCGTAGAGATCCAAGCCTGGATCAGAGATTGATGATACCTGAAAGCAGAGGGGACCAAGTTCGTACTACTAGCCAGTAGTCAGAGGGTACCAGGAGGGCACCAGTTGGCCGTCACCTCGACCAGGTGAGTGGGCGACGCTAGGCTCTGCAGTCTCACGGACCAGGAGGCGTTGTCGGCGACCAGGATGGAGGTGCGAGCTGTCCCACGAAGGATGATGCTGTCGGCGTCGCTGGGCCCAGGATGGGGCAACAAGCCTTGGCAGATCTCAGGGCCACGTGGTGGGCCTAAGATGGCGTCGTGAGTGGACCAGGAGGGTCCGGGGTGCTTCTCGCAAAGATGGAAGCAAGGGCCAGTCTGGAGCAACCAGACCAGCAGTGTTGATTGTCGGATGTCGTCACAGAAGGGCACAAGCCAGCGGCTAGTGACCAGACAATGTGCTGAGCAGCAAGCAGAAGGGCCCCACGCAGATCGTGGAGATGCTGGGAGACTGCACTTCGGTGCTGGAGCGGCTCAGGGTCGGGGCTTCTCGGACCCCAGAGCACTCACCAGAGAATTGCTTCGATGGTCGTGCTGGTTAAGAGCGTGCAGGTTCTGATGATGGCTGGTCCCTCGAGGTCTCGTCGCACCCACAGATCACAGCTGAGCTGATGACGTGGGTAGAGGTCAGAGGTGCCAGGGAAGCCGGTTCTCGTCGAGCTGGGCCGTCGGATCCTTGAGGAAGGACTTGCAGCAAACCGCAGAGTTCTTAGATGGTGCCCGCTGATGCAGGGTGACTACTCCTTAGTCACAAGGGAGAAATCTTGAGAAGAGTCTTGAGTGTCCTTTCGTAGAAAGTAGTTCTTGATTCAAAGATAATCTAATTTGGAAGGGTCCCCGCTCCGGCCTTTATTCTAAAGAAAGGGGTGGGTACATGACTAGGTCCTGCCCTAAGGGTGGGACCAGGAAGGGGGGTACTTACACCCCTCTCCCCTGCCGGACTTTCCCCAGGCCAGGGCTGGTGCCCCTGGAACTGGTTCTAACCGGCAGATGCGTAGTGAGCACCGGGGTGCCACACCGCAGTCACCTTCTCGCAAAAGCCCTACCTACCCAGAATACACAAACCCTGTCTGGGACGGTGCGAACACCGCCCTCGACAGGAAACCCTTTTTCCAAGCTCTCCTCGCTGGAAGGACTCCCAGCAGCAGGAGGTCAGACTCGTGTCTGTGGTGGCAGCGTCCATTTTGTGGAGCTGAGGCTTTAGTTAACTTTAACCGGGGTTCACAGTTACGTACATGTCGTGTCCCTCTAGAAGGGCGGAATGCTAACCTCGTCGCCAGAGTTGGTGAGAGGGCAGCATCCCGATTCGTATGACACCTTACTCGACATGTCTTGATAACGCGACACCGAAGTTACCGATGTGGTACGCGTTATCATGGAACAGCCATGGGGTCTTGATTCCGCAAGCTGCAACCGGGCTCGGCTCGGGCCAGAACCTAGTTCACACGAGCCCACGCACTCTGCCTTCAGGATTGTCAAGGCCTGCCATAGGAGTGACTGATAGGAACTCAGGTGTCCATTGTATGGTTAGATATAGAGCTACTATACCTAAAGCAAAGGGTGATTACACAACTTTGCCCCAGCTGTCATGCAGCCAGTTGTGTCAAATTTAGGAGGCCAGCCAGGGGTGGCATAATACATGCTGCAGCCCCTGGCGGCCCTGGGTGCACCTATGCCCTGCGTTACGGGGTCTGATAAGGTGGCCCAGTACCAATTGGTAAATGCACCTAGGGTACATATCGTAATTTAGAAAGAGAACAGCCAGGCTGTGGGTCTGATTAGCAGGCCCACAGCCAGAGAAAGTCGTAAACCAGTGAAACAAAAGCAAAAAATCTGGGTGATCATAGGATTGCAGACCCTACTCTCCTACATTTGGCTCAGAGTATCAAACTGTATAAAGGAAACATTCAATGAAGGTTCTAATGGCGACTCCTTGATTGTGTGGGTCGGTGGAAACAATACTTGTATACAGCAAGTGACCCTTGAGCTTACAGTGACAAGATATGCGATGCCCGGGAGCAACCCACAACAACCTTCATCATTCAACATCAAGTAACTCCCATTTCAAATTAACTCAAATACCGGATTAATCAAGGCAGCAAGGGTTCCTTTCAAGTGACAAGATAAGTTTGCAACTGAACCATTACAGGCCCTGTGAAGCATAATATCCTGGCACACGAGAGAGATGCTTAAATCATTCTTACACTTAGTACTGCTAAGAAACACTTCTGTGTCCCCATTACAGCATCAAAATCTGTACAGCAATTCCAAACCGATCGCTTCATATCTGCCTGCTAGGCAATTTTGAAACTAGAAAGTAGTGACCAGTAGTTTATATGGCCATGAGTTAACCATTCTGTGAACGGTGACTCTGCCACAGTAAAATGGTAACTTGTCAAGTTTTTCAATACGCAGGATTGTATATTTAGCTCCCCTTTGTACCATTGTAATCTGTTTTTCAGTCAGATTGTATGCTGAAAATAGAGACATACTGTTGATAAATCACCAAGGCACATGAACCAGCACGCAATGATTGTAGCGTACAGCTTTTAACAACATAATAGAACAAAGCTCTGATTGTCCGTGCTGTAGAATGGACATGCCTTGTTCTAGTATATCAATAGCAGTAGATACATTGCTGCCCAGTAAATAAATCCTGGATATTAATGTAGTCATACCATTGTCAACTACAGCTAACGCTTTATTGAGATATTTTCCATATTTAATTATATACAGCATAATAGAAACGTTTCTAATGTGGCTTTCAGGGGCCTAATAAAAATCCCCTTAAATCCACCTCATTTGAGAGTAAGGATAAGGGCTGTTTTAGCCAATCAAGGCACAACTTCCCTACACCATATGATGTCACCACCCTGGATGTTCTCTTTGTACATTTAGTGGGTATGGCCTATGCGTACTAAACCCTTTGGTTGTATCCCTGAATCTTGATTGACATCTGTTTGTGTCTGTGGGCCAAACTAACCATCCCTTCCAATCAGGGTCTGATGTATTGTACTGCTTGATGTCATCTATTGTATCCACTCCACCTTATGTAAAATTGATGTGTGAAGGTGTGGGAAACCGTGGTGTGCTCAAATCCTTGTTCTTGGCTAGTCCAAGACAGGACAGTTTCATTCAGAAATATAATTTGTTGCGGAATGAGGCATGCTCTAAATTTTGCTTCTGTTCCCTGAACTCGCCAATCCTTAGAACCCTAGACAGATTTTGTGTCTATTGTGTCTTTCCATAAGTTGAAACCCTGTTCAGAAAGTTGGGCAATAAATGATGCAGAGTAATTCTGTTTTGTGTCAGTCAGCATATTTTTCTGTTCAGGTGTAGTTGCAACCTTGTAGTAAAATGAGGTTGGGTCAGAAGTGTAAAACCCTGAAAAATATGAAGATTTCTGTGCATAAGTTTTCGAACTACCTTTAGGTGGTGTTGGACAATGTTCCCATTGATGGTATGTGTAAACATTTCCAGGGATAATTAATTTGCGTAAAAAAGTGATGACCATAATAATAGCAGTACATAGTAGCAAAATCAGATGTGCCTTCTAACATTTCATTGCTCGAAAATGCAGCAGATTTTTTAAAAATCAGACAACATATTATTGCCAATTTCAAAATCCCAATCGTCAGAAAATGTATTGGAGGTAATGATATAATTTAAAGATACTTTAAATAAATATGGTATTTTCAAAAGTTCTGTCTGGTCAAGTACATCATAATCAACTCTGTCCCAAACAATACCATCAGGAATTGGAATAGCTGTAATGGTTCGGAAAACAAGTCTCTTTGTTCACGATGAGATGATGTATGTAGTTTCAGGACCAACTTCACATAGGATACTGCAAAGCGTCCTGGGAGATAATTTCCATTCAATAGTAAGCAGAAAACAGTCACTAGGCCAATCCAGAACAGAAAAAAAACAATATTGCAGATATTAACCAGAGCTGGAGCCAAGGTGATACTAAGTAAGTCATTTTCAGAATAGTGTAGAATTCACACATTTTTTGCTTACAGGAAATTGGAGCTGTAGTTGTATCATATTTGCTGGGATCAAGAGAGAAGGTATCAAAATCGATGAAGTAGTCAGATGCAGTTCGATCTATCTTTGGTAGCTCAGCAGATGCTGTTGAACTGGCAGGTGCCCCCTTTTGAGGCATATTGATGTAGATATCAGTATTTGGTCGAATTGATATTTGTGTTTCACTTGAGTACTGATTTTCAATTCAAACAGGACGAGTTCCATTTCATTGTAGGAAATTCCATTTCTTTGTATTGGAGACTCTTCCAACGTTATGAGTCTTTCAGTCTGAACTTCCTGTGTGGTAGCAAGAGGAGAGTGTCGGCTACCCAGGAGCCCACAGGCCTACTATTCAGTTTTGGCCACATAGTGTGGTTTGATCAGATCAATGGAGACAAATCTCTTTTCTTTTTTGCCAGCAAGAGGCGGAAGAAGTACTGTTCTTGTTCCTTCAACAGCCAGAACAGGTGCAGGCTTTCAATCTTTTCTCTGACCAGGTCTCCGACTTTTGGAATCCAGACAGGATGCTGTGACTGATTTTTGACTTCCCCAGTGTTGGTGCGCTTGGCCTGTACATTACTTTGTGGTGCTCTGGAGTGCTACACCCAAGCTTTCCATGGCTTCCTTGTAAGACCTAAAGCTAAACGCGGGGCCACTATTAGAATGTAATGTGCCAACTGCATATGTCTCTATAAAGACACGCAAGTCTTTCATAACAGTTCGAGCGTCAGCCAAGCACTGAGGCCATACCCATAGGAATCTCGAGCATGAATCCACTGCAACCAAGATATACGTGTAAGCCCCATCCGAATATAGTGGGCCGCAGTGGTCCAGATAGGCACACACGAGTAAGTAAAGGTGTCTGCGCTGGACGTGCTATGTGGAACCCTTCATCTGCTGGCAGATTTCACATTTTAAGACACAATTCTTCGTCTCTTTTGTTAAACCAGGCCACCAATAGTGTTGTTTCAATAATGAAACTGTTGCTGTAATTCCTGCATGTGCAGAACCTAGACCCTTGTGTGCAGCTAGAATGAAGTCTAATCTGCGATCCATGTTTGTTATTACTCTATTCCCCCACTCCAGGAATCTGAGCATATGGAATGTTGTTTGCATTTAACTTGTAGGAGTATTTGAGTGGAAAACCTTTCGATAAGGCTGTGCTGTTTTTTTGTGAAGCAATGACAGCTACCATTATCTGCCTGTCTATTCTCATTTTTGAAGGCGTAATTGCCGCTACGGAAGCCGTGTGTACAGCCCCTTATGCATCTTCATCAGTCAATTAATTCCCTTCAACGTGAACGCCATTTCGATGAAGACTTAGCGTGTGCATCACGTGAGTTCTTGGTAGTTCGTTTCTCAACTCAGCTACCTGTTCCCATAGGGTTTTGTGTTTAATTGTGCCAGTGTTTGAGTCCTTAAACCCATTCTGACCCCAGTAATGAAGCTATTCATTGTATGACTGGACACAGTAAAATGAATTGTACACAATTAGTGTGAGGAATTTCAGATCTGTATTTAATAGTGCCAGTAATAGGGCTTTTAACTCTGCCAGCTGAGCCATGCAGTCTCCTAGCGACTGTGTCTTTGTATCACTGGGATGGAACTTGCCTTCCCACATACGACCTTTTACAACCGCACAAGCGGCGCTGTATTGCTGTTTACTTCCTATGGCCTGCTTAGCAGATCCGTCAGTGTAAATGATGTATTATTACTGGGCTAGAGGCATTATTTCATTTGGAAGAGAATATTCTTGTAGAAATGCCTGTGTTTACAACTGTTGAACTTGGCCTTGTTGACTAAAGTTAACTTAAACGTTTTGCTTTTCCCCTAGACTATTTTCCTGACAGAGAGCTGTGAAGTTATATGCTGTAGGTACTTGCCACTGCTAATCAGTGTGCAAGTACAGATGTTCCCTGTATAAATTGTAGTGGGGTTTGGTTGTCTCTGATTAGCATGTTTGCCTTACTAGCAAGACCCCTAAGTGATGTGCACTGTGTGTACCAGAGCTAGTGCTAAAGAAAATGCGCATAGAGGGAACATAGGTCTTCAGTGTTGGCCCTGCGCGCATTATGCTAAATTAGCATGTTGTCCTGAAAAGTGCTACCACTTGTCAGGCCTTACTTTCCCTTTTGCATACACATGGGGCACCCCTGTAGGACGTCCTGGGTAACCCCTAGGCAGGGTGCAGTGTAGGTAAAAGGCAGGACCTGTGCCAGTGTTACTAGGCCCTGACAGTGGAAAAGGCTCCATTTCATTTTCCCTGGTGAAAGGCAATCCTGCCCATAGGACAGAATGGGGGAGGTGGGGTGCAGTATTGTTAGCCTAGTTTCCCAAGAATTGGAAATGAAATAGTGAAGTTTGGTATGCCTGAACTCACAGCGTCATAACCCATTTTTTTGGGTAGATGGTTGTCACTGTGTGTCCAGAAATGACTGTTTGGGAAAATGGCAGAGTTGTGCTTTAGACCTTTTTGCGTGTCTCAGCCGAGTGTGAATTGCCTGCCTTGATCTGGGAGAAGTGAGGGAGGTCGTACCCCGGGCAGGGGTGGAGATGGCGCCAGGCGGCCCTTCACCTGGAGCAGGGAGAAGGAGAGGCTTTGTGAGGTGAAGAGGCTTGGTTCAGAGCAATAAAACAATAGATCCATCTCCCTCTGAGTGATTAAGGATCCAGGCCCCCTGTATCAAAGAGAGAACAGTGACACTGGGGTGGGGGGGAGATATGCAAGACTGATTTAGGGAAGGGTGAAGGACCCCTGAGGACAAAGAAACTTCAAAGCCAATGAGGGGTATGAGTGGGAGAACTGTAACCCCCAGACTTTGGTTAGGTTTTTGTCATGTTGATGATGGCGTCAAGAACGGTCTCGGTATCGTTCAGAGGAGTGCTGGGAGTGCCGTGGACTGGTCGAGTCTCTGGCGGCTTTGACCTGTCCACGATCGGGAAGAAAACCTCTGCCTCAGGAACAGTTGTCGAATAGGCTGCAAGAGACACAACCCTTGCTTAATGATCTGGGGCTTCTTGGAAGTTTGTAGCTCTTGACCAAGGAGAGATTGAAGGGGCGCTGCAGTGGGCCATGTCCTTCCTTCTTCCTGAGCAGGACTTTGCTGTATGCTGAGTCCTGAACCCCAAGGGCCAGAGGTGAACTGGCTCCCTGTTCAGAAACACAGGAACAGAAAAGTCTCCAGGAATTCTCAAGTGGCGCAGTGGTGGGAACGTGTCGTGGCAGCCTGATCCTCCGAAGAGGTGCCTAAGGTGATTGTGGGCACCTCGAACAAATCAAGACTCCAACGCGCAGGGGGCATGTCTTGGTGCAGCTACAGGTGTTGGAGTGCCTGTGGATTGTGGGCATCGGGGAAGAGAGACGAGATTCGGGACGCACAGGGGGTGTGTTTTGCAGTGCAGTCCGGGCACTAGTGAAGAGTGCTGGACCTCGTGGGCACTAACAAGGAGTGAGTCTTTGACCCGTAGGCCAGTGTGTGGAAGTGCAGCCAGGGTGTTAGTGGAGAACGCCTGGTACCTCATGTGCATCAGTGTGCGTGTCATGGTTTGACCCGGGCGTGAGTGGAGAGCACCTGAAGACAGTGTGCAACAGGTGACGGAGAAGTCTTGACAGCGCTGGAAAGGGGGGCCAAGTGATCGGGCCCTCGTAGGCAACATGGGGTAGCCCCAGCATTGTGGGAAAGGCTTTGTGGAAGGAGTTTGCGCTGAATGTTGGCAGCCCGGACCGGCATCCCCGCAAGAGCGGAACTACTGGCCAGAGCACAACTTGCCCATGGTGACAAGGGTCTGGAGTGAGGCCAATCCACTGCAGCAGGAGAAGAGAGTGGGGTCGCACCCACCCCATGTAAAGTGGATCATCGCCTGGGGAGGGGTGCGGGCCCAGATGGACACTTTCTCTGCCTCTCGCTGCTGGTAGCTCTGTGCGCCTATTGCTTCGGCCCAGATCTCGGTCTGTGCTGGTTCCAGATGGGGCAGTACAGGGGCCAGAGCCCTGAGTGGAATTTGTGTATCATCGTTGATCTGTGTTGGGGGCAACCAATCGCACAACTTCGTAAAACAGTTGTATAACACTTTGCATATTTGCTGCTAACGAACTATCGAACTATTAGACAATGTCTGACACTAGAGGTGCTTAACTAACTCAGGGGTTAGTGCGTTACGCACTACATTATCTTTCTCTTACAGGATAAGGGATTCTAGTGTAACGCACTGCATTGGTTATTTACTGCACTGTACTGAATTGCACTGTGAGGCATTACCTTATTCCTTCCTTGCACAGGGCATGCTGGTGGTGATAAGCATTGCATTGTTTTCCTATACCACTGTACATAATGGCAGCATGACGCATTGCTGTATTTCTTCCTTGAACAGGGCATGCTGGTAACAAACTGAGTTGCATTATCTTGTGTTGCCTCAGTACATGATCTAGGCACTACGCATTGCATTGTTTCACTGTGGCACTGTATAGGAATCCACTGTTAAGTAAAGCAGTATTCCTTGTATTTTGCAACGTGTGTGAATCTAGTGATACGACGTACCTAACCTGTTGAGAACGGTTAAAGGTCCGAGTAATTGTTGGTTAGAAGCGATGGTTGGGGATTTGGACTGTCCAACCCACCGGGAACAATAGTACTCAGTGTATTTATGTGGGAGTTGTATCGTGCGGTCATTTCGTATATCTTTTTATATAAAGTATACTCCTTTTATACAAACTCGTGTGGAGTCCATTTGTGATGACATCATTTGGATTGCTGTGGGCGTGGTTGCACATACTGAACACTTGTGCTTGGAGATAAGCCTGGCTGCTTATGTCAAGCTACTAAGGGGATGAACAGGGCTGTCTCAGACGGTGTTCTTTCTTGGCCTAACGTGGGAGCAGGGAGGCCCTGGTCGCGCACTTGACAACGGTGCGCACGGGAATGCTGGCTTCTAACAACAACCTTGGGTCATATCTGTATTCAACATCAGTTGCAGTGAGAGAATTAGCCCATTGTATCCATCTTGGATGTAAAGCCTTAACATTAGGAATGCTAGCCTTCAAAACAGCCTCTAATGCTGGTACCGGAGTTGCGACAATCATGCGTTTCCCCAGAGCCAGTGCTCTTTCTCTCGCTACAGCGGTCTGTACTGCTGTCAACATTTGTTCTGTGAATGTAAAACGCATTTCAGCATTTGTGTATAAATGTGATTTGTATGTTATGGGTACTGTTTCACCTTCGTTAAAGGTTAGGTAAGTATACCCGGATTGACCCGCAACAATGCGTATCACCAGATTGTAGACGCTTACGCATGCATGCAAATGTTTTGAAGATATTATGCCAGCTTGTAGGGAACAAAGGATATCCGTGTGTTCCTGTGTCCAATGCCTAACTGAGAAATCAGGTCTTATTAAGTCGTAGAAAGGTTTTACTCTTTCTGCGTAATCCAAAATATATGTCCTGCCAAAATTTAAAAATCACAATATGGATTGTAAGTTTTTTAAAGATTTGTGAGGTTGCAGCAGGGCACACTTTTCTAAAAAGTTAGCTGCCAGGTTTTTCCAACACTTGATAACCCGTATCCTAAAAATAGTACATTGAAGTGGGTTATTTTTGATTTTTTAAATTTTAATTTGTAGCCCTCAGAGGCAAATCCAAAAATGATGGTGCTCTCCCTGGTCAAGTGATCCTGTATATCATCATCCGTTAGATCACTTTCATCTACATAGGACAATGCCTCTTCGTCCAAATTTAGGCACTGGCGGAAGGCCTATAGAAAAGACTCCAAAATTCGCTACAAGGAGACATTGGTCAAATACAAAGCCATGATCGGCGACGCTAAGAAGAAGTTTTTTAGCGAAAGGATAGAACTAGCCAAAAATTCTTCTAAGGAGCTTCATGACACTACCAAGAAGCTAGCAGGTTACTTCCATGATTTGAACCCACCCCCCTCTCAATCTCTCTGTGATGCCTTGGCCATGTTCTTCTTTAAAAAGGTCAATGATATCTTCACAACTTTCTCACATAATCCCAATTCCCTTCCTATTACTCACACCTCGTCTTATACAGGACCTAAGCTCTCCCTTTTTTCAGATATCACTAATAATCAAATTGCGGAAATCCTCAATACAATTAAAACAGGTTCCGCACTTGACCCTTGCCCTTTTAAAATTCTCCCACCCATCATTGATGTGCTAATACCTTCCATTACCTTAATCTGCAATAATATGTTCAGAACAGGTATTTATCCTGAGGCCCTAAAAAAAGCGCTTCTTAAACCTTTACTAAAGAAGCCACACCTTGATAAGGACGAAATAAAAAACTACCGTCCAATTGCAAGCCTCCCATTCCTGGCCAAAATCGCCGAAAAGGCAATGCATCAACAATTATCTGCTTTTATAGAGGAACACCAGCTATTAGATGACTCGCAATTTGGTTTCCGCCGATTTCACGGTATGTAGACCGCGCTCATCAAAGCTGCAGATGATATTAGATCCATCCGGGATCTCGGGGGAACAGCAGTATTAATACTGCTAGATTTATCGGCAGCTTTCGACACGGTCGATCACTCGATTCTGATCAATCGTGTCGAAAACATGGGCATCCAACATACAGCCAAAAAACTGTTACCATCTTTTCTGGCTCATAGGACCCAGGCGGTCACACTGGGTTCCTTTCAATCATCCAACTTGGCTCTCCCTTGCGGGGTACCACAAGGCTCATCCCTAAGTCTGACACTTTTTAACATCTATGTGTCGGACCTAGCTAACATCATTCGAGCACATGGGATGAGCCTTACCTCCTATGCGGACGACACGCAGTTGGTCCTGGCCATCAAAAACAACGGTCATAAAGTTGCAGAGGACTTTAAGGTGGGCATGCGGGCAATTGGGGACTGGATGGCCTCCAATTGCCTAAAGCTTAACTCTGAAAAAACGGAAGTCGTCATTTTCGGACAACTGACACCAGAGTGGTCCGCTGTATGGTGGCCCACGGTTTTTGGCAGCCCGCCTAAGCCGGTGAGCAAGGTGAGGAACCTGGGAGTGGTCTTTGACGATCGTCTTAATTTCCTCCCACACGCTAACCAAATTGCATCCTCTGCCTTCCACAAACAGCGTTTAATAAAGAAAATCCTCCCCTTTCTCCCAGAAACGGCCGGTAAAACCCTGGTGACCTCACTGGTGCTGTCAACCCTCGACTACTGTAACGCTTTATTTGCAAATGCCCAAGTAAGGGTCATTAACAAAATGCAAACCATCCAAAACTCAACAGCCAGACTTCTGGCCAGAATTCCAAAGTTTAAGTCTGCGACCGAAACCATTACAAGTTTACACTGGCTGCCCATTAGAAAAAGGATTGAGTTTAAAACCCTCTGTATTGTGTATAAGTCTTTGCACAATCAAGGACCTTCATTTTCCATACTGCCCATCCAGAAATCTACGTTCCGCCTCTCTAAACGATTTGGTGGTTCCCCGCACTAAGACAGTTTCCTGGGGGGACCTTAGGTTCCTGGTATCGGCCCCGAAACTTTTGAACACATTACCCCAGTCAATCAAATGCAGCCCCTCAGTCTGGGCATTTCGCAAGCAGTTAAAAACCTGGCTGTTTAAGCGCCGAGACGCCCAAGGGCATTTGTTCGCGCTCTAGAAATGTTATTAATAAATAAATAAATTAATTAATTAATTCCTGTTACCCTAGCGCTGAACAACCAGCGCCTATTCTTCTACTTTTGGGAAGTTGACAAAATTGACGCTGGGAGCCTAGCGCTGAGAATGCGGTAAAATATCTGCTTTCAGACGCTATATTCTGGCAGAAAAATCCATTAGAGATATCTAGTGTTGTTTTGAATTTTTCCCACACAAAGTTATTCATTAATGCGGCAGTATGTGCATTCTGTACTGCAAATGTTTTAGTGCATATGTTAAATTGTCTATAATCTAAAGCTAGATAGTATGAATTATCTGGTTTATTTACCGGAAACAAAGGATTATTCATTGAGGAGTTTCTATTACACACTGGTATTCAAGTCGATCTAAGATCTCCCTGACCTGTTTTTTTCACTTCCTATTTTATTGGGTACTGTCCCTGTGTAACTGGATTAGTTCACTGGGATTATGTGGTGAGGTGACTCAGTATCCCACCCAACTTGGTTGCACTAAAGTGCTTAAGCAAGGGCTACGGCGTAGTCCTGTACATATGTATGTTTTAAGGAAATTGGAACGTGGTTGGAAAAAGATGCTAAAATTACAGGTTCTCCCTTTGGGCAATCTATAACAATTGCAGGCAGCCAATTTTGCTCAGCTAAAAGTATATCATAGCCGAAAGTCAAGTTCTCCCAAAAGAGACCTTTAACTTTTCTGGGTGTGTACCCCTCCATTTGGAGTATTATCTCATGTAACCTATGTGGGACACTTACGCTTGTAATAGGTGTTGTCACCATGATGTGCTCATTCAACTCCGCTGTCACCCGAAATTCCATCAGGTTCTGGCGAGCTATTGTTACTTCTGCTACGCTGTCTAGCATAGTCAGAGCCCGTTCCCCATTCAGTAGTTGAGTCCTCAGAAATCTGGTCATGTCTAACTTTGATACCTGCTACTTCCTTCTTTTTAAATTGAGGTTTATATTGTGGCCTGTCTTCTTTTTTAGAAGTGTAGTTGGCATTGCATGGTGTGTCTCTTGACTTCGTACACTTTTCTTGTCTGTGTTCTGACCATCCTTCTCTCTCTGAGTTTCTTGGTGAACCCTGAAAGTAACAAGAGGAATGTGTATCTATATCCTGATACCTGTCAGGTTTTTAGGTCTTGCTTACATAGCACGCATGTGCTGCATAGAAGAGGACCTCATGTCATCGATGAGCTTTTCTCCCCAAAAACGTGCACGCGTTGCATTGCTTTCTATTGCAACGCGTGCATGTTTGGCGATTTCCTCGCGGGAGCGAGCGGCTGGTATATGCAGCAATTATGGCTGTGCCAGCCGCTCCCTCCCGTGAGTTAATCATGCAGGCCCCCTCTTCTCTCCCCTCCCCCTGCTGCAAGGCGCGCATGCTTGTTTTTCACTTACTTTGAGTGACTCTGCCCCTCATCTTACTTTGCATCCGGTGTTGATTCTTTGAAGAGACTGGCATTGCGGAGAACATGCTATATTTACAGCAGGAAGAGACGTGCACAGAATACAGAGGGACGACAATTAGCACCCATGGCATGCCCAGCTTTTCCTTCTGAACCATTACAGGAGGAAAAGCGGAAGTAACTCGGGTGACAAAGTAAGCAAATCCGGTTGAAAAACAGACAGAGGAAGGATTGGATGCAGCCTGTCCTTAGTATGAATGTGGCGAACCGAGGAGTGTATTTAAAGAGTTTATTTGAGACTGTTGGCCTGATTGGCGAGCAAGCCGCCCTAGCTTAGCGTTTCCGCATGGCTTTACCCCCCGGCAAATGTGTGGCTGGCATGCAGCGCTGCACAGACGGACAGGTGCTCGCCTGGCCAGGTGATCCATGCCCACATCACTAGACCGCTGATGAGACAGTAACTTGCGGAGCCCCTGGGAGTGCACATACCCATAGAAACATTACAGTTGTGGGCGGATGCAGTCTGCTGAATTGCTAAACATACACGTTTCAGAAAGTCAAAGCAAATTATGTTTAGGTATATGGATTGAGATTTGGGCGACGAAAGTTAGGCTGCTATCAGTTAAATCAAAGCGCCGAAGCCCGAGGCATAACCATATTAAGCGTGCCAGATAAGTTTAAGGAGCAATTCATCTAAGTCTTGAGCTGTAAGTCAAGCAGCACCAGAGGGGCTTGTCTGAATGTTAGGTTTCTAAATGTACTTCGGAAAAAAACTGACCCTTGCGCCGCCCCCTCATCTGATCTAGACTGGAATTTCATGTTTGCATAGATTATAAAAGTCGACACTTCTCGGATCTATTTGTCGTGTATTCCGTGTATCAATTTCACATGTGTTCTTGCTCCCAGTCTTCCTCGACCATCACAGTCCGTGCACTTCTACTTTCAGGGTAGACTGCCTATAGTAACGATTCAGAAAAGGGGGTGGTGATGAACAGAGTGTCTGAATTAAGCAGACCACTCTTACCCAGTCCAAAGATCAGGGCTTGATCCATCACCGTTATTTAGCTCACTGCACCATCCCAGCTCAGAACCTGGCTATATGCAAATTAGTCTGTCCCTGGCCCAGTGCATCATGGGAACAGGGCAGACCAAACTACCAAGCCAATTCTTCACCAGAAAGGAGACAAGCTTCCGGGGACCGGTTTCTGGCATTTCAGCCGTCGTCGGCCCGGCTTGCTTGAATCCTGATGGTGCAGTGAGCAAGGGACTCATGTCTGAGTATACCCTGCCACACCTATAGTGGCCAAAAATGATCCAGAAAAGGGGGTGGTGATGAACAGAGTGTCTGAATTAAGCAGACCACTCTTACCCAGTCCAAAGATCAGGGCTTGATCCATCACCGTTATTTAGCTCACTGCACCATCCCAGCTCAGAACCTGGCTATATGCAAATTAGTCTGTCCCTGGCCCAGTGCATCATGGGAACAGGGCAGTATATCTGGGAAAGATATGGCTGTGTAGTTCGGACTGGACTGTTCCCATGGGGCACAGGGTCAGAGCTGATTTGCATAAAGCCATTATCTAACCCAGGGTGGTGTGGAGTGCAAAAAACAATGGATTTAGGCCCAGATCCTTGTACTGGGGTGAATGTAAGACATTGATCTACATTCTGTACATCAAATTGTTTTTTGTAATTTTCTCCCTGAGTGTACTGGGGTAGCTCAGACGTGGGTCCCAGAGCCTCCACACCACTGGAGTCAAGCTAGCCGGGCTGATGAGAGGTGTTACCTCGAAACCGGTCCGGTCCTCGGATGCTTGATTCCGGTCTGGGAAAGATATGGCTGTGTAGTTCGGACTGGACTGTTCCCATGGGGCACAGGGTCAGAGCTGATTTGCATAAAGCCATTATCTAACCCAGGGTGGTGTGGAGTGCAAAAAACGATGGATTTAGGCCCAGATCCTTGTACTGGGGTGAATGTAAGACATTGATCTACATTCTGTCCATCAAATTGTTTTTTGTAATTTTCTCCCTGAGTGCACTGGGGTAGCTCAGACGTGGGTCCCAGAGCCTCCACACCACTGGAGTCATGCTAGCCGGGCTGATGAGAGGTGTTACCTCGAAACCGGTCCGGTCCTCGGATGCTTGATTCCGGTCTGGGAAAGATATGGCTGTGTAGTTCGGACTGGACTGTTCCCATGGGGCACAGGGTCAGAGCTGATTTGCATAAAGCCATTATCTAACCCAGGGTGGTGTGGAGTGCAAAAAACGATGGATTTAGGCCCAGATCCTTGTACTGGGGTGAATGTAAGACATTGATCTACATTCTGTCCATCAAATTGTTTTTTGTAATTTTCTCCCTGAGTGTACTGGGGTAGCTCAGACGTGGGTCCCAGAGCCTCCACACCACTGGAGTCAAGCTAGCCGGGCTGATGAGAGGTGTTACCTCGAAACCGGTACGGTCCTCGGATGCTTGATTCCGGTCTGGGAAAGATATGGCTGTGTAGTTCGGACTGGACTGTTCCCATGGGGCACAGGGTCAGAGCTGATTTGCATAAAGCCATTATCTAACCCAGGGTGGTGTGGAGTGCAAAAAACGATGGATTTAGGCCCAGATCCTTGTACTGGGGTGAATGTAAGACATTGATCTACATTCTGTCCATCAAATTGTTTTTTGTAATTTTCTCCCTGAGTGTACTGGGGTAGCTCAGACGTGGGTCCCAGAGCCTCCACACCACTGGAGTCAAGCTAGCCGGGCTGATGAGAGGTGTTACCTTGAAACCGGTCCGGTCCTCGGATGCTTGATTCCGGTCTGGGAAAGATATGGCTGTGTAGTTCAGACTGAACTGTTCCCATGGGGCACAGGGTCAGAGCTGATTTGCATAAAGCCATTATCTAACCCAGGGTGGTGTGGAGTGCAAAAAACGATGGATTTAGGCCCAGATCCTTGTACTGGGGTGAATGTAAGACATTGATCTACATTCTGTCCATCAAATTGTTTTTTGTAATTTTCTCCCTGAGTGTACTGGGGTAGCTCAGACGTGGGTCCCAGACCCTCCACACCACTGGAGTCAAGCTAGCCGGGCTGATGAGAGGTGTTACCTCGAAACCGGTCCGGTCCTCGGATGCTTGATTCGGGTCTGGGAAAGATATGGCTGTGTAGTTCGGACTGGACTGTTCCCATGGGGCACAGGGTCAGAGCTGATTTGCATAAAGCCATTATCTAAACCAGGGTGGTGTGGAGTGCAAAAAACGATGGATTTAGGCCCAGATCCTTGTACTGGGGTGAATGTAAGACATTGATCTACATTCTGTCCATCAAATTGTTTTTTGTAATTTTCATATGTTTTACCGGCTGAAATGTAAACTGAAAATGTGGATGTTACCATATAATCCCCACAAATCCTCGCTCTGTGCGGTTACAATGTGCTAGTGCAAGGGCACTCTGGCAGTGTCTAGTGTGAGAACTTGAGCATGTTTGCGTTCCACAATACAACATTTGTATAGATTGATGTAGGAAAGAGGGTTCTGCTCCACAATTTACAGCCGTTTTGCACTCCACTTGAGTCAACTTTCCTGCATAAAATATATTTTGCCCTGCAAAATAGATTGGCACTGACCTTCCTGCACCCTTATATCACAGGTACAAGTGCTACATAAAAAAATATCTGGATGCAAAAGCCATTAATGTAACTAATTTCATTTTCAAATCCAGTTTTATTGATAAGGTGCATAGTTAAATAAAAGTATTACACTAATAATATTAGAGAAAATATTAAAATAAATAATTTGACATTTTTAAAAACAATAGTTATCTTTGCATAACATTTTTCTCATTCATTGCGTTATAAGAAGCCTTGAGGTAGTAATAAAATGTGTCGCCTGATCTTGAAAGCATAAGCTTAGCTGTGTGATTGTGCTGAGGTTACAGTACTGACCACAATCGTCTTTGTGTAAACTTATCAAAGTGGCAGTTTAATAAAGTAGTAAGGCACCGCGCTGGCAGTCTTGGCCATGCCTAGGTCCGTTTTCAGACTCCTTCCTTAGGGGCCGGGCAGAGAGGGCTGTGAGTGGACCGGGGTACTCTTGTGCATAGTATCCTACCTCTACTTCACAGTCAGTTGCCCATTCAATCATGTGTCTAGGCTGTGCACAATGTAGTAAGGTGGCTGTGCTTTTCTATCTGAGTGTGCAAAGAGAGTTAATGTCCTCAACGTTTTTAGATCGAGCCTACAGCGCTTGCCCTGCTGGATGATCTGTTGTATGTACGTTGTGGGCTCTGGAGTATTGCTGCAGGACTTGTTAATGAGGTTTTCTGTTGTGTTTTCACCCCTTCTTAGAGCCACTCTGCCTTTGGCTAGAAGAATTAGCTCCCCCACGCCGAAATGTAGCTCTAGTTGCCCGCCTGCCAGGAGGTATCTGAGTGAATTCAGGTGTGGGTGGGTGTTTATGACGGCGCACGAGTGAGAGATCTGAAGTTGAACCAGTAGGCAGTGAGAGTTTCTCCGAGTACCTTCCTTCCTATGTGTCATAAAGGTGTGCAGACTACAAGCACATACAGCCCTCGGTCTCTCTGCAGAGCGCACAGAGCGAGGGTCGAATATGTGCCAATTGTAACTGGGGGAACGTGTGAGATATGCAGGTGGAGTTTTTTAGCTAGATATAAGGAAAAACAAGGGTGTAAGTGTCTAACAGGGTGTATTCCTACAGAAGAAAGTGGTGTGAATGTGATAACACTCCGAAAGCAGCTACCCCTTTACAGATCTTAGTAATGTTTAATTCACACTCACATTTTCAGAATTAAACATTTTAAATTCTATTTATTCCCCACAAAATCATTGTTTTTCGTTTAGCTGATACAGCTAAAAAGCATTAAAAAAGCCCATCGTCCGGCTTCTTTTATGTATATATGTGAATTTCTGAGTGATATTTATGGGTGCCATAACAAAAAACTCAAAGCGAGGCGCCCAGACATTGGTCAGGTGGCATGCTATGTGACACACGATTATTACTTACATGTTTTAGGCTATGCCATGATTTGCACAGGGCATGCATCTTGGACAGGACTCTTTTGTACCTTCTTTGGCCAAACCCATTTAGCGACACCTACCCTCCCCCATCTTTTTCCTGCTACTTAAAGCATTGGCGGCATTCCTGTTTAGTAGGAGTCAAGGTGGATTTTTGACTATGCCCAGCCAAAACAGCCAAAACTGTGCGCAGTTTAAATGGCCACTGTTGTTGTTCTATAGAAGAAGGTTTGACTGTTTCACTGGAAATGTGCGATAACGTTTTCTACTGTGTTGAAAGACCAGCTTTTCTCGAACCTCCATGCGGGGTAGTCAGTTCAGGTCCGGACACGTTGCTGGATGCCAGCTTAAGCTCTGCAGGCTGTCTTGGGCCTCTAAGAGATGTACAGGGTGTGGCCGAGTGACACCAGCATAGCTTGATAACAAGATGGAAGCAATGGCCGCAGTTGGGTGTCTGAGTTTGGAGTGGTGGGATAAGACATGAAGGATGTGATGGCCGTGAGTCACAATGTGTGTGACGCGCTGTGAGTGATGAATGTGATATGACCTGAGTCTTTAAGTGTTGTGATGTATGTTATGTGGCATGTTGCGTCATGTATGTAATGTGATGTTGTGTCAATGATCTAAGTGATATGGGTGCTCTGCAGTCAATGATGCAATTTGATGAAACTAATGTTATGGAAGTGATGTGAGGTTGGGTAAGCATGGTAATAGAGGAGATGTGAGTTTTGTATTATAATTAACCCTGGTCAAAGCACTACGCTACACTCACGTAGTTTGCGAAGTTTGCGCAACTTCGCACTACGCCAACTGCACGTAGCACAGTGAAAACATGCATAGCGTAGTGCAGCGGTCATTTTTTGCTTGCTCGGGGTCCTCAACGTCAAGTTGATGATGACCGCAAGCAAGCAAAATGACATCCTCGCAAGACTTTTTCCGTGTTTGCGATCAGCAACATCAAGTTACCGATCACGAGCATGTAAAATAAGCCTGGTGAGATTCTCTTAATGCGGCGAGGTCAGGTTTCTCATTGCGAGTGGTCGCGCATGCTAGTGACCGCTCGCGATGGGAAACTACCAGTCTGCGTTGAGAAAGCTGCAGCACAAATAAAAATCTACTCAAGCAGTAGAAAAGTACAGCTCGCACTGTGCAAGATGCCGTTTTCAATGATTGCACAGTTCCATATGCTTGTCAACACTGTGAAATCATTGAAAACGGCATCTTGCACAGTGCAAAAAGTTCTACTACGCAGTTTGCGTAGTGCTACACGTAGCTCGCGTAGTGCGAAGTGCACTTTGCGTAGCTTCGCGAAGCGCTACTTCGCAAACTACGCCCAGCCCTAATTATAATGTAAGCAACATGGTGTGATCCAAGTTAGTTTTCTACATTGGGTGAAGTGATGTAACTAAAGTGATGAGAGTCATATGAAGTAAGGCATGTAGTTTATGTGATGTGAGTGGTGGTGGTTTTGGGTTGCAAGTGAGGTGTTGCCGCCTACTGGGTATTTTTTATACTTAAATTTGTTTTTTTCTTGTGGTATCAAAGTGTACCAAAGTAATGGTCGCTAAGTGTGATCATTATTCATTTTGATTTCTTTGAGTGGTTTAAGGCTTCAATATTCAAAGATGTAAATATATCAGTAGTCATTTGTATCTCTGATATAAGTGGCTCGCCAATCTTCCCCAGAAACTAAAAAAACAAGCATTGGCATAGCCAATAGGTCTTGCCTTTGGAACCTTATAAGTATTTAGTTATGCGGCATAATATTCTTGCTGCAACAACATTAACTGTTGCATGGCTAAACACGTATAAGTTCCCAAAGGCGAGACCTATTGGCTATGCCAATGCTTTTTTAATGTTGTCCCTATTCATAAAGTTGTATTTCCTTTTGGAGGGCTTCTGTTGAGGAGACCCATTCCTGGAGTGAGATCTGTTCTTATGTTTTTTATTGTTATTATCCCATTTCTTCTTAGAAGAATCAGGTGCTTGCTTTGTGTTATCCTTCTCAGGACCACTCATTAGTTGAGGTTTTAATGCTCTAGCTCCCAAACTATCCCTACCAGATTCACCATAGGTGCTGGTGATAATTTTAGGTAATTCACTTTCCTGTTGTAAAGTACTGAAATCCCTAAGGCGTTGGCGTATTGCCACTGCTGATGCCTCCCCTTTAACATTTGCTAATATTATAGATGATACCTGGGCAAAATGACCTAGCAATTTAATTCTTAATTTCGGGGCATGTTCTGCTCCATACTCAGTCAGTATTTGTCTTAATACATCTGGTACCACTGCTAATGAAGGGATACCATGAGTTCTGGTATATATTGAGGCGTAAACTGTACCCCAAATGTCTGGGGAGCTATCCTCATTGGTAAGCAGATTGTAAGCATTCTGTGTTTTTCTTGGAAATACTGCCGCTAGCTGTGTTATTTTCTGAGCTATCCAGAATGGCAATTGTTCATGTTTAGTGGGCATTTTACCCATGACTATGTTTAGTGTTTGTGGTGTAATTGTAGTTGTGGACATCTGAATGGGTCCTGCTTGCGCAGATCTTGATGGCTGAATTGTTAGTGTTCTCATCACAAATTGTATTAAATTTCTGTAAAGTTTTAATATTCCTTTATGAAGGTTACGCAAGTCTGCTACTGGCATTGTGTCAAAGTCCCAAGTACAGGCCAAGTGTCCCCGTCTCTTCCAAGCGGACTTAGTCTTGCTTTATTTCTTGTATGGGGAAGGGCACCTTTAAACCAGTTTATGTGCTCTTGGTAGGTGAGTGGAATTTCAATGTCCTCATATGGATTGTATTCATCTAGTGGTAAGAATGAAATGTATGTGTTTGTGCATCTCCTTCTGGGAATGTAACCCATGAATAGAATACCTGGTTCATGAGCCTCAATCACGAAAGTTACTGTCCCACCCTTAGCTGGGAAATCGTATTCAGCTACTTTTAAGGTAAGGGAGGTTCTAGCATTTTCTGAAATATTAATTTCCCCTTTAAATTCTTCCTCAAGTTTCGCACGTTGTGCTAACACAGTGGCGTCTCCTTCAGTCATTGTTGAAAAAGGTTTCTCAAGGAAGAGTTTCAAGGAAACTTAGATAAGGTTTTATGCACAGATATAGGAACTGTTTGTCCTTCAAGCTTGATAAACCTACAGCTGATAAATAGGAATTTTTGCCTACTCAGCTGTGGCAGGATAGTTCCCTTCTCACTTCAGACGCCTCTGAGGTAATATGAGTCGGGGTCTCTGAGAAAGCACAACTGAACTACTCAAATTTGACTGTTAAATAAGTACCAAAACAAACGTTGGTGGAGCCATGTCCTGTAGTTCCTATAAACCTATATAATATTTGTGCATACACTGCGGGCCTGGTGTCCGGACTGATTCCAGACACCCCCACTGAGTATGTCAGCCTGCATTCCAGCTAGCTCATAGTCCCATTAGAAACCCCTCTTACCAAGGAGAGAATAGTTCTTGGCATCTATCGAACATGACAACTCTGTCCCATCAGGGATCATGGAAACAATGCTACTTTTCGCTCAGCCACTCATGCTCAGACCAATCCGAGCTGGAGTGTCTGCATGCAGGCGCCTCAGCATCTCGCGTCAGTGTGTCAGCATGGAAGTCCTTTTCTCCTCTCCCTACCTTAGCAAAAGATGGTGTATAAATGCCAAAAGTGATAGCCCCTGGGGATGTACCTCGCTGTGTCATGTCGAACTAGGATGACAGGAGGAGATGTTCGGCCTGCTGTCCAGCTGTGATTCCAAGAATCCTCATGCATATTGAATGAGGCTTAGGCATTTCAGAGAAATCCCCAGGTCCTCTAGTCATTACCTCAACTAGGTAAAAGGTCAGCCCTTTGAACCTTTATATAGTGTAATATGAGGGCAATGTAGGGTAAAAGTGCAAGTAGTACCTGAGCCGATATTGGGGTTCCAATATGGAATATAACAGAAGCTTGGCGTGCCTATCCACCAAAGTATCTTTTAAGTCAGTATTTCACATATCTCTTTTGCTCAGCTTCATTTTTAATCCATCACGCAATTCTTGCCTCCATACCTTTCAAATATGCCTTTTTAAATGTATCTCTCAAGTGTGCTCTCTTGAACTCCTCTCACCTGCTCCTTTACCATATGTCCTTCTATTTCCAATCAGTGTTCCAAATTTGTCTTGAGAAAGATGCTCACTTGACAATCATGGCATGCCTTTCTTGCTAATGCAGCTTTCCGATCAGGATTTCTCATGTGCCTGTCTCGAGCCATTTACCAATCCCTGACATAAGGCAGGCCACACTCAACCCATCCAACACCAATGGAATCAAGGCATTTATGGCACTGATTAATCAAATGCCTCTCTGGGAGATGCCTTTTTTCCATTGGTGTTTGCAGCGTGGTCCTCTCACACAGCCCTTGTCTTTCTCGCTGGCAAACATTTTAGACTTTCCATTGGTGTTCTACAAATGCATCTAGTGAGCCATTTCCTAACACAAGTCTAGCATACCTCCCTGGTTCTTCTGTTTATATTTCACCAGATGTTTTCACACAATCCTGACCTCACTATCAGGCATGCGTCTCTTTCAGTCGATATCTTACGTGTTCTTTTTTGACACTTTTTTCAAATCTCGTACAGTCCCAGCCTTCCTGGCTGGCTAATGGCTTGTTCCAGTGGATTCTCCAAATGCGCCTGTCTGTCGAGTTCTCGTCCCACAAATACCAACGTATCATATCTACCACAAATTCCTGTCTGTTGGGAACATGAAAAATGCCTCTAAATTTCTCTCTTGCAACGTTATTCTTTTTTACATTTGTTTCCTGAAAAGATGTTTCTAGTTCAAGCTAATCAATAATAAAAAGGCTGTACTCTCCAAATCAGTGTTTCATAGTCTCTCAGTAGTCACCTGAAAAGAACGAGTTTTCTTCTCTCTGAGAATGAATGTGACTGCATGTGTGATTAATGAAAATCAAACTTGCAGAGGAACCCATTTCTGATTAACCTTTTTCATAGAATCATTTTCCACAATTGTATTTACTCTGCAAGCCATTCGTCCAAGGAGATGAAACTAACCTGGTGAATATAATCGAACATTCAGTTCATTTTGGCATTTACTTTTTTCCCACCTGGTGAATCTTTAGCCTGGTTTTGTCAAGCTGGCGTTCTCCATTTGGTGAATTCCCACTGCTACTGCGTTATATCTCCTAATCAATCACTATCCTTGCAGCCATAACTTTGTTTTTCATTGAATATTCTGATCCATGATAATACACTAAAGGGCCGATTAGGATGGTGGGCAGACTTTAGTCCGTCCGCCACCCTAGCGGTGCTGGGACCAGACGCCAGTGGTGCGGCGGTCCCTCATCTGCATTTAGGATGCAACTGTGGCGGTGGCATCCTCAATTCCCAGCATTGTGGTGGGCAGTGCTCACAGCACAGCCCGCCACAATGCACCATGTGCATTGTCATTCACAAGGTGACAGGCACCGCGAGGTGCCTGCCACCATGTCCATGACAATGCCGGGGGGTACCATAGGTAACCCCACATGTGCACTCCCCACACCCCCAATATCCTGGGGGCCCACAACGGGCTCCCGAAAGCAGACTCTGCATGGCTTTCCATGGCGGGGTCTCTACCATGGAAAGCCATGCTCCGCTGCCCATGCTAATATGGATGGCAGTGTCTGGTAGACACCGCCCCATAGATAGCCCCTTTTCCGCCCGGTCGACTGATCGACCAGCGGAAAACCGGCAGACGGTCTTTCCATCCGCCGGTGTCCCACCGCCATACTAATATGGCGGGGGGAAATGGGTGGTGGGGGGAATGATGTAGGGTGGATTGCCATCGCCATGCGGGCATTGGCCATCCGCCAAACATCCTAATCGACCCCTAAGGGGCATATGTATCAAAAAAGCAATTTGCTATTCTCAAAATGCGATTTTTAGCAAATCGAATTTTGAAAATCGCAAATCGCGATGTAAATAAAAAGTCGCAAAAATTTTGCGATTTCTAAAAATTCTCAAAATAAACTGCAAATCCTTTTTTTGCGATTCCTTATTTGCGAAATTCGCAAATAAAAAATTGAAAATTTAGGGGCTCTCCAATTCAGGTGCAGCTTCATGACATCACACCCAGGAAGTGGGAGTGACATGCTGCACCTGATTGCCTGAGGCAGAGTCAGAGGCTATGAGGAGAGGCAGAAATGTGAGCACAGCATTTCCAAACAGCTACAATGTATTCACTGGACAAAGAGAAGGACAAGGAGGGGGCAGTGAAAAAGAGAAGGCGCAAGTTAAGCGAGAGGGAGCAGAAAGTGCTGATTGACGAGATGGGGTTCAGCCATGAACTCCGTGTACCTGAGTCGAGAAAGAGGAAGATCTGGCTGGATATACAGGAGAAGGTAAATGCTGTCGTTGTGACCCAGCGCATGGTCGAGGAGCTAAGGAAGAGATGGTACGACATGCGTCAAAGGTCCAAGAAGAATGTGGCAGCCTGGCTGGCAGAGGCCAAGAGGACCGCGGGTGGAACATCAACTGCAACTGACTCAACACTCCACACTCCTGCCCGGGAGCGTCAATGGTGTGGCTGACATAAACAGCTCCAACCCTGAAACCACCAGCCAAAATAAGACTCATGCCAAATGCAGCCGCACACATCACCATCCCATTCACACAGTCAGGAATGCACCAAACATAAACTACTCCTTCCACGCCGGTCCACTTTTTCCAGCACACACAGCAATGCATCATGGGAGATGTAGTCAGATGCATAACAGTGGGGCAATGAGACACAGCAATGTTGAAGCAGTATGTGAATTCCCGTAAAAGGAAAAAGCGATAAATAGCAGTTAGCCCATACAAATTGAGAAAACTTTAGTGAGTGAGAAATGCAGACAATGTCACAAAATCAAAATTTCCCTTTCCATCCACAGCACAACCTAGGGGACAGGATGACAGCGCAGGAGCTTAGCAGGTGGAACATATGGATGAGCAGGCATGGCAGGGGGACTCCGAAGACACCACGGAGACCACACCTGTCCCACAGAGAAAGCGCACCACTGCCACCTCTGGAGGTTGACACACAGTCCACAGGGGAGGATGATCCAGGCAGCGTCAGGGCAGCGTGCGGCCCAGGTACGGGAACAGCACACACCCCAACATAGAAAGCAAGGAATCGTGAGACGCAGGCCAAGGGTGAGCACCAGTTTTGCCACAGATCAAGAGGCCACAATGTTTGCTGGACTGGAGGGCAGCATGCTGCAGATACAGCACCTGCAACAAAAATCGATGCGTTCCATCAACCGGCAGCTGTTCACAGTCAACAAATCCCTACGTTACATGGGGGAAGGCATCATGGACATGGCAGGTGCTAAACGTTACCTGTGTGCCACAATAAAGAGAGACCAGGCAGCCAGGTGCAGGGTGAGCCAAAGTGCCGACAGCCGTCTGAACAGCTACTCCAAGGTGGTGAACCACTTTTGCACTGCCACGTCGCACCATCAGCATGCAAGTGGAGATGTCCTACTGCTGCCAGAATGTGGCAAAAGGCCTGGTGCAGGTCACCACTGCTGTGGAACAACTGCAGAAAGCAAAACACAGGTGGCATAGCACCCCTGGGATCTGGGGAGAATGAGTAGGTGTCCAGCAGGAGTAGCAACACCCCACCAGTGCCCGATGCAAGAAGGTGCAGTGGGAGACAGGGTGTAACACCTGTGGACTCAAGGGAGGGTAGCCAGCACCCAGAGCGGGCAGCAGCAGTCCATCCCAGGAGGAGATGAACTGGCAACACTGAGTCACGCAAATGAGTAAAGCAACCCATTCCAACAGGACTTCAGACTTCCATGCATACCTGCACTGTGGACCTAACATGTGCTACGTATAGCAACACTCATTGAGTCTGGCAGGCTGTGTGATAAAATATTATCTTGCAACTAAGGGTTTGAATAAACACAGACCTGCTACTAAATATATTTTTCATCATGTCATTATTACTCACCTAGAAGTAGTTCTGTGTGATCTCATCCCGTCTCTGTCGTCCGGCAGCTGCTCCAACCCTCATTGTCAGAAGTATCAGTCAGTTCTATTGGGATGCCATTTTTTATAGCTATGTTGTGGAGCATTGCACAGCTAGCCACAATCTTGTAGCAGGTTTCAGGGCTGTATTGGAGTGCTCCTCCGCTTTTATGGAGGCAGCGAAACCAGCTCTTCAGGATCCCAAATGTCCGCTCTATTACACAGCGAGTAGAGTTGTGTGCACGGTTTTATCTCCTCTCCCTTGCATAGGCTGGATTTAGGTATGGTGTCAGGATGAAGTCCTGCATAAGCACTGTCACCTACAGGAATGGAAACGAGAGGTGAGTCAATGCCCCCCACCCCAATGATGTACTGTATGTTGGGATGTCTGACATGCATTTACCTAGCAGGTAACCCTCACCAAACTCATCAGCATTGAAACGTCTGTATATCCCAATATGTCTAAAGATGAAAGAGTCGTGAGTACTACCTGGGTATTTAGCTACAATATCATTGATGACATGTTTGGCATTGCAGATGACCTGTATTTTTAGGGAATGATACGTTTTATGGTTTCTAAATACATATTCATTGGTTGATGGGGTGTGAGGGCCACATGGTTCCCATCTATGCAGCCAATTACGTGAATTGTGCAATCTGGTAGAAGGCCAGTTTGGTTTGCTGTAATGCCTGTTGTGTGCTGGGGAATTGTATGTGGTGTTGAATCCATTGTACCATTGCATCTAGGAATGCATGGAAGAAGCGTGACATGCAACTCTGGAAGACCCCACCTGTCTCTTCTATCACCCCTTGAAAACTCCCAGAGGCTAATAGGTGCAGTGAGCACAGGACCTGCACATGGGTTGAAATTGTTTTAGTACTGTGTGTTGGGTGTTACAGCTGGGGTTTCAGCTCCTCTATCAAGTCTAAAATGGTCTTTGAGTCCAGCCTGTACTTCTCATGGATCTCCTCCTCGTTCTGCTGGAACAGAGTGATGCGCACTCTGAAGATCCGTTCCTGTTGCCTCTTTCTTTGTGCTGCTGCCCAAATTTGCAGCCTCCTGACTATCACATATAGCGCTGCCATTGTGGAAGTCCCTGTTGATTGGTGGGCTTGTTTATATAGCTTGCACCAGGTTACCATCTGCATTGACTTGGTGGTAAAATTGATGTGCAAATTTCTTGAATTTGCAATTTGCTAATTTTTCATACATTGCTTTGCAAATTCTCAAACTGCGATTTCTCTATTTGCGATTTTCGCAGGCTGTGTATCGCAGACTGTGAATTCGCAGAGAAATTCCCAGACTTCGGGCCCCGCTAAATAAGAAATCGCAAAAATTGCAATTTTTATTTTGCAATGCGAAAATGTGTCATACATCGCATTTGTCTATTTCGCAATTGCAAACACTGTTTTTTTGCGATTCTCATTGTTTGCGATCATGCAATAGTTTCATACATATGATCCTAAATCAGGGTTGTTCAGAAGCTGTCCAAACAGATTCTTCCACTCTAACATGTTAGATGCCGCCCGCCACTTGTAATGGCAAAATCAGAACTACAAAGACCTAAGGGCAAATTGTTGTGTGCTTAAAAGGGAAGAGTGGCCAAACATTTTACAGCTGTCATGGGATAACACAAATAATCAAGCACATCTGGATGGATGTCTCGAGTGGCAAGAAGAAGAGCCCTCTGCCAATGTTATGCCTGCCCCTGTTTGGATGGTACCAGATTGTCATGGACAAAATATTGATTGGCACAAATATTGTGTCCTGAATCTTATTTACAAAACTATCCCTCTGTTGGATTTCGAAGTATATCCAATGGGATAATATTTTTGTAAACGGCAGTAAGGGCACACTGTTTATGTAGGACGATATTATAACCTTCAACCATGCAACCACTGTCCTTCCGCCCTCGCCACCATCTTGTCCACTGCAAAGACCCGAGTGTTCACCCTCAGGTGTTGGGAGCTGGTGATATCATGCCCAACTAGCTGAAAACACCCACTGTCTTTGAAGTTGATATATTTATAAGAAGGAATGAACTTCCCCTCCCCCGCTCTGAATTTTGATTGAACGTGATTGCTTCTACACTCCGTGATTACAGCTGTGAAAATCGAAAATACGTCTTTTTTTCGTACATCGCTGAATAGGCATAATCTCTGCGACACTTGCAGTTTCTGGCGGGGACGTGCTGCATAAATTACAGGGTACACTTGAGATATGAGAACAAGGTCCCTGTTTACATGGTTGTATCTTAAGGGCAAGGTCTGTTTCATCAATGAGCATCTATGCATGCCTGATTATGAAGGCGCACGCTGTCAGGCCTTGGGAGGGAGGCGAACTGTGCCCAGAACAGGAAGAAATGAACAGGCTGGGTTATCCAGGGAGGCAGCCTCGTGCTGCGCCTCAGTGAAGCTATGTGGCTTAGAAGAAAGAGGATTGAATATGGGGCACGATCAGACACCACAGGTCTGACAATGACCTGCTAGAGAGGCAAGATGTAAAGCCAGTTGATGGGTGATGTATTGTACCATTAATGCTCTCTTATAATTCTTTACCTTTAAAGCAAAGTGGCAATGCATATATTGAATCAATATCATTAATTAAGGCCCAGGCCAGTACACAAAGGATGATTGGTGTATTTTGGAACTGTAACTTAACTATACATTGATTAGACTATGTTCCCATTGGCGTAGAAGTCAAGGGTAGGATTGAAGAGCCAGGCCCAACGTTTTGCTGAAAAGCCCAAACTCCAAGACTAAATACAATTTTCACTTCTTGCCTCTTTAGCCCAGTCTTGCAGGTTCTCTTGTATCCCTGCTTTCTCTTTATCATTGTTTTTCAATCTCATCTCTTCCACCATCTTTCCTCCCATTGTGTATTTCTCACTCTTGTGCTGTATCAAAGTGTGTTGAGATAAAATAGGTGCCAATCCTAAACTGAGAAACAAGAAGGTAGAACAAAAAACACCCACTCTAGATTGTACTGAACAAGCACACCCACAAATATGCCTATGGTTGAAACACTTTAAAGTACTGTGTCTTCTTTTGTATGGAAACACATTTATCCCTAAAACCTGTTAAGATTGTGTGAACTATAAAGAGAGGAAGTAAGGGGCTCATTAGGATGGCGGACGGGCCTGCGTCCGTCCGCCACCTCAGAGGAGGAGGGACCGTCTGCAGGGGCGGCGGCGGTCCCTTCTCGCTAATTAGGATGTGACCGCCAGCCTGGCGGTCACATCCGGTATTTTTAACATTGCGGCGGGTGCTGCTTGAAGCAGCACACGCCGCAATGTGAAGACATTTATTTTTTCCTTTGTGTGCACAAAGCTGTAGGCACCGCAAAGGCAGGGGGGTACCATAGGTACCCCCCATGTGCACCCCCCACCCCCCTTCACCCCTGGGGGCCCGCAACAGGCCCCCAAAGAAAAGTCTGTATGCCTTTCCACGGCGGAAATGCCGCAGTGTAAAGGCATAGGACCACTGACATCCTAATATGGCTGGCGGTGTCTGATAGACACCGCCAGTCATGTTAGAGCTTTTCCGCCGCGGCGGACGGAAAAAGATCCTCCAGCCATCATAATCTAGCGGGGGGGTCTTTTTTCAGTCCGCAGCGGTTAATCTGCATCCTCCGGGCCGGCGGTGGCTTCCGCCGGCCCGGAGGATGCGGATTAACCGCAATCCTAATGAGCCCCTTAATTAAGAGTTGTCTTGGGAACCAGGGGACCACTAAAGACGCTCAGCACTACCTTCCTCCGTCAGACGGTGTATTTCTGCACAAGGTCAGCTTTGTTAGTACTCTGATGTGCTTTCACACTGCACCCACAACATACCTTGCAGTCAAGGGGATATGACATTTAGGGCCAGATGCACAATTATAGCATTCACAGCCCCTCAGAATCAGTAAATTAGAGGGTTTATAAATGCTAACACCTTTTTTCTTATGTATTATACGCAAGTTTTTAAATGTTCATATGCAGTCCCATACCCTTTAAGGAAAATAGTCTGCAATTTTTTTTAACAGAATTTAAAGATGATCGTAGGCATAGTGGTTTGCTAGCCCTAACAGGGCACCATCCACGTGATGGCCTCCAATCAGAGTGAATTGTTACCTACCTCATTATTATTCATAGGGTAGGTTAGATTACAACCTCCTCCTAATTGGAATTTAATCAACTAATTTATGAATATACAGTTTGGCTCATAAAATTCTTTACTGGTCGCAAAAATACTGGTTGCAAATTACAAGCAGTTTTTGTGACAGGTAAACAGTAGATGTGGCCCTTAACCTGAACGAGTCCACCATGCCCTGCCATTGCAGTGTTTTGCTGTGCCCGCAAATTCCATTGGGCCAATTTACAAAACATTCTCAGAGTCTTAGTGCTGGCACAAGGTGGACTTGTGAAATAGCAAATGTTGATTAGCAACAAAATGCAAACACTTGGGTATGTTAGCAGAGTCTGGCTGCCTTGTAGGTGCTCCACAGTGGGCTCACAATGCATGTACTCAATCTGTGAATTAGTAATTTATGCAGTGTGCTATGTCTGTGCGAATGTGCATGGTCCTTCTCTAGATTAGGCTATCTAGACATATTGATTTTCAATGTACAGTAGGGGATTTGCAGCATAAACCGAAACTGTAGACGTTTTACAACATTGTAGGGATATTCTGGATTCAGATAGGTGCACTTTTCATTACAAAAGCATGTATATGTGGCTTATTTTCTGGTAAGTGCATTATTGGATAATGATTTTGCAAACTATTTTGCAATGGAAGACAAAGTGCACTTGTTAAAAAACTGGTGGTATACCCAATAAAAGCATGAATTATTGGCAACTAACTATTTAAATTGGATTTGCTGAATGTGTGTTAGCCTTCTTTATAAGATGGCATGTATATCTCTAGCTTTGGGACCCCTTTATACCAATCAGTGTTAAATATCAAAATAGCGAGATCATTTTGAAAATGAATTTGATCGATTATATCATAATGCATCATTTGCCTTCCCTTTGCTACATAATTTAGTCAACCCTTACACATAATTCGGACCGCCTCTGCCGTATAATTTCATTGTTCCAGGCTAAAGAGAGGAAACAAGCATTGGAGGGCTGGCAGTTCCCGCTGCATCCATCCCTCCTGCAAGAACTGCGTGTACTACTCAGAGGTGAATACTTAACGCGTGTTTATTCTTGAACCTGGTGAGAAATGAGCCTCTTATCCTGGGTGACTGTTCAATCTGTTCGAGAGCTGCTTTTTGATTCTGAATAATCCGCCGGGCGGTGAATCATTTATTCTGCGGTAGGCCGTTAGATCCATGCAGAGATTGATGGTTTTCCCCTTGAAATTCCACGAGATCGGTCGCTTGATGAATCCTTTGATCTATTGGGTGATTAGTGTTTGATTCCGTGCTTCTCCTTTTACCGTATTCGGAGATTTATCCTTTATTCCCGAGGACGACGTTTAATCTGGCGGGTGACATGTTGTTGATTCCAGGCGGCTATTTATTGTAGAGCGGGCGAAGTCTTTGGTCTCTGAAGAAACAATCTTTATTTGTGGAAGCCTGTGTGCTGTGTGCAAGAGCAGGAGAGTCAGGGAGCGAGCAGGGCAGTCTAAACTTCAGGCTGCCGATTGCATGAAATAACATTATATATAAAGGGGCCATCCAGTGAAAATGGAGGTCTCTTTACCGAGCCCTGCACTGCTAACAGTTACCAACAATAGGCGTTCTAGCATTTTGTTTTCTTTGATAATGTCAGTTTCGGTCTTGAGATGTATTGTGACGTCATTCACCGTATGGCCCCTTAAAATGTGCGGTTCTGACTGCATTGCATTTGACATGCACTGCTAATTGCCACTCTCTGTAAATTAAGCACTTCTTAACAAGCCCATTGTGCCATCGTCGCGTCAGGTTTTTTGATGCAATGGCATCGCAATGGGCTAGCCCATATTTACGTAATGTCACCCAGCATGACTTTTCGTCGTCTTGTAAATATTGGCCACTTTCATGCATTACTTTGCGTGAAAGGGGAGTTTCATGGGTGTTGCTCTTGGTGTTCCCACACAACATCCATGGAACCTTACACAAACCCTGAGTTGCAATGTATTATAAAACGGGGAATGCATCAGAATCCTACTCCTCCGCAATGAAGGCATAGGAGTGGAACAATGAGGAGAAATATTTTTATTTCTCCTCAATTTTTCCTCTTTCTATGAGTACTGCATTCTGCAGCATGCATAAAAAGAGAAAAATGCCAGCAATGATTGTTTTTGTGCATACCTTCCTGCACAAAAACAATCATCCCCGCAACACAGGAACCCTTGCAACATGACACAACATTGTCTGCGTTAGCGCACAAGTACTGTTTGTGTGCCGGCACAGAGGCGAAGTGTAAAAGGAACAACTGATGGACAGAATGCTGAACAATGCAAACATTCATTAACAATCACAAAAATCTGAGCTTAATCCATTAATTTTTTTGCTCAACACACCACCCCAGTTTGGACCCAGCCATATGCAAATCAGTCTTGACCCTGTTCCTTATGGGAACAGTTCAGCCCGAAGTGCAAAGCCAAGTCCTCCCTGGACCGGAAACAAGCATCCTGGGACCGGTTTCGGGGCATCACTCCTCCTCAGCCTTGCTAGCTTGAATCCAGTGGTGCAGGGGGCATGGGACCCACGTCTGGCCATGCCCTTCCCACTTGGGCAACAAATGCAAAAGGAACAAATGATGGATGGAATGCTAAACAATGCAAATATTCACTCACATCTTGCAGATACGTGCATTCTTGCCCTTTTCTTTTGTTGCACGGTAGCACAGCAGGAAGGCTTGCTACGTTGCAGTGCTTAAAAGAATTGTGAATGAGGGCCTTAGTTTTGGCATCTTGCATTGTCACATCTCCTAGCCCCACACTTATCAATTATTTGAGAATCAAATGGAAGTTCCTGGAATGCTTCTGGCTCACTGGTATCCACATTTCGTGTTTTGGTTACTTGTTTAGTGTTCGTCCTACACTACCACCACTTCAAAGCACTGCAAACAAAGAGAAGTAGGTGGCCTGAATAAGAGGGGGGAACGAATAGAATGGCTAGTAGGGATCATGATCTTGTGTCACATGGATTTCTTGTAAAGGTTCTCCATACACTTGACCTGCTAGTCCTGCGAGGGCTGGTCCCCCATTAGGAACGCCGTTGCTGACAATACACAGCAGGTCAGGTTTGGCTACCTCGAACTCATCGCCTATTAAAAGCAGGCAAAGTAGCCAGGTGAAATAGAACAGCAAAAAATGAGACTAACTCTAGGAATCTTGTACGGTATTCCTGAATCTACTGATAATTCCTCACCTCTAAGGGCCTGCTAAAGTACAACTCATAATCCCATGGAATCCCACACACTAGAATGACCAATGCCGTGGTATCAGGGGATACGAGAGGTTTGCCCATCGACTTGTAATGGACCCAAATAGATTTTTGCCCTCAAGCTGTTTCGAAGCGCGAGGTGGACACATAAGGAAGGAGTCAAAAAAGCAAAAGTAAGGAGATCATAGGGAAGAGGGAAGAAGTGAATATGACAAAAATCTTGGGGCATATTACCAACAACTAGCGATAATTATCGCTATGTTTGTTTAGCCGAGATATTTTTATCGCCGAGCTGCGGCGATTTTTATCGCTTAGGAACCTTGCTATTATCAAGGTTTATCTCCTAAGCGATAAAAATCGGCCGAAATGCACGAATATTGCTGAAAAGTCAGCGATATTCATGCATTACCGAGCTAATGCTCCTAGCCATGTTATCCACCTACAATTGGATAACATGGCTAAGAACTGCTCAGGGGTAGGTGTTAGCTTTTGGAGATATTCGCGCTTAGCGTGAATATCTCCAAATGTTGGTAATAGGAGATAGCGATGTTAGCGACTGTTTCCAGTCGCTAACATCTTGGCACGCCCACTTTGCATGTCATTAGTGATAAATATCACTGACATGCAAAGCGGGGCACAAGATGGTCGCTATCTCCTACTAGCTGTCACTAACTGGTGTTAGCGACAGCTAGGTAATAGGGAGATAATTATATCTCCACTTTCTTGGCTTTTAAAGCCAAAATAGCTGAGATAAACCCCCTTGATAATATGCCCCTTTGTTTTTAAGACCTAAGGTAAACATCAGTGTATCTTCTTATTCACTCTCAACACAATGTGCTGATAATGCAGTGTCGCTCAATACATTGAACCATGCCTAACATCAGAGATGTCATCAGTGCACTAGCTCTCAGCTCCTTATGAGAAAACATCACTGACCGCTGGACCTTGTTTTGGCACTTCGCACACACCACCAAGCAGCCAATGTTGTACCTTCTGATGCACTGGAATGCCTTTCACCACTTCAGATTCATGGCAAGCACAACCATGAACAGAAGAACTCATCTGTTAAATAAAATTGTGCCTCATCAACACATACTGAACAAAAGATACATGCTGGACATCAAGTACCTCCTCTCCGAAGATAAACTGCCAGGAGGTTGGCCTCATATGGACACTTTGGAACACATCTTAGCCACTAACCTCAATTTTCTTCTTCCGCCAGGTCACAAGATTGTCCACAAACCAGAGAGAGATGAAAACAGGAGAGTGGTAGCTTTAGCCACCTGTACCGATATAGGCTGAATGGACATACCCAAGACAAAACATTCCACTACCATAACCTAATTTAAACAGATTATATTAAGAAACTCATTGACTGATAGCTAATTACAAAGCCAGTGAACCAGAGTGCGCTTGAACCAGCGAAAACTCAACCACATTAGAACAAGTCAAGGAATGACTTAACTGATTACTGGGGAAAGCAAAAATTAAGAAAAGTTTCACAAATGCTTCACAAAATCGACTGGGGTGGACCTTTACAAATTATCTTCATTATGCTCCATTGAGGACCTTTCTGTCATTGACTACATTCTTATTCCACAAACAGAACTTTATACTACTGAACTTCAGAGCCAACTCATAGGAAGTCCTTTCCCTCATGCTGTGTAACTCCCCAAACCCTGAACTCGATGCACGAGTAATAGTATATGAGGTTCAGGCAACATCTAAAAGCTGACATTGCAAACATGCTAAAAATCTAACTTCATGTGGTTTATGGGCAGTCGCTGTAAAAATATCTGACAATATTACGATTTCAGATTTCATCCTAAAAGACTCTCACTTCCATCGTCCTTGCTCAAACCACACATTTTTTGAAATCATTTATGCTGTGAACTAAACGACAGAAGATGAGTATTATTTTATAAAACTCAAATATAACTAAACACTTTATATTCTATGTTGAATTGAAGGCAGACTTGTATTTGCCTCAGAGCTGGAGATTTTACTGCAAAGCAATTGTTGGCAATTCAAGCCAGCATGTGTTAAATGAAACTGTTTCCACTGTGGAGAGGATGGAATCTGGAGGCGAGCTTTGTGGCTGGCTTACCAAGGAGCCCTCTTGATTTGGCTTCTTCTCACGGCACTGAGACCATCTTGGGTGGTACACCCCTTGGAGGAGAAGCGCAGGGTAGGCAGTAGGCTTGTCAACATATCTGCGGAGTCAGCTGCAATGATGGAGACACAGGAACAACCACCCAGCATTTGATGGCAACAAGATGGTGGAGGAAGCAAAGGAGTTACATGCTAGGGAGCAGCATCAGTGTGAAAGTGAAGAGCTGACTTTCCCTGTGCATAGGCCCAGATGTATGACTATTTCAAATTGCGACTGTCTATTTGCGCTCAATTGTGATTCGCAATTTGGAATGTATCCCTTCCTGCACAAAAACAATAATTGATGTCATTTTTCTCTTTTTATCCATGCTGCAGAATGCAGTATTTATTGAGAGAGCAAAAAATTGAGTGTCAGAGACACTGATTGCGATACCCAATGGGGTCGCAAAATGCAAGGCTCATTATTATCAGGAATATTAATGAGCCATTAGCAATTTGCGACCCCATTGGGATTGGCTGGCCCTCCCAGGGATGGTGGCCTACTGTGCTCAGCAGACCTCCATGTCCGGGCTGCTTGTCAATAAAGTCTCTATTTTTTTTTTAATGCAGCCCGTTTTCCTTAAAGGAAAACGGGGTGCATAATAAAGTGAGTTTGTATTAATGGAATGGAATGGGGAACTTATAAAGTGAAACTGTTGCTCCAAAAGGAGCCTTTTGGCGCTGAAAGGACAGAGGCACGTCGAGACCCTGATTGCGAGGCCTAGGAACCTAGATAAGGGCATCACAAAGTTCATCTGATGCTCCTAAACAGCATTTCTGTCTCTATGGATCTCAATTTGCTTGGCATGAGATTCCAAGCTTTTGCTCCTAACACTGCTGCAGATTTCCCTCACACGTTTTAAGTCAGAAACCAGGCAATTTGAGGAGGTTTACCGATGAGGATCTAAGTGCCCTTGTTGTAGTATATGGTATAAATCTTGCTGAAAGATATACTGGGCCCAGACAGCGAGCTGCTCTGAAGGTGTTGACAAGATGCTTGAATAAAAATGTTCTTATGTGGTGGATGCCAATGGAGAGAACTTAAAGCAGCTGAGGTGGAGACCCTACGAGGAAGTTTCAGTAGCAGGCGGGCTGCTGCATGCTAAACTACTTGTAGCCTCTTCAGGGTAGATTTGTTAGTACCCGCCAGTACAATAGTCCAGACGGGAGAGTATCAATGCCACCGTGGCCGAGAGGGGGATGAGATCGAAGAATTTTTTTAGAGTTTTAATTAAACCAAAACAGGTCCCAGCCACTTTAAGTGCACGCGGCTTAAAAGATAGGGAGGTATCAAATAAAACTCCCACATTTCTTGCCACTTCCACAGTGGAGGGGAGTGGGGCTGCAGTCAACTCTGGCCACCAGGCTTTTGGTTGAAAGGGGTTGTCTTTTCCTACCAGGATCTCTGTCTTACCGGTGTTGTAACGTAGGTGGTTGCTATTCATCCACAGGATGACCTCCTTAGGGCAAAGTTTGATATTTTCTTTTACACATGTGGAATTGTTATCGGGGACAGGATCAACTGTGTGTCGTCTGCATAGGATGTAATCTCAGTCCCAAATGATGAAATGAGGGAAATGAGCGGGGATATATTAATTGAAAAGGAGTAGGCTAAGTTAGAAGCCCTGTGGCACTCCTGTTGTGATGAATCATTCGGGGAATAGAAAGGGACAGAGGGAAACCTCTTGCCTACGTTTGGTCAGGAAAGACTTGATCCAAGCAAGGACGGTGTTGAATATGCCGCTAGATATTAGTCTGTCCAAAAGTATGGCATGAGAGATGGTATCAAAGGCGGCAGACAAATCAATCAAGATCAATACTGCCTTCCTGCCACTATCTGTAATACATTTTAGTGTGTCTGTTATCTCAAGGAGAGCAGTTTTTGTCGAATGTTTGGGCCGAAAACCTGACTGGTGTGGGTGGAAGGTCTGAGAGTTTTCACAAAAGTTTGAGAGCTCCTTATGAACCATTCTTTCAGTGATTTTGGCCAGAATTGGCAACAAGGATATCGGGCAGAGGTTAGAGAGATTGGATATATCCACATTTTGTTTTTTCTTTAATGGTTTTACTATAGTTAGCTTCCACTCGTCAGTTACCTTACCGGATTCTAGAGAAGAGTACACAATATGGTTAATTACTGGATTAACCATATCCATAATTTGGTATAATATCACCGGGGGGCATGCATCCAGTGGTGAGCCTGATTTACAGGCTATTATTACTGCTTGTGTGCCTGAGATTCTGACAGGTTGAAAGGTATGCAGGAAGGGCTTATTGTACGTATGGTCCACTTCTAGATCATTAACTGGATCTTGTGGAATAGGTGTTACTAAATCCTTTTGGATGTTCTTAACCTTGTCCTCAAAGACTATGGCTATATCATTGCAAAGTGTCTGGGAGGGGGGAATTTCAGAATGTTGCTCTCTGGGGTCGAAGAAGGATTTTACTATTTAGAATATCTCTTTTCGATCGTGCTTGACAAGGGCTATTTTGTTACAAAAATAGTCATTTTTTGTCAATTTAATAGCAGTATGATATTCTTTCCTGTAGGTTTTAAAAACATGCAGATCTGCTAAATCTTAACCCCTTCTCCACCTACGTTCTAGTTGTTAACAGCGTATGTGGAAACTTAATACGGCTTGGTGAACATTATCTGCGCCATCTTCCCTTTGCCCCGATGCCACACTCTTTGTCACACACACCCACCACTTTAGCTGCCTTGACCAGAACCACCCTCTGCACACCCCTGACCCCTAGCACGGCTCTTCACCCACACGAGCACCCCCACGCACTGATCACTCCCGCTTTCACATGCCTTGCGCGTAAGCGGCAGCCATTTCTGAGCACCATGGCCCCTCTGCCCCTCGCTGATAGCCAGCGCGTCTCTCTCTCTCTCTCTCTCTCTCTCTCTCTCTCTCTCTCTCTCTCTCTCTCTCTCTCTCTCTCTCTCTCTCTCTTTCTTAGCCTCGCAGGCATCCCCCGCACGCTGGCAACCCCCTCGCTCTCCTTGGGTCATAAACCCCTCTTCAGCGCAGATCTGCCTCAGAATCCCATTCTGTTCCCAGCGCAACACCTCCCTTCATTCCTTTCATAGTCTCAGGCCCTTTGATGCAAACCCCCCTTTTCCTGTGTGCCCGTCTGTCTTCCTTGTTCCCAAGCCACCACCTGGCCCTGCGGATACTGTTTATTACCCCGTACAGTAGGAAGCCTCCCCTCCCCATGAAAAGACCCTCGAGCCGATCAAAGCCCCCACCCTACGAGATCCGATCAAACTCCGCACATTCCGTGAATCGGCGGAATGTCCTGCTGCGCGATAATCATCACCTGTTGTGACCGGGGTGGGGAATTCAACTGTAAATGTATGTGGGAACGGGCCTGAAGGGGAGATTCCGAGGATGTTCTTTCGCATATCAAAGTGTTGCAAGAATGTGTTACGTGCAATAAAGATCATAAACCTGAGTATAAGAGGCCAGGCCTCAGAGATGCGGGTAGAGCACCTCGTAACGATACTTGCTGTCTGAATTGATGTGTTCTCCTCCGGAGAGAATAAACCCTCATTTCCTGCCTTTCAGTCTCCAGCGCCTGCTTCTTCATTGATTAAATATTGGTGGGTCATAGAGGCGACATCGCCGGGCAACACAAAAGGGTCTTTGGTCACTGGTTGTCTACGACCCCTTTTACAATTGGCGTCCCAAGCGTGGGGCCCATCAGCGACTCGTGGATCCAGTGGGAGAGGTCCTGACGACAGAGTGAACGACTGCAACGATCGGAAGGTACCCTGTCCGATAGACCCTCGTCTGACAGCCGATCATCCGAACTTCACTGGTTCCGAACGGACCTCTCTCGAGTGATCTACGGTCCTGACTGGGAACCATCAGGAGTGCCACGAAGAGTACGAAGAAAAGAAGACGATCGGGCGCTGGATTCGGAAGACAAGAAACTGTCCATACGGTCCCGGTAAGGTCGTGTAAACACGACGAATTGCGGAATGATTGATGATTGATGGAAAAATACTAGTATTATTCTTTGTTAATTTATTTGGAGTTTCGCTGTCGGCAAACGGAGAAACAACCGGCTCTCTCTTTGCAAGCAGTGAAGGATAGGTACGCATCCGTCGGACCCATCTTTCTCCCCCACTGAACAATTGCCCCTCCCCATTGATTAACTGTTACGGATTGTTTTCTGGAGATTCTCTGTCTGCAAACAGGAAAGAATAGGTCCCCCTCTTTGCAGATAGTGAAAGGGTAGGTGACGCAGACCTTTGCGGGCCTACTTATTCTCCCCATTGACCATTCTTTATTTTTATTTATTGACCAAACACTGATTGCCCGATATTGGTTCTTGAGGTATTCACTGCTTGCAAACAACGTAGAATAGAAATATTCTGTCTAGTCTTTGCACGCAGTGATAAGATAGGTAGTGCTGACTATTATCCCCATTGTGATCCGTCATGCCTGTCTTCTCCCCACTGATGGATAGCTGGCTCAGCCCGGACCGTTTATTAGAGGTGGACCATCTAGCCCCGCTGGAAGGCACCCCTAATAAAGACATGTTCACAAAGTATGGATTAATTACCATAGCCTATAGTAAGCTATGGCACAAGTATACCAAAACAAACCAAGAGGAACAGTGGCCACTGATAGGATCCTTCGATTTAAACAAAATAGAGACGGTAGAAATAGCCCTTCGTAATAATAAGACAACGCCTATTATGCTCGATAGTCTCGGTATGTGGCGCAAAGAAGCTACGCAACGAAAGGAAAGAGACAAAGTCAAAGTAGTTAAAGAAACGCGACAGGCAACCCTCCAAACGTCTGGTAGACAAAAGGAAGGGCCAGCGACGACACAGTTCCGAGGATTAGACACAAAAAGAGAACGGTGTAAAGGGATGTGCCGACGGGACAACCTCGAGACACAACGACCCAAAAGTAATCCCCCGACACTATGCACAGGACGAACAGATTTAAGGCAAAACCAATGTGCTTTTTGTAAATGTCTCGGGCACTGGAAAGCCCAATGCCCGACTCTACAGAACATAAGTAAGAGCGGAGGGTCGACAGAAATAACAGGCCGGCAGAAAGGGAAAAGGCGCGAGACAAAAACAAATCAGACTAACACGGACAGGACGGATAGAACCACCACGTTCGATTATGCTCGATGGCACAAATTTCGTCAGACCAATTTTAACGACATGTTAGAGTTCTGGGACTGATTGCCCCCCTGTTGCCCCCCACTCTGAAAAACAAAAGCAAATACAGGCCTGCGTAGACAACCTCCCGTTAGAAAAAGGACTCAGGGAAACCAAGCATCTGTTATATAATTTAGGATTTAATTACGATGAAGATAACACACAACCAACGATAAATAGAAAAACTAGTAAAACATTCTTTAAAGTAAACTGTACTAATAGGAACAATACAAAACATATTACGCTCACTCCGGAAGTTCTCAAAACGTAACAAGACAACGGTCCCGCCCATCCGGAAGGTGAAACACATAGCACGTGTGGGGCGGGGCCAGTCATCAGCCATAGACCAAAGGAAATCGCCGACGAGAAGGTACAGGAGGCTCCATGGGCCGACATGAAATGGTCTTCCCATACTCTCCTTCCTGGGGTGACGTCCTCTGGGCCACGAGTAGGGAGGGGGGCGGATGCAGATGACCCCCCTCCCTCGTATCTCCTGGTCCGGCCATCACGAATTCCTCCATCGAACTGGCGCAGGGGGACTGGGAGGGAGAGGCGACGCGGACAAGCCTCTCCCACCTCCACAGATAGGAGGTTTCCCAGCCCCGGCCCGGCGCCGAAATCCTCCAGCCGGGCCACAGATCTATTTGCGTAGCACAGGACGTACAATGATTCAACGGGCCTATTTTCGCAGCACAGAACATACAATGTCCGACGGGCATACTTGCGCAGCACCGAACATACAATGGTCCCCCAAGAGTCGGAGTCAGGGGTGTAGGGTGGTCATCATGTGCACCCCTGATTCGAAGGGACGGTGTGGGATGCGCTGGGAGAGGGAGGCGGCGCGAACGAGCCTCCCTCACCTTCCCAGGTGGAGGCTCCACAGCTGCACCCTGGCGCCCCGAACCAAATGTCCTGCTCCAACAGCATGGTGTTCTGTCTTTGTCGCCACAAGAAGTTTCTTCCACTCCTGAAAGACACGACGAAGGGCGGCGGCTGCAGGGTCTCAAAATGGCGTCTGGGCCCTCTGGAAGGCGGGTCTAGGCCGCTGGAGTAACTTTGTCCGGAATTGCAACTCGGGCACTTGCCCACCCGGGCACAAGCCCCCACCTTCGACAACATCCCCACAGGTTTGAAGATTCTACCAAAGTCCCGGGAGCCCTCGGCCCCTACAGGCTTCCGGAGGGGAACAGCTGCATTAATCACTAATGAAATAACCACTACACAGCCACAAGATGGTGGTGCTCTCGTGTCAGCGCCAGCTTCAGTCTGAACCACCCAGGAACATTATGGGCTAACGAACTCTAGTAAGTTCCGGCTGAACATCAACGTGACCCGGTAAGAAAGATTCTACCTCCCTCCACTTTTTGATTGACGGTCCACACCACCAGCCCCTCTGTTAGCACAGGTTTTTGAACTGCCGAAAGGGACTCTGGTCCAACCGCCAATCGTCGGAGACATTTTGCCCCTGATGCTACTTCCGGACTAAACCGGCCTCGCCCAAAATGGCGCCGGTATCAATAGGAACTAACGGACACCTCGTGGTGTTCCTTAGCTAATGAGACTTGATGTACTATGATATATATGTGAACCTTTGCACACTTGACGAAAAAGGGAGGAGGGTTCACTTGGCGAAAATTTGAAAGGGGTCCCGTCAAAATGTTGATTTCAATGAACGATTTATTTTGATATTTATTGTAACTGGTACATTACGTCGCTTATGATGCACACCCACGGTATACATCTAGGAAATGTGATTACAATGAGCTTGACTGTGTTTCCATTTATGAACTGAAATGCCCCTGATCCCTCATCACTTAATGAGACGTTTTTAGTTACTTGCAAATAATTAATTAGGCCTTTTTAACATGTTCTTATGCTGCAAAATAACCCCCCCCCCCTACTGTATAGGCTTCCACCGTCGCCATGTCTGGCCAAAATATGACTGCACTCTCACATTTTACGTACAGAACGATTATACAAATAAAGGTTTTCCAAACTATGAATGGGTATCACATACTTTTGTAAATGTGGGAATTGGTGGGAGGGCTTTTCTGTGCACAACTGTTTTGCTCTCTATTTAAGGTTATTAGAAAATGGTTGGTTGGCCCCGGATGGATGATTGAATCTAAGGTATGATACGCTGCCTCCAAATGTGCGACTAGGCTCAGGAACTAACACAGGAAGAAGGACCACGACTTCTGAGAACGGGTAAAGTGAAGCGGTACGAATGACAGAATGTTATAAAGGTATGGTGCTCAAAGGTACTAAGGGACAGGGTTGACCGAAGAACTGATATGCCTTAGAACATCACGGCTTTGGGAATGATTTAAGGATCCCGGTGGCTAGATACATCTACAAAACCAGGTACCTCGCGCTAGGCGCCTCTGATTCCTCTTTTTAGCGTTTCCCTACACACGATCTATAATGCCACCCTCGAACCCCCCCATGAACAACCTATCACACTGCCCGTCCCCTTGACTTCAGAAACCAAGACCCTAGGGATTATATCCCGAGGAGATAAGTACGAGTATGTGGTAAGTAAATAATTTTCGTGCCCGTACATTTGATATGCTCGAATGTTGCCCCCCCCTTCCCTTTCTTCCTTTTCTCCCTCCACAGGTTACATTGGAATAACGACTAGGGTATAGTGAAAGATCTGGAGCCACGCCATGTCCGATACATGAAGCAGACCTATGCTGCAAGATGGCACCTAAAGACACCCGACTCAATGCATGTCCTTATGTACCTGGCCTAATGCTCTTCCGTCCCAAACTGCATGCTTTCTACATTCTAACACAAACCCAAAAATGTCTCATGTTGGGTTATGCACTGAATAGCCTAAATAGTACATGGCCACTCTCCATGTCACACGTGTACTATTTAGCCTATTGTTGATCTTTCTCTCTCCTTCTCTATCTGTCCCTCTCTATCTTTCTCTCCCTATCTGCCTCTCTCTCTCTCTCTCTCTCTCCTCCACTCTTTCGCTCTTCCTAGCAACTGGCACCTAATTGGCGAACCACTACCCCTGGTGCACCACCTGATTGGCTCCAAATACCACAAGTATTTGCACAAATTTGTCTTAAATATAAATTGCATCGACACCACGTTACTACCTCTCCTTTTATGCTAAATATTGACCGAAAGGAAAGGGACAGGTAAGACGACTAAGGTTCTCTAATCTGACCCATTTTGAGGGAACTACTTGTCAGTGGCGTCCATGATAAAATGTTTCTGGTAACGCGACCTTCCCCGTCCCAAAAATTGTATCAATGCCCCAATCAGCAAAGGCGATCGAGATATACCCGCCTTCCCAGGACACCATCAGTTTTGTATCGGCTGCCCCAGACGAGAACTTGAAAAATGTCCCTTGCTCCAATTCACTGTGTTCCTAGTTGTTTTCCATGAGACCCCACTCGCCTCAAAGATGAGTTTAATGGTTATCGCAAGCCCCCCCCCCGAGTTTTTAATGAAGTAGCCAGGTTGTAAGAAACGATGTAGAGATTAGAATGTTTACAAAGTTAAAATTAGATCGAAAAATGAAAGAACTTGTTGCAGTAAACCTTGTTGAAAATGAGATGTTTAGCCAAAAGATAGGACGCATTGATGTAATGGAGAATCGTTTAGCCTATGTTCATTCCTCAGATGGATGCCTATCAGACTATGGTGAATAACACGTTACACTTTTCCATAAAATACAAAGCCCTGAAGACCGGTCTAGCCTTGCAAGACTCGTACTAGGGAAATGGGTCACTACCAGGAGAACTGACATGACTGTAATAAACGAATGCAATGAATGGGTATCAGACCTCGTACCACGACAAATGAATGTAATAAACCGACAAAACGCCAAAGAAATAACCACAAAGGGAAGTTGTTGGGAATCCAGCAAACCCATCATCAATTGTTTATACGTTGGCTGCAGACCTCAATGTAGCGGATGTTTACCCCAGTTGCTTGGTGTTGGGAGAGAAATAGATTAACGTAATTACCTACCTCTGCAAAATCTCTAAAGACTGTCTTTTCAAACTCATTTAAGGGTACCACTGTCGGAGGAGAAAGAGACCGGATGTGGGAGCACGCGGCCTGACTGCAGATCGTGGAACCTCAGCGACGGAGGCTAAGGCGAGACCACAACAGTAAGGAGTCGCAGGACAAGGCACTGTTTCCGACAACACTAAAGGAAAGGGCTGACCTGAGGCCCCTGCTCTATGATCGACGCGTGCCGAAAGGTCCCCGCTCTCTGAACGTGATTATGGACCCGCCTGTCTAAAATTTTCCGTCTCCCTGGTCTGTTCCCGATCTGGCCCTGCTCCATCCCCTCCTCCTCCGACCTGCCATAAGGACTATTCACACGCACACCCTCCCTCCACCTGAACTTTCAAAATCCTCTAAATCCTACTGTGCCATCCGGAGAAGGGTATTTCCTGCGCCAAAGAGGAGGGAACCCTGACTAAGTAGACCACGAACTGTGTTAAATCTCAGAACAGTGACCTAAAAACACCACCAAGGGTCACCCCAAAGAGAAGCTAAACGAAGTATGTGGTTCTGCCCGGTACCGAGCACCTTGAAGATGATGGAAGCAACAGGAAATACCCACCACAGAAACCCAAGAACAGACAGACTCCACAACTCAAAGACAATTGCACCCTTCACCACAATCCTTTTCTGTCTCCTCCTAATGACCACTCTCTGGATTATGGAAGAAAATGCATCTGCTCCAAACCGTAACGCATTTCTCCCGTGAGGTCTGGCGAAACAATACAAAGGCACTCTCCTGCCCGCAGACCTCCAACGGCTCAACCCACATGGACATTCCTGCTAAAGAACGAATTGTAATACAGGTGTTCAACAGTGCCAACAGAAGACGACAAAGAATGCTGAGAACTCACTAATAATGGTCCACGACCATAAGACACTGGGAACCCTGATTATTGTTTTTACTATGTCTCATTTCTCTCCCAACCACCATTGAATTGACTATGCTCCAACCGAGTACAAAAGGAACTTACTTATGTGGTAACCTATCGGCTCCTATTCCGAATGACTACAAGCATCTATGATCTGTACCCAACGCCCTCACTGCATAATTTTTGTCTGATATTGCATTACTATGACTTTCCTGCAACCAAGCTTAACGATGAGCCCGCCCACTGGATGAAAAGATTCTAAAAAAAAAAAATGTGATGTTTATGTACAGTTCCTTCACCTGGGTTATCACTTCCTTACTCGTGACCACCACAGTAGACATAGATAGGAAATAGGCCAGCAAGATGTCTCAGAAATGTTAAAGGGAGGACTGTGGAAACTTAATACGGCTTGGTGAACATTATCTGCGCCATCTTCCCTTTGCCCCGATGCCACACTCTTTGTCACACACACCCACCACTTTAGCTGCCTTGACCAGAACCACCCTCTGCACACCCCTGACCCCCAGCACGGCTCTTCACCCACACGAGCACCCCCACGCACTGATCACTCCCGCTTTCACATGCCTTGCGCGTAAGCGGCAGCCATTTCTGAGCACCATGGCCCCTCTGCCCCTCGCTGATAGCCAGCGCGTCTCTCTCTCTCTCTCTCTCTCTCTCTCTCTCTCTCTCTCTCTCTCTCCCTCTCTCTCTCTCTCTCTCTCTCTTTCTTAGCCTCGCAGGCATCCCCCGCACGCTGGCAACCCCCTCGCTCTCCTTGGGTCATAAACCCCTCTTCAGCGCAGATCTGCCTCAGAATCCCATTCTGTTCCCAGCGCGACACCTCCCTTCATTCCTTTCATAGTCTCAGGCCCTTTGATGCAAACCCCCCTTTTCCTGTGTGCCCGTCTGTCTTCCTTGTTCCCAAGCCACCACCTGGCCCTGCGGATACTGTTTATTACCCCGTACAGTAGGAAGCCTCCCCTCCCCATCAAAAGACCCTCGAGCCGATCAAAGCCCCCACCCTACGAGATCCGATCAAACTCCGCACATTCCGTGAATCGGCGGAATGTCCTGCTGCGCGATAATCATCACCTGTTGTGACCGGGGTGGGGAATTCAACTGTAAATGTATGTGGGAACGGGCCTGAAGGGGAGATTCCGAGGATGTTCTTTCGCATATCAAAGTGTTGCAAGAATGTGTTACGTGCAATAAAGATCATAAACCTGAGTATAAGAGGCCAGGCCTCAGAGATGCGGGTAGAGCACCTCGTGACGATACTTGCTGTCTGAATTGATGTGTTCTCCTCCGGAGAGAATAAACCCTCGTTTCCTGCCTTTCAGTTTCCAGCGCCTGCTTCTTCATTGATTAAATATTGGTGGGTCATAGAGGCGACATCGCCGGGCAACACAAAAGGGTCTTTGGTCACTGGTTGTCTACGACCCCTTTTACACGTAGGTGTTGCTTTGCAAGATCTTTTGTAAACCAAGGGTCATCATTTTGCGATTTTGCTCTACTACTTCTCATGGAGTGTTTAGACGGAATTAATTCATCACTTATAGCCGTCATCCATGTGTGAAACTGAGAGGAGTCCTTTGTAGGATCACCAGTTAAGACTGGCTTACTTTGTTTTGGAAGTTTGGGCAATCCGGGGTTGGAGGCTACCAGATGCTACTTACGTATAGGCATTAAATATGTTTACTGTTTGAAAAGAAAAGAGCCCTATGCTGGCCTTTCCATGTCTCTAGATAGACATTAATAATACTGACCGCTTAGTAGCACATCAGAAAATGTACTCCTTTAATGAACCTAGAAGAACATATGAATTGGCATTGAAGTAGTTCGTTTGGTTCGTTTGGTAGTTCTGCTGCTGGTGTTTCTTATTTACATTGAACAAAACCACTGTTCCAGATCTTTCATTTCTAGACCCTATAAAAAGTGTATTTTTTCTGAATGGACTGCCTCAGGTGCAGCTCGCCGATTACCTAGCATCCGGCTACATCTATATTTGTATAAGAACTTCGCCTGGTGCTTCTACCAGCAGCCCAGAAGAATGGAGTGATCTGCCTGCCATCACTTTCTTAGCACTTGATTCGTGTAAACTAGATTGGCACTGCCATTCTAGAGCGCTTAATTCCAGATCCTGCTATGGAAAAAGTGTATAAGTTATTGGAAAACACAACTAAGTCCCTGTTGAAGACGTCACGAATAGAGAGGTACTTCTCACAGAAAAACTAACAGAATTATGCAGCCCCAGCCTTTAAAAAATGCTACAAGAAATCTTCGATTGTGCAGGAAAAGTTATTTAGATGGAAGTCGAAGAGGCTGGCAAACCCATGCCAATGGGCAGCTTTGGCATTGGAACAAGCAAGGGAGGGGCTCGTCTTTCCCTGGCCCACTGTTAGCTGGCACTGAAGGAGGATCCTATGAGTGGGATTGGCACTGGTGGCAGCTGCAGGGCAGTACAGTGGTACTAATTAGACAGGAGTGTGTTTGTTGGGTAGGGTGTCACAATGAAATTAATAACTAGGTATAAGGCATTTAAGACGTGATACCTTATGCAAGGATGCTGAAGCACCTGTTGCATGGCCGGGAGTGGTGTTGAAGTGTATGGGTAGCTTTTCCCGCTGCTGCCAATGCTTATTTTTCCAACTTGTGGAATGTCTATGGTTGGAAGCAGAATTTGTATACATTCCCTAGAAAATTCCACGAATGTGCCGACAAGGGCGGCTCCTCTGTAATGGGGGAGGAGGGCCTCCCCCTTGCTGGAAGAGGAAAAATAGATTGATAATATAAGCATTTTATTATAATTTTACTTTTTCCTGAACAGCTGACGTGCCTGCGTCTTGGGAGGGAGGGTTTGGGGGGGGCAATCCTGTTGGACAGGTATGGCAGGGGGAGGAGTAGTAGGCACTTTTAAGTGCACACGTGTGTTTGGCCGGCCTTCCTAGGCCAGCCAAACACACATGCGCACTTACGTTTCTCCAACCTGGCTGAAAAAACACCCCTGACTCCAATGCACTACCTGAGAGGCAAACAAAGCTGCTCAGACCAATAGTATTCCCAGTATGAGAGAAGCGCTGAGAATTTGAATCTAGGAGCCTCCTCAGTTGGAGTCCAGGATCGGAGGAGCGAAGGAAGGAAGACGGCCGTCGGAGTGGCAGGTAAGTGTTATTTTAATTATTTTTGATAATGCGTTTAGTTTTTGGTTGTATTTCCTGTCCCCCTCCACCTCACCACTCAGCAATAATAGCAGCCGCCACTGTGTGCCAATGCCATTTATCAAGGCCCACTGTTGACAGAAACATGTAGATAAAGTAAAGTGGAACATATTAAAAGAACAAGCATTTACAATGCAATGGTCTCGGCATTATTAAAGGTAGAGCTATTGGCATTTTCATGACTTTTTTTGTTTTTTTTAAACATAAATAAATGGTATTGTCATTTACAATGGCAATAGGTGAGCATTAGAGAGTAGTAGAGGGTATTCGCGGACAGAGAGCCACACACACACACACAGACAGAGCCGCGCACACACACACAGAGCCACACACACACACAGACAGAGCCATGCACACACAAACAGACAGAGCCACGCACACACATACAGACAGAGCCACACACACACATACAGACAGAGCCACGCACACACACACAGACCGAGCCGTCTGTGTGTGTGTGGCTCTGTCTGTGTGTGTGTGTGTGTGGCTCTGTGTCCGGGAATACTCTCTACTACTGTCTAATGCTCACCTATTGCCATTATAAATGACAATACCATTTATTAATGTTTTTAAAAAAAGAAAATGAAAAAAAATGTCATGAGCAATGCCAATAGCTCTACTTTTAATAATGCTGAGACCATTGCATTGTAAATGCTTGTTTTATTTTTCCATCAAAAAGGCCTCTGTTCCAGTGCAAGCCACTGACAGGGGGGGGGGGATGTCTGTGGCCTTTGATGTGTACAGCCCACCCTTCCCCTCTTCTTATGTGTGTCATTACCAGATAAGGACCACCGGACCATCCAGTCTGCCACTCTTCCAGCCCACGGCCCCAGCATCAAATGGTGCTGCCATCGCCGATCCCGGAGATTTTCCAGCACCCCCGATAACTACTCATCCATAAGTATGCCACCCGAAACCCTCCTTTTGAATAAGCGTGGAGCTGAGGCTTACCCGGTGTCTGGGGCCGGCGCTTTTAATAACCGGTGGCATTCTGACCTGCTGGCAAACACTGAAGGTTTGGGTCCTCATTACATCCTACTATCCATGTTCATGTTAACCACATCTCCCTGAACTCAGATCAGTCGCGGAACAGCAATGGGTGCAGCTATCAATGGTGCAGCAGGTGCAGTTGCACCAGGGCACAGGAGTGGGAGAAACCTTCCGGACCCCATATATGTCTGTCGGCTACTAGCCCACTACTTGGGGTGGGGCCCATTCACCTACATTGTGTTACAACCAAGAACATCCTTGCCCCGCCACTAGGAATAGCAAAAGATTTTGTTTACTCACCTATTCTTGATTATTTTTTCAGTACCAACAGCCACTATTGCGTCCCTTCCGGAATTAGCATTGGAGAAAAACGTGGGACAAATATAAAAAAAATGCTCTTTTTTCTCCCTGTCGAATTTTCCTAGTTACACAAGCCCCTATACCCGTGGCAACCTTAATCTGGGCCTTTTATTTTACACAAGAATCAAGGCACAGGCAAACGCTTTCGGCACACATGATGTACGTGCTGTGATGCCAACCCCTGCAGTCCTTGCGGTGCCTCCATTAACCTAAAGTCTGTGAATACATAAGTTACAGCAGTGTCAGGGGCCCCTCGGCACATTCTGAGTGGGGCCCCTTCACCTTGCCTTACGCCGCAGTGGGCAACATACAGCCAAGCGTGCTGGCATACAGGCTGCCAGGGGTTAAATGCTTCTTGTTCGGATCTGTGCTCTCCAAATGGTTCCAAGCCCCCTCTAAGAAACATAAAATCTCGGGCTCCGCCCACTGCTACGTAGTGCGACGGTCCTCAACCTAAAAAAGTAAAGTGGCTCCGTATTATAAGAGTGCAAAAGATGATTAAGTTCGAAAATGTGTCTAAATGTCCACTGATGGAGGCACAGTAATTATTTGAGATTTCATGAGCATGTTCTCCAAATCAGAGCTACAGGAGGATGTTCCTGTTAAACAAGAATTGCTGTATACAGAGGGACCTTGCTGAAGAGTTAATAAGGTGCATTATTGTTGTAATCTTATCTTGTTTGCCCTTTCATAATGGTAAGTTCCCTAACAAATTGGCGACGGGGCTGCGCGGGGGGCAGGTCCTGGTCTTCCCCCGTTTATCCAGCACTGCCGTGATCCACGACGCCGTGTGAGAAGTAACCGTGAGTCCTCTGTGATAATCGGAACTGTGTTCTGCTAGTGAGGTTAATATCAGAGCCTAAGCGCTGTGCTCTGTACTTGGTTCCTGTGGAAGTTACTTGCTCAATTGTTCTGAAGGCGTTTGTTGATGTGACTTGAGGCCAGCGTTTTTTATATTTGCGCACCGGCCGCTCCGTGATTGTCAAAGGATGTGTCAGCGCTTTTGATATTTGCGCATCAGCCGCTCTGTGACGATCAAGAGAATTGTCAGATTAAGCTCTTGAGGCATTACTTGTGACATTCACGGAAGGACTGGCGATAATTCAGGCCAGTGTCAAACTTATTATTCGGAGGGCCTCGCTCTGTGAACTGAAAAAGGGTGACGCTCCATTTGTAACTGCTGCCACTGGGAGACTTTTGAACGGATTGGCGCCTAGTGAAGTACCAAGTAATTTATTGTTACGGTGCCAGAGTAATTATGCTGCTGTAAATCCCCTCCTGGCGTTTAGAGTTGAGTGAGAGTCTTTGCGGAGAAGCCTTCAGCGGAGAACTGTCAGCTGAATAATACAGCTTTTACGCCACCTACAGTATCCAGCTGATCCTGCAGTTTAGCGCTCCGTCATTCTCAGCTGCAGAGCCTAACTGGGAGTGTATAGAGTTTGCAGGTTACGTGAGGGTGTCCAGTAAGTGAACCTAATTGCAGGAGTGACGCTGTGCATCTGGTTTGGTGGCAGTTCCCTCATTAGAGGAGCATTAGCCTGGTTGGAAGCCTATACAATTATAGACTAAGCTGATGTGGAGCCTACGGGGATAACCACATGAGGATTCTTCAAATATAAGCACAGATTTCGGTGGGAAAGCTTGTCAAGAACCTCTTCTCGTTTTTCAGCTGATGGGCACAGCTAGTATAAGATTCGTGTGCACCTAGAGTGGATGTGCCTGTTCACACTGGAAACTGAAGATCACGCTGACAGGCTCAGCCTGCGCTTAGGAATTTTGCGAGAACCCTCATCTCGCTTTTCACGCTGATGGGCACAGCTTTTAGAAGACTCTGGAAGCAAGGGTGCCTATTGACATTAAAAGTGAGGGTAGTAACGTACTACAGGTATCTGGACACTGATTTGTCTACCTAGGGTTGTCTGTGGAGGTGGTCAGATACAAGTAGTGGTTACCCTACTGGGATATTATTTAAAAAGCATTCCATGTTTTGTTCACGCTGACAGGCACAGCATATATCCAAGAAGCTTGTCAGAATCTGTTCGTTGTGCATCACGCTGATAAGCACAGCTATTGAGAAAAAAAAAAAAAAGGAGACTCTACATTTCTTCGTGGTGTCTCCTTAGTTTATTCTTCAAGTATTAATGCTTAAATGCCAATCTTGAAAGGGTTTTATATGTTGATGTGTTAAGACTGGTGGGTTCAATCTTCTCACTTGTGTGCCATCGCAGTTAGTATTGTACGGGGGTGAGAAAGTGCATTAAGGGTTAATAGTATGGCTACAGCAATGTCGATGTCACAACCCCCTCCCTTTCTCAATGATGATGGGGAACCACTCACTCCGTGGAAGAATTGGGAGAGGATTTTTGAATCCTATTTGATAGCTATAGGAGGCAACAGATTTTCATCAGTTAGGAAATTACACATATTGTTACACAATTTGGGTAAGCATGCCAGAGAAATGTATGATAATTTACCTGAAATTGAGATGGAAAGCAGTGGTGGAGGGGGAGAAGGTGATGCTCCACCAGATGTGTACATTATTGCCTTGAAGAAATTAGATGTACAGTTTGGTAAGAAAATTAATGTTGTGTTGGAGCGGCACAAATTCTTTTCAAGGTCTCAAGGGAAACAAGAAAGTGTGGTGAATTACATAGCAGTCCTTAGGGGGTTATCTGCCACCTGTGATTTTGGTAACCTCACGGATTCACTGATCAGAGACCAGTTGGTCAGGTGCACTTCAGATAGGAAAATACAAGAGAAATTGCTTGCAGATGCCCCCGATTTGAAGCAAGCAGTAGATATAGCTAAAGGCATCGAACACACGGCATTCTGCATGAATGAAATGAAAGAGGTAGTTGAGGTGAAACAGGTGTGTGAGGAGGAAGTACTTAAAGTGTATAGTTGGCAAGACAAGGGCAAATATGTACAAAAAGGGAGTTCAATTCTGAAGGATGAGTCCCAAAAGATGAAATGTTTCCGTTGTGGTAATCCAAATCATCTTGCTAATAGTGTTAAATGTCCAGCAAGGGGTGCTTTGTGCAGGAAGTGCAACAAAAAGGGCCATTTCACCAAGGTGTGTCATGATTTGGAAAAAGAAGTGACCCATATGATTTGGAATGATGAGGAGCCAAGGGGGGACATTGTATTCATGGTTAACGAATTGATTGAGAATACAGAATGCAGCTACCCAGAATGTGAGATCATGCTTGATGATGTGGCCTATAATGTATATGTGGATTCATGTTCACGGTACACACTTATAAATGAAACTACATTTAAAACCAGGTCTGTTGACAAAGAGTATGAAGTGTTGCCCCCAGACATCAACCCAGCAGGTTACAATCTTGACACTATACCATTGGTGGGAATGATCTGTATGCACATCCGATTCAAAGAGAGAGTCACTGTAGGAAAAGTGTATCTAACAAAGAAGGGTTCGTGCATATTGGGGTGGAAACATCAGAAGGACCTAGGCGTAAAATTAGACCCCAATGTCTCTGAACCAGTATACCTGATGGATCAACCTAGTATTGGTAATGAGGTGTGTGAGGAATTTCCTGAGGTATTTTCTAGTGAGTTGGGGTTATTAAAAGAGTTCCTGATGATAGGGGTTAAATCTGTGACTTACCAGGGGCATGCCCCTTCAGGTGAGGGAACGAAACCTAGAACCAGCCCGGTAGATGCAATATCGTTGGCACCCGCTCCATCGACTAAGGAGGAGCTCAGGTCCTGTTTGAGATTAGTTGAGTACATAAGTAAGTTCATTGGTAATTTTCCTAGTCACACAAGCAACATGAGGGAGCTGTTGAAAAAGGGTAATACCTTTGGGTGTAAGGAGGAGTGCAAAAAGGAATTCAAGTATTTTAAGTCAGCCATAGCTAGGGCACCCACATTGGGGATGTTTCATTCCAATGAAAAAACCACACTGACCACAGATGCCAGTAATAGGGGCCTAGGGGTGTCACTCACTCAAAGGATTGGCGGATGCGGAAGAGTAATTGCAGACTGCATGTATAAGTTGCCAATACAAGGAGATGACAATGCGGGTGGGCCACCAGATGAAGTCAATTTTGCAGTGGAACATCCGGCTATCAGTAAGGAGGAGTGGGAGAAGGATTCCCAAAGAGACCCGGACTTAAAGGAACTGTGGAAGTTGGTTGAGGAAGGGTGGCCAGAGCACAACAGTGAGTTAGCGGGAAACCTCAAACCTTATTGGACAGTGAGGAACGAAATATCCAGCAAGAATGGTCACATTTGTAGAGGGAACAAGGTCATTCCCCCGGGTGGCATGAGAAACAGGATCATTGTGTTAGCACATGAGGGTCATCCGGGAAGGAGCGTGATGAAGTGTATAGTGAGACTACACTATTGGTTCCCAAGCATGGATGTGCTGGTGGAGAGCATAGTAGAAGATTGTGGAGCATGTAGTAGAAGTGAAAATCTAAAGTGGTACATAAGGCCCCCCTCACTCCAGTAGAAGTTCCAAGTAAACCGTGGGACAAGTTGGGGTGACATAATAAGGCCCATGATTTTACCCTATTCCAACCAGAGTTTATGGTTGTACAGTTAGATTACCTTCCTCATTGTATCAGTACCAAGTTGTCCCCTCAATAGTTACACAGTATTGGTAGAAATCCTGAAGGTAGCTCTCTGTTGTACATTGGGTAGTGGTCAATGACCTGCTGTAGGTTGAGCAAAAGTGTCCTCCTTTGTAAAACCTGTAAGGATACTGATAGTGTACTATAACTCGCTGCTGCTGGAAGATGGAAGCACTGGAAGCTTGGACATTGTAAGTGCCTGCTCCGACGTGTGTGTGTACCTACGGACATTGGCAAGGGAAATCTTGGATGGTATTTAACCGGACAGTCAGGAGACCATAGTGACCAGCATGCGATAGCCACCTAGTTGGCAAATAAGACTATGTAACTTAAGTTGCCTAAATTGTTTCCTCTCCGAGGACTTGTCATATAATTGTTTATCCCGTACAGAGGGAGATGTGTTGTAATCTTATCTTGTTTGCCCTTTCATAATGGTATGTTCCAAACCCCCTTTCCTCCCACCCCGCGTTATCTGTTCCATGGAATGTTGGCAGGGCGTCTGTGATAGAACGTTCACTGAAGGGAGCGGAGTGCATGAGACCGGACGTGAATAAACTCAGCTCTTCCATACCTCCGTGTGGTTGTGCTTTATTCTAACAATTATCCTCAGAGGAACCTGATCCAGCGTTGGCAAATTTCGGAAGAAAATATTCACAAATCCGTTCCCTATTTCACTTTAACATTGTTCTCAAACCACAAGGGTGCGCCTCATGTATTAATGCTTATTATTAAAAAAAATGTTTCTAAAGTAATAAACGTTTAAGACGCCAAAGATAAATTATGATATGGTGTGTAATTATAAAACAATGACTATTGTACTATCATAATGAGTGCATGAATGTTGCTCCCGCAGGAGGAAGAAAAAAGTGCCCATGGCAATGATAACCCACATACCATTCTCTTAAGAAATCCTACCATGACAATAAAAATATCGTAGATACTTATAGTGCATCTATCTATTACCGTTCTCCTTTTAGGTTGGCTAACGCAAAAGTGGCATCACAGAGATACTCTTAGGCAATATATTGTTTGAAAGCTATTGCTCTCTATCAGTGTACTTCTAAAAATCTGAGAAAGCATAAAAGTAAAAAAAGGCCATAAATCACGGTGCTGGATCAATGATATAAAATGTTATTTTTCTCCCACAAAAAGTTCCCAAACACGTTTTTTAAATGTAAAACTAGTTTTACACTGTATGTTGTACGTGATTTTGCCTTCAGAGAAAGAACCAACATAGTAATTCAATTAGCTTTCTTTAAAGTCATTTTTAGAGTGGCAAGTTACTCAGCTCCAGTGTTCAGATCCAGATCTTAGACTTATTGGGCCCGATGTAGGTAAATCCCATTTACCGATTTTGAAATACCGAATTTTACTGATTCGGTACTTCAAAATCGGTAAATGGGATGTAGGTCCCAACATCTGGATTCGTTACCGAATCCTTAACAATTCATTAATTACCGATTCGGTAAATACCGAATCGGTAATGCCCATTCATTCCTATGGGCTTTGAAGCCCATAGGAATGATTAGGCATTACCGAATCGGTATTTACCGAATCGGTAATTAATGAATTCACAAGGGTGCAGGGGGTGTCACTTTGACACCCTCTAGCACCCCCAAAACGGGCATGTGTGCAATGTGGCACACAGACATGCCCTAAGGGCACGTCTGTCTGTCACATGGCACATGTGTACATGCACAGATGTGCATGTACACAGGAATCGGTATTTTATCATGGATTTGTATTCCATGGTAAAATACCGATTCTGTAAGCCATGTGCCAATGGAAAATTGGCTACCCACATAGCATATTCGGTAATTTTACCGAATCGGTAAATATTACCGAATCTGTAAATATTACCGATTCGGTAATTATTACCGAATCGGTACTTATTACCGATTCGGTAATAATAACGATTCGGTAAAATTACCAAATATGTGCACCTACATCTCCCTAGCCCTTTACCTATCGGAAACGGCCGAAAATCGGTATTTTCGGACGATTCCGATCAGTAAAGGGCTACCTACATCTGGCCCATAATTCCCCAAATAGACACAGGATTCGTCAAAAATGCATCGTTTTTTGAAAAACTAGTTTTTATAGGCCATACCCCTCTTATCCTTCTGTCAGCACCCATCCAGCAGGCTTCCACAATTCTTCTAACCATTCAAAATATAGTGCAGGTATCACATTTTCTTATTTTGAAAATCTTTTTTTTAGATTCGTAACCAACAGTTAAACTTTACCGTACGAGACTATAGTCTCCATAAAATCTACCCAACCTTATCCAGGTCCGCAGTTCAGAAACAGCCCCAAACATCAAGTACACTTTGTAGCACCGCCCGTAGCAATAAATTCCTACCCTGTCATGCGCGCCCCGGGGTACTTCTTCCCCGAGCTTGGGCAAGAAACTATAAACAAAAATATGTGCAGTCATACAATATTACAGATTTACAAACAGCAAATAGCTAAGTTGAAATTCAGTAAATGATTTCAATAACTGCTTGTGTTATTATTACAAAATTGTTTTTAATCCTTTTGTATAAAAATTCTTAGAAATCGTCACTTCATTAAAAACACATTTCACAATTGTGTTGTCCTGTACAGTAGTCTACATAACGCCAGCTCTTGTGCCTACATATTGAAAACATTTATTTCTCAGATTTCTAAACCTATCATAGTGAGGACTAAATTGCCATTGTATTAAATTTTAAACAAATGATGCAATGTGAATGGAATTAGATGTGTTTAAGATTAGCACACTAAGTAGGACTTAATAATTGGCAACTACGTCACAATATAAACTAAATTTTGCATTAACTACTGTACAGGACAACACAGTTGTGAACTATGTTTTTAATTAAGTGAAGATTTATAATCATTTTTGGACTACAGTCGCCTTTTTCCATAGTCCCACCACTGTCGGATGTGGCAGGGCACCCGCCCCCATACAGGTATTGCATCTATCCCATTGGGTCAATTGCTCTCCTGTCCAGCGGTGACTGCTGCCAATCCGACCTGGGAGGGCAGCACAGGGGGGGAAAAAGAAAAGCAAACAAAAACCACTTACCTTTCGCTGCTGGGTGCCACGATCTTCTGCTCGAAAGCCACGGTGCTCCTTTGCTCATTCAGCAGGGAGATCAGCCTATATGAGGCTCAGTTTCCTTTCTTTATCAATGAGTATTATTGTGGCTTGCCTCCATTTTCTGAGTAGTATTCTGCCTTCCCTGGCTGCATCCATTGCTTTCTTGAGTGGACTCATAATTTTAGACTTTAAGCAATTATAGTTTGCATCTAAGAAATAATAGCGACCCAGTGCTCTCTGGCTGGGCAGTTGAGCTATTGCCTCCGATATCTCTAATTCCGTGATCTCTGCCTCCAGGGCAAACCTCACCTCATTTCCCAGTTGGGGAACTTGTAGATCTCTCACAAAGTCAGCCAGGGCAGTTCCAACCTGCACCATCTGTGATTGATACAGACCATCCAGGTGAATGACAAATGTCTGGGCTATGTCCTAAAAATCTCATTTTCAATGACACTCATGCTAAAGACTTTGCTTGCTGTTTCAATGGTGTAGTCTCTAACCATCTTGCAGCTTTTCTCTAATTTTCTAGAAGATGATATGGAGCCAATTTATTTTACAAATGTGTAAGTTAAGAGTCTTTTTGAAGGTCTACCCCCACTTTTCGCCCTCATTTGACTACTAGATTCTTGTGTAATGGCTCTGAAATGCCCCCCTGCCCTGCTAAACAGTGCTCATTACATGTGCCCTGACCCTTAAAATGGTGCATGTTTAATTTGCTTCTCCCCAATTAGCATAGCCTAACTTGCTTGTAAGTTCCTATTATATGGTATCTGGGGGTACCTAGGGCCAGTAAGTTAGAGTGTTCCCCATAGACTGCAGCTCTTGTTGTGGCAACCTGAGTAGGATAATGTAAAACATGACTCCCAAGTCTGGCACTGCAGACTGCAAGGGCAGTTTTAAACAGCTAACTCGACTTTGCTGTTTAAGGTAACGTCAAAGCCCGAACCTTTTTTTAAAGAATATGTCAGTCACCACCAAGGTAGACCTGACGAACCATAAGGCAGGCTGCTGTATGTTAAAAAGTGGAACATGTACTTTTACATGTTCCAGCAGTAAAAACCCTAAATTATTGTTTGTACTGTGGAAAGGCTGGTATCCCTATTGGTAAGTACAGGGTTACTGGCTGACACTTCAGCCCTGCTAACTTCTGAATGGGACTACAAAAGTTGGTACTGTAAGGTATCAAAAGAACCAGTTCATTAAATCCGATATAATGGCAAAACAGAGTGTAATGTCACTTGTGGGCAAAATGCAACTTCAGAAGTTGCCACTTTAGTTGCCCAAGTTTCCAGTGCCATTGTGTTAGAACCGGCTGTCTCTAGTTGGCCGAGGTATGCACTTCTGACAAATAGGGACACACCTTTTCTAGTCAGGGCAAGGGGATCACACCCTTCGATAATCCCTGCTCACCCCCTTGGTAGCTTGGCAGAGCAGACAGGCTTATCTCAGAGGCTGTGTGTTAAGCATTTATGACCACATACAGTAATAAAGTGGATACACTACAAATGGACACGACACAGTAGTATTATAAAAATAAGGATGTTTATATAAGGCTTAGCACAAGACCAAATAATGACAAAAATATACCACAATCTCAATAAATACTCTTGGAAGGAAAAATAATAGTTCAAGTGTAGTTTCTTCTTAGCACAAAGTCTTTAGTATCAAAAGCAACTCTTCTTCTTTAGAACACAGTTCTTAGCAACAATGTAACCCACACGGAGTCACACGACGTCGAGGCAAAGTTAATCCAAAGGTTCGGCGTCGACCGCGAGGAGCGCTACGTCGAGCCGGAGTCACACGGACCCCCAACAACACAGTACCTTAGGAAAATGAAGCACATGATGATCAGCGGCGTCGAGCAATCCGGCGTCGCGTCGTCGGTGTCGATCAGGCCTCAGTAGTCATCGATGTCGATGATGCTGTTGCAAGAGTGAGCAGAGCTCACGGCGTCGAGAGGGCACGAAGTTGATGCGATCATCAGCGGTGTAGACACGAGGTCCTTTGGAGCTGGAGCCGAACTCACTACTCACTGGCGTTGCTGCTGGCGTCGATCGGGCCCGGCAGCCGGCGTCGAGGAAGCGGGACCCTGGAGCCGTTACTCACGATGTCGAGCTGGATTCGGCGACGTCCGTCGGCGTCGAGATTGCTGGTTTCTTTCAGAGGTGCTGGATTCTCAAGTTCCAGCAACAAGCACTTTTAGCAGATGAAGTCCTTTAGCCCTGTGACTTCAACAGGAGGCTGGCACTCTTCCAACCCTTGGAGATTTTCTTAGCAAAGTTTCAGAGTACACACACTGTTCCTCTCTCCTGGTTCCTTGGCAAAAATAAAGAAGCAATGCAGGATTCCCCCAGCAAACAGCACACTGGCAGAAGGGGTAGGCAAGTCTTTGGATCAGCAGGCTTCAACGCAAATGTCCCACTCATCTCACACTGACTCATTCAGACCTCTGGAGCCACCCAGCTCCTGTCACACACACACCAAACCAGCAGAAACCAGAAATAGTTAGACAAGAAAATAGCTACTTTCTAAAAGTGCTATTTTCAAACCCAGAGTCCAAAAACCATCCACACAAATGGATGCGTGATTAAACCCAGAGTTCAGGGATACCAAACTCGACATTGCACCATGCTCTCCGAGCCAGCTAGGATCATAGCATTAATAATCCTGGCGGCCCATTCTAACTAATGGAGAGCAGGTTACCTCGCAATAGTGAAAAACGAATATGGCTGCAACTTGGTCAGGCTTGTCCTACCTTATACTTACAACGCACCCTGCCCGTGGGCCTACCATAGGGGTGACTAACATGAAGTTAAGGGAAGGTTTAGGGACTGGCAAGTAGGTGTACTTGCGCAGTCAGCGTGACAGTACCAGACTGCACGTAGGTCTAGCAATGGCAGACCTTCAGACATACTTTTACGAGGCCGCTCTTGTGGGTGGCACAACATGTGCTGCAAGCCCACGAGCAGCATTTGTATTTACAAGCCCTGGCACTCCTGGTGCACTAGACTAGGGACTGACAGTAAACCTAATAAGCCAAACACGGAATTCAATCGATACAGTAATTTCACATAGGGAGCACTTGCACTGTGGCACTGATCAGCAGTGGCACAGTGCCCAAAGCATTATACCAGCAAAAACTTCGAAAAACAGTGGAGGCAAACAGAAAAAATGGAGGAGAGACTCAAGCCAATTATGTCAGGTCTAACACGTGTCCCCTCCAGCTGAAATGTGGGGAGAACTACCCTTGACCTAGGGAGTCCTCATCACTAAGGCGGAAAAATCTGGACAGACCATCAGCATTGGCGTGATCTGTACCAGGGCGGTGTTCCACTGTGGTAAATAAAAAGCTAGTTATTTACGCCGTTCGGAATTTCTATAATTACCCAAGAAAATGGTAATGCATAAAATGAGGAGCAGAGTCCGTGGTCTTTGAGTTGAAAGGGTTTTATTCCAGAACTCGATTTAAGGGAGAGCTCCTTCACCAAGCGGGTTCAGGAGTAGTCTACTTTGCTTGAAACATATCAGCACTTTTATACAATATGAGTACAATCAGAAAGAAGGAGTTTCCCTTAGACTTGATTCAATCATTCATGATGTAATCATATAGAAGACATAGCATACTTGTTCTCGTTTAAAGAATAACCTGAATAGCATTTACACATAGACAAACATATTGCATCGGGGTGTTTGAGGTAACAAGTTACAGGGTTGCTAGTATCTGAGGACAGAGAATCGAGGCATTGTCACAGGTTCATTTCTGTCGGAAAGGTAAAGAGGACGAGGCATTGTGCGTTCTTTACTTCGTACACAAGGGCGGTGAGGTCTCACAATGGTATGTGTGTGCAGCGGGGAAGAAGGAGAATGGGCTGTAGTAAACTATTCTTCTTCGTGGCAGTCTCGTGTGCTTGATTATGTTTTCCCTTGGTTGTTAACCCAACCCGTGGCTGTCTTCGCAAACTAGGAAATCATTGACGAGCGAGAGCTGCTCGTTCGGTGACAGAGTTAGGGAGGGGGGTTTGTTCCGAGTCACCCATCCGACTGACTCTGTTCTGGTCTAAAGGAAAAAACATCGAACGGGACGGAAACCCGTAGGTTACATGGTAGCTGGACATTATTCTTTGCATGTATCAGCTTTATGAGAAAGAGAGCAGGCAAGAGGGGGTACAACGGGATTTGTGCTTGAAGTAGGATGATCAGCATGCCTGGTCGATGTCAGGGTGGATAGGGTGCATGATGGGACACCAGGGGAAAAAGGGAGCTTTTTAGTCAAATTCCACATTCCCTCCTTGTCCCATAGAAACCCTTTTACAGAAATTCTTAATCAATTTCTATATTCATCAGGTCGTATACTTGCTCCTGTAACATGATCATTTAATTTTTCTTTCCTTTGTTTCGTGGACGAGGAGTACAGGAAGTGGTACACAGTCCGCAAAGGGCGGGGCCACACTGGACACAGAGGCAACAGGTGAAGATAGTGGCCAAAACGAGGCCTAGGACTGTGAGTGCCTTCCACCCACAGGTGGACAGGAGATCCCACAACCAGCCGGTCAGGGACCATGTGCCGGTGTCCATATCCAATTTGTCGGATAGAACATGAAGGCGGGAGATAGCAGAATAAACTGATGGGGCGTTGTCTGGAATAAATACACAACAACTGGACCCTATTACCTTACACACACCACCACGGTCGGCTACCAGGACATCTAAAACTATACGGTGCTGCAGTGTCATGAGCCTGTCTGCAGCTACCTCAGCTGTATGTTATTTAAGGCGCCAGTTGTTTCATCTATGGCGGCCTGAACTACACGGGTTAGTTGCCGGATGTGGCGACTATTTGCCATAGGTCCCCAGAAAGAGAGAAAACCTTTAAAGAAGTCTCCAGCTTCTTGTCCTGTAGTATCTTCTGCATCTATGACCCCCCTTCGTTGTCTTCTAACTTGGGTCAGAGGGTCAATCAGGTGGTAATTGGCAGGGGCTGTGTAAGTTGGTGGTAATAGGAATGCGATTTAGCACTTTCCAGACCAGCCTTGAGGCAACCAGGTGCGTGCATGGGGTCCACAAATGAAATAGGTGTTTGGGGCATTTACTATGGTCGGAAAATCGGGAGCGGGCAGTGTGTATGTCCTGTCACACTCGCTGTTCCCCATTACTTCCCCTTTTCCTTTTCCCCTTATGCAAAACCGGCCGTTTTGCGGTACTACCCAACCCCCTTGATCTGTCCGTCTTTGATCGACGGAAAACATTTCCCTGAAGGAAGCAATGCCATGGAACTGAGAGTAACTGATATTTTCGTGATCTTCGGCCTTCCCCCAGGTAACAGTGAGATCCACCATTTTAGAAACAGCCTTTACTATTTTGGTCTTTACCTCGTTCCAATTACTTTCATTTTTCAATTTGGTCGGGGGAATGTTTCTGACTGAGGCAGAGAATATCATGGCTAAGGCAGAGGCGGATCCTGAATAACCAAACGGGAGGGAGAAAAAGGGCATTCCCTTATGCACGGAATGTGGCATCAAGCCACAAACCCAACAGTTTGTCTTGTTGACTATGAGCTGGTGTTTATGGAGGGTGGAAATGAATGTATTATTTATAAATTCCTTTCTTCTGTCCTCAAGGTGTGGGGGAAGATCAATATAGGAATGCATAGTGGTATTCTTTACAAACGTGGAAGAATGTGGAGGGAAAGCTGTACATAAGATCCATCCAAGACAGGCTGCTACACAGCAAACAAGCAACATTGTAAACAGAAAAATCGAGAACCTGCTATGCAGTAATTTTACATAATTAGTCTGTTTCCATTGACGCACCGCGTCATTTCTCCTCATAATGTCTATGGATTTAGTATCAAGATGTCTCTGGACACGAGATCAAAATGTCTCCCAGCAGCCGCTTCACCAAGAGCTTGTTCCTGGGCTTAATTAGCCACCGGCGCATTATGATCAGGTGCAATGTCTTTAGTCTGTTTTTGGTGAGATCGCAGCCGCGATCGGTATTCCTGTTGAGGAGTGAGTTCTGGAATCGGTGAAATTATATCCGGGGCGTTTGTAGCTGTTGAACAGGGCACAGTGTCTGTGGGTGTAGGTCCAAAAAATTTCCGACAGTGGCTAGCGTGGAGCCATCCTTTACGTCCTTCTACTTTGACGGCTGTTCTTGTGGTCATTAGGACCAGTTAAGGAGCTGTCCATCTCTTCTCCAGGGGGCTGGTACGATCGAAATTTCGGATCAATATCCAATCGCCGGGCCTGATGGCGTGTTCTCCAGGAGTGGTGTGGTCTGGAAATGCTGCTGTAACCTGTGAACGACAAGATTGGAGTGCAGACATCAAGGAAGCCAGGTAATCTGTCAACATATTGGAATCAATGTCAGTCAGTTTTCTAGGAGAAGGGACACCCCAGATGTTAGGAGGTCTCCGAATGTTACTTCGAAAGGGGACAGTCCAGTCCGGGAATGTGCCACCATTCCCATATGAAAGAGAGCGACCGGGAGGGAAGTGACCCAGTCTATCCCTTTTTCTGCACATGGCTAATTTTGTTTTCAAAGTCTGGTTGTGCCGCTCGACTAGGCCAGCTGCTTGAGGGTGTTGGACACAATGGAATCTCCAGGAATATCCTAATAAAAGAGAAACAGCCTCCATTAGTTTGGAGGAGAAGGGCTGTCCATTGTCCGAATAAATGACCCTTGGCAACCCATATCTGGGGAAGAATTCTCTCACTAATTGCTTAGCGGTTGTCTGGGCACCATAGTCTGGGACGGGGTATGCTTCAGTCCATCGTGTCAGTGTACACACTACCACTAGCACATATTTGTACCCTCTACATCTGTCCATCAGGATATAATCCATTTGGAGGACTTCGAAAGGATGATCAGGAGGCTGGAATCCACCTTGTTCTACTGGTACACCTTTACCAGGATTAAATTGGCAACATATCATGCAAGTTTTTACTTTTTGTTTGGCTGCAGCTCTCAGATGTTTGTTAAACCAGATGTTCCGTAAGCTATCCAGCATACCTTTCTCGCATAGGTGGGCGGGGCTATGGACCGTCTTAATTATGACTTGTACCATGGAATCAGGGAGAAACCATACTGTTCGGTCTTTGGTCATCCAACCCTGATCTGTCTGGACCCCTCCTTGTTCAGTCCATTTCTTTATTTCATCTGCGGTGGCATGTGTCTGAATGTCTAGCACATCTTTCAAGGGGTCTCTAACTACCATAGTGACAGTCTGTGTGGGTAACTGAGAGTCTGATGTGTTCACTGGATTCTGGGCTGTCTGTTTAGCAGTCTGGTCCGCTAAGTCATTTCCTTTAGATATGGTGTCTGTAGCTTTGGTATGTGCTTTGCATTTCAGAATAGCTATGGCTGTAGGTAGGTGTATGGCATCTAGTAGGGCTTGAATCAGGGGACCATGCTGTATCTTGGCCCCATGTGAGGTAAGAAAACCTCTTTCCTGCCATAACACTCCAAAATTGTGAACTACACCGAATGCATATTGGGAATCGGTATAGATGTTCACTTTCAATCGTTTTGCCCATATGCAGGCCTGTGTCAGAGCGATGAGCTCTGCTGCTTGAGCTGACAGAATGTCAATTCTTTGGGTCTCTATAACTTTACAGTCCGTTGTTACTGCATAGGCTGCTACCAACTCTCCAGCACTTGTCCTCATGCATGATCCATCCACATAGAGAGTTACATCAGGATCTGGGAGTGCAACATCTGTTAGGTCTTGTCTTGGTTTTGTCACTACGTCGATCATTTCCACACAGTCATGTTGTGTCATGTCATCTGAGCTTGAGGGCAAAAGGGTAGCAGGATTCAATACATTGCATCGTCTGATCTCTATGTGTGGCTGGAAGAGCGTTAGTTCATATCCTGTCAGTCTTGCTACAGTCAGGTGTTGGGTCTGTGTTCTGTTTAGAAGGACTTCCACAGCATGTGGCACTTGTACTATCGGGATGTCCTAACACTATTGAATCACTTTGTCTTATGGCCAGGGCTGTAGCCACAACGGATTTCAGGCATGCAGGCAAAACTTGCGCTACGGGGTCCAATGTGCTAGAAAAATAAGCACAGGGTCTATTTCTTCCTGCTTGGTCTTGTGTGAGGACGGATAGTGCTGTTCCGTCACGTTCTGTCACAAACAGGGTAAAAGGCTTGCTGTAGTTCGGGGTTGCCAGAACTGGTGCTTGACACAGGGCTAGTTTCAGAGCTTCAAATGCTTGGGAGTGTTCTGATGTCCAAGGGAGAGTTGTATGAGTGGCTGCTTCCACTGTGGTTAACTGTATAAGTGGCTTGACTATGTGGGCATACTGAGGGATCCATTGTCTGCAATATGAAGTGAGACCAATGAATGCGCGAACTTCTTTCTGTGACTTTGGCTGTGAAATTGTCGAAATCAGTTGGATTCGTTCTTGTGTTAGTTGCCTACCCTCTTTCGACAGCAAATGCCCTAAGTAAGCTACTTGCTGTGCGCAGAACTGTAATTTTGAGGGAGACACCTTGTGACCTTTGTCTGTCAGGAAATGTAGGACTGTGAGAGGCTTTTTCACATTCTGGTTCTGTCCTAGCTGTGACGAGGATGTCATCTACGTACTGTATCAATGCTGTGTTGGCAGGCATATTGATACTGTCAAGTTGTCTTTTTAGTGCTTGACTGTAGATGCTTGGGCTTTCTGTAAAGCCTTGGGGGGCTCTAGTGAACCTGAAGCTTCGTCCTTTTAAACTGAATCCGAAAAGATATTGACTGTCGGGATGTATAGAAATGCTGAAAAACGCATTCTTCAAGTCGATGACTGTGAAAAAGGCAGCTTCGGGATCTATGGCAGTCAATAGTGAAGAATTATCTGGGACCACCGGATATTGTGGGATTACACATTTGTTCAGTTCTCGGAGATCAACCACCAGTCGGTAGACCGGGGGTGCCTGAGGGTCAGTCCTTTTGAGGACTGGAAGAACTGGTGAATTACAAACATTTGAATCCGTCTCGATCACCACACCATGCTCTATGAGTTCTTGGATTATTTTTAGTAAGGCTTGTTCAGCCTCGGGTGGAATCTTATATTGTCGTATACGGGGTAAGACTACACCCTCCTTGAGCGTGACTTGATGTGGGGTGATATCCATGTATCCGACATCAGTCGAGCTTTTTGCCCACAAATGTTGCGGGATGTCTTTTAGTCTGGGGTCGAATTCTTTGACTGTGAAATGTCCTTTGAAATCTTCTAGGAACAATTTTACTCCTTCCGGTGAACAGCATATCACTGCCTCTAGTTCTTTAAGTGTTTTAACTCCTAGTAAATTCTCTGGGCACGTTTCTGTAAGGACTAGATCTGTAGTACGTGTCAGAGGACCCACTCCTAAAGAGACTTGTTCAGATACTTTGTTTATGATCGGTTTTCCTGAAAAGCCCATAGATATATTATGTGAGCCAGAGAGAGGAACCTCTGGGACTTCCTTATGACTTATGGTAGTCCTACTCGCCCCCGTATCTATGAGGAATTTTCTGTCTTGTCCCAGTAGGTGAGTTGTACATATGGACCTTTCTGATCTACTGGAACTGGAATAAGGGGCAAGTCACTTTCTCTCTCAAGGCTGTCTCATGCACATGGTTCAAACTCGGGGTAATCTGACTGTGCGTGCTGGTACATCTGTGTGGCAGCAACAGGAGTTTGAACCTGTGGCGGTGTAATGGTTTGGGGCTGCTGAGTGTTACCTGTTCTAGGAGTGTGAGGGCGTTCTTTCGTCTTTTCTGTCGCTATGTTATGTTTCAGAACTGGACATTCTTTCACAAAATGGCCCTGCAGCTTGTAGTAGTTGCAAGTACCTTTATTGGCCCCCACATTACCTTTGGGGCCTGTGTTTACTGGTGCCGTCTGCGCAACCAGTGCCTTCATTTTTGTGTCTTTCACTCTCTTCTTTTCCTGTTCCTCCCTTATTCTGTTGTGGTGGTACTGTAACATCTGTAACATTTGTGAAGGACTATTTGCTTGCCAGGTACTTTCAATTTTTAGCACTCTATTCCTTATGGGGGGTAAGGCGTTGTCCACCAATTTGGACACAAAAAGATGAGGATATGCCTCGCTGCTATGTGCGAGACCACTATTTATAGAAAAACATTTCTCTAATCTGGTGTAGTAATCACCCGTATCCTCGTCTGGCTTTTGTTTACAGGCAGAAATGGCATCCCAATCTTCCTTTTTCGTTGTCAACAACAGAGGCAAGACCTGTATGAGGAGACTGGGCAGTTCTCTTACGCGCTCACCTAAACCTTCACCTGGTTTTCTGTCTGTCTCTTCTTGTTCTAGGGCAGCCCACGTGATCTTTTTACCACCCACCTCCCAATCCTTTTCCTTCAATTTGTCAAATATGTCTGTAGGTTGAATTACTTTAAGGAGTATTATTATATCTGGATATGTAAAACTACCCATTTGGAGGATATCTTTCAACTCCCTATGAAATCCTCCGGGATCTTTTTCGTGAGAGGGCACCATCTTTTTCATTTCCATTATCTCTAACTTGGTTAGGGGAGTATACACATGTATTCGTTGCAGTGTACCATCTGGCTGGGGTATGGGGTGGATTTCTCGTAAAGGATATTGGCCTATAACTCGCTAGCGCCCTGGCATGACGCAGGAGTGTTGCATGTGGGTGACCTGTTTGCGGAGGGACACCTGTTGTCCTTTGAAGACTTTAGAGCCACACAGGGCGTTCCTAGAGGCTCATTCCTTTTGCACGCTGGCCTCCGCCATTATATAACACACAAGTGGTCACCTGAGGGCCAGGAGCCTGTTACGAACCCTCTAATCACGATGCACTACCTCATGGGCACGGGTGCCCACCTGACAAAATGGCTCACTGCTAGCATCAAGACGGGGAGGGCACTCACACTGTCGCCACTCCGGGCGACATGGGAGGGAGATATTGGTAGGCCCCTGAGAGACAAAGAGTGGGAGCGTATACTTCAGTTTCCCAAAAAGGTAGCTAGGAACCCCAAGTTCAAGTTCATTCAATTGATGCTGCTGCATAGAGCCTACCTGACCCCGCACCGCATGCATGTGATGTTCCCTGATGCGAAAAGCAACTGCCCCCGATGTGACACTGACGACGCATCACTGATACACATGCTGTGGCAATGCCCCAAGCTGGGATATTACTGGAACACGGTCCATGAATCGCTTGAGAGAGCGGGTGCTCTGTCCCGATCTCCTACACTAGAACACACACTGCTGGGGCTGGGACCCTCAACACGCGCCAGAACCGTGGCGGCACGTTTTTCAGACCTGGCCCTGTTGCTGGCGAAACGTGCCATCACGATGAGCTGGAAGTCACCCAAACCACCCAACCCTGAACTGTGGAAAGCGGAGGTAGTACGATGGGGTAAGGCAGAGGCCGAGGCACTGCAGCGAGAGGAACGCAGAGGTCTGCGGAAAACGCCGATCTCGCTGGACTGGTTTGCCACGTTGGGAACGTTTGAAACGGGGGATGACGGGGACGACGGGGATACACGTGACTCGCCGCTTGTAGAATAAATATGTCCTGAACCAGACTTTCATGCACCGTCACTGACTGTGGTGCACCACGATGGGGTACAGGGAAACCCAAACCACCGGCCTTTTTACCTCATCCCACCTGTGTGTATAGATAGATGAAGCTACATGTTACAGCGCCATGGGTGACCCAGTTTGACAATACTTCAGTCATATGCACGTTGAGAGAGTGTCGGGAGGGTAGTTTGAGGGTGGAGGGAGGGATTGAATTGACCGGGGTTTGTTTAATTGAGACGGTTACAGTCATCAACAAAATGAAAAATCAAGATAACTATGTAATCATATGTTCTAAGCAGGCGCATGCATATATCACTCTGCTTACTACTGAGCTCGGAAATTTATGTAACTGCTTTACTTACTATGCTAATAAACAGATTTTCAAAAAAAAAAAGAAGGATATTGGCCTATACTGTAAGGTTCATGATCTGATGAAGCTAAAGTAAGTTGCAGGAAACGGAGGCGCAGGTCCAGAATGGTGTTAATCAATTCCGGTCCCCGAGACCTCCATCTATCTGTCACTACTTCTTGTAACAATTTGTATAGTTTGTCTGGTCGGTGGAAGTTATTCTCGTGTAAGGTAGCCAGGTGTTGGACCATATAAATACCTGCTAGTCGTTGTTCGGCTCGGGGGAGAGCCAAAAACATTTGCGCTATTATATCTGGGCCGTATACTCGATGCTGTGATATCCAATGGGTGGCAGACCTGGCCAATTCTTTTTCTTGCTGTGTAAGGGGAGGCTCATTGTCCATCCATTCATCTAGGGCTCTTTCCGTGGACTGGAAAAGATCTTCCGAAGAAGGATCTAATCTTTTAATTTTCTGCGACATTCGTGGGGTTCGCCACTTGGGGCCAGGACAATGTCGCGCTACACCCAGGAAATTCATTCTATCTAGTGTCGGACTATCATCTTCCTCTGAGTCGTCCTCTTGTGTGACTTTTTCAGAGTGAATGGTGACAATTTTCTTAACCAGTCTTTTCGTTACTTTGTCGATCTGATGTCCCAGATCGTGTGCTCCTCTGTGCACCTGGTCACTAAGGTCTATTAACTCAGAATCTACGCTTCCATTACCCGGGTCTAGTTCCCGGATCAGACAATTTATGATGAACCGCAGGAGCAGTCCTCTGATGGGAACTTTTCTGTTTTTCATGACCAGAACCAGAGTATCCGGACCTTCACCTGTCCGTATGAATTCGTAAACTCTATCCAAATGCTTCGTTATATCAGGGACCTTTTGGAGTTGACCCATGGCTAGTCTTAATCTCTCTGATATCGTGGCCATTGGGCCATTACCGGGTTCGGGGTCGTAAGGACACTCAAGAGGCGGGACATCATCTTTATCCTCAGCCCCGTTCCCGGATACTCCTAAATCAGAGGTGGAACCATCGGCTACTAGTTCAGGAGCACGTGTGGACGGGTGTGCTCTAGGCATGTTTACATAAGTGGGAGGTGGTTCGGACAGATAGGCAGGGAGGAAATTTTCGGGAGCAGTGGGAATTACTTTCACTGGGGACTTGGGGTGTTCTTCTACAATTTCTTCAGACAAAACGGGATAAATACCAGTAACAAGGGCATTTCTGTCTCTCTCTATCTGTTCAGCTAGTACTTTCCCACCTTCTTCCTGTAATTGTTTTTCTTTAGCCTGTTCCGACATTCTCTTACTTTTCTCGACTTTCCCTAGTTCTTTCTTGGGCCCTCCTATGCGCTTCCTTACGCCATAACTCAATGGCTTCTGTCTGTGAGGGCCTCGCCTTCCTTTTCCATAACTCCTCCTCCACTCTCATAATGCATTCTATATCCCATGTACCTGTGGCAGGCCACCTATACACCATCTCTAATTTCTCGGTATAGTCTACCCAAAGGTCTAAAAATAATACGGCACTCAATCCATGTTTGTTGTACATGAAATATCCAGGTGTATCTCTAGGCGGAACTTTAACTGGTTTCTATAACAGATTATTTTTGGTGCCAATTGTACGTAATTTGGAAAACAGAGGCATTCTTAAGCTCAACAAATTACGGTTTAAAAGACTTGAAATATACAGAACAAGAAACGAACACTTTATACACTAGAATATAGTGCAACCAAACCGGTTTCACGAATGAAACACGTCTTTACCATTTTCCAAAAATGGAACCCGTCTTTATACTATCTCAGTGGTACTCACCAAGAAGCAAAACTTGAAGACCTGGTCATCGGACTCTTGACGCTTGCGCAGGAATTCGGGGCTCCAAAGACCTTGGACTCGGCGTTCTCACTGGTCAGGCTCTGGGTTGGGACGCTCCGCAATCTTCTTCACCGCCTCGTGTGGATGATCAGTCGCAGTCTGCCTCCTCCTCGTCTCGAGGGAGTTAGCCGGAAGACCCTGCTGTTGTGCACTTGAAGTCCGTCGAAAGTATGGAAGGGACAAGGACCCGACTTACATCTCCGGCGCGTAGGGAAGAGGGAGCGTTCCTGTTCAGGCCCCAATTAATGTGGTAAATAAAAAGCTAGTTATTTACGCCGTTCGGAATTTCTATAATTACCCAAGAAAATGGTAATGCATAAAATGAGGAGCAGAGTCCGTGGTCTTCGAGTTGAAAGGGTTTTATTCCAGAACTCGAGTTAAGGGAGAGCTCCTTCACCAAGCGGGTTCAGGAGTAGTCTACTTTGCTTGAAACATATCAGCACTTTTATACAATACGAGTACAATCAGAAAGAAGGAGTTTCCCTTAGACTTGATTCAATCATTCATGATGTAATCATACAGAAGACATAGCATACTTGTTCTCGTTTAAAGAATAACCTGAATAGCATTTACACATAGACAAACATATTGCATCGGGGTGTTTGAGGTAACAAGTTACAGGGTTGCTAGTATCTGAGGACAGAGAATCGAGGCATTGTCACAGGGTAATTTCTGTCGGAAAGGTAAAGAGGACGAGGCATTGTGCGTTCTTTACTTCGTACACAAGGGCGGTGAGGTCTCACAATGGTATGTGTGTGCAGCGGGGAAGAAGGAGAATGGGCTGTAGTAAACTATTCTTCTTCGTGGCAGTCTCGTGTGCTTGATTATGTTTTCCCTTGGTTGTTAACCCAACCCGTGGCTGTCCTCGCAAACTAGGAAATCATTGACGAGCGAGAGCTGCTCGTTCGGTGACAGAGTTAGGGAGGGGGGTTTGTTCCGAGTCACCCATCCGACTGACTCTGTTCTGGTCTAAAGGAAAAAACATCGAACGGGACGGAAACCCGTAGGTTACATGGTAGCTGGACATTATTATTTGCATGTATCAGCTTTATGAGAAAGAGAGCAGGCAAGAGGGGGTACAACGGGATTTGTGCTTGAAGTAGGAGGATCGGCTTGCCTGATCGATGTCAGGGTGGATAGGGTGCATGATGGGACACCAGGGGAAAAAGGGAGCTTTTTAGTCAAATTCCACACCACCGTGAAGTCCATCCCCTGTAGGGAAATGGACCACCTCAACAGTTTTGGATTCTCGCCCCTCATCTGCATCAACCATCTGAGGGGCCTGTGGTCTGTCTGAACCCGGAAGTGAGTCCCAAACAGGTAGGGTCTTAGCTTCTTCAGGGCCCAGACCACAGCTAATGCTTCTCGCTCTATCGCAATCCACCTCGTTTCCCTGGGAAGTAACCTCCGGCTGATGAAGGCTACAGGCAAGTCTCGGCCCTCTTCATTCACCTGAGCTAGAACAGCCCCCACGCCATGCTCTGAAGCGTCCGTCTGGACAATGAATTCTTTAGAAAAGTCAGGTGCCTGGAGTATAGGTGCTGTGCACATTGCAGTTTTCAGGGTGTCAAAGGCCGTTTGACAGGCGTCAGTCCAGATCACATTTCGTGGGTGCTTCCTGGAAGTCAGCGAAGTCAAGTGGTGCACAATGTTACCATAATCCTTGACAAACCTCCTGTAGTAACCCGTGAGACCTAAGAAGGCTCTCACCTGAGTTTGGCTTTTGGGCGGCGCCCAAGCCAGGATGGTATCAATCTTGGGTTGCAGGGGGGCAACCTTGCCGCTCCCTACTTGGTGCCCCAAGTACACCACAGAACCCTGCCCAATCTGGCACTTACTGGCTTTGATTGTGAGGCCTGCTCTGCGCAGGGCCAACAACACTTCCTGGAGGTGGCGCAAGTGTTCCTCCCAGCTGGCGCTGAACACTGCGATGTCGTCCAGGTAGGCGGCGCTGAAATCCTCCAGTCCAGCCAAGACCTGGTTGACCAACCTCTGGAATGTGGCAGGGGCATTCTTCATCCCAAAGGGCATCACCCAGAACTGGTAGAGCCCATCTGGTGTGGAGAATGCGGACCTCTCTTTTGCCCCATCGGTTAAGGCGATCTGCCAGTACCCAGACGTCAGATCAAACGTGCTAAGGTACCGTGCAGCCCCCAACCGCTCTATGAGCTCATCAGCTCTGGGGATGGGGTGCACGTCAGTCTTGGTGACTGAATTGAGTCCTCGGTAATCCACCCAGAACCAAAGTTCGGGTGAAGCACCAGGCGCGGCAGCTTTCGGGACCAAGACCACTGGGCTGGCCCAAGGACTGCTAGAGGACTCAATCACCCCTAAGGCAAACATTTTGGAGACCTCCTCTTTAATGTATGCTCTGACCTTGTCAGTCACCCTGTAAGCCTTGTGCTTCACAGGAGGGCTGTCTCCGGTGTCAATATCATGGATACACCAATGAGTGACACCCGGAACCAAGGAAAACAGCTCAGGGAATTGTCCCAACAGTTGGCGACAATCCTGCTTCTGCTCAAGGGTCAGTGTGTCAGAGAGGACAACACCATCCACTGACCCATCTTGCTCTTTAGCACACAGGAGGTCAGGAAGAGGCTCACTCTCCTCCTCCATTCCAGCATCCGTAGCTAGGAGCATGCCCACTTCGGACCTTTCTAAGTGGGGCTTCAAACGGTTGACATGCAGGACCCTCAAGGGGTTCCTGGGAGATTTCAAGTCCACCACATAGGTGACATCGCTCTTCTTCTCCACAACCTTAAACGGTCCAGTCCACCTGTCCTTGAGCGCACAAGGTTCCACAGGGGACATGACCCAAACTTCTTGACCAGGCTGAAGCTCTACCAGAGTGGCATTCCGGTCGTACCAACGCTTCATCTCCTCCTGGCTGGCCTCCAGATTTGCCTGAGCAAGATCTCTGAAGCGCCTAGTCTGGTTCCTAAAGGCCAGCATGTAACTGTATACATCCTGGGGAGGTTTCCTGGGAGATTGCTCCCAGCCTTCTTTGACCAGACTCAAAGGTCCTCTTACCGGGTGACCATACAAAAGCTCAAAGGGGCTGAACCCGAGAGACTTCTGTGGCACCTCACGGTAAGCAAACAACAGGCATGGCAAGAGGACGTCCCATTTCTGCCTCATTGGTTCTTCAAGACCCATGATCATGCCTTTAAGGGTCCGGTTGAATCTCTCAACCAGCCCATTTCCTTGAGGGTGGTAAGGAGTGGTGAACTTGTAGGTTACCCCACACTCCTTCCACAGGGCCTTCATGTAATTTTAAATGAAGTTGGTACCCCGGTCTGACACCACCTCTCTAGGGAACCCCATTCGGGAGAAAACACCCATCAGTGCCCGTCCCACCACGGGGGCCGTCACTGTTCGGAGAGGGATGGCTTCCGGGTACCGAGTGGCATGGTCCACCAAGACCAGGATAAACCTGGTGCCCAGGGCTGTCTTGGGGTCCAGGGGCCCAACAATGTCAATCCCCACCCGGTCAAAGGGGGTACTGACCATTGGAAAAGGTTGTAGGGGAGCCTTCTGCTTCCTTCCGCTTTTCCCACTTGCCTGGCAAGTGTGACAAGTCTTACAATGGATGTCTACATCCCTTCGCATCTGAGGCGAATAAAAATGGGTGACAAGCCTGTCATAGGTCTTGTCCTGCCCCAGATGTCCAGCTAACGGTACGTCATGAGCCAAGCCCAGTAGGAAGGCTCTAAAGTGCTGGGGTACCACCAGCACACGGGCTGACCCAGGCTCAGCAGCCTTAGGCTCGCTATACAGGAGGTCGTTCTCCCAGTAAACAAAATGCGAATCTGACTGATCACATGAGGCTTGGGCTGAGGCCTGCTGCCTCATACCCACAAGAGAAGGGCACACTTTCTGTTCGCCACAAAATTCCTCCCTGGAGGGACCACCATCCTGCTGCCAATGGTTCAGCTCGGGCAGGTCTCCCAGTTCAGCAATTTGTTCCCCTGTGGGCTCCAGGGCATCCCCCTCAGGGTCTTCCTACTCCTGGACCACGGGAACTACGGGGCCGGTTTCCCGCGCCTCCTGCCTCTTCTCTTTACAGCTGGGTCCTGGGCCATATTTTCAGGCTCCTGGACTCCATCAACACCCTTACTTGCTGTCATGGAACGAGTGGTTGCACACACCCACTCTGGCACACCCAACATTTTCAAATGTGTCTCCCTCTCCACCTTAGCCCAAGGGGAGTCTTCTAAATCATTGCCCAGCAGACAATCAACAGGCATGGCGGGCCTCACAGCAACCTGAAGAGTACCTGAAACTCCCCCCCCATTCAAAGAAAACTTGTGCTACCTCACACTATTTCTGGGAGTTGTCAGCAGCTATTACGGGGTAGAATGCGTGGGGAACCACCTGCTCTCTGGACACCAAGTGACATTTGACAGCTATCACACTCGCTCCGGTGTCTCTGAGAGCTTCCACTCTATGGCCATTAATGGTCACCCACTGCCTATATTTCTTAATGTTACTAGGCAGAGGGGTTGGAGGGACCATTTCCATGTCTCCTAGCGAGACCAGGGACATTTCTGCGGGACCCCTCCCACCAGGGACAACCATCTCCTCCCCTCCCAGGGCTACACTCGCCAACTGACGGGGGGTGCACGCGGCGGTGCATTCGAATTCTTCATGGGACACTGGGGATCATAATACCGGTGTCCCACCTGCCCACAAACATAGCAGGTCAGGGGGCCCCTATGAACAGGTTTACCTGTCGGGACCCTGGCTTCTTCTCAGGGGAAGGCTGGGAACCCTTCCCTTGGTTGCCTTGGGGATTACTTTGGGGCCCTTTTTGGGACTCCTTCTGTTTGCCCTTGTCCCCCCACTCTTCTGCTGGGGACCCTGCCCACCTTTGGCTGAGTCTCCCACTGGACCCTTGTGGACCCTGGTACTGACCCAGCGGTCCGCCTCCTCAGCAAGTTTTCTAGGGTTGGATATCTTGCTATCAAAAAGGTGCTGGCGCTGCTCTGGAAAACAGTTATTAGACAAATGCTCCCAAGCAAACAAATCATAAAGAGCTTCATAACTTTCCACTTTGCTGCCCTTTACCCAACCATCCATGGCTCTGCAAAAAAATGACACATATTCAACCCACGTCGTACCAGGCAACTTCTTACATTCTCTAAAAGCTTGTCTGTACTTTTCTGGGGTTAGGCCATACCTTAACATTAAAGCATCTTTCATATGAGCATAAGACATCCTATCCTCAACAGGCATGTCTAACAGGGTATCTCTTCCCTCATTCACAAAGCGACCCCACAACCCCGCTCCCCAATCCTTCTCAGGGACCTGGTGGGCCAACAATGCTAACTCATATGCTTTAAACCATTGACCAATATCTTCATTCCTATGATAATATTTGATCACATCTTTGGGAAAATAAAACCTACTTTCTGCAGGCACAGATGGGATGCTGCCACCAGAGGGATTCAATTCTAACTTCTTAGCTTGGATCTCCAACTCCCTCAACTTGGTATCACGCTCCAAAGCTAACTTTTCTCTTTCAAAATCCAACCTTTTGGTCTCCAAATCAGCTTCTCTCATACCTCTTGCATTTTCTAACTCCAACTGCCCATTTATCTTAAGCCTTGCCATTTCCATGTTGTATTCTCGCTCTTTCGCCCTTTCTTCTCTTTCTTCAGGGGATAGACCTTTGGAGGAAACACTGCTACCGGGAGAGGACACGGTTCCATTCACTGGCACCTCCTCATCCCCTTCCACTGGCGGTACCACCACCGGATCAGTGGGATCTCTGGACTCTAACCAGGCCTCCAATGCTTTGAGATAGTTTTCCTTAATCTTGAGGCCTTTGGTAGGAACTTTAAACTGTTTGCAAAAGGATTTCAGCTCCTCCAATTTGTAGACGTTTATCTTTGCTCTATCAAATTCCTCCACAACAACAACAGGGGCAGTGACTCCGGTGTCACTCATGGTGAAAACTGGCAGTGTTAAAAAAATCAAGCTTCAGAAAAGCGGAGAACCAAAAATAGGATCCTTCCAAATTAGATTGTGGCTGCGCTATGGTCTGCTTTCACTATGTAACGCACACTAATCACTGCACATGGGTCATAAATGCAAGGTTCAAATCCTCACCGCTGCGTCCAATGTTAGAACCGGCTGTCTCTAGTTGGCCGAGGTATGCACTTCTGACAAATAGGGACACACCTTTTCTAGTCAGGGCAAGGGGATCACACCCTTCGATAACCCCTGCTCACCCCCTTGGTAGCTTGGCAGAGCAGACAGGCTTATCTCAGAGGCTGTGTGTTAAGCATTTATGACCACATACAGTAATAAAGTGGATACACTACAATTGGACACGACACAGTAGTATTATAAAAATAAGGATTTTTATATAAGGCTTAGCACAAGACCAAATAACGACAAAAATATACCACAATCTCAATAAATACTCTTGGAAGGAAAAATAATAGTTCAACTGTAGTTTCTTCTTAGCACAAAGTCTTTAGTATCAAAAGCAACTCTTCTTCTTTAGAACACAGTTCTTAGCAACAATGTAACCCACACGGGAGTCACACGACGTCGAGGCAAAGTTAATCCAAAGGTTCGGCGTCGACCGCGAGGAGCGCTACGTCGAGCCCAGAGTCACACGGACCCCCAACAACACAGTACCTTAGGAAAATGAAGCACACGATGATCAGCGGCGTCGAGCAATCCGGCGTCGCGTCATCGGTGTCGATCAGGCCTCAGTAGTCATCGCTGTCGATGATGCTGTTGCAAGAGTGAGCAGCGCTCACGGCGTCGAGAGGGCACAAAGTCGATGCAATCATCAGCGGTGCAGACACGAGGTCCTTTGGAGCTGGAGCCGAACTCACTACTCACTGGCGTTGCTGCTGGCGTCGATCGGGCCCGGCGTCCTGCGTCGAGGAAGCGGGACACTGGAGCCGTTACTCACGATGTCGAGCTGGATTCAGGGACGTCCGTCGGCGTCGAGATTGCTGGTTTCTTTCAGAGGTGCTGGATTCTCAAGTTCCAGCAACAAGCACTTTTAGCAGATGAAGTCCTTTAGCCCTGTGACTTCAACAGGAGGCTGGCACTCTTCCAACCCTTGGAGATTTTCTTAGCAAAGTTTGAGAGTACACACACAGTTCCTCTCTCCTGGTTCCTTGGCAAAAATAAAGAAGCAATGCAGGATTCCCCCCAGCAAACAGCACACTGGCAGAAGGGGTAGGCAAGTCCTTGGATCAACAGGCTTCGTGTCCTTGGTTTCAGGGTTCCTCGTCAGAAGTGATCTAAATTCTTGGTTCAGGGGTCCTTCTCTTATACCCCTTTTTGGCTTTGATCCCTATGTTCATGTAGGGGAATTTCCCAACATCCTGGGTCTGTTGTGGGTGTAGCCAGGCAGAGGGACCTGGCCTATTCACTGAGCAGGGCTGGGTCCTCAGACGCCCAGCAGGAGGTGGAACCAGCATTGTCACTGGCAGGAGCAGAGCTATCGGCCTCCTGGTAGGAGGTGGGGCTAGGATCGTCCATGGCAGGCACAGAGCCATCAGTCGCCTGGCAGGAGGTGGAGCCAGCATTGTATCAGGCAGGGCAGGCTATCAGCAACTACTCTCCCCCTACTCTCAACGCAAATGTCCCACTCATCCCACACTGACTCATTCAGACCTCTGGAGCCACCCAGCTCCTGTCACACACACACCAAACCAGCAGAAACCAGAAATAGTTAGACAAGAATATAGCTACTTTCTAAAAGTGCTATTTTCAAACCCAGAGTCCAAAAACCATCCACACAAATGGATGCGTGATTAAACCCTGAGTTCAGGGATACCAAACTCGACATTGCACCATGCTCCCCGAGCCAGCTAGGATCATAGCATTAATAATCCAGGCGGCCCATTCTAACTAATGGAGAGCAGGTTACCTCGCAATAGTGAAAAACGAATATGGCTGTAATTCACTATTAGGACATGCCAACTTGGTCAGGCTTGTCCTACCTTATACTTACAACGCACCCTGCCCGTAGGCCTACCATAGGGGTGACTAACATGAAGTTAAGGGAAAGTTTAGGGACTGTCAAGTAGGTGTACTTGCGCAGTCAGCGTGACAGTACCAGACTGCACATAGGTCTAGCAATGGCAGACCTTCAGACATACTTTTACGAGGCTGCTCTTGAGGGTGGCACAACATGTGCTGCAAGCCCACGAGCAGCATTTGTATTTACAAGCCCTGGCACTCCTGGTGCCCTAGACTAGGGACTGACAGTAAACCAAATAAGCCAAACATGGAATTCAATCGATACAGTAATTTCACATAGGGAGCACTTGCACTGTGGCACTGATCAGCAGTGGCACAGTGCCCAAAGCATTATACCAGCAAAAACTTCGAAAAACAGTGGAGGCAAACAGAAAAAATGGAGGAGAGACTCAAGCCAATGATGTCAGGTCTAACACATTGTAAAACCATTAAAGAAAAAACAAAATATAGACCCTTTTAATCTTTCCAATTATAGGCCCATCTCGCTTCTACCAGTTTTAGGTAAGATCACTGAGAGAATGGTCCACAAGGAACTCTTCAATTTTTCTGAATCAGCTCAGATTTTCCACCCTCATCAATGTGGCTTTCGCCCGGAAACATTCCACTGAATCTGCACTACTGGAAACATCAGACACACTGAAATTTATCACAGCCAGCGGCAAGAAGGCCGGGCTGATCCTTTTCGATTTGTCTGCCGCGCTTGTTACCATCCTCATAACATTTTGCTAGCCAGACTAAAATCCTGCGGCATTTCTAATATTGCACTGGCCTGGATCACATCCTTCCTGTCGAATCGGAGGAAAGCAGTCTCCCTGGGCACCTTTCTCTCCTCATAAATGTACCATCACTATGGGTGTCCCACGGGTGCATCACTTAGTACACTCCTCTTTAATATTTACATGGCCCCACTTATCTCTCTCGTTTCGGCTTTTGGGATCCAAACAACATCTTATGCTGATGACACTCAGCTGATCCTGTCTCTTGAAAAAAACTCTATGGAGGTGGAAGAAAATTGTAAAGCCTGTCTCATTTCATGTCATCAAATGGATGAAAAACAACTGAAATCCTACTCATAGGGAAAAATAATCCCTTTCAAACTAAGGACTGGTGGCCGGAAGAAGCAGCAGCCCCTCCATCTACTGTGGAAGTTGCAAAAAATCTGGGGGTATGGTTTGATTCCTCCCTTTCTTTCAAACTCCACACACTTAAAGTGGTGGGTACATGCTTTGGCCTAATCAGGACTCTCAGAAAATTATTTGACCTGCTCCCACTTGCTGGAAGGAAAACAGTAGCGGTGGCCTTAAATCTCTCACGCCTAGACTACTGCAATAACCTCCTGGTAGGGGTTAATAAATCAACCCTGAGGAGATTTCAGGTAGTGCAACATGCAGCAGCTAGATTTGTCTTAAAGCTTCCCTGTAGGGTGTCAGCCTCAGCGGCTTTGAAAACCCTTCACTGGCTCTCGCTACACAAAATAATTGTATTCAAACTTCTCCCCACGACCATCAGAGCAACTCGACGATTAGGGCCAGTTTATCTCTTCACAAGATTCACACCATACACAACAATGAGGCCACTCAGATCCACTTCCTTAAAGTGCCAGGCTTCAAACTCAAAACCATGGGAGGGAAGTCAGCTACTGTGTTAGGGGCAAGGGCTTGGAACTTCATGCCAAGCAAAATAAGATGAATGGAATCTGAAGAGCAGTTTAGGAAGGCCCTAAAGATTCGGATCTATGGAACATCTGATGAATCTTGCTTTGTCCTCATCTAGATACCAATTTTTCCCTGCTGAAGCTCGTTATCTGGTAGCATCAGGAGGCCCCTTTAGGAGCGACAGTTTACGTTTTACAAATGCCACATTTCATTTAATTTCCGTTGACCGTTTACTCAGGGTATGTCCTGCAGTGCAGACAGCTTTCTGCTTTCCTGGGGAGATGTGCTAATCACTCCCAGGAAAGATAAGAATAGAAGCCTTCCCTGGTCCACCGCAGATTGTTCCGTTTGCATGGAGGGAATTCGGCTACAGACCGGAAGCACAAGGCACAGCTGCGGTTAGCAGTCTAGCTGGCCAACTAGCTGCCTAAGTACGGATGCCTGCCTCAACGCACTGTGGACGCGTGCAGCTGGCGCACCGCTGGCGTGCATAAGGCAAGCCAGTCTGCGCCAGTCCGTGCCCGTCTGCACCCATCCATGCCCGTCTGCGTCCGTCCATGCCCAACTGGGCCCAGGGGCCAGAAATACTGCCCCCCACACCTCAAAAAGCCTTCCCCACCCCATATATGTGATGAGCTTATGAACCTGGCTGACAAACAAAACTAAGGCATATGCTGCACAAAAGCTGCTCCAACAGAGGTTGAAGGACCTTTTTCCTACTTCAAAAGTAAATGGGGATGCCAAGATTCCCTCACCCTACCCTCAGCAGCAAACTTAACTCATCACCATATTAGCCTGACACTAAAATGCATCTATTTTAACACCAGATCATTTTCCAAACGTAGCATGGAGATTTGGGACACACTTGACGATTTAAGCCCAGATCTGGCCTTCGCCACCGAAACTTGGCTTGACGACAATAACTCACCTGATATTGTTTCAGCCCTTCCCCTTGGTTACAAAATATTAAAACAAGACAAGAAAGGTAAGAGAGATGGGGGTATTGCCATTCTCTGTAAAGATCATCTCTCCTGCATTCCCAACACAACTACTCAAGTAGGCTCCCATGAGATCCTAGCCTTTACAGTTATGAAGGGTGCCCATATATTACAGGGAGGAGCAGTCATTTACAATCCTATGGGCTAATACCCCAGACTAAGTTCTTATTTACTTGCTCAACTTTTTTCCTCTCTGCCTAAAACAGAATCAACTCCTGGTCATAGGTGATTTTAATCTCCATTATGAAAACGCTGCTAATCCAGGTGTTAAACACCTAGAAAACGATATGGCCATAATGCAATTAACTCAGAGGATATCTGATCCAACGCTTGTGGCTGGACACACAATGTGCCTAATGTTCTCAAATATAACAACCATTAATTTTCACAAAATTAAACCCCTTACATGAACAGATCACTCCTTAATCTCCTTTTCCCGAGCTATTCCAACTAAGTCATCTAAGGCTGAAGCTATACATCAATTAGGGATAAGATCTTGGAACCTAATTACTCAGGAAACCTTTCCTATGCACTTCACTCACCTAGACCAGGACACATTTCACTTTCACTGTGCTAGCAACTCAGCCACTCTACTACAACAAGAAATAGAGAAGTTGCTTTACAAATGTGCCCCCAAACTCAAAAACAAAAAAACAAATACAAACTTGAGATCCGAAAAATGGTACACTCCTGAACTAAAAATAAACAAATGAAAATGTCACCCTTTGGTGCATAAATTGAGACTGTCAAAGGACAATGTAGATAGACAGAACTACCTAGCTGAACTTAAAATCTACCACCATGCTCTAAAAAATGCCAAAGCAATGTACTATACAAGAAGGATAGAAGATAACGGCAGCTCGTCCAAGGAACTCTATAAAGTGGTTTGTTAACTATATAAACCCACCAGCGTATCACAAACCATGGCTCCTACGGCAGAGAAGTGCGAATTAATAAATAATTTCTTCACTGACAAAGTGACAAAAATATATGCATCCTTTGATATTACCCCTGAAGGTGATAATATTGACTGGGAAAATCTGGCTCCTCACCCCTCTGCACAAACTCGACTAGACACTCTGACTCCCTTTTCAGAGGAGGAGGGGACTAAAGCCATGATTGAGGTCAAGAATAGATACCCACTCGACCCTTGCAAGCACTTTATTTTCTCCAAACTGGAGCCAATTCTACCCCCCATGTCACTAAAATATTCAACCAATCTCTGGTACAAGCATCATTCCCAGACATTTGGAAGAAAACAGTAGTATTTCCACTTTTAAAAAAAGCAGAACTTGGAATATATGACCCTGCTAACTATCACCCAATCTCTCAACTACCTTATTTTTCCAAAACTCTGGAGCGCTTAGTTAATAAGCAACTCACCACCTTCCTTGAATCTAACAACCTATTTGGCCCCTCACAGATGGGCTTTAGAACCAATACCAGAAGAGAAGCAACTCGACTAGCTGTGTCCGATAACATGAGAACAATTGTAGACCAGGGCAGAGCCGTAGCATTGATCTTATTAGATCTCACTGCGGCCTTCAATACTGTTTCCCATACTAAACTACTCCAAATCTTGCACAAAAAAGGGATCTGTTCCAAAGCCCTATCATGGTTCGCCTCTTTTATGAAAGATCAAACCCAAAGAATTCAAATGGGATCCTGCACCTCCACTGCAAAGAGCATTAAGTATGGAGTCCCACAGGGTGCTACCTTAACCCCTTTAGCGCGCCGCGAATTCCGCCCCAGTGCGGATGTTCCATTGCACGGGCGGGATCGGAACGTTCAGCGGACGTGCGCAGCACTAGCGAGGTAGTGCACGCGACGTCCGCTGAACGTTCGCCGCACTTAAGGGGTTAAGTCCCACTCTTTTTAATGCCTACGTTTCATCTCTGGCATATATCAGTAGGAAATGGGGATTTGATATTTGCTCCTACGCCGATGATACACAATTGGTTATTCCCTTGATAGACACACTGACCAACACTGAACCAAAAAATAATCTAATTAACTGTATCACTGAACTTGCAGATTGGATGTCCCAACACTGTCTACAACTAAATGCCAGAAAGTCGGAAATTCTGCTCTTCAGTGGTGCCCAGGATATCTGGGACAGTAGCTGGTGGCCACAAGCGAACAGCAAAATATCTGGGCATCATCTTCGATGATACCCTATGTATGTTGCACCAAGCATACACCCTGTGCGGTAAAACCTACACCACACCACACTGGAACTTTTCAGGCGACTTTTCCCCTGAATTCCTCAAAATTGCAGAGAGTCACCCAGGTTCTGCTCATGAGCAGACTTGATTATGGCAGCGCCCTTTATGTAGGCATGGCTGACTATCTTTTCGCCATACTCAGGTAGTTCAGAATGCTGCTGCCAAATTAATATGTAAAAAAATATATAGTTCAGCATCCCCCTGCCTGAAGGAACTACACTGGCTCCCAGTCCGCCAGAGAGCCAGCTTCAAGCTCCTCTGTTTTGCACATAAAACCCTTCATAAAAAGGGGCCACAAATTCTACATGATAAATTACAATTCCACATCCCTTCACGTAACCTGAGATCACACCATCTTGCTTTTGCCTCTATCAAGCGCACTTCCAAGACCAGAATGGGCGATCGATCCTTTTCCAAATCAGCTGCGGTCCTCGAACAACCTACCCTTTGATCTTCGCTTGACAGACGATTATCTACTGTTTAGGAAAAAATTGAAAATGTTCCTGTTCCCTAGAGACTGAACCTACCAATGATCAATTACAACTCACTCTAATCCGTCCTAGCGCCAAGATGTCCCCCGGGATGATTGATGCTCTTTACAAAAACTCAAAATACAAAAATACAACTGGAAGAGGTGTTATCTCCGCCAGGCAGGAAGCCACACAGATGTTGCATATAATGTGAGCTTTCGATGCAAAGCTGCATTTGAAGGACAAATGAGGAACACTTGGGAGAGTGTTTAGGTAGGCAGGCTGGCACTAGGGACAGAGAAGGGGAAACCAGGTGCCAAAATGGTTTTCTAGGGGTGTGTCTCCCCCTTGGTAGCCACACCTCTGGTTTGGGCTAGGGAGCTCCACACGACAGGAGAGAATTATCCCATATTGGAAGTGGTCAGAATGGTGCATCCTGGGATGCCTAGATGCCACACTTCGCGGGAAGTGTTAATCAGTTTCAGAGGGAACATGGCAGCCTCTTAGCTACCAACTGCATCCTGCCCGAGGACATTTTCTGAGGAGAAGTAGGGCATCCCTGGCATCTTAAACTCAAATCTCAAATAGACTCAAAGAAGGACCGAGGAAGGACTGCCTTGCTGCACTGTGGAACTGGCAGAGAGAGGCTGCACCATCATAGACTGCACCTGGTGGTCAGCAAAGGAGAGGGACTGTGCATGCTGTCTCCTGCTCAAGAGGAAGTCATGTCCAGAGCCCAGCCAATGCCAAGAGATTCCAAGGGACAGCTGACAGCACCTGGGGCAGTCCTGTTGGCAGCACAAGGACACACCAGCTCAAGAAGCCTCCAGGGGTAAGTTGGTAACCCAGAGTTTTTAACCCACCACCAACCAACACTGTGTAGCACCAGGGACAGGTATCTTATGGACAAAGGCGCATCCTAGTTCACTGAATCTGGAAGTGTCATTGGAGTGCAGCTGGGACCTCCAGAGAATGAGTCATTGACCAGGAAGGATTGGCCCACTGAAGGACTGGGTTTTCTTAAGACCCAGCGGTGCCAGGGATAACACCTAAAACCTTCGTGGGTAACCTGTTCCGGCGTACAAATAACAGAGACACGGGTCACTTCCTTCGGCGTCAAAGATTTAAGGTTTATTTACTGCAGGGAACACAGAAGTCACAGGAAGTACAACACGTGTAGGTTCGAGGAGTCTGATTCGACTTGCCTCTGTGGATCGCTCCTTTTATACAGTTTTCATGCATAGAATATCATAGTACACAAAGGTTTATAACTCGGTTCCCATCGTAAAGACCATAAGGGGTTGCTTTCATGTATTCAAGGCCCGGAACATAAGTACAGAAACATTTGGTAGCTCCCAACCGTAAAAACCTGTCTTCCCACCATTAGTATATTCCAATCAGCAATAAACAGATCGTGGAAGGGACAGAAACAGGTGCGAAGGAAGACAGACACAGTGGGGAGGTCGAAAAGGGTGTAAAAGGGGTGGTATCGGGAAACACGAGCTGCGGGCATCAAAGGGACGTGCCTAATGAGATGCACAACTAAGACAATAGTCCGGCACGACCAGATGAGCCTTAAGCGAGGCCAGCTGCCTTGCAGTGTCATCCCCGTCATCATAAGGACACTTTCAAAAGAAACATGTCTTCCGCAAGAGCTTGGGAATCCCAGGGTCGCGAAACGGACAACGTCCGTTCGCTGGCTACTTGAGGGCAAGAAACAAAATGGATGCCGTATCTAAGATGGAACCCGTGGGTACAGATGAAGAAACCCACGAAACAAACGAACGGTATAAGATAGTACAGCGAAAACGCGTACACCCACTAAACTCGTCATTTGCGGTTCATAGATACCAGACTCGACCATATTCGTGCGAGTCGAAAACACCACTTACAAACGTCACGGAACCTCAGACGCTCCTTTTGCCCTCATGTAGGCAAGCAGTAGTCGGAATCGTATTCGATATTCATCAGACTAGATGCTGCTGCAACATAATTCTATCCATCAGAGTTCCTTTGGTAGCAGGCGGCTGTCTCATACATGTCGTAGCACAGAGGCCACATAAGGCAGGACCACACTGCACACAAAGGCAACACGTGAACAGGAATGCTACAACCACCCCGATAATCATCAGAATCTTCCAACCCCAAGTCGACATTAGGCACAAAACCACCCAAGTAGCGTCCAATCTCCTACGTCCACGTGTATGGACTCAGAGATCTTATGCAACTTCGAGATGGCTTGATAGACAGTCGGAGCGTTATCTGGAATGAAAATACAGCAGCTCGAATGGATCACCTTACATACTCCACCTCGATCTGCTAAGACAACATCTAAAACCATACGGTTTTGTAACGTCATAAGCCTATCCGCCTGAAGCTCTGCTGTGATGTTACCAAGGGCACTGGCAGTGATATTAGCGGTCGATTCCACCACTCGAGTCAACTGTCTCAGGTTCCTACTATTGACCATAGGTCCCCAAAACGGAAAGAAACCCTTAAAAGTCTCCTGCCTCTTGACCGGCAGTGTCCTCTTCGCTAATCACGCCCCTCACAACTCTGGTCTTATGATAATCTGCGGCAACCGTAAAAGTTGGAGGTAACAAATTTGCAATATAACAGGTGCCCGCAAAGTCAAGGGGCAACCATGTATATGCACGGTCATAACAGACAAAGTATGTACCCTTGGCAGTCAGGAGAACAGGGGAAGAGAGCATTGGTAAGACATACGTCTCGGAGCAAGCACTCTCTCCAAGATGAGCTCTCGGGCTTCGGCCACGACCTTTTAGACAGAAATTACCAAGGTGGGGTACGATCCATATTGGAGACTAGCTTTTAAGCTGTCTTTCACCCACAAGCGCATTATACTCAACCTCACTTAGATCCCTATAGGCTCGCACCTCTTCATCTGGGATAAGCGATGGCTCATAGATATCCCTATCTAAATCAGCAATCGCTATTGCCAAAGGCTTATGGTACGGACCAGGACCAAAGTGGGGAGAACGTGGCTCTCGATTGGGGTAAGAATCTAGTGCGCTTCGAAACATTGTTTGAAATGCTCGAGCTGAACCCTGGGAACTATAAGGAAGAACCAAGTACGGAATTCCCTTATCGGTGGTATGTGGCATTAACCCACACACCCAACAATTGGTAGTGTTTACGACGACCTGATGCTGATGAAGGAGCTGAACGAAGGAATTGTTCATGAACTCCGCACGTCTAGCCTGCTCGTGTTGTGGTAAGATGTGGAAGGAATGAGGAGAAACAGTGGAGATAGGTTTAGGTTCAGAAGAAGGGGTAGGTGAGGCAGTAGGCAAGAACGTCAATATCATATAATACACCCCACCCACCAATAAAGAAGAAACAGTTAGGAATAGAAGGAACACTTGAAACATGAAGCACTTTGTACGAGCAATTTGCTGCCGCTTGAATCTTTGGGTCTGAGCTTTTTCCAAATCCAACAGCTTTGAGAAAGCCATCCTCTAAAACCGTCCGCAACGTTTCTTGACGCACTTCGTTCTGTGTAGCAGTAGTCAATCCCCAGGAGTTCCCAGGAACCGACGGTCTTCGACCTAGTGTCAAGACCTACTAACCAGAAGGAAGTACACGCGCGGCCCTACGGCACACCCGGATGCAAGGTATTTTTAATTTACAAATATATATACAAAATCTCCTGGCTGTGGAAGCAAAAACACATATATATGGAAAATGGCTCACAATATTACAAAAAACCACAATTTTTACGAGTGTGTTCAGACTGAATAGTAGCAATGGGGTAACGTAAATGTCAAGGGAGCAAACAGAACTTTATTAGTCTTTAGTACTGGATCGCAGAAAATAGCGGCTTCTCCCAGGACGCGTCTGTTCGTCAAACAGCTGATCCGATGATAAAACAGAGTTCTGCTGATCAGTCAATTGTTCAGATCTTGAGTTTTGTGATGGCAAATGTTCAACAATGTCGTTCTGCTGCACTGAGGGCTCTCCAACAGGCTGAGCGTCGCTAAAAGGGACGAAGGTCTGCACAGTTTCCGTTTCGGACGAGGCAATGCCCTTCCTCACCCACGAGTCTGCTTGTAAAGGTATAGGTACCTTTTTAGTATGGGTGGCGTGCACCCAATTTTTCCGTCCTTCCAATCGAACAGCAGTCCTCGTGGAAAGAAGTACTTGATAGGGTCCAGTAAAGCGGGGTTCAAGGTTACGCTTTCGTCCGAAATTCCGCGTTACCACCCAGTCTCCAGGCTGGAGCTGGTGGCCTAGACCCTCCGTCTGCGTCGGCAGTGCTTCAAAGACCTGTTGGTGAATTAACCTCAGTTTAGCAGTCAGATCATGCAGATAATCGATCAACATTGGGTACTCAAGATCAGAGAACACACTCGGTCTAGGGACCCCCCAAACATTTGCAGGATGGCCGAACACAATCTCGTAGGGGCTAAGCCCTACTCGGGAGTGTACAGTCGCCCTTGTTGATAACAGAGCTAAGGGCAAAGCGTCAGGCCACGAGAGACCAGTCGTAGCCTGAATCTTCGCTAACTTCAACTTAAGAGTGCCATTATACCCTTCAACCAAACCTGCTGACTGGGGATGATTGGCGCTGTGGAATTTCTTTGTAATCCCAAGGCCCTTACACACACTCTTCATCACACTCCCCACAAACTCACTTCCGTTATCAGACCATACAATCCGTGGCATTCCATACCGAGGAAAGTATTCCTTCAGTAGGATTTTCGCAGTAGACAAAGCAGTGTTATCTTTGAGAGGGTAGGCTTCGATCCATCTGGAGAATGCGCAAACCACAACTAAAACGTATTTCAGGTTATTGCATCGCTCCATATGGATGAAGTCTAGCTGAATCACCTCAAAGGGACATGAAGGGGGAGCAAAATGGCCAGGAGGTGTAGGGGTTCCCTTACCAGGATTGTACATCATACATATCATACAATTCTTAACCAATCTCTCAGCACACTTAGTAATACCCTCATTCTTCCATACAGGGAACAACAACTTACAGATACCTTTCACGCTAATATGTGCCAAGCCGTGTGCCATCGTCACAACAGCTAGTACATACGCATCCGGCAACATCCACCTCTTATTCTCCGACAAATCAATCCAACAGCCATTTGCATCCAACTTTCCCGTACTCTCTTTCCATTTCGTCTTTTCAGATTCATTGGCCTCGTTCTGTATCGCTTTCACACTCTCGATAGTGTCCTCACACATACCAGTCTCTGTAGGCCACCTAACCGAACTCGTCACATACATTCTAGTACTAAGATTCCGGGCAGTCTCCTTAGCAATCTCATCCGCAAACGCATTGCCACGACCAACATCATCCGTCACCTTACGGTGTGCACTACATTTAATAATCGCCACCTGCTTGGGCAATGTAAGTGCATCCAAAAGATCATTCACGAGCTGCCCATGCTGGATCTTCGTACCATGCAATGTCATAAAACCTCTCTCTCTCCAAAAACGTCCGAAGCTATGTGCCGCGCCAAATGCGTATTGGCTGTCAGTAAACACATTCACCCGTTTCCCTTTCGACAACACACACTCTCTAGTCAAGGCATTCAGCTCTGCTGCCTGAGCAGAATTCTGATTCAATCTCGCACTTTCCACAACAGTATTCAACGTCACCACAGCATACGCAGTTGTTACATCGCCATTCGGCAACTTAAAACACGACCCATCCACATACAAAGTCCCATCGGGATCTTCCAATGGAGTATTTTTCAGGTCAACACGACCTTTTGTTTCCTCCTCCGTTCGTAAGTAGCAGTCATGAGGTGCTACTTCATCTGATTCCATACTGTTTGGCAACAAAGTCGCCGGGTTCAGGACGTTGCAACGTTTTATTTGAATGTGACTTGCCAAAAGCGTCAACTCATAACCAGACAATCTCGCACTCGTCAGATGTTGGATTTTCGTACGATTTAAGAGAGTGTCAACTGCATGCGGAACGATCACCGTAAGCATATTATCCATGACCAATCCTGCAGATTGTCGGATGGACACCGCAGCTGCCGCTGTTGCTCTCAAACAACTCGGCAATGCTCTAGCTACCGGATCCAAGGTCGAGGAAAAATATGCACATGGACGTTGCTTACCGCCGAATTGTTGCGTCAAAACACTCAACGCACAACCTTCTCTCTCGTGAACGTATAGTGTAAACGGCTTACTGTAGTCAGGAGTACCTAACACAGGAGCCAAACACAACGCATCACGCAGTTCAGAAAAACTTTTCTGCCATTCTTCCGTCCATGGTAAAGGAGTTGGAACATCCTTACACGTGAGAGCCACCAATGGTTTCGCTAGCAATGGAAAATTTGGGATCCACTGCCTGCAGTATGACGTGATACCTAAAAAGGCACGCACATCTCTTTGAGTTGTTGGCACATTCATTCGAGCAATCGCTGCAATTCTCTCTGGGGTCAACCTTCTTCCCTCTTTTGACAATAAGTGACCTAGATAGGTCACTTCTTGACAACAATATTGTAGTTTAGAAGGTGACACCTTATGATATAAGTCACAGAGATGTTGCAACAACGACACCGTAGCAGTTTTGCAAATGTCCTGAGTATCTGCAGCCACCAATAAGTCAGCGACATATTGGATCAAGGCCGCACCGGCCGGCAACGCAAACGCATCTAGTTGGCCCTTCAAGACTTGACTGTATATGGATGGACTTTCACAGTAGCCCTGAGGAGCGCGTTTAAACCTGAAGCTGCGGCCACCAAGAGAGAAACCGAAAAGGTCTCTACTTTCCTCAGCAATCGGAATGCTGAAGAAAGCATTCTTCAGATCGATCACCGAGAACCAAGATGCAGAGGCTGGAATCAGAGTCAGTAGAGCCGTAATGTCCGGCACCACAGGGAACTGAGGAATCACAATTTTATTCACCTCCCGTAGATCGATAACAAAACGATAAACAGGTGGTTTTGATGGATCAGTGCATTTTAGGATGGGCAGTACAGGGCTATTGCACACGTTTCCCCGAGTCTCCTCGATAACATCTCTTTCGATCAAATCGTAAATGATCGCTAACAGCGCTCGCTCACCATCAAGGGAGATACGATACTGGGGAATACGTGGCAATCGTACATTCGATTTCAAGTGGACAACGTAAGGGGAGATGTCAAGCAGGCCCACGTCATTGGGACCTGTTGCCCACAAAGATGCAGGAAGAGAACTCAATTCCGGTGGAAGCTTATCGAGAGACAAGTACATAGGAGAGACAACTCTCTCACCCAACGTAAGCTTCACTCCCGCAGGAGAACAATACAAAGTCGCATACAGACGTTTTAGCAAATCCAGGCCCAAAAGATTTTCACCACAACCAGTAGTCAAAATCAACGGAGCTTTCAGCTCGCGTGGCCCAATTGTAAGGGGCAAAGGACGAGAAACCGGATTGCTAACAGGGGCGCCAGAGAATCCAACAGAAACATTTGTTAAGCCAGACAAAGGTGCGCCAGGGAGTTTCGAATGCATGATGGAACTTTTTGCTGCACCAGTGTCCAACAGAAAAGGCTCAACGACGCCCGAGGTGGCAACTGCGACGTAAGGCCCTCTCTGATCAACCGGAACTGATACTACTCCCTCTCCTTGTCTATGGCTGTCCTAGTAATTACCGTCGTCAGCATCCTGATCAACGTAGTAATCGTCCACATTGTACTGAGCAGATCGCCCTTGCGATGATCCACGCTGATCGAAACAATTATTAGAGTCAGAAGTATTGCTGGAACGATCGTTTTGAGCACCGCGACCTCTACCACGTGATGCCTGTTGAGGACCACCACGACCTCCTCTAAAGGAATTACCACTATTACGATCAAGCAAAACTGGACAATCGAATTTCAAATGACCCTCTCCCCTACAATAGGCACACTGATTGTACCCTAACGTAGATCTCTGCGAAGAGGAGTCATTCCGCGATTGCGACCTATTCGACTGAGACTGCGATCTATTCCGTTGTTGCGAATCATTCTGATTCGAACGTGGAGGATACGCTTGCTGCAACAACACTTTAGTTTTGAGTTCTTTTGTCTTCTTATCGGCACGATCATTCTCCTCTTTCTCTCTATTCTCATAATATTGGGCCGTGGCCAATATTTGAGCAGAAGTGGAAACAGCCCCCGCACTTTCTGAATTTCGTAATTTGTTGCTTAAGTCAGGCAACAATTTTGAGACAAACTTATCCACAAACAATCGCTGACCTCCCTCAGTACCCATATCCTGACCACTGCGATCAATGAAAGCCTCCTCAAATCTCGTAAAGAAATCAGAGACGCTCTCATCCTTCTTTTGTTTGCAAGCGGACAGTTTGTCCCAATTCACCTTCATAGCTGGCATAAGTGTCTTCATGAGAGTAATTATTCTCTGAGGCAAAGCCGTAATTAACTGGTCAGGCTTGGCCCCACCAACTTGTAAAGCGTCAGCAGCCCGCAATGCATTCCAATCACCGCCTAGTTCCGCCGCATGGTCTTCCTGTCGAATCTTTGCCCATACCGGTTGCGGTAGGACATTGCCAAACAGCATATAGATATCAGCAAGATTCATTATCGTAGCATCCACAAGCTGCGATAATTCTTTATAATACCCAGCAGGATTTTTGCGGGGGTCAGGCAAAGATTGCTTTACCTGTAAAACTTCCGACCATTTCCATGGAAGATGTATCCACACTCTCTGAAAGTGCGGTAGGATCGGCGGGGCAGCACCAGGGTTACCACACTGGTGGAACTTCGCGCATAGGATACTGACCAGGCACTGAAAGCGGTCCCTCAATGTCTTCTAAAAACAATGCCCTAGGCATTGTAGTAGGACGAAAAGACAACAACTGCTCAACAGCACGCCGAACATTGCTACCCACCATTATTCCACTCGCAAACTGGAGCTGGAGATTAGTGAGAGCAGTCATTACATCGTCGGATGCATCAGCCGATATTAGGTCACGTAAATGCTTGCACATTTCTTCGAACACGAACCTTTGTGTCGGTACATTGAATTGACAAAACGTGTCAAGCACCGCACGTGGAGGATTTCTAAGGGGGTATTTCATCCAACCCATCGCCATGTTATACAGCGAGTCACGTTCCCTACCACCGGGAAGCTGACTTCGTCTTTGAGGACCGTCCGAACCAGCGGACTCAAGAATAGGACCAAGAGAATTAAAGAAGTTAGCAGCAACAGAAGGGGTACGACGTCGAACAGATGGAGAAGAAGAGTAATTCAATGGAGTAATAAGAGAAGTGTCAGAAGCAGAAGAAACAGCAGGAGTAACCAGAACAGTAGGAGCAGCGGGAGCAGGAGTATGAGGAAGTACAAGCGGAGGAGCAGTAGGGACGGAAGCAGGTAGAGGAGCAGGAACGGGTTGAGGAACAGGGACACAGGCAGGAGGAACCACAGGAGCTACAATACCCTGTGCGTCCGGAGGTGGTGACTTCAAGAGATAGGACAACAAGGGGTCCTCTACTGATTCCTCCTTCTTATCCGTACCCGTCGGTAAAGCGGGGTAACACTTATCTACAGACATACGCTGCAATCTATCGAAAACTTCCTTTTCCTCCTTATCTCGCTGGAACTGTTTTGCATTTCTTACCGTTGTAACAACTCCTTCTCTCTTATTACGTTTAATCTGTCTGATTTCTCTCTGTTTGGCTTCTTTACACCACAACCGAAAGGAATCGAACATTGCCGGCCTTGCTTTTCTTTGGAACAATTTAGCTTCTAAATTATCTAAAATCGGAGTCTCAAAACTACCATGAGGTGGCCAACTAAGGACACCGTCTTTTTTAGTATAACGAACCCAACACTCATTGAATATAATTGTACCTAAACCATGCATACTGTACAGCTCATAAGTTGGAGTTCCAACCGGAGGTATCGGACACGAGTCCTCCAGTCGGGAATCCGTACCACAACCCTTAAAGCAACTAAACAAAGTACTACAGCCAGGCATCGTGCACACTAACCGAGTTTCACAAACGTCAAGTGTTACGGGATTACACTATTATCCCAGCAATGAGCAAAAACCCTCGGTTTTTGGCGACTGCAGACGTCAAATATCACAACAAAGAACGAAGTACTAAGAACCACAAATGCAATGGAACCATGCAACAACTAAGCACCCACAAAAAAGGACTCTGGGAGCGACCCAAAAATACTTAACTCAAAGATCGATGGCGTCACCAGGAAGGCCCATCTATCGTCTCGCTGTACCAAGGTCTACGCCAGGCGCCAAAACAGGTCTACAGTCAGGGCAGCAGTCCGTCGCAGCCATCAGGAGGCGGGGATCTTCGCTGGAAAAGTCGTCGGGCCACTTGTTTCGACAACAGGATCGATGAAGCGGGGTGCACCTTCCCTCGGAGATTTCACACGAAGTTCTTTACGATCGTCGGGCTTGGACCGGTACCACTGATGCAGCCCCACAATGGGCGCCAACTGAAGGACTGGGTTTTCTTAAGACCCAGCGGTGCCAGGGATAACACCTAAAACCTTCGTGGGTAACCTGTTCCGGCGTACAAATAACAGAGACACGGGTCACTTCCTTCGGCGTCAAAGATTCGAGGTTTATTTACTGCAGGGTCACATAAGGAGACAGGTTGCACTCCGTTTTTTTCAAAAACCATTTTTGTCACAAACTTTTTTCCAACCTCTATTTTAGTAATTGGCGTGCTCACTGATTCGTGCCAAGCCCACACAGCACGTGTAATACATAAACACAAAAGATGGCAGGGTGTCATTCTGACCCCAACACAGTGGCAACAGCCTCTTTTTTAGTAATGGCAATGCTACCATGGGAAGGGGTTGTTACAGAGCAGTAGTGAACCGGCATAGATGAGAGGCGGAGGGGAAACGTTAAGTTTTGCCATTAGCATTAAGGAAATCAGTGCGTGGAAGAAATGGGGTAGAACTAGGACGGAAAGAGAACGGTGATGAAATCGTAGAGACCCGCAGGGAGAGTGAAGAAGTCCAGGTGTGACTGATTTCTTTTAAATAATTCAAGGAAGCATTGTTAGGTAGACGGGTCCCATGGAAATAGGGCACTTGAGACAGAGTAGCATGAAGGATGTCTTACAACACTTATGGTTAATATGTTGCACATAATAAGAATGCTTTCTTGTAAAAAGTTCGTGGTTTTTAAATGTGGGTTGTTAATATATGTGTTATTATCACTTACAGTATGTTCCCTGACGAAGGACCCAGAAAGGGTCCGAAATGCATTGGATAAATAAACTGCTTAAATGGAACCTTGCATCAGTACGTGTTTTTGGTTGAGAGGTTCGGATGGCCCGCCATTACATGAGAAAACTTGGAAATTGGCAATCACCTTGCATGATAAAGAGTTTAACAAAAAGGATAAATGAGAAAAACGATTGCGCAGCGAAAAGAATAAAGAACAAGCAAGACATGAGAAAAAGGATTATTATAAAATAATGGTAGCATTGGCATTACTAAAAAAGAGGCTGTTGCCACTGTGGTGGGGTCAGAATGACACCCTGCCATCTTTTGTGTTTATTTACTGCAGGGAACACAGAAGTCACAGGAAGTACAACACGTGTAGGTTCGAGGAGTCTGATTCGACTTGCCTCTGTGGATCGCTCCTTTTTATACAGTTTTCATGCATAGAATATCATAGTACACAAAGGTTTACAACTCGGTTCCCATCGTAAAGACCATAAGGGGTTGCTTTCATGTATTCAAGGCCCGGAACATAAGTACAGAAACATTTGGTAGCTCCCAACTGTAAAAACCCGTCTTCCCACCATTAGTACATTCCAATCAGCAATAAACAGATCGAGGAAGGAACAGAAACAGGTGCGGAGGAAGACAGAAACAGTGGGGAGATCGAAAAGGGTGTAAAAGGGGTGGCATCGGGAAACACGAGCTGCGGGCATCAAAGGGACGTGCCTAATGAGATGCACAACTAAGACAATAGTCCGGCACGACTAGATGAGGCTTAAGCGGGGCCAGCTGCCTTGCAGTGTCATCCCCGTCATCATAAGGACACTTTCAAAAGAAACGTGTCTTCCGCAAGAGCTTGGGAATCCCAGGGTCGCGAAATGGACAACGTCCGTTCGCTGGCTACTTGAGGGCAAGAAACAAAATGGATGCCGTATCTAAGATGGAACCCGTGGGTACAGATGAAGAAACCCACGAAACAAACGAACGGTATAAGATAGTACAGCGAAAACGCGTACACCCACTAAACTCGTCATTTGCGGTTCATAGATACCAGACTCGACCATATTCGTGCGAGTCGAAAACACCACTTACAAACGTCACGGAACCTCACCATGACCATGATACTGGTGAGTTGGTAGTCTAGTGACGGCTGGAATTCTGCCAGCACAGAGAGAACTTTGAGGGGAATCAATCGTCTGACCAGAACTGCCACACCCCCCTTCATGAACCGAGGAGTAGCTGAGGAAAGGCCTCCATCAACCACATCACATTCACAGCATTCTTTGAGCATCTTAGGCTTCCTTCATCACTTGCATCACAACCACTTCCATAGGAAAGCCTGGAAGGAATGAAGGTCCCTGGATCTGACTGAAGACTATTTCACCTGCTTAGGTAACTGTTTCTGAGGACCTTGCTGGTCCCCCTGACTGGCTCCTCACTTCAGTTGATCACCCAAAGTAACTCCAAGTGACATCAATTGCATCTAGCTCATATACGTTTTAGTGAAAAAGTTTCTAAGTGTCAACGTTGTAGAATTTGCCAATGCTCATTTACAGTTGCGTTAAATGCTTTGATTTACTATACCGTAAATTATATATCTCTGGAATACTCAAGTGGATCTTTTCTGTTTTGGTGTCTAAAAATACGTGAAAACAAAGTTTATTTTTATAACTTGGTGTTGAATTTCTTTGATTTCTTGTCAATTTCTTTTTCAGGTGTTTTAGTGCTGTTGAAATTATTTACACTCGTTCCTTTGTGCAAGCCTTTCTGCTCAGCGCCACAGCTACCCAGGTTGAGCTGAAGGTTTAACAAAAGAACCCTGAGGTGTGTTACGTGATGAGGTTGCACAAACACACCACATAATACACCCAAATTCCTCACAACAACTTATTTAATTCAATAAAAATGTCTGTTGGCTTTATTCTGTAATATAAAATATTCACCAAACTTGATGAAAGTTGGCACTATATGCTTGCGTATAAGACAGGTAGATCTGAAAATCACCTGTTTCAGAACAAAAGAAACATGATCTAAGCTAACTCTTTCCCCATTGTCCGTTACAAAGCAAATGGTTCATGTTTCTGAATGGCACTCAGAGCCTAAACAGCCTGTAAACAATTATTGTTCAAGGACTCAGAATTGGAGATATTGACAGCCCATTCTATCATTGCTGGACAACAGTTCTTCGTAGCCTAAGTTGGGCACATCCTGCTTTTTACGATAGGGGAACTGACAGTTGTACTCATGTTCTTCTCATGTTTTTCTTAGTTGTTATTTACAATCAGTACTGCTCAGAAAATCGGGTACGAGTGTTACCTTGTTTTGTTACTCCTTGTGTTTTTTCTGAACCAGTCAGCAGGTTTTGTTCGTAGAGTATGTTTAGGACATTTGAAAAGAATTGGCAGCTTTTTTTTTAATTTCAAAAGATTTTATTGTAATAAATAAACAAATGAAGATACAGAATATAAATAAAGTGATACATTTGAGAGCAAATAAACAGACCATCAGAAGATGAAATCCCAAAATAATTCATATGAAATGCATCCATATATAGTAAATAAAAATATTCTGCCAGAGATAAAAAATATGCATTCATGAAGACCAATCAGGTTAGCTTATATGTAATCCATCCACAAATGTATCACTATCAGCTGATATAGTCAGAGGAGGAAAAAAGCAGAAAAAGAAGGAAGAAAAGCGAGAATAAGAGGGAGCAGATGGAAAAAAGAGAAGAATTGGCAGCTTTGAGTGTATTACTTGCATCTTGAAATTTGCTATTGTCAGTAATTGGTCCGTTCCATCGTCTCTGTGACAGCTTCTTGGTTTACAAAGGTGAAACGTTTCCTTTTAATCCCTTAAAGTCATCTTTGTATTCACCCATTACTTTCTGCCTTTGATATGATGTCCCCTGTTCCTCTTCGGATCAAAGACTGACCGCAAACATTATAGGTGACTTTTAAAATGCTGGGAAGAACATTACCTTATATGGCTACACATAAATACACATCTGAAATTCTATAGTCAGCAATATTATTTTTAAATTAACCAGGTTGCCTTTAAGAATTGACTTACGCTCTTGAATGATGTAGATTCATTTGAGTATAAACTAATTTACGTCTCTCAGATGCATTATGATTTTATATCCTATAAAGTGCTATTGTGCGGGGAGTCTGAAGAAATTCATTGTGGTCACAAAAAAGGGGACATGCCAAGTGAGACAGGTCCCTAATGAGTGAGTAAACCCGGCTGACTAAATTACATTATGAATTGATTAAGTGCAACTTAAAATGGCACGCAATACAAAAGCCTATACAAATAAATGATTAAATATTGTGATAAGGTCAAATATTATTGATTGTTCATGTGTTAATGCAATTTTTCAATGCCTGGAAACAAACTTCTGTCATGAACTGCTAAATATATTACAAGGGTATTTTAAAAAACATTTGGAATTGGCATTGTAAAGAAAGAAATGAAGGTCAAAGGTTGAGAATAAGAGAATCATGTACATGTGATGAATGACATTCATTTACTGTTCTTGTCTGCTAACCATCTAATTCCATGGTAGGCAGTTGAAAAATGTCATCGTTTTGCATCCTAATTCAGGTACTTGACCACTCTTAATAATTTCTGTATCACCTCAGGGATGCAGTTTTCAAAGACCCGGACAGTCCACCGCCTCTTATAATAATAATTAATAGTGTTATGTAAGGGATTGACTTAAGTTCAAATTCTTTGTGCTGTATTGATATTACTGTCTTCGTATTTTCACTGGCTGTTTTGTGCTGATAATACATTCTTTGGTGCAGTGGTAGTATAAGATGTAGGCAATGTGTGTTCTGTTGTATGCGAACAGAGTCTCAATGAGATACTGCTGCTGCCTCTGTCTTGGAATGTTTTAGTTTCCTTGACACAATGGCTTCCTGAGCAACAAAGATGGCAGTTACATTAGTGTATGTTCTAATTGTAAGTTCTGATAGGTATAGTTCTTTCTTTGAGGTTTTGGTCTACTAATCTGATATCTTTGAGAACTTTACAGTCAGTGGCTGAAAAGCAGATTCGTTTTTTACTTTGAGCTTTGTATGTTGCTAAGAAGAGGATCTGTCGTTTTTTGTGGCATTCTCATAAGGTGTTTGAATATGTTGCACTTTGTAGCTTCGTTTCCTGAGATGTGTTATGACTTTTAGTTCCTTGGTTATAAAAACAAATCTTCTGCGGATTCTGTAAAATTCTCAATAGTTCTCCTTCAGGGATTTCCTGCACTTAGTACATTGGGAGTTTGCTACTTGAGTACAAGATGGCATTGCTGGCTGTGGTATGTCTGAAAAGGAGTGAATATAATAGCCATCCTCCGACATAAAATTCCATGTATAGGAAGAGAGCACCTCCCCAATTAAATAAACTCAATTGCTTAGAAGAACCTATGTTAATAACCAGAGTACAACAAGATGTGATCAGAAAACAGGCTCCCACTTCTGGAACAAATGCTGGCTAGAGAGCCTGGTTTATTCAGTCACACATGTTCAGATAGTGTCTGAAGGTTGTCCCCCTCCCCTCTTCATGACTCGCAGCTCTATGAATCTTGGTTGCCGACTGATCCTCGGAAGACTGACAAGTAGTGTGATTTCGAATTGGCTCTCTAGGTCGAGAAGGGAAGAAGTGAGCAAGAGCATGACCTTAGCTTTCATGAAGTAACTCTTTTCACGCCTTCTGCTCACAGACGACTGAGCGCCTTGTTCACGAGAATCAGGCTGAGTCAGCGCCGGAGGGAAGAGTCTGCATTGTTCCTGCAAGAGAACGTGCAAGTCACACATTAGTGGTTTGTGCTCTGACCTTTAGCTACAGTATGCATCTCATTAAGGGACTATAATTGAATTAGGCACATAATGTCCTATGTCTCAAATGCCGCAAACATAAAATAGGTAGCTCAGTTCTGCTTAGGTATCTGAGAGTTTCAGTGTACATTTACGATTGGATGTTGATTTTGGATTCTTTACCAAACCTGAGATGCAATTTAATAGAAAAGTAGCATTTTTATTCAACCGAAACCTGAGCTTGCAACACAAAATCAGCCTAAATCAAACATCTAGGCAAATGTAGTAGTTACAGTTTTACATCTCACATTAAGTTAGATGGAAGGGAACACCTAGAGTTTTTCCTTTTGGAGAAGTAAAGATGAAAATTCCCTTAACTGATATTATATTCTGGTGCGAGATGAAAAGTTATGCTTTTGTTCTGGCCAACATCAGTTCCTTTTTGCTATTGCTCCATGCCAGACAACACGAAGAGTTTAGTTTGTGTGACTTGGAGTATTTTACACGGTTCCCTGGGAACTGAAAAATAATTGTTCTCCCAGTGAGGAACGACTCTTTCCCCTATCCATCGATAAATATGATATAGATTTGGGGCTAGAGTCGCAAAGATTATGTAGATCATTTTGAATTAAACATTTGCATTTCCGCAATAAAGCAATAAAGCTCCGTCAATCCCACATTTTCATCGAACCATTAAAATCGACCCTAGAGAGCATAGGATGACCACCTGTCTGTAATTTTCAAGAACTGTTCGAATTTCGCACTAGTGACCATTGTCCCTGGTTTAATGAGAATTCCCCAACTGAAGTGGAAGGGAGGGAGTCCCCTGTGCTGTGTGACCCGAGAGAGGGGCAGACAAATTAACAAGAAACAAGTCTTCTTGTCAGGGTGCCTGCTTCTCGAACGAAATGAAGTGGTGGCTGGCATAGTACGCTTGTGGTAAGGCGGGTGTGGGCGCGGGCCGAGGGGAGGGTTTGTGAGGGGTGTTGAGGGGAAACCGTAAGAACAACAAAAGAAACACTTACCTTGCTGCACCGGTCCCGCATCTCTGCTCCTGCTCTCTGAGGCACAGGAAGCACAGAAAAGTCTCTCCTGACTAATCACAACGCTGGTAGGCAGCATTGCGATTGGTTAGCACCCAGGCTCTCCTGACCAATCACAACGTTGCAATACAACATTGTGATTGGTTTTGAGCATCCTGGTTCTATACTCAACCAGGGTTTGGGGGCCTAGGTTTGTTCTCCATGCAGGCCTGCATGGAGAACGGAGAAAGTGTCCATGACTGGTTTGGGTGGCTCGAGAGTGCCGCCCAAACAGTCATTGCGCATGTAGGAGTGGGCAAGCCACTCCCCTCTCTTACCATCTCTGAGAGCAGAGCAGTGACTGGTTTGGGTGTCCCGAGAGGGCCAACCAAACAGTCATTGCACACTTAGGAGTGGGCAAACCACTCCCCACTGAGGTGCTCTGAGAGCAGATCTGCCCCGCCCAACCGCCCGCAAAGCAGCAGGAAACATCAAATGGTAATAACTCTAAGTTATTATTATTGTATGTTTCCTTTGCAGTGCACTGCTTAAAAGTAGTGGGTGATGCTCCTCCACTACAGCATATGAGCCACCCTTGATGAAATGTAAATGTGGGAGGTAGTGAAGGCATTAATTGATGGAGTCACTTGAAGCTTCTGGTGACAAAGATTTTTTCATTTTGAAAGGTGCTCCAAACTGAATTGTGGAGTGCCTGCTTTTAATGGAGCTACACAAATGTTTGCACTATGTATATTCTGAGAATTACTGAAATCTATACTTTAGAACCACTTTTTATCTTTAACCTAAATTTATTTATCCGTTTTGTGGCAGCCTATGTCATACTTTGTGTAATGCATCTCACTTTCCCTGCTACACCAAACAGGATTCACTTCCACGGGCCTCTGGTTGTACACATAGGCATCTGCAGTGATTGCGTTAACCAATACACATTTCATTACATAAAATAGTGCTTTGTACACTGAATTGTTTAACTTTCATTTATTTTTGAATTAAGGTGTGCATCATTGTATGTGTAGTTCCTTGATGGCAAAAGATCATCATGATATTTACAGATTATTTCGTTCTTTTAACCACACTTTTGATTCTGCCTCGCATTCACTGACCCCATCCCCATTGCAGTATTCATACTTTTTTAAGGCACTTCAACAGCTGTTTTGAATAGTTATGTAGGCCCAGATTTAACATTTTTTTTAATGCAACACAAGACAACTTGCTGCACTGCATGAACGGAAGACGGCAGGATTGCGCCATATGCATGGCCGGACTTGCCAGCCTCGCAAGCGGACAATTCCCCGGAAGGCTGGAGCCCCAGGAGGACGGTTTTGACACTTGGAGGCCAGTTTCAGCCTCCAGATGTGGTGGTGCACGTTTTGCGATTTCAGCAGCAACCTGAAAGTGTTGATTGGTACTAGCACGCATTGGTATGTCTGCACATGGGGGCTAAACGTATAATTTTTGCCAGGACTGTTTTAAGCTCCAAGTCCAGCGCTGACCACATCTATCTATCCTCTGCCTGCGCTCACACACAATCTGCAGCCTAGCGCCAATGCAAACACCCTTGCGCAATGATGCATTGATGCATGGGGGCCTGTGTTTCATGCAGGATTATTTTTGTGCAGAAAGGGGCTCTTGCATGCATGAAAACAATCCTTACAGGCATTTCCACCTCCTGAATGCAACACGCTTAGAAAGAGGAAACAATAAGGAGAAATAAAGATATTTCTCCTTGCGTGGCGCACAGGCAATGCAAAACCTTGATAAATCTGCTGTATAATGTTTGAAAAAGCCAGTGATATTGGCAGGTGGTGTCCTGCCTTCCCTTAATTTGTTATGTACCTTTTTCTATTTTAGATATTTTGTCAGATTATGCTTTTATCAGTATCTATTTAACACAGTATACTATCCATCTTTGAGAAGTGTGCAAACACACTGTCTTCTGGTGGCTTTAAAAGGGAATGAGAAAAATAAATTAATCCTCGAATTCCCTTCTGAGCTAAATTTTGTGATATAAGTCAAATTATGTTACTTGACTTGATTTGTTTTACTTGATAGTGGCATTTGAGGGCACTTCCAATTAATTTTGTATTTAAGATGGACTGTGCACAAAAATCCTACTTGTATGTTTTATTAACCTGTAATAGCCCACCATCTATAGCAATAATATTGGCCATGATGTAAGGGACACCAGATAATTAATTGGTTCACATCGTCCACTCCTGGGGTTGTCAGAAGGGAGGATTAAAGAATGCTTTAAAGTTCATGTTCAGAAACTTTCACATCAAATAAAAGTCAATGCAATTTACTAAATTGAAACAATACCACATGCTTTTTCTTTATTTTTAATTGTTGCATGCCAAAACAGGTTACATAGCATGATAGTAGCCAGGTATGTAGATTCCATCATACATTTACAGAAAAAGAGTGCTGGGCTACATATATTTATGATTAGTTAGCACACAAGTTTACATTTTTTCTGCGTAAAATACTGACCTATAATGAACTGGCCTTCCCCATCATAATTCCCAGTCTGAACTGTCTTGACTATTAGTGTAGGGAAGCAGGGCAATGAACTCTGTGGTGCTTAGAAGAAAGTATTCTGATGGGGAAATTGCAACAGTGTGTCAGAGACAGACTCCCTTAGACCACTGCGTTGTGTAGTTGTCTAGATTTGGTAAGAACAACTAGTTCATACATAGAACCAAGAGTGCATGTGTCTGGGTGGATTACAGGGAGAGAGTGTCATCCTTGGTGCAGTCTTTAAAGTCGTCCGCCAAAATATACCATACCTGTGCAATAAAATATTTTCTCAAAGTGCTCTCAGATCGAAAACAAGAGAGTAAGAACTTGGTCCAAATTACGATTGTTGGAGGAAGGGAATCATTCAAATACAGTGTAATATCGCACTTTACTAGAAGAACAGCCAGATCAAGGAACTTGGTGGCGGGTTTCTTGAACTGAGGGTAGGGGAATATGCCCAATAGGTCCACTTCGAGAGAATTCATCAGCACATGACCTATCATGGTCAACAGCACCTCGAGAACTCTCTGTTAGTATGAAAGGAGTGTGGGGCAAAGCCAAATCATACAAAGCAAATCAGCATCTAATTGTATACAGCAAGGACATGCAGCTGGTCTTCCCTGGTTTATCGTGTTAACTCTGGCAGGCGTAAGGTAGACTCAGTTCAGAATACTAAATTGAGGTCAAAAGCAGGAGTCGCAAGATGCTTTATGGGGATATTCGAATATCTTATCCCAGTCCCCAGCGTGCAGAGGTTTGGCCAGGTCAGACTCCCAGATAGAACAGTGAGAAACCTTGGAGTTGTCCTCAGATTGCAGGAACGCTCTCTAAACAACCCATCTTATCAATTTGAAGCTAATCCCTATGGTGTAGAGCAGCTGGCACACCCCGTGTGGCATTGGTGCTAGTAGGGCATTTAGGGGGTTTTCAAGGTGTTTGTAAGTAAGGTATTGACCCAGGTGAAGATTGTAGTCTTCCATAATGGTTTTGGAAAGCTAGTAGCTCACAGGTGTTTAAGAAGGGTCAAAGGGGGGACCCACGATGCTATCGACCCATCTCGCTGATTGATTCATCTGTGAAAATTATGGGTAGAGTTATACTGAATAAATTGACAAAATGGGCGACGGACAATAAAATCTTGCCTGATTGTCAGTAGGGCTTCAGAGCAGGCAGAAGCACAGAGGATCAGTGCCTGAATCTTTACCTGATATCTCAGAAATACACTAGAGCGACCAAAGGGTCGATTTACCTTGGTTCCATGGACCTCTCCACAGCGTTTGATCTAGTCAATAGATCAAAGCTGTGGAGGATGTAACTGGACCTGGGATTTGAGCCGGGTTTGGTGTTTTTCTTGGCAGACCTACATAGGGATTTAACTGCAAGTGTAAGGCTAACACAGGAAGGAGCTTGCTCACGGTCTTTTAAATCAGGAAGAGTGGTCAGACAAGGGTGCATTCTGGCCCCCTTCCTTTTTACTTTATATGTTAATTCTTTAGATAAATATGTGTTAACATCTACACTGGACATACCGCATATAGGAGAAACTCCCATCTCAGTTCTCCTATATGCGGATGTCACAGTCCTAATTGACCGTACCCCACTCGGTCTACAAAGACTTTTAAATGTGTTTGGGGTTTTATGGATTCTTTGGATCTGGTTGTAAACAGTGCAAAATCTAACACCATGGTAATGGGGCCTGGAAGAAAGAAGGCTAGAACATTTTTCTGCAAGGATGTAGAAGTAAAAAGGGTAAAATCCTTCACATATCTGGGCATATTGTTCGATGAACAATGCTCTTGGTCCCCCCAACTTCTGGCAAAAAAAACATCAATGACCAGGGCAACTTCGGCCGTCAAATGTTTTGCCCTAAGACTAGGAGGCAGGCAATGTGAAGCTGTACTTTCCATCTATAAAGCTAAATGCCTTTCAGCAGCAATGTATGGATCAGCAATTTGGGGGTATAAGCAAACGGAGGAATTCCAAAAAGTAGAGAACAAATTCTTCCGCTCTATCCTCTCAGTCCCTCAATCCTCCCCTACCTTTTCAGTACATCAGGAGTTAGGGATGGGGTTTGTGACAGATTCTATCAGTGTGGCCCCCCTTATCTGTTGGTTGAAAGTTTGGATTAATTCAGACTTATACCTAAATCATTTGATAATGAAAGATTGTCTCAAATTAAATAAAGCTAAGGATATCCAGAGATTATCCTACGTGAGCCATGAGCTGAGACAATTGGGCCGACCTGATCTTTTTGAAAACCCGGCCTCTATTGTCAAAGGGGACATTGGCTGGGTGAGGGAAAATGTTATGGCCCGTAAAGCCATGGAGAGGGAGGTAAACGAGCTTAAAACACCCCTTGTCCGAGCCCATTTTTTGCTGACCAAGACACCAGCGATAGAGCCGTATCTACAGATAGTTACAAGGCCTTTCCACCGAATTTTATTGACAAAATTTAGGTTTACCTTAATCCATTTTGCTTTGGGAGTGTTTGATGGGTGGAGTAAGCCTGAGGATACAGCACTTTGTAAATGTGATGATATGTCTATACAGGATACAATGCACTTTACCTTCTTTTGCGAATTTTATAACAAGAGCAGGTTAAAATTTCTAAAACCCTTGTTAAGAAGTTTGGGGATTGCCCAGGTGAGGCCTGCTTTATTATACTTACAGATGCTTGATACTCCCTGGGTAATTTTTAATGTGGCTAGTTTTCTGGTTTCTGCTATACGTGCAAAGAACTTAAGATGTATAAATAATGATGTTGGTATGGAGATTCTGTGTTCATGATCACTTCTACTGATTCCTTCACCTACCTCATGTTTTTAAAGTATGCCTTTTGATAAAATTGTAAATAGATTGTTAATGATGTTTTTTTTAAAAAAAAAGGCTTTTTATGACGTTTTTATACAGCATAATGAATGGAATTTTTGTATGTTTATGTGTACTTTGTATGATTTTAATTAATCGAATAAAGTGGTATTGACTTGACCTGACTTGACTTAGTAGCTCACAGTCAACAAACAAATCCCACAATTTTGAGAGACCTTCAGCATGTCACTGATGGAGTTATCCTGAGGGAAACAGTCCAGTGTGATTGGGCGAGGCAAAGAAAATGTAGTACAGGAGTTTATGGGTTTTTTGTGTTAGTGAGCCTACGGATTACAGTAAGGCAAGGGAAAGCTGTGTGGAATAACCCTGGATGGCGTTGGGTAGAATGATCAGTAGGAAACAATGAGTAGTGCAGTAAGACCTCATTCTCCTTAAAGACTTTAAAGGTAAGCTTTGTCTCATGCAGGGGAAGGCCAGACTTCCCGCGAGCCACCCATTGGAGCTGTGCAGCGAAATAATATAGTTCTGAGTCTAGAAGGGCTAATTCACGGGTAGTTTTAGAGTGGAACGAGCTAACTGGCAGTGCCTGGCCCCCAACTCAGACGTGGGATGTGTCTGAAGCAGAAACGAGGGATGAGCAGGGAAGGATTGCAAAATAATATAATAAATGGGGTAGCACCACTATCTCCAATAGTGCCAGGCGGCCCATTAATGAAAGCAGAAGAGAAGACCAAAACACAAAGTGGGCTAAGAGGGACTGTATCACTCTGCCCAGGTTTCCATCCTGCAAATCAGTGGGGGAACAATAGATATGAATTTCTAGGTATTAAAAGGTAACTTATTCCCAGTTCAACCTGGGGTCTGATTGAATATAAAGGGGAAAACTGTATGTGAAAGAAATACTTCTTACATTTTAAAATCTTTATCATGTTCTTACCTTTTGCTTACGTAATTTACTTCCCAAATATTCTGAAGATTCTGCATGTAATTTCGGATGATGAACCGGATCCCTTGTTCGGACCTGGTTTGATTGCAGAACCATTTTAAGACATGGACAGAGTAGGCAATTACCCAGGGCACAATTTTCCAAAGGATCTGGACCCTGCTAACCCTTCACAATCACAGCCAGCAGACCAATGCACAGCACAATTTGTCAGGGTGAGTGGGTGCTGCTTGTTCAACCACTTGACATTGCTGTTTCTGTTTCTCTCCTCTCTTCTGAGACAACTCCAGGTATGCAGTATTTTCCAATACTTATGGTGGGGCCATCTTGTCTGATTTTAGGAAATGCCCCACCTTGTTCTCCTCTTCCTTGTTTGTTCATTTGTCAGCAACAACTCTTTGAGTCAGTTGCTATGGATCTCTAATCCCTGCTTACTTTCATCCTTCTCTAAATGTTTTTGATTGGTAGATTGGCCTTCCAGATCTGAGATAAATGTATAGTCCCTGTTGCACACTCTAGCTCTGTGATACTGCAGAGTTGTTGTGGGTACCTCACATTAGGTCTGAACTGTCGCCCACACCATCTGCTCTGTCTCATTATATTTTTTCAGGTTTAAAGTCCACTTAAGATTGATTGAGGTGAGCCAGTTGTTTTTGTTCAACTTATCTAAACTAGCAGAAGGTGACATGAATTAATGTTTCCCAAATTGTTTGCCAAAGTGTAGAAAATGGCCCTTTCTTCAGTGTCACCCCCAAACATTTTGCCCTCTTCCCCATTTTAGCTGAATTAGTTTTTGTTGGCTTTAGGACTCTGGCAAACTGGTTCACCCCTGCACACCAAGAATCCAAGAAATCCTGCCACCGACTAAAAAAAAAAAAGACATGGAGGAACAGCAAAACCTCAAAAATACGCACTGTCTACAGTACAGCCACCACAGCACACCACCAAGTCATCAAATCCACAAAGAAGAACTTTCCTCAAGGTAGAATCCTCACCAATACCCACAACCCCAAAGAATCTTTCTCCATCATCCAGGAATTTGTCAAACATGGCAGCTACACTACAGACATCCCTCCTTCCAAGACCTCTGCAACAGACTTCTCACTTTTTTCCACCTCAATATTAAGATGATCTACGACAACTGTGACAACCACGACCTCTGCATAGCCTCAAACTGCACTCCGTGCGACACCACCCGACAGACTCTACTCACGTGGCCCGCTCATGACAGAAGACACCTTAAAGACCATGAAGAGCATCTACTCTGGAGCACTGTGAGACCACTGTCCCTTCACATCTTCGCAGAGCTGTCATGCCCATCCCACTTGAACTGCGCCAGACCATCAACTGCTCCCTCGAGACATTCCACTACAATTAGAAACACACCAAAGTCAACCCCCTTCTGAAAAAAACCTATGCAGACCCGACAGACCTCAAGAATTTCACGCCCCTCTCACTTCTTCCATTTGCAGCCAAAGTTATCAAAAAGGCCGTCAACACCCAGCTAGAAAACCTCATAGAAGCCAATCAGGATTCCAAAGCAACCACAACACCGTGACCACCCGACTCGCCGCCAACAACGACATCCGAGCCCTCCTTGACCAGGGACAAACGGTAGACCTCATCCTCCTGGACCTCTCAGATGCCTTCGACATCGTCTCCCACTGCACACTAGCCACTAAACTCCATGACGCCGGCACCCGAGGAAAGGCCCTCGACTGGATACGCTCATTACTCACAGGCAGAGTCCTGCCCTACCGCTCAGACCCAACAAAGACCAAATGAGAAGTACCCCAGGTATTGTCCTTCAGCCCCACCCTCTTCAACATCTACATGTCCCCCTAGCAACCATTTCAGAAACCATGGGCTCAACATCGTCTCCTATCTGACAACACCTAGCTCATCCTCTCCCTCACCAAGGAACCCAACATCACCAGGCACAATTTCCAAGAAGGGATGAAAGCTGTCGCCACCTGGATGAAGGACAGCTGCCTGAAACTCAACTATGGTATAACAGAAGTCCTTCACCTTGGCTCCACCTCATCAGCATGGGATTAGGCCTGGGCGTAGTGCACGCAGTTGCGCTACGTGAAGCTACGCAAAGATGTTCTTGCACTACGCGAGCTTTGTGTAGCTTCGCAAGCGTGGGTAGTTGCTTGTTGTGCCCGTTCGCGATGCGTTTTTCTTTTTCGCGAGCGCGTTGTGCTTGTTCGAGGCGCTGTTTGCGTGCTCGGGGGATAGCAGCTCGTGAACGTACCCATGTTTTCCCCTATGGGCGTGGCCATCTTGTTTTTTCAATTGTCCCACCCACTCGCAATGCCTTATTTCCTGTTCCGGGTCATGTATAGCGTGTTCGCGATGCGCATGCCATGTTCGGTAAAGCTATCTTCCTGTTCGCAATGGCTAGTGCGTGCTAGTGAGAAATATTGCGCAAACTTACCCACGCGGTCGCGATGGGTGCGGCCATCTTGATTTTTCACTTTATACTATGGTTCTGGGCCTTGTTTTCTATTCACCTTTTATCTTTGCAAACCTTAGTTTTTTTCACTGTTTTTCTCACTTTTTTATTTAATATCTATCTCTCTCTGTCCCTAAGTTTACATTTTTTATTTATTTCTACTTTTACTGTGTTTTTTTTAACTTTTCTACTTATTTATTTTACTTCTTTCTTTAAGCACCTACTTCTTCCCCCCTAATTTTATTTTTTCCTTCTTTTCTTTTCTGCTTCCACCCCAGAACCATGGCCAAGGGCAACATTACCGGCTCCTAGGGCAAGGCACCTGCGCCCAAGAGTCTGCTGTCTTGCGGCAGAATGCGCCCTGCAGGGGTGCAGGCCCGTCAGCTTTTCGGTGAGGCGGAGGTGGCCGTCCTTATTTTTTTCTTCCAGCGCCACCTCCCCTTGACCTTGGCAGCAGGTGGAAGGCCAGGCTCCAGGTACCTTACCCAGGAGCGTCACCGCCGGTGGGCGAAGGTGCGCTGGCAGTGTTTCGCTGCTCAGGGGTCCGGTGCACCCACAACCAGCTGGCCCACCGGTGATCAGACATCCTGGACCGGGAGCAGGACCTGTTGGACCTGCTAGGTGTGGAGGTTGTGGGGCTTGGTGAATAGCTAATATTTAGTAGTATAAGTATTGTGTATAATTTTTTGACGAATAATAACACGATTACTGGTGCGCTTAGTTACATTGCAGGTCAATTACGTTTCAAAATCTTCTATGATTGTAGGACACAGGTGTTGTTCGGCACTACTCTTACTTGTTTGCAATTTTGCACTAGCATGGGCTGATTAATGATGTAAGAGTTTACTTTAGAGAACTGAAGTTAGTTAATGCTATTGCTAGAGAGTCTAGTCATTCCTTTGTCCTTCTGTGAAATAGTGGTGGATGGCTAATAAGTTTACTTAGTATTAGTTCATAATTTTTTTACAGTCTGCGTGACGCCTCCTCTGTCACTGAATGCTGCTTACGCCAGTCCTCCATAGAACCTTTTGTAGTTTGTGTAGTGAGTGGTATGCTTAGCATTGTCAGTCAGTAGTAGAACAACAGATGACGCAATCCACCAACAATTTGGTGTATGCACAAATTTATGCATGTGTCCTCCATCTCATCTATGCATCTTTGAAGGCAAAAATAAAATGGAAATGCAGACTTACTGAACAATTGGCCCATCTGGAATAAGTGGTGTTGGTCAGTTGATACTTAGGCTTCGTTAGTATTCTGGAATCAGAATGATTATGGAACATTTGATTAGTGCTCATAATAAGTAGACGGTCCGTGCATCCTGCAAGCCAGTAGTCAATTGGATTTTATTGCAATTGTTGTTTCCTAATATGTTTTTTTTGTCTTTTTTTAATGATTTATTTGTTTCACAGCACTCATTAAGGTTTGTCTCTTTCTTTATTATTTCTTACATGATCAGCACCCAGGGGCAAGAAGACGGTGTCCGAGTCGGCGGGACAACCACCAGAGGACTGCTTCTACCGAGGGTCCTGCTGCTGGCCTCAGTAAGTCCTTCAGTGGTTATATTAACAATTATATTTCCCTAACTTTTAACACACCTTTTTTCCCCAAATTATTTATTACGGTTCCATTTCCTAATTCAATTTTTTAGAAAGGGTTCTTTGATCTTGATTATCTATTTCCAAACTTTGGTTATCCCTGCCTTAAAGTTCCTTCTAACTGCCTCTGCTATGACCCTCTCTACTACTACTATTAAACTGTCTGCAGCTAAGCTTACCCTTTTGGCCACTCTTTATTTAAGGTTTTCTTTTGAATAAAGCTCTTATAGACCAATAGCTGTAGCCACTGGGTCCACTCCAGTCCTTTGGGTTGTCCTCTTTAATCTCGAGACAGAACTATGCAGAAGAAAATAGGATGTTGGTGATGGGAGGTTGGACCTTACTCACACCGCAGTCAGAACTCAGAACCCACAATTTCCTGACCGACTAGCTATCATGTCTCATTAGGTCCCGAACCCCCACACAAAGATAACCAATGATTATTACACAACTCAGAACATAACACCCTTTCGCTCACTCACTCGTGTAAGTCCACAACACCACACCAAGTACCACAGCATATGTGTAAGTTCAAAAGGTTTATTTATTTCAAAATACCAAGCTTTGTAAGTTGTTCCATGAAATTACTACAGCCAGTCTTCTGCCTATTATGAGAAAAATGGTGCACGTTAGCTAGTGTAATGCAATTGTGCAATCATTTTGCAGTCATGCCAAAACGTGTAACATTATGGCTAAACAAAAGGGACTAATCGAACTCCATTAAAAAAGTGGCTTGTTTGTCGACCTCTTCACTTGTATGCAACCTCATGTGGCCTCAAGGGCGTCTTACTGCACAACAAGCTGCGAGGTAAGATGCGTAAAAGAGTAGACATGAATCTAAAATGGTTACATGGCTCAGGCTAACTTTCTAAAGAGTAGAGTAGGAGTAGAGATGACCCTAGGGACCATATAATATTACTAATGTCTGTCTACAGACTCTACTCTAGTACGCAATTTTGACTAGTGATGATGTATGTTGTACTTTAACTTTTATTTTCAATTTTCTTTCCTAGGGAAAATGAGTAAAATAGGGGGAGGTATACAAGCATCAGAAAAGGTGTAATTGTTTTATAGGAGTACTCCCAGTACCAACCACCAGTGCCGGCGGGGCCAGCGGTGATGGCAATGCTGCCATTCCGGAGGGAAGTTACATATAGAGGGGTCCCAGTTGCAGCAAATTAGTTACACCAAACACAATTTGCAAAATTAAACAAAATAGAACGCTTAAGTTTGAGAGATGTTATTTATTCACATCCTCAATCATAGATTAGTTAGGGGGCGGGAGATGCAGCACCTGCAGGAGCTCCAGGGTGGGAGCCAGCAGCAGTGGTGGGTGGTGGTCAATTATATATATTACTTATTGGCATTACTAGCTGCAAGGGGAACACTTTACTCACTGTACTGTGAGACTTAATAAGTAAGTATGAACTTGAAGTTGTACTGAACAATATACAACGGTTGAAGAAGACACCCTTTACTTAGCATTACCAATGCATTAGCAATAGCATTATTAGCTTGAGTTGAGTAACCAATGGACTCTTCTATCTGACTCCAACTCAGCTGTGTAAGTTATGGAGAAGACTAAATGTCAGATCAGATGACCTTGATGGATGTGTTGAACAAAAAGGGAAAGAAGGGTGGAAGAAGGAAGGACGGGCAAGATATAATACGACTAGCAGAGGAGGATAATTTGGAGGCAGCATGCAGGTGGCTGATAGGAATCAGATGCATGAGTTGTTGAAGGATGGGTGGAAGGTGAAAGAAGATGCCTGCCTGGGTGGGCGACACAGTATGAGTGGATAATGGATAGCAAGAATCATCAGCGGTGTTTGTGTAAAACTCAAAGCCAAGGCAAGGAAGGAAGGAGTGGACGCATGGGTGGTTGTTGGTGAAACCAGCTAAGGTTTGTTAAGCAATATTTGGAGAAGTGTGGCTCAATGGTTAGAGGAGCAGACCCTGATGCAGAGGTCTGGCCCAGAACCAGGGTTAAATTCCCGCCTCGGTGGGTTTTGGGCTCAATTTACTCAGACCTGATAATTCTCACCTTGTGCCTATTCTAATCATGGACTCCACTCTGCTACTCTGGGCAATAGCTTGCTTAATCTCCACAGCGGCCCCAACAGCGCTGGGATATCTGGCTTCACCTTGGGGGTGCCCAGAAGTGGACATTTCACAGGGAAAAGCCAGGAAGGGTTCCACAGTGGTATGCGTACAGCGCCAGGAAACCCTGGTTGTGGTATAAGTGCGCTTTACAAGTACAAATTCATTTCATTTCATATAACAAAAGAATGATAGACATTTACTTTAAATGGATGGATGCCTGGATGTGTTCATCATAGACAGCATAGGTGGAGACTGTCACTGGGTGCAGACTAGAGTCTTACTTTGAAGAGAATGTAAAAAAAACTGCACCAGAGTAGCAAAGCAGAGGGTAATATTTATATAAAGTAGGATTTTATTTCAGAATACAGTTGATAACTCAGTAGTTTGCTAGCACATCATATATATATCATCAAGCACCTTCCTCTGACTCAAAGGACCACTACCTACGTTATTTTTTTTCCGATTATGTCAGCCAGCCTGCAAAGGGTGGCCTATCTGTTGGTTATAAAATCAATCAACAAAGTACCTTGTGCAGTAGCGGTCAGTGATGGAAGTGCTGGCGGGCGGTGATGTGGTGAGGGGGAGGGTCAGGGTGGGAGGGAGTAAACTATGGATTATGAATGCAGTGAGTGCAACAACATTTGTTTTATTCATTTATATGTTTACTTACCAGTAATTGTCCGCAATCCAAAGTTTGCTCCCCCCTACCCTGCCCCTCCCCTTCCCCACCCGTCAGCACTTCCACCACCTACCGCTACTGGACTGATATGTTGTTGTTCCATATATGCAATGATCATTGGATCAGAAATACATTATAGTAATCTGCCTTTTTGTAGTACCCAGGGTACAGTGAAAGTGAAATTGAGCAATTGCCCTTCATGTAACAGAGAGAGTATGGCCAGTGCCACACGTAATCAAAAAATACGAGCTTCCCCACCTGCAGAGTCTAAATTAAAAGTAACGGGAGTCTGTGTATTGACTCGTATGTTGGTCTTTGATGCAAGCTAAGCTGACTGAGCTGGCATGCCGGCTACAACAAAGTAATGTAATTTAGCTAAACTAGAGATAAGAAAAAGACTGATGTTCTGTGTACTGGAGTCCATCCATAGGACTAGGGCAAGTATAATGCCGGTAAAAAAACTCAAACAAAAGTTAGAGGCTGAGGAAGCGGTAGGATAGATACTTACCACAAATGTCATGTACTGCGCTTGCTAGTGCGCCACTATGTGTTGAATTAATTTTGTGTTACTGTTTTGCTAAGAGTATTGGTCACAATTCTCTTTCTTTCTTTATAGATCCTCCTTTCCAAAAACCAACGCGGAAGGAGTTGGCAGCCAGGGCCCGGTGCCGGAAACTAGAGGCCATCTGTGAAGAATACTGCTGGCTGGTGGCTTAGGCAGAGGAGCAGGAGGAGGAGGCGACAGCAGCTGCAGCCTCTTCCAATGCCCCGGGCCCCAGCCAGGCCCGCCTCCAGTAGTACGGCACTGCGGTCAGGCAACCGCCCACCACTGCTCTTTTTCAACAACTGCTGACCCTCTACATGGATATAAATGCAAGTGCCGGGCATTTCGCCAGAAAATTCTCCTCCGGGTGGCACAGTTTGAGGACAAATTGGAGGCGTGAGCCAAAATCTTGGTGGACAAACACCTGAAAACCCACCAATTGTAGATTGACCCTGTTAATTAGCCCCTCTTTAGTACTTTTGTTGGTGGGTGGGAATTGGTTGTTGGGGTTTCTTATTTTTTGGACATTGGTTGGACTTGGACAGTGGTTGGGGTTAGGGAGAGGGGTGGGTAAGGTGTGGAATAGTTTATTTTTGTTAGGGAAATAAATGTTATTTATTTATACTTACACATACAATGTTAATGTTTTGTGGGGGGTTTACAGTTTCACGAATTTATGTACGTCATAAGGTTTCCTTGCGGATGCAGGGTAGCAGCCAGTGTTGGATTTAAAGAATCTGCCACATTTGTAACAAGCAAACAGATAATGCGGTACCCCTCAGTGAGTTATATTTGTCCTACTAGTACTGTCAATCGCTCCTCCTAGTTCATTATACCTCCCAGCAAACTTATCTTACCTGTGATTGATGAGGATTAAGTTTGGCACAGCAATGCCTGCATGGTTTCCCAATAGAATGTAAAAGATGCCATGGTTGCGGTGGTAGCAGTAGACACTGGCACTAGCATTTGCAAAAAAAAAAAAAAAAGAGACAGTCACTTGCCTGAGAGAGACTGTGGGAGTAGTAGAAACGTACAGTACAGAAGAAGACTGCCTAAAGTAAAAGAAAACATAATGGTGGTGGGGATAGCCTAGTAAAAGAAGTTAAGAAGTTAAACTGTAGTTGTTTTGAAGGAGTGACTTAACACAATCGTAATTCGTAAACTTTACTGCTGTGAATCCAATCAATGCCGGCAATTAATTATGATGTATTAGGTGGGTCCTTTTGGAAAACAAATTGGCTTCTACATAGACTGAACATGGGTGGGCAAGCAGAAAAAGATCCTCGTCCTGCCTTGAAATTGAATTAGTATTGCTTTCACCACATCTGCCCCAGCAAGCGTGTGATCAATTGTTGGTGTACATTTAATGTAGTCACATCACACCTCAATATAAAATCACACAGCCCGGGGGAAGAGGGTTAGGGTTTGATCAATGGATGGGAAGAGGGTTTGGGAAAAGGGTTGACAAAGAAAAACAGTACACATGGACACAACAAAAGTAAAACAATCTTTGAAGACAAAGATGATCCACTATCCAATAAATCTATAAAGGGAGAAAAGGGAAATGCATGCATGATGAAGATAACTTGATGGTTAATGAGTAGTACTTAACTACTACTACACAATTAGACAGTACAGGGAAGTAGTATTATATGTAATTTGCCTTGCCTGTATGCCCTCAGAGAAACCCTAATTGCCTGCTGTACTGGGCAAACAAACAACTATACAACAACACACAGTCGTAAAATGATTGAAGAGAAAAAAGGAATCAAATATTTAAAAGACGAATGATGAATATGATACTAAAGTTACTGTATTATCCAGGTCCAATTGTGGAGTTGTATCTCGTCATTCATCTTGGTCCTCCCTTCCATGGACAGTGACTCTGCACATCATTCTTGGGTCCCACTGGCTGGCTGATGCGGATTGGTAAGGTAAGTGTGAGTTTGTGCTCCAAGTATTATAGCACTGGGTAAAGGCCAGCCTGTAAGTGTAGATGGGAAAACAAAAGGGGTATTGAAAAATAAATGAATTTAAAAAAAACATCAATTACGGTGTAGTGCAAGAAGACAATCAAGAACACTTTCAGACTGAGGCAGCTTGGATACATTGTGTCTACTCTAGTACTATTTACACCGCATTAATCTACAAGAACAACAGGACAGGGGCCAGCACAGAACAGGCCCATGGCACCGGGCCCTGACCCAAACTCCATTTACCTTAAATTTTGACAGAGCCAGACAAAAGGCATATACAGCAACCTAGCATCTTCCAAATCAAGTGACTAATTCAATGGGCCACTGCCAGTCATCATACCACTATTCAACTCCACCACTGCATGGACATGTGGCCTAGGTCTGCTGTGGTTCTTGTTGAATTGTTGTGTTTATCTTTTATGCCAGTTCATGAAACACAGTTATTCCATCAATCATCTCAGATCCAACTGATAGCAAAGAAAGTATGGTCATCATCATGGTGTGGTAAATTTCCAACACCAACACAATGTGAAGTGAGTGACTCTGATTAAGTAAGTCCAGACTGCACCTGTAGTAGTAGGAGTACAATGTGGTTATTAAAAAACAAGGAAACATTAACTGTCACTTCAGTCACTTTTACTTTGTATATTAACTACTAGTATAGTTCGACTTCATGCACATTCGCTCAGTCAGCAAGCATCCAATGCAATGCATGGCATCATTCATTAATCATATACTTGTCTTGCTCTTCTCTTTGGCTTTCAGATCAGAGATGCCGAGCCTTCTGAAAGTGATGACGAGTTTACTTTACTTTTGAATGCCTGCTCAAGTTCTGACAGTGAAGAGTTGTGGATGCCTGCAGACAGAGGCGGTAGCCTTAGGACAGTGACGAGTTTTGGCTTGGAAACATAACAGAAGATGACTATAGTCACGTACGTTTAACTTGTTATGGAGGGACTGTTAGAGGCCACATTATTGTACTATTCTCCATCTCCAATTAATGTCTGGCTTGATGGAAATGTATTTAGGGCGAGTCAGGAAGATGGAGCAGGACTTTGAGGAGTGAAGTGGACAGTTAAATGCACAGACGTGCAACTTCAATAGATACATAAAAATAGGAGACGGTGGTGATGGATTTGTTGTGGTTTGATTTGAACCAGAAAGACAGATATACACACACAAATAAAGGAAGGAAGAAAGTAACAATTTGAAAGCCTAGTTGTCAGGGAAGAGGAGCTCGTTCTCAAACGCTGGTGGTTTGAACAGAAGTAGGTCATGTAACCCACTACTTATATCTTCAGAGTCGCTCTCCTCTTCCTGCTGTGATTAACGTATTTTGTACTCCGGTGGTATGAAGTGCTGATTCATTTTGATCATGGATAACGCATCCACCCTTTTGGGCGAGAGACTGGTCCTTTTCACAGTTACAATGGCACCAGCAGCACTGAAAACACGCTCAGAAGAGACACTTGCGAATGGGCAATCCAGATACTTTATCGCCAGCCTGCTGAGCACTGGCCATTGGCTTCTTTTCCCATGCCAATACACCAATGGGATTTGCTCCATGAAGACCTCTGTTGTGTTATCCAGATAGGCCTGGACCATCCGTTCAGGGGTGCTCTGATTTGCTTGGCCTCTTTTGACTTTGCATCAGCAACGGACTTACCCATTCCTTTCCGTAGAAACCAATCAATTATCATTTGGTTTGCTGTGTCTGATGAATCTGATCCTGTTGGTGCTGTTGTTGATGTTTTTATTGGTAGTGTTGGTGACTGCTGGGAAGCAAACGCACTGCTCTCATGCTCTGAAGTAGAACTTGACTCTGGATGCCCTGTAGTACTTGCTCTGTCTTGGGGTGGCACTGGCAGGCCTCTAATTGAGAGCCGTTCATTTTCTAAATCAGGGGCTTCCTCAGCTATTAAAGTTTTATACTTGGCAAAATCCACTTCTGAAACAGGAATTACTGCATTCATGTTCAGAAATATTTTGTACTGTGGATCCAAAATTGTGGCAGTAATGTAATGTCGATGTGACACAATCTTATTTTGAATCCTTGTATTTTCAGATAAGCGAACAGCTAAGGCGTTCGCCAAATAACATGCGTCTACTTTGTCTTCCACACCTTCATACGTTTCAGACACCTCCTTCAGCTGTTTCTCTAGCATGTACAACAATGGGATAGCTTGGCCCATAGTACAGTCCTCCCTGCTGACTGCACCTGTGAAGAGCTCAAAAGGAAGTAGCATCTCTGTCAGGCATTTAACGAGGCCCCATCTCAATGGCCATGGCTTTCACAGTAGGATCCCCTAAACTTCTTGTCATGACATTAGCATTAAGTGGTATGTACTGCTCAAACAGACCATCAAGCATGTAATAGGCTAAGTTCCAACGTGTTGGCACCTCCTGGGTGAATGCATTGACTGGCATTTTATGCTCACGTTGAATGACCCTCAGCTGCGTCCGGGCTTTCAAAGAATGGTTGAAATGTGTGCATATTCTTCTGCAGGTGGTCAGGAAGTTGCTGACTTTGCTTTCATTTTTCAGGAAGTCTTGAACAACAATGTTAATGCAGTGTGCCAAACAAAGGGATCCTGAAATAGCCACCATCTTTCAGGGCCTTAACTACATTACTGCCATTGTCTGTGGCAACAAAACCAATGTTAAGCCCTCTTGGTCGCTGCCACTCAAAGACCTTGCTGTTAAACTCAACCAAAATGTTTTTAGCAGTATGAGATTTCTCCATTGCAAACATGGCTACAGTTGAATGTTTGCGAGTGTCATGAAAAATCTCAGCAGTGTCAATGCCTGCAGATATCTTTTCTCTAACACCCGAAAAAGAGACCCAGTGTGCAGTGATTAAGCATGGGCGAATTTTGCGAATCTGGCGTTCGCAAATTTTGCGAATTTGCGAACTCGAAATCCGCGAATTCTCGCGAATTTGCGGATTTTTTTTTGTGTGTTCGCAAGGATTTCTGCCAGTTCGCAAGGATTTCTGACAGTTCGCGAGGGTTTTGTAACAGTTTGCAATCGCGAAACTTACATGTCGGCTCGCAACGGTCTCGATTATGTTGTTTCTACGTCTGGTTCATCATCATAGGTTCCCAGCACCCTCTGTTTCACCCCTGCCACCCTCTGTTTTACCCATGCCGCCCTCTGGTACATCAATGCCTTATGCCACCCTCTGGTTCATCATCACTGTAGATTATGGGGGGAAAAAGCAAGCACACCTGCCTGCTTCAACTGACATGAATTCATTTGGGGTTGATTTATTAATGTGTCACTGTTTTAAAATTCCAGTCTGGCACCTGCATCCTTATCTGTAATTTGCTTTCTGTTGCAGTGCAATTTTTTTTTCAGGACCTTTGTGGCCTACTGTAGCTATTCTATGAGCCTGCTGTGAGGGTCAGAGCAGGGTCATACAATTGTTGCAACTAGCAACTGAACTCTGGAGGGGCCCTTGTCAGGAAGCACTACAGGGAATAGTTACTAATGATGAGTTTGAACTTTTGAACCTGCTGAATGCTTTTTTTGTGTTTGCAAGGAATTCTGCCAGTTCGCAAGGATTTCTGCCAGTTCGCGAGGGTTTTGTACCAGTTCGCAATTGCGAACTTACATGTCGGCTCGCAACGGTCACGATTATGTTGTTTCTACGTCTGGTTCATCATCACAGGTTCCCAGCACCCTCTGTTTCACCCCTGCCACCCTCTGTTTTACCCATGCCACCCTCTGGTACATCAATGCCTTATGCCACCCTCTGGTTCATCATCACCGTAGATTACGGGGGGAAAAAGCAAGCACACCTGCCTGCTTCAACTGACATGAATTAATTTGGGGTTGATTTATTAATGTGTCACTGTTTTAAAATTCCAGTCTGGCACCTGCATCCTTATCTGTAATTTGCTTTCCGTTGCAGTGCAATTTTTTTTCCAGGACCTTTGTGGCCTACTTGTAGCTATTCTATGAGCCTGCTGTGAGGGTCAGAGCAGGGTCATACAATTGTTGCAACTAGCAACTGAACTTTGGAGGGGCCCTTGTCAGGAAGCACTACAGGGAACGGTTACTAATGATGAGTTTGAACTTTTGAACCTGCTTTCACTTTTGCAAAACTCGTTTTTCTGCAGAGCAGCATTACAGCAACTTTAATGCCCCACCAAGCTTATATGAGAAAGTTTATTTCTAATCCAAAAGTTATCCAAAGAAAATCAAAAGGCCTCAAATCTAAAAAAGTGCAGGCAAATGTCAACCTGAGGAGTTATTCTGATAAAAATAATCATTTTCAGAAGGTCTATGCTGCTTGCTAGTAGATTTCTTGTACGGAATTGCAATTTTTGTAATTTCGCGAGTGCGAGATTGTTGCTGCCCGCCGCACCTACATGTTCGCAATTGCGAACTTACACCGCAAAGAAAAAAAATCCGCTGCGTGCGAATTTGTGGATTTTGTGGGAAATTCGCGAATCTCGCGGATTGCGAATTTACCGAAAATCCGCAAAATCCGCGAGCGTAACGGATTTTCCGCCCATGCTTAGCAGTGATGCACATGTAATCAGTGGCTTGGCAACTGGTCCACATGTCTGTTGTCGGATGGATACTCTGAACAGCACTCTGTTTTAAGGCTTTTCCAAGCAATTCCAGCACTTTGTGATGTAGTGCTGGAACAGCAACTCTGGTGAAATAGTTTTGGCTGGGAACCTTCCATTTTGGGCAGTTGGTTGTCACAAATTCCAGAAAACCCACACCTTCAACAAATGAAAAAAAGAGTAGGTCCAGCGCTAACATTTTAGCCAGCTTCGCATTATACAAACGTGCTATTGGGTGGTTGCGCTCGTACTGTCCCTCCTGCCGAGTAAACATGCTAAGAATGGTACGCTGCATTGTGTTCCTTTCTGTTCGGCTCAACGCTGCACTTTTTTGCATAGCAGTACTTCGTGGTGTCTCAGGCTGACTCGTACTCATGTGCCACTGAGATGTTGCTGATGCTGAGGATGTGGGCGGTACCACTTCAGTCCTGGGGAGAGGGCTACTTTGTGTACCACTACCAGAGAGAATGTATCCCTCTTCTCCTTCTTCCTGTTCCACCGTGAGTGGACCTTTCTACTCCTTTATCCCCACCAACAGCAATGGTTTCAGTTTTTACGCGACGAAGGTGGTCCTCCATGGTGATTGCATGGTGTTTTTTCAGATGGGTCATTTGCTTTCCGGTACCATAGTTTGTACCAAGCTCACCACGACTAACAGAGGTATGACAAATGGAGCATATAGCACTGTCCTCCTCCTTTACACTAACTGTAAAGAAGTCCCACACTAGGGAGCTTAACTTTTGTCTCCTGTTAGAGGTGCAACTTCCAATGCCGAATGAGCTGGAGGGTGTGTGTTGAATTTGACTCTATGGCTGTGCAGTACCACTACCTAATTCTGCTGAGGTGATGCTTGTGCTGGATATTGGACGCTGCTGGCCCTTTGCTAATGTAAATATGGAAGCTGGAGGCCGTGTTGGTGTTGCCTGTGTTGGAGGTATACTTGCTACATCCCTAGTCACATTCTGAATAGGTTAATGATGTTGATCTTCATGTCCTCGGGCCCAGGAGTGATCTTCATCGTCCTCCATTAGTCTAAGGATTTCTTAAACCTTCCTTTTTCCTGGCATGGTCTTGGGATGTGTCTCCTCTCATGCTCAGATTGTTGTGGCTCCCAAGTGAGATCTAGATCATAAGAAGGGATGCTTGGCGAAGAACTCGATGGACTAACCCTCCTTTTCCTTGCTCGGGATTTGGGAGACAATGGATCTCCTGAATGAGTGGCTTCCTCTTCTTCTTCCTCTGCATGAGGCTCAATTTCCTGAACTGCCCCTACTTTGGGAGGAACAACAACTACTATTGCGGGCCGTGGTTGCGGTTGTTGTTGTTCACGACTTATCTGCTGTGTTCCCGCATGCGTTGATTGTGTACTACTTTGAGATAGGTCAGGATCAGCATCACTGCTTTCCACCATTAGGTTGGCTACCTCGTCCACACTCATCTGCTTGGGCCTGGGTTGGTGGATTGGGCCCACTGATGCAGAGGTGCTGCCCCCAGCTTGCTCGGACACTGCTGCTGCAGGCGTACTTTTTGGTTTCCCAAAAAAGGTTTTGGGGTCAACAATATACTTAAGTGTCACTTCCTTCTACCTGCTTTCTTTGGTCCCATCTTCTTCAGATGTCAGCAGCACTCAATTGCACAAGTTGCAGAGTTGTCTGGTCAGGTCACACCACACGTCACGTACAACAGCAGGACGTATTTCTGGCAGTACAACAGGCAATGATGACAGACACTTCTTTCTCAGTCTTTTGTACACCTACAAGCAAAGAAGGCAGAAGAACATCAGTCAAAAGGGGAATTTGTTGTGCTTTAATTTTAATTACTACTAGTGTACACTCAGTAAGAGTAAGAACAGCAAAGAACTAAAATACAAATGTAGTGGAAGTGGAACCTGTTTGTCCATAATTTGTGCATAATGTGGGATGGATGCAGCATCAGGGACCCGCAGCTGGCAATGGGGATGGGAGCAGTAAGCCAAGAGGAACAATGGAAAGACACACAGGCCTGTGTGGCAAAAACAAAACAGCACACTACTACTACCACCACAAAATGGCCCCCAACCACATGGTCACTCATCACAGGCACAAGGGTAAGGCCGGAAAACAATGAACTCAAGCAGGCCTATATCCATATATGGCCAGACAAAGGAGGATGCCTGTTACACATCACAGCTTTAATGCAAAAAAGAAAATCTGCATGGCTAAAAGGGTTTTAAAGTTACACAACAACAACACATACACATGCAACAAAGGCATTTATTAACACACATCCAAAAAGTTAACTACACCCCAAAAACCACATTTTGGAATTCAATCCAATGACATCCATGCCCTAAGTGATGTTTAAATTCAACAGATAACATAGAAACAGTTACATCAAGCACCCCGATGAGTACCTCTGGGAGTCTGGGCCTACTGGCAAAATAGGCCACAAGTTTGGAGGCCTATGACAAAAGCACAGTGGAAGGTCCAACAAAATGGCCGCCATCACATGGCCTAGCCACCCACAACAACATGAAAAGAAAGAGAAGACAGACAATGCAGGCCTATGGCAAAAGCCCAATGCTTGGCTTCACAAAATGGCCACCACCCACATGGTCATCCCACCCAAAACAAGAAAGTACATACAAAGGACAGGAACAGGAAGTTGGAGTCTCTGGGAAACTTCCTTCCTCTTTTAAAAAAAATTGAAAATTACTCCATGCTCCAAAAACTACAACCAAATGACAACCTGAGGAGTTTTTTTTAGCAAAATGAACAAAATCATAATGTTCGAGAAGGTTTTATCCAGCTCGAGACATATTGCTCGCCAGATTGCAAATTTGGCGTGTTTGGCATTGTGAACTGTACAAAAAGTTATTATCGCGTGCGCGAACATGCAGATTGAGCATGCGAACAAGACAAAAACTGTAAGTTTGCGTTGTCGCACTGTGCAAAGTTACCAAAACTGCGCTAGCGAACTCCTAGGGTTACCTACTGGCAGAAAAGCCCTATTTATTTAACACACATCCAAAAACTGAAATTCCACCCCAAAAACCACATTTTGCAAATCAATCCAAAGCCATCCATGCCACACATGATGTTAAAAATTAAACAAACGGGACAAGATAAAAAGGGGGTTGGTCCTGCAGGGTATTAAACGACTAAATCCGGATCTGATCCTTCTTCAGGAGACACATCTAGTGGGAACGGCCAGTAAGGCATTAGACAGACGAGGCTAAAGCATGATAGTTCACCCAGACTTCACCTCAGGGTCCCGTGGAACGGGCATCTTAATGAGAAAAGCATCCCGTTTAATTCTACATTCCACTAGAACCGATGATTACGGCCGTTTTGCGGTTGCAATTGGGCAATGGGAAGGGAAACCACTTAACATTATTTCTGTATACATTCCTCCAGCGTTACATGCGACAACCCTTCCCGATTTGGGGAAATTACTGTTAGATCTCCCAGAAGGCGACCTTGTAGTGGGGGGGACTTTAACGCAGTGCCACACAACACACAAGATAGATTCCCGTCTGATCACACGCACGTTTCAATGAATTCCTCGAAGCGCAAGGACTGCTGGATATTTGGCGGCATCTTAACCCCGAGGGCCAGCAGTACACTTACTACTCCGCAACTCATAATAGTCTGTCCCGCATAGATTACTTTCTCACACTGGGCGATGGTCACCTTACAATAAGCGATGTGAAGATTAGACCTAGGGGTATTTCGGACCACTCCCCACTAACACTGAGCCTCTCGAGCTCGGGAAGGGCCCGTAAAAGAATGTACCCAATCTATCCAGGTTATATCAAGATACCGCATGTCCGGAAGGAATTGAAAAAGTCGACCCGCCACTATTTTGCAGAAAATACTGCCTCAGTATCATCCCCCACGACCCTATGGGAGGCTTATAAGACAGTTTTGAGAGGGCATGCCATTACAACGATAACAGGGCATAAGCGCGCACAATAAAAGAAATAGCTGGACCTAAAATTGAAACTTGAAGCAGCAAACGCGGCACACATGGCACATCCAACAGAGGATGCACTTCACACACTTAATCTCTGCCAACAATTACACAATGATCATATACGGCGGCAAACGATTGAGAATATAACAGCGACAGCGAATAGAGTTTACTATATAGGTGACAAGGCCAGTAAACTCCTGGCTTGGCTGGATAAAAAGAAAAAGGGTTGCAGGACCATATTGCAATTGAAAGATTCGGTTGGGAAGCTACATTCGCACCCATCGGACATAATAGACATCCTCGGGGACCACTTCCAGGGAGTATATACCCTGGAAGTGGAAGTCACAGCAAAAGCAGCAACACTGGCCCTCCAGACTGTGGAAACCCCGACTTTACCCCAGGAAACAGTGGATGAACTAGAGGCAGATCTATCGGTAGAGGAGATACAGGCAGCAATCAACGCACTGCATACAGGAAAAGTGGTAGGCCCCAACGGTATCCCGGTTGAATGGTACTATTGTGGCCATCCCGAAACCGGGTAAACCACCCACCGAGTGTACATCGAACCGCCCGATCTCGATTCTCAACGCTGAAGCAAAAATGTTGGCGAAAACACTAGCCACCAGATTGATGCCCCACCTATCCCGCTTGATCCATCCGGACCAGTCGGGTTTTATGCCCCATAGGAGCACGGCACTGAATCTTCGACGTGTACATGGCGCATTGGCACGAGCCCCCTTACTAACGGAACCAGCAGTCATACTATCGTTGGACACCAGGATGGCGTTCGACATGGTAGAATGGCAATACCTATTCGCGGTCCTGGCACACATGGGTTTCGGGCCTAAATTTATCGCATGGATAAAACTTCTGAACACAAATCCTGCTGCGCACGTGGCGGCCAATGGACATATCTCCCGAGAAATACCATTGGCCAGGGGAACGAGACAGGGTTGCCCGCTCTCCCCGTTGCTATTTGCGTTGGTCCTAGAACCGTTAGCGACTGTCATTAGAAACACCCCATTAATGAGAGGAGTGAGTTGGCGGGAGCACTGGGAAGACAGGGTTTCCCTCTACGCAGATAACATGTTAATCTACCTGACCAACTCAGCCGCTGGTATCCCGGTACTATTAGAAATATCCAACACACATGGTATTAACTCTGGCTACACTATCAATTGGTCAAAATCGCTCATCTATGAGCTGAAGGGTCCACTGCCAGACCTTCCCAGCGACTGCCCGTTGACGATTGCAGATGCCTCATTTAAATGTCTGGGAATATACATCGCCCAAGACGCCTCGATACACTATGACCAAAACTTGATACCTCCGCTCACTCGCTTGAAGGCAGACATAAGACACTGGAAAACCTTACCGTTGACACTGCTAGGAAGGGCGGCACTGTTTAAAATTAAGGCGCTTCCACGTCTTCTATATATTCTGGAGAATACACCAATTCTAGTGCCACCCTCATATTTCAAAAAAGTGACAGTAGTTGTTTCAGGTCTGTTATGGGGGGAACGCCCGGCTCGGGTAGCGCATAAAAAAATCAACCGAGGCTGGTACGACGGTGGAATAGCTTTACCGAATATGCAGTTGTACTCTTGGGCGTCACAACTCAAGGTGATAAACCAATGGATCCACGCACCACAAGAGGACCCAGCTTATCTAGCAGACAGAGCACAGTTAGGCACACACAGTCTATTGGCACCACTGTACGATAAAAGTCTACTAACGAAACTGATGGGCCCGATTAAACACACGGTAGTACTCTGGCATAACGCGCAGACCAGGCTTAAATGGGGGGGGGTGTGATAAGTAAACTTACACCTTTGTGGGACACTAAATAACTGGGATGTCTGAGACATAGTAAGGGGTTCACCCAATAAGACAATATAGGGATTTCCACAGTAGGTGACTTGTGGACAAATACTGGTATGGTTCCTTTCTCGCAATTGCAACAGCAGTATGACCTAGGACCTACTGAGACATTCAGGTACATACAGATACAACATGCATTGATGGCAGCCATTGAGCCGGGGTCAAAGGTCCCCGAATCCTCCCCGTTGGAGGACCGTTTACTCACTGATTTTATGCAAACGGGTGCCACATCCCTCACTTATCGAAAGCTGTTGAACAACCTGCCTGATCCACTAACTAAATTAAGAGAAAAATGGGAGGAGGAGTTGGGTGAAATCTACGAGACGGACTGGAACGCCGCACTGGCATACCCGCGAGAAGCAGGCATTTCGGCCCGCTTCCGACTGGTACAATTTAAGATACTACACAGGGTATATTACACCAGAACTACCTTATACAAACTGCATAGGACTGACCATCCAAACTGTTTGAGCAGCTGTGGAGAGGAAGGGACGCTGCTGCATACACTCTGGGGCTGCCCGATCATCAGTGAATACTGGAGACGCATTATGCGGACCATTTCCCAAACTCTAGAAGTATCGCTCACGCCGGACCCGAGGGTATGTTTGCTGAATGTATGGGGGAAGACTGATTTGACACATCAGAGACAACAGTGGGTAGTAGTGGGAGTAATGTTAGCCAAGCGAGATATAGCGCAGAAATGGGGGGCGGCGGAAACACCGACTTCGGCACAATGGTGCAGAAACATGGATAGATTAATGGTAACCGAGCGAGCGGTGTACAAGATAAGAGCTAACCCTCGCAAATGGAACAGGATATGGCTACCTTGGAACAAGTATCGGGGTGACATGTGTGAACCTCTTCCAGAAGAGGACGATGATAGCTCTGGAGAAGAGGACGAGCTAGAGGACGGACACACATAGAATATTGAAATAGTGGGAGGGGGTCTAGGCACACATGGGAGTGGTAGTTTATACTACCCACAAGGGAAGAGATAGAATAGTGATTCGGGGAAACCCACTGATGTGAACGGTTGAATGTATATTGATATCTTGCTATAATGTTCATCATTTCTAATGAGTCTGTAGTTATGTTCAGATAAAATAATAAAAAGTAAGACATGTAATTTTCTCTGCCTACTGCTGGAATGTCCCAAGTACACTATCCACTACTGCTGCTGGACCGGAAGGTTGTCGACTGAATAGCTGTGTAACGTAATAGTCGAATCACTGAATATATGACAACTGGTCTCCGGACATACGAGTATTGTAATGTACATTTCACAACTGCTAATAAAGTCTTACAAAAAAAAAATAATAAATTAAACAAACGCCACAAAAACAGTTGTTTAACTTTCATGCTTCCATGATGACTGATGATAACTTGAGTAGTACCTCTGGGCCTACTGACAGAGTAGGCCACAAGTTTGGGGCCCTATGGCAAAAGCACAGTGGCTGGTCCCACAAAATGGCCGCCAGGCACTCAAAAAAAAAAAGAAAAGGAACAGAAGACAGACAATGCAGGCCTATGGGAAAAGCAAAATGCCTGGCTTCACAAAATGGCCGCCATCCACATGGTCCGCCCACCTACAATAACAAGAAAGAACATACAATGAACTCAAGCAGGCCTATATCACACAATATGGTCAGACAAAGGAGGATGCCTGTTATACATCACAGCTTTAATGCAAAAAAGAAAATCTGCATGGCTAAAAAGGTTGGAAAGTTACACAACAACAACACATACACATGCAACAAAGGCATTTATTAACACCCAATCAAAAAGTTAACTACAACCCAAAAAACACATTTTGGAATTCAATCCAAAGCCATCCATGCCACACATGATGTTAAAAATTAAACAAACGGGACAAGATAAAGAGGGGTTGCAGGGTATTAAACGAGTAAATCCGGATCTGATCCTTCTTCAGAAGATACACCTAGTGGGAACGGCCAGTAAGGCGTTAGTCAGACGAGGCTACAGCATGATAGTACACTCAGACTTCACCTCAGGTTCCCGTGGAACGGGCATCTTAATGAAAAAAGCATCCCGTTTAATTCTACATTCCACTAGAACCGATGATTACGGCCGTTTTGCGGTTGCAATTGGACAAAGGGAAGGGAAACCACTTAACAATATTTCTGTATACATTCCTCCAGCGTTACATGCGACTACCCTTCCCGATTTGGGGAAATTACTGTTAGATCTCCCGGAAGGCGACCTTGTAGTGGGGGGGAACTTTAACGCAGTGGCACACAACACACAAGATAGATTCCCGTCAGATCACATGCACTTGGACCATCCTGTTTCAATGAATTCCTCGAGGCGCAAGGACTGCTAGATATTTGGTGGCATCTTAACCCCGAGGGCCAGCAGTACACTTACTACTCCGCAACTCATAATAGTCTGTCCCGCATAGATTACTTTCTCACTCTGGGCGATGGTCACCTTACAATAAGCGATGTGAAGATTAGACCCAGGGGTATTTCGGACCACTCCCCACTAACACTGAGCCTCTCGAGCTCGGGAAGGGCCCGTAAAAGAATGTACCCAATCTATCCAGGTTATATCAAGATACCGCATGTCCGGAAGGAATTGAAAAAGTCGACCCGCCACTATTTTGCAGAAAATACTGCCTCGGTATCATCCCCCACGACCCTATGGGAGGCTTATAAGACAGTTTTGAGAGGGCATGCCATTACAACGATAACAGGGCATAAGCGCACACAACAAAAGGAATTGCTGGACCTAGAATTGAAACTTGAAGCAGCAAACGCGGCACACATGGCACATCCAACAGAGGACGCACTTCACACACTTAATCTCTGCCAACAATTACACAATGATCATATACGGCGGCAAACGATTGAGAATATAACAGCGACAGCGAATAGAGTGTACTACATAGGTGACAAGGCCAGTAAACTCCTGGCTTGGCTGGATAAAAAGAAAAAGGGTTGCAGGACCATATTGCAATTGAAAGATTCGGTTGGGAAGCTACATTCGCACCCATCGGACATAATAAACATCCTCGCGGACCACTTCCAGGGAGTATATACCCTGGAAGTGGAAGTCACAGCAAAAGCAGCAACACTGGCCCTCCAGACTGTGGAAACCCCAACTTTACCCCAGGAAACAGTGGATGAACTAGAGGCAGATCTATCGGTAGAGGAGATACAGGCAGCAATCAATGCACTGCATACAGGAAAAGCGATAGGCCCCAACGGTATCCCGGTTGAATGGTACCACACAATGGCGGACACACTAAGTGGATCTTCAAAAAGAGAGACAGGGGCGTCCCCACGAGAAGACAGTCTAGGACTGTGTTTCACACCTAGTACATGGACTCTAGGGTGAATATTCTATTTCCAAAGAAACATATGTATAGAGCATGCCAATAATACGGCGGGAAAGGTAAAGTTACAGGAATTTTTACTCGATTACTATCCGTGTATGTTGAAAAGAACTATGTGTATTCACTTTTCTATTTTCTTATATCCCTAAAGATGCCAAATCTTATAGGAGAAAGCCTGTTACCTCACCGTATAATCAATTATTACACCCACATTAAGATCGACAGTTTTTTATGATTAACACAATGAACACAAGAGTTAATGTTTAAAAAGGATATACAAAAATCAATGTTAAAAAAAGAAAGTTTACCACACCATGAGTTACTCTGTTACACATTTATTATACATACAAATTTTAAAATTTCATCATTACAAAGTATACAATTATTTAAGAGAACAATGTTAGTACATTTGCATAAAAAACATTTAAAAACAAAGAATCACAGGTCGACGCGGCGTTTCGGTTTCTTGTATGTCTACCTTCTTCAGGACAGATTCTTAAAACAAGTGGAGTGAAATTCCCCACCAGTCATTATTTTCTGTTCAGAAACTTGTTGCCATCTGGTTTTTGGGCTTATTGTCGGATTCTGTATTGGTATATTATCACTTGTATTCACACTTAGTACGCTTGGTCTTGGACTACCAGGAGGAGCCACCGTATTTTCCGTTATGGGTTTCTTCAATGACCCATTAATAAAATCCTGCTTGTTGCAGTTCCTTGGGTGTTCTGATTTCAAGGCACCTCGTTGTAGATACCAGAGTTCGTGCTTTTAATCTGCAATCGGCCTCCCTGCTCCTGGGTCCTGGTAGTCTTTCACAGCGTCCCTTCGCCGGTCTGCTACGATCCGTCACGAGAACGGTTCTCATTGAAGAAACCCATAACGGAAAATACGGTGGCTCCTCCTGGTAGTCCAAGACCAAGCGTACTAAGTGTGAATACAAGTGATAATATACCAATACAGAATCCGACAATAAGCCCAAAAACCAGATGGCAACAAGTTTCTGAACAGAAAATAATGACTGGTGGGGAATTTCACTCCACTTGTTTTAAGAATCTGTCCTGAAGAAGGTAGACATACAAGAAACCGAAACGCCGCGTCGACCTGTGATTCTTTGTTTTTAAATGTTTTTTATGCAAATGTACTAACATTGTTCTCTTAAATAATTGTATACTTTGTAATGATGAAATTTTAAAATTTGTATGTATAATAAATGTGTAACAGAGTAACTCATGGTGTGGTAAACTTTCTTTTTTTAACATTGATTTTTGTATATCCTTTTTAAACATTAACTCTTGTGTTCATTGTGTTAATCATAAAAAACTGTCGATCTTAATGTGGGTGTAATAATTGATTATACGGTGAGGTAACAGGCTTTCTCCTATAAGATTTGGCATCTTTAGGGATATAAGAAAATAGAAAAGTGAATACACATAGTTCTTTTCAACATACACGGATAGTAATCGAGTAAAAATTCCTGTAACTTTACCTTTCCCGCCGTATTATTGGCATGCTCTATACATATGTTTCTTTGGAAATAGAATATTCACCCTAGAGTCCATGTACTAGGTGTGAAACACAGTCCTAGACTGTCTTCTCGTGGGGACGCCCCTGTCTCTCTTTTTGAAGATTTACTATCCCCCCAGTCCCCTATTAGTCTGTGCGGGGTCCTCCTTTACTTTTAAAACGGACACACTAAGTGGGCCATTGTTGGCCATGCTAAAGGATAGCTTAGCTATAAACCAAAAACAGTACCAATATTGCCACACTACTTCAACTTGGACCAAGGATGATCACTCGAATCACTGACTGAAACAGTAACTCTCGGGAAATGTTTTGTCCGGAATAAATCAAATGAGTTTAATTACTTTTACATTACGAGCATCATATCAATGAGCAATTTTTTGTTTTTTAGATGAACACTTTTTTAACTCCACATAAGTATGTCGAATAACGAAATGAAACAAACAAAAAGACAATACTATTTAGCGACAAACTCTCAACTTGCATTCAACATTCATACGGAACAACACACTGATATATATACACATATAGCCATTGTACAAAAATATTTACAACATCAATTTTTAGAAAAACATATATAGAAAAACATAGCATTGGAAATCAGCAAATAAAGAGTTTTGGTATGCTTGAGAGTCAATCGAGAATTCCTAATGCTGGGTAGAGGAGGTCTACGCGTTTCGATGACCCCTTGTTGTGGGGAAATCTCGTCAGGACCAAGCGCCTGTGAATGGAGAACAAAATTGGGTCAACCATGGGGACCGGACTCTGCCTCTCAACGCTACAGTGGGGGTAAGGGAAACTAATCCTACCTTTCAGTTGCTGGGTTCTCTTTTGAAGGTAAAACTAACAAAAACAGAACCTCTTTTAGCCTCTACTTCAAAAAAAGCATTAGCACTTTCCTGATTGTCACATTCATTCGTGAATACTCACATAGTTTTACGCATGTTGCGATCTTAACAAGTCTTGTTGTCACCAATTCGGGTGGAAGTGGAGATCTACAAGAATAGAAGGACTAGTCAGGGTGCATGGTAATTAAGCTGGTGGCGGTGGCCGCTATCGTTGGAACGAGAGCTACTTACATTTATCGTAGCGTGGAGACGGATGGGGTGCTGTTTCCCGGGTAGCACGGTGAAACCCCTCTTTGAATTTTTTGGTTCCTGAAAGGAAGGGAAGGCTCATGTCAGGTCTTCAGTGGGAAACCTATGAATGGTGGTTCTATTCTGCCACGGTGTTTCGATATACCTGTTAGGTTCTAGTACGCTGAGTCTATCGGGGGGTCCACGCTCTTCGGTCTCTGTCAATGAATGCAGCTGCCGGCACCATCCAGTCGGTGTCTCTGATCTCGTGTGTCCTGGTTATAACTCACTTCCTGGTACTGGGGATTGTGGGGATTGTAGTTTTGGAAGTCCGTCGTCATGGAGACGATGTGTGTTTTCATTTGACCTTGTGTCGCCGGGCTCACGGTCTGCGCAGGAAACCGCAACCCGAATGTGTTCATGTATCTTTAATAGATCTTAAAGTCTTTATAAACGGTAAATCTCAGAGAGTTCATTAAGACCATTTGTCGCTGTATTAAACTTGACTATAAGCATGGCTTCATTGCGGGATAATTTCGTCTCAATATCACCACCTCTGGGATCTTTTTCAATTTTCGCGATGACTGTCCATTTTAGATCCTCTAATGTGTGTTCATGACTGATCCAATGGTTTACAAGTGGGGCAGTTGTCACTTTCTTTTTTATCCGTGATTTATGTTGAGTGATGCGGCATCTCACCTCCTGACTTGTTTTGCCGATGTATAACTTGTCGCAAGGACATTTTATGCCGTAGATCACGTATCTCGATTTACAGTTCGTGAACTTTTCATGTTTCCAGAACAATTGCTTATGTTGGAACAAGCATCCTTCTTCCGTACTCGCACAACAAATGCAGGACCCGCATTTGTGATGTCCCTGGATAGGTGGCAATCCTAGCATGGTGCTAATTGTTGGTAAGTTCTGCTTTATTGCTGCTCGTACTAGATGGTTGGCAACGCTTAGGTCCTTTTTAAAGGCAAATAATGGCTTCTCTTTTAGTGTCTCATCTACATTTTCCACTAAATGCCAATTTTGTAAGATGGTTTTCTTGAGTTGATTCGAGTTGGGGCAAAATGTGGAGACACATACTATCCTGTTGAGAGTTGGTTTTGTCCTTTTGACTAGTAGTGTATCTCGAGGGATCCACCAAACTCTCTTCATTGTTCTTCTTAGTAGTTTTATGGGATAGCCTCTTGACGCTAGATTGTCTGTCAGGTTAGCAGCGTGGAACATATATTCGTCTTTGAAATGGCAATTCCTCTTGATCCGCAAATACTGTCCAAAGGGGAGGTTTTCTTTTAAATTTCGCGGGTGATTGCTATTGAAATGTAAAGCCTTATTTCTGTCTGTCAATTTTTTGTATAATGTTGTCACCAAGCCTTCATCTGTTGGATATACCTCGACGTCGAGGAATGACATTTTAACTTTCGAAAAGTTCATGCTGAATTTGATTTCCTCTGTTCTTGTGTTGAGCCACACGTGAAATTCCTTTAGGTCCTCTTCGGACCCTTTCCAAGTTAAAAAGACGTCGTCTATGTATCGACTCCAACTGGTGATTTTTTCAGAGAATGGATTCGACTGGTAAACAAATTTCTCTTCGTATAATGACATAAATAATACAGCTAATTCTGGGGCGAAAGGACACCCCATGGCTACACCGCTTATCTGGTAGAAAAAATCTCCGTTAAAATTGAAATAATTTTTCTTTAGTGCCAATGTAGCTAGTTGCATGATGAACTCTGTTGGTACTCTAGTAGGTTTTGGTCGTTGGTCTAAGTAATACTGGATAGCATCCAGACCGTCACTCTGAGGGATATGGGTGTACAGTGAACTGACATCCATTGTTACTAGGAAATCCTCATTTTGTTCAAACGGAATTGTAGGAAGTTTATTGATAAAATCAGTCGTGTCTCGGAGGAATGATTTAACCTCAGACATGAAGGGTTTCAAGAAAAAATCGACAAACTTTGACACTGGTTCAAACAGAGACTCACACACGGAGACGATTGGTCTTCCCGGGGGGGGCATTTATGTCTTTGTGAATTTTTGGTAAGACATAAAATAAGGGTATTCGTGGATTGTTACATTTAAGATATTCAAACTCTTTCTTCCCAATTATTCCTTCAGCCAAGCCTTTCTCCAAAATTGGGTTAAGTTGTTGTTGCAATTCTGTAGTGGGATTTTTAGCTATTTTTCTGTAGCACCTAGGGTTATTAAGTTGACTCATCACTTCTCCAATGTATTTCTCAGTGTCCCATACGACAATCGATCCTCCCTTGTCCGCCTGTTTTATTATAACTGACGTGTCCTTTTTGAGATTCTCTAGCGCACGTTTTTCAGCTTTTGAAATGTTGAATTTAGTCCAATTCCGTCTTTCTTCCATTTTGGTTATAGCTGACAAGATGGTTTTTTCGAAGGTGATTATTTCTTTTGCTACTTTGTTTCCCGGTGGGCAAAATGTAGACTTTTTTCTCAATCCTGTGACTTCTAATGGCAAATTGACCGGCGTTTGTGCGAAGAAAGATTTTAGTTTTATTTTTCGACAAAATTCAAGTGCCTCCATTTTGAGTTTCACAAAATTAGTATGTCTCATGGGGACAAAGGAGAGACCTTTTTCCAAAATACTAGTTTCTGATGGAGTGAGGACTTTGTCGGACAGATTGAAGATTGGGGAGACTACCAGTTCTTGTAGTTGTGCCTCCGTGTCGACATCTCCCATGGCTGATTGTACCGTGGGCGTGCTCGATTTTGTGGATGGCCTCTTCCTAAAAAAGGAGCCGAGGAGGGTCCTGGTTGTTGTTGGAATGATCCTCTTTTATTACCACCTCTCCTTTGATTGTTGCTTTCACTCTCACTATCGCTTGATGCTGACGAGGTGTCTGAGAAAGAAATGAATTTGTTTGTTGATCGTCCTTGATATTCTCCTAAATATCTCCTTGAGTCTGCTCTAGAATAAAAAGCTGTTTGAAGATATGGATATGTTTTTTCTAGATTAAAGTTTTTCTTGTCTTTTTGAAACTGGTTTTCCTTTTGGTTTATCGTGTAATCCTTAAATTCTAGGATCTCCTTTTCAACTTTCTCAAGTAATGATTTCGCATCCGGAATGTGTTGGTTTTGTTGTTTCTCAGTTTCCAAAGTTTTTATCTCTTCTAGTTGTTGTAGTGAGATTCTTTGTGCTGTCTCAACCGTTAGGACCATGAGGTCTCGGCTACACTTGGTCTCAATAAAACTGTATCCCTTTTTGTAGATCGGGTCGTCTGTAAATATCACGGGGATGTTTTTAATCTGAAGTCCTCCTGGTATTGTACCAGCTCTCAAGTGCTGGAGGAGAAAGCGACCATGGAGGTCTGTGCGAATTTGCGAATTTGCTTCTTTTTTAACCTTAAGAGTTTCTCGGTTTCGTTTTGATTCCTAGCAGTGAGTGAGCAAGTGAGTAAAGCACAGTATGTCTGAAGAACAAACATTTGCCTATAGCGAAGATCATATAAAGGGCCTATTGGCGAAACCCCCTCTCTTCGCGTCAGCTACCTTGAGTACAACTGCTAGGAATCAAAACGAAACCGAGAAACTCTTAAGGTTAAAAAAGAAGCAAATTCGCACAGACCTCCATGGTCACTTTCTCCTCCAGCACCGTTACCCCTGTAGCCACTGCAATCATAGTACCTGAGAGTGCTTTTTTCACTGTCAGAGCAGTCTTCCTGGATCTGGTCTGGCGCATTGAGATTAGTTCATGTGTTGTAGTCGTTTCCACTGTTTCTGTCAGTTTCAGCTGCTTTGGCCATGTATTCAGGGAAGACCTCAGGTGTGCACTTTGCTGAACCGAGGCTGGGAACGCCCAGCCGACTGAGAGGTTAGAGAGCGGCGATAAGCGAGTGAAGCTCGCTACATGAATCCAGGAGCGAAGCAATTTCCTGCCTCCCTGCTGCAACAGTTTCCAGAGCATCGGCCCCCGTCAAAACCCGGTCTTCAACCGGATTCCAGCCGTTCCTCACGTTCTTCTCGTTAGAAAGGTTCAGGTAAGCGAGCGCTTCGTTTTCTTCGCTTTCTCCCTTCCCCAAAACGCCGAGCACATCAGCCCCTTGCCGAAAGCACCGAACTCCAGCCAGTCGCCTGCTGATTTTAACAGCGAGTACACGGGCGCCTTTAAACTTTCTTTTCCTCCATCCTTGTATTAGATTTAAAAAGCGTAGCTTTGCTCATTTAAGGCAAACATAGTGAGTTACCGCTGCAGACCACACATACACGTCCTCACTCGGCGGTACTCAGCCCGCCATCTTGGCTCCTCCCACGCTGACATTACTACTGAGGAGATTAAATTGGCTATCGACCATTTACCATTAGGTAAGGCGGTAGGTGAGGATTGCATACCAGGGGAACTGTATAAACTGTGTTATCAAGAGCTGGCCCCACTACTTCAAAAAGTCATTAACTCAATTATTGTCTCTAAACAATCACCATCTTCATGGAAACTTGCTAAAATCATATTTTTTCTGAAGAAGGGAAAACCGGAAAAAGAGTGTGGCTCATACCGGCCCATATCTCTACTCAACTCTGATGTGAAAATTTTTGCAAAAATTTTAGCTAATCGGTTAGCACCCCATATGCCGGATATTGTTAATCCCCAACAACATGGCTTTGTGATTGGTAGAGATACTACATTGCATGTTAATACTTCCATAACTGCTTTGGATGTAGCTGAAACTACTAACACCCCACTCGGTATGATAATGTTAGATGCTGAAAAAGCATTTGACCGAGTGGGGTGGGAATATCTGTGGACAGTATTAATTAAAATGGGCATAAATGGTTCTTATCTAGATTGGGTTAAATCTCTCTATGATGATCCACGAGCCGTGATCAGCTATGGAGGTATAGACTCTGACAACTTCAAGATTGCAAGAGGTACAAGACAGGGATGCCCTCTTTCCCCATTATTATTTGCTTTATCTCTGGAACCTTTTTTAAATGCTTTAAATGATCAAACTAATATAATTCCAGCTCAACATGGGGATATAACCCTTAAACTAACTGCCTTTGCGGATGATATCGCAATATATACACCGGATGTTTGTAAAGCTATGCCCGCAATTATAGAAGAAGCTCACAAGTATGGGAAAATCTCCGGGTATAAATTAAATGTTAACAAAACTCAAATTATACTTAATTATACTCCGGTTATATGTAACTATAAAACCTGTAAAGAAGCCGTATACTTAGGTATTAAACTTACTGCTAAAGTGGAGAAAATTGTGGAATTAAATTATGGGTTATTCCTTAAAGAAACAGCTGCGAGCTTTAAAAAATGGCACAAGATACCTTTGAGTTTGCTAGGGAGACTAAACCTGATAAAGATGAAAATCTTACCCAAGTTGCTTTATTTGTGCAGAGCTATACCGCTTCAACCAAATAAGCTTTTTTTTAGACAATTAGATGGCATTTGTAGTAGCTTTATCTGGGGGTATAAAAAAGCACGAAGGGCGGTAAAATTTTTGACACTTCCAATCTCTAAAGGGGGTCTTACCTTACCGGATTTCAATCGCTATTTTTTAGCTACTTTTCTTTTACGCACTAGGAGCCTATTAAAAAATACTCCCTCTTTATTTTTTCATCAATATATGTTGGGGGCAGATGCTAATCAATTTCTACTACGGGTCCATGATCCAAATTATTTCAAAAGAGTAAAGTTCAAGACTGCAAAACATGCCATACGTATTTGGGATAAAATTCTGGACATTAGCAATAGTTCATTTTATAATACTGAACTTAGATTATGGAACAATCCGGGTCTTCCTGACATATTTTCGGACGGTTTGGGCAATCGATGGATTAGACAGGATATAAGCACACTGGGAGATCTTTATTGCACTACTGGGTTGAGGGACTTCGAGAATTTAAAAATTACAAACGGGCTTACGGATGACATGCATTTTAAATATAGACAACTAAGAGACTATTTCTGTAATAAACTGAAAATAACGGAAGTTAAACAATCTGATATTATTGAATGTATTTACTCAGAAAAAACTAAATCATTAATCAGGCTGGGATATCAATGGCTTATTAAGGAGAAAGGCGAAAACACATCTCAAATTGCAGCCAAATGGTCTCGTAGATTAAATCAAAACATAAATTCAGCACAAATTGGAAATGCCCTAACTCATTTAAGTGAAATAGTTCACTCGTCTAAGTTGAAAATGCAGCTATATAGGACAATCACGGAATTGTATTACACGCCGCAAAGAATATCCCGATGGGCACATGGTAATTTGTTGACAGAGAAATCTAGGTGTGCTAAATGTAACACTGTTGCGGCTGGAATTGAACACATGTTATTCTCATGTCCTGCACTCTCCAATTTCTGGAATCGCATATCGTACTATCTTCAATTTAACCAGATAAATTCATCGGATCTTACGGTACAAATGGTATTATTAGACATCCAAGACGAGAACTATCCCAATAAGGATCTCTTAACGATTTTGCTAGCATGCGCTAGATTAACAATAGCTAGAGTCTGGATTTCTAAAGAACCCCCTAATGTTGCGGATTGGTTAGCTTTGGTTTATGAAATTAGAACTATGGAATTTGCTTTAGCTAAACTTAGGGGCCCTAAAGCTCTTCTGAGAAAAGAAAAGGTATGGAAGCACTTTTTTGAAAGCCAAGATGCATGATTTAGTTTAGTTTTGTTTATCTGCTCTAGTAGCTTATTACTGGAATAGTAGAGCTAATGTGAAATATAGGTTTATTTATTAACTATACGTTGTTATCATTCCTCAAATTTTGTTGCTGCTCATATTAACTGTATTTGTATGTTAAGTATCGAACTGAATTGTAATGAATCATATCATTTCTTGCAATCAATAAAAATGTTTAAAAAAAAAAAAAAGGATCAACGGATGGCTACTATTGTGGCCATCTCGAAACCGGGTAAACCACCCACCGAGTGTACATCGTACCACCCGATCTCGCTTCTAAACGCTGAAGCAAAAATTTTGGCCAAAACACTAGCCACCAGATTGATGCCCCACCTATCCCGCCTGATCCATCCAGACCAGTCGGGTTTTATGCCCCATAGGAGCACGGCACTGAATCTTCGACGTGTACATGGCGCATTGGCACGAGCCCCCTTACTAACGGAACCAGCAGTCATACTATCGTTGGACGCCAGGATGGCGTTCGACATGGTAGAATGGCAATACCTATGCACGGTCCTGGCACACATGGGTTTCGGGCCTAAATTTATCGCATGGATAAAACTTCTGTACACAAATCCTGTCGCGCACGTAGCGGCCAATGGACATATCTCCCGAGAAATACCGTTGGCCAGGGGAACGAGACAGGGTTGCCCGCTCTCCCCGTTGCTATTTGCGTTGGTCCTAGAACCGTTAGCGACTGTCATTAGAAACACCCCATTAATGAGAGGAGTGAGTTGGGGGGAGCACTGGGAAGACAGGGTTTCCCTCTACGCAGATAACATGTTAATCTACCTGACCAACTCAGCCGCTGGTATCCCGGTACTATTAGAAATATGCAACACACATGGTATTAACTCTGGCTACACTATCAATTGGTCAAAATCGGTCATCTATGAGCTGAAGGGTCCAATGCCAGACCTTCCCAGCCACTGCCCGTTGACGATTGCAGATGCCTCGTTTAAATGTCTGGGAATATACGTCGCCTGAGACGCCTCGATACACTATGACCAAAACTTAATACCTCCGCTCACTCGCTTGAAGGCAGACGTAAGACCAGGAAAACCTTACAGTTGACACTTCTAGGTAGGGCGGCCCTGTTTAAAATTAAGGCGCTTCCACGTCTTCTATATATTCTGGAGAATACACCAACTCTAGTGCCACCCTCATATTTCAAAAAAGTGACGGCAGTTGTTTCAGGTCTGTTATGGGGGAACGCCCGGCTCGGGTAGCGCATATAAAAATAAACCGAGGCTGGTACGACGGTGAAATAGCTTCACCGAATATGCAGTTGTACTATTGGGCGTCGCAACTCAAGGTGATAAACCAGTGGATCCACGCACCACAAGAGGACCCAGCTTATCTAGCAGACAGAGCATAGTTAGGCACACACAGTCTATTGGCACCACTGTACAATAAAAATCTACTAACGAAACTGATGGGCCCGATTAAACACACAGTAGTACTCTGGCATAAAGCACAGACCAGGCTTAAATGGGGGGGTGTGATAAGTAAACTTACACCTTTGTGGGACACTAAATCACTGGGATGTCTGAGACATAGTAAGGGGTTTACCTAATGGGACAATATAGGGATTTCCACAGTAGGTGACTTGTGGACAAATACTGGTATGGTTCCTTTCTCGCAATTGCAACAGCAGTATGACCTAGGACCTACTGAGACATACAGGTACATACAGATACGACATACATTGATGGCAGCCATTGAGCCGGGGTCAAAGGTCCCCGAATCCTCCCCGTTGGAGGACCGTTTACTCACTGATTTTATGCAAACGGGTGCCACATCCCTCACTTATCGAAAGCTGTTGAACAACCTGCCTGATCCACTAACTAAATTAAGAAAAAAATGGGAGGAGAAGTTGGGTGAAATGGACGAGACGGACTGGAACACCGCACTGGCATCCCCGCGAGAAGCGGGCATTTCGGCCCGCTTCCGACTGGTACAATTTAGGATACTACACAGGGTATATTACACCAGAACTACCTTATACAGACTGCATAGGACTGACCATCCAAACTTTTTGAGGGGCTGTGGAGAGGAAGGGACGCTGCTGCACACACTCTGGGGCTGCCCGATCATCAGTGAATACTGGAGACGCATTATGCGGACCATTTCCCAAACTCTAGAAGTATCGCTCACGCCGGACCCGAGGGTATGTTTGCTGAATATATGGGGGAAGACTGATTTGACACGTCAGGGACAACAGTGGGTAGTAGTGGGAGTAATGTTAGCCAAGCGAGATATAGGGCAGAAATGGGGGGCGGCGGAAACACCGACTTTGGCACAATGATGCAGAAACATGGATAGATTAATGGTAACCGAGCGAGCGGTGTACAAGATAAGAGCTAACACTCGCAAATGGAACTGGATATGGCTACCTTGGAACAAGTATCGGGGTGACTTGTGTGAATCTTTTCCAAAAGAGGACGATGATAGCTCTGGAGAAGAGGACGAGATAGAGGACTGACACACATAGAATATTGTAATAGTGGGAGGGGGTCTAGGCACACATGGGAGTGGTAGTTTATACTACCCACAAGGGAAGAGATAGAATAGTGATTCGGGGAAACCCACTGATGTGAACGGTTGAATGTATATTGATATCTTGCTATAATGTTCATCATTTCTAATGAGTCTGTAGTTATGTTCAGATAAAATAATAAAAAGTAAGACATTTAATTTTCTCTGCCTACTGCTGGAATGTCCCAAGAACACTATCCACTACTGCTGTCGGACCGGAAGGTTGTCGACTGAATAGCTGTGTAACGTAATAGTCGAATCACTGAATATATGACAACTGGTCTCCGGACATACGAGTATTGTAATGTACATTTGACAACTGCTAATAAAGTCTTACAAAAAAAGAATAATAATAAATTAAACAAACACCACAAAAACAGTTGTTTAACTTTCATGCACCCATGATGACTGATGATGAATTGAGTAGTACCTCTGGGCCTACTGACAGAGTAGGCCACAAGTTTGGGGCCCTATGGCAAAAGCACAGTGGCTGGTCCCACAAAATGGCCGCCACCACATGGCCAGGCACTCAAAAAAAAAAAGAAAAGGAACAAAAGACAGACAATGCAGGCCTACGGGAAAAGCAAAATGCCTGGCTTCACCAAATGGCCGCCATCCACATGGTCAGCCCACCTACAATAACAAGAAAGAACATACAATGAACTCAAGCAGGCCTATGTCACTATATGGCCAGACAAAGGAGGATGCCTGTTATACATCACAGCTTCAATGCAAAAAAGAAAATCTGCATGGCTAAAAAGTTTGGAAAGTTACACAACAACAACACATACACATGCAACAAAGGCATTTATTAACACACAATCAAAAAGTTAACTACAACCCAAAAAACACATTTTGGAATTCAATCCAATGCCATCCATGTCCTAAATGATGTTTAAATTCAACAGACAACATAGAAACAGTTACATCAAGCACCCCCGATGAGTACATCGGGGAGTCCGGGCCTACTGGCAGAATAGGCCACAAGTTTGGAGGCCTATGGCACATGCACAGTGGAATGTCCAACAAAATGACAGCCACCACATGGCCTGGCCACCCACAACAACATGAAAAGAAAGAGAAGACAGACAATACAGGCCTATGCCAAAAGCACAATGCTTGGCTTCACAAAATGTCCGACACACACATGGTCAGCCCACCCAAAACAAGACATACAAAGGACAGGAACTGGAAGTTGGAGTGTCTGGGGAAGTTCCTCCGTCACTTAAATATCCTGCGTGCTGATCTACCGGCTGTCGTGCAGCTCTCTCTTTGAGTTTGAGTGGATATAAGCGTTAATAATTGTAATCTCAGGTGTTCAATTTTGGGGCGAGGTGATTATTCTGACTGCGCTAATGACTGTTGAGTCAGAATTTTAAAAAACTGGCTGTGCAGGTTTTTGATACATAGGTTGCCAGGCCGTCCTGTAAATGGCTGTTTTTTTCCCCTCTTGACTGCAGTTGTGGAAAACTGATGTATACCTGAGGTTGATATGGTTCTGCTAGCCAAGTTACCTACATCAGAATGATGTCAAAGGCCTTAATATACCAAGAAAATCCTGGTCTATGACTGCTGGTGAGGCCATTGACATTCCAAAAGCACAGGCGGACAGGATCTTTACAGGTTTTATCAACATCCCGATCTTCCAGGACTGATCATTGACCACAAGGTATGTTATTTATTGTTCTTGAAATCCATCAAGGATTGAGAATGTAAAGAGGTTTGTTTCGGGTGACCCCTCCCTGCTTCCGCAGTTGACCTCTCCCTCCTCAGTGAGTGCTCCAGGGCTCCTTTAAAAATGGAGCAGGTGAGAGTGCTCAAACCTGTTCACCCTCTACCCTGCCCCAATAATAGCAGAGGTGCCAGATAGCCTGGCTCAAAAAAAGGGGTGATGTTTATACCGCAGCTCTCACAGACAGAACTTTCCGCAATAATATTTGGTGTTTGTAGATGTGCTTGAGGTTGTTTTGCTACCTTCACCCACCAGCGATGATTCAGTGCGGATGAACTCTATGGAAACAAAATCCGATGAGCGTAGATTGGCTAGAGTTGGAATGTGTGATAGCAGCAGTAAAACGGTGCTTCTGTTAAGAGCATCACAGTTTCCTCTAGATTTAGAAACAGGTCTGAATATGAGTATTTTTGTTTTGGACTAGGAACTGATCTCCTCCTGAGATTGATGGAGCATCAAAGGGCACATCTGTGACCCTCAGGCCGAATTTGATCTCGGTCTCTTGACCTCCGGCAACCTTCCGATGTGACTTTGGAGATAGATGAAGCCTGAGTCTGATGGGTCATGACATCCAGAAGCTGAATAGAAGGCGAAATTTGGTTCCTTGCCGCTGGCCTCTGCCAGCTCGTTATTGTGTCTGTAGTGTAGTGCTGTTTGCTGAACAGACATCATCCTTCCCAGAGAAGAGTGCATCTTGCGGGCTCCTGTCCCTAATCAGCGGTACCTGTTGTCCAGTATTGATTGTCTGCAGTATCATGACCAGGGCTGGGCTGCTGGATGTTGGAAAGTGGGTCCGCTTAGCCATGCACAGTTGCCCGGACCTTTTCTTTCTGTAAAGTGCCCTCCTTTGAGGGCCAGGGAGAATTGCTAGTCGAGGGTGTGGACCTAGGATGGGTGGTAGCGCTGGTCATTGGGTACACTGGGGAGTTCTTCGTTGGTCCTTGCTGCTTAGAGGTACCTTCAGTTGGTTTTTTGCTGAAGTCCGCTTATGGCTCTAGTGATTTGTTGGATTGATTTGCAGTTGCTCCCAGTTTTGGATCTGCTGTTGGCAGGAGATAGATGTATGCATGCTTTGAAGCAAGCTTTTTGTTCTAGCCTTACCTCCTTTTGAGCCTTCTTTGCCTTGCGTTTGTTCATATTTTCAGGACACCTTCTAGAGGAGGATCTCGGAATCTGGAAGAACTGTAGCTTTTGAATGTCCCGCTTGTCTGCAGTGACCTATTTCCTCTGGTAAATTGTTAGAAGTTTGCTGTGGGCAGCTTATTGATGCGGCTAGGATAGATTTCTGGGTAGCTGCGGGGGGGGGGGGCGCTAAGGCCAGATTTCTCATGGCCTCCATTTTGAGGGCCTTACAAAGGTTGCTAAGCAGGGAGGGAAGAGAAGATAGTTTGTCCACAATTGAGCCACACCCACAGCTAGAATGCCCATTAATCGATCTAGACTGAGCACGCTTGAAATGTGAGTTCATTTTCAGTAAATTCTCATCAATGCCCACGATGAAGACTGCCAAGGTGTTCAGTAATGTCAGCTGAACTTCTATTTGATCTGATTGGCATTGAAGGACCTCCACCAGGAGTTGCATGATGTTGATCAGTGATGCCCAGGCGCTGTGCATCCTAGGCTGATCATCGCTGCTTGGGTGGGCCTTTTCTTCTCTGATTGAACTGGGGGCCACTGTGCCGCTTTGTGTGTTAGTTGCAGTATTGGTGCATGGGAGTGCATCTAGCATGTCTTCCTTTTCTTGCATACTTAGATATGAAAGCAGTTATGCTCTTCCGCCTATGCTCTTGGGCTCCCTTCTGATGCTCTTGGTGCACAAGAGATGAGTGGCATGGCTTTAAGCATGGGCGGAAAATACGTTCCGCTCGCGGATTTTGCGGATTTTCGGTAAATTCGCAATCCGCGAACGCTCGTGAATTTACCGAAAATCCGCAAATTAGCACGCAGCGGATTTTTTTTTCTTGGTGATACAATTTTGCGGCGTGCAGCGTTCACTTACCGTCATTCAGCGTTTGCCGAGTTGTTTTTCTCGATATTTTGTGAGTGCTGTGCCATTTTGGATCTTGCTGCGGGATCCCGCGGGAGTTTGGCGACGCATCGCGAGAGTTCGCAATTGCGAACATGTAGGTGGGGCGGGCAGCAACAATCTCGCACTCGCGAAATTACAAAATTTGCAATTCTGCACAAGAAATCCACTAGCAAGCACCATAGACCTTCTGAAAATGATGATTTTTATCAGAATAACTCCTCAGGTTGACATTTGCCTGCACTTTTTTTTTAATTTGAGGCCTTTCGACTTTCTTTGGATCACTTTTGGATTAGAAATCAACTTTCACAAGTAGGTTTCTTTGGGGCATTACAGTTGCTGTTCTAGAGAAAAACGAGTTTTGCATAACTGAAAGCACTCAGCAGGTGCAAAAGTTCACTCATCATTAGTAACCATTCCCTGTAGTACTTCCTGAGGGGCCCCTCCAGAATTCAGTTGCCTATGTTTGTTTGGGGCATTACAGTTGCTGTTCTGCAGAAAAACGAGTTTTGCAAAACTGAAAGCACTCAGCAGGTGCAAAAGTTTAACTTCAAACTCATCATTAGTAACCATTCCCTGTCTGGGGGCCCTCCAGAAATCAGTTGCTAGGTGCAACAATTGTATGACCCTGCTCTGACCCTCACAGCAGGCTCATAGAATAGCTACAAGTAGGCCACAAAGGTCCTGGAAAAAAAAATTGCACTGCAACAGAAAGCAAATTACAGATAAGGAAGCAGGTGCCAGACTGGAATTTTAAAGCAGTGACACATTAATAAATCAACCCCAAATTAATTCATGTCAGTTGAAGCAGGGCAGGTGTGCTTGCTTTTCCCCCTCATAATCTACAGTGATGATGAACCAGGGGTGGCATTGATGTACCAGAGGGTGGCATGGGTGAAACAGAGGGTGGCAGTGGTGAAACAGAGGGTGCAGGGAACCTGTGATGATGAACCAGACGTAGAAACAACATAGTTGCAACCGTTGCGAGTCGACAAGTAAGTTCGCAATTGCGAACTGGTACAAAACCCTCGCGAACTTGCAGAAACCCTTGCAAACACAAAAAAAATCCACAAATGTACGAGAATTCGCAGATTTTGCGGATTGCGAGTTCGCAAATACGCAAATTCGCGAACGCCAGATTCGCAAAATTCGCCCATGCTTACATGGCTTGCTTCATCAATGAAGAAAGCTGGGAGGTTTGTGGTACTTGGGTCTTTAAATCCATAGGGAGGATAGGATAGGAGTTCAGAGAGGTCCTGGGTTATTGTTAGAGCCTCATTTATTTTGGCAGTTCTGCAGCCTGTTGCTTTGTCTGTTGTCATCCTGTCCGTTGCATACTTTTAAGGGCCCATTTTGGGACTTGGTGTACTTTGCCGCATTCAAGGCTTGTTATACTGCAGTTGCTTCCTTGGTCTAACTGACCAGGTCAGTTAGCCTTGGTTGGACGGTGCCCCCATTCCACGCCTTTCTTAGTGTGGAGAGCACAAGTGCATGCGTCTTGCACGTTGACAAGGTGAGTTAACTTTTTGTTGGATGGCGTTGCCACACCCTTCCCCTGTAGGTAGGATCCTGGTGGGGGTGGGGGCATAAGCATGCATATCTCGTTGATGGAAAATCGATGAAGTGTTACCAGTCAAAGGCTGCATTGAAGAAGAGTAGGAGTGGCAAAGGGGTGCAATGGCAGTATGGGGAGGTAAGGGGAGGTAGTAGAGACACAAGCTGCACCAAGACCTGGCCGGCCGCTTCTGCTGGCCCACATTGCCCCACTGTCAGCAGCCCCCTAATGGGTGACAATCACTCCAAATGCGTCTCTGCCCTGAGCACCCCCTGCTCTCAGCTGTCAGTGGCTTCAGCCTTTTATCTGGCCTGTAGCTTGTGTATGTGCTGCAATGTTGTGCTTGGTCACACTTGAAAAGTGGTGCAATCAATGGCATAACAAAGGCCCCAATACCCCCTGCAGTGAGGTTAGGCCTGAGCTCTTGGGGAACCCCTCAGCACAGTATCCTGGCATAACAGCTCCTAACTGAGTCTGGAGGGGGGCCCTTGATGAAGTTTACAGGTGAGCCACCTCATGTTTTGACAGTCTAGTGGGTGCAATCTGGCACAAACAGTTGCAGGTCATATGCTGGGGCCCAACAGCAGCAGTTGGGGTTCTTGTTATTGTTGCTTCCGGTACATGTGTGGGAGAACTTGATTGTACAGCTGGGCAGCGGCCTGAGGAGATGTGAGGAGGAGTTATCCTCTAGAAGTGAGATGTGTGAGTAGGCTACAGGAGGGCTACAGGTGACATGACCTGGCCCCCCAGCCTCCTGAAGCCTTCCAGAGCCAGAACCATTCAATGATTGCCGCGATTACCTCCTTTTGATGCCTGGTTGTCACCCCCTGCTCACATGTCTCTCAGGTCACTCCGCTCTTGGCTCCTCCGCCCATCATGGGTCCCATTAGCCTCCTGCTCCGATTGTGCCACTACAACTAGTGCTCGAGCTGCCACGCCCCGTGACACATTCCACAGTGAGACTCTCGCTGATTCGTTGTGCACAGCTCTCTATAGCAAATAGGTTTTAAAACATTTAAAAACATAATCAAAATGTTGATGTTGCTTTATCTCCAAGAAAGATTTAGTACATTTGGGTAGGGTGGATGCCCCTGAAAGCGTGCTTGAAGGCATTAATTAACTATTATACAAGGACATAACGTGCCACCTGAATGTAGCATGCCTAGATACAATCACATAAAGACCATTGTGAATAGATACTACTATGTTGGAAATAGAAATAAGTGCACTGATAAAATAGAGGGGTGTGGCCTCTACTTGGATGTGTCTATAAAATGGACCTTTTTTCCAGAATTTTGACTCTTTGGTCCTTAAAACAATGTTACTGTGACTGCCAGTGACAGGCTATCGTTGGGGGTCCCACCGACATGTAGGCCATCGGTTCGACCTCCAGATTACCATTCCAGCAGCCGGAGCGAGTTTGGCGGGGGAAAGACCACTGTTTCTGGCAGGTTCAAGGAGCCAGTCCGGACCTTGGTAGGATTCCTAATCCCTACAATGGCCGATGCATACACAGGCACCTCTGTAGGGATGAAATGAAATGAAATGAAAAAGAAATTTCTAAAGCGCACTGCGGCCGAGCGGCTTCCTGGCGCTGAGGAGCACAACAGTATCTACAGAGGGTCCCATGAGAGGTTAGCCGGGAAATGCCTGAAGAAAAAGTAAAGTTTTAAGGGCTTTACGAAAGTGAGAGAAAATGAGGATAGAGCGGATGGAGAGAGGGAGATTGTTCCAAATCTGGGGGGCCAATACAGAAAACCGGGTGCCCCCGGTTCGGGATTTGCGGAAGCGGGGGACATGAAGGAGAGAAAGAGAAGAAGAGCGGAGCGATCGACTGGGAGCGTGGGAGGAGATGAGAGAGTTAATGAAGAGCGGGGCAGAACGAGCGATTTTGATATACCTTTCTGACTGCCAATTGCCATGAACATGCTGCCGGAAAGAGACTTTGTAGGCCCCTAGCAGTGCCCCTGTTCCCCATGGGCCTCCACTATTGGGCCAGGGGGACACTGTGGTGGCCCCCACTCATCAATGCACCGTGTCCCAGGCACCACGTGGTGCCTGGCACACAGTGCATTGATGTTTAAAAACAAGTCCTTTGTTATTGTGGCCTGTTCTGCATTCATTTACCTGGCCGCAGCACAAGCCACAATTAAAAAGGACATGTTTCGGACCGCCTCATGAGCGGCTGCATCGTTACCTGGAGGGTGGAACTGCCAACTACTAGTTGGGCGGTTACCATCCCAGGATGATGGAGTCAGACCCCCGTCCAACCGCCATCGTAATAGGGCCCTTTGTCTTGAATGTTTGCCCTGAATTCAGACCCTTGTTCTGAATTTTCGACAGTCCTATCCAGGATTTGCCTTCATTCCGGGTGGTCACCCTAAGAGCGCCCCTTAAGCACACTGATATTATCATTAGTGAGGAAAAGAAACATCTGAAGTGTGCTACATTCAAATCAGAGGGAGAGAGAGTGAGTAGAAAACAATGAAAGCAAAACAAATGAAGAATAAAGAGAAGTCCTCAAAACCACTAAGCAAACTCTGCCTTACTAATCCACTCCATCTCTTCGACGAACAAGATGTCATTGCATGGTATATTCAGGACATAGTATCCCCACTCCCTGGGAAACTCCACTTAAAATGTTTGCTGTGACTTACTCATATAGAACTCTTGCCTTACTCATGATATCCATAAGCAAACCAGGAGTACTCTATACTATTGGAGTTCAGAAGTAAGTCAGGTGTAAGTCGTAGCAAAATCTTTGTGAATCAGACCCTTCATCTCTTCACTGGTGTGTGCTGCAGTAGGCATTAGAGAAGTCAGGTGTAAGTCGTAGCAAAATCTTTGTGAATCAGACCCTTCATCTCTTCACTGGTGTGTGCTGCAGTAGGCATTAGAGTGAAAGTTCAATCATGCTGTTGCTGCAGTGCTTCAGATTGTTTTGTACCACACATACTTGGGCACTGACCCTTCTTTCCTTCCTTAAAAGAGGATGTACCCAAAAACAAGGGCCTTAGTGGTAGTTGTTTATCCACCCATAATTCAATGTCTGGGTCACTCATGTGGTGTATTGTCATGCCTTACAGTTTCTGCAGTTTTCACAGTCAAAAGGAATGGAGGCATCACTGGTTGTACAATGCTTGGTGTCTCGTGTCTGCTCTAGATATACAGATGTGTTTGTAAATGTATTTGAGCTTATATAGCGCACAGCTACCCGCAGTGGGTTTCCCGGCGCTTGCTTAGGGAACCCGTCCTGGTATTCCCCTGTGAGATAACCCCGGCAGGGTATCCACAAGGTGAAAGCCAGGCATCCCACCGCAAGGGGCCGTTGTGGAGATTAAGCAAGCTATTGCCCCGAGTCGCAGAGTGTGAACCCGTGAGTCGAGAAGGCACCGGAGCGAGAATTATCGAGTCCGTGGAATTTTTAGCCCAAGACCCGCCGAGGCGGGAAATTGAACCCTGGTCCAGGGCCGATCTCAGCTTCCGGGTCTGCCGCCTCTAACCCCTGAGCCACACTTCTCCACTGTTGTGCCTCATAGTTACTATAGAGATACAATGTAACTTTGCTATTTCACTTCGTTTCAGAATGTTTTATGCTGTTGGCCCTCATTTCCACTCTTTGCTGGAAGACAGGTTTTTTTAGAAGCACACGTTGCTCGGACTATCTTGTACTGCCTGTACACCTGCAGCCTGGGCTTTGCCACATATAAGATCCATTTATCATTATTTAGACTGTTAGTGGCAGCCTATTTTTATCCATCAGAATTAATTCTGTGAGATGTTGGAGAGCTGAAGTATTGGCCATGCTGAGTGACAAGACTGTTCTTTAAAAAATACTGAGCTACAGGAATAATATGTCTAAAATATTGTCAAGTCAAAAATATTGAGAAACAGAAAATAGAAGGTAAGAATATCATATATATCATGAGTATATATATATATATATATATATATATATATATATATATATATATATATGTATATATATATATATATATATATATATATATATATATATATATTCACTGAAAAAACCATAGGTTTCAGGGACATTATAGTTGGAAATTATGCACCTAAATAACCTTAGAAATTCACTGAAAAAACAGGTTTCAGGGACGTTATAGTTAGTTGGACATTTCACTCATACAAAACTATAGAAATTCCCCTGTTATAGTTAGTTGAGCTAACTATAACTCATGCCCCTGCAATGCACTGCTGATGACATCACATATTACATTATTCATGACATGGTCAGTGACATCACTGATGACATCACTAATGGCATCTCAAATGACATCACTGATGAGATCATTCAGTGACTATGTGTTTCTATCATCGCAGGGTGCGCACACCCTGAGTGCTCCAGGTGCCACTAACTGCGCAGCTCAACTCAACACCACGTGGCTGTGCACCCATCCTGACTGCTGCCTCCGGCCTACACTGGAGTTACCACGGTTCACAATTCAAGATTAGTAGCGACGCACATTGTTTAAGAGGCTATAATGGGTTAAGAAGACCAAATGATCCCAATCTGTGCAGCTCAAGTCAACGTCACGTGCCTGTGCTCCTTTGATGACCGCTGCCTCTGGGCTACACTGTGGAAGACCGGCGACACATGGTGCCACTAACCATGTTCAACATAAGCCGATCCCACATGTGTAACTGTGTCCTGAGTCCTGAATGGCTGTGACCCCAAATCCATTAGACAGCCACAGCAGCAGACTCCTTTCGATCAGTGAGGCATATGTCCATATGGAAGGCTTGGGACACATGCTGCCACTAACTCTGTTCAACACAAGCCGATCCCACATGTGTAACTGTGTCCTGAGTCCTGAATGGCAGTAACTCCAACTTCATGAGACAACCACAGCAGCAGACTCCCTTCGATCAGTGAGGCATATTTCCATATGCAACTGCGGTGACACATGGTGCCACTAACCCTCTTTAACACAAGCCGATCCCACATTTGTAACTGTGTCCTGAGTCCTGAATAGCAGTGACTCCAAGTTTGTGGCAGCGACCACAGCACCAGACTCCCTTCGATCAGTGAGGCATATTTCGATATTCAAGCTGGCGACACGTAGTCCTACTAACCCTCTTTAACACAAGCCGATCCCACATGTGTAACTGTGTCCTGAGTCCTGAATGGCAGTGGCATCAAGTCCGTGGCAGCGACTGCAGCACCATACTCCCTTCAATTTGTGAGGCATATTTCGATATGCAAGGCCGGTGACACTTACTCCCACTAACCTTCTTTAACACAAGCCGGTCCCACATGTGTAACTGTGTCCTGAGTCCTGAATGGCAGGGACCCCAAGTCCATGACACTGACCACAGCACCACACTCCCTTCGATCAGTTAGGCATATTTCAATATGCAAGGCCAGCTACACGTACTCTCACTAACACTCTTTAACACAAGCCGATACCACCTGTGTAACTGTGTCCTGAGTCCTGAATGGCAGTGACCCCAAGTCCGTGGCACCGACCACAGCACCACACTCTCTTTGATCAGTGAGGCATATTTCGATATGAAAGGCCGGTGATACGTACTCCCACTAACCCTCTTTAACACAAGCCAATCTCACATGTATAACTGTGTCCTGAGTCCTGAATGGCAGTGACCCCAAGTCTGTGGCACCGACCACAGCACCCCACTCCCTTCAATCAGTGAGGCATATTTCAATATGCAAGGCCGACGACACTTACTCCACTAACCCTCTTTAACACAAGCCGATCCCACATGTGTAACTGTGTCCTGAGTCCCGAGTGGCAACGACCACAGCCACAGACTCCCTATGATCAACGAGACATATTTCCATATGCAAGAACGGCGACATGTCGTGCCTCTAACCCTGTTCAACAAAAGCCACAACACGTGGTGCCACTAACCCTGTTTAACAGAAGCCAGACATAATTCAATAGACAAAAGACATTGGTCTGAGTGCTGCCCCCCCTGAACCATGCATCATCGCAGGGTGCGTACACCCTGAACGCCAAAGGTACTACTAAGTCACTGTACCATACGTTATCGCAAGGAAGACTGAACATTTTTATATCGTATCAACAGTGAGGCATACTATCACTCAAAAATCACCCAAAAATTCTTATAATATAAAAAGAACAGAACAATCGAAGTACATTGATGATTACAATTCGGTGATTTAGAAGATGTGGAATGCAAATATGGACATATAATATGCTGTAGATAACTGAATTGCTGTTTCTCGCTATTTCACGTCATATATTAACAAGTCTGAGAAGACAAAATTGAATGAAAAGTGGGAACAAATTTTACAGGAGAAGACACTTAGCAAAATATTGTACAGCTTCAGCTTAAAGATGCTTTCACATCGAGAAATTAGATCCTCCGAATGTTCGCATCAATAGACATCTACAAGTTTATATTCAAAGTCAAGAGGAATCGTCTGGCTAAATCTAGATCTTGCTGCGGCACGAAATGGACTTTTAACATAAATCATATAAAACTAGTTTTTGAAGATATACAGTTACGTTTTTTCCGTAGTCAACAGAAGTGTACAGAAAATAACAGTTTGATAAGTATACGTATTGAAGAAGAGATGTAAGATAATAGTGATGTGAAGTTTTAACAAAATAATAGTTTCTCGTGAAATTCCAAATAAGTGTAACGTCCCTCAAATCTACACAATATCCTTTTAGTATCCTTGCTTCAAGAAATTGTTTTATATCACGTGGTGCCATTGAACCTCAACTATGCAAGCCGGAGGCACATGGTCCCACTAACCCTCTTTAACACAAGCCGATCCCATATGTGTAACTGTGTCCTAAGTCCTGAATGGCAGTCACCCCAAGTCCGTGGCACCGAACACAGCACCATACTCCCTTCAATTTGTGAGGCAGATTTTGATGTGCAAGGCCAGCAACACATAGTACCACTAACCCTCTTTAACACAAGCCGATCCCACATGTGTGACTGTCTCCTGAGTCCTGAATGGCAGTGACCCCAAGTCTATGGTACCGACCACAGCACCACACTCCCTTCAATCAATGAGGCATATTTCGATATGCAAAGCCCGCGACACGTAGTCCCACTAACACTCTTTAACACAAGCCGATCCCACATGTGTAACTGTGTCCTGGATCCTGAATGGCAGTGACCCCAACTTCGTGACAGCGACCACAGCACCTGACTCCCTTCGATTAGTAAGGAGTATTTGCATATTGAAGGCTGGCAACAAGTGGTGCCACTGAACCTGCACTACACAGGCTGGTGGGGCCACCAACATATGCACGTGGCTGTGGTCCCTTCCTCACTGCTACCTCTGGCCTACACTACGGTCAGCACGCCTCACAATTCAGATAGAGTCCTGATTCCACATGACGCAGTCCAGTAGTCAACACACATTACTCCCAGTGAGGCCATCCACACCAAGCACCATCACAGGCTCATACAGTCTCAATGCTTTTGGTGCCACTAACCCTATTTAACTCAAACCAATCGAACATGTGTAACTGTGTCCTGAGTCCTAAATGGCAGTGACCCCAACTTCGTGGCAGCGACCACAACACCAGACTCCCTTCAGTCTTATTTGTTGTTCTTTTCTTTAAATACATTTTTTATATGTAAATCTATACATGAATAAGATTCTTCTTTGTCCAACCGCACAGGGACACTTTGGGGCCCAAGAAGGTTGTTGGGGGTATGTTGGCAATGTGGGAAGAGGGTGCGTTACCTGTTAATGTGGGGAGAGGGAGCCTCCAAGGGGTATCTCTCACAGAAAGAACTCAGATATGTTTTCACAAATGCCTCAAAGAGATTCCAGCTGACTGACTGAATCACAAAATGATTCTTCAATACTTATGTAGTGTGAGTTATGAACAGTTTGCACCTAGGCTCGCAGAGGAACAGCTGAGGCTCGTCTGCTCGACTCACAGATGCAGTACTATGAGCCGTCTGCCTCATTGTAGCTATCCCTCCCCTGTTCCGTAATATGCTACGCCACGCCACTCCGATTTCATTCTGTGGTTGGCCCCACATAGCTACCTGGCACAGGCGTACTCGCTGTTGGTGTGCAGGTCTGTGGTCTAGTTCTCAACTTCTAACGGCCACTCCCTGAGGGCAGGTTTTCACACACACCACATCCATCCGGCACATGCGTCACAGACCATGTGACCACGCAAATATAATAGATTGACAACATCACATCCTTTATTGCAGGTGCTGACTGGATGGCGGTCGCTTCACTGGTCTCAACCATAAAGAGTCCATGAAAAGTTGCGCAGAAAGTTAGTCGCACCCTCAGCTGTATGGCCGTCAGGGGCCTAACATCGCCTTGGCCTGGACTTCATATGCATAGGGTTAGTGCCACCACAAACTCATGTGGCCATCAGGTGCCTACCACCACGTGGCACGGACTTGAGTTCCATAGGCTTAGCGGCACCTAACCCTGAGGTGGTCTCTGCCATTGATGACTCAGGACTCAGCAACATGTGTGAGATCTGCCGGGCCAACGAGAAGCTGATGTGGTCTCTGCCATTCAGGACTCAGCGACATCTGTGAGATCTGCGGAGAAGCTGATGTGGTCTACGCCATTCATGACTCAGGACTCAGCGACGTCTGTGAGATCCGCAGAGAATCTGATGTGGTCTTCGCCAAATCACGGCTCAGGGCTCAGCAACATCTGTGAGATCTGCGGAGCAGCTGATGTTTTCTCCTCCATTCATGACTCAGGACTCAGCAACACCTCTGAGCTCAGCGGAGTTTTGACGGGCATGTGGAGTGCCCACTGCTGCACAGTCCAGTGGCACCAGGTAATTATTTGCTCATGGATGCACAGAGGCAATAGTGTCTCTCTCTCTCTCTCTCTCTCTCTCTCTCTCTCTCTCTCTCTCTCTCTCTCTCTCTCTCTCTCTCTCTCTCTCTCTCTCTCTCTATCTCTTCATTCCTTTCCTTCAATCTCTCTCTCCCTTCTCCCTTTCTCATTCCCTTTCTTTCCCACCCTCTCTCCTTTCTCTCTGGCTTTTTTTTCCTTCTCTATTTCTCTGTCTCGGTCCTTTGATATGTGCATTACACACGTCCTTAATTTGTGCTTTATTTTCCAGGCTCTGTCGTCGACATCCATGGTCCCCACAGGAGTCTTCCGCCTTGTTGTTTTGTATTATTTCTGTTACATTTTGTTTATTAGTTTATCGTTTACATATAGATATGTTAATAAAGAAAATAAAGTTTGAAAATAGTTTATCGTTTATATATAAATATGTTTATAAAAAATAAAGTTAAAAAAAAAATAATAATCTTTTTAGTTGTTTTCCTAACTGCTGCGTGACTCTATCTTGTTCTTATTACTGTTAGTTGGTGGCATCTACCATGGTGTTACATTTTGGGGCACTTATCCCGGGAATACTGGTGATGTCTCCTCTAGGATCCATCGCTATGTTCCCGCACGCGAACTCGGCTCCTCCCACCTCAATCTGCTTATTATCCCCACCTTCAAATGCAAAAAACATGGTGGTCTCAGATTTTCCTTTCTGGCCCCCCATTTTTGAAACTCCCTCCCGACTGATCTGAGATCTGAAACTTGTTACACCCAATTCAGAACTGTTCTCAAAACTCTTCTGTTCTCACAAGCTTACGAATAAAGCTCCTGCTATCCTACTGCTGCCGTCCTCCCGCTCCTAGCGCCATGAAACCGCTTGGTGTAAGCGCGCTTTATAAATAATTTTAACATAACATGTCTGCAGTTTGCACCAACTTCTGAATACTGTGTTAGAAATATCTCAACTTTAGTTGCATTAAAGTGCAGATAATGAAATGCAGAGTAGCCGTTCCCGTGCAAAAAGACACCGGGTGCATCTTTGCGATTTATTCTGAATACTAAAATCCTGTATTGAATTGCACTGAGGTAGTGGCTGCACTTGCAGTGTAAACACAAAATCAATGAAAAAATCCCATTGTATTTATATTGATTGGGAATAGTGCGTCAGGTGCTGGATCTTTACGGGATACACTGCCCAGTTCGTATATTATTCTGCACACGAAAAAATCACATCACAACTTTCACAACAACTGCAATGCGAAACAAATTCCGGCGATAAGCCACATTAGCACCAAGGATTTTAAACCTGCTGTCTGCTGGTGTTAAGCAGGACGACTAGCCGCAGCATGAAAGGAAACATAGCCAAGAGCCACACCAAAACACCTACAGGTGCCATAGAGTAAATGAGCATGATAGAGGGATACCCATGAGGGCCACAAGACTCATCGGAACAACCCCAGGGCTGCCAACACCCCCCAAACCCGCATCTGAGCAAGGGTGTCCCTGTGGTCATTGTGTTAGCATGATAGGCACGGGCCCTGCAACATCACAGTGTGCTGTCACCTCAGCGTTGCAAAAACCACAGTTGATGGGCAGAATGCAGAACAATGTCATACATTCACCCCAGTTCAGAGATCTGGGCCTAAATCCATTGCTTTTATGCACTCCACACCACCCCAGTTCAGACATGGCCATATGCAAATCAGCCTTGACCCTGTGCCTCATGGGAACAGTCCAGCCCGAACTGCCAAGCCATGTCTTCCCTGGACCGGAATCAAGCATCCTAGGACCGGTTTCTGGCTATCAGCCGTCTTCAGCCAGGATAGCTTAACTCCAGTGGTGTGGAGAGCATGGGACTCACGTCGGCGCATACCCATCCCACTTGGGGTGACAAATGCAAAAAACACAGTTGATGGACAGAATGCAGAACAATGTCATACATTCACCCCAGTACAGATATCTGGGCCTAAATCCATTGTCTTTCTGCACTCCACACCACCCCAGTTCAGACATGGCCATATGCAAATCAGCCTTGACCCTGTGCCTCATGGGAACATTCCAGCCCGAACTGCCAAGCCATGTCTTTCCTGCAACGGAATCAAGCATCCTAGGAGCGGTTTCTGGCTATCAGCCATCTTCAGCCAGGATAGCTTGACTCCAGTGGTGTGGAGAGCATGGGACTCACGTCTGAGCATCCCCATCCCACTCGGGGTGACAAATGCAAAAACCACAGTTGATGGACAGAATGCAGAACAATGTCATACATTCACCCCAGTACATAGATCTGGCCCTAAATCCATCGTTTTTTTGCACCCAACACCACCCCACTTCAGGCATGGCCATATGCAAATCAGCCTTGACCCTGTGCCTCATGAGAACAGTCCAGCCCGAACTGCCTAGCCATGTCTTTCCTGGACCAGAATCAAGCATCCTAGGACCGGTTTCTGGCTATCTGCCGTCTTCAACCCATATAGCTTGACTCCAGTGGTGTGGAGAGCATGGGACTCACGTCTGAGCATACCCATTCCACTCGGGGTGACAAATGCAAAAACCACAGTTGATGGACAGAATGAAGAACAATGTCATACATTCACCCCAGTACAGAGATCTGGGCCTAAATCTGTCGTTTTTTTGCACTCCACACCACCCCAGTTCAGACATGGCCATATGCAAATCAGCCTTGACCCTGTGCCTCATGGGAACAGTCCAGACCGAACTGCCAAGCCATGTCTTTCCTGGACCGGAATCAAGCATCCTAGGTCCGGTTTCTGGCTATCAGCCGTCTTCAGCCAGGATAGCTTGACTACAGTGGTGTGGAGAGCATGGGACTCACGTCTGAGCATACCCATCCCACTTGGGGTGACAAATGCAAAAACCACAGTTGATGGACAGAATGCAGAACAATGTCATACATTCACCCCAGTACAGAGATCTGGGCCTAAATCCATCATTGTTTTGCACTCCACACGACCCCAGTTCAGACATGGCCATATGCAAATCAGCCTTGACGCTGTGCCTCATGGGAACAGTCCAGCCCGAACTGCCAAGTCATGTCTTTCCTGGACCGGAATCAAGCATTCTAGGACCGGTTTCAGGCTATCAGCCGTCTTCAGCCAGGATAGCTTGACTCCAATGGTGTGTAGAGCACGGGACTCACGTCTGAGCATACCCATCCAACTCGAGGTGACAATTGCAAAAACCACAGTTGATGAACAGAATGCAGAACAATGTCATACATTCACCCCAGTACAGAGATCTGGGCCTAAATCCATCGTTTTTCTGCACTCCACACCACCCCAGTTGACACATGACCATATGCAAATCAGCCTTGACACTGTGCCTCATGGGAACAGTCCAGCACGAACTGCCAAGCCATATCATTCCTGGACCGGAACCAAGCATCCTAGGACTGGTTTCTGTCTATCAGCCCTCTTCGGCCAGGATAGTTAGACTCCAGTGGTGTGGAGTGCATGGGACTCACGTCTGAGCATACCCATCCCACTCGGGGTGACAAATGCAAAAACCACAGTTGATGGACAGAATGTAATGTAATGTATTGTAAAGAAGTTTTTCTATAGTGCATTCTATCACTCCAAGGAGCATCTTGGCGCTTGATACCAACCCAGAATAGAAAAGGTGGTTAGCTGAAGCAATTCCCAAGAGATTACATCCTTTACACTAAGGCTCTACAGGCAGCATCGGTAAGCGTGAAAACTCAGGTCTTCAGGGCTTTCCTAAAAAGGGATTCTGATGAAATTTGCCGGAGCGGAGGTGGCAGTTTATTCCATGCTCTGGAACCCAGAACAGCAAGGGATTTTCCACCTTTGGTGGCAAGTCTGAATTTTGGGACAACTAAAAGATTCTGGTTGGAGGATCTTAGACTCCAAATGGGGAGATGGCGTTTGAAATTTTTAGAGAGATACCTAGGTCCTTGTAAGTGATATGCTCTAAAAGTGATAACCAAAATTTTAAATAAGATGCGTTTATGGATTGGAAGCCAGTGAAGGGCGTTAAGTGCAGCTGAAGCAGATGATTTCCTGGGCCAACCAAGAACCAGGCGAGCGGTGGCATGCTGGACCATCTGCAGCCTGTGGAGCACGGCTTTATTTGCTCCCGCATACAGGCTGTTACAGTAGTCCAGTCTTGATGTTATGAGTGCCACCGCTACCGTTTTCCTTGTTGACAGTGGGAGGAGGTCAAAGAATTTCCTGAGCATTCTGATGATGTATAAGCATGTGCTGGCCACACCCGTTGATTGTTGCTTAAGTGACAATGAGTCATCAAACTTAATACATAAGTTACGGGCAGAAGAGATGGTGTTTGGGGGACCTTCAGTATCTTCAGGCCACCACTGCTTAGGGGAAAACAGATTATGGGGGCCAAACGGTAAGATTTCCGTTTTCCCAGAGTTGCATTTTAGGTGGTTGGTCTTCATCCACTCAAATGTGGCAGTCAGGCATTTTTTAAGGTTTTCCTCAGCTCCGGGCAGCTCCCTGTCGAGTACCAGGATAAGCTGCGTGTCATCAGCATAGGATATTGTGCTGATCTGATAAGAAGAGATAAGCTCGATCAGGGGTACCATATAAAGATTGAAAAGTACAGGGCTCAGGCTAGAGCCCTGAGGTACCCCTGTGCTGATGGATTTTTCTTCGGAGATGAATTCGCCCAATACCGTGATTTGCCGTCTTTGGCTAAGGAAGTTTTTAAACAAGTCCAACACGACTCCTCCTATCCCTGAACTGAGTAAACGAACAATCAAGATTGGGTGTGAGACCGTATCGAAGGCCGCCGATAGATCGAGTAAAATCAGGACGGCCTTCTTCCTCCGGTCCATAGCGGTACGCAGGGTCTCAGCAGAGAACAGGAGGGCGGATTTGGTCTAGTGCTTGGACCTGAAGCCTGATTGGTTGATGTGCAAGATGTTGTTATCTTTCAGGAATGTCGCGAGTTGTCTATTGACAAAAGATTCAGTCAATTTAAACAACACTGGCAGCAGTGAGATATTACGCAGGTTGGAGAGAATCGTGGGGTCAGATAAAGGTTTTTTCTGGAGAGGTTTAACGGCGGCTAATTTCCAGTCACGTGGAATCTCCGCCATGGCAAGTGACGAGTTAATAATACTATTAACAGTAGGATTTACCTCATTGGCCAAGGCTCTTAAAAACATGGGAGGACAAGGGTCGAAGGGTGATCCTGATTAGCTAGACAGAATGGCCTGATGTGACTCCTCTAAAGAAATGGGTAAAAAGACATTAAAATGGGGAATATTGGAGTCATTCTCTCTATTTGATTCTGTCCTTTCCTTGTCGAAGGAGGTCACGATTGGTGGAGGGAAGTCCTTGATAATATCTAGAATTTTGTTTTCGAAATAATCAGCAATAGAGTTGCAGAGGGATAAAGAAGGGGGGATTTCCTGTGTGAGTGCTCTAGGATTTTTGAAGCTGTTGACGATCTTGAATATTTCTTTTTGTCCATTTCCGGAGGAGGCAATTGCCTCTAGGAAGTGAGCTTTTTTTTGCTGATTTAATTGAGGCGTGGTACTGCCTACGTGCTGCTTTATAGATCCTGCAGGCGTCTGCCTCATAATTCCTACGCCATCTGCGTTCTAATGATCTTACTGTGCTTAACTCAGATTTGCAGAATGCAGAACAATGTCATACATTCACCCCAGTACAGAGATCTGGGCCTAAATCCATCGTTTTTTTGCACTCCACCCCACCTTAGTTCAGACATGGCCATATGCAAATCAGCCTTGACCCTGTGCCTCATGGGAACAGTCCAGCCCGAACTGCCAAGCCATGTCTTTCCTGGACCGGAATCAAGCATCCTAGGACCGGTTTCTGGCTATCACCCATCTTAAAACAGGATAGCTTGACTCCAGTGTTGTGGAGAGCATGGGACTCACGTCTGAGCATACCCATCCCACTCGGGGTGACAAATGCAAAAACCACAGTTGATGGACAGAATGCAGAACAATGTCATACATTCACCCCAGTACAGAGATCTGGGCCTAAATCCATTGTTTTTTTGCACTCCCCACCACCCCAGTTCAGACATGGCCATATGCAAATCAGCCTTGACCCTGTGCCTCATGGGAACAGTCCAGCCCGAACTGCCAAGCCATGTCTTGCCTGGACTTGAATCAAGCATCCTAGGACCGGTTTCTGGCTATCAGCCGTATTCAGCCAGGATAGCTTGACTCCAGTGGTGTGGAGAGCATGGGACTCACGTCTGAGCATACCCATCCCTCTCGGGGTGACAAATGCAAAAACCACAATTGATGGACAGAATGCAGAACAATGTCTTACATTCACCCCAGTACAGAGATCTGGGCCTAAATCCATTGTTTTTATGCACTCCACCCACCCCAGTTCAGACATGGCCATATGCAAATCAGCCTTGACCCTGTGCCTCATGGGAACAGTCCAGCCCGAACTGCCAAGCCATGTCTTTCCTGGACCGGAATCAAGCATCCTAGGACCGGTTTCTGGCTATCAGCCGTCTTCAGCCAGGATAGTTCCTTGATTCTTTTAGGTTTCAAAACTTCTCTCTATTAGTTTCTTTTTAATTTGCTGAGAGTGCTCTAACAGGAGCTGCTTTCCACCTACACTTGAGAACAACCCAGATTTCTCTCATTCTTTTTTGCATATTTTATGCATCACTCTATGCCTGAAAAGGTTTTGTTTTGACTTATACTGGGTGCTCCCTGGTGTCTGGACAAAGCTATACCTCTCTGAAGACCTCTGATTAGAGTGAAACACTGTGTCAGGGGTTGCTTTTACTCATTTCAGATTGACTTGAGTTGGTATTTTACCAATTCAAAGCTGTAATACTGTGCCTGGAGTGGTAAATGGCTTTTGTCAGTTTACAGCTCAGCAAGGACAGCACTGTGCTAGTCCTATGCTTAAAGACTTTGCTGTAGAAATGGCAAACGACTTTGTCCTTTTCTATCTCGCCGTGGATAGCACTTTGCTAATCCTATGCTTAAAGACTTTGATAAAAAAACAGACATTTGAGGTTAGCAGATCTAGAGTGTCGCTGGTGTTGAGAGTGCTCTCACAGGAGCTGCTTTCCACCTAATCTTGAGAACTACCCAGAATTCTCTCTTTCTTTTTTGCATAATTTATGCCTCGCTCTATGCCTGAAAGGGTTTTGTTTTGACTTATACTGGGTGCTCCCTCATGTCTGGACAAAGCTATACCTCTCTGAAGAGCTCTAATTAGAGCGTAGCACTGTCAGGGGTTGCTTTTACTCATTTCAGATTGGCTTGAGTTGGTATTTTACCAATTCAAAGCTGTAATACTGTGCCTGGAGTGGTAAATGGATTTTGTCATTTTACTCCTCGGCAAGGACAGCACGGTGCTAGTCTTATGCTTAAAGACTTTGCTGTAGAAATGGCAAAAGACTTTGTCCCTTTCTATCTCAGCATCAATAGCACTTTGCTAATCCTACGCGTAAAGACTTTGAGAGAAAAACAGAGATTTGAGCTGCGCAGATCTAGAGTGTCGCTGGTGTTGAGAGTGCTCTAACAGGAGCTGCTTTCCACCTAAACTTGAGAACTACCCAGAGTTCTCTCCTTCTTTTTGCATAATTTATTTGTCACCCTATGCCTGAAAGGGTTTTGTTTTGATGTATGTATATATATATATATATATATATATATTCACAGAAAAAACCATAGGTTATAGTGGATATATAGTTAGGAATTTGCATTTACAAAACCTTGAAAATTCAATGAAAAAACCATAGGTTATAGGCCATATATAGTTAGGAATTAGCATTTACAAAACCTTATTTTACTCGCATAAAACCATTGAAATTCCATATATAGTTAGCTAACTATAAGCGCTAACTATATATCGCGCACCCGCAATCCACTGCTGATGATGTCACATATTACATCATTCATGACATGGTCAGTGACATCACTGATGACATCACTGATTACAACATCCAGTGACTGTATGTTTCTGTAAAGTTAAAATATGTTTCACATATTGAAGAATGAGTGGATGTATAAGTGTCTGGATGAAGAATTTAGTAGGTGCATGACTGACTGTATGAGTGAGTGATTAAATGTGTCTCACTGAGTGCATGGGTTAGTGACTAAACTGTCTTAATTCGTGCATCAGTATGTTTGTTGTTGTGTAAACTGCTGCTTGTGTTGATCAGTAGCTATAAGAGTAGCCATATGGGTTATTGATTGGTTGCCCAAATATTTGAATGGGAGGCTGAGTGTGTGTGTGGGTGGCTGGGAGGTGCGTGACTCTGTGCATAGATGTGTAAGCAGTTGATTCACTAGGAGTATGAGTTCAAGAGTGCATGTGGAAACAGCTATATGAGCGGTTGACTGTGCATGGGTGTGTTGGTGAGTGAATGGATTTCTCATTGCTACATGTGCAAGTAAGTACGTATGTAAAACACAATACACGTGAGAGTTGAGATATATAAATAACTGAACATAAGAGCCAGTGAATGTGTGAGTGGCTGTATCGATCACTGTGAGCTTGTATCAGGGATTATATAAGAGAGTAAATATGTGTTATTATATGTTTGAATAAGTAAGATGTGTATAACTGTATAGTTGAGGAAATGGAGGTGTGATTGATTCTTTGCATGACTGACTAGGTGTGTGAGTAAGTCCATGGATGAGTGACAGTCTGTGAGTGTCTGTTTATACTGAGTGTATGTAAGGTTATATTAGAGTCTGAAGAGGTTCATTGTATTATCACATGAGTGATGTGATCAGTGATGACAAATGAGATGTCATCAGTGATGTCATTTGAGTTGTCATCAGTGATGTCATTTGAGATGTCATCATTGATATCATTTGAGTTGTCATCAGTGATGTCATTTGAGATGTCATCAGTGATGTCATCAGTGATGTCACTGACCATGTCATGAATGATGTAATATGTGACATCATCAGCAGTGGATTGCGGGTGCGCGATATATAGTTAGCGCTTATAGTTAGCTAACTATATATGGAATTTCAATGGTTTTATGCGAGTAAAATAAGGTTTTGTAAATGCTAATTCCTAACTATATATGGCCTATAACCTATGGTTTTTTCATTGAATTTTCAAGGTTTTGTAAATGCAAATTCCTAACTATATATCCACTATAACCTATGGTTTTTTCTGTGAATTTCATTGGTTTTTTAATAGCAAATATGAAAAGCTTTAAAATGTCAAGTACGTGATAGATAAAAACATTTTCGTATTTATGCACGCTGATGTGCTTTGAACGCTGCCCCCCCCCTCCCCTCTTTTGCCTTTGTTAGTACTCTCTCTTTGCAGATACAGAAGGGTAGTTAACGCAGGCCTTTACCCCCGTTGTAATCCGTCGTACCTCCTTGTCTCTCCATTTGATTGATTGTTGTCCAAGCATTTACTGTTTTAGAATTGGTTCTCTTTGGATCATTCTCTATTTACAAACAAGCACAAAGTCGCAATACTCTGTTTAGTCTTTGCAGATAGTGAAAAATCGTGTAAAAAAATAAAAGTAATCGAGCAAAATCAGTAGGCCACTAATTGGATCTCTTTTTGACTTCGCTAAAATAGAAATATTAGGAACAACCCTTCTTGAGAAATACGAAAATAGTGAGATGAACTGAGCTCCACACCATGAGGGCTGCAAGACAGCTCGGCTCCATCACCCATCCCGCACAAAATAATGACAAACCCTATGCAAATATTAAAAATATAGACAACACACCAGCAAAGAAATAGGGTAAAACATTTTATTAAAAAACTATTTACATAACGTTGGTTTATAAGATGATGTCAGTAGTGGACCGATGTGTGAATAGATCGAAAACAGCACAAGGCTCCAAGATCCGGATAGCAAGCTCCTGGATGTTGGGTGCCATAGTTTAGAGTTCTGAATTTCAGCCTTTTTCAATGCCTGTGCTTTGTTGAATCAAAATGGCGGCTTGACACAAAGCTGACTCAAGCGTTGTTACTGATGCTATGCAGACCAAAACTGGTTTTCAGTTTGTACATTTTTCTAGATTTTTCAATCCAAGTTTGGTTGACTTTGTAGAACGATGGCTTCAGATTTTCAACATACGGTGTGGTGGCGCTGACTGGGAGGGGGCGCTTCGCTCCTGCCCCCTCCCCAAGTAAGATTTTCATACGTGAAAGTACGTTAATGGTTTTGGTCCCCGAGATGCTTCGATGTCACTACCATTCTCAAATAGCATAAGTTCTGGATGTTGGGTGCCATAGTTAAGAGTTCTGAGCAGCGCTTGTAACACTGTCTGAAGCTTATTTCCTCCTACTGCAGCTTCACTATTCTCAAAGTAAGTGAGTGTCGTTTGTGGACCTGACTGCATTAGAAAACAATATGATATGTTACCTTCCTAAACAGCTTGACGGAGGCCCCTGAGGGGCGCTGTGATGGCCATGGACTCGGAGAAGACGCTTGGCTCCGACACCCTCCCCAAGTCTTATAGCACTGGTGTAGCCTGAGATCGCCCCCGACATAGGCGGCCGGCTCCCGGGGTCCGGCGGTACTTTTTGCCTTTTGATGACTCTTCAATTCTGGACCTTGTCCCACAATCCGTTTGACCTGAAGACAAGCTGTAGTGAGGCGCCCCTTTATCGTTTTAGTTGCCATTCCGCCCGCTTTTGCTACACTGTGCCTCTTCCGCCATTCAGCTGTTTTCCGCCCGCTCTTGCGACTACAGCGTCTCGCTCACCATGTAGTTGAGATGCGCCCGCTCTAGCGGTGCAGCGATAGGCGGCTGCCACAGGACTCTCAAAATGGCGGCCGGCTCTTCGGTTTTGGGCCTGGTCCACTAAAATGGCCCTGGGACACCTTGGAACTCGGACGCTTGTCTGCTAGGGCTTGGATCCCATTCTCGAAAAGCGTCCCCTCAGCCGTGAAGATTCTACAAAAGTCATGGGGGCCTCCGACTCCCGCAGGCTTCTGGTGGGGAGCGGCTGCCATGATTGCTCGTGGAATGGCCACGACGGAGCTACGAGATGGTAGTGGTCTCATGCTGACGCCAGCTTTAGTCTGAAACATCCAGAAACACTGTAGACTACCAATTCGATCAGTTCCGGTAGCGCCCCAACATGACCCGGAAGAGAAGAACTTGCCCTCCCCTCTTTGACTGATGGTTCTTGTTGCCTGTCCCCTCTGTTGTCATTTAACAGAACTTTTTGGACTGCTGAAAGGGGTTGTGTTCTGAACGCTGGTTGGTGGAGACATTTAGACTATATTCTTGACCTACGTTGTCGCGTAATGCGTTTTATGACACGCCGCGTTAGCGCACCCGGAAGTGATCCGAGGCGCGGCGCGCAGCGCGTAACGTAAGCATAACAGGTCATGTGACTTGTTAATAAAACTTTTCATTGGTTCATTTTACTTTTGTTAATTTAATGATGAAAAGCTTGGTCATATGACCTAAAAATTACGCTTTTTATTATTTTCGAACAATATTTTTTTTTCAAACATATGTTATAATATTCCAGGCTAATGTACTTTCCCGGAAAATTTACAACTGTCTGGCAAGTAAAATATATTCCTTTTTCGAGAAAAAGGGCGTTTCTTCCTTCCATGACGGAGCCGTTGAGTAAAAGAGATTCGGCCTGCTGTCTTAGTCGCCGATGCGCCTGATTATCAGATTCTTATCGATCACTTTATGTTGCAGACATGAAAAACACAACTGCCCTTGACCATTTATCTTTACTGCGTTCCTACATATTATACCTTTTATCCGTCATGTAATTGGACTGCTTTATTTCACTTGCCTTTTACTGATTCGAAAACAGTCACTAAAAGTAAAAACTTTACAAATGAAAATACTACTACCGTGTTTTGTTTTAAAAACCTTTATTGTGAAAATGTCAGTATACAAATACGGGCCTATAACCACGTGGGCCGGCCACGGAGCAAACTCAAATCGTATATGATGAGGAGACATTTACACTGTAGAAGAACGTAACGAGCGGGCCATTAGGTGACAAGAACAAAGGTGTCTAACAGTTGCGGTATCGGTGGACGTACATTTTGTAATTAAAATACGACAGGGCCACTTACAATAACATTTTCTAGATATACATTTGCGGGCAAAGAGTTACGAGTCCCATTTATACCGGCGCCATTTTGGGCGAGGCCGGGCAGGTCCAAGATATAGTCAAAATGTCTCCACCAACCATCGGCCAGACCAGAACCCCTTTCGGCCCTTTATGTTACAAGATGATGTCTTCCATTCAGAAAATATTGGTGGCAGCATTTTGAAAGGAAACAGAAACAGCCGTTCTCCTAGTGAGTTTCACATTGTTACATTTAGGAAGAATGTTGAAGAGTAGTATGTGGAAAATCTGAAGCCATTTTTCTACAAACTCTCAATCAGACTTGGATGGAAAAAAAAACCTGAAGAATGTACAAACTGAAAACCAATTTTTGTCTGTATAGCACCAACAGTAACGCTTGAGTCAGCTTTGTGTCAAGCCGCCATTTTCATTCAATCAATAGCGTCCCCCTGCACACATTCAGGGACCTGGTCGTGTCTTCAGATGAAACGCATTGTAGGAAAAGAAGCAGAAAGGAAAAGGAAAAAAGTTCCGCCGGACCTAGTGAAGCTGCAGCAGGTGCAAATAAGCTTCAGACAGTCTTACAAGCACTGCTCAGAACTCTCAACTGAGGCACTCAACATCCAGGACTTGCCATTCGGATCTTGGCGCCTTGTATTTTTGTTTTGTTTTTGATGGAAGGGAAAGAACAAAAAACAGACATTGAAAAAGGCTCAACAGTGCAGGGCGCCTTGTGCTGGTTCCGACCTATTCACACATCGGTCCGCTACTGACATCACCTCATAAACCAACGGGGCACCCCACGCCGACTTTCGGCGCAGCATTGTAGGATGGACACACCAGTGCGGCAATTTGATGGACACCACCTCGGTGCCATCCAGATCTCGGCGCGTTCATTCATTCAATAGCGTCCCCCTGCACACATTCAGGGACCTGGTCGTGTCTTCAGAAGAAACGCATTGTAGGAAAAGAAGCACAAAGGAAAAGGCAACAAGTTCCGCCGGACCTAGTGAAGCTGCAGCAGGTGCAAATAAGCTTCAGACAGTTCTACAAGCACTGCTCAGAAATCTCAACTGAGGCACTCAACATCCAGGACTTGCCATTCGGATCTTGGCGCCTTGTGCTGGTTCCGACCTATTCACACATCAGTCCACTACTGACATCACCTCATAAGCCAACGGGGCACCCCACGCCGACTTCCGGCGCAGCATTGTAGGATGGCCACACCAGTGCAGCCACTTGCTGGACACCACCTCGGTGCCATCCGGATCTCAGCGCGTTCGAGTCACTGTGCCGGAAGAGTGACCGGAACTCAGCTGAACACGCCGTCTTTCGGCGCAGCATTGTAGGATGGCCACACCAGTACGGCAATTTGCTGGACACCACCTCGGCGCCATCCGGATCTCGGCGCGTTCGAGTCACTGTACCGCAACAGTGACCGCAATTCAGCTGGACACGGCGTCTTTCGGCGCAGCATTGTAGGATGGCCACACCAGTGCGGCAATTTGCTGGACACCACCTCGGTGCCATCCGGATCTCGGCGCGTTGTGCTGCCTTCGGCCTATTCGCACATCGGTCCGCTACTGACGCCGCCTCACGTGCCAACGGATTTTCTACGCTTTTTGTAGCCCTATGTCGCATAACAGGTCATGTGACTTGTTTATAAAACTTTTCATTGGTTCATTTTACTTTTGGTTTCCTAAAGATGGAAGGCTTGGTCATATGACCTAAAAATAACACTTTTCATTGGTTTAGAACATTTTTTTTTCCCAAACGATGAAAGCCCCACCTTGTTTCTGGATCATTCAGACTGAAGCTGGCGTCAGCATGAGAGCACCACCATCTCGTGGCTCCGTCGTGGTCATTCCGCGAGCGATCATGGCAGCCGCTCCCCACCGAAAGCCTGCGGGAGTTGGGAGCCCCCAAGACTTTTATACAATCTTCACGGCTGAGGGGACGCTTTTCGAGAATGGAGCCCAAGCCCTAGCAGGCAAGCATCCGACTTCCAAGGTGTCCCAGGGCCATTTCAGTGGACCAGGCCCAAAACCGAAGAGCCGTCCGCCATTTTAAGAGTCATGTGGCAGCCGCCTATCGCTGCACCGCAAGAGTGGGAACAACTCAACTACATGGTGAGCGAGACGCTGTAGTCGCAAGAGCGGGCGGTAAACAGCTGAATGGCCGCCACCTGGGGAGGCCCGTTCACGCCGCCTCCCCCCCCCCCCCCGGGCCGCCGCACGCCAATTTTTGGAGCAGCATTGTAGGATACCAAAACCAGTGCGGCAGTTTACTGGACATCACCTGGGTGCCTGTCGTACATGTTGTGTCAGCCATGTGACACTGGACACAGACCGCTACTGACGAGGCCTCCCCCCGCACCACCCGGGACGCCCCACGCTGTTTTTCTGTGCTGCATTGTAGGATCCCTAAACCAGTGCGGCACCCAGGCGACATCACCTGGGTGCCGTCCAGAACTCTGCACGTTGTGCTGCCTTGGGACTATTCGCACAACAGACCGCTACTGACGAGGCCTCCCCCCGCCCCACCCGGGACGCCCCACGCCAATTTTCGGAGCAGCATTGTAGGATCCCTAAACCAGTGCGGCACCCAGGCGACATCACCTGGGTGCCGTCCAGAACTCTGCACGTTGTGCTGCCTTGGGACTATTCGCACAAAAGACAGCTTCTAACCATTGTTGCTTTTTGTGTTAATAAATGTTTAAATGTTTTTAGTTTTTGTTCTGTTCATTATCGTTAAAAGTTAATAAAGTTTTATAACCTTACTTTGTTGGAGTGTTATCTATTTTTTGAAAAACGGGTGAATGGGGCCTTGAATCGGGTTATTGTCATGTGTGGGCTTTGGAAGTGTGCTGCTGCAGGATCGGACATTTCAAACTCAAATGCACGTTCTTTTTCTTACCTTTCCGAAGCATGGAGCGCAATAGCAAGCAGAGAAAGGGTGATGCACGTGTTGAACACTACCTGACCTGGCAAGTTGCTGGCAGTGCCCCCCCGCCCGCTCCTGAAAGAGGGCACACACACACCGCCGCCCCGAGTACTTCAGAAATCTTTAAAAGACCATGCGCTTGTTCATGAGGCTTAAATGGTTTATCACCTCTTCTAGAACCCCTACATCGACCCTCTGACGTTTCATGGAAAAATTACCATGTAACACAATACCAAGCCCTATCAGCTGAAACCCCCAAGGAATCGTGGGGCATATTAGCAAGGGGGTTTATCTCCGCTTTTTTGGCTTTAAAAACCATGAAAGCGGAGATAAAATTATTTCCCTATTATCAAGCTGTCGCTAACACCAGTTAGTGACACCTAAAAGGAGATAGCGACCATCTTGGGCCCGGCTTTGCATGTCAGTGATACTTATCACTAATGACATGCAAAGTGGCGTGCCAAGATGTTAGCGACTGGAAACAGTCCCTAACATCGCTACCTTCTATTACCAACTTTTGGAGATATTCGCACTAAGCGCGAATATCTCCAAAAGCTAACACCTGCCCTGAGCAGGTTTTAGCCATGTTATCCAATGGGAGGTGGATAACATGGCTAAGAGCATTAGGTCGATAATACATGAATATCGCTGACTTTTCTGCGATAATAGCAAGGTTTATCTGCGATAAAAATCGCCGATGTGCGGCGATAATTTTTGTCTCTAAACAAGTTATAGACAAAAATTATCGCTAGTTGTTAGTAATATGCCCCCGGGTTTTTGCTTGCAGAAATCGGGAGGCGGGAGACTAGCACTGAAATCAGTACTCACACGCCTGAATCAGGAGGATTGGCATGTCTGAATTCTCTACAGCTGGGGCCATAAACTACATCCGCAGGGGTAGGTGATAGCCTGGGACCAGCCTGGCATCTAAAATGGCTGCCGTGCACGACAAAATTGTGGCATTCGAAAAAAGGCAAGATGGCGCAGCCGCTGGAAGAGATATATCAACATATATCAGCCTCCTCAGCCACCCTCAGGAAACATAGGGGATTAGGATATGTCTCCCGCACCCCCTTATACCTAGTACTTTAATTAACGAAGCACAAAATGGCGAATTCCCGTTTCGCTACCAGTTTGCGGCCCAGTTCGCGGCCCGTGAAGCGCTTCTACCGTGAAAAATCATTTTTTTTTTATTTTCCCCACGGGACCCTTTAATAACCCCAACAACATTCCTAGGGGGTCAAGAGGGGGATACCTTGCCCCCTTTCATTAAATTCCCCCTTAGTTTTTCACCTTTTCTTCTCTCTCGATCCTACCGAGAGACAAGATGGCGGCCGCTCCGGACTGTCACGCAGCAAAAAAAAAAAAAAAGCTCACGCACAGCCGCTGGAAGAGATGTATCAACATATATCAGCCTCCTCACCCACCCTCAGGAAACATAGGGGATTAGGATACGTCTCCCGTACCCACTTATAACTAGTAATTTAATTTACGAAGCACAAAATGGCGAATTCCCGTTTCGCTACCAGTTTGCGGCCCAGTTCGCGGCCCGTGAAGCGCTTCTACCGTGAAAAATCATTTTTTTTTCTTTTCCCCACGGGTCCCTTTAATAACCCCAACAACATTCCTAGGGGGTCAAGAGGGGGATACCTTGCCCCCTTTCATTAAATTCACCCTTCGTTTTTCACCTCTTCTTCTCTCTCGATCCTACCGAGAGACAAGATGGCGGCCGCTCCGGACTGTTTAGAATGTTGACAGACACCGGAGAGCCAATCAGCTTTCTGCGCGCAAAGTTCCGATAAGCGAAAAGTAAGCGGACCGGATCGCTGCCCAGAGCGCTGTTACAGATATATATCTTGATTTAAACGTTAATTTCTCAAAAACTACTGGAGCACATATATTGAGACCTAGCAAAGGCACATCGGGCTAACAGTCCCTACAATTTTGCCAAGTTTCGTGCAAATCCATTCAGCCGTTCGAGCTAAAAGTGAGTCCAACCGCCCTATGGAAAACTCAATGCAAAAAACGCGTTTTGGGACCCCCCTTTTTTCTCAGCCCCCCCTTGACGAAACCCCACCAAATTTTCAGGAGCTGCTCAGAAACAAAATGTGCCATTTTCCTGAAAATTTCAGCCGATTCCATCCACAAACGCCAAAGTTATTAGACATAGAATTTTCAAAAGTCCCATAGGGAATTTATCCTAACTATATATACCTACTGGCGAACGCCAGTAGGTAATATATATATATATATATATATACAAATCATTTTCTCCTTCCTTTCAGATCGAAGAAACCAAAGGGCACAGTCGGGTTTCAGGGGTTGCAATTTATTAAACTTCTGTGCATGACAAGTTTCGGCTTGTGGCTTCTTCTGATGCAAAGTTCAATTGCGAGCTCTCCTTTCACACGTTATTTTATGGGCTCCTCCTTCCAGTGGTTCGGGAGCCTCACCTGCAACGGATCGTCAGATTGCTCCAATGACTAGGACTACCGGTCCCATAATGCTGCATACAGTCAATCCGGTGGAATGGAGAGCCGCCATGATGTTCTAAGCCATGTTCCCCTCCTGTCCCCTTTTTTCTTGCCACACACTTCAGGCACACAAGCTTGGAGATGCGAGTGTGTTTCCAGCGTCTCGCGGAGCAGTCTTGGCCGGCCGTACAACAGCGGCCTCTTGGTACCTGGTGAGTGGGTGGGGGGTCACAAATAATTTCGATACCTCGACATAAATTCATTTTCTCCCCATGTCTTTGTGACCGCTTTTAGTGAAAGGGTCCTTGGTAGCGCTTCACGGGATGTTGCGGTTTATACAAATCATTTTCTCCTTCCTTTCAGATCGAAGAAACCAAAGGGCACAGTCGGGTTTCAAGGGTTGAAATTTATTAAACTTCTGTGCATGACTGGTTTCGGCTTGTGCCTCCTTCTGATGCAAAGTTCAATTGCGTGCTCTCCTTTCACACGTTATTTTATGGGCTCCTCCTTCCGGTAGTTCGGGAGCCTCACCTGCAATGGATCGGCAGGTTGCGCCAATGACTAGGACTACCAGTCCCATAATGCTGCATATAGTCAATATATATTTATATATATATAGAGAGAGAGAGCGAGAGAGAGTTAAACTACTATTTAGAATATTACATCATGTAATAATAAAGTTCTATTATATATTGTTTGTTCAGTATATAATAGTTATCTTAATTTTAGGTGTTATTATTATTATTATAATAATCATCTTATATTTTTAATTGCCTGTGGCTTCCGCACCGAAGGAGCATGGCGGTTCCAGCGTGAGCTCCTCTGTGACGAGTGACTCTTCTGAGGATTTAGTGCCTCATATGCCGTTTTTTTTCAGCCGCGGATTGCTGAATTGACTTTGTGCGGATGCGGTGAGCGTTTTGGGCGAACTTGACACTACGGACACAGGTTTTCGGCCCCATTTGCCGCGGCGGTGCGTTTTTCTTCTTAAAGTCGCGGGCGCCCGCCATTTTGTTTTTTAGCGTCGACGCTCGCGTTTTTTCTCTCAGTGGCCCGCGCCTCTGCCTGGAATACCTCACATTAGCATATTTGTGAACTGTTCCTGTTCTATAAATGTCAGCTACAGGTTCAATTCGCATTTTAATGCCCAGCCTGACCAATTGAAATTTCTTTAATGTACTACATTCAACAAACTGCCAGAACCTACTTCCTTGCACGATATGGTATATTATAATGAGTGTTTCTGGCAAGCTTATGGATACATCAATCTTAACATGGGTTTTACACACCAATAAACAAACGGAGCTTGATTGTTAAGTCACTATCACTTCAAGGAGTCTAGCATCTTCCAATGCTCCTGCTTTTCTATATTGACCTGCGCATATTTTTCATTTTATGCCTATTTTCAGGTGTATATATGCTCTTATCCTTCATTTATCTGAAACAGTAATTGGGCATTGTCTGAATTCTAAGAGTACTCCCATTGCTAATTTCTCAATATTTTCTGTGGCAAGGAGACAGTTTTACATCTCTGAATGGGGTCCTACATTTGATATACTTTTCCTCAGGTTTTCCTGTTACCTCGGCTCAATAGTCTTATTATAAGGTGTGGCATATGTTTGGATCATTGATATCATAACTTCCTCATTGTAATAAGATCTACTCCTTTTCTAATATATTTTTTCTGAGGCATATCTATCCAGCGCTGTACCTTATATATTGCTCTTTTCAGTGTTCCAAAATGGCTAGCGAACTTCACACTGTCGGATCTTCCTCTTCTGGTACTAAACCGAAAAGACATAAAAATGATTCACCTTCTCCTTTTCTCTCTTCACAAAATCCAGTTTGAGACTATGTATTAGACGAAGTACGTGGCCTTCAACCTTTCATGTCCACTACCAATGAAAAGCTAAAACAGATTGAAGAGAGATGGATTGTCATGGAGGGTAAGGTTTTTGAACTAGAACAGCGAGTAAGCGACTTACAAGATGTTTCCTCAAAGATTCCAACATTAGAACAGGAAATTCACAAGTTAAAACTACACACGGAGGATCTTGAAAATCGTAATCGAAGGAATAATCTACGCTTTTACGGTCTTCCAGAAAATATTGAAGGCTCTGATATGGTTTCCTTCCTACAGAAGTTCTTGCCTTACCTTTTGGATCTCCAGCCATCTGCATCTCCCGTCAACATCCAGAGAGGACATCGTCTTGGTCGTCTCCATCCTCTTCAAATAAACCACATGGAATCATAATGCTTTTCCTGGAATTTACTGAGCACATGCATGTCTTGAAGGCAGTAGGACTGAAACGCTGTCTCATCTGGTCAGGTCATAATATCTTTATATCCCAGGATGTATCCAGCGCAACAAATGCGCGTCGTAAAGAATTTCTTGCCCTATGTCCTCAAATGAGACAGCTTAATATTCAATATGGAATACTTCATCCATGCCTTTGTAAAGTCACACATGAAGGACGGTCACGTTCATTTGATGATCCTGAGAAACTTAAACTTACAGGAAACCCATTGTAATGACAAAGAGTCTCTTAAGCTTAAGCGTCATTGGGTCAATCAAATAGTTTTTTCTCCTGCTATTGATCGTCATGGTGGTGTTGCTATAATATTTCACAAGTCTACTAATGCACAAATTTTGTCACCAGACTGTGATATCTCAGGTCGTTGGATAATGGTTGACGTTATCATTAACAAACAACAAATCACCTTTTTTAATATTTATGGCCCTGTAAAACCAGATCCAGATTTGTGGCATTCTATAAAATTGAAACTGTTATCAATTTCTAATTCACACATTGTAGTTGGTGGTGATTTTAATAACTGGTTGGATCCATTCTCAGATAGATACTCTAACTGTAAATTTAAACCAGATAAATCCCACATATCCTTTCAATCAAACATTGTCTATCTTCCCTTCTTTGATACATGGAAGACTTGTAATCTAGATATATCAGAATTTACTTTCTATTCTCCTGTACATCATACTAGATCTCGTATTGATTATATTTTAATGTACCAATCAGTTACCTTGCCTTCAAAAATGTGAAATTGGTTCTATTTTTATTTCTGACCATGCTCCTCTTTTAACCACTTTTGATTTATCTATCACCACTTGTAAACAGGGTAGTTGGCACTTCAATAATTCTCTCTTAACTGATCGTACATTTTTGTCAGAGGCCACAGCCTTTATTAAGGAATGTGTTGCCCTTAATAAATCAATAGATACATCAGTACACAATAATTGGAATGCTTTTAAAGCCTCCTTTAGAGCTTTTACTATTGCTTACTCTGCAAGGAAGAAATAACTATTAAATAATAAATATAAAGAAGCATTAACTCATCTCAAGACATTAGAACATAAGTATTACTCTTCCAAGTCCCCATCAGCTCTACAAGAACTGAATAAAGCTAAATCCACCCTAAACAAAATTGTCACTACAGACGCTTGTAACACCCTTCTCAAGATTAAATCGAAATATCACGGAGGCCAAAACAAAGCAGGGAAGATGTTAGCAAATCATTTAAAAATCAAATAAGAATGTAAGGTTATTGGCCCTATTCACTCAGAATCACCCAATGCACTCCTCTCAATGGATTCTGAGATTATTAACACATTCCAATCATATTACAATCTTTTATATACAGAAACTACTAAACGCTCTGAGGAAGATTTTACCTCTTTTTTCCGAGATATTCCCAAACCTAAAATTTCCCCAGATCTTTTTACTCAGCTTAAAGAGGATATTTCTCTTCAAGAACTGTCTAATGGTCTTAAATCCTTGCGAAAGGCGAAGGCTCCTGGCCCTGATGGATTTTCAGTTGAATTGTTTATAGCTTTTTCTCCCTTTTTTGTTCCTAAATTATTAGAACTTTTGAATTCTTTTATATCCAATTCTAAGGCTTGTGGATCATTTTTGGAAGCTCTCATTATTGTAATCCCAAAACCAGACAAAGATCCCTCCTTTTGAAAAATATTTCGTCCTATATCACTAATCAATTATGACTGTAACATTTTTGCAAAAATCTTAGCATCTCGTCTGGAGAAAATTATTCCCATGATTATTAATCCAGATCAAGCAGGTTTTGTTAAAGGACGCCTGGCTACTGATAATGCTAGAATGTTTTCCAATTTTCTGGCTCTTAGTAAAAACTATCCCTCTCCACTAGCTGCATTATCTTTAGACGCAGAGAAAGCCTTCAATCGTGTTAACTGGGATTTCATGATTCACACATTACTTTGGTTTGTTTTTGGCCCAAAATGTATTTCATATATTAAATTGTTATATGCAAATCAAAAAGCTTGCGTTTTTGTTAATGGTCTTTTTTCCCCATATTTTACCCTTTAAAGTGGTACTCGACAGGGCTGTCCTCTTTCCCCATTACTTTTTTTGTTAGGCCTAGAACCCTTTTTGGAGCGTATTAGAAGTAATCATCTCATAACTGGTTTTAAAATGAAATCCCATCAAATTAAATTATCTGCTTACGCTGATTATGTTCTTATTTATGTGTCTAATCCTAAGTCTTCCTTACCCCCCTTTCTACAAGAGATCTCTGCTTTCTCTAAAGTTTCAGGTTATAAATTAAATTACTCTAAGACCGAGATTCTTCCCTTAAACCCTTCATGCTACAAACATATGTTTGACGCGACCAATTTTGGTTGATGTCCTCAGAAAATTAAATATCTAGGTACATGGTTCTCTTCTAACATACGTGATACATTATTCCATAATTTCACTGCCTTAAAACTTAAAATTACAAGTGTATTAACTCTTTGGTCCCCTTTATTTTTATCACGGTGGGGCAGACTTGATACAATTAAAATGTTGATTGTTCCTCAGATATTGTTTTTACTTTCAATGTTGTCATTTAAAATTCCTAAATATTATTTTACTCAGATTAGTTCATTATGTATTAAAGTTCTTTGGAATAATAAACATGCATGTATTGCTATTTCCAAACTAATTCGTCCCAAATGCGAGGGGGGTGTAAGATTTCCTGATTTCCAATTGTATCATACTGCTTTTCGACTGCGTCAATACTATGCTTTATCTAAAGATTATCAAGATTTACCTAAACTTTCATGGATTGAAGTTGAACGTTCATTACTAAATGATTTTTCTGTACAAGATATTGCATATATGACTAACTGTACTTTTATTTCTAAATTTCCAATTTTAAAACATTCTCAGTTTCTGTTACATAATCTTTTCTTTAAAACATTTGACAAGTATCAATCCTTTTTAGCCTCCTTGTTATGGTTTAATAAATATATTAAATTTTGACACAAATCTTTCTACTACAAACAATGTTAACAATACGGTTCTAACCTTCAATCAACTACAAGACCTATTTGATTCATGTATCCAACAATATAAAGCTTTAGCTCCCATATTACAAGAATGTGTACAGAATTTTATGATTCACCCAATTCCTACTTCCTTCATACCTGATACTCCCTTACAGCAAATTCCCTCTGATACTTTACCTAGTGCTTCCTTTATATACAAGCTTTTATCAATGCCGATTAACGAACGTAGCAAATCAACTTGAATGGGAGCAAGATTTATCGCTGACATTATCTGTTTCTCAGTGGGATAAGTTTTGGCAAAAACTTTTTATGACATCCAAAGCTGCAAATATCACACAATCCCTATATTTTATTTACAATAGAGTTCTTATCACTCCCCTTCTGTTACACAAGTTCAATCACTTTGTCTCCTCATTTTGTTGGTCATGTCTTAGTGATGTAGGCTCTTTACTGCACTTATTGTTTTATTGTCCGAAGGTGCATGTTTTTTGGAAAACTATATGGTCGAAGTGTACCTTGATTTTTTCTTATCAGGTTCCATTTAATGTGCACAATGTTTTTCTAGGCACTATGTCACCAGATTTTGATCAACTTCTGAATCTATTTTATTTGACCTATTTCTTGCTGTGGCTTTTAAAGTTATATTAACGTGCTGGAAAGACAATTCCACATTATCCTTCTTACTTTGGTGGAATTTAATTTGTGATGAACACAGAATTGCTTCTGTTTCTCAGTCCTCAATTCACCTACGGATTAAATCTGATTTATTGTGGTTACCTTTTTCTACTTTTCCATCATAATCACCCTAATCCTCATTGTTTACTATTTTATATTTCATATTTCTTTCCCTTCTTTCTTCTTCCTCTTCTTTTCTCTCTTCCTCTTCTCTTCTTTCTTCATGTTCTTTTCCTCTTCCTTTTCTTTTAAAAAACTACTACTCTTTTATCTCTCATATTTTCTCTTACGCACAGGGTATATTGGTTATTGAAACAAACTAGGTTATATATATTTTTCTTATGTATTCCTATTATTTCATAAGTATTGTTAAGGGAATTTAATATGTCTGTTCTAAATTATTGTACTTCCCTTATGTTAGATATTATCTAATTTATCAATGGTTTCTTCCCCTTACTTGTATGGTTTCCTCTATACCAAAACTGATGATTATACTTGTTTATTCCTGTGCTCTTTGTCTTCAATAAAAAAATTATTTAACAAAAAAAAAACTGACTTGTATTACTCTGGTTTTAATATCTTTTTGCAACAAATATATAACAGGTTTTCGATGTGTTTAACTTTGAACTAGATTCTCTATTTTTTTCGTGTTTGCAAACCTGCTCTCGCTTTAATATGAAAAAGCTTGCACCAAGGTTTTTGGTGGTTTGAATGAAAGGTGATGGTGTGACTATTATATGTGATAAAGTACACCCTGCCATACATGATACGGATATAGCAATTCACTTCAGAGTTCCATAACCTTATAAGGAAGTCGGCCTTTGGCAATGTTCCTCTATTTGGTTATGGAACTACTCAGTGACTTGCAATATCCTCATAATGTATGGCAGTGGTACTTTATCCCATATATCAACTTTATTTTGCAAACACAATCTATATTTCCTATTCAAAAGAAAAGATATATCAAAAGAAAAGTAAATCTAAATCTTTTTCCAATATTGGGCTACTTGATTGTATTGTGAATTATTATGCTAATGATGTTATTGTTGTTGAAATATTTACAAATCATAAGTGTGTATATGCAAAATGGGTGATTGCTGCACAACTGTATTTTTCCCCAATTGCCACAGGAACAAAATGTGTGCTTAGATCTAGGGCTGCAGGCAACAGATGCAAATCCGATTTTTTAAATATAAAAGATAATCCAGAAAAAAAGTGGCAGGCAAGCTTATATAACATCTGATTAAAAACAAAACATGCAATGCCATAATTCACATAACCAATTATAAAGTGTGGATTGCAGTAATAAATATCGTCTGTTAATTTCATTGGCTAAAAATACCCACACAGCAGTGAAATTAAATATGTTAAAATACCCAGTAACAATTGTGCATGAGTCAGCCATCCACAGAAGTTGTGCATCAAGAAAATATCCACATAATATTACATCTAAATGTCCTTATTGCACAAAATATGAGGAAGCATATGCGATTTTGATCCACTCATTCAAAAGTGCAAGAATTTATAGCCATAGATTAAACCATAGTGCGGTAAATTTAAATTTCCATTACTACTTGTGCATAGATTTGTGAGGGACAATATTAGAAATAGTCCAAAACCTAGACTTACATAAGTAAAATTGGTTGTGTCCAGGTAGAGATAGACTCCCGAATCTGCTTTAGTTGTTTTCTTTCCGGGTCAGTACAAATGATCGCCATTCCAGTCAGTGCCGGACTGGGAACGCAAAGCAGCCCTTGCAGTTTTTTCAGACAGGCCTCCACCCACCGGGTGGGAGGAGATGGCAACAAGCGTCAAGTACTGTTGCTTAACAAAACTGCTGCTGCTTTTGTTACTGGGGGCCAATATTACAGCATTGATGAAAACGGGTCCCCCAATGCTCGAAAACCAAGCCCCGCCCTTCCAGCTTTCAGAACAAATGCTCAATGCCCGCTACGGCCAGTCTAGTCCTAATACCAGTATCCAGAAATTGTGAACATGAATAAGAGACATTAGATTGGTCTCTAGCCAAGCTTTGTCAAAGGGTAGCTGGGTCATTATAATCATAAAAACACAATATCAGTATCTTATTATGGAATAGAGGTTGAATAGCCCAGAGTCACCATTATGGAGTAAGAATAACTGAGGACCGGCAGATACAACTAATTTCTCTGCCAACTTGATTCTAAAATGGTCATTACATTAAATGTGGCAAAGAAATTATCCATATCTGCTTTTAGAGAGCTGCAGCATAAGCATGGAAGTTCACACAACAGACACTGGTATAAACCCAGTTAGGTGTATAACATAATATAAGTCATGTAAATTTTTATAAGGATGCATTTTTATATGAGACACATTAAGGATTTTTCAACTGGAATGTGCTACTCTAGCAATTTCTCTGGAGTAATTGTTAGAAACCTGGTGTCCAGTTGGCAGAGGTATATACCCGGTCCAAGTAGGGATCACTATCCCAGTCAGGGTAAGTCACAACACAATGCTAACTTATCCTGTACTCACAGCCTGGTAACTTGGCATCGAGCAGCCAGGGCTAACTTAGAAGGAAATGTGTCAAGTATTTGTGGAATATCTTGTACAACAATCCAGTAAATACACCACAAAACGAGACTCCACATCAGATAAGAAAAATAAAGAATATCACGAGTTATGCTTCTGTAATGACAAAAGTCAAAAGTCAGTACTTGGTATCAATGAGCCACTCTTAGAGCTGTTATGGTAATCCTTTATTTGCACAGAAAAATAGAACAGATGCACTTCGGGACTGCATCCCTTCATTTTAGTACCTTTCGGGAGGCCGAAAAGGCGGGCAGGCATGCTCAGGACGTGCAGGGAGGAGACAAGCACCACACTCACTTGTCCGACTTGCAGCAGCTCAGACAAACATGGAGTGTTGCATGGGTGAGATGAAGCATTCATTCTTTGATGACCATGAGACTTGGGAGAGAACAGGGAGTCAGCTGACACACCCTTATAGTTCACTTTTGGGGATAAGGCAGAGCTCAGCTCTCCTTCCACATAGTCAGGGAGTAGCAGGCAGTAGGGCAACACACAGAATAGTAGTCTGGATGAGTCCTTTGGGCAGCACCGTAGTCCTTGTGGCAGAGTTTCAGTCCACGATTCAGAAGTGTCTCCTTTGATGTGGTCAGAGACCCAGCAGTTATACTCAAATGTACCTAAGATGTGAGGGAAACTTCAAAGTGGGGTTTTGAAGTGCACCAGTGTCCTTTTTAACCCAGACCTGGCTCCAAACTACCAGTGTGGGGGGGGGGGGGGGGGTAATCAGGGATTTTGTAGGGACAGCCTATTACCCTTTGAAGTGTAAGTTGAACCCCTGCCTCCCATATGACCAGGAAGACCCATCAGAATGCAGATGGCTGCTAAATCACACTCATACCTTCCTGTGTTTGTGGCTGTCTAAAAAAGGAAGGCATAAAGGGGAACTGCCACCTAGCCTAGACCTGTATTAGAGACAGGCTGTAAGGCACGCACTGCAGTAAGAGCAGAGATATGTCCACTTTAAAAAAAATTGCATTTCTAAAATAGCAATGTTAAATCCGACTTTACCAGTAAAGATGATTTATCATTACCATGCCAAAGATATGAAACATGTAAAACTACCATTCCCAATGCTTGCCTATGAGAGGATTTGGCCTCACAGCAATGCAAACCGAATGAGTTTGCCACTACCATGACATGTAAAGCTTAAAATTATATTGTAGGAAGCTGACTCTTTATATGGTATACAAAAAAGAAATATGCCATGCAAAAAGTCCAGGAATTCCCTATCTACTGAACAGGAGCTTGCTCTAGCAATCCCAAGGTGCTCTTCTAGCGTGGTAGTGTTGTCAAACAGCCTTAAGCTTATCAGAGAGGAATATAGACATCTGCTGCACACACATAGCCAATTATAAAAATAATAGTTATATTTATATAACTTTAGGCACCAAGATCATCAAAATCAGGTTTAAAAATAGCAGGTTTGAAGAAAACAGTTTTTTGACACTTTAAAGTGTAATTTAATCACTTTGCAGCAATGTTAACTTAGGAAGAAAACACACGCTGCATACGGTCACTTACAATGACTTATGGAACCCTTCCCCGGGTCTTAAAGTGAATGGGGGCAAGGTCCAAGGCGGCACCAAAAGAGGACACCTCGGGAGGCACTGGGGAGTCCAGATGCAGAGATGTGTTTTTCAGTGTTGGGTGATTTTGATACTTTAAATCATAATTGAAGCACTTCTTGGTAATGTTAACCTCTGGAGAAAAAAACATGTAACGCATTTGGGCTCTTCTAGACTTACAGTGAGTATGGGACAAGATCCAAGGCAGTACCAACAGTTCATTTCAGGAAGCACAGGGGCAGCAGGGTGCAAAGATGCCTTACAGGCGCCCAAGTGAAGTCTATGGAGATCGGTCTGTCGGAAAAGAGGCTGCAGGCTTGAACTGGGGGATCCAGTAAGGCTGAACCAAAGGGGGGCTCAACTCTTGTAATACTCGGCCACGCCTTTGGCCTAGTTCAGGGGTGGTACGCACCTGAGGGTGTCACTCCTGTCTTGCCTAGCTTTTCTTACCACCAAATACTCTGGACAAAGGGGGTTGGCTTCCATTATTGTGAGATGAGACAGATTTGCATACCTAATGCGATGGGCCTCTTTGAAGCTCTCCGGCCCTGGAATGCTAATTCACAGGTCATATTGTGGGCAGGGGGTGCAAAGCAGACTCTGCCCGAGCTGGCTTAGTTAATGGCCCCCTGATGGCAAATGCCCTCACCCTTGGGGGACAGAAACCGATCTTTGGTGACAGGCGGGCGAAACCAGTAAGTCACCATACCAGTAACTGGTAGGTTTTCAGGGGCCACCTCTAAGGTGCCCTCTTTGTGCACTAAATACAACAATGCAAGCAAAAACGACTGCCTAGAAATTTTCTTCCTATATTTACAACAAGGGGTGGTGAGGGACAGAGTCTCTGAATTAAGCAGAAAGCTCTCACCCAGTCAAGAGATCAGGGCTAGATCCAACACCGTTTTTTAGCTCACTGCACCATCGCAGTTTCAGAACCTGGCTGTATGCAAATTAGTCTGTTCCTGTCCCAGTGCATGATGGGAACAGGGCAAACCAAACTACAAAAGCCAATTCTTACACTGGGAAGGAAACAAGCTCCCGGGGACCGGTTTCTGGCATTACAGCCGTCTTCGGCCCGGTTTGCTTGAATCCTGATGGTGCAATGAGCAAGGGTCTCACATCTGAGAATACCCTTCCACGCTTAGGGTGGACAAAAATATTTACAACAAGGGGTGGTGAGGGACAGAGTCTCTGAATTAAGCAGAAAGCTCTCACCCAGTCAAGAGATCAGGGCTAGATCCAACACCGTTTTTTAGCTCACTGCACCATCCCAGTTTCAGAACCTGGCTGTATGCAAATTAGTCTGTTCCTGTCCCAGTGCATGATGGGAACAGGGCAAACCAAACTACAAAAGCCAATTCTTACACTGGGAAGGAAACAAGCTCCCGGGGACCGGTTTCTGGCATTACAGCCGTCTTCGGCCCGGTTTGCTTGAATCCTGATGGTGCAATGAGCAAGGGTCTCACATCTGAGAATACCCTTCCACGCTTAGGGTGGACAAAAATATTTACAACAAGGGGTGGTGAGGGACAGAGTCTCTGAATTAAGCAGAAAGCTCTCACCCAGTCAAGAGATCAGGGCTAGATCCAACACCGTTTTTTAGCTCACTGCACCATCCCAGTTTCAGAACCTGGCTGTATGCAAATTAGTCTGTTCCTGTCCCAGTGCATGATGGGAACAGGGCAAACCAAACTACAAAAGCCAATTCTTACACTGGGAAGGAAACAAGCTCCCGGGGACCGGTTTCTGGCATTACAGCCGTCTTCGGCCCGGTTTGCTTGAATCCTGATGGTGCAATGAGCAAGGGTCTCACATCTGAGAATACCCTTCCACGCTTAGGGTGGACAAAAATATTTACAACAAGGGGTGGTGAGGGACAGAGTCTCTGAATTAAGCAGAAAGCTCTCACCCAGTCAAGAGATCAGGGCTAGATCCAACACCGTTTTTTAGCTCACTGCACCATCCCAGTTTCAGAACCTGGCTGTATGCAAATTAGTCTGTTCCTGTCCCTGCTCCATCAGGATTCAAGCAAGCCGGGCCGAAGAGGCTGAAATGCCAGAAACCGGTCCCCGGTAGCTTGTCTCCTTTCTGGTGAAGAATTGGCTTGGTAGTTTGGTCTGCCCTGTTCCCATGATGCACTGGGCCAGGGACAGACTAATTTGCATATAGCCAGGTTCTGAGCTGGGATGGGGCAGTGAGATAAATAACGGTGATGGATCAAGCCCTGATCTTTGGACTGGGTAAGAGTGGTCTGCTTAATTCAGACACTCTGTTCATCACCACCCCCTTTTCTGTATCGTTTTTGGCCACTATAGGTGTGGCAGGGTATACTCAGACATGAGTCCCTTTCTCACTGCTCCATCAGGATTCAAGCAAGCCGGGCCGAAGAGGCTGAAATGCCAGAAACCGGTCCCCGGTAGCTTGTCTCCTTTCTGGTGAAGAATTGGCTTGGTAGTTTGGTCTGCCCTGTTCCCATGATGCACTGGGCCAGGGACAGACTAATTTGCATATAGCCAGGTTCTGAGCTGGGATGGGGCAGTGAGATAAATAACGGTGATGGATCAAGCCCTGATCTTTGGACTGGGTAAGAGTGGTCTGCTTAATTCAGACACTCTGTTCATCACCACCCCCTTTTCTGTATCGTTTTTGGCCACTATAGGTGTGGCAGAGTATACTCAGACATGAGTCCCTTTCTCACTGCTCCATCAGGATTCAAGCAAGCCGGGCCGAAGAGGCTGAAATGCCAGAAACCGGTCCCCGGTAGCTTGTCTCCTTTCTGGTGAAGAATTGGCTTGGTAGTTTGGTCTGCCCTGTTCCCATGATGCACTGGGCCAGGGACAGACTAATTTGCATATAGCCAGGTTCTGAGCTGGGATGGGGCAGTGAGATAAATAACGGTGATGGATCAAGCCCTGATCTTTGGACTGGGTAAGAGTGGTCTGCTTAATTCAGACACTCTGTTCATCACCACCCCCTTTTCTGTATCGTTTTTGGCCACTATAGGTGTGGCAGGGTATACTCAGACATGAGTCCCTTTCTCACTGCTCCATCAGGATTCAAGCAAGCCGGGCCGAAGAGGCTGAAATGCCAGAAACCGGTCCCCGGTAGCTTGTCTCCTTTCTGGTGAAGAATTGGCTTGGTAGTTTGGTCTGCCCTGTTCCCATGATGCACTGGGCCAGGGACAGACTAATTTGCATATAGCCAGGTTCTGAGCTGGGATGGGGCAGTGAGATAAATAACGGTGATGGATCAAGCCCTGATCTTTGGACTGGGTAAGAGTGGTCTGCTTAATTCAGACACTCTGTTCATCACCACCCCCTTTTCTGTATCGTTTTTGGCCACTATAGGTGTGGCAGGGTATACTCAGACATGAGTCCCTTTCTCACTGCTCCATCAGGATTCAAGCAAGCCGGGCCGAAGAGGCTAAAATGCCAGAAACCGGTCCCCGGTAGCTTGTCTCCTCTCTGGTGAAGAATTGGCTTGGTAGTTTGGTCTGCCCTGTTCCCATGATGCACTGGGCCAGGGACAGACTAATTTGCATATAGCCAGGTTCTGAGCTGGGATGGGGCAGTGAGATAAATAACGGTGATGGATCAAGCCCTGATCTTTGGACTGGGTAAGAGTGGTCTGCTTAATTCAGACACTCTGTTCATCACCACCCCCTTTTCTGTATCGTTTTTGGCCACTATAGGTGTGGCAGGGTATACTCAGACATGAGTCCCTTTCTCACTGCTCCATCAGGATTCAAGCAAGCCGGGCCGAAGAGGCTGAAATGCCAGAAACCGGTCCCCGGTAGCTTGTCTCCTTTCTGGTGAAGAATTGGCTTGGTAGTTTGGTCTGCCCTGTTCCCATGATGCACTGGGCCAGGGACAGACTAATTTGCATATAGCCAGGTTCTGAGCTGGGATGGGGCAGTGAGATAAATAACGGTGATGGATCAAGCCCTGATCTTTGGACTGGGTAAGAGTGGTCTGCTTAATTCAGACACTCTGTTCATCACCACCCCCTTTTCTGTATCGTTTTTGGCCACTATAGGTGTGGCAGGGTATACTCAGACATGAGTCCCTTTCTCACTGCTCCATCAGGATTCAAGCAAGCCGGGCCGAAGAGGCTGAAATGCCAGAAACCGGTCCCCAGTAGCTTGTCTCCTTTCTGGTGAAGAATTGGCTTGGTAGTTTGGTCTGCCCTGTTCCCATGATGCACTGGGCCAGGGACAGACTAATTTGCATATAGCCAGGTTCTGAGCTGGGATGGGGCAGTGAGATAAATAACGGTGATGGATCAAGCCCTGATCTTTGGACTGGGTAAGAGTGGTCTGCTTAATTCAGACACTCTGTTCATCACCACCCCCTTTTCTGTATCGTTTTTGGCCACTATAGGTGTGGCAGGGTATACTCAGACATGAGTCCCTTTCTCACTGCTCCATCAGGATTCAAGCAAGCCGGGCCGAAGAGGTTGAAATGCCAGAAACCGGTCCCCGGTAGCTTGTCTCCTTTCTGGTGAAGAATTGGCTTGGTAGTTTGGTCTGCCCTGTTCCCATGATGCACTGGGCCAGGGACAGACTAATTTGCATATAGCCAGGTTCTGAGCTGGGATGGGGCAGTGAGATAAATAACGGTGATGGATCAAGCCCTGATCTTTGGACTGGGTAAGAGTGGTCTGCTTAATTCAGACACTCTGTTCATCACCACCCCCTTTTCTGTATCGTTTTTGGCCACTATAGGTGTGGCAGGGTATACTCAGACATGAGTCCCTTTCTCACTGCTCCATCAGGATTCAAGCAAGTCGGGCCGAAGAGGCTGAAATGCCAGAAACCGGTCCCCGGTAGCTTGTCTCCTTTCTGGTGAAGAATTGGCTTGGTAGTTTGGTCTGCCCTTTTCCCATGATGCACTGGGCCAGGGACAGACTAATTTGCATATAGCCAGGTTCTGAGCTGGGATGGGGCAGTGAGATAAATAACGGTGATGGATCAAGCCCTGATCTTTGGACTGGGTAAGAGTGGTCTGCTTAATTCAGACACTCTGTTCATCACCACCCCCTTTTCTGTATCGTTTTTGGCCACTATAGGTGTGGCAGGGTATACTCAGACATGAGTCCCTTTCTCACTGCTCCTTCAGGATTCAAGCAAGCCGGGCCGAAGAGGCTGAAATGCCAGAAACCGGTCCCCGGTAGCTTGTCTCCTTTCTGGTGAAGAATTGGCTTGGTAGTTTGGTCTGCCCTGTTCCCATGATGCACTGGGCCAGGGACAGACTAATTTGCATATAGCCAGGTTCTGAGCTGGGATGGGGCAGTGAGATAAATAACGGTGATGGATCAAGCCCTGATCTTTGGACTGGGTAAGAGTGGTCTGCTTAATTCAGACACTCTGTTCATCACCACCCCCTTTTCTGTATCGTTTTTGGCCACTATAGGTGTGGCAGGGTATACTCAGACATGAGTCCCTTTCTCACTGCTCCATCAGGATTCAAGCAAGCCGGGCCGAAGAGGCTGAAATGCCAGAAACCGGTCCCCGGTAGCTTGTCTCCTTTCTGGTGAAGAATTGGCTTGGTAGTTTGGTCTGCCCTGTTCCCATGATGCACTGGACCAGGGACAGACTAATTTGCATATAGCCAGGTTCTGAGCTGGGATGGGGCAGTGAGATAAATAACGGTGATGGATCAAGCCCTGATCTTTGGACTGGGTAAGAGTGGTCTGCTTAATTCAGACACTCTGTTCATCACCACCCCCTTTTCTGTATCGTTTTTGGCCACTATAGGTGTGGCATGGTATACTCAGACATGAGTCCCTTTCTCACTGCTCCATCAGGATTCAAGCAAGCCGGGCCGAAGAGGCTGAAATGCCAGAAACCGGTCCCCGGTAGCTTGTCTCCTTTCTGGTGAAGAATTGGCTTGGTAGTTTGGTCTGCCCTGTTCCCATGATGCACTGGGCCAGGGACAGACTAATTTGCATATAGCCAGGTTCTGAGCTGGGATGGGGCAGTGAGATAAATAACGGTGATGGATCAAGCCCTGATCTTTGGACTGGGTAAGAGTGGTCTGCTTGATTCAGACACTCTGTTCATCATCACCCCCTTTTCTGTATCGTTTTTGGCCACTATAGGTGTGGCAGGGTATACTCAGACATGAGTCCCTTTCTCACTGCTCCATCAGAATTCAAGCAAGCCGGGCCGAAGAGGCTGAAATGCCAGAAACCGGTCCCCGGTAGCTTGTCTCCTTTCTGGTGAAGAATTGGCTTGGTAGTTTGGTCTGCCCTGTTCCCATGATGCACTGGGCCAGGGACAGACTAATTTGCATATAGCCAGGTTCTGAGCTGGGATGGGGCAGTGAGATAAATAACGGTGATGGATCAAGCCCTGATCTTTGGACTGGGTAAGAGTGGTCTGCTTAATTCAGACACTCTGTTCATCACCACCCCCTTTTCTGTATCGTTTTTGGCCACTATAGGTGTGGCAGGGTATACTCAGACATGAGTCCCTTTCTCACTGCTCCATCAGGATTCAAGCAAGCCGGGCCGAAGAGGCTGAAATGCCAGAAACCGGTCCCCGGTAGCTTGTCTCCTTTCTGGTGAAGAATTGGCTTGGTAGTTTGGTCTGCCCTGTTCCCATGATGCACTGGGCCAGGGACAGACTAATTTGCATATAGCCAGGTTCTGAGCTGGGATGGGGCAGTGAGATAAATAACGGTGATGGATCAAGCCCTGATCTTTGGACTGGGTAAGAGTGGTCTGCTTAATTCAGACACTCTGTTCATCACCACCCCCTTTTCTGTATCGTTTTTGGCCACTATAGGTGTGGCAGGGTATACTCAGACATGAGTCCCTTTCTCACTGCTCCATCAGGATTCAAGCAAGCCGGGCCGAAGAGGCTGAAATGCCAGAAACCGGTCCCCGGTAGCTTGTCTCCTTTCTGGTGAAGAATTGGCTTGGTAGTTTGGTCTGCCCTTTTCCCATGATGCACTGGGCCAGGGACAGACTAATTTGCATATAGCCAGGTTCTGAGCTGGGATGGGGCAGTGAGATAAATAACGGTGATGGATCAAGCCCTGATCTTTGGACTGGGTAAGAGTGGTCTGCTTAATTCAGACACTCTGTTCATCACCACCCCCTTTTCTGTATCGTTTTTGGCCACTATAGGTGTGGCAGGGTATACTCAGACATGAGTCCCTTTCTCACTGCTCCTTCAGGATTCAAGCAAGCCGGGCCGAAGAGGCTGAAATGCCAGAAACCGGTCCCCGGTAGCTTGTCTCCTTTCTGGTGAAGAATTGGCTTGGTAGTTTGGTCTGCCCTGTTCCCATGATGCACTGGGCCAGGGACAGACTAATTTGCATATAGCCAGGTTCTGAGCTGGGATGGGGCAGTGAGATAAATAACGGTGATGGATCAAGCCCTGATCTTTGGACTGGGTAAGAGTGGTCTGCTTAATTCAGACACTCTGTTCATCACCACCCCCTTTTCTGTATCGTTTTTGGCCACTATAGGTGTGGCAGGGTATACTCAGACATGAGTCCCTTTCTCACTGCTCCATCAGGATTCAAGCAAGCCGGGCCGAAGAGGCTGAAATGCCAGAAACCGGTCCCCGGTAGCTTGTCTCCTTTCTGGTGAAGAATTGGCTTGGTAGTTTGGTCTGCCCTGTTCCCATGATGCACTGGACCAGGGACAGACTAATTTGCATATAGCCAGGTTCTGAGCTGGGATGGGGCAGTGAGATAAATAACGGTGATGGATCAAGCCCTGATCTTTGGACTGGGTAAGAGTGGTCTGCTTAATTCAGACACTCTGTTCATCACCACCCCCTTTTCTGTATCGTTTTTGGCCACTATAGGTGTGGCATGGTATACTCAGACATGAGTCCCTTTCTCACTGCTCCATCAGGATTCAAGCAAGCCGGGCCGAAGAGGCTGAAATGCCAGAAACCGGTCCCCGGTAGCTTGTCTCCTTTCTGGTGAAGAATTGGCTTGGTAGTTTGGTCTGCCCTGTTCCCATGATGCACTGGGCCAGGGACAGACTAATTTGCATATAGCCAGGTTCTGAGCTGGGATGGGGCAGTGAGATAAATAACGGTGATGGATCAAGCCCTGATCTTTGGACTGGGTAAGAGTGGTCTGCTTGATTCAGACACTCTGTTCATCACCACCCCCTTTTCTCTATCGTTTTTGGCCACTATAGGTGTGGCAGGGTATACTCAGACATGAGTCCCTTTCTCACTGCTCCATCAGGATTCAAGCAAGCCGGGCCGAAGAGGCTGAAATGCCAGAAACCGGTCCCCGGTAGCTTGTCTCCTTTCTGGTGAAGAATTGGCTTGGTAGTTTGGTCTGCCCTGTTCCCATGATGCACTGGGCCAGGGACAGACTAATTTGCATATAGCCAGGTTCTGAGCTGGGATGGGGCAGTGAGATAAATAACGGTGATGGATCAAGCCCTGATCTTTGGACTGGGTAAGAGTGGTCTGCTTAATTCAGACACTCTGTTCATCACCACCCCCTTTTCTGTATCGTTTTTGGCCACTATAGGTGTGGCAGGGTATACTCAGACATGAGTCCCTTTCTCACTGCTCCATCAGGATTCAAGCAAGCCGGGCCGAAGAGGCTGAAATGCCAGAAACCGGTCCCCGGTAGCTTGTCTCCTTTCTGGTGAAGAATTGGCTTGGTAGTTTGGTCTGCCCTGTTCCCATGATGCACTGGGCCAGGGACAGACTAATTTGCATATAGCCAGGTTCTGAGCTGGGATGGGGCAGTGAGATAAATAACGGTGATGGATCAAGCCCTGATCTTTGGACTGGGTAAGAGTGGTCTGCTTAATTCAGACACTCTGTTCATCACCACCCCCTTTTCTGTATCGTTTTTGGCCACTATAGGTGTGGCAGGGTATACTCAGACATGAGTCCCTTTCTCACTGCTCCATCAGGATTCAAGCAAGCCTGGCCGAAGAGGCTGAAATGCCAGAAACCGGTCCCCGGTAGCTTGTCTCCTTTCTGGTGAAGAATTGGCTTGGTAGTTTGGTCTGCCCTGTTCCCATGATGCACTGGGCCAGGGACAGACTAATTTGCATATAGCCAGGTTCTGAGCTGGGATGGGGCAGTGAGATAAATAACGGTGATGGATCAAGCCCTGATCTTTGGACTGGGTAAGAGTGGTCTGCTTAATTCAGACACTCTGTTCATCACCACCCCCTTTTCTGTATCGTTTTTGGCCACTATAGGTGTGGCAGGGTATACTCAGACATGAGTCCCTTTCTCACTGCTCCATCAGGATTCAAGCAAGCCGGGCCGAAGAGGCTGAAATGCCAGAAACCGGTCCCCAGTAGCTTGTCTCCTTTCTGGTGAAGAATTGGCTTGGTAGTTTGGTCTGCCCTGTTCCCATGATGCACTGGGCCAGGGACAGACTAATTTGCATATAGCCAGGTTCTGAGCTGGGATGGGGCAGTGAGATAAATAACGGTGATGGATCAAGCCCTGATCTTTGGACTGGGTAAGAGTGGTCTGCTTAATTCAGACACTCTGTTCATCACCACCCCCTTTTCTGTATCGTTTTTGGCCACTATAGGTGTGGCAGGGTATACTCAGACATGAGTCCCTTTCTCACTGCTCCATCAGGATTCAAGCAAGCCGGGCCGAAGAGGCTGAAATGCCAGAAACCGGTCCCCGGTAGCTTGTCTCCTTTCTGGTGAAGAATTGGCTTGGTAGTTTGGTCTGCCCTGTTCCCATGATGCACTGGGCCAGGGACAGACTAATTTGCATATAGCCAGGTTCTGAGCTGGGATGGGGCAGTGAGATAAATAACGGTGATGGATCAAGCCCTGATCTTTGGACTGGGTAAGAGTGGTCTGCTTAATTCAGACACTCTGTTCATCACCACCCCCTTTTCTGTATCGTTTTTGGCCACTATAGGTGTGGCAGGGTATACTCAGACATGAGTCCCTTTCTCACTGCTCCATCAGGATTCAAGCAAGCCGGGCCGAAGAGGCTGAAATGCCAGAAACCGGTCCCCGGTAGCTTGTCTCCTTTCTGGTGAAGAATTGGCTTGGTAGTTTGGTCTGCCCTTTTCCCATGATGCACTGGGCCAGGGACAGACTAATTTGCATATAGCCAGGTTCTGAGCTGGGATGGGGCAGTGAGATAAATAACGGTGATGGATCAAGCCCTGATCTTTGGACTGGGTAAGAGTGGTCTGCTTAATTCAGACACTCTGTTCATCACCACCCCCTTTTCTGTATCGTTTTTGGCCACTATAGGTGTGGCAGGGTATACTCAGACATGAGTCCCTTTCTCACTGCTCCATCAGGATTCAAGCAAGCCGGGCCGAAGAGGCTGAAATGCCAGAAACCGGTCCCCGGTTGCTTGTCTCCTTTCTGGTGAAGAATTGGCTTGGTAGTTTGGTCTGCCCTGTTCCCATGATGCACTGGGCCAGGGACAGACTAATTTGCATATAGCCAGGTTCTGAGCTGGGATGGGGCAGTGAGATAAATAACGGTGATGGATCAAGCCCTGATCTTTGGACTGGGTAAGAGTGGTCTGCTTAATTCAGACACTCTGTTCATCACCACCCCCTTTTCTGTATAGAAATTTTCTTCCTAGCAAGATATTTTGAACCAAAGCCCCTTCATCCCAAGTTATATACAAATATGGCCAAAAGATCCAATCAAGCACTTTTTCTGAATCCAATAGGATCTTCCTGCAGACTTGCTCTGTTACATCATCATCATCAAACACAGCTGTTGATGAGTTGTAATGGGAGTGTCCCTGGATGGAACAAGCGGATGTTGCAGGGGGATCAACCTATATGCTGATCCGTGGGATCAAGCAATTCGCTAGAACTTTAGGGTAAGTCTAGGAGTCACAGTTAACTAGAGAAACAGGTTGATATGAAGAAGATAGCTTGGGACCCTTCTTGTTTTTTTTTTTGCTCTATAGATATAAATGTTTCATTGCATATGGAAGGCATTGTTTGTCCGTTGTACAACTATTGAAATAGAAATACCAGAAATGGCAAAAGGATATGTGAAAATATCTCCTAAAATACTGATGGTATTGCTTCTAGACTCCATGCATTACTCATCAGTAATGATGAAATCACTCTCTCTACCTCTGGAGACACTATAAGAGAATCCTTGAATATATTCTTCTATTCTTGTAATGACTGGTTTTAGATATTTAGGAATCCTGTGATTTTGCAATGGTACAACAGTATAATTTTACGTAATAAGAATGGACGGTTTTAATGACATGCCTCTTCCCAGTAATTTTCTGTCCTTGAGAATTTAAAATAGTACTAATGTTGTTCCGAGCATCTCTCTCTATAACTTGCAGAAATAAGACATGCAAAACACTTGAACTATTTTCAAAGTTATGAAATCGCTGGTTCCAAACTACAATCATTGTTTTTACAGATGCAAATCTGCCTACTTCCAGATACATACGTATGCATTTTTAAAATTATTTTCCTCTTTGGAACTCCTGTGTTAATGCAGGAGAATTCAGAATGTTGATAAGGGACAGAAATGAAAGCCACCCATACTACATTGCTCTTATAAGCTGTGTGCAATTGGAGTACAGAGGTATGGGCAACAATTACTAAAAGAGTAATTGCAAAAAGTGGTTGCACCTTGTGGATCAACAATTTTTAACCATTAAATTATTTTGTGTACTAGCATACTAACATATGGACAAATAGGTCAGCCTACAAAATTAGGAATCAAAGTTGGTCACAAACAAGCCTACCTTATTATTATTCATGAGTTTGGTCACAAATTGTGACTGACTCTGATTAGTATTAAGGCAACAGCGGTCCCTTACAAGCAATAATGCTAGATCAATTAATATAGACAAAGTTGTTGCGATATTTGGAAATGACATACCCAGCCGGGCAGTGGTCTCAATGTTTACTTCAAGTCAATAAAAAAACTATTCTTACACAATATACAAGGGGGGCACAGTCCTGTACCCAACTTATCATCATCATCATAAAATCTTTATTTCAGCGATATGCCATAAAAGATACACAATACATAAAAACAATAAATCATGGGTGAGATTTCATTCACTACAGCAAGAAAAGAGAATGCAGTCTCAGCGGTTTCAAAAAGATTACAGTGTGGCAAGCAAAAATAATTACAAATATGAAAAAAATCCAACTTATCCTTGATGCGGTAGCTACATATCACATTCATGTCGGGGTTGCATTAAATAAAAACCTTCGCTTTCGCCTCATTGCTACCAATAATTGTGACACAGCAAAGACAATTAGTCTAGTTGTATTTGTTTTAAAAACTCTAAAAGCATACATGCAGTGTTTAAAACCTAAATTCTTGCATAGGGGTACAAGCCAGTACTTCCTAGGCTTACAGTAAGCTGGACAGAAGAAGAGAACGTGCAGATCATTTTCCCTGTCACAGTTGCACCCAGGACCTTTTTCAATCTCTACTGGGGACCACCTATTAGTAAAAGCTCGCTGGGGTAAAACCCTGAATCTCCACTGTTTATACAATTTTCTAGCTAAAATAGGGTAAATTTCATCCATGAATTCTTCAAAATAATAAAAATCTTTAACAGTTAAAAATGAAGCAGTTAAGATGCCGAGTCCAGGATAGGACAAAGCAGCAGTATGTTTGTTTTCGTAGTAGATATTAGTATTTTTTTCGAGTGATCATTCTTGAACCATTCTCTGGGTCAGACCATAGGGCATGTAATCCTAGCCTTTGGAATTCATTCTTTAAGAATCTGAGCCAGGGAATTTTCCCTACCCCAGGGAGGGTCAGTAATTCTGCTAGTTCCTGTCTGCAATTTGCAAGCTCCGGAGTCACCCAGAGCCTGCGCGAGAACCTTCGTGATAAGCGCTATATAAATCCAACATACAATACAATACAAAACAATACAACCTTAGGGGTTTGAGCGCTACCACCTCATTTATGGGCCTAAGTCCTAAATCAATCCTTAATGGCAGAAGAGGAGTGCTAGAAGGTAGGGCCAACAGCTGTCTTATGAATTTGTTTTCTATCCTTGTCATTTCGGTCCTGCATGAGTATCCCCATAGTTCCCCGCCATAGACAATCACACCCCTCGCTCGCATCTTGTATACCTCCAAAGGTGGGGCAACCGGTTTGTTAGAGGAAGCATTGGATAGTTTCAAAATACCGCCAGCCATTTGGGACAATTTTAGTTGAGACTTGATTAGCTGGGGGCCCCACGTCAGATTCTCGTTAAGGGTAACCCCAAGATAATCAAAAGTCGAAACCCTTTCCAGGCTTGATGTGCCTAGTCTTGTGTTTGGATGGGTGGTTACTGGGGTGTTGAAAATCATAAACTTCGTTTTAAGCAAGTTGATCTCCAGACCCCGAAGTCTACAAACGTTCTCAAAACCGTCCAATATACGCTGGATCCCCATTGGGGACTTAGAGAGCAAGAGGGTGTCGTCGGCAAACATGATGGCGGGACCCTACTGACAGCCAACTTTGGAGCATCATTATTCTGAAGTCTATTCAAGTGTGAGATTACCCCGTTGACATAGAGGCAGAACAGGGTCGGTGCAAGCACACAGCCCTGCCTTACCCCCCTGTCAACAGGAAATCTCGATGATAATGCACCATTTTTCCCACATCTGACTTGGGCGAAATTCACCTCATGGAGCCTCATCAGTATTGTCAGAAGTGGGACTGGTATGCCCAGTTAGAGGAGGACAATCCATAGTTTCGTCCGTGGGACTAGATCAAAGGCCGAGCAGAGGTCGGCAGACACCATATAGAGGCTGCCACCCTCTATATTTACTGTTTTCCAAAATAATAGTGTTAGACGAAAGATTTCGTCCATGGTAGAGGTGTTCTTTCTAAACCCCGCTTGGTAAGGACTAAGGATTGTGTGCTTCTCCATCCAATCCTGCAATTGGTCCAGGATTAGCCTGGCAAAAATCTTCTGGGGGACATCTATGAGGCTGATGGGCCTGTAGTTGGCTGGGAGCAGAGGAGAACCCTTTTTAAAGATAGGGACTATCTCCCCACCCAGCCAAGTGCAGGGCACCGCCATACCTCCCAGGACTGCATTAAAAAGGATCAGGAAATATGGCCCCCATATCCTCGGTTCCTGCCTAAAAAGGTCGCCCGGCAGTTTGTCTAAGCCGGGGGCTTTACCCGGGCCAGTCTAGAAATTGCATTACATACTTCGGTAAGCGTAAAACCTCCACCACTTGGTGTAAATTAAAAGCTGGGTGTACCATTATTGATTCAAGTACATCTAACTGGTCCTCACTTTGGTACAGAGCCCGAAAGTGGTTTTCCCAGGCTTCAGGTGCTATATTCGATTCAATGGCCGGTTTTGGTTCTCCCGAGCCGTTATTTACTATTGACCGGAATTCCCGGGGATCTTTGTGTCTTAACGCAGTGGATAGGTTAGCCCACTTCTCAAAATCCCACTCCTGCTTTGCACATTTTATCATATCTTTAAAATATATTCTCCTGGCTACAATTCCAATTTTATCAGTGTTCTCTTTTAGTGCCTGTACTAATTCAGATTTAGCCCTCCTACAAGCTGCGTTATACCATGAGTACTGCCTGACCCTTTTACTCTTTTTTGTTTGTAGAGGATTGAATACCTCCTCCAAGTTGGATACTAGATCCAAATGAAGCGCCTGCATTTTGGTAAAATGGTCTGGAAGCACTTGATGCATAATTAGCTCATCAACCTCAGTAAATATGGGAACAATCCTGCTATAAAATTTGCGGAGTTCTTCCGGATTATCAGTGAGTTTGTTCCATCTAACTCTGCGCCTGTCGGTGGTAAGAAGGAATCTATCAGCAGCATCCCCGGGGGCCAAAATGCAACTCCTACTGATACCAAACGGACCTATCTCGAGAATCAATGGATTGTGATCGCACTCTGCTCGCGTAACTACTTTAAGATCAATAACTAATGGCCATAACCGTGTTTCTGCCAGGATGTAGTCCAGACGACATCTTGCCAGGTTTAATGAAGGTACACTTGGCTGAACTGTCAGAGGGGGTACAACCATTACAGGCTCGTAGAGGGTGGTTTAATGTTAGAGCCGTGATCTGTATAGCTAGAGTAGACCATGCTCTCGGGGATGGGGCCTGAGTCGACGGTATGGACCAATACTCATCTTCTGCTGCCAAAACATCATCCTTCAAACCCTCTAGTGGCTCGAAGTGACAATTCAAATTACCCCCTACCAACAGATGGATATCACCCGGGAGGGTTTGTAAGAAATTGGACAGTTCTTCTATAGTCCTAGACTCGCCGGCTATACTCATAGGACGGGAGCGAACATTAATAAGGGCAAGCTTCAAGTGATGAGCCCATGTGAGTACCAGACATTGAACGTCATTGGAGTGGGTTACTAGTGTCGAGGCTGTACATCCCAAAATGGGAGCCAACCCACATAGTGAGGCCAACCGATGGTCGGCCTCTCCCACCCCAAAGTGCTGGCACATGGAATGAAGCAAAGCAAACCCCCCCCCCCCCGGCACTGCTCTTCATGGGCCCATGTCTCTTGGAAGAGACACACATCGTTGTCATCTACAAAAGATCCCCAATCAGGGCAGGCCATTTTGTTTGGCAGACCAGCCACATTCCATGACAGTATCTTAATCGTACCTGCCTTCCTGCCCGGATCAGTGCTCAGGGTCAGCTCGTTCTGGTCACCTTGTGGAGCTCCTGTGCCAGAAAGCACGGGCCCAATGGGCTACCTTTAGCCGGCATGATCAGCAGCGGCCTAGGTGATATAATTAGTTAGAGTTCGAGGTCGCTTACAGTAGGTGCCTGATGGATAGTATGGGGGGCAAGGGGAACTATCTTCAGCAGACTTTGTCCTGCGATAATGTTGCTAGAAGTACTTAGACATATCCCTCTTGTCCCCTTACATCCTTCAACCCTCTGACTCCCTCTAGTTGCCCCAATAAAGTCTGCATCCCAGTGTTCCAGTCAGTCAACCATGTTCAGACAACTATATCTATATTGGGTGCAAATATCTAAGGGTACAGGTGGGACTCCATGCCTCTCCCTATTATGTAAATTGATACTTGTATAGCGCACTACTCACCAGCAAGGGTCTCAAGGCGCTTGTACAAATACCGCTGTGGAACCCATCCTGGCTTTCCCTGTGAGGCGTCCACTCCTGGGCAAGGTGGGGGCCAGGCATCCTTAGCATTGTGGGGGCCGTTGTGGAGATTATGCAAGCTATTGCCCAGAGTTGCAGAGTGGGACTCCATGATTAGAATAGGCACCGAGGCGAGAATTATCAGGTCTGTGGAATTTTTGAGCCCAAGACCCGCCGAGGCGGGGAATTGAACCGTGGTCCCGGGCTAGACCTCTGCATCAGGGTCTGCCGCTCTAACCATTGAGCCACACTTCTCCACCCCTGCGCAGGACCCCATTGTCATCCAGTTCAGGTCCATGCCAGGCCTTGGGCGGACGGGCCTGGGAGATAAAAATACAACAATGGCAGGGATTGTATTGCTGACTCAGAATTACACTGCGCCCACCCGCAAATGTGAGCTACCGTGCGAGCATCTCTTAAATTTACCAGCACACAGTCTCCCTTGATATTCTTAGCTCTGTGTCCGACCCAGGCTACCCTTCGAACGAACAAAATGTTGCTACTGGTATGGGCCGGGAGTGGTCTATTTCTACTCAACCAGTCTATAGCTTTGTTTTTTGGGACTGATGGGATTCTTCTCTGATGTTGAGATATTTGGGTACCCCAGCTAGGACCACAACATACGGGCTCGATTCTGGGGGTAAATCAATTCTAATTGATGTACTCGGAGTATTACTTGTGTACCCATGATTAGCTACAGAGGGCAAACTACCCGGTGGAACAGCAGAAACTACATGCGTTGGGCCTGACACATGTTCAGGGGTAAGTCAGAAGGCATTACAGAACTTTGCAACATGCGGCCCCCCTGTCCAACTGAAGTTTGGGCAGAGCTCACACTATGTAACTTAGCATAATCCATAGTCTTTTTTGTGACTTTTTCAATGTTTGACAGTTGTTGCTCTATCCGTGAGAGTCTCAGTTCAAACGGTTTAAGTATGGAGAAGGAAGCCCAATTTTGCCAAAAGCGAGTCCTCCGTTGTTGGTAATATAGTTGCTGTGTTTGTCCCCTCTTGGGTGGGTGCTATTGCCGGAGGCAGTAAGGGCGGAGCTGACCCACTACCTGTAGACTTTGCGGTCTTGGAAGCCTGGCCCACTGGCCCTAGAGCAGCATTCTCCGAGCATTTAGCAATTTTAGGCTTTCTGCCACAGGTAGCTGCGCCACCATGCTTCCTTTTGGGTCTAGCCCCTTCCGTTCTCCCTCTCAGCTGGCAGATAGTAGGATCATCCGGTCCACCTACTCCCTGGTTGGGTTCTGGGGTCATTGGTATATTATTCTCAACTACTGGCAGTGGCTGCATTTCCATGTTTGGAATGGATCTTCCCACACCCTGGATGGTATCACTAATTGTGCTGGTGTCTGGCTCATCCCTAGGAGAAAGTGGGGAGCAGCGTTCTGGTGTACGAACGTTCGCAAGGTGGCCCAGCGAGGATATTTTCGCAAGGGCTATGGCTTGGGAGAGCTGGCGCTCAAGCAGGGTTATCTCATGGTCCAGTAATGAATTTGTCCTCACAATAAAATTGTCCAGGGTCCCAGCAACATGACCTCCCGTTGTAGTTTTTTTACTCCTACTTTCACGCCCGCCATTACCCTAGCACAGGTGTAAGATTTGGAGCAGGTACTTACACAAAACAATGCGTCCTTCCGTGTAAGAAGCAGGAGTTAGCGAGGTGGCCCGGTCCGGTCTCCTTCCTGGCTACAACGGGCTTAAACGGGCTTAAACGGGTCCGCCCTTGGCCCGGGCTTCGCCCGGCGCGCGCCCGCGTGCGTTCTGCCAAGAAATAGCCTTGACCAATTAAATACGTTCAGGTGAGGCAGGTAGGGCGGGAAGAGGCACACAGCTGCACTGGGTTACGGGGCTGCTGGTCCTCTCAGTCCCGTCCCGGTAATTCTCCACAAACACCAAAGTCCAAGGCAGACTCCACGAGCGGCTCCCGCGAAGCGGAGTCCGCGAGTTGTAAAATAGCAGGCAGGTAGGGCAGGAAGAGGCACACAGCTGCACTGGGTTACGGGGCTGCTGGTCTTCGCAGTCCCGTCCCGGTAATTCTCCACAAACACCAAAGTCCAAGGTAGACTTCACGAGCGGCACCCAGGAGATAGCAAGAAAGGGGAACAAAAGGGCTTAGGCAACAGCTTAATGTTCTGTAAACTTATTCATTGCACAGTTTAAATGTAGGACAGAACAATATTTACACCATCACACTTTTACAGGGCATATAAATCATTCCTAGTGTGTAAGGTGTACATAGTTGTCAACGGCGTTTTGATCCGTTTATCAAAATTTACGGATCTCATCAGGACATGTAATATATGCCTAATAGTGAACCATCCTCTTTGCCTAAGGGGAAAAAAGGAAGGAAAATACTGAAACAAAACTTTAGAAGCACTGGTCGGAAAAGACGCATGTATTTACAAGGTGGAATTGGTGTGCATGCACTCTGTGCGGGTACAGTAGGGGTGTATTACATTCACAAGATAAGAGGTATTGACATAGATGGAGAGATAAGGACGAAAAATCAGACGGTGCATGTGTGCGACGTGAAAGTTACAATCGGCGTGAGTGAGAGTAAAAAGGCGCATAAGAATGGCAGAATCGGGAGGGCAGTGACGGTCCTTAATTCAAGTAGCAAGTGTAAGCATGCGAACAGCAGCTGTGGATCGAATGAGCCTATGTGGGGGGAAAAAAGGGGGCTGCTTACCAAGAGGGTAAGACCGCAATTTCATGGTAGGAAAATTAGTCTATCCACGTGGGCTCCTATATAATAATAAGGCAACAATCACTATACGCTATTGGCAGGTGGACAGGGGGGCAGGAGTACGGCAGACTCAACCGGCAGCTTACCTGGTGGGCAGTTGCTAACGCTGGAGGGAGTCAGCCATGGTATCATTCGCGATGTCAGGTGGGGCACCTGTAAAAGGGAGAACTAGTGTGAGAGTGCACAAGGGTAACGGACTCGGTGTGGAGGCGACACAGAATGGGTGAAGTGGATCGCTTACCGAAGTTAGTGTTAACAACCAGCATAAGTCCAGGTAGCCACAGTGGGCAGTATTAGGGACGTATTGGGGAAGTCGGTTCAGTCACCTGCAAGGAGAAGCGGGTGTTAGAGGTAGAACCGCTCAACTTGTAGTGCGGGGGTTGTGCTCGGCTATTGCGGGGAAGGACTTACCGATAGTTCCGTGCATTGCTGCTCAATCGCGGGTAAAGGTAGGAGTGAGGTTGGCCTACAGCAATCTATAAATTAGAGTAGGGAGCAGCGGATTGGACCCAACTGAAAGCCTACGATTGGTCCAGGGTTACCATGTGACTCATGAGTGAAACAGAAGAGGTGACAGTGAGTGGTGTGGAATATGGCGGCCATTTTGGAAGGGAAAAAGGGAAGATATAAAGAGTGCAAAAGAATTCAAAAGCCACATTCAAAGTCCCATTATTTACATCAACAGTAAAGGCAATAAAAGAATACATTCGCTAGAGGCAGCAAGGCCTATAGCGTGAAGTTATATGCATATGGTGTTGAGTCTGGAAACATAGGAAGCAAGTACTATTGTTCATATCAGTGTGTTCCAATCCTCCTGTAGGTTCAATCCCGTGTTAAGGCTATTAGTTTTTAAAATCCATTTTAATTCCTCTTTATTGAGAATGCTTGTTAGGTGACCACCTCTCGGGTGTAGTTTCACAGTGGTGATAATTGTCCAACGAATGTCATTTTCTGTGTGTCCTTTTTCAAGAAATTGTTCCACATGAGGAGCATTTGCTGTTTTGCATCGGATTCTGCTCCGATGTTGTGAAATGCGTAACTGAATCTTCGGCTTGGTTTGACTCACATAAATCATTACACAGGGACAAAAGATAGCATATATCACATTACATGTATTGCAATTTCTCAGTGATTTTAAAACGTTTCTCACATCCTTGTAGACAAACTCTTTTATCTCAATGGTATAGTCACATACTTCACAGTTGCCACATTTAATATGGCCTTTAGGAGGGGCCATGGACCATAGATCATTCAGTGTGGGGTTGAGGTTGCGGGTTGGGGGCAGAGTGGTCTTTCACATTCTTACTTCGCTTAAAAGCAAACATAGGTGAATCTAAGCTAAGTGAGCCCGCTTTGAGGATTGGCCAGTTTTTCTTGATGATTTTGCGAACTCTCTTTGACACTGCTGAAAAAGTTGTGACACAGACCAGGCGTTCCGTCACTTGTTTGGGTTTTGGTTTGAGTAGGGTGTCTCGAGGGCAATACCACGCTCTCTTTAATGCGTTACGCACTAGGCAGCGTGGATAGCCACGTGAAGTGAGTTTGTTAGAGAGAGTTTGTGCTTCCGAAAAATAGTCATTCTTGTGTGAACAGTTTCTCCTGATTCTGGAAAACTGGGAGTAGGGTAGACTATCCCTAAGGGCCCTAGGGTGACAGCTCCTATATCTGAGCAGAGTGTTGCGCTCAGTTGGCTTGCGGAAGAGAGACGAGAAGAGAGTTCCATCTTGATGTTAGATAGTGAGATCGAGGAACGGGATACTCTCTTTGTTGTGTGTCAGGGTAAATGTCAAGCCATTGCAGTTGTTGTCAAGCCAGTGCAAGAAGCCGTTTAGGATTTCCAAACCCCCAGAGCAAATGAGGAAAATGTCGTATATATACCGTTTCCATTTTATTATACATGTGTGGAATGGATTGCTGGTGGGAAGAATGGTGTTACATTCAAGCCAATCCATATAGAGAATGGCTAATGTTGCAAAAATAACCCCATGGAGGTCCCCCGGAGCTGTTGTTAAAATTGATCATTAAAGGTGAGGAAATTCCTGGTCAGCCATATCTCTAGCAATTGCAGGATAAAGAGTGTGGGGACGGTGTGGGGGCGTGGTCTTTTGTTGAGTATTGATTCCATGACAAAAAGTGAGTCTCTTTGAGGGATATTAGTGTAGAGAGATTCTACGTCAAGGGTACAAAGAGTTTCAGTGGTGGGGTCAAATGGGGGGTTTTCAATTATGTAAATGTGGGTGTACTTGTAAAGCGCACTGTGACTCCATGGGGTATCCTGGCACTGAAGACCGCTGAGGTACCCGTCCTGGTTTTCCCTGTGAGATGGTCCCTTTCTGGGTATCTCCAAGGTGAAACCAGGCATCCCCGGCGTCTGTGGGGGGCCGTTGTAGAGATGAGGCAAGCCTAATGCCCAGAGTTGCCGAGTGTGTTCTCTGGTTAGAGTAGGCACCGAGGCGAGAATTATCGAGTCCGTTTTGACCCTGGTCCACGACCCTGCCGCGTCGGGAATTGAACCCTGGTCCCGAGCCGTTCTCTGCTTACAGGCCTGCCACCTCTAACCAGTGAGCCACACCACTCCACTTAATTATATTGATCATGGCCATGCTATCTTTGATATAGCACTCAGAACGGGCACAAAATCCTTCAAAAAGAAATTAACATAGTGTCCTAACCGCTCAAGAATTGAGCCGCAGCCAGACACAATGTGTAGAATCGTTTTTTTATTGACTTGAGACATTGAGACCACTGCCCGGCTGGGTACGTCATTTCCAAATATAGAAACGACTTTGTCTATATTCATTGATCTAGGATTATTGCTTGTAAGGGGCCACTGTTGCCTTAATAATATTGACTCCCAAGGTCCCTTGCTGACTTCTTTTGGTTCCCTTGTTGTTTTCAAGAATTGTTTTTTTATTGACTTGATGTAAACATTGAGACCACTGCCCGGCTGGGTACGTCATTTCCAAATATAGGAACGACTTTGTCTATATTCATTGATCTAGGATTATTGCTTGTAAGGGACCACTGTTGCAATAATGATATTGACTCCAATGTCCCTTGCTGATTTCTTTGGGTTCCCTTGTTGTTGTCTAACATGACTCTGATTAGTGGTCATTAGAAGGATGGTGGCCCCGGCTATGGTCTTCAGACTACCATGTCAGTGATCACTTTAAAAAAATAGTTCCTTTTTTTCAAAGTATACTTGACAGCTTCCACTAGTCATTTGTACTGCTACCTTCTCCCAAACAAACTTTTTTCATTCACAAGAGGAAAGGGGTAAAAATGAGATACCATAGCTTTTGCAAAACGGTGACCATCCCCAATTCAAGGCATTTTGAAATCTAAAAACCTTTGTATATTTTGTCCTAAATTTCTACCAGTAACTTAAGGGCAGAATTGTAATTCATTGGGTGACATGTCCACAATACATGTTAGTGCAGCTCTTTTAGATGAAATCAATGAAGTGGTAGGACAGTATTTATCAGCAGGCCCCCATTGCTCCACTCACATGACTCGTGCATACTAAAAATGCAGGCAGATACATGCTTCTCCTATATGACTGGATGGCTGGCTGTGAAATGTGACAAATATTAGCTGAGTCTTTTATTTTCTTACTACAATCATTCACACATGTCCTGGTTCTGATTCAGGACCTTTGGGTGAGGAAAAGGCCTACCAAGACAGGCTTATCTATACAAAATTACCTTATCACAAGCAATCTATTCATGTGTCATATTATCCGCTACAATTTCACCAGATATCAGTTTTCTATTCCTTTGATTCTGGGAAATATAGGATCTTTTCACTGCAAAAGAAAGTACATTTTGATTTCAATTAGCGCCTTGAGACCATCTGGGTGAGTAGTGCGCTATATATAAATGCTTTGATTGATTGATTGAAAATTGTGTGATATTTCCACAACGTGTCTGCTCAGTACATTTTATGTTTCATGGAAAATTCCTTACATCATCTTAAACCATCTGCTCAAACTCAAGCTCACAATTAAATTTGTACTTCATACAATACACTGTCCATATATACTCAGAATTTGTGTACATCCCAGAATTACATAGACACAAACATAGACACACTGAACATTTCACTAAGGACCAGAGGAAGTACTTTAAAATGTTTATTTATTAAGTCCAAGTCTAGTGCATTAACCCCTTCCCTGCGCCTTGAATTTTACCGCAGTGCGAGTGGGGCTAGGGGGTGAGCGGGGCGCTCCGGTACTAATGCCGTCATGAGTCACGGGCGGCGTGTGCTCATGACGGAGTGGTGCCGTCATGACTCCGTCCACTCACTAATTTGTCCGCACTGGCGGGGAATTAGTGCCGCGTGGGTGGAGCGGCAGCGGCATGACGGCTCCATGCCGTCATGAGCACATGCCACCCGTGACTCATGACGGCGTGGAGCCGTCATAAGCACGTAAGTGGTTAAATATGAATAGTAATCACAAAGAATGCAAACATAAATAGAGGATTATATATGACATAGCCAGTGAAAACAATGTAAGCACTCCTTTTTTTTGTTTGAATATTTTTATTGGAATTTCTTAAACAATGAGATTTATAATTAGTACACAGAGTGATAAAAAGCAGTTGAGAAACATCGATAAGTAAATTATACATCTGTCATTACCACTTCATACCGTGTTCGTGAGTGTCCCATCTAGCGACAAGTTACTCTTAATTTTCGGATGTTTAAGTGTGTGTCGCTTAGACGTTGCAGAGAGTCTAATGAGGCCGCATGCGGCCTGTCTCTCGTCTTTGTGTGCATGTGTCGACATCTGCGCCCGGGTTCAGCAGATCGAGGGGTGTAATATTGAGCTGAGGAGTGGGTCTGGTTGTGTTTCTCAGTGTGACGTTCCCTCCGGGTGTGTCTAGATGTCCCTGTATGCTATATCATACCCTGCTTTGACATGTAACAAGGTACTGAGTGCCAGTTCAAGTGTAAATGTCAATTTCTCATATGTAAGTTTCGCGACACCCTATCATTAATCTCAGGGCCACCATGTAAACAGTGGGGTGAGTAGATTCCAGGAAGAAGGGGGGGGAGGGTGAGAAATTATCTTCCTTTAGGCATAATAAGTGGGGAAGAGGTAAGTACAAACTAGGGAGTCGTTGAAAACAATGTAAGCACTCCTAACGTGGTTTGCACGTTTCTAGCATCCTTACACCTTGTTACTACTTCTAAGTGCTATGCTGGATTTAAGCACAAGTGAGTTTATAAATCACGTTTCTTAAGACTCAGTAGCCCGGAAAAATGGACGGAGGCAGAGACAGCACATGCTGCAGACGAGGACGCGAAGGCGAAAGCGCTACCGTCTTTCTCATAGAACCTCCCTCCCCTGATGAAGCAACTAGCTACTAACAAGGAGGTACAATGAGACCTCTCATCACTTGAAGAATCAGGTTACAAATTTACCTATTCTTTCACTTATTTTTATCACTTTCACCCCCTGGTCCTGAAGAAAGCTGTCTGACAAATTGTCACCTATAGCTGAAACATGTCGACCATTTTAGCAGACCTTTAAGTGCGCTAGAATTCATAACAGATTCCACAGCAGCACAAACTCCCCGTTTTTAACAATAGTCCGATTCCAAATTTAATAAACTTCCAAGTACTGGATATCTGGACTATACTTTTAAAACCACTTATCACTATCCTGATCACCCTATTTCCACGATCACTACTGCCTTAAAACTTAAGGTAAAACCTCCTGGTGGAGGGTGCACACAAATGACTTGACCCAGTGATTACGCACGCACGTGTGATACAAGCGGGGACACCTCATATACCGCTAACGAAAGCAAGCAAGAGAGAAACACACGTGTATGAGGGTCATTTTATTGGGAGACACCCAGTTACCAACCTGCAGACCTGAGTTTTTCGCAGGACAAGTGATCCTTTCCCCATTTGATGAAATGCATAACCAGATAAACAGGTTCACTATTATTGCATAGAGACAAGTAAGAGACATTTAACCATTCAAAATGAGAGCTTTGAGGGCTTGCCTGACCTAAGCAAGTCCTGGACCAGGGACAGCTTGAATGGAAGAGATTGTCAGATTTTTGGGACTGTGGTACAAAAAGAGTGTCCGTGTGTTTGCTGTTTCCTAAATTTCCAGGCAAGTTATATCTTTACCATGCTCTGTGCATGCCCAGAATATAGCAATAATATTGCTGGGTTTGTTGGGTTCCTTGTGCATTGTGACCTTATATGTCAGGCTTTAGCAATATATTCTGGATGTCACATATAGGTAATCACAAAGCCCTTTGGAATGATTGGTTAAGTTACTCCCAGACCTCAAGGATTTAATCAGTAGAAACACAACCCACAGCGTGCATTTGGAAATAAAAACTGCAACTGGGACATTTTCTAACTACTACAAACATAATTTAAATAGTTTTTGTTAAACTCTTCAATCAAGTATGTGCTTTTAATGATAGTAGAATTCAGGACTGTTGGTACATACTAACATTCATTTGTTATGGAGCAATGCTCGAGATGGGCATGTAAAGCTGCTCATAATTAAAAAAAATAAAAGGCACGGCTTCTATTTTTTTTAGTGTTTATGGAGCATAAGTTTGTTTATACACATATAATCATTTAGTAAGTAACTTAAAAGGTTAAGGGATGTCCAAATGTTGACAATTAATTTGGCTCATTTTGTGGCAACTGAACCTTTATCAGTAATGGAAAAATCTTTTTAATGCTATATTTTGAAATTACTATCGCATTACAACATTTATATAAAGCTTTATACCATTATGTGGAGTGTCATAGCGCTTGTTCAGATAGTTACTATGCTACGCCAAGGTGGAGTGCTGATATGCAGAGTGATACATTTGTTGTCATCCTATTTGGAAAGCATTTTGTTGTTGTGCGTGATTGACCAATTTGGTGTTCTTTTCTTATCTTGGGGCTTAGTGCCTAGCAGTGGGGGCGTGGCTTGGACGATGAAGGGAATGGCGGCGTGAGCTCGGAGCTCCGCGCCCGATCCCAACAATTATCCTGACAACAGTGCGGCAACACCCGCGACAACCCTATGCTACACACTGAAAGAAGGGGGAAGCGAGGTGGCACCCCTTGGACCGCCGGCAGAGTCGAATGAGAGAACTGTGGCTGAGAAAAAAGCCGAGAAGACAGCGCACGGAGACGCCCAAAATGGCGACCGCCAACAATACTGGAGACTGCTGGAATCCGAACTTGTCGATGCGAGCCCTCGCTCGGAGCTCTACGAATTGAGGAGCGTATAGAGCCATCGGGGGCCGCTGAATAAGCATACTGTGAGCCCCGGGACCACGGTTTGGGTAGACTGTAGCCCGCTGGGACGTGATGCGCAGTGAAGCCCTGCTCAAGATGGCGGCGTGACCTGCGGCGATGTCCCGGGGGCCGCCGCCCTGTTGAAACCCCGCTTACCAGAGAGGCACCAAAACGTGCAGGATGAGCCCTACCTTGACGGGCTGAGATCGGCAGAGCTCCGTCTGTTGGAGGAATATCGGCGAGCGGTAGAGAGTCCACCCCCAGCACAGTGGAGACGGATGGCTGCACTCCTGCCTATCGCGGAGTGTGCGATGGCTGCTGCCTAAACACTTGAGGGACCTGCTGGCCGACCACCGCTGCTGCATACCACGGGGATGCGCGTGACGGCCCACTCGCCCTAGATAATCGAAGAATTCCCTTGGCAAAGAAGACAGAGGAGAGTGACTTGATGGGGCTGGTATGGAGTGGGTCCCGGTAAGCATGATGGCTCAGTAGGAAACAGCTGAGTCTCTTGCGGCTATTTAATCTGACATCGGGTGCTCTGTTGGAGGAGACGGGAGTAGTGAGTGCGGAAGTCTGCCTGCAGTGGGGCCGCTGGCTAAACTTGGTCACCGGATGGTGGACTCTGATGAAAGATTGGCCCTAACGGACTGAACCCCTGCACCACAACGCGGCCCGTGAGCAGCCTAGAAGAGGTGTTGGGCACAACGGAAGAGCAAGGCGGTTCGCAGACATGAGGCAGGCGAGCGGGGGAATCGGTGGAACTGCTCCACAGACAGAGCCTGGGAGCAGCGGAGCCCTGCCTTACGCGAGACGGATATTAAACTCTAAGATTCCTCGCCAGCTTCAGCGAACATAGGGTGCACCCCTCAGGTTCTGCGTAAGAGAACGGGGAGCTGGGGCAAGAAGAGAAGGAGGCCTGGAGAGACGCCTTAACGGGGCAAGGACGTGTCAAGTAGAGCGCGAACTGCGAGTTGCCTCCGCGGGGGCCCGCCTGCTGACGGATCCTAGGCTAGCATCTTCCATAGCCAAACCAGTGGAAAGTGGCGGGCCCGACGTGAATAGCCACCACCGCCCCACGACCTAGGGAGGACCGCAACGGCGCTCCAGTAAGGAGAGTGAGCTGGAACCATGGTTAAAAACAAGGGGAAGACGGAGGGAGCTGCGGTTTCCGAGTCACCTGATGGAGCTACCGCGGGGCCGGCAGACCTACAACAGCTACAGGATCGCATACTGGAGGCTATTGCGGCGACAAGGGACACTCTGCAACAGGATATTGCACAAGTGGCATCAGGTTTGGGTCTACTGAGGGCCGACCATGACAAACTTAAAGAGAGGGTCAAGGATGCTGAGGGCGCCTTACAAGACTTGACCCCAGCCCACAAAACAATGGAGGGAAAGCTGGCAGACGCCTTAGACTGAATCCAAACACTGGAAAAGAGGGCCAAGGATGCGGAAAATAGAAGTCGACGCAGAAACGTTCGCGTAGTGGGCATTCCGGAAAAGACGGAAGGGGACGATATGATCGAGTTCCTGGACAACTGGCTCAGAACGGTGGTGGCGCCAGAAGGCCTAACACCTTTCTTCACGTTGGAACGCGCCCATCGTGTCCCGACCGGGATGCCCAGACCTGGACGGCCCCCAAGACCAATCATAGCCAATCTGCTACACTACAAGGACAGGGACTTGCTGCTTCAACAAGCTCGTGAGACGGGGCCGTATCAGATAGCGAACAGCAAAGTGACACTATTCCCTGATTTCACTTTTGAGACACAGCGGATGCAAGCTTCCTTCTTGACCATCAAACGAGAACTCCGAACGGAGGGTATTCCGTACTCTCTGCTCTTCCCGGCTAAGCTCCGGGTGGTACTGGATGATAAGACGCACTTCTTCCTCACGTCGGCGAATCCCTATCAGTGGTGGGAGACATATAAGGCGGGCACAGACGGTGCCAGACTCCGAGTGGAGAAGGAGCCCGCACCAACACATGTTGAGGGAGACAAAGCTGGGACATTGCTAGCATGGTCAGCTTACCCCACTATGCGCAGTTCCCCGATACTGGCCATTGAAGAGGAAGGGGGCCATATACATTATACCCAGATGGGGATACTGGATAGCTTTCAGAAATACTACGAGGTCCTTTACAGGAGTGCACTTGTGGGACGGGAAAGCAACATTGACGCTTTTTTGGGGGACCTGCAACTGCCTCAACTGGAGCAAGAGCAGGCGGACGAATTGGGTAGGGACATCGAAATAGGGGAGATCAGGGGAGCGATTAAACGAATGGCCCGTAACAAAACGCCGGGGTTAGACGGGCTACCTGTTGAGTTCTACAGTAAGTACCTGGACCTGTTGGCACCGTGTCTCCAAGTGATATATAATGAAGCCAGAGAAGCAGGTTGCCTGCCCCAATCTATCCGTGTAGCGCTAGTGATCCCTTTGCTAAAATCTGGGAGGGAAAGCAGTAGCCCAACCTCTTATAGACCACTCTCCATGCTGACCACGGACTATAAAATATTGAGTGCCATACTAGCAGCTAGGCTTCTACAACACATGCCTGACCTGGTCCACAAAGACCAGTCGGGGTTTATCCCGGCGCGTAATACAACAATAAATATCAGGAGACTCACAAGACTGTTGGAGAACACCTATACAGAAGATTAATCGCCCCTAGTCCTATCGATAGACATTGAAAAAGCGTTCGATAGTTTAGAATGGGAGTATTTATACAGGACCATGGAACGCTTCGGTTTGGGAGAAGGCTACATTAGATGGACACGAGTCTTGTATACAGCAGTGGTGGCACGAGTGAAGGTAGGATCTCTTAATTCGCATCAATATCCAGTGGAGAGGGGCACCCGGCAAGGATGCTCCCTTTCCCCCTTGCTATTCGCCCTGGCGATTGCGCCCCTAGCAGTTGAGGCCCGAACGGGGAAACACTTTAGGGGCATTGGCAGCAGAGCGGGTCAACAGTTTATCTCCTTATATGCTGATGAACTACTGTTATTTCTAGAGGATGGAGCAAAAGCATTAGAAGGGGCGGAGGGTCTGTTAGAGAGATTTGGAGAACTTTGTGCTTGTTTCCTCTGAGACGGGGAGTAGCACAGCCTGCCCATCGTCCCTTGCTCAAGTGGAAACCTGACTGCCTGAAATACCTAGGGGTATACATCTATCATACTGCGGCAGACATGCTCGACGGTAACAGGGGCCGGTATGTTAGAGCACTGAAAGGAAGTATGACCTTCTGGGCCACGCTCCCGCTTTCGGTCACTGGCCGCATATCCTTACTGAAGATGATCGCATTACCGCGTCTTTTATACTATTTTCCCTATCTGGATACCCGGTTCCTTTTTTCGCCAGCTGAAGTCGCAACTGACCTCGTTCCTGTGGGGTTCGGGCAGATGTTGAATAGCCTTAGCAACGCTCACCTGCCCGAAAGACGAGGGTGGTCTGGCGTTCCGGACTTCGAATTATATTATCTTGCAGCACAACTACAGATCTTCACGCAGGAGGTGGCAAGGGTGTACAGAGGCCCAGAGCATGAGAGGGATGGGGGCACGTCACTGCATGTCCTAGCTTAAATCACTTTACAGCGGCAGATTTCTCTTTGAGATCTGACACTTGAAGAACGAATGTTTAGGCTCTGCTGGAACCGGTCCCAACGACCTGCGAGAGTTCGACACCCGTATGCGCCGGAGATACCCCTAGGGATGATAACTGCACTCCCACATGGCGGCGACTGGTCGCAATTGCAGGTCTGGGAGGACGCGGGAATACAGATACTCGGTGACTTCTACGAGGACGGGCTGCTTCTCCAATATCAGGAACTGCAAGACCGGTTCGACCTACCCCGGGCAGGATACCTACTGCATGCTGCGGTAACTGGGGCCATGCAGGCGCATTGGAAAGGGGGTCTAGCAGAGCCGACGACGACCATGGCCTGCCAATACACCATGATGTCGGCTGGTACATACAAGACTGTAACATGCCTGTATTCGAGAATGCTCCGGGAGAAATTGCTGCCCCTAGAGGCGCTGAAAACCAAATGGGAAACGGACCTCGGCAAGGAAATCCCTGACACGACTTGGGTCCGATTAGTGCGAAGGGCTCGGAATAGTACGAGAAATGCGCAATTTCAATCAATACACTTTTACGTACTTCACAGGGCGTATATGACCCCGGCAAAATTAAGAAATACTTCGGGGTGGCCGAGGCAGCGTGCCCACACTGCACTTCGGAAGGAGCGGAGTTGGAACACATGCTGTGGTCCTGCCCAGCCCTCAGCGACTATTGGAGGTTGATTGGTGACACACCGAACGAAGTAACGGACAGAACATTACAGTTTGATATGGCGGTATGCGTATTGCACTGGTTCCCACAAACACCCAAAAACAAAACCTCAAGCAAGTTCATGGATATGGGCCTGGTGATAGCTAAGAGAGAAATCACAAGACAATGGAAGGCGAGAGTGGGTCCCACGCACAGGCGATGGCACACTGAATTCCTGCGATGGGCCTCGAGCGAAAGCACACATAGGTACCAAGCGGCTCGCCAGAGAACCGACGTCAGAGCGCTGTACACGGCAGCGGCATGGGAGACACTGGTACAAGCCCTAAGGGATAGCATACTGACGGAGGACGATGGGGCACTAGACCTGAGTGTGGACTTCTCCCAAGACACACCGGTACATCACACATCTAGAAAACCAAGGACCTCTGATTGCACCCATTGCCTAGAGCATAACGCCATTATATGAGTGGGTGGTGGACCCTGGGGAGGGAAGGAGGGGGGAGCGGTTGAATTAGGTTAAAGTTATTAAAGGGTTAAAACTGGGAAATAAGAGAAAAGCAGACATGCACCTTCTTATATTGTGGGAGAAACTAAACAACAAGCTCAGTTATGTGTCATTTTATTTCCCGTCCTCCGGGATGTGGGACTAAAGGCTGTGTACAGAACTATATGGAGAACAGCGTGCTAAAAGGTGGAATGAGCTACATATGTTGTAATATGTTCTATAATGTATGCCTGCAATAAAAATTTCTTTACAAAAAAAAAAATAGTGCCTAGCAGTGTAATGCAGGAGCAGTTGTGAGGGATAGGCCCACAGAATATAATTGTAGTTAGGACTAAAACATATAGGCAGCTGCAGAGCCCCAGCCTACTCAAATGGGCAGTTGGAAGCTGTATGCAAGTACTAAAAAAAAATAGGGTAATCTGAGGAGGACAAGTCAGGGGCGTAACACAGACACCTGACACCCCTGTGGTTCAGGGGACCGGGGGGTGGGGCTATTCAACCCTTCAGGGGTCCCCAAACCCTTCAGAGGGGCCCCATTCCACCCAGGGCCATTGAATATTTGTGGCATGTGGGAGACTCAGGGGCCCCGTTTCACATTCTGCAAGGGCGGGCCCATCATTATACATTTTGGTACTGGACCCAGTAATCAAAAGGCCAACATGTACTATACCAAGAATCTGTCAAATAAGTACAAATATGGCTAAGGGCAAGAATCTGCGTAGGTGACATGAACAGTAGCCCTGCACTGTTATGATTTGCAATGTACCCCAATACAGGCCATGGTAGTCTCCTAACCTTTCACCTACATTTACCCTGCCATTGCTCTACATAATGGTTTTTGGTGCTAACCTTTTACCTAGCTAGGTGCTGCATAAATGTTGTGTGGTTTTCCCCGAAAAGCAGCCTCATTTATTAATTATGCATGAGGATTCCCAGAATATCAGTAGGATTACCATCTTCTGCATAATATCTGTGTATCAGGTAATCACTATTGTTATCCTTGGCTGACATGACACAGCAAGGTAGAACCCCTGAGGGAACCTTTTGGGTATATAAGCTCCATATCTTTGCTGGGGCAGACAGAGGAGAAAGACTTCCATGCTGACACACTGATGCGAGACGCAGAGGTTCCTGCACGCAGACACTCCAGTACGCAGTGGTCTGACACTCCTTGCGGGATGTCCATCTCGAGACCAAGGTGGGGTCCTTCGCTATCCCACATCAAGTAATGAGGTTGACTCTATCCTAAGGGGATTCTTGGCTATACACCTATATACATGCTAGGTACATTTAGGTACATCTAGTTAGGGTTAGCATCATAGGTTTACGCATTATTACTGTCATGTATTTATATGCAAGCATATATCCATTGTTCTAGCTCTATGGTAGAATTCTACCATCTATTTACTCTGTTGGTGTGTATACCAGTATACATCTGTTTCTGTCTTATGGTTGAACAGCACACATATTTTACACTAGAATGACCCTGGTTCAATATATACTTATCAAAAACGTCCCCCCATTTATTCTGTGTATCTCTCTGAGACAAAGTGAGCACGAGTGACTGAGCGAAAAATAGTGTACTGTTTCCACGATCCCTGAGGGGTCAGGGTTCTCATGTTGGATAGTTGCCAGAAACTATTCGCTCCTTGATAAGAGGAGTTCATGGTGGCACTGTGAGCTAGCTGGTATACAGGTGAACATATCCGGTGGCGGTGTCCGGAATCAGTCTGGACACCGATCCCACTCTTTGTTGTCTAAATGCATGGATCCTGTATAGATTTGTAGGAACTACATGACACCAGCTTTCTTAATGCCAGGGACAGTGGCTGCTGCTGTACAAATGCATCTCATAAACGAGGAAATACATCAAAGGGAACTCACAGTTGGCAATTTGAGCAGAATCTAAACAGTCCTTCAAATGCCCAGATTCCATCCACTAGGCTGAGGGAAGCCAAATGTCTGAAGAAGTATTCGTTCAGCAACTCCTACTCGTGTTACCGAAGGCTCCCAAAGGCAGATGGGCAGCAATTGGGTGAGCTGTACTCAGTCAATGGCTCAGATCCTGGCCTACTTGACACCTGCACATATGAGGAAGGACGAAGCACACAGTTGGTTGCTGACCTGACAGAGCAAGAGGGAATCAGCCATGTAACACCTCTGCCTCACCTATCCTTGCAGGCTCAGCTCTTTTTCAGTTTCTAGTCTACTTGAAAAAGCACCCTCTCACCCTTTTAGAGTTTCCTTTCGGACAACTTTCACTTTTAGTTTTAGTAGAGAATGATATCTCAGGGTACCGCCAGAGAAAGTGTGGTGAAGCAGACTCACCCTAGTTCTATTTTTTCAGCTAGTACATTAACATGGCATACATGTGGTAGTTCTCCTTTAGTTCAATCTTGGTCCATCTCCTCTCTGATCTGTAAGCCTTGTAAAGTACAGCTTTTGTACAGGTCTTCACAAGTTAACTTTCGTTCTAACTCCTCTGCCTTGCCCCATCCTACTTTCATTCGTACCCCTTACTAACTCTGCTCTAGCAAGGCACCTTTGATCCAAGACAACAGCAGTCAAACAGGTGCTCTTTCGTTTTCTAGACCGAAGGTCTCTCCGAATGCGGGCTACAGGAAGCAAAGTGGTGTCTCAGGCTGTTGAACAGTGCAGCACACATCACCCTTGGGGAGAAAAGATTTTTACTCACTTATCGGACTCTATAGCGTTGGAGCAATTATATAGCTTCTCATTTCCCATGTGGGGTGATGAAGCACATCATTAAATGGCTAGCACACTAGACTGCAGGGGAACAGCGGTTGTCAGTGTGTTGCTTATATGGTGATTCCGTGCATTATGCAAAGACAGCAGAGCCATCACTCATGTCACACCGGTCTTTCAGGCAAAGTATAAACAGAGCAGAGCTATCACTTCGGTCATGCAGGTTTTCCAGGTAGGATCTTACGACACCAGAGATACCACTTAATTCACAACAGACTTGGAGGTACAGTGCAAAGACAGCAGAGCTACCACTCAGGTCTCTTAAGTCTTGCAGGCAGAGAGTAAAGACAGCTGAATTATCGGTCATGCCACACAGGTCTTGCAGTGTAAGGACAGTAGAGTTATTGCTCGGTTCACCAAGTCATGTAGGTAGAGTTTAAAGAGAGCAGAGCTATCACTCAGACACTCATGTCTTGCGGGTAGAGCAGGAAAAGAGCAGAGTTATCACTCTGCTCAGCTACTTCTTGTAGGTGTAGCACAAACACACTAGAGCTGTCACTCAAGTCTCACAGGTCTTGGAGGTAGAGTGTAAAGACAGCAGAGCCATCACTCATGTCACACCGGTCTTTCAGACAAAGTACAAACAGAGCAGAGCTATCACTCAGGTCATGCAGGTTTTCCAGGTAGGATCTTACTACACCGGAGGTCCCACTCAGTTCCCAACAGACTTGTAGGTACAGTGCAAAGACAGCAGAGCTACCACTCAGGTCACTTAAATCTTTCAGGTAGAGAGGAAAGGCAGCCGAGATATTGATAAGGTCACTCAGGTCTTGCAGGAAGAATGTAAAGACAGTAGAATTAATGCTCGGATCACCAGGTCTTGTAGGTCCAGTGCAAAGGCAGCAGAGCTACCACTTAGGTCACTTAAGTCTTTCAGGTAGAGAGGAAAGACAGTTGAGATATCGGTCAGGTCACACAGGTCTTGCAGAAACAATGTAAGGACAATAGAGTTAATGCTTGGATAACCAGGTCTTGTAGGTCCAGTGCAAAGACAGCAGAGCTACCACTTAGGTCACTTAAGTCTTTCAGGTAGAGAGGAAAGGCAGCCGAGATATTGATAAGGTCACTCAGGTCTTGCAGGAAGATTGTAAAGACAGTATAATTAATGCTCGGATAACCAGGACTTGTAGGTAGATTTAAAGACAGCAGAGCTATCACTCAGGTCACTTAAATCTTTTAGGTAGAGAGGAAAGGCAGCCGAGATATTGATAAGGTCACTCAGGTCTTGCAGGAAGAATGTAAAGACAGTAGAATTAATGCTCGGATCACCAGGTCTTGTAGGTAGATTTAAAGACAGCAGAGCTACCCCTCAGGTCACTTAAATCTTTCAGGTAGAGAGGAAAGGCAGCCGAGATATTGATAAGGTCACTCAGGTCTTGCAGGAAGAATGTAAAGACAGTAGGCACTCAGGTCTTGCAGGGAGAGCGTGAAAAGAGCAGAACTATAGCCCAGGTCACATATTTCTTGTAGGTTTAGTACAAACACCTAGAGCTGTCACTCAAGTGTTGAAAGTAGAGTGTAAAGACAGCAGAGCTATCACTTGGGTTATATAGGTCTTGCAGTTAAATATAAAGACCGCAGCTCTATTGCACAGGTCACACGGTCCTTACAGTTGAAAGCTGCTGTGCTTCAACTGATTCCCTTCACAAAGAATGCTGCAAGTTCTAACCTTGGTTTTGTAGACCCACATATGCTTTGATTGCATTCTTCTTGCACATTAATTTGTTAGGAATAGAAGTGTAGACAGAACTATCTTTTTTTATTGTTCCCATGACTCCCTGGAGAGCACTTTTGATGATGTTGTTTCTCTGGGCTACAGAAACCTCTTTCATGCAGAGGAAGATTTCATTAACAATGCTGTGAACCTGCCAGGTATCTTGTAATACAGAGAATTTAGAGACATATTTGACGGCCAGTTGCCAGTCTGTATATCCCTAGACATTCCTTTCACGGCTCCAGGTCCTCGCTGAAGCATGCTCTGTAGATTTTTCTACTGCTGTCCTTGATCTGTATTTGATGTGTGTTTCCCTGCGGAGTGGTTTGTTTTTGCTCTTCTCATTACAGGAGGTTCTTTAGGAGGTGATGTAGCCCTTCACTACTTTTGGTTACAGTGATTATTCCTTCCATATCATGTCTAGTGAGAGGATGCATTCCATTGAGTTGGTGTTCACTATGATGATGCTCAGATCCTGTGGAGGAAGGAAGGGTGAATTGTCTAGTGCACTAACCTGTCAGTACTGGCCACTGCTCCTTAGATCCTGAGGAGTCACCCTGCATAATGTAGTGACTTTTGTTTCAACTGTTTCTAAAGGACTGATCACTATAGAAACATTTGGCCTGAAGCTGCGTGTGGTACTGGAAATCCAAAAAACGAAACAATCTTAAATGGTCCCGTTGCTAGGAAACTGCTTCTCAAGACTCACTTCCAGGAAATGTCAGCTGATGACAGGGATCTTCTCTGAGTGACTGTCAGGTCCTGTCGGGTAAGCAAGCATCCCACCCTCTTGCGATCACCGCTATTCCTCGCTATAAACTGAAGGCCTGGGGCCTCATTTATGAAAAGTGACGCATCGCTGCGTGAAAACAGCGATGCATCACTTTTCACAGCGCACTCCTTGCGACACCAATGATGCGTCATATTTAATGTATGACGCATCATGTCGCAAGGACTTACAGATACGTCAGTATTTCTGACGCATCTGTAAGCGCAAAAGTGACGAATTGCTGGAGTGTGTCACAAAAGTGACGCAACTCCAGCAATGCATCCTTTCACATGGGGCAAGCCCCATGTGAAAGGACTTGCGTCAGTCTTACGCCTGCTGTGAGGCAGGCGCAAGAAGTGACGCATCGGCAGCGCAAAACTGACGCAAGGCCTCATAAATAAGGGCCCAAGAGTTTTAAGAAAAACACATACAAAAACGCATTTAAATTGGAGTTCCGCTACCCTACCCACCAAGCATTTGTATTTTAAATATACACGGATGCAAACTTGTACAGGCTGCAGAATGAAGGACACACAATGGCTGTTCTGAAACGCAACATTAACCCGAAGAGCAGAAGGAAAAAGAACTCAACCCATCATTGAGAGAGTGAGAAGGCAAGGCTTCTCCAAACGCACAGACCGCGAAGAACTAGAGAATTTATATGTGAAAGGGCCCTCTGCCCCCTGTCTAGCCGCGTAGATTATTTCTTACAAATTGTTTTCTTATTTCGAGACTAAAAAGGGGGTGAAGAATCAGAGTGATGCAGAGGAAAGGGAAAGAACATATCAGAAAAAGATGCTAGTCAGCTTCTTATTAATAAATAAAATAATGAGATGCCTGGTTAAGCAGATGGGCCTTGAGACAAGCAGCCACGTGGGAGTTCAGAGAGAGGACGCTTGATTTGTAGCCATTTGTCCATTATTAATTTAACACACTCCCAATGTGTTTGGGATTAGGGGTTAGGGAAATAGGAGTTGCAAATAAGGTTCAGAAGTTCCAATTGTGAGAAAATAAGGAACAGACGTTTCCACCCCTGGGCATAAGACAATTGTATGGTTAGAGCAGCCTCCTTGTGCTCACCGAGAGGAAAATGCAATTATCGCAGCATTAAGGGCCCTTCCGGTCGCTGAATTATACTGCAACATGTCTCAAAACCCCAGCTGAAATCATCAGACAAAGGAACATTTTAGAATCCTTATTGCTGGTGATTTTTTTAGCGATGCAGAACTTGGTGAGAACTGTACATTTCTCTTCACTTTAAGGGCCAGATGCTGGTGGGCAAATAGCGAGCACTAACACTGAAATTCGCAGAAGCGAAGAACCTGATGGGGGTGACAGATGTGATAGTGGACTGATTGGAGTCTTTTCGTTGCAGCAGAAGGGTCGGAGTTGTGACTGGGCCGGAGAATGCCGAAGGAACAGCAGTGGAGCATATGTTACCTCAGGGGTCGGGCTTATGTCAACTGTTTTATAATCTCTATGACCAACCCATCCACCGGCTCCTGCAGGAGTTGCCAGTTAAGTGCATGAAATGCTCGAATGATACGCAGGTAGCATTTCGTCTCTACCAGGTAAAGATCATACTTGAGCGATGGAAGTGTTTCCTCGAAATGTATATATATATATATAGGTGAAGCCCACTGAGGCGTGTCCTTTAAGTATTTAAGTGTTCCTCATATGCTGCTTTGATTTCCAGGTGCTGAGCCAGTGAACAAGGGCGTTCTGCTGCCCGAAACGACTATGGCGTACTCTTTCAACTGAGAGCACGTTTCATTGCTGCCCACAATAAAGGCGGTGTTTGCTTCAAAGTGTGTTGGCGTATTCAACGAGGGCAACCTTTGTGTACATGGATTTAAAGAGCGGCGCACCTCGCCGTGAATATGCCCTGCCGCGGATGGAGCGGACGTGCAGTACCAAAGAAAAAGCTGGTGCTGCGAGGATTTTGAAGCCCGAATATTGTGGGGTTTGATTTGGTAGTGGTAATGATGTTTCCATTGAGGTGAGCCCCCTTGGGATTTAATTATAAACACTGGAAATTCTGGCTGCACCCACTGTGGGTAATGAAGGAACCACATGAACCATGATGCAATGGGGCAGGTGCAGCCCACTGAGTCGTGTCCTTTAAGTATTCAAGTGTTCCTCACATGCTGCTTTGATTTCCAGGTGCTGAGCCAGTGAACAAGGGTGTTCTGCTGCCGAAACGCGTATCGCGAACTCTTTCAACTGAGAGCACGTTTTGTCAGGCTCCACGCTGCAGGATCCGGTTGTAGCACATAGAACTCCACCTCCCGACCTCACCAACACACTGTTGCTTAAAAACACAGTGAGTTCGAGGGATAGGGCGAGGGAAAATAAAACAGAACAAGGAGGGGACGGAAGGGGACTGCAGGGAAGGGACAGCTGAAAGACAAGAAAAAAGGTATGCACAGGTTAAAGACAATCACAACTTAACCTACTCTCATTTCATTCTCGCTAAACATATCACTAAGGTTCACCTTTGTGAATGAAGTGTTCTCCACCTCTTCCCTGTAACCGTGGAAGTCGGATATCAATACCTCTAGTCCCTGAGGAATACAAAAAAGCAGGTTATTCTCATGTAACATAAAGAACCCCTTTAGGTATTCTTTGTACTTTCTGCAACGTACCCCTCCTTGTATTAGATGATATCCTTAAGCTGCTTCCGAAACATATCACAAACCCAAGTGTATAAAGAATGAAATAATACGTGAAGTGCACGAAGTCTCTCCAAAGAATAAGCAACAAGTTCCAACTTAGACACGGCAAGACGTAGCTTCCTACTACAGTCCTCCGCTTTAATAGATAATAATCCACTGGATTCCAAATGAAGGCACAACTCCAAACACGGCAAGGTGTAGAGCCCCACTACCTTCCGCTTTGGCACTTAGCTTAATAGCCACTAGTGACTTTCTTCAGAACTGTAGCGTGTAGAAAAGAATCCCCACAACGCTCCGCTCTAGTATTGCCCCAGTAAAGACACCTACACAGCCGTGCAAGTTAATCAGTCGTGGATCCAGTTCAAAAGCTCCTCGAAGAGCATAAACAAAAGAACACCGGAAAACGCGATTTTATCTCGCGCTACCCGTAACTTACAGAGCCTTTGAGATTCGTCTCACAAGTTCGTTCCTTCACGGAAGCATACTCCAGCCAAAATTGAAAAGCCCAGAAACGCTGCTTTCCGTCTCCGCTACAGAGACGCCCTGGAACCGCCTTGCTACCCTGGAACCTATGAGTCAGCCGGCAGCAGTCCGAAGGCGGGTCGAGTAAACAAACCAATGCGTGTCTTCTTCACACGCTAAAAACAGCTCCGCTAGGCAATCAACGTTACCCAATGAACCAAACAGGAACACGTTAGGAGTTAACATAGACTAGGATACTAAAACGTCTGTAGCACAAAATTACGAGCATTGGTGAAAGGTTCCGCCCCTCGTTATATAGTGCCACTCCCACCTTTAGGACTTCTGGGTGATGTAGTCCTTAACTGTCAGGTAGGCGCCTTGGTAAATCCTGACACGTTTCATTGCTGCCCACAACAAAGTGTGTTGGCGTATTCAACTAGAGCAACCTTTGTGTGCAGGGATATATATATATTTTTATATATATATATATATATATTTCACCAAAGTTATCCTCTTGCATGAAAAGCGCTCCACAGCGGGTGCTCTGCCCAGGGGCCAGATTCTGGCCCAGTTTTTTAATATTTTAGAACAAAGGAGGCGGCACTACCGGATGGATTTTAAGATTTTTTTATTCAGCGTTTCAGGTAGGGTGAAACGCTGAATTAAAAAGCTTAAAATCCATACGGAAGTGCCGCCTCCTTTGTTCTAAAATATATATATATATATATATCTATATATCTATATATCTATATCTATATATCCGCAGTGGAGCTTTGGAGAAGTCGGAGGACATCGACGAAGCACCGTGTGGATCCCAGACGGGTAAGCCAACCAGTCCGTGAGTGCCGATTCACTGGCTAACCATTTTGCGGATGAAAGAAGAGCTGCGCTATCAGTACTGAAAGGCTGCTGGGGATCGTATTTCCGTTCCCCGGTGAAAGGCATTGGGTTTATTGTTCGAAGCAGAATGTCCTTACCAGCAGAGGCTTTAAGGAACCGGGAGGCATTGGCAGAGGAAATGTTTGTTAATTTGCCGACGCTGAAAACCAAAAATGACAACGCTAAGGCAAATGAAAAAACGACGGATTTGAAAAGCAAAATGAAACGCTTGGAGAAACTTTTAAGAACTGAAACCACCAAATGGTGGGAGCACCGTTCATTGCAAAAATATAAAGATGTGGGGCGTGTGCCTAGGGGATTAAGGATACTCACAGCGCCATCTTTTGAGAATCCCAATCCCCTCCTGTTGAAAGAGTGGGCCACGATGAATTTAGACGCCTCAATGAACATGGTTTGTTTGCTCATAAAATATGCTGAGATTGACCGCATAGAAATCATTAAGCAAATAGAGGAATTAAATAAGGAGTTGGAAATGGAAGAAGACAAAGAATTCATCAAAAAACAAAGAGAGGAGATAGACGCCAGGCTGGTAAAACACCAGGAAACAATTAGCCAGCGCAAGCAATATAAGTTTGCACGAGATAAAAATGACTACGAAACTGGTAGGATTTTCACGTTTGCGCGCAAATTTGATAACGTAAAAAGACAAGCACTGGCAGCAAAAAATGTTGAGGCAACAGGTGGTAATGAGCAAAGATTGGAGACATCAGAACCAGAAATGAGCTCTAGAAGTAGCAGTTATGATTCAGATGAAGGGGCAGCAGGAGGCACTAATCGAGGATTAGTTCCTACCAAATATACACCATCTGAGGAATTGGGTTTTCTCGTGGAGGACAGACACAAAACGCTGCGACCGCTAACCCGCCAACAGCGGAAACTAAACGAAGAAAAGCAAACAAAAAGCGCAGCGCAAGGAGAAAACTCAAAAGGCAGAGGCTTTGCAAAGAGAGGCAGAGGGCAAGGGAAGAAATGGTAATGGCTGCATCCAACCCTACCCTAGATAATCTAACAGAGGCCCATAATCAGATGTTAAACATAACCGCTAACATAACAGCAGCACAGGACAACACTGTCATCAATCTGTCCGACACCACCCTATCCAAAGCAGAGATGCAACTCCTCTCTTTGGGTCTGTCTTATTGTCCAAAAAATTCTTTTAACTACGTGCAGACACGCATAGATGTCTTCAAATTCATCCGCAAACTAAAATTGAGGAAGCATTTCAAATTAAATAATGCTCAGGTTCGGGCAACAAACATTACTAACCAAACCCAACCTTCAAAAGTGTTTCTGATCTCAGATGTGAACGCTTTGAAAGTGGCAAACGAACTGGCACAAAATGTGGAGTTTGAACCAGGCTCCACCCAGGAGAATCTTTCCAGGGCTGGGATTTCAATGAATCAACCATGTGTGACATCCTTCAAGCCCCCGTCCACTTTCTGTCCTATCATGCCGAAAGACAACATCGATGCTTTCTGTGACATAGTTGTGGAGGATTTGAAAGGATTAGGAATGAGCACTGCACGTAGAAAGAAAAGAATCAAATACATGGAAAGACAATACCAAAGATTAATGAAGAAGTTAGGGAGTGATTCGAACCTTATAATTAATAAATCCGACAAGGGTGGCAACACTGTCATCTGGCCAAGGGACTTGTACATGGCAGAAGCGGAAAAACATTTAAGCGATACCACCTGCTACAGAAAAGGTAGCTTTAATGATATCAAGAGCTTGAAAGAGAAGACCTACAAAGAATTGAATCAGTGGAAGCATCTTGGTTTATTGAGCAAACAAGAGCACGCCTTTTTGAAAAACGATTTCCCTGTCACTCCTTTCTTTTATTTAATTCCTAAAATTCACAAACAAACATTGCCGGTCCCAGGGCGTCCTATTATCTCCGCCCAAGGGAGTTTACTGGAGTCTATTTCAAGATATGTCGATCAATTCCTGCACGAGTATGTGGAAAATTTACCATCCTTCATAAAAGACACTGGCCATTTCCTCTCTAAAATTAACAGTATCAAGTGGGAAAATGACTTTATTTTGATTGCTTTAGACATTAATTCGCTATACACTAGCATCTCGCATAAGGACGGTTTAAATGCAGTAAGATACTATTTAAACAAACGTAGCATATCTTACAGTCAACATAGCAATATGTTAATGAGTATGCTTGAATTATGTCTGAACAATAATTACTTCCTGTATAATCGGGAGGTTTACCAGCAGCTGAGAGGGGTGGCTATGGGGGCATGCTTCTCTCCCACCTACGCATGTTTGCATGTGGGGTGGTGGGAGGAGCATGTCCTCAAGAAAACACTCGCCGATTGTTTTCCCAATTGCTTGGTACATTTCTGGCGATTCATTGACGACATATGTATGATTTGGAGAGGGTCGTTGGAGTCAGCTAATGAATTCGTCAATATGATTAATGTTAATGACCTCAATTTAGGTTTCACCTCACAGATCAGTACACACCTCATCCAATTTCTTGATGTGGAGATTTACATCGAGAATGGGAGATTACACACTCGCCTGCACAGGAAAGCTACAGCGGGCAACGCTATACTGCACGCAAGTAGCTCCCATCCCAACCATTTGATTAGAAGCATCCCTTATGGTGAGTTTCTTAGGATGAGGAGAATCTGCAGCACCCCATTAGATTTGGAACGATGTCAGAATGAGGCGTTGGAAAGATTCTGTGCCCGAGGGTATGATGTGGCCCTTTTGTTAGAGGCGAAAGACAGAGCCAACCAACTGGACAGGGACAATTATTTAGCCTCCATTAATGTGGATGTTACTCCTAGTCCACATGAAAGGGATGTTGAGACCCAGGCTAACAACATCAGTCTGATAACCACATTCAATGAAGATCACAAAAAAGTGAGAGGAATTTTGAAAAAGCATTGGCCCCTTTTAAAGACAGATATTACTCTGGCCCCCCTTATACCAGCTGAACCAGGGGTGGTGTTTAGAAGAGCTCCATCCATGAGGGACATGTTGGTTAAATCCAGTCCGGAGGTAATAATGAAACCTCATCGAATTTCCAACAAATGCGGTTTTTTTAAATGTATATCTTGCAGGGCCTGCAAATTTGGTGTAAATACCAGTGAGTATTGCTCTGCTTTTGACCCTATTCCTATCAAGATCAGGGATCATTTCACCTGCCGCACGGACTTTGCAGTATACGTGCTCCAATGTACCTGTGGCCTCAGGTACGTTGGCAGCACTAAACTGCAGGCTTTTAACCGCATTCTGCAACACCTACGGGCTGTGGTCAATTCGGATGGTAATTATCCGGTAGCCCGGCACTTCGAATTGGTCCACAATAAGAACCTAAATGAATTAAGATATTTTATCATTGATGCGGTGCCGAAAAACATCAGAGGGGGAAACAGGGAGAAAGCGTTAAGGCAGCTTGAGAGTAAGTACATCGTATTACTCGATACCAGAATCCCTAACGGATTAAACACGGGGGAGGATCTTTACTGCTTCCTCTAGAGGTAGCAGCACAGTGAGCTATGTTAGTCACTCTGTCATAGCACCCACGAACAAGTATCCGTTTGGATAGAGCTAGGGGTAGGAGAGTTTTGTCATACACAACACCAAGGGGACATGGATTGCTATTCTGACTAACTAACCTTGGGTACCCCTATCAACAACCTAAACTCCTTCAAGCTGTCCACTTAACAGTGAAAAGGGCACTATGCCATAATATTCACTGGAGACAGTATACATACCCGTTTGGCCCCGTACCTCCTGTTGCGAGCTTTTTTATCAGGCATTGGGCACTATGCCATGATGTTTCCGTTGTGCCACATTACATGTATTGTCTGAAAATGGTTTTTCAGTGTTACTGTGACTGTTACACACATTTACTTCTGTTAGTGGGTGGCATGTAACTCTTCATTAATAGAGATTAAATTAACGTGCCACCACCAATGCACTCCCTAAAAACATTTGAGTATAACACTTGGTTTTAATAAGCACAATTTTGCACATTATCACTATTTTGCACTTTCTAATAGCATATTTTGCACGTTCCCTATATTTGAGACTTTCTGCAACTTTGGAATATATATATACATGAATTGGAGTGAATCATGAATTTGATGGGCAATGCACTTTATTCCACAGGCATCAGTATAAAATGATATATTTATTTGTAAATAGTGTGTAAATATATTAATTTGCCTTTTCATGTGTTTATATCGAAACATATTATCATGAAATGAATTTGCCTTTTGCACATGGACCATTGTACATTGTTAATGGGATTTTAGATAATAGCTCCGTTTACGAAGTATTTCTTCCATGTTCATGTTGCACTTGAGTCTCATTGGGGACATTCACAGTATATAAGTACACTTATTGGTTCTTTTAAGTCATGTGATCAAGGCTGCCTTGCTGCAGCCGAAACGCGTCATGCTGGGGACAGAAGAACAATAAACCACCCTTGAATTGAAATTAATCGCAGTGTTTGTGGTCTGTACCTACATCGAGGACTCGGTACCTTTGCCGAGAAGTAGGAGTTGGAACGGATATATATATATATGTATATATAAACCTTGTGCTTAGTTTAAATGAAGACAAAACTGACTTCATGTTGCTAGGACTGACCATAGTTGGATAATAGTGCAATAAAGTACAAGACCTTCAAAATTGCAAATTTTGAAATCATGGTTAGCAAAATAATTAAAACATAGGGGTTCAGGGTGTGCAAAAATAATTGGGGCCATATGTATCATTACAAACAGAGCCATGCTAGATGGCTCTGCATGGCTTAGTAAATCTGACTTATGCCTTTGTGTTGCCTTGCGTCACCTGGCATCACGCAAGGCAACACAATGGAACGATAAATCTGGCCCTATATATTTTTGATTTTAGCTATTTGGATGATTGATTTCTTGATCTCTCTGCCGCTCGAGAAGAACATCTCGAGCGGCAGAGAGAAGCAGCACCCTCTTGCACTGCTCATGGTGCCATTTGCGCTGATTTTACAGCACAGGACAAACCCCTGTGGTGAAAAATCAGAGCAAACAGTGCAACTTCATGCACTCCGCCACTCGTGGAACTCTGCAGAGCATGGCTGAGTTTTTTTCAGCACTGCAAAGAGATCCTCGTAGCAGAACTCTGAGAACTCCGCCCAGGCCTAGGTGGAGTTCTTAGATGCTGGAGGTGAAAGAAGGCTCTATCAAGAGGATTCTGTCTATATGGACTAAATTGTAGCCCGGAGTGTTGGTAGGCAAGAAGGTGGAAGCTGTAGAACTGGTAGGTGAGAGGAAGAGTCCCATGTACGTATTCAAGTAGGGTGCACAAAGGTCGAAGGATCTCCCAAGAGTAGAGAAATGAAGATGCCTGGATGCCAAAGATAGGGGCAATAAAAACAGGAGGAAGACTAACAGCCTGGAACAGCTGAGAAGGTGGAAAACTGTAATGCAGGATTCACTGATACCACTGAAACAAAGCTCCAAGCAAGTTTCATGCAAAGACAATTGTAAAGCATCTGTTGGAGGTGAAAACTCCATTTTGTGGAGAAAAAACAAGATGCTTGGTTTTGTGGTTTGAGATTGCGCCCCACATGGTTACGCCTCCTTGCATTCTGGCATGTGAGCATTTGAAACACTGATCTCCCACAAATGTTCTCCGACCATGAACACAGTGTCCGGTGTCTTTGGATGCCTTTGCCCCCATGGATGCTTGTTGACTCCTATGTCACTGAACGGTGTAAAATGTGGTCCAGTCACTGCTACTGCTGACTTGAGAAGGAGCTCTCCAAACCAGGCAATAGGTGAGGTTGAAGCTTGTGGTTTCTGGGTCACCAATTGGGGTGGAAGCTTGAGAGTGCCAGGTGGTGGTTTGAAGGTGCCTAACACTCTATGCTATGACAGGTTCAAACAGAAAAAATGGATCCAATGCAAAGGTTACACCAATGCTCTCATCTCACAACCATCAAGCGTTTACTTCCACCTAATCAAGATCTTACTGGTGTCGGAGAGTAGCTCCTTCTAATTTAAGGATCCTGAAGCTATTTGCCTGTCTCTTGGAATAGGTCATAAGGAAAACCTTTGGTAATCTTCTGGACAAAATGTGCCCTGAAGCTACTGTATATTTTCAAAGTATGAACTCACAATTTCATTGCAAACATAACTTATTTATTCAATTATTCATTTATGTAATTGGTATAAAAGGTGTTAAAGATTTTTGAGACGAAATGCTTTTAAATGCTCATCATGCATATGGTACTTCTCCAAGTCGAGATTCAAGACAGACATACTTGAACCTTTCTTATGGAGAAGTGATGCAGATGTGCCAATAGAAACAACCACTTGAAACAGATAGAACAAGTTATCGTTTTTATGATATAGTTGATATATTTGAAACCTGGCAGAATGGCAGACAGGTTTTCCCAGCAAGCTTAAAAGCAGCAAAAGGGTGTGTGGCTTTATGACCATAGGGAATACATACTTGTAATGAGGTCCACTTTGAATTGGTACATTGGGGTTTCGGACAATATACGAAGGTGGGCAGAGGACAAGTTCTGAGGAGGGCTCTGCCTGGATAGGTTCGGACATATATAGGGAGGGGGAAAGTCTGTGCAAACTTTCCATACATTAAACTATTTGTACTGTATATTTTACACTTCATCTGTCATGGCAGAGTTGCAGGTTTCAAAAGCGCAAATTGTGATGTGCCAATACTGCATGGTTATTTCATGCTAGAGGAGGTTGCCTGCTTGTGGGCAATTCGCTTCTCTCTATACAGTGAAGGGATGTGGGGGCATTTGATAATTCCAAGTACAACCAAAAAAATTGTAGGAGTCTGCCACATAAAGACTATAATAGGATCCCCAGCTCTCTGATCGCCCAATGAGCACTTGAGAAAAGGGCAAAGAAAGTTCTCAAAATGGCAAGAAGTGATCCTTAACTATCAGGAGTTCATGAGGACCAGTTACTCCTCCTGTTAGTCACTGTAATTTATAGAAATCTTGTGAACCCTGCTATCGCAGTAACTGGGAGAATATGTTCCCCATGTAGATGCGCAATAACCATGCTGTATTGGCACATCACAATTTGTGCTTTTGAAACCTGCAACTCTGCCATGACAGATGAAGTGTAAAATATGCAGTGAAAATGTCTACAACACACTGAGAGAACAGAGAGTGAGGAAGGACTATTGTTATTCTGGTTTACTGGAGTGAAAACCACAAAACGTAAATGGATTCAAGATTTTTCTTCCTAAGGGCTGCTGCCTGTAGACCTAGAAAGAATCCCCTTGCACACCATCCCTACCAGAAAAGGAACTGAAACACTTGGTAACATTCTCTGTGCAAACTTGCCATACATGAAACTATTAGCTGTTAACATCAATCAAAGGCAATGATTGGGTTACCCCACACATTAGAAACCCAGGCTGATCTGCGCCAAATGAAGGGACTACAATTGGAGTATAATATGACCCTTCTTGAGTAAAGGCATGCTGCTCTCAATAGGTTGAACAGTAGAATAAAATGACCGGGTCTAACCACTTATTGTCCAGATGGGTTAGTCATAGTGGAAGGCTGTAGTAAGGCCTGCTCTCTGGGGGAAGGGGGTATTCTGGGATTTAAATAAGACTAATTACAAGTTGTTAGATTTGGGGATCTCTAGTTGGCACAGGTAGGTACTTGTGACAAATAGGAACCCTTTCCTCTAGTCAGGATAAAGGGGATACACTCCTAAAATAAAACCTACTCACCCCCTTGGTAGCTTGGCAGGAGCAGACAGGCTTATCTCAGAGGCAGTGTGTAAAGCATTTGTGACCACATACAGTAACCAGTGAAAACACTACAGATGGACACCACACAGTTGTACATTAAAAATAAGTATTATTTATATAGACTTAACACAAGACAACAAACAACAAACATCCACAATACTTTACTTAAGATGGTAGTGTTAGCTTAGTTCAGTTCAGTTCTAAAGATGCAACACTTTAAGTCAATGTACCTTACGATGCGGGACGCTTCCACAACAAGCAATGTTGCAGTGATGGAAATGCGGCTAAGTTCCGGTGCAAAGAAATAAAGACGTGAAGATCTTCCAGATGCGGCACGCTTCTCTGATTATGCGAGAAGTCTCGATTCGATGCATCAGCTGCAGCGGCGACACCCTTGTTCAGCGATGCAACAGCAACATCCTCAGCTGTGGCACTTTTCTCCGACATTGCGAGAGGCCACACAATGCGACAACTACAGCGGCGACATCCAAGATGCGACGGCAGCAGCTTCGACAATAGCGTGCTTCTCTGTGGATGTGAGGCGCTTTTCTTGATGCGGTGCGATACGACAGCTACAGTGCCGACATTCAAGATGCGACGGCAGCAGCAGCGATGGCGACACGCTTCTTCCTTTTGAGTCGCGCTTCCAGCTCCTTGAGATACGCAGTCCCTCAGAAGGCCCAAAACAGCAGAAGGCACTTCCAAAGAACTCTGGGGAGCTAGTGGCTCAAGTCTGTTGTCCCTGAGACTTCAGCAGGAGGCAAGCTCTTTTCAAAGCCCTTGGAAATTCTTCACAAGTTTAAAATAAAGCACACAGAGTTCTTTCTCCTTTCTTTGGCAGTCAGGCAACCACTGCAGGCCAATCCCCTAAGCAGCACTTCAGCTTAGGGATAGTCTCTCCTCAGTTTTTTCAGGTTCCTCTCCTCAGCAAAGGTTTCTTCTTGTAGTCCAATAGTGATCTAACTTCTTAGGATCAGGGTCCCAATATTTTATACCCCAAAATACTTTGTTCTCTGAGGGCAGAGGGGCCTTTGCCCAGTCCAAACCAGTTCTGAAGCACTCTGTTGACATGACTCCTTTTCTTTCACAGTGCAGGGAAGAAACATCAGACGCCCCACCGGAGGAGGAGCCAGCATTGTGGAGGGAAAGCACAGCCCTGGAGCACTTTGTTGACATGATTACTTCTCTTCTTTCATAGTGCAGGTCAGAGACATCAGACGCACCACAGGGGATGGAGCTAGCACTGTGGGGGGCAGGCACAGTCCTATTGCTGGCCCAGGTGCTACTCCGCCCTCCCATCTAGATGCCGATCTCTCTATTCACCACTGGGCGGGCTCATTCTGTCTCCTGGAATCCCCCAGCCCTGTCACTCAAACTCCAGACAAGGAACACACAACAGAGGCAGAGGCAGGCCTGAAAGGTTAGACTAGAAAATACCTAATTTCTAAAAGTGGTATTTTCAAACACAGAATGTTAAAACCAACTTCACTAAAATATGTATTTTATCATTCTGAGTTCAGGCATACGAAACTCAAATTTCTACCATGTTCCCTGAGTCAGTTGGCATTATAAAATGTAATAATCTAACTGCCCATTAAGGCCTATGGAGAATATGTAGCTTTACAATAGTGAAAAACGTAAATGTCTGTAATTCACTATTAGGACATGCTACACACACCAGGGCATGTCCTACCTTATACTTACAATGCACCCTGCCCTTGGGCCTACATTAGGGGTGTCTGATATGAAGAAAAGGGAAGGTTTAGGGACTGGCAAGTGGGTGAACTTGCTCAGTCAGCATGGCAGTACCAGACTGCATACAGGCTCTGCAATGGCAGGCCTTAGACACACTTTTACAGGCTGCTTCTGTGGATGACACAACCAGTGCTGCAAGCCCACTAGCAGCATTTGGTTTACAAACCCTGGGCACACTCAGTGCACTGTACTAGTGTCTGACCAGTAAACCAAATAAGCCAATCATGGAATCACTAATTTATACATTTATTTATAATAGGGTGAGCATACGCATGTTAGCACTGATCAGCAGTGATAAAGTGCCAAGAGTCATAAAGCAGCCAACAGCAGGTCAGAAGAAATAGAGGAGGAAGGAAAAACGTTCAGGGATGACCCTGCAAAAAGGGCCAAGTCGAACACAAGTTGTGCAGAAAATGGTGGGTATTTACAAAACATTGTACATATCACTACCAGGTGTGGTAAATACTGCCTATTCTGTTTTCAATTTCAAAAAGAGGCATAACATGCAAAATCAGTATTTAACACGCTGTAGTATGTCAGTTTTGCCTTTTTTCCGTGTCTTTTCTCCCAATAAATTTCAGCAGATTCCAGCTTTGAAAGGCCGGAATCTATCAGAGGAAACTATAATTATGTCATAATTGTCACATAACTTTTGATTCTGTTCCCTATGAAAATTCCTATGTGTACAATAGGTACATGGTACCGAGATAAATTATTAATATGATGGAATCTGAAATGGACATATTTTTCATTCTGCAACTTTATTTTTAACACTTGCATTATCTGCCCATCATTCTGCTCTTGAGGAGTCCAAAGAGGACAGAATTGTTGATTGTAGCAGGTCTTTTAAATGGTTGTACTATTGTGTAGAATTGTGATGGCTTTTATTGAGTAAATTAACTTACCCGAAGATAGAGAGCTGGATAGATGGACGGAAAGACAGACAGGTAGATAGATAGATAGATAGATAGATAGATAGATAGATAGATAGATAGATAGATAGATAGATAGATAGATAGATAGATAGATAGATAGATAGATAGATAGATAGATAGATAGATAGATAGATAGATAGATAGATAGATAGATAGATAGATAGATAGATAGATAGATAGATAGATAGATAGATAGATAGATAGATAGATAGATAGATAGATAGATATATCTCTTGCTGATTAAACGATAAGCAGGAGAAGAACCACATTATGAAAAGATGTCTGGCATAATATAAAGCGAGCCCTAATCCGGTTGCTTGTAAATCCCTTTTGCCTTAATTGGTTTAGAAAGAATGGGCTGTAATGTGAGACAGAGGCTCGCAGGCACTCTCCCTCCACTGCTGCGGGAATCCCATTAAAGGGAGAAAGACTAGCAGGGCTGACAGCACCCTGTCTGCTGGGGCACTTAGTGCTGAGCTGCTATTGAGGCTAACACAATTAGATGGGATTATAGGTTTGCCATCGATGCATAGATTAGGCTAATCCCAGTGGGCAGAGGAAAGCGCAGGTGCGGCATCAAAAGGGAGTAATACAAGCAAAACCAGACCATGAACCATACACTGGACGGGGAGTCTGTCCCTGGCACCATTATGCAGCTTGGAGACTTCACGATGATTGCCAATGACACTCAGTATTTTGTCTGCAATTACCTTTGATAAAATCATCATTCCAAATTGTCCATTGGATGTTTGTGTCTCTTTTGCCATGTGATTAATATTGCTGCAACATGTCCCTTCTTTTTGAGCTGCTAGAGTATGTAGAGAGATGAATACAAACATCAGAATTTTAACCTGTCAGAAAATTGCACATTAGAAAAAGAAACAGAAATTCAAGGCAAAGTGATTTACACATGCAGTTTTCTTTTGCTCAATGCAACACAGAAGAACAGCAATAGGATGTAAATACAGTGAGGCGAAAAGAGAGTGCACTAGCCTCCATTAATGAGATAGTGTATAAGAAGGCGTATAATGCATATCTTAGACACACATCTGTCAGCACTCTGGACTGATGGAAGAAGAGAGGAAGGATGAAGGAACCGCCATGGAATAAAGGATATACATTTATAAACACTACATACTTATCAGCTACTAATATGGTTGTAATAGCCTTTATGATATATGAGCAAAGTCAAAGTGAGTGCATGTGCCGGCTCTCCTATTTTACATAGGGTTATATATTTTCACTCGTATCTGTGATCAATTACTCTTCCTTATTACCCCGCACTGAGATATTTATTTATCAGCGGTGGTAAATGCCTACTACGTGAAGGACAATACTTGGAAACGTGGCATAGCATACATAATAAGTACTAAAGTACACATTTCTTCACAGAAGATTTGACCTGTTGAAATCTGTCTGAAGAAAACTGTTTACAAATGGACAACTAACACACAAGTTGGATTTCAGCTCCCTTTGGCAAATCCTACCTGCAGAGATATCAGACTAACACCCACCTACAAGCTTTAAATTATGGTGTAAGAGTGAAATTACCTGTTCTTACCAATGTGTTACTAATATGTGCCCCCTTGTTGTTAATGCAAAGTTCAGCAACTGCAGGCTTTTTAGCCACCAGCACTTCACGTACTGATAGTTTCAGGCACGTACTTCTGAGGGAAAATGAGCAAATGCAAAGTTATGCTGCTAACATCATCATACAAAATATGATCCCCTTCATGTGTGGTTGTTTATGCTCTGATTGTTTTTTTCTACATTTAGGAATTGAATACATTTACGTTTTATAGTTGAGTTACACTTGGAACTCAATGGGTAACCTTGAACTGTGCATGGCTACACTCCTCAGGCCAGATATAGAAATATATTTGCACACCTAACTGTTGATCCTAAACAACATTCTTTTTAAGTGCAATATCACATCAGTGGTTCAATAAATAAGAATTTGCATTCAAAAATAGATTCACTCAAACTTAAAAATATGATGGGATTTCCCATACAAGTACATTTGGCCACAGGGCTTATTTTATTTTGTTTTATTTTAGAGTTTTACAGAGTGCAAACCAGACCCGTGAGGGTATCAGAGTGCTTTACAGGATTGATAAGTGGTAAAAACAGTCTTAGGATGGGTGTATACAATTGGGGTAGGAACAAGTAGATGCATTATACAAGGAAGAAATAATAGGCAGTAACATATCCCAGATATATTTGGGATAAAAACAGGTAGAGACATTATATGAGAGGACAGCTGTCTCAGTTCCCGGATGGGATGCCCAGAAGTGCCAGGTAGGTATCATCCGGAAGAGCCATGGGTAGTGCTGTAATAGAAAGAGAAACAAATCGTTGAGGTGATTGAAATGCAGGTGTTAAGCGAGGAATTTGCCCATAAGGAAAATTTTGGCCTCCTTTTTAGGTTTTAAGCATTTTATTAAGGCATAACATAAGAAAAAGGACAAGGAGGGCATAGGGTTTGCGAAATACAGGAGAATACAAGGCATAAGTAGTTGAAGCATAGCGATAGACAATGGCAGTAGCATATAAAGTTCCTTTGAAGAGAGTTTTGGCGTGTCCGCCATTGTCAATAAAGCTGGAAGTCAAGAGAAAAAGCAAACAATAGATTGAACTTCCCTCCCTCCTTGATCCCCTCCCCTCCAACTCCCTCAACTCCTCCCCAAACTCCCCCCCCCAACTTTCCCCCGTCCAGTGCTTGGGTTAGTCTTACGTCCTGCCCCCCCTCCCCCACCCCACCCCTTGTGAGCTCCCCATTCATTGTCTGTTTAAGCAATCGGGTCTATGGGAGGCGTTAGTCTCAGGAGTCTAAGGTATCTCGGGCAGGTAAGTTCTCTAAATTCTGTGGTTAATAGCGCATGAAAGGGTTGCCACAACTCATCAAATTGCTCCACGTCCCCCGCCACCATAAGCGATAGTTTCTCCATGCCCAGGACATGCCAAAGTCTGTGGAGCCAACCTGTGATGGAGGGGACTGCGGTGGTGCGCCAGTGTATCAGTATATTTTGGACCGCCGAACCCAGTGCTATCGCTATTTGCCGACCCCTACGGGACTTCAACGGGTACATTAGCCGATTCGGGAGGCCCAACAAAACGTACGCCGGGAAGCGCGGCAATTCTATGTCAAAGTGAGCGTCCACCTCCTCTATAACCTCCTTCCAGTAATCCTTCAACAACGGGCAATCCCAAAGCACATGCGTGAGAGTCCCTGTCTGCCCACAGTCCCTCCAACACACCATCCCAATGTTCCTATTCATTTCATGCAATCTCTCTGGGGTGTAATACTAATATGTAGACACCTTTGTGAGTGTTTCGGTGAGCCCCGTGTGGTATGCCGAGTGCCTCGCGCGGTATGCAATCTGATCCCATCCCTTACGGCTGAGCGTCCTCCCCAGCTCTCTATTCCAGCGCTCCCAGCCAGGATTATAAAAGTGAAATGGGGGAGGTTGCAGCAACTTATATAGGTCCGAGATCAGCTTAGCGTCTGAGGTGTGAGTCATCAACCACCTCTTATACGGCTTCAACTGACAGTCAGCTGTCTCGCGTACCTGCGGTTGAAGCGTCCAATGTCTAACCTGCATGTACCTCATCCTCTCTGTTTCGGCCAGTTTGTATTCCTGTCTAAGGTGCCAAAAGGGGACCACCCTCTCCGTGTCATACATCTGGAAGAGCGCTCAGCAGCCCGCTGCTCTCCAGTGCGCGAATGCGCCCGGTTCTAGACCCGGGGTGAAATCAGGGTTCTCTGCTATCGGCGTAAATGGCGAGGGGAACGTGGTGAGGTCGTGAACTTCATTAACAGCGTCCCACACTCTCATGGGAACTCGCGTAAAAAGGACGCGTATAGATTTGGGGGCGGTGGATCCGTCGCAAGAACGGTATCTCCTGAAAGGGACGCCCCGCCACCGCTTGGTCTTGAAAGAGCGAATGCTTGTCCGATTCCCATCTGCTCCATTCCACCAGGTAGCGCAACTGCGCCGCCTGAAAATATTTCCGGAGATCCGGGACGCCGAGGCCTCCCGCCTCCGGAGCTAGTGTAGAGAGAACCTTCTTCATTCTCGGCTTGCGGCCCTGCCAGACGAAGTGTGCAATATCTGCTTGCGTCTGTCTGATCCATCCCGTGGGCGGCTGAAGTGGCAAGGCCCGAAAGAGATACAAAATCTGGGGCAAGACCGTCATCTTGACCGCAGCTTTTCTGCTGAGCCAAGACAGCATCCCTTTACCCCAGCGGCCCAACTCCTCCTTGATTTTCCTGCCCAGGGCTGCTAATTGGCCGTCACCATTGCCGGTAGCGTCGGTGCTAGGAGAATCCCCAGGTAAGGTACCAGGGTCGATGACCACTGCATAGGAAAAGCCTCTACAGGTCTCTTCTCGTATCAGCCGCCAGGGACACATCCAGGGCCGCTGACTTGCTCATGTTCATCTTGAAGTCCGCCACTTTCGAGAAGTCATCCAGCTCCTTAATGCATGCAGGGAGGGCCCTCATCGGGTCATCCAGGGTCAATAGGACATCGTCCGCATAGAGACTAACCGTATTGACATATTGTCCCATCTTCACCCCTATCGCATCTAGGTTCTGGCGAATCCTCTGGGCAAACGGCTCCATGTAAATGGCAAAGAGAAGTGGGGAGAGCGGGCACCCTTGTCTAGTGCCCCTTTCTATCTCGAAGCTGCGGGAGCTACAGCCATTAACTCTAACCGTCGCCGATGGGGACTTATAGCAATTAAAAATCATTGAGCAGAACTTCTCTCCGATACCCATCTTCCCCAGCACCTGTTCAAGATAAGGCCAATGAACGCGGTCAAATGCTTTCTCCGCATCCACCACTAGCAACATTCTCTCTCCGGGGATCCATGAGGCTTTCTCCAAGACGTGCACCACCCTCTTGGTGTTATCGATTGTTAGTCTTCCTGGGACAAAACCAGCCTGGTCAGCCTCCACCAGGCCTGGCAGATGCAGAGCCAGTCTGGATGCCAAAATCCCTGTGTACAGCTTGAGGTCAACGTTCAGGAGGGAGATTGGCCTGTACGAGCCACCTTGGGTCCGGTCCTTCCCTGGTTTAGGAATGACCGATACCGTAGCTCTCAGTAGGTCCGGTGGGATAGCCCCCGGTGCAGAGAAAGAGTTGAAAAGGCGGGCAAGGATAGGCGCCACAACTGGGCAAAAGGTCTTATAAAACAGGGACGTGTAACCGTCCGGGCCCGGGGCCTTCCCATGCTTGAGCCTGGAGATGGTGGCAATCACCTCCTCTACGTGAATATTACGTTCCAGGTGTTCCGCTTGTGCCGGGGTCAGGACCGGAAGGGCCACTGACTCCAGGTAGTCCGCGGTGTCCTGCGGCAAAGGGGGCTCCCCTGCGTAGAGGTCCTCATAGAACTTACGGAACACCTCCGCTACAGCTGCGTCCTCAGAGACAGCCACCCCATCAGAGTCCAACAGTTCCTTGACCGAGTTCCGCTGATGCGCCACTCGAAGTTTATTTGCCAGGAGTTTGCCGCATCTGTCCCCCCCGTGTAGAACGCATGTTTCAGGCGTAGTGCCGCATATTCTGCTCTATCCATATCTAACGCCGACAGGAGTTTCCTAGCTGCCTTCAGTTGTTTCCATATCCTAGGGGCTCCTGTACGGCGGTGTACGTGCTCCAGTTCTCTAACCTTGGAAGTCAACTCCTCCCTCTTGCGCTGTCTCTCCCTATTCTCAGCCGAGGAGATAGAGATAAACTCCCCTCTCAGGACCGCTTTCAACGCCACCCACTGTGTCGCTAACGATGTGTCCGGATTGCCGTTATGTGTTTGATACTCCCGGATCGACTCCTCAATGTGTTTCACTACAGATTTCTTGTGTAACAGGGTGTCCCTGAGACGCCAAACACCACGGGAGGGGGAGGCCGGCGGCAACGTAAATGTGCCCGAAACCGGCGCGTGGTCTGACAAGGACAGGACTCCTTTATCCGCCGCCGTGGCCAAGGCACACATTGGTCCGCTGACCAGCAGATGGTCTAGCCTCGCATACGTCCGGTGCGCATGCGAATAATAAGAATAGTCCCTAACTGTGGGGTGCAGTGTGCGCCAGAGGTCATGCAGGTCCAGATCAGCGAGCTGAGCCTTCCCTGCCTGTGAGAGTTCCCCAGTTTGCGGGTATCTCTGCGCGGACCTATCTAGTGTGGAATCAAAAACCTTGTTCAGGTCCCCCCCTAAAATGATGTGTCTGTCCGGGGAGGCCGTCACATCCACCAGTGCCGAGTCTAGAAAGCGCTCCTGGTGTTCATTCGGGCTGTACAAGGAGCCAATGGAGAACGTCATGCCCCCCAGCTTGAGGCGGTACGCCAACAGCCTCCCTTTCTGTTCTGCGAGTTTATACAGCACCTCTCCCTTGAAGGAACTCAATACCAATATGGCTACCCCCGCCTTTTTAGAAGTAGTGGAGGAGAAGAACTGCATGGGAAACTTGCGAGAGCGCAGCCTGTGACAGTCTTGTGCTAACAAGTGGGTCTCCTGCAGGAGACAAATGTCCGCCTGTGCTCCCTCCAACAGAGAAAGAATTGCCCTTCTTTTAACTGGATTGTTTAACCCCTTAACATTAAGGGTCACCACCTTAAGCGTCGCCATGTTCGTGAAGGCCAGTGTGCGCTAAGCAGTGGGAACCCACTCGGGCAGGACAGGTCACGGGGTGGCAGCGCAAAGGTGCTCTAGTGAAAAAATGCAAAAATGTGTAAGGCACTGGATGGTATCCCCCCTTCCCCCCAACTCTACCCGAACCAACCCCATGGCAACTGGCCAACAATCCCACCCCCCCCCAACTTGTGCAACCCAATGTCCCAGTCATGTCCCAAAACGGACAAGTCCGTGGAAAGTACTTAAAGTGGACGTCCGGCCACTCGCTCTTCCCGCCTCCCCCCCACCATCCCTTCGGCCCCAAACCTGCTGTCTTCAGATGCTATGTCCTTCTCCCCCTGCAGCATTTCTACGCTGTCAGGGCCACACCGTTCGTGGCAGCAGAGTCCCTGGCCACCTCCCTCAATGCGTTGGCCATTTCCGCCCTGATGGTGGGTGAATCCGGCCTCCCGGCGCTAGCCACCGATCGCCTTCTCGCTGTTCTCCGCCATCCACCCCTGTCTGAGCGCCTCCGGCTCGGCGTCGTGCCATCCTCCTCCGTCGCTGTGAGTCCCAGGACTCCACATATCTCCTGGAGGGAGCGCAGTTGGTGCATCGTGCCGTTCCAACTAAAGATGAGGCGGATGGGACGCCCCCAAGTATACGGTGTTTCATGCTCCCTCAGGAAGTCCGTCGCAATCTTAAAGGCCCTGCGCTTTTGCAGCGTGATGGCAGACAAGTCCTGAAACAGCGCGACGGAGCGTCCTCGGAAGCTTAGTGGTTGCTTTTTGCGCGCCTCCGCCATTATGCGCTCCTTCACGGGGAAATCAGGTAGGTAGGCCAAAATGTCCAGTGGAGGTTCCGTCGATTGTCGCTGACGGGCAACCCTGTGGGCCCTATCGATCCGGATTGGGAAGTTCGCTGGCTCACCCAAGATTTCCCTGAACATGTCCCTCAGGTAGCCGGCAATATCAGCCCCCTCTTCGGCGGACGGGACCCCCCGAACCCGTATGTTATTCCGCCTCGACCTGTTCTCCAGGTCCTCGTTATGCGCTTGGAGGTCCACGTGCTGTTCCCTGAGGCGGAGTACCACCTGCTGTAGGTGGACAATCTCCTCGTCCCTCCGGTGGGCCACCGTCTCCACTGTTTCCATGCGCTCACCCAGGCCCTCCTCTTCTCTGCGTACCTCGCGCACCTCGCTGGCCACCTCTTGTTTCAACGTCTGGAAGTCCTCCTTGAGCGAGCTAAAAAGGGCCTCCATGAAAGATCTCGTGACTGGGGGCTCCCCGCCAGCCGGGTCTCCTGAGCCTCTGGAGGAGCTCGGTGACAGCTGTGCCTTATCTCGTTGTTGCTGGGCCCTGCTGAGCATGTCTGGGAGCGTACGTTCCCCCTTCTTTCCACCCCGGCCGCTCGCCATCTGCCCTCTGTGGATCGGAGCTCGCCGCTCGATGTAAAGAGGGGTTCAAGAATTCCAATAGCAGGACCCGGTGTCGCTGGGTCCCCACGTGTGGGGCCGATACGGCTATGGTGAGGCTCCGATACCTCAGGGCCTTCGTCCGTCTTGTCCCCTCGAGGACAAAATGGCGGCCGGGCGCCGCCGTGTAGACCCTCCTTCTCCAATATCCATTGTCCAAACTACTACACAGTCCCAGGGATTCAGCAGTGAGTCCGCTTGGAGACCTCCCAGTCCTTATTAGTGCCAACCGTGCTGTACCCTTGATTCGCACTCCTTCTTGAGTGTCATTCAGGGCCGGGGGGTGCGCAGCAGCCTAGGCGGCGATCTCAGGGCCGGGCGTCTCCAGGAAGACCCTCCTTCTCCATTGTCCACTGTTCAAGCTTCCACACAGTCTTAGGGCTCCGGCAATGAATCCTCTTCGAGATCTCCCGGTTCTTAGTAGTGCCAACTGCACTGCCCCCTCGATCCGCACTTCCTCTCGAGTTTCAGTCGGGACCGGGAGGCGCGTGGCACTCTAGGCCGCAGCCACGGTCCCGAGTGCCGCTACCCCCAGCCAGCGACTATCTCTCTCTGCAGCGTCCCCAGCAGGCTTCTCGTCCATCTCATCGGCTTCAAAATCACAGAACCGCTGCAGAGTGGCAAACAGACGTGTCGCTGTCCAGCCAAGGCCTCCGTGCCGGGGTTAGCTGTAGGGCTCTGTCCTCGGGTCCCCGCCTCCAGCTGCTCGCGCCTGCCTCGACTCAGTGGCGCTTCGCGGTCAATCCTCCATCGCCCAAATGGCCTCTTATGTCAGCACCCGGGACCTAATTTTGTCACCCGTGCATGCACCAAGGCCTCCGCCACCCGTCTTGCGGCCGCTGTGCTCCAGCGGGGGGAGAGAAGCTACCGAAAAAGGGCTCGGGCATAGTCAGGCCGGAGGAGCTGCGGGAAGAAGCGTCTGCTCACTCCGCCATCTTGGCCACGCCCCCCTGGCCTCCTTTTTAAAATGTGCCAAAGAAGGAAGTCTTTTGATGGTGGACGGGAGTGAGTTCCATATTCTTGGGAAGGCCCCAGAGAAGTGCCGATCATTCGTTTTTTATTTCCACAAACGTGCTGGTTGGAGCAAAAGGTCTCTGGCGGATCGTGAGTTTCTGGTTCCTCTGGATATCACAAGTTTCCGGGCGAGAAATGCTGGGGATTTGGAGTAAAGAGCATTGTGAGTGATGCAAATGAGCTTAAGTTGGATTCTGGCCTAGGGAGGAAGCCAGTTTAGTGCTTTGAGGTGGGGAGAGATGTGGTCAGATTTCTTAGAGCCTATTAGGAGTCTGGCAGCGGTGGTTGAGGCAGGCTTTCAATGGGGCCAAAGAGTTCTTGGGTAGACCTGCGAGAGTCGTGCCCCCATATTCTAGTCTGGAGATGACTAGTGCCTGGGTTGCCATTTTTAGGTTAGGGATGTTGAGGAAAGGTTTCATGTGTCTTAGGTATCTCAGGTGAAATCTAACAGTTTTGGCCATCAAATTGATATGTCCACGCATATTCAAGTTGTTGTCTAGGGTTACTCCCAGTGATTTAGCAGAGTCCACAATGGTAGGAGGGCAGTTTAATGCTGTGATAGACTAGATCCATTCCTGAATGTCTGAGTTGGTTTTGGGTGGGGAGATAAGGAGAAATTCAATTTTTTTAGGCATTAAGTTTGAGCTGGTTAGAGGTGCGCCAGGGGTGTACTGTGTGCTTTCATGGGGGGAGGGGGGCGGCATGGTTACCTTGTAACATAAGTGAACTCCACAACTCACAAGCTTATAGATAGGCACAAACCTTTGATAGGTATTATCCCACTCTTGAAATGACTGAAGATTTACTCCTATCTAGGGGCGAGTAAGATCATATCAATCAATCAATGACACTTGTAGAGCGCGCTACATACCCGTAGGGTCTCAAGGCGCTGGGGGGGGGGGGGGTGCCGCTACTGCTCGAACAGCCAGGTCTTCAGCTTCTTCCTGAAGGAGAGGTGGTCTTGGGTCAGGCGCAGGTCGGTCGGGAGGGAGTTCCAGGTCTTGGCAGCCAGGTAGGAGAAGGACCTTCCTCCTGTAGTCGCTCTTTGGATGCGGGGGACGGCGGCGAGGGCGTGGTTGGCTGATCGGAGGTGGCGTTTGGGAGCGTAGAAGTTGACTCTGCTGTTGAGGTAGCTCGGGCCTTGGTCGTGTAGGGCTTTGTGTGCGTGGGTGAGGAGGCGGAAGGTGATTCTTTTGCTGACGGGGAGCCAGTGAAGGTCTCTCAGGTGTCCGGAGATGTGACTGGTTCGTGGGATGTCGAGGATGAGTCTGGCTGAGGCGTTCTGGATCCGCTGGAGTCTCTTCTGGAGCTTGGCGGTGGTACCGGCGTAGAGGGCGTTGCCGTAGTCCAGTCGGCTGGTGACGAGGGCCTGGGTGACGGTCTTCCTGGTCTCGGTGGGGATCCACCAGAAGATCTTCCGTAGCATGCGTAGGATGTTGAAGCACGTCGAGGAGACGTTGTTGACTTGCCTGGTCATGGAAAGGGAGGAGTCCAGGATGAAGCCCAGGTTGCGTGCATGGTCTGTCGGTTTGGGTGCGGTGCCCAGGGCGGGAGGCCACCAGGAGTCGTCCCAGGCGGAGGGTGAGGGGCCCAGGATGAGGACCTCCGTCTTGTCTGAGTTCAGTTTTAGGCGGCTGGTCGTCATCCACTCGGCTACCTCTTTCATCCCTTCGTGCAGGTTGGCTCTGGCGGCGGTGGGGTCGTTGGTCAGGGAGAGGATCAGCTGGGTGTCGTCGGCGTAGGAGATTATGCTGAGGTTGTGTTTGCGTACGATGGCCGCGAGGGGGCTCATGTAGACGTTGAAGAGGGTGGGGCTCAGAGATGATCCTTGAGGGACGCCGCAGATGACTTCGGAGGCCTCTGACTTGTACGGTGGTAGGCGGACTCTCTGTGTTCTTCCGTCGAGGAAGGAGATGATCCATTCCAGCGCCTTGTCCTGGATTCCGATGTTGCTGAGGCGCCGTACTAGGGTGCGGTGGCAGACCGTGTCGAAAGCCGCGGAGAGGTCTAGGAGGATGAGGGCCGCTGTTTCTTCATTGTCCATCAGGGCTCGGATGTCGTCGGTGGCGGCGATGAGTAAGATCATATGTAGAGCTAGAGAACACTCCCAAAATTGGGTAAAACTTCACCCCCAATTTAAGGGGAGAGAGAGGATCTACTGTGTCCCAGTCATGGTGGTTATGGTTGTCTATCACTGATGACATGGGGTCTGTCCTGATATGGTTCTGCCAACCAGGCCAAGTACAACCCTTTCAAGCATGACTCTCAAGGTAGCTACATGGCTTTTCAGGAATTAAGGATGACAGGATGTAAAGCAATGGAGATAGGGTATCTGCATAAAGAGTTTCCATGCATTCTTTAAGGCTAGGATAGGTCCTAAGTGGAGAATATGGAGGATGGGTAATTGGAGGTTAGTCCACTAGATGAAGTTAAACTTACAGGGAAACACTTCTGGGTGTAATGGTGCAATGTCTGGGGCAATGTTGTAAGTGCAATATAAAATCTCTTCCTGCACTAGAATAGGTGCCTAGAAGCATTCCTCCCGCTTAGTTCATCACCAACTGTGCCATGCACCTTTCTTGTGTCTCCTCTTTTCAGCTTTCTCTTTATTTCCTTTAGCCTCACCTTGAATTTCTTGTGGGCGAATGCTGGACCTTGGAGCTGTCCTGTTTGGGACTGCATTGAACTTGGTTCCCCTCTCTGTAAATCTAGACTTTTGAGTAACTTTACACTTGTAAATGGTGAATAGGGGAACGTAGTAAAGTAAGTCAAAAGTGTAAAAGCACACTTACAAGTGTAAATTACTCCCAAGTGTAAGTTACCTTTGTAAACAGCCCCAACAGAGTCATATTAAAAAATAGGTGCTACACATTCAATGCGCATGCAGACACTCGACATGCACACAGAATTTCAGCACAAGGTTCGGGTTTCATATAACAGCTGAAATTTATAGAGGTGGAGACCATAGTCTTGCCTCCTTGACACTGAGGAGAAGGTCTGGTGCTATACTTGTCAGTCTTAGGTTGGGCTTTCACCAAACTATTTTGCCTTCCTCCTCCATTTTTCATGGATCTTGATGGTAACATTGGCTTATCTCCCATTGGCATATTTAATAGCTGTTAGTTCATAGTAGATAGTCACTACATGTGCCCAGTGCCTGTAAATTAAAGGCTACTAGTGGGCCTGAAGCACTGACTGTGTCACCCACTTAAGTAGCCCTTTAAACATGTCTCGGTCCTGCCATTGCAGCCTAAGTGTGCTGTTTCTGCCATGTCGGCCTGGCAAAATAAAACTTAGCATAACATATAGAGGATTGTCACGCTCCATCCACCAGTCACACTGCAAATTCAAGAAAATTTCAGAAGACTTCATCTTAGTAAAATAACCCATTTTAGTCTGTTTTAATCCATGTTTTATTTCTTAACTTTCTCCAGTCACATAAAAGGATTCATGCTTCCCATGTTTTTAAAAATGCTAAAGAAATACTATGCAGGCTTTTTTTATGGCACGTAGGAATACATAATTCATCCTGGGCAGCTTTATTCGCATTAACCCAATACATTTCGGGCTGAACATCCCTTCTTCAGGTGTAGCTATAATTTAAAACCACTATTAAAATTCTACAACATTAGACATAAACGATAAACTATAATATCTTAACCCATAGTGCAAACTGTAGTCCATGCATGTTTGATGTAAAATAATACTGCGCAAACACCTGTGACTCATAAGGCCCCACCATTACCTTGCTAAACATTGTAAATGAAAAAAAAAAAACATTGTCAATCAAGTGCTCCTCCTGTGTAACTTGATAAAACCCAGTGTGTGCAAACTGAACACCCACAACACAATGACTTCCCAAATCAATGAAAAAAATAAAATAATAATAATCTGTACCTGCAAGTTCTGAACGCTGTAACTGGCAGTTAAGCCGCTACATCCCCTCCTCATTACACCAAAGCAACAATGCAGAAATAGCCAACTACAGCCTAGTGATCGCAATTAAATCAACTCAATGTGGCTTCCCTCTTTAAATTCCTGCATGAATCCCAACCATACATGTGACTTTACTTACCAATTCAAACACCAAACCTCAAACACCAAACCTCAAAGACATACAAGTCCCACTAATCACTGAGTGTCCTTTATTAACACACACCCTTAATACATGAACCTAAAGATGTGTATGTTATATTTAGAACACTATCCAATGCTTTAGTAAAATTACATATGAAAAAAATATCAGTTTTAAATCAATATGAACAATGTTTACAGTTGTTAAGTTCTCCAAAAAAGCATTTTTTCGCAGTTCTCAAAAAGCTAAATGGACTCCGTCTCGTAAACTTGATGTTTCCAAACAGCCTTTTACATGCTGTTGTCTGTGTTTCTTTCCTCATTTAATCCGCATAATCATCCTAAAAACATGGCAACATTGGCTAATGTCCAATTACCATATTTAATACTTGTAAGTCCCTAGCAGAATATCACTACATGTGCCCAGAGCCTGCAAATCAAATGCTACTAGTGAGTCACCCACTTAAGTAGCCCTATAGTAATGTATCTGTCTTCAATTGCAGCCTGTGTGTGCAGTTTCTATCCTGCCATGTCGACCTGGCAAAATAAATCTTTACCCAGGCCCAAATCTTTACTTTTTATACACATAAATCACCCCTACGGTAGGCAGAGAATGCAGGGTACAGTGTATTTAAAACATAGGACATGTACTGAAAAAAAAACGTACATTCGTTTTTCACTATTGCAAGGCCTACGTTTCCCATAGAAAAATATTGGAATTATCTTATTACATTTAATAAGCTGTAGTTTCCAAATGGGAACATGCGACTGGATCATGTTTGATGTCTTTGGAATTGTAATGAAAAGTTCTAATTTCTGTAGAAGTCTGATTTTAAATTACAATTGTGAAACTGCCACTTTTAGAAAGTGGCATTTTCCTGCCTAAGCCATTTAGTGCCTATAGCTTGTCTCTGGTCATATGCCAGTTGGGCTTTGTGTATTCCTCCTAGACGGCCACACACAGTACAGAGCTTAGGAGTGCCTGATGAGCCATCACTGGCAGGATGGGAGGGTGGAGCTGGACCCAGCCCTACACTTGAATAGGCTGCGCCCTTCCTCAAAATAAAGGGCTGCATACTCCCTGTAGTTAGTCTGGAGCCAGGGCAGGGAAGGCGGGATGCTTGGGGACTTCAAAGGGAAACCTCTGGAAGCATATTTCCTATTTCAAAGTCACAAATGGGTATAAATACTTGGCCTTCGACACCAGCTCTTCAGTACACTTCTGGACAGTGCATACTCTACCAAGAAGAAGAACTGATGTGCTGCTGAAGTACTGTCTCATTGCTGTGCTGTTGCAGTGCTGTGCTGACCTGCTCCTCTTTTGCCTGGGTGAGAAGGACTGGACCTGCATATATTTAACCCAGCACCCCACAGTGACTCCAAGTCAACTCTTAGTTAGCTTTTCTCTTGACTTGAGTTTCAGGAACAAAAGGCACCAACAACTTTGACTCTACCATCTGTGAATCTACCCTGCCAAGTGCTGCCATCCCAGTCATGGGCCCTTAGCAGTGGTCCAAAGGTACTCTACCAGCCTCTGTGGATCCAGTGGAACCTATGCATCTTCTATGATGCATGGTGCAACCCCAAGCAGAACCGATTCATCGCAGCTAATTTGTGGATCATACCCCTAACAAAGACTCGCATCGGAGCATGTAATTTCATCAGAACTGCTGCTGCAGGACACATCCTCGGCACAGACCCTCACATTCCTTGTTGAAGGCAGCTTTGACCACGATGCAGGACATCACACCACAGCCTCCCTGCATCTTTGAACCAAAGCATTGCTTCGGCTATGCAATGTATTTTCAACACGGATCCTCGTGATGCTCCAAAATGCATGGAAACTCTTTATGCAGATACCCTATCTCCATTGAAAGGATTTAAGGTACTTCATTTAACAGGCCTCAAAGGGTTCCTGTACCCAGCCCGCCCACCATTGCGGTCGGCCTGAAGTTGTGACTTTGTCCCGGTCTGGTGCGGCCAGATATCCACAGTTGGCACGTTAAGCCTTTTGGCACTATTTTTACAAATATTTTAATTTCTCTGGTTCTACTAATTGAACATTAGTTGTTTTGGTGTTGTTTTATTTATTAAAAAATACTCTAGTTTTCTAAATCTGATGTGGGGTCCTTTTGTGGTGTGTCATCACTGTGATACTATTTAAAGTGTTGTACAAATAGTTTACACTTTCTTCTGAGTTGAGCCTGACTGATCTGTGCTTAGCTTCTCAAGGGTTAATTTAGGGTTTGTTTATGACTTCACCCTGAGAAGAATCGTAGTTGTTGCTTGGGAACAGTTACATTCCCCATAACCAGTAACCTGATTTTTTACATCTAGTCATACTTCTGACTATAAAAACACAGAATACTGGAACCAACACTTTATGCAATCCATCCAGGGCAAGGAATGTAGTCCATTGCCCATAAGGGGGGCATACTTGGTGCACTCTTCAAGGTCACAGAACAGGTTCTGGTACTTGCATTACCAGGGACAGGCTTGGTCTCTGCACACGTACTACTATAGTGTGACACCACAGTCAACTAAAAGTAAAGATACCAGCCTCACATGAAGGAGGTCACTCAGTGCAGGGGTACATGCCATTTCCAATGTCGCTCCCATAAGATGGAATTTCTACATACAGAAAATTATTCAAAAACTACACATTTTCAGTGGTGTAGTCCTGGTGCCATGGGCAAGATGGGAATGTAGGACCACGGTCACCCTATGTGGTATTAAAATACTGTAGTAATTGAGTGTCATTTGAGCCTGCTGCCAAAGCACCTGTTGTGCCGTTGTTGCATCCCTGCACTTTTGCATTTCATTTCCACATTCCGATTTGCTGCATTTCCACATGGTTAATTGTTTATGCATGCAAATTCTGAAACAGTCATCTGATCCTAGGAGCATTCCTGAAGTGATAATCTAAAAGTTCAGGGAAAGTAAAAAATCTACATAAATGAAAGGCAGAACCTTGTTCCTTCCATTTCAATTTAATTGTATGTTGTGAGAGTGTGGTTCATATGTAGCTATCAAAGGTTGCTTTCCTAGTTCTGCAGCGTTAGTCAACACTAAGGATACAGTGATACTGTGTAGCTCCTATTTTTGTGTATGCTTGATTCTTGAGAAGACCTCGCATGCATAAAAGACCATTCCTTTTGGAAATTTGGCTATTTTCCACAGTTAGGGATACCCAGATGGGACGTATTGAAGAACCGGGTTTTAGAACCCAGCGGCGCCAGGAGCACGCCCAAAGTCTTCGGGTTCACCTGTCTTAGAATACAGAGACACAGGATACTTCTCGGTGGCATCAAAGATCGAGTTTATTGGCTGCAGCCAGAAACAGAAGCCCACGAAGTACAACACAGGTATATTCGTAGGAGACTACTCAAATTCGTAAGGCAAGTCATCCTCTTTTATGCCAAAAATCACATTCTGGACAAACACCCACTATTTACAATTTGTCCAATCATTACAAAAGGTATCGCATGACGACAAACCCAGTTTTCAGTTGTTTGGCCCACCATTAATTATACAGGAAAGCCCAACATTCCTTCTTGTACAAGCCAGACATACCCATAATAAAAGGACCACACTCATATCATAAAGAGGCCATAAAGGAAGAAACAGAAACAGATAAGAAGCAGGATAAGGCGTGTGTGTGTGTGTAATAAACTTTACAATGTCCTGTGCTCTGATCCTCAATCTTGATCCGCTACCGGGCAAGGAACTGGCTTAGCAAGGTCAGCTTCAGGCAACGGGGTCAATTCACTCAGTTCATCCAGAAGTCAGCACGAACTCAAGCTAGCGTGTACGTGTACTAAAGACTCGTTCGGCCGCAGTCATCGGCCTATGTGAGGGCAACCACAAAAAGGCTGCCATGCACAAAATGGAACCCAGAGTTCGGAACGAAATCCCCAAATACATAGTGAATCCATCGGTCTAACATGACGAAATCACTCGTACTTGCCACACTCACTAGTTACGGTTCGCTACTATCAAATTCGTTACGAAACCACGACATTTATAAAACGGGTTCAGAATTCACAGAACCTCAGTATTTAAAAGTTGCAGTTTTCATAGAAAATGTCATTATTCATTTGCTAAGTACTCCTGTGCCATATGAGAAATCAAACACAAGGAGATAATGGACGGAGTGCTGAAACTTTTCAGACAATCCCCCTTGCTTAGTTATAGTGTAACCGGTGTATATAATGACCGGCACTCGCACACTTTATTTTCAGATGAATGCGTTACAAGTAAACACGCGAGGACTGAACAGGCGGCTTGGCTAGAGCAACAGAAACACGAAAGGTATTTAAATGAAACATAGTTTTCGTTAGGAGACACAATGTTGTAGTCTTGGGTAGTAAATGCTACAATCCTTTTCTTGCAGAAAAGACACGAAGCGTCATTCGAACTGAAAAATGCTAATCCGGCTGGATTTAGCATAACTTAAAAAGGTAACTTTCCCGCGGCTCACACAAGTGGTGGATGCTGTAGTTTAAAAATAAACAGAAACACTATAACTAAGCATCCGTCTTTTCTTGTAGAGGCACAATAGGTTCAGAAACGCTCACAAAGGAGTTGCAGCAAAGTAAGAGGTAGGATACAATATAGAGAGTCGAGATAGTAACGATTTAGTGTCAAGTAATAAACAAAATCCTCATTACATTTCTTAGAAAACTGCGAGGCCCTCAAGTTGAAAAATATATCGAACAAGTAAACATCAGCAACATAAGACAGTGTGGTCACGCCATTCAGGTATAATAGTCCTGATATAAGCACTTTGAATAAGAAGAGATGTGGAGGGAGTGATTTTAATATGTGTTTTTGTCACAAACAATTCATTGCAGATAAGAATAAGACAGCCCTGAGAAGAGTCCTGTGAATGGCATACCAGTACTCGAAACGAGTCAGCATAGTCTCAAAATAAATAGAGACATTGTGGTTTATTTTCACGCCACAACCAAGGAACTTTTTTTCAACAAACATTTTTTCCTTGTAAACTTTATTGATCAAGTGACTGAATGAGATAGTTATCAAGTAAAAGGTATTTAAGGAAGGTTCAGGATTTTTTCATCCTCCTTGTTGATCATAAAAGAAGTGAAATATTTAAAGAAAACTGTATTTTAGTTTTTGACAGTATTTGTTCACAATTATTGAATGTATGAGCACGATTTATCATTTTGGTAATTGTCTTAAAATGTTTATTTACGTGTTTTGTGATGTAACCATGAAATGATGATGTTTTTATCTTCATTTAGCAATGTTTGAAATTTATAAATTAAGATTATAAATCATAAGGTAAAAATTAAAATACCGGGATGAACAGAAGAAATGTGGTTGTCTTTAAGCAAAAATAGATTGCGTACTTTCTAAAAGGTTTTTGGAGGTGTAGGCTATTCTCCTAGTGATTATAGTTCAAGGGCCCTGCCTAAACCTTTGTTTTTCAAAATACATTGTGGATGAGCATCCCATTCACATTTGCAGGTCAGGACGACAGCACGACTTCCTCTTGACCTCACCAGGAAACTCTCCTGGACTCTTATTGAGTTGGTTGGTATGGACACTGCAGTGCTTAATTTGAGCCGGTGGTTTCCGGTGTTCGTCACTGGCACTTTCATTGTCAATACCGGTACTTATGATAGTCTGCCGCATCTTGGCACTGTTTGCCTAATTTAGAGACAAGCACAACAATAGTTGTTTATTAATTCATTATACATTAAAAACGTCTAATACCTGTGCCAAAGCCATTCTTATAACTTTTGTAGCCCTGACTAGTGAGAATTGTCACACTTGTAGGAGAGTGCAGGTTAGTAGTTGTGATGTCATAATTAGCAGAGCTGACATCAGCATTTTTTTTTACAAATTAAGCACTGTCACCCTGTGGGAATATTGCGGACTCCGGGAGCACTTGTAGCACTGCCTGGTCATGCTGCAAAAGTTGATGTTGAAGGACAATAACATCCACCTCAGAAAATGTCAGAGTCATACAAGAAATGTTTCACTGGCACGGGAGAGCAATGACTTGAGTCCTGCACTTAGGTGTTAGGTCATGTTATGTTAATAATGTTTTCTAAAGGGCAAACTGCTATATAAGAAGGTGTGCTAGCACTGATCTGGAAGTAACTGATAACAAAACTACTGAGGTGTTGGGCAACTAGAAAATATGTGTTTTGAACAGCTTCTTAAATCTAAGATGATCAGGAGATGGCCCAAATAAAGAGGGTTTGATTGCAGGGAGCCTAAAACCAATGCTCCTAGCATGGTTACCTGTGAAAATTGGAATATGTACTCTTCCAGCAGAAGATGGGTGCAACAATCTATTGGATTGGCAGATGGATAACTTAAATAGCAAATACCTTGGGAAATGATAAAAAGCGCCTGATAAACCATATAGAGAGATTTAAAAAAGACTCCTTGCTCAATGATTAGCCAATGTAATTGAAGTCTGAAGGGAACGATGGCTGCTGGTTTGTTCAGGCCGAAGATTCTCACAATGGCCGAGTTCAGAATCATTTATACCCTTTGGGCCTGTTTCATTGGCAGAACTAAACACAAACCATTGCACTAATCAGGTCTCGACATCATTGGAGCTTATCTCACAAATATGCCAGCAGCAAGCGACAGTAAAGGGACAACGTTATTTACCATGTGTAGAAAAAGAAAGCAGGACGACGTTACATTATTCATCTGCATATCCATGGAAAGAGAATTGTCCCAACTAGGTTTTCACACTAGCTTCTGGCATTGCGGGGGTGCCAACCTGGCAGGTCACCAGGTATAAGACCATCCTTCATTGTGGCCACCTAGAAAAAGGAGCTCTTATATCTGAATTTAATTTCAGAGCATTATTATTCATCTATGAAGCTACTGGGCAAGACAGTTTCCAAGGTGCTCTTTGAAGTTGCAGAGCAGACCATCCAGTCAGGAAACGGCATTACAACATGGGCTGAGCCATGCGCATATGCGTGGTGAAGGCTGAGATGGGCGGGCACAGGAAGAGGAGGGATCTGACGTGGATGTGGACTGGTAAGTGGGGCTGGGGCCGGGATTGGGGGGTGGGGTGGTGGGTGGTAGTTTTTAAGGTTTGGGGTGTCGTTTATTAGGCCCTGATGTTGGGGGTAGTTTATAGGGGGATGGGGGTTGTTTTAGGGCTCAATGGTTTGGTTTTTTTAGGGCTCAGGGGGTCGGAGTTGTTTTTAGGGCTCAGGGTTGTTTATTGGGCTTGGGGGGTCGAGGTTGTTTTTAGGGCTCTGGGGGGATCGGGGTTGGTTTTAGGGCTCATGGGGAGGGGTTGGGGCTTATTTTAGGGCTTGGGGAGTCAGAATGTATTTAGGCTCATAGTGGGGTTTGGTTGTTTTTTTAGGGTTCAGGCAGGAGGTCTGGGGTGCGATCTTTACCAAACATATTCCTTTATAAGTCATGCCTAGACCACAAAATTAAATGGTAAAAGAATGTGTGGTAAAGGAAGGTGTTGTTCAGCCAAATTCATTATTTGTGCCGCATTGTAGAGGCACACATGGTCGAGCCATGCGTCCCTCTGTCACTACAGCCCATCCAGTCATATAGTAAGCTGGGTATCGTCCTCATGGATCATAATGTAAAAACCATACGATATAACCTATTGAGTAAAAAGGGCAACATAAATATTAAAAAAAGTAAACCAAGGCATGAGGGTGACAATTGCAAATCATTCAGATAACCCACTTTAGATTTTCTGTTGCTTCAGCTCCTGAATTCTTCATGACAAGTTCTTCCTGAATGCCCTGACACCACCTTGATGTATGGCTGCTGACAGTAGGCCCCACAGCCTTTTAAAGGAAAGAAGAAGGCGGCAGCTGGCAGGTCCATTTCTGACATGTTGGAACCAAATGTTTGTGCTATCAGAACTATCATTGGGGATAGACTGAACACGGTGACCATAGCACCTCACTATGTTCCATCTTCTATGACATTGGTCAGCTTCCACATGATATCCCATATGCACTTAACCCAATAACCCAATATCAAAATTTTGCATGAACAAATGAGTTAACTTCTGCATTTGGGCAATCCGCCATGGAAGAAATGTTCCACAGGAATGTAAGTTCATTGTTGAGGTCTCCAAGACTTATATTTGATTCCGATTTTTTTTAACTGGAAATTCTACAAAGTAAGCGAGTTGCATATAACACAACTTAAAAATCAGGATCTGTATTGAAGCTCGACTCAAGAGATTCTCATTGCTTGACTCAAAGGATCGATTTTTCCAAATATTTCAACAATACAGCCCTTTCCAAATCAGTATTGAGTGTGTGGAAACCTCTTTCCTGTAACCTTTGTGCCGTGCCAAATAGTTTTGCACATCATCCCATAACCACTGATCATACAAAATCTGCTTGGATCCACAGTAGGGGAGTGGACTTCACATCCATGCTTACTGAACACTGAAAATTCTTGGTTCATGAATAAGAATGACCTTGCAGAGGAGTACATAAGAACTCAACAAGATCACTACAAAATTCTTCATATACAAAGGTTAACTCTAGCCACACTCAAGGAGACTATTGACAACACTTCATAAGGAACAACCACAGCACCCAGAAATTATGTTTTCGTAAGTCAAATACTGATATGGTGCAAAAGTCATCAAAGGAGCACGACAAAGACAAAGAAAATATTCCAAACCAAGTCATCACAAGATTCAGGCTACCTTAAATTCGCCTGATGCAAATGTTACGGAGGAATTGACGTCTATTCCTGAATCACCTCTCTTACTGTGAAGAGGAAGAATGAGACAACTCAGCCTTCAGTATGCAAACCTCCAAGCTACTTTGAAGATCCTTATTTATACCCACTGAAATAGATGGCCTTGTTACTAAAATGAGTTTGGCATGTCCGCCTTCATGTCCAAAAGAATTGAGATGGACTTAAGTAAGCATTATGACTATCAAGGAAGAATAAAGGTCAGATACAAACAGCAGGGGTGGCCTTAGGCATGTGCAAGCTGCACAGGGCCGCCAAACCCCAGCGGCCACCACGCCAATATATGTCCCTAATATAATAATCCTCTGAGGATGGATACATATTTTTCGTGGCGGCCCCTGGCAGGGGTTTGGCGGCCTCCGGCTGTGTTCCACTTCCAAACACCCTGACCCCCCCCCCCCCCCTCTTCACTGGCCTCCGCGCCTCGTTCCTCCGGGGGGCCCCTACCTATGCTCCCTGCCCAGGGCCTCCATGAGCCTAGAGGCGCCCCTGTAAACAGAAAGAGCCACCAAGTCATAGAAACAAGTGAAATCCCCTTAATATTTAAATAGACTTAGGGCCTGATTTGGATCGTGACGGATATTCCATCCGCCGTATTAAAAGTTCCATAGGATTTAATGGAATTATCATTTGGCGAACGGTATACCTGTCACGTTTGTGATGGAGTAACCCTGTCCACCAAACCTGTAATCTGGCCCTTAATTTAAGAGACAAAGGAAAGTGGCCAGGATTCTAATATTTAGAGATTCTCAATCTCATGCACCGAGGTGACTGGGCCAACTTTATAATCTTTTATACAAGCACATTATATAATTAAAATCACCCCCTTGGACATGGCCCACTTCCTTTCTCTAATTAGACATAATAGCAATGTTTGCATAATCCGACCAAATTTGCACCTTGGATTTTATCTTAAGATTTATTTTAATATTTTTTCTAATATTGACTCAAAAATTTTATTTGCTCTTCTTCTTTTTCTAATTATGTTTTAACCCCATTTTTAACTAATACATATATTTTAAAACGTTACCATTGTTGTGTTAATTTCATCTAATTTTTCTTTGCAATGCTCCGAAGACTTCTGCCCAAAATGTGTTACAGAAAGGTTATAAGTCCTGCTACATGGTGCACATTTGATTTGAATTCGATTATCTTCCACATACGATATTATTTTATTAAGAGGCAATATAGTGTAGCCTACAGTCAAATTCCGAAATCTCTTGAAGGACTGATGAGGTTAGAAGTGCTTTATCTATGCCAGTCAGGGCTGTGAGAAATGTTTGTGGAACCCAGGGTAAAAAATGGTGGGTGTTCCACAACCAAGCTTGTACAGGATATATAGTGAGTTCCTTAATTGTTTAAAATGATTAATCGATCCTTTAGCTTTTTACTTTCCCAACCTAACTCCCTTGCAAACCCCATTTTCTTCTCCCCATCACCTGTCTCTGTCCTGCACCAAGAGCACAGTCAATCTCCTCTTCACCTACCTTCCTTTTCCATACCGTTTTACTCTCCACTGCACTGTTCACATATGCCCTGTCTGTCTATCTTGCACCTGTTCTTCACGCTCATATAACTCCGCAATATCCAGACTGGAGCATAATACGAGAATCGATAAATGGTGGAGCCCCAATGCAAGCTTTTTCAGAGCATTGGGGAAAATGCTGCTTTGATTTTTGGATGCTCCCTTTGCACCTGCAACCTGTTGATCTCTTGTTGCCATGTGTTATGGCACAATAAAACAGCTGCACGTTAAAGTCTTAGTACATCATCATCATCAGCACTGCCCCAGTGACACATCGATACTAACTGAAAAAACACAGAGATGCATCACTCTAAACCTAACTTGCATCACCATTGCTATACCAAAATTTAGACCACCAGACAACTATGCTGATGCGCCTCAAATCAGGCCTGCATCATTCTTGGACATTTTATTTCTGTACAATGACAAGAAAATAGAGACTATTCTGATCTGCAGTAATTCAGCTTTTTAGGTCTGGTGTGAGTCAAGACCTTCTGGTTTTCCTATAAATCATATAAATGATATATGTGTAAGTGCTTTCAGCCACTCTCTTCTACTATTGGCCTCTTGTTGTCTCCTTCAAATTTGTCTGCTACTCATTACAATGTAACTAGTAATGGGTCATCACACTTCAGCCATTGGCTAACCTCACTGTGAGTGATAATATTCTGCTCCCTCAGAAGTAACGCATAGTAGTTCCTTTTAGTGCAAGTGATTATTATGTCAATACCTGCTTTTTGAAAAAACTAAATAATATTTTTGCTTTTAGCCAATGTATACTTTATATTGTTAAGGTGATTGGGGAACTCACTACTGACACTAGGACTCTCCCTACCCAGGCCCCTACCCAGGAATCCTGCAACGCCCTTAGCCACTTTTTTGTTGAAAAAATTGTTATGATTAAGGACTCTATCACCACCCCCTCTCCTGACGCTGTTTCCACCCCGGTTCCCCATAACTCTTCCTCACTTCTACACTTCCCTACTCTCGACTCGACCACCCTAGCAAAACTAGCTACCCGGGTCAAGTCTGGGTCCCCGGATGACTGTTGCCCCCCGTCTATACTGCGAGACATCTGTATCTCTCTTCCCGAAAGCATTCTTCCATTGCTGAACTCGTCTCTTTCCTCTGGTACGGTGCCTGGCTCTTTTAAGGAGGCCGTCTTAGTTCCTCTCCTGAAGAAGCCAGGGGCCGACCCATCGGTCCCTGCCAATTACCGACCTATTTCCCTCCTTCCCTATTTCTCCAAAATCCTGGAAGCCCATGTAACGGCTAGCCTCTCACAGTTTATCGAAAATTCGAACTTCCTGGAACCCAACCAAGCCGGTTTCCGACCCGGCCACTCCACGGAGGCAGTCATCTTAGCCGTGCTCGACACTCTGAGAGACAATGCTGACAAGGGCATCCCCCAGGCCCTGGTCTTGTTAGACCTGTCGGCCGCCTTCGACACGGTGGATCATGACATCCTTATCCGCCGTGTCGAGCAGGCCGGCCTCCAGGGCCCGGCGCTGGCTTGGATCCACTCCTTTCTATCTGGTAGGTCTCAGACGGTCAGTCTGGGGACCTTTCGTGGACCCAAAGTCTCCTCCACTTGCGGTGTACCCCAGGGTTCTTCTCTGTCCCCTCTCCTTTTCAATCTCTATCTTCGCCCCCTTCTTCTTTCTCTGAGGCAGTGGGACGTCACCGTCTTTAATTACGCTGACGACCTACAACTCATCTTTCCTCTTTCCACCCCTTCTGCTGTCTCTAATTTCCACTCTGTTATGTCCCATATTCTTCTCTGGATGAGCCAAAATCAGCTTAAGCTGAATCCTGGAAAGACAGAGCTCCTTCTTCCCGGCAGGAGCTCCATCCATTGGGGTCCACACTTCTGGCCTTCTGAACTTGGTCCTCCCCCTGTCCCTGTGACATCTGTGAAGAGCTTGGGTGTCATTATTGACTCCGAACTCTCCCTCAAGGCCCAGGTGGGGGCAGTGGTTTCGTCCTGCATGTTTCAGATCCGCAGGATCAGGAAGGTTGCTTACCTCCTGTCCCCCGCTGTCCTACTTCAAGTCACTCTGGCCTTAGTACTGTCCCGTTTGGACTTTTCCAATTCTCTTTATCATGGCCTGCCCAAAACCCTGCTTCACAGGCTACAGGTCGTGCAGAACCAAGCGGCGCGTCTTGTATTTAGGACCCCCAAATGGCAGTCGGCTAAGCCCCTCCTTGCTAAACTGCATTGGCTCCCCATCAATCTCAGGGCAGCCTTCAAGATCGGCTGCCTAGTATTCAAGTCCCTTACTGGCCCTTCACCTAGCTTTCTGAAATCTCTTACCACCCCTTACTGCCCCCCCCCGCACTCTCAGATCTTCCCATCTTCACCTCTTGGTCATCCCACCCTTCAAGTTTACAAGGATGGGAGGCCGAAGCTTCTCATATCTTGCCCCTACATTCTGGAATTCTCTTCCTTTTTCTCTCAAATCTGTCACATCACTTATCCTTTTCCGTAAGTCCCTTAAAACCTGGCTTTTCCCCCAATCCGGATAAACTCTAATCTGCCCCTCTCAGTATCCCAATCAGCGCCAGGAAACCTACGGTGATAGTGCGCTTTACAAAAACCTCCTAACATAACATAACATAACATAACAAGGACCGATCAACTTCCCCGACAGTAATGTTTTACAAAATTATGGCAAAATAAAGCTTGCAGAAGCAAAGGCAAACGTATGCCAGCCAACACCAGACCTATTGGCTTTGCCAATGCTTCGTTAGTACTTGGATTCACAAACATTCATTGCACCCCAATCTTGATTTACAGCACCCCTTTCTATTCACTGCCACACATAGCTCTGCCAATGCACCTCAACCCTGGCATGAAGCACTATATTTACTAGATTAATGAAACCTTGGCTGCACTTATGTGAGAAACCGCCTAATTTATCCTGATTGCATCTTGCCTTTGCCTCCCAGAGTACAAAAAAAATGCCGTTTGCCTGTATTTGTTTCTTTACCAGGTCTGCCCTTTCTAAATCAACTTTGACTTAACTGCTTTGCTTTTCTAAACACTCACAACGTTTCTCTCCTCCTTAAAACATTCCTGAATATTTAAACTGCATAAACCGGCTATTTTCCGGTGGCTAAAACCAGAAATGAGTGAATTATGGGTGCATTACAGTAGCTTTATCCCCAAAACGACAGTGCTTTTAAATCACGCCTTGCTCTGTTCGCAGTGGCAGCTATGAATCATTTCACAGATATATTTCTTATAGTCAGAGTGTTGCATCGATAAATTGCTTCCTGCAATGCAAGTCAATGGGATCCATAAATCAATGCCCTTGCGTTGTGTGTGTAGCCTCCAGGGCCCTGAAGCAATGCACTGAGTGCTGGATTATTATGGCTGAGATACCCGCCACCCCCTCTCAACACAATCCCCAAGGATGGGAAACCGGAAACGTTCTGAACTTTTGGAAGACGGGAGGGAGTGACCCTCCCGGCCGTATTTATTAAAATATGAAACAAAATTAAAACGTTAAAATAACAGTTTCATATTAATGTACAATTTCATTTCCACATTTGCGATGTTTGGCTAACCTTAACATATACTCTAATACAGAGGTTCTCCTAGCCGAACTAACATCCTACAAAACTTTAAATTGAAATTGTACATCCTAACGTTTAAGGGCCAACGGCAAGGTCGTAACCGGTGTCAAGATCCCTAAACCAGACATATCCCCCTCACTTGTGAGGGGCGACCGCACAGAGGCGTACCTCAAGTGCATTTACCAATTTCCCTTGACTTGACGGGGGCCCCAATAAACTCGACGCCATTTAAAGGTCGTCCGAGGACTCGTGTGAGGTATCTAGAAGGTAGCGTAGACCCCCTCCCAAACCCCACACAACTTACCACATCTGCCGTCGCAGATGTCCTGGCCCCGGGAAATTCCCCAGGAGGGGGCTGTAGCCCCTCCTACCCAGGAAGGGGCCTTGACCGCCTTTCCTTTCCTTTCGGCGGCCCATCCTTAGAAGGGACCGCCTCCCCGTTGAGGGGCCAATGGCCACCTCCCTCGAGCGCTCCCATCCGTAATGGGTGGCGCCCACCCATAGGGATCTTCCAATTACTGCTCACCGATCATGACCTTACCGCCACAGGCCGGATAGTTGACCGGCTATCCGGACCCCCCACAACACTCCTGCCTAAAGGTCATGTCATAAAGTCCTTAGCCAAGCTATCAGATCTCCTATGAGTAACTCGTTCCCCACCCGGGACAAATGAACACCATCCCTCAAATACATACTGTCCCCTTTAATACAACCATGCGAAATAGAATGCAGTGTACTTGAACGGAACAATCTACTCACTTTATTATTAATTTTCCTTACTGAATGATTCAGAGCAGAAACCGAAAGAGCCCCCCGCCACACTTTCCGTGGGGTCATATGGGACCATGCAATTGTGCACCCTGGAACTCTCCTCGCTAACCAACTTACAGTGGAAAGCATTGCCTCAAGAAGAAGTCGTCTACCAGTGGTCACCAAATCGTTGCCCCCAAGATGTACTATGACTATAGACGGCGGTGACCTCGTCCGCCCTAACAAACCCTCGAAAAATGATCGAAACTGGTCAATACAGAGCCCGCCCTTTCCATAGAAGGACACACTGTACCCGTATTCCCCAGCCACGTGAATCATGTCACCTGCTTTGAATACGTCCGCGGCACGCCTCACGTATGAGTGGCCCACGACCCACACCTCCTTTTTCACAGCCGGTGATGTCTGACCGCTGGCCCGGTGTTGGGTCGACTGCACAGTCCGCCCCGCCTCGTAGGCTTGCGTAACTGAAAACCAAACAAAAACAAGAAGCGTGAGTACATCATTACAGCTTCACAACATGTGCAACCGCACATACCTTTTATAACAGTTCGAGGACCAACGCCCCACACGTTTCACTTGTTCGACATTCAGACCCCTGGCTGTAGCCTCTGTAGCAGCCCCTATCCGAAAGGAATGGGTCCCAAACTCGCCGGGGTTCAAGCCCGCGGCAGAAATCGACATCGCAAGCACCCGCTGAAACTGAAACCTCATCAGTGGGGTGGCGTCAGCGTGTCTCAACAAGGTCCCCCCCCATGATGCCACCCTTTGCGCTAAATATTCCTCTACGCAACTCACCGGGCACATGGAAGACCCGGGAATCCTTTGTATGATTATGCAGTCCCCCATCGCACCCTGATCGGTCTTGGACCTAACAAACGAGACAGTCATTGTCTCCCCCCTGACCTGAACGTGCTCTCGGCACAGTCCCCCCATGGTATCCTGCTTGTTCTTTGCCACTAGTTCGCTTACCCGCATAGCCCCATGGAATGCTAGCACAAAGGCGGCTCGGAATAACCTTGTTTCATACAGGGATGAACATGTTGCAGGGAGTACAGATAACAACAGAGCTAACCTATCCAGACCTATCGGGCGCCTTGCATCTACTTTGCGACCCTCAAGGCGTTGCCACCCACGTAGCGCTTTTTGCACAACAAAAGACGCAGTCGGGTCCTGAATCCCATGGGCCCTTGCCATAAAGGAAATGGCGGCCCGATGCCTCTGGGCCGTAGCCACTGATTTGCCTGCCTGATGTAACGACAGCAGAAAGTCTACTACTAGTTCTTCCTGGCCCCAAAGCTCTCTCCTAGCAGCCCCCACAAAGGCCCAATAGGATCGGAACGCCCCTTCATATGCCTTCCTCGTCCTGGGTGCTAAACTCTCTCCCACGAGGTTCTGTAGTTCGGGGCACCGAGAGACCAGAGAGCTTCGGGAAAGGGTGCCGCCACCGGGTCCGCTGTGGGCAGAAAACCCCAGAAGGCCTGCATACGAAAACGAGAAAGCGCATCAGCCGCTTTATTCATTACCCCTGGCACATGTTTTGCCTTAAATAGCACGTTCAATTGCATACACAGTAACACAATTTCTTTGAGCAATCTCAGAATCCATCTGCATCGTGCTGCCTGGCTATTGATACACTCAACCACGGTCATGTTATCAGACCAAAACACCACAGAGTGATCTCTGAACCCCTCAGGCCAAGTTCTCAGGGCCACAAGAATGGGAAAAAGTTCAAGAAAGGCAATGTTACTTGTCAGCCCACACTCATGCCACCATAACGGCCATTTTTGAGCTGACCATCGTGTGCCGAATATGGCACCAAAACCAGTGCTCCCTGCCAAATCTGTCCACAGCCCCAGCTCCTCGGAGGACACCGCCGGTTTGTTCCAGACAATTCGACCATTGAAATCCGCCAGAAATGCCAACCAAATGCGCATATCCTGACGAACCTCTGCCGATAACCTTGTGCGATGATGACCCTCCTTCAGGCCGACCATGGCCTGAGCGATCGAGCGGGAAAAGGGGCGGGCCATCGGCATGACTCTCAGGGCAAAATTCAGCTGTCCCACCAATTGTTGCAACTGGTGCAGCCTGACCTTGGACTCGCTAATACAAGCTTCCAGGGAAGCCCTGAATCTTATCACCTTCTCTTTAGGTAATCTAAAACAACCTTCCACAGAGTCGAGTTCGATCCCCAGGAACTCGAGGCACGTCGAGGGACCCACAGTCTTACCTGGTGCCAATGGCACACCGAAATGCTTCATTAAAGTACAGAATTCATTCAAAGCCTGTCCACATTCCGGACCCCCGGCCGCCCCCAGAAACAAAAAATCATCGAGATAATGCATGACATGCTGTAAACCCGTCTTCTTTGTGAAGACCCATTGCAGAAAACAACTGAACTGTTCAAAATATGCACAAGAAATAGAGCAACCCATTGGCATACATCTATCCATGTAATACTGACCCTGAAACATGAAACCAAGGAGACGCTGATCGTCTGGGTGTACCGGGAGCAACCGGAACGCTGACTCAATATCTGACTTTGCCATCAGCGCCCCGGGCCCTAGGCGATTCAACATGGCCACGGCCTCATCGAAAGATGCGTACCGCACCGAACACACATCCGGGTCTATTGCCTCATTTACGGACAGACCACGTGGGGCTGATAAATTATGTATCAGTCGGAACTCACCCGGGTCCTTCTTAGGGACCACCCCCAAAGGAGAACAAACAAAGTTAGCACACGGAGGCTCCTCAAATGGCCCGGCGACTCGACCTCGAGTAACCTCCTTCCCAATCTTTTCTTGTACCACGGTCGTATGTTGCGAGACCGATATTTGATTTTTACATTTTCTTACACCCCGAAACTCCCCCACTGGGATGCGGAAACCATATGAAAACCCGCTCCTCAACACCCCAGCGGAAGCGTGATCTGGGTATCCGCTGAGCCAAGGAATCATTGCCATGGTATCAACCGGAGTGGGTAAAGGCGCCCCTCGGACTATTTTAGACCTGTTTGGCACCTCCTCTCCCCCCGTTATCACCCGTTTTGGCTCTGCACATGGACTCCGGATGGGATGGCTGCCCACACCCTCCACATTCGTGATGGAATTTACACGACCCCTGGGGCCTCGTACATTTACCTCTGTTGAAGTTCCAACAAATCCCCCTTTTACCTGTGTTGCCGTTCGGCCTCGAGTTGTATTCGTTACCTGTACCTGATCGAAAGGGGGTCCCGGCATATTGGCGGGAGGATTCACCCCCGCTACTCCCTACTAATGGTACTTTTAACATACCAGTACTCTCCATTTTTGACCATGAAACAGAATCGTAACAATCCCAAGTTAAGTTTTTATCGTGCTCCTTTGCTTTTCTCAAAATATTATCGTAACAGAACCACTGATTGCCCCCATATGATACGGAATATTCCATGATCCGTGTCTGATAGATCGGCAATTCGGACAGCAACTCGGGTCTACGTTCGCCCATGATGGAGGTAAAAATTCCCCACGCCTTCCCCCAAGTGCCAATGTTTTCATCAACTTTAAAGGCGGCCATCTTTGCGCGCCAAACACTCGGATGCATGAGCTCCTTTTGGCTCTTAACATGCTCCATCTCATAATGATCGGTAAGCAACGAGAAGATGTTTCTATACTCATTTGCCCATATCTTCTCCTTAATAGCCAGAGGGACATGTTGACCCAATTTTTCCCTTCGTGAAGGTGCAGACTCATCCCTTGCAATCGGCAATGGCCGCTTACCTGAACCGGAGGCTGTATCTGCGGCTGGACCTGTTCCTGTTGGCTTTTCTACTGCCGCAGCCGGCGTGATAACAGGCGATGATGCCTTCGCCGCCTCCCTCGTTTCACGCAGTTGCTTCATCAACACCCGTGCGTCGTCAGCCGTGGCGCCCTCGCTATCTTTCCCCAACCACGCTGCTAATTGTGCTGCCAGCTCGGGCGGCATATCCTCCCCGGACACGGGGGTGACTACCACGGGAATCGGATTCCCCTCTGCCGGCACCGGAGTTGGCTCTTCGAGTGGGGCACAGGGAACCGGGATGTCCCCCCCCAGCTGCTCCCCTTCTGGGCCTTTTGCCTTTTCCTCCCGGAGCTGCTCCTGCCAAAGGGCGTTTCGGTCCCCCTTCCCCGTCTCTATCCGCCACCCGCTTCTTCAGATCGGTCACTTCTTTCATGAGTATACGCAGCATCTGGTCGGTAGTCATTCGCTTTCCGACTTTCTTAGGCATTCTCCGACAGAGTATCTGTAAGACAAAAAGAAAGATTACCACGCTCAAAATTGGCTCTTCGTTCCGTCTCGAGCTCACGTGTAGCGAGGAGGTGCAGCTTCAGAGCACAGGAACAAGAGGATGCTTTCTTGGCTTGTTGCTCCTTTTATCCGTCTTCAGGGCGGGCGTAAACCCGCCCCTGCCTGCCCCGAAGGGCGTGGCCGGCCGCGTCAGTGTCTAGGCCAGCCCACTCCAGGGCGGGAAAAGGCGCGCCCCGGCTACGCCGCTTCGGGCATACCAGCCGAGACTCGCCTCCCGCCCAAGATGGCTTTCCGGGGGGATCGTGGTACTCCGCCATACGTTCGGGGGGACCGAATGGTCGCCCCTTTCCATTCACCTGGGGGAGGGAGGATGTGATGTGAAAGGAGGGGTCGCCTGCCATGGCAGTCGAGTCTGCAGTGGAAGATGTACAGTTAACTCTATTGTTTTGCGCTTCCCATTAATATAGAGCACACTAACAATGAATTCCCTCGATTTTTTTTTAAATAATAGGTTTTATAATTACACGGCCGAATGATACTTATTTCATCGACCTCCATAGTATGACAGACTAGATCCACATGACAGTGTTTTCGAACCTGTGGCCCACAGGTCACACACACAGAGCTCTGAAGAGGTGCACGAGCCACCGATCGATCTTAATGCATAGACATAGAAGAAATAATTCGCTCTAGGGCAGATGAATGACTTAAGCCAGTCTGTGATAAGCGTGCAGCAGATCTAAAAATCAGAAAATGGGATGGAGGCAGATTTGGGATTTTCTCTTCCTTCCCTCGTTATCGTCGACACACACAAAAGAGGAATGGAGAACAGATTGCATTTAAAATCCCGAGCATTAACTATCTGTAGAACGACCATGACTAACAATGAAGCCTATCCATCATGCTTTGAGCCCGAGGCGGCCGAAATGTCACTTGATAAATAGAGCCTTGAGGGCCACTTAATACTGTGTAAGTAAGTAGCAATAGGGATCGAATCGAACCAGAGAAGGTCAAGGGTTGGTAATTAACAATCGCGTTTTTTGTGGATTAACTGAAAGAAAAAAGTTAGATTCGCAAATCGTGCTTGTATTCATTCATCTGAGACTCAATCTTTTCCTAGCATAAATGTGACTTTTTCTCTTTTCTCTTGCCGGTTTTTCGTAGCACGACATAACATTCTGATATCAAGCCAACACCTTTACAGGAGCACTAAAACTAGATAATAAAGTCACAGATTTCTACGTCTTTGCTGGGTTAGGGAAGCAGTGCAGCTGTTCTCTCCCCACAGACCAGCACATAAAATGTGCCCCTTTTCCCACTCATCTGCACCATATTTCCAAAAGAGTCAGACCAAGAAGAACACAGACTGCCACACATCCCGTGTCTCTAGTTTTTCACTGGATCCCAACATGAGCACAACAGAATGGCGCCAACCTCACCGATTCACAGACGAAGACACAGACATTCTGTGTGGCACTGGCTGAAATGTCGGGTATGCACTCTGCACCACTCTGCAATCTACATGCAGCAGGGTGACTTTTACATTTCGGATGAAGAAATCTGTGTGGAATGAGGTGTGCAAGAAGGACTGCTTGGTGTGCATTATGGTTGGGCGGGCCCTGTCCTTTCTATACTCTGATGTCTGCATGGTCTGCATGGTCAGTAGTGATCCTATCACAGGGGCTGACATTCTACTGGCGCCCCACTCTCTGAAGTGAGCATCTTTTCTTTCCAGTTTCGTTTCCTTGGTTATCAGGTCATATATAATGTCATTGTATTTATGTTTTTATAGTTCCCACACTTCCAGTTGGGCTCCTGGGTGTATGCCTCTCTCACATTCCTGGTTATTCTTCAGTTAAGGTCTGGTCATAGATTTAAAGAAGGCTTCCCCCTCGGATGTATGACGGTACAACGCCGTTACAACGCGTACCTTTACGACGCAGTTTTAACAACGACTTGCGTTGGGGGTGCGCTGATAGTGAATAGTTTAATTTACTATTCCAACACCAGTCCCCGTGGATAGTAGGGAAGGTGTTGGATAGTAAATTAAACTATCCCCTATCCTAGAGCGCCCTCCAGCGAAAGTCGTTGTAACGACTTTCATTGTTAAAGCTGCGTCGTAACGGTACCGCGTTGTACCAGTTACGGTGTAAAGGATGTTTCCCTTCCCCCTCAGAGTGTTGTATGTTTAATTATGAACACATGTCTAGGAGATTGAGCAGCTTGTCTGGAACTGCTACTCTGAGACGTAAGTTTCCATGTTAGAAAGAATACCGCACATGAAAAATCTAGGCAAAGCTTAAGGACACATAAGTCAACACATCTCACCACCTTAACACCAGCACACACACATGCAGCCATACTAATAGTTAACATATCCTTCTTAATCAAAACATAGTTCTGTAACTTCACAGAAGCAGAATTTCATCAGATTATGATGGACCTACAAAACATGGTTTTTGATTTTCCCTATCTGTACTTCCATATTCACCTCAGTCACTCCTACTTCCTTACTCTCTGTAATGATTTAAAACCCACTAATGCAATTTAACCACGTTTTAATTATTGCATAAAGTCCCATTACTCATTTCAACAATTTCAATTGTGACATCACAACTTGCAGTGGTTGAAAAATCTTAGGTGCTAATTAAGAGTCTGCTGGTCTTCCGACCGCCAGACTTGCGGTGGCGCAGCAGTGATAATACACCATTTTGCCTATTATGATGCTCACCATCGTATCAGCGGTTGACCACTGGCTGCGCCAGTCAACAATTGTTCCTTGGCGGTGGCGTAGCTGCGCCACAAAACAATATGCTGAGCGGGGACTGGTGCAGTCCGACTTAGCATATTACGAGTTCCTGCACCGCCAGCCTTTTCATGGCGGAGCCCCACCATTAAAAGCTGGCGGTGCAGGAAGAAATGGGGCCCTACATGGCCCCCAATATTCCACCCTGCCACAGACATACATTCAGGGGGGCACAACATGTGCCCCTTTGTCTGTATCCCCAAAAAGTTCCAGCACAACATGGATGTCCACATTCAATGTGTGCTGGAACTTTTTGCCGTTCCCATTGCAGTGTCTGTTTCCTAGGCACCGCCATGGGAAGGAAAGAGGACTGCCCACCATATTACGAGTTGAACTCTTTCAGCTGTGCCGGCGGCAAGCCAACGTTACTGCATAAATCTCGTAATCGGGCCCTTAGATGTTCCCTTTCACATGAAACAAGACATCTTCACTTCCATCCACTTACCTTTGCCAACTTGGCTTATCTCTCTTACCTTGCACTGTCACATAACTCCTCTCACTTCCAATTCTCAATAGTGTTCTCTTTTGCTTGATTCACCAAATTGGTAAATTCATTAATTGCAGACATCACAAAACGGCACATTTACTGTACAATTTTTAATTGTGATGAGCTACATCCATAAAATTATTTCACCGCTATACTTAATTCACTTCATCAAACAATGGCAGCTGCAAATCTTCCTTCAATATGACCATCCTGTAAATCCATTACCGAGCAGTAACAACACAGATGTTCTTATACGTTGAACATCATTATTGAACAAGTTTAGCTTTATGTCTCTCTGAGCCAACTGGACTCCATTTTGGGTAATCAGTGTACTAGGACAACCTTCTTGCATAAAATCTTCCTCCATAAACTCAGTTAATGAATGGGTATTCAGTTCACTAACAATTTTCACCATTAGCCACCATTAATAGTAGCCCACAATGGACAAAGCTTTCATCGGAAAGGCTCCCAAATTGGAAAATGAACTGGAGATATCCAAATCTTCCTTTTCCCAAAGTGCGTCAAGTGCCTCCCTCACCTGTGGATATAGCGGGTCTTTAAGAGTAATCACTTAACTGAACACTCACTCACACTATTCCTACTTACAGATTTACACTTCTAACAACACCCAGTAACGAAAATGTCAACCTTATCTATTTTTCATTACCAACTGAAAAATTCAACACCTCACACTCTCAGGAAAAACTAATAACCTCTTCCAACATGCAGCAACATCTTCGCAGTTCAACTCATCGACCACCTTGTAATATGACACTGCACTCTACGTCATCTTTTTGGCAGGCCAACCCTTTTTTTTAAACTCCAGGACCTTTTACAGCGTGTTTCCCTTTTACATCCATAGCAACCACTCCTCTTTAGATAAACGCCCATCCATTACCCACATAACATGCATAACCACACACTCTTCCTCTTTCTGGTATGCCTTCTTCCCAGGCAACATTTTGAATCAGCAGAGTAAATTCAAACTCTTAGGACATGTTACAATAAGAACCGAATTCATGCACATTACACAAACCAGGGGGCATATTATCAAGCCTGTGCGCTAAAATTATCGCCGCTTTATCGGCCGAAAACGGCCGATAAAGCAGCGATAATGGGCTTGATAATATGCTCTGTGGAATTCCAATCGAAGCCCATGTTAGATGTCTTCACATCTAACATGGGCTTCGATTGGAATTCCATAGAGCATATTATCAAGCCCATTATCGCCGCTTTATCGGCCGTTTTCGGCCGATAAAGCGGCGATAATTTTAGCGCACAGGCTTGATAATATGCCCCGTGGTTATTTGCAGTGTGGCTTTAGACAATTCCTTAGTCAGGTAAATGTAAACGAAAGGCATATGATCAGTTTGTGCCACAAATTCTGTACTCGAAACATATCACTTGTGTAGAATACCCAGCAATATGCCATGGTCCACCTTTCCAAGGCCCAGTTGTTTCCTTTGCCATAACAATATTCTGGAAGCAAAATCTACTGTTTCTCTCAGCTATCCTTGACTTGAATGAACATAGCTTCTAAACACTCATGAGTATTACACGTTCCTGATGATTTGAAATGAAACGTTCTGTAGGCTCTTTCTTTATCGCCTCATATGTTTCTTAAGACTTTGATAGCTTCAGAAACCTTTCCCGCATCTTCAAAACCACAATCTGTGGCCGTGTTTTTTCATCAGCTAAGGAATTGACACACAGTATGGGGATTTTGTCTTGCAGGATTATCCACCAGGTAAATGGGTAAAAAAAACTGGAGCATCCATTTGAATCGCGCACCTTTCTCACTGTATGCTTAGACTATTCTTCCACAGGATATCCAAGACCTTTTGCAGCACCTCATCATGCTCAACCTTATGCTGTCTAAATATCTACACCTGCCATACCAAGGGCAAAGTAAACTGTGTTTTCCATTCCCTTAAATACTTGTTGTATACCTTGCTGAAAGATCCAAGCTCCCTTTGTTTGAGCCTGTATGTTCACCTGCATGTTCCTCCTGGTGTAATAAACACGGCTACTGCACGTTGATCATTATAGGTGATGACTATCCATTCATGGTCTGTCAACAGGTTACGTGTTACACCTCTCCTCTAAACCATGTTTTTGTTTGTTTTCATCCATACCATAATAGGATCGACCTTGGAATAGTGAACTCCAAGGAACCTGAGAATAGCTTCTTTAGGTCTCACCTATAGACAGCTTTAGCTACTATTGCCTACAACATGAACATAGAGTGGGATTGGGATCAGCCCCTTGCTCATGACAGGATGTTTTTCCTGTCTATCTCAGTTTGAGGCTTCTGATTTGATGGTTTGCATCCTTATTCTCATTTTTGTCTAGTCTCTGCAGCTTGTATCTTTCCACTGCTGACATTAGGGAACTATTTTTAATTTGTATTTTAGCCAGCGGTGGCTCCTCGACAAAGGAGGAGGAGCGTCGTCCCACTGCTTCAACTACAAGCTGAATACAAAAAATAAAATTATAGTAACGCTCCAATATTCTCATTTTATCTTTTTGTATTGAGCTTGCAGTTGAAGCGATGGTGAGAGTCTGGGCTCCCCGCGTCACAGGGAGGAATGGTGGCTGCACCTCAAGTTTGCATGTTCTCCACCCAGGCTGCATTAGAGCTAGGGTGGAGAACGTGGCCCAGGCTCCCATTCCTCTTCTGAACCACGGCGCTCAAGCCAATCACGATGCTGCGTTGCAGCGTTGTGGTTGGCTGGAAGCCTGGGTCCTTGCTTCCTGGTGCCTGTGTGGAGGAAAGGCAGTGACTGGTGATCGGCGCAAGAAACAAGTAAGTTTCTTTTCCTGCATCCCCCACCACTGTTCCCTACCAGCCGTTACTTATTTTAACACTCCATGAGATCCCATGCTTTCCTTGCTCTCTCCCCTATATCTCCCTTCCTGCCTTCAACCCCCCCTACTTGTATGCTCCTCTCCAGTCCTTTCAGTTCTTCATTGTGCTTTTAATTGATTTTGTAAGGACTTACCAGCTGCATATTGCTACTGAGGAACAAACTTTCCCAATCGTCCGTTGCTTCTGGCTCCCCCTTTCTCACTCTTACTGTTTTTATAATTATTATTCTTGTAAGTCCCCACTGCTACTGTGTCACTTGCTTCTATTTGTGTGCCACCCCGATGTATACTCATTTTTTTTGTAATATTGTACTGTATTGTAATTGCATTTATCTACTCGGAGCGTGCTACTCTATCTCACGAGCCGTGAGTGAGTAGCACCCTCCCATTCCCAAGTGAAAATCTGCCTTTTTGGGAAATAAGTTATCAAATAAATCTTTCACTAGTGACCATCTTGGAAGGATTTTTGTTATTCTTTGAAAAAACATCCAAGATGGCTGTGAGTACAAGAAGATGCAAGGGGGAACATTTTGAAAGTATTTTCTACCAAAGTGTAAAAATAATTCGAAGATGGGCCTTGGTATGTGAGATTAAGCAGCACCCTTGAAATGCTTTTATTTATTTAACAAAAAAGCAACATTCAAAGATGTCTGCCCTTGCATGTGCATGTTTGCATTCTTGAGAGCCATGTTAGCCACCAGTTCGGTGCCCACAATCAAAGCATAGACATGCTGGCTTTGCCAATGTTTGTTTTTCAGTTAACTCTCCCCCCTCCTAAAAGTGGGTGTGAATGGTAAACGTTCATTGCCTGCCTGCCTTGTGTCTAGGATGGGCCAAACTGATATGTATCATTCGAAAGTCCTTGCTAATAGCTGGAGAGTTTTGCTTAAATAAATATCACTTTAACTCCCTAGCAGGTCCTTGCTAATAGCGGAAGAGCTTTGCTTATATAAATGTTTCTTTAACTCCCTAGCAGGCCACAGACAAAAATAACAGGGTTGATTTTACCTTTTATGTACAGCTGGGATTGCTGCAACAAACATTTAATCCAGTGCTCCACCTGTTCAAAGCTATTTGTTTTTTCACTCACTAGTGAACATAAGTAAATATACCAGGATCGATCATAACATGAAATTACTGTATATATGTGTTTGAAAAGGTTTATTTCAGTAGATTTAGAAAGGCTTGGTTAAGGGCTAAATCCAGAAGGGAAGTTAAACTGTTTAGCAGACTTTTTGCCAACAGAACCGTCGTCCACTGGTTCATTATTATTCTTTTGTGCAGAAAGACTAAATACATCACAGCTGATGCCAGCGACATTAAATATAATCTCTGCTAATGACCAGTTAGGACAATTAGTGGTTGAAAGTCTAAGAGCAGGAAATGAACTCTGCAAATCCCGTGTTATGATTATCAACAAGTACCCAGCCAAGAGCCCTGCTCACCCCTATAATGTGCCCCATGCTGAGCCCGTTCCTCGTGGGCCCTACATGTCTGAAACACAGATCTCGAGTTTGCAGTGGAGCAGGCCTCAGAAGATGCTGGTTTTTTGTCAGGGGTGTCATTTAGGGATATTCTCAATGAATGTTTTCGCACCGGATAAAAGTGCAGTGTACACAAAGGCATAAGAGGTGGAATCCCCGGTGGAAAAGATGTGAAACTATCTATCATGTAAGGTATCACCACAATCTGTAAACGAGATTCACACAAGTGACGTTTGTGGACATTAATTGCTGTTTTCTTGTGTTGGAAAAATAAGCAGCTTTGCTTCTGGCCAGGTATGTACATGGAATGGTGAGCGAGTGCTGGGGAAATTGCTCTAGTCAACATCCTACATAGATTCCTACCTCCGAATCCTATATGTAGGTGTCTTAGAAGAATGGCGCCACTCATGAAGAAGTACTCTCTGGGCCATTGGCATGTATGAGCGGAGGCGTGTAATACGGATATTTAGATGGGAATCTTGGCACAGGGGACTAAGAAGAGGTAAATATTAAATAATAGGAGGTGTCGGATCGTGAATGTCGAACACGCAGACTGTCTGGTGGTGCCAGGGCGTTATGAGCATTCACCTGGACGCCTCTCATTGGTGAGCGAGTGATCATATCAGTGCTCGTCATTACAAAGCCATCATTTCTAGTGGGCTTGGTGGGAGGAAGTATTTAGTGCACCCATTACAAGTAGGTATTCAGTGACCCATAGCAGTAGGTATTTAGTGCACCCATAGGAGTAGGTATTTAATGCACCCATATGAGTGGGTATTTAGTGCACCCATAGGAGTAGGTATTTAATGCACCCATATGAGTGGGTATTTAGTGCACCCATAGGAGTAGGTATTTTGTGCACCCATAGGTTAAAGTATTTAGTTCACCCATAGGAGTAGGTATTTATTGCTTCCATAGGAGTAGGTATTTAGTGCACCCACTATACCACTGGGGAGTTTTCTTCATGAAAGCGAGGAATTACTTCTGAAATTCGGTGCTTTCCTCTTCGATTAATGCTAATCTTGTTATTTACTGGGCATTTCACCCCTAGTAAATTTCGACAAAATATACCTGAGGAAAATTGCGGGGGTGCAGGAATGACTGCAAATCATGATTCTGATTCATTTGCAGACAGCTGTGTGCGCACAGACCAGAACTTCATGGACTATTCAGAACCAGGGCCTCAGTGGAACTGATGGAGTGGAGAGCGAGTGGTACAAGACGCAGGTTCAGGAGGTTCACACACTGCCAGTTCTATAGTAACTGAATTGGAAGCAAGAGGCACAGGAGTCAGTCACAGATACAGATGATCCATTGCCAATAAACAGCCACACTAATATGTGAGGAAAGTTCTCGGCTCAAAGGTCAAAAGAAGAGCAAAAAAAACGCATAATTTATTTCCCAAACCTGTTTTTTTAAAGTCGTAGAGACTGATTTCTAAGCTGTGTATGTTGTGTGGGAGAAGCATTACTGGATAGAAGGTCTGACAGGAGACGACGTCACTACTTGTATTACCAACCCTGCTCCTCTGTCTATAACTGTATCCCTTGGACTCAGTTTGGTGAACTGGCAACTCGAACAGCCCTGGAATAAAATATGAATACCAGCCCCCAAAGAGCATCCTGACACTAAATACATCACAGCTCATGCCAGAGATATTAACTTTAATCTCCACCAATGACCAGTTAGGACAAATAGTGATTGAATGTTCAAGAGCAGGAAATTAATACTTTTTAAAATACTGTTATAATTATAAACAAGTACTCGGTGAGCACCCCCATAATATGCACTGTGATAAGCCCGTTTTTTGTGAACCCCAACATTTGTGAACAGTAGAGTTCCAGTCTGAAGCGGGGTAGGGCTAAGAAGATGATAGGGCAGTATGTCAATGAGCTCTCCAGGAGGTTTTGGGGCAATTCCACCTTCAAATAAGTTTTGGAAAAATGTTGACAAATTATGCGTTTAATAAAACAATTTCCAAGTATGTTGCCTCTAGCAATCAAGGAGTAGTGAGGAAATATTCCAATAACTAGCATGTAAAGCAGTGTAGTTATTGTACCAATTTATAATATGCCCCATCATGCAAAGCAACAAAACCAGGTCCGTGTCTGCAGTGTCCATTTGGCACAACACAGCATCCACAGGCAAGTTACAAAACAGGCGCACTATCCACAAATACCTATTCTCTCAATCACCGTGCTAAGGCCAGTATACTCAAGGACCTGGAATATTAAAGTAGTATCCCGTCAGTAAGTGTGTAGTGTTTACAATGTGTAAGAATATTAAGGCACTAACGCTACTCTTGCCACAGGGTGCTATTCTAATTTCCCGTATGTATTTATTTATTTTATTTATTTTATAGCATTTGTAAGGCGCACAGCTACCCACAAAGGGTTTCCCGGCGCCGAATTAGCAAAACACAGGGCAACTAGAGAGAGAACAAATCCGAAGGCAATTATTTGTCGAACAACCAGGTTTTTACGCTTTTCCTGAAGCTCCTGTAATTTTCTTCTTTGCGTATTTAAATGGGCAGTGTGTTCCAAAGAGTTGGACCCAGGTATGAAAAGGATCTCCCGCCCATTCTAGCCCGTTTGTACCTAGGTACCGCAAAGTTTGCTGATGTAGCTGAACGAAGATTGCGATTGGGAAGGTAAGGCTTGGCAAGATCTTGAAGATACTTGGGAGCAGTCCCCGCTTTGATTTTAAACAGATAGCTCAGGGTTTTAAAGCGAATCCAGATTTCAACCCTGAGCCAGTGCAGGTCCCTAAGATGTTTAGTAATCCTGGCGTATCTGGAGATTCTGCAAAGCAGTCTGGCCGCAGCGTTTTGTACCAGTTGCAAGCGTCTTATTACTGCTTTGTTTGCGCCCAGGTACAAGATGTTACCGTAGTCAAGCCAAGATGTAACTAAGGCATTGACTACGGTCTTCTGGGTGGTAGGTGGCAGCATCCAGACAATTTTACGTAGCCATATGAGAATAGTAAAACATATGCCAGCCACTTTGTTGGCTTGCTGTGTCATGGATAGACTGTCATCTATGATGACCCCAAGATTTCTGACCTGAGTGGCTGGTGGCGGGAGCTTGCCCAGTGACGTCGGCCAGTGGGGGTCTATTCCCAGACTCTATTCCCAGACCAGTTCCACAGATATCACCTCTGCACTCTGATTTGTGGTCTGCAACTTCTGCTCTTTTTTTGTTGTTGCAGTTTTATATAGCGCAATAGTATACACCGGAATATGGCTGAATGGAGGTAAGTCAACAATTAAATAAATAAAACAAATTTAGTTGTGCTCGCTGCATCGCATTTTGCCACTGCATCACTGCATCGCATTTTGCGATGCAGCGCGCGCAACAAAATGTGTTTTATTTATTTAATTGTTTACTTACCTCTGTTCATCCTTATTCCGGTGTTTACTACCTCTCACCCTGCCCCTCCCCCGCCTCGCCTCACCGCCCCACGGAACTCCCTCCATGGGCCACTACTGCCAGTTACACTACACAGGGATACATTCATTATTTGGTAGGCATGGGGAGATTAAGGGATTTGCTCAGCATTACAGGGTGTTGAGCCGACGCCAAGACGCAAACCTGGTTCCCCATCTCTAAAGTTGGCAGCTTTGGCAGTTAGGCCACATCCTCTCCTTCTTGGGATGCTCTCAAGTGGGGTGGATTTCCAGTGGTGCACCTAGACCCACAGGCCTGAGGGTCCCACTGAACCCTGATTATAAATGTAAATCTCAGCCAAGGGGCCCATTAACCCTGATTATGAATGTAAATCTCAGCCATGGGGTCCATTTCCTTACTTGCCCTGCGAGCCACACTGGTTACGTTACTGCTTTTAGGTCCTCTTCTGCAAAACAGTTGAGTGCAACCAGCCTTCAATGTTCCATGTATGTGCATGGCTGGATCTGTGCCGTATAGGCGGCAAGTTCTTCCTGACCAGTAGGAAACAGAAGACATGAGGGGGCATATTTACAAAAGAATGTTGGAGTGTGGTGCTATGCCAAATTTGGCAATGCTGCACTTAAATGTAGGGATGCACCGAGAATACGACGCACCCCTGTTTTTCCCTTGGCAGTGGCACAAAAAATCTGCCCTTGTTTACGTGCAGGAAGGGACACGTTACTGCACATAAACAATCAGTAATGGGAATTTGCTCTTTCTATGTGTGCATCATAGAACAGCAGTGGAAAGGGGCATATTTACAATGTGGTGCCTCCTTGAAAATATGGGAAGTGGCGCTACTCCACTTGAGAAGAAAAAGTGAATCTTCGTTGGCGAGCTGGGACTTGTACAAATGCTCCACGATCTCGCCGGCAAATCAGATGGAGGGGCCAGTGTGTGGATCGGAGAGGGGTGAGAGGGTAGGACTTAAAGCGGTCGTAGTTTAAATGGCTTTTTGATGGAAACAAGGTAAATTTCAGGTGCAAATATTTAAATGTTCTTGCTTTTTAAGCTTTGCCTTTTAAATGATATGGTAGATTATGGAGCTTACATGGTCAGTGCATTGATGAAAGGAAGCCATTTCTCTATGTTTGGAGCCTGTGACATGCATGGTACATACAAGCACCTGGTATACAGATATATTTATAACAACGCTAACCAGCTGTGGCCTACACCTTTGCAGTACTTGCATTAACCTTTGTAGTACTTGCATTAATATCAACAAAAGGGAGGGATGGTTTTCTGGGCTTTGGTAGGTCCAACGTACAAGCCCTGAATGCACTTAACAATAAGAAAATGTTGGACATCTGGTAGTAGAGTATGCTATTTGTCATATAAGACCAAAATAAAGCTACCCCTCCTCATTTCTTTTATTCAGCCAAGGTCCCTCACAGATAAAGCCTTATCAAAGAGAACTCCCTTACCTGTTTTAAGACCACAACTCACATCTACACTCACCTAAGCCCCTCACACCCATGGCACCCTTACGGTAGGGAACAAAAGATCTCTGATAAAGAGCCACTTTAAGGGTGCCCGTCGGGCATTGTAGTCCCAGCCCGACGAGGAGCAACCTCAAATGATGAAGCATGACACCTAGCTTGCTGGGTATGTGAGATCCCTAGTTCAGAAAGGAGGAATTTCCCTCCTTTAACCCCTGTAGTAATTGGTCAGATTTGATTAGTTAATGCATTCTACCAGTGACTATTATATCACCTAGGAACTTCGTACCCTTCTTATTGTTAAGTACTTGCATTAACCCATTGAGCACTCTCAGTGGGACTAAAGGCTGTGACTTGCAAGATACATAATGTTGTTCTCTGTAGCTGATGCATTTATCAATGGGTTTTCAGACTAGAATTGCAACCTGTGACCTGCTGGAAGGTACTTTATCCCACCTATCATTCTCAAGGAGATCACATTTGGTGACCTACATATTACAAAAGGAGCTTTGCAATAGGCACATTAGTCTCATGTGGTATCCCATTTACATTTCAACCTGCTACTTACAGGTCCTGGTCTAGTCGTATTTATATTATTGCCCTCTTCGATTTAGTCTCCTCTGAATCTTCTTTTAGGCACTGGATCAATCTGCAGTTTCATTTTTCAAATTGTTTATTTTTTGCTGATTACCCTTACCCTTTATTCTTTTCTTTTCATGCCATTTTCTGATCCACTGGTCTAGCTATATTTTCTTGTTCTTCTCTATTGTTTTTCATCTCTCAGTATTTGTGTTTTCTGTAGTTTTGGTTCTCTATTTATTTCCCTTTCCCCATATGCAATTTATTTTCTTGATTTCGCCCTCTACTTACTTTAAAGCAGTTTGTTTGCATGGCTTCAAGTAAAAAGAAAGCTGTAGAAGAATGATCTTTATAAGGGTGTCCATTTCGAGCTTTTAACCCTCTCTGTACAGAGCATAGGGTTCACAGTAGCATAAGGAAGGACCAGAAAGATATGAGAGGTAACTTGCAATACTAAATCCGTCGCCAATCCTGTCTCTTTTTAGATTTCACCTGTACAGTGCTTGTGCTGTGCTTGCGAAATCCATTGTATTTCATTTAAATCTTAAAAGGGGCTTACAATGCCCTTGCTTTAATTGCTTTTCATTTGTTCCTGTGATTGCACTTTTCCCATGTTTCTATTGGCTGTAGCATACTGTTTCCTGTTCTTCCTCAGGTTATCCTTGTGTCCTTCTCTTATCAGCTTCCCAGTGCAGAAGTACTGTTTCCATCCCCTTTGGCCAAGTTCTCCTTTTCATTGCCTACAACAGTTGTACTCGGTTTGGTCTTTCAGAGCCCTCTACATTAAGGGCTTTTTCCTTTTATGTTGTGTTCCCTTTGCAGCACACTGCCACCACGGTAGCAGACTCTGGATAGCAACGTACAAGACCTCTGACGATGAGGTGGCAGCTCACTTCAAGTGCATGGTAAGAGCTAGAGGGACCTGCACTGCGTTAGGAGGCGGCTTGTGCATTTGCCTGCACAGAGTGACCAGACGTCCCGGACACTCTCTCCTTTTCAGTTCTGTCCTGGCATGCCAGCACTTTTAATGAAGAGACACATTGGTTAAGATATTGTACATGCACACATTTCTCTTGGGTATTGTTTTAAAGCATTCCCTTCTGTGCTGCGGTGCCTCAGTAGACCTTTTCATTTTAGGTCGAGGACCGAAAGGCTGCGCTTGCACAGTCTCCGGGAGGAGTATGGGGGCTTGAACCCACCTCTCTCCTCCTAAACGGAGGCCAGCCATTGGAGGAGAAGGGAGTCACTCCTATAAAGCCCCATTTCTTTCGGATTCGTGGCGTGTTTTTTTGCGCTCTTTCCACTGTGACGTCATCCGTCACTCAGAACGCCAAAACACGCCCCCGAATCCGAAGTTTTCGGATGTTTACGGCCACCATTTATTTTTTCTGGTTTTCAAAAACTCGTCACTTGTGGCACTCAGCTCACAGACAGGACACCCCCGCTCCCCAGGCTCCCTCCTTGCCCCTCTGCTGGGGGCCAAATAATTTTATTTTTCTGTTTCAGGTTGCTCCGTGGACTATGTCCAGCCGTGGCATCAACAATTTGAGCAGCGACGAAGGTTCCCGCAGGCACAAATCCGGGGCCACCGGCGGCCCATAATTAGTTTCCTTTTATTTCCTGCAGGTCTGCTGTGGAGTTGTGCAGGAAGACAACCGGCAGCAGAATTGGCAAAACCGGGGGGTGATTGGCGGCAAACTAAGGCAGTCTCAGAGCTAGCTGTTGCGGGAGCGAGATGCAGCATGCATTGTGGCGAGATTCCCCCACCCGAGGGCCACTTGGGCTGGAGTGTTACTCGCCATCTTTGGAGTGAAATGCCTGGCGATGGCTTCAAGCGTGGGCATGATGCCGATTTCAAGCTTGGTAGGTGAGCGCAACAGCTAATGGGTAATGCATAAATAGCATGATTAATGTTGGGGTCATCTATTCCGATGAAAGTATCCGGGGCTGAAGCTTATTACAGTGCCATTGTAAGATCCGAGGTAAAGCGCCGTGCAGGTACGAGGCGCTATTCGTGGTTTTACGGCGTGCATTCGTTGTTGGCTCGCACACCTGGTGCTCAGTATTGGTTCTAGCCTAATAGTTAGGGTTGGGACCCTGCCAGTTGGTGACATCTGCAAGGGTCTTCCCGGGTTCAGTGGGTGCCATGTCCATTTGTTAACAATTATTAATAGTATCGATACATACGGGACATACAGATGAAATAGCGCAACACTTTGGCAATATAATCTCGTATTTTTTATAACACGCTTCGGTTGTTGAAGCTAAAAGCAGGAGCAATAGCATAACTCCCAACTCACAAGGAAGTCATTGTGTGACACACGATAACACTCCCACCACACGATCTGCTGGTGAAGAACCAATGTTGTATTATAATTGCATTTATACAGCGCTTAAAGTGGGACATTTTCAAACCCTGCTTTTACAATATTTATTTTATGTGTCTTGGTACCTTCCCACTACTGTGTCCTTATTGATTCTTTCCCCTCTGACCCCCTTGTCCGTTTTACTTCTCCCCCTTCCACCTATTTGTCTGTACTGCTTCTGCCCTACACACCCTTCCTCCCATAGTTGGTTGTACTACCGTTCAATTATAAGATTGTTACATTTTGGGCAAATGCCATTTTACAGATAACGACCTGCTCAGCGAATATGACATTGTAACAATATCTGAAAGTGTGTGATCTGACATTTGGGAGGTTGAAATGAGCAGATAATACCTATTTTGTGTCGGGGGAGGGAGGCTCAGAAGTGCTTACTGTCACTAGGGGTCTGTGTGCGGCTCTGTCTGTCTGTGTGTGGCTCTGTCTGTGTGTGTGTGTGTGGCTCTGTGTGTGTGTGTGTGGTTCTGTGTGTGTGTGTGTCTCTGTGTGTGTGTGTCTGTGTGTGTGTGTGTCTCTGTGTGTGTGTCTCTGTGTGTTGCTCTGTGTGTGTCTGTGTGTGTGTGGCTCTGTGTGTGTGTGCGTGTGGCTGTGTGTGTGTGTGTGGCTCTGTGTGTGTGTGTGGCATTGTGTGTGTGTGTGGATAGCTTTTTTGTAGGTGGCTCTATGTGTGGGTTGCTCTGTCTGTGTGAGGGTGGCTCTGTTTAGGTGGCTCTGTGTGTGTGGGTGGCTCTATGTGAATGACTTTGTGGGTGGCTCTGTATGTGTGTGTGGGTGGCTCTGTGTGGGTGTAAATGCAATAGGTCATGCATATGCAAGCGATTAAGCTATTGGCATTGTAAATGACAATGCCATTTATTTAACGATTAAGCTATTGGCAATGTAAATGACAATGCTATTAATTTATGATTTTAAAAAATAAAATAAAAAATAAAAAAATGTCATGAGCAATGCCAATAGCTCTATCTTTATTAATGCCGAGACCATTGCATTGTAAATGCTTGTTAAGATATGAGGCTGCAATTCTTGTGTATTGCTGGGTCTGTCTGACCACTTTTCGACTTGCACTTTAAGCTTCTGTTAATAGTAGCACTTTACTATTTTTTTTAAACGGGGACCACGTGTTGTTTCTCCTTTCCAATATGGTGTTCTCTTTACATTATAGCAGCATTTGAAAATGCGTGATTGCGTGCAATTTCAATTCCTTTTTCATTGTCCTCCCACTTCTATGAACACTTATTTGAACATATATATGACTATTAAGGGTAAGTTTACATCGGGTGTCATAAGTATATTTGTTTAACTTATGGGTTACTCTCTACATTCCACCATGATGAGGCTGGTTGGTTAATTTGGTATGTTTAAAAAGAGTGTCCTATTTCCATCACTTCTTTTTCAAATGCATGTTTGGTATTCCACACGCATTTTGCATTCTGTGGCTTTGAATTCCTTCCGGACACCGATCCTGCAACCGAGGGTAAGGCCAAAATCCTGGGGCGGTGCTATGCTCATTTGGCTTGCGCACATTTTTATTTTGGTGCCCCAATGTTTTGGAAGCGGCGACTTACCAGTTGCCTTTTCAGGTTGCCGTGTGTTCCCTGCTTAATTCATGCAAACCATTAAGTGTTTTGACTCATTCTTTATTCCGCATTATCCACTTTCTGTCTTTATTCAAGGAATCTCACTGGCATGAGAGCATGGTTCTCCGAGTGTATTTTTTTCGTCCACTCTTCGGTTGCCATACCCCTCCAATTGTAATTATGGTGTCTTTTCTTTTATGTAGTGAATATTTTTATGAATATTAATCACATGGCATGTTATTTTTTGCTACTACGGCAAACCGTATCAGATCTCAGCCATAGTAGTTGCATCGGTACACCTCGCCCCACAACCCTCGCCACCCAAATGATACACAGACAAGTAAGTTTGGGAATAAGAAGTTGCAGGTTTATTTGTGATACAAATAACAGAGCGGGTTAACTGACAGGCGACCCCCCTAAGCCCCACAACCCCTTGTTGCAGGGCACCTGAAGTTGAGCCAATGACGCGGACACAATGGCCCTGGCCAGGTGTCGATCCTGGGAGGCACCAGCCTCCCACCGGTGGACCTATCGTCCACCTGCCCCACCCTCCAGACAAGGGAGAGTCAACTCACACTTGCCCATCCAGGCGGGGCGTTTATTAGCAAACCCCCGGTTGTTCAGGCTTACAACCGCCCTAAGGACTAACAGGGTGCCGTTGAACCAAGTCCCCGAGAAGGGCCCCTCGGCTTACATATGACTCAGCGCTGTGCCTTTGCACTGGGGCTTCAGGTCCTGTTCCTGCGCCTGTCCTGCATGGGGGTGGGGGTCGCCTTGCACTTTATCCACAGCCTTGGGCGTGACACCCGCTGCGCCCAGGGCCCCCACTACCTAGCCTTAGTCCTCCCTTATCTACACCCGGCTGATTCTAGCGCCTCACCCAGGTCTAATAGGAAGATCGCCATACCCACTTTGGACAGATGCACCCCATCAGATTCCCAGCACCCAATGGATTTGGCGTGCAGCAAGCCATGCCTATTGAAACCTACCCCTCTTTGTTCACTGAATTTCCGCATTGCTGCGTTGACTCGCCTGCGAGTGACTTCTAATGCCCCTTGTGATACTGCCCCATGCCAGATAGGCCTGGGGGATATTTCTGACCAGTATATGCTGCACTGTCCTAATTCGCCGCTCAAGGTGCTCAAGTCCTTCCTCATTGTGTCCAATAAAGGCCTCTTGCCTAAAGCCACCAGGTCGTTCCCCCCAAGATGCACCACCAAGATGTTTGGCTTCTGCCTGTGTTCCTTCAAGATTTTACGCAGCGTCCCTAACAGTGCTGCCCAGCGCATCCCAGGGAAACCGAACAATGATATGTTTGTGTTGTTAAAACCATGCTTCCAGGTGTTGGCCCTCACCCATCTCGCCAGTCTGGTGACATAAGAGTGCCCCATCACCCACACCTTTGCCCCTGCAATAAAACACAGTATGTTGAAATTGTTGTTTATTACAAACTTAAAGCACAGCAATCAAACACACACCACTTAACAGCTAATTATGAACCATAATATCACACTCTTGTCCCGGTTCGCGGGTTGCATACAATATTTACAAGTCATTGACCACAGGTCTTCTCACAGGGCGTATCACGCTCAATGGTCTAACATACCTCCTGTAACAGTTGGAATCCCAACGTCCTATTTTTTTTGATTGCTTCGGCCGGGAGGCCCACCCTAAAGGCCGTGGTGGCCGCTCCTATCCTGAAAGAATGTGAGCTAAACTTGGCACCATTTGTGGTGTACCCTGCCCTGAACAAGCACCCTTGCATCACATGGTCCACCTGGTAATTTGTTACTGGTGAACAGTCAGCGTGGATGAGCAGTAGCCCGTCTGCATGCGGGCGGCTGGACAGGAACGTGGCCAGCAGGGCCACCGGGCAGTAATTGTCGTTACCCAAGCGCTGTAATGTAATTGTCCTACCCTTGCCTGACTGGTCTGTTTTGGAGGTTTGTAAAAAGATCTCGGTTGACTCAGCTGTTGATCGTACGTCCCTTATCGAGATGGCCCTGGAGCAGGACTCTTTTTTGGACCGTGCCACTAGCTCGCTGATCCTAAATGCTCCAAAGAAAGCAAAGCTAAATGTAACTGCAAAGAGGGCTGTTTCATAAGAGGAGTGGGCGACTGTAGGCAAGGCGTCTACCATGTTCTTCAAAGTGTCATAATCTATGGGAGTCCTCTGATCTACCAATTTCGGCATCACTCTAGCCCACCCTTTGAGTGCCGCCCTAGTTGGAAAAGACGTGGTCGGGTCCCTCTGACCTAACAGGCGAGCATGGTGCCCTATGGCCGACAAGTGCCCCGCCATCCAAGAGTGACTCTTACCCTCATCCTTTGCCCAAACCATGAATGCCTGCACTTGGTCCCCTAGTCTTGAAGCGTCCTGCTCCCACGGGCCCATAATTCCACAGAATGTTTTAACACAGGTCTGGTATCTTCTCATCGTTCTAGGTGCCAATGACAACTCTCCTAATTCTCTGATGCGCTGCGCCACCGCAGCAGGTGCCAAAGTCGAGCCGGGAAAGGCGTCATCTCCTCCCACGCTCGCGGCCACGCCTCTCGGAACCGCTGCCAATGGAAACGTGAGAGAACGTCAGCAGCCGTGTTTTGAACCCCCGGAATGTGTTTAGCTTTGCATTCCACGTTATTATAAAGACAGACCTTGACCAGCTCCCTGAGTAGACATAACACAAGTGCGCAGGAGGCTGACTGGGTGTTGATGGCTTGGACCACAGCCATATTATCTGACCATAGCACCACTCTTTTCGCAGACAGTAAGGCAGGCCAGAGGTGAAAAGCAACAACTACTGGGAATAGTTCCAACACTGTTATGTTGGAGGTGATCTTTTTCTTCCTCCAAGCATTGGGCCACCCGCCGCGCACCACTCTTTGTCAAGAATTGCCCCAAACCCATCCCTACCTGCCGCGCCAGTAAACAACGTCAGCTCCTGGCTGCTAGTCCATGGTTCCCTCCATATCACTGACCCGTTAAAGTGCTCAAGGAAGTCCCCCCACACCTTAAGATCCTCCTTGACCCCAAAACTCAACCTCACCTGGTGATGCTTGCGCTTAATCTTTGCCGCTGTCCTGGCCAACCTGCGCGCAAATGCCCTACCTGCAGGAATAACTTTCGTGGCAAAACTTAATCTCCCATGCAAGCTTTGAATGTCCTCTAATGTCACCTTGTCCTGCCCTAGCACCTGTTTTATCTGCGCTGCTAGCTCAAGGACCTTGTCTGCCGGGAACCTGGCCTCACCTGCTGATGTGTCAATTTCGATGCCCAAGAAAACTAACGCCTGCGCAGGTCCCACCGTCTTCCCAGGGGCCAGTGGCACTCCAAGATGCTTAGTCATTCTTTGAAATTTTGCCAGTGCCTCCGCACATTCAGCTGTCTCTGCTCTGCCCACAAACAGGAAGTCATCCAGGTAATGTGTTACGCCCTGTACCCCTTCAATGTCCTGAAGAACCCATTGCAAGAAGGTGCTGAATGCTTTGAAAAATGCGCAGGAGATGGAGCAGCCCATGGGCATGCATCTATCGTAGTAATATTCATTGCCCAGCCTGAAGCCCAATAAGTTCTGGCAGAGTGGGTGAACTGGCAGAAGGCGGAAGGCAGACTCGATATCCGCTTTTGCCAGCCATGCCCCTTTCCCAGCTCTTCGCACGAGGTCCATGGCCACGTCAAATGAACAATACGAGACAGAGCAAACCCCTTCCTCTAGATTGCCATTTACTGATTCTCCTTCGGGATAGGACAGGTGGTGAATCAGCCTAAAGGCCCCTGGCTCCTTCTTTGGTACTATCCCCAGTGGTGATACCACAAAGTTGTCTAGCGGTGGGTGCGGGAAAGGACCAGCCACCCTCCCCAGCTCGAGTTCCTTGCCTACCTTGGCTCTCACTACCTCTGGATTATCCCTTGCGGATTTCAAATTATCTGCATCCCTGGCGACCGGCACACCTACGTACGGTATGGCAAATCCCTCAGCAAAACCCCCCAGGAGCAATGTCCCGTTAATTCTGTTTGGGTATTTGTTTAGTAGTGGCACCATTCGCTCCAGGACTATAGGCGAGGGGCCTTTCATTGCGCCTCGCTCAAGTGGATCTGCAAGCAACTCAAGGGTATTTCCGGGGGGGCATGTCATGTTCAGGCTCAGGGTGCTGGATGGCGGGGGCAGGAGCAGGGGGGGGGGGTTCTTGGGCGGGGTGGGGGTGGGTTACTTGTTCTGCCAGGACCCACCTCTCCCTCCCTGGTAACTACCTGGCTTTTGACCTTTGTTTGATCTACATGACCCCACTTGGTGTTGCCCTCCACAATTGTTACATGTGTGAGTGAATTTGCAGGAACTCCCCCAATGGCAATGGCCCCCGTTGAATAACCTGCATGACCCTTGCGAAGACTTCCCGCCTCCCTTCTTCTGACCTCTCCCTCTCTTGCCCCCTCGAAAGGGCGGCGTCCACTGTTCATACAGGGCCCCAGGGGTGTTTTTGTCCGTGGACCCTGCCTGTGATTCTTGCGCCTTGCTGTTTGTCGCAACCCCTTGAAGTGCCCTGGACCCCATATGGTCCATCCACAGCTGCACCTCCTTATGATCCCACCGCATATTGGGACATCTGGACATTTTTTTCCTGAATTCCCTGTCGTATTCCAACCAACCTACGCCTCCCCACTTCTTTGCTTCCTTGTGGATGAGCCTCCCATACTGCACTAACCCTGGTCCCTGGTCACTAAACTTTTCCATGATCACGGAGGACAAGATAGCAAAGGCTTCCAACCAGTTATCAATGCTTTTCTCCGGCCAGGCCTGAAATCTCACTTTCTTTTCCTCTTCCTTGAGCCCTGCCTTGCGCACGTCCGCCCCTTGTTGACCCAGCATGAGTAGCCAGAAAATGTCAATAAATTCTCTCTTCCAAATTAATTCCTTCGCTGCTTGTGGGACCTCCCAGGATAGGCAGGAGCGACCTGAGAGTAAAGGGGCGTCAAATTGTACCTCTTCCTCGCTTGGCAGCACTGGAGAAGGGGCTGGCAACGTAGGAGCAGGCACTGCTGAGTTGTAGGGGGGGGTTGGAACACCAGGGGACGGGGACACCGGGCTCATGGGCTGCGGTGCCGGGGGGTGGCACTATCGATGAGGCAAATGGTACAGAGTGCGGTCCCGGGGGGGCTGCCGGTGGTGTTGGTCCAAGCGCCGGAGGCGCATTTGCAATGTTGGATAGGTCAGTCCCCTCCTGCCTCCCCCCAGCCACTCCCGATGTGCCAGGAGCCGCAGCTCCATTTCCCCAAACATTGGAAGGTCGAACCTCAGCATTGGGTCCAGGCATCACACTTTCCCTCATCTCTTTCATGAATATTTCTAATGTGGACATCATCTTACCCAGATCGCTTCTGGTAGCGTACTCCATTTCTGGCTGCCCGGTAGCAGGCCAGTTTGATGGGCCAGGCAATTCCTGGACCCTTGGCGGCAAACTCGAAGTGTTCGGCACCTCATGAACCACCATTACTGTGGGGGTAACACTCCCCTTCCTCTTAGCGGGCGGCGGAAAGTCTTTGTTCGTGGGTACCTTGACCCTTTTGGACGCTCTAACGTGACCCACACTAGTTGTGTCCTCTTCCTTGACTGTCAAAATCTCATTATTCACACAAGGGTTCGCCGTGTTGCCCTTAAGTAGATTAGTAGCCCAAGCTACTCCGTTCGTCTCGACTAGCTGTAGGAAGAGCGCTGCATGTGCTACTTGAGCTTCCGTGACCACGAACCCTGTTCTTGCACCACCTTGTCCCATTCCTGACATCTTGTTCGGTCTCACCTCCTGCAAGGAAAAAACGTTGTGACTACTGATCTAATACTCTCATGCATCCATCTCCATAATCCATCATTGCATCTCTTTATCCTATCCCTACTTACTTTGCAATGGACTGGTAGATGCAGGAGGGGGGGGCGCTTAGTAAGCAGAGACCACCGTTTCCCGCGAGTGTGTAGCGGCGACGCCTGTCGAGTTCGCGCTCCTGTATGGATTGATATATAAAAGTCCTGGGTTAGCCCCAGCCCCATTCTTTGCCAAGCCAGGGAACTGAGAGAGCCCTGCCCCATCCTGGGTCCCCGGCCCCACCCACTGTCACCGACATTCCCCCTAGGGGGACCAGACCATGAACACTGGCCCCCCCATGCTGCGTTGCCCATGCCCCTACAATGGCCAACCCCCCCCCTTTGAGTTCTTACCTTCCTCTTGCAGGGGTGGTACTGTACAATCGTCACGTTATGTTGTAATCCTTAAATGCCTAGAATTAGGGAACACGTAATTATGAAAAGCAGCGGGGGATGCACCTTTACTCATACACATTCCTCCCTGTTGTAGAACCCAGAATTCATGCCTTGTTCCGCCGCATAACCACTAACCGAGGTAAAACATTGTAAATTGATATCTAAACCTCCCCTGCGTGCTCTCTATAGCTGTTCGTCACCCTTGGTCGCAGGGCAAAGGTTCTGGCTGGTCATAGATTCGTCTCATTAACTGCATAATTAACTGCATCCCCGTAGATGTGCTAACTGCTCCACGAGGCCCCAAACCTCCCTCCAACCTCTCATTCCCGGCCCTCCCTACCGAGCCTATGTTGAAAGACCCAGTCATTAAAAGGGTGCACCTCCGATCATGGCGGTGAGGTTCTGGGGGTTGCTGGCGGGGGGGTGGTAAAGCGGCGCGGCGGGGGGGCGGTGGATCCCAGAATCCACCGAATTGATACGTGGTGGTGGATTGCCTCGTGGTCCGACAGTGGTGTGCTTAGCATAGCACCATCTGTTCGACTGCCTCGCAGTAACGTCGAATTGCCTGTATTGTTGGAAACCTGCATTGTTGGGCACCCGCCGATTGGCACGCATTAGGCGTCTCCCGCTTACTTCAGTGGTGGTTGCGGTCCCCCGTGTCCCGCGCGGTCGGGTTAACTCATGGCGCCGGAGGCTGAATCACTAAGCGGGTGGGGGGGGGGAAATGGGCACCCCGCTGCTGGGGGGGGTTGCGGCGTTGTTACATGTTCCCGCTGCTTGTGGAAAGGGCATGTAATCCAAAGGATTCGCCTTTACCCGCTGCATTGAGCTGGGCCAGTCTCCAAATTCCCTCGATCCCTGCCCTTCGGCAGCAGCAATCGGCGCCATTTAACCCTTTGCATGCTGATGACGGAACCGCTCCGTCATCAGCTGCGGGTGCGCTGTGCTGATGACGGAGCGGTTCCGTCATGGCCCAGCCGCCGCGCCTGCGCAGCGCTGATTTCGCACCTGCGCGGGCGTTTTAATGAGCGGGGCGGGTCATGACGGAACCGCTCCGTCACCAGCATAGCTCAACCGCGGCTGGTGACGGAGCGGCTCCGTCACCAGCATGCGGCCGCCGCGCGGCCGCCGCGCCCCTTTAGCGCTGCCGCGGAATAGCCGCCGCAGCGAAGGGGTTAAAAACGGCCCTTCCCCCCATACCCCGCTACGATTCGAACGTCCCTTCCGGAGGAGGCGCCTTCTCCCGCTTCTGTGAGCTGGGCCAGGCCTACCCTTTCACCGTTCCCCGGCCTCCGGCCGTCGCATACCTCCCGTCGCCCGAATGCTGCGCCCCACGGCGCCATATACAAGGCCGCCGACCTTGCCCCCCCCAAAAGGGGGGTCTGATCCAACCACCGCTAAAAAGCCCCTAATCACATGGCATGTTATTTTTTGCTACTACGGCAAACCGTATCAGATCTCAGCCATTGCATTAATCCACCACACTGTGTGGACACCCACTGACTGCACTGCAGACGTGCCAATGCTTGTTTAGCTTGTAACTGCACAGCACTTGTTTACTTTTCTCTCTGCTTCACCCCTGACCCCTGCCCTTGTGCCATCCGTTATCTACCCCCACCAGTGGTCGAAATGCAGAAAAAAATGTATGGGAACTGTGATGATGCGTGTAAGGGGGCGGGGCTAGAGGTGGGGTGAGTGAGTGAGTGTGGGCGTGGCTTTAAAAAACCCAAGCTATCGCTACATTTTTTCAGCCTTTCACCTTCAGGTAACTACATATACAATAAGACACAGCTTACATGAAAATTAATATGTTAATCAGTGGGAAATACACTATCTTACAATATGAAACCTCTATTAGTTAATGCACTGCACTAAATCCTGGTTGAAGCAGTGGAGAATAGTGACTTGTGTATGTTTAGTGCTACAGGGTCCCAGTCTGTGACAGAAAGCACTGCGAACATGCAAGACATGTTTTCAAACTTTCATTACACACAGTATAAGATAGGCTGCTACAGACTCCGCAAAAAAGTTTACGGTAAAAAGTGTTTCCAAAATATAGATTTTTTGCAGGGTGTATATAGTGCATTTTGTTATTTTATATATAGTTGTCTTTTTTTTTAAGTTCAATAAAATTTTATTGATAGTAATAAGAAAAGGAACCAGGTGTCAAAACAAAGTACAACGTGATATTCGTAAAAAATCTAAGCATAATAATACAGTCATACAAATGCAAGCATAATGATAAAAGAAATCTGGGTACAAGACGAGAAAAAGGGAAAAGGCAAAGAAAAAATACTGTAAGCATAAAATATGAAAATCCTGAGAACATTGGAAAGTAATAAGTAAAGTTGGTACAATGAAGAATAAATGGAAAGTATCGGGCGATTAAGGAGGCTTAGGAACTTCCTGTTGTGAAGGTGGAGGGTGGAATAAGCGCTTACTACAAGAGTCCAGATAAAGTGTGACGGGAGTCCATAAGTCCATGCGTTTTGTAGCCATACATGCCGGGAAGACATGTGCAGTATCAAGTCTATATAGTTGTCTTTTAAAAGCACATAATTCGCAGCTTAGCGTGTTACTCCCTTACCATACCGCTCAAAATGAATAAATGTGTGTCATCAGGAGGCAATTTTTTATGGTAACTGTCTTTTAAAAGAACACACTTCACATCTTAGCAGGTAGCTCCCTTACAGTACCTCTCAAACTGAATAAATGTGCATCACCAGCAAGTTTCAAGGGATTCCATCAGTTAAAGCCAATACCGGCTTCCAGGCGCCCTTTACATTTGCAGATTCAGCATTTGGCACATTTACACTTCTTTCAGGCAGTCAGGCACCCTGCCAACTTGCCAAGAAGGCTTGTTTAGCTGTCTTTACACTTCCCTCGATTTCACAGCTCAGGAGGCTAGCTGAATGACACTTTTGCTGAAGCTTTTCAGCTCCCAGAGTTAACCGTCCTGGGACGGTTGACTTTTGACAAGAAGTAGGGGAACTGTTTTCCAAAAATTAAAAAAGTAAGGGCACGCCGTGCCCCTCAGAACCCCCCCCACTTCGACCACTGACCCACACTCCTCCCGTGGTGAGTATCTGCCCACCCTCCTCCCGTATCGTTGTTTAATCACTTGTCCTCCTCCTACGTCCGCAGCAGTGTCCGCTTCAAAATAACGTAATGTTTATCACAGGCAGTAGGCATCATTTACAGTTGGAAGTGCACAGTGCAGGGTTCAAACGATGAAAGGAAGAGATGACGGCAGGAGCAGCAGAAGGGTGCTTTACACTTCTGTGTCTGTTGGCTGCCCAACATTACAGACTTCTACCTCCAGGAAGTAATTGGAGCTAATTTATTGCTGAAGTTAACGCTCTTCTTCCGATATCATATATTTAATCAGTGTTACCAAGGAACCACCTCTATCCCACAGAAGTCTAATTTACCTAATGCAGCTAATTGGGCGATGAGATTTTTTATGCCTATTGTGTCTTTATTTCTGACATTACAGAGGTACGTTGGGGTTTCTGTCACCAAAACATTTTTTGCGGGGGAGGTAAAAAAAGTACATTTGTATGAACCCAAACAAAACGCTTTGTGAAAAAAAAACCCCAACACTTTTATGGAGTTTCTTTAACTTACATTGGTAAACTGCTCACCAACTTAAAACTTGCAAAAAAGAGAATTGGGTATTAGTCTCATAAGCAAAACCTAATGCATTTACCAATGCTTGTTTATTTAGCTGCTCCACTCACAAAGCTGCTCCACTTACAAAATAGAAGCTCAAGCTAATACAAAGGCCCTGCAAGTAAGTGTTCTCGCTGGTCAAAGTGGCTTACAGGGCTTGATAACGCAGCTTCAATAGTCTTGCATATCAGGAAATCTCCCAGTATTTCGATCCCTCCCTGCGCCCCAGGGCCGGACTGGGTATTTAACTTACTGGGAATTTGTCTAGAGGGAGTGGATTAGTGGAGGTTGTTTTTGTTCGAGCCTAATAGACAGTGCTTACACTAGTTTGTTGCAAGGCATGTTGATGCGTACTGTGAATATAGAGGGGCTTGAAGCCAACCCATTGATTACCATTGGTTGACTTTCCATGTCACTCTCATTTGCCTACTTCTTTTTCATGTCCTCGCTTCTCAATCTTGTGTTCGCCCCTCCTCTGGAGCTCTGCCTCTTTACCATGTGCGTTTGCCTGATATCTGTGTTCCATGTTAGGGAACTACTTTTTCCTTTGTAAGCACTCGCAGAGGGGGCATGTGTTTTTGAGCCGTCTCCTTCTTGTACTTTTCTCTACCCTTGTGCTGCTGCATGTTTCTGTGTGTATGTCTCCACATCTTTACTTGTTGAGTTTGCCAGTGTGCTTCACCATGTTACATCAACCCCCACCCATCTTTCTTCTGATCCCCCTGTTGCTTCACTTCTCCATTGCATCGCCCTTCCCGTTGACTACATTATAAATCTCTTAATAAATGCTTTTACACGTTTAGTTTTGTTTTATTTCTAGTTGATCCAACTCAGACCAGTAACTAAAAAAAAAGGTGTTGTGTCACTTTATACTCTCCCACCCAAAAAATTACAAGGGTTCTGCATAAAAGTTTGCAGTGTGGCTAAACTCCTTTGGCGAAGCCAAGAGGTCACAGAGGCGAGACCTATTGGCTAGGCCAGGGCTTCTTTTAAATGTTAATGATGCCTCTCCACTTTCTGCAGCTCTCCAGAGTTTACTGGATCGAACCCAGTGGGGCATGAGGAGAAAGAGAGAAAGTTAGAGAAGAATGAGAACAAAGGAAAAATCTGGACTGTTCTGAACATGTTTGCCAGCACTGCTTATAGTCTCCAGTCTAGCCCTTTGTAGCCTTTACCCTATTTTTAACAAAGTAGTACATCTGCATCTCTTGGCCGATGATCTCGCATGGTGACAAACTAAAATTTAAAAACTTCAAGTGTTCACATAAGTTTCCCGAAATATACCTGGAAACTTAGTAACTTTTCTTTGCTAAAATATTTTTTTGCTACTAGGAAATAATTTTTTTCCCATGAAGCAACCCTTTCACCTATTCTCCATTGATTACGGAAGCAATTCAATTACTTCTCACCTAAGAAAGGGATTTACTTCTACCCTTACCTGGAGAAAATGTCCAACTGTTTTCAGGGTGAGAAGGGAATCACACAAATAATTTTGTGAAGCAAGCCCATTTGTTGCTTCTTGTTGTCACCCTCACCACACTGGGGTCTTTGCCTTCCCGACTCCTTACGTTCCTTGCCAGTCCCCTTTCCATGCAAGAAAGAAAAGCAGTAGTGACTGCTGTGCTGCGGAGGGGAATGCATGATGTCAGCAGGATGCTTTACCTCACGCTAAATCCTCATGGCCCCTGTGAGAGAGGAGCATGCCCAGAGAGCCACTCCGAAGCCCAGTATATTCTCAGAGTGATTGAAAGTGTCTCTGGGACGGCTGCCATTTATAATGAGTTATTTGCACACTGAAACAAAATTAATTCTCTTTAATCAATGAAGAATTAACATCTAGAATTACCAGCTGTTTATCCACCAGCTTAATTACTTTTGTATCCTCTAGATAGGTGAACTTTGAGGCTTGGTACGCAGATATTATCTGAACAGAGGTTGTAGTTGGATTTGAAGCAGCATGCACAATTCTGCCCATTGGTATTATAACTATAATGTTCAAGGGACCAGCCTTTCAGATGTGGAAGTAAGGCACTGAGGTATGGCTGCACCCCTGTAATGAATGCATAGATGAAAGACTGCATTTACTTTTAAGAGCATATGCATACTAGGAGGGGTCTCCCACTGATCACAATTATGTTGTGTTATGTTACCTTATGCAGATTTGTAGGGTGCACTGTCACCCAGGAGGGTATCCTGGCGCTGAACAGGCCCAGTAGGACTGCTCGAAAAGACAGGTCTTTAACTTCTTGCGTAATTCAAGAAATGAGGAGGAGGCTCTTATACAGCGGCAGTGCCTCTATGAGAGAGGAGGAGAGTCGCCCCTCCGCTGGAGAGCGGGAAACATGAACAAGCATTTACAATGCAATAGGTCTCGCATTTGCAAGACTTTCAGCTATTGTTTTTGTAAATATAAAAGTGGGCACCATGCTGCACATAAAGCATGTTGCCTGTGTTTTAAATACCCCTGGTCATCTTATGTGCAATAAAATAAATCTTAAATATAAACATAGATGGACAGATATACAAGCACAGATACAAAGAAACACGCACACACAGACATGCACACATTTGGAAATACAGCAAACTGCAGCACAACACACACATACAGACACACAAGCACAGACATACACATAAGCAAGCATGTACATACATATACAGCATTGCCAAGAGAAGATGCATTTACACACACATGCACATATATTATATACACTGGCCTGCAGCCCCGGTCCACCTGCTGCTACACTCTGCTGCTCCTCAACCGCGGCTGACCCTGTGCCTACCTGTCACCTCGGCAGGCCTGCATCGTCCTCAGCGGCCCCAGCAGTAGTCTCCCTGCAGGAGCAGGAAAGAGGGTGCCAAACCTCACACTACCCGTGTGAGATGGAAAACACTCATTTTGAGGCTGCGGCTGCGCCCAGAAGATATATATAATAATAATATACACATATATTGACTCTGGCACATAAAGCTTTGCACGCCTCCGGAGCGAAATACCTCCAAAAAAGGTTGACCTTCTACCATCCAGCCAGGTCGCTGAGATCAGAATCCTGGTTTCTTGCTGCGGTGCCTCGTGTTAAGAGAGCACGTGTTGGAGGCCGCTCTTTTAGATTATTGGCGCCCCAGTTGTGGAATAAGCTGCCAGTGGCCCTGCGCAGCACCCCAAACTTGTTGGCTTTTAGGAAGGGGCTCAAAACCTGGCTTTTTACCTCTTAGTTTTTTTGGGCTTTCTGGTTTCTTCCTCTCTGTCCTTTATTTGTTTTTTCCTGTTATGTTATGAGATTGGTGTGCAATTCAAAGCGTCGAGACACTCTTTCGAGTAGCCGTACGCTATATAAAATACAGTATAACATAACATAACATAACATAACATACAAGTACTTGTGGTGCACAGGGAGGAGTGAGGGGGCGTGGAGGGATTAGGGGCTCGCAGGTATGGTAACCTTGTATTGGCCAAGTAACCAAACCCCTTTCAGGGGCAACAGGGACAAAGTAAGGCAAAGAGAACATGAACCACTAAGGTGGCTTTACTTTAGGTGTGGAGCCTAGGGAGTCATGACAGAATGTGATGGGGAGACATGAAAGGGCACCTCTTGCCCAATGTTGCGGTTGAGGATCTTGAGATTTCCCCCACACTTACGTCTGACATGCCGGCAACAGAAAAACTGACTCAGTTTCGCTGTGCTACAGAACACAAAGCGATGGACAGTGTAATGTTGGCAGTCTAGTTTTCCTCCCTCATGCATCCCTACATCCTCAGGCCAGGCGTGGTCTGCGGGGCGTTAATAAAAGGAGGGGCAACTGCTAGTGGCGTCACTTTTGACTGCAGCACTGTGTCAGTGTGGTTTGCCTGCAGCTGCGTGACCTGCCCATGGCGCTGCCCCATGCTCCAGAGTGAGGCCTGAGTCAGCCCCTCACAGCAGCCCACCACTTTGGGGATGAGCGGAGGGGGCCTAACCCTCGCCCGTGCACCGGAGCGTCAAGCGGAGCATTCCGTCTACAAACGCGGCACCGCCGCGCACTGGCCTGCAGCCCCGGTCCACCTGCTGCTACACTCTGCTGCTCCTCACCCGCGGCTGACCCTGTGCCGACCTGTCACCTCGGCAGGCCTGAATCGTCCTCAGCGGCCCCAGCAGCAGTCTCCCTGCAGGAGCAGGAAAGAGGGTGCCAAACCTCACACTACCCGTGTGAGATGGAAAACACTCATTTTGAGGCTGCGGCTGCGCCCAGAAGAGCCTGGAGGCGGCTGTAACCTGCCCTGCTGAGAGTTCCGGAGGCCCTGCGCCCACGACACCTGAGTGCCCCAGCCTGCTGCCCACTGCACGCCCTAACGTCGCGGGAGAAAGCCCAAGAAAGCCCGAAGTGACCGTCCCAGAGACAGAGGAAAGGAGTAAGAAGAAGGGAGCAAGCACTGGCGCAACAGGGGTACAGTAAGGAGAGGGGGTGGAAGGAGAAATCCATTCTATGCCAGGGTAGCCCACAAGCAAGCACGCACGCCGGCGCTACACCCCCATGACACAAGCCCACCCAGCGAGACTGTACTGCTGGTCAGACCACACCACGGCCTACCGACATGGGAGACGAGGAGGCCGCCGCGCCGATTCGCATTCCTTTTCAACACGCAGCGTCAGGAGTCCTACCTGCCTTTAGCGAGCTAGAAAACCCCGCTACGGCGGCCCCCAGGTGGAAGATCTCGATAGAGCAACTGGACAACTACTTCAGCGCCACCAGAGAAATGGACACAACCATTAAGAGGTCCCTACTCCTTCACTATGCCGGAGACGAAATTTTCAAGCTGTTTAAACATCTCCCTGACACCGGGCCAGCACATGACTACAAAGCTGCTGTAACTGCGCTCAACTGCCATTTTGACCCGCAGCTGAACCCAGACTTCAAGGACAAGCGCGCCAGAGAGAGGGAGAATCCATGGATACCTTCTACGCCCGCGTCAGGGTACTGGCCAGCACATGCACGGACATAGACCAACCACAAGCGATCAGGAGGCAACTCATCCAAGGGTGTCGTGACAAGACGCTACGGGGCCTCATACTCCGGAAACCAGGAATTACGTTAGAAAACATACTGATACTCGCAAGATCGCACGACTTATCCGATGCAATAGCCACGGCAATGGACCAGGCGGTGACCAAGCCCCAAGGACAAGTGGAAGCCATCAAGACAGAGAAGGCGGATGCCGTGAGACCGAAACAAAGAAGCGATCAACCCAGAAAGACCAGAGGAGAGGCACCCAGCACAAAATGTGGGTACTGTGGCCACGAACCTCATGGGGCAAAGGACTGCCCAGCCCAAGGGAAGACCTGCATGAACTGTGGCATCCCCAACCATTTTGCGGTTGTATGCAGATGGTGCAACAATGCCAAGAACTTCCAGGGGCAAAGACCGCCAGCGAGAGCAGTCCGACAGTTAGCGATCATGGACACTGAACCACAAGACATCGCACAGCCAAAGACCGCGAGACACCTACCCACGATGGAAGACTCGTCAGACGAAGATGACAAAGAGTCGTACATAGTGTCTTTTGCGAAATAGCTAAAACAACGTCGTAGACCACAGCCGACGTGCATAGTCCAGGTAGCTGGACCAGATGTCAAGGCTGTTATCGACACAGGGGCCACAGTCAATGTCATGGGCCTACAGCAATACCGGAAGCTAAGCCCCGCCCGCCTGTAGTCCCGTCCAAGACCAGGATATACGCATACAGGTCGACCACACCTCTGCCGCTTAAAGGGAAGATGGTGGTGCCCATTAAAGCCGACGACCTCAAGGTAACTGCCACCATCCACGTCATTGATAGAGAGGCCGACACCCTCCTAGCAGTCACACAGCCGAGGACCTGAAGCTGATCGCGGTCGCCAGGAGGATCAGAGCACATCAGGTAGAAGAACTCTTAGCGCAGTTCCCTGGGCTGTTCAAAGGTCTTGGGTGCATAAAGTGTGAACCCATCAAACTGCATGTCTACAAGTCAGTAAACCCGGTCGCCCTACGACATCGACGGATCCCTTTTCACCTGTGACCACTTGTTGAGCAGGAGCTGGATAAGCTGGAAGAGCAAGGGGTCATCGAGAAGGTATCGGGACCCACCCCATGGGTTTCCCCGATGGTCATCATGGAAAAGCTCAACCAGCAGCCCGGAGCCATCCGTCTTTGCATAGACATGCGCCTACCCAACAAGAAGATAAAAAGGGAACGCCACATAACCCCCACGATGGATGACATCATCGCGGACGTCAATGGATCAAGATGGTTTTCGAAGATCGATCTGAATGCCGGGTACCACCAACTACCTCTTGCTGAAGGGAGCCGTTTCATCACAACCTTCAGCATACACCTAGGACTCCGGAGGTATAAGAGGTTGAACTTTGGCATATCATCCGCAGCAGAGGTGTTCCAGAACACCATAAGGGAATTACTATCGGGGTTGCCCGGAGTACTGAACGTGAGCGATGACATACTGATCCACTCTGCAACCGCCGTCGATCACCACAAACACCTCCGTGAAACCCTGAAGTGTGTCAATGCCTACGGAGCAACCCTCCATCGGGAGAAATGCCAATTCTTCCAACCCTCCCTGGAGTTCTTCGGATACGTCTTCAACCAAGACGGTATTCAAGCTGACCCGCGGAAGTCGCAAGCTATCAAGAACACCCCCGCCCCAACCACGCTGATGGAGGTGAGAAGCTTCCTGGGTATGGCTACATACTGTGGGCGATTCATACGAGGCCTCACTACTCGGAGCGAACTGCTTCGAGCCCTCACAAAAACGGACACTGCCTGGCAGTGGGGTCTGAAAGAGGAAAAGGCCTTCCAAAGCATCAAGGATGCTCTCCTGGAGAACGCCACAATGGCATACTTTGACCCGACCAAGCTGACAGAAGTACTGGTGGACGCGAGCCCAGTCGGGCTTGGGGTGGTACTGGCACAAGAACAGAAACCAGGCCAGTGGGCCGCACTAGCCTTTGCCAACAAGGCACTTACCCCAACAGAAGCCAGATATGCACAGATAGAGCGGGAGGCGCTCGCCATCAAGTGGGCCTGTAAGCACTTCCACCTTTACCTACGAGGTCAACCATTCACCATGGTGGCAGATCACCAACCGCTAGTTCCTCTCTTCAAAGGGGCGGCGCCCCACCCACCACCACGAATTGAACGCTGGGCCGTCCAACTGCAACCTTACGAGATGGAGGTCGTGTCCTGCCCAGGATCCAAGAACCCTGCCGACTTCCTCTCAAGACACCCGGCTCAAGCAGAACAACAAGAAGAGTACAATGGCTGTGGAGAATTCCCACACTGTGTAGACCTCACCTCGTGCCCCCAACGCATGTCACTAGAGGAAGTGAGAGAAGCGGCGGCCACCACCGATGCAGCATACGCCAAGACAGACTGAGCGTTACAGGAAGGCTCCTGGACCGACTACCTGCGTCAAGCAAATGGATGGGCTCCGGAAGACCGAGAACTTCTCACGAAGATGTGGCGGGTCCGTCACGAGCTAAGCGCCACGGAGGACGGCGTCCTGATGAGGGGCTCTCGGCTAGTCATCCCGGAAAGCCTCAAGCGGCGAGCCGTCCAACTGGCTCATGGAGGACATCAGGGTGTCATCAAGATGAAATCGCGAATGAGGGAGAAAGTATGGTTCCCGGAACTTGAAGAGATGGTGGAGGAGTGTGTCAGACATTGCATGCCGTGCCAACTGCCAGGGGGCCCGAGAAGCCCCTGCCGGTCATTACCGAAGAAGCCTGCACCTGCCACCCCTAGACGACTCCGGACAGGGGTGACGGTCATCCTGCGAAACCGGCGTCATGGAGGAAAATTCCAGACGCGCTACGAACCTGGTGCCTGGGTCGTAACTGCAACCAACGGCTCAATGATAACAGCCCGCAAGGGGACAGAGGAAGTATCCCGGAATGCGTCATGGTTCAAGGAGGTCCCGCCAGAACACCGCGCGGAGACCGTAATCCACCAACCGACAGCCCGAACCACCGACGTAGCCGAAGAGGATGCCGAGGCGCCTACCATCTGCCCGTCCGGGGAAGCCCAGGACGTCACTCCCTCTCCTCCTTGCGATACAGACCCTGGGAGTCCGGGTCCGACCAGCCGAGGGGGGCGCACTGGCTCCCAGCGGTACCACCTGCGGCCAAACCCACTCCTGAGCCAGAGACTAAGAGACTATGCCTGTTCATAAGACCCCGGGTGCCTGCAGACCCATGTACGTGGACTAAAAGGACATTTAAAAGGACAAAGTTAGATATGGATGTAATGTTTGCAGTCTAGTTTTCCTCCCTCATGCATCCCTACATCCGCAGGCCAGGCGTGGCCTGCGGGCGTTAATAAAAGGAGGGGCGACCGCTCGTGGCGTCACTTCCGACTGCAGCACTGTGTCGGTGTGGTTTGCCTGCTGCTGCGCGGTTTGCCCCCGCACTGCCCCATGCTCCAGAGTGAGGCCTGAGTCAGCCCCTCACAGCAGCCCACCACAGACAGAACTCGACATTTATTTAGTCGTCCCAGTCATGTACAAAACCGAACTATAGTGTTGGTCTGTTCAAAAGAAAGCAGGCCACACCGCCCCCCCACCCACTCTCCCCCCATTCCACCCAGCAGAGGCATTTGACTTCACTTTACCCCGAACACAAAGTCAAGTTGACCTCATTTCCGCACACACTGTTTGAAGCCTGCGACCTCTTGAACAGCCACTCATTGCGAACAGGTGCTTGAATCAAGGGCGGGGCCAGCGATCCTGCCGTCATTGACTGCCACATGAAAAGGCCCGTCAATCACGGCGGGGAGCCCGCGCCTGCAGGGAGTTTCTGTGCTGGTTGCGAAACAAACAGGGCGGCGCTGCAATCCTGCGAGTTGAGGGAGCTCGAGAGGCCTCCTCGAAATGGAAAGAAATACAGCTCTATATGATAAGAGTCGCAACAGATACCTTTCCAGTTCCTTTTTAATAGTAGCTATCAGTGCGTAACCAGAGTGCCATCCTGGGCCTTTAGCAAGAAAAGGGATAACAATGCTCTCCTCCAGACACACACTCCTGCATTAATTATAAAATACAGCAATAATCTGGGTCCATGGGCCCCTCTGGGCACCGGTGCCACTGCACATGCTGTACCAATGGCAACTGTGCCCCCGATGGCAATCTAACCCTGCTAACCAATACTTTAAACACTGCCAAGTGCATCCAGTGGTGGTTATTTTTTCCCCTGGGATTGTATGCCAACTATGGTTAGTTAGCCATGCATGCCCATGGTCTGGGTCTGAGAAAAGAGTTGCGCCATGATGCTGCACTAGCGTTATCCAGCTTTCATTCCTGCATTCAACGAGTGACCTCACCAGGATTAAACATTTGCTGTTGTACAAAGGCCTCAGCAGCAGGTGCTCGACCCGCGGAGCTAACCAGGTCTTTTAAAAACTGAGAGCACAGGCACCTCCCTTTACTTCTTGCACTATCATGAATGCAGGCGAGCTGGATTGTAAGGAGCACAGATCCTATGTCATATTGTTTTGTGTTCATTGAGTAGTAACTGAGTAGTAACAGGCATACACTGGAGGCCCAAGGCCGAGGTGCTACATTGTAAGCTACATGACAGTTACAAACGCCATTTTCGGAGATGCACAAAAGGGCAGGTGGATGTTTTCAGTGTCTGCATTAAGCCACTGGAGCGCTATAAGATACAGTGTGACGCTAACCATGGAAAGGACCCAACACTGTCCATGCACACTAGCTTGCATGGCACTGCAATATGTTGGCGCCACTTTGGCACAAGGTAGCCAAAACGTACTGCCCGTCATTCAAGGCCACCTAGTTCTAACTCTAGCCCCGCATTGCTTACACCAGTGCCTGGGCAGAAGGCATGCAGACCCCACCAGATTAAAATGAAGTGAAAACAATGAAGCGATGCACTGGCATGTTTAAAGAGTGGTACCAGCATGCTGACGCGTGCCATCATCAGTTCAATAACTAAACAAAATAACCCACGCAACCTGCAGCCAAGGAATTCTACCAGGGGGCAGTGACTGGGGCCGTGAAGGTAGCCATTCACTCGGCAGGGTAACGACCAGGTTGTGTCTATGGGAAAAAGCAGCCATGAAGTGTGCCTTTATGGGCCATATCCTCACGGCTACTGTCTACAAAGACCTGGCTGCGACACTGTTTATATGGCTCAAACTAGTAGACTTATAAAGGAATTTAAAAATGGCAATATAATTAGCAACCTGGTGGCCTGTATCCGAGCATTTTATTGACAGGAGTGTGTTGCGCAGCGGTCCCTATTACACCGTTATGCCCTGGCAGCTCTCCGATTAAAACGGATTAATCATCGCAGGAAGAAAGATGTCAAATTTCTAAAAGTCACTGCGGGCTGAACAGGTTCCTATTCCACATCACTTCATGGTAGACAATGCCCTTTAATTACTTTGTAGTGGGTCGGGAACCGAGGGACTACGACCCACAACCACCCACAACCAATTCCCTGCAGAAACTGGAACAAAATTACCACCGACCAACTCTTCACATCGCTCCACCAAAACCCTCCTGCAAAATCATCGGACCCAAACCTTGCAGCCACCAAACTCACACAATGGATCACCCACAGCGCTAACGAACTAGCACCCTTGAAAAAGCATCAAATTAAGCAAGGTAGCAAAAAAGCCCCCTGGTTCAACGATGACCTTAAGAAATCCAAGAAGTTCTGTCGCACCCTCGTGAAAGCCTGAAGAAAAAAACCAACCACTGACAATCTGGCCACCCTCAAGAACGCCACCCGCAAACACCACCAACTGATCCGATCCACCAAGAAATCAGCATTCAAGGATCGACTCGACAACAACGCCCATAACAGCAAGGCATTTTTTAACATCGTCAAAGAATTTACCAACCCCACCGCCGGCACCAACGACATCACTCCCTCCCAAGACCTCTGCGACTCCCTAGCCTCATTCTTCCACAACAAAATCGCTGACATACATAACAGCTTTGAAAACCAGTCCGAAGACCAGCCCACCCCACCCACCTCCGAACTAAAACACCCCTCCAACAACCTTTACGCCTGGAACCCAATCACCACTGAAGACACCATCCGCCTGATGAACTCCATCCACTCAGGATCGCCAACCGACCTATGTCCCCACCACATTTTCAACAAAGCAGACTCCATTATCGCACCCCATCTCCGATACGTCATCAACTGCTCCCTCAACTCCGCTACCTTCCCGGAAAGCTGGAAACATGCCAAACTCAGCGCCCTTCTGAAGAAACCCACAGCAGACCCCACTGAAATTAAGAACTACCGCCCCATCTCGCTCCTCCCATTCCCTGCCAAAGTCATTGAGAAAGCCGTCAACAGTCAGCTTCCTCGAATCCAACAAATCCCTCGACCCTTCACAGTCCGGCTTCAGAGCCAAACACAGCACCGAGACCGCCCTCATCACAGCAACAGACGACATTCGAACACTACTGGACAACGGAGAAACAGCTGCCCTCATCCTACTTGACCTCTCCGCAGCCTTCGACACAGCCTGTCATAGCACCCTTATACAACGCCTCAACAACATCGGAATACAAGGAAAAGCATTGGACTGGATCATCTCATTCCTCGCAGGAAGAACCCAGAGAGTCCGCCTCCCCCCTTTTAGATCTGAGGCCACCAAAGTCATCTGCGGCGTACCACAAGGATCATCACTCAGTCCCACCCTCTTCAACGTATACATGAGTCCCCTCGCATCCATAGCGCGCCATCACAACCTCAACAACATCTCCTACGCAGACAACACCCAGCTGAACCTCTCCCTCACCAAAGACCCAAACACCGCCAAAACCAACCTACACGAAGGGATGAAAGAAGTAGCCGAGTGGATGAAGAACAGCCGTTTAAAACTGAACTCGGACAAAACAGAAGTCCTCATCTTAGGTTCATCCCCCTCTGCCTGGGACGACTCATGGTGGCCACCGGCCCTGGGAAACGCACCCATACCTACGGACCACGCACGTAACCTGGGCTTCATCCTGGACTCCTCCCTCTCGATTACTAGACAAGTCAACGCCGTCTCATCATCATGCTTCAACATCCTACGTATGCTCAAAAAATCTTCCGTTGGATCCCCACCGAAACAAGAAAGACGGTCACCCACGCACTGGTCACAAGCCGACTGGACTACGGAAACACCCTTTACGCCGGAACCACAGCCAAACTACAGAAAAAACTCCAACGCATCCAAAACGCCTCAGTCAGACTCATACTAGACATTCCCCGCCAAGCTCACATTTCCGGTCACCCGAAAGACCTCTACTGGCTCCCCGTCAACAAGAGAATAACGTTCCGTCTCCTCACCCACGCACACAAAGCCCTCTATGACCTAGGACCCGAATGCCTCAACACGCGCCTGTCCTTTTACACCCCCACCCACCAACTTCGATCGTCCAATCAAGCCCTCGCCGCAATTCCACGCATCCATAGATCCACCATGGGGGGAAGATCCTTCTCCTACTTAGCGGCCAAAACCTGGAATTCTCTACTCCCCCACCTCCGCCTCACACAGAACCACCTCTCCTTCAGAAAACAACTAAAAACCTGGATATTCGACAAGTAAAATACCCCCCTCCCTCAAGCGCCTTGAGACCCTCTGGGTGAGTACTGCGCTATAAAAATGTTAAACTTGAACTTGAGCTTGAAGTGGGAAAGGAAGGAGCGCACTGCTGTAACAATGCACATGGGCTCATTCTTGCATTTAAATACGTAACCCCGCCAGTATTGGCTAGCATATTGTTACAGGGACCTTCAACAATTTTAGGGAGATGTAGTAATGGGCAAGCATTGTCAAAGCAGCAAATCAAACAGACTCCAGCTGAAATATTAAGCCCCACGCCATGTTTATGTAATGATGGAAGATTATCTCATGCCCAGGGGCAGGACGGCAGGGAGGAGCAAGCTGCAGGGCTGCCTAATTAAAGAATGGAAGGGGTACGGCTGCTAAAGTTAAAGCGCGCCATGCTTTTGAATATTAAATAAATAAGAGACATTAAATGGCACGTGTTTAAAACAAGAAGTGCAAGAGTAGGCGGCTGGAGCAGCGGAGCCAGGGCGGGTCCCTGTACAGGCTGGAAGACCTCAGCCTACAGGGAACAGCAAGGAGCGAGGGGTGCAAACCAGGCGCCATGGAGAAAAAAAAACAAAGTAGTGCCTACATTAAAAGATGTCGCCCTTCAGTGCAAGTTAACAGTAATTGATCGATGCTGCTTCCGCCAGAAACGGAAGAAAGCGGAAATGACGTGATGGACCACCAGCCAACAAAGACCACGTTAAGAAGAGCAATGCCAGATTTCACCAATGGTAAGCGAAGAAGCAAAGAGAAATGCAATGGGTGGAGTTTAACTAGTAATACTGATTACTTGATGCCTCGTAGAGGCAGCACATTCGCTGCCTATGCGAGACCTAAAAATGAAATGGTTGTAAAACAGAGTTATTCCCATTTTATTTTTCTGTGCTGGTAGAAGCCAAGTCTAAGAGCATAGCAGAAGCAGGAAAGAATAGTGTGCATTTCAGTTTAATGTGCACATGTCACTTTGGCCGGCTGTCTTGCGACGGCCAGCTTGACATGTGCACATTAGACACTCCAAACTAAGCTGTCTTAGACAATTGGTTGAAGAGAATGCACAGTCTCCTAGTGCTTGAAGTAGCACCAGACCAATGCACTTCCAGCCAATCCTGGTGCTTCTTTCATGCTACCCTGAACAGCATGAGAGTAGCACTAGGATTTTGTAGAGTGGAGTTGCTCACTCGTGCTCTGGGAGACTGTGGAGCAGAAATGAAGAGGAGCACAGAGTACAAGGCAGCAGGTTAAGTTAATCTTTCTTTTAACTCACTTACAGGCACTGTGAGAAACTTGCAGTGCCTTCAGTTTCAACTACAGTACTCTCAATCGTGGTCCGTTATAAACACTGTTTAAATGGACCATAATTCAGAGATTTGGTTCTGGGCCTAAGGGAGCTGCTGTTTTTGTTAGTGCCGCTGGTTGGCTAATATTCATCCATTGCCCACCTGTTCAAATTGTAGCTGGCTCGTACTGCTCTTGTAGATAGTGACAGGTCACTCCACGCTTTTGAAGTGATATAGGAGCAGGTTTAAACCGCTGTTTATTGCTTCCATATGTGTGCAAATAGGAGTTTAGATGAGCAGAGGTGTCTGGAGGGGTATGCTGGGCCAGTGTTATGTAGTGCTTTGAAAGTGTGGGTGAGGAGTTTGAAATGTGCTCATTTGTGTATTAGGAGACAGTGGAATTCCTTCAGGTGTGGTGTGATGTGAGTGTGGCGTGGCATGGAAGAATGAGAGTGAGTCTGGCCACCAGGTACTGAATGGTCTTCAGCCTTTCGATGAGTTTTTTGCTGCATGGCATACAAGGACATTAGGTGGCTCACTGACAAAAAAGAACATTTGCACTAAGAAATGTCTCTCAAAGGTTCCACACCTTTAAAATCCTCGAAAATGCACATTTTATCGAAAATGACACATGCACTTTTAAGTGAGGTGCCTCATAACAGCCAGGGGGAGCGTTGCCTTATATCACCCTCCCCCTTTTCCTCTTCCCTTTGTTCTTGGGAGAGGGGAGCAATGCTTTTCGCCATGCATCGATTCCCAGGCAGCCCTGACCAGCACAAACCGGATCTGTTTTTTTTGGGCTCAGGCAGCCATTACGGCGCAGGCCCTCAAGGCCCCCGTCAGGGGCGGCCTCTGCAATTGGTGTAGTACATGCCCCTGTAGTCTCTGCAGTGGGGGAGTGCACACTTCAGGCGGCCCCCTTAGTCAGCCCAAAGCCTATGGCTGTCTCTCAGATTACAGGACTCGAGCTCCCAACACATTTTGCAGGAGGGGGCATCATTTTGTGCTATAATTCTAAGGTGCCTATGTGCACACTGTTATCAGCTGAGCCGGTCAGAATCAAGCCTGGCAAGCTCATCCTCTCCCCAAAATACCTGTTCATGTGTATGAGGCACTTCATATCCGCATCGCTGCGGCGGCTTTTCCTGCTGTGTGCGGCAATTTTGAAAAAACTGTGTTACATGACGAGCTCAGCTCGTCATCAGCATGGCAGCGCCGTAGCTGATGACGAGCTCATCAGCAAAGAGGATATTGTTACGAGAGGAAAAAGGTAAGCCTCCTCAATGAGGATGATCTCCTGGAATCGTGGGGTGTTTGTAAACTATTTTGAATTTATTTGAATTTGAATTTTGAATTTAAAAACATTTGTACAGCGCTCGTTTACCCAGCGGTTTCATGGCGCTAGAGGTGAAACATAGGACGGCAGCAACGAAGGGAATTTAGGTAGAGTAAGCTTGCATGAATAATAAGGTTTTAAGATCCTTTCGAAACTGGAGGTAGGAGGGTGAGGTGCGCAGGGTGACTGGGAGGGAGTTCCAAAAAGCTGGAGCCAGGACAGCGATGCTCCTACAGTGAAGCTATCTTTACATGCTACATGCTTACTCCGAATAGCTGGACCATAAAGAACTAATTGCTGTCAACTCCTGGTAAAGGGCACAGGCAGGGTTTTATCGGGAACAAAATTAGGCCCGGGCACGGAAAGAAAAAGTGGTCCACATATGAAACATTTCTAAGTTTTGGGAGTAATTCTAGGAGAAATCTCTGATAAATTAGGCTTTCTAAACTCATGGGGTCAGTAGCATTGACCAAGACTAGATGCACCCCTAGAAACACCATTATTCCACTGCAACTCACCCACAGGCAAAGCTTTAAGTGCGATGGGTCCTGCCGGTGCTCGGACGTGTCCCTAACATGCTCTCAATTTTTGCCCTCATCCTCAGGGTAAAATAAAAAACGTAACTCTGCAGCAGTACCACCCTTCACTGCCAAAGAGACACGTTATAGATTTTTCAGTGTCATAATTAAAGAATTGAAACATTTTCAGTGTTATATACAACAAAGCCAACGTTTTTGCTTATTTAGCTTATTCAACTAACAACCATTGACAAAGCCAATAGTCCTGGCTTGTTCTAGGTAGACCTGGGCAGAGTTCTGCGAAGTGACCAAAAAACTCCACCACACTACACGGAGTTCCGCAAGCGGTGGAGTGTGTTGGTCATGCCATTTGTGCGGATCTTTAGTGGCAGGTGTTTGTCCTGTGCTGTTAAATCTGTGCGAACAGCACCATGTGCAGTGGGAGAGGGCACTGCTTATTTCTGCTGCTCGAGTAGATGTTGTACTTGAGCAGCAGCTTTCTCAACACGAATGGAAGGTTACTCAACGTGAGTGGTAGTGACCATCTGCGACCAACCGCATTGAGGAATCTCGCCAAGAGGTGGTCTGGAGTAAGATTTCCCTCTCTTGCGCTTGACAATTTACCATTGGCGAGCGTTAGCGAGGAAAAAACTCAGCTAGTTTTTCAGAATCCATGTGCTACGTAGAGTGCAGAGGGGGAAAAACTCAGCAAACTCCGCGAGCGGAGCAAAATTTCACACCCAGGCCTAGTTCTAGGTGGAATGTTACTTGTTTTATTATTTATCTGAATACAATGACAGAGGCAGCAAAGTTACCAGTCAGGCGGCACACTTTGATAAGCACAGATTTTTTTGCTTACTTGTATTTAAGTCATAAGTTTAATTACATAGGCCATGCCCCTTTGAGAGACTTCCCCAGTTTTGTCATCCTACTTAAATCCCTGCCCACAGGTCTCCTCACTTGATCTTTAGTCCTATACATTTATTTACATTGGGTGCCTGAATGTGTTAGTCATAAATTGGTGCCTTTGTCTGGGCCCCTGTAATGGCCGGATTTTCTGATTAGATGGGATCAGCCTCTAGGGGCCCCTCCAACCCAGCCAGAACGTAACCACATCCCTCCTCAGGACCATCTATCCAGGCACCTGGGTACCTACCTGAGGATGGGGAACTCGCAATATACAAGCTCATATTATTAGAAACACCACTAAATCTATAGGGATACTAAGAATACTCACTGATTACTAAGGATATCCATGCCCTACACCACACTCATACCTCAGTTAGTCTCGCGGCCACTCAGACCCAGACTGATCTACCCCAGGGCAGACATGACACACAATCCGGCGTGTCTACACACGGGCCTGCAGAACCCAATGCTCTCTTTTCCAAATGATCTACAATCCGGCAGATCTCCACGTTGGTAATCCCCCCCAACGCTCTCATTTACACACGGGCCGCAATCCGGCAGCCCTCCACGCTGGTAATCCTCCCCAGCGCTCTCATTACACACCAGTATCCTCCCTGGTGTTCTCATTAACGCCACTTACCAATGACGACCACTTTCCTATGAATACCTTCAGCTCTCTGTCTATTCACTAAGGGTCTGCTACTACAATAATATTATGGGATGGCCGAATTACTTAGTGTCAATAATTCCCTAGCTCAAGGGCTCCCTGTTCTCTCTATTTATTCAGACTTACCGGATCAGGGGCAGCATCTGTTCTGGCTGTAACATCTGACTAGGAGAAAAAGGTTACCTATGCTTTGGAACAGAAGACGCTGTTTACAGGATTATGGGATGGTGTACTAACTTGGTCCCTTAGTTGCAGGTCTCCTATCTCCCTAATTATTCACTATTACTTACCTGATCAGGGGTAGCATCTGTTCAAACAGTAATACCTGACTAGGAAAGGGGATTACCCTCACTGTATGGGGACAAAGATATACACACTATGTGATTGAGTTATTCCTTGATTTAAGCGCTCCTACTCCCTTCTGATCCATCAGTGGCTCAACGGCAACTGGCTAAAAGATAGGCTAGCTTTATCATAAAAAAACTCATGCACTGTAGTTCACTAATTAATGGGGATGTTTATTGTAACAATAATAAAATACACATATACAAAACTATGGGGTCTCTATAACTAGCAGTAACTTTAACACACCGCTGAAAGAAAAGGATTAGACATACAATGTATCTGCGGGGTAACAGGATCTTTTAACACACCGCTGAAAGGGAAAAGATTAGACATACAATAGCCTAGGGAACAAGAACAAGATTAAGGTGTAAGTGTAAAGGGGACTAGTTCAGACTACCTCATCTATTAGAAGGAAGATTTCTCTCTGCCTCTGGTGGGATTAGGGCTCTCTCTGTCTCTCCCTCCTTCACCACATCACCACGCCTCTGGTTCAATTGCTCCAGCTGACAGCCTTCTTTGATGCTCTCTGCACTGCTCTCTCTCCTCATCTTCAGCAATCGTCTGCCTTCTTTCTCCATTCAAGAACTGCACTCTATTCTGCAGCTCCAGCAGACATCCTGTTCTCTCTCCAAGCTGAACTGAGCTCCAAGCTGAACTGAGCTCCCGGCTGAACTGCACACAAGCTGGAATGAACACTCCTCCTCTTCTGTAGCTCGCTAATATGGATTCCTCTCCCCTCATGGAAATTTCCACCAGAGGGCTGCCTCCTACCGAATTCCTGTGCCATCTCCCAGGCTTCCACGCAACCGCAGTGGCCATCTGCTTGTTACGTCTGGGCCCAAGAGAAAAACACATTCCTCGGATAAGAAGCAGTCCTAACCGGTCTTCCTCAAGCACACAAACAGCCTTACTGTAAACTTTACCTTTCCCCCTGAAGCCTCTCAGCTCCATCAAGATGGAGTCCCTCTAGTTCTAGGCCTGTAGGCCTGAAAGGGATGAAATACCCCTTAGCTCTGTTAGAATACCTACATAAACCATACCAACGTGTCTACTATAAGCAAGTATGTCAAAGCCAATAGGCAATAGACAGGTTAGAGTCAAGAATAAGGGATCTATCATCATATTAAGCAGCTATCCTCTTCTAGGTCTGGAAGAAAGGGCTTAAAAGGGCCAACACAAGCTAAGAATACCTATCCTAGATGTGAGCAAGATTAAGATCTATATCACTGCTAAATAGAGCCAAAAACCCGGCCATTACATTCCACCCTTAGATCCTTATCTTGCGAACATTTATAAACAACAACATCCATATAAACAAACATCAACACAATCTAGCAACAAATCAAAAACCAAAAAACTCTCTAAAATGAATGACAACTTAAGGAAATGCCACCTGAAACTCAATGTAGGGAATACAAATCTAACAACCAACTGAAAACAAATCAAAGCACCCTTGACTTGAATGCTGAAACATATCTAAGATTGGATCTGATAACAACAGAAACTAACCAAAGCATCCTCAAACTAAATGTGCCTCAACTTCTAGTGATAACTGGTGAAATCTAGTGATGTAGAGACTTATGTGTTGAATGAAAACAGCAAGGGGCCTAAATGGGGCCTACCTACTTCGGACAACTTAAGAACTAAATGTGTTTCAACTTCTAATGAAAAAACAACAAAGGGCCTAAATGAGGCCTACCTACTATGGTCAACTTAAGCTAATGATGACTCATGAAATCTATTGGTGTAGGGGCTTGTTTGTGGGATGAAAATAACAATGGGCCTAAATGAGGCCTACTGACATTGGTCAACTTAAGGAAAAAATTTGGTGAAATCTGAGAAGTAAACATGACAAACGGTTCTCAAGGTCTGGGCAAAAATAATACATAATCATACTAAAAGACACACCTCCCAGGACAACCTAAAGTCTAGGGTAACCACCCTTTGATCAATCAAAGTGAAATTGTAATAACAGGAAAAATGAAGACAACCCCATTTCTACAAGATAGCTGGTGTAGCACTAAGCATTGATACATATATATATATATAAATGCAGTGTATATGTAAAAGCACAATATCATAAAACAGTTAGCACCTAATTTTCATCACACTGTGGAACACATGTGTGTACCACCATTAAAAAAAAATTGTACTATAATAGATGACTGCATCCTAAAAAGCAAAGATAATACTACATAAACATCAAAACCATGATGACGTGTTTTTTTTTTTTAAAAGTGGGGCCTGTTCGTAGTTATTGCAAAGAAAAACATGGGAATAATGCAGGCCAAGGAATTACATAACAAAATCCTTTTGCGGGAAGTCTTATCATGATGGATTCTGTCACAAAAAAAAATTATTTTCAGTTTGTCAAAAATATAAGTCCAATGTCAATTTTGGAACATCAGTGTAGGTCACCACCCGGCATCTTCGGTATCCGGACACTTCCTCCGATGCGGCCAACCACCACCAATCCGGTCTGGTCTGGTCTAGTTCCATCTTCCAAAAAATAATAAACTAACATAAAAACATGAAAGTAAAAAACTAAAATAAGAAAGGAAGTGGGGGGGGGGCCGACCCACACACCAACACCACAACCCAGCAATCCTAGGACAAGAAAACAAGTATCATTAATCTTGCAAAATAAAATTTTCCATTTAAAAAGCACCCCAAGTGCTTTTCATTATTGAAAAGAAAACATCCTAATTAATTAAAAACAGTAGCAAAATCTAATTTTTAAACACATCCAGAAGGGCCTAATACTACCCTAATCCTCTGTGAGACAGCCCCTCCCTTCAAAAGGAGGTTCGTGCTCAGAGTTTTGAATCTGCTCCAAAAAATACGCAGAAGCCAGGCTACAGTGTGAAGTAATTGGAATCACTGCCAAGTGATGATCTCATAGCAGGAGCAGGACGCTGCAAGCCTCACTTTCCCCAATCAGGGAAGCCCGCCCAGGCCTACTGTATCTAACTAACTCCAAGGGCCAAGAGTCTGCAAGAATCCCTTATCAGCAGGCAATGAAGCTGTCTGCGGCGACAGCCAGGAAGAGCGAGTTCACCCCTCCCTTACATAAACATTCCGTCCGCAGAAGAAAATTGGATTTTGGCCAATCATAACAAGACAGGCCGTGTTCGGAGCCTGCAGAGAAAAAAACCCGCCTTCACAAACCAGCTGGTCTGCCAAGGTCGACAAACACATTCTTTGTAAGCTGTTCCCAGGCCTGATTTCTCTAACTAACGAAAGCTAGCATTTTAAAAAAAAACAATTCTGTTACAATGTACTGCTACTTAAAAGCTCCATTTTCTAAAAAGACTTTAGTCTAACTAATTCAGCTAAAAGACAAGACATTTGAAACATGGGCATTAATTTAGTATGCAGATCAACACACAAAAAGGGGCAATTTACTTCTGCACACAAGAAAATGCATTCTGCATTTGAAAAAAAAACGAATTATCATGGACTATTGGGTTTAATATTTCTCTGCACATATATCTATCAGGCAGCATGTTTACCGTGCAAGGTATTACCTTTCTATCAACAGCTTGTCAAAGTACATAGGCGAGCCTTGTAACTAAATGCAAATTAAACTAATGTAAGGGAGATGGTAGTGTGTTATAGTTATCATTTTTAACAATATATTCTGCTCCACCCTAACTATACACACTATCATCCAAAAAATAAAAATATATACTGTCAGCTGTTGAAAGAGAAATACATTTTAAAACAACATAAAATGCAGACACATTTCACCATTGCATTTTGTTCAACCAGGGGCACCATGTAATTTTGCATTACAGCGTAAGTAATCATGCAAGCTATTTAATCCAACCTAATAAAAGGGCCAAATTCATATATTATCAAAAAGCCATTTATTTTCTAACTGAGTGGGTTAACTTACATATGCCGGTTTTGCTGCATATCAAAACATCCACATTTGAAAAAAGGTTCAGCTTGCATCAGGGAAAATAATAATGAGAACACATTTATTTTAAAAGCACACGGTTGCCTTTCACTAATTAAAAGCACATGTTACCATGCACTGTCGGGCAGGATTGATTATTCTCAACCTGTGATCATTGCAAAACATCGGCCAGCACATTCCTTTCTAGATGGAAAACCCTCAAAGAAATAATTAATGAAAACAGCCCCCTAGCGTGCACTCTAACTGGGCCATCTTTTTAACATTTCACAGATTTCAAATCATGCATTCAAAAATAATTCTCCACATGTCTGTGGATGCATATTAAGAAGCACATTTAAAAGAACACAGCTCTCTCCGTGCAAACCCTTATCTCAATCCGACTGGTTGATTTATAACTTACCGACCTCTAAGAGTCAGACACATGAAGTCATCTGTTCCAAGGCAAACCCACACAAATTCGTAGACGCATTTCAAAAAGAATGTGAAATGAACAGAGCCCTTCGCAAAGCACAAGATGTTACCTTTCCGTCAAGAAGCTGACAAAGCACGTAGGCAGACCCAGGAACCAATAAAAGTCAAAATCAAACCATCAATCATCAAAATACTCGCTGACTTTTATAGTCAGCTCAGATAACCATGCAAGTTTAAACAGCATGTTAAAATAAATACTGCCATCACAATTCAAGATATTAACCCTTTGGCAGCTCAAGCACAATCATTCCCCATTGACTGTAGATACATGGGAAAATCATGAACTCATCTCTCCACGTTTACAGATAACACGTACACACATCTACAAAACAATTTCTCCAAGCATTTGAAAGAGAACCAGCTCTCTCCCACCTAATGCAACAATAACATGCTCTATCCAAGTCATGACCACATGGCGCTATTCACAAGCCATATTTACAAGACAAGCTCTTCACAAACAATATATCCAAGGCGCAATGCACAAGGAACACAGCAAGTCAACATGAGAACATGCACCTCACAAGCCACATCAACATGGCTCTATTCACAAGCCATATTTACAAGGAGCTATATGCAAAGAACTCCACAAATCATATAACAATGAACACATTTCACATTGCACAGCATAAGCAGATGCAGCAAGCAATTTAATGGACAATTTAAAAGCATTTTTTACACAGATTTATACAATTGGACCACCACAAAGATGTTACTGGCTCCCTCATGTAATGCCATCCTTCAACCCTGACAGTTTAAACACCAAAACGAAAACCATTCCTTCCACCCTGAATAAGCCAAATGCCATGATGTAATGCAATCTCCTCACGCTGCAACTGTTCAAGCCCATAGGTCACACAGGCTACATAAACTGCCAAACTACGCCAGATGGAACTGGCGCTCAGGGCACTCCCTCACAACACATGGGAAACAATCTAAGCACATGGCCAGGCACACAGGATTCGTAAGATGACAACTACGCCAGATGTAATGGCCGGATTTTCTGATTAGATGGGATCAGCCCCTAGGGGCCCCTCCAACCCAGCCAGAACGTAACCACATCCCTCCTCAGGACCATCTATCCAGGCACCTGGGTACCTACCTGAGGATGGGGAACTCGCAATATATAAGCTCATATTATTAGAAACACCACTAAATCTATAGGGATACTAAGAATACTCACTGATTACTAAGGATATCCATGCCCTACACCACACTCATACCTCAGTTAGTCTCGCGGCCAGTCAGACCCAGACTGATCTACCCCAGGGCAGACATGACACACAATCCGGCGTGTCTACACACGGGCCTGCAGAACCCAATGCTCTCTTTTCCAAATGATCTACAATCCGGCAGATCTCCACGTTGGTAATCCCCCCCAACGCTCTCATTTACACACGGGCCGCAATCCGGCAGCCCTCCACGCTGGTAATCCTCCCCAGCGCTCTCATTACACACCAGTATCCTCCCTGGTGTTCTCATTAACGCCACTTACCAATGACGACCACTTTCCTATGAATACCTTCAGCTCTCTGTCTATTCACTAAGGGTCTGCTACTACAATAATATTATGGGATGGCCGAATTACTTAGTGTCAACAATTCCCTAGCTCAAGGGCTCCCTGTTCTCTCTATTTATTCAGACTTACCGGATCAGGGGCAGCATCTGTTCTGGCTGTAACATCTGACTAGGAGAAAAAGGTTACCTATGCTTTGGAACAGAAGACGCTGTTTACAGGATTATGGGATGGTGTACTAACTTGGTCCCTTAGTTGCAGGTCTCCTATCTCCCTAATTATTCACTATTACTTACCTGATCAGGGGTAGCATCTGTTCAAACAGTAATACCTGACTAGGAAAGGGGATTACCCTCACTGTATGGGGACAAAGATATACACACTATGTGATTGAGTTATTCCTTGATTTAAGCGCTCCTACTCCCTTCTGATCCATCAGTGGCTCAACGGCAACTGGCTAAAAGATAGGCTAGCTTTATCATAAAAAAACTCATGCACTGTAGTTCACGAATTAATGGGGATGTTTATTGTAACAATAATAAAATACACATATACAAAACTATGGGGTCTCTATAACTAGCAGTAACTTTAACACACCGCTGAAAGAAAAGGATTAGACATACAATTTATCTGCGGGGTAGCAGGATCTTTTAACACACCGCTGAAAGGGAAAAGATTAGACATACAATAGCTTAGGGAATAAGAACAAGATTAAGGTGTAAGTGTAAAGGGGACTAGTTCAGACTACCTCACCTATTAGAAGGAAGATTTCTCTCTGCCTCTGGTGGGATTAGGGCTCTCTCTGTCTCTCCCTCCTTCACCACATCACCACGCCTCTAGTTCAATTGCTCCAGCTGACAGCCTTATTTGATGCTCTCTGCACTGCTCTCTCTCCTCATCTTCAGCAATCGTCTGCCTTCTTTCTCCACTCAAGAACTGCACTCTATTCTGCAGCTCCAGCAGACATCCTGTTCTCTCTCCAAGCTGAACTGAGCTCCAAGCTGAACTGAGCTCCAGGCTGAACTGCACACAAGCTGGAATGAACACTCCTCCTCTCCTGTAGCTCGCTAATATGGATTCCTCTCCCCTCATGGAAATTTCCACCAGAGGGCTGCCTCCTACCGAATTCCTGTGCCAGCTCCCAGGCTTCCACGCAACCGCAGTGGCCATCTGCTTGTTATGTCTGGGCCCAAGAGAAAAACACATTCCTCGGATAAGAAGCAGTCCTAACCGGTCTTCCTCTAGCACACAAACAGCCTTACTGTAAACTTTACCTTTCCCCCTGAAGCCTCTCAGCTCCATCAAGATGGAGTCCCTCTAGTTCTAGGCCTGTAGGCCTGAAAGGGATGAAATACCCCTTAGCTCTGTCAGAATACCTACATAAACCATACCAATGTGTCTACTATAAGCAAGTATGTCAAAGCCAATAGGCAATAGACAGGTTAGAGTCAAGAATAAGGGATCTATCATCATATTAAGCAGCTATCCTCTTCTAGGTCTGGAAGAAAGGGCTTAAAAGGGCCAACACAAGCTAAGAATACCTATCCTAGATGTGAGCAAGATTAAGATCTATATCACTGCTAAATAGAGCCAAAAACCCTGCCATTACAGCCCCCTCCCGTAAGATCCCTGAATATTCTGTATTATACCATAAGTGAGAGAACCATGCACATCCTTTGTGTCTGCAGGCTTGTTTTTACCCTGAAGGAATCAGGGGACTTCCTCTTTTGGTTGTCACTAAGAAACCTCTCTGCAAGCGAATTCTTTGGGGATTTCATACAATTTTGAACTTGATGTCTTTTGTATTGTGGGCAGGTACTTGATTTGAATCTGGAAACGTTGCTAATTTACTCCAAATGCCTGGCTTTCTCTATGTCTCAACACCCCTTTCTTACTTGCTGTATGCATCTCTCTTGTTTTCCCTGTCACTTTTTGCCCCTCTCTCTAGTTCTTCGTTTTTCCCTCATACTCTACTTCTTTTCCTCTCCTTTGTGTCTCTCATTCTACCTATATGCTTCACTCAGTCCCTCACACGCCCCCCTCTCTTTTCCTAAATTTTCTGTCTACAAATCCCCCTTTCTCCCACTCCTGTCTCCTAGGTATTTGTATATCTCTCATGCCCCTATTCCTCCTGTCATTTTGTATCTCTTTTTGAAATGTTATTTCATTTCTCTGTCTTGCAAACCTGTCTTGCTCTCTACTGTCATCCTCTTTCATGTCTCTCTACCCCTTGAATATCTTTGTACTACATCTCATTGTGTCCTCATTCTTTCTGTGCTGCAGACAGTAACAGAAAGTCCTACTGTGTCCGGAGGCCGGACTAAAACCAAAGGTGAATCCACAGGTGGAATTTCCTTTACCATTCCATCCCTGTGATAAAGGAAATTCCACTTTTGGATTGCAATCTGCACTTAGCACTAGCTCCCGGAATGCCAACAACATCTAACAAAGCCATAGACTGAGTCAGAGAACTAAGATAGTGCATGTGTGATTGTAACCATCCTTCCTTTTTTCTCATAGACCAGGAAAAGTTTGACACTCTCTTCTGCCTTTCTCTCCATTATTTCCATTGCCATTAACTTTTTTTGTATTTTTATGTAGTGCAAACTTTACCCAAAGATATAAGTGTACTTTACATGGACACATTCATTTTTATTTTTTTTTAGCCACGGGAAGATTATGTAATTTGCCTACAATTGCAGGATATTGAGCCAACGTTGACACTCAAACCTGGATCCCAAGTTCCAAAGTTGGGTACACTGGCCGTTATGCCACATCTTCTATCACTTTCTGTCTTGCCCTTTCTCAACTTTTGTTTGCCAGCTATCTCTCTATCTTTGAGAATTTCTGCCCTTCATTGCACAGTTTTCCATCCCTTCGCTCTAGGCTCTTCCCCCTCATGCCCTCCATTTGTCTACCTCTCTAGCCCTCTACCTTTCCATTCTTCCTCACATGATTTCCTTTTCCTCTTCACACATGTTTGTCATTCTCCACTCTGCTGTCTCACTTCTTTTGTCTCTCTCCACATTGCTCTCCTCACTCAATCCATTGTGTTACAGTCCTGCCTTGCCTGTTCTCCCTTTCCTTTGTCATTTTGGGCCCAAATTAACTTTTTTCACAGTAATGTTTAGAAAACAAAACATATTATATTGTGTTGTGTTGTCATTTTTTTTTCTTTTTCCTCATTTTGATTGTTGTGTTATGTTTTATTTTCTTTCTTTGGTGAGCCAGAGTACCCTCCTACTTTTTAAGATGACAAGGTGGCAGCGGGCACATGTAGCTCATCCGTCTGCTGCTGGAGGCACAAGTGGAGCCTCGAGTAGAGCCTCTTGGATGGCTCCCGCACTTAATCTGTCTCCATGCACAGCCCCCTTCCACCTCAACCCCAGGTAACATTAGTGCTGGCTGTGATGCTCAAAAGGAGCATAGCCACCCCCAGTGGCCTCAGTGTCATGCTGAGAGACTCGAGATAGGAGGAGACCCATCACATGCTGTGCCTGCTCAGTTTGACCCATTGTCCTACTGCACAAGGCAATTGGCCAAACATTTGCTGTAACTGGTTATAATGAGCTCAGATCTTCCCTTTAAGGTTGCAGTAGCCTTTAATGTCAAACGTCAGCAGTCAGCCTGCCCAGGAAAATTTTACTTATCTACAGCTGAAAAAAACAGCACATCAGCTGACCTTCGGGCAATGGCCGGTTGCCCGCCCTGCCAATCCGACTCTGGGCACAGACAGTAAGGAAACTCAGCATTAAATGAAGTTGATGATACGGTATATGTTGTAAATTATTTTCATGACGTTTTCTGTATTAATGTTCAATAATTTATACATAGCTAATGCATAGATTATGTATTTTTGGTTATTTAATTGATTATTGTTCTTGTTTATTAATTACTTTATAATTGTATTTGACTATCGATTTATGTTTGCCCCTTCTTTTTGTATAGTTCTAAAATCAATTAATGAACAGAAATAACGTTTGAGACATCCCGTGATATAGATGAAACGTCAGCCAAGTGACTAAGCGCACATGACACAACATTTTTAAAAGTTTTTAATTTCTCTTAACCATCAAATACATTTATTTTTTTATAGATTTGAAGGATCACTGAGATACTACAGTGAGTAACAGTTGCGCATCAGGTGATGCTATTGTGAATTTGCACATGTAACCTTTTAAAGTATTAGAACTTGTGGAAATCCCCCTTCATTTGTACCACTATTAAGTATGAAGGGTTTCCTCACCACTCCCATCCATGAAACACACTTACTTCTGACTTTCAAAGGAAAAAAACTGTGTGAATGTATCGGGTGCAAAACTATGGATTTGTGGCTTTTCACATACGTTTTCAGGCTGCCCCATTAAGGAATGCCCTCAATGCCATCTGTAAGAAATGTGGCTGTTGCTTGACTGGGGTGTGAGTCCTGGTCAAGCAGCAATGACAATCCTTTTCAGGATGAGGTACAAGCCAACCCTAAGTTACCTTATGGAATGTGTACAGTATTTGTTCAACACTTCAAACGGCAATAACCTGAAAACACCACACAAAGAGAATCCGACACCAAATTAGAAAAACTGAACTTTTTTTAATAAAAGGAACAAAAACAAAATAACAAAATTCCAAACAGTAGAACTGGAAATATGCAAGTTTAAAGATTTTAGTGGAAGTAGCACAAAAAAGCACAGAGCGCCGACTGTGATTATCTAGTCGCTCTGGACTACAACAAAGTCACAAGTTCAGGCCAATTGAGATTGGAGCATGGGCCAACTGCAGCAACAGAGTTAGGCCGGCTGAACAAAGTACCTTAAATCCTAGTTTGCGGAGCTTTGCAAGGATCCATCTCGAACATCATACAGCTGAAGTGATGCATCGGTTCCGAGGTGCTGTGAGACTTCGATTCACAGCTCTGCATCTTAGTTGAGGATCCCATCAATTGGACTCGTGATGCAAAGTTCGACATTGAAATTGAGGTTGTCGTTAACAAGGGATGTGACCCACTGTGCCAAGGATGCATTGAGCAGCGACACTTCCAATGGGCTGTGATACGGTCTTTGTGACAGCTCCACTCCATGCAGCAGCAGTGATGCATCGGTTTTGCTTGGGTTGGCCCCACACAGCAGAGGAGATGCGTTCGTTCAACTGGATCCAAAGAGGCTGGCAGAGCACCTTAAGTCCACTTCCAAAGTCCCTGTGGCTTCAGATCGGGAGGCGAGCCATCTAGCCCTTAAAATCACTCTAGGTTCTGCATTCAATGGGGAACATCCATTACAACGCAACTTTTATGACGCAGTGCTATAACAACACAACTGTTACAACGCAGGTGCCTTTACAACGCATGCTTTGACAATGCATGGTATTACAACGCAGGTGCTATTAAAACGCAGGTGCTATTACAACGTAAGTATTTTTATTAAGTAAGAGTAAGTATAGTGTTTGTTTTTTAATACATTTTTTTTATAATTATTAATATTTCTTAAATTTAATTTAAATATTTTAAAATTAATGTAAAGTAAAATTATTGTATTAATTTATTTTTATTTGTAAAATGCTCTAGAATTGTTAAATAGGAATACAAAATATATTTTACTGTAAAAAGTAATTTTTTCAATTTATTTTTTAAATATGAATATTATAAAAAGGGTTACATATTATGTATATTAATTAAATGTTTAAATAAATGTATTAAAAAATATTACTCAAGTATTAATGTACAAGTAATCTAATAAAATATTCTAGCATTATTATGTTACTCTAGTATAAAAAATTATAATTTGTAAATGACAATATTATTAATGATAAGTAATATTTAATTATTTAATTTTTTTTTAAATATAAATGAAAATAAATGTTATTGTATTGATTTATTTGTATTTGAAAAATACTCTAGAATTAATTTAAAGAAATGAAAAAAATATTCTAGTAAATATTTTAGTTATTTTATGTGTAAATATTATAATTTGTAAATGTGTTTATTAATTATATGCAAGTATTGTAAAATAATACTCTTGAATTAATACTCCTCTATTTCAAAAATGTTTTCTTTTTAAAAATTACCTCCTAAAGAAATATATACATTTTAAATACATTTAACCTATAAAAGTAATTTAAAAAGGAATTAAAATTGTATTTAATAATAATTTACAGTATAGTTGTTAAGAAAAACCAGTGAAGCAATCATAGTAATTTTGAAAATTAATAAAGTATGTTCGAAAAATAATTCCCATGTTTTTCCATTGAGATCAATGGGTTGAATTGTCCTTCCTTTATTTCCATAGCAACTTATATGTTTGTCGCGGATCACCTGTTCATTAGTAACAGGATGCGGATCAGAGAAGAAGTAATATGAACAAGATTAGAGGAAAGAACATTATTATAATAATTATGATAGCAGTAATTACATATAAAAAGTAGAAAGAACATTTTAATATATTGTAATAGACGGAATGCATAATGGTATTAAGATAGATCAGAGGCCAAGATGGCGGACTGAAGACGCCGCCGAGAGGTCGCTCCTGTAGAAACCCCACACTTTGAAGGGATACTGGTGTTTTACGCACCGATGTGACTCGCTTTTTAGCTGCCCTGTGATTGTTTTTGCGATCCACGGAAGGGAGAGTATCTTGCCGATTCCTGCGAGAGTGTTTTGCCGAGTTTTTTACTCTAATGAAGAGAAAATAGGAAATGCCCACACCTCATAAAATAAACAATTATTATTGTTTATTTTATGAGGTGTGGGCATTTCCTATTTTCTCTTCATTATAGTATGGTCCAGCCCCCCTCAGTCCCGATTAGGACCTGACTCCTTCTTTTTGCGAGTTTTTTACTCTGGTGTGCCTGATTGAATTGCCTCTGCTGTTCCGCCCTTCTGCACCGCCCTGCTGGGATTGCTGATCCTGCCGATCCTGGGGAGTTCTTTTGTGCTTTTGTGCTTTGCCTGCTGGCTGTGCCGAGCTGCTGGGACTGCCGTGTTACTGTGTTACCGTGCTACCGAAGCTATTATTTTTTTTCCTCAGCTGTTTCAAACACCCGCCCGCCTCCCACCTCCCGCCTCTATCCCGCCCGCCTGCCTTAGCTCTGCACGGGCAGCGGAGGCTCCGGGTGCTCAGGGGTGAGCCGTGCTGAGGCGGTGCTGAGACGGCTGCTCGAGCTCGGCTGATGAGGGCTGGTTGTTGGCTGGCTGTCGAGAAGAAGAGAGATTTACCTGCCTCTCACGGAGAAATTAATTTAACAACAATTTAACAATTTAGCTGGTACGGGGGAAAATTTACTCTGCCCAGATGACACGGAAGAATCCCTTACGGCAAAACCGAGCGCTGAAAGATGCTCCTACAGGGGGGAATTCAGAAGAAACAGCCTTGGTCTTTAAACCAATTAAACCAATATCGCCAGCAATTGTTGCGAGGATGCCCCGCTCCACTTTAAAAACTCCTGAGAAAACGAAAACGACCGCTGCAGAGGAACAGACTGGTAAGCTTCAGTTTACTGATTCACCTTCTTTACCGCCTTCTACCCCCCGCATGCCCTCTAAAGACAAATTATTGATAAAAAACTTAGAACTCAACGAAAGTGAAAAAGGGCGAGCGCTGGAATTAGACGGTGCAGGGGGTCTCTTTTCAGTATCCTTAAATCCCGCAGTTACCAATATTGACAATGACATTGACACTGATACTAACATTGAAGTTACTATTCTAAATGAGGTTGCTACACCCAGCGTTAACATAACTGGCGGTTTGCAGGGCTTTGATGAGCCCACAGAGAAGCTAGATGAATTAGAAGGGACACATAGAGCGCTAGCTACTGAACAAGGAGACATAGCTGCGTCTGGCACGCTCAATCTATCTCTAATTAATTGCATCTCTTCACACAGTGAACCTCTTGAGACCACTAAACCTGGTAATATTCCTGGTACTATTACTATTACTAGTATAAATGCTGGTCCTACTGGCCCTACTAAAGGAACCAATAAAGATACGTACATGGTGATTACGACCTGTGCTACGGCCACCGCTATCGATACGGAAGAAACTACACAAGCTACTATAGACATTGATACAGAGGATGCAAATAGGGTTGCAATAACATCTACTCTTCATATACCAACTTCTCTGACACCAGTGAAAGCTTTAACTTCAGCAGAAATACAAACACTAGACCTAATACAGCGAGAGCAGAGAATCAACAACAACGGCGCAGCGCTCGAAGAGAATTTGCTAAATCAAGAATACGACTCTAACGATGAGTATGAGGAGTCTTTTGAGGAAGGGGGATCATTGGAAAGAAAAACCCATCCTAAATTACCAATAGAAGCTAACAATTCTTCAAGCCTCAAAAAGTGGGGAAAGTCAAGAGCCAAAGCAAAGAAAGGTGGGAAAAAATTGAAACCTGCTCTACTAACCTCCATTTTAGATTCAGAAATTTCTCGAGGGAAATCAACTAAAGACCAAACCCCCTTGCTTAAATGGATGCAACCAAGAGTGCAACCAAGAGTGTCGTCAAAGAATATGCCATTGTGTGTCCCTGGTTCTCTTCCAGGAGTCAATACCTCTAAAAAGCAACAAAAGCAACAACATTCCACCGCTAGTGGCAATTTGTTAGACCGAGATGACGACCGAGATGTAGATTTAGGATCGTTGGGGGCACCCCGACCCAAATCCTTGCCGACTCAGCTATGAATCTATCACCTAACTCATCGCTCATTGGACCAACTCAATCCAACTCTAAAATGAAAAACAGAGATACTTTCCAGGTTTTGAACAGTGAGACCTCACCTGTACCACTAATTGTATCGCCACCACCAGCTCCTAATTCTTCTGAGACCTCCCCTGAAGTTTCCTCGTTGGACCTCATATTAAAAACACTGCTGATACACCGTCAAGAAACACAACAGAACTTTCTCCAACTAAGAGAAGATAATACCAAGGTACATAATTGTCTCCAGGAGGTTACTAACAAACTAAATGGGGTGACAAAAGACATCGAAGGATTGCAACAAAGGGTTGTTGAAGCGGAGGAGTCCCTGTCTACCACTTCAGCCCAAACTAGCCAACATAAAGAAGATATAGGGCTCTTACATAGTAAGATTGAAGAGTTGGAAAATAGACAGCGCCGACAAAACCTGAGACTTTTTGGAATACCCGAAGGGTCAGAGGGTTCGGATGCCAGGGCCTATTTGGTCAATCTATTTCAAAGAGCTTTTCTAGACCTCTCTGATTGGGACTGGGACTCCCAATTAGAACGGGTACATAGATTGCCACCAACTTTAAAAAACAAAGAGAGTAAATACCCTAGACCTATTATGGTCTACTTTGGTAATTACTTGTTAAGACAAGCGGTCTCAATTAAAGCCAGACCAAATTCACCAGTGACAATAGACAATGTAACCTTTTTTGTTAAATCTGACCTTAGCAAGTCCACTATGGACAAAAGATGGGGATTGCGTAAATTGATAGATCCTTTTAAGTCGCTGGGGGCAAGAGTTTATCTTCAAGAACCGGCCCGCCTCAAGGTCATGAAAGCTGAACATACTTATTTTTTCACTGAAATAAAAGACGCCGAGCAACTTCTTGCAAAAATGACTTTAAATACCTAGTAAAGAGAGGGACATGTAAGGGGGGGGGGAAATTGTATAAGACAGAAAGATGGGAGCAGGGGAGGTTGAGAGGCGGAAAGAGAGACTTACGCCCAAACATAACAAAGAAGGGAAAAAAAAAGAAAAAGAGATACAATAATTATTTATTTTTTTCCTCTTTTTTTTTTTTTCTCTTTTCTCGTATGATAACAATACAGAGTGTGGGGGATCACGGGGAGACCTCTCTGATAGACTGCCCTTAGAGCGGCAGCAGAAGATAGAGGTAGGCCTCTGGGTAGGTACCGGGGGGAGGTGCCACGGGGGGTGGGCTGGGGGGGAAGGGCTTGTGGTCACTGGGGAGGGGTTAAAAGGGGAAAAATTGCATTGCAGGAAAAAAATGATGAATAGACTTAGAGACAAAGCTTTTGTGTTCTTATACACTAAACGATATATAATACAGAGGATTATGAAGAATGTAGTTTCAATTAATGTTTTTCTTTAGATGTCTATCGTGGAATGCTGCTGGCCTCAATAGTAAGGATAAAAGGAGATTGGTGCAAGAAGAAATGAATTTGTATAGACCACACATGGCACTTATCTCCGAAACCCATATTGGGTTTCAAGATCGTAAACTTTTATCTCAAATGGGCTACGATCTTGTTGTTTGTTCAACACTAGGGGCATCAATCCGGGGAGTCGCCATTTTGAAACAGAAGCATATAAGAATGGTTATTACTAAAACCGCTGCTGACGATAGGTGAAGGTGGGTAATTGCTCAGGTGCAAATTGCAGAAAAATATTATATATTTTGTTTGGTTTATGGCCCTAATGTTGACGAACCCAAACTATATGAGAAACTAAGCATCGAATTACTTGAGTGGGAGGGGGAACTACTTATAATGGGAGATTTCAACTGCGTTATGAATTATAAGAAGGATTTCACAAGTAACATTAACACGATAAGGATGCGCAGAGTTAGAGCAGCTATAGTAGAATTGGGTAGGCTACATAATTTGAAAGATGTTTGGCGCATTAAACATCCTACCATAGCAGGATATACATATTATTCGGCCCCCCACAGAGTTTGCTCCAGAATCGATATGGTATGGGCAACAGATAGAATTGTGGATAATTGCAATATAGAACTCTGCCCGAGAGTCACATCAGACCATAATCCCATACTATTCGAATTCAAAACCCTTACCAAAGAGCAATCCCCCCGACAGTTTACATTCCCTAGGTATCTATTTACAGACGCCAAATTTATTATGGGTATCAAAGGACATATAAATGAATTTATAACACTTAATATTCACTCAACCTCAGTTAATTTCGTGTGGGACGCATGTAAATGCAGCATCAGAGGCTATGTGCAACAATACATTCTAAGGAAAAATGCTGAAAGACGGAGGGCAGATAAGCTAACTTTATCTAATATTCTTTTAGCTGAACAACAATTGATCGATGCTGCTACAGAAGGGAGGACAAATATAGAAGAACTGAGATTAGGATTGGTCTCATTGAGGTCGGCATTAAAAAAGACTCTCAGGGAGAAATTTAGTTCTAAAATTCATAGATATAAACTAGCCCAATATGAAGGGGGCAATAGAATCGGTAAAATTTTGGCCTACAAGGTAGCTGATAAAAAAGCTAAAACAATTATAAAATCAATAAAAGGGTCACACTCAACTGAATATAATAAACCAGAGCAAATCTTAGAGCAATTAGCTAAATACTATAGTCACTTATATACTCCAGATCATCCACCCTCTCAAGAAGAAATTATAAACTATTTAAGTACATTTTTGCCCAATCGATTTCCAATGGAAACAATCGAGCAACTTGGTGTTAAGATCTCCACAACTGAAATAAAATCTGCCATCCAAGCACTGCCCTCAGGCAAGGCGGCGGGAGAAGACTGTTTGCCTATAGAACTAATCAAAATATGCGAGAAAGATCTTATACCGCTATTTCACTTGGTGATAGATTCTGTAGGTCAAACAGGAAGTGCTCCAATATCTTGGAGAACTGCTAAAATAATTTTTTTTCTAAAAAAAGGTAAACCACCAGATGACCGAGGTTCATACAGGCCCATCTCATTAATAAACACTGATGCCAAGATTTTTGCCAAAATTCTCGCTAATCGTCTAGCCCCTATTATGCCTGATTTAGTGAACTGCCAACAACATGGGTTTGTGGTGGGGAGAGACACCACTACTCACATTAATACTGCTGTGACTGCATTTGATGTAGCCTCGACTGCCCCCACCCCACTCGGAATGGTTATGCTAGACGCGGAGAAAGCGTTCGACCGATTGGGGTGGGAATACCTGTGGGCGGTGCTGAACGCATTGGGCATTCACGGTCAATTTTTTAGATGGGTCCGATCATTGTATGCACTACCATTAGCAATAGTTAGCTGTGCTGGAGCCAATTCAGACAACTTCGCAGTTAAAAGGGGGACAAGGCAGGGGTGTCCTCTATCACCCCTGCTCTTCACTCTAGCCTTAGAACCATTCTTAAATGCACTATCTGCTCAAGATAATATAATACCAATACATCATGGTGGCAAGACTTTGAAATTAACCGCCTTCGCTGACGATCTAGCGATATTTACAACAGATTTAGTTTCGGCACTCCCGGAGATAATTAAAGAAGCTAGTAAATTTGGAGAGATATCCGGCTACAAATTAAATGTTGACAAAACTCAAGTTATTGCCAACTACAAACCTGCTCAACCAATAACAGGACTTTGTACTCATGCTACTTATTTGGGAGTCAAGCTAGCAGCAGATACAGATACAATTATAGCATTGAACTATGACCCCTTACTTAAGGAAATAACTGCATCTTTAAAAAACTGGCATAAAATACCTTTGAGCCTGGTAGGACGAATAAACTTGATAAAGATGAAGATCCTACCAAAACTACTTTACTTATTTAGATCTATACCCCTCCAACTTAGCAACTTATATTTTAAAAAAATAGAGAGTATTTGCAGCAGATTTATTTGGAGCTATAAAAAAGCTCGTAGATCAATAGCTTATTTGAAACTCCCAATTGAAAAAGGGGGTTTAAACTTCCCGGATTTTAAAATATACTTCTTTGAAACTTTCTTTCAACGTATACGTAGCCTAATAATCAACGACTCCTCCCTATTTTTCCACCAATTTATGTTGGGAGCAGATAGTAACCATTTCCTGTACCGCCTGCACGACCCCAACTACTTTAAGAGAGTCAAGTTTAAGACCACAAGACACATCAAAAGAATTTGGGACCAAATAATGATTTTTGGTAAGATTCCTTTCTTTAATGCAGAGCTATTGATTTGGGGAAACCCAGGGCTACCAGACTTCTTCTCTGATGGTGCAGCAGCTTTATGGCTGGAGCACGGTAGAAGCACTCTAGGTGACTTATTTGGTTCGGATGGTTTTTTGAGTTTCAATATACTAAAATTAAGTTACCAAATTAGAGATACTATGTATTTTAAATACATTCAGATGAAAGATTTCTTTGCTAATAAAATGAAAATTGGGAAAATAGAAAGTTCAGATACTTTAAAATTCATCCATTCGAAAGTTACTAAATCACTTATTAGTAAAAGCTATACCTACTTAAATAATTATAAGCAAGGAGACTGTGAAAACATGGCGGCCAAATGGACTAACCGATTAGGTCTGAACATCAACCCAAGCCAGATTGCTGGCTCGCTTAGACAGATTAATCTGGTGGTACAATCATCAAATCTAAGGCTTCAATTTTATAGAACGGTGACTCAAATATATTATACACCACAAAGAATTGCTAGCTGGACCATGGGAAATGGATCTAGCGAGCGAACTAAGGGGCAGATTTATGAGGCCCTTGCGCCACGTTTACGCCGCTGTTGCGTCACGCAAGGCGGCGTAAACGTGGCGCATCCCTACGAACGATTTACAACGTGACGCATCTAGGCAGATGCGTCATGTTGTAAAGCCCTGCGCCCCTTGTGGGCGTTCCGGCGCAGGGTGGGCGTTCCGGGGCAGGTGCGCCTCGCAAAAGTGGCTGAGTGAAATCTATGAGATTTCACTCAGTCACTTTTAAGCCAATGCTGCGTCAAAAGCCTGCGCCTGCTTGAAGCAGGCGTAGGTCTTGATGCAGCATTGTTAAAATAGGGCACCTCGACCCTGCTGGAGCTGCGTCGCGCTTGCGACACAACTCCAGCAATGCGCCACATTTCCGGCACAGATGCGTCACGCATCTGTGCCGTTTTTGCACCATGGTGCGCTGCATTATAAATGCGGCGCACCATGGCTGGCGGAGCTGTGGCGCACTGTGGCGCATGTTAACTGGCGCATCCCTGGGGATGCGCCAGTTAACATAAATCTGCCCCTAAATGTCCCAAATGCAATCTAGAAGCCGCCGGCATTGAACACATGTTATATCACTGCCCGGAACTTACAACATTCTGGAAAGGATTAACCGCGGTCCTAAACAGCAAACAAATTATATTTCCTACACTTTCTGCACATCTAGTACTGCTAGATATACAAGATACTAATCATAAACATAAAGACCTGATTTCTATTGCTTTTGCTTGCGCTAGGTTGGTTATTGCACGGACTTGGATCTCGGAGGAACCACCCAACATTATGGAGTGGTGGAATCTTATTAATGAAATACACACAATGGAATTATCGTTGGCTAAGTTAAGGGGTACTAAGGCATTGAAAGCAAGGCAAAGGATTTGGGGTACTTTTATTTGATTCATTTGACTTATATATACCAGCAGCAACTAAAACGATCTATTTTTATTATTTATTTATTTAATTATTGCTTTCTCAAAGAATGTACATTATCATCCTCTGTATGTATTTGATCGTTAAATTTATTTTGGGATATTTTTGTTTCTAAAATCTGTATGTAATCTAATGATGCTTTCTTTTTCCTGCAATAAAAAAAAATGATTTATTTTAAAAATATATTTTCTAATAAAGAATAATTTATTAATTGTTATTACATTTTTTGAAAAATAAATAAATGTATATATCACATGTAGAAAAATAGTTTTTTAATAAATAAATGTTCAATAATGTATTACATTATTTATTTGTCCTTTCTTGTTGTTTGTTACTCCAGATGACGTAGACGCGTAAACGTGAAGGTCACAGCCATTTTGGAGAGCTTCGTTGGACAAAGCAGCAGGAAGCAGATCTGCGCTCAGGTAGGAATCATTTATACCTTTATTAAATGTTTAAAAAAAAGTATCAGATTATATACATTGTAAAGAGAGAATAAGGAGAGGTTGCATGTGTTAAGATTAACAAACTTTAAAGTTTTTCAGCATATCGCCGATAATGTAGCTAGTGTATGCCATTGTCGGGTCGCCTGTTTAGATTATTTAAAGTGTTTTACAACTTGATAATGTTTTAGTAAGTACATTTTTAAATTTTGCACATGTGTAAGCATTGTTTAAGTAAAAAATCCATGTGTAAAGAAAAAAAGAAGAAGATCGAGTACCTGGATTATGGTTTTGGATGGCGTTGTTTTTTACCGAAATAGAATTTTGCACAAGGTTCTGGGAGAAGTTTTTTTACAAGGATGGATTTTTTGGGAAAGAATGTTTGTGCCTGGTTGGGATCGTGAAAAGAAGACAGAAGATGCTTTGTGGATTTCTTGGTCGAAACTTTGGAGACTAATCGATTTTTGGTTTGGATTTCGCTTTTGGAAAAAGAAGAAAAATGAAGACTTGGGTTGTGGATCGTTTGAAGGAAAATTGGTATTCGATCTTCAACTGTTTGGATTATACACATTTGGAATGGATTTTTTGAACTTGGTCATATTTGTAAAAAAAACATTTTTGGGGAATTGTTTCTTAGAAAAAAATATGGAAATAATTTTTTAAACAATCCAATCCAGTGGATGTCTTGGTGGATTTAACATAAGAATGGATTCACATGAAGTTTAAGTCATCTAAAGGTAAGGAGACCTGACATTTAAATTTAGAACAATGTTTTTGAAAAATGCCAATTGTAATTAGAAGTAAGTGAATTTAGGACAAAGTAGGAAACTAAAGTTGTTTTATTAGTTAAAAATGCAGTTTCTTAGCAACATTATCAAGGTAGTCTAAAGCCACACACAACGAAAACTGTTGTAAAATACCCAATAGTCTCTCAGACATTTCCTTTGATTTTTTTGGGAGATGTGTGGGTTTAGCCTACCTGTTGATGTTTAGGAAATTTTCATTTCTTGAAAACTTTGCTCCTTCTTCAAAGTTTCCCAAAAAAGATCAAAGTTGGGATGTGGTTTACCAATTGTATGGTTGAAGGAGTTATGCCATCCCTCTATGACATTGTTTGTCTTTGCGTCTCCTTCTAAGCAGCTCGTGTAGCAGTTCCACCACTCCACATGGAAACGTGGCTTCCTCCTGCGACCCGACCTGCTTAGGTGCCCAATCCATGTGTCTTCAAAATAATTTAATATGGTTGCCAATTTTTCTTCGTTGTCATTAAAAAATTCAGATTCTGTAATTGCAGTGTAGTACTCGTCTACACTTTCAGGAGGAACAAAGCAAAGAGCTGTTAGTTTTTTAAGTTCAAATTGTAGTTTGCTATCCGATAAATAATCTGCAACTATGGATGTTTTTTGTAATTTACGCCAAAAAGCCTGGGAAAAATGGAAAAAACATCCCTGAATTTGGGTATCCGTGTACGTTTTGGTTATCACATTAATCATTGCAAATTCGAAATCAACAATTATTTTCCTAGGACTTTTGTTTGATGTTTTACTTGTAATCACTGACAAAAGTTCAGTGTAGGTTGCAGATTGTTTGTCAGGTAGCAAACTCTAGATTAAGGAAGTAACATTGTTATTAATTTTAGCATGAATAGTGTAAATTTGAGTAAATGGATGGGGCGTTCTTTTAAACGTCCCATCCTTCATCCAAATTTCACTATTCTCTAATTTGACAAGGTTGCGAGGTGTACTAAAGATAAGAATACACTTTTGATGGCTTTGGTTGTCATCCAGGAGGAAAGGTTAATTTGAAAAAGATACAGTGAGTTCAAGAGGAATGTGAATATCAGAAAAGGTACGAGGAGTGGTTGTATGTGTGTTACTTGCCTGCTTTTGTCTTTGAATAATCCTTCTCAGATTGGGAATTATAGGCACACTGCTAGCTACATGACTGGGGACATACTGGGCAACCTCTCTTAAAATAGAACGAGAAGTGTCATTGGAGGTGCATGCAATTTCCGTCATTTCGTTGATTGTTTCACGAACCTCAATGTCCATTGCAGAGGCAGAGTGGTTGTGGTCTGTTGTCTTAATTACTGTCTCATCGAAAGTAACCGCTCTGCTTCTGCAATGGCTTGAGTAATATTGCATACACCTCCAATGTCTTCTTGATTCACTTATTCTCTCTTTACGATATACTAGCAACCCGTCCCAACGTTGTCCGGGTATGAATTGCTGCCGGCCAGTAGTATATTGTTTTGTAGGATTTAGTTTTGATAGCATTTCTTATCTGTGACAGGCATGTGAAACACTCCGATTCATAGTGCACTGCTGATGCACTCGATAGTGCCCGTTCAGTAGTGTGTGAACACGAGTTTCCCTACTTTATTTTTCCTTGCAATATTATATAGCTCGAACTCGACCACATGGCATGAGCAGAATTTACATTACAGAAGAACACATTCATTTGTGGTAGGCACAGCGAGACAAAACGATTTACCTGGAATCACAGGATGTTAAGCTGATGCCGAGATTCGAACGTAGCTCCCCAGCTCTAAAGTTCACAATTCTAGAACTGGTGGCTGGAGGTTTGTCTAAAAGTGTATGTCGGGGCTGGCCATCAATGAGAGAGACCTGTGCATTTTTCAAATGGGTGGTGAAAAAATATGAGTATGTTGCTGGAGATGTGGGCCGCCGTGCCACCAATGTACTTACCGGGGGAGGGTAAACACCCATTATTCTGCAACTTTCTTTCCGCATACCATCACTCCGAATACTTTCATTAGGAAAGTACCATGACTCCGCAATGCCATTATAACGCATGGCATTACATTTTATATGCTTTTACCACGCATACATTTACAACAAAATTCGTTGTAAATGCATGAATGGTAAAAGCATGTTTTTTTAATGTTTGGATAAGGTAAGTATGGGTATAGGGGTATATGTTTTGGGGTACTGAGGTATATGTTTTGAGGTGTTTGGGTATTTTAAGGTTTCAGATATAGTTTTGAGTTATGGGGTAGTTTTAGGGTTTAGGGATAGGTATGGGTTTTGGGGTACAGGGGTATTTTTAAGGTTCGGGGCTAGGTTTGGATTTTGGGGCATAGGGGTATTTTTAGGGTTCAGGGCCAGGTTTGAGTTTTGGGGTACATGGGTATGTTAGGGTTCAGAAGTAGGTTTGGGTTTTGGGGTACAGGCTTATTTTTAGGGTTCAGGACTAGGTTTGGGTTTTGGGGTACAGGGGTATTTTTATGGTTCAGGGGTAGGTTTGGGTTTTGGAGTACAGGGTTATTTTAAGGGTTCAGGGCTAGGTTTGGGTTTTGGGGTACAAGGGTATTTTGGGGTTCAGGGGTAGGTTTGGGTTTGGGGTACAGGGGTATTTTTAGGGTTCAGGGCTAGGTTTGGGTTTTGGGGTACAGGAGTATTTTTAGGGTTCAGGGGTAGGTTTGGGTTTTGAGGTACAGGGGTATTTATAGGGTTCATGGCTAGGTTTGGGTTTTGGGGTACAGGGGTATTTTTAGGGTTTAGGGATAGGTTTGGGTTTTGGGGTACAGGGTATATTCATAGGGCTAAGATGGGTTAGTGTTTAAGGGTATCGGGGTATTTTAAGGAGTAAGGGTGGGTTATGATTATGGGGTACAGGGGTATTTAAAGGGAGCTGGGTGGGATTAGGTTTTAGGGTGTAAGGGGTAAAAAAAAATACAAATAATATAAATATTGCAATTTAAAAGAATAAATGTTTTAATTAAATTTTAAAAATGTGTATATATATATATATATCAAAGCTCCACAATCCTCAAAATGCCCAGCCGGGTCAAAGGAAGAAAGAAGCACTCGCAAGCACGGCACAGCTCGTATTCACAGGGCAAGTTTATTCAGGACAGACGCGTTTCGGGAGAGCCCTCCCTTTCTCAATGTTTTCGTCTCACAAGACGAGCGCAGCGCCATTATGAATGTTTACAAACATAAAGAAACAAACAAAAGACTGATGCTTTTTTGCAGCAAGGGGCGCCATCTTAGAGTGTCTCAATATCACAATTATAATACTGTTTTGCTAATGGTAACACCACAAACAACAATAATGCCGTGTATCGGCTATCCTCCTGTCAACAAAAAACCCAATACTAATCTTATAAAGTATATCACAAGGTTAAGACAGTGGTATAATGTTGGAACCTAACCAACCTACGACATGAACACCGTATGTATGAAGTGAACAGGTCGGAAAAATCTTGCCGTGGATCGGCAATTGCAGCCCCTATATGGACTGCAGAACATACAATGTGGTTACCTATTTAAGCATATCCTTCAGTATAATTTCAGTGGTGATGAAGGCATCCATCACACATCAGAAACAAAGCAAAAACAAAAACATACAAAACAACTCCAAAGAATCTTAGCACAAATTAGCAAGATGTCAAGTCAATGTTGGAAATTCAGTATTCAACTTGACAGGAAGTCATAGCATAGAACTGCACATATGTTCAACCCAGGTGTGAGGCCAGTTCCTCTCCCAAATTTAAGCCTCCAGGTGCTTTCGTCTCGAGGTCTATAATATAACGGGACTCGAGTCTTCTGAGTGCAAGTAATCTATTACCCCCCCTGGGATTTTCCTCGACTCGGTCCAAACAGAAGTATCTAAGAAGGTTTCTATCACTGTTATGTTTAAGGGAGAAATGGCGGGCCACTGGATACGTGATGTCCTTATTCACAATGGCCCGCATATGTTCCAAGATTCTCAACTTAACAGGATTGATGGTACTCCCAACATACTGTAACTGACAGGGGCACATGAGGCAATAAACAACAAAGTCAGACTGACATGACATAAACTTTGCTATTTTCCTACCATTCTTAATTCCTGGGACTCGGTATGTTAACGTCCTTTTACTTGAGGCACAGGCTTTGCATTTTCCGCAAGGGAAAAAGCCTTTGGCGTCTTTCAGGGTGCCTAGTGGTCTTTTCAACGGTGGTAGATAGCTGTGAACCATCTTGTCCCTGAGTGATCTGGCCTTTCTGAATGTGATCAGTGGGGTGTTGGGGATATCCGGCCCTACAATTTGATCCGATTTTAAAATATGCCAATGTTTAGACAAAATGGATCGCAGTTTGCATGAGTCGGCAGCATATGGTGTTATTATGCGAAATTTACCTTCAGTATCAGGACTTTGTTCTTTAACAAAAAGACTAGCACGTGGTACTTTCCTAACCCTCTCTAGGGTGTTTTGCAAAAGGGAAAAACTGTAGCCTCTGGTTAGAAACCGTTCCATGCATTCACCGGCTGCTTTCTCAAACTGAGTATTGGGGCTGCAATTACGTTTTAACCGCAAAAACTCCCCGTACGGGATACTATTGATTAATTTACGGGGATGACCGCTAGAAGCGTGTAAGACGCTATTGCCGGCCGTGGGCTTGCGGTAAAGTTGTGTGCAGATACGTCCCTCACTCACACTCACTTCTAGGTCTAGATAGTTGACCCTATCCCTACTGATTTCACTGGTAAACTTCAGATGGTATTCGTTTTCATTGAGCAGTTGGATGTACTGGTTAGCTTCCTCTACTGTACCATTCCACACCAGGAACAGATCATCTATGTACCTGCTCCAGGTGACCACCCTGGTGTTCCAGGTGGCCAGTCCGGGGGCCCAGGCTACCTGCTCCTCCCACCAGCCAACGAAAAGATTCGCATAGCTGGGGGCGAAGCAGGAACCCATGGCCGTACCAGAGAGTTGGCGGTACATAGTATCCTGGAAGAGAAAGATGTTATTATGCAGGCAGTATGAAATCAATTCCAAAAGCATCTTATTATGCATCGCATATTTGAGTTCTTTCTTGTTGAGGAAGTATTCGACTGCCTGTAACCCCTGTTCGTGGTCAATACAAGTATATAAACTCGTTATATCCATGGTGATCAAGATATAAGAGGATTGCCACTCCAACTGTTCCACCTTTTCAATGAAATCAGTAGTATCTCTGATATATGATCTGAGGGACAATACAAAGTTAAACAGGTGGTGATCCAGGAATTTGGACAGATTTTCAGTCAACCCTCCTATGGAAGAAATAATTGGTCTCCCTGGAGGTTCCTTGATATCCTTGTGAACCTTGGGTAGGTGGTAGAAGCAAGGTAATATAGGATTCGTAGTTTTTAGAAACAGATATTCCTCCAGCGTTAGCATTTGTTTATCGTACCACTTCTTGAGTAAGGTATGAAGATCGTTGATGCTGTTGAGATATTCTTGTTTTTTGATCACAGCATAACATGACGTGTCCTGTAGCTGGCGCATAGCTTCTGCGGTGTATTTGGGCCTCGACATGATTACAACATTGCCCCCCTTATCTGAGGGTTTGCATACAATGTTCTTATCCTCCATGAGTGACTTAATGGCATGTTGTTGCTCCCTCGTGGTATTGAATTGCGTCTTCTGGTTGCTTTCGGCGTTTCTTAAGGACATCAGGTCCCTGATGACCACATCAGAAAAGACGTCAATAGGATCCACTGGTGATTGGGGCACAAATTTGGAAGCCAACTTAAAATCACTCTTGGGTGCAATCTGATCTATGTCGACATTGGCCAGTCTTTGTGTAAGCGTATTTTCTACTGGAATGGCTTCCAGGTCGCCTTCTCTTCTCAGATTGTGTAATACCTCGCAGGCTGTCAGGTCGTTAACTGTGAGGAGGTCCGTTGCATTCCGATTTAGTCTCAGTTGTTGAGCTTCTTTTGCTGTGGGCTTAGTTTTATGAAATTTGTGAAGTTTGACTTTCCGAATGAATTTGTATAAATCAATACGCGTTTGCGTATATTCCATATTCCTATTCGGACAAAAAGTGAGTCCTAGCTTTAGTACAGACTCTTCCGTTGGCGTAAGGTGTCTTTCGGAGAGGTTAACGATGGTAAGTTGTTCTGATACATTTACCGTCTTCCTCTTCTTTGACTCCTGGTGACCCTGGCTGTCGGTTTGGTCTGGTTGGTGCCTCTGCCCTTTCCCTTTTCTTTTCCAGCCTCCCCGTCGGGTTTGTCGGCCACTTCTGGGGGCTTGTTCTTGCCGCCCCTTAGCCAACTTTCTTGGATGACCGTGTACTCCTGCTGAAAAGGGGTCTGTTCATCTATTGCCTCGAAAGAGGATGCCGCGCCAGATGTTTCTTCTCCTGACAGTTCACTGGCATTAACGTCGGAGTCTGAAGTTTCCACTCTCGTGTCGACGTTTGATTTGGGCAATTGCCTTTTTCTGGCCACCTCCTTGCGTGGCTGATCGTATTTTTTCGAAAAGGTCAGAACCCTTCCCATGGCATAGTCGCGTTCATCTCGGTCAAACTTTTCTTGTTTCCGTAATTTGATTTTCGTTTCATATTTTTGGAGTCTTTTCTTCATATTGGCCCTCAGCATATCTTGCTCCTCTTTGTCAGTGTTTTGTGCTATGACAGATTCCAATTCTTCAATTTCTTTGACCACTTTGTCGCGATCACTCCAAGCGAACTGGATTAAGATCTCCAGCATGCCTTTACACGAGTTCGCTATGTGAGCCGCCCAGGCTTCTAGTAGGAGGGGGTCCGGATTTTCATATGCAGGGACGGTAAAGATTCTTAAACCTCTGGGTACTCTCTGTACCTCCACGTAACCCTGCAAAGACGTGCCCTCCCACCATTTCCGCAATTCACGTTCGTATAATTTTTCCAACTTCTGGAACTGCGTTGTCAGGGCATTAGGGGTGGTCACGTTAGTGGTGTGTGCTGGTTTGGAGATGTCCGGGTTTTTGTTTTTGAACATGCCCCCAGCGGCGTCTCTGCGCTCTGACATGTTAAACATGCTGCTTGTGTCTCGATTGGAGCCTGGTCCCAGGATCCAAGGAGTTGCCCTGCTAAGAGTCTGCTGCCGGCTTTCGCTAAGCCACCAAATCTCTCAACTCGAACAGTCAACTTGGGAAAGTAATTGAAAAACGGCTTACCGCTTCGTGGGTCTGCCGATTAGCTGCAATCCCTTGCTCTGCTCGGGTCCGGAGTGATGCAACGTCGAGGTATGCTTTCAGCCTCGGAACACGTTCTCCGGTGGTGGCGGTGCACTCGTGTGTAAATCAAAACCGCTCCGTTGTTGCACCAACAAGACACGAGTCACTCCAGGTAGCGGGTGCTTTCAAAACCGCGTTGATGCTCGCGGCAAAAATATCAAAGCTCCACAATATATATATATATATATCACCTCCAATCTCTTCCCCGCAAAAAGAAGAGCGTGACCAACTACAGGGGATACAAACAGTTGGCTTTAATGTTCTTATATATATGAAACACACCCAATCCAAGAAACCACGAACTCCCACATCTGTCGGAGCACCTTGAGGCGAGGAAAGAGGAGCTGACCATGAAAATGCAGTGAGCAATTATTTTTTATTCGTGGAAGCTCGCTCTGCTAGCATAACGTTTTGGCCTTCACAGAGGCCTTGGTCACATGACGCCAATGTGGGAGGGGGGACTATTTAAAGTGCAAGTGCAATAGGAAAAGGGTTACAATTGGTCACAAAACGGCGCTTAATAATAGCCATAAAAAAGGACACAATAACTGCATGAATGCACATTAACCTACTCAATGCTGCAAATTAACAAGACCCTATGGAATGTTAAAAATGTTTAGACCATGCACTGGAATCTACTAAATAAACACAATAATTGTTAAAAGTGTAGATATCAGCAAATGTTGATAATGAAGATATAATCAATAAAAATCATTAAAAACATATAATACACACAAATATTAAAAAGCTCGTAATTATATACATACAAAAGCGTCTTTCATAAATGTGCAAAATATGCTAAACAGCAAAAAGTGCAAGTGCAGCAGCAGATATCCGACTGAGAGCAGCATTAGTGTTCGCTATGTCCAATTATTATCTAGACCCAGAGAAAGCAGCATTAGAGAAATATATCAATGGCTAAATTTATCTAGCAGCATCATATAGCCCCAGTGGGCTAATGATCCTTGTATAGACCTATACATAGAACCCTTAAAGTGCCACAAATGTTAATTGTGAACAGGGCAAATCTTGTATAGTGATTAAAATAGTCAATTACTAGGTAATGACTAATTGTTTTTTAGTAAAACATGTGACTAAGTGTACAGATTAAAGGCAATGGGGTTTAAAACAAGAAGATATATATCTCTCTACAGCAACGTGACTATATTACAAACAGAAAACCAGATCAGTCACTAAACTCGACGGCCTGTCAACAGGCTGAGTCATTTTTTTTTTGTAAGTAATTTTTATTGTAGACATACAGTTTGCATACCAGTATACACATTTACAGTTCTGTTCCGGCCATTTAACGACATACTTTCATTTCTTGTTGTACAAAGCCTGCAGGCCCACAACCCGGAGGTCGGGCAGCGGCAATTAATCGACCCTCCTTTGTCTGGTTGCTGTTGTTAGGATCATTCTCATCGCAGTAAAGAGTGTATGTCTACTTTTCTTTTCCTAACCGAAATGAACTCTATTAACTCCCCCTTAAACTATCCCTCAATATTTCTACTTGTCCTCTCTCCCCTCCTTCTGCACCATCCGCTCCCAGGGTCTCTTGCTGTGTCGGATCTAGGGTCCAATCTTGGGCCATGTGTTGTCTAGGTGTGTGACGTGCTCGGTGTTTCCGGGATGTAATTCCTGTCCGTGCTGAGGGTTTCCTTGTCCTTTGTTAGCATGCTTTCCCTAAGGGCTTGTACTAACGCCTCCCAGGCTGCCACCATGTCCAATGCTCTAACGTCTGGATTCCGACGTGCTAATTGATATCTGTGTGTGCTTTCACAAGCTGCCCACTTGAGGAATTCGTTATACCATCTCCTATGAGTAGGGCCCGTCCTCTCCTTCCACTGTCTTGTTATTTTATTTTTGGGCGTGTGTGGGAACCAGTGCAGAATGCACACCGCTGAATCAAACTCAATGGTTCTTTCCGTTACTTCATTCAAGGTGTCCCCTATTGTCTGCCAGTACGCCCGGAGGGAAGGGCACGACCACTGCATGTGTTCCAACTCCGCTCCCTCCAATGAGCACCGGGGGCACGCCGACTCAATTACCCCAAAATAGTTCTTGATTCTGCCAGGGGTCATGTAAGCCCTGTGCAGCACGTAGAAATAAATGAGCTGAAATCTCGCATTTCTCGTGCTATTTCCGGCTCGGCGCACTAGCCGGGCCCAAGTCGTCTCAGGAATGTCCTTGCCAAGATCAGCTTCCCATTTGGTCTTTAGCTACGTGAGGGGCGGCAGATTTTTGCGGAGCATTCTAGAGTACAGGCACGTTACTGCCTTAACCGTCCCAGCCGCCATCATAGTGTACTGGCAAGCCATGGACGTCCCGGGCTCTGTCAGACCCCCTTTCCAATGCGCCTGCATTGCTCCAACCACAGCCGAGTGCAGAAGGTAGCCCCCTCGTGGCAGATCGAACCGTTCCTGGAGTTCCTGATATGGGAGGAGCGCACCATCTTCATAGAGGTCCCCTACAACCTGTATTCCCGCGTCTTCCAAGTTCTGCAGCTGCGACCAATTTCCACCGTGGGGCAGCGCAGTCAGCATGCCCAGGGGTATTTCCGGGGCATATGGGTGTCGTATCCCCGCTCGCCGCTGAGACTGGTTCCAGCAAAGCCGGTACGTTTGTTGCTCCAGTGTCAGGTCTTGAATGGCGATCCTCTGCTGTAGGGCTATTTAGGCCAGAACATGCCGTGGCGTGCCTCTCACCCCGTCGCACTCAGGGCCCCAGTACACCCGCACCACCTCCTGCGTGCATATCTTCAGTTGAGCAGCGAGATAATAAAGCTCAAAGTCCGGTACTGCGAGCCAACCCTCGTCCTTCGGGCGGGTGAGCGTCGCCAGCTCCACTCTGCATCTACCAGCCCCCCACAGGATCGTAGTCAACTGAGACTTGAGTTGGCGGAAGAAGGAACTAGGAATCCAGATTGGGAGTGTGCGAAAGTAGTATAGTAATCGCGGCAGGGCAACCATTTTCAGCAAGGATATACGGCCAGTGACTGACAGCGGGAGCGTGGCCCAAAAGGCCATGCTGCCTTTCAGCTCTCACACACAGCGGCCCACGTTTCCCTCTAGCATATCCACTGCCGTGTGGTATATATATACCCCTAAGTACAGTAGTAAGACAATTTGGTTCCCAGTTAAGCAGAGGCCGGTGGTCAGGGCGATCCGCGTCCCGCCGTAGTGGGAACAAGCATGTTTTCGCCCAGTTGACCATTAGGCCTGATAATACGCCGAATCGCCCCAGCAGTCTCTCTGCACCCTCCAGCGCCCTCGTATAGTTTTCTAGGAATAGCAGCAGGTCGTCGAAATACAGAGGAATACATTGCTGACCGTCTCTGCTGTCTACTCCCTCGAAGTGTTTCCCCGTCCGGGCCACGGCCTCAAGTGGCTCAATCGCTAGTAAATAGTAGGGGGGACAAGGAGCATCCCTGTCGGGTGCCCCTCTCTACCGTGTATTGGTGCGAGACTAGGGGTCCTATCCTTACTCTTGCCACTGCCGCCGTATACAGGACTTGCGTCCAATTAATATACCCTTCTCCCAATCCAAAGCATTTCATGACCTTGTATAAGTAGTCCCATTCCAGACTATCGAAAGCCTTTTCGATGTCTACCGATAGGACTAGAGGCGCTTGGCCCTCAGCGTACGGGCCCTCCAGCAGGCGCGTGAGTCTCCTGATGTTAATCGTCGTGTTCCGTGCAGGAATGAATCCATTTTGGTCTTCGTGTACTAAGTCGGGCATATGCTGTAGGAGTCTAGCTGCTAAAATAGAACTCAGTATTTTGTAGTCGGCGGTCAACATAGAGAGTGGCCTATAAGATGCAGGGCTACAGCTCTCCCTTCCCCGTTTCAGGAGTGGTATTACTAGCACTTCCCGCATTGATTTGGGTAGGCGACCTGTTACTCTGGCTTCTTTTGTATATCGTTTGGAGTTTTGGCGCCAAGATGTCTAGGTACTTACTATAAAATTCTATGGGCAACCCATCTAATCCCAGTGTCTATGTCTTTCCCCAGAGCCTTCGCCTGTTCCTCGTCTAACTGGGGTAATTGGAGGCCATTTAAAAAGATCTCGGTTTCACTTTCCCGACCCCCCGTTTCGCTCTTGTAGAGGCCCTCATAGTACTTCTGAAAGCCATCCAAGATCTCCGTTTGGGAGTAGTGGATGTGACCCACTTCATCTCCATGGCTAATATTGGGGAGCATCGCTTAGTAGGGTTTGCCACAATGCTAGTAATGTGCCAGCTTTTTCCCCCTCGACGTGGGCCCTAAGCATATATGCCCGGTGATCAAAGCCACAAAGTCTTTCCACTTCCACCGCCACCACCTCCCTAGCTAAGTTGACCTCCTCTTGGAGTTCGGGATGGCCAGGCTGCACCTTCTCTACTTCTCGCAGCTTGGAATCTGCCTTATTGAGGTCCTCTAGTAGCACCCTCCGCGTGCCCACGTATTTCGTTATGCACTGGCCCCTCACTACCACTTTAAAAGCGTCCCATTCCACTGCTCTAGTGGCTGCCGTCCCCTCGTTGGCGGTGAAGTATTGGGTTATCCCCTCCTCCAGTGCCGCATGGAACAATGGGTCTTCCAGGGTCTCTGGTCTCAACTTCCAGGTCGGCACTCGAGGTACCTCGACTGCCCAGGCCAAGTTGACTTTTAACAGGTTGTGGTCCGAGATTGTCCTTGTCAGGTACTCGGTCAAAGTTATGGCCGGCAACACGACCTGTGAGCATAGTATTGCATCGATTCGGATGTGAAGGTCGTGCAGGCTAGAGAAATGCTAGTAATTGCGTTCAGTTGGGTGTTGTGCGCGCCAGACATCAGTAAAGCCCACCCCTCCTGCCATTCCAATCTACCCTTTGTGAGTCGGTGAACAGGGGAGTCCCGCAATGGTGGGTGGGACCTATCCAGTGATGTGTCCGCTACTGAGTTAAAGTCCCCTCCCATCAGAATCGGGCCCGCCAGGAAATGTGCTAGTGTCCCCGACAAACCTGTTAGGAAGGTCAGGTGCTCCGTGTTCTGGGCGTATATGCTGCACAGTACTATGTCCCTACCTCTCAACCTGCCCTCTACCACTACGTATCTCCCCTCTGGGTCTATTAAATGTTGTGTCGCCTGAAAGGGTGTGCCCGCCCTTACCCAAATCAGAGCACCCCTAGCATATGCTGAATAAGTGGTGTGAAAGACCTGAGCCCTCCATCTCCTCTGCAGTGCCACCCTTTCCTGCTTCGTGAGGTGTGTTTCTTGCAGCAGCGCAATATGGACCCCCCTTCGAATCAAGTAGGCATGTACCTTATGTCTCCTTACCATCGTATGAAGCCCCCGCACGTTTCAGGTTATACACTTCAATACATTTGCATTAGCCATTGTCCCATAGTTCAAGTCGCTTCCTCACATAGAATTCCATTCCCTCGCAGATGGTGGACCCCCCCAAATTCCTATCGATTTTTCAAACATTTCAACTCCCAGATGCCCCGGGATCAACAGTTGCCAATTGTGGAAAAAGTCCCCAACAGTATGTCCCCTCCTTCCCCCCAGAACAGGCCCCAATACTGGTCTATCAGTTTCCATCCAAACTTATGCAACCTTTCCAACTGAGTTGCTATGTCACAGTCGTAACCGCGAGTGCCTTAAGGGCGAGTGGAGCGGAAGGCAGCTACACAGGCTCTCCCCCCGCACCCTCCTGTGGTCCCCCCATGAATAGCAGCAGGCTTATGAACCAGTTCGTAATCCCGGTTGTAGTACCCTTTAGTTCGGGAGGTTCTCATTGGAAGTACTGCCCACTACCTGTCAGCTCCGAGTCAAATATTCAGGATCTCCTCCGACGTCTGCGGTGTTACCAACGGGCCCTTGGTGCTGTGTATTCCCGAATGGTCTGATTCCGAGCCCGAGGCGTGTGTCTCTGTGTCCGTGCCCTGCTTGGACTGGGAAGCGTCAGATCTCAACAGCGTTTCCACTGCTTGAAGCGTGGCCTTCCGCTCCGCTTCCGTTTGTGACGCCAATGGTTTCCCTGTGCCTTGTAGTTTCTTGCGCAATCTCTGCGATTTCCGTAGGCGCGATGGAGCCCGCTCCCTTTCTTCTCGGATCTTGGCTCCATCAGTGCCCGCCTTATATGTTTCCCACCACGCCCATGCATCCGCCGATGTGCTGAAGAAGTGTGTCTTATCATCAACCACCACCCTGAGCTTGGCTGGGAAAAGCAAGGAGTATGGGATGCCTTCAGTCCGGAGTTCCCTCTTAATAGACAGAAAGGAGGCACGCAGTCGCTGCGTCTCAAAGGTAAAATCAGGGTACAATGTTACTCTGCTGTTCTCCAGTTGAGACGGACCAGTGTCCCGAGCCCTTTGAAGCAGAAGGTCCCTGTCCTTGTAATGCAACAATTTGGCTATGATCGGTCTCGGGGCAGGCCCGGTTTGGGCTGCCCGGACGGGACACGGTGGGCGCGCTCCAGGGTGAAGAAGGGCGAGAGGCCTTCTGGCACCACCGTAGTCCTGAGCCAGTTGTCGAGGAACACAACCATGTCGTACCCTTCCGCCTTTTCCGGCACTCCTACTATGCGGACATTACTGCGTCGACTGCTATTTTCGGCATCCTCAGCTCGTCTTCCTAGGACCTGTATCCGGTCTAGGGCATCCGCTAGTCTACCCTCTATAGTTTTATGAGCAGGAGCCAGTTCCTGTAGGGTATCTTCGACATCCTTGACCCTATCCTTAAGTTTATCATGGTCCGCTCGTAGGAGGCCTAGGCCCAATACCACCTGTGCTATATCTTGCTGCAAAGTGTCTCTTGTTGCCGCTATAGCCTCCAAGATGCGGTCCTGTAACTGCTGCAGCACCGATGGTCCCGCAGGATCCCCTTCCACCGCGTCGGAGGCTGCGGCTCCCTCAGTCTTTCCTTTTGTTTTCACCATATTGCCAAGCCGCCTACTCCGTCGATGTGCGCAGTGCCCTCAGTCGCTAGTTGGGTCCCTCGCTGTCCTCCGGTTCTCCGCTCGGGGGCTGGATCACAACTGCAGGGACCGTCGCGTTCCCAGCTCCCCGCCTGTTGGCGCCTCGGGGGATCCGGCTTCAGGCCCTCCCGCCACTGGGCACCCGCTGGATCTCAGCTCAACTGGCCGATCCGCCACGTGTTTGCGTTCTTCCGCGATCCTCCACGGTTCGCTCGGGTCAAGACCGTCCTAGGGCCTGGTGTTGTTCTGAAGTTGCTCTCCACTCAGCTCTTTCATGCGGCCTATCAGATGGCGGGCCCGTGATCTGCGTGTTCGTGCCTCCTCTGCCTTGATCCCCGCTTGTCGCAATGTACAGTCCGGGCCTCTCCGTTTACTGCTGGGCCGACCGTGTGGTCTCCTCTCCAGCTCCATGTTGTTGATTTTCCTAAGGAAGTTGCCGGAGTCTTGAATAAAGGAAGGTAAACCACTCACAATATCCTGTAAAAAAGAGCCGTGTTTTCCAACAAGCCTCCACATGCCAAAATAATGGGCCTGCCCGGAGGACTGGTAGCATTCTTGTGAATTTTCGGAATGAGATAGAAAACTTGCATAATTGGATGTTCATTTTTCAAAAATTTCAGTTCTTCCATACTCAATAAACCCATACTACGCCAACCCAACAATAAGGAGTAGAATTCAGATTGAGATTTGGTAACAGAGATTTTATCACATCGTCGATAACACAGAGAGTCATTTAATTGTGAGAGGGCTTCCTGTAAATATAATGTTCAAGGCCACAAAACGACGTTACCGCCTTTGTCCGCTTGGCGGACAATTATATTTTGATCTCCTTGAATTCTCTTAACCAGGCTAGTATATTGATTGTTCCGTCTAACCTGTTGGCGAGTGGTTTTCAAGACTTTGGTATGTAGTTTTTTAATTTCCTTAGCTGTCATCTCATGGAACACGTCAATGTTGTCCTGAATCATCACTGGTGTGAAAGTGGATCGAGGTTTGAATTTTGTCATACCGGCAGTCCTTTGTCCAACCGGGTCCTCTGTACCTTGGGAACTAGTTTGTTCAGATCTTAAAGATTCCAGATTATGTACAGCCCGCAAGTAATGAATATTAAGCTCTGCTGTATTGCTGTTAGGTGCCGTAGTGGTCGGTGATTCATGGGCTCTGTTGTGCATAAAATGTTTTTGAAGCTTTAATTTTCGAACAAATTTAAACAGATCCATTCTTGTGTTGGGATAATCAAAATTGCATGTAGGGCTGAAGGAAAGTCCCAAAGCAAAGATGTTAAGATCGGACTCACTGAGTGCAACCTCAGTTAAATTGATAACTGAGAGACGTGATTGGAAGTCAATTGCTGTTACTTGTGTTTGTTGTTCCATTTCTTTTGGAACTTTTTTTCTTCTTTTTTTGAACAGCGTCTGCTTCGGGCTTGCCTGCGTTTGCGGCGCTTGAAGTTGTTGGCTGTCCTCCTTGCTGCCAATGCCTCCGTGGACGCAAAGTGTTGCGTCAATCTTGGCGCAGGCAGTCAACTTCTTGCGCCAACGAGAATCGGGTAAACCCCAACTGAGCATTGCTTCTCGCTGCTTCTGTTTCTGACCCGCTGTCACATAAGGAACTCAAATCTGATCTTGATGAGCTCGCAGAAGGTGCAGAAGCAGAGACTGTTGTTGATTGGTTGGAGGAGGAAGCTTTTACAGAGGACTTAGATGCAGCTGCTTTGATCGCATCGTATTTTTTGGCAAATGTGAAGATTCGCCCCTCTTGATAGTCTATTTTATCCCTCTGAAACTTGAATGCTTTTCTTTTTTTAATCACTTCCTCTTCCTTACTAAGCCTAGCTAGCATGTCGTTTTTCAATTAAACATATTCAGCTGAGTCGCCCAACTCCATTGCTACAATGTCAGCATTAATTTCATCAATTTGCACCTCCAAAGCTGCCCGGTCATTTTCTGCATATTGCACCAGAATGGTCATGAGGCGGCGGGCGGAATCCAGGTTACACTCGGCCCAATCTTTCAGCATGTTTGGATCCGGAGCCTCATAGCTCGGAGCGAGCATGATCCTTAACCCTCTGGGAACCCGGTTCACCTCCAAGTATCTGCTGAGGGACCGGTGCTCCCACCATTTGTCTTGTTCCTTGTGCATTAGCTTTTCTAATTTTTTCATTTTCTCACGTAAAGTGGTGCCGACCTCATTGCCTGCATCCGCCACCGTCGTCACATTTGACCCCCCAGCCGGGGAGTCATCAAATAAATCAAGAGCTGCCAGCTCTCTCCCTCTTTTGGCGTCAGCTGACATGATGAAACGCTTCAAAAATAAATGGACGCTAGTGCGTACTCACGGGACTCCGGGCAGCTTGCCTTAATGATCCGTGCCATGGGGCCCCCGCAAATAACTCCTCCTTCGGACTGTGCGGCCAATACCGCCGCTGCAGCGGGAAAACAAAACCTGACAAAACCGCCGTCTTGCAGCTCCGCTCCCGGTTTCAGCTACTCGGTATTCAAATGCCAATGTCCGAAGGCTGGAACGGTGTCTCTCCAACGAGCGTAACAAATGACTTCCGGTACACCAGAGGTCGCAGCTTCCTGCCTTTCCGCCGCAAAAGTGAAGGAGGAGTCAGCTCAGACCGGAGAAGCCAAAACCGGTCAATGGTATGAAACACACCCAATCCAAGAAACCACGAACTCCCACATCCGTCGGAGCACCTTGAGGCGAGGAAAGAGGAGCTGACCCAGAAAATGCAGTGAGCAATTACTTTTTATTCGTGGAAGCTCGCCCTGCCAGCATAACGTTTCGGCCTTCACAGAGGCCTTGGCCACATGACGCCAATGTGGGAGGGGGACTATTTAAAGTGCAAGTGCAATAGGAAAAGGGTTACAATTACTCACAAAAAGGCGCTTAATAATAGCCATAAAAAGAGGACACAATAACTATATATACCATCGTAGAGTTTAGCCCTCGAAGGAAGAAGCCACAAGATTGGTAAAATTTGCATCCATTTCATTTAGGAATCAACTGCAACAGGAGACGCAGACAAAACAGTCATCATCTGTTCTTTTCAGCCAAACCGGTTTTGGGAATCCTATCCCTTTCTCAATGGCATCTGTTGGCAATGATGATGCAGCATACACATAATTTAAAGCGCCTGCCTCCATGGGCGTGGTCACATGAAATGGCCTTCTGGATCTTGTAGTGCATGAACCAATTGTCTAGAGTGAGTTCATCATTGAAGCAGTAAATAACTGTGTGATTAAAACCCCTGTGGGCTGGTGAAAATGTTGCGCTGGGTGTCCTATTGTCTGTGGTCAGCTCCTCCTGGACACCAATCTCCTGTATATTGATTTCGCCATTGGGCGCCATCACGGGTCCGCAGCAAGCGGCAGGCTTTCTTCCACGGCTGGGCTACAGCCGCAAACATACCATCGTAGAGTTTAGCCCTCCAAGGAAGAAGCCACAAGATCGGTAAAATATAATTTGTGTGTCTAGTTTTACTTAGAACTCTCCTATTAAGGTTTTTGAGTTCAGTTACCACCCTGTCGCTGAAAACGTCAACCGCATCTCTAGCCGTAATTGGGAGAAAGGTTGACTTGGGTTTGAAGACACTAGGAAAAGGTGAATTTACAGTGAGAGTCTGGCTGACTGTGGGGCCCGGTTGTGAATCAGTTTCATGTGCCAAGTCATAAAGATTTTGAAGTCCTGACAAATCTCCCACACGTATTGGAACTTCCCCCTCCACATCTGCTGAGATATTTGGCGTTTTTTTGCGCGTGGAGTTCAGCTTGAAATATTTAATCAGTTTAATTTTCCTGATAAATTTATATATATATCAATACGTGTTTGGTTATAGGAAAACGTATTCCTTGGACAAAACGATAAGCCTAGTGATAACAGTTGTTCCTCCTCTTTAGTTAGCACTATATCAGTTAGATTTACCACAGTGTTTTCAACGTTTTTCATCACTTTCTCCAGGTCTTTTTCGCCTTCACTTGCGAGATATTTCTGCTTGTGTTTGTGTTTCCTTGTGCGCCGGTATTGGCTGCTGGATTTACCGGCTTTGACAGAGGATTGCGGGAGCGCAAGGAATAGCGCCGGTCCTCGTTGACAAAATTCAGTTCGTCAATGAATGAAAGGTTAGCAAAACTGGCTACTCCTGATGGCATTGCTGATCCATTCTCCGATTCGTTAGATGTTAAGGAATTTAATGATGCCGCATCAGAATCATCACGAGTAGATGATGTTGCCCCTTGTTCTGGTATTTCACTAGTAGTTGGCTTGTAGGTGCCAATTAATGCCTTTCGTTTGTAATTGTCATATTTACGAGCAAAGGTGAATATTTTACCTGTGGCATTATCATTTTTATCTCTAGTGAATTTGAATATTTTCCTCTCAATGATGGTTTCTTCCAATTTTTTAATGCGTGCATCAATCTCCATTTTGCTTTACTGAATGAAATCAGTTTCGCCAGTCGCTTCTAAAAGTGCATTTGTCTTTTCAATTTCCACAAGAAGTGCTTTCGCGGTCTATTTGCACATATTTAATTAGAATATGAATCATATTCATTGAGCTTTGCAAGTTGTTTGTATATATAAATACACATATATAAAAACATTTATTTGATGTTTTAATAATGTACTTTTACAATGTATATGACTTTACCACACATGCATTTGCGTTATATATTGGCATGCGTGATAAAGTCATATGCGTTGTAAAAGTTTTAGAAACGATGCCTTTGCGGAGTAATAGTCCTGCGTTATAAAAATTGTGAAGTGATGGTATGCGGGATGTTGGTTTGCGGAATATCATCACATATTCCCGGGGGAGGTATAGACCCTTTCTTGCTATTTCCGTGGAGGCGGGCCTTGTACACGGATGTGCGTGCTGCGAGGCCTGTGCGAACAGAAGTGGAAAATCTCCAGTGTGCGCTTCAGGCGTCAGCGGAAGTTAAGGCTAGATTACATTTCCTGCACAATGGCCCCTGTTTGCGCTCCTTCCGGCCCTTGGGAATAGCGCTATGCCTGACCTCAATACAGTAAAGAAGGGACTACTTTGCTGGCAAGGTTCTTTAACCTTTGAAATGTATATGGTGGGCGTCTGCATAGCCTATTTCCTTCTGCTGCAACTGCCCTTTCCAACTCTGTATTGGGTGTTGTGATTGGTGCTGTGGTTCCTGACATTTCCCGCCTCAAAGGTTTGGGCTCTCTCTTTATTATATTAGTATAGATATATCCAGCATGTTTCAATAAACGATTCCCTTTGTTGGATTTAATGTAGGAGGCAGTATTTTCAGTAGACATTATCTGAAAACAAAGAGAAAAAGATTTTGTAATGTCATGTATTTGTAAAATTTTTAAAGTTTAAAAACTGTTACACGACTACACCACCCATCACTATCCCGCTGCTGCACCTTCCTGGAGAAAGAATAGTAAATAATACCCCTACACTCTCCATCACTTTCCCTACTGATGCACCTTCCTGGAGTTAGAATAGTAAATTATACCCCTACACTATCCATCATTTTCCCTACTAATGCACCTTCCTGGAGATAGAATAGTAAATAATACCCCTACACTATCCATTACTTTCCTTACTGCTGCACCTTCCTGGAGTTAGAATAGTAAATTATACCCCTACACTATCCATCACTTTCCCTACTGCTGCACCTTCCTAGAGTTAGAATAGTTAATTATACACCTGCACTATCCACCACTTTCCCTACTGCTGCACCTTCCTGGAGTTAGAATAGTAAATTATACCCCTACACTATCCACCACTTTCCCTACTGCTGCACCTTCCTGGAGTTAGAATAGTAAATTAACCCCTACACTATCCATCACTTTCCCTACTGCTGCACCTTCCTTGAGTTAGTACCATAACTTATACTCCTACACTATCCAACACTTTCCCCACTGCTGCACCTTCCTGGGGTTGGAATAGTAAATTATACCCCTACACTATCCATCACTTTCCCTACTGCTGCACCTTCCTGGAGTTAGAATAGTAAATTATACCCCTACATTATCCATCACTTTCCCTACTGCTGCACCTTCCTTGAGTTAGTATAGTAAATTATACTCCTACACTATCCATAACTTTCCCTACTGCTGCACTTTCCTGGAGTTGGAATAGTAAATTAAACCCCTACACTATCAATCACTTTCCCTACTGCTGCGCCTTCCTGGAGTTAGAATAGTAAATTATACCCCTACACTATCCACCACTTTCCCTACTGCTGCACCTTTCTGGAGATAGAACAGTAAATTAACCCCTACACTATCCATCACTTTCCCTACTCCTGCACCTTCCTTGAGTTAGTATAGTAACTTATACTCCTACACTATCCATCACTTTCCCCACTGCTGCACCTTCCTGGAGTTGGAATAGTAAATTATACCCCTACACTATCCATCACTTTCCCTACTGCTGCACCTTCCTGGAGTTAGAATAGTAAATTATACCCCTACATTATCCATCACTTTCCCTACTGCTGCACCTTCCTTGAGTTAGTATAGTAAATTATACTCCTACACTATCCATCACTTTCCCTACTGCTGCACTTTCCTGGAGTTGGAATAGTAAATTATACCCCTACATTATCCATCACTTTCCCTACTGCTGCACCTTCCTGGAGTTAGAATAGTAAATTATACCCCTACATTATCCATCACTTTCCCTACTGCTGCACCTTCCTTGAGTTAGTATAGTAAATTATACTCCTACACTATCCATCACTTTCCCTACTGCTGCACTTTCCTGGAGTTGGAATAGTAAATTAAACCCCTACACTATCCACCACTTTCCCTACTGCTGCACCTTCCTGGAGTTAGAATAGTAAATTATACACCTACACTATACATCACTTTCCCTACTGCTGCACCTTCCTTGAGTTAGTATAGTAAATTATACTCCTACACTATCCATCACTTTCCCTACTGCTGTACCTTCCTGGAGTTAGAATACAAAATTATACCCCTACACTATCCATCACTTTCCCTACTGCTGCCCCTTCCTGGAGATAGAATAGTAAATAATACCCCTACACTATCCATCACTTTCCTTACAGCTGCACCTTCCTGGAGTTAGAATAGTAAATTAACCCCTACACTATCCATCACTTTCCCTACTGCTGCACCTTCCTTGAGTTAGTACCATAACTTATACTCCTACGCTATCCATCACTTTCCCCACTGCTGCACCTTCCTGGAGTTGGAATAGTAAATTATACCCCTACACTATCTATCACTTTCCCTACTGCTGCACCTTCCTGGAGTTAGAATAGTAAATTATACCCCTACATTATCCTTCACTTTCCCTACTGCTGCACCTTCCTTGAGTTAGTATAGTAAATTATACTCCTACACTATCCATCACTTTCCCTACTGCTGCACTTTCCTGGAGTTGGAATAGTAAATTAAACCCCTACACTATCCATCACTTTCCCTACTGCTGCACCTTCCTGGAGTTAGAATAGTAAATTATACCCCTACACTATCCACCACTTTCCCTACTGCTGCACCTTCCTGGAGATAGAACAGTTAAATAACTCCTACACTATCCATCACTTTCCCTACTGCTGCACCTTCCTTGAGTTAGTATAGTAACTTATACTCCTACACTATCCATCACTTTCCCCACTGCTGCACCTTCCTGGAGTTGGAATAGTAAATTATACCCCTACACTAATCATCACTTTCCCTACTGCTGCACCTTCCTGGAGTTAGAATAGTAAATTATACCCCTACATTATCCATCACTTTCCCTACTGCTGCACCTTCCTTGAGTTAGTATAGTAAATTATACTCCTACACTATCCATCACTTTCCCTACTGCTGCACTTTCCTGGAGTTGGAATAGTAAATTAAACCCCTACACTATCCACCACTTTCCCTACTGCTGCACCTTCCTCGAGATAGAATAGTAAATTATACACCTACACTATACATCACTTTCCCTACTGCTGCACCTTCCTTGAGTTAGTATAGTAAATTATACTCCTACACTATCCATCACTTTCCCTACTGCTGCACCTTCCTGGAGTTAGAATAGTAAATTATACCCCTACACTATCCACCACTTTCCCTACTGCTGCACCTTCCTGGAGTTAGAATAGTAAATTATACCCCTACACTATCCATCACTTTCCCTACTGCTGCACCTTCCTAGAGTTAGAATAGTTAATTATACACCTGCACTATCCACCACTTTCCCTACTGCTGCACCTTCCTGGAGTTAGAATAGTAAATTATACCCCTACACTATCCACCACTTTCCCTACTGCTGCACCTTCCTGGAGTTAGAATAGTAAATTAACCCCTACACTATCCATCACTTTCCCTACTGCTGCACCTTCCTTGAGTTAGTACCATAACTTATACTCCTACACTATCCATCACTTTCCCCACTGCTGCACCTTCCTGGGGTTGGAATAGTAAATTATACCCCTACACTATCCATCACTTTCCCTACTGCTGCACCTTCCTGGAGTTAGAATAGTAAATTATACCCCTACATTATCCATCACTTTCCCTACTGCTGCACCTTCCTTGAGTTAGTATAGTAAATTATACTCCTACACTATCCATAACTTTCCCTACTGCTGCACTTTCCTGGAGTTGGAATAGTAAATTAAACCCCTACACTATCAATCACTTTCCCTACTGCTGCGCCTTCCTGGAATTAGAATAGTAAATTATACCCCTACACTATCCACCACTTTCCCTACTGCTGCACCTTTCTGGAGATAGAACAGTAAATTAACCCCTACACTATCCATCACTTTCCCTACTCCTGCACCTTCCTTGAGTTAGTATAGTAACTTATACTCCTACACTATCCATCACTTTCCCCACTGCTGCACCTTCCTGGAGTTGGAATAGTAAATTATACCCCTACACTATCCATCACTTTCCCTACTGCTGCACCTTCCTGGAGTTAGAATAGTAAATTATACCCCTACATTATCCATCACTTTCCCTACTGCTGCACCTTCCTTGAGTTAGTATAGTAAATTATACTCCTACACTATCCATCACTTTCCCTACTGCTGCACTTTCCTGGAGTTGGAAAAGTAAATTAAACCCCTACACTATCCACCACTTTCCCTACTGCTGCACCTTCCTGGAGTTAGAATAGTAAATTATACACCTACACTATACATCACTTTCCCTACTGCTGCACCTTCCTTGAGTTAGTATAGTAAATTATACTCCTACACTATCCATCACTTTCCCTACTGCTGTACCTTCCTGGAGTTAGAATACAAAATTATACCCCTACACTATCCATCACTTTCCCTACTGCTGCCCCTTCCTGGAGATAGAATAGTAAATAATACCCCTACACTATCCATCACTTTCCTTACAGCTGCACCTTCCTGGAGTTAGAATAGTAAATTAACCCCTACACTATCCATCACTTTCCCTACTGCTGCACCTTCCTTGAGTTAGTACCATAACTTATACTCCTACGCTATCCATCACTTTCCCCACTGCTGCACCTTCCTGGAGTTGGAATAGTAAATTATACCCCTACACTATCTATCACTTTCCCTACTGCTGCACCTTCCTGGAGTTAGAATAGTAAATTATACCCCTACATTATCCTTCACTTTCCCTACTGCTGCACCTTCCTTGAGTTAGTATAGTAAATTATACTCCTACACTATCCATCACTTTCCCTACTGCTGCACTTTCCTGGAGTTGGAATAGTAAATTAAACCCCTACACTATCCATCACTTTCCCTACTGCTGCACCTTCCTGGAGTTAGAATAGTAAATTATACCCCTACACTATCCACCACTTTCCCTACTGCTGCACCTTCCTGGAGATAGAACAGTTAAATAACTCCTACACTATCCATCACTTTCCCTACTGCTGCACCTTCCTTGAGTTAGTATAGTAACTTATACTCCTACACTATCCATCACTTTCCCCACTGCTGCACCTTCCTGGAGTTGGAATAGTAAATTATACCCCTACACTATCCATCACTTTCCCTACTGCTGCACCTTCCTGGAGTTAGAATAGTAAATTATACCCCTACATTATCCATCACTTTCCCTACTGCTGCACCTTCCTTGAGTTAGTATAGTAAATTATACTCCTACACTATCCATCACTTTCCCTACTGCTGCACTTTCCTGGAGTTGGAATAGTAAATTAAACCCCTACACTATCCACCACTTTCCCTACTGCTGCACCTTCCTCGAGATAGAATAGTAAATTATACACCTACACTATACATCACTTTCCCTACTGCTGCACCTTCCTTGAGTTAGTATAGTAAATTATACTCCTACACTATCCATCACTTTCCCTACTGCTGTACCTTCCTGGAGTTAGAATACTAAATTATACCCCTACACTATCCATCACTTTCCCTACTGCTGCCCCTTCCTGGAGATAGAACAGTAAATAATACCCCTACACTATCCATCACTTTCCTTACTGCTGCACCTTCCTGGAGTTAGAATAGTACATTATACCCCTACACTATCCTTCACTTTCCCTACTACTGCACCTTCCTGGAGTTAGAATAGTATATTATACCCCTACACTATCCATCATTTTCCCTACTGCTGCACCTTCCTGGAGTTAGAATAGTTAATTATACACCTACACTATCCATCACTTTCCCTACTGCTGCACCTTCCTGGAGTTAAAATAGTAAATTATACCCCTACACTATCCATCACTTTCCCTACTGCTGCACCTTCCTTGAGTTAGTATAGTAACTTATACTGCTACACTATCCATCACTTTCCCTACTGCTGCACCTTCCTGGAGTTGGAATAGTAAATTATACCCCTACACTATCCATCACTTTCCCTACTGCTGCACCTTCCTGGAGTTAGAATAGTAAATTATACCCCTACATTATCCATCACTTTCCCTACTACTGCACCTTCCTTGAGTTAGTATAGTAAATTATACTCCTACACTATCCATCACTTTCCCTACTGCTGCACCTTCCTGGAGTTGGAATAGTAAATTAAACCCCTACACTATCCATCACTTTCCCTACTGCTGCACCTTCCTGGAGTTAGAATAGTAAATTATACACCTACACTATCCATCACTTTCCCTACTGCTGCACCTTCCTTGAGTTAGTATAGTAAATTATACTCCTACACTGTCCATCACTTTCCATACCGCTGCACCTTCCTTGAGTTAAAATACTAAATTAAACCCCTACACTATCCATCACTTTCCGTACTGCTGCACCTTCCTGGAGTTGGAATAGTAAATTATACCCCTACACTATCCATCACTTTCCCTACTGCTGCACCTTCCTGGAGTTAGAATAGTAAATTATACACCTACACTATCCATCACTTTCCCTACTGCTGCACCTTCCTTGAGTTAGTATAGTAAATTATACTCCTACACTGTCCATCACTTTCCATACCGCTGCACCTTCCTTGAGTTAAAATACTAAATTAAACCCCTACACTATCCATCACTTTCCGTACTGCTGCACCTTCCTGGAGTTGGAATAGTAAATTATACCCCTACACTATCCATCACTTTCCCTACTGCTGCACCTTCCTGGAGTTAGAATAGTAAATTATACCCCTACATTATCCATCACTTTCCCTACTGCTGCACCTTCCTTGAGTTAGTATGGTAAATTATACTCCTACACTATCCATCACTTTCCCTACTGCTGCACCTTCCTGGAGTTGGAATAGTAAATTAAACCCCTACACTATCCATCACTTTCCCTACTGCTGCACCTTCCTGGAGTTAGAATAGTAAATTATACACCTACACTATCCATCCCTTTCCCTACTGCTGCACCTTCCTGGAGTTGGAATAGTAAATTATACCCTTACACTATTCATTACTTTCCCTACTGCTGCACCTTCCTAGATTTAGAATACTACATTTTACCCCTACACTATCCATCACTTTCCCTACTGCTGCACCTTCCTGGAGATAGAATAGTAAATAATACCCCTACACTATCCATCACTTTCCTTACTGCTGCACCTTCCTGGAGTTAGAATAGTAAATTATACCCCTACACTATCCATCATTTTCCCTACTGCTGCACCTTCCTGGAGTTAGAATAGTTAATTGTACACCTACACTATCCATCACTTTCCCTACTGCTGCACCTTCCTGGAGTTAGAATAGTAAATTATACCCCTACACTATCCACCACTTTCCCTACTGCTGCACCTTCCTGGAGTTAGAATAGTAAATTATACCCCTACACTATCCATCACTTTCCCTACTGCTCTACCTTCATTGAGTTAGTATAGTAAATTATACTCCTACACTACCCATCACTTTCCTTACTGCTGCACCTGCATGGAGTTGGAATAGTAAATTAAACCCCTACACTATCCATCACTTTCCCTACTGCTGCACATTCCTGGAGTTAGAATAGTAAATTACACACCTACACTATCCATCACTTTCCCTACTGCTGCACCTTCCTTGAGTTAGTATAGTAAATTATACTCCTACACTGTCCATCACTTTCCCTACTGCTGCACCTTCATGGAGTTGGAATAGTCAATTATACCCTTACACTATTCTTTACTTTCCCTACTGCTGCACCTTCCTGGAGTTAGAATAGTAAATTATACCCCTACACTATCCATCATTTTTCCTACTGATGCACCTTCCTGGAGATAGAATACTAAATTATACCCCTACACTATCCATCATTTTCCCTACTGCTGCACCTTCTTGGAGTTAAAATTTGTAAATTATACCCCTACACTATCAATCACTTTCCCTACTGCTGCACCTTCCTGGAGTTAGAATAGTAAATTAACCCCTACACTATCCATCACTTTCCCTACTGCTGCACCTTCCTTGAGTTAGTACCATAACTTATACTCCTACGCTATCCATCACTTTCCCCACTGCTGCACCTTCCTGGAGTTGGAATAGTAAATTATACCCCTACACTATCTATCACTTTCCCTACTGCTGCACCTTCCTGGAGTTAGAATAGTTAATTATACCCCTACATTATCCTTCACTTTCCCTACTGCTGCACCTTCCTTGAGTTAGTATAGTAAATTATACTCCTACACTATCCATCACTTTCCCTACTGCTGCACTTTCCTGGAGTTGGAATAGTAAATTAAACCCCTACACTATCCATCACTTTCCCTACTGCTGCACCTTCCTGGAGTTAGAATAGTAAATTATACCCCTACACTATCCACCACTTTCCCTACTGCTGCACCTTCCTGGAGATAGAACAGTTAAATAACTCCTACACTATCCATCACTTTCCCTACTGCTGCACCTTCCTTGAGTTAGTATAGTAACTTATACTCCTACACTATCCATCACTTTCCCCACTGCTGCACCTTCCTGGAGTTGGAATAGTAAATTATACCCCTACACTATCCATCACTTTCCCTACTGCTGCACCTTCCTGGAGTTAGAATAGTAAATTATCCCCCTACATTATCCATCACTTTCCCTACTGCTGCACCTTCCTTGAGTTAGTATAGTAAATTATACTCCTACACTATCCATCACTTTCCCTACTGCTGCACTTTCCTGGAGTTGGAATAGTAAATTAAACCCCTACACTATCCACCACTTTCCCTACTGCTGCACCTTCCTCGAGATAGAATAGTAAATTATACACCTACACTATACATCACTTTCCCTACTGCTGCACCTTCCTTGAGTTAGTATAGTAAATTATACTCCTACACTATCCATCACTTTCCCTACTGCTGTACCTTCCTGGAGTTAGAATACTAAATTATACCCCTACACTATCCATCACTTTCCCTACTGCTGCCCCTTCCTGGAGATAGAACAGTAAATAATACCCCTACACTATCCATCACTTTCCTTACTGCTGCACCTTCCTGGAGTTAGAATAGTACATTATACCCCTACACTATCCTTCACTTTCCCTACTACTGCACCTTCCTGGAGTTAGAATAGTATATTATACCCCTACACTATCCATCATTTTCCCTACTGCTGCACCTTCCTGGAGTTAGAATAGTTAATTATACACCTACACTATCCATCACTTTCCCTACTGCTGCACCTTCCTGGAGTTAAAATAGTAAATTATACCCCTACACTATCCATCACTTTCCCTACTGCTGCACCTTCCTTGAGTTAGTATAGTAACTTATACTGCTACACTATCCATCACTTTCCCTACTGCTGCACCTTCCTGGAGTTGGAATAGTAAATTATACCCCTACACTATCCATCACTTTCCCTACTGCTGCACCTTCCTGGAGTTAGAATAGTAAATTATACCCCTACATTATCCATCACTTTCCCTACTGCTGCACCTTCCTTGAGTTAGTATAGTAAATTATACTCCTACACTATCCATCACTTTCCCTACTGCTGCACCTTCCTGGAGTTGGAATAGTAAATTAAACCCCTACACTATCCATCACTTTCCCTACTGCTGCACCTTCCTGGAGTTAGAATAGTAAATTATACACCTACACTATCCATCACTTTCCCTACTGCTGCACCTTCCTTGAGTTAGTATAGTAAATTATACTCCTACACTGTCCATCACTTTCCATACCGCTGCACCTTCCTTGAGTTAAAATACTAAATTAAACCCCTACACTATCCATCACTTTCCGTACTGCTGCACCTTCCTGGAGTTGGAATAGTAAATTATACCCCTACACTATCCATCACTTTCCCTACTGCTGCACCTTCCTGGAGTTAGAATAGTAAATTATACACCTACACTATCCATCACTTTCCCTACTGCTGCACCTTCCTTGAGTTAGTATAGTAAATTATACTCCTACACTGTCCATCACTTTCCATACCGCTGCACCTTCCTTGAGTTAAAATACTAAATTAAACCCCTACACTATCCATCACTTTCCGTACTGCTGCACCTTCCTGGAGTTGGAATAGTAAATTATACCCCTACACTATCCATCACTTTCCCTACTGCTGCACCTTCCTGGAGTTAGAATAGTAAATTATACCCCTACATTATCCATCACTTTCCCTACTGCTGCACCTTCCTTGAGTTAGTATGGTAAATTATACTCCTACACTATCCATCACTTTCCCTACTGCTGCACCTTCCTGGAGTTGGAATAGTAAATTAAACCCCTACACTATCCATCACTTTCCCTACTGCTGCACCTTCCTGGAGTTAGAATAGTAAATTATACACCTACACTATCCATCCCTTTCCCTACTGCTGCACCTTCCTGGAGTTGGAATAGTAAATTATACCCTTACACTATTCATTACTTTCCCTACTGCTGCACCTTCCTAGATTTAGAATACTACATTTTACCCCTACACTATCCATCACTTTCCCTACTGCTGCACCTTCCTGGAGATAGAATAGTAAATAATACCCCTACACTATCCATCACTTTCCTTACTGCTGCACCTTCCTGGAGTTAGAATAGTAAATTATACCCCTACACTATCCATCATTTTCCCTACTGCTGCACCTTCCTGGAGTTAGAATAGTTAATTGTACACCTACACTATCCATCACTTTCCCTACTGCTGCACCTTCCTGGAGTTAGAATAGTAAATTATACCCCTACACTATCCACCACTTTCCCTACTGCTGCACCTTCCTGGAGTTAGAATAGTAAATTATACCCCTACACTATCCATCACTTTCCCTACTGCTCTACCTTCATTGAGTTAGTATAGTAAATTATACTCCTACACTACCCATCACTTTCCTTACTGCTGCACCTGCATGGAGTTGGAATAGTAAATTAAACCCCTACACTATCCATCACTTTCCCTACTGCTGCACATTCCTGGAGTTAGAATAGTAAATTACACACCTACACTATCCATCACTTTCCCTACTGCTGCACCTTCCTTGAGTTAGTATAGTAAATTATACTCCTACACTGTCCATCACTTTCCCTACTGCTGCACCTTCATGGAGTTGGAATAGTCAATTATACCCTTACACTATTCTTTACTTTCCCTACTGCTGCACCTTCCTGGATTTAGAATAGTAAATTATACCCCTACACTATCCATCATTTTTCCTACTGATGCACCTTCCTGGAGATAGAATACTAAATTATACCCCTACACTATCCATCATTTTCCCTACTGCTGCACCTTCTTGGAGTTAAAATTTGTAAATTATACCCCTACACTATCAATCACTTTCCCTACTGCTGCACCTTCCTGGAGTTAGAATAGTAAATTATACCCGGTTGGAAAAGCGGCGGACGGTCTTTCCGTCCGCCGCGGTCCCCCCACCATTCTAATATGGCGGAGGGAATTCTGGATATGATGTCGGGCGGATTGCCCCCGCCAGACTGACTCTGGCTACCGCCTGCCTGGCGGGGACAATTCACCCGACATCATAATGGGCCCCTTAGTGTCTGTTCTGGATACAAAAATCTTCACTTTCACCCTGCTGCACTTTCCACGCTCCAGTTGAGAACTACTACAAGCAAAGATGCAACAGGATAAGTCACTGAAGAATGATCCCACCAGTGTACTCCACAAGAAACTGGCCTCCCAAGCAGTCACCTCCAAATGCCTCCCCAACTTCGAGTCTTTCGTCTTTGAATTCAAACGTATATCCCAGTGGACAGCCAAGGCCCACACCCTGCACAAACTCCAGTCTCTGGAGGTAATATCCTCTAAACCAAGGCACATCCAAGAGTTCATCAACAGCAGCATTGGATATTGAATGAAGTGGCTGCAATCAGAGATGCAAGATGATCTTCTAGCTATGAAAAAGCATATGAAGCTCACCACAGAGGTCAAATCTACATACTGTGACTGCAGGGTACCTCAAAACTCTAAACATCCCAAAACTCACCTTAATCAAAATGGAAAATCTTCTGGCTCACCTTTAAAATCAAGGGGTTTTAATACATTATTGTCATATATGAAATTAATTGAACCTGCAGAATCCCTGTGGTGTGAGCAAGTGTATCATCTCATCAGCAAATCAGGGCATATGAAAAATAAACATCATCTAGTCTTCCCACTTAAGCACCATCCCACTATTTGAATAATAATAATACCCTGTGTATGCAAATGTCGTCTTGAGTTGTAGGAACAAACAAGATACATAAAAAATAACGTGTTGTATGATTGAATAGAGCATAGTGAACCAGCAGAAGTGCCTTGTGGTTAATGTTGCAGTCTATAACTGAGCCTGGAAAAGTTCATCGAAAGCAGCCACAGTGGAAACAGATAAGTAGATTTCACCTTGACTGTGTGCTTCAGAAATTGCAAGCAGAGACACGGGAAAAGGCAGGAGTGACAGGGTTGATTTCCATCTTGGAAAAGATGGCGTTTGTACTAAAGTGAAGCCTATCTAACAGAAATCAGGAAAATGGACTTCTACACATCATAGAGAATTTGTTTCAAATGCAACAGTACCACTCATTTACTACATGTGTAACAGAATGTGGAAATAAAGTCAATGATGCACACAAATGTAAATGTATGAAATATTTAACACTACCATATAATCTAAGTACTCCATTGCCTTTTCAACTAATTTTGTACTGTAGAAATAACGCATAAATACACATACCTACAATCATGATCAGCTATGTCTATTCCTGGGCCAACACACTCTTTAAGACCTATACAGAATTAGGAGTCAAATTATGGTTGCTTAAGTCAAGCATTCCATTGAGAAGTGTATGGCAATCAAAGATAAGATCTACAAAATTACCACATAAACAACACTGCAGTACAGGATACAACTATGCCTGGGTCAGATTTTTATTATGCTGGAGTACTCAGAGTAATTTCACAAATCAAGCACTACTCTTGTGATGCAAAATGGTGCGATTATTTTTTTAGTGTATCTTATATAGCGCACGGCTACCCCAACAGGGTGTCCCGGCGCTTGCATTGGGAACCCATCCTGGCTTTTCCCTGTGAGATAACCCGTACTGGGCATCCCCAAGGTGTAAGCCAGGCATCCCGCCGCAGGGGGCCATAGTGGAGATTAAGCAAGCTATTGCCCAGAGTTACAGAGTGTGAACCCGTGATTCGAGTAGGCACCGAAGTGAGAATTATCGAGTCCGTGGACACTTGGGCTCAGACCCTGCCTCGTCGGGAATTGAACCCTGGTCCCAGGTCTGACCTCAGCTTCCGGGTATGCCTCCTCTAACCATTGAGCCACACTTCTCCACTATGTCAGCATAATGCATTCTAAGGCCCTTTTTGAATGTGGGAGTTGCTGGATTGTGCTTCCTGCGTACCTACCCATAATTACGAGTAATTTTTTGGTAATTATGAGTAGTTACGCTAGAGAGAATTACACCAGTTACGCCCACTCCATGTCAATTAATTCCTCAAAACACTCAAATAGACTACGCCTCAAAACCCCCTTTCCTGATGGCCTTTCCAACCTGGAGAAGTCTGGTGTTACTTGCACATTGCTGTCTATTTCTGCTGCTTGGTCTTCACAGAGAAAGCATGAATGTTGATTGTGTATTGCCCTGTAAGGAATGTAACAGAAGCTAACTATGGTAGTGTCACATCCCTGTTGTCTTGCTGTACGAAGTGCACTAGAGATCTGCTGATCGTGTAAACATGCTTCTCATTTCAATTCTAAGCAATCAATTTGTTCTTACAATGATGTCATCTGTCATTGCAGAAATGAGGAAAGCTGCTAGATTACTGCTGGGTTGCTGTTTAATTTAAAGCATTTAAGACATCGTGATTTTTGATAAATGCATTTAAACTATCAGTACTGTAGCAGGTGTTATGGATAGAAAAAAACTTGCTTGGTTATATTCCATTTTCATACAAATGCTGACCCTTGCTTCGCAGTGAAATATTCTATATTTTATCAACGAGTTCAGTAATCACTTTCAGTGGATAATTGATAGAAAAGAGGTTGCACCTTGTCCAAAAAGTCAATATTCTAGAATATTTAACACACAGGAATTCTATGCAATTTAACTACATAGAAATCTGTCCCTTGATCTACATTTACTTGGTCAAAAGTGGCAAGAAATGGTATGTGCATAGATCTCATCTTTGTAACAAACACTGCAATTCTTTAAGGACAATTGTACTCACTACAATAATGCACTGTAAACTGTGATGGCAGAGCTCACAGGGAAGAAGTTGCTGCCTGCCGTATAGGTATCAAAAGACGTGTATGGTGAATGATAACATCTTGTGATGGATTTCCAGATTCAGCCCTGCATTTGGAATGGATGCCTTCCCTAAACAAAGAGTAATTTATAGGACCATCAGGCCACCAATATGGGTGCCAGCCACGCCTTCTCAAACAGTAAAACCTCGTCCCAGTCATCTCTTGAAATTGGCCAGCTGCTATTAGTAGGCTAGCCATGATTGGCGATGCAATGCCCATGACTAGAGGTAGATCTTGGCACACTAGCAGACGTCACAATGAAGGCCTTGTCCTTTCCTAAACACCCCCTCATATGCTTTGCCCCATTGTTGACATATCAGAGTACAGACTATGGTGGGTTGGATAATGTCAATTTCTGCAGGAGGCTCCTACCACCTAGAGTAAGTCTCAGACCAGGTATTATGACTGAGAACACAGGGCCAGATGTACGACCCTATTTTGCATGCGCAAATGGAAAGGGGCGACCACTCGGTCCCCCCGAACATATGGTAGGGGGCCCGGATCCCCCCGGGAAACCATTTTGGGCAGGGGGCGTGTCACAGCTGGTATGCCCGAAGTGGCGGAGCCGGGGCGCGCCTTTTCCCGCCCAGGAGGGGTTGTCCTAGACACCTACACCGTCGGCCTCACCCAGTAGGCGTACCGGAGGAGGGTACACGCCCTCCCGAAGAGGAATAAAGAGAGCAGGAATCCGAAGAAGCATCCTCTTGTTCCTGTGCTTGGAAGCTGCACCCACTCGTTGCACGTGAGCCCTCGACGGAACAAGGAGCAATTTTGAGACCTTGTAATTTTTGTGTTTCTCTTCCAGGACTTCGAGCCTAAGGGTCTGTAGTATTGATGAAAACAGCACAGCAGGATAGCTTGAAGTCAAGGTTTATTCAGCTTAGGAGAAGCACAGCGACAAGGGGCAGGAACAGCTATCAACTGCCAGAAGGCAACATTCTCACACACAAAGCATGGAACTGACAAGCACAGAGGTTCTAACTACAGGTGCCTTGGAGGCACAACACAGTGAATACTACATTATCCTCTTTCCTGTAAAACAAAAGAAGAAACATTCGTATAAAAAAGGAGAGAAGAAAGGAAAAGAAAAGAAAAGAAAAGAAAGAAAAGAAAGAAAGACCAGAAAATGAGACGGGTAGGGAAAGGAAAGAGAAAACACAACTGGATGTGAAGAGAAAAAACAGAAGCAGAAAGTTATCTGAACCTGGCAGGAATCTTACACACTCTATGACTCCTGCGAGGCCCTGGTACAAAGGCAGCATCAACATTACTGCCACTTCCATTATTATCAACAGTACTAAAACGTTTGTCGTTTAAAACAGAGCTAGAATTGGACCGAGGAACACAAGGGAAAGCATCATCTCTACTAACCTTCACAATTTTACAGATGTTCCACCAATCCTTATTATTCACACGTACAGCATTCCCGCAGACCTTATCAACCACAAGTGGCTGAGAGAATTTGCTTCTACCCTTGGTGACATGAACAGGATTTTTAATGCGAACAACATCACCAGCACAAATATCATGGGGAGCAGATCTCTCCCGTTCATCAAAATAGGTTTTTTGCTTCTTTTGAGCTTCAGAGACGTTGTTTCTGACAAAATCATCAATACCATCCATGACATTCATCTTCAACCATTTTGACATCCAGCCCGGACAAATTTTAGTAGAAGGTTTCCTACCCCTCAGGAGTTCAAAGGGAGAAACCCCAGTAGAAGAATGCGCTGTTGTACAGTAAAACCATAACATGGAACGCACAGCATTCTCAACCACGCACTTGCTGGCAATGGCCCACTGGACACAGTTGTTGAGAACACGGTTCATCCTCCCAACAAGGCCATTGGCCTGGGGGTGGTAAAGAGAACTTTTTTTATGAGTCACACCACCCTGTTTAAGGAAAGATTCAAATTCACAACTGACAAATTGGACACCATTGTCAGTCATGACAACTGAAGGAAAGCCCTCTCTCAAGAAGATGTCTTTCAAAAAAGAAATAACACTAGCAGAAGAGGGTTCACTGATAAAACGAATTTCCGGCCATTTGGAGTAATAATCAATGGCAACAATAGCAAAACGGGAACAAGAAGGTAAAAGATTAAAAGGACCAACTAGATCAACTCCAATCTTTTCCCATGCCCTTTCCGGAAATTGAACGGGTTCCAAAGGGGGAGACCTAACCTTGTGACTTTTGTCTGAGGACTTGCAAATGACACAATTGTCAACTAAAGTATCGACACAAACGTCCATGTGCGGCCACCAAAACACATCCCTCAACCTACGTTTGGTGAAAGTTTTCCCTAAATGTCCTTCATGTGCACCATTCACCAGACGCTTCCACAAACTCTCAGGGGGAATAAGCCTACCACACCGCATGAGAATACCATCTTCAACAGTAAGTTCATCAGCAACTTTGACATAGGTTTGGAAAAGACCAGAAACATTCTTTTCTTTAGGCCACCCAGACTTCAGATAATTCACAACCTGAAGGAGTACCACATCCTTCAATAACTCCTGCTTCCACTCAACTTCACTGATAGCACACATACCTTCAAGATCCAAAGCCGCAACAAAACAATCTTCAAGATCATCTTCCTTTTCAGCCTCAGAATCATTATCAGCTAAAGGAAAACGAGAAAAATAGTCGGCTCTGACATTTTTCGAACCTGGCAGGTAAACAACCTCAAAGTCATACTGAAGAAGCTTTGTGGACAGCCTAGCAATCCTAGGGGTATGCTCCTTAATCTTTTCTCCAGACAAGATAGAGACCAGAGGATTATGATCCGTACGAATCGTGAAATGACTACCCCAAAGATAGGGATTAAACTTCCTGACCGCCCACCAGCAAGCTAAAAGCTCCTTCTCAATGACGGAGAAGTTCACCTCAGCCCCACGCAAAACTCTTGAAGCATATGCAATGGTATTATCAATTTGCCCATTCCTCTGAGTGAGAACAGCCCCAAGTCCAAACCCACTCGCATCCACAGTCACAACACATTCTTTGTTGGGATCAAAAGGTTTGAGGATACTGTCCCCAACTAACAGTAATTTAATCCACTTGAAAATTTCTTGGCAGTTTTTATCCCAAACAAAAGGCACATTCTTTTTCAACATGTTAGTCAAAGGTTGAACTTTTGACGCATAGTCTTTGATAAATCTTGAGTAAAATTCACTGAGTCCAATGAAAGACTTTAAACCAGATTTATCGACAGGAGGCGAAGCATCAACAATGGCTTTCACCAAACCAGGACGTGGTTCCACACCTTCATGTGAAACAACATGACCCAGAAACTCCATTTTTTCTTTTAAGAAAACACATTTCTCTCTCTTCAATACAATCCCTTTTTCTTGCATGATTTCCAGAACCTGATTCAACGAAAAGTCATGATCCACCTTGTTCTCGCCAAAAATCAAAACATCATCCTGGAAAACAATTACTCCAGGAGTGTCTCTAAACATCTGACTCATCAACCTTTGGAAAACTGCAGCCGCTGACGCAAGGCCAAATGGCATCCTGCAGTATTGAAAACTGCCAAAAGGTGAGACAAACGCAGTCAGATGTCTAGAAGATTGACTCAACACCACCTGGTGGTAAGCGGAGGCCAAGTCCAACTTTGTGAACCACCTTGCTCCTCTAGTAAGGGACAACAAATCTGTGATTTTTGGTAAGGGGTGTGAATCAATCCAGATGTTTTTATTGAGACTGCGCAAATCCACACAGACGTGCAAATCCCCATTCCTTTTTCTGGCGACAACAAGAGGAGACCACCACAAGGACGACTCAATAGGTTCTATGACTCCTTTCTTGCATAACCCCATCAACTCCTTTTCCAAATCATCCCTCACGCTGAAAGGAACACTCCTGACCTTATGTTTTATGGGGATAGCACCATCTTTAACTCTAATCTCATGGTTGAAACCTTTAATAATGCCAAGGCTATTCCCGAAGACAGTAGGGAATTTAGAAATTAATTTCTCGATATAGTCATTTGAAACAATGACAGCTAAACTCTCAACATTGTCACAAGATTCCTTGATACTAATCTGATCTTTAGAACCGGGTCTAAGGAGCATCTTAAACAATCCCTGGTGGAACCACCCCAAAATGTTTAGGCCCTTTAATGAGACATATACTTTACCAAAGATCCTCCTTCCCCTGAACTGAATGATGTCTTCAAAAAAACCAAGAAGAGCTATCCTACGCCCTTCATAAGAAACAGGAGTTCTGTCAGGTGGTAGGAGGTTCCTTTCAGGCCAAGTCACATCAAACAATTCTTGTGTGATCATAGTTACTCTAGCCCCTGAATCTACTAACAAAGTAATTATCTTGTCACCCACACCAAAATCTTCATAAGGATCAACACAATCAGAGGGATCCCCAATAATGACACCATCATCCCGTACCACCACAACCATGTCCCTAAGGTCGTCTTGGATGCTGTTCATAGAGTCAGAGTCATCACCAGTACTTCCATAGGACTCTGAGACATTCCCAACTGTATTGACAGTACTCAGACTCTGGGATTTGTTGCTGAAAGTAGAATTTCCCTGTTTTGAGACTTGACAAATTTTTGCAAAATGGCCAAACTTTCCACAGTTCCGACAGGTAGAGTTCCTGGCAGGGCAAAACTTGTTATTTTTGTTATGAGATGGATTTCCACATCTGTAGCAAATGTCACTTCTAGAAAAAGCGTTTCTCTCAAAACGCTGTGGACCAGGAACATTGTTTCTATCAAAACGTTGTTGACCAAAAGCCACTTTACTGTCCTTGTTCTCCTTGGTTCTAACTATGGAAACTCCTTCATCACATTTCTTTTCAAGTTCCTTTACTTCCTTTTTTGACAGTTCTATACTCTTGGCCATACGAATAGTCTCTTCAAGTGTAGGGTTTCCCAAAGTTAGTAGTTTCTGTTGAATAGACTTATCAGAGCACTTACAAACATATTGATCTCTAATTAATTGCTCTCTAAAACCCTCAAATTCGCATTCAGCACTTAGTTGTCTTAGACTAGAAACATACGTCTCAACATCCTCTCCTGGTAGTTGTTCCCTTTTGAAGAATTTGTGTCTTATTACGACAAGACTAGGCTTGACATCAAATCGCAACTCAAGTCTCAATCTTGTCTCTGTATATTCATCTACATCCTCTTCTGCGTTGTTTCTTACCAAGGGGGGTAAGTGTTTAAAGATTTCTCTACCCTCGAAAGCCAAAGAATGTAGTAACAGACACTTCTTCCTTTCTGCGCGATATCTTGACGCGCCTATAGCCCCCAAATAAGTCTCAAAGGCATCAAACCATTTTTTCCAGATTATGGGAGGATTGCCTGGGGTCTCCAGACAAGGAGGAGGAGGTGAAACAGATTGCATACTGACTGAAATACAGTTTTTCCCCTTGACTAACTCTGTCGCTGTACAAAAGAAGTTGAGTATGCAAAATTCGAATTTTCCTTTACACTCTTTTAGACAAGGACCATGTTGTAGTTTTATTCACCACTAGATGGCACCAACGTGTAGAGGTTTAAACCACACAAACACCTCGTAATGTTTTGCTTTTCCAGGACAATAAAAGTGTGGATTCCTTTCTATTTCCACGTTTATGTAAGTAAATCTCTTTTTCCTTTTGTTTTTTCTGCAGATGGCACCAGCGTGTGAAGATTCAGGACCAAGGTACAGCTCTAAAAATGCTTCTCGTGTCGGAGCAGGAGAAGTCAAAGCAGAGTGCGAACAGGCTCAGGGACGGCTCAGACGCAACGAGGCATGGTTGTCAGGGAAACGCGTTTGGCTGGGCGAGAGCGCGTCAAATGGTTGCGTTGGCAACGAAGTGCACAGGAACAGAGCGTGGTAACGCTGGTAACCAAACGCTCGCGCTGGAACCAATGACGTGACGTGTGGCGCAGGCAACCAAACGCTCGCGCTGGGAATAACGTGACGTTCTGATGCCTCGTCGGGGATAAAAATGTACTAATGAGCCTTATTTTAATTAAATACACGCAGAAAGTGAAGCGGAATCACTTATCTCGCCATTAGTCGTCGTCGGCTTGTCGAGAAGAGTTTAGAAACGGTTGGTCTTCGTGTACACTCGGTCCACGGTACACTTTCCACAGGAATACGAGGAGAAACGAGGTAAGGCAGGTTCTTTTACCTTCTCCTAAGCAGCATCGTCGCCAACAAATTTGTAGTATTTATGAAAACAGCACAGCAGGATAGCTTGAAGTCAAGGTTTATTCAGCTTAGGAGAAGCACAGCGACAAGGGGCAGGAACAGCTATCAACTGCCAGAAGGCAACATTCTCACACACAAAGCATGGAACTTACAAGCACAGAGGTTCTAACTACAGGTGCCTGGGAGGCACAACACAGTGAATACTACAGGGTCCAGGACCGTGTTGAGCAACGGGGATCGAATATCCGTTAACAATGCCTGGCAAGAAGGCGGGAAAGAAGTCCGGGACTGATCAGATGCTTCGCATGCTGATAAAAGATATGGCGAGTATGAAGAAGCAGATGGCAGCGATGAACAATACGGGTAAACCGAAGAAGGTTATAGGCCCGGCATTGCCGGGAGTTGTCCCCGCGGAGAGGGGTAAAAGGGTCAGGAATAGGACGGCAGGGGAGGAGGTCCCGGTTCCCGAGTTACCCCCGGCAAGCCCGGTCATTCCAGTCGAGGCCCCGGTACCGATCCCAGACGCGGGTCAACCGATTCCGGTTGTTGTTACGCCCGCCAGCGAGGAGGACATGCCTCCCGAATTAGCCGCCCAGTTGGCCGCATGGCTTGGCAGAAAAACAGGGGGTGCTACGGCACCAGGAGACACGGCTGAAGAGGCCAAGTTACTAATGCAGCAGTTGCGGCAGTCGCGAGATGCCGCGAAGGCGAATCTCCCTCTTGTCCCCCCACAGGTGACCTCGGAAGGACCGGCAGCTGGTGTCGAGAAAACAGCGGGAACAGCATTGGAGCCGGGTAAGCAGGCATTGCCAATGGCAAGGGAGGGGTCTTTGCCCTCCAGACGGGAGAAGGTGGTTCAACATATACCGTTGGCCACGAAAGAATTGATATGGGCTGATAAGTACGTGAATATGTTTTCCCTGCTGACTGACCATCGCGAGATGGAGTATGTTAAGACACAGAAGGATTTGTGGCACCTGAGTGTATGGCGAGCCAAAATGGCGGGATTCAGGGTTGATGAGACAATCTCAAATTGGGCCAAGGCCTTTGCGATGTTTTCTGCAAATATTGGGGAACGTAAGCCTGAGGTTTTGCCCGAATTGTCCTGCTATCAAACACGAATAATGGATTTTTATGAAACGTATGAGGGCGATGAGTGGATGGGTTACGATATGAAGTTTCGTAAGGCCAAGGAGTACGATTCATCTCTGACGTGGGATTGTCTCGACTCGATCTCTTGGCAGAAGCAGCTCCTGCCGGGCGTGACAAAGTCGTCCTCGCTTGGCGGGAATGGGTCGGGGCCTTCCCGCCATCAGCCTGCGGCGCCCTTTCGAGCGGGCCCCGCTGGCGACCACCAACCAAGGAATGGTGGGAATGGGGGGTAAGTAAGGGGTCTGTTGGAATTTTAACAGGGGCAATTGCACAAGGCCACAAGGGACATGTAGGTTCAGACATGTGTGTGCAGGTTGCGGAAATTCTTCACACCCCGAGAGTTCGTGCAGAGCCAATAATGGTGATACGGGGGGGTAGAGGAGGGGCCAAACAGGTCTGAGGGGGACCATTGTGTACCGCTACCTACCCCCGTAGATATCATGGCAATGATCCCTTGGCTAAACGAATACCCTGATCATGTCTCCTCTGGGGTGTTGAGGAACGGCTTCTTATATGGTTTCCACATCCCGGCGGGGGATTTTCGTCAGGAACCACTTTGTAGAAACCAACTGTCGGCTCAGCATAATCCAGCGGTGGTTGAGAGGAAGATTGCAAAGGAGGTTGCCCTTGGCCGGGTTGCTGGCCCATATAGGCACCCGCCAGTAGCTAATTTCATCTGTTCCCCGTTGGGAGTAGTTCCCAAGAAGGACCCCGGGGAATTTAGGCTGATCCATAACTTGTCAGCTCCGAGGGGTCTTTCGGTGAACGATGCGATTGACCCGGGAGTTTGTTCGGTGCGGTACGCATCCTTCGATGATGCCGTCGCCATGTTGAATCGCCTGGGGCCCGAAGCACTGATGGCGAAGTCAGATATCGAGTCAGCGTTCCGGTTGCTCCCGGTACACCCACGGGATCAGCGTCTGTTAGGCTTTGTGTTCCAGGGCCAGTACTACATGGATAGATGTATGCCAATGGGTTGCTCCATCTCTTGTGCTTATTTTGAGAAATTCAGTTGTTTTCTGGAATGGGCGTTCACCAAAGCCACTGGCCATACCCAGGTTATGCATTACCTAGATGATTTTTTGTTCTTGGGGGCAGCCGGCGACGCAAAATGTGCGCAGGCGTTACAGGAATTTTGCACTCTCATGGAGGGGTTCGGGGTCCCATTGGCACCAGGTAAGACGGTTGGACCATCTACTTCACTCGAGTTTCTTGGAATTAAGCTCGATTCTGTGGAGGGATGTTTCCGTTTGCCAGTGGGGAAAGTAGCGAAGTTCAGGGCTTCCCTGGAACTGTGCATTAGCAAAGAGAAAGTTACTCTCCATCAGTTACAACGAGCAGTGGGCCAGCTTAACTTTGCCCTAAGAGTGATACCAATGGCCCGCCCCTTTTCCCGCTCTATTGCACAAGCCATGGTTGGTCTCAAGGAAGGACACCACTGCACGAGACTGTCTGCAGAGGTTCGCCAGGACATGCGCATATGGTTGGCATTTCTGGCGGATTTCAACGGTCGAGTGGTGTGGAACAAGCCGACAGCCTCCTCGGACGAGCTGGGTTTGTGGACCGACTCGGCGGGGAGCGTGGGATTTGGCGCCATCTTTGGTAATCGATGGTCGGCGCAAACATGGCCGACGTGGTGGCACACCAGCGGTCTCACAGGTAACATTGGGTTTCTCGAGTTGTTCCCCATTTTTGTGGCTCTGAAGGCATGGCCGGATGAGTTCCGAGATCGCTCTGTGGTGTTTTGGTCCGATAATATGACTGTAGTTGAATGTATAAATAATCAGGCAGCACGCTGCAAGTGGATATTGAGATTACTGAAGGAAGTTGTACTACTTTGCATGAGACTGAACGTACAATTCAGGGCGAAGCATGTGCCAGGTGTACTGAACCAGGCGGCTGATGCACTCTCTCGTTCACACATGCAGGCTTTCAGGGGTTATCTACCTTCCGCGGACCTAGCGGCGGCACCATTTTCCCGAAGCTACTCGGTGCCCCGGATTACAAGACCTCGTGGCAGCAAGCTTAGCCCCCAGGACAAGGAAGGCATACGAAGGAGCGTTTCGTTCCTATTGTGCATTTTTTGGTCCGGCAGGGGGGGACAATTGGGGTCCGGAGGATTATGTCCTGAAGTTTCTAGTAGCACTGCACAGTGCAGGCCGATCAGCGGCAACGGCCAATAGGCACCGGGCCGCCATTTCATTCATGGCGCAGGCGCATGGCATCAAGGACCCGACATCGTCCTTTTTGGTAAAGAGAGCCTTCGTGGTTGGCAACGCCTTGAGGGTCGTAGAGTAGACGAGAGGCGCCCGATTGGGTTAGAAAGGTTGTCCCTGCTGATGTCGATACTCCCCACGACATGTTCCTCCCAGTTCGAGGCAGTGCTGTTCCGGGCCCCTTTCGCATTAGCGTACCATGGGGCTATGCGGGTGAGCGAGCTGGTTGCAAAAAATAAGAATGATGTGGAGGGAGGGCTGTGTCGGGATCACATTCTGATTAAGGGTGATTCAATCGTGGTCACAATAACCAGGTCCAAGACCGACCAGAGTGCTATGGGAGACAGTATTGTTGTCCAGCGCATGCGAGGGTCCCCCATGTGCCAGGTGAAGTGCGTTGGGGAATATTTGGCGCGAAGGGCGGATGCATGGGGGGGAAGCCTGCTGAGACACATCAACGCCACCCCACTGATGAGGTTTCAGTTTCAGAGGGTGCTAACGATGGCAATCGCAGCGGCGGGCTTGGACCCGGGCGATTTCGGGACCCATTCCTTTAGGATAGGGGCTGCTACAGAGGCTACAGCCAGGGGTCAGAGTGTTGAGAAGGTGAAACAACTGGGACGATGGTCCTCGAACTGTTATAAAAGGTATGTGCGGTTGCACATGTTGTGAAGTCAATGTCATGCACTCACGCTTCTCGTCTTCTGTTTGGTTTACAGTTTCGCGAGCATGCTATGCGGGGCGGACTGTGCAGTCGACCCGGCACCTGGGGACCAGCGGTCAGAGATCACCGGCTGAGGAAAGAGTGGTGTGGGTCGTGGGCCACTCATACGTGAGGCGGGCCGGGGACGTATTCAAAGCAGGTGACGTGACTCACGCAGCTGGGGAATACGGGTACAGGGTGACCTTCCACGGAAGGGGCGGGCTCTGTATTGACCAGTTTCAATGTTTTGTCGAGGAACTGTGAGGGCGGCAGAGGTCACCGCCGTCTGTAATCATAGTACACCTGGGGGGCAATGACTTGGTGACAGTCGGTCGGCGAGTACTACTCGAGCGAGTTCTATCTACTGTTAGCTGGCTGGCGAGAAGGATCCCGGAGTGCACGCAGGAAGGTGTGGCGGGGGGGCCTCTCTGTGTCAGCACTGAACCATTCAGTGAAAAAGGTCAATAACAAACTTGGTAGGTTGTTTCGCTCGGCGCAGTTGCACTGTATTCCACATGGATGTATTCGGGGGGGATCACATGTATCTCGATGATGGGGTCCATTTGTCCCGGGAGGGGAATGTCTTACTCATAGGAGACTTCATAGCATGGTTAAGGGGTTTGTAAAAGCATGACCTTTAGTAGGAGTTTGTGGGGGGGCCGGATAGCCGGTCAACTATCCGGCCTGTGGCGGTAAGGTCATGATCGGTGAGCAGTAATTTCAAGGTCCCTAGAGGGGGGGTGCCACCCACTATGGATGGAGCGCCCGGGGGGAGGCGGCCATTGGCCCCTCACACGGGGAGGCGGCACCCACTAAGTATGGGTCGCCTAAGGGAAGACGGTCATAGGCCCCTTCCAGGGGAGGAGGCAGCTAGATGCCCCTCCTATGAATTTCCCGGGGCCCGGATATCTGCGACGGCGGATGTGATAGACAGTGTGGGGTGGGAGGGGGGTCCACGCTACCTTCTTACAGACACCCCACACAAGTCCTCGGACGACCGTTAAGATGGCGTCGAGTTAAAATAGGTGGCCCCCGCAAGACAAGGGAAATTGGAGTTGGCACAGAGGTACAGTCCTCTGCGCGCCCGCCCTCACACCGTGAGGGGGAGAGTTCTGGTAGTAGGGATCTTATTTATTTATTTATTTATTTTGAAGCTTATAAAGCGCACGGCTACCTCCAGCGGAAGTGTCCCGGCGCTAAGATTACATGAGAGTCCCCAAAAGAGCAAACCAAGGATACATCACAATCCGGTAAAGAAAATACTGAACCTAAAAGAACTGCAGCCCTAATGAATAGTAAACAAACAGGTCTTAAGTTGGCGACGGAAGGCTAGCTCAGAATCCGAGAACCTGAGATCAAGAGGAAGGCTATTCCAGAGCTTAGCCGCAGTGACGGTAAAAGATCTGCCGCCACTACGAGAAAGCCTAAATCTTGGCACCGTCAGAAGACGCAAACTATTAGATCTTAGGTGTCTAACTGACGAAGAGATCATAAGACGCTTTCTCAGATAGAGAGGGCCAATTCCATGGATTGCTCGGAATGCCAGGGTCAGAATTTTAAAATCAATGCGACGGGCTATGGGAAGCCAGTGAAGCTCATCCCGGTATGTCCTGACCGAGGTACGAGCGGGGATATTACCAATGAGCCGCGCTGCCGCGTTCTGGACAATTTGCAGGCGGTCAATTAGGTAAAGGGGAGCACCTGCATATAGACTATTCGCATAGTCTAGGTGAGTGGTAATGAGTGCCTGAACGACTGTTTTGCAAGATGACTGCGGGAGGTAAGGAAAAATTTTCCTGATCATTCGCATTTTGGAGAAACAAGCACCTACCACTTTGTTGACCTGGACCCTTCCAGACAAAGCATTGTCAAAGGTAAAACCAAGGTTACGAGCCGCTTGTACAGGAGAGGGGGGAGGATTCAAAACAGTGGGCCACCAGAGATTAGCAGGAGGGGGGGGTTTCTTACTAAAAAAAAGAACCTCCGTTTTGTCTTTGTTAAGGGCAAGGTGATTAGATGCCATCCATGTGCAAATGTTGCCAAGGCATTTTCTAAAGTTGGAAAAATGGGAGTCAGAGTGGTCTCTGATGGAGAAAACAAGCTGAGTGTCGTCAGCATAAGAGACCACTCTGACACCCCAAGACTCAACTATCCCGGCAAGAGGAGCAACATAGGCATTGAACAATAAAGGGCTCAAGGCCGAACCCTGGGGCACTCCGCACAGGAGGGGTTTGTCCTCAGATTCAAAAGGGTGCAACGTAACCCTCTGAGATCGACTGGACAAAAAAGATTTAATCCAGGCCAGCACTGAACCTCCTACCCCTAACTGTTGTAGACGGGTGGCAAGTATATCATGGGAAACAGTATCAAATGCAGCGGATAGGTCGAGGAGGACCAGCATGGCCTCCTCGCCCCTATCCACTGATTCCCTAATGATCTCAGAGACTTCTACCAGCGCCGTCTCAGTGCTGTAACCGGTTCTGAAACCGGACTGGGAGTCATGAAGGAGCTGGTTAGATTCTAGATACCGTGCCAGCTGTTTCTGTACCACCTTCTCCAAGATCTTAGCAGGTTTGGGCAGGAGCGATATAGGCCGATAGTTGCTGAATAATAAGGGGTCAGCACCAGGTTTCTTCAGTATGGGAATTAGCCTGGCCTGCTTCCACACTGAAGGAAACTGTCCAGAGGACAGGGAGGTATTCCAGATGGAGAGAAATGGATTTACTAGAACCGGGGCAAGAATGCCCATGACTCTAGCCGGGACTGGGTCCAAAGGGGAACCAGACTTTACGCTGAGTAGCAGAGACAGCGCAAGGTCTGGGGTCAGCTCATTAAAAGAATTGAAAGAACAGGGAGTGGGACAAGGATTATCTACAAGGGGGTTAAAAGATACCGTGGCAAAGGAGGAGGAGAGTTTGACTATTTTCTCCTGAAAGTAATCTGAGAGTCCATTGCACAGATCTTGAGTGGGGGTACATTGGGATTTTGCAGCCGGGGGATTAGCAAAGTCTTTCACAATAGAGAAAAGAGTTTTGGAGGAGTTATGTGCCTGTTGGATGAGGGTGGAGAAGAAAGTTCTCATGGAGGAGCGTTTCAGTTTGTGAAAATGGTTCCGGGCTGATTTATAAGCCAGTTTGGCTAGAGGGTCATAATCCTGTCTCCATTTACGTTCTAACTGCTTACATTTACTTTTCTCCTCACGAAGCAGAGGAGAAAACCACGGGCCGAGGGACGAGATCTGGAGGAAGTGAGTGGAACATAAGGGGCAACAGCGTCAAGAGTCGAATTGAATCTAGTGGTCTCTGAATCGAGATCTTCTAGCTGATTGAGTTGGAAATGTAAATGGCTTTCCAAGGAATCACAGGTTACCTTGGCCCATTTCCGACCTCTGGCTCTGTTAAGAGGGGTGGGGGAGGGAGGGGAAGGGGCCGTGATGGAAAAAGGAATCAGGAAATGATCTGTCCAAGTAATGGGAATCGGAGAAGAAGAGGTGATGCCAGGATGGTTGGAAAAGATGAGGTCAAGTGTATGGCCTGCAATATGGGTGGGACCAATAACTAATTGGGGCAAGCTAAGACCAAGTAAAGTTTCTAACAGGGAAGAGGCTTGTGAGCAGGAGGGGTTATCAATATGGAGGTTAAACACCGGTTGCGACCTTGCCGTTGGCCCGTAATGCTAGGATGTACAATTTTAATTTAGAAAGTATGCATTTGCAGGATGTTAGACTCGGCTAGGAAAACCTTTGTACTAGAGATTTGTTAAGGTTAGCCAAAGAACATGTCTTCATCGAAATGTAATAAATGAAAATTGTACATGATATGAAACTGTTATTTTAATGTTTTAATTTTGTTTCATATTTTAATAAATACGGCCGGGAGGGTAACTCCCTCCCGCCTTCCAAAAGTTTAGAACTGCGTCCGTCTTCCCATCCTTGGGGATTGTGTTGGGAGGGGGGGACAGGCATCCCGGCCATATGGAAAGGGGCGACCACTCGGTCCCCCCGAACATATGGTAGGGGGCCCGGATCCCCCCGGGAAACCATTTTGGGCGGGGGCGTGTCACGGCTGGTATGCCCGAAGTGGCGTAGCCGGGGCGCGCCTTTTCCCGCCCAGGAGGGGTTGTCCTAGACACCTACACCGTCGGCCACACCCAGTAGGCGTACCGGAGGAGGGTACACGCCCTCCCGAAGAGGAATAAAGAGAGCAGGAATCCGAAGAAGCATCCTCTTGTTCCTGTGCTTGGAAGCTGCACCCACTTGTTGCACGTGAGCCCTCGACGGAACAAGGAGCAATTTTGACCCACCCACCAGCCCCTTATGGCAACGTTAGTACTGCAATAAAGTGATTTGCTTTGATAACATCTTTTTTCCCTCGTGTAGTGGTTAATAACATGACAATGTTGGTACTGCAATAAAGTGATTTGCTTGATAACATCGTCTTACCTTAGTTTAGCGGATGATAACGGTCTAAGTTTAATGATGTGAGGAATGTCTATTAGTAGAGACAAATAGTGCAATGTACAGTATAATTTTCTCCTTTAGTAGGTAAACAAATGTCGTATTTATTTTTTGGTCGGGCGGTAAGGTCATGATCGGTGAGCAGTAATTTCAAGGTCCCTAGAGGGGGGGCGCCACCCACTATGGATGGGAGCGCCCGGGGGGAGGCGGCCATTGGCCCCTCACACGGGGAGGCGGCACCCACTAAGTATGGGTCGCCTAAGGGAAGACGGTCATAGGCCCCTTCCAGGGGAGGAGGCGGCTAGATGCCCCTCCTACGAATTTCCCGGGGCCCGGATATCCACGACGGCGGATGTGATAGACAGTGTGGGGTGGGAGGGGGGTCCACGCTACCTTCTTACAGACACCCCACACGAGTCCTCGGACGACCGTTAAGATGGCGTCGAGTTAAAATAGGTGGCCCCCGCAAGACAAGGGAAATTGGAGTTGGCACAGAGGTACAGTCCTCTGCGCGCCCGCCCTCACACCGTGAGGGGGAGAGTTCTGGTAGTAGGGATCTGACACCGGTTGCGACCTTGCCGTTGGCCCGTAATGCTAGGATGTACAATTTTAATTTAGAAAGTATGAATTTGCAGGATGTTAGACTCGGCTAGGAAAACCTTTGTACTAGAGATTTGTTAAGGTTAGCCAAAGAACATGTCTTCATCGAAATGTAATAAATGAAAATTGTACATGATATGAAACTGTTATTTTAATGTTTTAATTTTGTTTCATATTTTAATAAATATGGCCGGGAGGGTAACTCCCTCCCGCCTTCCAAAAGTTCAGAACTGCGTCCGTCTTCCCATCCTTGGGGATTGTGTTGGGAGGGGGGACAGGCATCCCGGCCATACGGGTTTGTAACCGGTTTGCGCATGCAAAATCTAATAGGGCCATGTACAATCCCTATTTAGCGAGCCGCAATTATCTTGTGACTCGCTAAATAGGAATTGTGAGTCACGTTTAGGAAAGGGCGTTCCAAGTGCGTTCCTTCCTAATAGCGAGTCAGAGGCCTATGTAAGAATGTTTTGAAACCACCATTGCGGTCGCAAAACAACTGCAATTTACCACCCTCTTCAAGAGGGTGGTAGGGCATTGGCAAATGGTAAGGGGTCCCTAGGGGACCCCTTCCCATTTGCGAATGCAAGGGAAAATATTTTTAGGGGCCTGCAATGGTCCCAGGGACCACTACCTGCCCTTAAAAAAATTAACGAAAACGTTTCATTTTTCTTTTTTTTAAATGCCTCCCGTTTTCCTTTAAGTAAAACGGGCTGTATTTTTTTTTTAAACTGCTTTATTTAAAAGCAGTCCCAGACATGGAGGTCTGTTGAGCCCAGCAGGCCACCATCCCTGGGAGTGCTAGCCATTCCTAATGGGGTCGCAAATTGCGAGTGCCTCATTAATATACATGAGGCATGCAATTTGAGACCTCATTAGGAATCGCTAACAGTGTCTCAGACACTGTTGTACATGGCATTTAGCGACTCGCAAATTGCGACGCGCAATTGAGCACAATTTGTGAGTCGCTAAATGACATGGTCATACTTATTGCCCTTAATAACTAATCTTTTTGTTTCCCCTCTACAACCAAGGGATAAATTCAACGGAGTGCACTACACTGAATTCTAGCTGCTCATCAAATGGTGCCATAGTTAATTGACATGAACTTCAAGTCACAGACATCTCCACAGATGGCAGATACATGAATACATGATGGCTTCTCTCGTCACATTTGTCTCCAATGGGTTCCCAAGCCTAGGTGCTTGCGATTACATGGTTAAAATATCCATTGCATTATACAGATTATGACAAAAGACTTGCCATGCAAGCTGCAACATATCGGCACACTTCCTATCCCTGGGGGCACCAGTACTTAACGCTTAAGTCCCATCCCTCTCTCATTCTGCACCTCGGACTCACAAATGGAAGCAGCGAAAACAATACAAAAAGAGCACCATGACCACACTGGTTCTCACCAGGCCCGGACTGGCCGTTACGGGCAACGGGCAATCCCCCGGTGGGCCGCATGGTTGGGGGCCGGTTTGGCCCCCTGCGGGCCGTTTTTGTTACAGGGCCGTTATGCTGCAAAAACGGCCCTGTAACAATAACGGCCGAAAACCGGCCCTGGCACAGAGCGCGGCCACACCTCCCCCTCCTCCCGGAGAGGGGGAGGGGGCCGGCCGAGCACTTTGCCAGGGCCGGTTCTGGTTCCCAGTCCGGCCCTGGTTCTCACGCACAATTTCATGCCAAAATATCCCACCAGACAGACGCACAATCTTCCATTTATAGCACTCCCACAGAGTAAAGTGATATCCTGCAGACAAGGGCCTTCGGGACCTCATCACGAGCATGAAGCTCCCGGTAGATGCAAAGACGGCACCATACTATGCATTGGGAGCCTTTTGGAATATATTGGCCACATTCATTAAATTGCATAGTCATTATAATTTAATTACTCGCTTGTTTTATACGTGTTATAAAGGTATATGAATTGCATTCTTAGCGCATAATCACTTTATTGCATGGAGTTTTATTTTAAGAGTAGCATTAGACGAACAGTTCCTTCTTAGCACTTCTGTATATTTCCTTATGTTTCAGTTAAAATTTTCATGCTAATGACTTTCACAAACAAGCTCTTGCTTGATAAACAAAACAATAATTGTTCGGTTGACGACCTGCCTTTTGTCTGTCAACCCTCAATATTCAGGATTTATAATAAAAATACAGTCTTTGTTTATAATTCAGGGTGCCTTGAAGTCCATGGGTTAACTGCTGGCTCTATGTTTGATAAGCAGAGCAAATTTTTTTTTCAGTGAAAGCTTTCTCTTGCCTGTGAACAAACAGAATAAACACTTTTATGTTTTTAATAAAAGCTGCTTCTTGCTTGTTCACCAATAGAAATACAGACACTTTTTGGGACGTATCACATAAAGCGAGCACTAGGAGTGCTAAGTTTAGACTTCGGGGCATATTCATAATGAAGGGACTGAGCGTGGCGTTAGCCCTTTTGGCTTAACACCGCCCTGCATCACTAGAAAGGCATGGCTACACTACATTTACAAGAATATGTTTCACCCTGCGCTGGTGCTAAATCCAGCTGCCTAGCACCAATGCAGGCACTCTCGCAACATTGTGCAAGGGTGCCTGTTTTGCATGAAAAGATTGGTTAGGTGCAGGAAGGTGTCCCTTCCTGCACATAAACAATCACCAATGGCGTTTTGTAACTTCAATGTGTGCTGTAAAATGCAGCACACATAGAAGTTGCAATGCTTCATTTGTTTTTTGAGATTGTTTATGTGCAGGGAGGGATAGCTTCCTGCATATACACAATCAATAGCGTTTTGCTGTTCCTATGTGTGCCGCACAATGCAGCAAACATAAAAACAGCAAAAACATTTTGCAAGGGTAAGACCAGGTTTTTTTGCTCTTAATTTTGTTGCTGCCCCATATTTATGCCAGCCTTGTAAATGCCACATCTTTGGGCTATCTAGCACCTTTAGTTGTGGAAGAGGTAGAGCAGTGGTGTTTTACCACCATAAAAAGTGCTATGGGAGCTTTAAAGTAATGTGATTCATTGGGTTGGAAAAATTGCATCAATATAGAAATATTTAAAGTAAACAACAGAACTTAACACAGTCACATACAAAAGGTAACATAGCATATTTAAAACATAAAAGGTCACTTCACAACAAAACAGAATACAACACAGAAACCACAGTACAACAAAAGAAAATTACATGACAATAATAGAGCACAGAAACAAAGCTGAATACAATGCCACCACAGTAAAGTTCCACACAACAAGTGACCACACATGTTCTAATCACATATTTCGCCTGCAGAATCCCATTTTCTAAACACAATAGTAAAAGTTGTTTAGAGTAAGCGGTGTCTTAACGTACCACCAAGGTCATGAAATAGCACCAGCCAAAAAAATGTTTTATGATGCAGACTCTTATATTACAATGCAAACAATTTCAGATGATACCTTTATAAAATAAAAGCAATCTTTTTCACTGCTGAGGGAAATGGCCGCACGGTAGCCAAGCTCTGTCGCGCCACTCCCGATCAATCCGGAATTCAACATCGTGCCCCGGCAAGTATTGCCTGCTGTGGAGCCTGGCTGACTTTGACATCTTGCCCCACGGCTGGTGAAGTACGGCCTCACTCAGAGGCGTCTGTGAGGGGAAGCAGTCAGTGCAGGGAAGATGTGAGGCCCCTCCAAGTGACATCACAGAAAGTGACTTCGCAGGACTTTTGATCTTAGTTATTTGGCATCAGTGAAGCAAACTAATGTGGATATCAGTAACATGGACAAAAGTAGAAAGAATGGAAAAACAGGTGAGCAAATAACCATGAGTGTAACACTTGCCATCTCCTTGAATGATTAGTTGGACATGCACCCAAATTGCAAAGGAACCAGAGGGTCAAGAAAACAGCAGTATACATTTCACAGCCGAATCTGAAGGAGGAACAAAACAGGATACACAAATAGAAAAAGTGCCAAATAAACACACATTAGAATGGAAGTGCACAAATCAAGTAGGGCAAGACCTACAAAATAGAGACACCTTCAGTGTAATAATCATTGTGCAATAGGTGATCGAATGGCATATGCACCATAAAGTCACAGGATCATGATCAGACACCACCACCACCACCACACTTCAACTCATACTAATGCAGACAAAGTGAGAGAAGACCTCACTGGCGGAGAAGGTGAGCAAGTAGGTGAAGAAAAAAGTAACACTACAGGACGTATCTGACTAGGAACACGTCCCTTGGTGACTCATCTTGTTCATAATTAAGGCTTCCTGTTTTCCGTTTTTACTGATTTTGACAGAAAAATACAGACAGAAAACATTTCTTTTCTCGTCTGTATTTATTTTTAAATGTGGATAAAAACAGAAATTGTGTTGCTTTTAGAGTAACTCCAAATACTGTCTGCCATGGCTGCCAGGCCTGTGGATTGATAGGTTATAGGGCTAAAACAGAAAGGAATTTTAGTAAAGAGCCTTTAACAGAAGTAGATATGCACAAGGTTAATTTTTAACATAGCATATTTCCTTTTAAGTGCATTGATTTATCTTTTGCAGCCAGTGTTTACAGCATTGAAACATGAAAGGCATTCAATTATGACAGCATATTTACTGGTTAAATAAATGTGGAAATATAGTAATTTCAGCTTAATTTTTCCACAAACCCATAGATAAATATGAATAAAATTGGCCACAAATAAATGTGGATAAATACAGACGGAAATGCCCAAAAAAATAAAAACCATAAAACCGGAAGCCCTATTCATAATGTAGCACATCTTACTGTAGAAAAACACACCTCACACCATACAAATTGTATTTGTACCTTTCACTGTAGTTATCAGAATTAAAATACACATCATACCCTGTCAAATAACCATCCATTGCAATATACTTTCTTTGGTGGAAACATCAGAAAGTGGTTACGAGAAAATGAAAGGGGTTCGGATCACACTTCTGTCACATAAAAGGCTTTTTAGAGAGTTTGGAAATGTAGTACCTGGCGAAAGGAAAAAGAAGGGGAAACTTCACAGTTCTTTAAAATACCTAAATGGACTTTATTTCTGGTGCTCCTCCCTAGTACAGAAACAGTGGAATGTTCAGCTCTGCTGGGATTTGCATGAATGTGTACCATTTGTACGATTTTCATTTAGGAACTAGCTAGCATCATCAAAGGTGGAAAGGCCCGGTGCCCCATAAATCTACACCCCGTCAGAGCTGCTCGATTTACACATTGTCTTCTCAGCATCGATCTTTAGACATTTTAACTTAAGTCAGACTCACGTGGCGTGACAGAGTTCTTCCTGAGCTAGACATCGGGGAGACAGACAGAAGCAACTACTGGTAAATTTACAAAAGAAGCTGTGTAATTATGTGGTAATATAATCCTAGGGTATGGGTTTGTATTCTTCTGTACAATAAGTGCATAAGTGGGTCATTAGATGTACTCCAGTGACTCAGTCCTTTTACCCTCGCCTCTATTCCCAAGTTTATTTCGTTTCCAAGTCTCCTGGGTGCAGAAATACTCCACTACAGAAGGAATTCCGACCTGTGCATCTAAAGCCTTCTAGTCAAGCACAAAACCAGCATTGAGATACTTATGCATGCAGATGTATCACGAGAATGGGTGTTAATTATTTGTATTTATTTAGTTCTTGTACAGTGAGATCCTGACCTAGGCCAAGAGTGCTTTATGCAGCGGTTACATGATGTTTGTGGACACCAGAGGACATTACACAAGCAGCAAAGGCAACAACATTTTTTCAAGATCTAGTCATTTTATGGAGGCTCATACCAGTGCCACGGGATCAACGATCACACAGTGTGTCATTGTGAAGGAGGGAGCCATGCGGATTTCGCCTGAGAGGGAGCTGCAGGTTTTGGGGGCAGTTCCAGAGGAAGTGCGTTCCATGGTGCTGCTTTTCTTTCATCTTGGGAGGTTAAGTCTTATTAAGTGTATAATATAATAATATAAATATAATACGATGGATTGAATGAACTGAAGCAGGTCTCTTACCTTAACCACACGGATTCAACGAGGAGGAGGACGGGGCCCCGCAACGACGTCGTCCGGCTCCTGCCTGCAGCCCTGCCTGGCCCCTGCCCATGCTGGCCGCCGCCTGATTTGAGTTAGTCAGGCAGTGTGCCAGGTCACGTATGGCGTGTCGTGTGCGCATGCTGAGTGCGTCACACTGAGCAGGGGCTGGCCATAAAATCATGTCCAGGGCCATCATTGGTAGCGATTTTGCGTGCTACCAGATTGACGGCCCTGGGACCCACTGTCACCCATGAGGAAGATTCAAGGCCGGCGACGCCGGCGTCACGTCACCACCAGGGCACGCACACCACCACCAACCAAGCTAGGTGGTGGGGGGTGCGTGCAGGCGTCTTCTTTGCGTGCGTGCGTGCGTGCGCTGTTGTTCCCAGTTCCCTGTATTGTGCAGCCTGCGGCCCGGCCCCTGCGCAACTGCTGTGCTCACTCACTGCACTGGCAGCGCTTTCCCTATCATCATTTATTTTATTTATTCCCGCAACTGCGGGGCCGGCGGCGGGGCCCCTCTGAGTGCGAGGCCCTGGGCAGCTGCCCATACTGCCCATGGCTAGGACCGGCCCTGGAAGCAGTATCCATGTGACTGGGCGGCTCCAGTGGCCCTGTGGGCGCCCGCTCCTTCCTGGGCATGTCCTCTAATCGACGCTGCGGGCCTGCGACTGAGCTGACAGAGGCTGCGCTGTGATTCCTGACATATCGGTTCCGGCTGAGAGTGTGCCGCCCCCGCTGCCATCTTTTCTGGTTGCGGCCTGATTTCCTTCTTGCCTGAGAGCCCCTGTACTTTGACAGACTTTAGCAGCTTCTGCACTTTACCATGGCGCGGGACCGGTGGAGCCCCATAGACCTTCTTCTGGAGCGCCGTGCCTGGCCCTTCCATCACATTGAGCCTCCACGGCAGGATGCCGTGCATCGCAGTTGCAGTAAGCCTGGTGATGCCACCCCATGAGGAGTGAAACCTGGTGTTGCATTAAGGGAATGAGTGGGTGTAATATAGGGCCTCCTTCGGATGGTTGGAGCGCCTGCATTATAACAGCGGCACGTGACTTGAGCCAGCATTCCCCTTGATGCCTAGGGGTGGTGTTGCAGTCTTGGGCACCCCATTCTTTCCTTGTACGCAACGGTGGGGACAGTGAACCTGTCTCACTCTGGCTTGATATCATTGCATCCCCTCAGCAAGTGGAGGCCACACAATCCTGCTGCATTACGGGTGTCGGGTGTTGTGCTTTTTGGTGCTCCTGCTAACAGTTGGTCAGGGCCCTGCCGGCGGAAACCGGCAGTCCGGTGTGGGCTTATATCCACTGCAGATAGTGGTGAGCAGGTGGCACGACTCAACCTCCTCTCCCTGGCAGATTGGGCCCACAAGTGACAGTATGGCCAGCGGACTCAGTGGTCACACTGCGGTGCAAGCGAAATTGGCCAAATTTGCGTGCCAAAAGGGCCACGAGTGGGAGCAACCTCACACTTAACAACCTGGGGAGCAGCCGGATCCTATGCTGCAGGACATATTGACTGCTATAACGATCGTGCGTACCTCACCAGAAGCCCGTATTGACACAGTCGCCACAGAGGTTTCTTTGATAAGAACGGACATGAGAAAGATGTCTGACGGCGTTAGTGCAGTTGAAGGCACCACCAAAAAACTGAAGAATGATACAGACCTCCTCAAGCATCACATGACTGAACTTGAAAATGCGCAGAAGGCACTGACCCTACAACTTGATGACTATGAAGGCCGCATGAGATGCAACAACATTCGTATCTTTGGGGTGCCGTAATGGGCTGAGGGCCAAGCAGCTGACCTCTTTGTAAAGAAATTGATTCTCCAACAGCTTGAGCCAATGGGCCTTTCCAAATGTTTTTCAATTGAGCGTGCCCATTGTGTACCTGGGGGAATACCCAAGCCTGGAGGGCCCCCTAGACCTCTTCTGGCAAGAGTGTTTAATTTTCGTGATAGAGATGCCATTCTCCAGACGGCGAGGGCCGCCGCACCACTGCTGATCGTCAACAGCAAAGTCTCCTTCTTCCCCGATTTCACTCTGCGGGTTCAGAAGCAGCAGTTTTGCTTCCTGGACGTGAAGCGTGCGCTAAGGGACCAACAAATCAAGTATGCTATGTTGTTTCCGGCCAAGTTGCGGATCGAGTCAGAGGGTAAAGTGTGGTTTTTCACTAAACCGGAGGACGCATGGGACTGGCTTGAAGGCTGGCCAACTGTTGGCAAGCATCGTCACAAGCCCGTCGGAGGCACTGGTGCTACTGGCGGGCGTCAATAGCTCCAGCGGTCTCCACCTGGCGGTGAATAAATGGCCCGGAGCCTGGAAGGATATCGGTCAGAGTTTGGCAAGTATAAGAGACTGTCTCTGGAGTAGGATGGCCCCCTGAGCACGCATTTCATAAATATAGACTGTTTTGGAAAGCATTACCTTTTGTAGGGGTTACGGCATGTCATAATCTGTATATGCATGCTTACTTTTGGTTACCGGCTTGCTGTGGGTGTGTCACTATTGTTGTATGTTTCTTGCACCAGCTCATTCATGATGTTTGAATAGTATGATAAGGGGTCAAAAGGGTGGGGTTGTTATTGCCTTTACTAACAGGTGCCTCAGGGAGTGGGGTTGCATCACGTTTCCAAATCTGTTGATGGTGGGCGACAGGCGCTCTGCAAGTTGGGGGTGGCAGGTGCTTTTGTGCCCATTATGCAGGGAGGAAGGGTGTGGGGGTGGGAGTTGAGGACTGGGAGGAGACGGGGTTTGTTTTTTGTGTTTTGTTTTTGGTACTTGTGCAATGATGCTTCTTGTTTTCCTCTACGTTGATGGGTCCACTCAATTTACGGAACTATGCATCTTCGCTGTGGCTCGGTATGTTCACATTCACATGTGGTGTTTATAGGTGTGTTCACTTGTCCGCTGGTGGATCCTGTCCCTGGACATGCTTTCTCCATTCCTTACTGCATGCCCGCCTGCCTACACTGCCACCACGGCCCTGTCCTGAGACTATCATCTGATCCTAGACATCATACTATTCACGCTCCCTTACACATATGCGAACAACACTTAGATTTAAAACTCCTTATGTGGAGCGTTAATGGCCTGGGAGACAAGATTAAGTGGGGAGTAATTCTGCAGTACCTGAAGTGGCAGGCACCAGACATAGTCCTCCTCCAGGAAACACACTTAATTGGCAACTCATGTGGGGCACTGAATAGGTGGAGATATTGTTTGGTTGGTCATTCAGGGTTCCCCTCGCGTTCACGTCGGACTGGTGTGCTCATACATAGGGGATGTCCATATATTACACGCAAGACTTGGTCGGATGACCAGGGTAGGTATGTTGCGCTCTTGGGCACTTAGGAGGGACAGACACTCAATGTAATTTCTGTCTATGCCGCCCCTGGACTACAGCGTCTTGTGTTGCGGGATGTTGGAGCACTCCTACTGGACTGGGCTGGCATAACGCATTTACAAAAGTCACGCCACTCTGATAGCCAGACATATTTGGTCATCTCAGCAACTGCCCTGGATTTGACAGGTGGGACCTGATAGGCATTTCGACAGTGAGGGATATGTGGGGGAGGGGTAAACTGGCAACATTTGCTGACATGCAGAGCAAGCATCAGCTAGCGCAGACTGAGGCTTTTAGATTTTTGCAGATTGATCATGCAGTTACAGCTGCCTTGCACAGGCATCTTCCTCTTCCTGAGTCCACTCCATTGGAGGACAGGTTGATACTTGACACTATGCCTACAAAAGCAATTTCCCTTACCTATAAGAAGTTGTTGAACAATCGTCCTGACCTCATGCTTTGTCTGCAGCAGAGTTGGAGATGGACCTGGGGGACATAGATGAGGAAGACTGACGCAACACACTGGCTTCTCCTAGAGAAGTGGCTAGCCCAATGAGACTGCGCCTGGCCCAACTGAAAATTCTCCATTGCGTGTACTTCGACGCACAGACCTTGTTTAAAATGGACCCCCTGTGCCTTCGGTGCTGTAACCAGCTGGGCACTTCTTCCATATTTTGTGGGAGTGCGACAGTACTGGGATAGGGTTACAAAGCAGATGGAGAGAGACTCTGAAGGCCTCTCCCAGTTGTGCCTCCTTAATATGTGGGACGCCACAGACCTCACGCAAACTGAACAGACATGGGCCTCAATGGGGTGGGTCATTGCGAAATGCAACATTGAGCAGAGATGGGGGTGGGAGCTGCCCCATGCTTGCATGCTTTCGTTATTGATATGGATAGGGCAATGATTGCCGAAAAGGATGTGTTCAAGCACAAACGGTGTCCTAAGAAAGGGGATCATAAGTGGGGGAGGTGGAATAAATACAGAGGTGACATATGTGTATCTCCATCCATTGAGTTACAGTGTGGTGGGTCATTGCGAAACACAACATTGAGCAGAGATGTGGGTGGGAACTGCCCCATGCTTGCATGCTTTCGTTATTGATATGGATAGGGCAATGATTGCCGAGAAGGATGTGTTCAAGCACAAACGGTGTCCTAAGAAAGGGGATCATAAGTGGGGGAGGTGGAATAAATACAGAGGTGACATATGTGTATCTCCATCCATTGAGTTACAGTGTGACAGACATCAAATGTTGGATGTGTCTGGGCTTGATACCAATGCCCCCGCCCTAGACAGAACAAGATGCATGCTCGATCGCAAGATGCCGAGTGGTGTGTGTGCGTAATCTGCACGCTACTTCTTGATGTTTAAAGATTATGGTGGTCATTATGATAATATGGGGCAGTGAACCGTGCTTATCATGCACTCTCTATGTTGCAAAGAGTAAATCTGTACTGAGGACCCAATTTTTGTTTTATCATTGCCTTGTGCCTTTTCTTTTATATCCTCAATAAAAATTGTTAAAAAAAAGAAAGATTTCAGATCTTAATCATCACAATCTAGAAGGATTTCTATGTGTCCTGTCCAGCGTACAGACAAGCAGGCCAGCAAAATTGTGCCAACCTACAGAGATGCACACCTCACACCTGGTATGTCTGATGAAGAAAAGTAAGACTGTGTGTAGTATTGCATTAACTTGTTTGCTCTCATGTTAGTTTGGCTCCATGGTTACAGAATGTACATGTTTGAACTGACAGGGACAGTTTGCCATTCCCTGGAAGCTCTGGAGACGAACGGTCAATAAACTTAAGATTTCTTCCACTTACCTTGTGTAAAGTGGTCACTTCAAGTTTACGACGAGTTGGACGTCCGTTCTGTGTCCCCACGCACGTGTTTACCTGTGGCTGTTTGGTCCAGAAGTGTGAAGTGCTTCACAAAACCTTTTGGATCTGTTTTCCTGCTTGCTCGTGATTCTGGCTTGGATGTATAAGGTGTTCTGGCATTGGGAATTGCCACGAATGTGCCGTTGAGACATCCTGTCTCGCCATATTTTGTGGTGGATTTTCAAAATTTTGGCACTTAACCATTTATTGCCCAAGTGCTCCTGGCTTCCAGTCAGACATGTCTGTGAATTGAGACACTGTCTGTGCGCCTCCAATCCTGCCTGTCACTGGATTACACAGTGTTCTGAGTAAGCGAGTTCTCTTGCCTTTGCAGTGTTAGTTTGAGCCTGTGTGTGAGTAGGGGATTTCGCAGGACTCTTCAGTGGTCCGCATTCCGCAGATGTCGTGCTCCTTCTGATGACGTGTTAGAACAAAGCTGGTGTGATGCGTGCTGTCAGCTATGGTGTCAGCTGCGGTGTCGCACATATTTGGAATTCCTGACTGTGGGCGGTACAATCGGTGAACGTGCTGAGGTACAGAGGCACACAGGGAGTCTTCATGGTCACGCCTTTGATTGTTTAGACGTTTTCACTTCTCTGTGGCCTATTCAAGACGATTTGGGTTTCCGGCACAAGCGTTTCAATTTATTGGTGAGCTCAATATTTTTTTTTATTAACTTTTGGAACTTTTATCTTGTCGTGTGGATATCGTGGCAAGGGTTGTTCGAGACTTTGGTTCTATCATTAACATCCTTATGTATGGAACAGTTTTTTAATCGTTTTCCTCCTGCTGAAGAGTTTGTGACGTTTGGGCACTAGGTTGACTGTGCTGTTTTAAAAACAGGGGGGCATATTACCAAGCAATAGCGATAATTATCGCTATTGCTTGGTTAGAGACAAAAATTTACAGCTGAGCTGCCGCGATTTTTATCGCAAAATAAACCTTGGTATTACCAAGGTTTATCGCAAATGCGATAAAAATCGCCCGCAATGCATGAATATCGCTGAAAAGTCAGCGATATTCATACATTACCGAGCTAATGCTCTTAGCCATGTTATCCACCTCCCATTGGATAACATGGCTAAGAACTTCACAGGGCAGGTGTTAACTTTTGGAGATATTCGCGCTTAGCGCGAATATCTCCAAAAGTTGGTAATAGGAGATAGCGATGTTAGCGACTGATTACAGTCGCTAACATCTTGGCACGAACACTTTGCATGTCATTAGTGATAAATATCACTGACATGCAAAGTGGGGCCCAAGATGGTCGCTATCTCCTACTAGCTGTCGCTAACTGGTGTTAGAGACAGCTAGGTAATAGGGAGATAATTTTATCTCCGCTTTCTTGGCTTTTAAAGCCAAAAAAGCGGAGATAAACCCCCTTGATAATATGCCCCAGTGGTTCTTTGTTTGTTAATTCTTTACTAAAGAAGATATTTTCACATTGATCCTAGTATTGGGTCAACATTTAGGTCTGTGCTGTTTATAAATTTGGTTTATTTTATTTTCTTCATCTCCTTTGAGGAAAAGCCAGTAAGCTCATCTACAATGTTCATGTTGGTGTATTTTACTATTGTGTTTCACTATTAACGTTTTGTCTCTAGTGTGCCCATACTAGTTTTACTTTTAAAACTCAATATGCAAAGTGAGTGTGAGAAGTTGGCCTGGTATATAATGCTCACTAATTCTAGTGATCACTTTGTACCATGCCAAGCAACCCTTATGATGATGGTTGTAATTCAACCTAGTAGACCAGTTATCCTAGTGGTAACGTGGACAAAGCAGTCTTAGGCTAAACTCTGAAAGGCATGTGAAGCCAGCTGTTATACCATACACAACCCCCTTGAATACCAAATGAAAGGGACACCACACAGATATATATTGAAAATATATATTGATTTATTAACTATTAAAATCCCCTGGACTCTTTATGAGCACAGAAGCACAAGCGTTAAATCACAAGACAGTTTAAAATACACAAAAGTTGCACAATATGGATGAGCCCTAGGGGCCACCTAAACCATATACTAAGAAAGTGGTATAAGAGATACCAGGAGGAAAGTGAAGAGGCCTAGGGCCTTTGGAATCGCTGGAGCTATTCGAGACTGGAGTTAACTAAGTCGGGAAAGGCCCACGGGACTCGGGTGCAGTGTTCAAAGTGCACGCACTTCTCAATACAAAGTCTATGGTGCGTAAAAAGCACAAAGTTAGAAAGTTAGGAACCTTCCGAGTGACCTACGGAGCTGAAACTTAAAACACAGGCCCTTGGGATGTGTACCAGTGCAGGAGCACCGGCGGAGCTGAGTTACCTCACCCACAGGAAGCGGGTGCACAGGGTCGAAGATGTGTCGGGTTTCGTCACGCTGGTCGATGGTGCTTGGAGCTGAAGATGCTGCAGGCGGCTCGATGAGAAGAGTTCCGGTGGATCCAAGGGTGGATCTGAAGATGTGAAGACCTGAAAGCAGAGGGGACAATGTTCAAAGTCACTAGCCAGTGACTACCGTGGAACCAGATTGGAACCAGGCGATGTCGGGTGCAAACAGGCGTTGTCGGGTAGCTTCTTTCTGCAGCCACGTGGATACCCGGGGTCGAGGACGTCCAAGAGTCGGTCACGAGCTGTCCCACGTAGGCTTCTCGCTGTTGGCGGTGTCGGCGACCTGATCGGAGCAAACAGGCCTTGACAAATGCAAGCCACGCAGAAGTTGAAAGATGCTGTTCACTCGGACCAGCAAGGTCAGAGCGGGTGCTCCTTTTCACAGGAGCTTGGGTAGGTCTGGAGCAACCAGACCTGCTGTTTAAATCTTCGGGTTCGTCGCCAAGATGGCCGCTGACCACGTGGCTAGTGGCCGGGATGGCGCGTCGAGTGGCACAATGCAAAAGGGCCCCACGCAGATCGTGGAGATGCTGGAGGGCTGATCTTCAGTGCAAGGGCTGCTCGGTGGTGGGGGTTCTTAATCCCCAAAGCACAACGTCGAGGGTGCCTCAGAAGCTGCGCAGTCAGCTTTTCGAGTATCTTTCAAGAGGTCCGGTCCCACGTCACTCGGTGCCTCCATGGGTCCCTTCTTCGCAGGGACTGTGGATCGGGCTCTGAGAGGTCTGGGAATCTGGTTCTTGTCGGGCTCTGGGCTCGGTCTCCGGCGGGAGGCGGCGGCAAAGCAGACGTCGAGTTGCTGGTTGGTACCTGTGTTCACAGGGTGGCCACTCCTAGGCCACAAGGGAGATTCTCTTCAGTCTTCTGTGCAGCAGAATGTCGAAGTCCAGTCTTCTTCTTGTTTAAAGTTGATTTCGGGATGATCTGCCGTGCAATGGCACTGCTCCCCCTCTTATTCCCAAACTGGGGGTGGATCACCTACTAGGTCCCTCCTCTGGGAGGAACCAGGAAGGGGGGCGGTTACACCCCCTTTCCTTTGTCCAGCTCCGCGCCAGGACTGGGGCTGGAAGGCCCCAGAACCGGTTTGGGCTGGCCTATGCACGGGGACACCTTGTGTGCCCCGGGCATGTCTGATTCTATTCAGCCCTGTCCTACCCAATACACAAAATCCTGTCTGGGGTGGTGCTCGCACCTCCCAAGGCAGGAAACCCTTTGTCCAGGCCACCATCTGCCGAGTTTCGGTCAGCAGCAGGAGGCCAGACTTGTGTCTGTGGTGGCAGCGTCCATTTTGTGAAGCTGAGGCTCTGTTTAACTTTAACCGGGGTTAAGGCTACACACATGTCGTGTCCCTCTAGAAGGGTGGAATGCTATCCCCGTCGCCAGAATTGGCGAGGGGATAGTATTCCAATTCGTATGACACCTTACTCGACATGTTTTGATAAAGCCAAACCAAAGATAGCATTTAACCGCGAGGATTATAATGCACTTAAGAGTATATGGTATGGCAATATCCCGGAACAGCTTAGGGAGTTGTTCCCGACAGCTGCAGACAGGCTCAGCTCATGCTAGAGCACCATCTCACATATTTCCAAGCACTCTGCCTCCAGGATTGATGAGGCCTTCCATAGGAGTGGCTGATAGGAACATATGTGTCCAGTTTAGGGTTAGGCACAGACATACTGTACCTAAGTAAGAGGTGGTTACACCGACTTACCCCAGCTGAGTGATCAGCCAGTTGTGTCAAATATGGAGGCCAGGCCAGGGGTGGCACAATACGTGCTGCAGCCCTTGGTAGGCCTTGGATACACCTATGCCCTGGGCACCTAGGGTGCACTATTACAGGGGCTCATAAGGTGAACCAGTTCCAATTCGTAATGCACCTAGAGTGCATTGGCAGTAATTTAGAGAGAGAACAGCAGGCTGTGGGTCTGATTAGCAGGCCCACAGCCACATTAAGTCAGAAACCAGTGAGGCAAAAAGCAAAAATTTGGGGTGACCATAGGATAGCAGACCCTACTCTCCTACATAACCCCCCCCAAACGCAGGGACATTAGACTAACCTTGACCAGTTGTGTCTTCATGTTCTAAGTGGAAGTACCTGGAGAGACCATCTGCGTTGCCATGGTCAGTCCCTGGGCGGTGCTCCACTGTAAAGTCCATCCCCTGTAGGGAAATGGACCACCTGAGTAGTTTGGGGTTTTCACCCTTCATCTGATTAAGCCATAGGAGGGGCTTATGGTCGGTCTGAATCTTGAAGTGAGTGCCAAATAAGTATGGTCTCAACTTCTTCAGGGCCCACACCACAGCAAAGGCCTCCCTCTCTATAGCTGACCAACGTTTCTCTCTGGGGGTCAGCCTTCTGCTAATGAAAGCAATGGGCTGGTCCTGGCCATCTACATTAAGCTGTGAAAGCACTGCTCCCACTCCCAACTCAGAAGCATCTGTTTGGACAATGAACTCTCTTGAGTAGTCAGGACTCTTCAGGATAGGTGCAGAGCACATGGCCTTCTTCAGGTCATCAAATGCCTTTTGACAGATTTCTGTCCACTGAACCTTTTTGGGCATCTTCTTGGATGTCAGATCATTAAGAGGAGTCACAATGGACCCATAGTTCTTAACAAACTTCCTGTAGTACCCAGTCAGGCCCAAGAAAGCTCTGACCTGAGTCTGGGTAGTTGGAGGGGACCAGTCCTTGATGGTCTGGATCTTACTCTCCAGTGGTTGAACTTGGCCTCCACCTACAAGGTGGCCCAGGTATACAACCTTGCTCTGCCCTATCTGGCACTTTGTTGCCTTGATAGTGAGGCCTGCCTTCTGCAGAGCCTCAAGCACTTCCTTCAGGTGGATCAGGTGATCCTCCCAGGTGGAGCTAAAGACAGCAATATCGTCCAGATAAGCTGCACAAAAGTCATCCAACCCAGTGAGGACTTGGTTCACCAACCTTTGGAAGGTGGCAGGTGCATTTTTCAAACCAAAGGGCATCACCACAAACTGATAATGCCCACTAGGGGTAGAAAATGCTGTCTTGGCTTTAGACTCCTCAGCTAACCTGATTTGCCAGTAGCCAGCTGTCAAGTCAAATGTGCTCAAATATTTGGCAGAAGCCAACTTGTCAATGAGCTCATCTGCCCTTGGAATAGGGTGTGCATCTGTCCTGGTGACAGCATTGAGTCCTCTGTAATCCACACAGAACCTCATCTCTCTCTTGCCATCTTTGGTGTGAGGTTTGGGGACCAGAACCACTGGGCTAGCCCAGGGGCTCTCTGAAGGCTCAATGACACCTAATTCCAGCATCTTTTGCACCTCAGTCTTTATACAGTCCCTGACGGGGTCAGGTTGCCTGTAAATTTTGCTCTTTACAGGAAGACTGTCACCAGTGTCCACCACATGTGTACACCAGTTAGTCTGACTGGGTGTCAAGGAGAACATATGCCTGTATGCCTGTAGAACTTGTCTGCAGTCATGTTGCTGATGTTCAGTGAGGCTGCCACCTAAGGCCACACCATCAACTGAGCCATCCTCAGGGTTCTGAGTGAGCAGGTCTGGGAGAGGGTCACTCTCTTCCTCCTGTCCCTCACCTGTAGCCATGAGCAAGCCCATGTCTGCCCTGCTGACATATGCCTTCAATCTGTTCACATGGAGCACCCTGTGGGGGCTCCTGGGAGTTCCTAGGTCCACCAAGTAGGTAACCTCTCCCTTCTTTTCCAGAATTGTATGGGGTCCAGACCATTTGTCTTGGAGTGCTGCTGGGGCCACTGGCTCCAACACCCATACCTTCTGTCCAGGCTGAAATTCAACAAGGACAGCCTTTTGGTCATGCCAAGCTTTTTGTAATTCTTGGCTAGCCTCAAGGTTTTTGGATGCCTTTTCCATGTACTCTGCCATCCTGGAGCGGAGACCAAGTACATAGTCCACTATGTCCTGTTTAGGCTTTTTGAGAGGTAACTCCCATCCTTCCTTCACAAGACACAGGGGTCCTCTTACAGGGTGCCCAAACAACAATTCAAAGGGGCTGAAGCCAACCCCCTTTTGAGGGACCTCTCTGTAAGCGAACAAAAGGCAGGGCAGAAGGATGTCCCATCTTCGCCTGAGCTTTTCAGGTAATCCTTTAATCATGCCCTTTAGGGTCTTGTTAAATCTCTCAACAAGCCCATTGCATTGTGGGTGATAAGGAGTGGTGAACTTGTAGTTTACACCACATTCCTTCCACATAGCTGTCAAATATCCAGACATGAAGTTGGTATCTCTATCTGATATTACCTCCTTAGGAAACCCTACTCTGGAGAAAACTCCAAGTAAGGCCCTGGCCACAACAGGAGCTGTTGTGGTCCTAAGGGGAATTGCCTCTGGGTACCTGGTGGCATGATCCACTACCACCAGTATGAATCTGTGCCCAGATGCTGTAGGGGGATCCATTGGACCAACAATATCAATCCCCACTCTCTCAAAGGGGACCCCCACCACAGGTAGTGGTATCAGGGGGGCCTTTGTTGTTCCACCTGCTTTACCACTGGCTTGGCAGGTTTCACAGGAGCGACAAAACTCCTTGGTGTCTTCAGACATGTGAGGCCAGTGAAAGTGAGGGACAAGCCTGTCCCAAGTCTTGTTCTGGCCTAGGTGTCCTGCTAAAGGAATATCATGGGCCAAGGTGAGTAGGAAGCCCCTAAATTGCAGAGGTATAACCAACCTCCTGGTAGCACCAGGCTTGGGGTCTCTAGCCTCTGAATAAAGGAGTCCATTGTCCCAATATACTTTATGGGCACCTTGAGCATTCCCAGCAGCCTCAGCAGCAGCCTGCTGTCTGAGGGGTTCAAGAGAAGGACAGGTTAACTGAGCCTGCCCCAAGTCTGCCCTAGAAGGTCCCCCTGTCCCCAGAAACTCAACCTGATCAGGTTCCAGTTCTTCAGGGACAGTTCCTTCAGGGGTCTCAAGATCAGTTTCCTGTGAAGCCTGATCCTCACTTGTAGGCAGTTGGGAAGGCGCAGCCTTAACCCTCCTGTTCTTCTTCTTGGGAGGTACTTGGTCCATTGTTCCAGGATCCAAGACCTGAGGTTCAGAGAGGCACTTTTTGGCCTGTGACCTGGTCACAGCAAGGACATGTGATGATATCCCTAACATCTCTGCATGAGTCCTGTACTCAACTTCTGACCATAGAGAGTTCTCCAGGTCATTGCCCAACAAACATTCTACTGGGAGATCAGCACTAACCACAACTTTCTTTAGGCCAGTTACCCCTCCCCAGGAAAAGTTAACAAGTGCCACACTATGTGTAGTAGTGACATTGCTGGCATTGGTCACCAGGTAATCATCGCCTGGCATGTATTGTCCAGGGTCCACAAAGTTAGGTGTCACCATAGTGACACTGGCACATGTGTCCCTGTAAGCTTGAGCCACTTTGTTGTTAATCAAAGGTGTCTGTCTGTATTTGCCCAGGTTACTGGGACTTATGTCAGGGGTCAAATCTATGTCCCCTTCACAAACCAGAACAGCCTGTGTAAGGGTTCTGACTAGGTCAGAATCTCCTTCAGTTCCCAAAGTGATTCCCACTAATCCCTTGGCTTGAGGACCAACACTGCTAACTGTACTAGTGGGTGCAGGTGCCTTAGGGGCTGCAGTGCTGGGGGCTCCACCCTTTTTACACTCACTTGTCCAGTGAGAGGTGTTCTTACAAGTTTTACACCAGGGTTTCTTCTGACCTTCTTTCTTCTTCTTCTTGGAAGTTTGGGACCCACCCTCTGTCTCAGTTTGGGGCCCTGTTGAAGACTTCTGGTCTTTAGCTTTCTGCTCCCCACCCTTCTGGTCTGTTTTCTTCTGGTCACCACCCTGGTTCTGGTTCTGGTTCTTTTGCTTAACTCTGGTTCTTACCCATTTATCTGCCCTCTTTCCCAATTCTTGGGGAGAGGTCAAATCTGAGTCAACCAAATGTTGATGCAACTGCTGGTTCTGACAATTATTTAAAATTTGTTCTCTCATCAGCAAATTATACAATCCTTCATAGTCTGTAACCTTGCTTCCCAGCAACCATCCCTCCAGAGCCTTAGTGGCACACTCAACAAATTCAGACCAGTCCTGAGTCTGTGTCTTCTGGGTATCTCTGAACATTAACCTGTACTGTTCAGTGGTTAAGCCTAACCCATCAATCAGAGCACTCTTCAGGACCAGGTAGTTTCTAGAATCCCCATCACTAACTGTGAGGAGTCTGTCTCGGCCTCTACCTTCAAAGGAGAGCCACAAGATTGCTGCCCACTGCTCCTGAGGGATCTGCTGTACTCTGCAGGCTCTCTCCATTGCAGTAATCCATTTATGGATATCATCCCCAGCTTTGTAGGGGGGCACAATCTTACTCAGGTTTCTATTATCAAAAGACCTGTCTTTATCCTTGTGGATATTGCTGCCACCAGTGGGTTCTATTACCCCACTCTCTCTAGGCTGTCTTGCTCTAGCAAGTTTCTCTTGGGCCAGGGCAATCTCTAACTCTTGTCTCTGGACTCTCAATTCAGCCTCTCTAATTTGAGATTCTCTCAATTTGGTCTCATGTTCCCTTCTCTGAGGGCTAGTCATCCTCCTTCTGGAGTGACCATGAGAACCTCTAGAAGCATAGGAGTTGTCAGAGTCACCTGAGTGAATCCTTCTCCTCCTAGGCTCCTGGTTAAGTCCACCTGGGGGTCTGAATGGGTTGTTACCTGATTCATTCCCAAGTTGACTTAAGTTAGCCTGGTTCAGCCTATTGACCAGCACCTGACTATCTCTGTCATCATCTGACTCACTGCTTTCCACCTCCCCCTCCTCTTCTTCTTCCTCTTCCTCTACATCTACTTGAGGAGCTCCAGTGGTAGAGGCTTCCTCATCTACCAGGATGATAGGGGCAGGGGTGTCTACAGTGTCATCCTCTGAGGGATGGCCTCCTTCAGCATTCCCTGTGGGGTTTGCTTTAGAGGTCTTTAGAGCCTCAGACTGATCCAAGAGCTCTCTTAGGTGGTCTGTAGTAGGGGAAGGCCCTGTCTTCAGACCCCTTAAGACACAAAGCTGTCTTAATTCCTTAAAGGGAAAAATAGCAAACTGGGATGGTGCCCTTGGAGGGTCACTCTCAACAGGAGTAAGTCCACTGGACCCCTCTGTTCCAGACATTGCTCTAGTGTGGGTGGATGTGTTGCAATCTACCTACACTGGTGTTTACCTACTAAACCTATCTAGTAGTTGTAGCTAGGGTGTGCTACTCCCTTTGCTCTACAACAACTAAGTTCAGTAGAACTTAAGTATACTAGTCTTGTTTTATATGTACCTAGCAGGTACCTGTATGATCTTTCAAATGATAATCTCAAAGATTGTAATGGTAAAACAACAGCAAGCTCAGATCCCAATCCGCTGCTCACCAATGTGAGAAGTTGGCCTGGTATATAATGCTCACTAATTCTAGTGATCACTTTGTACCATGCCAAGCAACCCTTATGATGATGGTTGTAATTCAACCTAGTAGACCAGTTATCCTAGTGGTAACGTGGACAAAGCAGTCTTAGGCTAAACTCTGAAAGGCATGTGAAGCCAGCTGTTATACCATACACAACCCCCTTGAATACCAAATGAAAGGGACACCACACAGATATATATTGAAAATATATATTGATTTATTAACTATTAAAATCCCCTGGACTCTTTATGAGCACAGAAGCACAAGCGTTAAATCACAAGACAGTTTAAAATACACAAAAGTTGCACAATATGGATGAGCCCTAGGGGCCACCTAAACCATATACTAAGAAAGTGGTATAAGAGATACCAGGAGGAAAGTGAAGAGGCCTAGGGCCTTGGGAATCGCTGGAGCTATTCGAGACTGGAGTTAACTAAGTCGGGAAAGGCCCACGGGACTCGGGTGCAGTGTTCAAAGTGCACGCACTTCTCAATACAAAGTCTATGGTGCATAAAAAGCACAAAGTTAGAAAGTTAGGAACCTTCCGAGTGACCTACGGAGCTGAAACTTAAAACACAGGCCCTTGGGATGTGTACCAGTGCAGGAGCACCGGCGGAGCTGAGTTACCTCACCCACAGGAAGCGGGTGCACAGGGTCGAAGATGTGTCGGGTTTCGTCACGCTGGTCGATGGTGCTTGGAGCTGAAGATGCTGCAGGCGGCTCGATGAGAAGAGTTCCGGTGGATCCAAGGGTGGATCTGAAGATGTGAAGACCTGAAAGCAGAGGGGACAATGTTCAAAGTCACTAGCCAGTGACTACCGTGGAACCAGATTGGAACCAGGCGATGTCGGGTGCAAACAGGCGTTGTCGGGTAGCTTCTTTCTGCAGCCACGTGGATACCCAGGGTCGAGGACGTCCAGGAGTCGGTCACGAGCTGTCCCACATAGGCTTCTCGCTGTTGGCGGTGTCGGCGACCTGATCGGAGCAAACAGGCCTTGACAAATGCAAGCCACGCAGAAGTTGAAAGATGCTGTTCACTCGGACCAGCAAGGTCAGAGCGGGTGCTCCTTTTCACAGGAGCTTGGGTAGGTCTGGAGCAACCAGACCTGCTGTTTAAATCTTCGGGTTCGTCGCCAAGATGGCCGCTGACCACGTGGCTAGTGGCCGGGATGGCGCGTCGAGTGGCACAATGCAAAAGGGCCCCACGCAGATTGTGGAGATGCTGGAGGGCTGATCTTCGGTGCAAGGGCTGCTCGGTGGTGGGGGTTCTCAATCCCCAAAGCACAACGTCGAGGGTGCCTCAGAAGCTGCGCAGTCAGCTTTTTGAGTGTCTTTCAAGAGGTCCGGTCCCACGTCACTCGGTGCCTCCATGGGTCCCTTCTTCGCAGGGACTGTGGATCGGGCTCTGAGAGGTCTGGGAATCTGGTTCTTGTCGGGCTCTGGGCTCGGTCTCCGGCGGGAGGCGGCGGCAAAGCAGACGTCGAGTTGCTGGTTGGTACCTGTGTTCACAGGGTGGCCACTCCTAGGCCACAAGGGAGATTCTCTTCAGTCTTCTGTGCAGCAGAATGTCGAAGTCCAGTCTTCTTCTTGTTTAAAGTTGATTTCGGGATGATCTGCCGTGCAATGGCACTGCTCCCCCTCTTATTCCCAAACTGGGGGTGGATCACCTACTAGGTCCCTCCTCTGGGAGGAACCAGGAAGGGGGGCGGTTACACCCCCTTTCCTTTGTCCAGCTCCGCGCCAGGACTGGGGCTGGAAGGCCCCAGAACCGGTTTGGGCTGGCCTATGCACGGGGACACCTTGTGTGCCCCGGGCATGTCTGATTCTATTCAGCCCTGTCCTACCCAATACACAAAATCCTGTCTGGGGTGGTGCTCGCACCTCCCAAGGCAGGAAACCCTTTGTCCAGGCCACCATCTGCCGAGTTTCGGTCAGCAGCAGGAGGCCAGACTTGTGTCTGTGGTGGCAGCGTCCATTTTGTGAAGCTGAGGCTCTGTTTAACTTTAACCGGGGTTAAGGCTACACACATGTCGTGTCCCTCTAGAAGGGTGGAATGCTATCCCCGTCGCCAGAATTGGCGAGGGGATAGTATTCCAATTCGTATGACACCTTACTCGACATGTTTTGATAAAGCCAAACCAAAGATAGCATTTAACCGCGAGGATTATAATGCACTTAAGAGTATATGGTATGGCAATATCCCGGAACAGCTTAGGGAGTTGTTCCCGACAGCTGCAGACAGGCTCAGCTCATGCTAGAGCACCATCTCACATATTTCCAAGCACTCTGCCTCCAGGATTGATGAGGCCTTCCATAGGAGTGGCTGATAGGAACATATGTGTCCAGTTTAGGGTTAGGCACAGACATACTGTACCTAAGTAAGAGGTGGTTACACCGACTTACCCCAGCTGAGTGATCAGCCAGTTGTGTCAAATATGGAGGCCAGGCCAGGGGTGGCACAATACGTGCTGCAGCCCTTGGTAGGCCTTGGATACACCTATGCCCTGGGCACCTAGGGTGCACTATTACAGGGGCTCATAAGGTGAACCAGTTCCAATTCGTAATGCACCTAGAGTGCATTGGCAGTAATTTAGAGAGAGAACAGCAGGCTGTGGGTCTGATTAGCAGGCCCACAGCCACATTAAGTCAGAAACCAGTGAGGCAAAAAGCAAAAATTTGGGGTGACCATAGGATAGCAGACCCTACTCTCCTACAGTGAGCATAAGCACAATAGATTTCTGATCAATATATCTGAGAAAAAATTGGTCAACACACGAATCTATGTCTGAAATGTGCTTTCCCTTCACATTTTCCCAACTCTCGGTTGTGCCCTGCAAGGAATGCTGCTTGTTTCAAGTGTGGCAGACAAGGACATTTTCTAAAGTATGTAAATCCAGAGGCAATGTTAATGTTGATGAGGAAAATGTGACATGTCAAGGTAGGTTGTCAGTTCCAAGAGTCATTTAATGTTAGTTTCAAGGTTGATTGTGACAACTGTGTGGATCCTATCCTGGAGGTGATTGTTGATGGGAAATCCATTTGGTTGCTAGTAGATTCTGGAGCTCGTATGACCATGATTACTAATGAGTTGTTTGATTGCAATTGGACAGAAAAACAACTAGAACCTCCTGACAAAAATCCTGTTTCTTTTGAGGGCAGAAGGATTGAATTGGAAGGATTTTTCGAAAAAAGGTTGATTTTCAGGGAGAGATGCATTAGTGGAAAGGTGGGGGGCGCTAGGTGGCGTGCACACAAGATGGCCGCACAAGTGTGAGGCTCCTGCAGCCCGGTGTCTACATCCTGGCATTTATGCTGCTTAATAGCTTGTTAAGTGCCTGTAAAGCTGCCAAATGAAAGATTTAGGCTCCCAGCAGACTCGCTGAAAAGTCCAGGAGAATCGAAATAAGCCTGCTCATGGTGTTGCAGTGTGAAGATTTGGCCGGAGTGCTATGCGGTACTGAGTGGGAGTTCGGAGCGGCCGCTGTGACTAACTGAGGCCCCGGCTGCGCTCGAGACATACAGGCCGTGTGACGTGGCATGTGTGGCAGACGCGGGGACATCGCCCCTGAGCCCTGCACAGAGATCGGGACTGTGAGGCGTTTGTTGGCGGCGGGCACCGGTGGGCAGCGGTCGGGGGCCGACAGCGCTGCCAGTGCGGAGAAAGAAGATTGTAGGTGATAGGAGGGACAGTTTGTAGGCGGCAGCAGACCTGGGGCTTCTTGGCGGCGGAGGACTGTGCTTCTGCCGCCAGCGTGTAAAGAGCCCGGCACTCGAGTTCTGTCTGGAGAGTCTGCCCTGCCCTGGCTGCCTGTTGAAGTCAGCATACGGTGCCACACCTCAATGAGACTGTGCTGCCTGAAACCCCTGAGAGCACTGCCGCAGGCCCCCGCTGACCACTCGAGGAACTGAGAGTCACTACCTGATTTGACTGCTAATTGTGACCCCTGCTGAGGTGTGGAGGGGGACTGGAACCTTTTCAGCACGACTCCGCTTCACTGGGAGACTGTACACTGCTGGGTCTCCTGGGATTTATTCCGTGAACTGTGTCACTGCCCCGCACTTAGTTTAATTCTTGGCGCACAGGCAATTTGAGGTAAATAGAAGTCTCAGTATTGGCTTTCTTGTTGTTTTGTTGGTGGGTCTCCTGGGTTGGCGCCATTTTGTTTTGGGAGACTACTGGCCACCATATTGTGGAGAGGAGGAGCGGAAAGACTGCTCAGCAGCCCTGTAGGCACCTGCTTCTCTCGTGGCCAGGGAAGCTTACCTCTGAATGAGACATTGTTCTGGGAGGGGAGCCCGTTGAAGCATTGGTTGCTAGTGGGGGATGCCTAGACCCTTCCCATGATGGAGAACTGCACGGCTGTTTGGAACTTGGCATTATAAATGACTGATATTACACCATTGCGCTGCCGCTCTGTGAGATCGCTATATTTGGTGTGACTACATGCGACACCCTGAGGCTGCCCCTGCTGCTCTCTGCTGCATTTGTGAAATCCGCCCTGGTGGCACCGGTTGGGCCCCCCTGTGCTTTGCGGCCTAGTCTGTGTACATAGGCCATAAGCGGTTGGGCCCTGTCGGCGTGGTTGCTGACTGCCACAGGCCAAGCTGCGCCACCAGCTGGAGGACAGCGTGTAAGCGGTCAGTGGTACACTTGGCCGCGCCCACCTCAACACCACCATGGGAAAACCAGGCACTAGGCAACCAAAATTGAACATTGAGGCTGCGAAAGAAGCACCCGGAATGTGGAGGATAACCATGATCTTGACTGAGGGGGGGAGGCACAGGGAGGTGCTGTCACGTAAGCTACTGACAGTCAGAGCATCCTGCAGGAGGTCAGGCAAGGATTCGCCACTATCGTGGATAAAGTTGATCGTATGTCATTGCGCATGGACGCCATAGCACACAAGCTGGGGGGACATGAGGACCGTATTGAGGAAACGGAGCAGCGCATCTCTGACGCAGAGGACACGACATCCAGGAATACCATGCAACTTGCTCACATAGACAAACTCCTGAAACTAATCGCAGCAAAGAACGAAGACTAAGAAGCGTGCAGTAGGCGCAATAACATTCGCGTGCTTGGAATTCCAGAATCAACCAAAACTGGAAAAATGGAAGAATATGTTGAAAAAATGCTGGTGGCTGCTATTGGTGCTGAATCATTTTCAAGCCAGTTTATTGTGGCAGGAGGTCAGGCAAGGATTCGCCACTATCGTGGATAAAGTTGATCATTTGTCGTTGCGCATGGACGCCATAGCACACAAGCTGGAGGGACATGAGGACCGTATTGAGGAAACGGAGCAGCGCATCTCTGACGCAGAGGACACGACATCCAGGAATACCATGCAACTTGCTCACATGGACAAACTCCTGAAACTAATCACAGCAAAGAACGAATACTTAGAAGCGCGCAGTAGGCGCAATAACATTCGCGTGCTTGGAATTCCAGAATCAACCAAAACTGGAAAAATGGAAGAATATGTTGAAAAAATGCTGGTGGCTGCTATTGGTGCTGAATCATTTTCAAGCCAGTTTATTGTGGAGCGGGCCCACAGATCCCTTGGGCCATGCTTGCCGCCGGGTAGTACTCCGCATCCCGTAATAGCAAGACTTTTGAACTATAGGGATCGGGATGTGGCGTTACGTGCAGCAAGAAGTAAGCAGACCCTTTCATATGACGGGAATACGTTTTCCATCTACCTGGATTTCACGCCTATAGTACAGGAAGAGAGACATATGTTTCTGGATGTCAAAAACAAACTGAGAAATGCACAAATTGATTATGCGCTACTATACCCAGCGCGTCTCAGGATTACACATCAGGGCAGGCAGCGGTTCTTCACCACGCCGCAGCAGGTGGAGGATTTTCTCAAACATATACGGCGAACGAACCGCACTGAAGGAGACATGGTGGCATCACAACAATCTGCGTCTTCTGGTGCAGAAGATGATTCGCAATACGACAGTCCTCACTGTCTATACTCACTTTAACAATGAGTCATGACGTGTTGCTTGTTGGGTGGTAGATAATGCACGAAAGGGACACAAAATATATTTGTATGTTGGGCTACATTGAGATATATATATTCTACACACCGGGCACCCTCTTCCCTCCAGAGCCCGGATGTTCCAACTACGAAGGCCTCAGTGGGCGAGGGGTATCTGTGTTGGTACCTAGATATGGCCCCCAATGGGAATCCCCTGGGATTGTCTACTGCATGCTATTTGCAGGGATCGGGATGCGGCCTTACATGCAGCAAGAAGTAAGCAGACCCTGTCATATGACAGGAATACAATTTCCATCTACCCGGTTTTCGCACCTATAGTACAGGAAGAGAGACGTACGTTTCTGGACTTCAAAAACAAACTGAGAAATGCACAAATTGATTATGCACTACTAGAGCCGGCGCGTCTCAGGATTACACATCAGGGCAGGCAAGGGTTATTTATCAAGCCGCAGCAGGTGGGGGATTTCCTCAAACATATACGGCGAACGAACCGCACTGAAGGTGACATGGCGGCATCACAACAATCTGCATCTTCTGGTGCAGAAGATGATTCACAATACAACAGTCCTCACCACCACTACTCACTCATGACGTGTTGCTTGATGGGTGGTAGATAATGCACAAAAGATAGCAGATCTGGAACCAATACTGCAGCACCAGACCCGTAGGACCAACGCCATACCAGACCATGTCCAGGTCCTATGCAGCCTGCACCTGCTGGCGTCTGGAAGCTTCCAGGGGGTAATAGCAGAGGCCGGAGGCGTGTCGCAAAGCGCACTATCACGCTTCTTCCACCGGTTCCTAGAGGCCATGCTGACATTCATACATCGCCACATCACCTTCCCCACAACCCCCCAGCAGCTGACCCGCACCAAACGGGAGTTCTACCAGGTGGCACAATATCCCCATGTGATAGGGTGTGTTGACTGCACGCATGTCCCCATCTGTCCTCCCTCAGCCATCAAATACATCTTCCACAACCGGAAGTCATATCATTCCATCAATGTGCAGGTCGTGTGCAATGCAAAGCACATCATAACGGACCTCGTAGCCCAATTCCCAGGGACCACACACAACGCATACATCTTCCGTCACAGTGGCATCCACAGGCGCCTGATCAACGGTAATATTGGAGAGGGACACCTACTAGGTACATATTGATGCATCATCATTTACTCCATTCCCACATGCATCATTGCATTCATGCTGCTGATCATTCTCTCCCCATCCTGCAGGTGACAGCGCTTACGCCTTGCGTGAGTATCTACTCACTCCCTACCTCAACCTAGCAACACCTCAAGAGCAGCGCTACAACAGAGCACACATCAGCACAAGGAATGTGGTGGAGCGTACATTCGGCATCCTAAAGAGTCGCTTTCGAATACTGCACAAGACAGGAGGTGCCTTGCAGTATGACCCAGTGACCTGCTGCCAGATCATAGCTGTCTATGCCATCCTGCACAACATCGCCACCCGTAGGGGGATACCCATAGAGGTGGACGGAGAGGATGAACTATGTGCACAGCAACCCCCCCAACACCAACAGGCACATGTGCCCAACACAGCAGAAGGGCAACGGAGGCAGACATATATCACACAGCATCATTTCTGAGACAGGTAAGAAAGAGCCTTGACAACAGGATCTGGTTTGCAAGGGTTTAATGGACATGAACACCTGACTGGTGCAGAGAAATGTAACACAAACATGATGCAGCTGAAATAAATGCAAAACTTAAATTGTCCGTTGTCAACACAGGTGCTGCATGTAGCACTATAGTTGGCCCATGGTTACGTCACCATGGATAGGGAGCCATTGCTACATGGCTACTTGCCTTTGCCACGTACCCCCAGTCTCCTATCCCGTGACTCCTCCACATCTCCACGATGAGTGTCTGTGGCTGTTGCGCTGCGCCCACTGTGCCTCCTTCCGCTGGTCTCTGGCAAGGAGAGGCTGCTGACACTTGAGGCAGCCTCACTCCTCTCATCCACTCCCATGCTGCTGACACTGACAGTTCCAGACTGCAGATGCTCCACTGCAGTGGTCACTCTCTCGAGGGCCCTTGCCACATCCCCACAATAATGCCCTAAGTCAACCTGCAGGGACACGGACCTGCGGGAGAGCACAGCTTAGTGATGGGCCTAATAGTGGAATTTATATGGAGCATCTTCTGCCTGTGCCTCCGGCGCTCACTTTTTTGGCTTTCAACAACAGCACGTGTCAGTTCCTGCAGGCATAGCTTAATGTCATTGTTGATCTCAGCTCCGGCTGTGGTGAGGTCACGGACAGCATCAGTCATGGTGACAAATCTGTTGGACATTTTTGTCAAGGTAAGATTAATTGCACCCATGTATCTCCCCTGCAGGGGCTGGACACGCGACATCCGGGTCTCTACGACTCCGTACACAACTGCTGGATCCACTGGTCTCACTGCAGCCCTACCCAGGGGCCCGGCCCTCTGTCTGACATGCTGACGTGCTGCTGTTCGGGTGGATGGAGTGACGACAGCCTGCCGTGGGACATTTGGGTCTGCTGGACTCTGCTCCGTCTCCATCTCGTGCAGGGATGGGACATCTGCCCTGCAGCTCGGCGGAGTTGTTCGCACTGGTGGTGGTGGAGGTGGTTTTCTTGTCCGCACTGATGGCGGTGGTGGAGGTGGTGTTCTTGTCCGCACTGATGGCGGTGGTGGAGGTGTTGTTCGCGGTGGTGGTGAAGGGGAGGACATGGCTTCATGTCCCTGTGGGTACTCGGCATCGGTCACCACTGGGGTCTCAGAGATGACGAGGCGGCTGCTGTCATCAGATTCCATGGGGGATGCATCTGTGTGTAAAACAGTGCAGTGTTATTAATTTGTCATTATATGTGGGTATTGCAATATTTTGTCTATATAAAGTACATATTCGGACTGACATTTGGCCTTTTGCTGCTGTTTTCATATCATTCACCTCTGGGGTCAGACATTCACTCATTCATGTTATGACTACAACTCCCATGATGCAACACTCTGGTGAGGGTTTGTGCTTTAGGCACGGCTACATGTGCACTGTGTCTGACATGGGGGCGTGGGCAAGGATTGACAACACGCTGCATATCTACGCTGGCATGCATCTTACCTTGTCCTCCTTCCGCAGCACCAGAGGTGTCCAGTTGGGTGATCCCCACAACAGCTTCAGGTTCAATTGTTGACTCCACAAGGTCCTCCAGGGCTGTGTTTGGTGTCATATTGGATGACCCCCCTCCCGTGCCTGCTGCATCCTTGACCCTTTCAGCAATCTTCTCCTTTGCCCTTTTACGGAGGTCAGACCACCGTTTCTTTAAATCATCAATGCTGCGGTGGGTGACTCCTACAGCATTGACCCTGTCCTTGATGCGCAGGAACATCTTTCTTTTTTCTGCCTCAGGCACCTTCAGGGACAGCTTCCCAAACAGCCTCTCATGTTTGCTGCTGACACCCTCAATGAGTATTTCAAGTTCCTTATCAGAGAACTTGCGCTTTCTCTTCCTGGGTGTGTCCTTTCCCTGCTGGGGTGCTTCCTTCTCCATGATCAAATGCTTGGGAGGTCCTGATTGCTGGTGGTTCTGTGTAGCTCCTCAGCTCCTGTGCTCTGCCTCCTCCTCTGAGCTCCTCAGGGCACTGAATGGAGCATGGGCTGTCCAACTTCCTGGTTGTGATGTCATCAGCCTGCTTCCGATGCTTCACGTCTTTTTGCGAGTTCGCAAATACTGAAATCGCAATTACCAATTCGGTATTTGCTAATTCGGTATTTGCTAATCTTTATTTTGTTGTCTCACAATCGTAGTTTCGCTGTTGAATAACGATTTTTATCGATTCGGTAATTATTACAGATTCTCGTGATGCATCGCGGTTTGCATGTCCTTGTTAGCGATTCCTTATTTTTTGCTAATAAGGACTAGGAATACCGAATTTTGATGCATATCCCCAATAATCGTCTGTGTCTCCCTAGTTAGGGACAGCTCAAGAAAGAGTACGTGGGGAATGTTTGTGTACAATGCAGCCCAGTTAGCAAAGTGACAATGCAGTATAAAAGTCCAGTCTAGTTAAGAGTGTTTACAACTCCTTTAATTATAACTCTCTCTATATATATTATATTTTTACAGTATAAGAAAAAATCTTTTTAATGGAAACCACAAAATAAAATCTTAACAAAATCCCCAAAGTAGCACAATATGGTTCAACCAACCAGTGGCCTCAATAACAACCAGTGGCAAAGCCAATAGGCGTCACCTTTGTTTCTCATGTAATGTTGCAACATGGCTGAAAGTAAAGAAAAAAGCTGTATGACAAAGGCAGCATTGCCCGTGTCATTGCACTTTGTTTTTTACTTTCATCCATGCTGCACTGAAGCCAGCGCTCCTGTACAATAGGCTGAAAACATAGACAAAGCCAATAGAGCTTGCATAGGTGAGACAGATTGCTTGTTTTCGTTGAGTGAGCACATCTACACCATTGAACAGACTACCAACATGTAAACAAATAGAATCTTAGGTATGCAAGCACTGGTGATGTTTCTGCTGGGTGCTTTGCCCAAAATAGCATTAGAGGTTAATCTCTGAATTGTTCTAATCAATATTTTGCTTGTTACTGGTTTACTACATACATACTATAGAAAGGAATGTCCTTAAGTGGTATGTATTGGTGAAGCTTACATTCAGAATGCAAAACCCTTTTCCAGATAAATAAATAAAGGCATATATTTTATATTTTACTGGAGATGTATTTTAATCACAGCATACTGCATACAACTCTGCGGGATTCCTTTTGGGGTTTCTACACGTCTGCATTGATCTAAAAAAATATCCATTGTTCTGTAAGAGTCTTCCACCCTTCATCCCTTTGCTGACATGTGAGAGCTCTATGGCATATGCAATGGCGCTTGTTAACAGCGATGTAGCTTCATCAATGCAAGGAGACTAGAAGGAAATGGGTGAATTAAGGCTTCTTTGTGGACAGCCATCAAACAAATCACTGTCTCTCCACAAACTCCTTTTATGGTGAGAAACATCTTTAGTGGAGACACTGATGTGCTACTTTGAGGCAGCTTTCTGTGGTGTGCTGCGTCATCATGCTACAAACCCAGCATCTCAGCAGAAATCTGCATAGATGTACTCATGGCCACACTGGCACATGCACTGATCAGCAATTTGTGGAAAGGCCAAACAGGCTGATGTGAGTCAGTCATATGCAAAGAGTCTGACACGGTACACCTATCGGCTTCTCAGAGGCACCAGCCCAATTGATAAACTGACTAGATTGCCATTATGACACCTTCTCTTTGAAGGTACCGCATATAAATATATCTGTATTTTCTGCTCTCACCAACAACCAAAATGGGGAAAACCTAATCTACAAAATCTTTGGCATACAGTTCAATATCAATATGAGCACACAATTTAAAATAAACAATGACATAAACATTTTCACGAGAATCCAATTGGGACGTGATTCCGCACTCCTTTTTGAATTAGGTGTCAGTAATGTACATTAGGCTTTCTTGTGGGTCAGTGGTGCGTAGGTAGGTTACCCTACTGAGCTGTTAGGGTACGTCCAATGTGTGTAGCCTGTGTGGTTCCTGGCAATCAAGAATCACTCCTGCCTCGCACTCCTTTCAATTTTCCTTAAATATTAGATCAACGTTCGTTTGTTTGCTTCATGAAATTTTATTTTCAGGTATTTTCAGTATTTTCAATAGTCATACTTTCTGTATCTTGTATTGTTTCCATACAATTATTCATGCATTTTTAATTGTTCCCAATGCATTTCAAGCACAAAGCCCTTCTTCAGGGGGTTCCTTTTCTGGAACAGTTAATATGTAGAGGTTTAGTAAACTGGTATACATTCATTCTCGCTACAATTTCATACACATAGTTTTCACATAGTTTTAGACCCCGCATTCCATGTGTCAGAATGTATTGTTAAATGCAACCTTTGCCTTATAACCCATTTTCCTGTCGTGTAACCAGCTGATGTGTGGTGAAATGTAATAACAACCTTATATCCCTGTTGTCCTAAAAACGTGCTTAATGGGGATGGTGAAACTAACCTTTGTGCATTTGTCATGGGTTTTCAAAACGATGAAGAAGATGTGAAACCACGATCTAAAAAACCAATGAATAACCGTCAAGGTTCATGAACTTTTAGTACGAGTTGAGCTCAACAACGATCTGTATAACAGAGTCGCATGATGCTGGAACAGCGTTTTACCTGTGGCTGTCGGTAGATGTATGTCGGTGAATTCCCGTCTTTCCGATAGCCCACTTCCCGCGAGTTTGCTAAGCTGTTTACAAGTTCCGATCATGTGACCGGAAAACGCATCGTGTTAAATGCTGAGGGGTACAAAAAGAAACAAAGGACAAGCGTCCTGGTCGTGCTTAGGTGTACTAAAGGTAAACGAGGGACTCGGTTGCGGTGGTCGACTTAAAAGATTCACAATCTGTGAGAAAAAATGTGAAATCGAAATGCAGTATTAAACGGACAGTACTCCTGGTGTAAATGTTTGTTAGGGGTCTAAAGTGACTTCTATGATACATACTGAGATGTTAATTCATATCCAACTTCTAGGCAATCAAAACACAAATCAAGTAAAGAGCATACAGTACATTAGGTCATGTGTAATAGCAACATGATTGTGAAAATTCATGTGCATAATTACAACAAGCTTGATAATCAAAAAAACTGATTTATAAGAAGCAATTAAAATCTAATTTTTCATTGAGACCAGATGGATTCATCGTGTTGAGAAAGTTTATCCAAAATGTTTCTCTCCTTAATAGATGGCTGTTATTGTCTCTTCTTGGCAAAATTGGCACATTTTCCAGAATGCAAAATCGAAGTTGACTCACATTAGGATTTGCTTCATTAAAATGCATAGCAATAGGTGATTTTTGGTTGTTTAATCGAATGTTGCTTTTATGTTCGATTATTCTGCTTTTTAGTTTGCGTTGGGTTTTACCCACGTATGACATCCCGCACGGGCATCTTAACATATAAATTAGGTTACTTGAATCGCATGTGCCTGTCACTTTCAACTTTATGGGTGTTCCTTTTGTAGGGTGATTGATGATGTTGCTTTTTATTATTGCTGAGCAGTTGCCACAATTGTGGCAGGGTGAAGTGCCTTTGTAGGTCGTTACCGTTTGTTTAGATGTTTGACTAATCAGTTCTTTCACGTTTTTCGTTCGTTCATAGGCAAAAATGGGAGGTTTCCTGAAAATTCCTTTGAAATCATCCTCAAGGGTTAAAAGTGGCCAATGATTTTGATGCTTCTTTTGATTTCTCCACTTCTTGGGGAAAACTTTGACACGAATACCATTCTCTGTTCCTCTTCTTAAGTTTTTTGTGTGAGTAAGTGTCTACTTTGGAGTTTGTCTGCTCTCTCCGCAGCTGATTCCAGGATGGTGTCAGGATATCCTCGCTTCTTGAATTTGTCCAATGTTTCCCTTTTGTGTTTCTGGTACAGTTCATCGGTTGATGCTATTTTTTTTATTCTCAGTAACTGAGAAAATGGTAAGTGATGTTTGAGTGGATTTTGATGGAAGCTATTATAGTGCAGTAAATTGGTTCTGTCAGTTGGTTTGGAAAATACGCTAGTGGTGATCACTCCATCGTTATTGTTTATCAGTACATCCAAAAATGATAATTCTTTTTTGCTGATAGTGAAGGTAAACTGAATCCTTTCATTAGCCTGGTTTAAATTGTTTAGAGCCTGTTCTAGGCTGTCTTGATTCCCTTTCCATAGAACAAAAATGTTGTCAATGTATCTCTTGTAGGTAATTAAATTCTCTTGCGTTCGTTGTTAAGTATATGGCCAATCTCAAACCCATTGCATAAAGGTACTCGCGTAGCTGGGAGCTGCGCAATTGCCCATAGATGTACCAGAGGCCTGTATGTAATATTTGACTTGCCACTTAAACTAGCTGTGATACAACGTGAAATGTAACAAATCCATTATGAACACTTTCAAGTTTTCAGGTTTGTCCTCATTGACTAAAAAACTTTCTACTGCTGATATACCCAAATCATGAGGTATAGAAGTGTATAACAACTTCACATCTATGCTTGCCATAAGCATGTCACTGGTAAATTTGTCTTTTTCGTCTTCAAGTATATTTAGAAAATGAGTTGTGTCCTTTATGTAAGTGCTGCTGTTTTGAACAATGTTTTGCAAGTGTCTATCAATATATTTCCCCACGGGTTCATGGATTGATCCAATGGTTGATACAATGGGTCGCAAGGCTGGTGTTGTTGCGTTGAATTTTAGGACTCATATATATATATATGGTACATTCGGATTGGCCTTCGTTAACTACTCTCTCTCTCTTTCAGACCGATGGTTCCTAAATTCATGGCGGTTTCAATTATGGTGTTCAGGATTTTGATAAATTCTTTTGTTGGGTCTGAGGTCATGACTGTATATGTATTGGTATCATTGAAATGGGTATCCACACTCTGTTCATAAAACGTTGTGTCCATCACAACTAATGCACCCCCCTTGTCCGCTTGTCTGATTGTGACCTGGAAATTATTGGCCAGGTTTTGTAGTGTGCTTCTTTCTTTTGAAGACAAGTTGGTATGCTTTGGTCTAGGGCGTTTGAAAATCCCTTCCATTTCCATTGTTACCACCACTTTCTCGAAAGCATCAAGGACCTTGTGGCTGACAGGGGCCATGAATTTACTTTTGGATCTGAGTCCCATTAAAGTGTTGTCTTTCCCTACAGTGGGTCCTGGTTCAATGACATTACTGAAAAAGAAATTTATACAAACATATTTTGGTTTCCAGTAGATTTGAGTGGTATGTTGGTACATATGATGATCCTTTTTGAAGTGTTTTCAATTCAATATCACTCATTTTGTATTTTGAGACGTTTATGACGAGGGTTTCTGACTCCTGGTGTTTTGAGCCACCGTTTCGGTGCTTGTTTGTATTTTTGCTTCTCCGGGTTCTACCATAGGTCCGGGGCCTGTTTCTAAAAAAGAAACCGGGGTTTGTGATGTTTTTGGTACTTCTGTATTCATTGTTTGAATTTAAACATCATGGAGGGGCTGGATGGCTTGGGATTGTGCTGATTTTTCTGTGATTTTCGTTTTTTTGGCCTGTTGTTGTGGCCTTTTCACCAGAGGTAGTGAGTGTTGCATGGGCCTAGTCTTTCTGTGGGGTGTCTTGAATTTAAACATCATGGAGGGCCTGGATGGTTTGGGATTGTGCTGATTTTTCTGTGTTTTTCGATTTTTGGGGGTGTTCATGGGGACAGGCCATGTGGGTGGGGGCCATTTTGAGTGCTGCTACAGGCCCTGGCCATGTGCTGGGAGGGAGGGGGCCATTTTGAATGCAGGCAGTGTTGTTAGGCCTGCAACCATTTTGCCTAGTTTTCAACCTTTATGCCCAGGGGTAGTGAGTGTTGCATGGGCCTAGTCTTTCTGTGGGTTGTCTTGAATTTAAACATCATGGAGGGCCTGGATGGCTTGGGATTGTGCTGATTTTTCTGTGATTTTCGTTTTTTTGGCCTGTTGTTGTGGCCTTTTCACCAGGGGTAGTGAGTGTTGCATGGGCCTAGTCTTTCTGTGGGGCGTCTTGAATTTAAACATCATGGAGGGCCTGGATGGTTTGGGATTGTGCTGATTTTTCTGTGTTTTTCGATTTTTTGGGGTATTCATGGGGACAGGCCATGTGGCTGGGGGCCATTTTGAGTGCTGCTACAGGCCCTGGCCATGTGCTGGGAGGGAGGGGGCAATTTTGAATGCAGGCAGTGTTGTTAGGCCTGCAACCATTTTGCCTAGTTTTCAACCTTTTTGCCCAGGGGTAGTGAGTGTTGCATGGGCCTAGTCTTTCTGTGGGGTGTCTTGAATTTAAACATCATGGAGGGCCTGGATGGTTTGGGATTGTGCTGATTTTTCTGTGATTTTCGTTTTTATGGCCTGTTGTTGTGGCCTTTTCACCAGGGGTAGTGAGTGTTGCATGGGCCTAGTCGTTCTGTGGGTTGTCTTGAATTTAAACATCATGGAGGGGCTGCATGGCTTGGGATTGTGCTGATTTTTCTGTGATTTTCGATTTTTTGGCCTGTTGTTGTGGCCTTTTCACCAGGGGTAGTGAGTGTTGCATGGGCCTAGTCTTTCTGTGGGGTGTCTTGAATTTAAACATCATGGAGGGCCTGGATGGTTTGGGATTGGGCTGATTTTTCTATGTTTTTCGATTTTTGGGGGTGTTCATGGGGACAGGCCATGTGGCTGGGGGCCATTTTGAGTGCTGCTACAGGCCCTGGCCATGTGCTGGGAGGGAGGGGGCCATTTTGAATGCAGGCAGTGTTGTTAGGCCTGCAACCATTTTGCCTAGTTTTCAACCTTTATGCTCAGGGGTAGTGAGTGTTGCATGGGCCTAGTCTTTCTGTGGGGTGTCTTGAATTTAAACATCATGGAGGGCCTGGATGGTTTGGGATTGGGCTGATTTTTCTATGTTTTTCGATTTTTGGGGGTGTTCATGGGGACAGGCCATGTGGCTGGGGGCCATTTTGAGTGCTGCTACAGGCCCTGGCCATGTGCTGGGAGGGAGGGGGCCATTTTGAATGCAGGCAGTGTTGTTAGGCCTGCAACCATTTTGCCTAGTTTTCAACCTTTATGCTCAGGGGTAGTGAGTGTTGCATGGGCCTAGTCTTTCTGTGGGGTGTCTTGAATTTAAAAATCATGGAGGGCCTGGATGGTTAGGGATTGTGCTGATTTTTCTGTGATTTTTGTTTTTTTGGCCTGTTGTTGTGGCCTTTTCACCAGGGGTAGTCAGTGTTGCATGGGCCTAGTCTTTCTGTGGGTTGTCTTGAATTTAAACATCATGGAGGGGCTGGATGGCTTGAGATTGTGCTGATTTTTCTGTGATTTTTGTTTTTTTGGCCTGTTGTTGTGGCCTTTTCACCAGGGGTAGTGAGTGTTGCATGGGCCTAGTCTTTCTGTGGGGTGTCTTGAATTTAAACATCATGGAGGGCCTGGATGGTTTGGGATTGTGCTGATTTTTCTGTGATTTTCGTTTTTTTGGCCTGTTGTTGTGGCCTTGTCACCAGGGGTAGTGACTAGTGAGTGTTGCATGGGGAAAGTCTTTCTGTGGGGTGTCTTGAATTTAAACATCATGGAGGGCATGGGATTGTGCTGATTTTTCTGTGTTTTGTCGATTTTTTTGGGGTGTATAACTGAACTGATGTTCCTCTGTCTTCCATTGCTTTTAGGTGCACAAGACTCAAGAGAACCACCAGTGCCAGGAAGAAGTCCTGCAGCGGTGTGTGTGTGCAGCATAACGTCACGCGACGTCACGTCTGTCCACAGACAACTCTGCAACTCGTGCAACTGCGGCCTGCTGTTCTGACCTGCTCTGAAGAAGATGGCCCCAAAAAAAGGTCCCCGTAGCTCCTCTAGCAAGAAAGTTGCCAGTAAGAAGCAGAAGAATCAAGTTACCAAGGAGGCTGGTGTGCCGGCCGCCACGTTTTTTGGGAGTAAAAAAACAATTACGCCTGCAGCAGCAGCGGGATCTGCTGGGGACCAAGCTGGGAGCAGCACCCCCGCTCCATTGGGCTCAGTGCCGCCACCACCACGCCAACTTAAGTCCAAGCCCTTGAGTGCTGCAGAGGCAGTCAGTGTACTTCTTCAATCACCATCGACCAGTGATGTTGGCTCATCGCAAGAAAGTAGCAGCAATGTCCCTGAATCAACACAGGTTGTTGTAACTCATCTGACAAGTGTTGAACAACCACAGCCGCAACAACAACCACATGTGCAAGTACAAGCCCAAGTACATGTGGAAGGAGAGGCAGCGCAAGGAGATGCGCAAGCAGAGGTGCATGGAGGGTCACAAGTGCCCACAATAGTTGTTCCTCCCGAAGGAGGGGCACATCAGGAAATCGACAAACAAGCCGAGGTATCATTTGAGGAAGCCACTCCTCCTGATGATCATTCATTGTCTTCTACATCCCTAGCAAGGAAAAGATCAAGGGGGGTATCTACATCTTCTTCAAGCCCACCTCCTTCTGATGAACTGGATGAAAATTAGTAACCATCACGGCCGTCTGAGAGTGAGGCACACCATGATCTGACAAAGGTACTTAAGCGTAAAAGGAAGGTCGTCGAAAAACTCATAGTTATGGAGTGTGATGAGGCTCAACAAGAAGTGGCGGATACTGCTGCTGATAAAGCCTCTCACGACGACGAGCCAGTCATCATAAAGGTCACTGCAGCCCCAGCGGGCATGCAGCAAAGAGACATTTTGACCCTAGCCCGAGAAGCTGCTGAGCGTGATGATGATGTCGACGAGGAGGCAATGGAAACACAACAATCATTGGAGTTAACTAGTACACCAACACGTACCGCTTCCATATTTCTTCCTCGCAGGAAGGGACCTCCATCCACCTCGACCTCAATTAGTGGTGGTGAAAGTGCACAACGTACTAAAGTTCGGCAATCCACATCCTCCACTTCATCTGGCATTAGCAGCAAGACCACCGCCACCAGTATCGCCGCCTCCTCCGGCCCCCACAGCCAATTCAAGTCCCCATTCAAGTTCGCCATTTGTAGCATTTGTAAGGTTGCAGTTAGTCGTGGTAAGGCCAGAGAGGTCATCTTAAGAGACAGCACGCTGTCCAATGCTTTGCGCACCTACAGGCGATCAAGGAAGCCCTAATTGCACGTAATGAAAATGTTGATTTTTCATCTGATGATGATGAGGAGGAAGAAGACGTGTCAAACACTTCACTTACACCCAGTACCCCTGTCAGCAGCACACCCCATGTGAGCCACACTAAGAGTGTGGGAGAGAGTGAGACACCAATGCGAAAAAGTTCATCAGCGAGCGTAACTGGGTCGAAGATATCATCATCATCATTATCTCGTAAATGCTTGGTCCAGGGCAACATTAAAAAGATGTTGTTTACAGAAGCGCAATATGAACGCAACCACCCACTGACGCGTCTGTATAACACTAAGCTGGCTAAAATGCTAGCTCTGCACCTTCTCCCTTTTTCTTTTGTAGAAGGGGTTGGTTTTCTAGAATTAGTGGCAGTGCTCTGCCCTAAATGGAAGGTTCCTAGCCGGTTCTATTTTGCCAGAGTTGCGGTTCCAGCACTACATGAAGATGTTCTGGAGGTGATTGGGGCAGCTTTGCAGAAGAGTGCTGTTCACACTATACATCTGACAACAGACATGTGGACCAGTGGCGCAGGCGCTGATTACATGTGCATCACTGCACACTGGGTCTCTTTTTCAGGGGTTAAAGCAAAGCTAGACGCAGGTGTTGACCCGGACCAAGTTTTTAAAGCTGTTCGGAAACATGCAACACTAGCCATGTTTGGTTTGGAGAAACGTCACACTTGGTTATGTTTCCACGGATAAGGCGCCAATGTAGTTAAGGCCATGGAGCTGGGTGACTATTTCAGAGTGCCGTGTTTGGCGCACTGCATAAACCTGGTTGTCAAAAAATTCTTGAGTGATAAAGACAGTGCAGCGTACAGGGTAGTGGACACCTGCCGAAAAATGTGCAACCATTTCAGCCATTCTTTTAAGGCCCGGAAGCATCTGAGGAGCCTGCTACATGAACGTCGAATGCCAGTAAAAGCACTCATCCAGGAGGTGGCAACACGTTGGAACTCAACCTTCTACATGCTTGAGCGTCTGTATGAGCAGTATACGGTGCTTGATCACTATTTCTTAACACAGGGTACAGCTCAGAAGGAGGACCTGAGGATGGGTGCGGCACAATGGGACATAGTTAAAAGCCTGACACGCATGCTTCGTCCTTTTGAGGTCTTCACGCGTGTAGTCAGCAAGGAGGACTGTAATTTGGGAAAAGCTATACCATTGTTGTACATGCTGGAGCACCAACTGAAGGAGGTGTGTTCTGTGTTTCAAAAAGATGAAAAAAACAAAGACCCTTTTGTTTTGGCGGAGAAATTATTAGAGCGCCTACAAGGTGATGAACGTCTTAAAATGATCCACTCAAACCAGCATTACATTTGTGCTACTATTCTGGATCCACGCTACAAAAAGGTGCTGGCATGCCGAGCATTCTTTCCTTTTGCTGATGAAGATGTTACAAAGTACAAACAGTGGCTAGCCTTCTCAGCCAAGTGATTTGAAAGAGAACGGCAGAAAATTGAAGGAAAAGGCAGTACATCAGCATCAGCAGGCCATCCCCAGTCAAAACAATCCACTTTTGCACCTGTGGCTGTGGCACAAGTGACCTCTCAGCCGTTAAAGACACCGGCAACCGGATCATCTGCACCAGACACAACAGAAACATTGGAGGCTGAAGAGGATTGGCTAGCTCGGCTTGGGTTTGGTTCTCAAAAGGTCACAGCAACAGCTAAGCAAAGTGGAGGAACCTTGGAGGAGGACCTTGAGTCAATGGGGAAGGACTATCTGAATGACTCAACAGAGGTCTATGTTAATGCTGACCCATTGGCGTATTGGCATGGGAAAAAAGAATTGTGGCCACAGCTCTCCAACCTGGCTTTAAACTACTTGTCTTGCCCACTGCAAGCGTGTCTTCTGAACGTGTTTTCAGTGCTGCTGGTGGCATTGTAACTTCCAAACGGAGCCGCCTCTCGCCCAAAAATGTGGAGAGGTTAACAATGATCAAGATGAATCAGCACCTCATACCACCAGATTACAGAGTACGAGAAAGCACGCCGGATGAAGACGAGGTGGACAGCAACGTAGATGAGGGAATTTCTTCTCTGTCAGGTGACACTGAGCTCACCCTGCCTGAATTCGCAGAGTATGATGACGAAGCCTTATTCTTATTCGTGGACCCTGACACCGAGCCCTGAAAATGAGACAATGAATCAATAACTTTCTTTTTTGTCCTTATTCACTTTTATTCCTGTGTGTCTGTCTTTCTTTGTTGTGCACAGTTAATATAATTCAAACTTTAATCACCTAATCACAAAAACAAGCCCATCAGCAGAACTGTCTTCACTTGTTTGCTTATTGATTTGAAGGTGCCGCAGTCTGCATTCCTCAGGTTCACAAGTTCAGAAGAACATGGTCCTCTATCCTCCTCCTCCAGACTCCTATTTCCATCAAAGCAGAGGGCTGGTTTACGCCCAATGAAGAAAGACTCAGCACTTGTGGGGGTGTTCTACTTCTTTGCGGGTGAGTTGACGGCTCTGGGGCCATTGCTGGGAAGCTCTAATACCGGATAAAAGTGGTTTGGACCAAATCAGAGGTGGAAATTTTTGTGTGTTTTTGCTGACTTGCTTGCCTTTGAGGTGGTCTTTGGGGTGGTTCCGGTTGTTTGTGGGTGAGATTCGGGGTCTGGGAGCACTGCTGGGACACTCTAATCTTGATTGCATTTGCTTTTCAGGAAATCTGTGGTGGAAAACTGGAGTTATGGCCTAGCTGCACACCGCGTTTTGACCGAAGGCCGAGAAATATTGTAAGTATGAGATTTTGCTTTTGGGCTGTTTGGGGGTGTTGTTCTTTTTGGCGGGTGGGTTGGCGGGTCTTGGGGCATTCCTGGGAAGGTCTAATACCGGATAGAAGTGGTTGGGACAAAATCCAAGCTGATTTTTTTGTTGCTATTTCTGACATTTTGCTCAATGTAGCGTTTTCGGGGGCCTGTTTGGGGGGCTTCCTGGTGTTTGTGGGTGGGTTTCGGGGTCTGGGAGCACTGCTGGCTATGGATACTTTAGTTTGCAAGAGGTTTGAAGCAAATCCATGGTGGCAGAGGGGAGTTAGGGCCTAGCTGCAGAGCGCGCGCGGAGTGATTTGGGAAATTGGCAAAAAAATGACTATGTCTCCATTTTTGTACTTTTGCTCTTTGGCTGTTTGGGGGTCTTCTACTCGTTTTCTCCTGGGTTGACGGCTCTGGGGCCATTGCTGGGATGCTCTAATACCGGATAAAAGTGGTTTGGACCAAATCGGAGGCGGAATTTTTTTTGTGTTTTTGCTGACTTGCTTGCCTTTGAGGTGCTCTTTGGGGGGTTCCGGCTGTTTGTGGGTGAGTATCGGGGTCTGGGAGCACTGCTGGGACACTCTAATCTTGATTGCATTCGCTTTTCAGGAAATCCGTGGTGGAAAACTGGAGTTATGGCCTAGCTGCACAGCTCGTTTGGACCGAAGGTCGAGAAATATTGTAAGTATGACATTTTGCTTTTGGGCTTTTTGGGGGTGTTGTGCTTTTTGGCGGGTGGGTTGGCGGGTCTTGGGGCATTCCTGGGAAGGTCTAATACCGGATAGAAGTGGTTGGGACAAAATCCATAAGGAAAAGCCTTTTGGCACTTTTTGTAACTTCGGGTTCATTAGGGTTAGCCCTAACAGCAGGATTGCATGTGTTTTGGGGTGTTCTAGATTTTTGCAACTGAGTTCTGGGGTCTTAGAGCACTCGTGAGAATGTGTAATTTTGGTTGCAAGTCATTTGAAGAAAATCCATGGTGGGAAAGGGGGGATTTGGCATAGTTAAAGAAAGCCTCTTCCACTATTCTTAACTTAGGGCTCGTTAGGGTTAGCAGTATTTCTATTGCATGTGTTTGGGTGGGGGCGTTTTCGAGTCTTGGAGCGATGCTGGCTATGGATACTTTTGCTTGCTTGCAAGTGGTTTGAATACAATCCACGGTGGGTAAGGGGGTATTTGGGCCTACTTTTACTTTCGAAGTACGTTTTGTCACCAGTTTTCTGCTAGGCCTCGTTTTTTGAGATCTGATTGGGGGTCTTCTACATTTTTGCAACTGGCTTTAGGAAGGGTCTGGGTGGAAGCACTGCTGGGAAGGTCTAATTTTGTTCTAAAACACAGTTTACAGTACACCAAGCTTGAGGGGAAAGATCCGCTAAATTAATTTGCCCATACTTATTTATCCTTCAAAAGGTGACTCAGACAGAGTACGCACTTTCAAAAATATTGTACTGTCTATTAGGAAAATCAAAGTGTGACTTTTTGCACTACACAGCGTACATACCTTACATTTATTTATCAGTGCTGTTTTTCGTTCAATAATTACAGGCCGGGTTTCAGTCTGTGCAATGGGGAAAAAAGAATGGAGTCAGGCTTCACATTAGCGAGCCGCAATTCAGCATCCGCCAGGCAGGCAGTGGACAGGGTGACTTCTGGTCACCAATATTGATGGACGAAGCGTCAGCTGGAATGGAGGAGTGCCGCTAATAAGAGGAATTGTTTGCTGCATGCAACTTACTTACCAAATTCAACAGGACAACTACAACAATACAGATACAGTATCCATTCTTTTCTTCAATGAGTGTGTGTGACTGCATTTCTTGGATCTCTCTCTGCTTCTAAATTGATCCCTACAGCCATTCTATAGGTTTTACTTTGGCTATTTTTTAAATCTAATTTAATGTAGCCCTGTACTGTCGCATTCCGTCATTCACGGTTGTCGAAAGTACTACTTACTTTTTTGTAACAATGCATTCAGTAGTGCATGCACGTAAAAGATTTATGGTTAGCTTTGTACCCAAAAATTTCTTTATGTTAAATTATTGTTTGTCCATGCTGTGCTTTTTTTTTCTCTCAACAAAACCTACCCAAAAAGAAACCCCCATTCCCATCCATTTTACAAACCCTAACCCTCTTCCCCCGGGTTGTGTGGTTTTGCTTGATGTGTGACTAAATGACATCAATAATTCCACACACTTGCTGGGGAGGATAAGGTCATAGCAACAGGCTGGTGAAGGAATCCGAGGATATATTCTAGACTTACTCAGCTTCAGTACTATTTCTTGTAGTAGTAGCCAATGTCAAAGAAATCCTACACAAGTACAAGTTATACTATCAATACTTTACCATTTGTTAGGCTACATTGTGGCACTGTTGTAGTCTAGTGTACTGTCACCTGCTATATTCTCTATCATACCGTTGTAATGCTACAGTAAGGACAAACCAGGTTTCATTTTCTTTTTTTCCATAGCCATACAACTGCCACTGTGTCACACCACTAGTACCACCACAATGAGGAGGAAATTTCAGCCGCCCTGGATTGCAACCTTAATCGCCATTTCCCGTGGAGCCAGCCCTGGGCCTAGCCCTACTTTCAAACAGAAATTACAGGTAAGATAAGCGTTTGGTTGGAGGTAGTATAATGGAGTATTAGGAGAGACGAGAGATTGACGGTAGTACTACTAAAGTCCTAGGACTATTCAGGAAAACAAACTTACTGTTAAACCCCCATCCACCAGACTCAAAAGCAGTAAAAAACAGGTATGGTCAGATAAAGTTTCAAAAAGTATATTTTTATAGCCCTAACAAAATAATCTCCCGCAAGACCCTCCCTAACCCCAACGATTGTCCTTCAAAAGTCCCCAAAAAACCCAACTCCCAATTCCCACCCCCCAAAAGTCTCTAAAAAAGGGGCAAGGGACACTACGGCAGGGTGCTGTTGACTTTAGCAGCCAGGGCATCATGCTCCTTGCGGAGGGTGGCATGTTCGAAGCGGAGGCCGTCCACCAAGTTCTTACAGTTTAGGACCTCCTGCTCCAGGTAGGACAGTCTGAGGGATAAGCGGTGCCGGCGTGCCTTGCAAATCCTGTGGGGTGCAGCTGCTGTCTTTGCTGCTCGGCGGTGGCGTTTGGCTTTGGTAGCCCGGCTCCGTACCGCTGGAGCACTGCGCTGGCTGGCAGCCCGCACGGAGGAGGACGCAGCTGTCCCAGTGGATGTTGTTGTAGTACCAGACTGCGTCTCCTCCTCCTCCAGGGCCACCAGCCGCCGATATTCAGTGACAGTGGCATCCAGCCTCCGTTGCCGGGCCATTCGAGCCAGCTCCCTCCTCCTTGATGGTCTCTTGGATTTGGAAGGAGCAACTATATAAAGAAAGAAAGACATAGTCTGTAACCAATGCTCCTTAAGATTAACACAAAATGATTGAGCAGAAAGTTGTGTCACAGTACAAGTAGCAAATTGAAAGCACAGTACATAACTATTGAGGACAGTATCTATGTAACCTCAGACTTCTTCATCCTTGCTCTAACATTAGTGGGAGTTTAAGGAACAAATTCTACGAGCACTATGGACTTCCATTACAGTCGACTATGACAGTATACCAGTCTTATTCTTCTTCTTCTCTCTTGTTTAGGAAAATTGGTACGTTATCTTATGCAAGCCGGCATAATGCCAGCGCAGTGAATTTGCACCCGAGAAAAACAGACGCACACCATGGTGAGTGAGACAGACTTGCGTTACTGTACCGGTCCAGTACATGCAGGTGGTGAAGCTCTTACTTTTCTATTACGGGTGGCACTGAGAATACTCTTTTAAAAGGGCTACTGCTTAATTAATTTAGCTTTCACCCTACAGTGCAAATGAGTATTAGAAAAGGAAAATGAAGAAGCTAAATAATCTGATTATCTATCACTTCACATGGGATGTATTTGATGACATATGGGATGACTTTAGGTGCTTTGCTTATTATTGAGTGAACAGTGATACACCCACACATGAATGACGTACTACTACTAAACTAAAATTATTAAGAGAGGTAGGGAGTGTCCACCGTAATAACCGGATATATGCTGTGCTTGCAGTTGCAATACAAACTACTGATACTATTCATGGTAGTATTTGGACAAAATTAAAACTTCTTTTCCTTGCCTTTCCTACACTGGAACGGACGTGCGGGTGCGGTGTTACATGCTCTTCAAAGTAACACTTAGTTCATCCAGTGACCGTCTACTCTCTCTAGATACACATATGCTATCTAAGAGTCAGATAGTACCATGAATGATCCAGGCATCCATCCATTCAAAGTATATGCACACATACAGTTTCTGTTTCACCCACCCAGGCGGTTCTCCTTCCACCCATCCTTGCTTCATCATTCACCCAGCCATGCACCATACCATTTTCTTTCTTTCCCAGCCATCTCGGGGACCAAGCAAACACATATCATTCTTCTTTGCCAGTCATCATTACATTTCTCGTCCTTCCACACTTACTTACACCCTTCTTTAGCTTTTAGTTCATCCCATCCATCAAGTTCATATCAGATCTGATTGGGATTCTTCTCGCCAAAAACTTCACAGCTAAGTCGAAGTACATTTAGAGGAGGCTACTACCTGGTTTATTTATAATACACCCGTGCAGAAAGCACACTCTGCAGTCTTCAATCTCAATAAGTAAGGAATATATAGCTTACCTCTGCCCGCCACCACCGTGTCATCCCCCACAGAATTGGCCGGCACTTCCACTGTCTCCTCCCCAGAGTTGTCCTCCTCGTCCAATGCCACCACCACCTCCGCGCTGGCCCCGCCTCCAGATGTTCCACCTACAAAGTACATTTAATAATGTTAGAATACACAACTCACTACTACATAATATTTGGTCTAGGAGGAAGAAAGAAATGTGAAAAAAACAGTATACAATTTAATAATTTGTGACTGTCTACTCTAAAGTAAAAATGTCCCTTTTTCCAGGGAAGGCTGTTGTCTTGCTGCACTTTTTGGCACAACTGATGAATGCTTGCTTTTTATTTTTAACACGCACCACTTTTTCCCCTAACAGACAGAAGCTAGACACGAGCAGGATCAAGTTCAAACCAGGTGAGAGCTCGCTCAACCACAAGAAATGTGTCCAATTAATCGTCAGCACTAAGCACTTTTCCATTTTCAGTTAAACGTTTACTTTTATGACAAACTTGATTTTAATAAATGTGTTTACTTTTAATAAAGCTTTTAAACTTAAATAGACTCTGTGGTTTTTGGTCCTCCAGACTAGAGTGGATGAGCTAAAGGTTTTGCAATTTTTGCAAGCATGAGTCCGTGCCTCTGACATCATTGGGGATCAATCATCGGTGACTTTGGGAGCTAAATGACTCTGCCACACTATCTAGTCAGTAAGGAGATTGGGGGTTCAACTACAAAGTCTGTTATCACTGAGGTATGTGGAAAGTCTAACAGCACCTATTATAATTGATAAGCTAAGCAATGCATTATTTAGTGTCCATAGTTCTGTTTGTGCAGATTTGTCTCTGCAACAGTAGTAGAATGGATTGTCCTCCTATCCAAACCAAAAGTAAAGTAGTATCTTATTCTTTCTTGGTGGTCCTTCACCTTTTTATTGTTGGCAATTGTCAAAGCATAAACATTTAGAAGGCTTGAAAAGACATTATGGACAATCCCAGAGGACTGCACTCAGTGCATAGAGCTATTGCTGACTAGAATGGGAGTCCAATGGAATTGCCAAAAGTGCAATCTTAGTTAGCTACACAGACAGACTAATAAGAATAATCTAGTAATACCACACGGAGTCATAGTCGAGGCAGGATAAGAATTTAGATCCAGTCTACAAGAAGATCAAAGACGATTTAGAAAAAATCGAATGAGGAACGCTGGGAAAAAATAAGTACTCTATATTAAAATTAAAACTTACTGGGGCCAGCAAAGGAGCCCTCGCCTGCCCAATCCTGGCCTGCATCCTCAACAGCACCCTCCTCCTCCTCCTCCTCCTATGTCCTCCTCTTGCCCCTGGGGGAAGCTGATGTACAACATGAAAGAAAGAAAAACAGAAAACATGGATGATATTTGTCAACCAAATCAAACATTTCAAAAGAACTAACCAAATATTTTGGCGAAATAGCAAATAGACAACTATTCCACGGGATATATTATTGACCAATCTCATGTGGTCTACTACGTTATTAGTATTGCTTGATTTGCTGACCGTCGAATTGGAAACTTCTTATGTAACTCACTAAACAAAGTACTAGAAAGGTTTGCCTAGGATTGGCAGGCAGCAGTCCGCAGCACGCGAAGTGACAGCCAAAGTCCATCAGATCAGCGACAACACTAAAGTTTCCTACTACATTAACCAGTCATTAAAATACTCAAACTATCAATCCACCACCACTATTTCTTCTTATCGCCATGTGTACAAAGGAAGGACTGGACTTGAGTCTGTATGGGCTGATTTAGAAGCCCCTTGCGGCTCTTTTGCGCCATTGTTGCGTGACTTTTGTGACGCAGCGGCAGCACAAAAGAGGCGCAATGGTGCGGCGTATATTAACAACGTGACGCATATGGGAGATGCATCACGTTGTAAAGCCCTGCGCCATCAGGGGGCGTTCCGGCACAAGGGAGGGCGTTCCTGCGCAGGAACGCATCCTAAAAGTGGCTGACGGAAATCTACAAGATTTCAATCACTCACTTTAACGACAATGATGCGTGACTCAAACTCTGCGCCTGCTTGAAGCAGATGTACGGCTTGACGCAGCATTGGGGAGATAGGACACCCCAGAGCATTGATGGAGCTGCGCCATCGTTGCGACGCAACTCCATCAATGCGCCACCTTTACGGCACAGATGCGTAACGCTTTGGTGACGTTTTGGGCCCATGGTGTGCCGCATTGTAAATACGGCGCACCATGGGTGATGGTGGCGTGGCGCACAATTACTGGCGCATCCCTGCTACTTTGCAGGGATGCGCCGGTAATTAAAAATCTGAGCCTTAGTGTGTAGCATTATGCAGTTCTTTAAACTACACTCATACATAATTTCACAGGCCAATGAAATGAACACAAAATTGAAAATAAATAAGCATAGTAGCAACACTACTGAGAAGGAGAGCAGTGCACCTGAAATGCACAGAAGATTTTGAAATATAATTTACCTACAATGTAATGAGCAGCATTATTGCTCTTGGTAAAAAACAAAAATTTGCAATATAATAACAAAGCAGGAGAAAACAGAGTAGTAAAGAAATAGCTACTACTACTCACCAAACCCGGGGATCTCAAGGCCAAGCAGGTCGAGCAGATCTCGTTCACGGGTCAGGACATCGTCCAGCGGTGGGTGGCCTGGTTGTAGGTGCGCCGGACCCGAGAGTGGTGGTACATGGCCCGGCACACCTTATCCCACCCTTCCGGCGCTCCCGGATCCCGTCCCCGACACCGATCCTGCCGCCTGCCATAATAGTCCTGGGGACGCGGTGCTGAACATAAAAAATGAGTGCGGCCACCTCCTCCGGGCTAAAGATCTCCCTGGGTACGACCTGCTCCCCCCTCAAACGCCCGCACGGGAGCTGGGCACGGGGTGCGGGACCCTTCCCCTTCTCGGGATGCTTCCCGGCTCCCTTCACCATGGTCTGGGCGGAAAGGAATAAAGAAAATAGAATAGGGAAGAGAAGAAAAGAAAAGAGTTTAAAAAAGTAGTTTAAAATTAACCAAAAGTAGCAGTAAACACAAAAATATAGGGCTAGAAAAATAGAGGGATAGATAATAAGTAAAATAGATTAAAAAAAACGTCAAACAAGCAAAGGATGGCAGAGATTTAGAGAGGATACAAGAAGCATGCCCAGAGCCATAGCAATGAATGAGAAACAAGATGGCCGCGCCCGTTCACGACCGCACGGGTAAGTTCGCGCAAGATTTTCCTCGCGAACACTTGCGAAATTGTACTGACGAGCCGCACACTTTGCGAGATTACACTTCGCGCCCAGAAACGGAAATACGTCATGCAAACAAGATGGCCGCGGCCTTGAACGACCGCGAGGATAACTTCGCGCCTTGCGCTACAAGCGGCTTGCGAAAACGCACAAAACCTTGCGAACTAACACGCCGCAAAAAAACAAATCGCATATTCGCATGAATTCGCGGCTTACGAATCCTATCTCGCGCTTGTTCGCGCCCCGCGAATCCCGCGAAATTGCAGAAAAACGAGTTTTGCAAAACTGAAAGCTCTCGGCAGGTGCAAGAGTTCAAACTCATCATTAGTAACCATTCCCTGTAGTGCTTCCTGACTGGGGCCTCTCCAGAGTTCAGTTGCTAGTTGCAACAATTGTATGACCCTGCTCTGACCCTCACAGCAGGCTCATAGAATAGCTACAAGTAGGCCACAAAGGTCCTGGAAAACAAATTGCACTGCAACAGAAAGCAAATTACTGATAAGGAAGCAGGTGCCAGACCTGGAATTTTAAAACAGTGACACATTAATAAACTAACCCCAAATTAATTCATGTCAGTTGAAGCAGGGCAGGTGTGCTTGCTTTCCCCCCCCATAATCTACAGTGATGATGAACCAGAGGGTGGCATTGATGTAACAGAGGGTGGCATGGGTGAAACAGAGGGTGGCAGTGGTGAAACAGAGGGTGCTGGGAACCTGTGATGATGAACCAGACGTATAAACAACATAGTCGCGACCGTTGCGAGCCGACAAGTAAGTTCGCGATTGCGAACTGGTACCAAACCCTCACGAACTGGCAGAAACCCTTGTGAACACCAAAAAAAATCCGAGAATTCACGGATTTTGCGGATTGCGAGTTCGCAAATTCGCAAAATTCGTGAACGCCAGATTCGCAAAATTCACCCATGCTTAATCAGCTGGTTACAGGACAGGAAAATGGGTTATAAGGCAAAGGTTGCATTTAACAATACATTCTGACACATGGAATGCGGGGTCTAAAACTATGTGAAAGCTATGTGTATGAAATTGTAACAAGAGTGAATGTATACCAGTTTACTAAACCTCTACATATTAACTGTTTCAGACAAGGAATCCCACGAAGAAGGGCTTTGTGCTTGAAATGCATTAGGAACAATTAAAAATGCATGAATAATTGTATGGAAACAATACAAGATACAGAAAGTATGACTATTGAAAATACTGAAAATACCTGAAAATAAAATTTCATGAAGCAAACAAACGAACGTTGATCTATTATTTAAGGAAAATTGAAAGGAGTGTGAGGCAGGAGTGATTCTTGATTGCCAGGAACCACACAGGCTACATAAACGTTTTCACCACATGCAATGAAGGGAGCTTAGCATAAACACAAACTGCCAAATCTCCCATGCTTCTGTGGCAGAATGAAATGTAAATAGGCGTACAATGTACCAAAAAAACTAAAACTTTCCGACAGACACTGTGGAAGAGGGCAGGTTTCAGTAACAAGAAAAACAAGCGCCCTCGGAAGACAATGCCTGACATTTGACCTCCATCTTTGAATGCCCAGCAAATGTGATGAGATAAGAACAAGTATTACAGGCCTGTTTATTACAGAAAACAAGTTCATGGAAGAAAACTGTATATAATATTCACAATGTCAATTGGTCATGAATCTCAGAACATACCTAGAGCAGAAAAGACACCAACCTCTGAGGACATCATACTGCACGGTTCATATATAACACAACTGTGAAGCTGTATTGATAGAGAGACTAACTTTCAAACTAGAGGGAATATAACTTTTCTGCCAAAATGGTATACTTTGCACCTGCTTGGTACTGAAAACATTTGACCAAACCTAAATAAGTATGTTTGAAACCTAAGCAACGCACAAAAAGGAAACATAATAATACTGGCATTGACAAGGGTACATACAATACACGGGGATAGCATCTCACAAATCTGTGAACATACATATGAGTATTGTGGAGGTATGTTGACATTTGGGGCGCCAAGATATACTCACAGGGGAAACAGCCCCAGTAGCACATGTGGCTCAAGGTGGTCCACAGAGCTCCCTGGATGCAGTCAGCTGGCTCAAAGGGGAGAAAAATTCAATGTGTAAAGTAATATTGGTTGGTACAAAGAAGGTGCACAGACCAGATCACTATAATCTCAACTGTACTTGCAGGATTTGATCTGTCACCCTATTTCCATTACTGGTGAAGAGTGGTAGGGGCTGAATGGGCACTGGGCAATGAGATTGAATCTAAGCAGCCTACCTCTATCTCATAGCAAAGAGGGCAACAGCCAGCACTCTCTTCAGACTTCCGGGACTCCATGGATAAGAAGGGGGCTTCCATCGAGGGTCAGGTCATCAGGGTAGCCAAGCAAACCTTCAGCAGGGTCTTCAGGCTGGGTAAGCCTGTGTCCTTGGTGAAGCTCTGCTTTACTATGCTGCAAACAGCCTAATCGCTAGCACCAGACCAAGATGAAAAGGACAGCATGCAGCTCCACAGACCTATGTAGACCGAAGCCCTGATAGCTCCATTTAATATACACAGAACTGTATAGTTGGACTAAGCCATGCTGACAATCAATGTGTATTGGATCTCACTTTTTCAAATCACCAGCCATTCAGGTTGTTGTCAAGTCTTATTCGTCGGAGAGGAGTCTCGATTGCAGTACTATCTCCCTCTGTGTAGGTGGTCAAGTGAGCTCTCCAAGGGCTTCTTTGTTGGGAAGTTGTGGTCCATTGACCAAGACTTCTTCATACTATAGGACATCAGGGACAAGTAGGAGATGGGAACAATCCCCATTCAAACATTGTGAGAAAGTTCCGTGAATGAACTACAGATAACCCTAGCCTAAATCGCACCGTTAATGTTCATACTTCATTTCTGTAATCCATTTGACATAACACAATACAGATACTTTGGTGAGTCCCCTGCTTTTTGTCACAATGTAGGTAATCTGATTCTTTGTTTGACTTAACTTGACAGGTAGCATACATAAAATATAGATTTGGAATGGTAATATTTGAATCCAAAATTATAAAGGATAAAAGTAGTATTTCATTTTACATAGTCACACAACAAAGTGCATTTATACATCCGACTTTCAGTACTAAATGTAACACACACCAGGTCCTTAGCCGGAACGATGGGTGATGCAATCACCCATCGTTCCCAATCGTTCCCAATCAGTTTTTTTTAATATTTGAAAATATAAATTGTAGGTTTAATGTGAAATAAGAGTGGATAATGCTTACATTCATTGTAAGGTTGTACTACTCAAAGGTACTACATACCTGATTTGTATTCATCATGGCCTGTTAACAGAAAATAGACTGAGTATACATGTCTTGTAGATTCTTCCTCGGGTAACACAAGTGTCCTGATTGTGATATCATGTATGTACCTTTTATGGATGACAGGAGTGTGTGCATGTGAAATATTCTTACCCACTTCATAATTAGTAGTGTTACGGTATTATTTATACATACATTATTCTTGACCTTACCATACCATGTGTGTACTACATGCGCAAAACATTTACCTACAACAAAAAGGGTAATTTGAGACATGATAGCTTTTTACCTAATCAGAAGTGTCTTCTACAAACACACCAGACCAACATTTGTTTTAAAGAAAAACCAGTACAGTGTGTTCCTAGATTTTGTTTTGACAAACTAGTTTATAAAAGAAGGATTATGACTACATGTCAGTGTAAGATTAACTGTGCCAACCTAGGTCTCTTAAAGGCTAATGTATTTTGTTGCCACAATACACTGTAGATACTGTGGAAGTAAGAACAACACATCAACCCAGGAAAAGGCATTGTGTGTGCACTGTGTGTAATTTGTAAACATGATCATGGCTTCTAATATAAAAGCTGCTTATCTGAATGTGGAAGCTAAATAAGCTACAGGAACCTTTGAAACTTAAACATGGGAAAAAGCTTCGTTCAAAAGTGTACTTTTTGTACATAATTGTTGGACTTGGCTCTTTCTGCAGGGTCATCCCCAAACATTTTGCCTTCACTCTCTTGTTTTCTGAACCCGTTTTTGTTGGCTTTTAGGACTCTGAGCACCATACCACTGCTAACCAGTTCAAACATGCTGGTGCTCTCTCCTTAAAACATGGTAGAACTGCTTTTGTTTGGGTACACGTAGATATGCCATGTTTAGTGTCTAGGGAATTCTAATGTAAATCCCTCTTTAATTCTAAAGTTAGATTTTGAGCACAATTGTGAAAGTTCCCCTTTTATAAAGTTTGGAACCTAAGGAAGGCTTGGGTCCAAAGCTAACTGGATAGGACCACTAGTAATTTGTATACAAAAAAAGTATCCAGTAGCTGAAATTCTCAAAATACTCAAGTAACGAGCCAATGTACTGAATTCACAAGCTCTTGTGATTTATTCAACTTACCTTAGATTATTCCATAACATTAAATTCATTCAAATCATTTCAAACATTAAGGAAAACCCAGAATAATGGAACAATTGTGGGTTACATGAATGCATGAACATTTTTTGAATATACGAATAAATAACAAACATCAAAATATATTTACAAGTGTGTGTCAAACATTGACAATTATTAAGAATTCACAGTTAGTAAAGCATAAACCACTCAACATAAGGCACCAGTCCTTGACTCTAAAATGATAATGGCACTTAGGCGGAGAAAAAGAACCAAACTGTCAAAACACTACTTATGTGTTATCTCCTGCTTATATGCACAGCTCTGGGGGCCTCTAATTCAGAGTATTGGCAACAAGGGAGGGAAATTATTTAAAAACTTTCTACCTGAGCACTTGAGGATATCTTATCCCAGATGCCGTAGTCAAAGCGTTTCCAACACCATCACCATTAAGGGGTTTTCATCAGGACCCGGGCATGCTGGTCTCTGATAAAAAAAATAATCAGAAAAACGATGTGTGTGTTACTAACACCTAACAATTAAATTGTGGAATATCAATTTTCCAATGCTTCGCCTAGCATATCGTTAACTGTACCTTTTTTTTGGTTGCATTCTTCCTTACTGGTTAGGAATTTACAGATTAAGTAGAGGTTGTATCCTGTTGGAGAAGAGGGATGGTAATGATTGTAGTGTGCTCTGTTATAAATAAAGCATATTTTTTCAACTGCAAAAGGTTGAATGTAAAACTTACCTGAGTCAGATGGTGTTATCAGTTTCGAAGGTCAAATCGGGTGATCACTGTACGAACTCTGAGTATTGTTGAAGTACCTATTAAGAAAGAATGTGCACAGTCACTATGAACCCTCAGCCTGGTGTTAACAAAATGAACTGAAGAAAAGTTGTGGTTTATTTTTAAAGTAAAGAAAAGTTGTGGTTTATTTTAAAACGTACGTGTTATGCCTAATGTTTATTTCAAATGTTTCTACAGAGTTGGCATACAGCTTTAGGCATTATTCTCAACTGCAGCACCCCATTTCCTGTGAACATTAACACGTTATTGTTTAATCACCAAGGTGTTAATTTTTTTGCTGCAGCCGCATGGTGTTGGCTCAAAGACTAATATTCGAGATTGTTGCTGCAAAATAGAAATGTTTTTGCTCCAAAAAGATTGAGAAGGCATCATATGCCAAGCGGATGCATGTTAATGTTCACAGGAAATGCGAGTAAGGAAAATCCACCTTCCGGCGAGATTTCTCAATGCGGGTGGTTGGATTTCTCAATGCGAGTGGCTGCAAATCCTCATGACTGCTCTTGTTGAGAAACCGTCTGTTCATGTTAAGAAAGCTGTCGCTCGAGTAGAAAATCTACTCGAGCGGCAGAAAGGAAGCAGCGCCCACTTTCATCTGCTTGCGCTGTGCGTGTTCCGGTTTGCGATAATTTCACAGCGTGGACAAACACCTGGTGCTGAAAATTGCCGCAAACTGCATTTTTCTAAGACACTCCGCCATTTGCGGAGCTACGCGTGGCTGGGTGGAGTTTTTTTTTGCACTTTGCAGAGTTCCACCACGTGGATCTCTCTGAACTCCTCCCAGGCTTACTCACCACACACAAAGAATTTCACACTAACCTTTTCTGACACCAGACATCCTGGGACCAGGGCAGGGAGAACGAAATTCCAGAACCGTTTGTGTGTGTGGGGGGAGTCTAGAAGTTTCTCCCACTTCAAAGCTGGAATCAAATATAATTATTGTACTCTTGGACCAGCTCTTCAGTACACTCCTGGACCTGTGGATACTACAGAAGGAAGACAGCCCTGCTACCAGACGACTGCCCTGCTGCCTGAGCCCTGCCCTCCTGTCTGAGGAGGAAAACTGGCCCTGCTCCGTTCATCCCAGACTACCTGCAGTGACTCCAAAGGTCAGCTGTCTGACCCTTGTTCATAACTTCAAAACAAGATTCACATTTTTGTATACCTAGTCAGTTGGAAAGGCATATATTAGTTTGCGTTTAACATTGGCACCGTCAGACAAATTGCCTTAAATTTGGCAGGCACTCAGTACATTCAGATTACTATTGATATTATTGATTTGGGCTTATCCGTAAGAGAGAGAGAGAGATCCAGATAAAATGGGGGTGGCACAAAGACCTGTTAATTTGCAAATAAGTTTGGCAGTTTTTGATGCATCTGCACAAAATTTGTCTGAAGCTAAGGAGGATTAGTTTTCCATTGGTATGTCCCTTTATGTGCCATTCCATAAAGAGCGTGGAGTTATCAAGTGATACCCTTTGCAGATATATTTGGTTTTTAACAGATCCAATGGGAGGAGAAGAAAGGGACGAGCCATTTCTGGTTTACTAATAATGCCCACACAGTTGGATGGGTCTGCATTAAATTGGTAGACATTTAGCAAGTTGAACCTTCTTTTATTCATTTTAAGTTGTGAAGGTCCACCAAGAGGCGCTGAATTGAAAGAAGGATGGGCAAAAGTGTCTATTTGCTAATAAAATTGACAATATTTTTGTAAATCTGCATAAAATATAGCAGAAGCTTGAAAGCTTTATTTATTGATATGTCAAGTTTTCTGCCAATCAATTAAGGAGGGGGAAGTTAAAGGCAGGGGAAGGTAAGAAAAACTATCATGTGCTTATTGCTTTAGCACTGCTTGATGAATCTGAATCAAATGTGACAGGCAGTTAGCAAGTTACACCCTCTGCATATAATTCAGGTTTGGTGTAGATCCAATGGTGGGGTATATATAAAGAGTCAAAACATTTTTGATTTGCCAATAGCCTAGGTTCGGTTTCATAGATCTACATGAAATTTGATGGAGACGGAGTATGTTAGACCTCCTTTTGGTTTTGTTTTTTTCTTGCAGGCTAGTCAATGGGGGAGGGGGTGATTTCAAAGTGTCACATTTCAGTGGTTTTATGTGGTTGAGCCTCAAACAAATGTCAGGAGCATATTTATCATGGTTTTTCTTTGCCCTTGCGCCACACAAGGGGGAACAAGAATGAAGAAAAACCAATCATTACAATTATCAAGGCATGCAAGGCCACCTTACGTGGCTTGATAAATCTAAAGTAACGCAAGTCAGTGCATGTTGCTGCCTTATATTTCTCTGTGAAGGAAGGTGTCCCTTCCTGCACAAAAACAATCTTGCCTACAACACAGGCACCCTTGCACCATGGTGCATGGGTGCCTTCACTGGTGCTAGGCAGCAGTTTGTGCACCAGAGCAAATAGAGAGCAGGTATACACTTTATAATGTTAAATGCAGCACATTCCTGCCCTTTCACCCAGCGCAGAAAGGTGGCTTGTTGCGTTACCTTGCGTGAATATTTGATAAATATGCCCCTCAGTTTTAAACTGTTCTTTTTCAGTAAATATCTATTACACAGTAATAGTCACCACTTTGTATGTATGGTAACGCTGCACTTTCTATTGTAAACCGTTTTTTGATATTCCTATAGCTTTTGACCCCATATACAAAAAAGTGATTTGCCATTTGCCCTCCCTTAGGACACTTTGGTCATGCCTTTTCTCCAAGCTGCTGGGTGAAACTTGCCATACAAGTAGAACTTTGCTCAGAGAGTGTGTTTTGTTGATTGGATGAACATCTATTCAGTAGTTCTTGAGATATTAGTATTTAAAATATCTGCCGAGCAGGCTTTGAAAGGTTAACACTTTTGTACATCTCTGCTATTTTAACTGGAGATCCATTACTTGCCATTCCTCAACCGCATGTTCAATCTTTTAAGAAATGTTATTAGTTGGAAAACATTTACTTAGACATCTTGAAGATCTTGAGTCGGCTGTGAATCACTTCGGGCTCAAAAGTTTGATGACTGTTAGCTTACTTCTGACTTGAGAGTTTCATGCTGTAGAAAAGGCAAGCACAAACACTTTCGGCGTCTGACCGCTAGCAAAGTCCCAGTTCCTGCACTCAACTTATCTTGTGCACACCTGAAGGCTGCACACTGTGGGGGTAGACTGCAGACTGGGGCAGGACAGAGAGCAAGCAGCAGGCATAGACCTGCACTGAGCAGCAGTAGCACACGCCTTTGCAGGCAGGGAGTAGGGCACAGGGCCTTGCACTAGGCAGTTCCTGTGTCAAACCCACACTGCATGCAGCTGAAGGACATGCACCACGGGGATTGGCTGATGGCAGAGAGTTGCACCTAGGTTCTGGCAACAAACTAGGACCTCCACCAGACACAAGATTGTGTGCATAGAGGGTTAATAGATGGCAGGGGATAGGACAGAGGGTCAGTCTGAAGATTCAGCCCAACTTCACAGTCCCAGAGGTTGGGCGTCATTGGGGTTGGCCTACGCTTCATGCCCTGTGTCACTCATGCTAAATGAACACTCACTTCTTAAAGCATTTAATGCACAGTAACATTGCCAAATGCACATAAAAGAGAGCCGCATGTGATAGGGCCTCATCACTTCTGGGAATACAAGACATAGTATATCCCTCATTAATTATTGGTGCCTCTATAGGGTTGTTGAACCCCGGTCTTTTCTGAGTCAACATTTCCTGGTATATTTATGTGTAATTAACAGTGCCTCCAAAGGGTTGAGCCTCTGCCACTTCTAGGTGGACCCCATTTGGTTTATAGCTGAATGCTTAACAGTGCCCACGAGGTGACTCGACAACCTTCACTCCTGTGGTACCACCAAATAGCTTACAACCTCATTGACTCCATATTATACATGCTAGGGCAGACTCAGCAGTAGGACATGACCATTCCCTAAAAAATGGCAGATGTGCCGAATTCACCTATTCTCACACTCTCTCCAATACCTCCTGCATATGTGTAGTGATGCTTTTCTGCACCACAATGAAGCACATCTGTGAACCTCATGCACCTCACTCAACACCTCTCATATAAGCCAAACTACCTACATCACCCTATCAACATTGTACTCCGATAGGGCTCATTAATCAGAAGGTTGTTCAGTCTTACAAGGGCAGGAACACTAGCTGCATCTTTATGCATCAATATAAAAATATGATTTAGGTTATCTGAACATTTTCCGGTATGTGTGGCTACTATGAGTATATCCCAGATCCTCTCCAATACCTACAGCGGCAGGTATGGATGTCTCTGCAGGAAGAGATATTTAGCTAACAGGAGTAAAGTACGGCCATATTGAATGCCTTTAAATGATATCATATTATATCATATAATCCCCGGGGAAAATGCAATTTACAGTAAGCAATGTCTAACTGCTGGATGGGTAAATGTCCAACTGCAGAGAAATGAATGTATTCCTTAGTTCACATATTCAAATCTCCACTGAGCAAACTCTGACTGCTCTCCTCGTAAGGTCAAAAGAATGAGAATCATTAACATCTGTAATTATGGATTTGCAATTACAGTTTAATCGAGTATTATAATGACCTAATTTCAATATGATTTAACGTTATTGCGTGCAACGTTTATACTGCACAAATAGATGACCTTAATGCGTCTTAGCTGTGAGATCTGGAAAAAAAAGGTTTTGAAAGTATCATATGAAGAAATTGAGTTAAAAACACAAAAAACACGTGAGCCATTGCCGCTAAATTCTTTACAGCAATTTCTCCCTCAAACACCAGGTTTGTACACCTGTCACTCCAGCTCATTAAATGCTGTTAACATTTGTTGCAGAGGTGTGGAAGAAGGTAATGGAATGGAGATGCAAACCCTGCTGAAGGCAAAGTGCTGTCAGTTGCAGCAGAGGGGAGGATGGAAGCTAATTATTGTGACTTTGAGCTGGCAGGTGTTGCCAAATCATTTGGTAATGCACCTGACACTTCAAAAAACTGAAGACCCTGCTATTCTGAACCTCAAGCAGAACACTTGCAGAAGGCACCTGGACCTATTCCAGATTCTAAAGTTTGTAGAAGTTGGGTGCAAAGGTTAAGTGCTCAATTTAAAATTGTAAATTGTGAATTTAAAAAAAGTTAATGCTGGGGCCCAGATTTTTGCCCAGGAGCCGTGGCCTGTGCTATCGAATGTTGGGGGCGCCAAATAGCAAGGCTGCCTAGTCTTGATTCCACCTCATGCCTCTTATCCACCACCAGACACTCCCTTTATCTCGCCTTTACATGTTATTTTTTTTATTTTTTATTAAATTCCTTCATCACTGTTTTCCTTATTTCTCTTCCTCATTCTTTCCCACTATTGAGTTTTTCTCTCTCTCTTGCTCTGGGCAAAGTCTAATAAGGAAAAATAACCAAATCACAAAAAATGTGTGCAGCTGGGCCCCACCTTCACCGACTGGCTCAAATTAAGCACTGTGAGGGAGTATGTGCTGGTTCTTTATTCGTGTCCAGCAGTTCAAATGGATTTAGAGAAGGCTTCAACTAATATACTACATAACAAGACATTGCAAAAATGACACTGATCCCATTTAGCAGCCTATTACACATTGTCAGAGAGTGATCTTTTGCGTCATTTGTTTCTGCGCTGGTCAGTGTTGCTTTGTGTCTACAAAATTAATGTTTGCATTTTTCTGCACCGACACCAATATTTGGCCTAAAACATTGCTGGTAAATACAGTATGTAATATGGTTCAAAATAGCATCTCGGGCCAAATTGACACTGCCGTGCCAATTTATTCAGTGAGGCTCAATGTTTTTGAATGAAAGCAAATGACTGGAAAATGGCGTCCAGTGCTCATGAGCCATGTAGTGACCTTGGGAGAATGACAAAGGCGCCCATTCAATGTCTTTGGCAGTCCGTCTGTCCAGACGTTTGGGAAACACAGCTTAGCTTTCTGGGACTTATAGTTTCAATTTATTTTCCCAACCTAAGTATGGGCCTACACGCAATTGATACAATTTGTTGCAAAGCTTTTATGAAATGTGAAATAGTTCAAAATGACCAATGGAATCGCTGAGTTACCTATAATTCTTGGGAACAGAAAATGTATATCTGAGACAGAAGAAGACCCATAGCGATCGTTGGGTATTAGTGCATTTGGGGTCCAACAAGAAGCTGGTCCCAATTGAGACACAAGTCACACTGTCAGTTAGAGAGGTTCTTACAAATTAATGGCTCAAACAACTAGTCGTAACAAATGCAAGTAGTGCTTTACCAGAGCAGCAATGGAGGAACATTGAAGTTACTCGCATTCATGTGACATCTAATCGTGCTTAATTAAAGCTGCTTAAAGTTAACATTTCTGTTTTGCAGTGACCAGATGGCTGCCCGCTTGCTGGCGGTGTTTTTCCAAATATGATTGATTGCAAGAAGTGTCACGTGGAGCCTAATTGATCTGACCACACATAAGGACATGTGCCATCTACACAGCCTCTTTGGCCCTGTTGAAACCTTCTGCTGACCACTCTTGGGACTCATCTCCCAGCATGATAGGAGCATTGTGAATATAATGCCACCTTCCACAGTGCCACAAGACCAATGCACTCGGAAGGTGCTGCATGGGAACAAAGGGCAGAACAGGTCTGGTAGAGTGAGCTCAGGCATTGGATCAAGCAGAGGGGCTTGGGGTTCCCTCCTGTTGGGGGTATACAACCGTTTCGACGCAACTTTTACAACGCATACTGTTTCAACGCACACCATTACAATGCAGGATCCTTTACAACGAATGCCTTTACAAAGCATGACATTACATAGCAGATGCTATTATAACGCATGCCATTACAACGTAAGTATGGGTAAGTATATCATTTTATTTAAACATTTCTTTAATTACAATTTTTTTCAATTAATTTAAAAAATATTAAAAATAAATTAAATACATTAATTTAAGTAATTTTATATATATAGTTTGGGTTATGGGGTACAGGGGTATTTTTAGGGTTCAGGGCTGGGTTTGGGTTATAGGGTACAGGGGTATTTTTAGGGTTCAGGGCTGGGTTTGGGTTTTGGGGTACAGGGGTATTTTTAGGGTTCAGGGCCTGGGTTTGGGTTTTGGGGTACAGGGGTATTTTTAGGGTTCAGGGCTGGGTTTGGGTATTGCGGTACAGGGGTATCTATAGGGTTTAGGGCTTGGTTTGGGTTTTGGGGTACAGGGGTATTTTTAGGGTTCAGGGCTGGGTTTGGGTTTTGAAGTACAGGGATATTTTTAGGTTTCAGGGCTGGGTTTGGGTTTTGGGGTACAGGGGTATTTTTAGGGTTCAGGGCTAGGTTTGGGTTTTGGGGTACAGGGGTATTTTTAGGTTCAGTTTTTAAATAAAGAATTTAAATAAATAAAAAAAATAATTTTAATAATTTTATTATTTATTAATAATAGTTCTTTATTAATAATAGTTCTTTAAAAAATAAAATTAAAGTAATTTTTTCCCCTACACTCTTCAGCACTTACCCTACTATTACACTCCCCTGGAGTTAGAATATTATTTATAAACACCTAAACTATTTTTAAAATATATATATATATATATATTAACAAATAAATTAATTCAAAAATAATTTAATTTATTTAATTAATTCAATATTTATTAATTACATTTTTAATAAAATAATATACTTACCTATACTTACGTTGTAATGGCATGCGTTGTAATAGCATCTGCTATGTAATGTCATTTGTTGTAAAGGCATTCGTTGTAAAGGAATCTACGTTGTAAAAATTGCGTTTTAATGGTGTGCGATGTAAAGGTATGCAATGTTACGTCATACATCCCCTGTTAGGGGTTTATTTCGAATTATCCTGAACTCTGATTTAGGGCTCGAGGTGACAGTACTGCATTCAATTCCAAGTAGCTCAGGGACCCCTCAGTGTGCATTTCTGGATGCGAGCTAACTTTGTCTAGTATTACTGGGTGCTAATCTGTCCAGGATAAAATTGTCCCCAGATCCAGTTGTTGACAGAGAACACAGACATAGCCTGCCCCACCCCTGCCTCACCTCCTACAGCATGGTGGAACCTGGAATGCTCGCCCTCAGCCTTTGAACCTGCCCTGCGACAACATCCTCCATACAACATGATCTGCACTCTGTGACCAGCATTGGGCCCACCACCCATTTTCCATCGGCTCACAGGCAGCAAGAAGTAAATGGAAGTGATACATTTGAGGAAATGGATCCAAGTCTGCATGGTTTCTCTACCTCCAAGGGGCGCACATTATTTGTTGCATTGTCTGTAGCGTAGTTCCTATTTTCCCAATAGGCCCTGCGCATTGGAATAACATAAACAGTAGTATCGACGTAGAAGTACGGATCTTCCAGGCCTCTACTGACTATGCTAAACTTAATTGGGTTTGTTACCAACTAGCTCAGAGGTCACTGGAAACTTTCTTGACTGAAATAGGAAGTGATCAGCTTCCCTGGCACAGACAAGAAGGGATTCAGTTTTCCAACAACCGTGCAACATGACAACTTTGCTCCTCAGATCAAGAGTTAATCTCTAGGGTCGTGTGAAACAATAGAAAGTTATTTTACTCAGTCAGGTTGGTGCAGTTTACTTTCACAATATGTAGAGAACAGAGAGACGGGCGTTTGTCAATAAAGGGTTAACATTTATTGAACAGTCTTTCTTCTCGTACAAGAGAAATGAATTGCCACAATTGCAAGACTTGTTATTATAAAAAGTACGTACAGTAAGATAAGTATTGCGAAATAATACTGTAAAAGCATTGATATGGTTTCTTAGCCATACAATGGTTTAAAAGTAATAAAACATATATATACATTCATATATACATCAGGCTAAAATACTCAACTGGTGCTTCTAACTACGCCTACCCCAGTGTACCTGACCTAAGCCTAATACTTGGGAGGGGAGTAAGTAAGTAGCTTTAAGTTAAGTTGGTTTTGCCAAGGTTTGCTTCAAGAATTCTCTCTCAAGGGTTTAGTCAACACCATACCTCTGGAATAGAATTATGGAGGTCTGGTATCTCCCTCAGGGCTCGATATCCCAGTCACCCGCAAGGGTAGTCCGGAAACGCCGGAGCTGGATTTCTCGGCAGGAGAAAGGCAGCGTCTCTTCTCAGCGCGTCGAGGAGGAGAAGGAGGGGGGACAGCGTCCGCGGGCAGCTTGCATCTGCTGGGCTCTTGCAGAGGGAAGGCTGTTCAGCTCCTAAGTTCACCACACCATCGTTCGCTAGTTAGCAGCGATAGCAGTAGCGATAGCAGCTATGATATCTTCAGCATAACAGCAGCTTCAGGCGACGGGCAACAGGGGACTTGCTTAAGGCCATGTTGGTAGTATTTATACCTGAAAGGTGCCTTGTTTGATGTAAGTTTGCTGGGCATAAGATGTTAATAAAGATGTCACTTAGGAAGTGATCGTCTATCAGTGCTCATTAGAGTTCTGTTACTAATCAAACACAGCAAGCGGGGATTTCCAGGTTTGCTGAGTTTTTATCTTGTTGAAGAACTCAGAGTGTTAATCTAGGAATCTCAGATAGTGACTTCTGCTCTGTCATTGCACTAATTGGTTGCAAAGGAAGTGGCAGAGAAAGCTATTCTGGAATGTGGCTCTGTTCGTGTGAGGCCAGAGATGAGTTTCTGAATATTGCACTTGAACGGTTATGCCAATATAGGGAATAAATGGATTTATAGCCGAATAGGGGCATAAGGTCACAGTATCGATCAGGATCCTAGATTAGAATGCTACACCCACTCCACGAATTCATGTCCATCAAATTACTAAAACTAGAGCAATAAGATGCATGTGTAACATTGCCCACCCCAAAATACATATAAGCATTTGAAATAGGCGTATATTGTAATACGTGAAAATTTAGGTACTGTACGTTTTTGAAACATAGAAATCATTCAAAAATTATTGCATATGAATTCAATGAACGATTATGCAAAAAGAATTACACATGAAATATCTCTGAAACAGAAGAAGGGCGAGATAAATCATCACATATAAATGCATTGCAATAAATGTGCTAGAGGCTGGTGTAAAGTTATTATGTCTCTAGATGTGTTTAGAAATAGAAGTTTGAAGCTTCTGTTCTCTATGAATAGTTTTTACCTTAAGCAAAGAATTTTTCGTGCCAAAAATGGGTGAATATTAAAAAGTGTTCAATTCAAAAGAATTATTGCCTGAACGGGGAAATTAGAGTTCCAACGCTTTTAGCTTTTTTTGTTGTTCAAAACTGAAGGCCGAATTCAGAGTTCATGGGAACGCTGTGTGTCGGAAAGCTTCTCCAAAGTTATTGTTTCTGTCCGGGTGAGAACATCGTATCAGACAGGCTCTCAAAGAATTGGTCTACAAAATCAGGTGACAGTTCGACCAAATTCGATAGTGCTGTAACTTGGCAAGTGTGAGAGTGATTGCTGTCATCATAGTCGGGATCAGCAATGCTCACAGAAGGTCGTACCTGGGTGATGCTGCTTTTGTCACTCGCTCCACTGTTACCACCTAGTCGTAGCACAGGAGTCTCAACGAATGCTGTCATCAGGATTGGTAGCCGCTGGGGACAACACAATGCGTGAGCCTTTATCGGACTTAGCAAAGTATCGATATCCATTGGTACTGCTGATGGAAGTGAAAGACAGATGTCCAACACGCACTCATCTCCGCATAGCATACATCGAAGTACCGGTAAGATACAGGATTGCCATATAGGTCTGAATGAAAGGAACCAGGTCATGTTTAGATCTCTCAGCCTGGCCAATCCAAGGACTCTAGTTATTCTGTCCCGGTAGCGCATTGCTAGGATTGTCTCAGACATTCCCATAGGAGCTATGTCTGAGCTTTGGCTTGCCATAATGAAGCAGGAGGGTCAAAAATAAAATCCCTGCTACAAGTCCCAAAAATAGGGGTATGCTGCCAAAAACAGAGTGGACAAAATTTGGAACGATTCCCAGAATTGCTTGAAATGGTGTTAGCAGTCCCGTAAAAATCGTCTTAAATATGCCTGGGATGCCTGTGGCACTAGACATGTTAAGGAGTTGGCTAAGCATTTCTACGAAATGCACGGGGCAATTTGTTGATAAAAGTTCATGAACCTCCGTAGCTGTCCTTGCAACTAAAAGATCATACGTCTCTTTTGATGACGTTATGGGCACTGTTGTCTGTAAAAGCACAGACTTCATTTTGCTTAAAGTATCAATTCGTATAGAAAAGAGATTCAGACGAGGCCAGATGGGAGTCTCTGTGTCTACAGGCCCGCTCGGGAACAATGCTTGCATACAGCATTTGACCATGGATGTTACGCTTACTAGATAACTTTTCCCTGGAACAAGGCCACAACATCTGTGATCCATTCTAAGAATGTAACTCCCATTCGCAAGTTGCATAAAGAAGGGCTCTATCTGAGTTGCAGGTGTGACTAGCTGGTGGCATGAAAGGTTGTTAGAATTACCTTCACAGGCTCCATGTAAATTAATACCCTGACACAAAAGTATACCGCTTAGTGAATGTTTACAATTTTCACCACTAAGAAATACATTTTTGTCGCTGTCACTGTAGCATGAATGTGTGTATGGTAATTTCCATTCTGATTTTACATATCCTTTACCCAATCGTTCATACTGGCCAGTAGGTATGTATTCAAGGCACTTTTCAAATCGGAAAGTTGTTATCGGAATAGTGATAATTCCGTGTATTATCCATTCAATGACAGGACTTTCTGACATTGTCAATGGTAATCTCTCAAGTTTTTTGATGCTCAGGATTGTATAGTCTGCTCCTTTCTGTGCCAAACTGAATTGTTTATCAGTAAGGTTAAATATGGAAAATAATGAAGTTGTGTTGATTAAACGCCAAGGCACATAGCCTGAACGAAGATTTTGCAGCGTCCAGCCTAATTGTACAATAGAACGTAATTGAGATTGGCCATGCTGTAACATTAGCAAGTCTCTGTCTATTATGTCAAAGGCAGAAGATACAATATTGTCCAACGAATATATTCTGGAGGACAGAGTCATTAACCCATTGTCCACTAGAGAAAGTGATTTTTCCAAATTAATACAATCAATTTCTCGTATTTTTTCTGCTGTTTCAATTTGTGTGACTTTCCAAGCCTCGTTGTACGCAGCATAGATACTGGTCGCTATGAAACGCTTTTGACGCTGTTTGCGTGGTCCAAGAATGAAATCGCACAAGTCAGCACCATCTTTTAGTAAAGACAAGTGTTGCTTAATTTCAGCCAGTGTGGATGTTCCTAGCCATTCGAGGCAGAGTTTCCCTACACTGTATGCTGTTACTATCCCTGGATGTTGTCTCTGGGAGTATCTAGGGTCTTGTCTGGTCATTTTCAACCCCTGTGTTTTGTTCAGGAATCTATCTTGACAGCTGTTTGTGTCAGTAGGCCAGATTAACCACTTTTTCCAATCAGGATGTGTTCTGTTAAAATGTAAAATTTGTGATACGTCTATCTCAATATCTGTTGTTGCATTCTCAGGTATTGGTTTTGGAATAGACGGTTTGTTAAGGTCTTTGATCTTAGCTAGGCCAAGACAGGATGTTTGGTGAATTGTGTCATTTAAAAACATCATTTGTTCTGGTATCATGCAGGTTCTGAATAGTGCTTCAAGACCTTGTACCTGCCAATCTTTTGTACCCCAAATGGTTTTTGTTTCAATGTTATTTTTCCAATAATCAAAACCAAATGTCATCATTTTTTCATAAAATGCTTCTGAATATATCAATTTAGAATTTGTCAGCATTGTTTTCATTCCTGTTTTATCTAACAGTTTGTAATAAAACGTTTCTGCATCACTGGTGTTAAACCCTGAGAAGTATTTGAATTTCTCAAAAAATGTTTTAGAACTGCTTTTAGGTGGTGTAGCACAATGTTCCCATTGATTATACTTAAAAACATTTCTAGGCTGTGCAGATTTATGCAAATAATGATCGCCATAATGTGTGTAGCAGAATGTTTGCTCATAACTAGACGAACCTTGTAAATAATCATGTTCTGTGAATCTAGCTGACATTACTAAATCAGACATCATGTCATTAATACTGTTAAAGTCCCAATCATCAGAGAATGCACTAGGTTTTACAAAGTCACTTAAGGAACCCTTCAGTTGATGAGGATACTTCAGGATCTCGACCGGACCATAGATCTCATAGTCAGTTTTCTCCCATACTACCCCACCAGGTATTGGAATGGCTGTGACATTTACTGTTGACAGTTCTCTTTTCTTCACGTGGGATGATCTGTGTGGTTTGAGGACTTCGGTTGATGTTCTGACTTGCTGTGTCCATTGTACTATATTTTCCCTCAATGAATTTTCCCAAACAAAGTACCATGATGAGCCAAACCAGGAGGAAAAATACACCTAGACCGAACCAGAACTCTAACCAAGGGGAAATAAGGTAGATTTCCTTCAGTTGATGAAAGAGTTCCGTTGCTTTTTCTTTAAAAGTCTTTTTTGTTTCTGGCATCACTTCGGGGTCGTTTTGATCTTCAGAGAAGTTGTCGAAGTTGATGAAATAACCAGAGGCAGTTCTGTCAATTGATGGGATTGTTCTTTCAATCTGTCTCTCTGTAGCATTTTCTGATGCCACCTTATTGTAGACTGGGGTTTCTTGACGAACTGTTTCAATCTGTATCTCAAGAGGCACGAGTTCCATGGTATTATTGCATAGTCCTTCTCTGTGCACTGCAGGCTGATCAAATGTGATTAGTCTTTCAGTTTGAACCTCTTGGATTGTTGCAAGTTTGGGTATTCTGTTGTTTCTTGGGAGTCCACTGGGCCTACTGTTGATTATACGCCACATGGTTGTGGTTTTACCAGGTCGATAGACACGACTCTGTTCTCCTTTTTACCAGCAAGGGGCGGTAGTACTACTGATCTTGTTCCAGTGACTGTCAAGACAGGTACTGCTTTTCTGTAAGAAGGCCCAAATTCCTTCTTCACCGCGATTTTTTCTCTGACTAGATCCCCAATCTTTGGAATCCAGACAGGCCTTGCTGGGGCTGTTGCTTGTGGTGCCTCGTCAGTGGTATCTGGCTGTTGCTTTAACTTTATGTTGCTTAAGGATTTTCTTGTTTCATTCAGTTCCTGTAAAACAGCCAAACGATCTTTGATGTCAAAGTCTGTTTTCTTATCTTGTACCACTGATACCTGACTATCTAAGTCCTGAATTGTCATTCTAATTCCGAACAATAGTTCGTATGGGCTGAAACCTTTTAGAGACTTTCTTGGCAAATTGTTAAGACTGGTCTGGACACTTATTAAATGTTTGACCCACCCAGCGCCTGAACCTAATACCTTCGCTGTTATAGATCGCTTTATGTCTCGGTTTTTTCTTTCAACCACACTTTTCCCTTCGGGGTGCGACGGACAAGAATACCGCAACCCAATTCCCATGCTGGCCATGGCCTCCCTATAAGCTCGAGAGCTAAAAGCAGGACCCTGGTCAGAATGGAACGTGGTAATTGCGTATGTGCCGATAAAGACCCGCAGATCTTTTTTATAACCGTTCTGGCGTCAGCCGAGCGCTGGGGGCCTCATTTTTTAAGTGTGTTTAGTCTTAACTGATTAATAGGACGCTTGATGGCTTGCAGACATCATTACCCTTTCTATAAAAGGTAACTGTGCAACAGGCAGGACCGGTTCATTACTGCGATCCCTGTCACAGTCCGGACAGTTCTTTACATATATCTGATGTTGCACGCTCATCCCCGGCCACCAGTATACTGATTGCAATTCAGTCAGAGATTCCCTCATCTGAATGTGCCTTGGACCTTCACCCATGTGCGCGTCTGCTATTAATAATATTCTCCTGTTCATGTTTGGAATTACGCTATCCCCCTCTCCAGGGATTCGAGCAAAAGGAACGGAGTTTGCGTCGATTACGTATGCATAATTGAGTGGATAGTTCACGGGCAGTGCTGCACAGTCACCTTTTACGGTCGTTTTTACTGCCAGCATGGTTTCCCCGTCTATGTATTTTTCTGTACGCTTTTTTGTGGCTACGGAAGCCGGTTTAGTTGCTTCCGCTGTGGCTGTATTAGCCAATGAATTCCCTGCAACGTGAACGCCATCACGTTGAAGACTCTGTGCGTGAATCACGTGAGTCTTTTGTAGTTCTTTATGTAAAAGAGCTACCTGTTTCCAGAGCAATTTATGCTTTATTGTGGCGCCTGTGTGTTGGACAGGCCACATGAAGGGTCGCTCTCCCCCGGCTCAACCAGGCCCGAGCCCGGTCCCGCAAGTACCACACACCACCATTGCACGTCCTCCGTCCCCTCAGGGACCCCTGCCCCCGAGCACGTTAACCTCGTGGATCCGATCCACTGCCGGCCCACGCGCCCAGCCCGGGCCGCCATCTTGGACACTTCACCACGAGGCCGCCTGGCCCCCGATCGACCTCAACCCGGGGCCTAGCCCGACCTCAGACATTCCGGCACCACCCTCCACCCAGGAGGTGAGCGGGCTACTTGGCAAGTCAATGGGAGAAAGAGGTGCCGATGGCTCTCCCCCGCCAAGTGCCGCTCGCCCATCGCCTCCCCGGGCGCTGGCTCCACCCCCCTGCTGGGTGTCTGGACTCCCTCATCCCGGACCTCCCGACCTCCAAGTGCGAGGGTCCGGACATCAAAGCACACCAGCCCTATAACTGGGGCAGCTCCAGAGCAGGAAGGCAGTTGTATCTTGGAGTCGAGAGACGTAAAGAGGAACTCATCCTGGACGGACTACTGGCGCTGCCATAGCTCTGTCCTGTGCACCATCGTCCTGCCTGTTGGCGCTGCCACAGCCGTCGTAACCTTCATCCTTCATCGTCGTCGGGATCTGCTGGCGTGGCCGCGGACCGTTGTAACCGTCATCTTTCACCGGGACCTGCAGGCTCCGCCGCGGACCGTCGTCCTTCCTTCATCCATCTCGGGACCTGCTTGGCTCCTCCACGGCCCGATCATCTAGAACGCCGAGCTCGAGGATTGAGAGCTATTTTGTACTCATTGGTAACTAAGACTGTCCCGCTACCCCTTTCCTCAACCAAAGACTAGAATCGAGGGGACCCCTGAGTCCAGACCTCCTTGTATCATACCAACGTAACCTAAGAAGTGCATATAAAGTCTCGTTAACCTTCAATCTTGTGTGGTGTCCGTCTGTGGGGGGGAAGTTACTTGTCTGTACAGTCGTTGGAGACGGCTCTCCCTGGAGACCTCTCCCCGTAATCTCGGCCGACCCTCCCGGTCCGTCTAACATTGGTGGCCAGCGGCGCGATCCGAATCACCGCATAACGTACAGAGAGTAGCTCACCCCACAACGAACCACAATGACAACTAAAGAGAGCGGATCAACTGAGAAGTTCCAAATGGAAAAACTAGAGGAGTACAGCCATCGTGAACTAAAGCAGTTCTGCATCGAACTAGGTATCGCTACCACCGGACTAAGCACCAAGGACGATTTTAAACATGCCCTAGAATCTTGGGCAGAGACCGGGGATGCCGAAGCCCCTGAGCAAAGCACCGCGAAAAAAACCAACACGGCCCCTGAAGGGCAAAGAACCGGTCTCTCGCAAGACGAGATCCAAGAAAGAGAAAAAACCCGACTACACGAGCTAGAAATGGCCCGACTCAAGATGGACGTAGAACTCAAGTTGGCCGAACAAAAAATAAACTTAGAGCACCTACGTCTCCGAGAAGAAAGAGAGGAGAAACAGAGACAAAGGGAGCTCGAGGAAAAGAAACTAGCGTACGAGCACGAACGGAACCTAGCCGAGATCAACCTGCGCAAGCAGAATAAAGAGTTAGGGGTGCCCGAGAGACCGCACACCCCAGGGACCACGGAGAAAAAAGTACACATCCCCAAGGATGTTGTCCGAGAATATTTTCGAGAGGACGACATCCAGCAATGGTTTAAGGCCTATGAAATCGCTATGACTGCGCACCGGATCGATAGAAACGATTGGGGAGCCGGCCTATGGGGCAGATTCCTCAATGAGGGCCGCGATACCCTGTTACAGCTCCCAGACCACCAGATGACCTCCTACGACCATATGAAAGCGGCCCTCCTCACCCGCTATGGACTCACGCCCGAGATGTACCGTCAGAGGTTCCGAGACTGCACACGCATCCCGGGTACAACTTGGGTGGACTATGTAACGTACTTTAGCCGAGCTTTCGAAGGCTGGATCAGAGGGAACAACGTCACGACCTACGAGCAGCTGTTCAATCTGATGGTATGGGAGCATCTGTCCAACAATTGCTTCATTGAACTACGCCAACACCTCCTCGACAGCAAGTTAACCGATCCCCGGCAGCTCGCAGCGGAAGCTGACCGGTGGGAGATCACCAGAGTGGGCCGGAATGGGTCCTACGAGCAGAACAGGAACAACAATGGTCACCACCGACCCAGAGGAGGAGGAGGGGGCCAAGGACGAGGAAGAGACAACACTCCGGCCGCCCCCGTTACCAGCACCACCTCCCCGGCCAACCGGGGCAGCACCCCGGCGCGACCGGGGTACAGAGCCAATGTCACGTGTCACCGATGCCAACGAGTCGGCCACTATGCAAACGACCCAAGCTGCCCGCAGTATCAGAGTCCAAAACCCCGCCATGTGGCCGCCGCGGCACTAGGGGAAGAACAGATCTCCGAGGAACAAGAAACAGACGAGCAAGAGTATCAAGAGTGGGAGCCAGCCGCCATGACTCTCGCGTGCTTAGGGGGAAGAGACATGGTCCCGCGGGTCCCCCTACCCGCTAACACCCAGAAGTACAGCCAATGGGTGAGCATCAATGGACAACGGGCCGAAGCCCTTCGGGACACCGGGGCCAGTGTGACAGCCGTCCGCTGTCACCTGGTGACCCCAGAACAATATCTACCGAACATTCTCTGCCCTGTGCGATCAGCCGACAACTCGGAAAGTCTGTGTCGGATGGCCTGCGTCCCCTTTGAGTGGGGAGGGGTCTCCGGCATGTTGAAGGTGACGGTCCGAGACGACGCCCCCGTGGACTGCCTCCTCGGAAATGACCTGGAGAGCTCCCCGTGGGCAGCCGTGGAGCGAAAAGAACACTTGGGGATGTTGGGCGTCCCGGACTGGGCGTGCGTCACCACCCGGTCCATGGCCGCCCGTGCCAACCATCACCCGGAAGAACCAGAATGGCCGGCGCCACCGCCTCCGGTCGCCCCAGCCGAGACCCCCGACCATGACACCCCCCTCGAACCTGCTCAACCTTCCGACCTCGCTAACCTTGACCAGTGGGCCCAAGAGGGGGGACCCACACAAGAACAATTTCGCCAGGAACAGAAGACCTGTCCCTCCCTCGAGGGACTCCGCCAACAAGCGCTCGCCCAAAGCGCAGGGGATACCTCCGGAACTCATTGGGTCTACTGGGACAATGATCTGTTGTACAGCGAGCAACGAATCGCCGAGCTGGGGGCCAACCGAGTACTAGTAGTGCCCCTCCGCTTTAGAGACTTCCTGCTAAACCTGGCCCACGATGTCCCCCTGGCAGGGCACCTGGGACAAGATAAAACCTACAGTCGCCTAGTGACCCACTTCTTCTGGCCCAAAATGAGAAACGATGTGCACCAGCATTGCCGATCTTGCCCCACGTGCCAAGCCAGTGGGAAGAGCGGCCGCAAACTAAAGGCCCCCTTGCAACCTTTTCCAGTAGTCACGACCCCATTTGAGAGGGTCGGAATAGACATTGTGGGACCCCTGGACCCGCGTACAAAACAAGGCCATCGCTTCGTTCTGGTGCTAGTGGACCACGCCACCCGCTACCCTGAGGCTGTTCCTCTCCGGACCGTGACAGCCCCAGTGGTCGGCCGGGCCCTGATGGGGATCTTCTCCCGTGTGGGGTTCCCCCGAGAAGTCGTCAGCGACAGAGGCACGAACTTTATCTCTAAATACATGAAATCCCTCTGGCAACAGTGTGGGGTCACCTACCGATTCACGACCCCCTATCACCCCCAAGGGAACGGACTTGTTGAGCGGTTCAACCGCACGCTAAAAGGGATGATCGGGGGATTGGAAGAGCCCCTCCGTCGCCAGTGGGATGTGCTGCTGCCGTGCCTCCTCTTCGCATACCGAGAGGTCCCACAGAAATCCCTAGGCTTCAGCCCATTCGAACTGCTATATGGGCACCCAGTGCGGGGGCCGCTCAGCCTGATCAAAGAAGGCTGGGAGATGCCTCCGGCCAAGAGCCCTCCAGATGTCTTCCGGTACCTCCTCACCCTCCGCAACCAGTCCCGGCGGTTCAGAGACCTAGCAAAAGCCAACCTAGAGGCCAGTCAAGAGGACATGAAAAAATGGTATGACCAGAACGCCTCATCCATTGAATTCGAGCCGGGGCAACAGGTATGGGTAATGTCCCCCACGGAGCCATGCGCTCTCCAAGACAAATGGACGGGACCCTTCAAGGTAATCGAGCGCAAGGGTCCTGCCACCTATCTGATCGATATGGAGTCCTCCCGGAACCCACTCCGAGTCCTCCACACCAACAGACTGAAACCCCACTTTGCACGAACAGAACTCAGCCTACTGATGGCCACAGACAATGGGGTTGAAGACGACTCCGAGCCTCTCCCTGACCTCCTGCGGACCCAGGAGCAAGACGGCTCCGTGGATGGGGTCCGACTCTCGGAGACCCTCACCAGAGAACAACGCCAAGAGTGCCAAGCCCTCCTGTCACGGTTCGCCAGTCTGTTCTCCCTCACCCCAGGTGTCACTTCCTGGTGTGTGCACGATGTGGACACCGGAGACAGCCCTCCTATCCGCCCCCGGGCCTACCGCGTACCTGATCGGGTACGGGCCTGCATCCAGGCAGAAGTGGCTAAGATGCTCACGCTCGGGGTCATCGAGCCCTCAGACAGTCCATGGGCCAGCCCGGTCGTACTGGTCCCCAAAGCAGCCGCCCCCGGAACCACACCAGAACTCCGGTTCTGCGTCGACTACCGGGGCCTGAATGAAGTCACCAGAACGGACGCACATCCCATCCCCCGGGCAGATGAACTGGTCGACCGAATGGGAGCTGCCCGCTACCTCAGCATCTTCGACCTGACAGCAGGATATTGGCAGATCGGCCTCACACCCCGAGCACAAGAACGTTCTGCCTTCTCCACCCCCGATGGCCACTACCATTTTACGGTCATGCCCTTCGGCATGAAGAATGCCCCAGCGACTTTCCAACGGCTCGTCAATCAGGTCCTGGCGGGGCTCGAAGGGTTCAGCGCCGCCTACCTAGACGACATCGCTGTGTACAGCCACCATTGGACCGAGCACCTCCACCACCTCCGAGCAGTGCTGCAAGCCCTTCAGCGAGCTGGCCTCACGATCAAGGCCAGCAAGTGTCAAATTGGACAAGGGTCTGTGACCTACCTCGGACACCAGGTGGGAAGCGGCCTAGTGGCCCCTCTACAGCTGAAAATTGCCGCCATCCAGGACTGGCAGCCCCCTATCACCCAAACCGAGGTACGAGCCTTCCTGGGCCTCACGGGCTATTACCGAAGGTTCGTGAAAGACTATGGTACCATAGTGGGGCCTCTCACCGAACTCACGTCAAAGAATCAGCCCAAGAAGGTGAACTGGACCCCAGAGTGTCAAGCGGCATTCGAACAGTTGAAGGCCGCCATGTGTTCCGCTCCTGTGCTCCAGGCCCCAGACTACAGCCGGGAGTTCGTCGTCCAGACGGACGCCTCCGACCAGGGCATTGGGGCGGTCCTGTCTCAAGTGAACACCGAAGGCCTTGATCAACCGGTGGCCTTCATCAGCCGGAGACTCCTACCACGGGAGCAACGCTGGAGCACCATAGAGAGGGAAGCCTTCGCTGTGGTATGGGCCCTCAAGAAGCTCCGGCCCTACCTTTTTGGCACCCACTTTCGGGTGCAGACCGACCACCGACCCCTGCAGTGGCTGATGCATATGCGGGGGGAAAACCCAAAGTTGCTACGCTGGTCCATCTCCTTGCAAGGTATGGACTTCACAGTCGAACACCGGCCTGGGTCAGACCACGCCAACGCGGATGGCCTGTCCCGGTTTTTCCGCCTCGACGAGGAGAGTCCCCAAGAGGATGGGTAACTCTCCCCGCCTTCAGCTGGGGGGGACGCATGTTGGACAGGCCACATGAAGGGCCGCTCTCCCCCGGCTCAACCAGGCCCGAGCCCGGTCCCGCAAGTACCACACACCACCATTGCACGTCCTCCGTCCCCTCAGGGACCCCTGCCCCCGAGCACGTTAACCTCGTGGATCCGATCCACTGCCGGCCCACGCGCCCAGCCCGGGCCGCCATCTTGGACACTTCACCACGAGGCCGCCTGGCCCCCGATCGACCTCAACCCGGGGCCTAGCCCGACCTCAGACATTCCGGCACCACCCTCCACCCAGGAGGTGAGCGGGCTACTTGGCAAGTCAATGGGAGAAAGAGGTGCCGATGGCTCTCCCCCGCCAAGTGCCGCTCGCCCATCGCCTCCCCGGGCGCTGGCTCCACCCCCCTGCTGGGTGTCTGGACTCCCTCATCCCGGACCTCCCGACCTCCAAGTGCGAGGGTCCGGACATCAAAGCACACCAGCCCTATAACTGGGGCAGCTCCAGAGCAGGAAGGCAGTTGTATCTTGGAGTCGAGAGACGTAAAGAGGAACTCATCCTGGACGGACTACTGGCGCTGCCATAGCTCTGTCCTGTGCACCATCGTCCTGCCTGTTGGCGCTGCCACAGCCGTCGTAACCTTCATCCTTCATCGTCGTCGGGATCTGCTGGCGTGGCCGCGGACCGTTGTAACCGTCATCTTTCACCGGGACCTGCAGGCTCCGCCGCGGACCGTCGTCCTTCCTTCATCCATCTCGGGACCTGCTTGGCTCCTCCACGGCCCGATCATCTAGAACGCCGAGCTCGAGGATTGAGAGCTATTTTGTACTCATTGGTAACTAAGACTGTCCCGCTACCCCTTTCCTCAACCAAAGACTAGAATCGAGGGGACCCCTGAGTCCAGACCTCCTTGTATCATACCAACGTAACCTAAGAAGTGCATATAAAGTCTCGTTAACCTTCAATCTTGTGTGGTGTCCGTCTGTGGGGGGGAAGTTACTTGTCTGTACAGTCGTTGGAGACGGCTCTCCCTGGAGACCTCTCCCCGTAATCTCGGCCGACCCTCCCGGTCCGTCTAACATTGTGTCATCTTTGTAATCGTTTTCAATCCACCTCTGCAGTTTATTATTGTAAGAGTTGACGCATAAATGAAAATCGCACACAATAAGTGTGGGGAATTCACGTTCTGCATTTTCGAGCGCCATCTTCAAACATCTGATTTCAGCTCTCTGAGCCGAACAGTTTCTCAATGATTCAGTTTTTGTTACTTTCGGTCTGAATTTACCGCACAGCGAACAACCTTTAACAATCGCACAAGCTGCATCGTAGGATTTGCTCTCTACGTTGAAATGCTGTACAAATCTATCTGTATAGATTATATAGGCGTATTGTGGGAGAGGCAGAAGTTCAATTGGCAGAGGATATTCTTCTTCATATTCTAAATTATTCAGTTCTTCGAATTGCGGGGCGAAATAGTATTTCACATCTTCCGCTCCTAGAGAATCTACACACTGTATCCATTTCAGATCCAGTGACACTGTAGGCAGGTTTACAGGGCTGAATAGCGCCTCGAAGGCGGCTTCCGCTGTGAGGATATTAATCCTTTTACCATGTGCTAATTCTCTTTCATTTGCTAATGCGATTTGCACTGCTTTCACAGTTCTTTCTGTGTGACTGAATGTTTTTTCTACTATGTGTACAAGTGAGATTTAATTGAAACTGGTACCTTTTCTCCCTCATTAGAGGTCAGGTACGTGAATCCGCATCTTCCTGGGATGACTCGGATTACAAGACCGCGTGTATTGTCACGTGTATCTAATTTTGTTTTTGCTAACATGTCTGTTTGCAGTGATCTCAAAATTTCTGTGTGTTTTTGAGTCCAATTGATTTGTTTAAAATTAGGTTTAATTAGTTTGTAAAGAGGTTTAATTCTCTCTGCGTAATTTAGGATGTAAGTTCTTCCGAAATTCAGAAAACCAAGTATGGATTGTAAATTCTTCAGCGTTTTTGGAGCTTGGAGTACAGCGCACTTCTCTAAGAAGTTGTTCGCTAGGCTTTTTCCTTCACTTGATAATTCGTACCCTAAGAACAGTACTGTCAGATGGGCAATTCGAGACTTTTTAAAGTTGAATTTGTAACCCTCTGCTGCGAATCCAAGTATAATGGTGTTCACTCTTTTCAAGTGAGTATCCAAGTCGTCGTCTGTGAGATAAATATCATCTACGTAAGATAATGCCTCATCATCATATATTTGTAGTAACTCTGTTACTCTAGCTGAGAATAGTCCTGGGCTGTTCTTGAACCCCTGTGGAAGTCAACAGAATTTTTCTGCGACCCAAATGCTGAGAAAGCGGTCAAATATCTGCTTTCTGGTGCAATGTTTTGACAAAAGAAACCATTAGATATGTCTAATGTTGTTTTATATTTTTTCCTAACTATGTTATTCATTAGGGCTGCACTATGCGAGTTTTGTACTGCAAATGTTTTACAACATGCATTAAGGTGTCTGTAGTCCAACACTAGACGATATGAATTGTCTGGCTTTGAGACAGGAAACAAAGGATTGTTCATTTGAGAGGTGTATGTTTCAATCACCCCCTGGTATTCAAGTTGATCTAAGATCTCCCTGACTTGTTTTTTAGCTTCTTGCTTAATGGGATACTGCCGTTGGGCAGTTGGTTCACTTTTTAATTGGATTTTGTGAGGAGGAGAGTCCTCATCCCATCCTACATGATTTTTATATAATGCCGGTGCCTGGGCTACTGCCCATTTCCTTGCATATGTATATTTTTTGTGAACCGGAATGTGATTCGAGAAGGCAGGCATAATCACTTCTTCGCCACGAGGGCACTCCCTGACAAACTCTGGGGGCCAATCTTTTTCAGCTAACAGAATATCATAGCCTTTTGAGAGTTTATCCCAAAATAGACCTCTTATTTTCCTAGTCTTATCACCCTCTATATGCAATGTTATTTCGTATATTTTATGGGGCTCGCTAAGTCTGGTGTCGGCAGTTTCAACCTGAATGTATTCATTTGTGTCCACTGTCTCCAGATGACTCATCAAGATCTTGCGGGCTATACTGATTTCTGCTGCACTGTCCAACATTGTCAATGCCCACTCCCCGTTTTTCAACTGTGTCCTCAGTATTCTCGGCATGGTTGATTACTCTAATACTGGCTACCTTCTTTTTTGGAAATTGAGATTTTTTACTCTGAGCAGGTTCCTTGTCTTTGGACTTGGTGTGCTCTCCTGGGTCTGACCGTCCTCTTCTTTCCGATTTCTGCGAAAAAGATCGAGAGGGACGTGTATCAATACTTTGATATCTATCAGGTTTTTTCAAATTATCCCGATTTCTAAGGTTATATCTTTTCTCAGAGGGAGACTGGTGTTCTCGAGTCGGAGTTCTTTCCCTCCGTCGAGGAGACCTTCCTCTGGACTGGAAAACTTTTTCCTTGGGAGTGGCATGTTTATTTCCATCCCAGCTCTTTTTAGGAGTGTTTGAATTATTTTTAATAAATAATTTTTCAGGATTTTCGAGCAGTTGGGGTTTTACCGGTTTCCCACCCAAGCTGTCTCTACCTAATTCTTCATAGCATTTCTCTATGATTCTGGCAAGCTCAACTGGCTGATCTGTTATATCTGTTTCCTTCAACTTCTGGCGGATCGCCACAGATGCTGCTTCTCCCTTTATGTTGGTTAATAATATAGCCGAGACCTGCTTGAAGTCTTTCAGTAATTTCATACCAAGATTTAAAGCTGGCTCTGGACCGTATTCATTTTGAATCTGTTTTAGCACTTCTGGTATTACCGCCATAGACGGAACACCATGTGTTTTTGTGTAAATGGAAGCAAAGACTGTACCCCAAGTGTCGCAGTCCTCCACGTGTGGTGCGATTCCCATAGGAAGGCAGATTGTAAAGATTCTGTGCTTCTCAATAGGGGTAGTATCCGGAAATACTGCCTCTATTTGAGTGATTCCAGAAAGGAATTTGTTCCCGTTTTATAGGTGTTTTACCAAGACATGACTGTATGTTCTGTGGTGTGATTTTATTAGTGTTCCCCTGATGAGGGGTCAGCTGTGGTACATTAACAGCTGGCTGGACTGTTGCAGTCCGCATTACATATTGCACTAATTGCCTATGTATTTTTATTAATGTTTTTAGCTGTACTAACAGCACTTCTCTAGACATTTTTGCAATGTCCGGATGTGGTGTGTAGCTGGCTAGAACCGGCCACGTTGCTCCTGGTCTACCTAGTGGACCGAGCCTGCTAATATGATCATTATGTTTTAGGGTGCCATTAAACCAGAGCAGGTGCTCTTGGAATTTTAGTGGGATTTCAGTCTCCTCGAAAGGAGCGTACTCAACCGGAGGTTTCTCTATTTTGTAATAGTGAAATTCTTTTGTTCTAGCGTTTGCCGCTGGAAAGTTTATCCATGAATAGAATACCTCTGTCTGCCGATATTCGTGTGCCTCTATCACGAAAATGACTGCACCACCTTGTGGTGTCAGTCCGTTTTCTATAAGTTTTAACGTTATAGATTTTCTTAAATGTACCGGGATGATAATTGCATCCGGGTCTGTGTCGTCGGGACCCTGCTGAGTCGCATCTGCTGCGGCCCCAGTGGTTCCGTTTTCTCCTGGCATTGTATAAATGCAAGGTTTGCAGAGTAGGTCTCCAAGGAGACAAAGATTAGGGGCACAATATTTTGGAACACTGTAACGTTGAAAAACCAGAGCTTTACATAGGAATCTCTTCCTACTGAGTTCGGGCGGATTTTAACCTTTCACCCACTCCAGACGTCTATTGGAGTATTTACGGGAGAAAGGGGTCTGTGTGAAATATGCACGACTGAGTTACTCTAACGTCTTGCGTTAGTTTATCGCCTTACCAAACGTTGGGCGCCATGTAGCGTAGTTCCTATTTTCCCAATAGGCCCTGCGCATTGGAATAACATAAACAGTAGTATCGACGTAGAAGTGCGGATCTTCCAGGCCTCTACTGACTATGCTAAACTTAATTGGGTTTCTTACCAACTAGCTCAGAGGTCACTGGAAACTTTCTTGACTGAAATAGGAAGTGATCAGCTTCCCTGGCACAGACAAGAAGGGATTCAGTTTTCCAACAACCGTGCAACATGACAACTTTGCTCCTCAGATCAAGAGTTAATCTCTAGGGTCGTGTGAAACAATAGAAAGTTATTTTACTCAGTCAGGTTGGTGCAGTTTACTTTCACAATATGTAGAGAAGAGAGAGACGGGTGTTTGTCAATAAAGGGTTAACATTTATTGAACAGTCTTTCTTCTCGTACAAGAGAAATGAATTGCCACAATTGCAAGACTTGTTATTATAAAAAGTACGTACAGTAAGATAAGTATTGCGAAATAATACTGTAAAAGCATTGATATGGTTTCTTAGCCATACAATGGTTTTAAAGTAATAAACCATATATATACATTCATATATACATTAGGCTAAAATACTCAACTGGTGCTTCTAACTACGCCTACCCCAGTGTACCTGACCTAAGCCTAATACTTGGGAGGGGAGTAAGTAAGTAGCTTTAAGTTAAGTTGGTTTTGCCAAGGTTTGCTTCAAGAATTCTCTCTCAAGGGTTTAGTCAACACCTTACCTCTGGAATAGAATGATGGAGGTCTGGTATCTCCCTCAGGGCTCGATATCCCAGTCACCCACAAGGGTAGACCAGAAACGCCGGAGCTGGATTTCTCGTCAGGAGAAAGGCAGCGTCTCTTCTCAGCGCGTCGAGGAGGAGAAGGAGGGGGGACAGCGTCCGCGGGCAGCTTCATCTGCTGGGCTCTTGCAGAGGGACGGCTGTTCAGCTCCTAAGTTCACCACACCATCGTTCGCTAGTTAGCAGCGATAGCAGTAGCGATAGCAGCTATGATATCTTCAGCATAACAGCAGCTTCAGGCGACGGGCAACAGGGGACTTGCTTAAGGCCACGTTGGTAGTATTTATACCTGAAAGGTGCCTTGTTTGTCGTACGTTTGCTGGACATAAGACGTCAATAAAGATGTCACTTAGGAAGTGATCGTCTATCAGTGCTCATTAGAGTTCTGTTACTAATCAAAACACAGCAAGCGGGGATTTCCAGGTTTGCTGAGTTTTTATCTTGTTGAAGAACTCAGAGTGTTAATCTAGGAATCTCAGATAGTGACTTCTGCTCTGTCATTGCACTAATTGGTTGCAAAGGAAGTGGCAGAGAAAGCTATTCTGGAATGTGGCTCTGTTCGTGTGAGGCCAGAGATGAGTTTCTGAATATTGCACTTGAACGGTTATGCCAATATAGGGAATAAATGGATTTATAGCCGAATAGGGGCATACGGTCACAGTATCGATCAGGATCCTAGATTAGAACGCTACATGTCCAGGGGTTCAATTACCATCTGGAACCGGTGAGTCCAGCCCCAGTATTTTCAGCCTCCCTCCCCGGGCATTAGTAGATAATTTAGTTTTTTTATTTTATTCCAGATGACCACAATCTTCTACTTATACTGATTCATAGAGTATTATCTCATCACTGTTGTATTGTGGTAGTTGACATTTGAGCAACCTCCCATGGAAATGTATTGTGGCGTTCAGAAAACACTGGTAACCTTTGGTGCAAATTTTGCTTCAGATATTTCCTCTAAGTTTGATTTCCGTGTTGCATAGACCAGCCTCCGTAGCTCAAATCTCAAAATAGTGATGGTACTTTCTTTTCTAACTTTTAGCTACATTTTTATTTGCCAAATTCCATAGTAAACGACCTTCCACAATCAAGGCTTCATAGTATATTACCGGCTGGAGTAAACGTTTCAAATATTTATGACATCAGTTTGGTCATTGCAGCGAAAAAATGCACTGTAGTAACAAATCCACTTAGGTCCTTATTAGTCGAAGGTTGAATTTGCAAAGCATAGTTATTGAATGTGAGCAGTAACATCATACTGGAAAGCTCTGCCTATAGGCACCAGCCAACTACAGTTCTCACTGTGCAGAAATAAATCCTGAATTACCTGTAAAAAACACCTGTACCACGTTATCCCCTGTGAAATTAATTTTTCTTAATACCATGATGACTGGTTTCCTCAGCACACACACAAAATAGATAAGTGTTCGCTTTTTTGATAAGTTTTTTAAAGCACTACATGCATGGCCCCAAGCACTCGCTGCAGGAATACAAGGACAGGAAAGAGAATAACACTTTGGGCACTAACGTATGGAAGTGGCACGCTGACCCTGTTTGCCCATAGGGTACTCATAACGTGGTGACCCCGGCACAAGCCAGGATCATGCGCCCAATGTCATACACAAATGCACCATCCCCAGTACAGGTGTGAATATTGACAATCCTCTCCTGTGCTTGGGAGGGAGTACATCAGTTAAACACACAGCTGTGGCTTGAAACTGCAGCTCTTTCTTTTAATGGAAGCAGATCTGACCTTGTTGTTAAGAGGGGATAGGCAGTTTGTAACTGCTTCTGGAAGGTGTCTGGGGGATCCCAGATGCTCCCAAAGGGCATCCTCAGAGGGTGTTCTGGCTCTATGCCACTTCACACAATCAGTGTGGGCCTTTTTGCCCATGCCTGCTTTTGTAAAATGACACGGGCGCTAGGCCCATGGCATTCCCCAGGTTGCAAATAAGTTCGACATGCAAATAAGGGAACTCTCTGTAGTGATTACACTGGCACTACTATAGCCCCTTCTGTAATACTATAGTTCTCCGTTGAGCAATAGCAGGTACCAATGTCATTCCATTGGGATTTCGGGTGGTCTTTGGCACTTTTCCCCCTGTTAACACATCTTTGACTCTATAGCAGATCTGAACTGAACTGAAGCCTGTTCCTCCTCAAGTTTAGGAACCACATTTTTAGTCTCATCACTACCCTCTGTTGAGGCTACACATGCACTTTGTATGCTTTCTGCTTGCCTCAATCGCTACTACAAATATCTTAGGGCCTAATTATGTGTTTGACGATCCATAGAACCACCAAACTCACAGTGGAGGTGCGATGGTAATCAGGGCCCGTTGCACCAGTGATCCGACTGCTGTCTTAAAACTTCTCCGGTCAGACCGCTACAGGACTGCCACAACCGCCAGGGATCCGTGATCTCTAACGGTGGCGCGGCAGTCTGAGGTCTGCAATATGCTGGTGGTGCCGTTGCGGCACCACCAAGCATATTACAAGTTTCCTCGCCACCACAGATTTCATGGCTGTGAGCCTGCCATGAAATCAGTGGAGGTGAGGAAACCAAGGGGGCCCCTGTTCCCTCATGGCCTGAGGATACAAGCAGGGGGGAATATAGTGTGTCACCCTCTCTGCATGCACCCCCTTTCTTGCACGGCATGGACTGCACAGCCCATGCCATGCAGGAATTGGCTTTGGCATTCCCATGGCCGTGCCTTTTTAAAAGGACCTCCCGCCAGACCACAAGAAAACTCAAAATGTCGCCGCTGGCTGGCCGGCCGGCTGGTGTGGAGGTTTGGTGGTATGGGAGCAGGGCGGCAGCTTGCCGCCCTGCTCCCACACCAACAAACTCATAATCAGGCTCTTAGTCTATCAGCTAGTAGCCTTATGATCGTTAGGTTAAGTTTGCATAACCTCCCTTGTCTTACAATGTTATCTGGAGTTTACCAGTGCATCTAGTGGTTTGCGGTTAATGAGTTCCCAAAACAATTAAATGTAATGCTCATGATCTTATAAAGTATCCTGCTTTAAAAAGTATGCATTTTATGATACACTACACTTACTCAAGCAGTTGAAAATTGTTACTCTCAAGGCAGTCCCTATATTTTAGGTTCTCTTTATTACTCTGGTGATGAAATCAGTGTAGGTGCTGTTTTCAAAGCATCATTCCCCCAAGGCTATTCCTAGCTGTTGCCTTAATATGTTTACCAAATTATTTACTGGTAATTTATGGCAACTGGTATTTCACCTTTTATCTTTAACAGCTAAGGCCACCTTGTGAGATCTCAAAGAATGATTTGGAAGCTGGAGCAAGCTTTCTTCCCAAATCAAAGCAGGTGAAAAACATTGTGACTCTGCTGTTTGGGCCCCTCATGTATTACACTTCTGATTGATCTTTACCATTTCAACAGAGGCATACTGTTACTTGCTAATCAGAGTTCACTGCATCAATTTTTATCTTATGTTTTCCTATCATACTTGCAGCTCTTGGGTTCGCATCTTCTTCTTCACAGGGCATAAAACATTAATGGTAATTGATCCATCTATGATATCTTAGTTTACAGTCCAGGCCTGCGCTTTTCGATAGGGTGCACTCATCGCTGGATAGTCTCATGTAAGCATGGGCGAATTTTGCGAATCTCGCGTTCGCGAATTTTGCGGATTTGCGAACTCGCAATCCGCAAAATCCGCGAATTCTCGCGAATTTGCGGATTTTTTTTTGTGTTCGCGTGGGTTTCTGCCAGTTCGCGAGGGTTTTTGTACAATTTCGCAAACGCGAACTTACCTGTCGGGTCGCAAGTTTTGCGAACTTGTTGTTTCTACGTGTCCAGCCTGTTTGGGACACTCTTCTTCATCACTGCCACCCTCTGTCACCACTGCCACTCTCTGACTACTCATGCCACCCTCTGGCCCACCCATGCCACCCTCTGTTTCATCACAGCACCCTCTGGTTGTCCAGTGTACATTATTGTGGCAAAGCAAAGCACACCTTCCCTGCCTCAAGTGACCTGAATTAATTTGGGGCTGATTAATGTGTCACAGAATATTTTTTTAGCTGGCACCTGCTTCCTTAGTGCTTCCTGATTAGTGATCTTTTGCACTTGCTAAGTGCTTTCATTGTTGCAAAATTAGTTACAACACCTGCCCTGCCCCAACTGACAATAATGAATTAGGAGCTGATTAATGTGTCACTGGATTTGAACTTCCAGCCTGGCTCCTGCTTGTCTCCCTTAGCTGTAATTCAGGACCTTTGTGGCATATGTGTAACTATTCTGAGGGTCAGAGCAGGGTCACATAATAGTTGCAAGTAGGCAACTGAACTCTGGAGGGGCCCCTCAGGGAGCACTACAGGAAATGGCTACTAATGATGAGCTTGAACTTTTGAACCTGGTAAGTAGTTTCAGTTTTGCTAAGATCGTATTTCTGCAATTTAGCGCTTATTCGCGGGGCGCGAAGTTGAACTGGGAAGCCGCGAACTCACGCGAACAGTGCGAGCAAGCCATAAAATCCGCTGCTCGCGGATTTGCGGATTTTGCGGGAAATTCGCGAATCTCGCGGATTGCGAATTTACCAAAAATCCGCAAAATCCGCGAGCGGAACGGATTTTTCGCTCATACTTAGTCTCATGTCTATTGCAAGCATTAGCTGTGGTACAAGATGTCAGCAACAAACAATTCACAAGCTTTCAATCTCTTGGCATTCCACAGTCACTGTAGGCTGGTACAGCTCTAACCAACAGTGGTAAAAACTCTTTAACTTCTGACACTATGCCGGGTGTCAAGAGCATGAGGGGAGAGGATGTGGTCCGTCGGCTAGACTGCCAACTTTGGTGCTGGAAACCAGGGTTCGAGCCTTTCGGGTCGTATCCCCATCCTGTGATTCTGGGTAAATCACTTAATCTCCCCGTGCCTGAATGTGTTATGTACATACGGTGCTCATGTAAAGCATTCCAATACCTTAGGGTAGAGTCCGCGCTATATAAATATGCAACAAAAATAAAGTGTCAAGAGCATAAATGTTCATGGTGACAAGTACATAGTTTTGGTTTGTTTTGCTAACATTTTGTGATTGATATCTAATCAGGGCCGGACTGGCAACCGGGGGTTATGGCATCCCAAGCTGGGGGCTGATTTTGTTGATGGAGACCTGCTTGTGCTTCAAAATAAACAAAGCAAAACTAATTTCAGTAAAAAGAAAATAACAGTAAAAATGTTTATTGTTTAGTCAGTTAAAACCATAACAATTTAAGACAAATGACAAATGCTAAAAAAAAACCTAAATGTTGTAGAAAGAAAATGAAGCACACGCAGGTCCCCATCAACGAAATCAGCCCCCAGCTCGGCAGCATGCCAAAACGCCCGGTAGCCAGTCCGGCCCTGCTCAGCAATGTGCTCATGGGATGCTGACCATAAGTATCAGGTTTTAGTAATTTCAAGAGGAAATAAAACACACCACTCCAATATGAATTTGTAGCTTTCTGGCCGGTCATTCATGAATAGGTGGTCAACTATCAATGGTCCTTACGCCACGTGGAATTGGGAAATATATGGTTTACTGTGTTTGGCTACAGTCCTGCAGTTGTTGTCTATCATCAAGGGCAGACAGAATCAAAATATATATTAGTTTTTTTAAATAAATGCCATTTAACAAGTTTGCTAAATAAATAAATAATTTATCTGGCCAGTCACTCCCTAGAAAAATACAATGATGGTGAAAACACCCACTGATATTTGAGAGTGCAGAACTGTGAAATATATTTTGCTACATTTCATCATCAGTTTTGAAGTTAAAGGGTACGTTGTCATTTTTTAAGTCAAATAAGGAATAATACCATAGTTTCATGGCATGGGCTAATTGTACTGGTGCTTCGCTATTGAGATTAAAAAAATTGATAGATACATTTTGTCTAAAAATATTGACATCTTTAATATCGACATCATGTGCATAAAATACAAACAACAAATATTGATTAAAAAACAAATTGTGAAAAATATATCAGATACTATAATAGCGAAAATAAAACTAAGTTTAGGCAACATTAAAACATGGCCTAAACCATAAAAACAAACAATATATCAAAAATGAAGGAGTATATGTTTATGTTATAAAATAAATTCAACTTATTTTTATATGTATTACACATATATTGGTTAGCATGTATGACAAATAAAAAACAGTAATTATGATGTATAAAAACGTTCAAAAATGAAAACAAATGACATGAACCATGCAACAGGTGTAATTCAACTTGAAAATTGCTAACAAATAAAAACGCTTTCCCAATGAAAATTAACTATAAATGTATACAGCAAACTGCTGTAGAAAAACTCCATTGCTGGAAATTGGCAATCTGGCGAAATGAAGCATCAGACAGAAAGGCTGCAATACTCTCAGGAAAAAAGATCCTAAAGTTACAAAGTAAGTACTAAATTAATGTAATTTAAGCATAAATATATAAACATTTAGCATAATATAGACACAATTTTAAATTAGCCGTCATTTAACAATGGCATCTCCTATATATAGATACTAAAACAATAAAATATAAGACGAAAGAACATAAAAGGAAGACCAATCTATGTATATATTTAAAATACAATTGACAACAAAGGCAAAATAAAAATGCAAGTAGAATAAATACAAATAAAACATCTAAAAATGGGTTAGTCACAAACCTTTTTTGAGTCAAAAATGAGCAATAAAATATTAGAAAAAAAATAAACATAAGCTGAAATAATTCAAACAATTCACTCCATCAGCAGTAAACCTGGACAAAGAAGAATAATGAAAAGAAGAAAATGAACAGCCCGCCATCAAAACAACACCTAACACAAAACAAAAGAAAGACCTAAAATGTAAGTTAATAATGTAAAACATGTCATAAAAATATAATGTAATTTATTTAAACAATAAATGAAATACAAAAAAAGAGCACACATTTAATCATTCTATGGCATTTAGATATAATATTTTAAGTGCAACATATATTAATTCACATAACGGGACACAACTCTTACTAGGTTATAAGGTATACACCTACAGTAAACAATGCACTTCTAGTGGAACAAAATGCCTTTGAAATGCACAAGATATTACTCCAGTTCTTGCAATGGTAGGGCCACCACTAAAGAAGATGTTGTTGAAAGTACATGTAAATCCAATCTCCCTTCAAACATGACTGAAATTTAAGTAAGGAATGTACCACAGAACTTAGGAGTAGCAAGCATCAGTTCACAAGCGCTCACAGGGACTATGCTTTATAATATTTTTTTTATGTTTCTGAAGAACTCCCTGCGATAGCAAAAATAAAAAGAACAATAACTAGACCAAGGAAGATAGCTATAGAAACATCCAGAGCAACAACAACATGCCCAGCGATATCAATGTCCCAAAATGTAAAACTAACATATACTAACAACCAACATATACTAACCAAGATACTAAACAACAATCAAAATATTGAACAAAGAATCATTGTCTATGTGACTGACAATTTATTAATCTCAACAGAGTGTAACACATAGATGATGGACATCCCATTTAAATCGTCTCCACCTCCATTTACCCACATATACACTTTTCCTTGGCAGTATCATAACACAAATATCCAGTTAATATATGCATTGCTGCCTAACAAGCAAAATGCAATCTATAATGAACTCTTAACACTTATCAAGCAGAAATCAAACAATTAGAATCCGCAAAAACGAAATATTGATTTTGAAGAAGTGATGATTTCAACAATATCACACAGCAATAGAAGTATGCAACAACCATTTTAATTAAAGTATATGGAAGCACTGAAAAAAAGCTACACTTAGTATAGAATTTGCCACAAATGCATAATTTTTACATGAAGTTACAAAACAAATATCATTAACCTATATCACTGTCACAGAAGTAACCAAACACTACAACATGGTAATAGAATCTGTATGCTACCAAAGAAATGAAAACAAACTCTCATTACTTATGGATTACATTGAACCCATTTGATTTGGCCACCTGTATGGATCAGAATGCGGATGTCAACCAAAGTTTCACATTCCATAGGGGAATGTCTATGACAGCAGGATTTATCAAGAGGCAAAATTTAACAATACGGTGCTAGGGTGTCACAATTCCACCCAAGAAGTACTTGCAAAAAGGAACCTTTCACTGTACAGGTTCCAGGAACTAATAAAAAAAGTTGTCAAGTGCTAACAGTAAAGCAAGTGGTAGCACAACTAAAATAAATATTTAAGGCCTACCACACCTGGAAACAATAGCCATAACACTACTTTAAGCAAGTATTGGTATAGCCAATCGGTCTCACCTTTGCGGCCTTATAGGTGTTTGGGTAGATCTATTGGCTTGGCCAATGTTTGTAAGCTATGTTATAGAGAAGTTAGGTATTAAAATGGTTAATCAACTGTCATTGAATCCGGGACAATTTTATTTCGAGAGTGAAAGTACCAGCTCTTTTCAAGAGTGAATTAATATTTTTAATTGGAGAGTACCGGCACTTCTCAGAAACAAGCAGGTACCCTGTTACCTGCACTACTATTTTTCCACTTCAAGCACTGGAGATACCAAGCCATTAATTTGCGGTTGGATGAACAAAGTCACTTCACTAATACTTTAGAAGAAAGATTGCATGCCACGAGACAACACATCAGACACTGATCTCCCAATCCAAGGAGTGACATAACAAACGTGTGAGGGTCTGGGGTGAAGTAGCCTCGCGTCATCTCAAGCTCCTGAGGAGCACAAGTAGGAAGGGACCCTGGCGGCAGAGGGTGCACCCAGTAAGGGAGAGAGAGCCGAGGCTCGGCGACAGCATCTCGGACAAGGAGCCAGAATGGGGCAGAGTGACAGAGTGCCAGCTCCATTTTATGAACTTCCGAGGCTTGATATTAAACAGCCGAGGGCCTATAAAATGAAGAAACTGCCTCTGTAACCTTGTTGTTTTTCAGTCAGAGCAATATGCGCACAGTGCGGGGCCCTCCTCTCCACAGGATGCTGGAGGTCCCTCGGGATGGGAGGAAAGATATATCATTTGATGCCCCAGGCTCCGGGCAGGTCAGATATATATACACCTTAAACACGCACAAAATAAGTACACAGGGCCTGGAACAAGCGTTGAGTGCCTTTCAAGCTATTTCCCCTAGGAACACTTTATGCCATGTCTTAATCCCCTGCCTCAGCTGGGCACATCTGTGTGGTATCTTGTTCCGGTGCGAGAGAATTCGGTTTGGGTGACAAGGAAAGTCTAATTTACTGAAAAGTCACAGATGGTCAAAGGGAAGGTGTTGGTGGAGGCCAAGGTGTGGGGGGCAGTAGGGATAAAGGGGTGTGTGGTGGTGGGTGTAGTGAAGTGGAAAGGCCTGCTCTTTTTGGGGTATGTCTCACTCGTTTTAGGATTTAATAAGGTGTTTTTTATTCATAGATCTCACACCACAGGAACAAGCCGCAAAGTCTGACTTGTTTCCATGCTTGCAATTTCCATTTCTCACTCGTTCCTGAACTTGTCATTCAAAGCAGAAAGCAGGATGGGGGAGAGAAGGGGGAATGATAAAGGAGCGGAAACCATGCAGGAGGGAAAGTAGGCGAGAAAAGGAGAAAGTACATGGATGGGAACCGGAAGTGAGGAAGTGTCAAGAAGGAGTGTGATTGGGAGAAAGGTGAGGAGAAATAGAAGTATAGAGGACGGTATGAAAACGTGGAGAAAGAACGAGCAAAGAAGACAAGGCAAGATAGGAAGAGTTCAAGAGAGAGGGGAATGAGACAGCACATGGAGAAGAGGAGTGAGCGAGACCAACGTACACCGGTAAAATGGAGATTGAGGGAGAAACATCTGAGTGAAAGAGATAGAGAGTGAGTGATATAAATTGATACTGAAAGAGAGAATGGAAGGAACCGAGGAAAGATACTTTGGGAAAGAGAGGGATAGAAAGAGGTAAGCAAGACAAACAAAAAGACAGAGAAAGACGTGTTGAGAGAAGGCGGAGAGGGATAGGGACAGACAGGAGCCGATAGAGAGAAGGTACAATATGGAAGGTAATATAGTGAGAAGGAAGGAGGGCAATAGAGAGGAACAGAGAGAAAATGACAGAGGGAATTAGACAGACATAGAGGAAGGCAGACAGACTAGAGAGCGAAAGGAGCAGGAGAGAGTGGAGGAGAGAGACAACCACCGCTATGGGCGCAGCGACGTATTGTAGCCAATTAGGAGAAAGCTGTCTACAGAAAACAAGCCCGGGTGTGGTGCACACGTGTGCGCAGTCTTCACTTTTCAAGCACTGCACTCGTGCTTGTGGCACACCGCTGCTTGCTCCTGCAAGGTGGCTGCCGCCACAAGCACGAGTGTGTGCTTGAAAATGAGCAGAGAGATGGTTGAAGGCCATCCTAATCAGCGCATGCGCGCTGCGTAGGCGAGATCTAAAAAAATCAACAAAAAATAACTGCTACTCAGAATCTACCCAAACATAATATAAAATGCATTTCATTAAAACAATTGTATATTATAAAAGTATAACTTTATTTTTACAATTCTCAAAAATATTTTAACATAATACAATTTCAATTAGAATTAATAAAAATTTTCAAATAAATATTTATATTATTTATAAAAAATTACTTCTCAAATCAGCTGAATAACTGTACAATAAAATACAACATTCCTAGCAAAAAAATACTACAATATGTAACAATACACAACAATAACACAGTTACATAATAATAAAACATACACCAGCACAATATGATAAATGAATCCCACCCAACAATTAAAATATATTAAAAATGCACTTAAAATGTTGTAGATGAAGTCCTCCATACACAATAAAACATTCAAGATAAAAAATGTAACAAAGCACACACAAAGTGTAATCCATTCAATTCAAATATTTAAAATCAACGGAAATCCTTCTTTTAAAAGAAAGCCATAGTGTATTGTATTTTATTAGACATAAACAAAAGTTGTTATAATAAGTGACAACATATTTAGCAACTACTGTCAAAAGGATAGCAGCAGCCATATATACCTATGATTAAGCAGAACAAGTACATGTATGAAATTCCATAGAATACACAAATATATTGGCAAATATATCACACTGATGCATCATGCGAAGAACAATGGTTAAGGAAAACGATTCAAAACCTGAAAATCAATAGGAAACCAAACACAAAATGCACCAGGAAATCAATCAAAAAGACAAAAAAGGAAAGAAATGATTTTGTAAAAATAAATCCATTCTAAATTTTCCTTCTGAAACAGAAAACACATCCAACACTGAAAAACATATGCTCCACTTTGATATAAACACCTGTAAAAAACAAACATCCACCCTTAAAACTTACATATCCAACATAAATAGGAAAACACAAGTAAATGTAAAAAATTATTTAATAAAAAACATATTTTTTTAACAATAAATACATAAAAAATTAAAACATGTTAGGCCTACTATACACACATGCATAGTTACAATTTGGCGCTATTGATAGCTGTCATTCAAAAATTGCACTAAAAGTAAAATGCTAAACTACCTAACAATCTAACACTTCATCCCACACATACTATCCTTAGAAAATACTCGGAAATTAGAGTTAGCTTTACTGGAAAACAGAGAGGGATCTCTAATCTGTGGAGTTGCTAGCATACTAAAAATGATGAATGCAGACTGCAAAATAAAACTAGAAGTTAAAAAATGGTGGAGTGATGGAAATGAAAGAAAAGACTTTTAGACTACAGAAAACCATGAAATAAATATATGTGGATTTTTTAAAAATAAAAGTTTGATCATTGTAAATGAACAAATTGTTTTAGGAAGTCTTAGAATTTTTTGAAATATCTACCCAAAAATATTTATTATAAATGAAACATCATTTATTTACAATATTTTGAGTATATTAAAAACATAAAGAATGACATTTTAAATGCGAACTGGAAATCCTTTATGTTAAAATATATGAAAAATGCAATGTATAAAAATGGTTGTAATAAAAATGAAACATATGTTGTTTTCAATAAAAATTATTAAAATAAAACATGTTTTTTTAATGTGTAAAAATATAATGAAATATGTTTCCAATGTTTTAACTTGTAGATACTGAAATATTTGAATATAAATTAGCCACCTATAAGATGTGGACTTTTAGGGTGTGGGGTTGTTGTTAGAAGTTGGTGTATCAGTTAAGAGGGGGGGTGATGACCCACCTTAACCTCATCCGTGCTGCCCCGATTTACCGCCGGTGCTGGGCCCCAATGTTAATGGGTGTGGTCATGACGGAACGGTTCCGTCATGAGCACAGCTCGACCGATGCTCATGATGGAACCGTTCCGTCATGAGCATCGAAAGGGTTAACAAATAACCACAATCCTTGTTAGGGTGAATTTCTAAAGAAAATAAATTAACCTGAGCTCAAACTCTGGTAGGTATGGCACTGAGCTGACAGGCTCCACTTAGAGATAATGTGTGAGGTATTTATCCAGAATCAAAACAGTAAAGTCAAAACACAACACAAAAATTTCAAACCAATATAGAAAAATAAATAATAATTGAATTATTAAAATGTACTAAAACAACAAAAGATCCAATCCAGAGAACCAGAGATTTTGAAGTTGAAGGTTTAAAATAGCGCAGAAAAGAGTTAAGCACCAAACATGGTCATCTGGTTGCGCTTGACCGGTAGCTAAACGTAAGATTAAGCAAACCCTGAAAAAGTTCAGGTCAGAAACAGAAACCAGGTTCGACCCGGTGAGAAATTCTACCTTTAGACTTAGCTTCTGAAATGGGAGTCAAACATTCCCAGTAGGGAAAAGCAGCAGGCTGTGGCCAAGAAGGGGTCCACTTCATTAAATAGCTCCTTATCGAGTTGTCAGTAAAGCTGTTGACTTTTGGCAGAAAGCTCAGAGTGGAAGCTATTTGAATTTTGTCCCTAGAGAAAGTCTCTTGGCAGGTAGATACTTTTGAGACCTACACCAATTGAAGATTTCTACATGTGACTTTCTTGTAGCTGGGCAAGGTTGCAGGCTGTAGCTGAACAGGGCTTTACGAGGCCAGATAGCGTTTGCCCAAAGTCCCGCTAAATCAAATTTTTTCCTGCGGAAATGTTCAAAGCAGGAGCAACCTAAATCTTCATCCCAGCGACAATGCATCTTCATCAGATCAGCTTGAGAGGTTGGTCCCAGTCTTCTACAGCTTTCTAAGTGCCCAGGTTTCAGGAGATGTGAGGAGGAGTACTCGGTCAAAGGTCCCAGGATCTAGATGATCAGCACTCGGAAATCACAACTCCTGCAAAAGCCCTCAGCTGGGTCCAGTGCAGGTTCAATTGGAATTGTTCTGTTGAAACTGCTCAGTTGGGCAGTTTCGGAAAACGACACCACTAGCTTGTTTTGTCCTGGGTACAAGAGGAACAACAGGTCCAGTCTAGGCTCTTCTCAGGTCTCCAACAGCAGCTTCAGTCCTCTTGTGATCTTCTACAAGTGTATTGATCTGAAGAGGATAGTAAGGGGGCCATATTTATGCCTGGCACCAGCCTGTGGGTGGGCTTGACTCCTGGCCCCTCCATAAACAATAGGTTAAAAGTTCCCATGGGAATTCTTATCCACTTTTGCTGCCACTCCGGTGTGCCCTATGGCATTAAATCCCATAGTGCCCCTCTCTGCCCAAATCCAAGTTGGTGAAGCCCTTCTGCCCCATCCCAGAGGAATCATCAGGGAAACAAGCAACTCCTCCTCTGTGTTCACTCTAAACCAGTTCTGGAGCAGCTCCTTTCCCAGTTGGATTTATGCCTGCTTGACTGGAGAAGGAAGGTCCTGCTCAGGTATGCGCTAACATTTGCTTCTGACAGGGTAGGGCTCTTTGAACGCAATCAAGTACCTGGGCACAGCCGAGATGGTCTTCCTGCCAGAGTAACAAATTCTATGCTATTCCACACCCAATGCATTTGTCCTGCTTTGGGAGCAATTTTCACATCTCATCAAGGGGACTATTACGCTGTCTGGTGAGAGTTGGAATACATGCAAATGGTCCTCCGGAGGCATTAGATTAAGAAAATGTAAGTTCCTAAAAGTACCTTTTAGTTAATAGTTAGTAAAACTTCAATTTTACCATTAAATTGGATTTTTTTTATTTTTTATTTTTTTTATTATATTTTTCCCCTTTTTATAGCATGTACAGGGCACATAGACAATAAAGCTTTATACATAATACATCTAACATATATAGCAGTAATTATTACAAAAAGAAAGAAAAAATATCTACATGTAATTGCATTCTTAAATTAGTTCCAACTGACAAAAATAGATAGTCATCATACTATGATATAACACAGAGGTACAGAAAAAAGAAACAGTCAATAGAGAAAACAAAAGAGAAGAAAAAAGGGAAATGTATAATAAAAAAAACACCAAGCCAATAAAATGTCTACTGGCTAATATTCCCTTCTTTTCATTGTTTAATCGGACCCCATATTTGATTACCCAACATTTTTCCCTTCTTCCCCTTCCTAGCATATATAGCAGATTCTAACTTATATACTGACAGTAATTTGGCTAACTACTGATGGCGGGTCAGCGGGAGGGGATCTAGCCATGCCGAAGCCGTGCATAATCTTAAAACTGCCATTGCCAAAAATATAAAACTTCCACTCCATAACTGTCCCTCCTCTTTGACTCCTAGTAATATTATTGATGAGGTTAATACAATTTCAATTCCTAATGCATTATTTAGAAAATTCTCTATATCTTTCTTTGTTGAGTCTAAATGCGGGCATGCAGCAAAAATGTGCTCTAGATCCGCTTCTATATTATCGCATCTAAAATATCTGGTACCTGATAATGCTCCCCATTGGGCAAGTTTAGCTGGTGTATAGTACAGATGATACAGGACTTTATAATGTTGGGACTGTAATGCGGCTGAACACAACATCTTCTGACCCATATCTAATGATAGGTAAAACTGATCTAGACCTATCTCTAAACCCGTTGCCCATTTATCCGCCCATTTCTCCAAATAATCTTTCTTCGATTTTAACAGTTCTGAATAAAACCTCTTAATCGTACAGTCCATACCTACTTGTATAACCTCCATTATTGATTTTTTTGCAAATCCAGCAGCGCCACCCTTTTTTTTATTAATAAAGCTTCTGACTTGAAGATATTTAAAAAAATGTCTTGTCTGTAAGCCATAACTTGCCTGTAACTCTGTAAATTGCATCATGCCTTGTGGGCTTAAAATATCACCCAGTTTCCGAATTCCTTGCCTCCCCCACTCATTGAAAACTGCAACGGAAAAAACCTCACTAGGAAGATTAGGGTTACCCTAGATTCTTGTGTAAGTGTTATATTTCCCTATACCAAACCTCTTGGCGAAAGCTTTCCAGATGTTATATGCTGCTAGAATAGTTTTAAATCTTGTCCTTTTGAAATAGCTTGCATCTGTATATTTCCAAAGTAAATTTTCTGCCTCCAAACCCATACCTAATCCATAGATAGCTAGCGTACCGAATTCATCCTGCCCTTCTGCCTCTGCACCTCCCAGCAAGCCCACCATGTATTGTAATGCTGCTGCCCAATAATATAACTTTATATCTGGTAACGCCCATCCTCCCTTTTCTCGTGGAAGTGCCCTATACCTGAGCGCTCTTCTTGTTTTGCCCTTGGCCCAGATAAAACGATTAATCATATGTTCACAGATTTTGAACCACTTATTTTCAAAGAGTAGCGGAATGGCTCTAAATATGTACAAACATTTTGGGAGAACCATCATTTTTACAATATTGGTTCGTCCCACAATTGAGAGGTGTAGATTGTCCAGTCTGTCTAGTTCTTTTTTTACTTTAGTGATTATTGGGCAATGTTCTTTTCCACTAAAGTATCAAGATCAGCAGTGATATTCACTCCTAAATACACCCCTGCTTGAACCACTCGGGTATCATTACAGTAGGCATAAGGATTTTTAATTATTTGTGTCTTAGACGTATTTAGAGCATATCCAGAAATACGTCCAAATCTCTGAGCCTCAATCTCTATCTGCTCAATGGCCTCCGTGGGATTTGGTGTAATTACTGCCACATCATCGGCATAAGCAAGAATCTTGCATTGCCCCAAATGGGTGGATAAGGGTATAATTCTGCCACACATCTCTATCCTGCGAATTAATGGATCCATATACATTGCCAATAGTAGCGGAGAGCACGGGCAACCCTGCCGCGTGCCCCGCTTAATCCTAAATTGTTGGGTAGAGCCTGCATTTACTTTTATAGAGGCAGCTGGGTCAATATATAAAACCTGAAGTGCTTTAATATATCCCTCTTTAATCCCTACTCTCCTTAAAACATGCCACAAATAGCCCCAGGAGACCCGATCAAAAGCCTTTTCAGCATCTAGTAACATGACTGACATAAGGTCTCCTATGACTTCGGTGGCGTCAAACAAAGTAATAACCTTACGTATGTGGTGCGTTGTGCCCCTACCCGGGATGAACCCTGTAGGACCCCTATGTTTCCTCACCGCCTTACTTTTCATGTTGGGCTCACTGCCATGAAAACTGTACTGGTGAGGAAATTGGTAATATATTTGCCATTGCTGCAGCAGCACCGTCAGCATATTGCGAGCTTCAGACCACTGCAAAGCTGCCAGGGATGGCAGATCACTGGTGATAGCATGATGGTCAAACCGCCCAACTTAGGTTTGGCGGTCTTTGGGACTACCTGTGGGTTAATTACTCCTAATTGTGCAAGATTACCCAGAACAATGCGTTTAGCAAGTTTTTCTTCATGCCAAATGCACACCTATGTCCAAAATGGACCAGAGGATTCATTTTGCTCTACGATAATAGTGCTAAATGCCACAAAACAGAAACAGCAACATCCATCAGATGCTCTCTAGCTTTTCCTGTGCTTTTAGGTAGGTATCCTTGCCCCCAAATTACTACAAATCATGCAAGCAAGCATAATCACTTAATTTCAGTAATTAAGTATAACTACAGTCACACAAAATTACCAAAATTACTCCAATTACTTGGAGTAATTTCTTACTTTATGATCAGATGCTGCTGTGCCATCTCTGAAATATGGTTGTATAAGTGTTTGCCATTTTTTCAGAGTTGCTTATCTGCCCATGAAAAAGACACAAGTAAAGATCTCAGATTTGAAAAAAAAATGTTTAAGTGTTGTTATTGTAAAGATATAGTAACCGAGGTAATACCACAATTTTCATGAGTGGCATTCTCCCTCATAAGGATAAAGGGTGACATAATCCAGAAATCACTAGTGTAGTTAGTTTGCCCAACAGTGCCCCATTGTTGCTTTTTAACGGTCACATCTGCATCTTGACTCACTTGTAGAGGTGGACGGTAAACTTGACTCTGCGGGCAGAGTTTGTGGATTTTTGCCCACTTCGAACCCCACCTTGAGTGTGGAGTTGCAAAAAAAGTCATTGAACCACCGTGTGGCTGAGTTTTCCTAGCATTGGACTCACCAAAGTTAAGTTGTCAAGAGCGAAAATCAAGAGCAATGTTAAGTTGGCGAGTAAAAAGATCAAGCGCTATAACGAATCCCAGCATGATTTCTCAACAAGGGCGGTCAGAGCAGTTAGATATTGTATGCATTGAAAAACGTGCCACTCGAGTAGGAAATAGACTCAAGCAGCAGAAAGAAGCCGTGCATGTTGGCACAGTGTGTGGTGCCATTTCAACAGATTTTACAGTGCGGAATAAGCCCCTGGTGCTAATAATGGACTCGAGCAGCGCGACATGCCAAAATTCGGCATCTCACAGAACTACACAGAATATCGCTGTTTTTATGTAACTTCGCAGAATTCCATGGTGTAAAACTTTGTGAGTTTCGCCCATGTAATTTCTTCCTGGTCTAGCAAATATTCTGGATCTACGATGCACATAGTTGGGGTGAGAGGGAACAATATTGATTTTTTTCACAGTGAGTCCTGACAGTGCCCAACAGTATGTTGTCTGCATTTAGTGATAATAGCACCCTTCACAAAGCCTAAGCCTGTATCTGCATGAAACTGGCATAGTGTTGCTGCCAATGGCTCTACTGCTAGGACAAACAAAGGAGAGGTCATCCCTGTCTGGTGAAAAAGGAAAAATCCTGTTGGGTAGATTTCATTACGAACTAAACATTCTTATCACAAATTCACACACCCAGAAATTGGGGTGTGAAATCTGGGTGTGTGAATTTGTGATAAGAATGTTGAGATCGTAATGAAATCTACCCAACAGGATTTTTCCTTTTTCACTTTTGGGTTTCAAGGGGCCCCTCTTTCTTGAACATCCCTGTCTGGTGCATAATGTTATTTCTATAGTAGGTGATATTAATCAATTTACTCTGAGCCACATAATAGGATACCAGTACCTCGGTTTTACCCATGCCTGTGAGTCAGTCCCTAGACTAATATGTTCTAGTGCGGCAAACAGGAAGGCCTTTCAATCTAGTCGAGCACCTTGTTGGTATCTAGAAATACTGCTGTTGCTTCAATGTCTGGTATGATCTGTTGCATCACCATGAAAACTCTGCGGAGACTGAGGGTACGAGAGCATGGTGCAAAAGCATGGGTTGTGGTATTATTTCCACACCCACTTCCATTTTTAGTGGCTATCCAATAGTTTATTCTGGAAGTATGTTATTTACTCATGAGTAAAATGTAAACTCTTGGCACATGGGGTCAACAATGCAATGTGCATATACTTGAGCTAAGGGTCTGCCAATGAAAGTAATAAGTACATTGTTCTTATTTTATCCAATAAAGGGGCCAACACTGTGTTAAAGACACTCCCTCATATTATTGTCTGGGCATCTAGTCTAACATCATCTCCATTGTCTTAAAGAAAAAGATTGAATTATAAGATTTAGCGGTGCACAAGATCACTTTGGCAAAGTGTTTTAAAAATGTGTATGTGGTATGTGTATAACACAAACTTAGCCATATAGGCAGCAGAGCAATGTATGGTGTCAAAGGCAAGCATAGAGTCGAGCATTATGAGAGGTAGCTGGTTATTGTATTGTAAAGTACTGGTCTTTTAAGAGGTGTGTCTCAACTGTTTCCTAAATTGGAGCCAAGTAGGGGTGGTGCTTATGTATAGGGAAATGTTAATCCAGATCCTGGGTGCATATCTGGAAAAGGCCCCCTGTGTTGCTTTTCCTTTTTTATAATTATTATAGTCCATTCTGAGGTGGCCTGGATGCTGGTGTGCTGAAAGTTGCCACAGAAGGTGAGCTTGTCTGCAAGATAAGCCAAGGGACTGGTCATGATGTCTTTCTAAATGATGTTGCTGGTTTTGAGGAAAATATGGTTAGGGTAGGGAAGCCAATGGAGTTCCATCAGAATGGGGATAATATGATCATATTGCTTCTGGCCCTGGATGAGATGTGCCATGGTTTCTCAGATGTCCTGAAGGGCGCCAGTGTGGAGTTTGGGAGGCTATGAAGCAAGCCATTACCACCATCCAGATGTAATAGGAAGAGGGTTTGAACAGCAGGTCTGCAGTCCCTAGTCCCTTTCTAAAAGAAACTGATTCACTTTTTTGGAAGAAAGATCTGGTACCAGGCCACCTTTGTGTTTATGGTAATGTGTTCCTTGAGGGTTAAATTGGTGTCCAGGGTGAATCCAAGTGACTTGGTATTCAGTGAAAATTGGAGCTTAAAGCCATCAAGGTTTGTGTCATTGATACCACATTTTCTGGGCCCACTTGCTTACCACTAGTCCTCTGATAGATATTTTAGATCTGACTGAAAGGTGATGGGAGTTAGCATGTGCATTAAATCAAAATTTCAATTAACAGTGCAACCCATGTAGCTACACAATGAGGACCAGGAGTCTGTAGACAAGTTCAAAAGGTCTTATTACAAATTATTAATCAAATTCAAACACACAATTCTTGATCCCATGCTATAAAGATACAGAATAACAACTGTAATTCCCCGACTGAAGAAATTGAGGCAAAGTAGCACTACACAAACAAGCAGTTCTGTGGCAGCAATATAGAATAGTAGCATCAAAACATAGATCTCAGAAAATAATCAAAGAGTCTCTCTCCTATACATTAATAATCTAGAATTTCAAAGTTCAGATGATGGTTAGTAACAAAGACTCACAAATTAGGGAATTTACATAAAGGAAGTGAGGGCAGGATAAAATGAAATCAAGTAGGGGAGCGTTAGCATCTCAGAAGCTCGGTCAAGAGCCTTCTATCGGTCAAGGATACGTGTTAGCTTAAGCCACACTTAAGCAAGAATCAATCAAAAGGAATCACTGAGGTATACATCCTCTCAAAGTCGATTAGATAGTTGGGAATCAGGGAAGGTGTCTGCAAGGAATCTGCAAGAGAGATCCTCTGGGGTAAAAGATAGGAATGTATCCCCAACAGCATCTGTGAAGCATCTGCAAGGAATCCGTGTGTAATTCCAGGTGGAACTGTATACTATAATATGCAAAGTCCACTAGGCAACACCCCTTTGTTCACATCATCAGGGGTCCATTGAACTTGACAATCCCAACATCATCGCTGGATTGTCCCACACTGGACATGGGAAAAACACTTTTTTTCTCAATAGACCTTTTAGTTGATGCTCTTTTCTTTATGTACCTATGTCAAGGTCTTCTTCTAAGGCTCTTTATCCTCTCTCTTGTACAGTAATGTGTCTCTTCTAAACTAACAATGCATGTGAATACCTCCTAGACGTGGTGTGTTACCAGTAAATGGAAAACAGTATTTTATGAAATGCAGAATGATGAAATAAAGGCCTACACTGCTAAGTCAAGTTAAACATAAATTAAACGCTGCATATTTAATATGTGTTTGCACATTCAAACACAAGAGAATGTATAATTTCTAATGCATTAGGATTCACATTACATAATAACCAGTAAATCATTACATAAACTTGACCATTTCCTATAAAATCACATTCCACATGTATGAGGATGATTTTAATCACAGTTTCAACTCATTATGTGATAATCATACATTATATGTATATGTAGTGTATTTTGTAAAGCGCACAGCTGCCCCAACGGGGCGTCCCGGCACTGTATAAAGCTGTGGAACCCTTCCTGGCTCTCACTGTGAGATGCCCCTCTTGGGCACCCCCAAGGTGACGCCAGGCATCCCAGTGTTGTAGGGGCCGTTGTGGAGATTAAGCAAGCTATTGCCCAGAGTTGCAGCATGGGACCCATGATTAGAGTAGGCGCTGAGGTGAAAATTATCGAGTTCGCGGACATTGAGCACAAGACCCTGCCATGTCGGGACTTGAACCCTGTTCCCCGGCCTGATCTCTGCTTCAGAGTCTGCCGCTCTAACCAGTGAGCCACACTTCTCCACCTGTTTCGGAAAGTTGAGTTTCTTTTTTAGAGTAAGTGCATTCTTTATTAAACGCGGATGATTTTATATCAATCAAGCTTCATTAAAAAGCCTAATCAACATGGTGAGCCTCATAATTATGCATAGATTCTCCAATTCTACAATAAATGCACTCTTTATTAATAAAATCAAGTGAATAAATTCCAGAAATAACTGAATTTAGTAAGAAACATGTGCTACGTGCATGTTCATGTCATGTGTCTGTTGACATTTTCTGTCATAATGTATGACATGTAAAGAGTGGGCAACTTTGCTCTGCCTCTTTCATCCCTCTGACGGCGAATAATGGTATCACATCAATGTTGTTTTCATCATCTTACTTCTGTAATGCTCCAGAAATTTCACATCCTCATAGTATTTGCTCTGTCTATCCTCCAGTTCTATATCTTCCCTCTTTCTCTTCACTCCTTTTATCGCTTGTGCACGTTTCTGTACCTTAAAGATTACAACCAAGAATAATCCACGAGAAGCAAATATCACTAGGGGTTTCAAAATGCTATAGCAGAACACCCATTCCCTGTTGCTTTAAAAGCACCTGCTGCTGTTAACACTTTCAAATCCTGTAAAATGCATGTTTCTGGCAAATGGAATAACCTCCAGGAAAAATAGGATCTGCTCCATCTAGGTATAACCCCTAATTTCCCTTTAACTTCGATTGTATAGTCACATTTACTGGTTCATACGAAATTTGTGTCAGTTGTGAATTTTCTTATGAATGTGCATAATCTCCCCCTATGTTGCCAATCTAAAGCTAAAGCTACCATACTTCCCACTAATCTGTGTTCCTTTTGATCTTTAGGCCAATGTGGCACTTTTGAATGATTGGTTGCATTAGCTAAAATGCCTCTCCTTCTGTCTTTTACTGAATCTATGAATTTCTTTTCTACATCTGTTAAGACACAAGTCAGATTATGTCTGTGTGCATAAGCAGTGTCCAGGGCCAAGGTGAGTTTAAAGAAATGTCCCACTATCTCTATTTTTTTTCTACTAGGCTGTCCATTCAGATGATTCAGCACAGGAAGTTCTTAAAAAACAAGTCATGATTCGATTAATAGTATGTAAAATGACCTTTCCCATAGAATAAGCTCCGCAATAAACTACAGGTAACTCCATATGTCGTGGCAAGGTGGTGATACATTATCCCCTTAGCAATTTATGCAGGTAATTGCATGCACACATAGGAATCCTTAGTATCCATATTATCAACATATTGATAAAGCAGATTTGAATAAACATTGATTGAGTAATCTCCTGTAGCAGCATCTATATGTGACTCTTTCTCATCTATTGGAGGTAAACTATTGTTAGTAGGAAGACGTGGTTGAGGGGCGTGTGTAGACTTAGGGCCCGATTAGGAACTCGGTGGTCCATAGGACTGCCAAACCCTTGATGCTGGTCCGCGGACCACCAGACTGGCAGTTGGACCATTACTGGACCACTCCTACTGCCAGGATCCCTGATCCTATGGCTGTTACGCAGCGGTCTGAGGCAGAGTAATGTGCTGGTGGTCGTGCAGCAGCAACGGTGAGCATATTACGGGTTTCCTGACTGCCCTCCTTTTCATGGTGGTAAGCCCACCATGAAAAGAGTGGAGGTGAGAAAACTAAGGGGACCCTATAGTGCCCCTATTGCCTTTGTGGACAAGAATGCATCAAGGGGGGCACATGTTATGCTTCCCTGTAGTTTTGCACCCCCTGTTCCTTCACAGACAGAAATGCTCAATATTGTGCATTTCTGTCCATGCAAGAACGGGCTTCCACTCTCCTATTCATTGCCTTTCTAAGGCTCTCACATGAGCCTTAGAAAGGCACCGCTGCTGCAGGACAACCCACCAGGATTACAACTTGTAATACGATGGACGGACTAAGTACAGGTTTAGTGGTCTGGGAGTGGGGCTCTGGCGTGGCGGCCCACTCCAAGACCTCCAAAACCCGTAATCAGGCCCTTAGACTCTTCTGCCTGTCAATGATAGGGTAAATTCTGAGTTATAAGTTAATCACCAAGTACTATTGTGACAACAGCAAATACTCCTGCACATATGCGTTTGCATCTAACAACATTTGCCCAAGGCTTCGTGAGTTCGTTGGTGACAGACTGTTAACTAGAAGATTGTAGCACAGCTCCTTCAGTTGGTTTCCACTTGCACAGATAGCAAAGCAAAGTTCAAATATCACTTCCAGTAACATTTGTGCAATGATCTTTGTGAAACTTCCTTAGCCCCCTACTCCATGTTATTCTAAGGGACAACCTTAGGATCCTTCACCAACTCGGGCCTTGGTACTTTTCTTTGTAAATATATAAAGTTCTGTCTCCAATAAATGCACAGTTCAAACTCAAATTATCACTTCCAGAATAAGTTGACGCTGTTTAGCGACAATGCAATTTCAAAAGTTCAGTTCAAGGAGGCTTAATTGGATTTGAATTGCTTTAGCAAAAGGTGAAAAATGCTCTTTTCCAGTCACTGACAGTTAGGTAAGTAAATTCAGGTGAGGAGTACCCCCAACAGGGCACTCTTGCTCTCTTTGGTCTCCCTATTATTGGCCCTTCTTCATCACTGTCACTCAGGCCAAATCCTTCTGTATCTTCTGAGAAAGCGTGTGGCATGTGTACATCGACAAATGTCTCACTCTCTCCTGTCTTCCTGGCCACTGGTCTCCAGGTACAACTCACACCACTACTGCACTAGGCCCTTCTTCAGAGTTTGAATCTAACGCAGTCAGCACTACTGGATGAGACCCTCCACTACCAACTTCAGCTGTTGACTCTCTCAGACCCCCTTCAGGCCAAATGAGTATTGTCCAACCTGATCCCTCTTTCTCACTGTCGCCAGAAGCACATCAGGAACATGTGCTGCTATATCATCAATTAACATCAGGCTCGACGAGCATGGGCAGCATGTACCCAGTTAGGGAGACCTCCACATTTCACAGTTGTCATGATGACCAGAATCAGCTGGTAGGGGCCACGTAACCTAGGTTACAAGCAAAACATACGCTTGTGCTTCTTCACCATTACCCTGTCACTGGGATAGAGGTCATGGCACTGCTCCTGTTGGGGCGTGAGTCACAGAGCATACCACATCAGCCTTGTTCCTTGCAGTAATCAAGAATCATGTCATCTGTAATGTTTGCAAGCTTATTTGCAATCACAGTTGGCAGTCTCATGGTCCTCCCCATGATGATTGCATGGGGTGACAGTCCTGTACTCCTTTCTGGAGTACTGCTTAGACTCATCAACACAAGAGGCAACGCATCAGGCCACTTCAGAGATGTTGAAGCACACACTTTAGCCAATCTAGATTTCAAAGTGCTGTTTACTTGTTCTACAGTTCCAGAAGCCATTAGTCTGTAACTGCTGAGGAGCCTCTGTTCAACTTGTAAGGCTGCACATAACATCTTCAGGACCTCATTGTTAAAATTAGTTCCTTGGTCTGAATCCAAAGAAGTTGGGAAGCCAAAACGCGGTATTAACTCCCTCAACAACAATTTGGCCACTGTGAGACTATAATTTCTCCAAGTCAAGTAAGATTCAGCCCACCTTGAAAAGATGCACTCAATCTCTAGGACATATCTTAATCCATTCCAAAAGGGCATCTCAATGAAGTCTAATTGCATCCTGTTGAAGGGTCCTCCTGATCTCCCTATGCAAGTCAGTGTTGCTGTTGTCCTTCTGCCTACATTCTGCTATGACGCAAATTTTCAGCCATCAATCTGAATCTGGGGTCAAGCCATGTCTGTCTGCAGAGGCTCACCTAAGCACCTGCCCTTACATGTGCAGGGTCATGATATTATCTCGCCGTTGGAGGTAACAAGCAATCTGGCAACACCGATCTTCCATCTCATGAAAACCTAATGTCATCCTCAGCTCTTTTGACCCAACCCCCTCTTACCCAACCCCCTGTTCTTCTGGCACTTCTTTCTGTAACCTCTTAACTTCCTCCCAGGTATCCACAACAGACAACAGCAGATTGCAATTTGTGGCATCTGAACTTTCATTGACATATTCTCAAATAAAGGTACATGAATTCAAGTGCACTACTGTGCAGCTTCATCACTTTGACATAATCCGTGCCTTGTCTGTGTGCGGCACATTTTACCACATTAATTTGGGCAGGTAATTGCAGGGCCTATAACAAGTTTCACACACTCTCGCCATTGTGGATAGGTGACCCAGAGAGAGCATGTATTTGCGTTGGGGCCATAATAGGCGTGGGCGGAAAATCCGTTCCGCTCGCGGATTTTGCGGATTTTCGGGAAATCCGCAATCCGCGAGATTTGCGAATTTCCCGCAAAATCCGCAAATCCGCGAGCAGCGGATTTTGCTCGCACTGCTCGCACTGTTCGCGTGAGTTCGCGCCCCGCGAATAAGTGCAAAATTGCAGAAATACGATTTTAGCAAAACTGAAAGTAACTACTTACCAGGTTCAAAAGTTCAGGCTCATCATTAGTAGCCATTTCCTGGAGTGCTTCCTGAGGGGCCCCTCCAGAGTTCAGTTGCCAGTTGAAACTAGTATGTGACCCTGCTCTGAACCTCAGAATAGTTACACATATGCCACAAAGGTCCTGAATTACAGCTAAGGGAGACAAGCAGGAGCCAGGCTGGAAGTTAAAATCCATTAATCAGCCCCTAATTCATTATTGTCAGTTGGGGCAGGGCAGGTGTTGTAACTAATTTTGCAACAATGAAAGCACTTAGCAAGTGCAAAAGATCACTAATCAGGGCGCACTAAGGAAGCAGGTGCCAGCTAAAAAAATATTCTGTGACACATGAATCAGCCCCAAATTAATTCAGGTCACTTGAGGCAGGGAAGGTGTGCTTTGCTTTGCCGAAAATAATGTACACTGGACAACCAGAGGGTGTGGTGATGAAACAGAGGGTGGCATGGGTGGGCCAGAGGGTGGCATGAGTAGTCAGAGAGTGGCAGTGGTGACAGAGAGTGGCAGTGATGAAGAAGAGTGTCCCAAACAGGCTGGACACGTAGAAACAACAAGTTCGCGAAACTTGCGACCCGACAGGTAAGTTCGCAATTTGCGAAAGTGTACAAAACCCTCGCGAACTGGCAGAAACACGGGCGAACACAAAAAAAAAAAAATCCGCAAATTCGCGGGAATTCGCGGATTTTGCGGATTGCGAATCCGCAAATCCGCAAAATTCGCGAACGCGAGATCCGCAAAATTCGCTCATGCTTAGGCCATAACTGCCCAAAGTCATGAATGACACCAAAGCTGTACTATTTGTCACCTTCAGCTGGTCTGAAACACAGAATACTCTATTAAGAGCAATCAATCCTGCCTCTTTTGCTGAATAGACTCCTTGAAGCCAGGAAGCTTCCGCCACACCTAAAACAGTAAGGACAACATAGGAAGCTCTCAGGATTCCTTCATGGTCTCGTAGGCAAGAACCATCAACAAACGGCACATAATCTGATTCAGGTAGTTGCACATCTTGTATGTCAGGTCTTGGCTTGGTGCTTAGTTCAATAACATCAAGGCAGTCATTCTCCAATTCACCTTCAACCATTTTGTTCTCAGGAAGGGGCAGTAGGGTGGCATGATTTAGTATAGTACACCTGCTAAGGGATACATTTTTGTCTCCAAGGATAGCTTGTTCATATTTGGCAAGCCAACTGTTGGTCAGGTGTTGTGTCCGAGTTTAGGGTAGCAACACCTTAACTGAATGGGGTACAAAAACTGTTAAGGGGTGACCCATAACAATATCTCACACTGCTTGATGCTAACACTAGAGGGGGAAATAGTTTTATGACAGCCAGACAAAGCAGCAGCTAAGTGGTCAAGTGTGGTAGAAAAATAAGCCATAGGTCTGCGAGCATTGCCATGCATCTGAGTTAGCACTGAAAGAGAACAACCATCTCTTTAACTGCAAAACAAAGAAACACGTTTATTATAATTGGGCATTCCCAATGCTGGGGGCACGGTAGAGACATTCTTTCTGTTCTGAGAAGGCACACATGCAGCTGTCATCCCATGGTACCAGACCTGATACGTCTCTGTGCATCAGCCTCTGTAATGGTGTGGCTATCAGGAAAAAGTTGGGAATCCACTGTTGACAGTAGCCCATCAATTAAAAAAACATTCTGACTTCTTTCTTGGTGGTTGGCAGGTTCATTCTTAGAATCATTGAAATTCTCTCTTGTGACACCTTCCTTGCTCCTTTCTTAAAGAGATGTCCTACACACAGGACTTATTTCTTAAAGAACTGCAGTTTAGTTGAGGACACTATATGTCCATTCTCAGCTAAGTGGTTCAGCAATACAATTGTGTTGTGTTTGCAACCCGCCTGCATATTTGACGCCACAAATAGGTCGTCAACATACTCGACTAAGAATGAGTGATAGGGCATTACTAATGACTATTTAGATTCTTTTTGAGTATCTAATAAAAAATTATGGGGCTCTTCATATGTGTTTGGGAAACCCTGCACCATGCCAAGGCACAGCTGCTACATCGGAAAGCAAAGAGAAACTGACTATCCTCAAGATATGGTATAGGAAAGAAGCCTTGACACAAATTGATGACAAGAACCACTCGGCCTCACATGGAATCTGAAACAAAATCACTGCTGGATTCGGTTCCACAGGACAACACGGAACAACAATAGAATTTATCTATCTCAGGTCTTGGACAATGTGGTACTTGCCGATGGGTTTCTGCAGACCTATATTGGGTGAGTTACATGGACTCCCCATAATCTCTTTCAGAATGCCTTGCTCAATCATTGAGTCAGTCACAGGAGTAAGCCCAGCAGCAGTTTCAGGGGTCAGATTATACTATGGGATTCTTGGGTGCTCAACATTTGGCTTCACTGTGATGCGGACTGGTTTAACACCTTTGATAAGTCCGATGTCTTTACCTGAAAAGTCCCAGACGCCAGGTAACAATGTTTCTCTCATTTCTGGGGGCGAATCATATTGTGTCAATATGGGGTAAATATTTACGTTTCTGATCTCTGTCTGAGCAGTTTAAAGACAATGTCCTTATAATGGATCTGGAATTCAATCCCACGTGGGGTACAGTAGCTAGAACAATTCAGGTTGCACAAGAGGTCTCGTTCAAACAAGTTCACAGAGCTAGAATAACACACCACAAATTGGAGATGATCATCAAAGGACCCTATCTTGATAGGTATTCCTTCTGAAACTGGGCTAGTCATTTGTATTTTTGCATCTCCTACAACTTGGATTCTTTGTCCAGAGAGGGCTAGGTTAGGAACCTCTGCTGTTCTTACAGTAGAGCGGGTAGCACCAATGTCAATGAGAAATGGGACAGGATTCCCATTTACTTTACCAACCATGAATTGACCACTCTGATCTACCTGTACAGTTATGCCAAGCAAGTAATCCTCCTCCCCTCTCAGGCTCCATTGGTGCAACAGGTCTGAACTGGTCTCATCTGCTTGGATCATGGAATATTGATGGTCCATACCCTGATTCACATTGTGGACCTGATTCTCATTGCATCTCTGGAAATGTGTGACATTTGCAGTTTGTTGTTGCATTGGGGCTTGGGGAATTTGCATCACCTGAGCTTGTAGCACATTGAGATTAAGGCTCTGAATTCACACTCTCTGTACTTTCTGTGTCTGAATCATATTTTTTCCATGTGACAGCACACATCCACCATTCTGAAGCTAATTTCCACTAACCATGATAGCGACATTAAATCTAGACTCGTATTTCCAATGCCCCAACTTGGCGCAAACATGGCAAGGGGTAGTTTTCTACAAAGTTGGCATATCAACACCTGTTCTTGGGTCAACCAGGACACCTCGTCCTCTACCCTGCAATTAAAACCCTTGCTGTTGAAACCCATTAACACTTCGCATCATAGGAACTCCCTGTTGATGCACTCCCTGGATTTGGATTTGCATTCTCAACAAATGACTGATTCTGAGCTCGCTGTGCAGCCCTCATTTTTGCTATCATTAATCTCTCCTTCAATTTCTTGTGCTTCATTTCCAATTCATCGCATCAATACTTAATATTTCATCAAGGGGCTTACACTGCCAACATATCAAATGCTGCTGAATCATGAAACTAATCTCAGACTTCGATTCATACAGGAACCTGTAAACAAAATGTCCCATACCCTGTGCCTCAATTTTCTCTGACCCACTGAACCGTTTACATGCCTGCAACAATCTCTCATAGTAAGCATGTATTGACCTATTGGTTTCTTGGGTTGTTCTGTCAATCTCAACCCAATTAATCTATTTAGGAGTGATTTTCGATTTCAAAAATTTAATCACCTGATTGCACTTTTAAATCACCGGCAGTAATAGAGCATGCGATTTAGAATGTCTCATCAATTTCACTTCATTCTCAACCACAGCAATTTTGCATTTGATCCACAGATCATCTGGAACCACAATTTCAAATAAAATAGCCAAATCTTTGCATAAGACTTTTGATATTTTCAGAAATCGATCAACCTGTCTGTACCATTCAAGTAGATTCTCTCTCAATTTCGGAAAATCATTTGTGAAGAAAGTAAGATCTGAACTGCTCAATGGCAGATGGACAAACCCTCCACTAGGCACTTCTCTCATGGGAACACTGTGTACATCCTCATCTTCCTCCTCTGTTCCAGATGGAGGCATCTATAACCTGACTTTCTGTGGTTCCCTTTTCTTTGACCATCTACCTTACCATTCATAAAATTCACTCCCCTTTTGGAATGAGGGCAATTAATTCCTTAATCTGTATATTTATTTCAGATGAATACATATTGGTGAGGGTGCACAGACATAATATCGACTCCAAAATATCGTTTGGACAGAATATCGAGTTTTAAATATCGTTTGGACAAAATATCGACTAGACAGAATATCGACAGCCAAAATATCGTTTTTAAGGTAAGTGAAGTAATATCGACTGTAAATAATATAGACAGTGAAAATATCCAAGTATATAATCTAGATAGTAAAAAATATAGTTTTTAAAATAATATTTAATTATTTATAGTGTTTTTATGTAATAATATGTGTGAAAAGTGTCATTTTATTTTATAAATATTTTTAATTAATGATTTTTTTAATTATTGTGTAATTTTATTATGTAGCGGGTTGTGGGTTTATAGGGGAATAGGGTGGGAAGTAATTTAATTATAATTAATTAAATATGTAAATTTATTAATTGGTAGTAATAATTAATTAATTGGTAATTAAATAATATATGGTATTTAATTAAAATGTAATTGGTAATTAATTTAATTTAATAGATTAATTGCTAATTATGTTAAATTAAAGGGGTATTTTTAGGGTTCAGGGTCAGTTTTTAGGTTTTGGGTAAAGGGGTATTTTTAGGGTTCAGGGTCAGTTTTCAGTTTTTGGGTAAGGGGTATTTTTAGGGTTGAGGGTCAGTTTTTAGTTTTTGGGTAAAGGGGTATTTTTAGGGTTCAGGGTCAGTTTTTAGGTTTTGGGTAAAGGGGTATTTTTAGGGTTCAGGGTCAGTTTTTAGTTTTTGGGTAAAGGGGTATTTTTAGGGTTCAGGGTCAGTTTTTAGTTTTTGGGTAAAGGGGTATTTTTAGGGTTCAGGGTCAGTTTTTAGTTTTTGGGTAAAGGGGTATTTTTAGGGTTCAGGGTCAGTTTTTAGTTTTTGGGTAAAGGGGTATTTTTAGGGTTCAGGGTCAGTTTTTAGTTTTTGGGTAAAGGGGTATTTTTAGGGTTCAGGGTCAGTTTTCAGTTTTTGGGTAAAGGGGTATTTTTAGGGTTCAGGGTCAGTTTTTAGTTTTTGGGTAAAGGGGTATTTTTAGGGTTCAGGGTCATTTTTGGGTTTTTGGGGTACATATACAATATTGCCTATTATTTAATTAAATTTTGTTACTATATATATATATATGTTTTAAGAAATATGATTAAAAAAATATTATTTTTTTACTTTCATTAATTATTTAATTATTAAAAGTTATTTTAAGTATTGTTAATTATATTTTAGTAATTAATTTTTTATATTAATGTAATTAAACATTGTTTTTAGTAAAGTCGATATTTTTTACAACGATATTTTTTACAACGATATTTTGTACTCGATATTTTTGTACTTACCTGTTTGTACATACAAACTCGATATTTTGGTTGTAGATATTTTTTCCTCGATATTTTGGGTAGTCGATATTTTGGTAGTCGATATTATTTCAGTGATCCATTGGTGAGATCTCTGTCACTAAAGCTTGACTCGAAACCTCTTTGAATGGATTTTGATTTCTGTATATCGATTCCATCTCTTTGACCCAATTCAGAGAACTTATCATGAACCTGTCCTGCATGGCTGGAAATATGTTTGCACAGGAACAATAGCTTATTGTTTTAGCATGCATTAAGTCGGGAGTCCCAAATATAATTTTTTCTAATTCTACTTTCAATTTGGCCACATGCATAACCCTTCTCTCTCTGGAGCTTAAGACATTGTCCCACTCGCTCCATGATTGCCACTACTTGGTGGTGGTCTGTATACCTCTTAGTCAATCATCAAATTCTTGGGCAGTCAGACCTGGTTGTTCGGCTGTGGTATTAAGAATTATCTCTCCACTATAGGTACCACTACTTAAACCAGGCATGGAATCCAGAAAGTTCATGTCAGAAGTTGGCGTTCCAATAGGCATTTTTGCCTTAGGGGTACTGCAAATCATCATTGGTGGCCCGGTTGTGTTGGGCATGACAAAAGGATATGACCTGTGAGGAACCCTCCTACTTAAGTTGAACCCTGCCTAATTTAATGTGGGGTCTTCACTCACAGCACATGGGGTATTTCCTTGTGTTAGAACCATACTAGTCTGAAAAATGGGTCTCATTGTTGAGCCCACCAAATTGCTAGCTGCTGCATTCATTCCTGTGCAAATGGCCAAAGTATGGGTGGCATTCCCTGCTACTCCAGGCTTATACAAAGGAACTACAGGATCAAATATGACAGGAACAGTCAATGCATCTGGGGGATTTAAAGCATGTGATGTTGAAGGTGCTGTTATTACAAAATTCTCACCCACTGAATTGAAATTCATATTTACTGATGCCGTAGGCACATCAAAAGTCTCACTTATAGGGACATTGGTTGCTCCACCAGTCTGGGTGTCATTGTATGGAGGTGGACGATTTAGCACTAACTCAGTTATAAAATCATCCTTTATATCATTGTCACTTCCTCAGCTGCATTCCCTATGTCATCTGTCTCTTTATTCATTTGTTTTTCTTACATTTGCCTTTCCATTTTTTTCACTCGTCAATGCAGGATATAGTCTAGCTCCTATAACAATATTTGGGTCAAAGCCGAGGGTCCTAGGGAAAGTTTTAAGACCACACATGATTTACTCCCTAAAGTCAGAGCAAACAACTGTATGAAATCCTGAGGTCTAAAACATTTTTTGAAAGTGTAGATACCAAAGGTGACATGCTTCATCATTTGGGATTCTCCTCCCAGAGGAAAAACCTAGTTACTCTGGGGGCTACAACCCCCTCTGTGAGAGGGAGGACCTCAGGGATATTTTGAGTAGTGTAGGATATACTAAATCCACAAATGAAGAGCTAACAGTATGAGTGAGGGCGCAGCGCAAAACAAACTATCATCAAAGTTGTGAGGAAGGTGAAACTAAAACTAGCTCAAGGACGTCAAATAATCTTTATTATGCAACATACTAAGCCAGGATTAAAACGCAGTGCACCAACGGTCTAAATTAAAAACTGTGATGGTGAAAAATAAATGGTCAACATGTTTCAGCCATAGAGCCTATAGGTAGGCTAGGCTTTCATCAGGACCTACTATGCTGCTGCATAAACAATGTGAAAGTGACATAACACAAAAGGATAGAAAGGCACAGAAATTTCTTGATGTGCCTGTTCCAAAAACATTACCCGTAACCACTGGGTAAGTCACCACACCTCTACCTAGCAAAAGCACTTTTTTTTGTGCTCAGCTATCGGTGGCTCCATACGGCTTTGAATCGAAGTTCCCTGTCGTTGCTACTTAAAGGGAATTCACAATGTCCGGAGGCATCGATGTCCTGCAGATGAAGGAGGAGGATGTCCTTAAGTTCCTCGCTGCCGGGACCCACCTGGGAGGCACCAACCTCGACTTCCAGATGGAGCAGTACATTTACAAGAGGAAAAGTGATGGAATTTACATAATAAACTTAAAACGCACCTGGGAGAAGATGCTGCTGGCTGCTCGCGCCATTGTCGCCATTGAAAACCCAGCGGACGTGTGCGTCATCTCGTCCAGAAACACTGGGCAGCGTGCTGTACTGAAGTTTGCATCGTCTTGCGGCGCTACCCCCATTGCCGGCCGCTTCACCCCTGGAACCTTCACCAACCAGATCCAGGCAGCTTTCCGAGAACCGCGCCTCCTGGTGGTGACTGACCCGCGAGCTGACCACCAGCCGCTCACCGAGGCCTCCTACGTCAACATCCCCACCATCGCCCTGTGCAACGCGGATTCGCCCCTGCGCTATGTTGACATCGCCATCCCTTGCAACAACAAGGGAGCCCACTCTGTCGGTCTGATGTGGTGGATGCTGGCGCGTGAAGTTCTGCGCATGCGCGGCACCATCTCCCGTGAGCACCCGTGGGAAGTGATGCCTGATCTGTACTTCTACCGTGACCCGGAGGAGATTGAAAAGGAAGAACAGGCAGCAGCAGAAAAGGCCGTCACCAAGGAGGAGTTCCAGGGAGAATGGACCGCGCCCGTACCCGACTTTCCCCAGCCCGAGGTGGCTGACTGGTCCGAAGGAGTGCAGGTGCCCTCTGTGCCCATCCAGCAGTTCCCTACCGAGCGTGCAGACATCGCCATTACCCCAAAAGCACCTCAAGATGACTGGAGTGCTCAGCCTGCCAGCACCGAAGACTGGTCTGCTGCCCCTACTGCTCAGGCCACAGAGTGGGTTAGGGCACCCACCGAATGGTCCTAATTGTCTATTCCGGGCCATAACATCCATTCTGAAAATAAACTTTTGAACTTCTAAATTTGTGTTGCCATCTATATGTTTCTTACTGCGCTTTCTTTTTGCCTGGGATAATATTTATAGGGTTTATAGAGATGAAGACCTGCCTTGAGTGCCTGCCTCTGCGCTGAATAGTATCACCAGAGCTGGACTGGAAAATCTGTTTTAGTGAGACGTTTAGTTTATCAATTATATCCATTTGTATCTCCCCCTCTTGTGATTCTACCTCTTGTACATTTGCAATTTTTCTCTTTCTATTTGCACCTTTCGTATGGGCCTAGAGTATATCCATTTGTATCTCCTCCTCTTGTGATTCTATCTCTTGTACATTTGCAAATTTTTTTTTCTTTTCCATTTGCACCTTTTGTAACGCGTGTGATCCTAGGTCAGCTGAAATTCCTGGAGCCTAGTCCCGACAGCTCGACGACTTTCGGAGGGCTGGATGAGGTCCCCCGCTACACGGCGGAGGAGGGCACTGGACATCGAATGCTGTCTTATGTAAACCGCTCTGATAACATAAACGGGTCAAGATCCTGAAATGTGCAATGTAACTGATTCTATGTAAACTGCTGTGACAATATGTAACGGAACTGGTGCTATGTAAAGCGCTCTGATAACCTTATCGGTTCAAGTTCGCGCTATAGAAAACTCTAAAAATAAATAAATAAATAAATAAAGGGGCAACGCTCTATCCGTCGGTACGCCGGCTTAGTAATGAGCCTGAAGCAGGAAGATTTTGTACAGTTGTATAGTCTAACTCCCTCAAGGTGTCTGTTTTCAAGAATTTCTGTTCTGCATCCCATCTAGCATCCGCACAAGTGCTTATGGCTTTCTCAACTCTCCCTTGAAATCTGTCTCCCTGCCTAAGATGATCCATATGTTCCCAGGCATTAAATGCTTCATACTGAATAGGGATAGGAGGCGGCTTCATTTCATACAGCATCTTCCTTAGATGCTCAATAATTCTTAAATTAAATGTCCCATAACAAGAAAATTGTATTGCATTCATCTTTCTCAGTGATCTTATGCCATTGTGCAAGCTAAACACATGTGTGAAGTCCCACGTCTACCACCACACTATGACCTGGCGTACCTTCAGGTGGTGCCTCTTCTCCTTTTCTAACAGTCGCAGTCACATCTCCCCTCACTATACTTTGTAATGCTTTAAAGAATTTCATTTTCAAACAAAATGTGCAATATTTATAAATTACTTTTCGTTTGTACCAGAAAATGAATTTTCACCTATAATTCTCTTGTTCAGCGATCACAACCAATGCCAGCACAGCTGTCATTAATGTATTCAGGCAAGCCCAGCATGGATCTACACCAGTCGGCCTATACCAGTGTGGCACACTGTGACATCAATCTCACTCCTTGCAATATCTCACCCTCCTTTACATTTTTTCTCGAGCATGTTCTCTAAGCAGTTCACACAAAACAAATCAAGCAACTACAGAAACTACAGCAACCATCTCTGTCTGCTCCACTAAATAAATTAAAGATTATTCATACGCACAAGAGGCAAGGTAGAACAACATTTTCCAACCTATTCCAATATTCACTTCCAGTTAAACCACGACCATCGGGATCCCACTCAAATTGATACCGTTTCCCAGTGCACTGAGATCAACTATACCAACCACGTCTCACAATCACACAAAGTAAATTACCTATCTCAATAATCCTGTCAACAATGTCTCACAACATGCACAATAACACAGCAGACAACTACACCCAGTGTCTTCTAGACTGCTACCTCACTTTCTGTAATTTATCCCGGGATCATAGGCCATGACGTACCCAATAACCACTTCAGTTTCCCTGCATCAAGCACCACATTGACACATCAGTTTAAATTATCTCCTCATGACACCACAGCCATTTAAAAAAAAAATGCAATCTAAGCATAAACAACTGCAACTAGAAACTCTATTAATACTCATACTCTTCCGCTGCTACAAGCCGTTTCCTGACATCTTGGGCTTTATTGATCTTTTGACCGAACCATGGGCTTTTGGGGTTTGGGCTGGGCTGGGGTAACTTCCTTACATCAGTGGAGAAACCATCTAATGCGCTACTAGGATTTGGATACAGTGTTTTCTGGGCCCACTTGCTTCCATTTCTCTCCGATAGATCTTTTAGATCTGACTGAGAGGTTACTGTAGTTAATATTTCCATTCCATCAAAATTCCAATTAACAGTGCAACCCATTTGGCTACACAATGACGACGTGGAATCGGTAGCCAAATTCGAAAGGTTTTATTACAACTTAATAATCAATTCTAATACACCTCGTACTCCCTCAATCTGCCTTTCTGACTCATTCCATTCCAATCTAAAATCCGCTGCTAGCCCAACATCTTCCCAGTCAGTATTTACACTTTTGTCAGTAATCTCTTCATTCCATACACTCTCATTGCAAAGTCCAGCAATTCTTTTTAAGTTCCAAACCTTGCCATCACTCAAAATGAGAGCATTACGTAATACCTTAATGACCTTTAAAGGTTCAGTGAACTGTCTATCTCCTTTCTTGACTTTCCAAGGTTTCCTCGCCTTGGCCATCAGTTCAACTTCCACTTTACTATCTTTAGTTTTGTTTCCTTAAATCATATTGTACTTTATATTGTAAATGGGTATCCACAATTTTATCCTGACCTCCTCCATGAAAAACGTTGCCTTAACAGAATGTGCAAACCACTCTGGTTTAGCTTTGGTACTGGCCTCCTTTCCTCTCATTATTTCAATAGCTGAGATATCCAAAGCATCATGAGGAAGTGTTCTATACATTCAAACTGTTTTGAATACTTGGACTTCCCAATCATCCTTGTTCTTAATAGCTAATGGCACAGCATTTTAACCACTCGGTTAGAGAGCTTTATCTGACCATTCCCACTGGGATTATAGAGTGAAGTGGTTCTATGCTTAATACTCACACTGGCAAAACGACCATGTGCCTTCCCAGACTTAATTGTACACCATTATCACTGATCAGTGGTGCTGACAACCCCTTATTTAGAAAAACCTAATCCATAAATGTTAAGGCAGCATCATTGTCTACCCTTTCCAAAATGTTGATGTTAGGCCATTTGGAAAAGGTATCAATCACATACTTTTGCCCTCTCCAATGAGTCCCATAATGTCTATGGCAACTCTCTCCCACGGACTATGAAGAACAATAGGCTCACACATGCTGGGCCTTAAGGTCCTTAAGGACATGCCAGCATTTGAAAAAGCGATGCATTCTCTTACCATTCTCTCCATGAACACATCCAGTCCAGGTCACCAAACCCATTTTGGTTTTGACAATTCCTCCATTTCCTTCATGACATAAACTGACTCTTTTCCTTCTGAAGGTAACTGTAGGAACAAGCTTATTACCTCTTTTCACAACGCTACCTTCCACCAATAATGAATTCTTTATCTCAAAAAAATGTTTCAATTCTGTGGTTAACTCAGATTCACTGGGCTAACCTGATTCAATGAATTTGAATTTTTTTTGTAAAACAGCAGCAGTAGCACACTCCTTTTCCCGTTCTTCTTTCTTATCCCCAGCCAAACATTTATCATGAATCAGAGCTAGTTTGAACTCTTCATATTTAGATTTCTCACACTCTTGAATGTCAAAGGCATTCAAGACAATCAGCCATTACGTTGCTCTTACCAGGAACATATTCTACCCTATTGATGAATTCTGCAGGCTCTTGGACATTCTTGCTATTCTAGCCAATGCCCTAAACATATATTTAGGTTTCCAATGTTTCACAAGCAGTTTATGGTCTATCTTTGCCAGATAGATAGTGCCATTATTGTTGACAGTTTTGTGTACTAGGCAGCAAATCTTAAATGTGATACTCTTTTTAATAGGGAGCCAGTGAAGCGCTTTTAGACAAGGGGCTGATGGTGAGCGTGGAGGAAGGAAGGTTTAACACTAGCCTAGCTGCGGTGTTCTGCAGTACTTGGAGTTTGGATAGTAGCTTTTCATTTATAGATACAAACAATGCATTGCCATAGTCCAGGCGGTTTATAATTAGACCCTGAACCAGGGGTAAGCGAGAGTTCAGCGGGATCCACTTAAAAAGTTTCCTGAAGGATCGCATTATACCATAGCAGGTACGAGTCACAGTATTCACATGATTGCCCATTGAAAGTTTATTGTCCATTATTACTCCTAGATTGCTTACAGCTGACTTTGGTAAGGGGCATGACCCCCTAATGAGGGTGGCCACCAGTTGGGGGATCAGATGTTTTGGGCATTTCCAAAGAGCAGGATTTCCATCTTGCATGCATTAAGCAGGAGGTGATTAGTGGACATCCAGTTAGTTATGGTTATCATACACTGTATAAAGTTGTGCTGTGTATTGATATGGTCAGGACCCAGAGTGATCAGTACCTGCGTGTCGTCAGCTTACGATACTGTATTGAACCCATGTGCTCTAATTATTTTTGCTACGGGTGACATATAAAGGTTAAAAAGGGTGGGACTCAAAATTGATCCCTGGGGGACGCCCTTGTTGATGGTCTGACTTTTAGAAGAAAATCCGTCAATTTCCACCTCAAAAGATCGGTCTAAGAGGTAACTTTCAAACCATTGTAGAGCGAAGCCCTCCACACCACATTCTCTAAGACGGTCCAGAAGAATAGTATGAGATATGGAGTCAAAGGCCGCCGATAGATCTAGAAGGATTAGAATTGCGGATTGTCTTGTATCCAGGGAGAGCCTGATGTTGTCTGCAATCTCCACAAGTGCTGTCTCTGTACTATGATGAGATCGAAAGCCTGATTGTGACGGGTCGAGAATTTTATTATTTTCTAAATGGTTTGATAATTGCTTATTAATGATTGACTCTATTACTTTCCCAAACAGGGGGAGCAATAAAATGGGCCTATAGTTTGATAATCGTTTGGGATCAGAAGATTTTTTTCATAATTGGCCTCACTACGGCTTCCTTCCAATGAGAGGGAACTGAGGACTGAATAGTGGCAAATTTTGGATTTTAGTGAGATTAGAAATTAGACTTTTTTTTAAATTTTGGATAGGATTTGTGGAGATGCTGGATCTGCTGGTAAACTGGATTGCATCTTTCCAAGTGTAGTCGTGGTGTGCTCCTCAGTTATTTCCTCAAAATTTTTTAAATAGTCAAGTCAAGTCATAAAATTTATATAGCGCACTACATACCCAGAGGGACTCAAGGCGCTAAGGGAGGGGAGGAGGATTACTTGTCAAATATCCACGTTTTAAGTTGCTTTCTGAATGCTAGGTGGTTCTGGGTAAGGCGAAGGTAAGTGGGAAGTGAGTTCCATGTTTTAGCTGCCAGGTATGAGAAGGATCTACCTCCCATGGTGGTATTGTTGATACGAGGTACAGTGGCGAGGGCTTGGCTGGAAGATCGTAGTTGGCGGGAGGGGGTGTAGAAGGACAGTCGTGAGTTGAGGCATTCTGGTCCGATTTCGTAGAGTGCTTTGTGTGCGTGGGTTAGAAGTCGGAAAGTGATCCTCTTATTGACGGGTAGCCAGTGGAGGTTTTTCAGGTGACCAGAGATGTGTTCGTTACGCGGGATGTCTAATATGATCCTGGCTGAGGCGTTTTGGATTCGTTGGAGTTTTTTCTGGAGTTTAGCGGTAGTACCTGCATAGAGGGTGTTTCCGTAGTCCAATCGGCTCGTGACCAGAGCATGGGTGACTGTTTTTCTGGTTTCGGTGGGGATCCAGCGAGATGTTTTTTTGAGCATGCGAAGAATGTTGAAGCAGGATGAGGAGACGGCGTTGACTTGTCTGTTCATTGAAAGTGAAGAATCCAGGATAACACCTAGGTTCCGTGCGTGGTCTGTCGGGATGGGTGCTTTTCCAAGGGCTTCCGGCCACCAAGAGTCGTCCCATGCAGAGGGGGAAGTACCTAAGATGAGGACTTCTGTTTTATCTGAGTTCAGTTTCAGACGGCTGTGTTTCATCCATTCGGCAACTTCTTTCATTCCTTCGTGTAGGTTAGTTTTGGCGGTGCTGGGGTCATTGGTGAGTGAAAGGATCAGTTGAGTGTCATCCGCGTAAGAGATGATGTTGAGGTTGTGTTGGCGGGCGATGGCCGCGAGGGGGCTCATGTATACGTTGAAGAGGGTGGGACTGAGTGAGGATCCTTGTGGTACGCCACAGATGACTTCGGTGGCCTCGGACTTGAATGGTGGAAGGCGGACTCTCTGGGTTCTTCCGGTGAGGAACGAGGTGATCCATTCAAGTGCTTTTCCTTGTATTCCGATGTTGCTGAGGCGTTGTAAAAGGGTGCTGTGGCAGACTGTGTCGAAGGCTGCAGAGAGGTCGAGGAGGATGAGGGCGACTGTGTCTCCATTGTCCAGTAGAGTTCGAATGTCGTCTGTTGCTGCGATGAGGGCGGTCTCAGTGCTGTGTTTTGCTCGGAAGCCAGACTGTGAGGAGTCGAGGGATTTGTTGGCTTCGAGGAAAGCGGCGAGCTGGTTGTTGACAGCTTTCTCGATGACTTTGGCCGGGAAAGGAAGGAGCGAGATGGGGCGGTAATTTTTGAGTTCGGTGGGGTCCGCTGTGGGTTTTTTCAGAAGGGCGCTGAGTTCAGCGTGTTTCCAGCTTTCCTGGAAGGTGGCGATTTGAAGGAGCAGTTGATGACGTCTCGGAGGTGCGGTGCTATGACGGAGTCTGCTTTGTTGAAGATGTGATGAGGGCATGGGTCTGTGGGGGATCCTGAGTGGATGGAGTTCATCAGGCAGATGGTGTCCTCAGTGGAGATTGGGTTCCAGTCGTTAAGGGTGTTCAAGGGGGGTGAATGTTCAGCATATGGTTGGGTGGGTTGGTCGCCGGGTTGGTTGTCGAAGCTGTTGTGGATGTCTGCAATTTTGTTGTGGAAGAATGAGGCTAGGGAGTCGCAGAGGGCTTGAGAGGGGGTGATGTCGTTGGAGTTGGCTGAGGGATTGGTAAATTCCTTGACGATGTTGAAAAGTTCCTTGCTGTTGTGGGCGTTGTAGTCTAGTCGATCCTTGAATGCTGTTTTCTTGGCCTTTCGGATTAGTTGGTGGTGTATGCGGGTGGCGTTTTTGAAGGCGACCTTGGTGCTGGTGGTTGGGTCTTTTTTCCAGGCCTTTTCAAGGGAGCGGCAGAGTTTCTTGGACTTCTTAAGATCATCGTTGAACCATAAGGCCTTCTTGCTGCCAGGTTTGCTTTGACGTTTTTTCAGTGGTGCTAGGATGTCGGCGCTGTTGGATAACCATAGGGTGAAGTTGGTGGCGGCTTGGTCTGGGTTAGAAGAGTGGGCTGGGTTCGAAGAGTGGCTAATGAGGCTGAGAAGGGGTGCTACCAATGTATCCTGTTGTAGAATTTTGTTTGTGGTGGGAAAGGGTTTATGGATGTCATCGATTTTTGGTGATGAAAAAGTCTGAGAGTGAGTCCACCCATTCCTGGGAGGCGGTTTGGGATGGTAGACTAGACGGGGGATTTGGGAAATCCTTCACGATCTTATATAGTTCTTTATGGGAATTCGCTGCTTGGTTAATGCGGTTTCCTGAGTACGTTCTTTTAGTTTCTGCTATACTGTCCATGTAGTGGTGATGCAAGGTTTTATAGTTCTGTTTGTCCATATTGTCTTCATGCATTAATCTGTGACAATAGTTAGTCAATGCACCTTTTTACTCAAGCACAGGTTAAATCAGTTTTTTGTTTCACTGCATCTTTTATACTATATTCCAGCATTACCATTTCAGTGTTAGCAATACCACATAAATCCCTTATACAGTGCATCCTACACATTGCATTGCATCCATTCCGTATACAATCACCCTATGCCTGTAGCTTCAAAAGCAGACTCCTTCTTTTTATCTGAGCCTTTTCATATTAGATACTGTTGGTGGGGCTCCCATATATTCTTGGGTCTACATCTTACTGGCATCTGTGCATTATATTTCTCGGAGTGTGTTATACAATATGCTAAATCTGTATGCCAGTCTTGTAGAGTAGGTATTGGGCCCTGCATCAAGTGCATTGCTATTCTGCCAGCAAAATGCTGATTGCAGCTAGCTTCCTCCTGGGTTTAGGGATAACCTTGTCTCGACCCAATAACGCCAACATTGAAGATTCTTGCAATTGTACTCCTAGCACGTCATTCAGTGCGACAAGTACTTCCCCCCAGTATGCCTGGGCATCCCCACGCTAAGTGCATAAAGCTTGCATTTCCAGCCCGCATCATGGGCGCTCACTTTCATCTATCATGCCGTACCTGCACATCCTGACAGGGGTTTAATACATCCTGTGTAGGTATTTATAATGAATGAGTCTGTGCCTGCCGTTTTGTGATATGGTCTTAGTGCGCACATAGCAATATGTCCATTGGGTTTCAGTAACCGCAAACCCCAGCTCTGCAGCCCATTCTTGCTGAATTTTACTTAGTGCCAGTTTAGAGCGGGAGAGGTTATTTAACACAGTTATCCCCTTTTGGGGTACTCTGCCCAAAGCAAGTATGTCAGTGGGGTTAGTTCTTGTGGCTCCTCCCTGTCTTCCCCTATTAATGTGCGCAGTGCCTGCTTCAACCTATGAAACTGGTATATTTCTAGCATAGTTAGGTGTGGAATCTGCCCCCGTACTTGTTCCCATGTCTTCCACACCCCTCCTTGAAAGAGGTCAGCAATACATTTAATGTTTAAGGAGCTAAGTGTTTTAAGAACAGCTTTATTCTCAATAACAATTAGCCATGCGCACCATTCAACTGGCAATCTCGGTGAGTACAGCAATGATATGCACAGTATGTCTGCAATCCACCTTGTAGCAATTTGACAGTGATCGATTGTGCCTCTTGATATTGCCTTATATGTGCATAAACTGTGCTCTTGTGTTTGTACCGCCTTCTTTTGAGCCCCTGTGCGGGTATATATAAACCATGCTTTCTTAGCTCGTGGTGCTACTTCTTGCAATACCGAAGGGTACTGTTTGAACCGCAGCACCACCTCATGAGGTGAAATAAATGTTACTTTTTCTATTCCAGTTTCTATGCCAACTTCTTCCTATTGGTCTGAGGAATTTGTGCAGAGAAGGGCGAACCCCTTGCGCTAGCGGGTTTGGCTGAGGCTTGCTACCACAAATTGACGCCCGACACGTGGGGTTCATCGGCGACTTAGAAGCCCGAAGGAGTGGTCGCGACGAAGGATTGGGATCTCGCCACGGACGATCATTGCCCGAGGAGACCCGTGTCTTGGCAAACCAAGGCGTTTTTCCCTTCTTTCCGATCTGACCATCCAAGTGGCGCCGGTCTTCGACTGAGATCTCTTCTGTCGATTTGCTGTGCAGTGACCGTTTGGTTGAATTTAGAACTTGCCAGTTGGAACCTGGACACCCTAGAATTGGTAAGGGCCGTTTTACGGCACATACTACGGGTTCTGGATGCCCTTGTATGGTAAGGTAGTTTTAGGAACACTTACCATGGCATATTTGGTATTTGGTAAAGACTAGTCTTATTTGTATTTATATTTGTATGATTTTATATATGCGTTATAACACATATAGGCAGGCAATGTGAAGATTTTTCTTCAATGAGTCAAATTTGAACAGCGCAACATACTAGAAGTGCCTTAAGTGCCACTTGGTGTATATTACTGCATATTCTGCATTATTTTTGGCATGCCTGTTTTTATCGCACTTCGAAGTATGTGCTGCTTTTGTAATGGGACCAGACTTAGACTCGAAGAATCGCAACCGGCTCCCCCAGAGGAGACGCCTAATAGGGATATGTATATAAAATTTTGTCTTTCTTCCATAATGTACAGCACGTTATGGCATAGGTATACCCGTAAAGATCCTGAGTTATGCCTATGCATGGGTCATTTGATACACGAAAGATTGAGTATGTGGAGCGATGTATGTTTGAGCGGAAGTCTAGTCATGATATGTTTGAATGTATGTGTATGTGGGAGAAAGAAGTGCGTGAACGAGCAAAGCGTGAGCAAGAATTGACTGAGAAGGAGCAGTGAAAGAGTGTGTATGAGAAAGCGTTGGAGTTGAGAAAGAAAGAAGTGAAAGAGCTGAAAGAGAGAGAGGAGAAAGAACATAGATTGCAGGTATCTGGCCAATACCCTGTCCGACAACCTCTCTATCCTGTCCTTAACACCTTGGCTGCTAGGGAGATTTTTCTCCTGTGCTGGACACAAACAGCCATGGGTGTGTTCATGACGAGCTCAGCTCGTCTTAAGCACACGACCAGTGTACTGCATGAGGAGCTGAGCTCGTCATGAGCAGGGAAGGGGTTAACAAACCACAAGATGATTTTTTGTTATTAGATCGACCTCCACCCCAGTATGCCGTTCCGCCCGCTCCGTCCGAAGGTGGTGAGGATTCAGATTCAGATCAATGAAAGGCGCGGGATACTCATTCTATGCTGTCCGCACAACGTGCAGCCGATATCAGACAAGCTGCACGTAAAGCATTACGTAGAACTGATCCTGCTTCCGATCTCTTAGCTAGTATACAGGGGTGGTCGGAAAGGAAGCAGATATATTTCACTGAGACGTTTGCTTCAGAAGTCATTGAGTTATTTCGGAAATTCTCTCCAGATTTAGAACCTGATGATGGAGCAGCTGATTGTAAGAACATGCGTGATGGTCTTTTTGTTTTCCCTCAGGTGGCTGACACGATTAGACGGTTGGTTAAATTACAAACTGATGCGGTTCACTTGAAGTAGAAGAAAAAGCACGCAGACGAAGCTGCGCAGAAATCTCAGACCGGAGGGTCGAAGTCTTCTATCTTCGGAACAGATAAGCTAATGGCGGTTTATATGAAGCCCATGCGGGAAGCCGCGCCCTGGTATGTTCCCCCTAAAGGAGCGGGTGACAATGATGATAAAAATTCGGTTGATGCTAAAGGTTATTTTATTTATAATTGAGTCAATACACCTTCTAATAGGGCAGATGTAATGGCGCTTAAAGCAGCATTATCCGATCAAACGTAAAAATCCAGCCGCTTTCTATGAGGAAGTTGAAGGCGCCATAAATTCCTGTACTATGACTTTGTGTGACATTGATTTATTTTTTGGGTTGATATTGCCACCGGATATGTGGCTGACCGTTCGTAGAATTAGCGATCGTGCTACTTTTGGCGCGGAATGGAAAGAATTAGAACAATTGGATGTGGAGAGGGAACCCGCTCAAAAGCCACATAAGTTAATATTGGATCTCCCTGCAGCTATATTAACTAAGCTTAAAACAGTTATTCCCCCTAAAAAGATAGATTGGACTGTTTTAGCATTGTGCAAACAAAAGGTAGATGAATCGGTTTCTGATTTCTTTACACGTCTTGAGGAAACTTTTCATGATTTTAGTGGTTAGTCCTTGACAGATGATACAGGCAGACATCTTTTTGTCGATAAATATGTTACGAATCTGTTACCAGGGATAGCTAGCCGTTTAAAAGCCAGTGAAAGTTCTTGGACTACATCTTCTCCAGCATCTGTTTTAACGATGGCTCAATATTATGAGCGTCAAGAGTTAGAAGCAAAAGGCGATGAAGACAAGAAATCTAAAGATCTGAAAACGAAGGTTATGTTAGCTCAAGTTTATGGTCCGCCCTCTAGAGGTTCTGATAGAGGCGGACGTGGATCTTTTAATTCCCCCTACACTTGTTCGAATTTGTCTATTAATCAATGTGCGTATTGTAAGCAATTTGGCCATTGGATGGCCGATTGTCCAGTGTTTCGTGCTCAACAGGGTTCGTGAGGTCAGGGACAAATGAGAAATCATTCAGGTTATTAAGGGGCTAGAGGGAATGCGAATGATTATGCTTGATTCGACACCAATGTACGAACAAAGGATAGGTTTAACACCTTTGATAAACAAAATCAGTATCAAATGTCCGATTATGTGCAGCCTGACCTTTACGATTCTGTTCATGCATAGGATTGCCTAGGATGGGTTAAGGAATCAGTTGAAATTCCAGTAGATCAGAGGGGTCCTTATGTTACAACACATGTTTTGGGTTCTACTGATCGGTCTCTGTTCGATACAGGAGCTACTCGTAGCGCTTTGTCTAAACAATTGGTTCCAAGGGCTCCCCTGTCTGGGGTAACTATTACTTCGATAGGTTTCAATGGAACACCTTCCCTTAGCTCATTGTCACAACCACTTGCATTCCATGTTGATAAATTTAGTGCTCCATGTCCGTTTTTGCTTTCTCCAAACACACCAGACAATATTGTGAGTCTCAACATGCTCAAGTATTTCAGAGCCTGTCATTTTGAATGATAATCACTCTGTGCCTGAGAGGGCTTGTCTTGTTAAAGAGGATATTGCATTGGCCTCACTCCCTGAAACTTTGTGGGCTACCTCAGACAGTGATGTGGGTCAAATGGTTATCCCACCGGTACACATTAGCGCCAAGGAGGGAGCTGTGTTACCACGTTTGCCTAAATACAGAATTTCACAGGAGGGTGAGGAAGCACTCATACGAATTGTACATGACCTCATTCAAGTTGGAGTTGTTGAAGAAGTTCCATTTAACGTTTGTAACAGCCCAATTCTTCCGATTTTGAAAAAAGATACTGATACTAGAGTTTACAGGTTCATTATAGACCTTAGAGAGGTGAACAAGATTGTAGTACCACAGTACCCTGTGGTTTCTGATATTACGACACTCCTTACTTTGGTCCCTCCAACAGCGACTACGTTCTCTGTTATAGACTTGAAGAATGCTTTCTTTTCGATCCCTATTCATCCTGATAGCCGATATTTGTTCGGTTTCACTTTGAGTAATCAATCGTATAGATTTTGTAGAGTTCCTCAAGGCTATACCAAGATTCCAAGTATTTACAGTCAAGCATTGAAAAGAGAGCTTGATTCCTTTGCTTTGCCTGAAGGTGTGACGCTCATACAATATGTCGATGACATCTTGTTGGCAGCCGATACCCCTGAACAATGTGAAACGTGTTCTCTGTCTTTGCTCCCCTTTCTTGCTTCACATCATCAAAAAGTGTCACAAAAGAAATTGCAATATTGTAGACCAAAGGTAACCTACTTAGGTCACCTTTTGTCTAAGGAGGGACGTGCATTGACATCAGATCGCATACAAGCAATTTTAGATACACCAGTACCTTCGACACAGAAAGAAGTGTGTGCATTTCTTGGTCTTACTTCTTTTTGTAGATAATGGATTTTGGGGGTTTCCTACATTGTTAAACCCTTGCTAGCACTTTTGACAAAAGACACTCCAATACCCCTTCCATGGACAGATGAATGTGAAACTGCCTTTCGACTGTTACGACAAGCCCTTTGTTCAGCACCAGTGTTAAGTACACCAGATTACACATGCATGGGAAAGATGGATGCGCGTTATCAGTTTTAGTTCAGTTACATGGTGATAAGCAACTTCGTGTGCTTATTTTTCAGCAGTCCTTGATCCTGTTGTCCGAGCGTTGCCTGGGTGTTTTCGCTCAGTTGCAGCAACAGCTGTGTCAATACAAAAGAGTGAAGGAATAGTTTGTCACATAAACTGTTAGTGTTGGTACCCCGTGCTGTTGATGCTCTCCTAAATCAGACAAAGACGCAGCACTTAACTAGTGCTCGTCTGACAGGATATGAACTGACATTGCTAGCTCCTCACATTACATTGAAGAGATGAGCAACTTTAAACCCAGCCACTTTGTTGCCATATCCGTCGACTCAGCCTCAGTCACAAGAAACACATGATTGTATATTCTTGACTGAGGAACAGACAAAGGGTCGCATTGATTTGCAAGATACGCCCCTTCCGGATGTGGATGGTGAATTATGGGTTGATGGGTCCTGTTTGAAAATACCGGATGGCACAACCTCAGCCGCGTATGCAATTACCACACTTGAGACAATAGTGGACACAGCTCGCATTCCACAGAAATCAGCTCAAGCAGCTGAATTGATAGCCTTGACACGAGCAAGTGAGCTTAGTGCTGATCTATTTGTGAATATTTATACAGATAGCCGCTATGCTTTTGGAGTGGCGCATGATTTTGGCCTACTCTGGAAGGAAAGAGGCTTTCTTACATCTCACAGAATGCAGATAATGCACGGAGATTTAGTACATAATCTTTTGACTGCATTGACATACCCAAAGAAAATAGCTATTGTGAAGTGTAGTGCACATAAGAAAGTGACAGATTAGATTGGACAAGGTAATGCCTTTGCAGATCACGTGGCACGTGAGACTGCGACACAGAGGAGCACTACTTCTATGTATGTAGTGAAGTCACAAGCTGAGCGTTGGCATGATGCTAGGCAGGAAGTACGAGAGCTACAGAAATCTTCTTCTGTAAAGGAACGTGAACAATGGTCTGAAGAAGGAGAGTTGGATGATGAAGGTTGTTGGCGAAATAAGCAGATGGATAGATGGAAGCTGCCTATAGACTTTCTACAACCTATGGTTCAAATGGCACATGGGCTAGCACATGTTGGAGCTTCAGCAATAAAGAGATTACTTACACAAGTTTGGGAGCATCCAGAAATTGCTAGCGCAGCTAAGAGAGTAGTACAGTCCTGTTTGATCTGTTTACAATATAATCCTGGAAAAGGGACACAAACTCCAGTTGGAGGATTTGCTACACCAACTGCACCTTTCGAAGTCTTGAAAATGGATTATATCTAATTTGAGGAGTTGTAATAATTTGAAGTATGTCTTAGTGGTGGTCTGTACCTTCAGTAAATGGATTGAGGCGTACCCCACGAAGGACAATACTGCTATTACTACTGCGAAAGTGCTGTTGAAGGAATTCTTCCAGAGATTTGGTATTTGCAAATTCTTATAGAATGATAACGGACCTCATTTTGTTGGGGAAGTTATCAAACATGTACTGAAGGGATTAGGAATTAAACAGAAGTTCCATGCAGTGTTCCATCCACAATCTGCAGGATTGGTGGAAAGGTATAATGCTATTCTGAAGTTGAAAATAGCGAAAATTCAGGCTTCCACATCTTTGACTTGGCCGGATGCGTTGCCTCTGGCATTGTTGTCTATTAGATCGGTGCCACATTCTCGAACAGGCCTTACTCCCTATGAAGTAGTATTTGGGAGGCCGATGAATATTTGGGGAGTTTCGAAATCGAGTTCTGTGTATGATGTACCTTGTGTCTTGATGAATGACTATTTGGCACAATTAACTGTCAGTTTGTTTTCTATTCATCAACAGGTTCGAGAAGCACTTCCCGACAGATCTGCAGGTGATGGCCATGCACTCTGACCTGGGGATTTCATCATGGTGAAGGTATTTGAGAGGTCAAGCAGCTTGGAGCCGAGGTGGCGTGGACCAGAACAGGTGGTCCTTGCCACAAAAACAGCGGTTTGAGTCACAAACAAGAAAAATTGGGTGCATAGTACCCATTGTTGCAAGGTATTGTCGACCGTGGTGGAACCTGCTGTGCTGACCGATCATCGAGAGATCTTGACTACGGAGAAAGGCCAAGTTGTATCACCTGACGAATCTGCAGAGTTCTTCCCGGACCAGACAATCCCTGGAACATTGCGATACAACTTGAGGCCGAGAAAAGAATCTACAATTTTGAAAGAGACAAGTTGAACAACCGCCCTGGGTAGTGGAAACGGAATGCCAATATGACAAGGAGGGGGATCAACCCTGCGTAGTGTAATGACACCCGTCTTGATCTTCGGTGAAGAAACCAAAGTCTACCCACGGGAGAAGAGCTCCTATGATTATTTTTGTTTTTGTTTTTTTTAGAGAGAATTGATTTTGTTGCTAAAATGAATAAACAAAGAAACATTTTTGGTATAATAGGAGTCTTTGCTGCTTTGACAATTATAGCACTGATTACTTGGTCTGTTGAAGTGATGATTCCTGCTCGTGAGTTGTTTGTTGTTACTACTCCAGTCCCAGAGGAACACCAGCATTTCACTCTTCCATATCATGAGCAGAAACACCGTCAATCGTATCTTAATAACACTTTTGTTCAGATGCTTCACCATACCCATAACGCTACGAACATCACTAACTGTTGGGTATGTGGGATGATTCCAGCGCATCAAATGAAAGGAGGAGCGTCTTTTATTCTACTTCCTTTCTCACACAATGGCTCTTGTCGAGCCTGGTACACCTTATTATTTGCAAACAGGAAACCTGCAGTAGGTGGACTTCTTTTCCACTTGAATAAAGAGTGTTATCAGGACAAGGATGGGTATCCTCAAGCCAATGGAACTATATGGGAATGGGAGGAATACCGACAGGACAATTTTTCTACGCCATATGTTTCAATAACACAAGAGACTTTGCCAAAAGTGAACAATTTGTGATTACTGTCACAAAGACTAAAGCAGACTTATGTGTACAAAGCATTGGACATATCTCAGTTGGAGTCAGTGAATGTATTACAGTATTGAATATAGATGGAATAAATAATATTTCTTTTTTAGCTTCTCATAACACATATCTAGTATGTGGCAGTAATGGATACTATCGACTACCAGTTGGGTGGTCAGGTGTATGTTATGTATCTTTCTTATTACCTCCTGTTTTCTTGGCACCTGCATCGTATCATCGAGATTTTAAACTGTACAAAAATGTTTTATTGAATAGAAACAAGAGGACCATAAGCACTGATGAAGTAGACCAAACAGATACTAGTCTACAGCAATATGTTGATTTTAATTTGGGTCTGTTCTCTTTTGTGGGCGCTGCACTGAATAGCAGGAAAGTGAGACGGTTAACTAGAGTTGTAGAAGCTGTCACTAATCAGACTGCTATAGCACTAGGAAACATTATTGAAGAACTGCAAGTTGCTAGAATTGTAGGGCTCCAGAACAGGATGGTTCTAGATGTGAGGCTAGCAGATCGAGGAGGAGCATGTAAAATTATCGGTAGTAGTTGTTGTGTGTTCATCCCTGATAATTCGCCCTCAGTGTATGATGCAATTTTTAAACTGCATAAGATAGCTACAGACATTCACACAAAGAATGGCACTTGGTCTTTTACTGGATGGTTTTGGGCTCTAGTCTCTGCTTTGGGTTGGAAACTACTGACTGTTCTATGTTTCGCAATTGCAGTGATTTTCACCTGTTGTATGTGTATCCATTGTGGCCCAATGCTATGTTCCATGTACATTACTGCTTGTATGCCAACCAGGATGAATATTGTGAAAACGAAAGCACAACACATGTTAGATAAGGAAGTAGCTGACATGACGCAAATAAATATACAGGATGAATATAGATTATCCTAGAAGAGCGAAAGTCTTCAGCAAATGCTGAAAGGGTCGTCTGTAGTAATTTGACAGCGATTAGATTAAGCATTAGCAGAAGACATCTTAGTTCTGGCCGTTATCTTGACATTTAGCGGACTCCATTTTGTATTTACAGCAGCCATCTTGTCTGCTACATGCTGCCTCGTGCCGACCATGTGCTTTGTCCTATCTAACTGTCCACGGCGCTTGAAATCTGCCCGGCAACAAGTTATATTTAGCATCCCTCACTTTCGCGCATGTCAAGTAGGTTCCACATCTGTTAGTGGTTAGCTCCAGATAGGAATGTGTTTGTTGACCCCCTAAACTGTTAGCTCCTCCCACTGGTCGATTGTGCCTCTCTATATTGCCTTATATGTACATAAACTGTGCTCTTGTGTTTGTACCGTCTTCTTTTGAGCCCCTGTGCGGTAATAAATAAACCATGCTTTCTTAGCTCCTGGTGCTACTTCTTGCAATACCGAAGGGTACTGTTTGAACCGTAGCACCACCTCATGAGGTGTAATAAATGTTACTTTTTCTATTCCAGTTTCTGTGCCAACTTCTTCCTATTGGTCTGAGGACTTTGTGCAGAGAAGGGCGAACCCCTTACACTAGCGGGTCTGGCTGAGGCCTGCTACCACAGCCTCAATTGGGACTTCGCATATCCCACTGGATCTATTATGTGATATCGGAGTTTCGTTTTCTGCAGCAAGTATACCCGCAGGGGAATGGAGGCTGCCTCGACCTTCTCAATATCCAGTTGTGGGAGAGTCATGTATTCAATAATGTGTATGTAGGAGTTGCGCTACCCTATAATATATCTCCAAATCGGGTGGATTGAGCCCACCCTGGCGTAGGGTTTAGTTACTATTTCCCATTTAATACGGGGCCTGCTTGCCCACCCAAGCCAGTCGTATCATCTGTGTGGTCAGTGTGTGAAAAAAGGATTAAGTAAGCTCTAAAGCAGCGGTCTTCAATCTGTGGGGCGCGACCCCCAGGGGGGTCGTGGTGTCCTGGGAAGGGGGTCGCAGATTCTGCAGAGTGCAGTTCCTGGCATTGGGCTGATCGAGGGTGCTCACGGCGGAGGCCTAATTCACACCGAGATGTGAAAAACATCAATGCCTCATTAACAAGTAAAAGGTCTTCTAAAGACCTGTCAAGTACTTGGGTGTGACTGTGTGTGTGTCCCTGAAGCTGTTTCAGCCAGGCTCACATACACGAGCTGGGAAGATCTGGGGGGGGGAGGGGACTGGAGGAGCAGGCTGTAGTGTAGCCCTTTGAGTTCAATAGATGTTGCGCACCTGCAGCTGTGGGTCCCGTCACACGTCCCCCGTCCCCCCGTGCCCTCCCATGAGCAGGAAAGAAGAAGGAAGACGACACAGAGAGAAACTGACCTCCCCCCCACCCCAATGAGAGAGGCACAGAAAAGGTGGGTGGGTGGATGAATGATGGATGGATGGATGGATGGATGGATTTAAGGCTGAAGGATGGATGGATGTGTGAAAAGGTGGGTGGATGAAAGGCTGAAGGATGGATGGATATGTGAAAAGGTGGGTGGATGATTGATGTATGGATGGAAGAATGAAAGGGTGGACGGATGAAGGATGGATGGATGAAAGGGTGGATGGATGAATGATGGATAGATGGATGTGTAAAAAGATGGGTGGGTGAATGGATGGATGAAAGGGTAGATGGATGAATGATGGATGGATGGATGTGTAAAAAGATGGGTGGATGAATGATGGGTGAATGGATGGATGAAAGGGTGGATGGATGAATGATGGATGTATGGATGGAAGGATGAAAGGATGAAAGGGTGGATGGATGAAGGATAGATTGTTGAAGGATAGATGTTTGGATGGAAGAATAAAAAGGGTGGATGGATGAAGGATGGATGGATGAAAGGGTGGATGGATGAATGATGGATGGATGGATGTGTAAAAAGATGGGTGGATGAATGATGGATGTATGGATGGAAGGATGAAAGGATGAAAGGGTGGATGGATGAAGGATAGATTGGTGAAGGATAGATGTTTGGATGGAAGAATGAAAGGGTGGACGGATGAAGGATGGATGGATGAAAGGGTGGATGGATGAATGATGGATGCATGGATGGATGGATGAAAGGCTGAAGGATGGATGGATGTGTGAAAAGGTGGGTGGATGATTGATGTATGGATGGAAGGATGAAAGGGTGGATGGATGAAGGATAGATTGGTGAAGGATAGATGTATGGATGGAAGAATGAAAGGGTGGACGGATGAAGGATGGATGGATGAACGGGTGGATGGATGAATGATGGATAGATGGATGTGTAAAAAGATGGGTGGGTGAATGATGGTGAATGGATGTATGAAAGGGTGGATGGATGAATGATGGATGGATGGATGTGTAAAAAGATGGGTGGATGAATGATGGGTGAATGGATGGATGAAAGGGCAGATGGATGAATGATGGATGTATGGATGGAAGGATGAAAGTATGAAAGGGTGGATGGATGAAGGATAGATTGGTGAAGGATAGATGTTTGGATGGAAGAATGAAAGGGTGGACGGATGAAGGATGAATGGATGAAAGGGTGGATGGATGAATGATGGATGGATGGATGTGTAAAAAGATGGGTGGATGAATGATGGGTGAATGGATGGATGAAAGGGTGGATGGATGAATGATGGATGTATGGATGGAAGGATGAAAGGGTGGATGGATGAAGGATAGATTGGTGAAGGATAGATGTATGGATGGAAGAATGAAAGGGTGGACGGATGATGGATGAAAGGGTGGATGGATGAATGATGGATGGATGGATGTGTAAAAAGATGGGTGGATGAATGATGGGTGAATGGATGGATGAAAGGGTGGATGGATGAATGATGGATGTATGCATGGGAGGATGAAAGGGTGGATTGATGTATGAATGGATAAAAGGTTGCATGGATGAATGATGGATGGATGGATATGTGAAAAGGTGGGTTGATGAATGATGGGTGGATGGATGGAAGGGTGGATGGGTAAAGGATGGATGTATGGATGGAAGGATGAAAGTGTGGATGGATGAAGGATGGATGTATGGATGGAAGGATGAAAGGGTGGATGGATGAATGATGGAGGGATGTAGTGAGGTCTAACAGGTGCATTTATGGTTGTCAAAAGTTTATGATGAGGAGTACCAGTTTCTATAAACTTTTGTGGGAAGGGGGTCCTTACGCCTAAAAAGGTTTTACAAGGGGGTCTCGGCATCAAAAAGTTTGAAGACCTCTGCTCTAAAGGGATATTAACAAAAAAGGAAAGAAACCTGAGGAGTACTGTCATTTTCATAATTGCAAAACGACCCTGCAGTGACAGTGGAAGTTTGAGCCATTTGTCTACTGTCTCAGTGAGCCTCTGTATCGCGATCCCAAAGTTCTCTCTAATCACCACCTCCAGGTCAGTATGTATTTTGATTCCTAAGTAACAGGTTTGGTGGTCTATTCAATAGGGTACTCCGTGATATAGGAGTAGTAAGTGGTGTGAGTGAACTTATTATAAATTTATGCCAATTTATACACATCCCTGAGTGTTCTCTGAATCTCTCCACCTCCTGCAGTAACAGATTAATATTCTAATCAGGATTGCGTATATATAGCAACAAATCATCTGCATATGCTGATATAATCAAATTATACTGTGGGAATGTAATACCCCGATCAGAGTGGTATACCCTTATTGCACTAATCAGGGGTTCCGCTACCAGTGCATATAACAAAGGCGAGAGCGGACAGTACTGCTGCGTGCCTCTGGTAATATCTATTAGTGCTGACATATGGCCGTTACCTTCACCCTAGCAGTGGGGTTAGTATATAATACAGCTATCAATGGTAGGAACACATAAATCACCCCCACTCTCTTCAGGACCGCATACAAAAATTTCCACTCCACCGAATCAAATGCCTTTTCGGCATCCAAAAAAAGCGCTGCAGCCTGCATTTCCGGGTCTGTATGTGTTATAGCACCGAAGAGGGTGCATACGTTGCATGTAAGAGAGCTCCCAGGTACAAAACCAGTCTGCTCCTGACCAATAAGAGCCAGGAGCATCAGAGCCATTCTGTTGGTGAGAACGTTCGCGAACAACTTGGTTTCTGTGTGTTAGGTAAGGATAAAGGCCTCTATGAAGCACAGTGCGAAGGATCCTTCCTGGGCTTCAACAAGGCAATCAGTGTGGCCTTTCGCATGGATGGAGGCATGATTACCTCCTCAGCCATTTCAGTGAATAGGTTCATGAGGTGTGGTATCAGATGCTTTTGGTACGCCTTATAAAAGGCTAACGTGAGGTCATCAGACCCGGCAATTGTCATTTGCCATACTTTTTAACACCGCTGTGATTTCATTGCAATGTGGGCTAGATACTCTTCATCTGGCTCATCTGTGCTAGGATTACGCATTTTGCACAGTTTTGAATAATATTCATGAAATACTTTTACAATCTCTGATGGGCTGCTGATCAATTCTTCTTTATCATTGTAGCGCTGTTCTACATCTACTGTGCTCCTGTGGGTAATGGTGAGCTGTGCTAACGTGGTACTAGGGCACTCCCCCTCTACATATACTCTAGCGGTAGCGTATTTACATAAATGTTTTACCTCTATGTCAGCTAATTCATGAAACTCCTCTATCTTAACTCTGATATGCGATAGTGTTGTAGTTTCAGGCTTTGTGAGCATTTCCTTTTCTTTCTAATTCTTTGAGTTCCCCTTCCACCTTTTGCAGCTGTGTTCTTATCGAGCGCAGTACGCCAGCATGTTTGAAGATTGTTATGCCCCGAATGTATACTTTAAGCGACTCCCAGATGGTACACATTTTAGGGACACTACCCAATTTGGTGACAAAGAATTCTTCTATAGCCTTCTCCAACTCAGCGTGAACTACTGTATCCAGAAGTGAGTACTGAGGGAACCTCCAGTCCCTAATTCTGGGTGTCATGTTAGGTACATGTAGAAGCATTGGGGAGTGGTCTGAGTATGTGCGTGGCATGTGTTCAAACACATTAATATAAGGCAGCAGCTCACGTGAAGCGAACCAATAATTAATTCTCGTATGTGTGCATATACAGACAAATAATGTGTATATTCCCTTCCCAGGGGGGACCTATGCCGCAAAACATCCTCAATGGCCCCCATACCAGCAATTTCCATTATCGCTCTTGCTGTGGCTGAGAGCCTTCTTATGGGGCAGTTGGACCTATCTAATTCCGGGCTTAGGACACAGTTTAGGTCACCCCGCATAGCTGGTGGATATGTGAAAACTGTGGCCGTATAGTGTATGATAAAATTGCGTGTCTTCATGGTTGGGACTGCAAATGCCCACCAGGAGCACACTGAAGCTGCCTTTATAGCATCTAGCCACCCAAAGGAATGCTGCAGGGTGGTGAGGCGGTGCAGGGGAGGGGCAGGGTGGGAGGTAGGAAACTCCGGCATACGGAGGCACGGAGTTAAGTATATAAATAAGTATATAATACAATTTACATTAAGCGCGCTGCATCGCTGCACCCTTACCCTGCCCCTCCCCCTCCCAACCGCCCCACAGCACTCCCTCAGCAAGCCACCACTGCCACCACATATCTCCCACCGGGATTACTTCTACCTGAAGGCCTCTGTCCTTCCTAACCCAGATTAGGACTCCTCTAGAATGAGAAGTGAAGCATGACTCTACACAAATTCCCCACATGTTTCGTTATGTCATAATCTAACTTTGTGGGGACAGATGGATTTCCTGTAGGATAGTGACATCAATTCGATGTCTGTTTAAATAGGTGATCACTTTACGAACTTTGCGTCTATCTTTTAGTCTGCGGACATTCCATGTCACTAGGTTCAGATGGGTGTTCACAGACCCTTTATCAGTCTTGCCTTGTCAACCTAAATGTGTTGTGATCTGAGCCGTACCTTGTAGTCACTCTGCTGATTTGATTTCTGATAAACATTGTATTGCAACTTTAACACCCAACCACCCATGCCATGTCCCCCATCACATGACATGGCAATCAACAATCCCCAAACGGTGCCTGCCCCCCCCCCTGTCTCCCAAAAGCAAATAACCCCATAATTGTGGTACACACTGAAGGGTGGAGAGGGCCTCCTTACTGTGCCCTCTGTTCTCTCACCTCATACTGTCTATTCACCAGTATGTCCAAGACCTGCACTTCCAACAATTCTAAGCTACGTATGAACCGTTTAACATATCGGCATCATCATAGTAGGATAGATCTCAGCATAAGTGACTATTACACTCAAGTTCTTGAGTTAACTATGAAAATATGCTCAAGTGATGTGTAAAAACGTAGACTTGGTTGTCTAGGTCCCCATTGATCTCTTCCGCCTCTCCATTAAGCTTGCTGGGGCTCTTTCTTGCTAATGTTCGAGTGTGTTCATGCAGCTCTTTCTGCAAGGCCTTAGGTTCTGTGTAGATTTTAGGCTTATAGTCTATAGCGACTTTTAACCGGGCAGCGTATAACATTGCATAATCCATGTTGAGCTCACGTAGTTTACTTTTAACGGCGACAAATTTTCTCCTTGCTTCCTGCACAGAGGGTGTGAAATCCAGGAATATTGACAGCATTGAACCTTCATACTGGAGCTCCCGCTGTCCCCTTGCATGGTGGAGCGCCGCATCTCTGTCCCTATAATTGAGCATCCTCGCTATTACAGGCCGTCCGGCTACACCCGGAGGAGGGCGTGGGGCTAATGATCGATGTGCCCTCTCCACGATAAACACTGTGGAGAATGAGGTGTATCAAAGTAGAGACACCAAATGTAAATGTAAATGTAAATGTAAATGTACATGTATTTATATAGCGCAAATCGCCCACATCGCAGGCATCTATGCGCTTGCTTAGGGAACCCGTCCTGGTATTCCCCTGTGAGATACCCCGGCAGGGTATCCACAAGGTGAAAGCCAGGCATCCCGCCGCGAGGGGCCGTTGTGGAGATTAAGCAAGTTATTGCCCAGAGTCGCAGAGTGTGAACCCGTGAGTCGAGTAGGCACCGGAGTGAGAATTATCGAGTCCGTGGAATTATTGAGCCCAACCCTCGTCGGGGCGGGGAATTGAACCCTGGTCCAGGGCCGATCTCAGCTTCCGGGTCTGCCGCCTCTAACCCCTGAGCCACACTTCTCCATCAGCAGTTGTTCGATGAATTGCTCCATGTTTCCAGTTGATATGGTTTCAGGAAGGCCCGTAATGCGTAGGTTGTTGGGCTGTGAGCATGCTTATAAATTTTCGCATTTGTCTTGAGTTAACCGTTAGTAGCTTCTCCATTTGTTTATGGGCTTTATCAGTTACAATTTGGGTGTCTTCATCTTCTGATATTCTGCACTCTGCCATGTCTAACCTTTTCACAAGTTTATCGATGCGCTCCGTCATTCTGGCCATTAGATAAGACAATGAGTCTATTTTACTATTTATTGTGGTCAGGCTTTGCAGCATGCCAGTGAGAATTTGGCGCAAGTCCCCCTCCATGCCTTCAGGCCCTGCGTCATGCGTGAGCGAAGTGGTCTCTGCTTCCTCGTGGATTTTTGCTGCTCAAACTGTAATTTGGATGCTTGGGAAATGTGATGGCACAGTATACTCCGTATGATCTCACCAGTCGTGACTGTGCTGTAGGTGGTGTTTAAATGCCTGGGGAATGTCTCCGATAGCCCCCAACTGGTTCAGATTCTAGATGTTGGCCTGTGATCAAGGCTGACACCTCTGCCCTCCTATCTGCGATGTACCAGGTGTTAGTGTCCCAGAGCTCTATCTTTGAGCTCCCACATGCACCTCCCGCGCTTACAGGTGTATCCTCTTGCTGTTAATCTGGTGAAACTCTGTATGTGTCAACAAGTACCTGCACTGAGGAGAATATCTGTTCAAATGAAGCCCTGTATTAACTGTGGCTTGTATCCTATTACAGGGCCACTGCCACACTGTCCCGCAGCTGCTGATTTGTGGCCTTCGATCCGTGCATCGCAGCTACGCTTGCGTACAATAAATGATTGGGTCCGCCGTGCTGTATTTTTCCTCCCGTCAGCTCAGCGCTCTGGCGCGTCATCACCCCGATGTTCGGGATCCACTCACCATTTCATTATGTTGCTGAAGCCCTCGTATCCATCAACACTTCGGTCTAAGAGGTGTCAGCGCCCCATATGCAGCATTCAGGAGCGGGCGGTCAGGGGCGTAGAGTCTGCTGAATACCTCCTGCATCGCTGTAGGGCTCTGCGGGGTCTTCACACAACTAGGGCTGCTCTCACCCCCTCTTGCTCCCTGGGAGGCTATGCATGTCTCTGACCTGATGCGCTCTACAGTTGTCGGGTTTCACAGCGCAAATGCCGCACGCGATTCGCGTATCAGTGCGGCAGGCCACACACTCCGTTCTCGGCCACGTAATCTGATTTGGCGGTTCAAAAACACCTTGCTGTAGCACTTGTTCCCAGGGCAATCAGAGTCTTTGTTTTTAAGGCTGTGCAGACCTCTGATCTGGAGGATAATTGTAGGATAGTTTAGACGGTCGTCAGAGCTTGCCCAAATGGCGGCCATCTTGGTGTCAGGCAAACTCGCCCCTCCTTATTTTTCAATTGTTGTCTCACATTGTAAACTTTACTAGAGAGCCCTTTTACAAACTTGGGGTAGAACTCTACCAGTCCAAAGAAGGATCTATATTCCTCTACATGTCAGTAGGAGCTGGGGCGTTGCTGGTAGCTTTCATTAATATAAGTTTGGGAAATCGTCCTCCTCGCTTAACACATAGCCGAGATAAGTCACAGAATGCGTTACAAATTTTCATTTAGAAAATTCCATACTTAAATTCCTTTCATTTAGAACTTCTAACACCTTGTTCACTGTTGTGTCATGCTCTTGTTTATTTTGACTATAGATCAAGATGTCATCCTGGAAATACCTTATATTATTCACCTTACCAAAGAGCTGGTGCATTAATCTCTGAAAAACTACTGACATGGACGCTAGCCTAAACGGCATTCTCTCATACTGATAACATCCCATAGGCCTGATGAACGCAGTGGATTTCTTACTCTCCTCATATAAGGATATTTGATGGTACTTCAGATACTTCAAGTGATCAAACTAATTTGCAACATATATTGAAGCAAGAATTTCAGATGTTTTTGACAAGGGATATTTGTTTATCACTATATTGTTGTTAAGATAGCAAAAGTCAATCTAAAATCAGATTTTGCCATTTTTATGTCTGGCAATCACCACAGGCGAAATCCATTAAGATGCGTCTATCTCTTCAATAAGGAAGTCTTTATGAATTTGTCAAGTTCCCTTTGCATCTCCTCCCATAACAGAATAGGAATATTCCTGGCATTGTGAATTTTTGGCTGGGCGTAAGACTTTCCATACTCCTGCTGTTGAGGTTATGCATGGGAGAGCTAAGGGGGGGATTGAGTGTTTATCTGTCAAATTAGCTGAATATAATAAGGGTAATAGAGCCTGTTAAAGATATTTATTTTCAGTTTTTGATATGCGTACTGGATTCTGATACTCCAATTGCCCTGGTTAATCTATATAATAATATTCCCCTGGGCGAAGTATCAAATGTCCTTAATAATCTGTCTAAAGCATTTTTTCTTACAGGGTAAATGCTTCAGGCATGATTTGATGATTCTTCTTGTGGGAGATTTTAATTGTACTCTATGTAGTATGACGGAAGATAATAGATGTGGAGCAACACGGGACGAGGGCTTGTGTAAATCACATTTTAATCACACACCCTTGGGTGAACAGCTTAATGAACTACTTAGTAAACTCAATTTGGGATTTGTAAATGAAGTTTGTGTGCTTCCATCCTTACTCCCACCAACATTTAATGGGAGGGGTTGCACTTCTACTATTGACTACGCCTTCGTAACTAATGAGCATGCCGGTAGAATTTACCCTTTTAAAGTCTCAGAAATTGCATTAAGTGATCATTTTCCGCTCTGTATGACCATCCTGATCCCAATGAAGTACCTCTCAAGACGTAACTTGGAAAGAGATAGAGTGGGTGAAAACTTGTCTATCGGTAGCACAAATGGCTACTCGTTACGATGGGCAATGGTTGATCAAACTAAAATACTTAATACAGTAATTGGCAAATGCATGTCTGATTTAGCGGTTTGTTTGGGGGAAGATTCTATGCCTGGAACTCTCCTTGCATCCTTCTTAACCATTTCTAATGAAATTAGGACCTCCCTCACGAGACAGTGTAAAAATAATAGAGTAAAGGGAGGATGGTTTAACTCTAACTGTACTAAAGCCTATGCACTCCTAAAGGAAGAACTGCATAAGAACTCACGGTGTGTTACGGAGGTTAGGAGACTCAGGAAGGAATATAAACTTGCTGTAAAAGACAGAAAGAACACGTTGAAAGTAGAAGCTTGGGAAGCCTTGCATTTAGCCTCTGAAAAGAACGACAGTGCAGGCACCTGGAAAATTATTAGAAGACCATTTCTAAGAGAAGAGGCTGACCCTAAACTAGAGATAGCAATTCCAGAAGCAGATTGGATTGGGCATTTTGCCAAAGTATATGAGGGAGAGGTATTGTCAACTCCCTCTTGTACTCTTACTCCTTATTCTGCTTCAATAAACTTGATGTTTACCCTAGAAGAAGTTGAAAAAGCTCTGCACGTTAGCCAGGGCGGTAAGGCTCCTGGACCGGACGGCGTCCCCATAGATATTTTTAAAGCTATGATTCCTCTGTGGGGTCCTCTTCTGGTCCAGGTGCTTAATGCAAATTGCATCACAGAATTTTTGCCAACCTGGGTGGAGCCAATAATCGTCCCCATTTTTAAAAAGGGGGATAGACATGACCCGGGTTGTTACAGACCCATTTCCCTCCTGGATTCCTTTGCGAAAATAGCTGGGCGGGTAATTTTGGACCGTCTCTTAGTGTGGGCCGATGACAAATCTATTTTATCTGACCTGCAATATGGTTGTCGTTCTGACCTAGGAACAGTGGAACAGGGCTTAAACCTTCTAATGTTGGTCTGGAAGTACACAAGGGAAAAAAAGGGGAATTTGTTCCTGGCCTTTGCTGACCTCTCGGCCGTATTTGATTGTGTGGTTCATTCCAAATTGTGGATTTTGCTGGACAACTTGGGATTGAGGAAAACATTATTTATTTTCTTTAACGTTTTTATAGCGACGCATCATCCCGCGTCCGTTATGGCCTGAAGGGGGAATGCACGGACAAAATCCCAATTAGAAGTGGTGTCAGGCAGGGTTGTGTCCTGGTGCCATTTCTTTTTAATTTGTACATAAATGGTCTGGAGGGAGCTCTGTGCAGTAACAGCTTAGTCCCCCCATATGTAGCTACCTGATCAATCCCGGCACTTTTGTACACAGACGATGCTGTGTTAATGTCTCATACTCAAGTGGGACTTCAGCACGTGGTGGATAGTTTTGCCCTTTTTATGAAAGATCTGGGCCTAAGGGTAAACACATCGAAAACATTCATCATGCGCTTTGGCAGGGATTGTAAGATCAAAAGGCCCATCTTTATTGCAGGACAGAAGCTTGAGGCTACCAAGCAATTCTCCTACTTAGGTATATTGTTTACCCAAAATGATTCCTGGGGTAAGGCAGTAGTAGTTAAAAAACATGAAATGGCCCATTCGACTGCTGCCCTGAAGCCTTTGCTAGAAAAATAAGGTACTAGACCGCCTGTTGAACTAATTAAGATCTACAAAGCCAAATGTGTTTCTGGTGCCACCTATGGGAGCAGGGAATGGGGTTTTGCAGACCCTACCCCAATCCAGGTAGCTGAAAACTCCTTTCTGAAATGTATCCTCGCAGTGCCTAAGAGCACTTCTAACTATAACTGTCATGCAGAACTAGGACTCCCATTTATATCTGATTTGATCAAGCTTGAGCCTGTGCTTTTATGGCACAGGCTGTGGACCAAAGAAGAAACCAAGCTGAATAGAGACATCTTGTCAGATATTTTGAAATTGGAAGGAGCAATGAGGATACCTTGGCTGAGCTATGTGTGTAAGTTCCTTACGGATATTGGAAAGTTGGAATACTTTCTAAATCCCCTCACTATTTCAGCCATTTTAAGAAAGGACCTGAGGAAGGAGGGTTTGTCTTGTTTGGATTCCTTAAGAATAACATCTGAGGTCTTAAAACCTACTGTCCTGCAACATCAACTGATATTAACGACTTTTAATATTCAACCCTATTTGGTTTATGTTCCTGGCAATTACGATAGATTTTTATTAACTCGTTTTAGATTTAGAATTTTCCACAGATTGTTTAGTTTTCCGACTGTAAATGATTGGTCGCATGATTTACAGCCCTGTCTCTGTGACGATGGGTCGCCCCAAAGTACCATGCATGTTCTTTTATTTTGTAAATTTTATAGATTTCTTAGGTGCAGTATTTTACTACCCTTATTGAGAGAGATGGGCCTCCGTCAATGTCGTTTGGCTATGTTAAATACTCAATATTTGGACAATGAACAATGTGTTGCACTAATTACAGTGTTTCTGAAGAGTGATATATTGAGAAAAACCATGACTTTATAGTGTTTTTCTTATGCTTCAAATGGAATTTTGACATTAATGAACTATTGTGTAAATGCTCTTTTTGCGTTTCTGTCATGACACTGTGATATTGTAAAATTAATTGTAATGTACTTAAATGTAATAATTCTTTTTTAACCATGTATGTTTTTATGATTGCTTTTAACGATCGAATAAAGCTATATTTGACTTGACTTGGCTGGGCAGTATCCTTAAGTATGATGTGATGCTCAAACTTTGTGATATTGCCAATTTTACCTGAGAAAACTTTGGAAACTCTCCCAAGCATTGCACTACCAACCCCTTCACCGGCAACCACAATCATTACTGGTTCGGAACTGTTCGGGTTCAACATCATGATAAAATTATCCTGGCCATGCCACCCCAAAACATATGGCCCTCTTCTTGCAATATGCAATTTTTCTTGGCTCTTCCTTATTTTGAATCTGAAAAGTAAAGTTCTGTAACCTAACATCTCAATTTTCTTGCAAGAAAACCTTTCTGACCTACCATCCATGGGAAGTAACGTCTCTCCAATGTGATCTAGTACTTTTTCCTTCCATTCATTCTCATTAATGATTTTATGGGTGATCCAGAATCTGCATGTATTTGAATTTCCACCTCACGAATCCCCATTAAGCAAACTTATTGTTTCATTAGTTTTTTTTTTTTTTTAATATTTTTGGTGAACCTTTATTCGTCTTGCAATCAAGTACAGATACGGGCCTACAACCTTCTCGGCCGGCCGCGAAACAAGGTAAAAGTATAGCAATCAATACGGAGAATCAGAGCAATTCAAAAGTCGGAACGATATGTATATTGGGAGACAACACGTGGGCATACGGTCAGGTCCGAAGTCAGGATTACAGAGGTTCATTTTTTAATATAGGGAACTGTAAAAGTGCCATACAATCACACGTGGTCCTACAACACGGCGCTCAAATCAGGATATCCACAATTAACATAAATACAGGCGAAGTAGTGGGGTTAAGGCACACAAAGCAGGAGAGACGTTGGCACAAATCCGGTGGAGAGCAAACCCCAACCCCACCCCTCAAAGCAATACACGTTACAGGAACCACGAATGAAGACAACACTATAGAAAAGACAAAGACTAAAGGGCCATGGAAACAAATAACGGACAAACCCCGCCCCCCTAAGCTCACCTTGCACACCCGCGGAAGGCCAAGGCCTACCCCCCCAGCCGCGTGCCTGTCGCCCTAATGGAACCCGAAATTTAGAAAAGAAAAAGAGAAAAGACAAGAAGCATAGATGGAGGAGGGCCCTCAAAGTCGCCGCCCGGCCCCACCCATCACCCCTGCACGTGGGGGAAGTCCAAAAGCAAAATGGAGTATCACAGAGAATGTCAAATACCAAGCACATCAATAATACAACCCTAATACAAACACACCCAAAGCACCGTCAGTTAACGTGAGGGCCACCGAAACCTAAAATGCATCACCCCAATGATCCCTTGTCAATCGATATACAGTACTTTTTGGAGGATCTGGAGGATCTGAGCGAATCAGGCCCGAGTAATACCAAAAAAAGGTTCAGCAGCTCGAGTCCATCCAGACGTGTGCAGCTGAAGTCCAAGGGCGGCAACACCACGCCCCGTTTCATTAGTTTGTTATCACCACTCACATTCAACAAAAATGTATCTTTTGTGCTAAATATTCTGTTAACTTGCTTCTCATCATCAAAGTCCCTTCCTTCTTAAGACATGTTACTTTAATATTTTTCTTAGTCTTTCAAACTTTGGCAAAATGCCCAATCTCACCACATATGGAACATTTTACTTTAGCTGCAGAGCATGATTTGCTGTACGCAAGGTGAGAGTCACTTTCACAACTTTTGCAACTTTTTTAAATGTTTATTTTTCTGACTATACTTAGTGTTTCTCTCTGGTGTATTACCTTTATCTTTACCTCTAATTTTACCTATGACCTCTTCTTGCATTTTACTAATTCACCTTTAACGGCTTTCACACTGTGGCTAGACATTTCAACTTTTCTTCCAATTGCCATGATTTCTTGAATATCCACATCTCCATTAACCCATAATCTCTCCTGAATTGCAGGGTCTTTGAACACGTATAAGTTGTTCTTGCAACCCCTCAAATGTACAATAAAGAGATAATTTGTGTCAACCACCTTCATGTTTGCTTCTTGCTTCCTCTTAAACAATTGGTATCTTATCATGCTTATGCATATATGTGGTGCAAAACACTTATCAAAAGATGCAATAGCTTTTTCAAAAGCATTCTCATCAACACCACCCAGAACCTCTGGTAATTGTTTAAACACTTTTAACCACATAGGTTCCACAGAATGTAGAAATATGTGTTTTTTTGTTCTACAGGATCGTTTAGACCACTGATATTTCAGATGAGGAGTGTGGTTGTATTACTTGTCACCACTGGAGCAGAGTGATCCGTGTTGGGTAGCTGATGCTAAAGTGTGATGCTGAATGAGCCACAATGCGAGAACAGCCATCTTAAGAACCTAGGTTCTGTGATGAGGTATGTTGCATTGAAATGTTTAATCCACTACCTTTCCCCTTTCACACACTGAACACCCAAACCTTTAGAGAATGTAATTCCTAAATTATCTCAACAGAACAATAAAATTATCAAAGTAACTGAAAACCATGTAATTAGTGCAGTAAGGATATTTGAATCAGCACACAATACCGCCATTGCTCATTGCTTGGGTGGGTCCAAAGTAGATACTGCTAACGCTGTTACAGTTTTGTGAGGCCAGCTCATAATACAGTGGGGACACTCTGATGTTGGATTGGAACTCTATCCTTTTTTGTTTTTTGCCTTAAGTGTTTTGTTATAACAATTTGAAATACCAAAAAAGTGCAAGTGCCCGATTGCTGGGTCAGGCTGTCTGGCTTTGTCAGACAAGCATGCAGGGCAGCACTTCATTGCCAGCGTCTGCCACATTCTCAACTACATTCATTGTCATGCTCTGATGTGCATGCTCAGCCAGTTACACAGCTCTGCCATAAATCAGCATTTGTCAGACCGACAGTCTCACAGCACTGAGGTCAGTGAGTTCATCATCCAAAGCCATGGCTACCTGTGCTACAAATCACCCCATGATGACAAGCAGGAAATATTATCCCCAAATGCTTCAGGTTTCACCCTTGCAGCACCCTGTACCACACATCAATAATGGGAGCCATCACACTGTATCCTTTCACAACTCTTCACAGGGTAGGGTGGTGTCTGGGAAGGCCTCATTGTCCCTACCTCACTCTGTCATGAGCTGTGACAGGACAGGTTTAAGGACAGTTGGGGGCCACAAAGTGGATCAGCCATGATCTGGTGACCTACTGTGCAAGAACGAGCTCTCATCTTCCTGCATGGGACAACTCCTGGTGGCCGGAAGCCCTCGGAAATGCACCCATCCCGACAGACCATGCACGGAACCTTGGCGTCATCCTGGATGCCTCACTATCAATGAACAGACAAGTCAGCGCCGTATCCTCTTCCTGCTTTAACATTCTTCGCATGCTCAGAAAAACATTTCGCTGGATCCCCACCGAAACAAGGAAAACAGTCACCCATGCTCTGGTCACGAGCCGACTGGACTACGGAAACACCCTCTACGCAGGTACCACCGCTAAACTCCAGAAGAAACTACAACGAATCCAAAACGCCTCAGCCAGGCTCATATTAGACATCCCACGCAACGAACACATCTCTGGTCACCTTAAAGACCTCCACTGGCTACCCGTCAATAAGAGGATCACTTTCCGACTGCTCACCCACGCACACAAATCACTCTACGACATCGGACCAGATTGCCTCAACTCTCGACTGTCCTTCTACTCCCCCTCCCGCCAACTCCGCTCTTCCAGCCAAGCCCTCGCCACTGTACCTCGCATCAACAAGACCACCATGGGAGGCAGATCCTTCTCTTACCTGGCTGCCAAAACATGGAACTCACTCCCCGCCTACCTTCGCCTAACCCAGAATCACCTAGCGTTCAGAAAGCAGCTTAAAACGTGGATATTTGACAAATAATCCTCCTCCCCTTCCTAAGCGCCTTGAAACCCTCTGGGTATGTAGTGCGCTATATAAATTTCATGACTTGACTTGACTTGACTCAGCACGGTTATCTCTCTTGTTTCACTGTGACTGGACCAATGACTCAGTGTCACCCATCTGACTCTTCAATTTGCCAGAACGTGTTTCCTTTCCATTCTCCTCGTGGGTACAAGTTCTCTTAGAAGGTGCTTGTGCTTTGCAGCTTTATGGGAAATGATGACAGATTTTTGTAGGTTATGATGCAAATGTTATGAGTCGCCATATGCCCCAGGGGCTTGTTCTCGAATTTACTGTTGACCATTGCTCTGCTTTCTGCCCTGGTGGAGGATGACACACGTCTGGATCGTCAATTTTCCAAATCTTCCTTCATTTATGTTCTCCTCAAACACCACGTTTACTGACATTGGTCTTAGATCATTTATAAAGTGTTTGTGTGAGTGCAAGCGATTTCATGACAATTTAGCATAGACTTCTGTTTGGGTTAAACGGTTTGAAGTCGCTGGTCTCCAAGGCGCGGTCTGCATCCTTTTCAGGGTCCTTACTGTTTTTCCTTTAGTTTGACAGTGCTGATTGGTCACTGGAGAAGCGCCACATTCCAACAGTACAGTTCCTCCAGTGTATCTGGTGTACCAGTTAAAATCTCTCATCCCATTGAGAAAAGTACAGTTAGGGACTTAGAGCCTGATTTAGAGTACAGTGGACTGGCATTGTTTCATCATAGCAATGGAAAATACTCTGTTGGCATGGCAATTTGTGTCATACCAATTTCTAAGCCATTATAGTTCATTTCCTCTTTCGGCAACAGGTGCAGACGGGATACTTTACGTAGGGAACTAGTGGTGTACATGAACACTTGGCCACTTACTCCAAGCTACACATGACATCTTCTCCATACCATGGACACTATTCTTCATCCCAAAGTGCGCACTTTATGTGACTTTTAGTCCTCCTTTCAAAGGGCCCTGGGGCATCCCAGGAATAGCGTTGTCCGAACAGTCTACGGCTTCCTCGGGCAGAGGTGGATACAGAGGCTTGAACACAGTTTCACAACTCAAAATGTGCTTAGCAGCAGCAATAAATAATTGGCAGGCCAAATACTCACTTTTATGAAAAAGGATAAGTGGTATATTTCTACTATTATCAAAACAAAGGAAAAATATGGCATTCACAAACAACTACACAATCCCCCTGAGGTTAGGGCTCGAGTGTTTCCTTGGTGTTTCCCTTTCCCACTTCATCCTCGCGCTAGCAATAGTGGTTATTTTGATTCACTATTGGCCACATCCAGGCTATGCTATACTGATAGTCTGAGTCTCAAGAGTCCATTCTGATCTGCCCTAACATGCTATCTAGCAAGCAATCTCCCCTGGGACTGACTAGCGGTGGGCGGAGTTCGCAGAGTTACACTACGTGGAATTCCGCAGAGTTGCATAAAAACTCTGCCCTACTTACAATGGAGCTGAACTGCACAGGCGCACACAGTGCATTGGCTCTTACATGGTTGAAGGAGCAAGACTTTCCCAGTCGAACCGGACATAGCCTGCGGGCTCTTCCATCACAGGGGAGTGTGTGCCAGAGGAGGTCCTTAATATAGCATGTTTTCTCAGTAAAGAAACTTTAGGATGTCCCATTTTAGGAGAATCCCCCTGTCCCCAGCTCTGCTGGGTTACGATCCTGGGAAACGGCTGGTGGTAGTGGCTCTGCTTATGTTGTTAAGAATATACGCTTATGATGTGCACAAAAAGAAAACTTGGGAAAGGCGAATGTGAAGCTTAGCTGGGAGACTCCTCTGAGTAGATTACCACGGCACCGAACATCATATGCCGTATGGCATCAGTGCACTCTGAGCCACGCGAAGTGTAGTCCATGGATGCAGTGTTTTGACTACGGAAAGGAGGGGCTTGCAAGGTTGGGGTCCTCAATGTTTTTGCCCACCCTGTGTGCTGCAAGTGCTTCTGGTGTCTGCATTATGCCCCTGGCCTTCAGAGGTATGAAGGAGAGGAGCCATTCTGGAAGAATTGAAGGGGTAAGCTTGACTGGTTAATGCAACTACTGCATAGATCTGTGTGTAACCTGTTGGTCTTATTTCCATATGTCAATGGCGTTCATCCAGCCTTTTCATCCTCTGAGGTTGATAAAATGCTAGGAAATAATAGCACTGGTTATCAAGCTCCACGCCTCATGTTTTATGAGCTATACATGAGGTTGATAATGTATCGCCCCATCTTGTGCAGATGCACACTCCTGGCCAGACATCATCTGTCTGTGGAAGGACAAGAATGTAAACAGAGCAGCTGGTGCACGGCCTATGTTATGTCTCCAGCTCACTCGCCAGGCCTATTTCCTAAACAGAACCGTTGCTAAGAAACCAGAGGCCGAAGACACCATCCGGTCCTGCCTGTTTGTCGCGATAAAGCCGGAGCAGAGGGATCTCCAGACATTTCCCCATATTTACAGTCAGTTACAACCCATTACTGCAGCAGATGGCCTGCTTTTTGGATTCATTGCCCAGTTTTCATCTCAGTACTTAAATTGCGCAGGTGGGGGAGATAGTTTGTGTTGCTGGGTCATTGGTTAGGGGTGGGCCTCAGCAAGGCCTACCAGTGCTAGAGGTTCGCCCTTCTCTGCACAAGTCCTCAGACCAATAGGATAGATGTTGGCACAGAAACTGGAATAGAAAATTCAAAGTTTTATTAAACCTCATGAGGTGGAACTACATTCACACAACACCAATCGGCAATGAATGAAGTAGCACACTGAATGGAAGGAGCTTGGGCCTTTTATACCCACACAGGGACTCAAAAGAAGGCGGTACAAGTTCAAGAGAAGGTTTCAGATACATATAAGGTCATACAGAAAATGTAAAGTCAACAAGTGGGAGGAGCTAACAGTTGCTAATTCTGGTGAACACATCCTAACATTTACAGACTAGGGACAGCTGCATGGACAGCTGCAAGCTCAACTGAGCATGTGTGAAGCAGAAGAGGCTAAATATAACCTGTCTCTAGGCAGATTTCAAGAGCAGATGACAGCAAGGTAGGGCAGAACACATGGTGAGCACGTGGTAGCACATGCCATACAAAATGGCTGACAGATATACAAAATGGATTCCACAAAATGGACAAGATAACTTCTTAAATACAGGATGGCTTCTGCTAATGCTAACCCAATCGCTGCAAAATTACAACAGATGACCCTTTTAGCATTAGCTGAAGACATTCGCTCACCTGGGGTAATCTAGATAGGCATCCTGTACATCGATGCTCATCAGTTCAGTGACCTCTTTATTTAGCATTTGTTGGGCTTTCATTTCTGCAATGTTTCTCTTGGCAGGTGTACAAGCAGTGATGCAAATGGAGCACAGCATGGGACCACATTGTATACATATACAGCATGTAAAAAGTATACCCAGTAGTATACATAGAACAGTCAGTAGCTTCCAGCCCCAAGTAATAAAGAGTGTCCACATCCAGTTCGAAAAGTCCATGTACCAGTCTCTGGGTAAATCTCTGCAGCAATCTTATGCAGTTTAGAGATCACATCATATACTAAAGGTGAGTGATCTGGTATAAAGACCCAACAACTGCTGCCGATGATGCGACATGCACCACCTCGATCAGCCAAAATCACATCCAGCACCATACGATTCTGGAGTGCTACAATCCTCGCAACTTGCAGCTCTTCTGTAATGTTCCCAAGTGCCATTGCTGTCTGATTGGTAACAGCTTCCACAACACGAGTCAATCATCTTATTTTTCTACTGTTCAATGCAGCACCCATGAAAAAGAATAAGCCTAAGTTAAAGTCGACATATTGTTGCAAAGCGGTGTCAGTTTGGTCAACTTCATCCACACTTGTTGTCCTTTTATTTCTGTTCTTGGAAATGTCATTGTAAAGTTTAAAGTTACAGTGATACGATGCAGGTGCCATAAACACAGGAGGCAACAGAAAGGACACATAGCAGACCCCTGACCAGTCAACAGGTAGTTGGTAGTATCCCTTATTACCGCAAACAAAGTGTGTATTATGCAATGAAATAAAGCTGCTATTATTGGTACCTTCAATTGTCAGAATTACAGTACATTCACTTCTCCCCACTGGAATTCTCCCAACACTACTAATACATAAGTCAGCTTTAGCTCTTGTCACTGAAATTACAAAAGGTCCATTGTTCTTCATAGTCCTTATATTTGTGAACACATGTAGCATAGAAATATTGTCAGGTTGGTACTCGTCCCATTCTCATTTTGTTCCTCTAGCTTGAGGGTACCCATTCTCATCACAATAACATTCTTTATTAAGGTGATAATCGATTTGTCCCACTGTCATCTCTGTAATGTAGGCCCTTTCAGAGGCAAACAAGAGCGCAAACCAGGCTTGACAAGAACCATTATGAGAGAATGGAAGAGGAATGAAAGGTGTACCTCCTTTCTTTTGGTACGCAGGTATCATCCCACACACCCAACAGTTGGTAGTATTCATGGCATTATTTGTATGATGCAACATGTGGATGAATGTATTATTCAGGTAGGATTGTCGATGCTTCTGCTGATGGTAGGGAAGCGTAAAGTAGTGGTGCTCAACTGGTACTGGAGTAGTGGCTATCAAAAGCTCTCGAACAGGAGCCACTTTCTCAACATACCAGGTAATTGCTGCCATAACCACCATAGCACCAACAAACCCTACAGCACAAATTATCTTCTTACTACAGATCTAAGCAACAGTTGATCTTTCTGCAGCCATGACCCCTTTGTCGTTAAAAACAATCATTGGAGCTCTTATCCCTTGGCAGCCGTAGATTTCTTCACCAAGGGTCAAGACGGGTGTCACTTCACAGGACTGATCCTCCCCTCCCACATCGGCAATCCGTTTCACCAAACCAGGGCGGTAGCTTAACCAGTCCTTTTCGACAATGCAGGCTCTTTCCGTGGTCTCAATTGGTATAGCGATGCTCCAGAAATTGTGTGGTCCGGGAAGACTTCCTCAGATTCGTCAAGTGAGATGGCTTGGTTTTTTACCATATCCAGGATCTCTCGATGGTCGGTCAGCACAGCAGGTTCCACCAAGGTAGGCAATACACGTTTGCAGTGTGTGCTATAGATCCAATTCTTTCTGTTCGTATCTCGAACTGCTGTCCTCGTAGCCAAAAGCACTTGCTCTGCCTCGCCACTTCGGCTCCATGCTGTTTGACCTCTCAAATATTCTGACCATAATCTGGTCTCCAGGCCAGAGATCGCAGGCTTCACCTGTAGATCTGTCAGGAAGAGCTTCTCGAACCTGTTGATGAATATAGATCAAACTGTTGCTTAATTGTGCCAAATAATCATTCATCAGAACACAAGGTACATCATGTACGGGGCGTGGCTTAGGAACTCCCCAAATGTTCATCGGTCTCCCAAACACCACTTCATATGGTGTAAGTCCAGATCGTGAATGTGGCACTGATCTTATGGACAACAATGCCTAAGGTAATGCATCTGGCCATTTCAGAGACATGGAAGCCAGTATTTTCACTAATTTCAGTTTCAAAGTAGCGTTGTATCTCTCCACTAATCCTGCTGATTGTGGGTGGAAGAATGCATGGAATTTCTGCTTGATCCCTAATCTTTTCAGGACATGCTCAACAACTTGCCTAATAAAATGAGGTCCGTTGTCAGTCCACAAAAGTTTGCAAACACCATATCTAGTGAAAAATTCCTTTAGAAGCACCTTCGCTGTAGTGAGACCTGTATTATCCTTTGTAGGGTATGCCGCTATCCATTTGCTGAAGGCACATACCACCACTAGGACAAACTTTAAGTTATTGCAACGTTCAAGTTGAATGTAATCCATCTGCAAAACCTCAAAAGGTGCAGTCGGTGTAGTAAACCCTCCGGTAGGAGTTTGTGTCCCTTTACCAGGATTATACTGCCAACAGATCAAACATGACTGTACTACTCTCTTAGCTGTGCTGGCAATTTCAGGATGCTCCCAAACTCGCATAAGCAATTTCGTTATTGCTAGAGCTCCAACATGTGCCAGCCCAGGTGCGATTTGAGCAATAGGTTACAAATAGGCTGCAGGTAGTTTCCATTTATCCACGTCTTTGTTGCGCCAACAAACCTCATCAACCAATATTCCTTCTTTAGCCCATTGCACAAGTTCTGCTACAGAAGCAGATCTCAGTACATCTAACACTTCCTGTCTGGCGTCATGTCATCCCTCAGCTTGAGACTTCCCTACGTACATAGAAGTAGTGCTTCGTTGCATCGCAGTCTCACGAGCTACGTGATCCGCAAAGGGATTACCTTGTCCTGTCTTATCAGTTACCTTCTTGTGTGCACTAAACTTCACAATAGCTATCTTCTTTGATTATGTTAGTGCAGTCAAGAGATTATACACTAATTCTCTGTGCATTATCTGCATCCTGTGGGACGTAAGAAAGCCTCTTTCCTTCCAAAGTAGGCCAAAATCAAGGGCCACTCCAAAGCATAGCCGCTGTCTGTAAAGATGTTCACACATAAGTCAGTGCTAAGTTCACACGCTCGTGTCAAAGTTATTAGTTCAGCTGCTTGAGCCGACTTTTGTGGTATGCGAGCTGTCACCACTACTGCCTTAAGTGTCGTAATTGCATATGCAGCTGAGGTCGTGCCATCTGGTAACTTCAAACAGGACCCATCAACCCACAGTTCCCCATCTACATCTGAAAGGGGCGTACCCTTTGTCTGTTCCTCAGTAAGGAATATATAATCATGAGGCTCTTTTGAGGGGTCAAAAGTGTCAATTCGTATCCTGTCAGGCAAGCACTAGTTAAGTGCTGCATTTTAGTCTCATTCAAAAGGGCATATACTGCATGGGCTACTAGCACCTAAAACTTATGTGACAAAACTATCCCTTCACTCTGATGTATGGATACATCTGTTGCTGCAACTGAACGGAAGCATCCAGACAATGCACGAGCAACAGGATCAAGAACTGCTGAAAAGTACGCATAGGGACGCTGCTTGTCACCGTGTGTCTGTACTAAAGTCGACAATGCATACCCATCTTTCTTGTGTACATAGAGTGTAAAGGCCTTCGTGTAATCTGGAGTGCCTAACACTGGTGCAGAACAGAGAGCTTGACGTAACTGATGAAAAGCATTCTGACATTCATCTGTTCATGGAAGGGGCATTGGAGTATCTTTAGTCAAAAGCGCTAGCAGGTGTTTAACAATGTGTGAAAACCCTAATATCCATTGCCTGCAAAACGAAGTCAACCCAATGAATGGACGGACCTCTTTCTGAGTGGAAGGCACTGGTGTATCTAAAATTGCTTGAATGCGAACTGGTGTAAGTGCATGGCCCTCCTTAGACAGAAGGTGACCTAAGTAGGTTACCTTCTGTCTACAACATTGCAATTTCTTCCGTGACACTTTATAATGGTGTGTAGCAAGAAAAGAAAGCAAAGACAAAGTATATTTTTCACACTGCTCTGGCGTATCGGCTGCCAATAAGATGTCATTGACATATTGTATGAGAGACACTCCTTTAGGCAAAACAAAAGAATCAAGTTGTCTTTTCAATGCTTGACTGTAAATGCTAGGACTCTCAGTGTACCCTTGAGGAATTCTACAAAATCTATACGATCGATTATTCAAAGTGAAGCCGAACAAATATCGGCTATCAGGATGAACAGGAATCGAGCAGAAAGCATTCTTCAAATCGATCACAGAAAATGTAGTTGCTGTTGGAGGAACCAGAGTAAGAAGTGTCGTAATGTCAGAAACCACAGGGTATTGGGGCACTACAATCTTAATAACTTCTCGCAAATCAATGATGAATCTGTAAATCCTAGTGTCAGTGCCTTTTTTCAAAATTGGAAGAATAGGACTGTTGCAAACCTTATAAGGAACTTCTTCCACAACTCCCACTTTAATCAAATCATGGACAATGCTTATAAGTGCTTCTTACCCTTCCTGAGAAATTTTATATTGCGGCAATCGTGGCAGTCAAGCACCCTCCTTGACACTGGTGGGATAACCATTTGCCCTACATCTGTGTCTGAAGTAGCCCACAAAGTACTAGGGAGTGAAGCTAATGCAATATCCTCTTTAAGAAGACAAGATCTCTCACTCACGGGGTAATTGTCATTCAAAATAACACGTACACCTTCAGGAGAACATCGTATCGTAGCCCTGAAATGTTTGAGCATATCAAGTCCCACAATATTATCTGGTGTGTTTGGAGAGAGCAAAAACGGACATGGAGCAGTACATTTATCAACATAGAATGCAGGTGGCTGTGATAGCGGGCTAAGGGAAGGTGTTCCATCGAAACCTATTGATGTAATTGTTAAGCCAGACAGGGGAACCCTTGGAACCAAGTGTTTAGATAAGGTGCTATGAGTAGCTCCTTTATCAACCAGAAACTGATCAGTAGAACCCAAAACATGTGCTGTAACATAGGGACCCTTCTGATCTACTGGAACTTCAACTGATAAGCACAATCTTTCAAATCAGACGGCACATAATCAGACATTTGATATTGATTTCATCTATCAAAAGTGTTAAACCCAAACTGTTCACGTGTATTAGCATCAAACCTAGCACAATCATCCGTACTTCCTCTAGGCCCTGAATATCCTGAACAATTTCTCCTGTCCACGTGAATACTGCTGAGCACGCAATGCTGGACAATCAGAAGCCCAATGCCCAAATTTCCTGCAGTATGCACACTGATCAACAGACAAATTTGAACGAGTATAAGAAGGAAAGGATGAACAATAAGGTCCACCTCTATCATTACCTCTAGAAGGCGGACCATAAGCCTAAGCCATCATAACCCTGGTTTTTAACTCCTTAGTCTTCTTTTCCTCATTACCCTTTTCTTCTAACTCTTGTCGTTCATAATATTGAGCAATAGTCAAAAGAGAAACCGGAGAAGAGATAGTCCATGAGCTCTCACTGGCCGTTAGGCGACTAGCTATTCCTGGCAACAGGTTTGCGACATATTTATCGACGAATAGATGCCTGCCTGTGTCATCTGTCAATGAGTAGCCACTAAAATCGTGGAACGCCTCCTCATAACGCGTAAAGAAATCAGAAACCGATTCATCTGCCTTTTGCTTACAAGATGCTAATACAGTCCAATCTATCTTTTTAGGGGGAATAATCGTTTTTAACTTAACTAATACGGTTGCGGGAAGTTCTAAAATTAACTGATATGGTTTCTGTGCGGGTTGCCTCTCTACATCCAGTCGTTCTAAATCTTTCCATAACGCCCCAAAAGTTGCATGATCATCAACCTTACGTACAGTTCCACACATATCAGGGGGTAATATCAATCCGAAAAACAGGTCAATATCAGTCAGAGTCATAGTAGAAAAATAAAGGCACCCTCAAATTCCTCAAAAAAAGCTGCTGGATTTTTCTGCGGATCAGGTAATGCAGTTTTAAGATCCATAACATCCGCTCTATTCCAAGGAGTGTAAACCCAATTATAAATAAGATAACATTTTGCATCAGAGGAAGCCTTATCATCACTCGTACCCGCCCCTTTAGGAGAGACATACATAGGTGCGGCGTCACGCATAGGTTTCGCATGAACTACAACATTATGATCTGTTTCGGGAGTAGAAGCTCGTGCCATATTAATCCGGGGTGTTTGTGCAGCTGCTTCTGCTGCCTTTTTATCCTCTTGCAAACAGACTGCATCAGCACGCAGTTTAACCAGATGGCTGAATGTATCAGCCACCTGGGTGAAGACAAAAAGACCGTCACGCATTTGCTTACAATCATTTGCTATATCAACAGGCTTCAATTCTTCAGAATATTTCCTAAACCGTTCAACAACTACAGTGGCAAACACCTCTGTAAAATATATTTGCTCCCTTTCCTGCCAATCCGTTATGCTATCTAAAATTTCAGAAGCAGAAGTAATATTACGGGCGGCTTTGCGAGCAGTAGATCTAAGCTGAGACACACGTTCAGCGGACAACATAAAACGAGTATCTCATGTTTTGTCCTGGTCTGTAGGAGAGTCCTCATCTGAATCATGAGGAGCAGAAGGAAGAGTATACAGAGGTGGAGAACGATCTAATAACAAGAAATCATCTTGAGGTTTATAAAGGACAGGATAGAGTGGTTGCCGAACAAAGTATTGGCCAGTTACCTGTAAATGGAGCTCCCTATCTTCCCTCTCTTTTAGTTCTTTTATTTCTTTATTTTTCATTTCTAATGCTTTCGCACAGATGTTCTTTAGCTGTTCTTTTTCAAGCAAGGCTTGTTCACGCTTCATTCGTTCACGCACTTCTTTCTCCTATATTCGTACACAGTCAAACATGTCTTGCCTAGCCTTTCGCTTAAACATTCATTGCTCCACATACTGAATCTTTCGTAAATCAAATGACCCATGCATAGGCCAACGCAATTCTGGATCCTTACAAGTATTTTTATTCCATAACATGCTGTACATTGTAGAAGAAATACCATATTTAATATACATATCCCTTTTAGGCGTCCCCTCCCGGGGGGCCGGTTGTGCTTCATCGAGTCTCAAATTGGTACCACTACAAAAGCAACACATCCTACGAAGTGTGCTAAAAACAGGCATGCCATAAATAGTGCAGAATTTGCAGTATTATAACCACAGTAGCACTTAAGGTACTTCTTAGTGCGATGTGCCGTTCAAATCAATTCAAATAGAGAAAATTCTCCTCATTACCGGCCTATATAAATTGCAATTCATATATTAATCCCATACAAATCCAAGTTGGCCAACACAATTCCAAATTCCAAAGCCACAGTAAGCGTTACTAAACTACCTTACCAATCCCAGGCATCAACACCAACAGCAAGAGTTGCATAACAACCCTTACCAATCACTTGGTGTCCAGGTTCCAACTGCCAAATTCTCAAAATCGAACAAATGGTCAAGGCATGGTGAATCAACAGAAGAGATCTCAGTCGAGGACCGGCACCACCTGGAGGGTCAGATCAGAAAGAGAGGAAAAACGCTGTGGTTGCCAAGATGCGGGTCTCCTTGGGCAGTGATCGTCCAAAGAGAGATTCCAATCCTCCGTTTTGACCAGTCCTTCGGAATTCGAGTCGCCGATGAGCCCCTCGTGTCGGTGCCAATTTTTGGTGGTGGGCCTCAGCAAGGCCTACCAGTGCTAGGGGTTCGCCCTTCTCTGCACAAGTCCTCAGACCATAGGATATAAGTTGGCACAGAAACTGGAATAGAAAATACAAAGTTTTATTAAACCTCATGAGGTGGAGCTACATTCACACAACACCCTTCGGCAATGTATGAAGTAGCACACTGAATGGAAGGAGCTTGGTCCTTTTATGTCCACACAGGGACTCAAAAGAAGGCGTACAAGTACAAGAGAAGGTTTCAGGTACATATAAGGTCATGCAGAAAATGCACAGTCAACAAATGGGAGGAGCTAACAGTTGCTAATTCTGGTGAACAGATCCTGACATTTACAAACTAGGGACAGCTGCAAGGACAGCTGCAAGCTCAACTGAGCATGTGCGAAGCAGAAGAGGCTAAATATAACCTGTCTCTAGGCAGATTTCAAGAGCAGACAACAGCAAGGTAGGATAGAGCACATGGTGAGCATGTGGTAGCACATGGCATATCAAAAAAGCAACGGCGGATATCACTGACCCGAATAACTTTTGACCAGTGACCAACATCCCCCTATTGGCCAAATTAATTGAGAAATGCGTGCAGGGCCAACTGAGCCAACACATCTCTAAGTTCTCACTACTAGATGAATGCCAATCAGGATTCAGATCAGGGCATAGCACGGAAACAGTGATCCTCCATATTGTGGATGACGCACTACAGGCACTTGATCGAAATCAAGCATGCTTACTAATTCTCCTAGACCTGTCATCTGCATTCGACACAGTTAACCACGAAGCTTTACTAGCCAGGCTAAAGGACAGAATGGGACTGTCCGGAAATGTGCTGAAATGGTTCGACTCGTTCCTACGTAACAGAACACAACGTTTCCTGGTCAACCAATCAATATCACCACCATGCCCCAACTCGATTGGGGTTCCACAAGGATCAACATTATCCACGGACTTGTTCAACCTGTATGTAGAACCCCTTACAGCAATGCTCAGCAACTCAAAAATATCCTACCATATGTATGCGGATGACACGCAGATATATCTAAAGATACCTTCCCTTAAAGACATTGAGCGTATGAATGAAACACTAAAAATGACAATGGAATGGTTAACTACTAACCACTTGAAGCTAAATGCTCAGAAAACGGAATTCTTACTAGTCTCTCCACCAAGGAGCGCTACAGAAATAAAAGAGTGGACCAAACTGGTGACGGCGCTCAATTGCACCCCGACGCTCGTCAAATCAGCCAAGTCACTGGGAATTACTTTAGATGAGAACCTTGACATGAAAGCTCACATTAATTCAATGGCAAAAAGCGCCCGCTTCCACCTGAACTACCTAAGAAAACTGAAACCATTTATCTCGGAATCTGATCTGAAACTAGCAACCCAATCCTTAGTCATCTCAAGAATTGAATATGGTTGCACTACCTAAGCGGGTTTACCAAAAACCTCCACAGCGCCACTAAAAGCCTGCCTCAACGCTGCGGCGAGACTCATCTCGGGTTCAAGGAAGTTTGACCACATATCCCCACACTTGAAAGCTCTAAACTGGCTACCCTACGAGGCCAGGAGTCAACTAAAGATCGCATGTATCACCCATAGAGCACTCCACCACAATACTCCTGGATACCTATCCAAGAAAATTGAGCTGTCAGGAGGAAACAGACCGGCCAGGAGCGCCAAGGAGTTGGTGCTGAGACCAGCCATCTTCAAAAAGAAAAAAACTTATGACAGAGCGTTCTCCGGAGCAGCTCCTAGAATCTGGAACTCACTCCCCCCTAGCATTAGGAAGACTCCGAACACAGCAACATTTAAACGAGAAGCGAAGAGCTTCCTAATGAGTAAATACCTTACATAGAAAATTGCATGGAACGCTATGTGTTACATTCTTGTACTCAAACTAAACACTTACGTCCTCGAAAGAGAATGTTAGACGGGAATTAGATGAAAGAGAAACAATGAGACAAAACCGATGACACCTCTTGTGATTAATCCGAACACCTACTGCTACCTCTTGTTAAAGTGAACTTATACCACTATCTGAAACCTTATAACCTACTACCTCTTATACACGACGAAAATGACTATGTTAATATCTTATGCTTTATAGTACGGTATAATGTAATAGATAACCTCTCTAATAGAAGGTAGTTATTTATGCTTTCACTAAAGCCTTTTAATTATCTACCTCACACCTTATATGCTCGAATGGAAGGTGGCTATTTATGCATTCACTATAGCCTTATAATTATCTACCTCACACTTACATGCTGTTTAATGGACTTCATATTATTAGTTTGCTTAGCTTACCTCTATGTAAAGCGCTCCGATACCCACGGGTCTTGTTCGCGCTATATAAAACTTTTCAATAAATAAATAAATAAATAAACATGGCTGACAGAAATACAAAATGGATTCCACAAAACGGACAAGATAACTTCTAAATACAGGATGGCTTCTGCTAATGCTAACCCAATCGCTGCAAAATTACAACAACGGGGCAAACCCAGCAGGGAGACTAGAAGGCCTTGGCCCCCAGTCCTATCCACAGGCAGAAGTCTTACAGAGCTACCCTTCCAAATTCCACCCATGATGTGTACATTGTGCACTGCACCCCACCAACATACACACTATGCTATGTATACCCACACACACCATCAACGCTTACGTTCCAGTCCATCAAAATGAGGTGCGGTCCTTCGAGGTCAAGGTGCAGCAGGACAGGGAGGACCAGGACAAAGATGAGGAGGACAAAACTGCAGATTTAACCCCTTTTCTACCCATGAAGAAGGAGGGATTCCCATTGGAATTCCTTTCAAAACAGGCCAAATCCAAGTCTGGAAGGTGAGAATCCTAGCTGGACTCCAGCCTCTGCCCCATGCAGCCCATCGCGCTGCAGGTGAGCAAAGTCCTGGCAGAGTCGGCAGGACCGCTGCAGTCTTTTCAGCCATCATTGTCAGCCACCATCTAAATCAGGCGGGTAGACCGCCAGGTAGGGGGGGTCGGAAGACCGCCCAAAAATTCCACTCCATCTCGGTCCTGCCAACATCTAAATCAGGCCTTAAGAGTCTGAGTCTTTGAAGTTTATTTTGGGGTTCTGCATCTTTGAAGTGTCCACTCCTCTGAACTCTCTTCTTGTTGAAAGCAGTCTGTCACAGCAGGAGTGACTCCAAAGCCCCCACAACACAGGCCATGAGAGTTACTAGAGTTCCCACCTTGACGTTAGCCACAGTGGCATGTGTATCAAAAGGTTAGCCAAGGGCCCCAGCCCAACTCTTTATGATTCTCTTATTAACCCCATCTTCTTCCTGAGATGTGCCCAGGCACCCTTCTTGTGACCTCTCAATGAAGACCACCCTTTAAATTTTGCAGAAGAAGCCTGGCTCTCCTCTCCCAGTGTGTGTCTCACCCAGCATACAGGAATGCTGCAATATACAAATCTGTCTGGGAGGTCCTCATTGTATTGCATGATTCTCAGGCACGCATACTCCCAGTGCAGGTATATAGCATACACACACTGCTCAGCACTGTATCCTTCCTGCATTGCACACACATATATCCAGCACATTCAATTAACATGCATGCACAGCACAGCACTACATCCTACATGTATTGGACCACTAATAGGCACACATAATCCAGCACATACATTTAACATATACACCTGGCATAGCACTACATCCTTAATATATTGTACCACTCGTAAGTACACATAGACCCAGCACATGCATTCAGCAGGCACACACTGTACATTACTGCATTATCCCTTTATTGGGTATCCCAGGCACACATACGCTCATCCTAGGTACCCCCCTCATGCACTACTCTGCTCTGCACACCAAACTGATGTGAGCCAAAGGTGAGTTAAGCAGCAAAGCTTTAGCTGAGTGAGCTTCTGACATAGGTTAAAAAGGACACTGTGACTCCAGCGACACAAGTAAAAAAGGACAGGTTCATTCCTTCCAATCACTAAACAGTATACTTCCACCACGCTCATGCTGCTTAACTGCTAGTGAAGGCAGTAGCCTTCCACCACTATGAGGGTAGCACTTTGAATGCCCCTCATGTTATGTTATGTTTTGTTATCATTATGGGGGCGTGGTTTGGACGCCGATCGGGATGGCGGCGTGAGCTTGCGGCTCCGCGCAGGGTCCCGCTATTTCTCCTGAAAACCGCGCCTGGGGCGACCCCTGGTCGGCGCAATTTGTCTGCGAAGTGTTGGGGAACCACTGGTGAGCGGAGGAGACCTCCTTGGGGTCCGCTAGTCCCACGGAGACCTAGTCAAACGACGTCCGAGGTGTTGCCCGGAGTGCGAAGAAAATGGCGGCGGCGAGGGTCGATGGTCTCTGAACCGAAACTGAGCGGAATTGGCATCGGCTGGCGGAGTGGCCCGCCTGTGCGAGATCGGAGTTGCAGGATCTGCAGACACGGACCTGAGGAGCGGGGGAGATTGGTGGTCACCGTTGGATTGGACTACTGGGGGCACGCACTCGTCTCTACTTCCCCCCCTCCCCCTCCACCCCGGTTCTGGCAACAGTGGGACGTACGGCGCTAGAACTTTTGGACCCTGGCGTGACGGGCACTGCAGAGGCTCTCTATCAAGTTTGTGGCTGAGGCGCACGTCCCCTGGGCAGAGATTATCGGGACCTGGTGAGGTCTGGGCCTGCCCGTGTAGCTGCGACATAGACACCTAAGATGGCGGGTGAAGGTGGAGCGGCCATCACGGGGCAGAGCCGGGAGGATTCGGCCGCGCTATCCCAGGTTGGCGAGGCCTCCCCGCCGATGATGGACCAGGAGCAGAGACTGAATCGGCGCCTGGATGCTATTCTGGATGCCATCACCTCGACCAAGGAGGCATTGCAGCAGGACATTGCGCAGGTCGCTACAGGGCTGGGGCTCCTACGAGCGGATCATGCCAAGTTGTCGGATAAGGTTAAGGACCATGAACAGTTGTTATTGGACCTGAAACCGGCGGTGGTGACCGCGGAACATAAGATAACGGACATTCTGGCCCGGCTGGACTCGTTGGAGCGGCGTGCGGAGGATGCTGAAAGCCGCAATAGGCGGAACAACGTGCGGGTCGTAGGCCTGCCGGAAAGAATTGAAGGGGAGGATGCGGTGGCCTATATGGAGGACTGGTTCCGGACAGTGGTGGCACCGGAGGGACTCACTCCCTTCTTTACGTTGGAGCGGGCACACAGGGTGCCGGCGCGCCCGCCAGCGCTGGGCCGCCCCCCCAGACCGATGGTGGTGAAGCTCCTTCATTACAAAGATCGGGACCTCCTCATCCAGAAAGCTCGGGCCTCGGGCCCATATGAGGTGGAGAACAGCCGAGTCACGATCTTCCCGGACTATACTCAGGCGGTCCAGAGGAATAGGGCATCCTTCTTAGCGGTGAAAAAGGAGCTGCGGGAGGAGGGCATCCAGTATTCCTTGCTCTTCCCGGCCAAGCTGCGGATAATCCTGGATGGGACCACTCATTTCTTTCAAACTCCGGACGAAGTATGGTTGTGGCTGGAATCATACCGAGCTGGTACGGACAGGAATAGCAAGAGTCAGCGTGCGAGGCCTAAACCGCCTCAGGTCCGGAAATCTCAGAGGATTCGCTCCCGCACTAAGCTTCAGCGAGAGAAACGAGAGGCTCAAATGGCTGCGGACAAAAGAGAGGCGCTGGGAGCGACAGGGCCATTACGAGATCACAGCGGGAGAGTGACTTGGCGGCTACGGACTCTGGAGAAGACGGTGGCAGGACTGGAGAGGAATTTTCGGAGGCGGAGAGCTTGAAGGGGCCGGTGGTCACCCCCCAAACGTCTGATGAGATTTTTCATGGCTGATTCTTCTATGGGACTTGGGACACTGTTTCTGGTAGGGTGGCATCCTGTTGGCGCTGGGTGGGTCGCCTGGTAGGGTGCAGCACCAGCATTGCGGGATGGAGGGCGCGGGGTGCGGGCTCCGCCTGCCCGGGGTCGGCGGTAACTCACCCCCTCAGGGCCCTTAAGGCCTTCTGTGGTGGCGACCACAGGTTAGTCGGATGTGTGTGTTGTTTGAGGTTTGAATCGGGGCTCACACTGGGTGTGTAGGCTCTGTCCTGGGGAGTGGGGTTTGGGGAGTTTTTCTTATGGTTTGTTTTGGGGAGGGCAACCGCTGTGATGTGGGCATTGAATGGCTATACCTGAACTGGATTGCTCAATGTTGGTATGGGGACGTTACCTAACTTGAAATGCCTAACGTGGAATGTCCGAGGACTGCGAACTATGGTCAAACGCCACAAAGTGCACGCTTACTTGGTGCGGCGGGGGGTTCAGGTTGCCATGCTGCAGGAGACTCATCTAACGAAACAGGAATGCATCGCACTACAGAAGAGGTGGCGGGGTCAGGTCTTTGGCACTACTTACTCCGCTTTTGCTAGAGGGGTACTGATATGGGTGCGGGCGGGGATACCGTTCCAGGTGTTGAATCAATTGGTGGATCCTGAGGGCAGATATGTGGCGGTGGAGGGGAGGTTGTATGGCCGGGATGTGGTTTTCAGCTGCATATACGCTCCAAATGTTGATCAGGCCCGCTTCTTTGATGGTCTATCCGGCTCCTTGGCCTCTTTCTTAGCCGGGCCTCTGATACTGGGGGGGGGACTTCAATTCGATCACAGATGTGGCCTTAGATAGATCCCACCCGCCACTCGTTGATTCCCCTGTATGTAAGTTAACTGCACACAGGAAGGATTGGCAGGAAAGATGGGGATTGCTGCATATGTGGCGGGAACAGCACCGGGATGGCAGGGACTATTGCTTTTTTTTAGATCTCCACGCCTTGCATCTTAGGATTGACTCAGTACTATGCAGCGGGTCCTTAGCCCCATTGGTCTCCCATACAGAGTATCTGGCCAGGACCATATCGGATCATAATCCTCTGTTGGTGCATGTCCAATGGCAGAGAGCGCGCTCCGCGATTCCAACATGGCGGCTCAGGCCGACACCCTGGAGGACTCGGTGTTCAGTGAAGCAGTCCATCGGGGCATAGATCAGTATTTTGGTGAGAATGAGGGGACAGCTTCTTGTAGGTCCACTGAATGGGACGCGATGAAAGTGGTGGTGAGAGGAGTATGCTTGGGGAGGTTCTCGAATGCTCGAATGTCGGTGTTGAATGCGCTTGCCAGTGCAGAGGAGAAATTGAGGGACTTGGAGCGGCGTAGGCCGAACCGACTGGATCTACAGACCCGGCTACTGGAAGCTAAGGAGGTGGTGGCCACCCAAAACAGAACGGCTACGGAGCTATGACTACAGACAATATGCCATTAGAGCGCATGCTGAGAGAGATAAGGTGGGCACGTTACTGGCTAGACTCGCTAATCCTGAGCTCAGAGGCTGCCCGGTCTTGAGCATCAAAAATGATCTGGGGGAGACGGTCTACTCCCAAACGGCGGTACTGGAGTGCTTTAGGGCCTACTACGCTGAGTTGTACGAGAGTCAGTTAGGAGTGGAGGCGTGCGAAATAGCGGAATATCTGGAGTCAGTGCAGCTTCCGGTGCTTGATGACGACGATGCTAAAGACTTAGGTGGACCTGTCACGCTGGCGGAGATTAGGGCGGCCATTAAACATATGGCGAGGAATAAAACACCCGGGGTGGATGGCCTGCCAATAGAATTTTACCAGAAGTATGCTGATAGCCTGGCACCCAGACTACTGGTGGTATACGAGGAGGCTCATAGGTTGGGGGGTCTGCCCGGATAGATGAGGTAGGCATTGATAGCACCGTTGCTAAAACCCGGCAGGGAAGCAACTGATGTGAGGTCTTACAGGCCCCTGTCCATGCTGACGGTGGCCTATAAGATACTGAGCCGGATTTTGGCCACCAGGTTGGCCCCACATATGACCAGCCTGGTGCACAGGGACCAAGCGGGGTTTATCCCCACGAGGAGTACGGCATTAAATGTTCGCCATCTGTATGGGAATACTGGATAGCACAGTAAATACGGACGGTACCCAGGCGGTGTTGTCTGTGGACATTGAGAAAGCTTTTGATAGTTTGGAATGGGTCTATCTGGATGAAGTCCTAGTGAGGTTCGGCATTGGTGAAGGGTTCCGCAGATGGACGAAGGTGTTGTATTCCTCGGCGACGGCGCGAGTACGACTGGGCAATCTGGTGTCAGCGGCTTATCCTGTTGGTAGGGGGACGAGACAGGGGTGCTCCCTTTCCCCTCTTCTGTTTGCACTGGCAATGGAACCACTGGCGGTACGAGCCAGGTCGGGAGACATGTACGCAGGGATTGCAAGAGGTGGGCAGTTGCACTACATATCATTGTATGCGGACGATCTCCTACTGTACATGGGGGATACGGAACGGGCTCTGGAAGGGGCGATGGAGATGTTGTCTGAGTTTGGCCGGTTGTCGGGCCTCAGGGTTAACTGGACGAAGACGTGTGTCTTCCCGCTTAGAGCGACCACGCCCTGCCCAGCCCGAGATATAGGGGTGGTGTGGGAGCCATCTTGCTTCACTTATCTGGGAGTCCGTATCTACCACGAGGTCGCAGACTTATTAGAGGGCAATATTGGGCGGTGCGTACGGGCGCTGAGAGGTTGCATGTCTTTCTGGGCGTCCCTCCCCCTGTCGGTGTTGGGTAGGGTGGCTCTGCTGAAGATGGTGGCGCTTCCGCGGCTCTTGTACTATTTTCGCACGCTGCCCATTTGGATTCCCCAGAGGGTCTTCAGGGATCTGCGGACGATGGTCATTGGCTTCCTTTGGGGGCATGGCCGCCGTAGAGTGGCACTAGACACGTTGCTCTGTCCTAAGCTCGAGGGGGGGATGGCCGTCCCGGACTTTGAGTTGTATTATTTGGCCGCGCAGCTTCAGGTTCTCACACAGCATGTGGCTAGGGTGTTTAGAGGGCCGGAGCGCGACCGAGAGCAGGGGATACAGCGCCATGTCTTGGCCTATATCATTATGCAGCAGAAACTGGAGTTGCGAGGCCTTACTATGGAGGAGCGGACGCTCAGGTTATGCTGGCAGAGGAGCCTGATAAGGGCGAAGGCGGCCCGGCCGTATGCCCCGGAGATACCGATAGGCATGCTGACTGCGCTGCCGCATGGGGGCGACTGGTCCCCATTATTGGAGTGGGAGGAGCTGGGACTGCAAGTGGTGGGGGACTTGTACATTGATGGAGCGTTGTTGCCCTTCCAGACACTACAAGAACAGTTTGGGCTGCCGGAGGGGAGCTTCCTCTTGCATGCAGCTGTGGTGGCGGCCATGCAAAAGCATTGGAGAGAGGGGCTCATTGAACCGGGCACAACTATGGCTTGCCAGTAGGTAGTGATGGCCGCCGGCACCTTTAAAGCGGTGACCTGCCTCCATAATAGGATGTTGCATGAGGGGTTGGAGCCGCTCCTGGGCCTGAAGGCGAAATGGGAGGCGAGCATAGGCAGGCCCATTCCGGACACGGTGTGAGGTCATATCCTTAAGCGTACATGGAAGGGCACGAGGAACGCGCGCTTTCAGCAGGTGCACTTTTATGTTTTGCATAGGGCCTACTTGACGCCGGAGAAGATCAAACGATACTTTCAGGTACAAGAGGCGCGGTGTCCGAGGTGCATGGCGTTGGAGGCGGATCTGGATCATCTGTTATGGGGCTGCCCAAAACTGGAGGACTACTGGGAGGAGGTTGGGGGACTCCTCATTGCAGTGACCGACAGGGAGGTGGAGTTTGACATGGTGGCGTGCTTGTTGCTCTGGTTCCCACACACAAAAAACACTAAGGTGACAAGCAAATTTATTGACCTGGGGCTGATACTGGCGCAGAGGGAGATCACCTGGCACTGGAAGTCCAGGGAGGGGCCGTCGGTGAGGAGGTGGACGAATGAATTGCTGAGGTGGTCTGAATGCAAGAGTGTGCTCCATATGAGACAAGCAGTCAAGCTTGACAACGAAAAGAGCCTGGATACAGCGCGGGCGTGGGAGTTGATAGTGCAGGCTCTGCGTGACTCTCTGGTGGACGATGAGGAATGAATAAATGGAGCATGAGGACTCTGCAAGGCTCACGAGTGTGAAGGTATAAGTAGATCTGTAGCGGGACCCATACCGGAATCAGGGGCACGGCACACATCATCAGCGGTCAGCGGTTGCTGGGGGGGGGGCACGGGTGTTGTTCTAGGACTGTTGAGGGGTGGGTGGGACACCGGGATCTAGGTTGGGAGCGGAGGTACTACCGGGCCTGTGACTGCCTTAAGGTTTGTGGAACATGAACATCGTGACAGGGCCCCACAAGGTCTGGGGGGCGGGATTGCAGTATCACCATGAGACCGGGCTGTTAGCTTATGATGGACGGTGTTGGGGTTGGGTTAAGGGTTGGTGGGGTAAAATGCAGATACATGAAAAGATTTCGACCACTGTCCCTCAGGGATGCACACTGAGATGTCTTGCTGGCAATCTGGAACATTATGCCGCCCGGCCCCCGGGATACGGGCTGAATGGCTGTGTATACACTATGTTATTCGAACTATGCAGGGGGACACCATGAGTGTGCTGGTTGATATATTGTATGCAATGGTTTCTAATTCTGCAATAAAAACAAATTAAAAAAAAAATGTTTTGTTATCATTATTTATAAAGCGCGACAATTACCTGAAGGTGTCCTGGCGCTAAACCACAAATTCTCTGAGATCAGGCAAGGCTATCTGGGATTAGTATGTGAAAAGCCAAGTTTTAAGGCCTCTCCGAAAGGTGAGTAGGTGTGTGGCATTTCTCAAAAAGGATGGAAGCTCATGGTTCACAATCTGTGAGAAGGGCCTATGTCATGACACACACATGACCAGTGTTTGCCTATGGCAACAAAAATCAGCATTAGGGATCCAGACATAAGCACAACTGGGTCACTCACGGCAGGGGTGCACATCCATTAGCATGCAGAGGACTTTTAATGTCCCAACAGTTACATTATACTGACTGCCATCCTTTATGCTGCATATGTTTATACATATACTTGCTTCCCCTAGAATCGAGAATATTGGTTAGTATAAAATACTATTTCTTCCTATGGAAAGGGAATTATCTCAAATATAACTGCTAACATTCTGTCTTATGGGATAAGCGAGTGTTATTAGCACTTTTCAGCCAGGAGGATGGCATACATTGCTATGATTCAAAGATAAATACCGAATGCAAGAGGCATATCTGAAAGAGCAGCAAGGAAGATTTTGTTTATATTTGGTTTAAGCCGCAGGGATAGCTCAACAAATTGAATGTTCATTTCTTGAACTGAGTGGTGATCAGCAGGTCACAAGTTTAAATCCATTCTCCTGAAAGTTGGTCTAATTGAGAATCATAAATTAAGTAACAATAACATCTGGGGTCATATTACAATAAGTGCACTCCCCCGGGGCACTTTGGTATTACATAAGAGGGCGCAGACACTTGTCCTCCCCCTTCAATAATACAATTAGCACTGGTGCACTTAAAGAACCAGCGCTACCTTCAGGGGGCATTCCCTCATTTGTATAGGGGCGTGCCCTATTCAAATGATTGAATTCCTTTGCCTCTGCGCCAGCGACATGTTACAGACACGGGCGCTAGGCAAAGAAGCTATCAACTCACAGTGCGAGAGCAGCCCCCTGAAAGCAGTCAATGACTGCACCCGCCTGCAAGGGGATCTCTAATCCCCCTCAAAAGTGCAGATGGGTTGTTGTCTGAAACTGTGAAAACACGGAACGGCTGTCAGAAGCCACTCTGTGTTTTCCCATGAATGCGGGGCAGCACATGCATCGTACTGTGGCATATTGTCATGGTTTGCACCTGGCGCACCTTGTAAAAAGTGCACCCGGAGCAAGCAACGACTATGCGTAATATGTCTCCAGGAGCCATGTATACTAATATCTTGCACAGTGGTTGAGCCACTTTTGTGGCGCAGCCTCGATGCAAAATGCTAGTAAATATTTACAAAGCCATGCAAAGGGTGATTTCTTCCACCTTGCGTAGCTATGTAAAGAAATATAACGCAGCGCCTTGCACTGAATTTCATTACATTTCGATCAGGGAGGCATTCCAGGCAAAGAGCATGAGTTCACGCATCCATTTCAGGCAATCCCAGATTTGCAAAGGCTTGTATTCCTGGGAGAGCTTGAAATTGCTATGCCTCCCAGAGGATGGCATGCCAAGGAGAACATGTTTTTTCTCCTTCTATTTCCTCTTTCATTGTGCAGCACACATAGAAAGAGCAAATTACGCTCAAGGAACTATTTTTCTTGAAGAAGGTGTCTCTTCCCGCACAAACACAATTATGCTTGTAATGCAGGCACCTTTCAACCATGGTGTTGGGGTGCTGGCGTTGGCACTAGGATGTTTGAAGTGCACCAGCGCTATGAGAGGGCAGAAGTACGCCCTATCTTAGTAGATGTGGCACAGCTCTGCTCTCTCCCTTTCGGTGCAGCAAGTTGCTTTGCTGCACTGTGTTGTATGAAATATTAGTAAATTCAGCCCCTGTTGTTTCAGGCAAGAAGCCTCTGATCAGCAAAGGCTCAGGGCCTCCACCATTAAAGGGTCACCCTAGGAAGGAAAACTTTCTTTCCATTTGACCTTTGTCTTTTATATTTTGCCATCTAAGCATCTCTGTCTACCTTTACTGCTGACTCTCTCTACCAAGTGCCATACTAAAGATTTTTAGGTTCCCAAGCAAGATCTATTTCAACAAAGTTTTATATGGTTTTATATGGTATCAAGTTGGCTACTCCGTCCATCATCCCTTTTGGTTTTGCATCATGTTGGCTTGAACCAGCACTAAATTGGTTATAACATTAAACCTTTTTCCAAAGTGGGGTCCCAAAGTATGTCTTTGCGGTGGCCTCTAAAATCCTTCCATGCTATACAGTGCTACTGGTGTCTGACTTGTGGCAGTGCCTGTGGGTTTGTTGCATCGTGTCCTGCAGCAAGGCAGGCAGGGCCGGCGCTAGGCATGGGCAGCTTGGGCGGCTGCACAGGGCCTCGCACTCAGCCCACCAGCATGGGCCACGCACTGGTGATGTGTCCTGTTGTTTCCCTGGTGATCTATTACAAAGAAAGGTGTCGCCTGCAATTAAGGTCCATTGGAGGGGGCCCCCTCCCTGGGCCTCTCATGGATGGTGTCAGGAGGCATAGGGGAGGGAGACGGAGATGCAAGGAGACCATTCACAGACACTGTGGGGGGCCCATTGTCCAGCATTTTGGCGCCCCACAGTTTTAACTTTTAGACCACAATCAATTCTCACACCTATGAAGGTGTGAGAAATGCTTGTGGAGTAAAGTTAAAACTGTGGGGGCGCCAAAATGCTGGACAATGGGGCCCCCACAGTGTCTGTGAATGGTCTCCTTGCAAGGGGCCACTTATGTAAATTAGAGGGGGCCTCGCACGTGCCCTTTCAGCCCAGGGCCTCGCAAATCCTAGAACCGGCCCTGAAGGCAGGTCAAGTGAAGGGGTAAGTTAATACCTGAGCCAGCTTGTAACAACCTCCACCAGAACATTATCACCCTCAGACTGACTCTTCCAGTCTGCTTTACTGGGATCATTCCAGCCTGCTAGCGCCATTCTTTACCCTCCATACAACAATTTGAGCTGAACCCTAATAGTAAAAATCCACCTTTTAGTGGGCCCTGTCATGAAGTAAATGTTCACAGGGGTGATGTGCACAGAGCTAGCTCGAGATCTGACTGTCCTCCGGAGATATCATGGCATACCCCGCTCATTCCACTTACACATCCCTTGAATGATTCATCACGGCTCACAACTAATTTGCTATTTCGATGTTGACATCCCCTTTAAGACTAAGTTTAATTAAAATCAAATGCAGGGACTGGTTTCTTCCTGTGAGGCTCAGATGCATGCAGGATTTCAAGTACGCTAAAGTAGAAGGTAAGAAAGATGGAAAATATGTTAATATCAGATTGCTTTCCTTACAGCTTCATCATACATGTAGACTAATCCGAAAAAACATCATAATGTTTGTACATTATCTGTACTTTTTCCCCTCAAAATATGCCTCGCACACAAGGTTGAGTTCAGAGGAGTGATATATGTATCCATAGTCTCCAAAGCATGAGATGTACTGATGGCGTATGAGGCATGAAGGGGCAGATTTACGTCACAAAAGTGACACAAATTGGCACAAATGATTCCTTTCCGATTTGCTTTCCAGTAACATTGCGCTGCTTTGCATTACTTAGCATCAAGGGAGCGTACCACGGTGGTCCATGGGTATTCACATGCAACCATCCAAGGTTTTGGATGCTAAACCAAATTTACAAAAAAAAGTAGATAGGGTTTAGCGTCAGAAAATTGTGCACAGTTGAGGCGCTATGAAGGAGAAATGCTTTTTTCTCCCTTATTTTCTGACTTCAAATGTGTGCTGTACTGTACAGCACCCATACAAAGTGGGAAATTGTTTAAAATCAGTCTAAACATAGCATTTTATACCTATGCTTGACTCATGAAGACACCCTTGCACTATAGCACAAAAGCGCCTCCTTGGTGCATGGTAGCTGATTTTAGTGCTGGTGCTAGGAAAGGGGAGGAGCATGCCATATTTCTGTTAGTATGGCACTCTCCTGCTCTCTTCTTCTCACGCCGCGCAGCATCTGCAGCTGCTGCACTGGGCTGCATGAGATACTGGTAAGTCTGGCCCGAAATGTGCTCTTGTGCATGCCATATGAGAAATATTTGTTATACCTAATGAGGCGTGCTAAATATCCAGAATATAGATACGCATCGCGTGTCTTGATTTTGATTTGAGCGGACTACCCGCCTTTAAAAACAAGTATGGCAGCTAGAATTTACTAGAGTAATTGGAGCAAAAATTATGTGACGTCAGTGGAGTCAAAGGGTGTGTAATGTAATCTTGCATATATTTATACAGTGTGAATACTGCCTTTATGATGATCTTGCAGCACTAACAGAGTTTGGTACCTTTCCTTCCTGTGTTTGAGCCTTTAAGTAGAGTCCAGAGTGTGATTATGTTACTTCTGTTATTCTCAATATTATATGGTTTGACTGCACTGCATATTAAGTACCTTAATTAAACAACCAGGATATGCGTACAACATCTCAAGCCCTTTCCCCTGCTATCTGCACAGCACTCCCGGCCAGGGCAGATTGCCTCTGGATGGGGTAGGCCTAATGTGAATCAGATTGAATAGTAGCACCTTTTCTGCAGCTTCTCTTGATCCTATTAGTTGGGAGATTAGCTTTACTTTAACTCTAGCAGACAAGGTTTGTTTTTTTATTCAGTGCAAGTTCATTGAGAAAAGGGTTGTCCAATTAATTTCCTCAGTTTATTTATTTATTTATTCAGTGTTTTGTATAGTGCGAACATGACCCCGTAGGTAGGGTATCAGAGAGCTTTACAGATCTTGATATGTTACCTTTTACTTTTATAGTACAAAGTTCTGTATAGCATTTAATATAAAAAAGTCCAGTATAATGTTGTCCCTGTTACTTCTTTTGAAAACTACTTTAGCACATTCTCAGAATGTAAGACTAGAGGAACTTAGACTTCCTGGGAAGCAAGAACCTATACAGAACAATAAACATCAGTCTTTAGCAGAAATCGCTTTTGCCTTTAAGCAAGAGTACTTAGGCGAGACATGTGTGAGTGCTCTGCAATGATTATGGTAGGAATTTGCTCATTAGGAACATCTTGATTTCTTTCTTGAATCTTGCGTGGTTGGGTATCCTTCTGATGTTTGGAGGTAGCGAGTTCCATATTCTTGGTGCAGCACCTGAGAACGCTCTGTTGTATGTTTTTTTTTTGGCGGAAAATCGGCGGCATCAACACTAGGTCTTTGGCGCTCTTTGTGTGCCTGCTTCCCCCGAAATCACCAATTTCTGAGCTAGATATCTTTGTGACTTGAAGTGTAGAGCCTTGTGTGTTATACATGCCAGTTTGAGCTGAATTCTGGCATCATAAGGTAGCCAGATCAGGGCTTTCAGGTGAGGAGGGATGTGGGCGGATTTTTTTGCTCCTGTTATGAGCCTTGTTGCTGCGTTGAGGCAGGTTTTTAGCGGTGCTGTTGCAATTTTGTGTAGCCCAGAAAGTGTTGTGCATCCATATTCGATCCTCAAGATTACTAGTGCCTGAACTGCCATTATGAGGTCTGCCGTTTCGATGAAAGGTTTCAATTTCTTAATATAGCTCAGGTGAAATCTTGCACTTTTGGCTAGCGTGTTGATGTGCGCTTGCATGTTTAGGCTTTGGTCTAGAATGATTGCTAGAGATTTTGTTGAATCTATGATGCTCGGGCTGCAATTGAGTGCAGTAATCATATTGGTCCATTCTTTCATATTGGGCGTGCTTTTGGAGGGGGAAATTAGGAGTAATTCTGTTTGTTTTTTTCGTTTAGTTTGAGCTGAGTGCTTGTTAGCCATTGCATCGTCGCCCTCAGAGCCGTGTTCATTGTTCTGATCACTTTCAAGGAGGAAATCCTAATGTAAATCTGTGTGTCATCAGCGTACATGTGGAAGAGGCTGTTGGCACAATGGAGTATATCCGTTAGTGGTTCCACATATAAGTTGAATAGTGACGGTGAGAGGGTTGATCCTTGTGGAACTCATATCTGAATGGGGGAGGATCTTGAAAGGTTCTTATTCACCAGAAATCTTTGTGATATGTTCCTCAAGTAGGACTTGGACCATTCTAGAACGTTCCCGGAAAAGCCCATCCTCTCCTCTATTTCAGTCGTTCTAGCAACATTTTGTGGTTAACTGTGTCGAACGCGGATGATAAATCAAGAAGGATTAACAGACATGCTTTGTTTTGGTCCAGAGCAAGTAAAGCGTCATCTACTACATGCAGAATTGCAGTTTCCATGCTGTGGTTTGGTCTAAATCCTGATTGGCAATCGTCTAGTAGTTGGAATTTAGATATGTGCTGAGTTAGTTGTTTCTGAACACATTTTTCTATCACTTTAGCTAGTAGGGGAATGTTGGGTACTGGCTGAAAGTTACTAGGTTCCGTGGGGTTCTCCTTTGGTTTTTTATGATGGGAAAGACCTGTTCCATTTTCAGACAGTCAGGGAAAGATCCCTGAGACAGGGAAGCATTGACTATCACTATCCAGCTGGGGATGATCTCCTAGTCTATGTATGGTACAAATTTTGTAGGGAGCGGATCGCTGAAGTGATTGTTGAGCTTAATGGCCGATAAGGTTTTCTGGATGTCGTTCTGGTCATATAGTTCAACAGTGGACCACTGAGCTTCATTTTTGGGTCTTGGGCCATTGGGTATTGATGACTTACTTGGTTGTGCAGCCTCCTGTGATGCTGCTGCTATCTTAAGCTTGCATTCCAAGGACGTGGCCTTGGATGTAAAGAAATTAGCAAATTCCTCACAACTTATTTGCGATTTTGCTGATTCTAGTGCGGACTTCCACGTTTTGTTTGATTGCTGTTTAACCAATTCAAAGAGTTTCCGAGGTCTGTTCTTCGCATTCTCCAATTCCATTCTGAAGAATTCTTTTTTCGATTTTCGAATAATTTTTTTGTAGGCGCTTCTGGTTTCTCTTAGCAGTTTTAGATGAGGGGATGATGGTAGCTGCCTCAATTTCCATTCTGCTAATCTCAGTTTACGTCTTTCTTCATTTAGTGTTCCGCTGAACTAGGGATTTTTATTTTTGTCAAACGTTCGTTTTAGTTTAAACGGTGCAAGGTGTCCATTATCTCTGACATCTTCGCATTGTAGTGCTCCATGAGTTCGCTGGCGTTTGTCATATTTCTGGGAGGGGGAAGATCCCACCTGCACAACGACACAAGCTTCTCATTATTCGCGTTCTTTGTGGTCCTTACCCATTGTTGAGTGGTATTTTTCTTTAGAACTTTGGGAATTTGGAAGGTTATTATGTGATGGTCTGATCAGTCACAAGGTGTGATTGAGGTTAAGATCACAGGTTTCTCTTTGGATATGATCCAGTCCAGCGTGCAGTTTTTCACAAGCTTTGGAAGCATGCATGCTTGCACTAGGTTTTGATCTGCTAGGAAGTCTTTGACGACGTTGATCTGGCTGTCATTAGGATTGTTCCAGTGTAGATTGAAGTCTCCTAGGAATATGTCATTGGAGTGTGGGGAGGCATTTGCTGAGATGATCTCCATTAAGTGTTTGATAAAAGGTTCATTCTTACCTGTTGGGTGGTAGAAAGCATGAACCTTGCATAGCTGTTCCTCTGAGTTAATTATAGAGAGTGCAAGGCATTCTCATGATTTGAGGGAGTCAGCTGGCAATGGAGTAACCAGGAGCACCGAGCGATGAATAACTGCAATACCCCCTCCTTTTTTTGGGGGCTTTTCCTGCCTCACAATAAAATAGTTTGGGGGCACCAGTAGATCCAAACATGGCATGGAAGATACAGGGAGCCATGTTTCTGTTAGGATCGTGACCTCGATCTCCTGATTTAGGATAAGGTCCGTAATGTCTGATACGTGTTTTACTGCTGAGCGGCAGTTGATTAATAGCCCTGTGATCTGTTTCTGGAAGTCCCGGATGGGGTCTTGATTCAAGGTGGTTAATCTTATTTGTTTCAGGTTGTTCGTATTTAATTTTCTGTCACTAGGCCTGACTTCTCTGAAGGAGTTGATTAGGACTGAGCTGATTACATTTACCTTGCTCTTGTTACCAAGGTTATTTGTGGTCGGAGATGGCTCGTAGGATTGCAGTAGTGATTGTGTTTCCTCGTCCAATAGGTAGCTCGGGAGTTTTTGAGGTTGATGATGTCTGTTTGATAGATACATCAGTGTTGTTTTTCAGTTGTTACGTAGTGATTTTACTGTCTCTTGCATGATTTTAAGTTTGGAGAGAGCATTTTCTGTGAGGTCCGCAATATTCTTCAGATCCCGTATACCTATGTGAATAGTTTGTAGAAGGTTGTTGGAGTTTGGCTTCTGAGTATCTAGGATCGTTGTGGGAGCTGGAGGTATGAATGATGAGCTTAGGCGACTTGACAATTGATTGTTTAGAAATTCATTCTCTAATAAAACAATGACTTTTATTTTAGTTACCACTTTGATTATGCTTCTTCTTTTTCTCCCACCTCAAGGGGAGATATGCAGACTTTTATCTAGATTAGGTGGTGGGCTGCTGCTGTCTGGTGAGTTAGATGTATGCGGATCGATTAAAGGTGGCTGTGTGGATGTTGTAGAAAATCCCCCATGTTTGGTGGCCTAGCAGGCTTATTCGATTTTCTTCCCACTATTTCTTGGTGATTGGCTCTCTGCATGTACCTTGCTGTGTTATATCGTGCAGGACTTTGCCTTTTGTTGAGGGGGGTTGTTGAAGGATTCTTCATGAACGAAGCTGCACGGCCCATTAATTCTAATGAGCGCCTGTTCTGCTCATGTTCTCATTCATGGAGAAGCCACTCTGTGATTGGTTAGTGAGCCAGGGAGCTAACTAACAGAGATGACTTGCAGCGCTGAACCATAGTTTCATAAACATGCCCCTTACAGTTTTATTTAGGGGTTACTTTTAATATTAGAAAACTCTATTTCTTGAGGCAGGCTATGAATAACAGAAAACCATTACCTAGACACACACACTTTGAGGCATTCTACAAGTGGGATAAATGGCCACAGAGAAGGAGAGAAACAAAATTACAAATAAGGTAAAAGGCTCACTCATTCTGTGGTTGGAAAGCAAAAGAGACCAACAGGAAAAATACTAGTGGAAGGATACAATGGCAGGAGTTTTCCCTGCTATAGTCAAAGAGACAGATAATAACAAGAAATGTAAGCAGAGAGAAAAGCAGAATCAAGGTTCAGTTGAAGACAATCATTTTCTGAATGATGTTTTGAATTCCAGACCTCCTCCATTAACTGGTAGGGGGTTACCAGCACTCTTGGGGGCAGATCGTACCAGCACCAGCGCTAGCACTCACTCACTTGCGGGGGTCCCGTGGACGTCGCTGCTCTCCCCCACTGCCGCTGCAGTCAGCGCAGCCGCCGAGTGGGGAGTGTGGAGGAACCACAGCATCCAGCATCCCTTGCTGGAACCGGGACGCAACCTGCTTCCACCTACTTCTGCGCCCGGAAGCGCATAAAACTAAGCTGCTCCTCCCGCGTCGCAGGGCGCGCGCGGCGGCCGATGAGCTAAGCCCTGGCAAAGGGCGGGCCGTCTGTGGCTGTCCGTGGCTAGCCGAAGCTGGGCTTGGCCACGACCATAACATCGTGACTATTGGGACCGGACTACGGACTTTGACTCTGCCCTGCGGTTAGTGACTGTAATATTTAAACCGTTTATTGTTCCTCGCTGTGAGCTCAAATTTATGATATTAGCCACAGATTAGATCATGGGCACACGTAAGGGAACAGGGGTTCAAGGGGTGGCAGGCACTATTGATGCCTTCTTCAGCAGAGCAGAATCGGCCCTGATAAAGGAGATTGAACACACCCAAAGAAGACTCTCCATTGAAATACGTAGGTCCTCCATGGGACCTAACTCATCAGGGCCTGTCCTGAATGACACCACCGATACCTTACCTGACAATCCTAATAGCCCTAGCTTAACTAAGGAACCCATAGCACCTCCGCAACCACTAGAACCATCAGTAGTGATACTAGAGATGCCACCCCCACCTTATACGGAGGACACAACTCTAATAACAACACCAGCAATATTGCCCCCACCATATGCTACGGCCAGAATCACTAGGCAATCTCAGCTAAAAACTGGGGCTGATAGTGACCCAGTACCAACTAGAAAAAGGAAAGCAGGGGGTGCCCCACTAATAACACAGCATACACGTAAAGCAGTCAAAACAAAGGTGAATGCTCCTAGTAGAAAAAACCCAACCACAGAAGTAATACCAGATATGACTCCCTGTAATCTAACTACATCAAATAATACTACTGGACCCCTTCAAGAAGCCCTCGATGACGCCATTGTATCACAAATAGAGGGGATGTTAAGTGTACTATTACAGACCTTACTAGATAAATTATTAGCTATTAACACGCGTTTGACTGCGATAGAACAACTCCTCTCACCTACTCTGATTATAAATTAAAAATCAATTAGTGGAATGACATCCCGAAATGCCCTAGAACAATGTAACCAGAATGGGGCTAATATACCCACTAAGGAAAGGAACCATCAGAATGAAATGGTGCAACAAGTCCTACACCTAAATAAAGCAACTGTCCAACAAGCAGAGGGTGAGTCATCAGGGGCCGGGACAAACCATGGAAGCACTAAAGGGATGGAGGTGCAAAAGAGGAGGATCCCTGACCCCGACTTAGGTCATAAAAGGGGACACCTCAGCTTGCCACCGGAATCAACACCATATACAGTGGTGCTTACGGATGTTCCGCCGCTTATGTCTAAATCTGAAGAGCACTGGTCGTCCCTAAAGAACAGAGCATTACACCTATTAAATGCTAGGACTGGACTAGGCAACCATCTATTCCGAGATTTTAAAATGGTGCGCAGAGTCCCTTGATAGGCACTTCAAATAAGGGCCTAAGGGGTGACTGTGTAGTACTTAATTTTTCTTCCCCCAATCTAGTCAGAACTATTTTAGAGAGCAGGAACCACAGATATGAATAGGGAAGGGGTTCTTATTCTCCCCCTGGGTTTTTTCTATCGCAGTCCCCAGTGTGAACTAAGAGATAGGCAACCAAAATATGCCCCGAAATGAGGTGAGGTACACATGTATAGGCACATTATGATGGAGGATTTTCCGCATCCTCCGGGCCGGCGGAAGCCACCGCCGGCCCGGCGGATGTGGAAAATCCTCTGCGGACCCACCAAAGACCCACCGCCACATTAGGATGGCCAGTGGGTCCTGGTTTAGGTCCGCTGCTTTTCCGCCGCGGTCGGAAAAGGCCTAATATGGTGGCGGTGTCTCTCAGACACCGCCAGCCATATTAGGATGTCTGAATTTCAATGCCTTTACACTGCGGCATGTCTGCCGTGCAAAGGCATACGGATTCTTGTTTGGGGGTCCGTTGCGGGCCCCAAGGGGAGCAGGGAGAGTGGGGGGGGTGCACATGGGGGGTACCTATGGTACCCCCCTGCATTTGCGTGCACAGAGCAGCAGGCACCCCGCTGTGCCTGCCGCTTTGTGCATGCAAATGCACAGCTTTCATTTTTAACATTGCTGCGGGTGCTGCTTGAAGCAGCACCCGCCGCAATGTTAGAAATAGAGGATGTGACCGCCAGAGTGGCGGTCACATCCTAATTGCACAGGAGGGAACTCCGCAGGCCATGCGAAGTCCCTCCTCCTCTATGGTCGCGGACGGACTCAAGTCCGTCCGCAATCATAATGACCCCATAATATCCCAATGCACAATCGGTTTGAACAAGCGCTTTCAAACCTGGATGAGCAAGATTGACTGGAAAATAATAAGGTTGGCACTAAACTTCAGGAGGCAAGCACAACAGGGGAATACCCAGTACTTATCCAAATAAAAGCAGCAAAGGGGATAGCAGTACATAACCATACTCCCTTATTTACAGTAACACAAGGGAATGAACACTCCATGCTGACAAATGCTGAGTTAGGCACAGATAAAGGTGATAGGAGAAAGTCACCTATTCTAAAACCACCTACTAGCAAATCCGACTTGACAATTCTTAGTTGGAATGTTGCCGGGTTAGAGTCAAGACTGTCAGACCCGCAGTGGTTACAGTTATTGGGTGGCAAAGATATTATCATGTTCCAGGAGACATGGGCCACAGATAATCTGTATATAGAGGGTTATCACTGTTTTAGTGTGACAGCTCCCAAGCCTGACTTTGGTCGCGCAGTAGGCGGTCTATTTATCGGGATTAAAATATCTGCTGGTGGTACCATCTGGAACTTATCAACCATGGACCCAAATGTACAGGTCCTAGTATACAGGAAACAGAGTCGGATTTATTTAATACATTTTTATAATAATGATTTTTACTCTGTCCCAAATAAGAATCTTATAGAGCTCTCTAATGTTTTATTAAACTTGAAACAAAATATAGTTACAGAGGAGGAGATAGGGATCCTCATTGGGGGGGATTTTAACGCGAAAATCCCAAAGGACCATCGGACCGAGGAAAAAACTTAATTGGATAAAGCTGAGCGAAGGGGTTTAGAACTAGATAACCTGTTAACTAAGCATATTCTTAGTAACGCATGGGAAGCAGGATATACCCCCAGTAATCACTACGTTCCTACCTTTAGAGGTAGAGACTGTTCCTCGACCATTGATTTTATTTTTATGTCCCCTCGTCTAATAGATCTTATAATAATGACTAAAGTTTTGGAAACATCATTTAGAGACCACAGCTCCCTTATAGTTGTCTTACGTTTAGGCCCCAGCCCTGCATATGTTAATTTCCATGGAGCCAGAGACATCACCCCTTCAGGAGACGGCTTACGACTGAAATGGAGGGGAGTTGATAGTGGTGCAATACTAGAAGCTGTGAAAAAGGAACATTCCCACCTGATTAATTCCTGCCTATTCCCCGATGGGAACGGTCTAAGGATAATTATGGATTTTGTTAAATTATGCTCAGTCATAAAAACCTGCCTGTCAGTTCCTTTACCTAAGATAGAGAAAGATCCAAGGTGGTTTGACTCCGCCTGCTCGGCAGCGAACAGGGCACTGCGCAGGGCTCTAACTACAGAACCTAGAGGAAAACTTATAAATCCAAAATTACTGAGCGGAAAGCCGCATTATTGGCGGAGCAGTGGGAGGCACTGGTCGGAAGTGCAACCCAGAAGAGCAGTGACCACTTCTGGTCCGCCGTTAGGGAAATGCGAGATATGGGTAAACAACTAACTACAATCAGCTGCACCATAACCAGTAGTGCCTGGGAGGCCCATTTTTCCAAAATATATGCCACCCCAATTGAGGAAACAATAAGTTTTGTCCCTGGGAAACTGTGCTGTTTGAAGATTGGTCTCCAGGAGGTAGAAGTAGCCATCAGACAGAGCCTTGGAAACAAGGCTCCTGGTCCTGATGGACTCCCAATAGATGTCATCAACTGGAGCCTGGATTTATGGGCACCGATCTTACTCAATGTCTTTAATAGTTTTCCCCTAGTGCCCATGCCCAATACTTGGTCCACTAGCACTATCCTCCCAATATTTAAAAAGCGCGATAGGTCAGATCCGATTAATTATAGACCAATCTCGCTTTTAGACAACACTTTAAAGATCCTGGGGCGAGTTTTCTATAATAGGGTGTTGGAGTGGACGGAAGACTGTGGATTGCTGGACCTCTGTCAGATTGGATTTAGAAGCAGGGTGGGCACCTTGGAGCAATGCTTAAACTTGAAACTAGTGATTGACAAGTATAACATTGCCCGATTGTCCCTGATTTATCTTGCATTCATGGATCTTTCATCCGCATTCGACCTAGTTAATAGATCTAAACTCTGGTCCATTCTCTTGGACTATGGACTAGATGAGGCCCTTGTAAACTTTTTTGCTTATCTCCACACTGACCTCAAAGCGCAAGTTAGAATTGGGATGGGTGGGGAAGTCTCTGGGGTTAGACAGGGGTGCATTCTAGCACCCCTGCTTTTTATTATTTATATTAATGGGCTAACCAATTCTCTAAAACAGGTGATTCCAGATGTCCCAATAATTAAGGGGCAACCGTTACCGGTTCTTTTATACGCAGACGATGCGGTCCTTATGGGCCGCAACCCAAATGCATTACACCTACTTGTCAAAACTTTCATACAATATATGGAGGCATTATATCAGTGTGTGAATTTTTAAAAAATCTTTTATATTGCCATGTGACCCAGGGAAACTCAATACCATATATGTGGGGACTGACAAGCTATACTCTGTGAGCACATTCCCGTACTTGGGGATGGTTTTTGTGCGAGCGTCTCGTGGAGTGGGCATTTGGCCCACGCCACGGGCAAGTTCTCAAAAGCCATCAATTCCATCTTGAGCTTATCCCGCCCAAAGAAAAAAAGCGCCACTAAAGCTATTTTAATTTTTTTTAAACTACAGTGTGTACCAGTAGCCACATACGGGGCAGAGGTGTGGGGTCTTGGAAAACCCCCTAGTATCCATCGAGAATAAAATCGCTTTTGCAGAAAGATTTTGGGTGCCCCAATCTAATAAAGTTCATTTGTCACAAGGAACTAAACTTGCCCTATATATGTGATCTTATCAGGACCAGACCAACTTTACTCTGGCTTAGGATCTGGAAGAACAATTCAGCCGACCTAACGCAGGATATTATAAATGACTATCTTGGCTGCGAAAATGGTTTAGCAATCCCCTGGCTCGCGGGAGTCTCTAAGACCCTGTGTGCCGTGGGGAGGGGCGACCTTTTTCGTGATCCATCCAGAATAGAGCCTAAAAACAAACACGAGTTAAAACATGCACTATACGCACTTTATAATTCTGAAAGAATGGAAAAGGAAATACTCAAAACATCAGTTGTGACTTATATGGGTGATGAATTGATTAGGCAACCACTTCCACTATATCTTATCCTCCCCATGACCAACTGGGAAAGATCGTTGCTGTTTCGCCTAAGGGCTGGTACTGTAAAATTGTTACTGTGTTTCCCTTTGGGTTTCTATCAGACATCACATTTTAAACCATGCCCTTGTGACGGAATAAGCACACACAATGATTAGCATTTCCTATTTTTCTGTAAATTTTATTTAAAATATATTAAATGGTTTTTATCATCATATTTTAGAAAACGAAGACCCCTTTCCTTAGGGGATTCCTATTTAATGTTGCTTTCTCTGGACACTGATGGATTTCGCACCAGCACTTTTTTGACACTGATAACCCGCGCCCGTAAAATGATGGAAAATTCGTGAAAATTAGATGTATGAGAGCTGTAACAATTCTGAATTTTGTTTACTGTAAATAGATTTGTAAAAAGATCATGGGACTGTTTTGCTGTATATTTTGCTTTTATGAATTTTATGAAATTAGAATAAAGGTCCTTTTTGAACTTTTTTGAACTGGTAGAATACAGGAACATGGAATTGGTTGTGATCCTAGTGAAGTACCAGATATGGATACATCAGGAGTTAGTATGGGTATCCATAAATCAGTACCAGCCACATCAGTGGTTGTGGGTACAATAGTGAAAGCCCAAACTGAGACTACAATGACAGCATTGCTGAGAACTAGCAGTGTTACCTAAGCTGTTCCTCAAATTCAGACTGGTTCACTTATTACTTCAGTTGTGGTCAAAGAAGGTCCTACAAGGAGAACTATTTATGGTGGTCCGTTGAAAATTGAATTTGGAAAAATGTTAAGTGGGACAGTTGATTTAAACAGATAATTAGCTTACAATATCGATGAGTACTTGATTACAGAAGCGGTCAGATGTGTGAATGAACCACACAATAAGTTGGAAGAATTGGCGGATGAATGTGAAGTTGACACCAGCAAAATGAAAAATATGAGAAACTATTAAAAAATCAATTTGACCTATGATGAAATAAAGAAATTGGGTTTAATGACTTTAAGATCTCACAATAAAGATATCAATGAGAAAACAAGAGAATAGAGTTATTTGAAGAAATACAAGGAAAGATGGAAGAGAAGGTTAGCAACTAAAAACAAAGTTACAGGGGCAGGAAATGAATTTATAGGGATCTGTCAGTGATTCAGAAGCAGGGACAGTTTTAAAATGTTCATACAGGGAAGTACATGAGGGGAATTTAGTGCATGTGCCTTGGACAAGAACTAATCTTTATGCATTCACTGCAAACTTTCAAAAATTGAGAGAAGAGCCTGGTGTTAATAGTTTGACTACAATTTAGCAAATGCTATGTACTGATTTGAAATCAATGTTAGTGCTCCTAGTGACTTCTGGTGTGAATGTAAAGTTGCTGTTGCTTGGCCAACTGAAGAAACAGCTAGTGCTGCACCTAATAAAGCTCCTTCTGATGAGGTAATAAATAAATATAGACAGTTGGTTGAAAGAAATAATGTGCCTATAAAGGATATTAATTGGGTGAAGATTGTCACAAAAGCCTAAGGAGTCAGTACAGCTTATTATAATAGGCTTATGCAGATTTTTAAGAAGCAGAGTGGAGTAGAAGATCCATAGAAAGATGGTTTTAGTAGTTCCATCTCTCCTTTTATTATGGGGTTACATACAGAACTTAGTAACCACATTCAGCAAAGCAAAATATGGTGGCAGACAAAAAATATAGATGAGATTTTAACGCTTGCCAAATACAGGATAGATTGGTTTGACGTAAATCGAAAGAAAGTCAAAGAGAAGCTGATAATTTGCCAGAAGAAGCAATTTGAGAGAAGTGCCCAGAATCAGTTGATGGGTTCAGATTTGGGTTATGTGCAAACTGGGAATGCTGGAATTAGTGGAATGCCCTCAATGCAAGGTGTGACAATGAGAAATGAATCGATGTCAATGCAGGGTTGTGGAAGACACATGGTGAATATTTCTGGAATGAATGTGAATATTGAAATATTGAAAAGGAACACTGCTTGTTATTTCTCTGGTCAAATTGGGCATGTGAAGTGGGAATATAGACAACATCAAAATAGAATTCAGAATTAATTTGTTCAATGGATGTAGAAAGGTATATCGATGGGCTCAGCCCATTCAGCTTCTATGTAGAGTTCAAATGAGCAGAAACAGTTCCTCATTAGATTGTCCACAGCCCCAGTGTTGCAGAAAAACATAAAAAATAAAATGCTGTTAAGTCTAGGGTACCAACAGAATCCATTGATTCCGAGTAATGAATTTCCTCAGTTTTCTTCAGGAAATAACTCACAAAGACCGTGCATTAGAGGAGAAGCGGACTGCCTGCTAGGAGCATTCCTGGAGGTAGACCAAAGTGACCCATGCATAGATGTTGAAATCAATGACCACACCATTTATTTTTAAATAGACAGGGGTGCTACCCCTGCTACAGTTCATTTTGTAGAAGTCCCAAATCTACCCATCTTGGGAAGAGAAGTTAAGTTGTAAGGTTCAGTAATAAATACCCTGTTAATCAGGTTACAGCAGATCGGGCCAAAGTAAAAACAAAACGATACCAGCGGGGATGAGGGACGGAGCTTTTGAGCAAATCAATCACTCACCCCCAGTCAACTGATCTGGGTTTAATCCATCCTCATTCTTTAACTCACTCCACCACCCCAGTTCAGACATGGCCATACGCAAATCAGTTTGACCCTGTGCCTCATGGGAACAGTCCAACCCGAACTGCCAAGCCATGTCTTTTCTGGACCAGAAACAAGCATCCCGGGACCGATTTCGGGTTCATAATTCTCATCAGCCAGGCTATCTTGAATCCAGTGGCAGCCTGAGCAAGGGACCCACGTCTGGGCATACCCTGCCAACTTAGGGTGAAAAAAGCAATACCAAAGGGGATGATGGACAGAGCGTTTGAGCAAATCAAAGACTCAACCCAGTCAACTGATCTGGGTTTAATCCATCATCGTTCTTTAGCTCACTCCACCACCCCAGTTCAGACATTGCCATATGCAAATCAGTCTGACCCTGTGCCTATTGGGAACAGTCCAGCCCGAACTGCCAAGCCATGTCTTCCCTGGACTGGGAACAAGCATCCTGGGACTGGTTTCAGGTTCACAACCCTCATCAGCCAGGCTATCTTGAATCCAGTGGCAGAGTGAGCAAGGGACCCACGTCTGGGCATATTCTGCAAACTTAGGGTGAACAAAGTGATACCAAAGGGGATGATGGACAGAGTGATTGAGCAAATCAAACGCTCACCCCCAGTCAACTGATCAGGATTTAATCCATCATCATTCTTTAGCTCACTCCATCACCCCAGTTCAGATATGGCCATATGCAAATCAGCCTGATCCCGTGCCTCATGGTAACAGTCCAGCCCGAACTGCCAAGCCATGTCTTCCCTGGACTGAATACAAGCATCCTGGTACCAGTTTAGGGTTCATAACCCTCATCAGCCAGGCTATCTTGAATCCAGTGGCAGAGTGAGCAAGGGACCTACATCTGGGCATACCCTGCCAACTTAGGGCAAACAAAGCAATACCAAAGGGGATGATAGACTGAGCATTTGAGCAAATCAAACACTCACCCCCAGTCAAATAATCTAGGTTTAATCCATCATCAATCTTTAGCTCACTCCATCACCCCAGTTCAGACGTGGCCATATGCAAATCAGTCTGATCCTGTGCCTCACGGGCAAAAACAACAATTGATGGACAGAATGCTGAACAATGTCATACATTCCCCCCAGTACAGAGATCTGGGCCTAAATCCATTATTTTTTTGCATTCCACACCACCCCAATTCAGACATTGCCATATGCAAATCAGCCTTGACCCTGTGCCTCATGGGAACAGTCCAGCCCGAACTGCCAAGCAAAGTCTTTCCTGGACCGGAATCAAGCCTCCTAGGACCAGTGTATGGCTATCAGCCTTCTTCAGCCAGGAAAGCTTGACTCCAGTGTTGTGGAGAGCATGGGACTCACGTCTGAGCATACCCATCCCACTCGGGGTGACAAATGCAAAAACAACAATTGATGGACATCTGGTCCTAAATCCATCTTTTTTTGCACGCCACTCCACCCCAGTTCAGACATGGCCATATGCAAATCAGCCTTGACCCTGTGCCTCATGGGAATAGTCCAACCCGAACTGCCAAGCCATGTCTTTCCTGGACCGGAATCAAGCATCCTAGGACCGGTTTCTGGCTATCAGCTGTCTTCAGCCAGGATAGCTTGACTCCAGTGGTGTGGAGAGCATGGGACTCACGTCTGAGCATACCCATCCCACTCGGGGTGACGAATGCAAAAACAACAATTGATGATCAGAATGCTGAACAATGTCATACATTCACCTCAGTACAGAGATCTGGGCCTAAATCCATCGTTTTTTTGCACTCCACACCACCCCAGTTCAGACATGGCCATATGCAAATCAGCCTTGACCCTGTGCCTCATGGGAACAGTCCAGCCCGAACTGTCAATCCATGTCTTTCCTGGATCGGAATCAAACAACCTAGGATCGGTTATTGGCTATCAGCCGTCTTCAGCCAGGATAGCTTGATTCCAGTGGTGTGGAGAGCATGGGACTCACGTCTGAGCATACCCATCCCACTCGGGGTGGCAAATTCAAAAACAACAATTGATGGACAGAATGCTGAACAATGTCATACATTCACCCCAGTACAGAGATCGTGGCCTAAAACCATGGTTTTTGTGCACTCCACACCACCCCAGTTCAGACATGGCCATATGCAAATCAGCCTTGACCCTCTGCCTCATGGGAACAGTCCAGCCATGTCTTTCCTGGACCAGAATCAAGCATCCTAGGACCGGTTTCTGGCTATCAACCGACTTCAGCCAGGATAGCCTGACTCCAGTGGTGTGGAGAGCATGGGACTCACATCTGAGCATACCCATCCCACTCGGGGTGACGTATGCAAAAACAACAATTGAAGGACAGAATGCTGAACAATGTCATACATTCACCCCAGTACAGACATCTAGCCTAAATCCATCATTTTTTTGCACTCCACACCACCCCAGTTCAGACATGGCCATATGCAAATCAGCCTTGACCCTGTGCCTCATGGGAACATTCCAGCCCAAACTGCCAAGCCATGTCTTTCCTGGACCGGAATCAAGCATCCTAGGACCGGTTTCTGGCTATCAGCCGTCTTCAGCAAGGATAGCTTGACTCCAGTGGTGTGGAGAGCATGGGACTCAGGTATGAGCATACCCATCCCACTCGGGGTGACAAATGTAACAAGCATTTGCAATGCAATAGGTCTCGCATTAGAAAAGTTTGAGCTATTGGTATTGTAAATGACACATTTTGTATTTATGTGTTGGTTTTGAAAATAGCGAAATTAATAGCTTTGTCATTTACAATGCTAATAGGTATAGCTTTCGCAAATGTGACACCTATAGCATTTGTAATACAATATGTGTTTTATTTACGTGACTTACATGTATTGATATTACAAATAAATAGCTTTTATTTATTTTTTAATAATTAATACTTAAATAAAAGTTCTTGTAATTTATAATGGCAATAGCTTAAAGTTTTGTAAATAACTTTTGTGAAGATTATGTTCAGTGTATTTTATTGTGATGAAAATCCAAGAATAGATGTGAAATAGTAACATCTTTTTTGTGACATTTATAATAAAGCTTGAAACATTGAGAGAACATATTTGAACTAGTTGTTGTTGAATGGTTGCACAGATTGATGCTGTGGTGGCGCTGAGTGATGTTGTGGTGCCCCTGAGTGATGCTGTGGTGGTGCTGAGTGATGTTGTGGTGATGTGATATATAGAGTGAGGGCGATAGATAGATAGAGAAAGGGCGATAGAGTGGGGGCAATGGATAGAGTGGGGGCGATAGATAAATAGAGTGAGGGTGATAGATAGATAGATAGATAGATAGATAGATAGATAGATAGATAGATAGATAGATAGATAGATAGATAGATAGATAGATAGATAGATAGATAGATAGATAGATAGATAGATAGATAGATAGATAGATAGATAGACAGACAGATAGATGGATAGATTGATAGAGTGAGGGTGATAGATAGAGTGAGAGCGATAGATAGATATAATTATGTGGCACTGAGTGGTATTGTGTGGAGTGTGTGTGTTGCATTCAGTAGAGTGTAATTATCGGGCGTGTAATTATGTAGCACTGAGTGGTATTTGGAGTGTATGTTGCCTTGAGTGCAGTTTAATTATGTGGCGTGTAATTATGTGGCACTGAGTTGTATTTGGAGTGTATGTTGCATTGAGTGCAGTGTAATTATGTGGCGTGTAACTATGTGGCACTGAGTGGTATTTGGAGTGTATTGTTGCATCGAGTGCAGTGTAATTATGTGGCGTGTAATTTTGTGGCACTGTGTGATATTTGATGTGTATGTTGCATTGCGTGCAGTGTAATTATGTGCCGTGTAATTATGTGGCACTGAGTGGTATTTGGAGTGTATGTTGCATTGAGTGCAGTGTAATTATGTGGCGTGTAATTATGTGGCACTGTGTGATATTTGAAGTGTATGTTGCATTGCGTGCAGTGTAATTATGTGCTGTGTAATTATGTGGCACTGAGTGGTATTTGGAGTGTATGTTGCATTGAGTGCAGTGTAATTATGTGGCGTGTAACTGTGTGGCACTGAGTGGTATTTGGAGTGTATTGTTGCATTGAGTGCAGCGTAATTATGCGGCGTGTAATTATGTGGCACTGAGTGATATTTGGCGTATATGTTGCATTGCGTGCAGTGTAATTATGTGGCGTGTAATTATGTGGCACTGAGTGGTATTTGGAGTGTATGTTGCATTGAGTGCAGTGTAATTATGTGGCGTGTAATTATGTGGCACTGAGTGGTATTTGGAGTGTATGTAGCATTGAGTGCAGTGTAATTATGTGGCGTGTAATTACGTGGCACTGAGTTGTATTTGGAGTGTATGTTGCATTGAGTGCAGTGTAATTATGTGGCGTGTAACTGTGTGGCACTGAGTGGTATGTGGAGTGTATTGTTGCATTGAGTGCAGTGTAATTATGTGGTGTGTAATTATGTGGCACTGAGTGATATTTGGAGTGTATGTTGCATTGCGTGCAGTGTAATTATGTGTCGTGTAATTATGTGGCACTGAGTGGTATTTGGAGTGTATGTTGTATTGAGTGCAGTGTAATTATGTGGCGTGTAATTATGTGGCACTGAGTGGTATTTGGAGTGTATGTTGCATTGAGTGCAGTGTAATTATGTGTTGTGTAAATATCTGCACTGAGTAGTATTTGGAGTGTATGTTGCATTGAGTGCAGTGTAATTATGTGGTGTGTAACTGTGTGGCACTGAGTGGTATGTGGAGTGTATTGTTGCATTGAGTGCAGTGTAATTATGTGGTGTGTAATTATGTGGCACTGAGTGATATTTGGAGTGTATGTTGCATTGCGTGCAGTGTAATTATGTGTCGTGTAATTTATGTGGCACTGAGTGGTATTTGGAGTGTATGTTGCATTGAGTGCAGTGTAATTATGTGGCATTGAGTGGTATTTGGAGTGTATGTTGCATTGAGAGCAGTGTAATTATGTGGCGTGTAATTATGTGGCACTGAGTGGTATTTGGAGTGTATGTTGCATTGAGTGCAGTGTAATTATATAGCATGTAATTATGTGGCACTTAGTGGTATTTGGAGTGTATGTTGCGTGAGCGCAGTAATTATGTAGCATATAACTATGTGGCACTGAGTGGTATTATGAGGAGTGTATGTTGTATTCAGTAAAGTAATTGTGTGGCGTATAATTATGTGGCACTGAGTGGTATTGTTTGGAGTGTATGTTGCATTGTAATTATGTAGCATATAATTATGTGGCATTGAGTGGTATTGTGTGGAGTGTGTGCTGCATTCAGTAGAGTGTAATTATGTGGTGTGTAATGATGTGGCATTGAGTGGTATTTGGAGTGTATGTTGCGTTGAGTGCAGTGTAATTATGTAGCATATAATTACGTGGCACTGAGTGGTATTGTGTGAGTGTATGTTGTATTCAGTAGAGTGTAATTGTCTGGCATATAATTATGTGGCACTGAGTGTGCACCTCTTGGCCTGCCCACTTGCCCAGACGTCAGTGGTGAACGGGGCTGCCCTCTAGTGTACAGTCATCGGTTCTCACCTCTGTGCCATCCTCTGGCTCCTAAAGGCTGGCTCTCAGGTGCGCTCCTTGGCCACGGTGCACCCTGGTGTCTCTGGAGGCCCAGCACGGTGGGCGAGAGGGAGAGCACCAGAATGAAGATCTGCCATACCTCGGGCTCTGTGCTGGCGCCGGGGTCCCTGCGGACCCCTCTCTCCTCGCTGGTTCCACCTGCCAGAGTCAGAAGGCTCACCATCTTGCTCTGCTTTTGCTCAGGATTGTAGGATTGTGACCCCCAAGCCCTCTCAGCTTCTTAAAGTTTGTCTCTTGGGGGAGAATGGGAGGGGAGACTCGATGGGGGGCGGGGTTGCTTCCCAGATTCTATAGATATGCTAATGTGATCATCTTCCCCAGCTGTGTCGGTGCCAAGGCGGGAAGAAGCTTGGCTGACTCCTGTGACCCCTGCCAGGAGAGCAGCTGAAATGCAGCACTTTGTTATGGAACAAGATCCCTCGGTGCACTGCCTTCCAAACAATTGATTTCTCCAGTGCTTAATTTGTAAAATATGAAGTGCGGGTGCTCAAATGTTTGTCGGAGGCCACACCCCATTTTCCTGGCTCCACCCACTCCCTTCACTAGCTTCACCCACTTCCTCTATTGGCTCCACCCACACCCTCAACTGGCACGCAAGCCATAAACCGTGAAAATGTCACACATGTCCTCAGGCCAGAACGCATGGAAATGTTACACATAAGCACCCATGCCATAAACCATGGAAATGTCACACATAAGCAAGCACCCAAGCCATAAACTGTGGAAATGTCACACTTAAGCCCTCAGGCCAGAAAGCATGGAAATGTCACACATGAGCATCCAGGCCAGAAAACATGCCATAATCAGTCACACAACAGCATCCAGGACAGGGCTAGGCCAAAAACCGTCGAAATGTCACACATAAACATCCATGATCCAGGCCATGAACCATTGAAATGTCACATATAGGCATCCAGCCGGCGTGTGTTATTAAGTTCCAGCCACAGTAAACCAGTGCTTAATTTGTAAAAACATAAGTGCCAGGACCGTTTTCGGGAGGCCATTGCAGCTTGCACCACGCATTTTCCCTCCCTAGCAGTACTGCTAATAGCAGTACCAACACAGCTAGTACACACTCACCTACAAGTGTGACAATTCAGACTATTTAAAGTCACTTAACGCTATAAAAATTGTGTGAGCAGTAGATATTATTCATATATAATGTATATTAAATTATTAATCTATTGCTGTGCTTAACTCAAAATTAGACAGACAGAGCCACCAGGTGCCAGACTTTCATAGGTACCGGAATACAGGCGTTGAGAATTAAGTACCGGTACTGAGCACTGAAATCACCAGCTGAAATTAAGCGCTGGGTGCTGCCCTTACTGCACTGCTTAATTAGTGCCAGTTGTTGCAGGTGGTGGTAACAAACCTTCGTTTTTGAAGACCTGGACTTATTGTTCAACAGCAGACTAACTGAGTCAGAGCAGGAGAGAGAAAGGTGAAAACGATTGAATGGAGGAAGAGAAGGGTAGGGAAACAGAGACACAGGGGGAAAGCCGGCTTGAAAAAGAACACACAAGAGAGAAAATCGTACAGAATGAAGAAAGAGCCGTGATGACGTTGAATCAAGACCAGAAGCCTCCGTAGGTTGCAACACTGGCATTCAGAAGTACTCCCAATGGTCTCAAAAGATAAACTTTGGCCCCCTGCATTTCTTTTTTTCACACATTAAGCCCTAACTGGCAACAAGGCCTCATCCTCACACTTTCAGTTTCCAATCACCAGCTAAGCATGGGACCAGAATACAAGAGGATTCAATAGGTCAAGGGCATCGTGCTCAATTTTTTTAAGGTCATTAATGAGACACTTCTCCTGACATATAAACGATATTTACAGTTCTTCTGAAGCGGGAAATAAATCTGGGCCTCGCAGGTCAGTCTGGCAACGAGGGCTCCTGGCTGAAAGCATTCCTAGTGGGCAACGCTTCAGTGTGTTTCTGGAATTGATCGAAGTTTGGCTGAAGCCTGTAGTTTCGGCCAACTATGGCTAGAACTGGCGATGGCTGCTGCCTTTTACCTTCTGCCTCCACACTGCCTGCCAGAGCCCCACAGTCTATCGCCTGTCAGAGCCCTTCGTGCATAGCTGCGATGGTTTTAGATTGCTAGGTGTGACTTTTCTATAATTTCTGAGCAAATATGAGTGGCATTTCAAAGACTATGGGTGACAATTTCTCGTTAGCCAAAATAAAGCAATGACGGCCAGGGAAACATATAAACATCAGAAATTGCACCCATTTGCGCAACAAGAAACTTTAGGAATCAGTTATTAGCATTACGTTAAAAGGATCATTATTATTATATGCGGCCTCCTCCTACTTGCATCACTTTTGAATTCAGCTCACAGAGGCTGCTCACTTCCACCTAGCCTTTCAGCCTCTGCTTAGATTTATTTGTACAGTGTATACAAGCCTACAGGCTACCAACACGCACTGTGGTAGCTGGTATTACAATCACAGCTTCCTTTAAAAAACTCTGGAATTTGATAATTAATCACTCAACTCCAGTTCGACTTGGCAGTGGCATCACATTGCGGCTACAGCCGCTACCTTTACATGCAGTCACAGTGTGTGTGCGTCATGTCATGTATCAATTAACTTAAGTTACCGGTTGGTTCGGGCCGGCCAGACAGGGACACGCACACACACACAGACTGACTGCAGTAGTGCACTGCACTGCCTGCTGCTGCAGCCTTACTTAGGCTAACTAATTGGGCCTGCTGCTGCCGCCCACACTTTGCAGAGGCCCTGCCTCACCTGGTGGCTGGTGCCTGCCATGCGGTTACTGGTGTAAACCTTTGATACATCTGGCCCGAAATCTGCACTGGTATGATTGCAGTCTGTGCTGGGAGAGATGGGTCGCCGTTGTAGAGTTCTGGCTGCCATTAATGCAGCAGGTGCAGTGACACCGGGACACGGAGTGCGCGAAGGACCAACTGCAGCCAAATTGCGGTTGTTGCTTACTGCCAATTCTGACAGGGGGCGGGTGCATGCTCCATATTTGAACTCTAGCTATTGGTACCTTCGTGAGGCCACTGCACAGAGACAAACCACTGTGAATGAAGATGAGTGAACACACGACCCATCAAGTTGCCACGATCCACACCACGTGCTTCCCAGTACTGATTTGAACAACTTTCTCCTCTACCTGTTTCCCACACAGCCTCATGGGACGCTCTGAGCCGCGCAGAGTCTGTCTGCACAGAGTGGGCACGCGGCAGTGTTATTGTTCAGGTAGCTGCCACTTGGCACTGTAGAACGGTTCATACAGCGAGCTTGTGAATGACACCCTGGCATCTGTGCGATGTGTGATCGTGGGGGCTTTGCCTCAGGGCCACAGACGTTTTTCTTCTGACTTTCCGGAGAAGGTACCTGGTGAAGTTGATATACTGTTGACTCCATAATCAACAGAACCCGTTTAATCCTTGGCTCCCAGCGCCCTCCCAGCATGGCAACAGTTTAATCCCAAACATATCATTGCCTGTCTCGCTCAACCCCCTTCTTGCAAAGGTTAGCAGTACTTCAAAACAGGCTAGCTGCGTCAATGACGGAAGGGTGTGGCTTGGGATACCCATTTCAATTTTATAAGAAAATATATGTGCTTTTAGAGTTGTGTGTATTGCTGAAGCAGAGGGTCCTGATTGGTGCCTTTCTTATGGTGATAAACCTGTATATGGTGTTACACCCAGATCCCAGTGTGGAACTATAGAACAACAATGCCCGGTTGAAGTCCGTTTGCCACCAGGCTCTCTTACCCCCCCCCCCCCTCCCATCCCAAATAACAGATGCGCATCATATTTCAACACAGAGAGGGGTTGCGGCGGCACTGGCCGGAGTCAGACCGGCCAGTACAAGTAGTAGAGTACTCACTCACTCACTGCTGGTGGTGCACGGCTACACTAGCCGCGCCGGACTACTCCTCAGGCTCAACAGCAAGTCGCCAATGAAGCATGTGATGTTGCACTTGCAGCTAAACAACACGGTCTGTCCTGCCTGGCTGCTTCTTGCTGCTGGCTTACTTTCGGTTTCACTCTAACACTGACTTACTTTCACTTAGCAACGCTGGTGAACGGTTCTTTGAATCTTGAACCGAATGGCCATGTTCTGTTTGGAAGTTCCTGACTCGGAGGTGAGAGGCGGCCGGGTATGAGGTGTGCACTGTGCTGTCTGCTGTGTGCCAAAGCAGCGAAAGCGTGCAATCCGCGCATTGAAATCATTCTAAAAAAACTGCACACCTCTTGGCGCGCAGAGCCCCAACATACACAGAAGACCAAAGCCCTGCCCAATAATCAGTGTCCCGCCCACTGGGCCGGCAACACTGAGCCGCTGCAGTGCATGATTCAACAGAGTAGTAATAACTACTAGTGTGACGTGTGGTGTATGACTGAGTCGTGAAGCGAGGCAAGTGAAGTCAACAAGTACTTCAACACGTTACAAAAGCTATGCCAGTACTCTAACAGCAGCACTTACGTGGTAGAGCAGCAGTGGGCAGCAGTGACACTGACTGAGCCACTAATTACCATAAAATCAATTACGTACAGGATTTCTCTAAGCGAGAGCCTACCTTGCTGTACTGTGGACGGGAGACGCTGTGCCCGCCTCCCTGCTCGGGCCGTGCTGACATTGGCGGCCGCCGAGGCAGGAAGACAGGCAAACACGGAGGAGACGTGGGCGGGGCCTGATCGAGGTTTCCGCTTCCCCCTGCCTGGGGGAAAATAGCTGTCGTTGCCGGTCTCCCATGTGGTGGAGGGAGACCGGAGTTGCTGCAGAAAGCCCCGGGTCCCAGGAGGGGGCCCGGGTGAAGGGGAAGCCAGTGGAGCTGCGCGGGGCTCCTGTATGATGGAGCGAGCCCCGCGCTACATGAGGAGATGCCACCGCAGGAGCCCCTAAGAACGGGAGCTCCAGAGCAGACCGGCAGCCTACCGGTAAGTGGGGCCGGTGTTGTGGTAGCAGAGGGGGGCGTTGGGGCACATTGTCGGTGGCCGCGCCCCCCCCGTATGCTTTCCCTCCCTGCGGGTGCCCGTGTTTAAGACAGTGTGCACGGGGCAGTGCTGGATGTGCGCGTTCGCGCACCCAAATCCACACAAAAAGCTCGTAACACCTTCCTGTCCCTAATTCCCCCGAGACGTGCAGCTATACGTCTCTAGCTGGACGCATCCTTCGGATACTAACTTCAGCGAGACCTAAAAACAGCAATTGATGGACAGAATGCTGAACAATGTCATACATTCACCCCAGTACAGAGATATGGGCCTAAATCCATTGTTTTTTTGCACTCCACACCACCCCAGTTCAGACATGGCCATATGCAAATCAGCCTTGACCCTGTGCCTCATGGGAACAGTCAAGCCCTAACTGCCATGCCATGTCTTCCATGGACCGGAAACAAGCATCCTGGGACCAGTTTCGGGTTCACAACCCTCATCAGCCAGGCTATCTTGAATCCAGTGGCAGAGTGAGCAAGGGACCCACGTCTGGGCATACCCTGCCAACTTAGGGTGAAGAAAGCGATGCCAATGGGGATGATGGACGGAGCAGTTGAGCAAATCAAACACTCATCCACAGTCAACTGATCTGTGTTTAATCCATCATCATTCTTTAGCTCACTCCACCACCCCAGTTCAGACATGGCCATATGCAAATCAGTCTGACCCTCTGCCTCACGGGAACAGTCCAGCCCGAACTGCCAAGCCATGTCTTCCCTGGACCTGATACAAGCATCCTGGGACCGGTTTAGGGTTCATAACGCTCATCAGCCAGGCTATCCTGAATCCAGTGGCAGAGTGAGCAAGGAACCACGTCGCTCTAAGTTTGTAGGGTATGCCCAGACGTGGGTCCCTTGCTCACTTTGCCACTGGATTCAAGATAGCCTGGCTGATGAGGGTTATGAACCTGAAACCGGTCCCAGGATTCTTGTTTCCGGTCCAGGGAAGACATGGCTTGGCAGTTCGGGTTGGACTGTTCCCATGAGGTACACGGTTAGACTGATTTGCATATGGCCATGTCTGAACTGGGGGGGTGGAGTGAACTAAAGAACGATGATGGATTAAACACATTCAATATGCAATAAATGTGAATTAAAAAAAAAACCTTGACTTTGGGGTTGAGCCAGAAACGTTAAGAGGGCTTTCCTGTTTTGCTAAGGCATGCTTACCATTTCGCGTATGCTTTGGCTGACCATTGCACTTGGAATATGTCTGAATTCTTACATACTCTGTATAACTTTGCCTTTGACAGCCTTCATGGCACTGACTCTGTTTCACTCATTTTGTAATAAAAATCCTTTAACGTTTCATTGATCCTGGTTTCAGTTATTGAGTGGGCACAAACTATTTTTAAATTAGAACTAGTTAATGAAATTGTATTTTATTGATTCAGAGGCTTTGGGAGATGCCTTATTGCAGGGACACATTGCCTCTTGAAATTGAAGTTTAACACTGTCCCTGATCTAGTCTAATGTAGAAGATCTGAGCAACATTTTGGGGTGTGTTGAAATTAGGGTACAGTGTTTTGCTCCCACACTGTTGACGTGCTTCAGGGCCTCTGTTGTCGTCTTTAATAGTCGGTATCGCTCATGTCCCTATGATTCATGCCAGCTGTGGTCTTATCCTATGGCCATTGGGATTGTACTGACTTCTTTCAGAACAATTTTTTCATGAACCAAGAATATATATATGTCTTATCTTGCCAAGTAAATTTCAGCCTTGCAGGTTAGAATAGTGTTGTCATTAGGTTATCTTAGTGAGTAATCAATAGAGTAGGGAGGAGGAATAAGTGTCCACTTGCTTCCCCTAGGTAAGTATGAAGGTTATCAGGTGTGGAGTGGACACTTGTAACAAATCTCAACTTTTGGATAGATTTATGGTATTCTCAAAAACACAATGTTGTCGTTGGAATAGCGGTATATATCTTTCATCCGCCCCTACATTGTAGTTGTGGCAGTTATCATTGAATACCATAAGACGTGCTAGGTGCCCACCTCATCCAGAGGTTCCTCTGGTTTCGATTTGCAGTGTCCAGAGATCAAAAAAATTGAGGTAAAAGATAAGATTATAGGGACCCCAAAAGAAAAAATAGATTCAAAAAATTAGATTTAAAAATTAGGTCTACACCCAAAGTTTTATTAGTGGTGTGGATCTAAAGGATTAAATATATTGATACTTATGCTAGATCAAGTGACTGGATCTAGAAGTATGGCTTTTTAAAAAAGGATGGTGTTGACATGTTTCAGCCCCCTATGGCTCAACGGAGTCTGCAGGGCTTTGTTACAAGTGTCCACTCCACACCTGATAACCATTAGGTTATCTTAAGCAGCGTGTTTTGGTTATTGTTATAATATTAAAACTATGAATTTTTTAGCATACTTTCCACAATCACACACCAAAAGGGATGTGATGATGCTTGCAATAAGTCTACCATTGGCAATCGCTCAAGGTAGCACTCCAACCCATCCTTCTTTTGCCCACCATGCAACCTCACATTAGACCCAGACATATTCAAATCAGCCTTGACCCTGCTCTAATAAGAATAGCCCAGCCCTAACTGCCAAGTCAGGTCCTCTCAGCAGCGGAACACAAGCAACCCAAGACTCGTTTTGCCATCACTGGGACTCTTCAGCCAGGTGTAGCTCGGTTCATGTGGCACAGTGAGGAAGAGACCCACATCTTGACATACCCGTGGCATCATAGAGAATTACATCAAACACACAAAAGGTGATGGGAGCATTCTTGCAATAGGTCTACTCACTGGCAATTGCTTGGGGTCGCAGTCCAACCCATCATTCTTTTGCCCACTATGTCACCTCAGAGGAGAGCCAGTGACTAGACTTATTGCAATCAATCAAATTGTACTTGTAGAGCATGGCTCATCACCCTAAAGGGTATCCAGATGCTGTGCTGAATTTATCAATTTAAAAGCCAAGTCTTGAGCCCATTCCTGAAGTGGGTCAGCAAGGGTGCGTTGCAAAGGTGTAGAGGGAGGCTGTTCAAGACTTTGGCAGTGAGGTGGGAGAAGGAGCATCCTCTTGAGCAGCAGTAGCAGATGCATGGTATCTGTGTGAAAGTAAAATGTGCAGAGTGAATATTCCTGGGAGGTTGGTGGAAATGCAGGCGGTCGCTCAAGTGGGCAGATTCTTGATCATGAAGGACTTTGCAGGTGTGGGGCAGAAGCTTGAATTGGCATTCCTTCTGGACAGGGAGTCAGTGGAGGTCCTTTAGGTGCTGGGTGATGTGGGTCCACATGGGCAGATTGAGGATGTCTGGCAGCTGTGTTCTGGATCATCTGGAGTCTTTGTATGAGTTGAGTGGTGGTGACTGCATAGAGTGCGTTGACATAGTCCACTTGGCTGGTGACGAGGGCAGGCATCACTGTTTTCCTGGTGCTGGTGGGGAGCCACTTCAAAACCTTGTGGAAAATGTGTAACGTTTGAAAGCAAGCTGAGGAAACAGTGTTTCATGGAGAGTTTGCTGTCCAGGATGATGAAGAGGTTGCAGGCATGATCTTTTGGGGATGGGATCGGGCTCTGCCGGCCTCCATGAGTCATTCCAGAGGGCAGTGTGTCTGATGAAGATCAGATTTTTTGTTTTGTCTGTGGTGAGCTTCAGGCAGTTGTCCTTCATGTAAGAAGAGACGTTCTTCATACAGTAGTGGAAGCTTCCTCCTATCACCTTTTGTGTGTTTGATGTAATGCCCTAAGTGGCCAAGAGCATGCCCAGATGTGGGCATCTTGCACACTCTACCACTATACCACTTGAACTGGAGCCAAGCTACAATGCTCACCTCTGTGTCCTTGGTAGAATTGAAATTTGTTGTTGATGTATGTTCAAAATAAGTTTGATTTTATAGCAGGGCCAGAGGTTTCAAATTATGCAAATTCAAAGCTTATCAACATTCCTGTGCAACAGATTATGAACTAGTTTGCAATACAACTCCTTAAACATTGAGTCTGATGACCAATCTGCCATGCCAAAGATGTTCTCCAATCGAGCTCCAATACCTCGACATTTTTAAGCCATAGCTCATCTGACAGAGTGGGAACCAAACATGGAAGTGTCAATGTCTGCTTCAGGCAAGATCCATTTGATTCAATGAGCTAGAGTTGCCTCAGACAATGGACAACATATTGTTTCTAGACTCCTGGAAAAGTTAGAAAAGAGTCGTAACTGGACACCAATTTCATTCTTTTGCATGTTACAAATGAAACTCCTACCCAGAGTACAGGGCCTACCTGTCCAGTCTAGTACACAAACATATGATACTCATTTATAAGAGACCAAACAGAGAAACAAAAAAAAGTTGTGAAAGTTGTTTGTAGAAGCAAGTCTGTTACCAAATTACACTGAAATAATTTCAATACAGGCACACATGAAGATAGGAAACTTGACGCATACGTTATACCTGTTGAATGCAATCCAAACATTACTCTTTGAATTAGCATGACCACCTGTTACAGGATGATTTGTATCTCTTGTGAGTTGCATTGGATGATGAGCTCAAAAGCATGTGCCAGCTTCTCTGGAAAGTCTCCAGCTACTAATCTCAGTTGGTGATGAGTAACCAGTGAAATAAATTGGCCCAGAGGGTTCAGGAGTAGATTTGCTAAATAGGGAAATATGAAGTGTGGATGGCATGATACTTCCAGGAGAAATGGGAGCCAGCTCTGAGTTCTCCACAATGGTGATATCAAAACGATTTTTCCTCACTATGAGACCTGCTCTTAGGATCAGGAAAAGGGGAGAGAAGGCATAGTTCAATTCATTCCAATTCAGGAAAAATGCATCCATTGTTATGACCAAATGATCAAGTCTCCAGCTGTAGAACAATGGTCTTTCTAGAAGGAAGTATGTTCTTATGACATTTGCTTCATTTGGCCAATATCCTGGAAAATCAAGATGAGCTGTGTTTCCATTTGCTGGGTCCGTGAAGAGGTTGGTGTTCTTGTCTATCACAGAAGACTGTTTGCCTTGGGAGATGCTTGACTGTTCCCTAACTAATGTGACTCAGGCAGTAACACCAGAAGTCTTTGGCAATCTCTGCAAGAAGACAAGGCATTTTTTCTCCAAGGATATTTACTGCTACGATATTGTCAATTTTTTAAATAATAAAAAAAGCTGGTCCCCTGAGGCATAAACAAGTGGATTGTGAAAGGATCCTGCTAAAAGTTTAAGGCAGTTAATGTGAAGGACAACTCACATTGGACTCATCACCATGTCCAAGGCTGAAAATGGCCCTCCCATTCGAAGCATCCATGTGATTGAGCCACTGATTTAATTCCAAGAACCCTCACCTTTTTGCTTATCAGAAATACATCAATCAGGAAACCCCGAGGGTGTGGATGACAAGGAGATATGGCTCACATTTGGAGTGGAATCGAGATCTTTTGATTTATGAGATGTTCCCTCTTTATTGGAAAAATTATCTGTCTTGGGGTGATGTTTGAATGGGGGTTGCATAAAATTCTGGATGGGGCCTTTGGGCCATTTTAAGAAGCCACCTATCCTGTACGATATGTCTCCAAATTTGAACAAAGTTGCGGATTCTCTCTCCCAATTCTCAATGGAAAGAAGGGGGATGAGTTACCTTGAAAGGTAGCATCTGAAGATGTGCTGCAGAAGTCTCTACATTGACAGTGGCCTCAATAGCCCCTGTATCTTGAATGACAGTGGATCTTGAAGGGCAGTTGCTCTTGAAGGGCAGTGACTCTTGAAGGCTCTTAGATCAGCACAGTGAAATACTTCTGTATAATGAAGCCTGATAGAAAAAGTGGCTCTAGGAGTGACTCCTGCCTCTACCAGCCATAGAGAAAAGATAGGACTGGAAATATTTATACATTGCCCGTTGGGCTTTGTCTAGGAAAGTTAAATTAATTTGCGAAGTAAGCTCTCTTCTTAATAAAAGGATTGCCAATCAAAAGACTTGTATGTTGGTCATCATATCACATAGCATAGGATCAAGTTTTAACAGAAGGAGCAGAGTCGTTCTGAAGGCAGGGCGCAATCTGCATTGCCAAAGACCCAAATGGCACATAGAGCCCAACCTGACAGCACATCTGCGTCAACTGCACTATTTTGATCCTTTGCAGAAAAAGCTCAATCCAATCTTTCAGCAAAGGACCTGTCAAATCCAAATGCCTATAGAGAGCAAGGGAACTCTGTCCAAATTCTTTTTCAGTCCTCTTTGGTTAAAGGTATGTGTAATCTATTTTGTAGGTATGCTGTCTTCTTCAGGGCCGGAGTCCACTCCAAAGAACAAGAATGTATTGTATCTTCGGGGTCAACGGTGCCCTGTAAAATGTGTGGGAGAGATTGGGAATCAGATGTACCTTCTCCTGCATCAGTATCTTCATGCGTTCTCCTCTTGGGCACTGGAAGACAAGAACATATATTCTCATCTTCTGAGGCATCGGTATCGAACTTTATCTCGAAATATGTCAGGAAGAAAGGTCACACTCTCTACTATGTCCTCCTCATCCCCCTCAACTAGTTCATGGACCAAGGAATCCAAATATATGCTTTCTTTAGGTTTTCCAAAGTGTCTAGCTTTGCCCAAGAATATTTTACTCTTTTAAGGAACTGTGTCTACAATTGTGTCTACAAGTCCAGAAGTCAAAGGAGTAAGGGTTCCTACCAAAATGTTTGTTAGTTGTTGGGTCGTTGCACCTAAAGAGGTGGTGATAGTTTTCTGAACATATATCTGCAGGAGTTGATGCAGAGTCACGTGGTCTGAGTCAAAGACAAAGTCTGGGGCAGTATCTGCTACAAATCAGCTGGTATGTTTGGAGGGTTGCTTTATGACATGACATTCATCACTAATTCTGGCAGAAGCAATTTAAGTGCCCAGGAATATGCTCAGCCTTACTGATCTATAGGGTATTGCTTACTTCTGCCACAGAGGTCATTGCATAGATATGGGGGATACATTAGTAAAGGACAACTTGCTACAGCCCTTGGGAAGATCAGGGCATCTCTAGAATTGATTAAAATTTCAGGCCCATGGAAAGTGTGTTAATAAAAAGGCACAGAGAGGGTAACATTTGTTTTATTGGCATGTTAATTAGTGAATGTGCCACCTCCAAGTCTAGCGGCAGGCCCAGCAGAGCAGGCTTAAGGGGTGCTTTAACCAAATAAACGCTCTTTTAGGACGCCAGCCAGAACTGTGCTATAGGTAGGCCTGGGCAGTGAACTATGCTCTGTTCACTGAGTTTTCAGAGTAGGGTAGAAAACCTACTGAGCTGCAAGAAAAGAAGCAGCGGCCCTTTCTCATGGTGCTGTTCGATCTGATTTTACAGCGCGGGACAAACATTCGACACTGAAAATCAATGTGAACAGCATAACCAAATGCACTCCGCCCCTTGCAGTACACCATGTAGCGCAGCTGAGGTTTTTGGTCACTTTGCCTAGTTCAGCATAGCAGAACTCCATGAACTCCGGCCAGGCCTAGCTATAGGTGGGACAAGGTAGCCTCGTCTCTCAGATAGACGACACGCTCTCGAGGAAGATAGATGAGAGCAGTGTCAGAGGTACGAAATGGACTTGCAAGTGCGAAATGAAAACGGAAAGGCTCTTCGTGAACCAAAGCTACTGCAGAACAAAGCAGATACTCTGTGACTGGGACTGAAGGCTAGATGTAGGTAATTCCCATTTACAGACTCTTAAATACCGAATTTTACCGAATCGGTAAATATACCAATTCTGTATTTTTCAGCCCCCTACATCTGAAAACCCTAATACCGGTCAGAAACGGACGAAATTGGCCGTTTCCGACCGGTATTAGGGCTCCTACATCTGGCCCCTAATCTCTACAACATAGCGTTTAAATGACGGTGACGCAGAAGGGACGTGAGAGAGCCTCAAAAGCGTTCTAGGCGAGAATCTCTACCAGCAAGGAACCAAAAAACAAAAGAACCAAAGACAAGAGGGTCCACGCAGGAAAAGTAGACTGCAAAGTACGTGATTAAGTAAAATACAATCAAATACTAAATTATGATAATACAATAGATTCAAAGGTGACAACAATACTTATGGTGGCCACCCAGCAGCAAAGAAGAGGACTAATTACATTACGTGTATATGGCTCAGCATTGTGATTGGTGGATGGTTCATTCTGTTACATGGACATGTACGTTTGTCTTTGAGGATTTTGGCTCTTTATTCATTGCTTTACTGCACCCTTATCTCTATCGTTGTGTTACATGGCTGCAATTGTAAATAAGGCAGAGAAGATAATGCATAATCTGAAGTCTCCAGTCCTACCAGAGAGTTCTAAATCCAAAAATACCTGATGCCTTCGGTTATTCTGTACCCTATGATGTTGTTCCTATGCAAAATGCTTTATGTGGGTTGGAATATTTGTAAAAAAAAATAATTGTCATGTTTTCCCTACTAGAAAATCAATCAATTTAACAGTACCTTTTGTTTTTTACTATTTAAGTGCCTTATTTTGGATTTCGACCGTTTCAGGTTTCTCCATTGTGAAGCTTTCTGACACCCTGAGAATTGTCCGTATTTCATAAAACAGCTCTCCAATAAGTGAATGCGGATAACTCTCTGGAACTTGAAGGAGACAGATTAGAATACAAGGAGGGAGAATCTACACATTCATTCTTCCAAGGTCGGTGAGCACAATTGTACAAGATAATAATGGACTTTGTTAGCAGTTCTGTGCGTCTTTGGTGAGCTAGAGCTTCAAAGCATGTTTTAAGTATTCTTGTATTCTAGGTCCAAGCATGTAATGGTTCTCGGGGCTTTTACGGAAACCTTAATTCTTTGAGCCTATCCTGCCCAGAAGAATTGCAACCTCCCCTCTGCCCTTTGCACCCGAGGGTCTATGAGGGTCTTGATGCTTAAGATGAGGGCGAGAGGAGAGAGCTGCTAATTAAAAAAAAAAAAGCTAACAAGATTGCTTGATCCTGAAAGCTTTCTGAAAGCCATTACACCTTTGAACTGCTAATAAGAAAATTGCAGCAAGTGCTCTCCTGCTGCAGCCTGCCTCCCTCCATCCGCCGGCCAGGAGCACTCCTCGAAGGTGAGAAAAGAGCTTTTCTGCAACAAAGCTAACGTGGCGGGCTGGCGCGAAAAGATTATTCTTTTCCAATCAGGGAAGCTTACTTCGAAGCCTTTCTAAAAAAAAAAAAACCTCAGCTCTTCGAAAAAAATTATCTTTTTTGAGGGCCTGCATTTACCCACTGGTGGAACTCACACGCACAGGTGAAATCTGTCTCCATCAAGGAGTCAGGAATAGGATGGGGCGAGAGAGGGCTTTCAATAATTATCACATGTTGGGAGTTAGCTGCAGGGTTCCTGTTCTCGGGCATATTTTATTTTGTTTTGTGTTACATTAAGAGTCTTGGATGTGCGTCCAGAAGTCCCAGAGGAATCGGAAGTATCTCAAGCCGCCTATTCCCAGTGGAGGCTGGGAAATGCTGCACGCGGCTCAAGGCTTTGTCTTTAATACCAGGGGCAGTTGATGTCAGGCAGACAGCACTGAAACTCTTTCTGTTCTGGAAGAGATTCACTTTTCAGCAAGACTTTCCGACAAGACAGTAACATTCTTGCACGGCCAATCAGGGCCGGCTTTATAGCGCTGGGGGCGTCTGGCCCGACGGTCTTTTTCGCCCCTCTCCCCTCATGTCCTTCTTCACCAGAAATTCCCGTACTGCCACTTTCCAAGAGTGCCCATCAGCTCTCCATTGCCCCTCTCTGACGTACGTTTAATTTTTTTAAGGGCGGATGCTCTGCTCATAGTTCTCTCACCCTCAGTCTTGTGATCTGCATGGCACATGCTCTTTGCAGCAGGCACATTATCCCTCTGCGCTACTTTAGGATGAGTAAAACCTGCACCAGACAAAATTCGGACTCTCACCAGCAGTAAAATTCATCACAAGAGTTATCTTGACATTTTTATTGTTGCCTGGCAACTGCTGAACACACAAGGAAGTTCATATGCATTTAAACCCATGAGTTATTTTTAAATACAGTGCCCCCACCAAAGTCATCGCCAGGTGCGGCTGCACCGGCCACACCGCCCGCAAGGCGGCCCTGCGGCCAATAGGGACAAAACATTTTTACAGGAATGATCCAACATTTCAATGTTAACAGGCGTGCTATCAGCATTTCACTCTCTACAGGAGTAATACTCGCATTTCAGGATTTACAGGAGTGCTATCTGCATTTCATCGTTTACAGGAGTGATACCGGCATTTCAACGTTTACAGGAGTGATACAGGCATTTTAAGATTTGCAAGAGTGCTATTGGCAGTTCATTGTTTACAGGAGTGATACCAGGATTCAAGATTTACAGGAGTGTTATTGGCATTTCATTGTTTACAGGGGTGATACAGGAATTTCAAGATTTAATGGCGTGTTATTGGCATTTCATTGTTTACAGGGGTGAAACAGGAATTTCAAGATTTAATGGCGTGTTATTGGCATTTCATCGTTTACAGGAGTGATACCAGCATTTCAATACATTTACAGGAGTTCTATTGGCATTTCATCGTTTACAGGAGTGATACCAGCATTTCAATACATTTACAGGAGTTCTATTGGCATTTCATCGTTTACAGGAGTGATACCGGCATTTCAAGATTTACAGGGGTGCTATTGGCATTTCATTGTTTACAGGAGTGATACCGGCATTTCAAGATTTACAGGCGTGCTATTGGAATTTCGGTGTTTACAGGAGTGATACCGGCATTTCAAGATTTACAGGAGTGCTATTGGCATTTCATCGTTTTCAGGAGTGATACCGGCATTTCAAGATTTACAGGAGTGTTATTGGAATTTCATTGTTTACAGGAGTGATACCGGCATTTCAAGATTTACAGGCGTGCTATTGGAATTTAATCATTTACAGTAGTGATACCGGTATTTCAAGATTTACAGGAGTGCTATTGGCAAAGTATCGTTCACAGGAGTGATACCGGCATTTCAAGATTTACAGGAATGATATTGGCATTTTAATGATTATAGGAGTGATACTGGTAATTTCAAGATTTACAGGAATGATATCGGCATTTCACTGTTCCGTAATGAACCATCCACATGCTGTTTAAGTTGAGATTCTCCTCTAACCATCCTTTCCCAGGACCCTCATAACCACAACCCACATTCTATTACCTACATTCCATAGCTTACCTCATTACAACACATCTTACCCTTTTACAAAAGCATGAATAATATGCAGCCGTTGAATACCATAGTTTCAGCAAAATCAAAACATTAAATACTTTGAATACATTTCCTGATGCCTAATACCCTCAATGTTTTGTTCATACATTTATTTGAAACTATATTACATATCGCCATTATATGCAAATAATATCCTCCTACGTTTTTTGGTTTGCAAATTGTTATTTTACACCTTCTATCTTGTATCTTTGTTTCAGTATTATCGTGCTGGCATCTGTCATTGACCACAACACCCTCCTGGTTATCAGATCTTAACTTTTTAGAACCAATATCCCTTTCCACCATATCCTTACATATTATGAAATTGTCAAGCCTATCATACTTATGTCTACTGACCTTACATTCTTTGCTGCCGCCAGTTTCATTGCTTGTATACTTGCATTTAGCCAATCTGCTTAAATGCCAAACTTTACCGTCATTAAGTTATGCAGAATTACTGAACAAGTTGACAACTCTTATGGGTTCTGACAATCTATTCTCCTTTCTGAACCTTCTTTTCCTTCTCTACTTTTAACCAGTCACCAATTCCAACTGGAACTAATTTCATGGTATACAGTCATAATATCGAATAAAAACTATCGACTGGCCAAAATATCGAGTTAAAAATATAGAATGGACACAATATCGAATGGACAGAATATAGACTACAAAAAAATTGAATAGAATAGCAAAATATCGAATAGAATAGCATTAATACCGAATCCAAAATATAGAATGGACAAAATATCGAATGGACAGAATATAGACAATAAAAATATCGAATTTGAGGTAAGTAAGTTAATATGAAGTTTTGAAAGTGTTTTTTATGTTACTATATCTGGGAAAAGAGTATATTTAATTTATAATTCAGCACAGCAATATACGGAGCAGGTATCTGGGGAATCGAAAAGTGCAGTCAGATACAAAAGGTTGAGAATGCGTTCTTAAGATTCATCCTGGCCACCCCTGCAAGCTCCCCAGTATTCAATTGTCACGCTGAGCTGGGGATTCGATATATTATTGACCTGATCAGTATGCAACCTGTTTTGCTCTGGCACCGAATCTGGACTACCCCCGAGCTCGCGCTAAATAGAGATATTATTAAAGACTGTATGAGCTTGGATAAGGCCAACAAGATACCCTGGCTGATGTATATTTTTAAATTTACCAGGGATCTAGGAAGACCAGAGTTCTACTAACAACCTGATTCATTACTTAAGATCTCTAGAAAAGCTCTGAAACAGCTGTGCTGGTACCATGTCGAATCCCTGAGACTAGGTGTGGAAATGAATAAAAAGCTAGTAATGCAGCACCAACTCACCATAGTCACATATAGCATTCAGCCCTATTTAATATGGTGCTTGGAGGCATTTGATCGATATCTGCTGACAGGTTCGATATATTTTTTCGTTTAATTTCTTTCCCGAAAATAAATGACTGGGGAAGAAATCAGTGTAAATGCCCATGAGACAATGTATCTACCCAATCCACGCTACATGCTATATGCTTCTGTAAACTCTATATATTGGAAAGGTCCAGATGGATCAAACCATTTTTAACAAAATATGGTACCTGGAGGCAATGCCGCCCAGCTTTGCTATTCCTGTTATCGTTGAATGATGTGACTTGTGTAGCTGTCAAGCTGGGTTTTTTAAAAAGTATTTTAAAGAAACGGAAAAGCTTAACTCTATGCTAAAATGTATGCATTTTAATATATACTGTGATTGTAATGAATATGTTGCTTTTATGATTTTATGTGTTTTAAAGTCGAATAAAGCTTTTTCAATTCAATTCAATTTATAATTCATTTTAATTAATTAATTTAATTGTATTTAATTTCTGCTTAATATAATTCTGTAGCGGGTTGTGGGTTTATAGGGGAATAGGGTGGGAAGTAATTTAAATATAATTAATTAAATATGTTAATTTATTTATTGGTATTTATGTTGAATTAATTGGTAATTAATTATTATTTGGTAATTAATTAAAATATAATTGGTAATTAATTTTAATTAATTGATAATTATGTTAATTAAATTAATGTAATTTCTGCAGTGGGTTGTGGGTTTATAGGGGTATAGGATGGGAAGTAATTTAAATATAATTAATTAAATATGTTAATTTACTAATTGGTATTTATTTTGAATTAATTGATAATTAATTATTAATTGGTAATTAATTAAAATATAATTGGTCAATAGTTTTAATTAATTGATTATTTGATAATAATGTTAGTTTTATTAATTTCTTTTCAGTAGTGGGTTGTGCGTTTATAGGGGAATAATGTGGGAAGTAATTGAATTATAACTAATTCAATTTTTAAATTTATTTATTGCTTATTTTTTTGTAATATTTAATTTTTTATTATTTGTTAAATAATTTAGTGTTAATTTGTAAATAATTTGTATTAGTAGGTATTTTTTTTATAATTACATTTCATTTGTATTTTTTAATGATTAATTAATATACTATAAAAAATTGTTAATTATTTTATAATATTTGTAATTGGTATTGATATTTAATTTAATTTAATTCATATATGAAGTATTTACTTTCCCTACTGTTGCACTCACTGGAGTGGGAATAGTAATTTTTGCCCTCCCGCTATCCAACACTTTCCCTTCTGTTGCACTCACTGGAGTGGGAATAGTAATTTTTACCCCTACGCTATCCAAAGATTTCCCTACTGTTGCACTCTCTGGAGTAGGAATAGTAATTTGTACCCTCCCGCTATCCAACGCTTTCCCTTCTGTTGCACTCACTGAAGTGGGAATAGTAATTTTTACCCCTACGCTATCCAAAGATTTCCCTACTGTTGCACTCTCTGGAGTAGGAATAGTAATTTGTACCCTCCCGCTATCCAACGCTTTCCCTTCTGTTGCACTCACTGAAGTGGGAATAGTAATTTTTACCCCTACGCTATCCAACGCTTTCCCTACTGTTGCACTCTCTGGAGTGGGAATAGTAATTTTTACCCCTACGCTATCCAACGCTTTCCCTACTGTTGCACTCTCTGGAATGGGAATAGTAATTTTTACTCTCCGGCTATCCAATGCTTTCCCTACTGTTGAACTCATTGGAGTGGGAATAGTAATTTTTACTCTCCCGCTATCCAATGCTTTCCCTACTGTTGCACTCATTGGAGTGGGAATAGTAATTTTTACCCTCCCACTATCCAACGCTTTCCCTACTGTTGCACTCACTGGAGTGGGAATAGTAATTTTTACCTCTATGCTATCCACTGCTTTCCCTACTGTGGCACTCATAGGAGTGGGAATAGTAATTTTTACCATCCCGCTATCCAACGCTTTCCCTACTGTTGTACTCACTGGTGTGGGAATAGTAATTTTTACCCCTACGATATCCAACAGTTTCCCTACTGTTGCACTCTCTGGAGTGGGAATAGTAATTTTTACCCCTACGCTATCCAACGCTTTCCCTACTGTTGCACTCTCTGGAGTGGGAATAGTAATGTTTACCCCTTCGCTATCCAATGCTTTCCCTACTGTTGCACTCACTGGAGATGAAATAGTAATTTTTAATCTCCCGCTATCCAACGCTTTCCCTACTGTTGCACTCACTGGAGTGGTAATACTAATTTTTACCCCTAAGCCATCCAATGCTTTCCCTACTGTTGCACTCTCTGGAATGGGAATAGTAATTTTTACTCTCCCGCTATCCAATGCTTTCCCTACTGTTGAACTCATTGGAGTGGGAATAGTAATTTTTACCCTCCCGCTATCCAATGCTTTCCCTACTGTTGCACTCACTGGAGTGGAAATAGTAATTTTACCCCTACGCTATCCAACGCTTTCCCTACTGTTGCACTCTCTGGAGTGGGAATAGTAATTTTTACCCCTACGCTATCCAACGCTTTCCCTACTGTTGCACTCTCTGGAGTGGGAATAGTAATTTTTACCCCTACGCTATCCAACGCTTTCCCTACTGTTGCACTCTCTGGAGTGGGAATAGTAATTTTTACTCTCCCGCTATCCAATGCTTTCACTACTGTTGCACTCATTGGAGTGGGAATAGTAATTTTTACCCTCCCGCTATCCAACGCTGTCCCTACTGTTGCACTCACTGGAGTGGGAATAGTAATTTTTACCTCTATGCTATCCACTGCTTTCCCTACTGTTGCACTCATTGGAGTGGGAATAGTAATTTTTACCGTCCCGCTATCCAACGCTTTCCCTACTGTTGTACTCACTGGTGTGGGAATAGTAATTTTTACCCCTACGATATCCAACAGTTTCCCTACTGTTGCACTCTCTGGAGTGGGAATAGTAATTTTTACCCCTAAGCTATCCAACGCTTTCCCTACTGTTGCACTCTCTGGAGTTGGAATAGTAATTTTTACCTCTACGCTATCTAATGCTTTCCCTACTGTTGCACTCTCTGGAGTTGGAATAGTAATTTTTATCCTCCCGCAATCCAATGCTTTCCCTACTGTTGCACTCACTGGAGTGGGTGGGAATAGTAAATTTTATGCCTACGCTATCCAACGCTTTCCCTACTGTTGCACTCTCTGGAGTGGGAATAGTAATGTTTACCCCTTCGCTATCCAATGCTTTCCCTACTGTTGCACTCACTGGAGAGGGAATAGTAATTTTTAATCTCCCGCTATCCAACGCTTTCCCTACTGTTGCACTCACTGGAGTGGTAATACTAATTTTTACCCCTAAGCCATCCAATGCTTTCCCTACTCTTGCACTCTCTGAAGTGAGAATAGTAATTTTTACCTCTACGCTATCCAATGCTTTCCCTACTGTTGCCATGTCTGGAGTAGGAATAGTAATTTTTATCCCTAAGCGAACCAATGTTTTCTCTACTTTTGCACTCACTGGAGTGGTAATAGTAAATTTAACCCTCTCGCTATCCTACGTTAAAATATTGTATATGTTTTGTTAATAATATGTATATATATATATATATATATATATATATATATATATATATATATATATATATATATATATATATATATATATATATATATATATATATATGTATTATAATTATTAAATTTCTTTTTTAAGTTACATTAATTATGTATTAATTTTAAGTTTATTTAAGTATTTTAAGTATGTCTAAATAATTATACTTATTATTATATTACTTTTAAATTACTTTTAAGACATTTAAAAAATTCGATATTTTGACTGTCTATATTTTTTACAACGATATTTTGGAGTCGATATTTTTGTACTTACCTGTTTGAAGATAGGAATTCGATATTCTGGCATTCTATATTTTCTCCACGATATTGTGGCAGGTCGATATTTTGCTCCTCGATATTCTGTCAGGGATCCAATTTCACAGCCTGATGCCTGTCATTATACTCCTTGCATGCTTGTTTAGCTAACAATAACTTTCTTTTTGCATTCTCAGGTGTCCATTTAACTAATTTGGTTGTCGACATCCAAGCTGTGTCCTTACTCAATGGTTCATGTCCTCTAATAAGAACAAAAGGCTTTTATCTGTACTTACACTGGGAGAAATTCTGTAAGATCAAAACATTTTGAAAACTTCAGTCTCCCAATTCAGATTATTACCGACAGCAATTTGTATAGAGCTGTTAATTACTCAATTAAAGCACTCCACAAAACCTTTACCTACTGGATGACAGACCGATATAGTGTTGTGTGATTAGGCCATTCGATTCTCAAAACAACTCTACATTTGTCAGACACAAATTGTGGATCATTATCTGAAATGAACATTTAGATAAACCTTTCTTCAAGAAGGCTTTATTTAAAAAACGAATGATACGTTCAGTATCAGCTTTTCTAACTATGTCAATCTCAGGCCATTTTGAAAAATGATCAATTACCATAATAATATACTTCCTTACTGCCTCATCATTCTCTATTGAACCCATGATATCAATTCCAATTTTTTCCCAATGCATATTAGGGCAAGATGTAGGTAATAATGGTGGGGGATACATTTTTTATGCCTGTGCAGAACTGCTGCTCTTTATGCATTCCCTGACCAATCTTTCAATGTCATCACCTTAACCTGGCCACCAAAAATTATGTTTGACCCATTATTTCATTTTTGAGATACCTAAATAAACTTCATGACCCATTTCCAGTATTCTTTTATGTAACCCACATGGTGGAACAAATCTCCCACACCTAAGTAGAAAGTCATTCTCTTCACTCAAATCATTTAATACTTTCCAAAACACATGCAAATCTTTTGTACATTTTTTTTTCTCTGGCCATTCTTCATTGACAAACTTTAGAATGTGTTGCATGCTTTTTTCCCTGCCCATTTGTTTCTTCCATTCATCCATGTCAATATCCTCTACTCCTTCATCAAAAACACCTGCAACACATCTGCCAATTAAATATTCACAATGGCATCAGCTGGTAGTGTCATGCAACTCGAAAAATCTGCTATTCTCACTATGTATCTTCTGTACTTCATAATTGAAATCCAGCAACTTGACAGACATATGTGCTAAGCCAGCAAAGCGCTTTTTAACCCACTCATAGTTAAAACTTTTGTCAAAGACTTGTGATCCATTTTTAATAAAACATTGAAACCCTACACATACTATCCAAATTTGGTAGGAACCCACACACAAGCTAGAGTCTCTCTTTCAATGACAGAATATCTTTTTTCCTGCCAGTGAAAGAGCACGCAATGCAAATGCTACAATCCATTCATTTTCATGTTCCTCAATTTGAAAAAATACAGCCTCCAAACCTTTCTTACTTGCATCAGTAGTAATGCAAATTTTATACTTGAGATCAAAACTTATCAAAATACGGTACCATGCAAATATCAGTCTTTAGATTGGCAAACTCACTTTGGCATTCTTTTGACCAAATGCTTTTGCCTCTATTTGTAAGTTCCTAAAGGCATAAGTTTTTTCAGCAACATTACATACAAATTTTGAGTACAATTCTACTAAGCCTAAGAATGCTCTGACATCACCTTTGTTTGATCGCAATGGTGCTTTACATGTTGCGTCTTCTTACAACTGCTTGGGTTTGATTCCCTTACCACTGATATTATGGCCTAAGTATGTTACCTATTCTTTGACAAATTTAACATTTTCCATTATAAGTCCTTTTACTCTAAAGTCCTCAACACGTGTCTCAATTTACTGTCATGCTCCTTTTTAGATTCACCCATAGTTAGAATGTCACCCAGAAACAACATAACTTTATCTATACCATCAAACAAATTGTTCAAGAGGTGCTGAAACATGGCAGCAGCCCAAGCGAGTCCAAACTGTATCTTAGAAACTGAAAAAAACCAGTTGGTGTTATAAAGTCATACATTTCCTACAATCTGGATATAATTGCACTTTAGTATGCAGATTTTAAATCCAGCGTTGAAAACCATTGTGCCCCCTTTCTATTTGCTAACATTTCATTGATTCTAGGTAAGATTCTAGGTCAAGATACTGTTAATCAATTAAATAACTAATTAACAATTAAAAATTAATTGTTAATTGATGATTACTTAATTAACTTTCTACCCAACAAACGCACAAACACAGCAGCCCACACTTAAACTATAACTAATATATATAGTTATGACATACTTTATTTATTTAATAATCAATTAAATACCTAAGTATAAATTAATGAATCTATTTTTTTAAATATTACATAATTAACTTTGCACCCTCTATCCCTCAAACCTAGCACCTCACAACTAAAATATAACTAAAATAAATCAGTAGTACATAATGTACATAATTATTACTCACATCCACTATTGATGATGCATTAATGATTGATTATTAAGGAAATATTACTTAAATAATTCCCACCCTACTCCCCTACAACTCCAAAAGCCTGCACATAAAATGTAACTAAAATTTGTAATCATTACACAATTTACATAATTATTAATCAATTGAATATTTAATAATATATTAAAAAGTAATTGTTAATTAACTATTACCTAATTAACTTCCCAGCCTACACATCTAAAAATATAGCAACCCACACCTAAGATATAAGTAAATTAAATCAGAATTACATATTATACATAGTTAGTATAAATCACATACAAATTATTAAGTAATGAATAATAATTATTACTTAATTAACTTCCAACTGTATCGCCTTACAAACCCAACAACCCACTATCACACTATAAATTACTGTTACTAATTAAGTAAGACAGTCTAAATCACTCAAAATTGCAAACTATATTGTAAAAAATTAATAACAATTATACAAACAATAATAACACATACCATTAATATATGAAATAAAACACAAAAATAATTAAAAAACGATTTTCTTTATAACTATATTATTGAAAATGATATTAGCATCAACAATATTTTTAATAGCAATATTACTTGTTAAAAATTATATTCTTGACAATGATATTTCTGTATCACAATATTTTTCTCACGATATTTTTGTCTCCCAATATAAAAGATTGGGGGGCATAACTACAAGGAGTTAATGCCACCACAATTTCACTTTTTTGATGCTGCTGCATTTTATTTTCAGTGCAATATTCTCAACGTTACACTAGAGCCCCTTAGCATCTTTTTTCTACTGCTAGCGCCTATTTTTTTCAATGCCAGATCTGCTAGCAGTATTTTCCTTAAATGATATGTAAGGTAGGTGTATCCCCGGGAAAACCCTAGCAAAACTGACACTGCCATTTTTACAAGGATTTTCAGAAATGCCTCTACTTTTCAAAAACTACCACTAAATCCAATTAGCGGCAGTTTTTTACTGGTAAGGAAAGGCTATTCTTAAAAATGACACTAGCACACTTGTATAAAAGAAGATCAGACCAAAAGCAATTTGGAAAGCTCAACTACGCCATGGATCTACTGTTATTGCAACCTAGAGCTCTAAGGAAACCACCAAAGAGGCAGTGAAGGAGAAGGGAGCGCACATACCACCAGAGGTTAACTGTCATTGACATGAGGGAGGAGGAGGTCATTGCCCATTACAGGCTTAGGACGGAGTGTATTGTTCACCTCCATCATCAGATTGTGCCACAGCTGCAGACAACATCGTAGTGCTGCACCAACATCTCTCCTCAGGACAAGCTACTCGCTGCATTCCACATGCTGGCGTCTGGAACTTTTCAACCCACCATAACCAGAGTCGTAGGAGTATTCCAGGTGTTCTTCAGATTCCCCCACCGTCTTGGATGATGTCATAAGATTCTCACCCCAATACCTCTACTTCTCTAGCACAGCTCGGCAACAACAGGAGAAAAGGGAATACTTTTAAGCCATTGAGGGATCTTCCAATGTGTTGGGGGCCATGGACTGCACCAATGTGGAATTTGTGCCTCCAGCAGCAACATCCTCTATGTACTGCAGCAGGAAGCACACCTATTCCATGAACGTTCAGACAACCGCAACCATCTGGGCCTTTCATCAACGTCCTTGCCAAGTACCTGGGCAGTGCACATGACTCATTTATCTTCCGCCATCAAATGAGCGTTTCCAGAATGGGACCAATGGGAAAGGCCTACTTGTTGGTAAGTGTTGGACACATGACAGACCACATGGCAGTCAATTAAGTGGCAATATGTTGACTAATCCATTTTGGGTTGAATCAGACAGTACACATGTAGTACGTGTGGGCCTACATACTTGCAACATACTACATGCCCTATGTGCAACACAATCTTACAAGTCACACTTGTTGACACTGCCTACGCCACTGTGGGCCCACAAGTATAAGCGAAATGTGATAATGAACTAACATTATTCATGATGCTCTGGTGGAGCAACTTCCCAATTCACATCAATGTGGCAATGCAAAGTCTATCTGCTTAACATTGCATAGCTTCATTGGTATGCAGTAAAGCAAGCCACACCAAAGTGCAGCATTTATTCACTCTACATTAAGGATGTCTACCATGGCCTTGCGGTGGCCTGTCCCATCCAACACCAATGATTAACTCACACATTTAAACATAATACAGATTCAGGGACCCTGGGACAGTGTGCAATATTGTACCTCCCAAGGGGAGGTGAAATGAGGATACGGAATTATTGAATCACATGTCTCTTTGTCATGTCCAATAACTATGGGCCCGGTTTGGTTGTTGGGCGGAAAGTAAATCACAATATATCACACAGAATGAATAAATAAAAAATTCCAATGGTTTTGTTGAAGCCAATTATCACAGCATCTACAACCCCACCGCTTGGCTTATGCCTTTGCGGTGTCTTGCCTACCAACAAAGGCAGGAATTCCACGAGTTATAAAAGAGGCCTAATGCTGGGTAGCAGAGGTTCCCGTCAAGGGAGCCAAACTGCCAGCGTCCAATGCCTACCCTGCCTCAGATCCCTTTCCAGAAAGATTAGAGATTTGAAGGGATCAATGATAATATTCGTACCGTCAGGCAAATTGTTGTCATTTTATCTGCCCGGGTGTTTGCAGTTGACTCAAACTATTAAAATGCTGCGTGTGCAGAGGCATAAGCGGGGATGGTGATATATACGTAAAGGAATAGAAAGTTACTTGAGCAAGCTAATTCAGTGGACATGGTAAAATGTATGAAAAGGAATCCATGTTTTACTTTGCCAGATGAAATTGCAGGCTTGAAATGAAATGTTTTGTGGTTTACCGCAGACTAATGATGTGAAGTATTTCTTCTATATTGCGAGCATATTAAAATAACTAGAATTGATAATGGCTGTGACCAGACAAAATGTGTCTTATATTTGTGTTGCCAGTTATTTTAAATGGATTGAAATTTTCTATGACAAGAGGTTTTGTTGGATATATACATATATAGATATTACCTACTGGCGGTCGCCAGTAGGTAGTTATAGTTAGGATTTTTTTCAATGTTAAATCTCAAAATTCTATTTGGAATAACTTTGGCGCCGGTTGACGAATCTGCCTGAAAATTTCCTCAAAATGGCCTCGTGGAGCTCCGGTCCTTTCCTGAAAGTTTGGGGGGGATGCGTCAAGCGGGGGCCGAGATAAAAGGGGGGTCCCAAAACGCGTTTTCCCCATGTTAATTTCCATAGGGCGGTCGAGGTCACTTTTAACCCGAACGGCTGAATGGATTTCCACCTAATTTGTCAAAATTGTAGGGACTGGTAGCCCGATGTGCCTTTGCTATGTCTCGAGATATGTGCTCAAGTGGATTTTGAGTAATTTAGGTTAAAAAAAATATATATATCTATAGGCGCGCCCCGGTACGCGCGCAGGGGAGCGCTCAAAGCGCGCCACGCGACTTGCGTACGGAAAGCTGATTGGCTCTCGGGTGTCTGTAAACATTCGAAACAGTCCGCAGCGGCCGCCATCTTGTACCTCGGTAGGATTGAGGTGGTAAAAATCAAAGGGGGAAATGAGCAAAAGGGGGCAGGGTACACCCCCCCTGACCCCCTAGGTTTGATGTGGGGGTCATAAAAAAGCCGTACGGGGCCCCCCAAAATTTTTTTTTTAATTTGCGCCGAGGGAGCGCCTGGTACGCGCACCGGTGAGCGTACGATTGAGAAAAAGAATGACACTTTTTTAAAAAAAAAAATAGCATTTTTTTATAAATTGGAGGTAGTTCTGAAAAGAACTTTTTTTGTTTTTGTTGTTTTATATTTTTTTATACTTTTTGAAACGATTTTATATTTTTTTGGATTTTTTTCAGGGGAAAAACAAAAACAGGGATTCAAAAAATGCTCAACAGGAGCAAAAAAATGAGAAAATTTAGGGACGGGGAGAGCATTGGTGTTCCTGTTTCTTTATTGCAATGAGTTCAACGCTCTGCTCCCCGTAACAGAGTAGTTCGTCACAGTCCTTGCATAAAAATTTTATTCCTGCAAATACCGGCTGGACGTTAGGGACCATTCTTGCACGTGTTGAACCTGAAGGTGTTGCTCCACCAGTGGAGGTGCTGCTGCCATCTCTTCGTGCCTTCTCTGCCAGCTCCCTGACACTCTCCCTGGAGTAATTGTTGGGGTGTCTTCTTTTGACATGCCTAATTAAATTGGCATTTCCAAAGCTGTATTTTTTTAGAGGATTGCCTCTGGATAAAATACTTCCACATATTTTACAAGTTACTTTACTTGCATTAACTTTTTTTTGTCCTTCAGGGATGTCATAAAATTTCCAGATGAAGTGGTTCTTTGTTTTCTGGTGAGGAGGGTCCTCTTGCACAAATCCATCTGAATCACTGCTGGAGGACTCCCTTGCAGTCATTGTTGTAGATCAGGAAAGTATGAGTTCAAAATTCACAAAACACCTCTTGCTTTCTCCAAGTGCAAATCAATAGTGAGAGAAATGGGTGGGTTTCTCTAAATTTAGAAAAAAATAATTATTGAACCAATGAAAAGTGTTATTTACAGGTCACATGACCATGGGCTTCATCATTATGAAACCAAAACTGTTATGAACCGATGAAAAGTGTTATTTTCTGGTCACATGACCCGACGCGCTTACGCGACGTGCCGCGGGGCGTGGCCAGAGGCGCGCCGCGTAAGCGTGTCAGACGCCTACGTTGCACGATCGTATTCGCTCGAGTACTTCCGGGTGCGCTTACGCCGTGCGTATCACGCGGTCGCGGCTACGCGATACGTCACGATCATGTTTTCGTTTGCGATATTGGCGCTCACGGGACGCTCCCCGGAGCGCACCAGGGGGCGCTTTTCAGAAATACGCTTTTCGGGGCGCACTCCGGGGCGCGCTCTGGGAGCGCTCCCCCCAAAAATTAAAAAAAAAAAAATGGGATAATTGTAGGGACAGGTAGCCCTATTCTGAAGTGGTTTGTAAAAAAATTAACTTTATAAAAATATGTATTGTGCTACATTGGGCTTAATATATGTTAGAGCCAAAATGTAGCCCAAATGTAGCCCAAAGTAGCCCAATGTAGCCCAAAGATGGCCACCAGAGACCAAAAATTGTAAATGTAGCCCAAATTTCAACTAGATGTAGCCCAACTGTAGCCCAATGACAGAATGTACCAGAGTGTTAAAAAGAACAACTAGAGTGCTAACAGTCTTATTTATAAAGTGAAACTTATAGTTAGGAATTAGCATTAACAAAACCTATGAAATTCACTGAAAAAAACATAGGTTTCACACCAGTTATAGTTAGGAATTAGCATTTAAAAAACCTATGAAATTCACTGAAAAAACCATAGGTTTCACACCGGTTATAGTTAGGAATTAGCATTTAAAAAACCTATTAAATTCACTGAAAAAACCATAGGTTTCACACCAGTTATAGTTAGCTGGAAATTTTACTGACATAAAACCATTGAAATTCCCACGTTATAGTTAGTCGGACTCACTATAACTTGCGCGTGCAATGCACTGCTGATGACATCACATATTACATCACTCATGACATGGTGAGTGACATCACTCATGACATCACTGATGACACCATCCTTGTGACACAGTGACAGACCTCCTCTCAGTGTAAAGTAACCCTTGAGACACATATTCAAAAATAGAAACTGAAATTTTTAAAAAATGGACATACCTATATCAGTTACAACAAGCAATTCTGTACTTCCACTATCTATATACACATCCACTCATTCACCAACAGTTCTATATAGTCACTCATACATATACTCACTCATCATATGAAGAGATACACCTATACATCCTGTTACACACCGACATTCATCCAAAAGTTACTCACACACATATTCACACGTGCAAATAAACTATTGAACAACCATTTATTTGAATATAGAGTTATACACACACTTCCACCTTACTTCTATTGAAAATTACACATATTTATTCTCTTAAACAATCACTTATAGAAACACATACTTATTTAAACAGGAACTCTTACAATCTCTTACTCTCACATATACTCACTTATATACATCAATATTCATATATACTAGATTAAAACATATGTAGTTACTGATAAAGACACTAGTGAGACAGTCATTCACTCACTAACAAACACATATAGACACTCATCCACCCATACAGTCCTGTACATATGCTGTCTTCAAAACACATACAAACAAAGAGTCAGTCACTCATGCATCTATGTGCTAAGTAATACCCCCACCAAACCATATAGACACTCAAACTGATACTAATAAAAATATCAAATAACCCATATACATACGCATGTAGCTACTTATCAACACATGTAGCCACTTATACACAAAGTGAAACACTAATATATGTATTTAAATATTTAAACATAACTCACTAATATTTATTTTTCAGAAAGACACATATTCACTGGATGGTGTCATCAGTGATGTCATGAGTGATGTCACTCACCATGTCATGAGTGATGTAATATGTGATGTCATCAGCAGTGCATTGCACGCGCAAGTTATAGTGAGTCCGACTAACTATAACGTGGGAATTTCAATGGTTTTATGTCAGTAAAATTTCCAGCTAACTATAACTGGTGTGAAACCTATGGTTTTTTCAGTGAATATATATATACACACACACACACACACAAACACAAACACATATATTAAGGGAGTTGTACATGCTATTATACTGTCATTTAGAGAGTAATGTGTTTAGAGTGTTGGTTTTAATCTATTTTGCAATTCCAAGTTTTGAATGTGGTGGTGGCTATTGAATGCTTGCTTTTGTTTTGTCATTTGGCGGTGACAGAAAATCCGGTTTAAATGGTTATTTTTTATACAAACACCCTACAAAAAACATTCCAGCCAACGCGTTTCGTTCGAACTGTGTTGAACGTTATCATGGCTTTTATTTATATGATGGTAAAGATCTCTCCTTTTTAACATTTTGTTCAACATCTTTGACAAGTATATATATATATATTTTTGGGGATTATTTCACCGTTGTCAATAAATGCCACAATCACTGAAAAATGTTCCATGGGATCAGTTATCCTTCCCTCAATCCAATAGCCAAATCCATATTGCCAGATGAAAAACCTGCACTCCGTTGATTGGATCTTACGATTTTGAATAAAGCTGGAGCTTTCCAAATAGAGTGGAGGAAGTTTTGAATAATTTGCTTCCGGGTGCACCATTCCACTCTTTTTTTTGTTCCTAAGATTTTGTATGCATTTGCAGTAATACTATACAATGGCTGGTATTGGAAAAAGAGTGCACCATATTCTACAAATTTGAACTTTATGTGAGGTGCAGTGGATTGATCTGCCATTGTTTTCTGTTTTTTCTTATAAGCTCGCTACAAAAATATGACTTTGAGAGTGCAGTAATAAACCCCTAGAATCTAAAATACTAAAACATTTGTGCATATATGTGCTTTACAACTCTTAAAAAAGGTGTAGTTAAAGGAGTCATCATGGCTCTTGGTGTAATCATGGAAATGGTAAGTAGGGTTTAAACAGTTTCATAAAAAACTTACTAGAAAACTTTGTGTACAAATATATTTTTAAAGCAGTGATGTGGTTCGTAATGACAATATATTCCACTGAAAAAAACAAAGGCTACAAGGATGTTATAATTAGGCTGACATTTTACTCGTACAACAACTGAGAATTCAGCAGTAATAGTTAGCTGAACTAACTATAACTTGCACTCCCACAATGCAAGTTATAGTTAGTTATATACACAATCACTGATGACATGGCCGGTGACATCACTGATGACATCTCAAATGACATCACTGATGACATCATTTACAGAATCTCTTATGCACCCACTCACACCCACATATAACCTTACATACACCCACTCTAACTTCCAAACTACCATTCTCTAAACAATTGAGACACCCATACCAATACATACACACCAGCTCACTGATTCATAGGTCTACACACACATCCACTCAGTTACCCATACAGCCACTCATACACCAACTCACTCACTAATACAGCCACTGATATATCCACTCATATATCAGATACTCACACACTGTCAGTCACACATAGAGCTACTTACACACGTACTCACTCACCTATAGAGTCAATCAGACAGCCATTTACTCACCTACATAGTTACAGACACCCAGTCATGTATTCATTTAGATACTAACACATACTCACTCACCTATAAAGCCCCTCACACATGCACTCCCTACCCCATACAGACACTATCACAACCCCTCACTCACACATACAGTCACTCATATATTTCGACACTCACCTACCCTGCCTTTATCAGAAGCACTTACTCACCCATATACCACTGACACATTCATTCAGTCACTAACACAGCCATACACACACAGTCACTTTATACAGCCCTTCTCTGCAGGCACTCACACACCCTCTTCTCCAGCCACTCATATACCCTTACAGGTTGTTATGGACCGAATCGCGCCTCACTGTGAAGCCGCAGAGGAAAGAAACTACATTGCCCATAATGCTTAGCAGCAGAGAGGCGGGGTATATAGGTAGCCACCCCCTAGGCCCGGTGTCCGATATCCTGAATCTTGACCCGGTAGTTATTTGTCTTTGCTGCTGATGGTTCTGACCATCCCATTGTTCGTTGTCCTTATCCTGATACCCTGGAGGATTTCCAGAGGAGTTCGGAGTGCTAACAGAACCGGTGGTGAGGTAACCGCTACTCCGTGGAGTTGTGCTCTTTGCAAGCAATCGAGCGCAGGATTCTCGTGCTCCCCATTGGCGAGCACTTTCCTCGGCTCGTGCTAAGGGGATCATTCCGTTTCCGTTGGCGAGCCTTATTTCCTCGGCTCATGCGGAAACGGGGTTTGTCATTTTCCTGTTCATTTACCATTTCCGTTGGCGAGCCTTCTTTCCACGGCTAATGCGGAAGTGGTTCTTTGTTTATTGTCCTTGGTTTATCAGACCCTCTGTTGGCGAGCCTTCTTTCCACGGCTATTGCAGAGGGTTTGCTTCGTCCGTTTCCATAGGGGAATTGGTCCTGGTGAGTTTAACCAGGCGCCCTCCTTCATCTCTCGGAGGTTTCAGGCAAGAGTCTTCAAAAGAGAGGTACTTGTTTATTTCTGCTTTACATTGTTTGGGTGACATAACCCCCACCTTTCGTAGACTACTGTTAAGGCATTGTTCCTAGAACCCCATTTTGAGACAAGAAGGGAAGGAGTACAGGGTAGGTGTGTTACTATTCTAGACCTACGTATCATAGATGTAAGGGTTCACGGCGCATGTGTATTCAAACTTCGAATCATATTGTGTGTTTCAGAGGGGAAGAGTCCATTAAGCTACCAAGGCCAGCTCTCAGTAGCAGAGAGGTATCTCCTGAGTATATCAGCCATTCATTGTTTTCAAGGTAGAGAGAGTATCAAACTGACCTTACCTGATAGTACTTATTGTTGGTACAAGAACAGTTTCCAACCATCTCGTCCTTTGTCTTATAGCTCTCCCTCCCCGCTGTCCCCTTCCTTCCCTTCCCATTTGTTCCTGCAGCCCTCATCTGATCCTTCCTTAGTCCAAGGCTTTTATAGCACCCTGGGTTTGGATAGATCTGGAGGGGGCCTTTTTATCTACACGCTGATCCTGAGGACGAAGAAGATAACACAGGTACTCAGACACCCAATCAATCACCCATACAGCCACTCACGTACTCACTCACCAACCCCTACAACCACTTAGACATCATATGACAGACTGATACAGACATTCTCAAAACCTAGTCACTCACCCATTGTTATAAACCACCGTCGTCTCCACAGTATGGCATGTCTCAGTTACTATGTTGGAAATTCTCACACATTCTCAATGTGTAAAGCATGTGTTTTCTGATGTCAGGATGTTCACATAGATCCATGTATGATAAGTCGGTATTGATTATTGTTTAGTTCACGTTTTCCTTATGTTCCTTTTTTTTGTTATTTTACTAAACATAATGTTTGTTCAATATACTTGTCTTGCTGCGTCTTAATACTACACATATTATCCTGCTAAATAATTGCCAAGCCTAGCATCAGCGTTTGTGACTGCTCTCCCCAGCTGAGTATCACTACGCCCTCCCTTCATTGTTGACTGCTCCCCTGCTTACACTTGGGTGACTCATCTTCCTTGCACCTGTCAGTACATGTGACTTATATTCCTTGCACCTGTCATTAAAATGTGTAGCAGGCCCCTGACATATACACCTTCGTGTGCAAAACTTCCACTAAGTTCCAGCCTCCTTTATAAGGAAGCCAAGTCCCCGTAGCCCCCGCTTTGCCTCTTTGCTGCAATACCTACCTGGATTCCAGTGCTCCTGTTCTGGATTATTAAACTCCCTCTTCGGATCTCCTTCAAGTGCCTCACGTCATCGTCCAGAGCTGCCGCTCATTTGGATTTGCTGTGAAACGTAGGGATACTTCATAGAAGAACGGCAAGGAGCAGGAAGGAGAGGGGCCAGGCATAGGAGGAGGCCGCCATGCAGGTAAGTGCCTTCTTGTTTCATTTTTAAGTAATTTGGGAGGGTGGAGGAGCTGGCTAACTCCGCTCGGCCATGGAGGGGAGTTTTGCCTAAACTCCGCGGTCGCAAGGGAGCGAGGAGTAGGCAAAAATCCACAAATTCCACTGGCAGAGCAGAGTTACCCACCCGGGGTTACTCAATATCCATCCTATAGCCTAACATAAATTCCTTATGCGTGAGCTGTATAGAGTTACCAATACAAGATCTAAAAAGGTGTGACACACCTGCCCAAAATTCTTGGAGCACAGGGCAGACAACAAACATATGTAAGATATCAAAGCACAATTTTTTTCTCCATTTAAAAAAATAAAATGTAGTCTTTATATTGGCTAATGTCTGGGTGCCCTACAGGGATATCCACAAACCCTGGGTACATTTAGAATCCTCAAAATGTTGGAAGAAAAGGACGCAAATTTGGCGTGGATTCCTCATGTGGACAAAAGGTTACAGCGGCCTAAGGGCCAACTACCTGGTATTTTTGTATGGTGATAGGAGGAGTTGTCCCCTGCAGGTCTTTAAATGTCCTCCGGCCCTTTCTTGTATGTTTCATTTGGAGATTGAAAGATTCCAGAAGCCCAAAAAATATTTGAAAGCCCATTAAGATTATAGATATGGCCTAGACAATAAGTACATACCATTCCCTGCCCACCTGGTTACTAAATATAGCAGGAAACATTGAGTTATCCCGAAGCGGTGTGTCAGGATGCATATGTGTAAAAGCATATTTGATGGAGATCTCCCACCATATACCTTTTATATGCCAATTGGAATCAAATCTCACCTGTTTAAAATAGTTGGGATCCCCTAATCTATACAAGAACAATCTAAAATCTGATTCTAGCACAAAATGAAACAAAAAATCAATTGGGTCAGGGTTACCAGCAATCAAAAGGCTACAAAAACATCAGGCAAATGCTGCCCAGAAATAAAGCTTAAAACCAGGGAGTGAAAATCCCTCTTGATCATACAGTAATTTAATGAAGCGTATTGCATGCCTAGCCTGTCGATAGCCCCAGGTAAAACTACTAATAATTCCATTAAGCCTTTTAAAAAAGAAGTTTGAAACCCATGGAGAAATTGCCTGGAATAAGTATATAAATTTGGGTATGACATTCATTTTAATATTGCTGCATCGGCCAATAAAATTATTAGGAAGATTATTCCACACCCTAAGTTTCTTTTGCACAACAATTAAAATTGGCTGATAATTCAGCTTGATAATTTGTGTCACCTGCGGAGTTAGGTGGATGCCAAGATAAGTGGCCGACGAGCAGACTCCTGGTATCGGAAATTCAGGTTCAAAATTAAGGAACACTTGTTTTTTAGTCATATTAAGTTTATAACCTGAAAATTCTCCAAATTTGCCATGATATGATTATGAGAAATCAATGGGTTGGGGAAAAAACTGTGATATCATCATCATATGCAGTGATATTAAATTTACAGTTGCAAGAACAATAGGCTGAATATGTTCATTAAAATGCAGAGAACGCAAATATGGCTCCATATATAAAGCAAATAGCAATGGGGATAACGACCAACCCAGCTGGGTGCAACAATAGATCCGAAAACAGATCGAAGATATCCCAGCATGTAGTAGTTGGCCAATGGGGTTTTGATATAAGGACTGTGCCCATTTTTTAAAATGATCCCTATGCCAAAAGCAGCCATCATTGCCCAGTGTCTAAGAGTATCATACCACTATTTATGCCACATTTTGCTAGTTTATCGAATGCATGCACCGCTGTGTTAACATGGCAGTTGGTGGCCCATCTGAGTATGAGACTATGCTGCTGCTGCGAAACAAGCATGTCAATAAGAGAGGCAAAGCAGAATGCTAAGATCTGTGCAAACATTTTTGCATCAGCATTGATAAAAAATATTGGTGGATCTGGGACGCTTTCTTCCGGTGGTTTGGATTTTTTTTACAAGATGGCAATACTGATCCTATTCCAAGACACAGGCACTACACCACTAGCATCAGAAAGAAAGAAAGAAAGAAAAAGTTTTTTATTGTTTCAGTTAATTAAAACCATAACAATACATTTTGTAAAACTGACTACTCATTTAAAATTTCCTTTTGTATGGATAAATTCTCTATTAATTCATTCTAAAACATTCTGAGTCTAGTGCAAGAATTTGTTGTTTAAAAACAGTTAAGCAATCCATGTAGTTTATAGTTCCAAGAGTTCTGATATTTATACGTTATTAAGTTCAAAAGAGCCCTCTCACAGAACTACCGCAGTTATGGTGTCCTTATGTGGACAGGGTGCCTGGTTATGTTTTAACGCTTGGGCGTGAGCCACGAGGAACTTTAATAATAAGCTGTTCAAACGGGTGTCTGTTGGGTTCAAAGTTGACATAATAGCCGATCTACACGTTCTTATGCCTCGTTCATTCATTGCCTTTTTTAGGAAGACTGCTCGTGCTTGGGCTAAATTCGGGCAGGTACAGACTAGATGAATAAAGTCCTCCTTGCTGCTCCCACATAGTCTACAGATTTTGGGTCCGTCATGCACCCAAATTGGTTGGTCCATGGTTGATGGAAAATTTCCCAGACGGAGCCCCATTAATTTTTGTTTTCTGTAAGATGGAAATGTAATTGTTAGATATGGGGCTGCAGTTAGAGTTTTGTAGTTTGATATCACCATCCAAGCGTGTTTTCTTGTGCTGAACGTGGCCTTGTCAAGTAGAAGAGAATGGAATTTTGTTGACTTGTTTATGGCTTGTTCAAACACTGGGTAAGGCAGATTGAGTTCCTAGAGATTTCTTGTTCCAGTCTCGGTTATGGCCTTCTCAAGGTACTGGTTGTGTGGGTATTTAACATCATCTTTTATTTCTTCCCACAGTGCTGGGTGCAGTTCTGAGGTTGCCATGTTCTGTTTCAAGCTGTACCAGTACTTTATGTTTGCGTACTTTCTTCCCACTATTTCATTTATTATTCCAAATTCTAATCTCGTCTGAGCTGGTGAAGCTCTCCGTTGAATTTGGAAGGTGGATTTAAAGATGGCTATCTGCATTTTATTGAGCAATGCTGCGTCTTCCTCGTGCAGTCCCACACTGCCGTATGACAGGGTGGGAAGCACTTTTGCTTTTATCGTTGCCAATAGAGGTTTGTATGATGGCCCCGTAAGCTTTTTGGCTAAGGATCTAAAAGCAAATGACAGTGAGTTTGCTCTCTGGGCAATGTACGTCTTTTGCTGCTGGTGGCTATGTCGATTATCAAAGTAGAAGCCCTAGCATCAATATATTGAATAACATGAAGGAGTGGAGGGGTGATAATATCCTTAAATATCTTGTAGAACTCCAAGGATATAGCATCTGCCTCAGAAGCCTTACCCGAGGGAAGCATAGCCAAAGAGATCATCATTTCACCAGCAGTGATTTCTGTCTAAAGAGCAGTGGCATGAATCTAATGTAAAACAGGTAAACAACAGCCCTGAGGGAACCACCCAAACCTGCTGTATCTAAATCATCAGGCTGATTGTAAAGGTCCTGATGAAGCTGAAAATTGTTCTGCGATTGCGAGCTGGTTGGTATAAATTAAGCCATCTTTTGCTTTAATAGTGTGAACAAGGCTAACTAATATTTGATGCGCTAACACATATCCTAACTGCCCACTGTACTCATAGAGCCCGATTCTTACAAAGCTGGTAGGTGCCTTTTCTTTTAGTGCCTGCCCCAAAATTGAATGGTTTTCGATTAAGGAAAAGTGAATAGTCGAGTCTCCCCGCTACGATATTAGAAGCATGTGATAATTCTAGTAATGTAATTAGCTGACAAAGGGCCAGACGTAGGTAAATGAGAAATGGCAATTTCTTAATAGCGAATTTTACTGATTCACTATTAAGAAATCGGTATTTCCTATGTAGTTGAAGATTCGGTAAAAAATACTGAATCCTTAATATTCCTTATTACCGAATCGGTAATTGATATTCGGTAATAAGGAATACCTACCCATTCATTTCTATGGGCATGGAGGCCCGTAGGAATGAATGTAAGGATATTTAGTATTAGCGATTCGGTATTACCGAATTGGTAATACCAGGAGGTATTTCAAGGGTGCCAGGGTGTCCAAAGGACACCCTGTTGCACCCCTGAAATGTGCATGTGTGCACATGTGGGGCACATACATGCCCTAAGGGCATGGATGTGTGCCACGTGGCACTTTAAAAAGGCAAAAAAGTGCTTTTGAAAGGGAAATTGGTAATTACCACCACCTTGAAGTTGGTGGTAATTACCGATTTCTTAAGGCTCAAAAGCACTCTTAAATGTGCTTCCTACATTGCATTTAAGGAATCAATATTACCGATTCCTTAAATACAAGAGCAATAAGGAATCGGTATTAAGGAATCAGTATTTACGGATTCATTACCTACATTAGGAATGGCTAAATACCGGTTGTAAACACTGAAATGTACCGAATTTTGGTGTTACTGACCGGTATTTAGCCACCTACATCTGACCCAAAGCCTTTGTATATTATATTGATTAGCCTTATTTTGACAGAAAGCAAACTACAGTGTAGTATCGCAAATGAAAACTTTCATTGAGTCCCAGATTATTTGCAGAGAAGTTGTGCCATCATTTAATCAAATAAAGTCAGAAAGGGCTTTTGACATAGATTTTACATTTTCCGGATTTGAAAAGAGGTGGTGTGGAAAGGAAAGTTGACGCAGCCGGATACTGTCTGCTTCTATGTTAAAAAAAACCAGGACAGGATTGTGGTCAGAAGTTACCCTGAGGCATACTTCCATTACTGCTTCCTGTAAGAGATTGCCACCAGCAAATATCATAACGATCCTGGATTACTGTTGATGAGGTGAAGAATAATACATGTAACCTTGCTCCGTTAAAGACAATTCCCTCCAAGTACCTGTCAGCTAATGTATACGGGCAAGATCTAAAATAAAAGCCTGAGCTTTCAACATCTGGGGTGAAGCACCATGGTTAGTGGTATCCATACTATAATCAAGAACACAGTTAAAATCCCCCATAACTAAATGTTCACCAGGCCAGTCCAATAGTTCGAATAATAAGCCATCCATCATACCAGGTTTGTCGATATTCGGACCATAAACTGCACAAAACACAAATTTGATACGAAACGAGGACAGCTGGGCTGAGTCTTGGGTCAACAGTAGTTTTCAGAACTTTATATTCAAGATTTCTATGTGTCAAAATGGCAACTTCCTAGATGGAAACTGACTTGGAGGGGCATGCAATAGTGCTATGGCCTAGGAGCCTCAATAATGCTCATCCTGATAAGCAAGATGAGTTTCTGTCAAAAAGACCATCTGGGGGTTATGAATTCTTTTTTCTTTGTGAACTAATTGTCGTTTGCTGGATGAATTAAGACTTGACATGTTCTAACATAAACAAATAAATCTACCCATTTACAAAGCATATTATCAGCAGCTTGAACAAATCATCTTGTTGTACCAATGTAGTATATGCATTCCCTCGTGCTGTGCTCAGCACGAGAGATTGCTCTCTGTTGATGTGTTCTGGCCCTCCGTTCGGTTCTAGCGCTCTGGGCAACGATAGTCAGTTGCCCGGAGTCCTGGAGTCGAGCGGCGGCCTTTCTCCTGTGGGTGTTATTACTTCTGAAATTAAAGAAGCCTTTCAACCTGCAACTTTGCCTTCGGACCCTCTTATTTCATTTGGCGACAAGAGCTGGTCACGAACCTGCGGAACACCCACCAGGAAAAACTCGGTCTACTCCTCATATGCCCGTCCTCCAGCTCCTATAAAGACCCATCTACGCTGTATGAATACCAGTTTCATCGACGTCTACCTGGTGAGCGGCATTCCGGCGATTTCCTTCAATTTTCGCCACGTTGCCTGTCATTCCGACGGTTGCCAGCGCTCGAGCCTCAGCTGGTGAGTCACGCGACACCAAAGCGTCATCGTCTTGCGCTTCCTCATTTCCTCGCGCAATCGACGCAGCAACACCAGCGTCTCACCTCATTACGCTGAAACGTCATCACCCCACGTTTGGCAGCCATTTCTAGGCGTCGCCTAGCAACCACTCGCTCCGCGCTGATCTTCACGGAGTCAGTTTCCCAATGACTGACTTTTCAGCGCGACCTGTACTTCCCCTCTGTGGCATTTAATCTTACGCTGGATTTAAACTGGTACTGTAACATTCTTTTTATCACTTTTGACAAGCATATTTTTTACAAATTTATTTGTACTTAGTGTGCTCTGTTGTTCCTCGACAGACACACTCCACTTTCATTTTATTTGTCATTGACACGCTTAGAATTTTCTACTTATTCACAATTACAACTGTAGCATTTTTAACCACAACTTTAACATTTTAATTCATATTAATGGCTTCTTCTCAGCAATTTGCTCAACCCCCTCCTTTTCTTCAACTCCCTGGAAAACCTACTATTCCATGGCGTCAATGGGTTAGAGCCTTTGCCAACCATATCGTAGCCATTGATGCAGTTAAGTTCACTCCGGAGAGGAAAGTTGCCATCTTATATGGATGTTTGGGCGTTGCTGCACAACATACTTTTGAAAATCTACCAAGATCCCCTCCTCCCTCTGGTGATGCTGGTGATAATTGGGATGAGTATAAGGAAGCCTTATCTAGACTCGCAAGACATTATGGTGAAGAACCTAATGAAATGCTTGAGAGACATAACTTCTTTAAAAGGAGACAACGAGAAGATGAGTCCATTGAAGAGTACATTGCTCAGTTAAGGATCTTGGCTTCTACTTGCGAATTTGAGTCTAACCCCGACATTTACATTCGGGATCAATTTGTTTTTGCGTGTTTTTCGAAAAAGATTCAGCAACGCCTCTTGAGCTGCAAGAAGCTCACTCTTCAGGAAACTATTGACATTGCCAAGAGCATCGAAAGATCCATCACCACCTCTAATGCACTGCAAAAAGATCAGGCTCATTCTTCTCTTCACTCTCCTTCATATGACAATACCACTTCAATTAGTGTAGTTAACACTAATAGGTCGGTTAGGCCATTTCAAAAGAAACCTAATCCTAATCCTTATTGTTACAGGTGTGGTTCCAAGTCGCATATTGGCAACAATCCTTCTTGTCCTGCTTCAGGGAAAAGATGTGTTTTATGTAAAAAGTTAGGTCATTTCCAAGGTATGTGCAAGTCTGTCAAGAGATCATCCAGACCCTCTGTAAATAGTATTGTATGTCCTGAGCTGGATGATTGTATTGATGAATTTCAAGACATGGTTGTTTCTATTCATTGCAACTTCATTGATACTTCTAATTTGGTTAAAGGTCCTTATTGCTCTGCACTGTTTGGGAACATTGAAGTCACAGTTATGGCAGATTCTGGATCTCCGATAACTATTCTCAATGAAGCATTTTTCCTTGAAAAATGGAACAATTCCATTTCTTTGCTCAAACCTGACCTTAGTCCCAAAGCATTTAATGAATCTGATATTATTTTGCTGGGCTACTTCAACTATAGGCTTGAATGTTTTGGGAGATCTATTATCACAAAAATTTACATTGCAACCAAGGGTCCCAATATAGTTGGCTGGCAAGATCTTGCCAAAATGGGCATCTTCCTTGTTCCTGGTTCGGATCACCCCATTAGGGTTGGTGAACCACCTGAAGGCTACTCCCCGGTTCCACCTTTTGTTTCTGTTTGTCTTCTTTCTGATAATCATGAGGCAGACATCAAACAAATTTTGGATACTTTTCCCAATGTTTTTTCCAGTCAACCTGGTACCGTCAAAGGTTTTAAACACGAGATCAAACTCAAAGCCTCTGCACAACCCGTTGTTCACAAAGTCCGTCCTGTCCCCATCAGTGCCAGAGACGAACTCAAATCTGTTCTCACCTCCCTCAAAAAGGATGGCATCATTGCACCGTCGGATTCCTCTGAATGGGTTTCACCCATTGTTATCGTGCGCAAAAAGAACGGCGAGGTCAGGCTTTGCGCCGACCTTCGCACCCTCAATAAAAATATTTTGGTTGATTGCCACCCCCTCCCCAAAATTCATGACCTTCTCGCCAACCTAGGTGGTGCCAAATATTTTTCCCTTATTGACTTGCGCTCTGCATACCATCAGGTACCCCTTACTGAATCCTCCCAAGATCTCACTACATTTGTTACCCCTTTTGGTGTTTTTAAATATTTGAAACTTCCATTCGGACTTGCTAGCGCAGCTAGTGTTTTCCAAAAAATCATGGATCACCTTTTCGAGTCTGTTCCTGGAGTTCAGGCCTATCAGGATGATATCTTGGTTTTCTCTCCTGATTGGAATTCCCATTTATCCCATCTTTCCACTGTGTTGCGCAAGCTGAATGAAGCTGGAATGACCGTCAGGGCCGACAAATGTAAATTTGGCTCCCAGTCCCTGGATTACTTGGGTCACACTTTGACTCCCGAAGGAATAAAACCCAAGTCCTCCCTCATTGAGGCAGTTTCTCAAGCGTCTCCTCCCAAAGACAAGGATGCCCTCCGCTCCTTTCTGGGTTTAGCGGAGTATTACGCCCGTTTTGTAAAAGGCTATGCCCAAATTGTCGAACCTCTCCGCTCTTTGCTTCGCAAAGGTTCCAAATTTGCTTGGACCGAAGACATTAACTCCTCTTTTTCACATGTCAAGGACATGATTATTGGTGCCCCTGCTTTGCACCCCTTTCAGGACTCTGCCAAGTGTTTCATCATGGTTGACGCCAGTTTGACTGGTTTGGGTGCTGTCCTTGGCCAGTGGGTTTCTGGTAGGGAACACACTGTTGCCTTTTCTTCTAGAACACTTAAAGCTTCTGAAACCCACTATAGCACCATTGAGCGTGAGTCATTGGCTTGTGTTTGGGCTATTGAAAAATTTAAGAACTACATTTGGGGTAGAGAATTTGATGTGTTCACCGATCACAAGCCTCTCACTCAACTTCTCAATGGTGATGGCCTAGGTAAAGCCTCTTCAAGACTTGTCAGACTTTTGTCCAAATTACATGAATTTCATTTCAATATTAAGCACATTTCAGGTGGCAAAAATTTTCGTGCCGACTGTTTACCTCGCATGTCACTCAACTCTGATTCAGATTTTCAAGATTTTGGTGATGTTGAGTGTGTTGTCGCCACCCTTGATGCCACCAAATCGTGCCCTTTTATTACAGAGGATTGTTGGTCAAAAGCTTATGAAAATGATCAGAATCTCAAGTTGGTTGCACAATACATTTCTCAGGGCTGGCCTGAGAGTAGAAATTTGTCAAATGAACTTAAGGCATTTTCCATGGTTTCTTCTGAACTCTCTCTTGTTGACAACCTAATTATGAGGCATGATGTTTTCGTTCCGCCTTCGGATGTCAGACCTGATATCATTAGATTTGCACATCAGGGACATCTTGGCATTACTAAAACATCTCAACTCATTAAGTTACATTATTGGTGGCCCTCTATTGAGTCCCAGGTAAAATTTTACATTGATTCCTGCAATGAATGTTTGCTCTCTGATAAGAAATGGAAACTCATTGGTACACCCCTCCATCCCGTTCCCTTTCCACTCAAACCCTGGGAAAAGGTTGGATTGGATTTTTCTGGCCCCTTTGACGTCCTTCCCCATGACATGAAATACGTCATTCTCCTCATTGATTATCATTCCAAATGGTTGTACCACATGTTTTGTGATTCCCCTTCTTCTGCCAATGCTGTCAAATTTTTGCGCAATCTCTTCATCATCGAAGGTTGTCCTTCAGTGGTGGTCACCGATAATGGTTCCCATTTCGTATCTGAGAAATTTGACTCATTTTTATTGGAGCATGATGTTGTCCATTTCAAGGTTGCTCTCTATTCGCCCACCTCGAATGGCTTAGTTGTGCGGGCCAATAGACTGCTTAAAGACGCTGTCCAAACAGCCATTTCCTCACACAACGATGTTAGGACTTTTGTTGAGGAGAAATTTTGGTCATATAACATTTCTCCCCATTGTACCACTGGTGTTTCTCCCTTTTCTTTACTAAGAAGTAGGAATGTACATACCAAATTGTGTCCCACATGGTTGTCTGCGAAAAACGTCAAGACCCTTCCACCTTCTGATGTCTCTCTTGCTGAAAAAGTTTCTCAGAAACAATCCCTTATGAAAACCAGACATGATTCAGGTAAAATTTTCACTTCTGTTGTCCTTAAAGTTGGGGATTGGGTCCTCATTAAAAATCCTAGAAAGGTTGCCAAAGGACTCTCCAAATTTTCCACACCTGTTCAGGTTACTGCTGTCAGTAAGGCCTCCGCCTTACTTGGCAGCAGAGGGTGGTGGAACAAGAGGGCTCTGGTTATCCTTTCTGACTCACAAGCTCGTTCCTTGTTGCGTTTGTCCAAACAGCAGTTTGACCAATGTGACTGGTCTTTTTGGTTAAATCCTGAATCTTCTTCTGCCTCTTCTCCTCCTTTGGATGCTTCTGTTTCTGCAACTGATTCTCCTCCTTCCTCTTCAGGTCTCTCCTCTTCTTTTCCATCTTCCTCTTCTCCTTCCATTCTCTCTGAGACTGTTGAGGAGGTTTCACTCCAAGCTTCCGCCCCATCTGTTCGATGTAGGAGGCTTCCTGTCAGGTTCAATGATTATGTTTTAAGTTGAAACTTATTTTCATTCCTCAGTTTTAAAATTTTATTCATGTCCTAACTCATGCCTTCCCCCCTTTCTCATTTTGTTTGAAATGTTGTGGAGAGGGAGAAGTTGTAGTATATGCATTCCCTCGTGCTGTGCTCAGCACGAGAGATTGCTCTCTGTTGATGTGTTCTGGCCCTCCGTTCGGTTCTAGCGCTCTGGGCAACGATAGTCAGTTGCCCGGAGTCCTGGAGTCGAGCGGCGGCCTTTCTCCTGTGGGTGTTATTACTTCTGAAATTAAAGAAGCCTTTCAACCTGCAACTTTGCCTTCAGACCCTCTTATTTCAACCAACTGTCCCCCAGTCTTAAAATAAAACAAAAACCCAAGTATCAAGATAAAGAATGTATTTTGACCATTTTGAGTTATTTTACACCTAGAAGCAGAAACCTTATCCCTCCCCACCTGCCGAGACCCCCAAGTAACCCACCCATCTATCTGTGGCTTGGGAAGTCATCCCTTTGCCCATGTCTGCTGCTGGGAATGACAGCCTAGAGAGCAAAACCCATCCCATTCCGTGCAACCAAATCAATGCCCAAAATGAAAAATGTGTCCCTTCCCTCTCTTAAAGAAAAGAAGAGCTCAACAGATCCCCCAAAAAAGCTAAAGATCATAATGAAGGAATGCCTGTGTCTCATTCCAACTGTAAGAAGAAGGTGACAGTCTAGTGAACCCCTCCTTTTCATACTGTCAAGAATCTGTGAGGCATCATATTCAGTAAAACAAAGCCGTGTTTGTCCACTTTTGATGATGTTAAGCCTGGCTGGCTCTTGAAGAAAGACCTGTGTTCCAGCAGCCTGGCTGGCTCTTGAAGAAAGACCTGTGTTCCAGCAGCTTTAAGAGGATTAATTAATTGCCGAAGCTTCCAACACCTTTCTATGGTGGAATTGCTGAAATCATAATAGATATACATTGATAATGACTCGATCAACACAGGGGTAGATGGGTGATAGAAATAGTCTATCTAAGCAAACAATTACCGATTTTAAAGCGCTTGTTGGTCAAGTATTGGAACTAGAACTAGAAGATGAATTTTCATTGAGCCGACTTATAAGAAGGTGGTTTACCCTCTGGGTTTGTGAATCCATATTTCAGTCAAAGAGATCTGGTAATGCACTCCCAAAGAGTTTCACAATGAATTGTTGCGGATCATCGCCTTCTTTTTCCTGTGGTATACCAAAAACAAGGAGATTGTTCAGTCTTTTATGCTTTTTCAAATCCTTGATTTTAGATTGTATATTATCCAGATGCCGATCATGACCCTCAATAGACTTGTTTTGCAACAGCTACAGCATCCTCTATGTTAGAGACACGTTGTTGGAGTTCAACCATGTCATAGAAAGGGCGAAGACCTTATGTTATGTTATGTTATGTTATGTTATGTTATGTTATGAGGATGACTTATAGAGCGCAAGGCTACTCAGACAGAGTGTCCCGGCGCTGTATAGATCTGTAGAGGAAACCAGGAACACAGCAGACTAAAGGCCATACAGCCAGGTTTTCAGACCCTTCCTGAAGGCCAACAGGTTGTCTAACTTCCTGAGAGAAAGTGGGAGCTTATTCCAAAGCTGAGGTGCCAATAATCTATAGGAGCGGCTCCCAATACGGGCACGCTTGGTAGTTGGAACAATGGCCAAGGCTTGAGTGGCCGAACATAGTGATCTGGAAGGAAAGTAAAATTGAACATGTTTCCTAAGATAGACAGCACCAATACCATGCAAGGATTTGAAAGTAATGGTCAGGGTCTTAAAAAGTATGCGCTTCCTCACTGGGAGCCAGTGGAGCGAGTCAAGAAGGGCTGAGGTGTGAGTCCTACAACTAAGGCCAAAAATGGCCCTAGAAGGTACTCTGGAAGCCCTAGATAAAGAACATTAGCATAGTCAAGCCTAGAGCCGATCAATGCCTGACTATAATTTTCCTGTGAGAGACAGAGAGAAAAGAGAGAAATTTCCTAAGAGTACGCAGCAAGGCAAAGCATTGGCCAACCAAACTGAGAATCTGGGGTTTAAAAGTTAAACCATTGTCAATTTTGACACCCATATCTTTGGCGACCGAGGTGGGTGAAGACGGGGGATGCATATCCACAGGCCACCAGGATTTCCAATGAGTGTCAGGGGCACCGCCGAAAAAGATAATTTCAGATTTATCTGAATTACATTTTAGCTGATTACGCTGAAACCAAGCGAAAACGGCCTCAAGGCAGCTCTTAATGGAATCACCATCGAACTCAGTGTTCTTATCGCAAGTAAAGAGAAGCTGCGTATCGTCAGTGTAGGTCACGATTCGGGCGCCATAGGGCTCCACCAATTCGGCCAGGGGGGATAAAAAAATATTAACCACATCAGTGCTAAGGGAATTCCCCTGCAGTGCTGTAACTCCAGGATCCCCATTGTTCATGACGAGCTCAGCTCGTCATGAGCACACAACCAGTGTACTACATGACGAGCTGAGCTCGTCATGAGCAGCGAAGGGGTTAAAAAGAGTGGGACTCAGTATCGACCCTTGTGGCACACCTACTGCCAATGGAGGAACAATCGCTGAAAAAGGAGGGACCCAGATCAGTTGTTGGCGCTCGGACAGGAAGGACTCAAACAAATTTAATACCGTCCCTCTAAGTCCATCTCCTGCAATCTTGCAAGAAGACGGTTATGAGGGACGGTATCAAAGGCCGCGGAAAGATCCAATAATACCAGCATAGCCTTCCCTCCGCGATCAGTCACCTCCTTGATTGATTCAGTTACCTCCAGCAGTGCTGTCTCTGTGCTCAGACCTTACTAGTAACCTCAGCTACAGATTGTTGGATAATGTCACTATCCTTCCAGGCTTGGGCATAGTATTGCAGGGCCCCTGCCCTATGGCCTGCAAGAGCTGTAGAATGGTAAGCAGTGAGGGCTACCACTCACAAATCATGCTAAAGGGATCCTATGAATCTTCTGAAGATGTATGGTTGGGAGGGACATCATTTAGGGCATTATTTGGAGACTTAAGACTGATCTTGGATAGGCCAGAGTCATGATGGCAGTAGGAAACAACAGGAGATGATACATTGATGCATTGATTGCGCTGCTGATCTTGCATGGACATATGACAATGTTGTTATTAATGCTTTTACTTCCACCTTTGACTTCACCCAATCTCATAAAGGACTGATTTTAGTACCACTACTGAAAGCCCTTCCCCTCCCTTGCTATAGAGAGGATTTTCCACCTGGTGAATTTTTGGATGCATCCTTGAACTTCCTAGTGACTTCTGGTTTGCCCTTGAGGTTCCGTGACAATTGTAAGTGGTGTTTTCGACTCGCACGAATATAGTCGAGTCTGGTATCTATGAACCGCAAATGACGAGTTTAGTAAGTGTGCGCAGTTTCGCTGTGCTAACTTAAACCGTTCGTTTGTTATGTGGGTTTTTCATCTGTACCCACGGGTTCCATCTTAGATACGGCATCCATTTTGTCTCTTGCCCTCAAGTAGCCAGCGAACGGACGTTGTCCGCTTCGCGACCCTGGGACTCCCAAGATATTTGCGGAAGACACATGTTCTTTGTAAGTGTCTTTATGACGAGGGGGTTGCTACTGTAAGGCAGATGGCGCCGCTCGAGGCTTATCTTGCCGCACGGACTTATTGTCTCAGCCGTGCATCTCATTAGGCACGTCCCTTTGATGCCTGTATCTCGTGTTTCCCGATACCTCCCCTTTTACACCCTTTCCGATCTCCCCACTGTCACCGTCTTCCTCTGCACCTGTCTTTGTTCCTATTTCGATCTGTTTTTACTGCTGATTGGAATTTGCTAATGGTGGGAAGATGGTTTTTACAGTTGGGAACCGCCAAATGTTTCCGCACTTATGTTCCGGACCTGATGTGTTTCAAAGTGACCAAAGCGACCCCTCTGGGGGATAATGGTGGGAACCGGGTTGTAAACTTTTGTGCTCAATGTAATCCTATGGGTAAAAACTGTATAAAAGGAGCGATCCACAGAACCAATTTGAAGCAGTCTCCCCAAGTTGCACGCTGTGTACTTGCCGTGATCTCTGTGTTCCCTGCAGCAAATAAACCTTGAATCTTTGACGTTGAAGGAAGTGTCCCGTGTCTCTGTGATTCGTACGCCGGAGCAGGTTACCCACGAAGGTTTCAGGTGTTGTGCCCTGGCACCGCTGGGTCTTAAAGAACCCAGTCCTTCAGTTGGCGCCCAACGTGGGGCTGCATCAGTGGTACCGGTCCAAGCCCGACGATTGTGAGGAACTTCGTGTGAAATCTCCGAGGGAAGGTGCACTCCGCTTCATCGATCCTGTTGTCGAAATAAGTGGCCCGAAGACTTTTCCCGCGAAGATTCCCGCTTCCGGACGGCTGCGACGGACTGCTGCCCTGACTGTAGACCTGTTTTGGCGCCTGGCGTAGACCTTGGTATAGCGAGACGATTGACGGGCCTTCCTGGAGACGCCATTGATTTTTGAGTTAAGTATTTGTGGGTCGCTCCCATAGTTCTTGGTTGTTGACACTTTAGCGAGTGTTTTTGTTGTTAGCGCTGTGTGAGTGTTTTTGTCGGTGACACTTTGCTAGCGTACTTTGTTGTGTTGTTTGACGACTGCAGCCGCCAAAAACCGAGGGTTTTGTTCTTTGCTGGGACTTGGTAAATCCCGTAACCCTTGAAGTTTGTGAAACTCGGCTAGTGTGCAAGATGCCTGGTCGTAGTACTCTGTTTAGTTGTTTCAGACCTTGTGGTACGGATTCCCGATTGGAGGACTCATGTCCGATACCTCCGGTTGGAACTCCCACGTATGAGCTCTATAGTAAGCATGGGCTAGGCCCAGTTACCTTTAACGATTACTGGATTAAATACACGAAAAAGGACGGCGACCTTCGTTGGCCACCTCATGGTAGCTTCGAGGCCCCGATCTTAGATAATCTAGAGATTAAATTGTTCGAAAGAAAGTCAAGGCCGGCCATGTTTGATGCTTTTCGGTTGTGGCGCAAAGAAGCCCGACAGAAAGAAATTAGACAGAATAAACGTAGTCAGCGAGATAATGTTGCTACCATAGTGAAGAAAGCAGAGCAATTTCAGCGAGATAAGGAGGTTAAGGATAAGGAAGTGTTTGACCGATTACAGCATATGACTGTAGATAAGTGTTACCCCGCTTTACCAACGGAGTCGGAAAAGAAGGAAGAGCCAGTTGAGGATCCCTTAATGTCTTATCTTATGAAGTCACCACCTCCGTACGTACAGGGTACCGCAGCTCCTGTGGTCCCTGCCGTACCTGTTCTTCCACCTATTCCTCCTCCGCCTGTTCCTCAACCTGCACCTGTTCTTCCGACTGTTCCTGTTCCTTTGTCTGTTTCTATTCCTACTGCTCCTCCGCTTCCATATACTCCTGTTCCCGCTACCGCTCTTGCTACTGCTCCTGTTTTGTTAACCCCTGCTGTTGCTACTGTTTCTACTCCTTCTCTTGTTAGCCCTGTGTCTTATTCTTCTCCCTCTACTCGTAGTCGCAATTCTCCTCTTGCGGCTAGCTTCTTTCATTCGCTCGGACCTGTTCATGGGTCCGCTGGTTCCGATGGTCCTCAAAGACGAAGTCAGCTTCCTGTAAACAGAGAACGTGTTGCGCTATATAATATGGCGATGGGTTGGATGGTAAATCCGCAGAGAAGTCCACCCCGTGTTGTCCTCGAAACATTCTGTCAATTCAATGTGCCAACCCAGAGATATGTGTTTAATGAAATGTGTAAGTTCCTTTATGATCAAATAGCGACCGATGCGCCTGACGAGGTGCTCGCCGCTCTGTCCGATCTCCAGCTTCAGTTCGCAAATGGGCTGATAGTGGATACCAACGTTCGACGTGCTGTTGAACGATTGCTATCTCTTCGTCCCGCTCCCATCCCTCATGCATTGTTTGTTGAGGATATTGAAAAACAACCAGACGAGTCTGGCCAATACCCTATGCGGGAAGTTCCACCAGTGTGGATGCCAGGCGATGCTACTGCTATTCCTATTATTCCGCCGCATTTCCAGAGAGTATGGATACATCTCCCATGGAAAAGATCGGAAGTGTTGCAGGTGAAGCAATCTTTGCCTGACCCTCGCAAAAATCCTGCAGGGTATTACAAAGAATTATCGCAGCTCGTAGATGCTACGATAATGAATCTTGCCGATATCGACATGTTGTTTGGCAATGTCGTACCGCAACCGGTATGGGCTAAGATTCGCCAGGAAGATCACGCAAACGAACTAGGTGGTGATTGGGCGGCCATTGTAGCGGCAGATGGGTTGCAAGTTGGTGGCGCTAAGCCTGAACAGTTGATTGCTGCTCTCCCTCAAAGAATCATAACATTAATGAAAACTCTTATGCCAGCTATGAAGGTGAATTGGGATAAGTTGTCAGCCTGTAAGCAGAAGAAAGATGAGAGTGTTTCCGACTTCTTTACGAGGTTCGAGGAAGCATTCATCGACCATAGTGGTCAGGATATGGGCACGGAGGGTGGTCAAAGGTTGTTTGTGGATAAATTTGTTTCGAATTTGTTGCCCGATTTGAGCAATAAATTGAGAAATTCGGAAAGTGCATGGGCCGTTTCTACTTCGGCTCAGATATTGGCTACGGCACAATACTATGAGAATAGAGAGAAAGAAGAGATTGACCGTGCTGATAAAAAGACGAAAGAGCTAAAAACTAAAGTGTTGTTGCAACAAGCGTATCCTCCGCGGTCAAATCAAAATAATTCGCAACAGAATAGGTCACAGCCGCAATCAAACAGATCCCAAACCCGTAACGATTCCTCCTCCCAAAGATCTTCGTTAGGGTACAATCAATGTGCTTATTGTAGACAGGAGGGTCACATTAAATTCAATTGCCCTGTTTTAAACGAACGCAATAGTGGTAACTCGACTAGAGGAGGTCGTGGTGGTTCGCAGCAAACATCACGAGGTAGAGGCCGTGGTGCTCAGAACGATCGCTCAGATAACTCATCCAATTCTAATAATTGTTTCGATCAACGTGGATCATCGCAAGGACGATCTGCGCAGTATAATGTAGACGATTATTACGTCGATCAGGGAACTGACGACAGTAATTACTAGGACAGCCAAAGACAAGGAGAGGGAGTGGTATCAGTTCCGGTTGATCAGAGAGGGCCTTACGTCGCAGTTGCGACAGCGGGCGTCGTTGAGCCTTTTCTGTTGGACACTGGTGCAGCGAAAAGTTCTATCATGTATTCGAAACTCCCTGGCGCACCTTTGTCTGGCTTAACAAATGTTTCCGTTGGATTCTCTGGCGCCCCTGTTAGCAATCCAGTTTCGCGCCCTTTGCCCCTTCAAATTGGGCCACGTGAGCTAGAAGCTCCGTTGATTTTAACCACGGGTTGTGGCGAAAATCTTTTGGGCCTGGATTTGCTTAAACGTTTGTACGCAACTTTGTATTGTTCTCCTGCGGGTGTAAAGCTTACGTTGGGAGAGAGGGTTGTCTCTCCCATGTATTTGTCCCTCGATAAGCTCCCATCGGAATTGAGTTCTCTTCCTGCGTCTTTGTGGGCAACAGGTCCAAATGACGTGGGCCTGCTTGATATCTCCCCTTATGTTGTTCAGTTGAAATCTAATGTGCGGCTGCCACGTATTCCCCAATATCGTATCTCCCTTGATGGTGAACGAGCACTATTGGCGATCATCTATGATTTGATCGAGAAAGATGTTATTGAAGAGATTCGGGGAAACGTGTGCAACAGCCCTGTACTGCCCATTCTTAAACGTACTGATCCTTCAAAACCGCCTGTTTATCGTTTTGTTATCGATTTACGGGAGGTAAATAAAATTGTGGTTCCTCAATTTCCTGTTGTGCCTGACATCACGGCGCTACTGACTCTGATTCCAGCGTCTGCATCATGGTTTTCGGTGATTGACTTGAAAAATGCGTTTTTCAGCATCCCGATTGCCGAAGAGAGCAGGGACCTTTTCGGTTTCTCTCTCGGTGGACGCAGTTTCCGGTTCAAACACGCTCCTCAGGGCTACTGTGAAAGTCCATCTATTTACAGTCAAGCCTTGAAGGGTCAACTGGATGCATTTAGGTTGCCGGTCGGTGCGGCTTTGATCCAATACGTCGACGACTTATTGGTGGCTGCTGATACTCAGGACATTTGCAAAATTGCTACGGTGTCGTTGCTGCAACATCTCTGTGAGTTAAATCACAAGGTGTCACCTTCTAAACTCCAATATTGTTGTCAAGAAGTAACCTATCTAGGTCACTTATTGTCAAAGGAGGGAAGGAGATTGACCCCAGAGAGAATTGCAGCGATTGCGCGAATGGCTGTGCCACAAACCCAAAGAGATGTGCGTGCCTTTCTAGGTATCACGTCGTACTGCAGGCAATGGATTCCTAATTTTTCATTGCTAGCGAAACCATTGGTGGCTCTTACGTGCAAAGATGTTTCAATTCCTTTACCATGGACGGAAGAATGTCAGAAAAGTTTTTCTGAACTGCGTGATTCATTGTGTTCGGCTCCTGTGTTAGGTACCCCTGACTACGGTAAGCCGTTCACGTTATATGTTCACGAGAGGGAAGGTTGTGCTTTGAGTGTTCTAACGCAACCTTTTGGTGGTAAGCAACGTCCATGTGCATATTTTTCCTCGACCTTGGACCCAGTAGCTAGAGCATTGCCGAGTTGTTTACGAGCAACAGCGGCAGCTGCGGTCTCCATCCGACAATCAGCAGGATTGGTCATGGATAATATGCTTACGGTGATGGTTCCGCATGCAGTCGATACTCTTTTGAACCGAACGAAAACTCAGCACTTGACGAGTGCGAGGTTGTCTGGGTACGAATTGACGCTCTTGGCAAGCCACATTCACATAAAACGTTGTAACGTTCTGAACCCGGCAACTTTGTTACCAATTAGCACAGAGTCAGATGAAATAGCAGAACATGACTGCTACTTGAGGACTGAAGAGGAAACGAAAGGTCGAGTGGACCTTAAAAACACCCCATTGGAAGATCCGGATGGCACTTTGTATGTGGATGGGTCATGTTTTAAGTTGCCGAATGGCGATGTGACTACTGCTTATGCTGTTGTAACATTGAATACTGTTGTTGAGACTGCAAGGTTGAATCAGAATTCTGCCCAAGCTGCGGAGCTGATTGCTCTTACTAGAGCGTGTGTGTTGGCGAAAGGGAAACGTGTGAATGTGTTTACCGACAGTCAATACGCGTTTGGTGTTGCTCACAGCTTTGGACGATTATGGAGAGAGAGAGGTTTCTTGACGTCGCACGGTACGAAGATACAGCATGGCCAGCTTGTGAACGATCTTTTGGATGCATTGACTTTGCCTACGCAAGTTGCAATTGTTAAGTGTAGTGCGCATCGTAAGGTGACGGATGATGTTGGTCGTGGTAATGCGTTTGCGGACGAGACTGCTAAGGAGACTGCCCGGAACCTTAGCACTCGAATGTATGTGACGAGTTCGGTTAGGTGGCCTACAGAATCGAGTATGTGCGAAGACACTATCGAGAGTGTGAAAGCAATTCAGAATGAGGCCACTGAGACTGAAAAGACGAAGTGGAAAGAAAGTACGGGAAAGTTGGATGCGAATGGTTGTTGGATTGATTTGTCGGATCAGAAAAGATGGATGTTGCCTGATGCGTATGTGCTGGCCGTTGTGACAATGGCACATGGGTTAGCACATATTAGCGCGAAAGGTATTTGTAAGTTGCTGGCTCCTGTGTGGAAGAATGACGGTATTACGAAGTGTGCTGAACGTTTGGTGAAGAATTGTATGGTGTGTATGATGTACAATCCTGGCAAAGGAACCCCAACTCCTCCTGGCAGTTTTGCTCCTCCTTCGTATCCCTTTGAGGTGATTCAATTGGACTTCATCCATATGGAGCGATGCAATAACCTGAAATACGTTTTAGTTGTGGTTTGCGCATTTTCCCGATGGATCGAGGCCTATCCCCTCAAAGACAATACTGCTTTGTCTACTGCGAAAATCCTACTGAAGGAATACTTTCCTCGGTATGGAATGCCTAGAGTCGTGTGGTCAGATAACGGAAGTGAGTTTGTTGGAAGTGTGATGAAGAGTGTGTGTAAGGGCCTTGGAATTAATCAGAAATTCCATAGCGCCAATCATCCCCAGTCAGCTGGATTGGTTGAAGGGTACAACGGCACCCTTAAACTAAAGTTAGCGAAGATTCAGGCTACGACTGGTCTTTCGTGGCCTGACGCTTTGCCTTTAGCATTACTGTCAACTAGGGCGACTGTACACTCCCGAGTAGGGCTTAGTCCCTATGAAATAGTGTTCGGCCGTCCTGCGAATGTGTGGGGGGTTCCTAGGCCAGGAATGTTTTCTGATCTTGAGTACCCAATGTTGATCGATTATCTACATGACTTGACTGCTAAACTGAGGTTAATTCACCAACAGGTTTACGACGCATTGCCGACGCAGACAGAGGGTCCAGGCCACCAGCTCCAGCCCGGAGACTGGGTGGTGACAAGGAACTTTTCACGCAAGAATAACCTGGACCCGAGGTTCACCGGACCCTATCAAGTGCTCCTGGCCACGAGGACTGCCGTTCGTCTTGAGGGACGCAAAAATTGGGTGCATGCTACGCACACCAAGCGAGTCCCCATCCCTTTGCCGGCAGACCCGTGGGTAAGGAGAGGCATTGCGTCATCTGAAACAGAAACATTGCCGGCGTTTGTGCCTTTTAGCGACGCCCAGCTTGTTGAAGAATCCTCAGCGCAGCAGAAAGACACTGTTGAACAATTGGCATCAAAAGACTCAAGACCAGAACACTCAACTGATCAGCAGGACGCTGTCTCTTCAACGGATCCTCTGTTCGACGAGCAGACACGTCCTGGGAAAACTCGATACTTTTTGCGATCTCGCACTAAGGACAAATAAAAAGATCTTGCCTTGCTGTATTGACAACTGCATTATCCCGTTTTCCGTGATCAGTTTTGAACTTTCGTATTACTGTAATTATTTTTGTACATATATTTTGAGCTTCATTCCTTGTACCTTTTTGCTTCCACAGCTGAGAGACTTTGTTTTTGCATACGTACATATTGTGCATTGAAGGCCGTAGGGCCGCGCGCGTACTTCCTTCTGGACAGTAGGTCTTGACGCTAGGTTAAAGGCCGTCGGTTCCTAGGAACTCCTAGGGATTGACTATTGCTGCACAGAACGAAGTGCGTCAAGAAACGTTGCGGACGGTCGTAGGGAATGGCATTCTCGAAGCTAAATGATTTGGAGGAAGCTCAAGTCCACAGATTCAAGCTGCAGCAACTCAGTCGTACCAAATGCTTCATATTCCAATTGTTTGTATTGTTTTTGACTGCTTCTGCATTATTGGCGGGTGGGGTGTATTACACGATGTCTTACTTCTTACCTGCTACACCTACTCCTACTTCTTACCCTAATCTTACCTCTACTGCTTCTCCCCATTCCTTTCACATGTTACCAGAACACGAGCAGGCTAGACGTGTAGAATTCCGCAACAATTCCTTTATTCAGCTCCTCCATCAGCATCAGTTAGTGGTTAACACTACTAATTGTTGGGTGTGTGGGTTGATGCCACATACTCCGGATAAGGGAATTCCATATCTGGTGCTACCGTATAGTTCCCAAGGGTCAGCTCGAGCATTTCAAACAATGTTTCGAAGCGCACTGGGTTTCCACCCCATTCGAGAACCACGTTCCCCCTACTCTGGTCCTACCTCGTATCAAAAACCTTTGTCGATAGCAATAGAGGATTTAGACAGTGAGATCTATGATCCTTCGCTTATTCCCGAAGAAGAGGTACAGGCCTATAGAGTCCTAAGTAGAGGTGAATATAGTGTGTTCACTAGTGAAAAGCAGCTTAAAAACTCGCCTCCAATATGGGTCGTACCCCACACTGGTAATTTTTGTCTTATGGGTCGTGGCCGAAGATCGCAAGCCCGACTTGGAGCAAGTGCTTGCACTGAAAATTACATTCTGCCGATGTCCTCGTCCCCTGTGTTTCTGGCTGCCAAGGGTACATACTTTATCTGTTATGATCGTGCATACACATGGTTGCCCGCTGACTTCATGGGCTCATGTTTTATTGCAAATCTGTTGCCTCCGACGTTCACTGTAGATGCCGATTATCATAAGACTAGAGTTGTGCGAGGCGTAATTAGTGAAGAGGATACTGCCGGTCAAGAGGCAGGAGACTTTTTCAAGGGTTTCCTCCCGTTTTGGGGACCTATGGTCAATAGTAGGAACCTGAGACAGTTGACTCGAGTGGTAGAATCGACAGCTAATATTACTGCCAGTGCCCTTGGTAATATCACCACAGAACTTCAGGCGGAGAGACTTATGACGTTACAAAACCGTATGGTTTTAGATGTCATCTTAGCAGATCGAGGTGGGGTATGTAAGGTGATCCATTCGAGCTGCTGCATTTTCATTCCAGATAATGCTCCTACTGTCTATCAAGCCATCTCGAGGTTGCATAAGATCTCCGAATCCATACACGTGGATGTAGGGGATTGGACGCTACTTGGATGGTTTTGGGGCCTGATGTCGACTTGGGGTTGGAAGATTCTGATGATCATCGGAGTCGTTGTGGTGTTCCTGTTCACGTGTTGCCTTTGTGTGCAGTGTGGTCCTGCCTTATGTGGCCTCTGTGCTACAACGTGTATGAGACAACCATCTGCTACCAAGGGGACTCGGTTGGACAGAGCTATGCTACAGCAACATCTCGATGGTCTGATGAATATCGAATATGATTCCGACTAGTGCTTGCCTACATGAGGGCAAAAGGAGCGTCTGAGGTTCCGTGACAATTGTAAGTGGTGTTTTCGACTCGCACGAATATAGTCGAGTCTGGTATCTATGAACCGCAAATGACGAGTTTAGTAAGTGTGCGCAGTTTCGCTGTGCTAACTTAAACCGTTTGTTTGTTATGTGGGTTTTTCATCTGTACCCACGGGTTCCATCTTAGATACGGCATCCATTTTGTCTCTTGCCCTCAAGTAGCCAGCGAACGGACGTTGTCCGCTTCGCGACCCTGGGACTCCCAAGATATTTGCGGAAGACACATGTTCTTTGTAAGTGTCTTTATGACGAGGGGGTTGCTACTGTAAGGCAGATGGCGCCGCTCGAGGCTTATCTTGCCGCACGGACTTATTGTCTCAGCCGTGCATCTCATTAGGCACGTCCCTTTGATGCCTGTATCTCGTGTTTCCCGATACCTCCCCTTTTACACCCTTTCCGATCTCCCCACTGTCACCGTCTTCCTCTGCACCTGTCTTTGTTCCTATTTCGATCTGTTTTTACTGCTGATTGGAATTTGCTAATGGTGGGAAGATGGTTTTTACAGTTGGGAACCGCCAAATGTTTCCGCACTTATGTTCCGGACCTGATGTGTTTCAAAGTGACCAAAGCGACCCCTCTGGGGGATAATGGTGGGAACCGGGTTGTAAACTTTTGTGCTCAATGTAATCCTATGGGTAAAAACTGTATAAAAGGAGCGATCCACAGAACCAATTTGAAGCAGTCTCCCCAAGTTGCACGCTGTGTACTTGCCGTGATCTCTGTGTTCCCTGCAGCAAATAAACCTTGAATCTTTGACGTTGAAGGAAGTGTCCCGTGTCTCTGTGATTCGTACGCCGGAGCAGGTTACCCACGAAGGTTTCAGGTGTTGTGCCCTGGCACCGCTGGGTCTTAAAGAACCCAGTCCTTCACCCTGTACAGTCATAGTTTGATTTGGTTGATTAATTAGACTGTTTCATTGGAGCAGCAGGGCAATTATTAGCCACATATTCCACAGTTGTCTCCTTAGCACTGCCTGTGAGCAAGCCTGCATTGTACATAATTCAGGCTGGTTTGATGCGACTGGGTGATGGAGGAGAGAGTAGAGGTATAGCTGCAGATAAGCCAGGTATACCATAGGAGAAAGCCCACCCTGTTGACATGGGGAAAGACTGGATAGTGATATAGCAGACTAGTGGTAATTGAGCAGAATGACAGTGTCCAAGGCACTTGGGCCTAGATGTAGGTAATTTTATTTTACCACTTCTTAAATAACGAATTTTACCGATTCGGTATTTAAGAAGTGGTAAAATAGAGGGGGGGGGGATGTAGGTATTACAGAATCGGTAAATACCGAATCGTTAAGATTCGGTATTTACCGCTTCTGTAAATACCGATTCGGTAATGCCCATTGATTCCTATGGGCAATGAAGCCCATAGGAATCAATGGGCATTACCGAATCGGTATTTACCGATTCGGTAAATACCGATTCCACCAAGGGTGCAGGGCGTGTCACTTGGACACCCTTTAGCACCCCAAATACAGGCATGTGTGCCATGTGGCACACAGACATGCCCTAAGGGCCTGTCTGTGTGTCACATTGCACAGGTGTGCATGCACAGATGTGCATGCACACCTAAATTCGGTATTTTACCACACAATAGGATTTTGTGCTAAAATGCCGACTCTTAAGGGCCTGTGGCACTCTTAGGAGTGTCACCTACATATGGATTTACTAATTCGGTAAATATACTGATTCGGTATTTTACAGAATCGGTATATTTACCGAATCGGTAAAATTACTGATTCTTAAAATAACATGCCCCTACATCTGACCGGTATTAGGGCTCCTACATCTGGTCCTTGATGAGCCCCCACCCGGGTACTCACATTTTCGTCGATGTGACCTAGAGCCATAGATTTCAGGGGGTGCTGGTCAACTACCACCCCAGTAGCAGCAGTGGTTTTGTGAGGTAGTGTCTTCCGGGGATTCAACTACAATGTTGCAAGGTGCAGGCATCAGAGCAGTAGAGGGATTAGTTGAGCCTTCTGTGGCAGCCGCCATTAATCAATCTGCTAAGAGAGAGTCAGTCCTCGCTGTCTGAATCTCTGTCTCTGTGGGAGGCACTTGGAGCGGGCTGATGACTGACTCAGATCAGAGCAACCTCGGTATTGGTTGCCCAACCAACGAATCTTCAGGCATTGGCCCCTACAACCTCTGGGAGGGGTCAACATCCATCTCGGTGCTGGTCTCTGCTCAATCTTATTCCATGTTTTGAGTGCTGTGTCCTCCACAGGATGCATTGGGACTTGATGGTTTCATAGCTCTGTAGAACAGACACCAGCGCCCACAACAAAAGAATCTTAGGGAGCCAAATAATGAATCCAAACGGGATACAGGGAATCTATGTTGGACTCACTTTAGCAGATGCCACATGGACTAAGGGGAGGAATCCAATGCAGGAAAGAATCGCACTGGAGTCGACCAGCCCAGCTGCAGTAGGACAACATCATGGGAGTGCAGGTACAGGGTTTGCTCTCAGTGGCGAGCTCAACCAGTTATCTCATCCCGCGAGAGGGACAGGGCTTATTTGCACAACAAAACTGTCACACTCTTCTTCATCTTCACCTACCACCGTGATCAGATCTGATTTCCTGCTCTCGCCACCTTCACCAACACCACTTGCAGTTTTTGGGCTAAGGTGGCCTACCAGCAGATTGCGTGGTGCTTTCTCAAGTGGATTGTTTGGTCTCCGGTACCATAGTTTGTACCAAGCTTACCCAGACTAACACTTGCTTTGCAAATAGAGCATTCAGCAATATTCAGCTCCTGCTTGCTAACTGTAAAGAAGTCTCAAACTGGGTAGATCAACTTTCTGACACCGGTGCCACTGCCAGTGTCTGAAGAAGTGACGTTAGGTGGGTGTTTTAGTGCTTGTCTCTCTGCAATGCCTTCAGAGGTGATGGTGGATGTAGGTCACAGGGGCCTTGCAAATATGGAAGCTGGCGGTGGTGGTTGTATCTATGCCACATCTCTCAGAGAAGGTTCAGATGGGGTAACGTCAGTCTCCACTGAAGCTGGGCTAACATCCATGATGACTAGGTTGTCAACATGCTCCTCGTCTTCATCCATAACTCTAAGACTTTCAGGAATCTTCCTTTACCAGCCTCTCCTGGCATGTCTCAGACTGAGGTAGCATCCAAGTGGAGTCTTGATCATCAGAAGGGGGTTGGAGAAGAAGACGGAGTACCCTTTCTTTTTCCTGCTCGGGATCTGGAAGACAATGGGTCTTCTGAAAGAGGTGCTTTTTCTACTTCCTCAGCACAAAGCTCAATATCCTGAAGTGCTCCTACTTCAAGAGGAACTAATGTTGTTGGATGCAGCTGTTGTTGTCCACTTAGCTGAGTTTCTGGCAATCTTTGGGTACTACTTTGTGAAAGAGATAACTCCAATTCAACATCACTGTTCATTGGAGTTGCCGTGATTAGAGTGGTTGCCTTTGTGCCAGATATGGGATTGGGCCTAGGTTGAGGTGGGGCCATTGGTGCAAGAGTGCTGCTCCAAGCCTGCTCCCATATTTTGGCCTAAAAAAGGTCTGGGGCAACATACCAGTGGTGATAACCTCCTTCTTCTCACTGCCACTTTGATGGAAGCACCTTTCTTTGGTGCCATCTTAAAGCTGTCAGTTGACTGTAGCACTTAGTTTCACAAGCTGAAGAGATGTCCATGTTGTGTGGTCACGTATCAAGTGCACAGGCCTTCTGTCTGGCAGTACTGTGGGAGATGTCTCTTCTCTTGTGCACCTTAAAGCAAGCAAGCAAGAAGAACATCAGTGAAATGCGGCATTGTTGCAGTTTGGATTAGTAGTACAAACAATATTATTAGTGTTGTTGCTTCAGTTATATATAATTAAAGACAAGACAGTTATCCATTCAAAAGTATAACCAGACCAACATAAACTTTCATGTAAAATCATGAAGGATACGAAAGAGAAAAAACATACAGATTTAACTGTTTGCTTTATGGGCATCAAGTTGGGATGTGGCACTCGAGGAGGTGCAGCTGTGCACCTATGGAAGAAAGGGGGTAAATGGATGTTAGAAAAATGTGAAAAAATGAATGAAAAAAAAATTGTACAAAATGTACATTCTTTTTTTGTTGAAAAAAATGAACAAAACATATTTACAATTGTATGTGAAAAATTTGCCAAAGCTAAATAAAAAATATATCATTGGTGATGTACTAGGGGACTACCATGAGAAACCCATTGGGATTTAGGAGACAAGAAGTGGTCTAGCTGAAAAATGCAAAAAAGTATAAAATAATATAAAACACTGTTCAGACAGTACATTTAGTATGAACATTGAGCTAGTAGGTCTCAAATTCTTAGTTAATTAACCTGATATCAGGGAAACATTAAAACAAATTAGCAAAAGCAAAAAGAATTAAGATTCTACATACAAAATGGCTTTAAAAACTGATGGTTGCACAAGATCGCCACATGGTCAAACAACAAGCAAGGATGCATGGGCACAACAAAGAACACATGCAGGCCTAAGGTAAAAGCTCACTGGCTGGTAAAACAAAATATTCACCAGCCACATGGTTAAACAACAACAAGCAGGAGGAATGGGAATCAAAGAACACATGCAGACCTATGGACACTGCAAATACAAAAAGGCCCCTAGCCATATGCATGGAAAACAAAGATAAATGGTGGCCTATGGCAAACACACTCACACATTGGCTAGACAAAGGAGGCATGGCAACACACGAGAAAACAGCATTAATCCAGCAATGCTAAAAACAAAAATTAACGGGACTAAAAAATTAGCAACACACATCCTCCTAAGGCATTGTATATATTACCCACCTATACAGAAAAAAATATATATATATTCACTGAAAAAAACACATGTTTCAGGGACGTTATAGTTAGTTGGACATTTCATTTGTTGATAACCAAGAAATCCGGCTGGTATTGTTAGTTGAGCTAACTATAACTCGCATCTCCGGAATGTACTCCTGATGATATCACATATTACATCATTCATGACATGGTCAGTGACATCACTGATTACATCACTGATGACATCTCAGATGACATAACTGATGACGTCATCCAGTGACTGTGTTTTTCGGTAAAATGTAAATACGTTTTATTTATATATATATATATTTATATATATATATATATATCACAGAAAAAACCATAGGTTATAGTGGATATATAGTTAGGAATTTGCATTTACAAAACCTTGAAAATTCAATGAAAAAACCATAGGTTATAGGCCATATATAGTTAGGAATTAGCATTTACAAAACCTTATTTTACTCGCATAAAACCATTGAAATTCCATATATAGTTAGCTAACTATAAGCGCTAACTATATATCGCGCACCCGCAATCCACTGCTGATGATGTCACATATTACATCATTCATGACATGGTCAGTGACATCACTGATGACATCACTGATCACAACATCCAATGATTGTATGTGTCTGTAAAGTTTAAATATGTTTCACATATTGAAGAATGAGTGGATGTATAAGTGTCTGGATGAAGAATTTAGTAGGTGCATGACTGACTGTATGAGTGAGTGATTAAATGTGTCTCACTGAGTACATGGGTTAGTGACTAAACTGTCTTAATTCGTGCATCAGTATGTTTGATGTTGTGTAAGCTGCTGCATGTGTTGATCAGTAGCTATAAGAGTGGCCATATGGGTTATTGATTGGTTGCCCAAATATTTGAATGGGAGGCTGAGTGTGTGTGTGGGTGGCTGGGAGGTGCGTGACTCTGTGCATAGATGTGTAAGCAGTTGATTCACTAGGAGTATGAGTTCAAGAGTGCATGTGGAAACAGCTATATGGGCGGTTGACTGTGCATGGGTGTGTTGGTGAGTGAATGGATTTCTCATTGCTACATGTGCAAGTAAGTACGTATGTAAAACACAATACATGTGAGAGTTGAGATATATAAATAACTGAACATAAGAGCCAGTGAATGTGTGAGTGGCTGTATCGATCACTGTGAGCTTGTATCAGGGATTATATAAGAGAGTAAATATGTGTTATTATATGTTTGAATAAGTAAGATGTGTATAACTGTATAGTTGAGGAAATGGAGGTGTGATTGATTCTTTGCATGACTGACTAGGTGTGTGAGTAACTCCATGGATGAGTGACAGTCTGTGAGTGTCTGTTTATACTGAGTGTATGTAAGGTTATATTAGAGTCTGAAGAGGTTCATTGTATTATCACATGAGTGATGTGATCAGTGATGACAAATGAGATGTCATCAGTGATGTCATTTGAGTTGTCATCAGTGATGTCATTTGAGATGTCATCATTGATATCATTTGAGTTGTCATCAGTGATGTCATTTGAGATGTCATCAGTGATGTCATCAGTGATGTCACTGACCATGTCATGAATGATGTAATATGTGACATCATCAGCAGTGGATTGCGGGTGCGCGATATATAGTTAGCGCTTATAGTTAGCTAACTATATATGGAATTTCAATGGTTTTATGCGAGTAAAATAAGGTTTTGTAAATGCTAATTCCTAACTATATATGGCCTATAACCTATGGTTTTTTCATTGAATTTTCAAGGTTTTGTAAATGCAAATTCCTAACTATATATCCACTATAACCTATGGTTTTTTCTGTGAATTTCATTGGTTTTTTAATAGCAAATATGAAAAGCTTTAAAATGTCAAGTACGTGATAGATAAAAACATTTTCGTATTTATGCACGCTGATGTGCTTTGAACGCTGCCCCCCCCCTCCCCTCCGTTGTAATCCGTCGTACCTCCTTGTCTCTCCATTTGATTGATTGTTGTCCAAGCATTTACTGTTTTAGAATTGGTTCTCTTTGGATCATTCTCTATTTACAAACAAGCACAAAGTCGCAATACTCTGTTTAGTCTTTGCAGATAGTGAAAAATCGTGTAAAAAAAATAAAAGTAATCGAGCAAAATCAGTAGGCCACTAATTGGATCTCTTTTTGACCTCGCTAAAATAGAAATATTAGGAACAACCCTTCTTGAGAAATACGAAAATAGTGACATGAACTGAGCTCCACACCATGAGGGCTGCAAGACAGCTCGGCTCCATCACCCATCCCGCACAAAATAATGACAAACCCTATGCAAATATTAAAAATATAGACAACACACCAGCAAAGAAACAGGGTAAAACATTTTATTAAAAAACTATTTACATAACGTTGATTTATAAGATGATGTCAGTAGTGGACCGATGTGTGAATAGATCGAAAACAGCACAAGGCTCCAAGATCCGGATAGCAAGCTCCTGGATGTTGGGTGCCATAGTTTAGAGTTCTGAATTTCAGCCTTTTTCAATGCCTGTGCTTTGTTGAATCAAAATGGCGGCTTGACACAAAGCTGACTCAAGCGTTGCTACTGATGCTATGCAGACCAAAACTGGTTTTCAGTTTGTACATTTTTCTAGATTTTTCAATCCAAGTTTGGTTGACTTTGTAGAACGATGGCTTCAGATTTTCAACATACGGTGTGGTGGCGCTGACTGGGAGGGGGCGCTTCGCTCCTGCCCCCTCCCCAAGTAAGATTTTCATACGTGAAAGTACGTTAATGGTTTTGGTCCCTGAGATGCTTCGATGTCACTACCATTCTCAAATAGCATAAGTTCTAGATGTTGGGTGCCATAGTTAAGAGTTCTGAGCAGCGCTTGTAACACTGTCTGAAGCTTATTTCCACCTACTGCAGCTTCACTATTCTCAAAGTAAGTGAGTGTCGTTTGTGGACCTGACTGCATTAGAAAACAATGTGATATGTTACCTTCCTAAACAGCTTGACGGAGGCCCCTGAGGGACGCTGTGATGGCCATGGACTCGGAGAAGACGCTTGGCTCCGACACCCTCCCCAAGTCTTATAGCACTGGTGTAGCCTGAGATCGCCCCCGACATAGGCGGCCGGCTCCCGGCGGTACTTTTTGCCTTTTGATGACTCTTCAATTCTGGACCTTGTCCCACAATCCGTTTGACCTGAAGACAAGCTGTAGTGGGGCGCCCCTTTATCGTTTTAGTTGCCATTCCGCCCGCTTTTGCTACACTGTGCCTCTTCCGCCATTCAGCTGTTTTCCGCCCGCTCTTGCGACTACAGCGTCTCGCTCACCATGTAGTTGAGATGCGCCCGCTCTTGCGGTGCAGCGATAGGCGGCTGCCACAGGACTCTCAAAATGGCGGCCGGCTCTTCGGTTTTGGGCCTGGTCCACTAAAATGGCCCTGGGACACCTTGGAACTCGGACGCTTGTCTGCTAGGGCTTGGGTCCCATTCTCGAAAAGCGTCCCCTCAGCCGTGAAGATTCTACAAAAGTCTTGGGGGCCTCCGACTCCCGCAGGCTTCTGGTGGGGAGCGGCTGCCATGATTGCTCGTGGAATGGCCACGACGGAGCTACGAGATGGTAGTGGTCTCATGCTGACGCCAGCTTTAGTGTGAAACATCCAGAAACACTGTAGACTACCAATTCGATCAGTTCCGGTAGCGCCCCAACATGACCCGGAAGAGAAGAACTTGCCCTCCCCTCTTTGACTGATGGTTCTTGTTGCCTGTCCCCTCTGTTGTCATTTAACAGAACTTTTTGGACTGCTGAAAGGGGTTGTGTTCTGAACGCTGGTTGGTGGAGACATTTAGACTATATTCTTGACCTACGTTGTCGCGTAATGCGTTTTATGACACGCCGCGTTAGCGCACCCGGAAGTGATCCGAGGCGCGGCGCGCAGCGCGTAACGTAAGCATAACAGGTCATGTGACTTGTTAATAAAACTTTTCATTGGTTCATTTTACTTTTGTTAATTTAATGATGAAAAGCTTGGTCTTATGACCTAAAAATTACGCTTTTTATTATTTTCGAACAATATTTTTTTTTCAAACATATGTTATAATATTCCAGGCTAATGTACTTTCCCGGAAAATTTACAACTGTCTTGCAAGTAAAATATATTCCTTTTTCGAGAAAAAGGGCGTTTCTTCCTTCCATGACGGAGCCGTTGAGTAAAAGAGATTCGGCCTGCTGTCTTAGTCGCCGATACGCCTGATTATCAGATTCTTATCGATCACTTTATGTTGCAGACATGAAAAACACAACTGCCCTTGACCATTTATCTTTACTGCGTTCCTACATATTATACCTTTTATCCGTCATGTAATTGGACTGCTTTATTTCACTTGCCTTTTACTGATTTGAAAACAGTCACTAAAAGTAAAAACTTTACAAATGAAAATACTACTACCGTGTTTTGTTTTAAAAACCTTTATTGTGAAAATGTCAGTATACAAATACGGGCCTATAACCACGTGGGCCGGCCACGGAGCAAACTCAAATCGTATATGATGAGGAGACATTTACACTGTAGAAGAACGTAACGAGCGGGCCATTAGGTGACAAGAACAAAGGTGTCTAACAGTTGCGGAATCGGTGGACGTACATTTTGTAATTAAAATACGACAGGGCCACTTACAATAACATTTTCTAGATATACATTTGCGGGCAAAGAGTTACGAGTCCCATTTATACCGGCGCCATTTTGGGCGAGGCCGGGCAGGTCCAAGATATAGTCAAAATGTCTCCACCAACCATCGGCCAGACCAGAACCCCTTTCGGCCCTTTATGTTACAAGATGGTGTCTTCTATTCAGAAAATATTGGTGGCAGCATTTTGAAAGGAAACAGAAACAGCCGTTCTCCTAGTGAGTTTCACATTGTTACATTTAGGAAGAATGTTGAAGAGTAGTATGTGGAAAATCTGAAGCCATTTTTCTACAAACTCTCAATCAGACTTAGATGGAAAAAAAAACCTGAAGAATGTACAAACTGAAAACCAATTTTTGTCTGTATAGCACCAACAGTAACGCTTGAGTCAGCTTTGTGTCAAGCCGCCATTTTCATTCAATCAATAGCGTCCCCCTGCACACATTCAGGGACCTGGTCGTGTCTTTAGATGAAACGCATTGTAGGAAAAGAAGCAGAAAGGAAAAGGAAAAAATTTCCGCCGGACCTAGTGAAGCTGCAGCAGGTGCAAATAAGCTTCAGACAGTCTTACAAGCACTGCTCAGAACTCTCAACTGAGGCACTCAACATCCAGGACTTGCCATTCGGATCTTAGCGCCTTGTATTTTTGTTTTGTTCTTGATGGAGGGGAAACAACAAAAAACAGGCATTGAAAACGGCTCAACTGGAGCAAAAAAAAAATTACTTCTTGGGTGCATTAGGGCATTTATGATTTTCGAATGCCGTATTCATCAGGTTGATGCTCATGTTGCCATAGGACAGCATAGCACCACAGTGTATACAAGTTAACTTCATATGTTCAGATGAGGCAGGTGGCATATTTAGCATTCACCTTCTTTGATCCAGGAGGGATGGAGAAAAACTGCCAGATGAAACTTGAAACTTGGCCATCCAGATCTCGGCGCGTTCGACTCACTGTACCGCAACAGTGACCGCAACTCTGCTGGACACGCCGTCTTTCGGCGCAGCATTGTAGGATGGCCACACCAGTGCGGCAATTTGCTAGACACCACCTCGGTGCCATCCGGATCTCGGCGCGTTCGAGTCACTGTACCGCAACAGTGACCGCAATTCAGCTGGACACGCCGTCTTTCGGCGCAGCATTGTAGGATGGCCACACCAGTGCGGCAATTTGCTGGACACCACCTCGGTGCCATCCAGATCTCGGCGCGTTCATTCATTCAATAGCGTCCCCCTGCACACATTCAGGGACCTGGTCGTGTCTTCAGAAGAAACGCATTGTAGGAAAAGAAGCACAAAGGAAAAGGCAACAAGTTCCGCCGGACCTAGTGAAGCTGCAGCAGGTGCAAATAAGCTTCAGACAGTTCTACAAGCACTTCTCAGAAATCTCAACTGAGGCACTCAACATCCAGGACTTGCCATTCGGATCTTGGCGCCTTGTGCTGGTTCCGACCTATTGACACATCAGTCCACTACTGACATCACCTCATAAGCCAACGGGGCACCCCACGCCGACTTCCGGCGCAGCATTGTAGGATGGCCACACCAGTGCAGCCACTTGCTGGACACCACCTCGGTGCCATCCGGATCTCAGCGCGTTCGAGTCACTGTGCCGGAAGAGTAACCGGAACTCAGCTGAACACGCCGTCTTTCGGCGCAGCATTGTAGGATGGCCACACCAGTACGGCAATTTGCTGGACACCACCTCGGCGCCATCCGGATCTCGGCGCGTTCGAGTCACTGTACCGCAACAGTGACCGCAATTCAGCTGGACACGCCGTCTTTCGGCGCAGCATTGTAGGATGGCCACACCAGTGCGGCAATTTGCTGGACACCACCTCGGTGCCATCCGGATCTCGGCGCGTTGTGCTGCCTTCGGCCTATTCGCACATCGGTCCGCTACTGACGCCGCCTCACGTGCCAACGGATTTTCTACGCTTTTTGTAGCCCTATGTCGCATAACAGGTCATGTGACTTGTTTATAAAACTTTTCATTGGTTCATTTTACTTTTGGTTTCCTAAAGATGGAAGGCTTGGTCATATGACCTAAAAATAACACTTTTCATTGGTTTAGAACATTTTTTTTTCCCAAACGATGAAAGCCCCACCTTGTTTCTGGATCATTCAGACTGAAGCTGGCGTCAGCATGAGAGCACCACCATCTCGTGGCTCCGTCGTGGTCATTCCGCGAGCAATCATGGCAGCCGCTCCCCACCGGAAGCCTGCGGGAGTCGGGGGCCCCCAAGACTTTTATACAATCTTCACGGCTGAGGGGACGCTTTTCGAGAATGGAGCCCAAGCCCTAGCAGGCAAGCGTCCGACTTCCAAGGTGTCCCAGGGCCATTTCAGTGGACCAGGCCCAAAACCGAAGAGCCGTCCGCCATTTTGACAGCCATGTGGCAGCCGCCTATCGCTGCACTGCAAGAGTGGGAGCAACTCCACAACATGGTGAGCGAGACGCTGTGGCCGCAAGAGCGAGCGCAACTCAGCTAGATGGCCGCCACCTGGGGAGACCCGTTCACGCCGCCTCCCCCCCCCCCCCCCCGGGCCGCCGCACGCCAATTTTCGGAGCAGCATTGTAGGATACCAAAACCAGTGCGGCAGTTTACTGGACATCACCTGGGTGCCTGTCGTACATGTTGTGTCAGCCATGTGACACTGGACACAGACCGCTACTGACGAGGCCTCCCCCCGCACCACCCGGGACGCCCCACGCTGTTTTTCTGTGCTGCATTGTAGGATCCCTAAACCAGTGCGGCACCCAGGCGACATCACCTGGGTGCCGTCCAGAACTCTGCACGTTGTGCTGCCTTGGGACTATTCGCACAACAGACCGCTACTGACGAGGCCTCCCCCCGCCCCACCCGGGACGCCCCACGGCAATTTTCGGAGCAGCATTGTAGGATCCCTAAACCAGTGCGGCACCCAGGCGACATCACCTGGGTGCCGTCCAGAACTCTGCACGTTGTGCTGCCTTGGGACTATTCGCACAAAAGACAGCTTCTAACCATTGTTGCTTTTTGTGTTAATAAATGTTTAAATGTTTTTAGTTTTTGTTCTGTTCATTATCGTTAAAAGTTAATAAAGTTTTATAACCTTAATTTGTTGGAGTGTTATCTATTTTTTGAAAAACGGGTGAATGGGGCCTTGAATCGGGTTATTGTCATGTGTGGGCTTTGGAAGTGTGCTGCTGCAGGATCGGACATTTCAAACTCAAATGCACGTTCTTTTTCTTACCTTTCCGAAGCATGGAGCGCAATAGCAAGCAGAGAAAGGGTGATGCACGTGTTGAACACTACCTGACCTGGCAAGTTGCTGGCAGTGCCCCCCCGCCCGCTCCTGAAAGAGGGCACACACACACCGCCGCCCCGAGTACTTCAGAAATCTTTAAAAGACCATGCGCTTGTTCATGAGGCTTAAATGGTTTATCACCTCTTCTAGAACCCCTACATCGACCCTCTGACGTTTCATGGAAAAATTACCATGTAACACAATACCAAGCCCTATCAGCTGAAACCCCCAAGGAATCGTGGGGCATATTAGCAAGGGGGTTTATCTCCCCTTTTTTGGCTTTAAAAACCATGAAAGCGGAGATAAAATTATTTCCCTATTATCAAGCTGTCGCTAACACCAGTTAGTGACACCTAAAAGGAGATAGCGACCATCTTGGGCCCGGCTTTGCATGTCAGTGATACTTATCACTAATGACATGCAAAGTGGCGTGCCAAGATCTTAGCGACTGGAAACAGTCCCTAACATCGCTACCTTCTATTACCAACTTTTGGAGATATTCGCACTAAGCGCGAATATCTCCAAAAGCTAACACCTGCCCTGAGCAGGTTTTAGCCATGTTATCCAATGGGAGGTGGATAACATGGCTAAGAGCATTAGGTCGATAATACATGAATATCGCTGACTTTTCTGCGATAATAGCAAGGTTTATCTGCGATAAAAATCGCCGATGTGCGGCGCTAATTTTTGTCTCTAAACAAGTTATAGACAAAAATTATCGCTAGTTGTTAGTAATATGCCCCCGGGTTTTTGCTTGCAGAAATCGGGAGGCGGGAGACTAGCACTGAAATCAGTACTCACACGCCTGAATCAGGAGGATTGGCATGTCTGAATTCTCTACAGCTGGGGCCATAAACTACATCCGCAGGGGTAGGTGATAGCCTGGGACCAGCCTGGCATCTAAAATGGCTGCCGTGCACGACAAAATTGTGGCATTCGAAAAAAGGCAAGATGGCGCAGCCGCTGGAAGAGATGTATCAACATATATCAGCCTCCTCAGCCACCCTCAGGAAACATAGGGGATTAGGATACGTCTCCCGCACCCCCTTATACCTAGTAATTTAATTTACGAAGCACAAAATGGCGAATTCCCGTTTCGCTACCAGTTTGCGGCCCAGTTCGCGGCCCGTGAAGCGCTTCTACCGTGAAAAATCATTTTTTTTTTATTTTCCCCACGGGACCCTTTAATAACCCCAACAACATTCCTAGGGGGTCAAGAGGGGGATACCTTGCCCCCTTTCATTAAATTCCCCCTTAGTTTTTCACCTTTTCTTCTCTCTCGATCCTACCGAGAGACAAGATGGCGGCCGCTCCGGACTGTCACGCAGCAAAAAAAAAAAAAAAGCTCACGCACAGCCGCTGGAAGAGATGTATCAACATATATCAGCCTCCTCACCCACCCTCAGGAAACATAGGGGATTAGGATACGTCTCCCGTACCCACTTATAACTAGTAATTTAATTTACGAAGCACAAAATGGCGAATTCCCGTTTCGCTACCAGTTTGCGGCCCAGTTCGCGGCCCGTGAAGCGCTTCTACCGTGAAAAATCATTTTTTTTTTCTTTTCCCCACGGGTCCCTTTAATAACCCCAACAACATTCCTAGGGGGTCAAGAGGGGGATACCTTGCCCCCTTTCATTAAATTCACCCTTCGTTTTTCACCTCTTCTTCTCTCTCGATCCTACCGAGAGACAAGATGGCGGCCGCTCCGGACTGTCACGCAGCAAAAAAAAAAAAAAAGCTCACGCACAGCCGCTGGAAGAGATGTATCAACATATATCAGCCTCCTCACCCACCCTCAGGAAACATAGGGGATTAGGATACGTCTCCCGTACCCACTTATAACTAGTAATTTAATTTACGAAGCACAAAATGGCGAATTCCCGTTTCGCTACCAGTTTGCGGCCCAGTTCGCGGCCCGTGAAGCGCTTCTACCGTGAAAAATCATTTTTTTTATCTTTTCCCCACGGGTCCCTTTAATAACCCCAACAGCATTCCTAGGGGGTCAAAAGGGGGATACCTTGCCCCCTTTCATTAAATTCACCCTTCGTTTTTCACCTCTTCTTCTCTCTCGATCCTACCGAGAGACAAGATGGCGGCCGCTCCGGACTGTTTAGAATGTTGACAGACACCGGAGAGCCAATCAGCTTTCTGCGCGCAAAGTTCCGATAAGCGAAAAGTAAGCGGACCGGATCGCTGCCCAGAGCGCTGTTACAGATATATATCTTGATTTAAACGTTAATTTCTCAAAAACTACTGGAGCACATATATTGAGACCTAGCAAAGGCACATCGGGCTAACAGTCCCTACAATTTTGCCAAGTTTCGTGCAAATCCATTCAGCCGTTCGAGCTAAAAGTGAGTCCAACCGCCCTATGGAAAACTCAATGCAAAAAACGCGTTTTGGGACCCCCCTTTTTTCTCAGCCCCCCCTTGACGAAACCCCACCAAATTTTCAGGAGCTGCTCAGAAACAAAATGTGCCATTTTCCTGAAAATTTCAGCCGATTCCATCCACAAACGCCAAAGTTATTAGACATAGAATTTTCAAAAGTCCCATAGGGAATTAATCCTAACTATATATACCTACTGGCGATAGCCAGTAGGTAATATATATATTCACTGAAAAAACATGGGTTTCAGGGGCGTTATAGTTAGCTAGACATTTCACTTGTACAAAAGCATTGAAATTCCCCCGCTATCGTTGGTTCAGTTAGCTATAACTTGCGCGCCCGCAACGCACAGCTGATGACGTCACATATTACATCACTCATGACATGGTCAGTGCCATCACTCATGACATCACTGATGACATCTCAAATGACATCACTGATGACATCATACTTGTGATAGAGTGCAGACCTCCTCTCACCCTAATATAACCTTTGATACACACACTTAAAAATAGAAACTAACATTCTCAAAACAATGGACATACCAATACCACTTACAACACACCTATTTAGTAATTAAAAGATCTACACACACATCCACTCATTCACCAACAGTCCTATACAGTCACTCATACATGTACTCACACATATAGTCACACATGCAAACAAAGTATCAAACATCTATTAAATTGCATATATATAGTTATACACAAACCACCACACTTACTGCTACAGAAACTTACACATACTTACTCTCTTAAGCAATCACTTATAGAAACACATACTAATTTATACAGGAACTCTTCCAATATCTCACTCTCATATATACTCACTTATATACACCAATACTCACATATACTAGTTTAAAACATATGTAGTTACTCATTAAGACACTATTGAGACAGTCATTCACTCACTAACACACCCATACACACACTCATCCACCTATACAATCCTGCACACATGCTGTCTTCAACATATACAAGCAGTGAGTCACTCGTTCATGCATCTATGCACTACGTAAAACCCCCCCACTGAAGCATACAGTCACTCAGACACTCATACTGATACTCCAAAAAACCAAGTAATACCCCATATAGACACTCATGTAGCTACTCACCAACCCATGCAGCCACTTATACACAAAGTGAGAGACTGCTACAGATATTTACATTACTCACTAACCCATGTATTCACTAAGACACCCTTAATGAGTCAGTTATACAATCAATATTACAAAACAATCATCCATTTAGACACTTTTATATCCATTTATTCTTCCATTGACCTTGAGATATACATATATAAAACATTTAATTTTCAGAAAAAAACACATTCTCTAGTTGATGTCATCAGTGGTGTCATTTGAGATGTCATCAGTGATGTCATGAATAATGTGTAGCTGATGGTGTCACTGTTTTTTTAATTATTTTTTGTTTTATATTTTTTAGTATCAGTATGAGTGTCTGTATGGTTTGGTGGGGGTATTACTTAGCACATAGATGCATCAATGAATGACTCACTGTTTGTATGTGTTTTGAAGACAGCATATGTGCAGGACTGTATGGGTGGATGAGTGTGTATATGTGTGTGTTAGTGAGTGAATGACTGTCTCACTAGTGTCTTTATCAGTAACTACATATGTTTTAATCTAGTATATGTGAGTATTGATGTATAAAGTGAGTATATGTGAGAGTGAGAGATTGGAAAGGGGCGACCCCTCGGTCCCCCCGAACGTATGGTAGGGGGCCCGGATCCCCCCGGGAAACCATTTTGGGCGGGGGGCGTGTATCGGCTGGTATGCCCGAAGCGGCATAGCCGGGGAGCGCCTTTTTCCCGCCCAATAAGGGTTGTCCTAGACACCTACACCGTTGGCCACGCCCTGTAGGCGTACCGGAGGAGGGTACACGCCCTCCCGAAGAGGAATAAAAGGAGCAACAATCCAAAGAAGCATCCTCTTGTTCCTGTGCTTGGAAGCTACACCCTCTCGTTGCACGTGAGCCCTCGACGGAACAAGGAGCAATTTTTGAGAACTTGTAATTTTTGTGTTTCTCTTTCAGCGACTCCGTACCCTCGGATCCAGGACCTCGTTGAGCAACAAGGATCGAATATCCGACAACGATGCCTGGCAAGAAGGCCGGAAAGAAGGCAGGGACTGACCAGATGCTTCGCATGTTGATGAAGGATATGGCGAGCATGAAAAAACAGATGGCGGCAATGAACAATACGGGCAGACGGAAGAAAGTCATCGGACCAGCATTGCCGGGAGTAGTCCCCGCTGGGAGAGGTAAAAGGGCCAGGAATAGGGCGGCAGGGGGGGAGGCCCCAGTTCCCGAGGCACCCCCGGCAAGCCCGGTTAGTCCAGTGGAGGCCCCGGTTCCGATCCCGGACGCGGGCCAACCGATTCCGGTTGTAGTTACGCCCACTAACGAGGAGGATATGCCTCCGGAGTTGGCCGCCCAGTTAGCCGCATGGCTCGGCAAAAATACTGAGGGTGCTACGGCACCAGGAGACACGGCCGAAGAGGCCAGGTTACTAATGAAGCAGTTGCGGCAATCGAGAGATGCCGTGAAGGCGAAACTCCCTCTTGTCCCCCCACAGGTTCCCCTAGAACGACCGGCGTCTGGCGTTGGAAAAACAGCGGGACCAGCTATGGATTCGGGTAAGCAGCCATTGCCAATGGCGAGGGAGGGAACGTTACCCTCAAGAAGGGAAAAGGTGGTCCAACATATTCCGCTGGCCACGAAAGAATTGATTTGGGCTGATAAGTATGTGAATATGTTTTCTCTCTTGACTGACCATCACGAGGTGGAGTATGTTAAAAGTCAGAAGGATTTGTGGCACCCGAGTGTGTGGCGTGCAAAAATGGCGGGATTCAGGGTGGATGAGACGATCTCAAATTGGGCCAGGGCATTTGCGATGTTTACTGCGATCATGGGGGAACGTAAGCCCGAGGTTTTGACCAAATTGGCCTGCTATCAGACACGTATAATGGATTTCTATGAAACATATGAGGGCAATGAATGGTTGGGTTATGATAGTAAGTTTCGTAAGGCCAAGGAGCACGATTCATCTCTGACGTGAGATTGTCTCGACTCCATCTCTTGGCAGAAGCAGCTCCTGCCGGGCGCGACAAAGTCGTCTTCGCTTGGCGGGAATGGGTCGTCGCCCTCCCGCCATCAATCGGCGGCGCCCTTTCGAGCAGGCGCCGCTGGTGACCACCAACCGAGGAGTGGTGGGAACGGGGGTAAAAAAGGGGTTTGTTGGAACTTTAACAGAGGCAAGTGCACGAGGCCACAAGGGACATGTAAGTTCAGGCATGAGTGTGCAGGGTGCGGACACTCTTCACACCCTGAGAGTTCGTGCAGAGCCAAGAATGGTGATACAGGGGGTAGAGGAGGGGCCAAACAGGTCTAATGTCGACCATGGGGTACCGCTACCTACCCCCGTAGATATCATGGCAATGATCCCCTGGCTAAATGAATACCCTGATCATGTCTCCGCTGGGGTGTTGCGGGACGGCTTCTCGTATGGTTTCCACATCCCGGCGGGGGATTTTCGGGGGGAATCACTGTGTAAAAACCAACTGTCGGTTCAGCAGAATACGGCGGTGGTGGAAAGTAAGATTGCAAAAGAGGTTGCCCGTGGCCGGGTCGCTGGCCCATATAGGCACCCGCCAGTCACTAATTTCGTTTGTTCACCGTTGGGAGTAGTCCCCAAGAAGGACCCAGGTGAGTTTAGGCTAATTCATAACTTGTCGGCTCCCAGGGGTCTTTCGGTGAACGATGCGATTGATCCAGGAATCTGTTCGGTGCGGTACGCATCCTTCGATGAGGCCGTCGCCATGTTGAATCGCTTGGGGCCCGGAGCGCTGATGGCTAAATCGGATATTGAGTCAGCGTTCCGGTTGCTCCCGGTACACCCACAGGATCAGCGTCTGTTAGGTGTTGTGTTTCAGGGACGCTACTACATGGATAGATGTATGCCAATGGGTTGCTCCATCTCTTGTGCTTAGTTTGAGAAATTCGGTTGTTTTCTGCAATGGGCGTTCACCAGAGCCACGGGCTATACCCAGGTTATGCACTACCTAGATGATTTTTTGTTCTTGGGGCCAGCCGGCGACACGGAATGTACACAGGCCTTACTGGAATTTTGCACTCTCATGAAGCGGTTTGGCGTGCCATTGGCACCAGGGAAGACGGTGGGGCCATCGACTTCACTCGAGTTTCTTGGAATTGAGCTCGATTCGGTGGAGGGATGCTTCCGTTTGCCCAGGGAAAAAGTAGTGAAATTCAGGGCCTCTTTAGAACTGTGCATTAGCAAAGGAAAAGTAACTCTCCATCAGTTACAGCAAGCAGTGGGACAGCTTAACTTTGCCCTTAGAGTGATACCAATGGCCCGCCCCTTTTCCCGCTCTATTGCACAAGCCATGGTCGGTCTCAAGGAAGGGCACCACCGCACAAGACTGTCTGCAGAGGTTCGCCAGGATATGCGCATATGGTTGGCATTTCTGGCAGATTTCAACGGTCGAGTGGTGTGGAGCAAGTCACCAGCATCCTCGGACGAGCTGGGTTTGTGGACCGACTCGGCAGGGAGCGTGGGATTTGGCGCCATCTTCGGTAATCGATGGTTGGCACAAACATGGCCGACGTGGTGGCACACCAGTGGGCTCACAGGTAACATTGGGTTTCTTGAGTTGTTCCCCATTTTTGTGGCTCTGAAGCATGGCCGGATGAGTTTCGTGATCGCACAGTGGTGTTTTGGTCCGACAACATGACCGTAGTCGAATGTATAAATAATCAGGCAGCACGCTGCAAGTGGATATTGAGATTACTGAAGGAAATTGTACTACTTTGCATGAGACTGAACGTTCAGTTTAGGGCGAGGCATGTTCCGGGTGTGCTGAACCAGGCGGCTGATGCACTCTCTCGTTCCCACATGCAGGCCTTCAGGGGTTATCTACCTTCCGCGGACCTAGTGGCGGCACCATTTCCCGAAGCTCTCTGGTTACTCGGTGCCCCGGATTACAGGACCTCGTGGGAGCAAGCCTAGCCCCCAGGACAAGGAAGGCATACGAAGGAGCGTTTCGTTCCTATTGTGCATTTTTGGGTCCAGCAGGAGGGGATCATTGGGGGCAGGAGGAGTATGTCCTAAAGTTTTTAGTAGCACTCCACAAGGCAGGCCGATCAGCGGCAACGGCCAATAGGCACCGGGCCGCCATTGCATTCATGGCACAGGCGCATGGCATCAAGGACCCCACATCGTCCTTTCTGGTAAAGAAGGCACTGCGGGGGTGGCAACGCCTCGAGGGTCATAGAGTAGACGAGAGGCGCCCGATTGGGTTAGAAAGGTTGTCCCTGCTGATGTCGGTACTCCCCGCGACATGTTCCTCCCAGTCCGAGGCAGTGCTGTTCCGGGCCGCTTTCGCATTAGCATTCCATGTGGCTATGCGGGTGAGCGAGCTGGTGGCAAAAAATAAGCAGGATATGGGGGGAGGTCTGTGTCGGGAACACATTCTGATCATGGGTGATTCAACGGTAGTCACAATAGCCAGGTCCAAGACCGATCAGGGTGCTATGGAGGACAGAATTTATGTCCAGCGCATGCGAGGGTCCCCCATGTGCCCGGTGAAATGCATTGAGGAATATTTAGTGCAAAGGGCGGTAGCATGGGGGGGAAGCTTGCTGAGACACACCGACGCCACCCCACTGACTAGGTTTCAGTTTCAGCGGGTGCTAACAATGGCAATCGCGGCAGCGGGCTTGGACCCGGGCTATTTTGGGACCTATTCCTTTAGGATAGGGGAAGCTACAGAGGCTACAGCCAGGGGTCTGAGTGTGGAAAAGGTGAAACAATTGGGACGATGGTCCTCAAACTGTTATAAAAGGTATGTGCGGTTGCACATGTTGTGAAGCCAATGTCATGCACTCACGCTTCTTGTCTTCTGTTTGGTTTACAGTTTCACGAGCATGCTATGCGGGGCGGACTGTGCAGTCGACCCGACACCTGGGGACCAGCGGTCAAAGATCACCGGCTGAGGAAAGAGTGGTGTGGGTCGTGGGCCACTCATACGTGAGGCGTGCCGGGGACGTATTCAAAGCAGGTGACATGATTCACGCGGCTGGGGAATACGGGTGCAGGGTGACCTTCCACGGAAGGGGCAGGCTCTGTATTGACCAATTTCAATGTTTTGTTGAGGGACTGTTAGAGCGGACAAGGTCACCGCCGTCTGTAATCATAGTACACCTGGGAGGCAATGATTTGGTGACACTCGGTCGGCGAGTACTACTCGAGCGAGTTCTATCTACTGTTAGCTGGTTGGCGAGAAGGATTCCGGGGTGCATGATAGCATGGTCACACATGATTCCCAGGAAGGTGTGGCGGGGGGCCCTCTCTGTATCAGCTTTGAATCATTCAGTAAAGAAAGTCAATAACAAGCTTGGTAGGTTGTTTCGCTCGGGACAGTTGCATTGTATTCCGCATGGATGTATTCGGGGGGATCACATGTATCTCGAAGATGGGGTTCATTTGTCCCGGGAAGGGAATGTCTTACTCATAGGAGACTTCATAGCATGGTTAAGGGGTTTGTAAAAGCATGACCTTTAGTAGGAGTGTGGGGGGGCCGGATAGCCGGTCAACTATCCGGCCTGTGGCGGTAAGGTCATGATCGGTGAGCAGTAATTTCAAGGTCCCTAGAGGGGGGGCGCCACCCATTATGGATGGGAGCGCCCGGGGGGAGGCGGCCATTGGCCCCTCACACGGGGAGGCGGCACCCACTAAGTATGGGGTCGCCTAAGGGAAGGCGGTCATAGGCCCCTCCCAGGGGAGGAGGCGGCTAGATGCCCCTCCTACAAATTTCCCGGGGCCAGGATATCCGCGACGGCGGATGTGATAAACAGTGTGGGGTGGGAGGGGGGTCCACGCTACCTTTTAGACACCTCACACGAGTCCTCGGACGACCATTAAGATGGCGTCAAATTAAATAAGGGGCCCCCGCTAAGACAAGGGAAATTGGAAGTTGGCACAGAGGTACAGTCCTCTGTGCGCCCGCCCCTCACACCGTGAGGAGGGAGTTCTGGTAGTAGGGATCTGACACAGGTTACGACCTTGCAGTTGGCCCATAATGTTAGGATGTACAATTTTTATTTAGAAAGTATGCATTTCCAGGATGTTTAGACTCGGCTAGGAGAACCTTTGTATTAGAGATTTGTTAAGGTTAGCCAATAAACGTGTCTGCATCGTAATGTCATAAATGGAAAATTGTACATGATATGAAACTGTTATTTTAATGTTTTAATTTTGTTTCATATTTTAATAAATACGGCCGGGAGGGTAACTCCCTCCCGCCTTCCAAAAGTTCAGAACTGCGTCCGTCTTCCCATCCTTGGGGATTGTGTTGGGAGGGGGTGACAGGCATCCCGGCCATATGTAAGAGTTCCTGTTTAAATAAGTATGTGTTTCTATAAGTGATTGTTTAAGAGAGTAAGTATGTGTAAGTTTCCTTAGAAGTAAGGTGGTAGTGTGTGTATAGCTGTATATGCAAATAAATGGATGTTCAATAGTTTATTTTCATGTGTGAGTATGTGTGTGAGTAACTTTTGGATGACTGTCAGTGTGTAACAGGATGTATAGGTGTATCACTACATATGATGAGTGAGTATATGTACGAGTGACTATATAGAACTGTTGGTGAATGAGTGGATGTGTATATAGATGGTGGAATTACTGAATTGGTTGTTGTAACTGGTATGGGTATGTCCTTCTTTTTAAAATGTTAGTTTCTATTTTTGAATATGTGTTTCAAGGGTTACATTACACTGAAAGGAGGTCTGTCACTCTGTCACAAGGATGGTGTCATCAGTGATGTCATGAGTGATGTCACTGACCATGTCATGAGTGATGTAATATGTGACGTCATCAGCAGTGCATTGCAGGCGTTCAAGTTATAATGAGTCCTCCTAACTATAACGTGGGAATTTGAATGGTTTTATGTCAGTAGAATTTCCAGATAACTATAACTGGTGTCAAACCTATGGTTTTTTCAGTGAATTTAATAGGTTTTTAAATGCTAATTCCTAACTATAACTGGTGTGAAACCTATGGTCTTTTCAGTGAATTTCATAGGGTTTTTAAATGCTAATTCCTAACTATATATAGGGCCTCAAACCTATGTTTTTTCAGTGAATTTCAAAGGTTTTTTAATAGCAAATTTCTATTGCTATGAAATATAATATTTTTTATAATGAATCCTATCTTATCTTATCTTATCAAAGTTTTATAAAGCGCTCGCACACCCAAAGGTTTCATGGCGCTGACCAACAGGGCACTGACTTTACAAAGAGACCTCAAGCACTAGGCCGCAGCCTGGGTGAACAACCATGTCTTTAAGAGCTTCCTGAATGGAAGGAGAGCAGTGCTGGAACGAATCTCCAAGGGGAGAGAGTTCCACAACTTAGGAGCAAGGGTGGCAAACCTGCGGCCTCCCTTGCGCAACAGCTTGTAGCGAGGGACAGTCAGGAGAATTTGGGAAGCAGAGCGAAGGCTGCGAGAGGGAGTGTACCTAAGAAGAAGTTTTTGAATGAACTGAGGGCCACAAGTGTGAAGGGATTTAAAGATTATGCAGGCCGATTTAAAAGTGACACAATGTTGAAACGGGAGCCAATGAAGTTGCCTCAGAAGCGGTCTGGCTGACTGCCATCGTGGAAGGCGATATATCAGTCTCGCCGCCTGGTTTTGTGCCATTTGCAGACGTCTGCTAAGGGTGACAGGCAGACCAAGGTAGATGCCATTAGCGTTGTCTAAGTGAGACAACACTAACGCTCTTACAACCTGAGTCAGAGCTGATCGAGTGAGCTTCCGACTGATCTTCTTTATTTTCCGCAATTGGAAAAAGCAGGTGGACACAACGGAATTGACCTGAGGTTTTAAAGAAAGCTCGTCGCCAATAACTACCCCCAAGCTTTTGACTGATTTAGACGGCACAGGTGGGGACCCTAAATTAGATGGCCAGTATTGGGGGCTCTAAAAACGATGACTATTGCCGAACAAGACCAGTTCCGTTTTGCCCAGATTTAGCTTGAGTTGATTCACATCCATCCACTGGCAGATATGGAGCATGGTGTTCTGAAATTGATAGATCGAGTCGGGGGAGTTGTCAATTGTAAAGGTGAGTTGCAGATCATCTGCATAGTTGAAGGTGGTGACTTTGAAAGAGTGAAGGGACTGAAGCAGGGGGAGCATTTAGATGTTAAACAATAACGGTGATAGGGATGAGCCCTGGGGAACTCCACAAGTGGTATGGAGTTTGTGAGAAGAGAAAGGGGGGAGACCGACCGCCTGAGTGCGGCCGCAGAGAAAAGATCTGAGCCAGTCAAGAGCACGGCCGCAGATGCCCACAGATCTGACACGGTCGAGAAGGATGTTGTGGTCGACCGTGTCAAACGCAGCCGACAGATCAAGCAGGACCAGCGCCGAGTCAGCACTGAGGCGTAGGGAGTCCAAGACAGCTACGATAACTGACTCGGTTGAATGGGCTGGTCGAAAACCGGCCTGCGATGTATATTTTTGTAATACTATTTTTTTTTATGCATAGTGTTCATGTTTTTTTTTTTTGTTTTGCCCTGGAGCGCTCCCGGTGCGCGTACCGGTGTGCGCACCGGAAAGCGCCGTCCCGTTTGCGCTATTTCCGCGAACGAAAACATCATTGTGACGTATAGCGTAGCCGCGTCCACGTGTTACGCACGGCGTAAGCGCACCCGGAAGCACCTGAGCGCATACGATCGCGCTACGTAAGCGCCCTGGGGTGAGTAGCGTAAGCGCGTCGGGTCATGTGACCTGAAAATAACACTTTTCATTGGTTCAGAACAGTTTTTTTTCCCAAATGATGAAAGCCCCCACCTTTTTTCCTCATTCTCACTTTGTACTTTGACTGAGGAAGACCTGTGTGCAGACCTATTTGTACTGAAAAATGGCTACAGTAGCAGCAGCAGCAGCAGCAGCAGCAGCAGGAGCATCTCAACCACCACCACCACAAGGACCACCACAACACCACAGTGGTGGAGAAGAAGAAGAGGAGGAGGAGGAGGAGGAGGAGGCGGAGAGGCGGTTCCTGCCTGAAGATAATACCCCCTATAAACCAAAGGAGCACATTGTCTGGGAGTTTTTTTTAAAATCCCAAGGGGCCTAAAGAAAGTTAATGCTCCCAAAGTTACTTGTCTGATCTGTGGCACTGTACTTTCCAGGGGGAACCCTGCCAAAAAGTATTTTTTTGGCAACAATACTATGATTCGCCACATGCAACGCTGGCACCCAAACAACTATGCTGCGGCAGAGGTCAGAGAACTGACCAGAAACCCTCCCCAATCTTCTCCATGCACCTCTCAAAGTAAACAACCCACTCCATCGGGTCCAGAGACAAGGGAGATGGTCCCAAATATCCAAACCCAGTTTGGAGATTTTAAAATAGTTTGTAAATTTTGCGGGACTACAATTTGCTATGGAGAGCAAAGTATTAAACTGATTAACCGTGCTGAAGACAACCACAAGTGCAAAAACAAACCTTAATTTTCTCCTGGTTTTTTTTTTGCTCCAGTTGAGCCGTTTACAATTCCCTGTTTTTTGTTTGTCCCCATAAAAATTACAAAAAAAATATAAAATTGTTCATAAAAGCCAAAAAAAGTAAAAAAAAATCCAAAAAACAATAAATAAAATATAAAACAACAAAAAGAATTAAAAAAAACAGTTCTTTTTAGAACTACCTCCAATTTATAAAAAAATGCTACATTTTTTAAAAACTCTGTCATTCTTTTTTCCCCATAGTACGCTCCCCGGTACGCTCTGCGGTGCGCATACCGGGTGCTCCCCCAGCGCAAATCGAATTTTTTTTTTTTTTTTTTTTGCCCCGCGGGGCCCTTTTATGGATCCCACATCAAACCTAGGGAGTCGGGTGGGGTCTACCCTGCCCCCTTTTGGACATTTCCCCCTTTGTTTTTGCCACCTCTTGTGTCTCGATCCTACCGAGACACAAGATGGCGGCCACTCCGGACTGTTTGGAATCTTGACAGAAACCCGAGAGCCAATCTGCTTTCCGCTCGCGAACTCGCGTAGCGCGCTGGAGCGCGCCCCGGTGCGCGTACCAGGGCGCGCTTATAGATATATATATTTTTTTGAACCTACATTACTCAAAATCCACTGGAGCACATATCTTGAGACATAGCAAAGGCACATCGGGCTACCAGTCCCTACAATTTTGCCAAGTTTTGTGGAAATCCATTCAGCCGTTCGGGCTAAAAGTGAGCCCAACCGCCCTATGGAAATTAACATGGGGAAAACATGTTTTGGGACCCCCTTTTATCCCGGCACCCGCTTGACAAATCCCCCTCAATCTTTCAGGGAAGGAGCGTAGCGCAGCGAGGCAAATTTAAGGAAAATTGCAGGCAGATTCCTCAACCGGCGCCAAAGTTATTCCCAATAGAATGATGCGGATTTCCTATAGAAAACAATCCTAACTATAACTACCTACAGGCGACCACCAGTAGGTAGTAGGTAATATATATATATATATATATATATATATATATATATATATATATATATATATATATATATATATATATATATATATATATATATATATATATATATATATATATATATATATATATATTACCTACTGGCGAAGTAGGTATATATAGTTAGGATTAATTCCCTATGGGATTTCTGTAAATTCTATGTCTAATAACTTTGGCGTTTGTGGACGGAATCGGCTGAAATTTTCAGGAAAATGGCACATTTTGTTTCTGAGCAGCCCCTGAAAATTTGGTGGGGTTTCGTCAAGGGGGGGCTGAGAAAAAAGGGGGGTCCCAAAACGCATTTTTTACATTGAGTTTTCCATAGGGCGGTTGGCCTCACTTTTAGCTCGAACGGCTGAATGGATTTGCACGAAACTTGGCAAAATTGTAGGGACTGGTAGCCCGATGTGCCTTTGCTAGGTCTCAATATATGTGCTTCAGTGGATTTTTAGAAATTAACGTTTAAATCAAGATATATATCTGTAACAGCGCTCCGGGCAGCGATCCAGTCCGCTTACTTTTCGCGTTTCGGAACTTTGCGCGCAGAAAGCTGATTGGCTCTCCGGTGTCTGTCAACATTCTAAACAGTCCGGAGCGGCCGCCATCTTGTCTCTCGGTAGGATCGAGAGAGAAGAAGAGGTGAAAAACGAAAGGGGAATTTAATGAAAGGGGGCAAGGTATCCCCCTCTTGACCCCCTAGGAATGCTGTTGGGGTTATTAAAGGGTCCCGTGGGGAAAAGGAAAAAAAAATGATTTTTCACGGTAGAAGCGCTTCACGGGCCGCGAACTGGGCCGCAAACTGGTAGCAAAACGGGAATTCGCCATTTTGTGCTTCGTTAATTAAATTACTAGGTATAAGGGGGTGCGGGAGACGTATCCTAATCCCCTATGTTTCCTGAGGGTGGCTGAGGAGGCTGATATATGTTGATACATCTCTTCCAGCGGCTGTGCGTGAGCTTTTTTTTATTTTGCTGCGTGACAGTCCGGAGCGGCCGCCATCTTGTCTCTCGGTAGGATCGAGAGAGAAGAAGAGGTGAAAAACTAAGGGGGAATTTAATGAAAGGGGGCAAGGTATCCCCCTCTTGACCCCCTAGGAATGTTGTTGGGGTTATTAAAGGGTCCCGTGGGGAAAAGAAAAAAAAAAAGATTTTTCACGGTAGAAGCGCTTCACGGGCCGCGAACTGGGCCGCAAACTGGTAGCGAAACGGGAATTCGCCATTTTGTGCTTCGTTAATTAAATTACTAGGTATAAGGGGGTGCGGGAGACGTATCCTAATCCCCTATGTTTCCTGAGGGTGGCTGAGGAGGCTCATATATGTTGATACATCTCTTCCAGCGGCTGCGCCATCTTGCCTTTTTTCCAATGCCACAATTTTGTCGTGCACGGCAGCCATTTTAGATGCCAGGCTGGTCCCAGGCTATCACCTACCCCTGCGGATGTAGTTTATGGCCCCAGTTGTAGAGAATTCAGACATGCCAACCCTCCTGATTCAGGCGTGTGACTACTGATTTCAGTGCTAGTCTCCCGCCTCCCGATTTCTGCAAGCAAAAACCCGGGGGCATATTACGAACAACTAGCGATAATTTTTGTCTCTAACTTGTTTAGAGACAAAAATTATCGCCGCACATCGGCGATTTTTATCGCAGATAAACCTTGCTATTATCGCAGAAAAGTCAGCGATATTCATGTATTATCGAGCAAATGCTCTTAGCCATGTTATCCACCTCCCATTGGATAACATGGCTAAGAACTGCTCAGGGCAGGTGTTAGATTTTGGAGATATTCGCGCTTAGCGCGAATATCTCCAAAAGTTGGTAATAGAAGATAGCGATGTTAGGGACTGTTTCCAGGCGCTAACATCTTGGTACGCCACTTTGCATGTCATTAGTGATAAGTATCACTGACATGCAAAGCGGGGCCCAAGATGGTCGCTATCTCCTTTTAGCTGTCACTAACTGGTGTTAGCGACAGCTTGGTAATAGGGAGATAATTTTATCTCCGCTTTCATGGCTTTTAAAGCCAAAAAAGCGGAGATAAACCCCCTTGATAATATGCCCCACGATTCCTTGGGGGTTTCAGCTGACAGGGCTTGGTATTGTGTTACATGGTAATTTTTCCAGGAAACGTCAGAGGGTTGATGCAGGGGTTCTAGAAGAGGTGATAAACCATTTAAGCCTCATGAACAAGCGCATGGTCTTTTAAAGATTTGTGAAGTACTCGGGGCGGCGGTGTGTGTGTGCCCTCTTTTAGGAGCGGGCAGGGGGGCACTGCCAGCAACTTGCCAGGTCAGGTAGTGTTCAACACGTGCATCACCCTTTCTCTGCCTGCTATTGCGCTCCATGCTTCGGAAAGGTAAGAAAAAGAACATGCATTTGAGTTTGAAATGTCCGATCCTGCAGCAGCACACTTCCAAAGCCCACACATGACAATAACCCGATTCAAGGCCCCATTCACCCGTTTTAAAAAAAATAGATAACACTCCAACAAAGTAAGATTATAAAACTTTATTAACTATTAACTATAACGAACGGAACATTTAAACATTTTTCAACACAAAAAGCAACAATGGTTAGAAGCTGTCTTTTGTGCGAATAGTCCCAAGGCAGCACAACGTGCAGAGTTCTGGACGGCACCCAGGTGATGTCGCCTGGGTGCCGCACTGGTTTTGGGATCCTACAATGCAGCACAGAAAAACAGCGTGGGGCGTCCCGGGTGGTGCGGGGGGAGGCCTCGTCAGTAGCGGTCTGTTGTGCGAATAGTCCCAAGGCAGCAGAACGCGTTGAGATGTTGATGGGACTGTGTCCAGTGTCACATGGCTGACACAACATGTACGACAGGCACCCAGGTGATGTCCAGTAAACTGACGCACTGGTTTTGGTATCCTACAATGCTGCTCCGAAAATTGGCGTGCGGCGGCCCGGGGGTGGGGGAGGCGGCGTGAACGGGCCTCCCCAGGTGGCGGCCATCTAGCTGAGTTGCGCCCGCTCTTGCGGCTACAGCGTCTCGCTCACCATGTTGTTGAGTTGCTCCCACTCTTGCAGTGCAGCGATAGGCGGCTGCCACATGGCTCTTAAAATGGCGGACGGCTCCTCGGTTTTGGGCCTGGTCCACTGAAATGGCCCTGGGACACCTTGGAACTCGGACGCTTGCCTGCTAGGGCTTGGGCTCCATTCTCGAAAAGCGTCCCCTCAGCCGTGAAGATTCTACAAAAGTCTTGGGGGCCCCCGACTCCCGCAGGCTTCCGGTGGGGAGCGGCTGCCATGATTGCTCGCGGAATGACCACGACGGAGCCACGAGATGGTGGTGCTCTCATGCTGACGCCAGCTTCAGTCTGAATGATCCAGAAACAAGGTGGGGCTTTCATCGTTTGGGAAAAAAAAATGTTCTAAACCAATGAAAAGTGTTATTTTTAGGTCATATGACCAAGCCTTCCATCTTTAGGAAACCAAAAGTAAAATGAACCAATGAAAAGTTTTATAAACAAGTCACATGACCTGTTATGCGGCATAGGGCTACAAAAAGCGTAGAAAATCCGTTGGCACGTGAGGCGGCGTCAGTAGCGGACCGATGTGCGAATAGGCCGAAGGCAGCACAATGCGCCGAGATTCGGATGGCACCGAGGTGGTGTCCAGCAAATTGCCGCACTGGTGTGGCCATCCTACAATGCTGCGCCGAAAGACGGCGTGTCCAGCTGAGTTGCGGTCACTGTTGCGGTACAGTGACTCGAACGCGCCGAGATTCGGATGGCACCGAGGTGGTGTCCAGCAAATTGCCGCACTGGTGTGGCCATCCTACAATGCTGCGCCGAAAGTCGGCGTGGGGTGCCCCGTTGGCTTATGAGGTGATGTCAGTAGTGGACTGATGTGTGAATAGGTCGGAACCAGCACAAGGCGCCAAGATCCGAATGGCAAGTCCTGGATGTTGAGTGCCTCAGTTGAGAGTTCTGAGCAGTGCTTGTAAGACTGTCTGAAGCTTATTTGCACCTGCTGCAGCTTCACTATTGCCCTGGTGTGGCCAAAGGTGGCACATGACATAGGCGGCCGGCTCCCGAGGTCCGGCGGAACTTTTTTCCTTTTCCTTTCTGCTTCTTTTCCTACAATCCGTTTCATCTGAAGACACGACCAGGTCCCTGAATGTGTGCAGCGGGACGCTATTGATTGAATGAAAATGGCGGCTTGACACAAAGCTGACTCAAGCGTTACTGTTGATGCTATACAGACAAAAATTGGTTTTCAGTTTGTACATTCTTCAGGTTTTTTTTTCCATCCAAGTCTGATTGTGAGTTTGTAGAAAAATGGCTTCAGATTTTCCACATACTACTCTTCAACATTCTTCCTAAATGTAACAATGTGAAACTCACTAGGAGAATGGCTGTTTCTGTTTCCTTTCAAAATGCTGCCAACAATATTTTCTGAATGGAAGACACCATCTTGTAGCATAAAGGGACGAAAGGGGTTCTGGTCTGGCCGATGGTTGGTGGAGACATTTTGACTATATCTTGGACCTGCCCGGCCTCGCCCAAAATGGCGCCGGTATAAATGGGACTCGTAACTCCTTGCCCGCAAATGTATATCTAGAAAATGTTATTGTAAGTGGCCGTGTCGTATTTTAATTACAAAATGTACGTCCACCGATTCCGCAACTGTTAGACACCTTTGTTCTTGCAACCTAATGGCCCGCTCGTTACGTTCTTCTACAGTGTAAATGTCTCCTCATCATATACGATTTCAGTTTGCTCCGTGGCCGGCCCACGTGGTTATAGGCCCGTATTTGTATACTGACATTTTCACAATAAAGGTTTTTAAAACAAAACACGGTAGTAGTATTTACATTGGTAAAGTTTTTACTTTTAGTCACTGTTTTCGAATCAGTAAAGGCAAGTGAAATAAAGCAGTCCAATTACATGACGGATAAAAGGTATAATATGTAGGAACGCAGTAAAGATAAATGCTTAATAGCAGTTGTGTTTTTCATGTCTGCAATATAAAGTGATCGATAAGAATCTGATAATCAGGCGTATCGGCGACTAAGATAGCAGGCCGAATCTCTTTTACTCAACGGCTCCGTGATGGAAGGAAGAAACGCCCTTTTTCTCGAAAAAGGAATATATTTTACTTACAAGACAGTTGTAAATTTTCCGGGAAAGTACATTAGCCTGGAATATTATAACATATGTTTGAAAAAAAAATATTTTCGAAAACAATAAAAAGCGTAATTTTTAGGTCATATGACCAAGCTTTTCATCATTAAATTAACAAAAGTAAAATGAATCAATGAAAAGTTTTATTAACAAGTCACATGTCCTGTTATGCTTACGTTACGTGCTGCGCGCCGCGCCTCGGATCACTTCCGGGTGCGGTAACGCGGCGTGTCATATAACGCATTACGCGACAACGTAGGTCAAGAATATAGTCAAAATGTCTCCACCAACCAGCGTTCGGAACACAACTCCTTTCAGCAGTCCAAAAAGTTCTGTTAAATGACAACAGAGGGGACAGGCAACAAGAACCATCAGTCAAAGAGGGGAGGGCAAGTTCTTCTCTTCCGGGTCATGTTGGGGCGCTACCGGAACTGATCGAATTGGTAGTCTACAGTGTTTCTGGATGTTTCAGACTAAAGCTGGCGTCAGCATGAGACCACTACCATCTCGTAGCTCCGTCGTGGCCATTCCACGAGCAATCATGGCAGCCGCTCCCTACCAGAAGCCTGCGGGAGTCGGAGGCCCCCAAGACTTTTGTAGAATCTTCACGGCTGAGGGGACGCTTTTCGAGAATGGGACCCAAGCCCTATCAGGGAAGCGTCCGAGTTCAAAGGTGTCCCAGGGCCATTTTAGTGGACCAGGCCCAAAACCGAAGAGCCGGCCGCCATTTTGAGAGTCCTGTGGCAGCCGCCTATCGCTGCACCGCAAGAGTGGGCGCAATTCAGCTGGATGGTGGGCAAGACGCTGTAGCCGCAAGAGTGGGCGCAACTCAGCTAGATGGGACAAGGTTCAGAATTGAAGAGTCATCAAAAGGCAAAAAGTTCCGCCGGATCCCGGGAGCCGGCCGCCTATGTCGGGGGCGATCTCAGGCTACACCAGTGCTATAAGACTTGGGGAGGGTGTCGGAGCCAAGCGTCTTCTCCGAGTCCATGGCCATCACACCGCCCCTCAGGGGCCTCCGTCAAGCTGTTTAGGAAGGTAACATATCACATTGTTTTCTAATGCAGTCAGGTCCACAAACGACACTCACTTACTTTGAGAATAGTGAAGCTGCAGTAGGTGGAAATAAGCTTCAGACAGTGTTACAAGCGCTGCTTAGAACTCTTAACTATGGCACCCAACATCCAGAACTTATGCTATTTGAGAATGGCAGTGACATCGAAGCATCTCAGGGACCAAAACCATTAACGTACTTTCACGTATGAAAATCTTACTTGGGGAGGGGGCAGGAGCGAAGCGCCCCCTCCCAGTCAGCGCCACCACACCGTATGTTGAAAATTTGAAGCCATCGTTCTACAAAGTCAACCAAACTTGGATTAAAAATCTAGAAAAATGTACAAACTGAAAACCAGTTTTGGTCTGCATAGCATCAGTAGCAACGCTTGAGTCAGCTTTGTGTCAAGCCGCAAATTTGATTCAACAAAGCACAGACATTGAAAAAGGCTCAAATTCAGAACTCTAAACTATGGCACCCAACATCCAGGAGCTTGCCATCCGGATCTTGGAGCCTTGTGCTGCTTTCGATCTATTCACACATCGGTCCACTACTGACATCATCTTATAAACCAACGTTATGTAAATAGTTTTTTAATAAAATGTTTTACCCTGTTTCTTTGCTGGTGTGTTGTCTATATTTTTAATATTTGCATAGGGTTTGTCGTTATTTTGTGCGGGATGGGTGATGGAGCCGAGCTGTCTTGCAGCCCTCATGGTGTGGAGCTCAGTTCATCTCACTATTTTCGTATTTCTCATGAAGGGTTGTTCCTAATATTTCTATTTTAGCGAGGTCAAAAAGAGATCCAATTAGTGGCCTACTGATTTTGCTCGATTACTTTTATTTTTTTTACACGATTTTTCACTATCTGCAAAGACTAAACAGAGTATTGCGACTTTGTGCTTGTTTGTAAATAGAGAATGATCCAAAGAGAACCAATTCTAAAACAGTAAATGCTTGGACAACAATCAATCAAATGGAGAGACAAGCAGCCACGACGGATTACAACGGGGGTAAAGGCCTGCGTTAACTACCCTTCAGTATCTGCAAAGAGAGAGTACTACTAAGACAAAAGAGGGGAGGGGGGGGTGCAGCGTTCAAAGCACATCAGCGTGCATAAATACGAAAATGTTTTTATTTATCACGTACTTGACATTTTTAAGCTTTTCATATTTGCTATTAAAAAACCAATGAAATTCACAGAAAAAACCATTGGTTATAGTGGATATATAGTTAGGAATTTGCATTTACAAAACCTTGAAAATTCAATGAAAAAACCATTGGTTTTAGGCCATATATAGTTAGGGATTTGCATTTACAAAACCTTATTTTACTCGCATAAAACCATTGAAATTCCATATATAGTTATAAGCGCTAACTATATATCGCGCACCCGCAATCCACTGCTGATGATGTCACATATTACATCATTCATGACATGGTTAGTGACATCACTGATGACATCACTGATGACATCTCAAATGACATCACTGATGACATCACTGAAAACATCTCATTTGACATGACTGATAACATCACTGATGATATCATTCATGTGATAATACGATGAACCTCTTCAGACTCTAATATAACCTTAGATACAATCAGTGTAAACAGACACTCACAGACTGTCACTCATCCATGGAGTTACTCACACACCTAGTCAGTCATGCAAAGAATCAATCACACCTCCATTTCCTCAAATATACAGTTATACAAACTTTACTTATTCAAACATATACTAACACATATTTACTCTCTTATACAATCCCTGATACGAGTTCACAATGATCCATACAGCCACTCACACATTCACTGGCTCTTATGCACAGTTATTTATATATGTCAACTCTCACATGTACTGTGTTTTACATATGTACTTACTTTGACATGTAGCACTGAGATATCCATTCACTCACCAATACACTCATGCACACAGTCAACCGCCCATACAGCTGTTTCCACATGCACTTTTGAAACCATACATCTAGTGAATCAACTGCTCACACATCTATGCACAGAGTCACACACCTCCCAACTACCCACACACACACTCAGTATCCCATACAAATACTTGGGCAACCAATCAATAACCCATATAGTTACTCATACAGCTACTTATCAACACATGGAACAGTTTACAGAACAACAGACATAATGATGCACAAATTAAGACAGTTTAGTCATTAACCCATGCACTCAGTGAGACACATTTAATCACTCACTCATACAGTCAGTCATGCACCTACTAAATCCTTCATCCAGACACTTATATATCCACTCATTCTTCAATATGTAAGAGATATTTTAACTTTACAGAAACATACAGTCACTGGATGATGTCATCAGTGATGTCATCAGTGATGTCATTTGAGATGTCATCAGTGATGTCATCAGTGATGTCACTAACCATGTCATGAATGATGTAATATGTGACATCATCAGCAGTGGATTGCGGGTGCGCGATATATAGTTAGCGCTTATAACTATATATGGAATTTCAATGGTTTTATGCGAGTAAAATAAGGTTTTGTAAATGCAAATCCCTAACTATATATGGCCTAAAACTAGGCATGGGCGGAAAATCCGTTCCGCTCGCGGATTTTGCGGATTTTCGGGAAATCCGCAATCCGCGAGATTTGCGAATCTCCCGCAAAATCCGCAAATCCGCGAGCAGCGGATTTTGCTCGCACTGCTCGCACTGTTCGCGTGAGTTCGCGCCCCGCGAATAAGTGCAAAATTGCAGAAATTCGATCTTAGCAAAACTGAAAGTAACTACTTACCAGGTTCAAAAGTTCAGGCTCATCATTAGTAGCCATTTCCTGTAGTGCTTCCTGAGGGGCCCCTCCAGAGTTCAGTTGCCAGTTGAAACTATTATGTGACCCTGCTCTGAACCTCAGAATAGTTACACATATGCCACAAAGGTCCTGAATTACAGCTAAGGGAGACAAGCAGGAGCCAGGCTGGAAGTTAAAATCCATTAATCAGCCCCTAATTCATTATTGTCAGTTGGGGCAGGGCAGGTGTTGTAACTAATTTTGCAACAATGAAAGCACTTAGCAAGTGCAAAAGATCACTAATCAGGGCGCACTAAGGAAGCAGGTGCCAGCTAAAAAAATATTCTGTGACACATTAATCAGCCCCAAATTAATTCAGGTCACTTGAGGCAGGGAAGGTGTGATTTGCTTTGCCGAAAATAATGTACACTGGACAACCAGAGGGTGTGGTGATGAAACAGAGGGTGGCATGGGTGGGCCAGAGGGTGGCATGAGTAGTCAGAGAGTGGCAGTGGTGACAGAGAGTGGCAGTGATGAAGAAGAGTGTCCCAAACAGGCTGGACACGTAGAAACAACAAGTTCGCGAAACTTGCGACCCGACAGGTAAGTTCGCAATTTGCGAAAGTGTACAAAACCCTCGCGAACTGGCAGAAACACGGGCGAACACAAAAAAAAAAAATCCGCAAATTCGCGGGAATTTGCGGATTTTGCGGATTGCAAATCCGCAAATCCGCAAAATTCGCGAACGCGAGATCCGCAAAATTCGCTCATGCTTACCTAAAACCAATGGTTTTTTCATTGAATATATATATATATATACATACATATATATATATATATTCACTGAAAAAAACCATAGGTTTCACACCAGTTATAGTTAGGAATTAGCATTTAAAAAACCTATTAAATTCACTGAAAAAACCATAGGTTTCACACCAGTTATAGTTAGCTGGAAATTTTACTGATATAAAACCATTGAAATTCCCACGTTATAGTTAGTCGGACTCACTATAACTTGCGCGTGCAATGCACTGCTGATGACATCACATATTACATCACTCATGACATGGTCAGTGACATCACTCATGACACCATCCTTGTGACATAGTGACAGACCTCCTTTCACTATAATGTAACCCTTGAGACACATATTCAAAAATAGAAACTGAAATTTTTTAAAAAATGGAGATACCTATATCAGTTACAACAAGCAATTCAGTAATTCCACTATCTATATACACATCCACTCATTCACCAACAGTTCTATATAGTCACTCATACATATACTCACTCATCATATGAAGTGATACACCTATACATCCTGTTACACACCGACATTCATCCAAAAGTTACTCACACACATATTCACACGTGCAAATAAACTATTGGACATCCATTTATTTGAATATAGAGTTATACACACACTTCCACCTTACTTCTATTGAAAATTACACATATTTATTCTCTTAAACAATCACTTATAGAAACACATACTTATTTAAAAAGGAAATCTTACAATCTCTTACTCTCACATATACTCACTTATATACATCAATATTCATATATACTAGATTAAAACATATGTAGTTACTGATAAAGACACTAGTGAGACAGTCATTCACTCACTAACAAACACATATAGACACTCATCCACCCATACAGTCCTGTACATATGCTGTCTTCAAAACACATACAAACAAAGAGTCAGTCACTCATGCATCTATGTGCTAAGTAATACCCCCACCAAACCATATAGACACTCATACTGATACTAATAATAATATCAAATAACCCATATACATACGCATGTTGCTACTTATCAACACATGTAGCCACTTATACACAAAGTGAAACACTAATATATGTATTTAAATTTTTAAACATAACTCACTAATATTTATTTTTCAGAAAGACACATATTCACTGGATGGTGTCATCAGTGATGTCATGAGTGATGTCACTGACCATGTCATGAGTGATGTAATATGTGATGTCATCAGCAGTGCATTGCACGCGCAAGTTATAGTGAGTCCGACTAACTATAACGTGGGAATTTCAATGGTTTTATATCAGTAAAATTTCCAGCTAACTATAACTGGTGTGAAACCTATGGTTTTTTCAGTGAATTTAATAGGTTTTTTAAATGCTAATTCCTAACTATAACTGGTGTGAAACCTATGGTTTTTTTCAGTGAATTTCAAAGGTTTTTTTAATGCTAATTCCTAACTATAAGTTTCACTTTATAAATAAGACTGTTAGCACTCTAGTTGTTCTTTTTAACACTCTGGTACATTCTGTCATTGGGCTACAGTTGGGCTACATCTAGTTGAATTTTGGGCTACATTTACAATTTTTGATCTCTGGTGGCCATCTTTGGGCTACATTGGGCTACTTTGGGCTACATTTGGGCTACATTTTGGCTCTAACATATATTAAGCCCAATGTAGCACAATACATATTTTTATAAAGTTAATTTTTTTACAAACCACTTCAGAATAGGACAACCTGTCCCTACAATTTTCCCATTTTTTTTTTTTTAATTTTTGGGGGGAGCGCTCCCAGAGCGCGCCCCGGAGTGCGCCCCGAAAAGCGTATTTCTGAAAAGCGCCCCCGGGCGCGCTCCGAGGAGCGTCTCGTGAGCGCCAATATCGCAAACGAAAACATGATTGTGACGTTCGCGTAGCCGCGACCGCGTGATACGCACGGCGTAAGCGCACCCGGAAGTACTCGCGCGAATACGATCGTGCAACGTAGGCGTCTGACACGCTTACGCGGCGCGCCTCTGGCCGCGCCCCGCGGCGCGTCGCGTAAGCGCGTCGGGTCATGTGACCAGAAAATAACACTTTTCATTGGTTCATAACAGTTTTGGTTTCATAATGATGAAGCCCATGGTCATGTGACCTGTATATAACACTTTTCATTGGTTCAATAATTATTTTTTTCTAAATTTAGAGAAACCCACCCATTTCTCTCACTATTGATTTTCACTTGGAGAGAGCAAGAGGTGTTTTGTGAATTCTCTACTCATTAATTTTCCTGATCTACAGCAATGGCTGCAAGGGAGTCCTCCAGCAGTGATTCAGATGGATTTGTGCAAGAGGACCCTCCTCACCAGAAAACAAAGAACCACTTCATCTGGAAATTTTATGACATCCCTGAAGGACAAAAAAAAGTTAATGCAAGTAAAGTAACTTGTAAAATATGTGGAAGTATTTTATCCAGAGGCAATCCTCTAAAAAAATACAGCTTTGGAAATGCCAATTTAATTAGGCATGTCAAAAGAAGACACCCCAACAATTACTCCAGGGAGAGTGTCAGGGAGCTGGCAGAGAAGGCACGAAGAGATGGCAGCAGCACCTCCACTGGTGGAGCAACACCTTCAGGTTCAGCACGTGCAAGAATGGTCCCTAACATCCAGCCGGTATTTGCAGGAATAAAATGTTTATGCACAAACTGTGACGAACTACTCTGTTACGGGGAGCAGAGCGTTGAACTCATTGCAATAAAGAAACAGGAACACCAATGCTCTCCCCGTCCCTAAATTTTCTCATTTTTTTTGCTCCTGTTGAGCATTTTCTGAATCCCTGTTTTTGTTTTTCCCCTGAAAAAAAACCAAAAAAAATATAAAATCGTTTCAAAAAGTATAAAAAAAATATAAAATAACAAAAACAAAAAAAAAGTTCTTTTCAGAACTACCTCCAATTTATAAAAAAATGCTATTTTTTTTAAAAAAAAAGTGCCATTCTTTTTCTCAATCGTACGCTCACCGGTGCGCGTACCAGACGCTCCCTCGGCGCAAATTTTAAAAAAAAATTTTGGGGGCCCTGTACGGCTTTTTTATGACCCCCACATCAAACCTAGGGGGTCAGGGGGGGTGTACCCTGCCCCCTTTTGCTCATTTCCCCCTTTGATTTTTACCACCTCAATCCTACCGAGGTACAAGATGGCGGCCGCTGCGGACTGTTTCGAATGTTTACAGACACCCGAGAGCCAATCAGCTTTCCATGCGCACCTCGCGTGTCGCGCCTGGAGCGCACTCCGGTGCGCGCACCTGTGCGCTGCTATAGATATATATATTTTTTTGAACCTTAATTACTCAAAATCCACTGGAGCACATATCTTGAGACATAGCAAAGGCACATCGGGCTACCAGTCCCTACAATTTTGCCAAATTTGGTGAAAATACATTCAGCCGTTCGGGCTAAAAGTGAAATCGACCGCCCTATGGAAATTAACATGGGGAAAACGCGTTTTGGGACCCCCCTTTTATCTCGGCCCCCGCTTGACGAATCCCCCCCAAACTTTCAGGGAAGGACCGGACCGCCATGAGACCATTTTCCTGAAAATTTCAGGCAGATTCGTCAACCGGCGCCAAAGTTATTCAAAATAGAATGTTGAGATTTAACATTGAAAATTATCCTAACTATAACTACCTACTGGCGACCGCCAGTAGGTAATATATATATATATATATATATATATATATATAATATATATACATATATATAATATATATACATATATAGATGCCAAGGTGTGTTGAAGAATGAGTGGATGCATAAGTGTCTGAATAGATGATTTAGTAGTTGCGTGACTGACTATGTAAGTGAGTGATTAAATGTGTCTTACTGAATGCATGGGTTAGTGACTAAACTGTGCGAATGCCTGTATCAGTTTGTCAGTTGGTGTGTGAGAGGCTGCATGTGTTGGTAAGTAGCTACTTGAGTGTCTATGTGGGCTTTTGATTGGTGGTCTGAGTATCTGTATGGAAGCCTGAGTGTCTTGGGGTGTGTGACTCTGTGCATATATGTGGGAATGGGTGATTCACTGGGTGTATGTGTTTAAGAGTGCATCTGTGAAGGGCTATATTGGTGGGTGAGTGTGTGTATGGGTGTGCTGGCGAGTGAATGGATGTCTCAGTGGTACATGTGTGAGTAACTACATACGTGAAAGGCAATATATTTGAGTGTTGGAGTATATAAATGACTATATGTGAGAGTGCTTGATTTTGAGAGTGGCTGTAGGTATGAGTGTGTGCTTGTATCAGTGATTGCATAAGAGAGTAAGCATGTGTTAGTATCTGTATGAATAAGTGAGGTGGTGTGTGTACAACTGCATAGGTGAGTAAATGGGAGTGTGATTGATTCTTTGCATGACTGACTAGGTGTGTGAGCAATTCTATGGATGAGTGGCAGTGTGTGAGTGTCTGAATAGGTGCATGAGTGTATATGATAGTGCTATATTGATGAGTGACTGCATGTATGAGTGACTGTGAGGGTGAATGAGTGGATGTGTGTGTAGACCTAGGAACCAGTGAGTCGGTATGTAGTAACTGGAATTGGTGTGTCTATGGTTTCAAAAATGGTAGTCTGTATTTTAGAGTGGGTGTATCAAAGTCTATATTAGGGTGTGAGGAAGTACATCAGATTATCACGTGGATGTTGTCAGTTGAGATGTCATCAGTGATGTCACTGACCATGTCATGAATGATGTAATATGTGAATTAATTAGCTCAACTAACTATAACAGCCGAATTTCTCTTGTTTTGTATGAGTGAAATGTCCATCTAACTATAACGCCTCTGAAACCTGTGGTTTTTTCAGTGAATTTGTAAGGTTTTTTAATTGCTAATTTCTAACTATAAAGTCCCTGAAACCTATAGTTTTTTCAGTGAATTTTAAAGGTTTTTTAAATGCTAATTTCTAACTATAAGGTCCCTGAAACCTATGGGTTTTCAGCGCATTTCAAAGGTTTTTCAAATGCTAATTCCTAACTATATCGTAACTGAAACCTATATTTTTTTTGTGAATTTCTAAGGTTTTTTAAATGCTAATTCCTATATATAACGTCCTTGAAACCTCCGTTTTTTTCAGTAAATCTCAAAGGTTTTCAAAATGCTAATTAGAAAGGACATGTGCAGAAAGAGGAATAAAGGTGCAGAAAAAAGCAAGAGAAATGCAGAAAGAGGCAACAGAAGTACAGAAAGACGAAGAAAGGTGCTTGGAGTGGCGTTGGTGATTTGGCTTTTTGAAAAGGTCTATAACTAGTGAAAAACCAGAAAACTGAATAGATAAATACTACTATTTTGTTAGCCCACTAACTCTAGTACTGAATCACCAGATATTTAGATGTATTCTGTTTTATTTTATTTATCACATATATATATTTTTATACACATTTTTGTTCCCTTTATATTTTTATCTTAAATATATTAACATTTTAGAGAAAATGAATACACATTTCATAGATACATTTCAAAGTGTTTGATGATCAAATTGATAATTCACATAGTGTTGACAAACAAATCTAAAATTTACATAGCCAACACATAGACGAGCATGCGACAAGTAGTGGTGGAGGCAACGTGGTAGGTAGCACACAGGCAAAGCGGTGGGTGACACACTTGGTGATTTGGCTTGACATATCGTAGCAGTAGGAGCCAAAATAGGATCCCTTCAATGAGTCCAAAAAGCAGTGGCAGTCTGCCAAAAACAAAGTGCACAAAGTTGGGAAGTATTCCGAGGACTGCTTGAAAAGGGGCTAACAGTCATGAACAATCCTGAACATATACGTTCTTAAATAGATGTACAATACCGCTTGTATCAGACATGTTTAAGATACGTTCTAACATTTCTGAGGAATTATGAGGGCAGTTTGTATTCAAAAGGGCATGCATCTCAGTAGAAGTCCTTGCGACTTGTAGATCATAGGTTTCTTTGGCCGAGGTCAGTGGCACAGTTTGTTGCAAAAGAATGGCTTTTATTCTGCTTAGAGTATCAATTCGTATAGAAGAGATGTTCAGTGAAGGCCATAGAGGTGACTCCCTTGCTGTCTAAGTTTGTGGAAACAATACTTGCATACAGCAAGTCATCCTGGAGGACACAGTTACTAGATATGGGATACCTGGTAGCATGCACAGCAGCTGTGATCGTTCTACATGAGTTAACTCCCATTAGAAAGTAGTCCAAAAATTGGATTAATCACTGCAGCCGGTGAGCCTTGCAGGTGACAGGATAAGTTTGTAGTCGAACCATCGCAGGGCCCGTGTAAATTAATATTCTGACAAAGGAGAGAACCGTTTAGTGAGTTTTCACAGTTAGAGCCACTAAGAAACACTTCACGTCCCCCACTCCAACATCTGTGTGTGTGTATGGTAAAACCCAGGATGTCTTGATGTATTCTTTACCCAGCCTTTCATATTTACCTGCTGGTATATGATTTAAGCAATACTGAAAATGGAAAATTGTAACAGGCAGAGTAATTTTACCACGGTGAATGGTAGTTTTTACTGTTATTCAATGCTCTGCACCCTATAGTCTGCCCCCCTTTGTGCCAGTTTGATCTGTTCATCAGTGAGATTGAATTCTGAAAACAGTGACGTAGTATTGATTAAACATCAAGGCATATCAGCTGCACACAAGTTTTGTAGCTTCCAGCCTAATAGCATGATAGAACGTAATTGAGACTGACCATGTTGCAACATGACCAAGTCTTGTATGAAGACATAATGCTGTCCAATGAATATATCCTGGACGAGAGAGTCGTTAACCCATTGTCTACCACAGAGAGGGATTTCTCTAAATTATTATGATCAATTTTACTCGTATTCGTTCTGCAGTCTCTGCTTGGGTAATCTTCCATATTTCATTATATGCAGCGTATACACTGGCATATATGAAAAGTTTTTGAAGTGGTTTTCTTGGTCCTAGCAAGAATTCCCTAAGGTCTGCGCCATCTTTACGTAATAATAAGTGTTGTTTTACATTCTCAAGTGTAGATGTCTGTAGCCAATCAAGGCATAGTTTCCCTACACTGTATGTTGTTACTACCCCAGGATGCTGCCCTTGAACATATCTTGGGTCTGGCCTATAGATAGTGAAAAGTTGTGTTTTGTTCAGGAATCGATCTTGACAGATATTTGTGTCTGTGGGCCAAAGTAACCATTTTTTCCATTCAGGATTTGATTTGTTGTGATGCAAAATATTATGTACGTCAACCTCCCCCCATGTAATGCTATTGCTTACAGGTATAGGTATGGTCGGTGTGTTCATGTCTTTGATCTTGGCTAACCCAAGGCAAGACGTTTGTTGTACAGTGTCATTCAAAAACATAATTTGCTGCTCAGGGATGATACAGGCTCTAAACAAAGCTTCTACCCCATGTTGGGCGCTATGTAATGTAGTTCCTATATCCCTGATAGGCTCTGCGCATTGGAATAATATGCACTATAGTTTTGACATAGGACTGAGGTCAGTAACTACTTGCGTGTGCCAGCTAACTCAGAGGTCACTAGAAAATTTCTCGAATGAACAAGAAGGGATTTGTTTCTAACAACCACATAAACATAACAACATTGTTTCCCTTAGAGTCGGAATAATCTTAGAGTAGTGGAAACAATAGATACCATTTCACTCAGTCAATCGTGCAATCGTGCATACAGAGTTTTGAACAGAAATAGGGAGATGGGCGTTTCAATAAAAAGGGTTTATTGAACAGTCTTCTTTCTCATGCAAGAGATATGAATTGCTACAATTGTAAGACAGAATGCGAAGTACAATACGTAGAGCGCTTGTAGTAAGATGAAATAAGACTGTAATTGCATGGTTTGAAGCTATGATATATATTCATAAACATACATAAATAACACTGGCTAAAATACTCATCTGGTGCTACTAAAATAATCCTACCCCAGTGTACCTAGCCTAAGTGCAGTACGAGGGAAGAAGTAGGTGCTGTTTAGTTAAAGTATAGTTTAGTTATAGTTTCCAGGAGTCTCTCTAGGTTCTAGTCTGCTCCATACCTTAGAATGAGAGAGGTTGGTATCTCTTTCCCGGGTCTCGATCTCTAACACCCCGCAAGGGGAGTCAGAAACACTGCAGCTGGATTCTCTGCGAGGAGGACGGCAGCGTCTGGTCAGTGCATCATTTGGGGACTTGATTCCTTCGGGACTTGCTGTGGCGAGCCGTGTCATGCAAGTAGGTAGAAGAACCGCACTGCGGCTTGCCATAGCAAGTGAAGGTATATTTATACCTTGAAGGTATTTAGGAATGCCAGTATTGACGTAAAAGTCGGGCATAAGAACTTCATGAATGAACCCCTAAGGAATAGATGTTCATGCATAATAAATGAGTACGATGTAGGTGGCCATGCCTGTATTTGGTTAGCATGGACAATGCCTAAATAAGGGCTGGATTTCTATGCCTAAATAAGGGAAATGTGAATTGTAACTATATAAGGGCATGAATCGGGAGATTCATACGGAATCTAAATCGATACACAACAGCTTCCCTTGTCCAAAAGCAATTCTGCTTTGCTTTTTGGAAGCGAGAGCAGGTGTCCTGCTCTTGCTACCAAGAAGCAAAGCAGTGTTTGCTAGGGCAGGGTGGGAGCTGTGCTCCCGCCCTGCTTTAGCAAACGGCAACGTCCCGGGGGTGAGCACCCCGGGACATTGCAGGAGCCGTCCCTCGGGGGGTGGCCCTCACCAGGGCCATCTAGGGCTCCAGGTTGGGGCCGTGAGGCCCCTGCACACAAATGTAAATGCTCCAGGAAGGTGGCGGTCCCCGGGGCAGAATGGGGGCAGGAGCCCCCGCGTTTTATAAATAAAAAGCCCAGGGGAGGTGGCAGTCCCCGGGGCCACAGGCGGGCCATGTGCCCCCGCTAATTAATTGGGAATTGCCCCCAGGACCTGGCCCACTCGGGGCTTATAGAAAACTAAGTGCTGGAGTCCGCGATTTGGGCTTTATTTTCAGATGGATTCGAGCTACCAGCGCGAATTTGGCCAATTAAAAAAAAATGCTTTTTGGGGCCATGGGTGCTTGTGGAACCCCCAAGCAGCCCTAGGAGGTCAGGGTGTTTCTACCTGCCCCCTTTTCTTGTTTTCTACCTTTCTGTTACTACTGTTTTCATGTGACTTATTTACCGAGTCACAAGATTGCTGCAAACACTCTAAACCAGAATGAAGCTCATGTTCGGGAGGGTTTGTGAATCCTCCTCAGCCCTTAGATATTGATATTTTTATGTTTTGAGTTGGAACAAGCTACAGCCAGAACTACTAAATGGATTTACACCATTTTTTTTAAAAGGGCCCTTTCTGAACCAAGACCCTTTTCCAAATTTGGCGTAATTCCGTCCAGCAGTTCCAGCTGTAGCCTGTTCCAAAATTCCTATGGAAACTAACATGGAGATAACGTGTTTTAGTACCGCCCTTTTTTCTCTACCCCTGCTTGACGAATCACCCCGAAACGTGCAATACAGAAGCTGATCTAAGAGAACCATTAGTTTGGAAAGTTTTGCGAAGATTCGTCAAAAGGCGTCAAAGATATTCGCAAAACAAAAAACACTTTTTTAATTAAAACAAGGTTCTAACTATAAGTACCAACTGGCGACCGCCAGTTGGTAATATATTTATATAAGAATATATAAATATATATAAAAAATTGCTGTTATGTTTGTTTTTTGTGTTTTAAGTGAATTTCTAAGGTTGTCAAATTCTATTTCCTAACTATAATGTCTCTGTAGGACTAGGCCTTTTTGGCTAAAGTTCCCTAAACTTTTTGCTTTTCCCCTAGACTGTTTTCCTGATATAAAGTTGCCAATGTAGATGCTGTGGGTACTTTTCCACTGCTGATCACTGTCTAAGTAAAAGTGTTCCCTGTGTAAGGTGTAATGGTAATTGGTTGGCCATGATTGATATTTTTGTCTTACTAGTAAAGTCCCTAGTGATGTGCACTGTGTGTGCCAGGGCTAGTAATGCAAAGGTACACAGAGAAGGGAACTCAGTTTGCTAAGTTAGCATGTTGTCCTGACAAGTGCAACCACTTCCCTTTTGCATACACCGTGGGCACCCCTGTGGTAGGTCCCGGGTAACCCCTGAGCAGGGTGCAGTGTAAGTAAAAGGCAGGACATATACTACGGTGTGCGTTATGTCCTGACAGTAAAAAACACTCCATTTCATTCTGCACTGCTGAAAGGCCATCCTGCCCATAGGACAGAATGTGGGAGTCTGGCTTGTGAGGCTAGTTTCCTATAAGTTTAAAAAGGAGAAGTGAAGGTTAGTATGTATGAACTCACAGTGTCATAACACTTCTTTCTTTGAAAGTGGTTTTGTCAGTGTGTGTACAGAAACCACTCTTTTAGAAAGTGGCTGAGTTTTGTGCATTAAGCATTTCTGTGTGTCTCTGGTAAATGTGGATTTACTGTCTGGATCTGAGAGGTGAGAGGAGCTGGGAAAGGTCTTGACACAGGAAGGGGTTGAGATGGCACTAGGCTGCCCTGTATCTGGAGAGTAGGGGGAGGAGAAGCCCGGGAGGTGAAAAGGCCTGGGCTTGTGCTATAAACAAATTGACCCATTCCCTGCTGAGTGATTAAGGATCCAGACCCACAGTATCAAAGGGAGAAAGGTGACACTGGGAGTGAGACACCCAGAACTGATTTAGGCAGGAGTCAGGGACCCCTGAGCACAACGAACTTGAAAGACATTTAGGGGTATAACTATGAGAGCTAAGGTCTCTGAATATTGGAATTGAATAGAAATGGATTGAGACTGAAAAGACTTAGACCTATATTGTGGTCAAGAGGAACCTCTGCTAAAGAAAGAACATCTGAAGACATTGCTGGGGAAGGACCAATCCTTGCTTCCTGATCTTGGGCTGGTCTGCAATTTGAGTTTTAACCAAGGAAGAGCCTTTTGGAACTGTGTTTTGGGTGCTGGGTCTCCCTGCTTGATGAAGACTGTGCTTTGCGCTGCGTCTTGTAACCCGAAGGGCCCGAGGTCTGCTGGCATCCTGTTTGGAAACACAGGAACATAAACGTTTCTAGAGAAGTTTCAAGCAACGCACTGGGAGCGTGTTGTGGTGCACAGGAGACGTGGGTGAAGAGCGCCTGGTCAACGTGTGCATCAAAGGTGGAGCGAGTCTCGGACGTTCTGGGAGCGTGTTGTGGTGCACCGCAGCCGCTGGTAGAGAGCGCCTGGTCAGCGTGTGCATCAGAAGTGATTTGAGACTTGGACGCGCTGAGTGAGGAGCATTGTGGTCAACGTGTGTATCGGAGGTGAAGGGAATCTCGGACGCGCTAGGTGCATATTGTGGTACACAGGAGGCGTTGGTGAGGAGCGCCTGGTCAACGCGTGCTTCTGAAGTGGAGTGAGTCTCGGACTTGCAGGGTGCGTGTCGGGGTGAACCAGGTGAATTTCCATACTTTTTTAACTAGTGGTCATATTTGCTGAGTGGTGAATAAAGGGTTTAGACCTCGGACCAGCCTTCAGGATTCCTGCAATGTCGGACTTACTGGAAGTAACAGGGGGGCTTCTGGACCCCAAGATACAAAAGGACTTCATCCCTCAACCAACAGTGTGCCAGGAGGTACGTTTGCAGAGTGGTGGGGAAAAGGGGAAATGGCCTACAAAACTATCTCAGCAATTCCACTATATGGGACTTACTGCAGGTAGCAGGAGGGTTTGTTGGCCCCCAGGACACTTTAGAGCTAAGGAGACTTCAGCCTCCAACTAGCAGTGCGCCAGGAGGCACGCTTTCAGAGTGATGGAGAAGGGGGGCTTGGCCTCTGAAGTCTTTTCAGCAATGGCGCTCTGTGGAACTTCTTTGAGGTAACAAGAGGGCTGGTTGGCCACCAATGATATTCTGGAGCCAAAGGGACTTCATCCCTCAACCAGAAGTGTGCCAGGAGGCACGGTTACAGAGTTGTTGAGAAATCACGCCCTGCGGGACCTATTGGAGGTAATAGGAGAGCTTGTTTGCCCTTGACGACCATCTAGAGCCAAGGGTACTTCATCCCCCAACCAGAACTGGGACAGGAGGTGCGTTTGCAGAGTGGTGGCGAAAGGGAGCATGGCCTCTGAAGTCCTCTCAGCAATTGCACTTAATGGGACTTCCTGGAGGTTACAGGAGGGCTTGTTTGCCACCAAGAACCCTCTGGAGCCAAGTGGACTTCATCCTCTAACCAGAAGTGCTCCAGGAGGCGAGTTTGCAGAGTGGTGGAGGTGGGGTGTATCTCCGGTGACTTGCGGGTCTTGTTTTAATTTATTCATTCAGGGATGGGGGCCCATTTGTCAATGTGAGCCCCAGGGACTCCATCCATCGAGACAGGCCTATTTTGAATGTGGGAGGGTCCCCTCAGGCCAATTTCATCCTCAGGGATCCCACCCCGGAGAGCTGACCTTTTTTTCTTTTCTTTTTTTTCACTAAAAGGGAGTGGGGCTGAGCAGTTCCCTCCTGGACTGATTTTGACCCCAGGAACCCCCTCTCCCACTGCCCTGCCTCTATGCTGGTGCCCTGGTACCCTCAGGGCACCCACTTTCTAGTGCTGGGGACCAGAAAGGAGCCACAGTGATCCCCTGGTCCCTGCCAGCTGCCTGCCTCCTGCAGGAGCCGGCATTGCTTTCACAAACTGCAGCTCCCTGTGTGTCAGAGCAATTGTGCTTGCTTCCAGCAAGCAAGAGCATTTTCAATGCTCTTGCTTACTGAAAGCAAGCACAGTTTGCTATGGCTTGGCAGGAGCAGTAAACCTTCCGCCAAGTCTTAGCAAACAGCTATGTCCTGGGAGTGGGCACCCCGGGGTATAGCAGGGGTCTATCCTGGGGGAGTGGGTCCCCAGGGCCATGTATGGATCCAGGAGGGGAGCTGCGTGCTCACCTCCTTTGTTACATTTGTGGCCTGTCCCAGGGAGGTGATGGTCCCGGGGCTGAGAATGGTCCGGGAGTGGGGCCACATGTCCCTCCCTCTCATTATTTAAATTCAGGATTGCCCCAGAGAGGTGGTATTTCCCGGGGCTTGGGAGGGGGGGGGTCTCTGAGCCACCAACACATATTCATTTCGTGCCAGGGAGGTGGAGGTCCCCGGTGTATGGGGGTCAAAGCGGTACCACCAAATTGAAATGAGTGAGCCCCAGGGAGGGACATAATAAGTTGCAGGAGGAGGTGGCCTGTGTGCCCCCTCCTTTAGTTAGGACATGCCCCTGGGACCTGGCTCACCTGGGGTCTATAACTAATGAAGCGCAGGAGACTGCACTTAATTTATTTACATTTTCAGCTGGATTCGTGGATTTAGCGCGACTCCCACAGGAATTTGTTTTCAAACCGTGCCTAACAAAAATGAATGTGTCCTTATGCAACCCAACTGGTGGGCATGTAAAGCGCTCTGATACCTGATAGCTTCGGGCCAAGTTCGCGCTATATAAAACTTAAAAAAACAATAATCTTTTTTGGGCCCTGTAGGGTTCCTGTGGGACCCCCCAAGAGGCCTAGGGGTCAAGGTTGTTTCTACCCTTCCTGCCTTTCTTTTTTCAAAGTTTTTCATGTGACTTGGTGCAACTGAGTCACACGACTGCTGCCAACATTTCCTTATCTGCAGCCAATCAGCTCTCAGCACAAAATCTCGGTTGGGGTCACAAATCTCTGTGTTCCAAGTCATATATCTGAAAAACCTTTATATAACTCCACATCTACTGAATGGATTTACACCATTAACAAAAAGGTCACTTTCTGGACCAACATCCACGTTTCTGCCAAATTTGGTGTCATTCCGTTTAACAGTTTGGGCTGTAGCCTTGTCCAAAGCTCCTATGGAAAAGAACATGGGGAAAACATGTTTTTGGCCCCCCCCCCCCTTTTCTCTACCCCGCTTGACGGATCACCCTGAAACTTTCAAGAGAGCAGCTGAAGTGAGCGTAGAACTAGGTTTGAAAATGTCACGAGGATTCATTAAAAAGCGTCAAAGTTATTGGCAAATGAAAAAATGCTCTTCCAATGAAAACTACATCTTAACTATAACTACCTACTGGTGACTGCAAGTAGGTAATATATATACATTTGATGTCCCTGTAGTGGGATCCCTCAGCACATTAGCACAGCACACCATCAAAGAACACAAGAAGAACTAACAACTGTCAGTTCTATATTCTGTGTATGCCGCAGGTGTAATGGAGGTGCTGTGCCGGGGACACCTTGTGAGATGATGAACGGCCAGGACTTCTACCCCTAAACGGCCCTGATCGCTCTCGGTGTGTTCCTTCGGATGTGACAAGTATTAAATATGCCGGGCTCACACCCCTCATCCTGCAGTGATTAATACACTGTGGGCTCCCAGCAAACCTACAGAGCTCTCCCCCTTCGGCCCACCGCATTTGATAAAGAAATATATCCGGGAGATGAATATTTCCCTGTGGGCTATTTTTCCTTTTTTTCCCTTTGTTTAATAACTCTTTTGTCAGTGACAGATCGTGAACAGGTGCCGGTGCACTGGGAGGCAGGAAAGGAAGGAGGCATAATTTGATAGTGGGTGGCAGCAGGAGGTGGTGGTGTGAGAAAGCCGGCAACACTACAGGTTTTCCTGAACAATGTCTGGAAAAATACTAACAACTACACACAGTGGAAAATATCTCCCTGCCGCGGCCTCTTCTCTGTCCTGCACAATCTGATAAGGCCCGAAGAGGCCAATCACGATGCATAATTTTGGAAATAGTTCCTCCTTGACATTCAGCAGACTGGTTCTTTACCGATGGAAAATTACATTTAGAAATAAATGGAAAAACATCAATCAGGCGCCAAAATGTATTCTGTTTTTCTTTTTTCCATATTTTCTCTGTCTCTGGAGGCAGGTAATTTTTTTCTGCTTTACTTAAACAGGCCTGGAGTCAGTGGCGTGATTTCTTACCGCAGTCGGAAAACGCCAGCCTCATAACATTTGCATAGAAACTGTTCCCTCTCCTCGCCGCAGTCTGCATCCGTCATAATAATAGTAATAAAAATAATTATAATAACAGCAATAATAATAAAGAGCTGAAATAGTATGCAGGCAGCGGGCCCAGCGGATATCTATAGTCAGGGGACAGCCATTACACAGACACAGACAAACACACACAGCCTTGAGAGCCCTGCAGCAAAGCAGGGGCCCTTTTATTCCAACTGTTTGTTTCTCTGTGTTGAAGAAATGGGAGCCCAGGGCTAAATAGAAATCCGAGAGCAGGGTACTGTTTGTCACAACCAATTGTCAACGTCCCCTCAACCCCCAATTAACCTCTAAATCTACAAATGTTCCCATACCATAAAATACACCTTCTCTCCTCCACCTGACCCTCTGATCTAAATATGGCTACATCTCATCAATGTGACCCTCATCTCCTCTTCCTGTGCGCACCCTTAAAATTTGTATGAACTCCATGCCCTTCGTCTCTTCTTATTTTTTCCAACCTCTCCAAATAATCACACATGTCCTTACATTTCTTTTCCTAACCTCAAGTGGCTCGACTCTCTAAAAACGCACACAGCTCACCCCCAAGCTTCACTCTAAGTACATTTATGATAAGCCCCTCCTTTCTTAATATTCCAGATATCAACATTCCCTTTCTTACCACGTAATCACTCCCCGCTAATCCTAATATTGCTTCGTATGTGAACATCTCCACATGTTCATCCAATTCCTTTCTTCTGCAAACATTCCCACATCTCTACATGACATTTGTCCCCACTTTAAAATCCCCCTTTAAATTGAATAAGAATAACACCTATTATTTATAGTGCTATGAAATGTCAAGCACTGTGGCATTAAGTTATTGTCCTTCTGTCTTTCTACTTCTCCAATTATCCCTTCCACCCATTGGCAGATGTGTTTCCTAATCTCTCGAAATATTCCTGTACCTCATCCTTCAATCTTCACCTTTTCAAATATCGAGTTTCACCTAACCTTCCAGTTCCTCCTGTTTATAGATTATTTTCTCACTTTACTATCTTATTGCGCTCAAATATGTTCATTTACTCATCTCATCCACCCACTTCTCCAAAATGTTTCCATGCCCAATATCCTGCTTCTAACAGATATCCGACTTATTTGCGTCCGTTTCTTCCTTCAGTCTTTTCCCCTCAGCCTCCAGTGCCTAACAAATAAAAATATGTACCTCTCCAAACTCGTACGCCAGCTTTATTAAACTATTTTTGGGGCTTTTTGGTACGTTACAACAATCAGATAAATATTTATATTCATAAAACTCAACATGGTTTGTCAAGTGGACACACATCATTTGCTTGAGAAACTGCATTAGGTAAATGCAAATGGAATTGTTGATACAAACAATTTTGCAGATTGCAAGGGTTGTCCCTCAACCCCTATCAGCAGTTCTCAATCCCACCGATGAATCTGACTGACAAAGGATTTTTTGTCACGTGCGGCACCTTCGGCCAATCCAGGCTATTCACCTTAAAGCACTAGGACCCACATGCATCAACAATGCCATTTTCGATACCTCATTAGCAAAAAATAAGGATTCGCTAATAAGGAAGAGCAAAAGGCTATGCATGAAGAAATCGCAAAAAAAATTGTGATTTCTTAATATTCCTTAATTGTGACTCACAAATTGCGAGTCGCAATTAAGGAATACCTCCCTATTCATTCCTATGGGCCTAGAGGCCATAGGAATGAATGGGAAGACATTCTCAATATGCGAATCGCAATTAGCAAATCGCAAATTGAGAATGCAATTTCAAGGGTGCAGGGGTGTCCAAAGGACACCCTGTTGCACCCCTGAATTTGATGTGTGCACATATGTTGCGCACACACATGCCCTTAGGACATGTGTGTGCGCCACATGAAACTTTGAAAAATGCACAAAAGTGCATTTTTCAAAGTTTTTGCAAATTACCATGAAGTTGAACTTCATGGTAATTTGCTACTCCGGTTAGCGAAATCGCTAATTTTCTTACTGTGATGCATTGCATTTAAGGAATCTAAATTTGGGATTCCTCAAATGCAATCGCAATTTAAGGAATCTCAATTTAGAGATTCCTTAAATTGCGATTTTTGCATTTGGGATGATGCATCCCAAATGCAAAATTACCGGTCGCAAAAGGGCAGATTCTGAGAATCTGCCTGTTTGCGACCGGTTTTTAGCTTGATGCATGTGGCTGTAGGAATCTTCTCCCCAGTCGGTTCAGACGCCGGCTTCGAAGTACCGACGGATAGAGCGGTGCTTCACTCTACTCCTGAGCCACTGCCAGGTGGGGTGAGGTCTTCACTTCTTACAAGTTATGTGAACGACATAACCTGTAAGGAACAAGACAAGACTCTTCACCTAGAGACTGCAGGTGACCTTAGTACTTGTCTTTGAACTTTGTTTCTTATTTTCACTTATCATTTCTTTTATACTTGCAGTAGCATACATTTGTTGTAAGGTCCTGAAGAAAGCAAGGACAACCTTGTCCACCAATTGCTGAAACATGTTGACCTGGTTCCATTTCTAGACAGCTCATTTCTTAAACTGTCTTAACAAATTTTTAATATTGGCGGAGTGAGTATCACCTGAATAAATTCTGTTCTATACTCCCTCATCCAATTTTAAACACACTCTTTTATTTCATTTTTTCGCGTAAATTCTTTTGCACTGCACTCCACCAGTCAACCCACACTCTACCACTCACTAACCTCGAGAAGTGGTATACCATACTACCTGTTTTTTCAGTCGAAGGGATCTATTAACATCTTGGTCTCCTTCTTTCTGAGAATAACACATCTGAGTAGATGGTTTTGGAAGAATCCCAGATGATGAAGGGCGGTTCTGAGTGGTGACTGGTGGGTATCTCTGACCATCTATCAGGGTGTCATTGAGTACCATCCTCTATAGGTCAGTGTAAGGGTCACTGTTGTTTGGTTTTCACACACTATAAACCCACCTTTTTTCCTCCTAGACCCTCTGGTACTCTTTTGTTGCTATGCACTTGTGGGGATTGTTCCCAGAGCTTGGTCTTTAAATATTCCCCTGGGTCCCACCTTACCGTCGTGTTGTTGTTGCTGTAGGAATCTAGGCATTTTCTAGGCCAAATACTTTCCTAACATTTTGTGTACACTAACTTGTATTTTCGGCTATTTTAAAGCACTTGAAGATCTTGGAGAAAGCTGTTGAGGTGTTGCTAATGGTAAAGCAAAGATCGTAAAATGAGAGAAAGGAAAAAGAGACACAGGGAAGCTGGAAGTAATGAATGCCAGAACATGGCGTGAACAAGGGAAGCTTAGCATTGGAGGAAAAAAGTAAAATTTTCTGTATTTTTGTCTGTTTTTTCATAAAGTCAGCAAACAGCAAAAATGTTGGTTAAATCAACGCTAGTGGCATCTCAAATGCTCTTTTTCAGTCCTTCTTTTGGGGTACTCTTCTTCTTTGGAGACCTTATTCCCATCTTTGTGGTTAGGTCTAGTGCATGGAGGGTTGACTTCAGTTGGGTGTTGAGTGCCAGGGAATGAGATTGCAGAGAACACACAACGGAAGAAGCTCCATAGCATCTAAAAGCTATATTTCAAGGTCCTGTACAGAAGGAGAAACCGTAAAGAAAATTGTAAAGTGTTGATCCATGGTTGTGCAGCAGAACTTTGTCAACTGGCTACCAGTCCTAAAGACGTTTTAAATGACTGAATATTATGGTATTGTAAATCTTGAGATGCTGCTGTAGGAAGATGAAATACTTCCCAAAAGGTTTAGGCTATTTAGAGTTTGGCGGATAGGAAACTCAGTTAAAATATGGACGATGTCCAATTCCATTGGCTATAATTCACTTGTAAAATAGTGAATGGGACATCTGAAAGATTTGCGATGGAGTGTTCTATTAGGCCCTTTGTAATTTTTAGAGATCCCCTTGACAAATTACATTGTCTAGCTGGGAAACACATGCTCTCTCAACTACCTCTGCAGCTTTATCCCTTTCAGAGATTTTTTCAATCCACTAATACCATCAGCCAAAAATTCCTCCAAAGCTGGCCCAGCCTACTCGGCTTCAACTATGACAACTAGAGTGCCACCATATTGATTCCGCTGACCTATATTGATTATCATTGATCATTATAGGCAATTTATTCCTGTTTGAAGTGCTTCACCATTATTATAGTTTGCTTCAGTGATGCCTCAATGACCCTTTCCTAAGCTGTTGAACTCCACTAACCCAGTAACCTGCCCCTGCTTAAGTCTTACTTGACTTATAATTTAAAAACTAGAGGTAACTTTCAATACTTGGATCCCAAACTAAGAACTTAAACCAATGAAAAACCTTAATGAATTGGCCTTCCTTTTTCCCTGACACTGCTGAAACTATCACCCTAGGTTTTGCTATATTTTTCTAATGCATATATTACCATAGACATCCATGTTGTTGCTGACTCAGACTCCAGTTCTGTTCCCTCACCCTTTTGTTATATTTTGGCTAGCAGGTCCACTTTTTTTATAAAAGCCCTTGCCCTGGTCTTAGATGCTTATACTGACCTGTCCCTGTGCTCATTGTTTCCTGTTTCTCTGGGACGTCCCTTGAACTATATACTTTGAATAACAATCGTGGTACTGTTGGTGAGCCAATGGATGATTCAAGTAGGGCTTCAATTTTCTGCTGTCAGGAAGTCAAGCCAAGAACATTATGGGAGATCAGTTTAAATATGTAAATATCCTATGTTACTCTCAATCTCTGCCTAGTCTGCTTATCCAAAATAAGCCTATTATCTGGTTAACAACATCTCCACAATGCCTTTTCCTCTCTTTGTGTACTGAATAGAATCTTGCCTTTGTGCCTTGAAGAATGGACCTTGTGTGGCAGTAGTCATGTCCAGCCTTGAGTACTGGCTGAGAATTCTCAGCCTTCAGTATACAAACCATATCTCATGAGCTCGAATGCTACCCTGCTTGCTACCACCCACCCACAGGACTAGTAAAAAGCAAGACCCTTTGCCTTGTTCAGCAGGCCCACTATAGTTAAACGCACTCCTTCCTCTCCGAACTGTTGACACTATATGACATAGATAGATGAGTGAGATCAGACTCACAAAATAGATCCTTTATCCACTGGGAGCGATCCAAAGATTTAGGGGGCAGAGCAGTATGCTCACAAGATACGTCCCTCTGACAGAAGTTTGGAATTGCAGAAAAACCTTGGAAATTAATCTGTTGTGCTATTGAGTCACAGTGTGTTACAAGAAACCAGTTCAGGGAAAAATCCTAAAATGATAAGCATGAAAACAATGTGATTGGCAGTTTCAGCATGAATGTGAGCAGCATTTTTTAAAGATGAGAGGCAGTTCTTTAACACAGTTTCTCAACATACTTTTCAGGTGGATTTTTTACCCGAGGACCGTTCGGGTAATTTTTTGGAGAGTGAAACTGCAGTTCCAATGTCAAGTAGATGTTCTTTTAACATGGGTGCCCCAAAATCAACTAAAATATAAATTCTTACCAGAGTGGACCATTTGGGTATTTTTTAGCATGAAACACATTTTTCTACTTCTTTTTACAGAAGGAAAGTGCTTTGGAGACTGAGAGGCGATTGTACACACAGTAGCAACTTCATTTTCCTGTCCTGAAGACTCCTTCCTCTGCTTTGTTAAGCCCTTGTACATTTTGGATTTTGATTTTGATGGGGAAAACACCGCTCTCTTTTCGTCTGCAATTTCTGCTGAACCCACACCCTTAGAATCTTTATTTATTTATTTTTTAAATCAAATACATTCAGTGCAGTAATTTGTGAAAAGTGTGTTGTTTGAAGGAGAGCAGGCACTACTATTTTTGATCCTTTATTATTTTTATTTGTTTTCTTTTTGTTTGTTTGTTTGTTGCTGGATGGCAATGAGTTTTGGAGTAGGGGTCCATGTGGGGTTAAGTTTAAGGGATTATGTTTACACATGCTATATTTTTTGAGAATTTTGCACAGGCCTAATAACTATTTAACTGTTTTGTTTCACTGTTTGGGACTTAATCTGCCCTGCTGTAAAGGTGTATTTTGTATGTATTTCTTGCTTTCTACTGCTACTGTGATATAGATATATATTTTATCACTTTAGGGGCTTGTGAATGGCCTGGTGCTCATTTAAAATGTAGGCTGGCTTCCATCTGCATGTACCGGTTGGTGTCTAGGCCCATGTAGCTAGACCTTGTTCTTTTTTCTGAGTTACCTCCTTCCCAATGTTCTTGGAAAACATTTTGTAGTGTACTTGTATATGTGAGATGGTTGATATTTGTGTTTCTTTCTGAAATTTGTAAACGTATTTTGGAAGGGTAAATAATATTGTCTCGTTTGTGGTTAGAGCATTTTTAAAGTTTTTTTTTATCTGACACTGCTGATTTACTAGCGGTGGGTAAAGACCCAGAGCGATCCATGGGTGGGCCTCGATACATTTTGGGCATATATATTTGTGCAATTCTTTCCCTGCAATGCTACAAGACTTTTTAGAGGAGAGGAAGATGATCCAGACAAGAGGGCAGCTATGTTCTTGGTTCTCTATCTCTAATACTTTGCTGACCATGTCAGCGAAAATCATTTTGTAATCTGTTTGTGTGGTTAGGTTCATTGATAAAACCATACCTCAGTCCTGGAGAATTGTGGCACAGAGGAATGAAGCTTTAAAAAAGGTACTAGTGTAAACCACTAGGAAGTGCCAAAAAATGCAAATAAGAAGAAAACACAGCACTGTAAAAATGTGCCACCAATTTATAAAAATAGGCTATATTGTTATGTTTAAATAGACACCTGAACAACCCCAAGAGGGATTTGGAAATATAATTTTTAAAAGAAACAATAAATGATTCGTTGTACTCAATGCAATAAATCATTGTAATCAATCCCTGTAGCGGTTTTGAGTCATCCAGAACACAACTAGCAAGTTGAAGATGACTTTTTGGGCACTCTTGGAAGGGCCAACTCTGATACGAAATCAGTAACAGGGACCAAACATGTCCAGGGGGGCAGTTACCTGTCACTTTTAGCAGCCAATTCCTTGGGTAGGACTGACACTGAAATTAATGGAAGTGGCCCTAATGCAAGCAATACAGTATGCTGAAGGATGCTGGGGATGCGGGGCCTTCCTGTAGCAATCCCTTGGTCCTTGATCTTGGGTGGTCTTCTTTGGCCTCAAGGATCCATCTCCGATGGACTTCAAGGTAAGCCCAGTACATGTCCAATTGCCACTAGTCAACTGGTCTCCGGTTACATCAAACCCAATGGTTTCCTTTAACTGCAATAACTTTCATGTAGGGTGACTGGAGTGCCCTCTGATGGTCTTCACAGGGCCAGCGAAATTGGGGGCACCTTGTGAGGGTCAGCACTCGGTCTCCCAGGCTTCACCTCAGAAGTCAGCAGTGGTTAATGGCCTGGGTGCTGGATTTACAAGGGTGCAGGTTTCTCAGTTGTTCTGATGAATGGCTGTAACAGGAATTCAGCAAACTGGTTCTTGGGGTCACTTTTTCTGTCTGGCACATGTGTATAATTTTTCTGCGAGTGTGGAACTGCTTGTTCCGAGGTTCAGCAGGTGTAGTCCAGTGTTTGGTGCAGCCTCATTTTGATGGGTCCAGGGAGCAGCAGAACAGTACTTTTTGGTCTTCTTCCCAGGCAGGAGGGATCTGAGGTCTAGGTGCCATGGGTGCCACTTTTATGCCAGTTGCAAGCTTTGGGGCTGGTTGCAACTGATTAGCCAATAGCTACCTGGTCCCCTCCTACCTGACAGCTACTTCCTATAAATTGTGGCATCAAGCTATCCCAGAGTGTACTATTCTGCCCACTCCCAACATGACTTCTCTTGGTGTGTGGCGCTCCCTAGCCCAAACCATTGGTGTGGCTACACTCCCCTTGGAAAACTGGTTTTACATGGGATTTTCCTTCCTGCCTGAGATTCCCACCTAAACTAAAGAATAGTAATTTCCTCATGTGCTACCTTTGCACTTCAAGCGTGACTCCCCCTTTGAAGCTCGTCACCTGGGCTCACATCCTCTCTGGCCATCCTGGCTGGAGGAGGTCACAATCCTTCCTTTCACAGTTCTTTTGTTCCTCTTTCTGAGAATTGATCTCACCTCTCCCCATGAAGGCAGAAGGCTGTCTCGAGGAGGACAGCTGTTTGCAACAGAAAATGGCTACTTTAAAACTTAGGCAACAAATCTGCAACTTTTTAAAGTTGCTATTTGTAAAATAGTTACATTGAATTCGAATTGGGCAACAAGTCAGGTTTAATGTAACAATTCTTGCGATATCTAACAGGATCAGATTTAAAAGTCTCATGGGGACGCGCTACCGGAAAGAACTTCTATTTTACCTTGCTCTTGTTGCTCCTGGTTGTTTGTGGGGGCTTTTGCTGCTGCTTGGCTGCTGAGGGGACTTTTGCCACCTTGCCTGCCGCCTCCTCTATCTCGCGGACCACGCGCTGCCAAGGACTCCATCTCCCAGAAGGGCAGCACGGTCTCGCGAGAGGCGTGTGGCACTCACCCCACCCCCGGGGCTTTAAATTGCTGCGCGGACTCCCGCGACGTGGGCCGCGCACGGAGATTCGCCCGGGCGAAGCCCGGTGCAAGGGCGGGCCCGTTCAAGGCCGTCATAGGCCGGAGAAGGCTGGGCTGGGCCACCCCCCTTACATCCATGTCTTTTTGAGTCGCAAGTTCGCCAAGGTCCTGTCAGTTTTATACAGATTAAGATATATTCTTTGTGATTCATATGGCAAGTAAACAGAAGACTGGTCTGAGGGTGTGGGGAGGTGCGGTTGGAACACTGGATGCATTTCTGAACAGGGCCGAATCAATATTGCAGAAATAAATATTTTTAACGGAAAAAGATTATCCCTGGGATCCATTGGGCATAAAAGATCATCTTTGGAGCTATTAGCAAGGCAAAATCCCCTGTACCAGTATTAACTCCTCAACTTATAGTTCATGCTAGTATTGAGGGACAGAATTTGGGGCAGGGAACCAGTAGTATTATTGATTCAAATCCAGAAGTAGCCACAGTTGAAGAACCCAATTTGAGCAATTCTAGTGACCAGATTCACGAGCAGTCACCAAGACCAACAGATGCTTTGTACATAGATCCAATAAGCCCTATAGTATCTGCCCTAAACACTTCAAGGCTATCCAATACTCCCATTATTTCATCACCTGATACACATAAGGACGATGATTGCGCAACTAGCCCTACTTTCCCATCAAGGCTGTGCAAACAGAGGACAGTACTGGGGAATAAGGGTCCAGATTGTCGAGCAAAAAGGAAAACTAACCCCCCTTCACGGAATGCTAAGCCTAGGAAAAATGGGGGGGCTGTTCAAATGAACGAGGTAAAAAGCGTGATGGTGAGCTAAATAGTGTCAAGGAATTCAGTGGGTACTCAAACCGAGCCTGACTATGTACCAGACACCCCCTGGCTTAAAGAATCAATTGGGAAACTAGAGATTAAGATACAATTTTCATTGGAAACTGTGATTAAGGACAGAATAGATAATGTAGAAAATTGCACAAGATTACGTTTTTGCCAATTGGAGAATAAGATAGAGCAACTGTGTAAAATAATGGAGAATGATCGAAGGGGTAATGTCCCCAAAGAGCTACCTGCCCATATGGGAGGTGGCCATGTAAAATCCCAAATAAAATTGACTGGCGAAGCTGATACTGCTTTTGATAAAGGCAGGAGGGAAAGGACAGACATAATTGAGGGTGGGCAACAGGGCACTCATGATATCCAGAGGAGCTCTCTCAGAAGGCCACAAATACAACAAGTCCCTGAGAGTCAAAGTATGCACCCTGATAGGATAGCAACATACAGGCCAAAAGGAACTGACCTAATACCTAATAATGATGTTTTACAGCTTCCACCGGCATCTTGCCCATATGTGATAGCGCTAACAGGTGTCCCGACGCTAAGAAGAGATCAAAAAGAATCATGGTCCAACCTACGGAACAAAACAGTGGACTGGCTTACAAAATTTAAAAGATTTCATCCAGTAAACACCGGCAATATTTGATGGTTCGTAGAGTTGGGTGGTTGGGTGATTCCCCCCAAAACATTAGAGACGATTGCGTGGTTATAAATTTCAGACGCCCGCAATTAGCCAGAAGAATACTGGAATATCAGGAAGAGACGTGTATTAGTACCCATCCAGTTACTTTTATAAATCATCTATTGGGAGTAACAGCAATGGTTTGGGTTCTCATGTCTTATTAACTAATAGATTTGATGGCCTTTCAACATTGGATGATTTAGAATGACTGAGTGGTACAAGTACTCATATAGTTTCCCTTGAAAACTATTCCAAGGTGGCACATAGTGTCCAAAATTGTCAGACAATATCGATTCCACAGGGAACAAATGTTACAGCCAGAGGGGCGGACCAGAGGTTGTCCCGCCCATACAAATACCTAGTCCTGAAACACACATAGGACATAAGGAGGTTAAAAATGTATTAGTACATTTGGATGAGCATGAGGATCCCAAACCTATGGGTAAAAGTAGGAAACAGGAGGTTTTACCTCCTGGAATATTACAGGCCTTTCTAAGAATTTACCGGATATGCTATGGAGTGATTATGTAGACGAGAGTGACATAATCCTCCTACAGGAGACTTGGTCACTGGAAATCCCTCACAGATTGGGTTTTAAAACATTTCATGTGAATGCTAGCCCCTCTGTTAGAGGGAGACCATCAGGGGGTTTGGTCATTTGGATAGGGATTACCCTTGAAATTGATATCACTCCATTGTATATTCAGTTCCAGGACCAGTTAGGAGTAAAAATTACTGCGCAAGACAAGAAGGACCTATATTTAATTAATATCTATAATAGGCCAAGTGCACCCAATAAAGAGCCATTGGTAATTGAGCAACCTGATTTCTATCTAGATTCAATAGGGCCTACGCCACGGGTAATAGTTGGTTGTGACTTAAATTGCAAATTTGAACCGACATTAGGTTTGGATGATTTGTTCGTAGAGCAAGATATGGTGAGTAATATCCCGTCCATAGATAGCAGTAGGGAGGTAAAGTGTACTGTTGCAGCAACACAAATCTTAAAGCTTACTGTAGAACATGATTTGAGGGCTTGTAACAGGCGCTTGCTGTCAGACAGACCTACTGCATTTACATTTCGTAGAGGTAGCTTGCGAAGTCAGATAGATTTTATCATGGTTTCAATAAATCTGTGGCATTGTATCACTGATTTTAAAATTTATCCAAGAACGGAGAGTGATCACAATTCCTTACAATTGAAACTAGAATCCCAGCTTTTTTAGTCATGCATAGCTGGAACAGAAGGGAGTTATTTAGCTGCCTGCGAGCTCTTAACAAATAATAATAGACAAGCCCTGAAATGGCCTTATATTCTAGCTAAAGATGCAGTGATGACAAATATCTACAACACATTTGCGGATAGAGTTATATCACTCCTAGATGTCCCATTAGGGGAATGTTGTGTATTGGATATGCATAAAACTGGTAGATGCATTGACCCCGTTTCTAAGTAACATCTATAAAGAGAATAACGGAGGAAGGAATAATCAAAGAGAGGTGTAATAAAGATTGCAGATTAGCTAAAACCTCTTTAATCCAGGCAATTAAATGTAAGAATACACTAGAAATAACGGTAAGAAGGAAAAATTATAATAGAATACTTGTAGAAGCCAAAAAAGCCTGGGATGATGATATCTGGACTGATTTAATTACTGCAGCAAAGTCCAATGATCAGGCTGCCTTCTGGAGTCTAATAGCGAGGGGAAATAATATAGGAAGGACTGCTAAAGACCTTTTCTTAGATGAAAATACCTGGGTAGAACATTTTTCCCGTCTGTACTCTGATAATACTGAGGGACCCTGGGTAATAGAAAAAGAGTTGGGAAACACAACAAATGTAGTTGATATGCACTTTAGTTTGGAAGAGACTATAAAATCAATTCAGGCTATTAAATCAGGGAAAGCTCCTGGACCTGACAAAATACCAGGGGATTTACTGAAGCATGATTTGGAAGTTTGGGGCCCGTACATAATTTTTTTATGTAATTCAATAGCTGCGGGTACGCCAATTCCAGATACATGGAAGGGGGCAGAGATTGTGATACTATTTAAAAAGTGTAACCGCTATGATCCGGCAAATTATTGCCCAATAAGTTTAATTGACATATTACAGAAAGTTTTTGCTAGGCATATTTTAAACAGACTATTGGAATGGATGAACGAGACAGACATATATCAAAATATCAAGCAGGGTTTAGAAAAAAACAAGCACTATCGATCAAGTGTTCAGATTTACTCGTATTTGTTGGAAATATATTACCATTAAGGAAGGGCAGTTTATACATTGCCTTTGTAGATCTAAGGGCAGCCTTCGACCTTTTGTGGGACTCCCTAAAACACATTAGGGTACCAGAAGAAATACTTGTGCAATTGGTTAGGTTACACGTAGGGAACTACGCAAGAGTCAGATGGGGACCTAGGGGGGAATTATCTAAGTCAATACCAGTGAGAAGGGGTGTAAGACAAGGATGCGTGTTGGCACCCACACTCTTCTCACTGTATGTAAACGATATCCCCAAATACTTAGAAAATTGCAAACATGATCCCCCACAACTAGGGGGTGAATGTATTTCAGCATTACTTTTTGCTGATGATACAATTTTAATCTCACAAACTCCCAAGGGACTGCAAAGCCTAGTGGACTCTTTTAACACATATTGCACAATGAAGGGCCTTGAAATCAATTCAAGTAAAACTAAATACATGTCGATAAACCCGCACAAATCTTTTAAGAAGAATTTAGTTTTAAACAACCAAAAATTGGAATATGTGGAAAGCTTTAACTACTTAGGAATTACCCTGGATAGTAAGCTGTCCTAGAAAGGGCAACTCTAAAAGAGCAGGGTAATGTTGCTCCAAAATTCGTTACCAATATTGAAAAAACATGTGGCCAACATATCTAAGGCCGTTTCTCCTGCCCTGGAAGTCTTTAGGTTTAAAGCTCAATCCGCCGCACTCTATGGGGAAGAGATTTGGGGGCCATATTGTAAAAAGAACTTTGAACGGGAAGAAAACAAATTCATTCGGAAATTGTTAAAAATCCGAATTCTAACGCCCTTTTTCCAGTATGTTTGGATCTTAATAAAAACGCACAGATCATCATGCAGTATTGAGACCACCACTATTCTGGATTAGGATTCAATCGACCCCTGAACTGTCCCATTATAGAGAAGGCTTGGAGGAGATCATAAAGATAGACCGAAGTAAGGATATTCCCTGGCTAAAACACATAATACTATGGACAAAGAAGCTAGGCTTATCCCATTATTGGGAGGACCCACTACAGCACGACAACACTCTGCAAGCAACATATAAAATCTATCTATTGGACCTACATGGCAAATAATATGCTACATAGTACATCTGTTGGGTCTTTAACTTTGAATTTTACAGCTTTTAAAGATGTTGCACAATTTGAACTTTTCCTGGACAAGGTAGGCCCCCACTAGTGAAATCCCAATTCTTGCAGTTTAGATATGGGAGCCTCCTAAAGGTGAGCAGGTCCTGGGTCTGCCGCAAGTGGGTGGGGAGGGTGTTGCAGGTCTTGGCAGTGTCTTTATATGTCTTTGGTGGCGAAAGGGAAGAGAGAGATGGGCCTTTTTTTCTTAAGGTCTGTTGGTTCTGCAGAGGGCTTCTTGAGGATGCGTTTGACTTGGGCATGCTTCCAGTCATCGGGGAATATGCCTGTTTCGAGGGTGCAGTTAATTGTCTGTCGTAGTTCTGGAGCTATGGCGGAGGCGGCTCTGTGGAATATGTGCAGCAGGCAGGGGTCAGTGGGTGCTCCAGAGTGAATGCTCCTCATACTCTTTGCAGTGTCTTCTGTTGTGACAGAGGTACAGATGAGGAGGGTCGGCTGGGTTGCGTTGCTGGTGGATGGTGTTGGGTCGGTGCCTTGGTCTTGGTCGTCGAAGTTGTCGTAGAGTGTTCTAATCTTGTGGTGGAAGAAGGAGCTGAATTTGTTGCAGAGGTCCTGGGAAGGAGAAATGTTGGAGGTTTTGCAATGGGGTCTGGTGATTTTTTGTTTGATGTTGAAAAATTCCTTGGAGTTGTGGGAGTTGGAGAGGATTCTGGCCTCAATTAAGTTTCTCTTCGTAGATCTGATGAGTTGGTGGTGGGCCGTTGGAGCGTCCCTGCCAGAGCTGCGTGCTTCCGGGATTTTGCTATTCCTCCATGCTTTCTCCAGGCACTGGTAAGTACGCTTGGATCCTTGTAGGTCCCTGGTAAACCAGGTGTCTTTCGTGTTGTGTCAGAGTTCTGGAGGGGGTGAGCATGTTTGCGCAGTTGGCGATCCATTGGTGGAGGTTGCTGGCTGCGGAGTTGGTGTCGTAGTGGGGGAGGAGTGCTGTTGAGGACAGAGGTGAGGTGTTGTTCGGTGATCTTCCTGCAGTTTCTGTGTGGGAGGCATGGCGATGGCTTGTGTGTGGTGGGTTTCGAGAAGGAGAATTCCCAACTTACACTTCAATCAATCAATCAATCACGGCATTTATAAAGCGCGCTACTCACCCGGGAGGGTCTCAAGGCACTGGGGGAGGGGGAATGCTACTGCTCGAACAGCCAGGTCTTGAGCTGCCTTCTGAAGGAGAGATGGTCCTGGGTTTGCCGAAGGTGGGTGGGGAGGGTGTTCCCGGTCTTGGCTGCCAAGTAGGAGAAGGATCTTCCTCCGGCGGTGGCTTTGCGGATGCGTGGTACGGTGGCGAGGGCGTGGCTGGTCGATCATAGCTGGCGGGTGGGCGTGTAGAAGGTCATGCGGTCGTTGAGGTACTTGGGGCCCAGGTCGTGGAGAGCCTTGTGTGCGTGGGTGAGGAGTCTGAACGTGATCCTCTTGCTGACGGGGAGCCAGTGCAGGTCTCTCAGGTGTCCGGTGATGTGGCTGTGTCGTGGGATGTCCAGGATGAGTCGTGCGGAGGTGTTCTTGATGTGCTGGAGTCTTTTTTGAAGTTTGGCTGTGGTTCCGGCGTAGATGGTGTTCCGTAGTCCAGGCGGCTGGTGACGAGTGCCTGGGTGACGGTCTTCCTGGTTTCAGTGGGGATCCATCTGAAGATCTTGCGGAGCATGCGCAGGGTGTTGAAGCATGACGATGAGACGGCGTTGACTTGTCTGGTCATCGACAGGGAGGAGTCCAGGATGAAGCCCAGGTTGCGTGCATGGTCTGTTGGCTTAGGAGCGGTGCCCAGGGCCGGGGGCCACCAGGAGTCGTCCCAGGTGGAGGGTGATGATCCCAGGATGAGGACTTCCGTCTTGTCTGAGTTCAGTTTGAGGCGGCTGTTCCTCATCCGGTTGGCGATGTCTTTCATCCCTTCGTGTAGGTTGGCTCTGGCGGTGGTGGGGTCATTGGTGAGGGAGAGGATCAGCTGGGTGTCGTCGGCGTAGGAGATGATGTTGAGGTTGTGTTGGCGTGCGATGGCTGCGAGGGGGCTCATGTAGATGTTGAAGAGGGTTGGGCTGAGGGAAGATCCTTGTGGTACGCCGCAGAGGACTTCGGTGGCCTCGGATCTGAACGGTGGAGGCGGACTCTCTGGGTTCTTCCGGCGAGGAACGAGATGATCCACTCCAGTGCTTTCTCTCGGATCCCGATGTTGCTGAGGCGCTTCACTAGGGTGCGGTGGCAGACGGTGTCGAGCGCTGCAGAGAGGTCCAAGAGGATGAGGGCCGCTGTTTCCCCGTTGTCGATCAGGGTTCTGATGTCGTCGGTGGCTGCGATTAGGGCGGTCTCGGTGCTGTGGTTGGCCTGCGAGGGGTCGAGGGATCCGTTCATCTCGAGGAAGGCGGCAAGCTGTCTGTTGACGGTCTTCTCGATGACTTTGGTCGGAAAGGGAAGGAGCGAGATGGGACGGTAGTTCTTGAGGTCGGTGGGGTCCGCCGTTGGTTTCTTCAGGAGGGCGGTCAGCTCGGCGTGCTTCCAGCTCTCCGGGAAGGTGGCGGTGTGGAAGGAGTTGATGATGTTCCGGAGATGGGGTGCGATGATGGCGTCGGCTTTGTTGAAGACGTGGTGTGGGCAGGGGTCGGTTGGTGATCCGGAGTGGATGGAGTTCATCGTGCGGGTGGTGTCTTCGGTGCTGATCGGGGTCCAGTTGCAGAGGGTGGTGGTGGTGGGCGTTGCTTCGGTGATAGGGTGCGTGGTCTGTGCGTCGAAGCTGTTGCGTATGTCGGCGATCTTGCGGTGGAAGAACGCAGGGAGTGAGTTGCAGAGGTCTTGCGAGGGGGTAATGTCGTTGTTTTCGGCGCTGGGGTTGGAGAACTCTTTGATGATGCTGAAAAGTTCCTTGCTGCCGTGGGCGTTGTTGTCCAGTCGTTCTTTGAGTGCCGACTTCTTGGTGGCGCGGATCAGCTGATGGTGTTTGCGGGTGGCATGCTTGAAGGCGGTCCTGTTGTCTGTGGTCTGGTCGAGCCACCAGGCTTTCTCCAGGGTGCGGCAGTTCTTCTTGGATTCCTTGAGTTCGTCGGTGAACCAGGGGGTTTTCTTGCTGCCGGGTCGGCAGGGGGTTTCTTTAGTGGTGCGATGTCGTCGGCGCAGGTGGTCAGCCACTTGGTGAGGTTGCTGGCTGCTTCGCTGGGGTCAGTTGTGTTGGTGGGGGTGTTCTGGCTGAGGGAGGCGGTGAGCTGCTCAGCAGTGATCTTGCTCCAGCTCCGGCAGGGAACCTTTTGGGGGATGGTGGTGGGTCGCAGTTTTTCTGAAGCTGAAGTGGACGAAGCTGTGGTCGGTCCAGTGGAGTCCGGTGGCGTGGCTGAAGGAGATGTACTTGCTGGATGAGAAGACGGGGTCAAGCGTGTGGCCGGCTTAGTGGGTGGGAGTGTTCACCAGTTGCTTGAGTCCGAGGTTGTCCAGCAGGGCGTGGTGTTTCTGTCGTTGTTGTTCTCCAGGTGGAAGTTGAGGTCCCCTAGGAGGATGTAATCAGCGGAGGGCAGGGCGTGCGGGCTGATGAAGTCTGCGATGTCTTCACTGAATTGTGTGCGTGGTCCCGGGGGTCTGTAGATGAGGGTGCCTCGGAGGGTGGTCTTGGGGTCAGTGTGTATCTGGAAGTGCAGGTGTTCGGCGGCGGTGAAGGTGTTGTTGGAGTTGGTCAAGATGTGGATGGTGTTTTTGTGTACGATGGCGATGCCTCCTCCCGTCTGGTTGAAGCGGTCCTTCCGGGTGATCTTGTATACGTCCGGGATGGCTATGGCGATGTCGGGCGCCGAGGAGGCGTTCATCCAGGTTTCGGTGAGGAACGCGACGTCCGGTGCTGTTGCGTCGAGTAGGTCCCAGAGTTGCACGGCGTGCCTGTGGACGGAGCGGGTGTTCAGCAGGATGCATTTCAGGTGGTTACTGCTGGTGCTCGACTTGGCGGGGTGGAGCAGGTCCGGAGGCAGGTGAATCGGCAGGCTTGGCAGGAGTAGGGTCCGTGGGTGCGTCTTGGGGCGGCACGGCAGCAGGCAGGGTTCCGGCCGGCAATGAGTGCGTTGAGGGTGGCGGCGTCGTAGGTCCGTCGGTGGGTCTTGCATCGCTGGGGACCAGGGGTCCTGGCACTGGGCGCGGTCCAGGCAAGGACGGGCGCAGACGGGCTTGCCTTTGGCGCGCCTTCGGCGCACATACGACGCGCCCGCTGCACGTACGCGCGGTCACCATTTATGGCGAAGTGGGAGGGAGGGAGGAGCAGCTGGGAGGCGGGAGCGGGGAGGGCACAAAACAAAAAGAGGGCATGGCCGCTTGGACGGCGGCGGGAAGCAGGGAGCGGGGCTGGCACAGGGGGTCTGAAACTAGCGCCAAATCCAACACAACAATGTGCAGGGGACAGCAGAGATAAAGAGGAAAATACAATAATGGAATGAAAAAGGTTAACACAATCAAGAAGGCAAAAGGAAAAAGGCAGACAAAGGCAAAAGCAATTAGGGAAGGAAAAAAAAGGTTACAACACAGTCAAAGCTATCACGCACACGCAAAATATGGCAGGGGGTGCGGACCAGAGGGCAGGTACAGCGAGGCTGCGGGCAGCAGCGAGGAGAGGAGCACACACACAGCTGGTGGCCGTGCGGCGCGCGGGTGTCCTGCGGGGGTCTCCTGTTTGACTGTTAGACCATTACATCAGAGCCTTTCCAAAACCCCATTTAATTTCACATCAGGGCCTTGTACATCCTTGCTGGAAATCAAAATGCAATCCTAGAAATAACTAACCCCAAACATGGCACCAACATGTTTTTTTGCATCGGTCTCTGAAAAACTGAAGAAGCAGATGCCACACCAAATGGCATCCGTTGAAATCTGTATGCACCAACAGTAGGAGAAAAGAGGTCAAATGTTTAGAGGAATCATGCAACTCGCTCTGATGATAAGCTGCTGCTAAATCAGTAGTCAAAAAACATTTGTTTTTACCCAGAGTTGCAATCATTTACTTTATGTTAGGCAAGGGATGCCTATCAACTCAAATAGCATTGTTTAAATCGCGAACATCAACACATAACCTAATAGGTTAATTTGGTTTCATAACCACCACAATGGGTGCTAACTAATGGGGTGTTTACACTTTTGAAAATCATCTTCAGAAATGATGGTATACCTGGCTCCTGAATCCACAAGCAGGGAAAAGGGATGACCACCAATGTCAGTAACACATTTAGGATCTCTCATACTCACAATCTGTCCTTGTCGGGATCAACAAGTGGAGATAACAGTAATCGGTCATCCAATACATTGGAACCTTTACCAGCATCCTCATCCAAACTACATGAGATCTGATAGGTATATAATGCCTCACTTCTATCAACTTTGTTGCCATCATTAAATGCCTCTACAAACCTAGATCCTGATCCTTTACAAACTTGTGCATAGTGACCCACTTTCTTACAATGGAAACAGGTTACATTTCTAGCAAGACACGATTTGTCATTGGCTTAATGGTTCACATTACCACATCTTACATATGCACTTCTTTGAGAATCCCATTGTCTCCCTTTTGATTTGTCAATTCCACCACTAGATGACTTCTTAATCTTAGCTATGTTATCACTAAGTGGTTTTTTACATCTAACTTTGATTCTAACCACATTAATCTTGTATTTGTTTTGAACACTGTTGTCCTTCACTTTGTCTTCATTAACTACTTTAACACATTTGTTAGTTAATTCTTCACCTCTAGCTATATCTAAATCCTCCAATAATGTAGGATTGTGAGCACTCCATAACTCTTTCTGAATTGCAACATTGGACGTATGCATCATTAACTGGTCATGAAGATATTTATCCAGATTACCAGTGAAAGTACACTTCACCATTAATGCTCTAAATGCGGTCATAAACGTATCAATTGATTCATTATTAGTTTGTGCACTAGAAAAAAACTTGTAACGTTCCAGAATGACATTAGTCTTGTTCCCAAAATATAACTCAAGTTGTTTTGTAGCTTTTGCATATAATGACACACTATCACCTTCTTTCTGAAAGGGGATATTTGGGAAAGTACGACTGATCCATAAGCCATCCTTATCTAATGAATATAACCAAAATGGCTTGGTTCCTCTCATCAGCCATTCTTTCTTTACCTGCAGCTAACATGTATATTTTGAATCCTTCAATTCCTCCCATGAAATATCAGGTTCACCAGGGTTAACCAAAAATGGTGGAGGAACAGCTAGATTATGCGTTATTTTTACAATATACCTCTAAGATAAAAACAAATAAAATATGTAAAACTATTAAACTATTTAATCAACAATACAATGGATAACAATTATTAAACATTGCCAAGGATTGTTTGTAAACTCAGAAATTTGATTAAAATGTATTGTAATCACAGACATGTATATCACCCAATAGCAGTTGTGTGCATCACCGTGAAACAGCGCACACACTCATTACCAGAAAAAATGCCCTTTTAACATGTATGTGTCACTGGATATATTGCATACACGCCTTAAAAGACAGCTGCTTTAAGGTGTGTGCATCACAGTAATTTAGTGCACAACTTGAGTCTTGACACCAGATTCGTGCAGGCTTGACACTAAATCCATGTGTAAGCATGCCTGCTGCAGATTATAAAACATCTGCCGTAGATAGCAGAAATTCCATGGAACATAGTGTGCAGAGGACGCATACTAAATGCTGTTTATAGGCGTCTCCCATTGGCAAGAAAACACCAGAAAACACTGAATGCGCAATACGTAGGGTCAGATTGGGAAGGCGGGCAGTCGGGCGTTGGCCGATGGGCCGGCGCCTAAGTGTCACCTGTGGGCCGTTTTTATTAAGCCCTGTGTCACCTGATCTACAGAGCCTTTCAATCTTTGGCAGCCCCCAGCCAGGACGCTGTATTGTAAGGCAGGCTGACTTTTGTCACTAGACCTCAGTTTAGCCCCTGGGGGCTGCACACACCCAAAAGCCGTGCTCCTTCTCCCCTGCTGGGCTGTCAAACAGAGGCCGGGAAGGAAGAGTAAAACAGCCTGGGATTCATTGTCAGGTGATACGGCCGATGGCCCATCTTCACTTCAGCCCCCATTGCCTCCCCCCACTCCAGGCCTGGCCCAGAAGCTTTGTTCTTTGCTTCTTTCCACCTCGGCCAGGCCATCGCCCTGAGGCTATAGTGGGCTGGGAAGGATGAGAGTGTGTAGCGGCCAGAGGCCTCCCTGGGGGACAGTTGTTCTTCTGGCTGTTTTTTCAACTCATCCCCTTAGGTTCCACCCAGCCCAAAATCACTGTCTTTTCCCTGCCCCCTTCCCCACCAGGCCATCACATAACATTGAGGCTGTGGTGGATGGGGAGGGAGAGAGTATTCAGGGCTTTGCTGTGGCCAGGTGTTGTCTTCTCAGCCCCAGTGTCATTCTGTGTTGAGTGTAAGGTGTGTGTGTGTGGGGGGGGGGGGGGGGGGTGAAGGAGGTGGGGGGGGGTATCTGAGGGGGTGTTTGCACGATAATCAAAGACAAATTTATATGTAGAATAAAAACCTTATGTTTTTTGAAAATGGCTTTACTGCTTTTGTTAATTTGACGATCCGTCACAGATCATTCAGGCAGCATTCCTAGAAATCAATATAAAGTGCATCTGCCTTACTTTACATGTTTAAAATACATACTGATTAGGGTGAAAAATATCGGATTTTGGTGACTTTTGTCATTTTCGTTCAGGCCAGGATTTTAAAACTCAATTCAGAGCATGTGTTGTGGACCTTGGACCATTATATTTCACCTTGCCCAACTGGCCAAAACTACGTGCTCCTAGTTTTTACCCTTTCTACTGGCTCTTTAAGCTATACAATGTTAAAATTACCAAACAGTTCTATAAACATGTGCCCAATGAGACTAATCAATTGGTGTTTAATGAAAAGGCACGTTACGGGAATGTGGGCCACTTTTTTGGGAATGCCCGGGCCGAATTGTGATTCCAATCCGACCCTGGTGTTACGCCACACTTCCTGCATATGGTTGGAAGGAATATCCTGTTGCCAAGGACATGTGCAGGGAACCTGCATGCTGAGAAATTGTGCTGGGCACTGCTCACAGGCTTCTCCTGTTGTCTGGGAGATACTTGGATACGCTGAAATGTGGAGGCAAGGTCAAGCTCATATGAACAGCGTGCACGTGCTGAAGCTCGAGCAAGGCCGCTACAGGAAACACCTCTACTTCAAAATCAGTGCAGGAGCCACCCAGCCAACATCAAACAGCCGTGAAGGGAGGACTGCGACAGGAGGAACAAGGCCACCAGGCAGGAACTAGAAATGGAAATCCGGCGCTCAGTGAAGACCGCCACTTGAACTCCTGGAAATGTTCTACTTCGTGGGTTCACTGGGGAGTTGTCAAGCTCCTCGCCACAATAAATGCGATAATGTCCTCAAAGGATGACGCGCATGACCATGTGAGTAAAGTTCCTTTATTGAGAAAACTCCCCAAAGCATCAGGACTACAGCCGCTCTACCTTTAAACTGCCCACATTCTTATTCCAATTGGAACTGCAATCTCTCGCATTGGGTGTTCCAGATACACGAAAGATTGCAGTGTACATTACAAATCAAGACACAGGGGTACACTACTGTTACACATTTGATAACCTGTCTCACATTGACTAGATTGCCCAAGTCTCATTGACTGTATGTGCACAAGACATAAAGCATGATAATGACATGGAGAGAAGTCTGAGAATTGGCTCACATAAATACCAAAGTCCTCTGCCAAGTGCTCTTGCTGAATGCTTGCTCATACAAGAAGTAAAGAAATTATCTCCAAAGAAGGAGGTTCTTGCGAGCAGTGAGAAAGTCTATTGTCGGTGCCACCACTGCCATCAAGTTCCCATAGTTTTCCTGGAAAAGCAACATACCTGCTGCTCTGACTTCTGGGTAGGAAGAGGCTGTGAGGTGGCTCACCTCTGAATCAATAGCACCAGTCAACCCTGCAGTGACTGACGTCATGGACATCACTGAGTTTGAAATAAATTAGTCCCAGCAGAAAGTGAATTTTCACAGGAATGTCAACAATAGGAACCAGACTGCAACATTTGATTTTCAAGAACTAGAGGCATAGCTGGACGTGTAGCTATGCCTCTAGTTCTGGAAAATCAGATGTTGCAGACTGGTTCCTATGTCCAAAAGGTCCCCAGACCTATTTTTTTACTGTACTGTACCAGCACTGCACCATCAAGTGCTACAATTGGTTGGCGAAGTGTTGAAGGCTCTATATTTAGTTCATACACCTCACAACGGACATAGGAACTAGTTGTCAAGTAAAAGATTATGGGCCCTATTTATGAGAAACTAACGAAGCACAGAGCCACAAGTCATTTTGCTGCTCCACACAACATTCGTTTTGAAGCACAGGGATGCAACATATTTACAAAAATATGTTGCATCTCTGTGCCTTTCCCTGTGCTGGCGCACAAATTGCTGCCATGCGCCAGCGCGGCACCTTTGGCTCACATAAATACCAAAGTCCTCTGTCTTGGAGATTAAGGCGCAACTGTCTCTGGCCCTCTTTAAAAAAGCGCTCAAAACTTGGTGCTTTATCAAGGCCTACCAGTAAGGATCCATATTTGTTCCATCTAGCATCTTTTTTGGTTAGGCGCCTTGACGCCCATTGGGCTTAGTAGCACGCTACAAATCGGATTTCATTCATTCATTCAATGGTGCAAGGATACCTGCATCGTGGAAATATTGTTTTTGTGCAGGAATGGGCACCTTCCTGCACAAAAACAATCAATTGAGGTGATTTCCTCTTCCAGTGTGTGCTCTAGAATGCAGCACACATTAAAAGAGGAAAGAAAAGAGGAGAAATGGAAACATTTCTCCTCATTGCACTTCGCTACACCACCCTAGGGGTGGCGTAGCATTCTGACTCATTTCCAGGTTTACGATTGCTCGTAAATCTGGAAATGCACAGGTGGACATGAGTGTTCCATGAGAACATCTACACCAACACCCTTAACATGCAAAGTGGTGATATATACAAGCACACGTAAAGCCACACAGCTTGCACCGCCTGTGTCTCACGCAACGTGACAGACCAGTGGCACAAGGGGCTTGTAAAAAAGCCCCTATATGTACATCACTGCACATTGGATCTCTTTCAAGAGAGATAAGCACAGGCCAGCCTCTGGTCTCACTGCTAGTGATTTTATTCGAGGCATTCGGTTATGTTCAATAGTTTTGATGTTTGCCATTGAGAAGTCACACACAGCTGCCAACATCTTAGATGAAATTAATTACAAAGTCTACAAATTGCTTCACTCTAGGTTTCAGCAATAGATTAGTTGCCATTGACAATGGCAGTACTATTGTCAAAGCATCCTGATAGAGGATACTTCAGAGTCGTGTGTATAGTGCATTGCATAAACCTAATTAGGTCAGACCTCCTAAAAAAAGAAGTCACCTGTTGAAGACTTTGCGCTCATTTTAGTCATTCGTTAAAAGCCCAGAATCAGTTGAAGATCATTCAACGTACGTCCCCATAAAAGCCCTTCCAAAGGTGGAGCCACCATATTGGAACTCCGCCTCCTATATGCTGCAACAACTTTTTCAAGAATACATGACAATCACTGATTACAAACTACAAAGAGGAGGGGATACCATTTCGAAGTCATGACAGTTAGTTAACTGATCCAAATGCGACTGTCTTTTGAGATTATGACACCAAAAGTCAGCAAGTAGGACAATAACATGAGCCAAGCAATCCGATTGCTGCACCTGTGCAGGAAGTTTGCAAAAGGTAGCACAAACATTTACCAATATCAGTGTGCAAGCAGCTGCTTTGGTTAACAGCTTAAAGCTTTGCTTGAACACAAATCAAAGGCTGCAAAAAGATATTGTGACATCCTTAGAGTAAATCTGTGCCACAATACTGGATCCACAGTAAAGAAAAGTGCTAGCCACTTATATTCCTTTCTCAACATTAGTGGCCTCAATATACAAGGACTTGATCATCAGGAAAGTGGGTGTTCCAGAAAATGAATGATTGGATATTACAGGCCACTTCAGACATGAAGTGCAGCCATCAACCTCCATAGAGAGCGGTGCTGCTGGCTCTGAGTCCTCCAGAAGCCTTTGCAACTGCAGCAGCAGCACCCAAACCCATTGCCAGCTGCAACTAAACCAGCATCAATGACAGCTTCATTTCCAGCATCTGTAATGGATTGGTTTGATACAGCAGTACTTAAGTGAAGTGCTCAGGCAACACCGACACAGCAGGCTGGCAATAAGGTATCTACCATGTCCAGTTGCCAGTGTATTTTTGGAGCCTGTGTCCAGTGCAGCTGGCAGTTGTCATGGTTAGAAGGACCAGCCTTTCTTCTTGGAATGTGGAGAGACTGATGATGATTAAAATGAATAAATATGTCATCATTAATGACATCATCGGTGATGTTATCAGTGATGTAATTGAACACATCAGGAGTGATGTAATATTTCATATCATAAGCTGTGCATGTCAGAGGCACAAGTTATGGTAAAGTATTACTGGTGAATTTCAGTGGTTTGCTTAGTTTAAAGTGGTATTGCTTGTAAATTGAATTTTCAATTAACTATAATGTCGCTTTAGTCCTTGTTTTCCTCAATGAATTTATAAGGTTTTTTCATTGTAAAGAAAGATGTTTTTAACAGACCTAATTATAACATCACTTAAACCTTTGTTTTTTTTCAATGAAATCTAGGTTTTGTTAATGCAAAGTGACAAATGATTAGCACCCGGAACTCTAATGTCACTTTAACATTTTTTAATGAGCAAATTTCTTGTTTTTTTGTTAATGTACAGTACCTAACTGTTCATAGTAGACCCTTGGCTTGAATATGTGGAGGTAGGGAGCTCTCAGTAAAGACCTGCACAGAGGGTGCAGCCTCTGCATCGTGTTGACTCACCCATCTAATTGTGCTGGGTTTCTGGAGGTAGTTCGTTCTCCATGAACAGCAGCACAGAAAGCATAGCATGAGCATAGTAGGGGCAGTCCCTCCTTAAGGGTACTTTAGTGCCTGTAGAGAGTGGGAACTATGCAAACTCTGCACACTGAGTACAACGTGTGCTTAGTAGGGACTTGCCCACCTAATGGGGCTTGGATCCCAGGAGGGAGCGGCTTCTATGCAAAGTCTGTACGTATTACGGGCGTGCCTAGCTAATTGAGCTAGTGTCTACGAAGAAAGTGTGTTCTATGCACAGCGTGTTGCTGATTGTGAAAGAATTGATTGTGTGTTGTAGAGGCTTGCCCACCAAATGGTACTTCTGTTGCTGCAGAGAGTGGGATCTACACACATTCTGTGTACTTAGCATTGACTGTGCATAGTAGGAGCATGCTACTGCTGCCTAATAGCCCTTGCCTATCACTAGGCCCCCATTTGCCACCATGCACAGCTTTCAACCACCAACTATAATTTTATTATTTACATTAAAAAAAATGTGGGTCCCATGGGAATTGCAAGAGTGCTGCAGCAGTCCCATGGGACTACATGGGGAGACGCACTGGCTCTCTTGCAGGACTGTGACAAACCTGTAAATGTTTTTTTTCGTCTTCTCCCCTGGCGGGGTCTCTCAGGTTAGGAGGCCAGCGTATACCTATTCTGTCCCCCTATATATCATTTAAGAAAAATTCTCAGTACTCAGAAACTGAATCCTGAGTCCTAATATAGTGGCTGCCACTCTTTTCTTCATGTGGTACCGTGGGTGTCCACCAGGATGAACCAATCAGAATGCTTTTTTTGTCATTTTTTTCACGCAGGAGTCCTGCAGCAACAGTTATATATACATTTTAAACCTTAATTCCTTTAAAACCACTAAACGGAATTACATCAAGTCACAAAATGCACACTTTCTGAGTAAAGATCTAGCTTTCTGCCAAATTTGGTCTTATTCTCTTTAGTTATATTTTCTGTATCATTGTCTAATTTTCCCTGTGGAAATTGCACGGGACAAGAGCATTTTGGGGCTTCTAATTCTTTGGGAACCTGCAGACGACTAACCCAAAAACTCTCCAGAAGGACCTGTGGGGAATGAAATGGTTTTTGGATGTGTTGTAAAGATGGGCCACACTGCTTGAATTTTATTGGCAAAAAAACCCAATGGATAATCTGACCTACCTATAACTACACAGTATTGATTTGGCGTGGGGTGGTGGGGCCTACACCGTCTTAAGCAAACTATGAACAAACGTACATGGACCAGTGTGCACAGCACACTTAGTAAATCAATGAGGACCCAATCATTTTTTGTGCCAGGCTTGAGTGGTGAGAGATGAAAAAAGTCTAACTCAACCTTTGGTTCAATCATTGGCTTTGAAATGAGCAATGATGTCAGTCTGTAATAGAAGCCTCCATTTCATAAAAAGTACTATAAGATACGCCACTCATTATCCTTTGTTTTGTTTCATTCTTATGCTTGGCTGTCAGTGCAGATTCAAAAGACTGCACTGCTTATATGTAGAGTATATGGACAAGAGAGACACAAAGATAAATGAACACCGCCCTATACTTGAAACAGGAAACTTGCATCAATAAATACCAAATGATGAATATTCAAATGATGGATGAGAGGGTGTTTGTAGGTAAGCTAAACTTGATAGGTAATGTTTGGGTGATTATCCTGGATCCACATCCACATGTCACAGCAATTGTTACTTTACTTGATTATACTTTTTCTAACTTAAGTACCTCATCTCCAGGATCTTCTCAGACCACTTAGTTTACATAGACTAGTTCAAGACTCGGATGATCATCCTGGTATATGCAGCTTGCAGTCTAGTTGTCTTAAATCAGTATGATACTGGCTTTTAGTGAATAGTGTGACACTCAGCTCCGCTCCACCTTTAGACTCATCATGCACCACCAGGGCAAGTTGATTTTACCTCCTTCTCAAGATTCTTCTCTTCCATTCATTCCCCATTTAAATGTCTGGGATCCTTTCGAGCATCCTTTCACCATATGGGTCCTCCTAGTCCTGTCTGATCGATCAGGTGATTTAAGTGTGATGAAATTGGATACTTATTTGAATCAAACTGTATGGAAAAAGACACCAAAGTGTGGAAATTATTTGAAAAACGAAATATGGAAAGTCATTGAAAACAAAAGTGATTACAGAAAAATGCAATTCAAATTGGAAAGTTTTATGTGAAAAGGGAAATTAAGCTGTCCTCCTAATATTTAGAAAATATTGCCCAATGATTGAGTTTTGTGGCCAGTCAAACTCCAGGAATAGGCATAAGAGAACTATTAGATTGGATTAGACAGGGATATTTGACAGGTGCCGTCCAGAAACACCACTGCGGCTGTTTTTTGGAAATCCTCATGCACCACGCTTACTTTGACTTACCAATATTATCATTATCTTTTTGCATTCCATGGGGATTCTCTTCTGCAAAACACCTTCATGGTCCTATAGTCTGTGGTTCAGCCCTACACACAAGATGAACAAGGACAGAAGAATGCAAATCACCATCTATTTGTATACAGCATTTTTTCCATTTCTATAAATATATATTTTTTTGTGTTGTTATTTTTTATTGGATATCAAAACCCAGTGGTACAACATATGCATTATATGGCATAATATGGGAGATACAACATATTTGATACATCAATGGAATATGGAGAAAAAGAGAGCGGGTTCAGAAAGAGTTAAGGGAGAGAGGTGGGATGGGTTCAACAAGGAAGAAAGGCATATCATCAGCAAAAACAGTACAACAGATCAAACAACTTGATGCTGGGGGCCGGATCCAATACCATGGGTGTCAGATTGGATGCAGTGATCATTTCCCCTGCCAGCAGCTAAGGTAGAGGCTGTGGATCGTAGATGCCTGTTGTGGGAGAAAAAGGGGTTGCAACTCTGAAAGCACCCCTGTGTGGCAGAGGGAGTGGAGGAATGGGGGTGTGGAGGTCCATCGTTCAGGCCCTGGTGGTAAGGTGATCGTGAGTCTCGGGTACAGACAGTAGGCATAGAGGGAGGAGGTAGGGTGCGCTATGGTTCTAGAAGTGGGTCTATGGGTCTGTATAGGGGGATGACATGTGCCCTCAGAGGAAAAATATGAGCAGTGTCCCTGAGGGGTGGAGGGTAGAGTGGTATGCATGGTTGCTAGTGTGCAATGGTAACTGCCCGTGCTGAGTCTGGGATGCGTGCACCTGCCTAAGTGTTGTGTGGAGGGTGAGGGAGAGGGGGTGGCAGGGGGAAGGGGAAAGAGGAAAGAGCAACCTTGGAGGGAGTGGGAGAAGTGATGGGATGGCGGAAGGGTAGTGGGGTGGAGGGGAGACGAGAGAGGGGAGAGGGCGAGAGGAGGGATGGAGGGGAAGGAAAAGGAAAGTGTTGAGGAGGGGGAGGAGGATGGGGTAGAGGTAGCCAGGGTTGCTGCAAGGAGTGGAAAGTTGGGGTGGGTAGAGGAGGCCTAGCTGACCTGCGTTTGCCATGATCAGGGCATTCGGGTTGATGGTTGCTAAGGAGGACGTTATTGAAGGGCTTCCCGCATCAAGGGGGCCCACTTATCTGCAAACAACTCCGCCTGATTCTGCATGCCATAGATAACGTGCTCGTGGGACGCTGTTGGAATCATCACTACCATCCAGTTCTCCTGTAAAGGCGGTGTGGGTGACTGCCATTGCCGGAGAATGCACGGCTTGCTTGTAGATAGTGCTGAGAGTAGAAGGCATCCTTGCAGGTGAGAGATGTTGTGCAGAACGATAATGGGGATGAGGGGGAGGTTGAGAAACCTGGACACTCCCAAGGTGTCTCCACTATATGACCAGAAGGTCCGAATAGAAGGGCAGTTACAGAGAATGAGGGGGAGGTCACAGCAGGTGTTCGGGCATCTCCCAGTCCTTGATTGGTGTAGGAGGCCGGTCCTCTGCAGTTTTGTCGTTGTCTAGTACCACTCATGAATTGTCTTAAAAAGCCAGAATTTCAACTGAGCTTTCTGGGTTTCCCTGTCCATGGCCGCCATAACCTCCCCCAAATCTTCTTCTCAACGGTGATCTGTAGGCAGGCCTGCCAAATAGTACAGAGGCTGCGAGGGAGGATTGGGAGGAGAAATTGTTCGTGAGTGTGCTGAAGAATCCTGATATCACTCCCCTGTGTCTGCCCCACACGGACAGATATTCAACTATCGTCGAAGATCGCAGGGCCCAAGAGCGAAGACCAAGAAATCTCCGTAGGCAGTGCTGCAATTGTAGGTATTGCCAGGCCTGCCACAGGTGTAACCCAAATTCCTACTGTAAGTGGACAAAATGTTTCATATAGTTGTCCAGTAATACCTGATCCATGGTCCGTATGTCTGCTTCTTCCCATCGTGGCCAGAGGAGTCCCTGCCCGTTTATACGGATGCTGTCATTGCACCATAGTGGCGCCTTGATGTGTAGTTGGTGGCCCATGCTTAATATGTGGTGGGTGCACAACAAGGCTTTGTGGGTGTTCTGTATCACAGGATTTAGAAGAGGTAGTTGTGGGGTGTGTCCCCATAAAGGGGGCCAAGACCGTCACTGCTGACGAGGATCGAGTGTTCCTTTGTAACCCACTGCAGGGAATCCAACATGCCTGGGAGAAGGTAAGCAAGCTGGTAAAGCTGTAGGGCTGAAGTGTAGTGCTCCACCTACCGAAGTCCCAAACCACAACAGGAGTGACAAGATATAAGTTTGGACGCTGCCAAGGTGTGACTAGAGCCTGACACAAAGGCCCATACCTGGGAGTCAAGAGGCGGAGAGTGGTTAAAGGCACTGTAGCGGGTAGCATTCCCAATGCGTAGGCACAGCATGGTAGTTTGACCATCCTTACCACTTGGACTCTGCCCTAAATGTTACGTCCCATGAGGGACCATTTGTAAAAGTCTGTTTTCATCTGCACGATCCGGAGGGTCAAGTATATATATATTTTTAACTCTTTTGCATTTAACCAATTCAGGTAATGATTAGCTAGCTTGGGGGCCTGAGGGCTCTTAAAGAGAAAGAGTGTTTTATTTTGGTAATTGAGCTGTTATCTTTATTTCCCGATTGTCATTGACTCACCTGGTCCCAACCGCGGAGACGACACTGGAGCCGGGGTTGAATTTTCATCCCACCCGAGGACAACACATGTCAGAGAACTGAAACCTTTGATACACACTGTCTCCAAGAAGGAAGAGATAAAATAAGAAAAAAAAGAGACTTGCTGTACTGAATGTGCGCAGTGGCTGCACAACAATGCATAATAGGATTTGACACTCCGAGACCTTTGTGAGGTAGATATGCACTGGACCAGGATCTCTGGTTTTATGAAGATGCAATACACTGGAAATAACAAGAGTAGGCAATTACCATTACTGAACAAATAAACCTCATTATACCATACATGACTTCAGTAACATATACTTGCAGTCTCCATTCAGAACCAGGGCATGGGAGCAGAATAACCAAATTTAAATATTGGAGTTTCTGGCACTCCCAAGGATCAATTAGAAAATACATATATCAAGCGCTCTTATGTGATTTGTCTTGCCAAAACTCATCATAGAAATAGAGGTGCAGGGTCCTAACTTCTTGTGCTATTTCAGTGCAAGCTCCAAGTCACAAGTATCCGGAGCGTGGAAACACCTGAAGCACTTGAAGAAATCACAGGGATGGCCTGGAGACAATGCCTAAAGTCTTGAAAGGATTGATCACTCAATCTTGCCTACACTATATAAGGATTAGTGCACACTAACCTGATAACATGTACCTAACCTTGTCTTCAGTTTGTAAGAAGTTCAAAGTAAATCTTGAGACCTTGACAAAGGGAGTTGCAGGGGAACAGAAGCCATGGTGCAGGAAGCGGAGATGACGAAGACGTCGAAGAAGCTGGGACCATGGGAATGGCCAATTGAACTGGGATTGAAGAAGACTAGAGCACTGCTTTATTCTGGCTGATTCTGCAGGTGAGAAGGATGGGTGAAGCTTGTTCAAGCAGGGAACAAGGCCAAGTAACGATTCTTGTTTTAGTAAGGCTTATATACCATGTGAGGACACCAATGTATGTAGGTGACTCACGTGTGACATATGGAGCATATGGTGGACTAGAAGGTTCTCAATGGCCCCTGAAGAAAGCACATGTTATTACAATAGTTTGACCCTTCAGGAAGGGCAGGTGCAATTTGGTGGATGGAACCAATTAAGCAGGAAAGAAGCATATCTCTTTTGCTGAAATGTGCATAAAGTAAAACCACACCACGGCCCTAGCAACAATGGGTGCAAGGTTACTCTATTGGTTCATGTGCTCAGGGGAAATGCTTGCCAGACTCAAGTGCAATGGAACCTAGGGATTTAGACTCACCCTGGGTGGGTCAGGCATGCCTTTATGCAGTACACCATGTGCACTGCAGTTCTTCCTGTTATTTAATTCAACCGGAGCAACGCAGCGTTAGGCGAGTTGAGCCACAGCACTGCCGGAGCAGGAAGGAGCCGGACACCTTTGGGAGGCTGCGAATGTGTCTTTTTGAAAAACTTCACACTTAAAACAGAGTGTGGAGTTTTATAAATCTGTTAACTTCACTGGCAGAGCAGAGTTATCCGCCTGCCGTAATGTAAAAGTGCTAACACCTGTTGTTGTGAATCTGCCAGATGTTGTACAAAGTCATGGATGGCAGGTCATTTTTTCTGAGTGCATTACAACATTTCTGAGTAACATGCGTAGATGCATACCAGTTGAACAATAGAAAGGGAAACCTCAGTGGCTGAATTCTGTGTGTTATTGTAGGAGAATTTAGGGGAAGGTAACAAGAATTCCCAACTCTTAGGAGTAGGTGTCAAGAGACATTGCAGTGTATGTTCCAAAACCTGATCTGTCAGTTTGCGAGTGATAAACAAATGAGAGTCGACCATCAATGTCCAAAGGTGTAGAAAGGCTGTGCCAGAATAATGAAAGAATTACAGGTCCCTATCAGAAATAATCACCAATGGGGAACAATTTAACCTCATGATTTGTTGCATGGCGAGGGTCATGGCAGAGGGTATTGTGCCATCTTGGAAAAAAGGTCTACTACCAACCATTTTGTTGTATAACCATTGGAGTTGGGAAGGTCAGAAATAAGTCCATGCTGAAGGTATGCCATGGATGTGGAGGTACTGGCAAAATTCGTAAATAGGCTGATTGGGCAGAATGAGATGTATTGTTTTGGAAATATATCGGGCAGGTCTGAACATAATCGTGCACATCCTTGGATAATTTGGGCCACCAAAACTATTGCTGACAATTTGCTTAAGTCTTTTAAATTCCTGCTAATGGAGTATCATGACACCAGGTTAAAGCTTTCTTTTGTGGGGATACACAAGGTGGTACCATAGTAAGGAAGCTCATTGTATGCATGATGATCCTTTCCTATCACCTCAGAGTTTATTTCTTCTTGACTCATATTCTGCTTGACTCTACCCAAGTAAAATTCCTGGTCGCAGCAACCGACAATGTGTTCAGAGTCTACACTATTCTATGGTGTCTGTTCCTGAGAGTCCTAGCTTGCATAACCCAATCTAGATGGCATATCTGCCTTGGTCTGTTGTGTGCCTGGATAATAGGTGAAAATGAAAACAACTTCACTCAAAAAGAATAACCACCTTACTTGTCTTTGGGTGAAAGCTTTTACAGACCTAAGGAATTGAAGATTCTTGGGATCACTGTATATCGTGATGACGTGTTGGGCCCCTAATAGGTAATATCTCCATTCTTGAAAGCATAATGTTTTTGCCAACAACTCTCATTTGGCAACTGCATAATTCTGTTCTGCCAGCAATAGTTTCTTGAAAAAAAAAGGCAAATGGGCACGTGTCATGTTCTACTGTTGCGTTGTGATAGAATTCCTCCCAAAGTCACCTGGGAGGCATCTGCTTCCACAAAGTAGGGCTGCGTGATAGGGTTCTAGAGTTGTGGTGAATCTCTTCCATAGTAAGTTGAGAGCATCATTGGCCTTCTAGAATCACTCAAATTATACCTTCTTACACAAGACTCTAGTAATTAGGCTCACAATGTCAGAAAAAATGGATGATACATATTTGGTAAAAGTTTGAGAAACCCAGGAAGCTCTGTATCCTCTTTACCATGCGGATGCTGGCCTCTCTAAAATCGCCTGGACCTTTTTCCTATTCATGGTCACACTCTCTGGGAACAAGACATGTCCTAGGAATTCAACAGATTGTGTATGAACATGCATTTATCCAAATTGGCAAAAAGAGAATGATCTTGGAGCCTTTGCAAAACTGTTCTGACATGACCTAAGTGTTCAGTCAGGTTTTAAGGGGCGGCTCATTAGCTAAGGTGGAGGCGTGTCACCCCACTGCACTTTGAGCAGGAAAAAGAAAAGGATCATATTGTAGTTAATATAATTTTCTTTTTGCAGGTTCGGAGCTGGCATAGGGAGGGGCAGGGCGGGAGGCACAGGAGGAAGAGTGGTTTGCACACTCCAAGTGCCCATGACTGCTTCTCCGGCCATCTTGGCCTGGACAAACAGTCAGGCCAACTTTGCATGTTCCCCACTAGGCTGCATTACACAACCTGGTGGGGAACAAGCCCAGGTGCCCAGTCCCCATCTGAGCGCCAATCTACGGTGCTCAGACCAATCACAACTCTGTATTGCAGAGTTGTGATTGGCTAAGGGGAGCCTGGGTACTTCCTAGTTCCGGAACTCGAGAAGCAGAGGAGAGATGCGGCCGCCGGGGTAGGTAAGTGTTATTTATTTATTGATTTTGCCTCCTGCTACCCCTCCCTCCCTCCCACCCCTCCATCCAATTTCCTGCCAGCCACTACTGCGTGTTTTGTGAATAGATCAAGAGTTTGCCGATATAAATGACAACACAAATCTCCAGCATATCTTGCAAAACTTAATTGAAGAAGTAATGGAAGGCTGCTGGGGCATTACAGAGCCCAAATGGCATGACAGTGTTTTCAAAGAGTCTGAACTTAGTTCGGAAAGCAGTTTTCCATTTGACACCCTCTTTTACACGATTAAGGTGGTATGCACCATGGATATCTGTTCTTTACAGTCACCTTGTTTATTGCTCTATAGCCTTGCATGCCCACAAATTGCCATCGCTTTTAGTAACAAAGAAGAGCGCCAATGATGCAGGAGCTGTAGCGTGTCGGATATATCCTAGGACTATCATGTCATCTAGGTATTTTCTCAAATGTTCTGTCTGAGGCTCTGAAAAGACATAAACAGTATTGCAGGAAAAAACTGCACCCAGAATTAAGTCCATGTGACAGTCATGGGGAGGTAGCTGTGTTGTTTTTGTTCATCAAAGATGCCTCGAAAGTCCTGGTATTCTGTTGGAAGCTGGGCCAAGGTGTATTATCTTAGTGCAAAACAAGTCAAAGGATTGGGAGCTTCCTGTGCAATGTTAAAGCAGTGAGTTTGACAGCAATGGGAACCCAAGGTGATTAGTTGGAGGGACCAGTCAATGACAGGATTGTGAAGTTGGAGCCAAGGGTTTCCAAATATAGTGCCAAAGGTAGGTGCATCAATGAGATCCGATGACAAGGTCTCATTATGTCCATTCTTGCACACTTAAGATAGAGGACTAGTTTGGAACACAACCATACCAGAAGAGAGCTCAGAGCCATCCACTGCTCTAACATGGTCAGGTTCAAATTTCTTAACCCATTAGACATGCAGAAAACTGGCTAAGGCTAAATCTAAGAAGTTGCCTGTGGCTCCAGAATCCACGAGCGTGGGTAGGACCTGCCTCTGCCGGGGTGAAATTATAAGGGTGATAGATATTGTGAGTTGTTGTGGAACCTTATGTGAGGTATTAGCCAGATAATGGGGGGTCGGTTCAAGAACCCCACCCGACTGACTGACTCCCAGCCGGGCCGTCTAGTTTTTCCTGCACCGGGTTAAATGTCCAAGCACGAGCTTTCCGAATTTCCTTCAGTGTGTAAGAACACTCTTGTGCAAAATGCCCTGCTTTACCGCAATGCACGCACAGGTTTACCTTCTTTTTAAGTTCCTTTTCCTCTAAGGTCAAAGTACCACGCAAACCCCCAGCATTAAGCTCCTTTAAAAAAAAAAACACTAAGGCACTGGATCAATATAGCAGACATTATATTTTTTACTCAGGTAAGAAAAAAAGTTCTAAGAGCAGGAAAGAGGGACTGTTGTTTTGGCTCTGTGTTGGCATGCACCTATAGTGGTCAATAGTTCCAAAAGGAACAGGCAGCTGATGTGGGCCCGGCGGAAGAACGAAGCAGCAGGGACCAGCAGTTGTGGAGTTACATAGCTCTGAGATTTGGAGCCTTGTTGTGCCAAGGAGACGGGACCCACAGTAAGCACTGCTGCGGGCACTGGGGTGGCAAGGGGTGGTCCCCGGAGCCTATCGATATTGCTGTCTCAAGACCCTCTCTGGGCTCCTTGCGGAAAGCTGCTGGGGTATTGGACAGTGCCCTTCGTGGTTCGGTGAGGGAACAAGAAGGAGGATCGTGGCTGGAGGTGGCGCACCCGATCCGTAGCGGAGCACTGGCGTGGTGTGAGTTGGAGGGGTGTGGCTCTAAGACTTGAGCCTAGTGGTGTCTGGGGGCCAGTGGCATGCTGTGAGTGCTGTGGCCAGCGCCGGGGCACTGAAGGAGGGGTTTCGGCGGGCACACCAGAACGAGATCTGGCGACCCACTCCGGAAACTGGGCAGAATTGTGCAGGCATCAGGGCGGAGAACCACACATCAGGGTTAGTGGCGACGTGCCAGGCCCATGTTGAGAAATTATCAATGGTCGTGGCGAGCGGCTGCCTGGCCATGGGTAGCAGCTGAGTGACCTTGGCACGGTGGCCTGACACAGCAGATCGACAGGACCTAGGCCCGGGGCTCGGCCGGTGGAGCTGCTAAAGAGATCATCAGGGAACATTGAAGAGGGGACACAGGTACATTTGACTTTCAAAATTGTTGTGGCTGCCACGCGGGGTGGCTGTCGGCTGAGGTAGTGTGGTCACGAGTGGACAACAGTCGCCAGAGTGCTAGGTGGGGACAACACTTCCATCCTTGGGGCTCAGACCAGATGCGAAAGGCATTACCACCTGGAGGTGGGCCCTAAAGGGACCTCTGATTACAGCTGTGCAGACGGGTGAGTGTCCTCTCCTGCACAGAGATGAGGAAGATAAATCACCAAGAATACTGACTTGGAGGTCATAGTTGAGGTTCGGAGGTCCCCTTCCCGCAAAGTACATCACCCTGATATGCGCAGTTGCAGCGTGGAAGCGGAGTGGGCTGCTAATGGTGAAGAAGAGTGGCGGTACACTCACCACCTGGTGGCTGGGGTCTAGGACATATCCCCCTGTGGAGTGGTGGAGTGGAGTGACTCAGGAGATCAAGCCCTCCATTTGCCCAGCTGCTGGTACCCTGTAGGAGCAACAGTCTGGATGTGCGGCATAGGCCACAGGTGGGGACCGCGCTTGCCGGCTGTGGTTGACCATGGTGGAGAAGGTGATTGCGGGCCCTGAGAACTGTGAAGATCCGATATGTCGGGGACCAAAGGGCTGAAGGGGTCACAGCAGACAAAACTCAACAAATATGCCTTGCTGAGGTCCAGTGAGACTGAGCAGTGCACAAAGACCAAGACTGCGGCCAGATCGGACCGCGAGGAGCCAGACCCGACGTAAAGGACATAATGCTGGCCATTTTGGCAGAGCAAATCTCTTTTGAGACCAGGATGGACACAATCACCACAGAAGTTACACTATTGAGGGCAGACCTGCATAAAATGGGGGAGAAGGATAACGCCAATCAAATGCAAAAGGATATAGGGGAGGTGCAAGCGTTCCGTAAGCTGGCTGAAGAAAAGCTGGATGACTATGAAGGCCGCACCAAGTGGAACAACAAACTCATTTTGGCTTCCAAAGCGGTTGGAGGGCCTGGCAGCAGATCTGTTCGTGGAAGAACTGATACTAAAACATCTCCAGCTAAGGGACTGTCAAAGCACTTTGTCATCGAGCAGGCGCACAGGGTCCCTGGAGGGAGACAGAGACATGGGACACCTCCTCGCCCAGTACTGGCAAGACTCTTGAACTTCAGGTACCGGGACACCATGTTGGATGTTCAATGGCAAGGCAGATATTTTCTGAATGTCAAAAAGCGGTTCCGAGACAAGGGGATAAAGTACGCCATGCTATTTCCTGCCAGGTTTCAAGTTGCCGCAGATGGAAACGTCTGGTTCTACGACAATCAGGATGCTGCTTCTGGTTGGAGGGCTGGACACCGGCGGTTGAGCACAACGCAGGCAAAGGCTAACATTGGACCTCACGAACTGGTAGTCGTTGAAGATAAGGTTTGAGATGGGGGGCTATTGCTCTATTATGTATACGCACAAAGTAGCAGGGTTTCCCCTTAAGTGATTATTTGGGGTGGCGGTGGGATCTTCCCACCCCCATTATTTTCTAATTTTAGTTGACAGTTCAAGGGCGACATGCACTCTGAAAAGTTTAATCATGGGCAGTTCGAAGCCCAGAGTGCAGGGGAGCAGGTTGGGGGGTAGTTTGGTTAGGGTTGGAATGGTGCTCAGCTCTTTATATAGTGTGATATTGTTCAGAACAGGCATCAAGAAAGAAGTTGGCAAAAGTGAGCAATATGACAAATATTTACTGGGATAAAAGTTTTAAAGTGTTATCAAGGAACGTCAATAGGCTGGGAGATACATTGTAATGCAGTCTTGTATTGCAGTTTATTAAGAGACACTCCCCAGAGGTTGTATGACTCCAGGAGATGCACCTTATTGGGCACACATGTAAGGCATTGAGTAGGTGGGGGGTATCGTTTGGGTGTACATTCAAGTTTTACTACCGGCTCTAGAGGGATGGGCTTCTTGATCAAAGAGTAATTCCCAATGTCAATCAACCACACAATGACGGATGTTAGTCGTAGGTATGCAGCCATACCAGGCCAGTGGGAGGGTACGGCGCTCACACTTGTAACTGTGTATGTCCCCCTGGGACTACAAGGACAAACATTCAAAGATGTGGGCACCCTGTTGCTCTCCCTTCTGGTGGTGGGGGGAGATTTCAATTCTGTTATGTCCAGTGCTCTGAACTAATGCCCTTTCCACCACATTAGCCCATCGCAACGTTGCTTCAAGACTTTGTGGATGCAATAGGGTTGGCTGATACATGGCAAGTGTACCATCCCGAATGTCTCCAAAACACTTTCCATTCGGGAGCCCATAACAGTCTGTCCCGCATTGACTACATTCTGACTCCAGCTATCCAAGTGTGCAGTTTCCAGGGTGTCAAACATTTAGCCGTGGAATATCCAACCACTTGCCGCTGATGGCCCTGGGCGAAAAACAGGTGGACAGGATAGCGCCAATCAGTCCATGGCATCTCAAAAGTCCAGTTATAAGAAAGAAACTGATGGCGGCAATTGAGCATTATTTTCTTGATAATGTAGATTCGGTTACATCCAAGCAGGCGCTCTGGGAAGCCTTTAAGATAGTGATCAGGGGACAAGCACTCTCCCTGATCGCCGGGGGGTTAAAGAAAAGACAAAAGACATAGCCCGATTAGAGGAAGAACTCCTCCGTATAGAGGAAGAGGCCAGACGCACGCCACACACTCTCACTCAAAAGAGAAGAGTATAAAAACATAGTCACAGGCATGGCCAAAGTCTTGAGTAGGAATAAGGTGGATAGATTGTATGAGCTAGTAGATAAGGCAGGGAAGTTGTTGGCCTGGTTGGATAAGAAAGATCTAGCAAGTCGCCTGGTGCCAACGCTGACCACTGGGGGAGGGCAGATACAACAGACCCACAAGACATTGCTGATGAGTTTGCTCTTCACCAGGGCCGGACTGGCTATCTGGTAGTTTGGAATGCTGCTGAGCTGGAGGCTGATTTCTTTGATGGGAACCTGCATCTTCTAAATGAAATTCGTTTTGCTTTCATTATTTTGAAGCACACGCAGGTCTCCATGAACAAAATCAGCCCCCACTGAAGTAAAATCAGCCAGCAGCTCTGAAGCATTCCAAACTGCCCGGTAGCCAGTCCGCCCCTGCTCTTCACTGTCATTCAATTTACCAGAGTACCACCACCTTTCAGGAGGCAGATTCTATTGGTCTATGAAAGGACATTAAGCTCCCCCAGTTGGATGCTGGTGACAGAGATTTGCTTGAAAGTGCCATCACAAATGATGAGGTGGCCCAAGCGATACGTAGCCTCCAGTCGGGGAAAGCCTCTGGCCCTAACAGGTTCCCGATCGAGCTATACAAATTAAAGCCAGACGCTTTGGCGCCGCATATGAATGGCATGTTCGAAGAAAGTTTAGCAGTTGGAATGCTTCCTATGGATCAGAGGGTGGCAACATTAGTCACCATACATAAGGCAGGGAAACAGAGGGACACATTTTCATCGTATAGACCTATATCTGCTAAATGCGGAACCCAACATCCTGGCCAAATTGTTAGCGAGCAGGCTGGTTAAGGTTATCACCAAATTGGTAGGCCCCGGGTGGTAAGTTCCGTTCCATTTGCGGATTGTGCAGTATTTGGGTAATTTCGTGTTCCGTGGAGAACACAAATTGCCCAAAATTCCGCGATCTGCGGCTTCACAAAATTTTTTGCTTGTTTGCGCTTTCAAAATGCGTGTTTGTGAGATATTTCCCCCAAATAAGAAAAAAGCATCACGAACGGGTGGAACAAGCAATTCTGCATGTTCGCTGAACTCTGCGTGCTCGTGGAGATTTTTTACCTTTTCGCGGAGCTTTGCGTAGTGCGACTATGCAAATCCCACCCATCCCCACAAATTGGTGCACCCGGATCAATCGGGTTTCAAGCCACACAGGAACACGGCGCTCAATTTGCGAAGATTGCATGGAGTGCTTGGTCGTCAAAGTTTTATCAGGGAGGATGCAGTGGTGGTGTCCTTGGATGCTGCAATGGCCTTCAACACTATTGAATGGCCCTACCTCTTTGCAGTGTTGACCAAGCTGGGATTTGGACCTAACTTTATTGGGTGGGTACGTCTGCTGTATGTGGAACCCTTGGCACAAGTGGTGGTAAATAATGAAATGTCAGAGGTTTTTGCACTGGAATTTGGGACGAGGCAGGAATGCCCTCTGTCCCCTTTGCTGTTTACTTTGTCCCTTGAACCTCTAGCGGCCTGGATTCGTAAAGACCCTGTAATTCTGGGTCTGAAATGGGTGGACAGTTGGGAGAACCATATCTCTCTCTACGCACATGACATCCTATTATACCTAGCTGTCCCTGGGATGTCCCCGACCAGGGTACTGAATATATTCATAGTGTTTGGGCGCTATTCTGGGTATACTATCAACTGGAATAAGTCCCTCATATATGCTCTTAACAGAACCCTTTCCTTCCTGCCCGGGACGTGTACCATCCAGGAGGCACAGGGTGGATTTCAGTGTCTGGGAATATACATAACGGCAGATACCAAGGCCAGCTATGATAATAACTTGCTGCCACCGCCTCAGCCTCTGAGGCGAGATGTTGCAAGCTGGAAGGTGCTGCCTCTCTCACTGTTGGGTCGAGCGGCATTATTCAAAATGATGTCCCTCCCACGCTTTTGATTCACCCTCCAAAATTACCCAAACCTGTTCCCCTAGCAGTATTTCAAAGAAATAGAAAGTTTACAGAGGGAATTGCTCTGGGATGGAGCCGTTCGTATTTCCTTTTAAAATTGGTACGAGAGTGGTATGACTGAGGTATGGCACTCCCGTATATTAAAAAGTATTATTGGGTGGCCTACCTGGCTGCCATTAACCAATGTACTTACCGGCACTGGGAGGATCTGGGATACAGAATGGACAAGTGGCTGCTTCTTGGTGGCACCTTTAATACTGCCCTCTACTACAAATCTGGGAAAATTCCCCTGACTAGTCCTACCAGGCACTCGGTACAAATGTGGCATGCTACCACTATAAGTATGGGTTGAGAACAGAAACTTACACAAGCCACCCCCTTGTGGGATGCAGCACAGCTGGGTGCCCTGAGAAGCACGAAAGGGTTTGATAAATGGGACATGATTTGAATATCGAAAGTGGGTGAACTATGGAAAGGGCAGGGGTCATCTCCTTTTCTACACTCCAAAAAGAATATGCGATGGCTGACTCGGAACAGCACAGATATTTGCAAGTTAAGCATGCTCTGACATCGCAGATACCGAGGAGTGAGACTCTCCCGGAGGCCATACCACTGGAGGACAGTCTCCTTGAAAGATACATGCCAATAAAAGTAGTATCATCAACGTACAAAAAATTGATCAACAATGCCCCAGACCCACTCATGAAACTTCAAGCACACTGGGAGGGAGATCTCTCAGAGCTTCATGAGGATGCGTGGCGGGATGCACTGGCCTCCCCTAGGAAGGTTGCGATCTCCGCCCGCTTAAAACTGGTCCAACTTAAGATTCTTCATAGAATCTATATAACGGGACTGACCCGAGCTAAGATGGATATAAAATAACATAATTAGAGAGGGTAAGGCAAGGGGAGAAAGCATACAATTAACACAGAGGGAAGGTAGTTGCTGCTAGACTGATAAAGTCAGTAAAGGGTGATGAGTTGGTCATGCAGATGGATGCACTGGATCAGTTAAGGTAAGTTAACTTGGCTAGGGCAACTCACCTGTCAAGGAAGCTTAGCTAGAGCAAACAGGATGATAGGGATGGACATAGTTGGGCAATCGCTTTGCGATGGGTGAGGTACGGAGCTTTGCCTTGGTCATTACTACATTGGTACAGCTTCCTGTTAAACTAAAGGGGATACTCCACTATCCTGTAATGCCTAGTGGTAAATTAAAACATTTTAAAAGACACAAATTGACGGAAAATAACTCCATTAATTAACATAATAATCTAAACTCCCACACTCCCGCCCACAACAGGCCCATCACCTCTTCCTTAACCATCAAAAACTCATAAAAACTAATCGCAAACTAACTACCCCATCCTCAACTGTTCTTGGCACCCACATCTCCTGCAACAGGCTGACCGCTCTCTAAAAGAGCCGTCCTTCCATAGCCTCCAGCCTCCTTAAAATGTATGCTTTGAATGTCATACTGAGCCTTATTGCCTGCCTCCAGGCTTCACAGCACTTGAAGCTGGAAGGACTCTGAGGTGGGGAGGAGTGGCTCCTGGAAGCACCATCCTGTTGGTGATGACATGGCCGGGATGCCTTTGATGGTGACCCAGGAAAGCCAATGTGGTTGCAGCAGCTTCCTCCTCCTTCTCTTACTCTACGATCACCAGCAACTAATACCCCACTGTCATAGCTTCCGTTTCATGGTGGTGCAGGTAGCGTCTGTCTCTTGCTGGGACTCAGGGACAGGGCCTCCAGAAGGAGCATCTGAATGATGCAAGGAAAAAAGAAAAGAATATGAATTGTAGTATTCAACACAAACACTTGTTTACATCGACAAACATTAACATTACTGGTCCCATAGGGCTACTGGAATTTAATATGTGATTTATCACAGGCCCCTTTCTCCAAACATAATTCACATATTGCAGCACGTGGTGCGAATTAATCCATGACCACTACCATAATTCATATCGATCTTTTTCTATATTGAATAATAAATGTTATAAAAAATGACGGAGTTGCAAACTATAAATATATTTCCATTGAAAAATATGGTGCATTAAGCTTATGCTGCACTAGTTATATCACAATATTTATATAGATTATGCAACATTAATAGACCCAAACTGGCAGGGCAGCATGATTGTTGAGACAACTAATGGCATGTCAAAAATTGCAATGATGATGCTCTTATTTTACACCATCCAGGGTCCCACCCTAAGCCTTGATTGAGGCTAACGCTACATCACCAAGTTAATTGAATGTACAACAAATATTGTACTCCTTAGCTATGGAGCAAGTCACTGTTGGGTAAGGTAAATCCTAATAAATTATCAGGGCTTGTGCTTGATTTAGGTTTGGCTATGGATGTGTTACATCATAACGTATGTAATAGGCTAAGTCACATGGGTCATAGAAAATAGCAGACAGAACAATGTAATTGAAGGCATGAGAAGAATACACTTAGGCAGAAACTCGGTGGGGGGATGTGCCGCTTGCTAAAATTACATTTTGGGCTTACTGAGACCGAATGGAGAGGTGGTAGTTATGAGTGTGCACGTGGAAATGCGCCTATTCTTCTCTTGAATACTTTCAATGGAACAGAGACTGAGAGAGAAACATAGTAAGATTGTAAACTAAAAAGGATTGGATACTGGCCTTAGAGGCAAGGAAAGGATACCTTGACAAATGCATTCACTTGGTACCATCCACATGATAGCCCTTGCGATTCTAGTTAGAAAAAATAAATAAAACACTTATCTAGAATATCAATATCAACTATGGTATTTGCACAAATAAAAAAAACATACGTAGCACCATTAAATTATATCTAGCCAAAGTTTCTCTCAGAAAGGTTTAGTTGGCATTCCAAAAAATCAGTCAACATTATACGCTACGTAAAAAATATTAAACATGGAGAAAAATGACTAGAAAAGGATTAGAAAAACTATTATTAAGAGGTAAGACAATGGAAAAGAGTGTGTAAAAGAGTGGTGAGGGAAATTGTTCTGCCTTAGTACAATAGAGAGAAAAGAATGCTACAAGCAGGAGGAAGTCTGCTGCAGAAACAGGTGGAATATAAAAGAAAGCACATGCATATCCAGGATTAACTGGAAAAATGGAGAATTTGCGGATTTGCGAACTCGCAATCGGCAAAATCCACGAATTCTTGCGAATTTGCGGATTTTTTTTTTTTTGTGTTCGCAAGGATTTCTGCCAGTTCGCGAGGGTTTTGTACCAGTTCGCAATTGCGAACTTACATGTCTGCTCGCAACGGTCGCGATTATGTTGTTTCTACGTCTGGTTCATCATCACAGGTTCCCAGCACCCTCTGTTTCACCACTGCCACCCTCTGTTTCACCCATGCCACCCTCTGGTACATCAATGCCACCCTCTGGTTCATCATCACTGTAGATTATGGGGGGAAAAAGCAAGCACACCTGCCCTGCTTCAACTGACATGAATTAATTTGGGGTTGATTTATTAATGTGTCACTGTTTTAAAATTCCAGTCTGCACCTGCTTCCTTATCTGTAATTTGCTTTCTGTTGCAGTGCAATTTTTTTTCCAGGACCTTTGTGGCCTACTTGTAGCTATTCTATGATCCGGCTGTGAGGGTCAGAGCAGGGTCATACAATTGTTGCAACTAGCAACTGAACTTTGGAGGGGCCCCAGTCAGGAAGCACTACAGGGAATGGTTACTAATGATGAATTTGAACTTTTGCACCTGCTGCTGAGTGCTTTCAGTTTAGCAAAACTCATTTTTCTGCAGAACAGCAAATGTAATGCCAACAAACTTACTTGTGAAAGTTTCTTTCTAATCCAAAGTGATCCAAAGAAAGTCAAAAGGCCTCAAATCCAAAAAAGGGCAGGCAAATGTCAACCTGAGGAGTTATTCTGATAAAAATCATCATTTTCAGAAGGTCTATGCTGCTTGCTAGTGGATTTCTTGTGCAGAATTGCAAATTTTGCAATTACGCGAGTGCGAGATTTTTGCTGCCCGCCGCACCTACATGTTCGCAATTGCGAACTTACACCGCACCCTGCAAAATTGTATCACCAAGAAAAAAAATCCGCTGCGTGCGAATTTGCGGATTTTCGGTAAATTCGACAGCGTTCGCGGATTGCGAATTTACCGAAAATCCGCAAAATCCGCGAGCGGAACGGATTTTCCACCCATGCTTAGGGAATAATTAATCCTAGGTGAGAATAGTTAAATGCAATACATATTATGAAACATAACTGAGCAGCACCAGCAAGAATGGCTAGCATAGAGGTTGTGGCACAGGTGCCATCCTCAGAAGCCCTGGTCGTAGTGGAGGTGATTTGTTTCTTGGCCCTCTTGGTTCTCTATGGTTGTCCTGAAGGGGGGAAAAATAAGGAAGACATTGATTATTAGCATTCTCTGCAAAAAGTCATTTTACAGGAAAGCAAATCTGCTTTCTAACTAACCAACCCTACTCCTCCCTTTAACCTCAACTTTAGAAGTAGTTCCCAATCCTCCTCATTGTTCCCTACAAATGTTATTGCTCCTCCCTCCACTCACCTCACATATTTCTGCTATTTTGTCACTCTGAAATCTATGGGCAAAGTCAGTCTCCCTTTGTGTACTGCACCTCACACAGAGATAAAGACTTTACTAGCAACAGAAGAGTCATAATGGAACGCCAACACCCTTGATATCAAAATATCTCCCCATATCTCGTACATCAGACTAAGTATATTTGGAATAGAATCCAGGAAGTACGATTCATTGAATGTCCATTCCGCCCCTCTCCCAATCCCCCAGTCCTACATTCTCCCTCTCAGGTTGTCATGCCCCAGTATTCTCAGAACCATAAGCACTTCCCACTTCCAAAGTGTATTTAGAAACCTGAATATATTACATGTCCACTCCTCTGAAACAAATACAGTGAAAGCAGGTTCCCTGGTGCAAAAAGTGCATTTATTTACGAGATCCACCCTGATATGTTAGACATCTGAAATGAGTCCTCACATAAATTAATTTACTTTTTGCACCAGAAAAAGGGGTGTGGTGGACAAGAATGGAGTAGATGTAGGTGGATGGGACTGAGAAGCTGCAAAACATATATAGCTGGGCAAGATCAGGCTGGAGTGAACAAAATGGCCATGCGCTTGTGCATTGCGGTATGCCATTTTGCGCTACTGTTTGAATGTAAAATGTTTCTTCGGCATCATTATTTGGAATTAGAGAGACTTTACTTCCTATCAGTGTGAGTGGAGGCTGCCCATTACTTACCATTGCCTGCCATTATTATAACTCTCTTCTTCCTGATTCTTATCGATCTGCTGCTGTAGGCTTCCTTATTCTTCCAGTGTCCCTTGGAGCATGGATGTGTTATTTGTGTTCTTCCAGTGCTCATTTTTTTAGGTGGTACTTTTGTCTTTGTTTTTCAGCACTCTACCAGAGTATGATCCTGATTGTAAGTTGAACCACCAAACCCATGGTGGAGGTGCATTGGCGGTCAGGGGCCGCCACACCAGTGGTACGTTTGCTGTATTACCACTATGGTGGTTGGACCGCTTTGGGACTGCCACAACTGCCAGGAGTCCCTGCCATTGGTGTGATGGTCTGAGGCCGCAATATGCTTGGTGGTGCCACTCCAGCACAACCAAGTTCCCTCACTGCCACAGTTTTCATAGTGGTGGTGAGGCTGCCATGAAACCTGTGATGGTGAGGAAACAAAGAGTGCCCTACAGGGATCCCTATGGCCTCAGGGCCGTTGGGTGCCTGCAGGGGGACTCATGTTGTGCCCCTCTGTGTGCAGTCACCCCATTTTCTGCATGACATTGACTTTACAATCCATGCCGTGCAGGAACGGGTTTTGTCAGTCCAATAACGGGGCCTTTTTAATAGGCACCACAGTGGGAACTCCCTGCCAGACCACAAGATAACTGGTAATCTGGCAGGAGGCCGCCGGTCGAGTTTGGGGGTCTTGGATCTGGGCAATAGTGTGGTGGCCTGCTCGAGGACCACCAAACTCCTAAGCAGACTTTTTCAGCCATCTCCCTCGTGCACTTCTCCCACTCTCAGTGCTCCTCTGCTGTCCATGTTGCCTTTCCTCCACCGTCTCTCCTGTTGTCCATGTTGCCCTGCCACAACCGTCCAACCCGATGTCCATATTGGCTTCTTCCTCCCTCCCTGCTGTTGTCTATTTTGCCCTGCTGTCAACCCCCATAACAAAACAAGCATTTACAAAGCCAATAGGCTTCCTCCTATGCAATTTCTATTGACTTTGTCAATGTTTTTCTTTTTACATATTGCAGAGCAGTTGAGCTGCTGTGCAATAGAACCTAAAGTAAAAAAACGGACACATGGCTCAACGTATTGGCTTTGCCAATGCTCTTTTTTACTTCCTGTGGCATGGAGGTATTTTATTATTTGCTTCATTACTCTCGAGCTACTCTCAAATAGCAATCACATCCCAAAGACAACAAATTAATAGGGTGAAATGTGTCAGTCATTAATAAACATCTATGAGAGATTTATAAAATTGTTGACAAAGTTAATTCAACGTTCAATTTCAAACACTTTATTTTAGTCAAAAACCTTAAAACCAGATCAGCATACAAATTTACATCATTGCACAATTTTAAAACACAACAATAATTATGTCGTACAACATATTTAAAGATTTGTAAAAATACTCAAATCGAGCAGAAATTGTAAAGTGATTGATACGGTGCTTTCATACAACAGCAATAAAGGGCTTACTATAAAAGAATCATACGTTAAGAATCACATTATTTTGTTGGCAAAGTTACATTAAAGTGGTAGTGCCTATAAAATTATTTACATAACCCGAGGATTTTATTAGACGATGCTGACTGGTTTTATTGACAAGCATTGGCAAAGCTAATGGGTCTCTGCAATGCCCAGGCTATTCACCTTGTCAATGTGAACGTATTTTAGCCATGATGTCCAGCAGCACATCTGCTGTTCAGAATGGCTGAAAGTCACAGAAAGGTCAGAATCACAGGAAGTTGAGTCAATGCATTCTTTTTACCCCCACCCCCCATGCTGAGTTTATTTTCCTACCCCTTCTAACACAAAAAAAACATATGACGTGGCCTACGTTGGACGCATCATAGCACTTTTTTACAGTGACTTTCAGCCCTGCTGAACAGCAGATGACTAAAAGACATTCCCACTGACAAGGCCAATAACTCAGGCATTGCTGAAATCTATTGGCTATGCAAATGCTTGGTTGGTGTTGCCGTGGTCTTGCTGAACAAATGTGGAAATGATGGTGAGAAACAGTTGAGGATATTTGAAGTGAAACAAGGATGTGGCTTAAATGGCAGAGCTGCTGACAGGGTAACTAGGGAAACATGTTCAAATCATGAGGTCAGCTAAACAGTTTGAGATTCTGGGCAAACCACTTGTGCTCCCCCTTGTGTCAGACAATGAATGTGCATTGTGTAATGTTACTTGTGAGCACTTGAAGCGCACCAATATCATCAGCTGGTGTTAGCACTATTGCAAGATGGAGGAAGGAACAAGCACTCGCCATCAGATCGTGCAAATAAAATAAATATAAAAGTAGCAGCGACGAGGGAGGTAGTGGGGGGATGGTTCAAACAGGGACGCAGGAGAGGATTAGAAGATGGGCAAGCAAAAATGTGAGAGGGCAGGAGGAAGCAACAGCACAGGGTCATCGTGGAATGTAACTGTTGAGCACCTAAAGCTCTCCAATACCATTGCCTCGTGTTTGTGCTATGGTAAGTAAGCCAGGGCAGGGCTGGATTATTTGCACTACGAGGAGCTCCATGGAACTCTGTGGAGCTCCGTTCAACTCCGCTTCGTGCCTCCACCCCCCTAATAAGTAAATTAAAAAAAATAGATAAAAACACTCTTATCTCTATTGCGGAGTCTCCAGGCTGCCCTCCTCCTCGCCGTGGTCTCTTCAGCAAACAGAAACGCCTACGTCAGATGTATGTCATACCTGCGCAGTCCTACCATGACGTACCTCTGACGTAGGGGTCTCTGCAGGAGAGACCATGGCAAAGAGGAAGATGGCAGCCTGAGACGCCGCGATAAAGGTAAGTATGTTTTTTATTAATCTTTATTTAATTTTTTAAAATATTTATTGGGGGTGGGTGGAGGCAGGGAGTTTACTGTGCGGCCCAAGGCTAAACTCCGCTCAGTTGCAGAGTCAGAGTTTTGCATAAACTCCGCGTTCGCAGCGGATCATGGAGTATGCAAAAAGTGGAGTTCTCTGCCCAGCTTAATTCTTAGACAGATTATAGAGCGTACGCTCTAATAGCATAGGATTTGTGCACAAAAAACCAGTTACAAGTGCTGTTCTTGTTTTATCAACTTTTTTAAGAAATGCATTTGTTTATGTATACGTGCATGCATTTTAGTGGTATGTGTGTATGTGTACATCGGAGACAGCATGAAAACACAAGTACTCCTATGAAGTGCTTGAAAACAAAGACAAAATTGCTGCGCAAGCCGGTATCAGTGTAAGGAGACATGTACTTGGTCCATGCGCATAGCATTCCATGACGCACGCATTCCATGATGAATGGCATAACATAATATGAGAGTGGGGCTGAAGTTTACCAATGGTAGGGATGGGCAGCCTGTCAGTCCACAGATACAACACAACACATCTCTTTGAGACAGCACATGGGCTGTCTAGCCAAGCAGCGCATGCGTTGTGTTGCCGAGACCTAAAAGCAACAGATTTCGCAAGGGCAAACCTTACTGGCTTTGCCAATGCTACTTGTGTTTAGAAATGGGGAAATTAATTGATGTATCCATAATCGCAAAATGTGGAGCTGCGGCTAAGGCTAGGGAAAGGATATGGTGGCATTCTGGAGAGGATGTGGCGTAAGGGCCTGAGCTGCCAACCGTGGAGCTGGTAAACCGAGTTTGAGTTTCAGCATCGGCTTAACATCCTTGATTTTTGGCAAATCACTTAATATCACTGTGCCTTAAAAATGAATTTGTCCTTGTTCAAAGTAACTGGTGCTAAGGTAAAGCGCTACAATACCTTCAGGAGGTGCTAAATAAAACAGAACATAAAAAAATATAACTGGAGCCTATGTAAAGTGATCCAATACCATTGGGTGATGTTGGAGCTACAGCAAACTGCAGAAAAAAAGATTTGAAAAACACAGTCGCTGAAGGAGGGTATCTGTGTAAAGAAGTTCAGGGGGGGCAAGCAGCGATGGTGGGAGGTGGCCGGGTAACCAACAGGAAGGGCAGGCAGCAACAGGTAGATTAAGTGATTTGACCGTAATCACAATGTGCAGAACTAAATCCAAGGCTAGGGAGTCGATGGGGCATCCTCTTGATAGAGGATGCGTCGTAAGGACCAGAGCTGCCGAATATATAGCTGCAAAACCAGGTCTGAGTTTTGGCATCGGCTTAACATCCTTGACTCTGGGCAAATCACTTACTCTTTGTTTGTCTACAAAACTGAATGTATCCTTGTGCAAAGTAACAGGTGCTAATGTAAAGTGCACCACTGCCTGTTGGTGGTGTTTGGAACTATATAGAACGGCACCTAAAAAGTTGCTTGTGCTTATGTAAAGCACTACAATAACTTTGGGAGGCAATGGTGCTACGTAACACTACACACAAAAAAAAAATGTGTGAAAAGCAGAGTCGTGGGAGGAGGGGATTTGGGGGAAGAGGGTATCTGTGCAATGGCAGTTCAGCGTGGGCAAGCAACAATGAGCAGGGGTTTATGGGTAACCAACAGGAAATATGGGTTGCCATGGGGGAAATTAAGTGATTTTCCTTACAGTGTTCTCATGAAAAGTAAGTGGTGTAATGTAAAGTGTTCCAATACCTTCGAGTGGTGTTGGCGCTATATTGAACTGCACCAAAAAAGTAAATAGTGAGAATGTAAAGCTCCCCAATAACTTTGGGTGGGGTTGCCACTATGTAAAACTACACAAAAAATGTGAAAAGCAGAGTCAGGTGGAGGGGATCTGTGCAACAGAGATCAGTAGAGCAAGCAGTGATGTGCAGGGGATGAACGGGCAACCAACAGCAAAAGTGGCTGCCACAGGGAAATTAAGTGATTTGGTTGTAATCACAAAATATGGAACTGAGGCCAAGGCTAGAGAGACGGTGTGGTTACCTCTTGGGAGAGGATGTAGCTTATGGGCCAAAGCTACTGACCATGGAGCTGGGAAATCAGGTTTGAGTTTCGGAGGTGGCTTAACATCCTTGATTCTGGGCAAATCACTTAATCTGCCCGTGCCTACAACAATGTATGTATTCTTGTGTAAAGGAACTGGTGCTAATGTAAAGCAATGATCTAATACCTTCTGTTGGTGCAGTTGCCAAACATGCTTAATCACAAAGAAAAAAGTAATGCCATAAAAGGAGGAGAAAAAGTTCCTAAGGAGTACTTGGTTCAGGCTTCACTGATAAGAAAACACACCAAGAAAAGATGAACACAAAGAGAAATAGCATGCCACAACCAGGAGCAAGCAAGGAAAACAGAGTGACAAGCATACAAACAAATGGAAGGTAAGGGCAGGCTGTTAGCCTCTTTCAAGATTTTTTTTACAAAAGACTTTGCAAGCTCCATGCAAGCGTCGTGTAGGCAAAACCTAAAATGTGCTATGAGGCAGATACCTCTGTTGTTCATGTTGCACTCTAGGCCACCATATCAAACAAGCATTTGCAATGCAATAGGTCTCGCATTACTGACAGTTTAAGGTATTGCTGTTGCAAATAATAATGCAAAGCCAATAGCTCATACTTTCAGTAATGTGATAACTAGTGCATTGCAAATGCTTGTGTAGTGAGCCAGGAACCAGCATTTATGTCTCAGTGGAGTACCCAAGCTACTCGTAAAGGTACCTAGTGAGCAAGGCACCAGCACTTCATGTCTAGGTGCATTACCGCAAGCTGCTCCTAGAGGTCCCTAGTGAGCAAGGCACTAGCACTGCATGTCTAGGTGCAGTACTGCAAACTGCTCTTAGAGGTCCCTAGTGAGTAAGGCACCAGCACTGCATGTCTAGGTGCAGTACTGCAAGCTGCTCCTAGAGGTCCTTAGTAAGCAAGGTACCAGCACTGCATGTCTAGGTGCAGTACTGCAAGCTGCTCCTAGAGGTCCCTAATAAGCAAGGCACCAGCACTGCATGTCTCGGTGCAGTACCGCAAACTGCCCTTAGAGGTCCCTAGTGAGCCTGGCACCAGTGCTTCATGTCTAGGTGCAGTTTCGCAAGCTGCTCCTAGAGGTCCCTAGTGACAAAGGCACCAGCACTGCATGTCTACAAAGTTGGAGTTATTGGCATTATAAATGGCAATATTTTTACCCATCCACGTCACAGGGTTCAGTACCATATGTGGCTAAAGGCGGACCTCTTTTGGTCACATATGGTACTGCACACTGCAGAACATATGGTAAATCCACCCTACCCATAATACATTGCATGCAAGACAGTATTGCGAGTATAATCAAATAGCTATATCCATATATACAATTAGTAGCTTTGAAATGTGACAAAAGAATTATTACATTAATTTCGGATTAGGTTGTACTCTGTGTGGAGCTGATGAAGGGAAATGTATAGACGGTCTCATATGATTGTGAGATGTTCTAGTGGGTGAAGTAACCACTGCCAGCCTAGCTTAGGACTAAGAGTGTGTCAAGCCTGAAGCCTTTTAAGAAAATAGTGCCTTGAGGCTGTAATTAAAACTTAGGGAGTAACAACACGTGTTACAGGGGTGTTCTCATCGGAGGTTACAAGAAGAGGCAAGGCGGTGCTGAGGAGGGACTACTAAGCCTTTTGACCCATGAAAAGCCACCATTTACAAAGGACTGGGACACGAGCCAAATAAAAAGATGGGTGGAAATTGGGCATGGCTTTATACCCATATCCTTAATACAGCATGTCTCGAAGAGATAGCGCAAGTGCTGCCTTGGCGAGACCTAAAAAGAAACAGTCCTATAATGTTGACACCTCTAGCCAAGTCATAGCACTCGCCCTCCCTTTCTATTATTCGTGTTGCCCTGCTAACACCCGTCATAGCAAAAAAAAAAGACCTATGACATGAACACCGCTGTCCACGTCATAGCACTTTTTACTGCTATCCGCCTTCCGTGTTACTTCTTCCCTCTCTCTGTGTTGACTCACTCCCCACCTTTGATCCCAGCAGCAATAAAAAATCACTATGATCGGAGCATGTCATGGTACTTTTTTTTTTACTTTCAGCCATGCTGCACAGCATGCACTCCGCTGTACAACATGGCTAAAAAAACGACAATGCCAGTACCTCATATATGTGAGATATATCGTCTTTGATAGTGCTTGTTAAACATGAGACATCTGAGATGCATATCGCAAAATTACACTTGATTTTGTTTGAAATTTCACTTAATTATCCGAACGTGATTTATGGGAATTTCGCATACCCCTTTAAAGCACTTGGATTACATCAAAAATCTGAAACTCCCTGATGCCGCATCCAAGGTTGACCACACAGGGGCCGATTTGCAAAGCATGTCCTATGAGTTGATGTGTCTTACTCCAATCTTTTGTCTGAGTTAAACCTCAATATTCAGGCCTAGGGGTAGCACTTACTTACTCTTAGTTTCCATGAATGTGCATGTTTTAATCCTGGAAACTACTCACAATAAAATGCATTCTGCAACATGTCTTGACATTGAGATGTGACTCACTCCTAGGCTTGGAATAAGACGAATCTACTCATAAGATATCTGGCAAATAAAATCGGGGAATGCAATAAATGGTATCCCTAACATCCTGTAAAACCCTTTTGGTACATGCACCATGCTGTTTTAAGAGGCGTGTGTGCAGAACCAGCAATACACGAAAACAATATACTAATTTAAACAAATAGATTGCAAAAAGCCTTTCAGCAGTTGGATGCTGAATTAAAAAAAACTGTGGTGGGAAACAAATCTGAATCCCATGACACATATATATATATATGTTGATGAAATTGACATACTGTACTGGCCCGTCTGCGGTCCTGGGCAGAAAGTAATTTAAATTCTCACTTCTGATTGGTGAAAGGTGGCCTGACCTGCCATGCCCAGCCTGGAGCACGCGCTGCCAGCTGTCAGCTGATCTCCACTGCCTTGAGTCTGCCTCGCCCCCATCATCATGTGAAAATGAAGTGTTGGAACTGCTGCTGATTCTGCTTGAAGTTTCATTACTATTCATTTCAACACATTTTCTCTCGCCTTCGCTCGTAGGGAGGGAATAATCGCAGTCTCTCGGCAAGCACATGATAGCGTAGCCCTAGATCTTTGAAGAGCCGCTGTATCTGTTTTTTTCCTTTTTTTAATATTAAAGTGATTGCAAATGCTTCTCTCGTCGCATTGTCTCTTATTTAATATAGTGCTTTGTCTGCATAGCTGCTAAAACAGAGATCACCGGAGTGAAACTGAGTCACTCGAGCGAACTGCGGATTATTAACTGTTTAGGGGCCAAATCTTTTCTTTGTGTCTTCCACTCGCCCACATTGCTTGGCTTTTTATGTGAATGTGTGCATATTCACCTTGAACAGAACACCACGCACTTTTTATTATGCACTTTTGCAATGTAAATGCAGGAGGAGTGAAGAGATGAAATACACATGTTCTGCAGCTGACATCTGGAAATCGGTGGTATTGGTCATTTTTAAGTAGTAGAATATACCTGGTTCCCCTGGAATGTTTGTTTTTCCGCTGCTCTGGGTGTTGTATATTTGATACTGGTATTTTCATAGTGCAGACCTAGCCAGAAGGAAGAGAAGTGCTGCATAGGGTCAAGACACTGAACGGGGACAGTTACTGCATCGTGATGTAGCGTTCTTTAAAGAGATGTGTATTCAGTTCTTTCCTAAATTGAAACAGGGGAGACATCACCTGATGAATACTGGGAAGCCGATCCATCCTGACACACTGAGGGAAAAGGCTTCTTGCCTTTATGTTTATTTTTGCCTTTCTTTGTCTCCAGTCTCATGGTGTCCTGGCTATAGTTGTGCCAAGAGCCCAGCATTGAAACAGAAAACCAGGATACGAACCAGACGGTGGCACAAGCTAGCACCAGAGGAATGGGAAGCGAAGTTACGGGAATCCATCGGCCCTCTCTCCGCGGACCCTAACACCGCGGACAGAGAATTTAACGGTTGGCTTACCCACCCCCTGGACAGCCTTGTCCCACTAACCAGCACTCTAAAACACGTCAAAAGGATCAACCCCGCTCCATGGTACGCACCCTGCCTTAACGCCTTAAGGAAGGAGTGCAAAAAGACAGAACGCACTTGGAGGAAAAACAAGTCGGTGTCGGAGAAAGACGCCTATCAATTATCCATGAAAGCATATAAACAAGCCCTCCACAACGCGAAAAGTGCCTTCTACGAGGAAAAAATAAAGAGTTCCTCCTGTTCAGCCACGGAGACCTTCTCTATCCTCAAAGAGCTCCTCCATGTCCCGGACCCCCCGCAGAAACCCATGGACCCCAAAGCAGCTGAAGAAAAATGCAATCTGGCCACCTTTTTTGACGATAAAATTAAAAAAATCCTCGCCTCCCTCCCTGCTGCTAACCCCGACACCACAGAGAGAGCTAAGGACTCACCGCCCTTACCCGATAAGCCTTATCTAGCGTCGTTCGGCCCAGTCACCGAAGAGGAAGTGGCAGCAACATTTGCATCAACCAAGAGTGGAGCCCCCAGTGACCCAGTTCCCATACGGTTCGTCAAAGACATCACCCGGACCATAGTGCCCCAACTAACTGCCCTCATCTACATCTCGTTAGCACAAGGAGAAGTCCCTTCAAGCTGGAAGGAGGCTGTCGTAAAAGGGCTTTTCAAAAAACCATCGCTAGACCCTGCAGATCTATCCAATTATAGACCAATCTCACTCCCCCCCTGGATAGGTAAGGTCGCCGAAAAACTAGCGAATTGAAAGCTGTCACACTTCCTAGAACCAAACCAACTCCTCAACAATTCACAGACAGGCTTTAGACCAGGTCAGGGCACGGACACTGCTCTCCTCGCAGCAGTAGAGAAGACCAGGGAAATTATCGATACAGGAGGATCAGTGGCAGTGGTCCTCCTAGACCTGAGCGCGGCCTTCGACACGGTCAGCCACCAGGTCCTAACCTAACGTCTAGATAACATCGGAGTAAAAGACAGGGCGTTGAAATGGCTCACGTCCTTTCTCTCCCGACGCTCCTTCCAAGTATGGGAAGGTGAAAGCCGCTCCCCCTCCATCCCCCTCCAGTGTGGTGTGCCACAGGGCTCATCACTAAGCCCCACGTTGTTTAACGTGTATATAGCCCCACTGGAGGAACTGGTCTCACCATTTGGAGTCACCATCGTCAGCTATGCCGACGATACTCAGCTGGTGGTGACGCTCTCCCACCCCAAGCTAGAGCCTTATAATCTCCATGACTGCCTCTCCAACGTCCATCAATGGATGAGTGACTCAGCCCTAAAATTAAATGGATCAAAAACAGAGATCCTGCTCCTAGGACTCAACACCACGAACCTTCCCGCTAACATCTGGCCCGCCTGCATGGGTGAACCCCCCACCCCCAAGACGGAGGTTAAGAGTCTGGGAGTGTGGCTGGAGACAGATCTCACCTTCAAAACACAGGCAAGAAAAACGGCCGGCATCTGCTATGGACTACTCAGATCATGCAGGAAGGTACTCCCCCTACTCCCATTCCAGTCGCGTATTCTGCTTATCCAAGGCCTAATTTTATCCAGGCTGGACTACAGCAACGCCATTTATCTGGGAGCCCCGGAATCAACTCTCCAAACCGTGCAAAAAGCCCAGAATGCCGCAGCCCGACTACTTACGAATACTCCAGCCAGAACATCAGCCAAGCCTGCACTGAGGAAGCTGCATTGGCTCCCAATCAGGGAAAGAGTAACTTTCAAGGCCCTTTGTCTGGCCCACAAGGTACTGCACAATGCAGGCCCCCCAATCCTCAACAACTGGATCACACCCTACAGACCCACAAGAGCGCTTCGATCAGAACATGGAAACCTCATCGTGATCCCCAGGGTGAAAAAGGCCCGCGCAGGGGGCCGCCATTTCTCAGTCAATACTGGGAAAAAATGGAACGCGCTCCCCCCGAGCCTCAGAGCGGAACCAAACCTCCTACGGTTCAGGAAGTCCCTTAAAACCCTACTCTTCCCTTGAGTCGTCGACATCCCCGACCTTCATCCCTTAGGAGCACGAGGTTTAGCGCTGGGATACCCGATGGGTGACTACGCGCTCTAGAAAAACCTAAAATAATAATAAATAATAAAAATAATAAGAGCCACCAGAGTTGGTCAGTTTGTCAGTCAGATAGAAAGGGGTGCCAGTCTTGATGGATTTGTAGACATGCTTTTCACCTTTTGATATTTAATTGCCCCACAGCAGCTCAGCTTAACCCCCTATTTCTTCTCACACACCCACACAACACTCTATGACTAGAACTTGGTGACCTAATGACCAGAAGAAGTCTCCTAATCACCGTGTACTAGGACCGAAAGGATGTTCAAGGTTTCAGGAACTGTCCAAGTTCTGCAGGATGGTTCCGTCTGGTAATGTTGAAATGCATAATGTGAGGTTGGACGCCATTGGTCCCTGGAGGGATGGGGAAGGATACATCTGATGTTGGCGTTTCTGCATGTTTTAATTAGAGTTCACACTGTTAAGGGTTAAAGCAGATTCACTTGGACATTGAGAGGTACAGACCCCTCTGCTTCCTTTATTCCTGCGGGTGTTAAGCTTTATGCTAAACACTTATTCCAGTTCTGTAAGACTTCTACTTTAGTCTTCACTATGCTGACTCCGTCTCACATTTCTAAATTTCCTCTAGACCCCATTCTAGAATGCATCCTTATAGTGAGCCTAGAATTGCTTGTATTTAGGAGGGAATACCCGAGTTTTTTATGTAACATCTATTTCTATTCCTGGTATTCTGTATTGTTGTGGTTGTGGCTATTTCATATCTGAATTGTATGAGACTGAACGTACTGCATGATTTCTGTTTATCAGCTGAAATCCTGTACCTTTTTAATATCCTTTTGATATTCGTGTTGGTTGAATTGAATCATTAATTTGTAATGAACCACTTAACTACTCCTTATTGTGTGGCCAAAATGGTTTCACAGAGATTAAATTCCTTTAAATTTGCTTACTCCCTTTTCGTCTCCATCAACTTAAAAAGATCCATTGGTGCAGAGATTCTGAGTGCCATGCTCTTGCACGCTCTGAGATCGTAACTTGTTGGATAGTTCAGTTATTGAGACATATATTATTGAGTTACTATATCTTTGCAAGAACCCATAACTTGCCAAAGCCCAGTTTTAGTCCCAAAGCCCATGTTCCAATTCAGAGGAGCAGTGGAATTCCAGCAATTTGGAATGGAGCTGTAACAGCAGAGGAGTGACTATTAATAGGGTCGCGTGTTGCAATTGCTTATGTCTAGCTTGCCGTATTTTGCTGATATTGCATGGTGTGATGCAGCAATGTTTTAAGTTGTTGTGCTGATGTTTTAGCGCTTAAAGCAAAGAATTTGAAGGTGTTCTTAGGTTCGATGTAGCCTAATATCCCAGGGTGGTAATAAGTTATCAGTGTAGAAAACACTGTTTTGTACTTGTGTGCTAAGTTTGGTGGTGTACGTTGTGAGACGTCATCGTCTACACACAATTGAGATAGAGACAGACATCTTTGTGTGAGAGTAATGTGTGGTTTCGTGGTAGATCCTTTTGATCAGAGTGAAGCTACATTTATCCGGGTGAATCCCCACTGGGTAACGTTTCACTCAAGTGTGAGTTAGAGCAGGTCGGAAAGTGTTGCTGCGGACTATTTCTTGTGTGATTGAATACTACTAACTGTTTAGAGGAGCAGACAAAGTTATTGCATTTGCTTTACATTTGATATTGTGCTTGGTTTGCAATGATCAAAGAAAATTGTAAAGGATGGTGAGCTTCTGGGAGATGTGAGAAATACGTCATAGTGTGCAATGTTGTGATTGGTCTGTTGGTGTTTGCGCTGTCATTGGTTGTTTTGTCACAGTGTGCCGCACTGAGATTACGCAGTTGGTGGTTGTGCCGTGCTGTTGTTGGTTGTTAAAGCTGAATGAGAATTGTGGGTGAAGAATTATTTCCTGATTTGAAACAAACTGCTAGTTGTGATTGTTGACATTATTGTTGGAAAATTTGTAATTGAAGAACTTAGCCCTTACAGATAAGGACTGAATGAATTTATGGAATTAGATAGCCAACTCACTTTTCTCTGGCTCTGCCATGTGTGGACCTGGCTTTGCGAATTGGGTCTGAGCAGTTTATGGTCCGATCCCGATTCGCTTACTGTAGGTTCCAAGGTTAGCTAATACACACTTACTGGGAATTAATATTAAATAAAATGCACCTTGATTCTAGGTTGGCAATACTTTTTCTACAGTTCGTTAGTTGTAAGCCAATGCCAAGTTTTGAATTTGCTCTTGATGAGATACAACCTCAATTGGCAAAGCTAATTTTTATGAGGTTTTGGTTCCATACCGTTTAGGTAAACTCGATAACAGCTAAATGGTCTCTGGGTCGATCAATGGAGGGGGAAATTCATTGCACTCTATGTACTTTGAATGTCAAAGAAGACATAGAGTATCTCTATTCTTCTGCCTAGCATATCCTGCTCCAAGAAGGAAATGGGTTAAACCGTTATGTCTAAGGCTGATGACTAAGAAACTCTCAGAGGCTTTAAGAATACTGAAAACAGACACCTCACACCCGATAGTGTTTGGCTTTAGTATGTTTTTATTTGCTGTCAGTATTGTGCGGAAAAAGAAAGGACTGAAGTTTTAACATTATATAATAATTGAAACTATTTAATAGTATTTTAGTTGCATGTTCACCAGGTTATCCATTGTAAAGATCTGGGATGGAACTTTTATTGCTATTTTGTATGGTAAGAAAGAAGGTACATTGGTGTTACTACGTGAAAAACCTACCACAAAAAACTGTCTCTTACTTCAAGACAGTTTCCATCCATAACACATGAAGGAAAATCTCTAATTCAGACAATATCGGGGGCTAAGACGCAACTGCTTGGACATACGTGACTACAAAATACAAGCAGCAGGTTTAGAAATTAAACTTAAGGCTAGGAAATACCCAGCTAGAGCAGTAGGTAGGGCAATAAAACGGGCTTGCAAAAACAACAGTGATGCTCTGTTGGACCATGTTCAACAGAAGGTAAAGGAGAACAGGCCTATTTGCATAACATTCAATGTAGCATCCGATATTGTTAGCAAGATGATTAACAGACACTGACAGATCTTGAATAGTGGCCCTCTAAACCTACCAAAACATATGTTCTCTCATAGGGGAGGCAAGAGTCTGAGGGACTCCTTAGTATATGATCACATGCCCATGTAAGTTACACTACTTTAGGATGACCACTCGCAAGGTGACAACCAGAATAGGGGAACACTGCAGCAACCTCAGATGTGGTTGAGCAACAACTAAGTTGTCTACCCACTACATTGAAAAGAAACACACAGTTTCAGATTATCCGTGGGTAATCTTGGAACATGTATATGAGATAGTCAAATGCTAAAGAAGACTTTTGAAAAAGAGCAAAGATGGCTTTTAAATTCAATACCCATAACAAACATGGTCTTGCATGACAATATCTTCCTAGTGGGCATTATGACATGGGAAGTGTTTCTCTCCCCTTGAAACTAGAGAGGATCCCTCCACTACACGTAGGTTTTGTATTACAATATCATATTGGTTACTGTGTCAGAGTTTTACCCATCACTACTCTTTCACTTTATCTAAATATTTAGCACACCTTTAATACATTTTTCAATATGATTGTAGCAGCACCAGATTTTAACACACATTGCCTTATCCCTTCCTCTACTGCCAGCCTCACCCCTGTATTGAGACGTAAAGAAGCCATTTGTTGTGGCAGAGTGTAACCTGTTCTACAGGTTTCATTATTGGTTTGGGCATGATAAACATGCCCCACCATTTTCAGGTACATGAAATCACGAAGCGCACTAAATGTGTGTCTTCAAAATTACACATGCTTCATCACAATAGTTACCTGCAGCCCGACGGGAACTAGGATTTGGTTCCATCGTGCAAGGTCATTTTGTTCGGGTATACAGTTATCTAACACCCAGAATCCAGCGTGAGTCACGCACAACAAACACGCTGCCTGTCGGCTCATTTTTAACTGGACGGACGAGGCAATTAGATAACCTTCAAGCCACAATGATGAGCTCTTAGGTCATTGAGCTTAGGAGAGTCCTTGATGCTATAAGTGCGGCACAGCCGATGCATGACCACATTGTGGGGTCACATTTTCTGTACTCATATTGAATATTTCTACATCATACACACATAGTCTGACTGCAGGCGTGCCTTGCCACCAGAGGACCTATGGAACAAAACTCTTGCTTATTATATGTTTGTAATGTCATTTATTTATTGTTGGACATGGCCCATTCTGCAGGGTTAACACCAAACATTTTGCCTCCGCCTATTTTTCTGACCTTCTTTCAGTTGTTCTTAGGAATCTGGGCACTTTAACACTGCCAATCAGTGCTGAAGTGCATTTGCTCTCTCCTCTAAACAAGGCATGATGGGTTCAGACCTGTTTGGCATATTTTATTTACTTGTTTGTAGGTCCTGTGTAAAGTGGTATACCATATACCTAGGGCTTGCAAATTAAATGCTACTACTGGGCCTGCAGTGCTACTTGTATCATCAACAGATATAGCATTTCAAAACCTTTCCCAATTTCAATTTACAGTATTGGTGACGGACAAGGGGGAAGGAAAGGAAATTATGACCAATATTTTATCACATCAAATGTTATCTGTACACTACAATTGTTAGTCTTCAGTACAGATCCCATAGAGAATTGGTTCAACGAGATATTGTTGTCAATGTTTCAACCCTGTACCAGCGCACTTGGGACGTCTATGCGGGTCTTCATCAGGACTGTGAGGAGTAGGTGGGGGTAGGAGGCAGCCTCCAGAAAAGCTCAGCCAGGCTAACCCGTGGAGAATGATGTTTGCTGGTGGGGAGGGCTCCTGTGCCGTCGAGTCCTCTCAAAGGTATCTGTAATTGCCAAAGAGGGTTAGGTCTCTGTGATCTGTATCCGTTTTCCGTTTGTACTTGGCCTCAGCTATGATTGAATCACTTTTATCACATTTATCCTTGAGGGAGTCGAATGATGTTTGCTTGTGGGGGGTGCTCCTGTACTGTCGAGTCCTCTCAGAGGTATCTGTATTTGCCAAAGAGGGTTGAGTCTCTGTGATTTGTATCCGTTTTCCATTTGTACTTGGTCTCAGCTAGGATTGAATCACATTTATCCTTGCGGGGGTCGTGGCAGAATGCAAGGACCGGCGGCGAGATTCGCTCGTACCCATGCTGCTTCTTCACTGTAAGAATTGATAAATTAAGGTTAGTTTATAAAGTACCTTGCAAATTCGCAAATGGTTTGGATTCTTATCTTTCATTTTATTTAATAATTGAAGCTTGATTTTATCATTTCACAATGAATGAATGATATGATTTGTAAGAATAAGAGAGGAGTAAAGAAATATAGTACAAAAAAACAAGGAGAGGTTGATGGAGCAAAGGCAGCAACAGCCCCAGTGGGAATGGAAACAAGGGGCCAGAAGAGATGGGGAAAATGAAGGACAACAACAATGTGGAACATATGTCTAAACATCCAGTAAGTAACGTAGAACATAAGGTGTTACAATATGGCTTATCATTTTGTCCCATTACCTCCTTTTCGTACCCACAAGAAAGAATCAATCTCGTTCACTTTGTGAGGAAACTCAGATTGCGTGAATGGCATGAACTGAAAGTTGAACTATCCTCATTTCATTCTACCTCTTCACGACCAACACCTAACAACCTGAAGATTGATGAGGTTGACACTTTAATTGCTTTGAATGAATTTGATTCGGACAATCCAGATCTTTCACCTATTGATGCTGGCTCATTGAGCTTTAAGGTCAATTTGAGTTGTCTAAATAGTTTTAAACCAATGTCTACCTTTAACCCCTCACTTCCCCCATGTGGGAGTGACATTTTTGAAACTTTGATGATCAACGATTTGAAAAGATTGGCTAAAAAGAAAAATTGGAGGAATGACAATCTGAATAAAAATGAAAGACTGGCTGTAAAGTCATTGCAATCTGATCACAGTAGAGTCATTTGTCAATCAGACAAGGGGGCAATGTTGTTGTAATAAATATGTAAGATTACTTGCAGGAAGGTATGCGGCAATTGGATAACTGGAGTGCTATGAGAGGATCCCTTAGGAGAATATAGAGAGTTTGAATCTGTTGTATCATGAGATGCTGAAAACCTGGCACACACAGGGTATTTTGGAATAGTATGACTATTCTTACCTTCTCAATCGCTCTCCCAAGATAGCAATTCTCTATTTGTTGCCAAAACTACATAAGGACCCACTGAGACCACCAGGTAGACACATTGTGTCATCTATGGGTCCGTTTTTGGAAAAACCTCCAAATATATAGATTATGTTTTGCGACCTTATGTGGAGATGTTACCCTCCTACATACAGGAAAGCAAAGATTTTCTGAATAAAATCGAAGATGTGGTTTGGCAAGACAATTTTCTGTTGATAACTTTGGATGTGTGCAGTTTCTACACCTCCATACAACATACTGATGGCATTCAGGCTTGTAAGCACTTTTTAAAGTCACACTCTATTTCCTTTTTTGCAGCACAATGACATTTTATTGACTATGATTGATTTCTGTCTTTAAAAGATTTTTTTTATTTTCAATAACATCTTTTTTAGGACTGCCATGGGCACCTGCTTTACTTCCAGTTATGCCAACTTTATGGGGTGGTGGGAGCAGCAGGTGTCCAAGGCTCACAAACAATATATGTGGTTGCGTTATATTGATGATCTTTTCATTGAATGGGAGGGCAGCCAGGAACAAGCAGCCATCTTCATCTCTCTCCTCAACACAAATGATTTCAATCTAAGATTTGGGCAATATCAGTGGGACTTGCATTGAGTTTCTAGATATACAGATTGCAGTGGTTAATAATCAAATTACATTCAGATTATTCCACAAAAAAACTACAGAAAATACTTTACTTCATGCAGACAGTGGCCATTCTAAGATGTTGATTCAGAGCATCCCATACGGTGAGCTCCTCTGGTCTCAGAGGTACTGCAGCTCTGATACTGATTTGGTAACCAGATTTAGAGATTGTGGTTATACAGTCAAGACTATTCAAAAAGCATGTGACAAAGCAGCTCTTTGAGGTGTGAGGAGATGCTAGCTCCCAAGGGTAAGGTTACTAGTGCCAATGATAACATCATTAGGTATTTTACCACCTATAACACGACTTCACAAGACCGGAAAAGGTGTCTGGGGAGACATTGGAAGAATTTAAAAACAGAGCCTACTTTGAATGAAGTACCCGAACATTTCATACAGGAAAGGGAATTCATTACAGGATAAGTTGTGGGCCAATGAGATCTCGCTAACCAGACAAGCAGGCTCTGGCACACAAGGCTTCTTTACCTGCATGTTTGTAAGGCCTGCAAGTTTAGTACGAATGTTATAAAGGTCTACTACCATGTCACAGATACTGAGAGAGTGATAGAGAAACACCTAACTTGTCTCTCAGATTTCTGGGTCTATGTGCGGACGTGTTCATGCTCTAAGCATTATGTGAGCAGCACTATGTTTCCTTCGAAAAAACACATTCGGGAGCACAAGCGGGCCATCCAGAATAAAGATAAGGTGTATCCAGTGGCACCCCACTTTGAAGAACAGCAAAAGAGTAATTGCAACCTTTTGCATTTCTTTGTTATTTATCGTGTCCCTCAGACCATCAAGATCGGGACGATTGGCTACTCAGATTATGACAACTGGAATCCAAATATATTTTGGAGCTAGATACCAGAGCCCCTCAAGGTTTGAATTCTGAAGAGGAATTAGCATGGCTTCTGGGTGATTCATCTTGAACAGTGTATGAAACTTTTTAGTCCCCTTTTCCCTTTATGCTGCTCAATTTAACTGGTACTTTGTTACGCTATGGCTGTTTTTAATTTAATAGAGAAGCTTTGAGTTATCACTTCTTAATAGACTCATTTGTCAATGTTGTGCCCTGTTGTCATTAGGTATTAAACAGGTAATCTCAATTTTATAACTCACTTTGAGTATTTTCACAATTTTTCACCTTTACATTAATTGTTTTTAATATAGAATAGGGCACCAGACATAAGGACCATATTATGATTTTTTGTTTATGCCTTTCATTTCAGGTGGGGAATCAGAACATGCCCTTGAGCACAAAAATGGTGCCCTTTGAATTGATGTCAATTTTGTAAATTATGGGATTAAATGTGTAGGCCTAAACTACTATGGACATAACATCATGCCCTAGATAAGAACTGCATATTGATTATTTAAATGATATGATTTGTGGTCCACTGGGGCGTTATTGATACAGGTTATTTAGGGCCACATAGCATCTACAGCATTAGCCCACTTGGGCATTACTGTTTTCTATGTGGCTGTAATTCTTTCCTGTATATTTGTGCATGCCTTTTTATATTATGGCTTATGTTAGATTTCCTAAGGTCATTGTATATCCAAGGCATCAGCCCACTTGGGCATTATTGTGCAGTATGTGGACATTATCTAACTTACCTCTGCCTTTGTATTTTTGCATACATCTGTTTCCTTGCTGTTTTTGACATTTACCCCCATGAGGCTCAGGATGTACTCTTATTATATACGTGCAGACATATTACTCTTGATGTTTATGAAATACGAGCATGCACTATCAACTGTGATGATATTGGGTAGCAGCACGTGATATCTCCAATTTTGAATTTTTGCAGTAATTTGTGCAATTTTGAATGCGATGATGCTTATGAAATATGGGCGTACGCTACTCCTACTGTGATGAAATTTGGTAATGGCACATGACATTTGTAATTTGGATATATTGTAACAATCTGATTGCCAAGCTGGTTCCATTAATGTGGCTCTTTTGCATTTTATATACATAGTTGTATGTTGATTGCTCTAACTACTGCATAGAACCATTACAAAATGGCCGATTCCTTACATGTGAGATGCTGCTCTTCTGCTCTGTTAGTCCTTCAATTGTTTTGCCTTATTCCCGCATTCACGTCGCACATAATCATGTAATCATAAGTGTTTCTAAAACTTTGTAAATCCACCAGTGATCAAGGCGTTCACGCTGAAATGTGTTGTGATTTTCAGTTTGGTACCATCAATAAACTTACCCCAAGCACATTTGGAATGTGCCTTCATTTTTGCGACAAGGAGTGTGCGCTTGACATATATCCCATAGGACACTTTCCAGGATTGGTGCTTGTTTTGTGAGAGCGGCATCTCACACACAATATTCACCACCAAATATCCAACAATGGATAGAAGAGCACTCCATATCTTGATTTAAAAATGCCTGGGATGAACATAAAGAGCTCATGCAACAGTACAGTAAATAATGGATGATTTCAACAAAGATGCAGATCAAAATGAAGTGAAGAAAGTACTTGCCACAGTTAATGAAAGAGTGAAAACCTTTGAAAAAGAAGTTATTGAAAGGAAACAAAGGAAATTTCTACAAGACGTGATGGATTATTGAACAGGGCGGATACTAACCTTCGCAAAAAAATTCGATAAGGCAAGAGCTGACTTGGCAAGAGATAAAGCACTTGGCGTTGCGGACAGGGGAGTGAGCGGCTCCATCACTGATTTGAGTTCTGAGCAAGAGTCCCTTGACAGCAACTTGTTTAACCCCATAGAAATGATTTCTTTTTCCGAGGAACTACGCCTCTTGCAGCAAAACCAAGAACACTCATTCAGGGGCAAACCAAGAGGAAGAGGCGCAAAAACCAAAACCAAAGAAGATGACGTTGCAGGAGGAAAGAGCAACAGTACTGGTATGGGAACAAGGGACCAGAATGTGAAGAGACAGTGAAGCAGGAGGACACACAGCAATTATTGGTAATGAGTTTATCAGATAGAGTTATTACTGACATTGAAGAACAAGTCCTTAAACTAGGCCTCTCATTTGTCCTGAGGCACCCATAGACTATGCACAAACACTTGTTGACTTGTATAAGTTTGAACACAAAGTTAAACTATTTAAGTTACATGCCATGCGGAAAAAGGATAGTAATTTTATGTCAGAAGATAGTAATCCATCTACCCTAGTTATTGAAGTCATCGAAATACTCAGATTATTACATGATCCGAAAAATCAAACACAACTTACCAACATGATCTCTGACCCATTTGGCCCAACACATGATGATGAGATATTACATGGACTAGCTATTGACAGTTGGGCACCAAGCCAAACCAATTTCAGAGTGACATCCAGATTTATACCACAAACAGAGGAAGATAACATCAACATATTTCATGAGGCAGTAATCCATGACCTTGTGAAACTTACACACACAGCCCCTAGAATGAGGAACATCTCGAGGGAGCAGTGGGAAGCCATCACCAAACTACAAAAAGATGATAATATCATCATTAAACCATCGAATAAGGGGGCAACATTGTTGTGATGGGTAGTGACAAGTATATACAGGAGGCACTCAGACAGTTGAGCAACATTACCTGTTATGAAAGGGTCGACAAGTCATACTTAGACAGTCTCCATGACCTCCTCAGGGGTTGGTTTAACAAAGAACTTCTTAGTTGGGGCGAACGTCACTTCTTACTAAATGAGACACCTACAACACCTACAATTTATCTCTTACCCAAGGTACACAAGAGTAGAACTAACTTCCCTGGATATCCAATTGTTTCCTCTAAGAATGGTTTACTTGAGAAAACGTCTATTTTCCTAGACCATTTTCTGTTTCCCTATGTAAAAGATCTTAGCTCTTATTTAAGAGATACTAAGGATGTTCTACAGAAAATCCAAAATATACATTGGGAGAAGGAGTACTGGATGGTCGGCCTTGACGTGGAATATCTTTATACCAGTTTCAGACATACTAACGGCTTAAGAGCATGCCAACACCTCTTCAAATCTAGGAGTGTACAAATGATTGAACCTTGTCTCACTGAAAATGTGTTTATGTTCAATGGAATATGGTACAAACAGCTACAGGGCACTTCCATGGGCACCTGCTGTAGGAAGGTTGAATCTGACTACATGGTTGCTCCCACTTTTTTTCTGGTGGTTTGATGGTCTTTGACTTAGTTTGGCTGGAATCCTGCTATTCAGGACCCCAGCCTATCTGCTTTCTTCTCTAAATGAATTGAATGTACTATAGGTACACTCCAGTTTGGTTACTGGGGTACCCTTGTGAGTCCTTAGTATATGGTACACTAAGTACTAAGGGCATAGCTACTAGGGGCTGAAGCTTGTATTATGCCACCCCTGGGAAGCCTTCCAAAATTACACCACAGGACTGCTACTGCCGCCTGGGTAAGGTGGTGCATGCATCTCTTACTAAGATATAGGTTACCTATATTAACCTTTAATCACTGCACATATAAACCTATCAGTCACTCCTATGGCAGGCCTTATCAATCCTGTAGGCAGAGTGTTTGGTTTTGTGTGAGAGGGTGCCCATGCAAGAGACATGTACACACTGTCCTAACCGGTAATAGTTTAAAGAGCCCTGGCATCACAAAATAGATGCTGCAGCCACAGACACAAGTCTGGCCTTCTGCTGCTGACTGAAACTCCGGCAGGGGAGGCCTGGACAATAGGTTTCCTGTCACAGGGAGGTGTAACCACCTCCCAGACAGGTTTAGTGAATTGCGGCTGGATGGGTGCACTCCATGAGTGCTTTGTAAGTCTGCACTGGGGGCACATTTGGTGACCCTGTGCATAGCCCAGTTCAAACCGGTTGCAGGGGCTACCAGCCCTTGCTCTGGCGTGAAACTGGATAAATAAAATGGGTGTAGCCACCCCTCTTTCCAGAACCTCCCATAGGTGGGTCCCCAGAGTATGTCCAACCCCTTTCTTGGGTATAAGTAAGGGACCTCTGGCAACAGGACTTTAGATTACACCTGGATGAAACTCTGAAACTGAATCCTGGAATTTCGACGCTCTACTGAAGACTAGAGGACGGAAGAATCTCCCTTGGGGTCAAGAAGTGACTCCCCAGCTTGGCAGGCACCAACAATGCATCTTGCTGGTCTGCATTTCTGGAGCTCCCGCCAGACTCAGAAGCATTTGCAGCACAAGAAGATTTTCAGACTTCTCAAAGGCAACCCGAGTCCCCAGCAAAGCTGAGACCTGCAGCCCTCACGAGTGACGTGGAACCGGAACTCCTGGACACGTGCACATTTGCTAGTGCATTAACTTCTCAACATCCCTTGAAATTGTGCTCTGGGTTACTTGTAGCCCAAGCCCCGAGCCATATCTGAACCAAAGATTCCGGGCCTACACTCCATGAGTGTTCCGTGAACCTGCTTCTTGCATTTCTGCTCAAGGCTCCTTCATGTTCCCTGGTCCGTCGACTGGTGGGTCCCTACGAAGGCAACTCTGAGTTTCCTTTGTCTTCCATGGTTGCTTCAGGCGTGCCCTGACTCCCCACCATGTGGTGAGTCCCTCAGACCTTGCTGGTCAACACCAAAGCATTTCTTTGATTCCTGCGTGGGTTGCTATTGCCAAGGCTTGTTGGGTCCAATCCGGGCACCTAAACCGCAGCACTCGACATCCTTTGTGGGTCAGCTCGATTCCAGATCCTGGTTGTCATCGACACCTTCTGGTCCTTGTGGCTGAAGAGTCAAGTTACATTTCTTTCACCTGAAATCACCCGACATTGGTGGTCATTCGACTATCATGCCCCTGGTCACTGGCAAGTGACCCAGACTCTGTCCCCTCTGCTTTCAGGTTCTTCTCATCTTCGATCTAGGCTAGGATCGGCAGCAGCACTTTGCAGCAGATCACCATTGAAAACGAAGACGAAACCCGACGCCAAAGTACACCTATGCACCCGGCTTCTCTGGGTGATGTAACTTGAGTACTCCTGTACTCCTGTGGGTGTTGGCCCTAGAACCCCTTACGTCTAAAGGGGTTTGCTCAAAGTCCTCTCCTAAGTGTCCTTAATCTTTAAATTTCCAACCGCGACTTTCCCCATAGAAGCTAACGGCATCTCGCGGCTGTGTTCTCACACTGCACGCGTCTCCTGTGAGTCTCCTGTGTCACTACCTTGGGTGGTTCCTTGTGGCCCCAGTAATTCTACAGGCTCTAGGCCTCATGTCTAGTCAAGTCATAGTTCTTATACCACTTTCTTAATATATGGTTTGGTACACCCCTAGGGCTCAACGCATATTCTGAAAATTGAATGTAGGATAATAAGTTTACCATATGTACTTTTGCCTCTAGCCTCAAAAAGAGACTAGAGGGATGTGTTTAGAATAAATACATATATTTTGTGTATACACCTGGTGTGGTTCCCCTTTCATTTGGTAGGCTGGTGGGAGAAGCAGGTGCTGTGGAGTGAAGACATGGAACCCTGGACCAACAAAATCGGTTTGTGGCTGCGGTTTATTGATGATGTGTTTTTTTGTGTGGGAGGGAAGACAATGTGATTTGATTGATTGTGTGAACAAACTGAATGGTAATAGTATCAACCTGAAGATTACCATGCAGCATAGCCAAGACACCAATGATTTCTTAGACATCAGACTGATAATAAGTGAAGGAAAGCTAGCTACAGAACTTTATAGTAAACAGACTGCAGGCAATGTAATCCTTCATGCCGCAAGCTGCCATCTCCCCACCTTTAGATGGAGTATCCCCTACGGGGAATTTCTCAGAGATAAACAAAATTGTAGCTCTGAAGCCTCCCATGACAAAACTAAGAATGACATGCTGAAGAGATTCAGTAACAGGGGGTACTCTACCAAAGTGCTATGTAGAGGTGTGATTAAAGCAGACACCATTAATCACAATGAGTCCCTTTTCCAACCACCCAAACCTAAAGATATGATAGGCGATGGGGGCAATCCAATACGTTTTATAACAACTTGCAATACACAGGCAGGTGAACTAAGGAAGTTGTTGAGAAAAAGATGGCATATTCTCACTCAAGATCCAGTGCATGAAAATAAACTAGGTGGGGTACCATCAGTCACCTACAGAAAGAATCTGTCCCTGAAGGACATATTGCTCAACAGTCACTTGAAAACCCGCAAGAGAAATTGGTCAGGGCAAGGCGGAGGTTTTCACACATACAATAAGTGCAAAGCCTTTAGTCACAATTAGAATGTCAGAGAGGTGGCACTGCAGAGATCTAGGAAACAATGGATGATTCCCAGATCAATTAATTGAGTGACTGAGCTCGTGGTGTATGTTATCACCTGCCCGTGTGGGAAGTGGTAGATCGGGTCCACGACTTTCCCAGTTAAAAATCTGAGTTTGGAGCATTGGTGAGCCATAACAAATCGACTTTAGCTACAGCACAGTCAAACACTTCAATGAAGTCCACAACAGTGACTGGACAAAGGAAAAGTACTTTGGCCTGGACACAGTACCTAAACACCAAAGAGGGGGTAAACGAGTCCAAGCCTTACGCAGATTCGAATTGCGATTCATTTTACCGGCAGGAAGGATGTTCTCCACAAGGATGAATAATGATGAAGAGCTCCATGCACATCTGTAGACCAGTGTGTCCTCCCTTTGCTACAACTCCAGTAGTTTAAGCAATAGAGAAGTTGAATTTGTTTTAAACTTGTATGTTTATAGTATCGTTTTTTTCTGTACCTAAAGCCCTTAATGTTGAAACTAATTGTCCCATGAGCCTACCAGGAGGTTATTCAGAATGACCAGTGGCCACAGATACACCATACCAATTCTTGCAATGTTGAATGTATTGAAAGTTATTAGAGGAAATGCTGTAAATCCCTTCAATGAGTATGTGATACTAATTGTCTGTTGTACTCCTCTACACTAAATAATTGTCCGCTCAGTTTCTGTGTCCCCTGCTTACTGCCTCTCCCACTTTCAGCGCGTGGACACGCCGGTGTGCGTAACGCAGCGCTCTACAAATGTCCCAATAATAATAATAATAATAATAATATTTTTCTCTTGGCTGAGCCCTTTGACATAACAGAAGGGGAGTAGCCACCATGAAACTGTTAAGAGCACAGGGGATTGTTGGATGTTCTCCAGAACTGTCATCTCTCCACTAGCACATATAATGGTTTAGAGTAGGTTGTAGTCACGACCATTTAAATCACTTTTGGCAGTTGCTGGACATAGGCACCTAAACTTCAGTTGTAACAATAGGCTGTCAGGAGTCGGTTCATACATGAACTTGTTGCACAATTGATTTACTAATAGATGTACAGCAGCCAACACAGGGGTACTATACCATTAGTTCTCTATTTTCCACCACTCCGTATGTCTTGAACATCATACGAATTAACGAGAACAATGGCTGGTGTTCGAAGTTAATAACATGTTGAATTCTATAATGTAATAAAAGTAGCCCATGGGGTGCTATTAATTAATAATTACAATCAATGTAATAAATAAAAAATAACTAGGTGTAACTAACGAAATAACACATTTTCTATTATTTCAAATTTATATATTTTTTAAAGTATTTTGTTTATGTCTGCTTGCACGCTACATCATGCTTGACACTGTTCATTTATATGTTGACGGAGCTCGTAATGTGGTAATGTCGCCAAGATCCTGAGAGAGGTCGAAACACGTCTTTTTTGTTTGCCATTAAACAGTTAATTTACACCCCCACACCCCACAACCGGAGTGGCTTGTTTCTTCTAGCAGGAAAAGTGGTAATTACTATATATATATATCACAAACTGCAACTCCTGCTACTTCCACTGCAGCGGCGAAGAAGGAGAAACGGACCACTTTATCCAGGCAAGATGTTTTATTAAACCTTTACATCCAGCTTCGGCTACGTCTGATATATAAATATATATATGCAACAAAAGTTCCCACGTTACTGGAGCCCAGGACCCTACAGAGAGGCCTCATAAAGGAATGGGCACGGGGCAGCCCATCAATACATAAATCGCTGTAGCACAAAGACGTGAGGCCCATTACTGCAAATGCCATTTATTTTTCCAAGCACAGCAGTGCCTTATTCAATCTTCTAACATTTCGGCACACTGCCTTGATCACAGAAGGAATTGAATAACATGCAGGTGTGCTAGGGCACGCTTTTTCAAAGGTAAAGCTTGTGACTGAACTTTAACTCCTACAAGCCCCATAGTGCATTGTGATGTTATTTAAAAGTTCAATTGGAAGTCCTCTGATGTTATTTACCTTTGTGGTACTTTTCCCTCTGAACAAAAGCAGTGGTCTTTATGCGAGAAGTACTGGAGTCAGTCCGGTAAGTAGAAGCAGTGTTTAAATGCTGGTAAAATACCGACTTGAAAAATAAACATCACTCGCACCACGATCATGGCAGGAAATAATCCTGTCTGAATCTCTTCCTTGCGCCGTCCTTTTTTGCCCCCTTGGCTTCTCCTTGGTAGGTTAGGTGCGCAAGTGGAGCAGGCTCCTCAATTAATATGCAACAAAAGTTCCCACGTTACTGGAGCCCAGGACCCTACAGAGAGGCCTCACAAAGGAATGGGCATGGGGCAGTCCATCAATACATCGCTGTAGCACAAAGACGTGAGGCCCATTACCTCAAATGCCATTTATTTATATATCAAGTAAAGTATAGGATTATCCAGTATTTCCCAAAATAATCATCCGGCACTCTAGGTAGAGCTTCAAAACACTCCGGCTTTATTTATGACAGGATTGCAACATCATCGCGTTTCAGCAGACTAATGCTGCCTTGTTCATATGTAAGTTGTTCTCTTAAAGTTTCCCTGATGCAGAGTCATCATGATACAATACCGTACAATCCCAGGTTGAGCAGTCTTACCGGGTTCTTTCCATGTAACAGGTGCAAAGCCTGTAAGAACAGCACTAAGGTAACAACATATCAGATACCTGGGGTGCCTGGTCAGAAAATAATTAGTACATTTCTAACCTGTACCACACCCTTCTGTGTATACAGCTTAGTGTGCCCTTGTAACTTACAGTACATCAGCAGCACCATACATCCCACTAAGCGTAGAATACTTGAACGGGCCAGGGCTATTACACATAGTGATGTGAACTATCCCGTAGCAAGGCATTTTGCCCCCCCAGAGCAGTAGAAATCTACTCAAGTTCTACTGTCTGGACCACATCCCAGGCAAAGAGCGTGGAGGAGACAGAGAGCTTCATCTATCCAGATTTATAATAGATCTATAAACCAAGCCCCCATTAGGTTTGAACATGGAAGAAGAACTAGTCATACATTTGGGCTAGCAACCTTTTTTGAGTACTCTCGGGTCAACTCCTCTTCTCTCCACTCCACTCCTCTATGTCATGATATAGATCTACATGTAATGGTACAACCCCTAAACAGTATTAAAGTGATTGGAAAGTATAGCTACACTCATAGCAGCGGTCCTGTGCTTTCTAAGGTTGGAATCGCATATCTTTAGTGGGACTTAAGGTATAATGAATTTAATTATGTTAATGAATTGGTCTGATGGGGCATGAATCGGTATAACATTTTGCTCCTAGAGTATGCCCATACAGGGCGTGAGAACTCTAACGGAAACAAAATAATGTATTGAGGGTAACATTTGATGGTCACTAAAAGGATTTATTTACTGTGACATCCCTGCGGACAATATTGTCAATACCTGCCAAATCGGTCAATCCATTTATTTTTCCCACTGTAAATATATTTTCTACAAATATAACTTTTACATAAGGATTATTTGAATCACAACTCTGATGAATTGGCACAATGTTGCATGAACTAAACATTACTTCGTTATGATGAAATTAGATGCAGAATTTGTTTAGAAAACGATTATGAATTCAGCTAACTGATGCAGATTTATATATATATTTGTTGAATAATGGTGTAAAAATATGACATACTGTTCGGATCCCTTGAACACTGTAAATATCTTGCACATAAAGCCCATCCAGGGCCAGATTTCATTAAGAAATATGCCGTCAAAGACTTGATGTATATTCATACACATTTAGATATATATTTTTCGTAGAAGGGTGTCATAATATGAAACACTGTTCGGATTTTATATACACTGTCAATATCTTTGCACATGATGGCCATCTGGGTCCAGATCTTTCCATCCGACATGCCTTTTAATATTACACAAAATTGTAATGTGTTGTAAAGCCTACATACAATAGTCAGTATGTAAACCAATGATCTGCACAAAGTTATTTACCAGCTTAAGATCACCGCAATGAATTTGGAATGTGTCTCTCAACCTGTTATGTATTGATCCCTATATCTATTTCTACGCTGGCTGGCAACGATGTAATTCATTCCGGAAACATTCCTTTGTTGAATTGATTGAAAATGGCGATTATTTTTGTGGTTGTTACACAGTACGAAAAAGGCACGAAGCCAAAATGCATCCTGTTTGCCTGTTTGTATATATATATATATATATATATATATATATATATATATATATATATATATATATATATATATATATATTTCCGCACTGCGCCTTTACTGCGACAGACTTGAATTCTTGGCCATCTAACAGGAAAAACACGGAAGACCCAGAATGCAGGTGAGTTTCTTTATTCCTCAGCACACCACGCCAGCATAACGTTTCGGCCTACACAGAGGCCTTGGTCACATGACGCACTGAGAGAGTTGCAAGAAATTTAAAGTGCTCATGCAGCAATGATGGACACACTTGATTGGTTACATTTGAAACAGTGGGAGTGTTTTACCACACTTGATACTGATTTGCTTGCAATTGCAAAGGCGGGGAACCAAACTTGTTTACGCAATTGCCTTTCACTTTGATAACTGTTTAAATACATTTGTAATATCCGATAATTCCAGCTTTAGTTAATTCATGGGCACACAGGGTATTTACAAACTTCATACGAAATTTCATATAATTACAAAATGTGCAAAGAGAAACCCTCAAACGAAATCAAATTACATTGAGAGAAAAAATGTCTGAGAGCTGCCGGCATGAATGCCTTAAGTGTTGCAAAAGTCAGTGCACAACATACCCAAAGGTCCCACATATATAAAATATATACACAAAATTTCATATATTTACATCTATATACATCATAAATACTCCAAAATACTACCATCTAGATAAATAAATACGAAGTAGCAGTATAACTACCGGATAAGAAGGGCACAAATATGCGTACATATTGACCTATCCCCTACCTAACCCACTATTAGGTGTTAACAAATAATCATACCAAAAAACCATCGCTATTGAACGTGCTAAATGGAATAAGTGCAATTTAAAAACAGTATTTTTTTCTGAGATACTAAGCTTAACAACAGTTACATGAAACTTCTGAGGTCTTTAGCAACCACTTTTATCGACATTATTCATATGACCTAGTGTCTTTTATCTTGTATAGTCATATTTAATCACCACCGGACCAACACTAACGGCTAAGGCAGGTAACATTTCTTCGTCTAGCCAACACTATTTATGGGAGAAAAGGATGGTGAGAGTGCAGCAAAAGGCTTTCAGATATTGTGTTTCTTACAAACAAGTGTAAAAATCCTCCGTGGAGTTGAGGCCATTCGGGCTTTTGCTGTCCATCTCCAGGATGTATCTGGTCTCAAGTGCCCTTAAGATACCATCCCGGTTACCACCTCTCCTCAAAGGGCCCACTGAGTCAATAGCATAATATTTAAGGAGACTGCTGTTGTTGTCATGGAACTCCTTAAAGTGTCGTGCGACAGGGTATGTGGCGTCATTAGTGTTGATTGCCCTAATATGCTGGAGTATCCTTTTGTGGACCTGCAATTTGGTACTACCAATATATTGCAGGCCACAGGGGCACTCCAGCACATACACCACATACTCCGACTTGCACGTGAGTTGCTTATTGATCTTACGAGGCATTACAGAGAATGCTGTAAGGAACTCGGTCTTATTGAGCCCCTGAGAGCAAGCTTTGCAGCTGGAACACTTCCTAAACCCCCGACTAGCAGCTAGCCAGTTTTTAGGGGGTATTACCTCAGGACTAGATTTAACTAGTGCGTCCTGTAAAGAGAACGCCTTCCTGTAAGTAATAGCTGGTCTATTAGGCATGTGTTCACCAATAACTGGATCCAATTTAACCAGGTTCCAGTATTGGTTAACGATCTTCCTGAGTGCCCCGTGCTGGCTACTGTAGGTCCAAATGAGCCTGATGGGTTGCTCAGTGCTAGCATTGATGTTTTTCTGCGCTTTTTTGTGGGTCAGTGCTTCAGTACGTGACAGGGCATTGGCTTTTCTAATAGCTGTATCAATTAGCTGCTCACTATACCCCCGGGCAAGGAACCTTTGTTTACTGGCTGCCTGCGCATCTTTGCAGTGGGAGTCCGTACTACACGCCCTACGGATTCTAAGCATCTCCCCATAGGGGATGCTTCTAATCAAATGTGGGGGGTGATGACTTCCCGCATGCAAAATGGTATTGCCCGCTGTAGGCTTCCTATAAAGCTTGGTTTCAAGCCTACCTTGACTGACCTCCAATGTGACATCTAGAAAGTGTGCTACCTGCTGGCTGATGTGAGACGTGAAAGACAGGTTGAATGAGTTGGAATTCAAAACCTCAATGAAATTGACCGCTTCTTCATATGTTCCATGCCAAACCATCAGAATATCATCGATATATCTGTACCATCTGATGATATGACGGGTACAGATATCATGGTGAGTGCCCTTGAGGACCTGTCTCTCCCAGTACCCCATGTGGAGACAGGCGTAACTGGGAGAGAAACAGGCCCCCATAGCAACACCCCTGACTTGTTGGTAGTATCGATTTAGGAACATGAAGTAATTATGGTGTAAACAGAAACTGATCATTGCCAGCAACATTTTATTATGCTCGACTAATTCTATGGGTCGCCTACCCAAAAAGAACTCAACAGCCCTTAACCCATCTGCATGCACTATACTTGTGTATAAAGATGACACATCTAAGGTAATCAACCAAAAATCCTCATTCCACTCAAACTCATCCAATTTCCTCATCAGGTCACTTGAATCTTGTATATATGAGTCAAGTGACAAAACATGCTCTTGGAGGAACAAATCAATGTACATGGTGGCTTTTTCCAACAACCCACCGCACGCCGATATGATGGGTCTACCTGGCGGCTTAGACGCGTCCTTATGCACCTTCGGGATCAGGTACAGAACGGGGGTTACAGGATGGTCATTCTTTAGACACTTTAACTCATCCATGCTGATAAGTCCGCTGGATCGCCATCCCATAAGGAGAGAGTGGAAGTCCGATTGTGCCTTCCTGAGTGCATTAAGATCACAATGTCTATAGCAGTTTGGGTCATTGAGCTGAAGGTAGGCTTCCTCAAGATATAATGATCTGGGCCAGAGCACAATGTTGCCCCCCTTGTCTGATTGTCTGACAATTATATTTCCATCTGACTTCATTTTACTGATCAATTTCTGGTACTCGCTGTTACCATAATGTTTGCCATGATTTGATTTCAATGTTTTCACATGTAGGGCCTTCATTTGTTTAACTACAGCATCCTGAAAAATGTCAATGTTGTCGTATGGAGTTACAGGGGTGAAGGTAGAACGTGGCTTTAGATTGCTTAGGCCACCAGTTTGAATATTCACATCCCCCTGAGCATTCTGTGTGTTCGGAGCTTCAGCTCGCAAGCCAGCCAGGTCCTGCATCAGAGGGATATCATGCACTGCCAGACCTTGAGCAGTGGACTCCGTACCAGGCCTTTTAACAGTCCCACGTGATTTGCTGTTGGCAAAATGTTTTTTAAGTTTCAATTTGCGTGTGAATTTGAAGAGGTCTATTCTTGTGTCTACATAATTGAAATTGCTGGGTGGGCAATACGACAAACCTTTGGACAAGATGCTGATTTCTGAGTCAGAAAAGGTGGTGTTGGTCAGGTTGATGATAGATAGACCATTGTCCAGTATTTTCAAATGGCTGCTCGTTTGTTCCGTGTTGGCTACTTCTTCTTGGTGGCGTTCCAACGCTTGTAGTTCCGCTTCTTGGGCTTTTCGCTTGGCGCGGCTTTTTCTCCGCTCTCGTCGTTTTTCATTGGGGGTTTTTCTGTAGCTGGAATGCGTGGGCGCAAAGTCTCGCGCCTGTCTTGCCTGACACATTCCAGTTCTTGCTCCACAGTCAATCGTGTAAACCCCAAACGGTCCGAAACTCTACCGGCTTCCGCTTCAGACCCACTATCAATATTTGAGCTTAGGTCCGTGAGACTTGAGCCCCCAGGAGAGTTAGATCGCATATATATATATATATATATATATATATATATATATATATATATATATATATATATATATATATATATATATATATATATTACCTACTGGCTACCGCCAGTAGGTATATATAGTTAGGATTTTTTTTAATAGGGATTTCTGAAAATTCTATGTTGAATAACTTTGGCGCTGATAGACGGAATTGGCTGAAATTTTCAGGAAAATGGCACATTTTGTTTCTGAGCGTCTCCTGAAAGTTTGGGGGGGGTTTCGTCAAGCGGGGGCGAGATAAAAGGGGGGCCCCAAAACGTGTTTTTAACATTGAGTTTTCCATAGGGCGGTTGGACTCACTTTTAGCTCGAACGGCTGAATGGATTTCTATGAAACTTGGCAAAATTGTAGAGACTGTTTGCCCGATGTGCCTTTGCTAGGTCTCAAGATATGTGCTCCAGTGGATTTTGAGAAATTAACGTTAAAAAAAATATATATATCTGTGACAGCGTCCCGGTTGGCGCCCCGGTTCGCGTACCAGACGCGTAATGGAACTTCGCGAGGAGAAGCGGATTGGCTCTCCGGTGACTGTCAACATTCTAAACAGTCTGGAGCGGCCGCCATCTTGTCTCTCAGTAGGTTCGAGAGACAAGAGGTGGAAATAAACGAAGGGGGAAATGAATGAAAAGGGGCAAGGTAGACCCCTCCTGACCCCCTAGGATTGATGTGGGGGCTATTAAAGGGCCCTGCGGGGCCAAAAAAATAAAAAATAAAAAAAATCAATTTTTCGCGGTGGAAGCGCTACCCGGTACGCGAACCGGGTAGCTCACCGGTAGCGTAACGGGAGTCCGCCATCTTGTGTTTCGGTCGAATTTAGTCACAAGACGGAGGATAAACAATGTTGGGAATGGGTATTAGGGGGCACGGGAGACATATCCTTACCCCCAAGGTTTTCTGAGGATGGCTGAGGAGGCCCATATATGAAAAAAAACTGCCTTTTTTTTCAAATTTTTGCACGGTTAGCGCCCGGTTCGTGCACCGGGTAGCGTTCCGGAAAGCGTAACAAGGGGAAAACCAAGGGAAACAGTAAAATAATATTGGTGGGTTATCCTGGAGGTGACGCACCTCAGCAACGCTATAATTGATTGGATGCCACCTCTGCATGTGGCGGTGCATAGTATAGTTTCCAAAACTATACTTTTTGTCTGTGCCTCGGGACAGAACTGCATCGCAAAGAGGCATGTCACCAGCCGGGCATTGACCTTTTTTTGCCCTCGAGGGTAAGAAAAAAATTGCCATATAAAATGGTCTAAGCGGTGGGATTGCCGGGGCTCTTCATGCAAGAACTGCCTCGGCTCTACCTCCTCTTCCTCTTCTTCTTCCTCTTCCTCTGGGTTTGGAAGGAACTTTGCAGGTGGTCCTTCCTTCCTAGGTGGTTATGGTGGTGGCGGGGGTCCACTAGCTGCAGCTACTACATATGCCATGACTGAACAAGCAGAAACAGGTCTTCCTCTCACAAAGATGAAAGTCAGAGTGAGGAAAAAAGATGGGGGCTTTCATCATTTGGGAAAAAAAAATTCTAAACCAATGAAAAGTGTTATTTTCAGGTCACATGACCTGTTACGCTTACGTTACGCGTCCCACTCCACGCCCGGAGCGCTTCCGGGGTGCTGCGCTTCGCACCTCGGGTCGCGCTCCGGAGCACTTCCGAGTGCGCTAACGCGGCGCGTCATAAGACGCATTACGCGGCAACGCGATACGTCGCGCTTATGTGGCGCGTCACGATGTTGTTTTCGAATGCGGCAGTTGCGCTAACGGAAGGTTTCCCGGTGCGCGGATCGGGTCGCGGCACCAAATTGAGCTAACGGGAAGCAGACCGTAAATAAAAATTTATATACATAAAAAAATTATATTAAATACATAAAAAATATATTTTTCCTTTAAAGGAAGAATACATTTTACAGCTTTTGATATTTGCAATTAAAAAAACATAGAAATTAACTGAGAAAACCATAGGTTATAGACCATATATAGTTAGGAATTAGCATTTACAAAACCTTGAAAATTCACTGAAAAAACCATAGGTTATAGACCATATATAGTTAGGAATTAGCATTTACAAAACCTTATTTTACTCACACAAAACCATTGAAATTCGCATATATAGTTAGTTGCACTAACTATATATTGCGCACCCGCAATCCACTGCTGATGATGTCACATATTACATCATTCATGACATGGTCAGTGACATCACTGATGACATCACTGATGACATCACTGATGACATCTCAAATGACATCACTCATGACATCACTGATGACATCTCAAATGACATCACTGATGACATCACTGATGACATCTCATTTGACATTACAGATCACATCACTGATGATATCATTCATGTGATAGTACGATGAACCTCTTCAGACTCTAATATAACCTTAGATACAATCAGTGTAAACAGACACTCACAGACTGTCACTCATCCATGGAGTTACTCACACACCTAGTCAGTCATGCAAAGAATCAATCACACCTCCATTTCCTCAACTATACAGTTATACACACCTTACTTATTCAAACATATACTAACACATATTTACTCTCTTATACAATCCCTGATACAAGTTCACAATGATCCATACAGCCACTCACACATTCACTGGCTCTTATGCACAGTTATTTATATATATCAACTCTCACATGTACTGTGTTTTACATATGTACTTACTTTGACATGTAGCACTGAGATATCCATTCACTCACCAATACACTCATGCACACAGTCAACCGCCCATACAGCTGTTTCCACATGCACTTTTGAACCCATACTTCTAGTGAATCAACTGCTCACACATCTATGCACAGTCATACACCTCCCAGCCACCCACACACACACTCAGTCTCCCATACAAATACTTGGGCAACCAATCAATAACCCATATAGTTACTCATATAGCTACTGATCAACACATGCAGCAGTTTACAGAACAACAGACATAATGATGCATAAATTAAGACAGTTTAGTCACTAACCCATGCACTCAGTGAGACACATTTAATCACTCACTCATACAGTCAGTCATGCACCTACTAAATCCTTCATCAAGACACTTATACATCCACTCATTCTTCAATATGTAAGACATATTTTAACTTTACGGAAACATACAGTCACTGGATGTTGTCATCAGTGATGTCATCAGTGATGTCATTTGAGATGTCAGCAGTGATGTCATCAGTGATGTCATTTGAGATGTCATCAGTGATGTCATCAGTGATGTCACTGACCATGTCATGAATGATGTAATATGTGACATCATCAGCAGTGGATTGCGTGTGCGCGATATATAGTTAGTGCAACTACATATATATGGAATTGGAAACGGTTGGTGCTCTACCGCAGTAAGCCACGCCCCCGCTGAGTAGCGCCGGATACGGGAAACATGAGCCAACGTGAGCCAACTCGCTGAAATATATATATATATATATTCACTGAAAAAACCGTAGGTTTCAGGTCATATATAGCTATGAATTAGCATTTTAAAAACCATTGAAATTGCTCTTATATAATTAGTTGTAGTAACTATAACTAGATGTCATCAGTGATGTCATCAGTGATGTCGCTGACCATGTCATGAATGATGTAATATGTGACATCATCAGCAGTGGATTGCGGGTGCGTGAAATATAGTTTGTACAACTAACTATATAGGAGCAATTTCAATGGTTTTTTAAATACTAATACCTAACTATATATGACCTGAAGCCTATGGTTTTTTCAGTGAATTTGCAAGGTTTTTTAAACGCTAATTCCTAACTATATTTGACCTGAAACCTATGGTTTTTTAAGTGAATTTGCAAGGTTTTTAAATGCTAATACCTAACTATATGTGACCTGAAACCTATGGTTTTTTCAGTGAATTTGTAAGGTTTTTTAAATGCTAATACCTAACTATGTAAGGCTTGAAACCTATGTTTTTTTCAGTGAATATATATATTTAATATAATATATATATAATCTTTATTTTCAAGTTTTTTTTATATGATCCGCGCACCGTGAGCGCTCCGTAAGCACAGCGTAACCGCTCTGAGCTCTTACCCCGACAAATTTTTTAAATTTCTAAAACATAATATCTACGTTTTTAACGTAGATTTTAAAGGTAGACAATATCTGCTTTAATGTAGAAAATGTTTTTTTTAAACTTTTAACAGCAGTATATTACTATTTTAAGTAGTAACAAATCTCGCGAGTGTACGTCGCACGTGCACGCAACGTAAGAGCTCCGTCTGAGTACCGTAAAAGCTTCGAGCTCTTACCCCCGAAAGTTTTATAAATTTTAAATCGTTATATATACGTATTCATTGCACAATGTAAAGGTACACATTATCTGGGATAATAAAGAACATGTTAATATAAACTTTTAAAGACCATATATAACTTTATTGAAGCAATTATAAATCTCGCGAGGGTGCGCACTACGTAAACGCATCGTAAGATGACGTAAGCGCTCCGTAAATAATACTTAAACACACTGTAAGCTTACGTAGGCCCTCCGTAAACGCTCTGTAAGCTTACGTCCAACCATGTGACCTCATAACAAAAGATTTTATTGGTTTATAATACTTCCTACTCCAATTCTTGAAAGACTCCTCCCATCTTCATCATTCTTCTTTGGCTTTCGAGGAAGAAACACCTTTTTTCATCAGCACTTTGCTCCTGAAAAATCTATTAAAATGTCTGAACAGCAGGAACCAGAGCATTCAGAACATGAGGAACCTGAGCATTCTGAACATGAGGTACCTCAGCATTCTGAACACCAGGAACTTGAGGATTCTTGTAGTTCATCTTCAGAAGAGTTTGTTCCTGAAACCCCTAGATCTCCGAAAGAGTCCATAGTTTGGAAATTTTTTACATTCCCAGAAGGACAGAAAAAGGTAAATGCGCCTTTTGTCACATGCAAAATCTGTGACTCTATACTTTCCAGAGGGGATCCACTGAAGAAGTACAGCTTTGGAACTTTTAGCATGGAACGCCATGTACAAAATATACACCCAAACAATTGGAGTAAAGCTGTAATGAAAAGATCATCAGAGGAGCAGGGCTCTGCTCCCCGCACTTCTTCTCAACTAACAGCACCACCAATGCAATCATCAATGGTTGCAAATATCCAACCAGAACTTAAGAATTTGATGATGCAATGCATTTGTTGCCAGAAACTAATAGCCTTTGGACAAGAGTCCATTCAAATTATCCTGCAAAAAAACAGGAAGCACAGGTGTACCCCATAATTTTTTTCTTTATTTTTCATAGTTTGTTCCGGTTGAACAATTATCTGCCTTAAAAAGTTTATTTATTTACATCGTTTTTCAAGCAAAACAAAACCCCCAAAAAATCCAGTTCTTTTTAGAACTACCTCTACTGGTTAAAGAAAGAACTACATTTCTATGTTTGTATGTAAAAGTTTGTCATAGTGAATGTCAAAGTGCAAAACTATAAGGATGTGGTACAGCATAAAGCTATAATGTGTTTACCTATAGTATACTGTACTACTTCCAAAGCACTGAAATGTAACATATGTATATAAATATGTTACAACTCAATGGGCCAGATGTACGTAATCTCGATTTACCTACTCATAAATACTGAGGGCCCGATGTAGGTAATCCCAGATTACCACTTCTTAAATACCGAATCATGCCGGTATTTAAGAACTGGCAATGGGGATGTAGGTATTTTTACCGAATTAACTACCGATTCAGTAAAATTAGGTAATTACCGATTCGATAAATACCGAATCTGTATATGCCATTGATTCCTATGGGCCTTGAATACCAGATTACCACTACCTAAATACCGAATCATACCAATTTGGTATTTAAGAATTGGCAATGGGGATGTAGGTATTTTTACCAAATTAATTACCAATTTGGTAAAATTCTGTGATTACCGATTCGATAATTACCGAATCTGTATTTGCCATTGATTCCTATGGGCCTTGAAGCCCATAGGAATCAATGGCAAATACCGATTCAGTAATTACCGAATCGGTAAATACCGAATTCTGCCAGGGGGAACAGGGTGTCACTTTGACACCCTGTAGCACCCCTGTTTTTGGCTTGTGTGCAATGTGACACACATACATGCCCTTTGGGCATGTATGTGTGCCACATGGCACAGGTGTACATGCACAGATGTGCATGTACACAGGAATTCCTTATTTACCACCCAATTGTATTGGGTGGTAAATATCGAATTCTTAGACGCCTCTAGCATTGTCAACAGTGTTACCTACATTAGAATTTACAGATTTGGTATTTTTACCGAGTCTGTATTTACAGATTCAGTAATTTTACCGATTCAGTAAATACAGAATCTGTAAAAATACCAAATCTGTAAATAAATGCCTCCTACATAGGAAAAGGCATTTACCGGTCGGTAACGGCCGAATTCGGCCATTACTGACCGGTAAATGCCTACCTACATCGGGCCCCAAATCATACCACTTCAATATTTAAGAGTAGGTAAATGGGATGTAGGTAATTTCTCTTTTGAAATTACTGAATCTGTATAATTCAGTCATTTTACCGAATCGGTATTTACTGATTCGGTAATTGCCATTGATTCCCATGGGCCTTGAGGCCAATAGGAATCAATGGCAATTACCGAATCAGTAAATACCGATTCGGTAAAATTACCGAATTGTCAAGGGGGACAGGTTGTCACTATGACAGCCTGTTGCACCCCTGATTCTGACTTGTGTGCCATGTCACACACATACATGGTCTTACGACATGTATGTGTGCCTCATGGCACAAATGTACATGCACAGATGTGCATGTCAGGAATTCATTATTTACCCCCGAAAGTTTTATCGTTATATCTACATATTCATTGTACAATATAAAAGTACACATTATCTGGGATAATAAAGAACATGTTTATTTCAAACTTTTAGACAACATATATAACTTTATTTAAGCAACTTTTAAATAACATATATAACTTTATTTAAGCAACTTTTAAATAACATATATAACTTTATTTAAGCAATTACAAATCTCGCAAGGGTGCGTACCAAACAGTTCTTTTTACAACTACCTCTACTGGTTAAAAAAAGAACTACATTTCTATGTTTGTATGTAAAAGTTTGTCATACTGAATGTCAAAGTGCAAAACTATAAGGATGTGGTACAGCATAAACCTATAAGGTGTTTACCTATAGTATACTGTACTACTTCTAAAGCACTGAAATGTAACATATGTATATAAATATGTTACAACTCAATAGGCCAGATGCACGTAATCTCGATTTACCTACTCGTAAATACCAAATCATACCACTTCATTATTTAAGAGTAGGTAATTCAGATGTAGGTAATTTCTCTTTTGAAATGACCGAATCTGTATAATTCAGTCATTTTACCGAATCAGTATTTACCGATTTGGTAATTTCCATTGAGTCCTATAAGTTTTGAGGAAAATAGGAATCAATGGCAATTACCGAATCAGTAAATACCGAATCGGTAAAATTACCGAATTGTCAAGGGAGACAGGTTGTCACTTTAACACTCTGTTGCACCCTTGATTCTGATTTGTGTGCCATGTCACACACATACATGGTTTTAGGGCATGTATGTGTGCCACATATCACAAATGTACATGCACAGATATGCATGTACACAGGAATTCATTATTTACCTCCGAAAGTTTTATAAACTTTAAATCGGTATATCTGCGTATTCATTGTACAATATAAAGGAACACATTACCTGGGATAATAAAGAACATGTTTATTTTAAACTTTTAAACAACATATATAACTTTATTTAAACAATTATAAATCTCACGAGGGTGCTAAATCATTATATCTACATATTCATTGTACAATATAAAGGAACATATTAACTGGGATAATAAAGAACATGTTTATTTTAAACTTTTAAACAACATATATAACTTTATTTAAACAATTATAAATCTCATGAGGGTGCGTACCACATAAGCACATCATAAGAAGACGTAAGCGCTCCGTAAATAAAACGTAAGCGCAACGTAAGCTTACGTGAGCAATCTGTAAACGCTCCGCAAACACTCCGTAAGCTTATGTCCAACCATGTGACCTTATAACAAAACATTTTATTGGTTTATAATACTTCCTACTCTAATTCTTGAAAGACCCCTCCCATCTTCATCATTCTTCTTTGGCTTTCGAGGAAGCAACACCTTTTTTCATCAGCACTTTGCTCCTGAAAAATCTACTGAAATGGCTGAACAGCAGGAACCTGAGAAACCCCTAGAACACAGAGAGAGTCCATAGTACGGAAATTTAAAAAAAAAACAGAAAGAGAGAAAAAGATAAATGCGCCTTTTGTAACATGTAAAATCTGTCACACAGTACTTTCAAGAGGGAATCCACAGAAACAGTACAGCTTTGGAACTTATAGCATGGAATGCCATGTCCGGAATATACACCCAAACAATTGTAGAAAAGCTGTAATAAAAAGATCATCAGAGGAGCAGGGCTCTGCTCCCAGCACTTCTTCTGAAGCAACAGCACCACCAATGCAACCATCAATGGTTGCAAATATCCAACCTGAACTTAAGAATTTGATGATGCAATGCATTTGTTGCCAGAAACCAATAGCCTTTGGACAAGAGCATTCTGAACACCAGGAACTTGAGGATTCTTTTACTTCATATTCAGAAGAGTTTGTTCCTGAAACCCCTGGAACACAGAGATATTCCATAGTACGGAAATTTATAAAATACCCAAAAAGAGAGAAAAAGGTAAATGTGCCTTTTGTCACATGTAAAATCTGTGACACAGTACTTTTATAAGGGTATCCACAGAAGAAATACGGCTTTGGCACTTATAGCATGGAACGCCATGTCCGGAATATACACCCAAACAAATGGAGATAAGCTCTAATAAAAAGATCATCAGAGGAACAGGGCTCTGCTCCCAGCACTTCTTCTGAAGCAACAGCACCACCAATGCAAGCATCAATGGTTGCAAATATCCAACCTGAACTTAAGAATTTGATGATGCAATGCATTCGTTGCCAGAAACTAATAACCCGTGCACAAGAGTCCATTCAAGTTATCCTGCAAAACAACAGGATGCACCGGTGCATTAGCAGGAGCATTTTTTTTTCTCTGAAGATTGTCTTCTGGAAGAATCTTCTAATTGAGTCCTCTTGATTGATAAAGCTTGCTTATAAAGTCTTTGTTTGCGGTTCCTGGTAGGCATAATCTATTATGACTCTGTAGATATTTACAATCTGTTGAAAAGAAAAATATGACATATTATAGACCACTACTAACATAGCACATAGCAATTACATTACCTAAACAATATAAACACTAGTTCACAACTCTCTTTGTGTGTCTCATATCACTCTCTGCCTGCACCATCTCCCTCTTTGCATGCCTCATCTCACTCTCACTCTCTCCTTCCACCATCTCTCTGTTTGTATGTGTATGCCATCTCAATCTCTGCCTACACCATCTGTCTGTTTGTGTGTGTGTCTCATCTCACTCTCTGTGTCTAAAACGATTTACCATACTAAATGTTTTTTTGTTGAAATCCCTGGCTTTAACTTTTTTGACTGAGTGTGTATGTGAATTAAGGAATTATATTTTCATCTTTTTCCATAATGTTAGCTTTGTGTGCTCACAGTTTGTATCTTTTAGCTTACAGGGTAGACTTCTTTTTAAAGTGTTTCTCATGCTTGAATTCAATGCTGATACAGAGATAGTGCTAATAATTTAATTTGGCTTGTAAATATGCACCTTTTTACAAGCGCCTTGCGCAACCTTTAACATGGGTGCAAGCAGTGAATATATGGAGAGCGATAGGAATAGCAGATAGAAAACAATATGAAATGGTGTGGGAGATGCATAAAGGATTTCACTAATGGCATCAATTGAGATGGAAGATAAGATAAAGGGGGGCATATTTACAAGCCCCTTGCACAATGTTTAACATGGGTACAAGCAGTAAATGCATGCAGAGTGATAAAATTGGCACACAGACAAGAATATGAAATGCCTTGAGAGATGCGTAAAGGATTTAACTAATGGCATAAATTGAGATAGAATATACAAAAAAGAGAGGCATATTTACAAGCCCCTTGTGCAATGTTTGACATGGGTGCAAGCAGAAAATGCATGCAGAGTAATAAAATTGGCACACAGACAAGAATATGAAATGCTGTAACAGATGCGTAAAGGATTTTGCTAATGACATAAATTGAGAAACCTGACTCATTTTCAGAATACAACAGTTATGAAGCCCAATATTCTTGTTATGCTTCCCAATACTGCAAGCAGCACTCTCTCTATATTAAATGAACCATTACTCACCTTTAAAATCATTTTTGAAAATGTAGAACAGTGTGAAACACACACCAGATGTTCTTAAGCAGAATCCCTGAACTGCTGCTCAGACACTGGAAACAGAAATGGCACAGTTTCCCACTCATTCTTCTCACTTATATCTGCTCATAACCAATGAAATGTCTTCCCACACTATTTAAAAACTAAACTAACATTTCAATTGGTTCTACATTTCCACACTTTCAAACTCACATAATATTCACCCATCCCCCAACTGCTCATTCAACCTGTTACCATGGTAACTCCCACCTAAGGAAGAACAGAGTTTAAAAGTTCATCATACTATGTTGCAAATGAATCCAGCAAGGTTGTTAGAGATTTCAATATAACAGCTAATCATGTGCAATGTTCCTTTCAATGACCTTTTTCTGAACCATTAGAATTGCTTCTTTTAAAATACAAAACTATGCACCCTAAGATGCTCTTTTGAATTTTCAGAAAGCACCAATCATTTCTTAAGCTTCAAGTGCAGTGAATATCCTCCTCTTTTTTTTCTAAACTGCAAGCTTTCCAACTGCCATTTCATTTACAGCCCTCATCTGAGTACAACCAGATCTGCCTTAAACATGCTTTCAGTATGGTTTGTAGGACATAGCTTTGTATTCTGGTCTAAAAGGTACGCAACAAACAGAGGAATTTTAAACCTTGATTTACCAAATGTGGATATTTTATGGATTGGCCAGAGAGGATTGAGATGTCACCAATTGATACCATTGGTGAAATCCTTCATGCATCTCCCACACCCTGACCTCAGAATTGTGCACTGCGGTGAAAATGACTTATGCACTTTGACTGGGGTTGGTCTGGAAATGCAATTGAAGGACATCTTTGGACAATTGATGTTACTTCTTCCTCAAACTGCCTTTGCCTATTCCAATATATGCCAAAGGCAAAAATGGAATTGGTCCAATCAATTGTGTCCGCAGATTGAGAAAGCAAGGAAACATGTGAATAAATCTGTTTCTGCATACATGAGAGACTATGGAATGGGTTGTATATACCACAACAACTTGCGTTACATCATGCAAGGCATCTATAGGACAGATGGTGTACATTTCACTGATGAAGGGAACAGAGTCTTTCTCTGTAACATCAGACTCTGCATTTTTTACTTACTTGTAGGTACCAAAAAAAAACACAATGAACACAATGGCTCTTTTTAGAGCCAACTAACATGTAAACACTCAAATATGATTTTAAACTTTATTTTTTTTATTAATTTTTACTGAGGTCCGCGCACCAAGCACTCACCGAGCACTCCCCGTGCAAGGACCTATCGTGTTTTCTGTTTTCGTCAAAATTTGCGATTCCTTAAGTGCAATCGCAAAATAAGGAATAGCAATTTTTGCGATTCCTTATTTTGATGCAAAAATGTTTCATACATACCATTTAGGTATTTAGCATTCGCAAAGCCCGAAATTCGCAGAATTTCGGCCTTTGCGAATGCTAAATAGCTTTATACATATGGCCCTAAGTGATTTGACCAGAAACACAGAATGTTGAGCTGAAGCAGAAACTCCAACCTGGTTCCCCAGTTGCAAAGCATGCAGCTCTGGAAGTAACATCACATCCTCTCCCCTAAGTGCAACATTTAATCAAGTGGTCAACTGGATAAAAAAAACATAAAGACAAATAACTTAAAAGTGCTTTGTCGCTATTTGAAAACTCAGAAAACATGTCCTCATTTTAGTTTTTTAGAGCACTAACCATAATTTTGATGCAATTAAGACAATCTCATATATGTAATTTCTAAAGGAAATGCACTAGGTATTACAGTTTTGATTACATCCAGATGACGTCAGGCGTTCCACACTTTTGTAATAAATATAGAATGTTAGCAATCTAGTTTTTCGTTAGGATACTGTTGAGAGGCAGAGGCCAGGGGCACGGACTCTGAAAATTGAAGGTAGGTAGGAGGGTGCAGAGGCAGCCATTTGACCATACTGGGCAGGCAGGAAGGGCAGTGGCAGCACAGCAGACTATGGATGGCAGTGGAAAGAGGGACAGGGGCAACAAACTAACAATACAGGACTGGCAAAAGAGGCTGTGGCAATATAATAGACCATTGTGGGCAGAAGGAAGAGGCAGTGGTATTACAACCATACATGCCAACAGACCTGATTCAGCCAGAAAACGTCCAATGTTTTTAAGCCCAAATGGGCTTTATTTGATCTGTCTCCTGTCTACAATCTACTCTTTTTCAATGTAAGTCAAAGGGGAAAATCATCACCCCATTTTTTTTCAAAATCTCCCTCTTACAAAACTTCAAAATGTTAGCAAGTATGGTACATTGGACCATTGAAGGCAGGAGGAATTGGGGTAGGGAAGTGGACTCAGATAACAGAGGACAGGAGGGACATGGAGAGGTGCACAAAACTGACCCTACAGGGCAGGCAACAGGGTTTGCTGCAGCACAATACACCACACAGGGCATGCAGGACGGGAGTGCAGCACAACAATCCATGAAAAGCAATAGGAAGGGGACAGAACCATGCACATGGACAACAGAGAACAGAGGGGAAAGAGGCAATGGTAGCTAGCTGACCATAATGGACAAACAGGAGTGAAAGCTGCAGCATAACAGACCATAAAGGGCAGAGGGACGGATGAGGGGTATTACAAAGGAACAGACAAGCCAGGAGGGAGGGAATAGGGTTCTACACATGGAAAGAAAGGGCTGGGGGCAAGGGGGCAGGGCAGAAGCAGCAAGATGACCATGGAGGTCAGGCAGGATGGGCACTAGAAGCAAGACACACCATGGAGAGCAGCAGTGAGACTATAATGGCATACACACAGACCATGGAGGGAAGGTAGGAGGGGGTCTGGGGCAGCTAGCTGACCACACAGGGAAGGTGGGACGGCCATGGCAGCACAGAAGACCATGCATGGCAAGCGGGAGGGTTAGTGGCAGCATAATGGCTATAATGGGGAAGAAGGAGAGTGCAGGGGCGTGCACAAAGGACCATGGAGGATAGAAGGGAGGGTCAGGACCTGGGCACAGACAAGAGAGTTCAGAGGAAGGGGACTCACAACAGACCACGTGGGGCAGGCAGGAAGAGCAGGTGCAGCAAAACAGACCATGGAGGGCCAAAGGGTGTGGCAGTAAAATGGACCATGGAGGACATGAGGAAGGGGATAGGGGCATGGAATATGGATAGGCAGGGTGGAGGTGGCAGGGACAGGTTACAGTCATCTGACAATCCTAGGCAGGTGGGAGGGGAGTGGCAGCTCAACAGAACACTCAGAGCAGATAGGAGTGGCAGGTCCATGGAACATGGTCGGGAAAATGGATGGAGCAGGGGCATGCACACAGACATTGGAGGGAAGGGGGAAGGAGAATAGGGACAGCAAGCTAATCACAGAGGCTAAGCAGAAGGTCAATGATGGGGCATAGAATTGGGCAATAGAGGGCAGGAGGAGAGGACTGGTACATCATGCTAAATGGAGGGCAGTGGCAGCACATCAGACCATGCATGGCAGGGGGGAGGAGGCTAGTCCATGTATTCAGACAACAGAGGATAGAGAGGAGGTGAATGGGGCAGCAAGCTAACTGTTCAGAGAAGGCGGGAAGGCCAGTGGCAGAACAAAAGCCACACAGGGCTGTAATAAAGGTGCAGAGACATGGACTCTGACAGTGGTTGGCTAGGAGGAGGGACGGCAGGAGATGCAAACTTGGGTGGGGGCAGCACAATGCCAAGCCCTGCTTCAAACCCCCCACCATCCATTGTGATATGCATCTTACTTAACGTTAAAAAAAACCTAGAAATTTGCTGAAAAAAACATTGGGCCCGATTCACAGAACTAACTTAAGACAAAATCCTAAACTTACTACCATTTTGGTATTCACAGAAGGCACTTATTCATTTTGGTATTCACAGAAGGCACTTACTCATTTCGGTAATCACAGAAGTTAGGAGTCCTAACTTTAGGACTCCTAAATGCCTTTTGTGAATACCGAAAGTCTTAAAGTTAGGATTTTTCTCAGTTTAGGAGTAGTAACGTTCGGACTCCTAACTTTAGGACTCCTAAACTGAGAAAAATCCTAACTTTAAGACTTTCGGTATTCACAGAAGGCATATAAATTCACTATACACTCTGTTTGCAATACTGTAATTATTCTAGTTACTAGTCATGAACTTATGGAAGGGCCTAGCTACTAACACAAGTACAGCTATAATATTTTGTGCACTATCCAAGCAGACCTCTAACTAGCTACATACTATTGATACACTCTTCTAAATACCCAGTTAGTACTCATGCAGTGTAGGAATCGTCCAGTCTGTTCCATGTACTTCTTTAATCACTTATCTACCACTATCTACTTATCCTATCACTCCACCAATACGTAAGCACTTATAAATTAAGTGTTCACTCTGTTTGCAGCAGTGTCATCATTCCAGTTACTAGTGATATTATTATATAATGACCTAGGCACCAACTAAAATATTCTGTGCATAATCCCTATAAATCACTAAGCAGATACATACTATTGGTCCACTCCATTAGATACTGAAGTAGTAGCCATGCAGCCTAGGATACCTCCTGTCAGTCTCATGCAATTCTTCAATCACCCATCCAGCACTATGTTCTTATTGTATCAGTCCGCCAATACCTAAGTACTTATGGGGCAGATTTACAAGCCACAAGTGCCACCAGTGCGTCACTTTTTGTAACACAGTGATGGCGCCAGGCACTCCTTCATATTTACAAGGAGAGGAAATACGACCCTCTGCTGTTTTTTTTGTCTCTAGTATAGCATAGACATGAAAAAAACACTCCTACACAACACATAGTGATACCTGTTTTGTACCTAATTTTTGCGGAAATTACGTGCATATATATATATATATATATATATATATGCCACCAATTCCACACATCTCGTCGAATACTTTTCAGGGCGGGTGCTCTTCTCGTGAGAGTGTCATCTCATACACAATATTCACCACCAAATATCCAACAAAGGATAGAACAACACCCCTTGGGTTTCAGATACCATTTATTGCATCCAACAGACGTGTTTCGGTGATTAGTGCCTTTCTCAAAGTTGAATGAATAAGGGAATAAGGGTTTAGTCAATTTTGCATCCGTTTCCTTTAAGCTCAGTGCTTTTCTCTTATTGGATGATTCATCTGAGACATTGACGAAGGACTGCAGTATTGCCATAAATCGGACGATTCTCACCGAAGCCATCTCAGTGTCTATAGCAATAACGCATGAACTCATGCACATTCATCATTAATTGTTATAGAACAGTATTTATCCCTCAGTGGGAGCGAATCACATGTTATTCTGGCTCTTTAGCTGCATTTTGCAGGTACCTCAGCAAATCTCAAACTACCTTTTGAAATTAGCCACAATAGAATACGTTTCTTAGACAGAGAAATATTTATACATAATAACACACTGCAAACTACCTTACACAGAAAAGAAAGAGCAAGACATGCCATTTTACATGCTGAAAGCTTTCATAAAAAAATCTAAAATGGAGTATCCCCTATGGAGAATTTTTAAGAGTTCGTAGAATTTGCTCATTGGATCAAGAATTCAAAAAACTTAGTCATGAGACACAAATAAGATTCAAAAACAGAAGATATCCCAAAAATATATATTCACTTCTTATTGTGGGGTGGTCTGGCAGCAAATGGAAGCTTGTTGGCCCTCCAAAAAAAGTTACAAAATAAAAATAAAAGGTATGTGAAGGATGCCAAGGAGTGAGATAGCAACAAAGGAGATGGTGGCGTGAAGCAAAGTGGAATGGGGGAGTGTTAACTGAAATTAAAAAAGAAAAGCTGGGATAGGGAAAAGGAGCAACACAGAGCCAATGGGATGGGGTCTGTTGGGGCAGGTAATGTACAAGAATGCAGCACACAAAAGAGAGAAAAAATGAAGGAAGGGTAGCAACAAGGACCGCAGAGCATGGCCTTTGTGGGAGAAGCAGCACAGGAGGGAGAGAACTAGAAAATATGGGACTAAAAGAAAAGCAGTTCCCTAAAGGTGAGCAGTGGAAGGATACAAGTTAGGTAAAGACAAGACGGACAAGGAAAGTCATTCAATAAAAAGCAGGCAAATAAGAGTGAAAAGAAAGGTAGACATTTGTAAGCAGTGGATTCAGCCAAAAGCCAATGTAATTTTTTGGGTTCAGTAGAAAACGCTTGTGCCTACCAGAGCTGCAATGAGCTGAAGGCTTCTTAACAGATCCAGAAAACAGACCCCGGCCTCACGCCATTTTTTTCCTGTCAGCTGGCAAATGTGACGTTCCGGAGTGACAATGTGTGTTTTTCCTCGAGTCAAGAAAAATGTTCAGATCGATTTACAGTTTAGGATAGACTTATTTTTTTGCTGTAAATTGTCGTCATTTACCACCAGGTGTCATGCGAGTACAGCTCCAGGAAACGAAAGACACATGCGATTTGTAATTCATATGATATCATTTATTCAGTCCACTCCCTGCTCCGATTTTCAATTCACGAATACGAAAACACCATGGGCTCTGTTGGGAGAGAAATAAGGGGTAGTCTCGAAAACTAAACACCAATCTGCGGTGAGTGACGGAAAGACACACATTTATTCGACATCTCCAGTCTGCCAGTCCAGAACCGCAAATCCCTGACCGGAGTGATGTCAAGATTGTTTACATTAGAGCTGCAGTCCGTTTTCACGGGTATTGTCCGGCAGCAAACGAGACGTTCTAATGGCACAGTATCCGCTCAGCTGATATTATTGAGAGCAGGCTGTACTCAGCTGTTTTCTGCTTTCCGTCGGATTTCTAGACCTGAGTCATATTCCTTCTTTCTGTCACGTGGCTGCTATTTGTTTAATTTATTTTTCGCGTCACTACTTGCTGCTAAAGCTGCATAAAAGGCTCCTGGGTCATTGGGTATGACAGTGCAGTACTAGCATCTCTGCTAACGTTTCATGCCCCTTCCTTTTCAGGCCTCTGATTCTCTTGCCAACGGTGCTAGTGCCAGAGGGCCTTATTTGCAGTTTGTTCTAATATATTTGACTGGTGTTCGCAAGTTCCGGTTTATAGGTTTTTGGAATTTGTTCAAACACCACCGGCATTTTGGATTAGAACAAGCAGCACATGAGGAGTGAACAGGGCAATAGTCTGAGCGAGAGACTGAGCTGCACTTGACAATGCTCCTGCAAAGAGATCTTTAAGATTGTTAAAGAATTCACCTCTCCCTCCTGCTGCACTTCTGCATCTGCTTTCTCGGAACCTTGGATCATGGAGCTTGCAGTATTTTTTACTAATAAAATACGTACTATCCAGTCAGCTTTGCAAGGAACCCAGATCATCTTGAGTACAGGTTCAGAGGTCGACGGCCTTTCCAACCCCTGGTTATGCCCACCAGCTATGCATATGGATTCTGTGGGCCCTACCCTGCACTGTTTTCCCTCTTTAGAGCCTCAGGCCTCGCTTGACCTTTTGTCTAGCCTGAAATCTGGCTCTCCTCTGGACCCTTGTCCCGCCAAGTGTCTTGCGACCCTGGCACCTGCCCTTAATCCGATCATCAACCCTCTCATTAATGCATCTTTGAAGTCGGGCAAAGTCCCCTCCTCCTGGAAGCAGGCCTTAGTTCTTCCCCTCATTAAAAAACCGAATGCAGATGCATTCTAATTATAGGCCAATCTCGCTGCTTCCTGCCCTGGCCAAGATCACTGAAAAGTGTGTTCATACCACCCTTACCAACTTTGTAGAGGGTAACTCCCTTTTACATCAGTCACAGTCTGGATTTAGATCTAACCTGAGCACCGAGACCGCTCTTCTTGAGGTTACTGAGATTGTGAAGGAGACCCTCGATAGGGGTGGAAAGGCCCTGCTTATCATGCTTGATTTGTCGGCGGCCTTCGACACCGTCCCCCACGACCTCCTCCTAATTAGACTCTGGGAGATTGGGCTGCGTGGTACGGTGTTCGCATGGTTTCAGTCTTTTTTGGCCGATCAGACACAAACGATCTGGGCTCCCCCTTTCTCCGCCCGGATGCCGCAGCTTGAGGTAGGGGTCCCGCAGGGCTCCATACTGAGTCCTTCCCTCTGTAATATCTTCCTTACACCTCTTGCGGCACGGGTGGAGGAGCTAGGGGCCCAGATCATATCCTATGCGGATGACACACAGCTCCTGTTCACTTGTGACAGGGGCTGTGACTTCGATGGAGCAGCCATTCGGAAGTGTTTGGAGTTTGTGTTTGACTGGTTTGGGAAAAATGGCCTCAAATGCAACTCCGACAAATCCGAGATATTGTTCTTTGGCTGTCCTGCAGACCCACGTTGGAAGCTATGGTGGCCTTCGGCCATGTCTCCCCCTGCCAGCGATTCGGTCACAGCTAAGAACCTGGGTATGATGGTCGATAACACTCTTTCCTTTAAAACCCAGGTTGCTGGCTTGACTGGGAAGCGCTTTGCCATCTTAAGGATGTTGCGCAAGTTTCTGCCCTATTTATCTTTGGATGAAAGGGTAGAGAGGCCTTCAAGGGAAATACTTCATAAGAAAGATCAGTTGTTCGATATGTTTGTGGGATAAAATTAAATACCCAATGTATCAATCATATGGTTCAATGTACACAATCAATTTAGGAAACACATAAAAACATGTAAACGTATAAACAACAAAACACAAAGGTGTATCAAAAGAAGAGTTTTATCAAAGATTTCATTAAGTCAGCAGTAAATCAAAAAAGCAGGTAAGGAGATGCTGATATGAAAAGCATAATGGCAGAAAATCAATAATACAGCAAAACCTAAAAAGGACATCTATCTCAAAACAAGAAGTGAATTAAACACTGTGGAGATAAGATGTGGGTCGACGTTTCGGTCTCTCTACAACAAAATTATCGAGACCATCTTCAGGACTGTTGTCATTAAAACACTGCTGTGAGCTGTGCTGTAATCTAGATTTGAATAAGATACCACAATGTTGGTCTAAAGATAAAATCAGGCGTGGGGCACCGAACGGGGACACAAGAAAAGTTGAGTGCAGTTCAGAAATGCTGGTAGTTCAATTCTGGACGGCAGATCGCCTAAAGAATCAGGTCTCTATAGTATAGAAGATACGGCTTTCCCCGTGTGCCCGGTTGAATTGATTCCGACTCGTCTCTCTCATCTTCAAGAGAAACGGAAAACGATACGTCCAATCGCCCAGTAATCACTTTTGGATAACTGCGCTTGCCCACAAGATTTTTAAATCGATGGACACAGATTTTATATACTAAAAAGGATCCTTGGTCCATATCTTCTATACTATAGAGACCTAATTCTTTAGGCGATCTGCCGTCCAGAATTGAACTACCAGCATTTCTGAACTGCACTCAACTTTTCTTGTGTCCCCGTTCGGTGCCCCACGCCTGATTTTATCTTTAGACCAACATTGTGGTATCTTATTCAAATCTAGATTACAGCACAGCTCACAGCAGTGTTTTAATGACAACAGTCCTGAAGATGGTCTCGATAATTTTGTTGTAGAGAGACCGAAACGTCGACCCACATCTTATCTCCACAGTGTTTAATTCACTTCTTGTTTTGAGATAGATGTCCTTTTTAGGTTTTGCTGTATTATTGATTTTCTGCCATTATGCTTTTCATATCAGCATCTCCTTACCTGCTTTTTTGATTTACTGCTGACTTAATGAAATCTTTGATAAAACTCTTCTTTTGATACACCTTTGTGTTTTGTTGTTTATACGTTTACATGTTTTTATGTGTTTCCTAAATTGATTGTGTACATTGAACCATATGATTGATACATTGGGTATTTAATTTTATCCCACAAACATATCGAACAACTGATCTTTCTTATGAAGTATTTCCCTTGAAGGCCTCTCTACCCTTTCATTTGAATTACCCAAGCCCTCAAGGGTATAACTGGGTTCCTCACTCTCTGTTAATCCCTATTTATCTTTGGAGCATAAGAAAATTACGGTGCAAGCATTAATTGGCTCGCGCCTAGACTACGCCAACATCCTTTACTTAGGTCTTCCTGAGTATCTGCTGACTCGTCTGCAGATAGTTCAAAATTCTGCAGCCAGGGCAATCTTCGGTCTAACTAGAAGATCTAGGGCCAGCAATCTCCTTGTCTCTCTGCATTGGTTGCCGATTCGTAAGCGTATCTTCTTCAAGACCCTAACTACAGCTTTTAGGGCGCTTCACAATTTCGGCGCTGAATATCTGCAGAGAAGGGTCAATTTCTATCTTCCATCTAGACCTCTGAGATCTGCTGCCCAGGCCAAGGCTATCGTTCCAACAGTGAAGCGTGCTCGCTGTGGAGGTCGCTCCTTTAGTTACCTTGCACCCCGCCTCTGGAACACACTGCCCTTGACGTTGCGGGCGTGCACCAATCTCTCGGTTTTTAGGAAAGGACTTAAAACCTATCTGTTTGCTTTGTAATGCTGTTATGGTTAATTCTGGTTATGTTTTCTGTTATGGCTGTTTGTTTGCTGCTGGTATTTGGTGTGATGATCTTTAGCGCCGGGACGCTCTTTGGAGCAGCTGAGCGCTCTACAAAACAAACAGTAACAGTAACAGTAACAGTAACAATGCTAAGAGCAAAGCACTCCCTGTCCTTGCGGGCCTGAACTTGGACCCAATAGCAGACCTGGAGAAAAAATGTCAAAGCAGTTGCGGCTCGCACAGGTATCGCTGTGGGGAGGTGAGGCGGGGCAGGGCTGGGTGGGGCAGTATTGGAGTGTGACATGACAGGAAAGTGGAGAGTAAAGAAATAAATAAACACAAGTACTTTGCGCTCGCAGCATCGCCAACTCTTGATAATGTTATGCGAAGCTAGCTGTGTAAGCAAAGTAGTTTCAGAGAAACTTATCCAACATTGTCGTACATGCACATATATGAAAAAAGCCACAGGAGAAATGTTTTTGTGCAAAATTAGGACAATGTAAGAAAAATGTGTAGTTCTGTTACTTGGGACTAACCCGGGCACATAATAGCTCTTCTTGTTCAATCTGCGCATTCCGTGCCTAAGTTGTTGTTAGTTCTCTGCTTGCAAATGACAGGGGAGCCCATACCTCTGGCTTCAATGTAGGACAACCCCTTAGACCCACTGGGTTCGCATCAACCATCAACTCTGTTGCCCTGTCTGGGTCAAAGAACACCATTGTGGTGACTGTCAGGAGAGCATCTTTTATTCTGTTGAGCACCTCTTGTTCCTGTGGGCCCCACAACCATCTTTTTCTTGCTTCAGCAAGTACTCGAGAAGCTCCGAGAGTGTGGCCAAATTGGGCAGCAACCAGCCACAGTATATCTCCATGCCCAGGAAGCAGCATACCTCTATGACATTTTTGAGCACTGGGGCTTCTTTGATCGCTGAAGATTTTCAGGCATCAACCTGCAGCCAGCCCCTCCCTTGAGAACACAAACCCAAAGAATTCAATTTTGGACTCGAAGAATGAGCATTTGTCATTATGCATGGTGAGTCTGCTGTTCCATAGCCTCTAAAAGATGGCTTTAATATGTCGATGATGATCTTCTAGTATGGTTGAATAAATGAGAACATCATCACTTATGCTGAGGACCCCTTCAATCCCCAAAGAGATCTTAAAAATGTGTCTCTTATATCTTCTGAGCTCAAGATGCGTAGAGAATGTTGTGATGTAACAACTGTCTGGACGTAGTACTAGTTGATCATATCCTGCATTAAAATCAAGCTTCGAAAACTATTTTACTCCATTTAGATCAGCGATGGTATCTATTGTTGGGGTGAAGTGATGTTCATGAAGTGATGTTCACTGCGGACAGCTCACTTGGGCAGCCTCGTGTCTATGCAGACACGTAATGTCTCCATTATTACCAGGGGTGATACCCTTGGTGGGGGCCATGGACCTTTTCATCCATTCCAGAGTGTCCAGCTCTGCTTTGACTTGAGCTCACAGAAAAAGTTACTCGTCGAAGTTAGAGTGCTGTCGCCTGGATTGTCTTGTCAATGTGTAGTTTGACTGGTGCCCCTTTTCTTCAAGTGATGGCTCGGACCAGCTTTGGGAATTGGTTGAAAAAGTGATTTACCTTTAGGTCATGAACTACCCTGGCATAGAAAACCAGGCCAAAGTCTACAGCCTCTAGTCCCCCAATCAAGATCCCTTCTCTGTCTAAGTGTTTAACTGTTGCATCCACTGTCCCAACCAATGTGAGTGGCTCCCTGCCTCCACACGCATATATTTTGATGTACGATGGTCTGGGGGGCGGTCGTGGGCACAGCAGCATATACTGCTGGTGAGTCACCACATTGACCGTGGCCCATGTGTTGATGAGGACTTGTATGGTGGTGCTTGTGATGGTTACCTTGAATACTGGTTGAGGGTGCCGCCTACAGAATCCTGGAGCTGTGTATGGCATGAGGAATGCCTCTTTCTCCTCAGAGTTCTCCTCGTCCGGTTCCCCTTCCCTCCGCCATTCTCCATCCTTGCCTGTTGGCTTGATGTGCTCACCTTTGGTCAGGTGGTGCAAAGCCCTCATCAGTGGCCTCCTTCCACAGGCTTGGCACCCCCGTTTGCTGCTACTAGTTGAGCATGTGTATCTGGTGGTTGGGCAGTTCCCCAAGGGGAGTGGTTCCATCTGAAAGTTCCTGCATGAGTTGTCCAAGTCAGGCGATAGCTTCCCCTTTTGGGGTGGGGGCCTATTGTGAATGGCATCAAATGTTTCAGACTTAATGGTTGGCAGTTTCATACTGGTGGTCGATCTGACCCCTCTGTTTAGCACTACTTCCATTTCATCCGACCTGGCACTGGATAAGTTATACGTGCGGATAATAATGAGCATATCCTCCCGTTTGATCCCGCGGTTGCCTGGGGATGAGCCTCCTCATGTTGACCTGTATCAAATAAAGTATAGGAGGCCCCCTAATGTACGGTCTGGGACCATGGTAATGAGATTTAAGAAAGTTAAAGTGTCCCTAAAGTCAAAGAGTCCCGTGAGAAATGATCAACCGGGATTTAGTACCCACTACACTTCATATTAATTACTAGGCACAGTCACCAAATGTGTATGAAATAGTCATATAAATCACAATAATTCAGTAATGTATAAGCCCTAGACTGGAACCCGGCATGCAGTATTAATAATCACTCAAGGACATTTGTGTGTGGATTTGTGACAAGTTAAAGCAATACAACAAGGTAAATTAAAAAAATAAGCATACATTTATTACACTTTGCAAATTAAAAAAGTTTTTGTTTTCATACAATTGTTGAATACATCATGTTTACCAAAAATACAATATATTGCACAATACTTTAAAAATGTTCTTGAGAAGTGATAGAATTACCCTTGATAATATCCTTGCAATTGGCGCAGCCTGAGCAGGCAAAGCTGCCAGTTGGTAGAGGTGCTTTATCTATGCTTTGTTGGATGGAATTGCTGGTGGTTCTGTATATATGCACTATACTGTTCCGAATCGTGCGGTTTCTTCTATAGGAAAACATAGGTTTGGGAAGATTTTTTTGTTGTCTGTCATTTATTAGATGCCAATTTCTATTAATATTATTTTTTAATTTGTTGCTTACAGAGTTGTAGTTGGTAACAAAAATCAACGGTTGAGAATCACTGTCCGATTTATCTTTGCCACTGAGCAGGGTATTTCTATCATAGTATTTTGCCCGTTTGTATGCATGCCTTATCATACGTTTGGGGTAACCTCTATCTATGAATTTTTGTTGTAGCAGCAATGCATGTTTATCAAAGTCTTGGCTTGTTGTGCAGTTGCGCTTTAGTCGCAGAAACTGACCGAAGGGGATATTATTGATTTGACAAGGAGGATGATTGCTGGTGAAATGGAGCATAGTGTTTTTATCAGTGGATTTTGTAAAAAGCTCTACATTGATGTATCCATTAATATGTTTAATAATTAAATCAAGGAATTCACATTGTTGTCTATCAGTATGGGAAGTAAAGTTCAAATTTACATCTCCTAGATTTAACCAAATGATACATTTGTCTAACAACTCTGATGTGCCAGTCCAAATGAAAAAAACATCATCGATGTAACGGGACCATTCTGTAATATTTTCAAAGAAGGGTGCCAGGTCATTGAAAACATGGTGTTCTTCGAACCTAGAGACATAAAGGCAGGCCAGACTGGGAGCACAGTATCAGTTGGAACACTAATGGCCTGCGAGATTTTATGAACGCAAAGTTTGCCTTTAACCCTCAATTCTTTGCTGCAAATGTAACAGTTATTATAAAAAACAACAATGTAGAAGAACACAATGAATATACATATCTACCAGCAGCTAAACAATGTATAAAGAACCTAATGAATATATGAACACGATATATCCGTTAATAGCCAAGCCATACTCCACTTGGAGAAAAAAAAAGATACAGGCAGTCAGAAAAGAAAGGTTTATAGATATAATCACAAAAATAATATAATGAAGGTAAACATGGAATTATTATATATTCTTTTCTATAGATTGTGAGAACTAGATCTAGCTGACGAAGCATATTTAGCACGCGGCTACAGCGATTTATCAAGCCAATCTCTAGGTAAGTCCTTTCGACAATAGGGTAATAATATGCACATCTAATCCTCTATAACAGTTACCAGAGCCTTTTTTATACTTTTTATGTGTCTAGTTTATGTAAACCAATCGGTGGCCCCTCCGACACAGTGTGAAACTTACAGACCGGAGTTAAAGGTATTTTAAGAACCCGATATGTTTCAGCCTTAATGTAGGAGAAGAGATGGGCTCTTGTATGATTTAATGCATAATACCTCCCTTCTTTGACCTTTCAGACATATATCATGTACAGATATACCCTGACTGATTAATCAGGTTATTTGTTGTCTAGAGTGTGGACCAAAAACAGGACACCTCCCCGTTTTATGCAAAGAACTCAACCTCAGAATGAATATCTGAGAACAAATTCTTATATTGTTTGAGGTAAGAGACTCTTACTGATTGGGCTACATTTAATGCCAACCATAATGAGTACCACAACTTTGTGGTACGTTACTCAATGAATTTTAAAACAATCAAAAATCCCACAAGACTATTGGCACTACCACCACTATAGGATACTGTCTATAGAGATTCCATTGTACTTTAGATACTGGCATGCATTAGAAATGTTATTTATAGGATGCCCACATTTTAGAAATGTTAAATGTAAACATATGTCATTAGTGGCAATGTATAATGGGATATAGATGATATAGGCCAAGTGGATTATTATCATTAGTATTTTTATGAACTTTTGTGACAGTTAGTTCCATTGAAAATGGTTTAAGGAAATTGTGTGTAATTTTAATTGCAATATTAGTAATTATGTGTTTCTTTATAGAAACTGTCCTGAAGAAGGTTTTTAACCGAAACGCCGCGTCGACTTGTGTTCTCAAGAACATTTTTAATGTAATGTGTAATATATTGTATTTTTGGTAAACATGATGTATTCAACAATTGTATGAAAACAAGAACTTTTTTAATTTGCAAAGTGTAATGAATGTATGCTTATTTTTTTATTTACTTTTTTGTATTGCTTTAACTTGTCACAAATCCACACACACATGTCCTTGAGTGATTGTTAAAACTGCATGCTGGGTTCCAGTCTAGGGCTTATACATTACTGAATTATTTTGATTTATATGACTATTTCATACGCATTTGGTGGTTGTGCCTAGTAAATAATATGAAGTGTAGTGGGTACTAAATCCCGGTTGATCATTTCTCACGGGACTCTTTGACTTTAGGGACACTTTAACTTTCTTAGACCTGTATCAAATGCCTGACCTCCTTTTGCTGGCCATCATCCAGTCAGGTGTTGGCTAAGGCCCACAGGTGGGTTTAGAAATTGGCCACAGACTCCCCCGGCCTCTGCCGAGCGGGGCACAGCTTCAACTATTCAAAATTGGGGTTATAGGGGGGGTCAAATGTGCATTGAGTGTGGTTATAGCTGCATCATAGTTGTCAACCTCCCTGTATCTGGGAAGTATTTAAAAAATGTGTATATCTCTTCCTCAACAAAATGCAGTAGCAGTTACCTCTTTACTGAATTGTCTTTCTCCCTTGTGGCCGTAAAGTAGTTCTCAAGTCACCCAACCCAGTTTCCACCCGGGGGGGAATCTGACAGCTTGCAGAATTGCTCCAGTGCCACTACGGTTGAGTGGTCGCCTGTGGTTGCCCCAGCAGCTGCCATATTAGGACCTTTGTCAACCCCATTGGATCCTCTTGCCTGTGCATCATCTGCCATGACTGGCACTGTATGTGGGCGTAGTGGTATTCTGACCACCCTGGAGACCCGTGGTCCATGCCCTGTTCATTTCAACTCCCTTCTGCAGCCTCTCTCACCGCATTTTGGGGACTTCCCCCTCTAGGTGACACTGTGCACAGCCACACGTCGATGGCCTTCTCCCATCCTAAAGCGCTGTTGACGGGGGCGTGTTGAAGGTCTTCCCCCTCCAGAAAGAGCACAGGGAGCAAATGCAGCGGGGCTCCTCCCTCCTACTCAGACCAAGCAGGGAAACAGCCTTCAGCAGTTCATTGCTTATTGTGGCCTTGTATGCTGCCTAGCAGGCAGCAGGGGCGGCTCTAATCTCATGGCGGTCCTGGGCAGGGAGCATAGGTAAGGGGCCCCGGAAGAGGGGGTCCGGCCAGGACCGAGCCCCCCGGAGCTCAGGAAGGTGTGTTAATAAAACGTCCAGAAAAGGCGTTAGATTACCAGTACCTGTGGCTGCTCTTACCCTTCCGAATTCGTCTCAGAATGATAAAACTTAGGAGGAGGTGGGTATTGTGACTCACGACGTGAGGGAGTGGGTAGGGAAAAAAAGAAGCCAATCAGAAACTAGGGGGAACGCAGGCACGGAGGCCAGTCAAGAGGGGGGGTTCAGGGTGTTTAGAAGTGGAACAGAGCTGGAGGACGCTAAATCCCTGCCAGGGGCCACCACGCAAATATGTTTCCATCCTCAGAGGATTATTATATTAAGGATATATATTGGCTTGGTGGCCCATGGGGTTTGGTGGCCCTGTGCAGGTGCATAGCTTGCACATGCCTAAGGCCGCCCCTGCAGGCAGCACTCCGGCCGCACATGTTGTGAGCAAAGCGGAAAGAGTGTCAGGTTTGCGCCCCTCAGCAGCTCCGCGAGCAGGACTCAGTGTTGCAGGCTGTAGGCAGTGTTCATTCCTCATCCCCAATGTACAGGGGGAAGATATGTAGGGACACATGGTTGCATAGAGCCACGGGTGCAATGAACACACACACTTAGGGGCTCATTAGGATCGCGGACAGACTTGCATCCGTCCGCGATCCCAGAGAAGGAGGGAACCTCCGCATGGCCTGCGGAGTTCCCTCCTGTGAAATTAGGATGTGACCGCCACCCTGGCGGTCACATCCTCTATTTTTACCATTGCGGCGGGTGCGGCTTCAAGCTGCACCCGCCGCAATGGTAAAAATGCATACATTGCATTTGTATGCAGAAAGCGTCAGGCACCTTGCGGTGCCTGCTGATTTCTGCATACAAATGCAGGGGGGTACCACAGGTACCCCCTATGTGCACCCACCAACCCCCCTTCACCCAGGGGGTCCGCAACGGGCCCCTGCAGTGAAGTACCACATGCTTTTCCACGGCAGAAAACCCGCGGCGGAAAAGCATGTTTTGAACCCCATCCTAATATGGCTGGCGGTGTCTGAGAGACACCGTCACCATATTAGAGCTTTTCTGCCGTGGTTGTAAGCGAACCGTGGCGGAAAAGCAGCAGACTGAAACCAGGACCCACCAGCCATCCTAATGTGGCGGTGGGTCTTTGGTGGGTCCGCAGCAAATTTTCTGCATCCTCCGGGCTGGCGGTGGCTTCCACCGGCCCAGAGGATGCGGAAAATCCGCTATCCTAATGAGCCCCATAATTTCTACTGATTGGGACTGAACCATGAGCAGTTCATCCCCATTTTTTTATCACCTCAGCCGTGCCTGGCCAAGATGTTGCATGCTGACTTCAGGGCTCACTGAAAAGTCCAGGTGGCTCTGTACGTCATGAAATGCCGATCCTGCCTCAGCTAGCAGGAGACATTTCAAGCTCATATAATCAGTGGTGGGTGGTGTCGAGGGCAGGGAAATATGCACGGTTGGCAAAGTGCTGATGGAGATTTACCCTGACGAAAGCTGGGGAGCTTGACCCCTATCAGGTCTACAGTGATGGTGTTCCAGGGGACAGGTAGTAGGAGATTGCAAAATCTGAGCTCAGGTATGAAAAAGGCAGTTTAGGGAGATATGCAGACTAGACATTTACCATATGAGATGTCAGAGCTTGCGCCATACTGGAAAAGGTGCTGAAAAAGAAAGCAAACATAAAAAAAACCAAAGGAAACGTGGGGTTACTGATTTACTCACATTTTTTTTTTAAAAAAAGCAATTGGCAATGCCAATAGATCTGGCTTTAAAGAAATGTTGTATTGTAATGTGAAGCATTACAAGTAAATCGCATATATTTGTGTAGAAGCAAATAACGGTAGAATAATAATGATGTTGGTTAAAGGGTCATGTGACAGTTGCACTATCAAGCCAGACCTTAAAATCCATGTACGTTAATGACTGCCCTCCTCCCATCTGTACTGCTACCAGAGAAAAACAAAATAAATTATCTGGTTATCTAAGACACTTTAATTGCATTTCAATATCATGTGTCGGCCCCTGAAAGTTCAAGGTTAGGCAGCTGAATACAAATAAAATATGATCAGAGCTGTTTGGAGGGCAATCACTATTTTTGAGAAAGGACACAACTTCTGCCCAGTCAAAACATGTACGCCTCGCTCCCAACAGGTGTACTGAGCCACTGCCCTACTCTAGTGATGTTCACATCATTTTCTGGCAACAGGTCCACTGTCAAGCCAGACAATAAAAAGAGGCGTTTGGGGAGCACTCCTTGTCAAAAATACACAAATAAACATGTAGGCCACCTGAACATGAAGGCAGGCCATAGAAGCATAGTATGACTTTATTACCTTATCACGCCCTGTTCCATTTGGCCACACCATGAAACTGCCCTTCACTGAAAACACAGTGGATTTTCAGGGTAACACATAGGGACAGGAAAAAAAGAGAACTGCAATAGAAATTAAACAAAAAAACACGAAGCGTGGATTTCACTCTGGTTTAGTCCCCTGTGACTGTCACCCACTGAAAATTCTTACTGCTGTTTAGCATATATGGCAACATTTGGAACCAGGAAAGAGGAAAACAATCTGGGAATTTTTTCGCTATTTAGTTGTGTTGAAATGCAGATAATTTTAGTCAGTCTAAAGGTTAAAAAAATAATTTTCTGCTTAAAAAATCGAGTCTCCCACATAAATTGGTTGTGTTGGCAAGTATGGTTCAAAGATGATAGATGATATTGGCTGAAACTGACTCAGACCACAAACTGATTTAAACATCAGGTTGAGAAATGTGTACATTGATGGTGAGTCAACAGCACTGTGTCTGTGAGAGAAAGTTTTCTCTAAGATAGATTTTGTATGGTTGAGTTGAGTTTGATAGGTGAGTACGTGGAGGCAGTAGTGAGGGAAGTTGTGGAAAAGGAGTGTCTTGCAATAGTCCAGCTTGTTGACGAGTAGTGCAGTCATGAGGATCTTGGCCAAGTGGAGAGCAGTGAGGAAGACGGAATGGGGAATAAGTGAGTGGAGTGCATGCCTGGGAGGTGTAGGCTTAAAGATGTACATGGTCTACTACTTCGGATTTACTGAGTTGAATTTTTAGAACTTAACCTTGTGAGGGAGAATGGTATATTAGGTAGTGAATATGAAGTATTAGCTATTAGGGAGCATTGAAGATATTTTAAGTATTTACTTATAAGGCATTAATAACATTTTGATGAGAAACATTTTGCATCACAAAAGTGGCTGTACACAGGTTACAAATCTAGAGTGTTTAACATGGTTTAATGAAATACCTGTTTAGGTGGATTAAATATGGTTGAAATCTGTTTCATTGGGTTTTCATACAAAAAGTACAGCATTTTTAGATGACTCATGTGGCATATTATACAGCAAGATAATCAAGCTCATTACGTGAAGTCTAGTCTCCAGATAACAGGGCCTGTAGTGAAATAAAAGTTAAAGAATCATACTAACTAAACCCCTCCCCCACACCCACAACCTCCCCACTTCCATTCCGCCTAGATCCAATATCTGTAAGAGGCAGGGGGCCAAGTTCTAGCACGCGCTAAACTTATTTCCTAAAAGTGAGCCTCAACGTTGGTTTCGAGTCAAGCTTCATCTGCATCGGGGTGCATCGGTCAAATGCACTACTTTCAGACATCTTAGGCAGGTGCGTTCTCTATAGTCCTGAGAAAGGAAACTGTCCCCAAATATTTTGCAAGGACGTTTTTTCAGTACTTAATCATTCTGGGGCAGTGCCATATAGTATGTGCCTCCACAATTCAGCCTCCCTCACTTCCTCCAGCACACGAGGAGTTTGGTCAGGCACCATCTATGTATCCGTTCTAGGGTATTGTACCAGTAAAGTCCAGTCTTTAAGAGACAATCTTTCCCATACTACTAGTCCCTAGTATGTCTCTGCGTTCTCTGTCCATCAGTTGTCACCCCACTTCTGCTTCACAATGCTGTTGTGCTGTTGAATGGTCCATCACGGTCTGACGTATGAGTTCTTAATCTTTAGATATCTGAGAGGATGCACTTGTCGTGTTTTGTGACAAACCACTGCTCGAAAGATGTTTGGAGCCTACTTGCTGCAGTTTACTTCATAGGCTACATGACCAGGGACACATTTGCCAATAATTTAACTGTTCTGTTTCCGAGAGTTCACAGCAATGTTTCAGTTATTCAAAGGTTGTGATATTGTCTGCTTGAAATCAGTCTCCCACCCTCTTGCAGGTGGCCTGTTGCCAGGCTTTGTAGAGAGTCTCTGTAACCGCTGGCGCAAAGTCAGGGTTACTCGGCATGCGGGTGCTCAGTGATGGCTCCATCATTAATCCCTGGACTGTGGGATCTTGTCCCATACTTCCACTGTTAATCTAACCACCACAGAGACATAGACGCTATGAGGCCTGTGTTTTTTCGCCAGCGTGGGCACTTTCCATATAAGTAGGCCAGCAACCCCTTGGTCCATAAAGCACCAGTGCTTTGCGGAGGCCGGGTGATGCCATTCGGCCATATATACCAGCGTTGTGCCGCATAGTATAGCAAACTCCCAAACCTTCATCCTCTATTGTCTGTGTCTTGACATGCAGGGTTTCTCGCCCTCCAGCTAAATTGATCAATTCGCACCTGCAGCTTCTGCATCATTCTCCTCGGTGGGGCGATCACCATCAATGTGAATCCCCGTTTTCTCCAGTTTTAAACTATGAACTAGGTGATCGTGAGATGTAATTCACTCAGACAGTCTTATCAGAAGCAAAGCAGAGTTTAATGCCCAAATACGAGGTCAGGTTTGGTGTGCTCAGCAAAAGCTATGTCAGCATTAGGGTCAGGTGGATTACATTTATGCCACTGTATGGGTACGATTTGCAGATACAAACACATATCTAAGACAAATACCTATCAATAGCAAAAGAACAATAATGGTATGTAAAGTACATTTTACAATAGAATAATTCACTTATCCTCTGCATCGTTTAAGTTGCAGTAAATGGCTTTTCAGATTAATTGTGAAATCTTGAAAAGAATGGGAACACACATTTCGGAAGTTACGGAGTTCCAGTGCAGGAAACCTAGATGATAGCAGGGTCTGTAATTGGAGGCAGCTAAAGGCTGCGAAAGTATGAATAGAAGGTTATGATTGGTGGATGTTAGGTTCTTAATCAGTGTTGAACATGATAAGGCACTAGTTCTTAACCTATGATTTGCAGACATCTGGGAGTCCATGAGGCTCGCTCAGAGAGATTGCAACTATTTAGACAACTAGGCAAAAAAGCATATTATTAGCGTACGTGCAAATGAAAAAGCCCAATTGAGAAGTGAACATTTTAAATCGCTCTGTCAATGTCAAGGAATTTGTAATTGGAGGATAAAAATGAGTATAGAATCCTCATCTTCGTGAGAGCAGCACAGGTACAGCAAATTTAATCAAGTCTAGATGACTGAGCGCCTCAATTGAAGCACTGGTATGCACCGACAAAAAGAGTTTAGCATATCGCTTCATCTTTTAGAAATAAAACAACGTTTTCTAAAGTTTCAATCTTCTAATTAAAAAAAATTAAAATTCACCTTTTTGCATATTGTTTTGTTTGTAAATTAAATAAAGAAATTATCATTTGTTGATGGGTTTTTTTTGTATGCTTTTTCACGCATTATTGTGAATTGTTTTGGGATTCAAAATGATAGAAATTTCGTAGACGGGCATTCTAGGCTTAGCAGTGATTCAGTGGGGCCCACAAAGGCCAAAAGATTAAGAACTACTTTGATAAGGTATCAGAGAGGGGTTGGCCACCTACTGCTTATAATTAATGTGGAAGTAGTAGCTTATATATTACCCAGTTAGTCACCGGTACTCTTCATTACTCGAAGTCCAGGTCTTCCCATTCCATTCCTGAGCCCGTCCCTCTTAACTTGGTTTCTGTTTATGATGATTGTTCTTGTTTTCTTTCTTATGTGTTTCTTTCGTATTCTCAGGCTCTACTAGTGACATGCTTCCCCCTTTGTCCATACCGGGTAGGCGGCGCCAATTTGGGGAAAGGTTTTCAACCTCAGCATGGTAATATATTCTGTTGACCAGACGAACTGCTCATGCGTAAGGAATGGAACGGGAAGATGAACGTATATATAATGGTCTACTACTGTTGATGAGCGATCCAGTTTGGTTAGGATAATTTGAGATGGGCGTATGCTTGGATAAGTTATATGGACTTCAGGTAACAAACTGCAGAACGATGTGGAAGTGGTGCATAGTAATAATTGGGGTGGTCTACTAGGAGATAATTACTATAGTTTACTCTCCTCATTACTTATGAGTTGATGAGTATTTTATCTACAGTGAATGGAATGAGTGGATTTTGTATATTCAATTGAACTGAATTGTATATGTTCCGTAGTTGAAAGCATGCCGATGTGTCTTAGATAGTGATGACGGTGTACATGTTTATGGATGACCTGAAGTGAAACCCAAGGTGTCTGGCCCATAAGGTCAATTACACAGAATTTAGGGGAAAGATAGTAGAGTCCGTAAGAGAGATGGGTACAGCTTAAGATCTCATTTTTTACGGGATTTATGTATGAGTAACCGGAGTGCCATCCCTATAGTAGTGAAGCAGACCAAAATGCTTGATAGGTGGGTGGATTTAAAAGTTGGAAAGGAGAAACAATTGATTATTATCAGTATAAAGGTGCTATTTTGCAGATGGAGATTCAGCCACCATTGCTGGGGCACACAAATATGACATTTTTCTTAGCACTCTAGCTTCTTCCCACCAAACTTTTTACTGAAGACCAAAGCCAAGCCCGTCTGCACCAGCTAAGCATGGGCGGAAAATCCGTTACGCTCGCGGATTTTGCGTTTTTTTGGGAAGTTCGCAATCCGCGAGATTTGCGAATTTCCCGCAAAATCCACAAATTCGCACGCAGCGGATTTTTTTTGCGGCTCGCGTCGTTGGTAATACAATTTTTGCGGTGCGCGGCGTTTATCATCGTTTGCCGAGTTGTTTTTCTCGATATTTTGCGAGTGCTGCGCCATTTTGGATCTTGCTGTGTGATCCCGCGGGAATTTGGCGAGCGCGATTACGTCATCGCGGCTTGCCAACTTGCACAGCGAGAGTTTGTCAACGCGAGTACGGCGAGATCACGTCTCGCGGTACTTCGCAATTGCGAGATTTGAGATGCGGCGAGCAGCAACAATCTCGCACAAGCAAAAATATAAAATTGGCAATTCTGCACAAGAAATCCACCAGCAAGCAGCATAAACCTTCTTGAAATGATGATTTTTATCTGAATAACTCCTTAGGTTGACATTTGCCTGCACTTTTTTAGCGAGGAGTCCATTTTGGGGAGGGGAGGAGGGGGGTGGGAGGAAGGAAGTGCCCCACAGTCTTCAACTTCCTGTTACTGTCCAGCAGGCTCCTCCCAGTGCTTTGTCCATCTCCTGGTCACTTTTCATTTGGATCTGGAGCTGGAAGGATTACTTTTTGTGGATGCTGCTGGATATTTGGATTTGAGGCCTTTTTGACTTTCTTTGGATCACTGTTGGATTAGAAATTTTACAAGTAAGTTTGTTTGGGGCATTACAGTTGCTGCAACTTAAATTTTGGAATTTTCGATTTTTGGGCTGTTTTGGGGCCTTTTTTGGGGGTGTTCATGGGGAGGGACAGGCCATGTGGCTGGTGGCCATTTTGAGTGCTGCTACAGGCACTTGCCATGTGCTGGGAGAGGCAAGTGGCCATTTTGAATGCAGGCTTTGTTGTTAGGCCTGCAACCATTTTGCCTACTTTTCAACCTTTATGCCCAGGGGTAGTGAGTCTTGCATGGGCCTAGTCTTTCTGTGGGTTGTCTTGAATTTAAACATCATGGAGGGCATGGATGGATTGGGATTGTGCTGATTTTTCAGTGATTTTCGTTTTTTGGGGCTGTACTTGTGGCCTTTTCACCAGGGGTATTTAAGTCTAGCATGGGCCTAGTCTTTCTGTGGGCTGTCTTGAACTTAAACATCATGGAGGGCATGGATGGAATGGGATTGTGGTGATTTTGCAGTGTTTTTCGATTTTTGGGGGTGTTCATGGGGAGGGACAGGCCATGTGGCTGGTGGCCATTTTGAGTGCTGCTACAGGCACTAGCCATGTGCTGGGAGGCAAGTGGCCATTTTGAATGCAGGCTTTGTTGTTAGGCCTGCAACCATTTTGCCTACTTTTCAACCTTTATGCCCAGGGGTAGTGAGTCTTGCATGGGCCTAGTCTTTCTGTGGGTTGTCTTGAATTTAAACATCATGGAGGGCATGGATGGATTGGGATTGTGCTGATTTTTCAGTGATTTTCGTTTTTTGGGGCTGTACTTGTGGCCTTTTCACCAGGGGTATTTGAGTCTAGCATGGGCCTAGTCTTTCTGTGGGCTGTCTTGAACTTAAACATCATGGAGGGCATGGATGGATTGGGATTGTGCTGATTTTGCAGTGATTTTCGTTTTTTGGGGCTGTACTTGTGGCCTTTTCACCAGGGGTATTTGAGTCTAGCATGGGCCTAGTCTTTTTGTGGGCTGTCTTGAACTTAAACATCATGGAGGCCATGGATGGAATGGGATTGTGCTGATTTTGCAGTGTTTTTCGATTTTTGGGGGTGTTCATGGGGAGGGACAGGCCATGTGGCTGGTGGCCATTTTGAGTGCTGCTACAGTCACTGGCCATGTGCTGGGAGAGGCAAGTGGCCATTTTGAATGCAGGCTTTGTTGTTAGGCCTGCAACCATTTTGCCTACTTTTCAACCTTTATGCCCAGGGGTAGTGAGTCTTGCATGGGCCTAGTCTTTCTGTGGGTTGTCTTGAATTTAAACATCATGGAGGACATGGATGGATTGGGATTGTGCTGATTTTTCAGTGATTTTCGTTTTTTGGGGCTGTACTTGTGGCCTTTTCACCAGAGGTATTTGAGTCTAGCATGGGCCTAGTCTTTCTGTGGGCTGTCTTGAACTTAAACATCATGGAGGGCATGGATGGATTGGGATTGTGCTGATTTTTCAGTGATTTTCGTTTTTTGGGGCTGTACTTGTGGCCTTTTCACCTGGGGTATTTGAGTCTAGCATGGGCCTAGTCTTTCTGTGGGCTAGTCTTGAACTTAAACATCATGGAGGCCATGGATGGAATGGGATTGTGCTGATTTTGCAGTGTTTTTCGATTTTTGGGGGTGTTCATGGGGAGGGACAGGCCAAGTGGCTGGTGGCCATTTTGAGTGCTGCTACAGGCACTGGCCATGTGCTGGGAGAGGCAAGTGGCCATTTTGAATGCAGGCTTTGTTGTCAGGCCTGCAACCATTTTGCCTACTTTTCAACCTTTATGCCCAGGGGTAGTGAGTCTTGCATGGGCCTAGTCTTTCTGTGGGTTGTCTTGAATTTAAACATCATGGAGGGCATGGATGGATTGGGATTGTGCTGATTTTTCAGTGATTTTCGTTTTTTGGGGCTGTACTTGTGGCCTTTTCACCAGGGGTATTTGAGTCTAGCATGGGCCTAGTCTTTCTGTGGGCTGTCTTGAACTTAAACATCATGGAGGGCATGGATGGATTGGGATTGTGCTGATTTTTCAGTGATTTTCGTTTTTTGGGGCTGTACTTGTGGCCTTTTCACCAGGGGTATTTGAGTCTAGCATGGGCCTAGTCTTTCTGTGGGCTGTCTTGAACTTAAACATCATGGAGGCCATGGATGGAATGGGATTGTGCTGATTTTGCCGTGTTTTTCGATTTTTGGGGGTGTTCATGGGGAGGGACAGGCCATGTGGCTGGTGGCCATTTTGAGTGCTGCTACAGGCACTGGCCATGGTCTGGGAGAGGCAAGTGGCCATTTTGAATGCAGGCTTTGTTGTTAGGCCTGCAACCATTTTGCCTACTTTTCAACCTTTATGCCCAGGGGTAGTGAGTCTTGCATGGGCCTAGTCTTTCTGTGGGTTGTCTTGAATTTAAACATCATGGAGGGCATGGATGGATTGGGATTGTGCTGATTTTTCTGTGATTTTCGTTTTTTGGGGCTGTACTTGTGGCCTTTTCACCAGGGGTATTTGAGTCTAGCATGGGCCTAGTCTTTCTGTGGGCTGTCTTGAACTTAAACATCATGGAGGGCATGGATGGAGTGGGATTGTGCTGATTTTTCTGTTTTTTTTCCGATTTTTTTTGTGGTGTATAACTGAACTGATGTTCCTCTGTCTTCCATTGTTTTTAGGTGCACAAGACTCAAGAGAACCACCAGTGCCAGGAAGAAGTCCTGCAGCGGTGTGTGTGTGTGCAGCATAACGTCACGCGACGTCACGTCTGGCCTCAGACAACTCTACAATTCGTGCAACTGCGGCCTGCTGTCTGACCTGCTCTGAAGAAGATGGCCCCAAAAAAAGTTCTCCGTAGCTCCTCTAGCAAGAAAGTTGCTAGTAAGGAGCAGAAGAAGCAAGTTACCAAGGAGGCTGGTGTGCCAACCGCCACGTTTTTTGGGAGAAAAAAAAAGTACGCCTGCAGCAGCAGCAGGATCTGCTGGGGACCAAGCTGGGAGCAGCACCCCAGCTCCATTGGGTTCAGTGCCTCCACCACCACGCCAACTTAAGTCAAAGCCCTTGAGTGCTTCAGAGGCAGTCAGTGTACTTCTCCAATCACCATCGACCAGTGATGTTGGCTCATCGCAAAAAAGTAGCAGCAATGTCCCTGAATCAACACAGGTTGTTGTAACTCATCTGACAAGTGTTGAACAACCACAGCCGCAACAACATGTGCAAGTAGTACAAGCCCAAGTACATGTGGAAGGAGAGGCAGCGCAAGGAGATGCGCAAGCAGAGGTGCATGGAGGGTCACAAGTGCCCACAATAGTTGTTCCTCCCGAAGTAGGGGCACATCAGGAAATTGACAATCAGACCGATGTATCATTTGAGGAAGCCACTCCTCCTGATGATCATTCATTGTCTTCCACATCCCTAGCAAGGAAAAGATCAAGGGGGGTGTCTACATCTTCTTCAAGCTCACCTCCTACTGATGATCTGGATGACGAATGGGTACCACAACGGCAGCCTGAGAGTGAGGCACACCATGATCTGACAAAGATACCTAAGCGTAAAAGGAAGGTCGTCGAAAAACTCATACCTATGGAGTGTGATGAGGCTCAACAAGAAGTGACAGATCCTGCTGGTGATGAAGCCTCTCACGATGACGACGAGCCAGTCATCACAAAGGTCACTGCAGCCCCACCGGGCATGCAGCAAAGAGACATTTTGACCCTATCCCGAGAAGCTGCTGAGCGTGATGATGATGTCGACGAGGAGGCAATGGAAATGGAAACACAACAATCATTAGATTTGGAGTTTAGTAGTACACCAACACCTACCGCTTCCATATTTCTTCCTCGCAAGAAGGTACCCACCTCGACCTCAATTCGTGGTGGTGAAAGTGCAAAACGTACTGAAGTTCGGCAATCCACATCCTCCACTTCATCTGGCATTAGCAGCAGGACCACCACCACCAGTATCGCCGCCTCCTCCGGCCCCCAAAGACATTTCAAGTCTCCAGTTTGGGACTTCTTTAGTGTTTGCCCAAAAATGGAAAACGTAGCCATTTGTAGCATTTGTAAGCTTCGAGTTAGTCGTGGTAAGCTTGGTTCTAACTATGGTACCGGAGGCCAGAGAGGTCATCTTGAGAGAGTGCACCCTGTCCAATGGTTTCCGCACCTAGAGGTGGTCAAGAAAGCCGGAATTGCACGTAATGAAAACGTTGATTTTTCATCTGATGATGACGAGGAGGAAGAAGACGATTCAAACACTTCACTTACACCCAGTACCCCTGTCAGCAGCACACCCCATGTGAGGCACACTAAGAGTGTGGGAGAGAGTGAGACATCAATGCGGAAAAGTTCATCAGCGAGCGTAACTGGGTCGAAGATATCATCATCATCCCGTAAATCCTTGGTCCAGGGCAACATTAAAAAGATGTTGTTTACAGAAGCGCAATATGAACGCAACCACCCACTGACGCGTCTGTATAACACTAAGCTGGCTAAAATGCTAGCTCTGGACCTTCTCCCTTTTTCTTTTGTAGAAGGGGTTGGTTTTCTAGAATTAGTGGCAGCGCTCTGCCCTAAATGGAAGGTTCCTAGCCCGTTCTATTTTGCCCGAGTTGCGGTTCCAGCACTACATGAAGATGTTCTGAAGGTGATTGGGGCAGCTTTGCAGAAGAGTGCTGTTCACACTATACATATGACAACAGACATGTGGACCAGTGGCGCAGGCGCTGATTACATGTGCATCACTACACACTGGGTCTCTTTTTCAGGGGCTAAAGCAAAGCTAAACACAGGTGTTGACACGGACATTGTTTTTAAAGCTGCTCTGAAACATGCAACACTAGCCATGTTTGGTTTGGAGAAACGTCACACAGCAGAAAACATTTTGGATGTCTTTAACACAAAGGTCCTTAACTGGCTGTCCCCACTAAAACGCCAGGTTGGTTATGTTTCCACGGACAATGGCGCCAATATAGTTAAGGCCATGAGGGACGGTAACTATTTCAGAGTGCCGTGTTTGGCGCACTGTATAAACCTGGTTGTCCAAAAATTCTTGGGTAATAAAGGCAGTGCAGCGTACAGCGTATTGGACACCTGCCGAAAAATGTGCAAGCATTTCAGCCATTCTTTTAAGGCCCGGAAGCAGCTGAGGAGCCTGCTATATCAACGTAAAATGCCAGTGAAAGCACTCATCCAGGAGGTGGTAACACGTTGGAACTCAACCTTCTACATGCTTGAGCATCTGTATGAGCAGTATACGGAACTCGATCAATATTTCCTTACAGAGGGTACAGAGGAGCTGAGGATGGGTGCGGCGCAATGGAACATAGTTCAAAGCCTGACACGCATGCTTCGTCCTTTTGAGTTCTTCACGCATGCAGTCAGCAAGGAGGACTGTAATTTGGTAAAAGCTATCCCATTGTTGTACATGCTGGAGGACCAACTGAAGGAGGTGTGTTCTGTGTTTGAAAAAGATGTAAAAAACCAAGACTCTTTTCTTCTGGTTGAGAAATTATTAGAGCTCCTACAAGGTGATGAACGCCTTAAAAAGATCCACTCAGAAGAGCATTACATTTGTGCTACTATTCTGGATCCACGCTACAAAAAGGCGCTGGCAGGCCAAGCATTCTTTCCTTTTGATGATTAACATGTTCCAAAGTACAAACATTGGCTAGCCTTGTCAGCCAAGAGGTTTGAAAGAGAACGGCTGGAAATTGAAGGAAATGGCAGTACATCAGCAGGCCATCCCCAGTCAAAACAATCCAGTTCTGCACCTGTGGCTGTGGCACAAGTGACCTCTCAGCCGTTAAAGACACCGGCAACCGGGTCATCTGCACGAGACACAACAGAAACATTGGAGGCTGAAGAGGATTGGCTAGCTCTGCGTGGGTTTGGTTCTCAAAAGGTCAGAGGCACAGCAAGAGCTAAGCAAAGTGGAGGAACCTTGGATGAGGAGGACCTTGAGTCGATGGTGAAGGACTATCTGAATGACTCAACAGAGGTCTATGTTAATTCTGACCCATTGGCGTATTGGCATGGGAAAAAAGAATTGTGGCCACAGCTCACCAACCTGGCTTTAAACTACTTGTCTTGCCCACTCGCAAGCGTGTCTTCTGAACGGGTTTTTAGTGCTGCTGGTGGCATTGTAACTCCCAAACGGAGCCGCCTCTCGCCCAAAAATGTGGAGAGGTTAACAATGATCAAGATGAATCAGCACCTCATACCACCAGATTTCAGAGTACGAGAAAGCGTGCCGGATGAAGAGGAGGTGGCCAGCAACATAGATGAGGGAATTTCTACTCTGTCAGGTGACACTGAGCTCACCCTGCCTGTATTCGCAGAGTATGATGACGAAGCCTTATTCTCATTCCTGGACCGTGATACCGAGCCCTGAAAATGAGACAACGAATCAATAACTTTCTTTTTCGTCCTTATTCACTTTTATTCCTGTGTGTCTGTCTTTCTTTGTTGTGCACAGTTAATATATTTCAAACTTTAGTCAGATAATCACAAAAACAAGCCCATCAGCAGAACTGTCTTCATTGGTTTGCTAATTGATTTGAAGTTGCCGCAGTCTGCATTCCTCAGGTTCACAAGTTCTGAAGAACATGCTCCTCCATCCTCCTCCTCCAGACTCCTATTTCCATCAAACCAGAGGGCTGGTTTACGCCCAATGAAGAAAGACTCAGCACTTGTGGGGGTGTTGTTGTACCTCTTTGCAGGTGAGTTGACGGCTCTGGGACCATTGTTGGGAAGCTCTAATACCGGATAAAAGTGGTTTGGACCAAATCCCAGGCGGAAAATTTGTTGTGTTTTTGATGACTTGCTTGCCTTTGAGGTGCTCTTAGGGGGGTTCCGTCTGTTTGTGGGTGAGTTTCGTGGTCTGGGAGCACTGCTGGGACACTTTAATTATGATTGCATTTGCTTTTCAGGAAATCCGTGGTGGCAACCCCGACTTATGGCCTAGCTACGCAGCGCGTTTGGACCGAAGGCCGAGAAATATTGCAAGTATGAGATTTTGCTTTTGGCCTGCTTGGGGATGTTATGCTTCTTGGCAGGTTGGTTGGCGGGTCTTGGGGCATTCCTTGGAAGGTCTAATACCTGGTAGAACTGGTTGGGACAAAATCCAGGCCGATTTTATTTTGGCTATTTCTGACATTTTGCTCAATGTAGCGTTTTCGGGGGCCTGTTTGGGGGGCTTCCTGGTGTTTGTGGGTGGGTTTCGGGGTCTGGGCGCACTGCTGGCTATATATACTTTACTTTGCAAGAGGTTTGAAGCAAATCCATGGTGGCAGAGGGGAGTTAGGGCCTAGCTGCAGAGCGCGCGCGGAGTGATTTGGGAAATTTGTGAAAAACTGACAAAGTCCCCAATTTTTGTACTTTTGCTCTTTGGCTGTCTGGGGGTTTTCTACTCGTTTTCTCCTGGGTTGACGGCTCTGGGGCCATTGCTGGGAAGCTCTAATACCGGATAAAAGTGGTTTGGACCAAATCCCAGGCGGAATTTTTTTTTGTTTTTGATGACTTGCTTGCCTTTGAGGTGCTTTTAGGGGGCGTTCCGTCTGTTTGTGGGTGAGTTTCATGGTCTGGGAGCACTGCTGGGACACTCTAATCTTGATTGCATTTGCTTTTCAGGAAATCCGTGGTGGCAACCCCGACTTATGGCCTAGCTACGCAGCGCGTTTGGACCGAAGGCCGAGAAACATTGCAAGTATGAGATTTTGCTTTTGGCCTGTTTGGGGGTGTTATGCTTCTTGGTGGGTGGGTTGGCGGGTCTTGGGGCATTCCTTGGAAGGTCTAATACCGGGTAGAAGTGGTTGGGACAAAATCCAGGCCGATTTTTTTTTGGCTATTTCTGACATTTTGCTCAATGTAGCGTTTTCGGGGGCCTGTTTGGGGGGCTTCCTGGTGTTTGTGGGTGGGTTTCGGGGTCTGGGCGCACTGCTGGCTATATATACTTTACTTTGCAAGAGGTTTGAAGCAAATCCATGGTGGCAGAGGGGAGTTAGGGCCTAGCTGCAGAGCGCGTGCGGAGTGATTTGGGAAATTTGTGAAAAACTGACAAAGTCCCCATTTTTGTACTTTTGCTCTTTGGCTGTTTGGGGGTCTTCTACTCATTTTCTCCTGGGTTGACGGCTCTCTGGCCATTGCTGGGAAGCTCTAATACCGGATAAAAGTGGTTTGGACCAAATCCCAGGCGGAAATATTTTTGTGTTTTTTATGACTTGCTTGCTTTTGAGGTGCTCTTAGGGGGGGTTCCGTCTGTTTGTGGGTGAGTTTCGTGGTCTGGGAGCACTGCTGGGACACTCTAATCTTGATTGCATTTGCTTTTCAGGAAATCCGTGGTGGCAACCCCGACTTATGGCCTAGCTACGCAGCGCGTTTGGACCGAAGGCCGAGAAATATTGCAAGTATGAGATTTTGCTTTTGGCCTGTTTGGGGGTGTTATGCTTCTTGGCGGGTGGGTTGGCGGGTCTTGGGGCATTCCTTGGAAGGTCTAATACCGGGTAGAAGTGGTTGGGACAAAATCCAGGCCGATTTTTTTTGGCTATTTCTGACATTTTGCTCAATGTAGCGTTTTCGGGGGCCTGTTTGGGGGGCTTCCTGGTGTTTGTGGGTGGGTTTCGGGGTCTGGGCGCACTGTTGGCTATATATACTTTACTTTGCAAGAGGTTTGAAGCAAATCCATGGTGGCAGAGGGGAGTTAGGGCCTAGCTGCAGAGCGCGCCCGGAGTGATTTGGGAAATTTGTGAAAAACTGACAAAGTCCCCATTTTTGTACTTTTGCTCTTTGGCTGTTTGGGGGTCTTCTACTCGTTTTCTCCTGGGTTGACGGCTCTGGGGCCATTGCTGGGAAGCTCTAATACCGGATAAAAGTGGTTTGGACCAAATCCCAGGCGGAACATTTTTTGTGTTTTTGATGACTTGCTTGCCTTTGAGGTGCTCTTAGGGGGGGTTCCGTCTGTTTGTAGGTGAGTTTCGTGGTCTGGGAGCACTGCTGGGACACTCTAATCTTGATTGCATTTGCTTTTCAGGAAATCCGTCGTGGCAACCCCGACTTATGGCCTAGCTACGCAGCGCGTTTGGACCGAAGGCCGAGAAATATTGCCAGTATGAGATTTTGCTTTTGGCCTGTTTGGGGGTGTGTTATGCTTCTTGGCGGGTGGGTTGGCGGGTCTTGGGGCATTCCTTGGAAGGTCTAATACCGGGTAGAAGTGGTTGGGACAAAATCCAGGCCGATTTTTTTTTGGCTATTTCTGACATTTTGCTCAATGTAGCGTTTTCGGGGGCCTGTTTGTGGTGCTTCCTGGTGTTTGTGGGTGGGTTTCGGGGTCTGGGCGCACTGCTGGCTATATATACTTTACTTTGCAAGAGGTTTGAAGCAAATCCATGGTGGCAGAGGGGAGTTAGGGCCTAGCTGCAGAGCGCGCGCGGAGTGATTTGGGAAATTTGTGAAAAACTGACAAAGTCCCCATTTTTGTACTTTTGCTCTTTGGCTGTTTGGGGGTTTTCTACTCGTTTTCTCCTGGGTTGACGGCTCTGGGGCCATTGCTGGGAAGCTCTAATACCGGATAAAAGTGGTTTGGACCAAACTTCTTCAAAAGTCATTTGAAGAAAATCCATGGTGGTAAAGGGGGGATTTGGCATAGTTAAAGAAAGCCTTTGCCACTATTCTTAACTTAGGGTTCGTTAGGGTTAGCAGTATTTCTATTGCATGTGTTTGAGTGGGGGGGGATTTCGAGTCTTGGAGCGATGCTGGCTATGGATACTTTTGCTTGGTTGCTTGCAAGTGGTTTGAATGCAATCCACGTGGGTAAGGGGTAATTAGGAAGGGGGTACTTCGGCCTACTTTTACTTTCAAAGTAAGTTTTGTCACCAGTTTTCTGCTAGGCCTCGCTTTTTGAGATTTGATTGGGGGTCTTCTACATTTTTGCGACTGGCTTTAGTAAGGGTCTGGGTGGGAGCACTGCTAGGAAGATCTAATTTTGTTCTGAAACACAGTTTACAGTACACCTAGCTTGAGGGGAAAGATCCGCTACAATAATTTGCCCCTACTTATTTATCCTTCAAAAGGTGACTCAGACAGAGTACGCACTTTCAAAAATATTGTACTGTCTACTAGGAAAATCAAATTGTGACTTTTTGCACTCCACAGCCTGCATACCTTATATTTATTTATCAGTGGTGTTGTAATATTATATCACTTCCTGTTTTTCGTTGAATAATTACAGGCCGGGTTTCAGTCTCTGCAATGGGGAAAAAAGGATGGAGTCAGGCTTCACATTAGCGAGCCACAATTCAGCATCAGGCAGGCAGTGGACAGGGTGTCTTCTGGTGACCAACATCGATGGACGAAGCGTCGGCTGCAATGGAGGAGTGCCGCTAATAAGAGGATTTTTTTTCTGCAGGCAACTTACTTACCACTTCCAACAGGACAACTACAACAACATAGATACAGTATCCCTTGCCTTTTTCTCTGACTGTGACTGCATTTCTTGGATCTCTCTCTGCTTCTAAATTGATCCCTTAACACATCACTTAGTCCACTCCACTATCACATCTGCACCACACATAGTTATTTGTAAGTGCTCCTACGTAATTCGCAAGTCGCAGCACGCCCCAGCCCGTAGAGGACTGGGATGGCCCCAATGATGAAGCATGTCACCAAGGGGCAACCCTGGTGAGTGAGGGGACACCTAGAAAAAAAGCAATTTCTCCTTTTCTATCTACTATACCTTCCAGACCAACCCCATTGAGTGTTGTTGTGAATGGATTTATAGTGACCAGCAAGGCTCTCAGGTATCTGGCTACAGAGACCTTATGTTGAATATAGTTATTAATAATTCCGCACAGACCCTGTACTGTCGCATTCTTTCTTCCACAGTTGTCGAAAGTACTACTTACTTTTCACTGACATGCATGCAGTAGTGCATGCACTTTCAAAGATTGATGGATAGGTTTGTACCCAAAGAATTGTTTATGTTCAATTGTTTGTCTATGCTGTGCTTTTTTTACAGGGTGTCTTCTGGTGACCAACATCGATGGACGAAGCGTCGGCTGCAATGGAGGAGTGCCGCTAATAAGAGGATTTTTTTTCTGCAGGCAACTTACTTACCACTTCCAACAGGACAACTACAACAACATAGATACAGTATCCCTTGCCTTTTTCTCTGACTGTGACTGCATTTCTTGGATCTCTCTCTGCTTCTAAATTGATCCCTTAACACATCACTTAGTCCACTCCACTATCACATCTGCACCACACATAGTCATTTGTAAGTGCTCCTACGTAATTCGCAAGTCGCAGCACGCCCCAGCCCGTAGAGGACTGGGATGGCCCCAATGATGAAGCATGTCACCAAGGGGCAACCCTGGTGAGTGAGGGGACACCTAGAAAAAAAGCAATTTCTCCTTTTCTATCTACTATACCTTCCAGACCAACCCCATTGAGTGTTGTTGTGAATGGATTTATAGTGACCAGCAAGGCTCTCTGGTATTTGGCTACAGAGACCTTATGTTGAATATAGTTATCAATAATTCCACACAGGCCCTGTACTGTCGCATTCTTTCTTCCACAGTTGTCGAAAGTACTACTTACTTTTCACTAACATGCATGCAGTAGTGCATGCACTTTCAAAGATTGATGGATACGTTTGTCCCCAAAGATTTGTTTATGTTCACAATTGTTTGTCCATGCTGTGCTATTTTTTCTTGTCTCCCAAAACCTTTCCCAAAACCCCGTACCCATCCATTTTTCAAACCCTAACCCTCTTCCCCCGGGCTGTGTGGTTTTGATTGATGTGTGACTAAATTACAGCAATAAATCCACACACTTGCTGGGGAGGATAAGGTGATAGCAACAGGCTGGTGAAGAAATCCGAGGATATATTCTTACTCTGCTTGACAAAGACCCATGGCTAATGTCAAAGAACTTCAACCGAATTAGTAGTTATACTTTACCATTTGTTAGGCTACAATGTGGCACTGTTCTAGTGTACTTCTGTCACCTGCTATATTCTCTATTGTACCGTTGAATTGCTCAGGAGGACAAACCAGATTTAATTTTCTTTTTTTTCATAGGCATGCAACTGCCACTGTGTCACACCACTAGTACCACCGCTATGAGGAAATTTTATCCGACCAAGATTGCCAACCTTATTCGCTGTTTCCCGTGGAGCCAGCCCTGGGTCTAGCCCTACTTCCAAAAACAAATTACAGGTAAGATAAGCGTTTGGTGGTTTGGGGGATAATGGAGTATTAGTAGGAGAGACGAGAGACTGACGGTAGTACTACTAAAGTCCTAGGACTCTTGGATTCACTTCACTTACTCTGTGAGAGGTACTTAGTGTTGAAAACATTTGGGCATTTACACTTAAAGGAAGAAAATGGAACTAAACTTTCAGGAAAACAAAGTCACTGTTAAACCCCCACCCACCAGGCAAGCAGTAAGAAACGGGTATGTTCAGATAAAGTTTGAAAAAGTATATTTATATCCCTAACAAAATAATCTCCCGCAAGACCCTCCCTAACCCCAACGATTGTCCTTCAAAAGTCCCCAAAAACCCAACTCCCAATTCCCACCCCCCAAAAGTCTCTAAAAAAGGGGCAAGGGACACTATGGGTGGATGCTGTCTACTTTTTGGGCCAGGGCATCATGCTCCTGGCGGAGCAAGGCGTGCTCTACGCGGAGCCCCTCCAACACGTTTGAAAAGTGGTAGAGCTCCTGCTGGAGGCGGGACACCATCAGGGTACTGCGGCGCAGGCGTGCCTTCACTGCCTTGCAGGTGCAACGGCTGTGAGAGGAAGCTGTTGTCCTTGCTACTCGGCGGTGGCGTTTGGCTTTGGCAGCCCGGCTCAGTCTGAGTGGACCACTGTGCTGGGTGGCAGCCCGTGGGGGCACGGAGGCCGATGCAGACGACGTTGTTGTTGTGGTCGACTGCACACTTTCTCCGTCCTCCAGGGCCACCAGCCACCGATATTCGGCCACAGTGGCAGCGATCCTCCGTTGCCGGGCCGCTCTAGCCAGCTCCTTCCTCCTTGTTCGTTTGGAAGGAGAATCTATATGAAGAAAGAAAGACATAGTCTGTAACCAATGCTCTTTAAGATTAACTCAATCATTCAGCAGAAATTTGTGTTGCAGTACAACTAGCAACTTGCAAGCGCATTACATAACTATTGAGGCCAGTATCTATCTAACCTCACACTTCTTCATCCTTGCTCTAACATTAGTGGGAGTTTAAGGAACAAATTCTACGAGCACTATGGACTTCCATTGGAGTCGACTATGAAAGTACACCAGTCTTAATCTTCTTCTTGTCTCTTGTTTAGGAAAATTGGTACGTTATCTTCTGCAAGCCGGCATAATGCCAGCGCAGTAAACTTGCACCCGAGAAAAAGAGACGCACGCCATGATGAGTGACCTAGACTTGCGTTGCGTTACTGTACCCGTCCAGTACATGCAGGTGGTGAAGCTCTTACTTTTCTATTACGGGTGGCACTGAGAATACTCTGTTACAACTCAAGGGCTACTGCTTAATTAATTTAACTTTCAACCTAGAGTGGAAATGAGTACTAGAAATGGAAAATTGAAGAAGATAAATAATCGGATTATCTATCACTTCACATGGGATGTTTTTGCTTATATATGGGATGACTTTAGGTGCCTTGCTTTTTATTGAGTGACCAGTGATACATCCACACATGAATGACTGAGTACTACTAAACTTATTAAGAGAGATAGGGAGTGGCCACCGTAATAACCGGATCTATGCTGTGCTTGCAATACAAACTACTGCTACTATTGATGGCAGTATTTGGACAAAATTAAAACTTCTTTTCCTTGCCTTTCCTACACTGGAACGGACGTGCGGGTGCAGTGTTACATGCTCTTCAAAGTTACACTTAGTTCATCCACTGACCGTCTACTCTCTCTAGATCATGGGTACTCACAAACTTTCTCTCAGGGGCTAAATTTACAGTGTAGTTTGTGGCCGAGGGCTGCACTGGTGGGGGCGGAGTCAGAGGGGGCGGGGCTAAAGCAAAACGAAAACTTGTGACCATGAGGTTGCACACAGGTCCCTGCAGCAGATGCCTTCATCCACTGAGCCACCAGACCCAGCATTTACATACATCTCTCTCACTCATGCTCTCCCTCCTGCCCTCCCTCTCCATCTCTCTCTCCCTCCTGCCCTCCCTCTCCCTCCCCCTCTGTCATCTCACTGTGTGTGTGTCTGTCTGTGTCAGCCTTCAGCCCGGGCTGAGACAGCTTCCTCAACGCGCACACACAGACAGCCAAACCAAAGTACTTAACAGGTCTTTAAAAGACCATTAACATATTATTGAGGCTTTGTTTGTTGTAGCGCCCCTGCATCTCCACCCTGACAATCACTGCTTGCCCGGCCCCACAGAGCAGAGGCTTTGTTCTATTTCACCTCTTTGTGGCCCTGCATCTCCACTCTGCTCTGTGGGGGCCGGGGGAGCAGTGATTGTCTGCAAGGTCTGCACACCGCCAAGGAAGGCTTGCCGGGCCGCCACCGGCCTGCGGGCCGTACTATGAGTACCCCTGCTCTAGATACACATATGCTATCTAAGAGTCAGATAGTAGCATGATCCAGGTATATGGACACATACAGTTTCTGTGTCACCCACCCAGGCTGTTGTCCTTCCACCAATCATTGCTTCATCATTCACCCAGCCATGCATCTCATATTCTTTCCTTCCCAGCCACGTCTTCAATCTCAATAAGTAAGGAATATATAAGAGCTTACCTCTGCCCGCCACCACCACCGTCTGAACTCTCACATTCGGCACTGGAACCGCCGCATCCTCCCCTGAGGAATTGCCCTCCGCCTCCGTGTCGAGCACCACCACCTCCGCGTTGGCCCCGCCACCAGATGTTCCACCTACAAAGTACATTTAAGAATGTTAGAATAAACCACTCACTAGTATTTGGTCAAGGAATGAAGACATGTGAAAACAATGTAATGCAGCACTTTTTGGCACAACTGATGAAGGCTGGCTTTTTAACACGCACCATTTTTTTCCACACAAACAGAAGATGGACTTCTAACAACAAGATCAAGTTGAAACAAGGTGAGAGCTCGGCTCGACCACAAGAAATGTCTTCAATTAATCGTCAGCACTAACCACTTTTACATTCTCAGTTAAACGTTTCTTTTTTTTATTATGACTTCATTTTAATAAATGTGTTTACTTTTAATAAAGCTTTTAAACTTAGAGAGACTCTGTGTTTTTTGGTCCAGAGTGACTAGAGTGACTGAGCGAAAGGTTTTGCAATTTTTGCAAGCATGAGTCCGTGCCTCTGACACTTCTTGACTCTGACTCCGTACTCTTCAGCTACGTTGGATAATAATCATCATTGGGGATCAATGATCGATGAATTCGGGAGGTAAATGACTGTGCCACACTATGTAGTCAGTCAGTAAGGACATTGGGGGTTCAAAGTCTGTTATCACAGAGGTATGTGGAAACTCTAACAGCGCCTATTATAATTGATAAGCAATGCACTATTTATTGTCCATAGTTCTGTTTCTGCAGAAGAATTGTCCGCGCCACTGTAGTGGTATGGATTGTTCTCCTATCCAAACCAAAAGGTAGTATCTTATTCTTTCTTGGTGGTCATTCACATTTTATAGTTGGGAATTTTCAAAGCAGATAGAACACTTCAAAAGACATTATGGACAATCCCAGAGGACTGCACTAAGTTGATAGAGCTATTGCTGACTAAAATGGGAGTTTCGCCAACCGTGCAATCTTAGTTAGCTACACAGACAGACTAATAAGAATAATCTAGTAATACCACAGGGAGTCATAGTAGAGGCAGGATAAGAATTTAGATACAGTCTACAAGAAGATCAAGGACGATTTTGAAAAAATCAAATGAGGAACGCTAGGGAAAATAGGTACTAGTCTAAAATGAAAACTTACTGGGGCCAGCAAAGGAGCCCTCGCCTGCCCGATCCTGGCCCTGTTCAACAGCATCCGCCGCCTGCTGCTCCTGTGTCCTCCCCTCGCCCCTGGGGGGAGCTGACGTACAACATGACAGAAAGAACAGAAAACATGGATGATTGTTGCTTGTCAATGTCAACCAAATCAAACATTTCAAAAAGAACAATAACAAAATATTTCCACGAAATTATATTGATTAGGGTTAGTTTTCATTTATTTGCGGACCTGTGACTTCAAAAGTCACGTAACTCACTAAACAAAGTACTGAAAGGTTCACCTAGGACTGGCAGGCAGCAGTCCGCAGGCAAGACGCAAAGTGACAGACAAACTCCATTGTGATTTCAGTCAGATCAGTGACAACACTAACAGTTGCTTGCTACATTACCAGTCATTTAAATAGTCAAACTATCAATCCACCGCCACTATTTTTCTTATTGTCAGGGGTACAAAGGAAGGGGCAGATTTAAGCCCCTTGCAGCTCTTTTGCTCCATTCTTGCGTGACTTTTGTGACGCAGCAGCTAAACAAAAAAGGGCGCCATGGTGCGGCGTATAATATTATAACAACGTGACGCATTTGGGATATGCATCCCGTTATAAAGCCCTGCGCCATCAGGGGGCGTTCCGGCGCAAGGGAGGGCATTCCTGCGCTGGAACACATCCTAAAAGTGGCTGAGGGAAATCTACAAAATTTCAATCAGTCACCTTTAGGACAATGATGCGTCACACAAACCCTGCACCTGCTTGAAGCAGACGTACGGCTTGACCCAGCATTGGGGAGATAGGGTACCCCAGAGCATTGCTGGAGCTGCGACATCGTTGCGACGCAACTCCAGCAGTAAAGCTTCGGTGACGTTTTGGGCCCATGGTGCGCCGCATTGCAAATACGGCGCACCATGTTTGGTGGTGGTAGCGGGCCGCACAATTAATGGCGCATCCCTGCTACTTTGCAGGGATGCGACTGTAATTGCAATTCTGCCCCTTAGGGGCATACTTACCTACGCGTTCAGGCGCATCTCCAGAGATGCGCCAGATCAAATGCGTCACGCAAAACTACCCTTGCGACACGGCATATGCGCCTCATTTACAATGCGGCGCGCCCTGGCACAAGGGTAGGCACTTGCGTGACGCATCTCGTCACGTAAGAGCGGCGCATCGCTGGAGTCACGTCGCCAACGCAATGCAACTCCAGTAATGCTCAGGGCCACCCAATACTTAACATGCTGTGTCAGTCCTTTCGCCTGCTTCAAGCAGGCATAAGGAATTGAATTGACGTAGCAGCGTCGCAGAAGTGCCTGCATTAAATCTTGTAGATTTCACGCAGGCAATTTTGCGAGGCGCACAGCCGCCGGACCGCACACCCTGTGTATTAGGAACGCACCCATTGTGGTGCAGGCCCATGGCTTTATAACGTGACGCATCTCCCTAGATGCGTCATGCTGTAAATGACTCGCAGGGATGCGGCACGTTTACGCTGCTGTTGCGTCACGCAAGGCAACGTAAACGTGGCGCAAGGGGCTTGTAAATGTAATCTGCCCCCTAGTGTCTAGCATTACGCAGTTCTGTAAAGTACACTCATACATAATAGTTACTCAGGCCAATGAGACCACAAAATAGAAAACAAATAAGCATAGTAGCAACGCCACTGAGAAGGAGAGCAGTGCACCTGAAATGCACAGAAGATTTTGAAATATAATTTAACTACAATGTAATCGTCATCAGCGGCATTATTGGCTTGCTCCATGTAAAAAACAAATATTTGCAATACAACAACACAGAGCAGGAGAAAACATCATAGTAGTGAGTGATGAATTGGCTACTACTACTCACCAAGCCCGGGGATCTCCAAGCCGAGCTGGTCCAGCAGGTCGCGCTCCCGGTCCAGGAGGTCCGTCCAGCGATGGGTGACCTGGCTGTAGGAGCGCTGGACCCCGTAGAGGTGGGATATGGCCCAGCACACCTTCTCCCACCGCTTCCGGCGCTCCCGCATGTTGTAGCCGCCGGCCGCCTCCCGCGATGGTCCTGGGCAGGCGGCGCTGGACGAAGTAGACCAGCGCGCCCACTTCCTCCGGGCTGAAGATCTCCCGTCGCATCACCTGCTCCCCCCTCAATCGACCGCATGGTGTCCTGGCACGGGGTCCAGGACTCCTCCTTCCCGCTGCCGCTGCCGCCCTCAAGTGCCTGGGCAGCTTCATGGCGCCTGGCTTCACCATGGTCTGGGCAGGTAAGGTAGGAAGTAGAAAATTAAGAAGGAATAGGATAGGGAAGAAGAAAAGAAAAGAGTTTAAAAAAGTAGTTTAAAAGTAAAGAAAAATAGCAGAAAAGACAAAAATATACAGCTAGGAAAAGAGAGGGATAGATAAGAAGCAAAATCGTTCAAAAAAAACTGAAAACAAGCAAAGGATGGCAAAGATAGCAAGAGGATTAAACACCATGCCCAGACACAGGAAATGAATGAAAAACAAGATGGCCGGCGCCCGTTCACGAGCGCGAAAGTAAGTTCGCGCAAGATTTCCCTCGCGATCTCGTGCAAACTTCTACTGGCAATGCGCTTACTGCGCGAGATTATACATATCGGGCGGAAACGGAAATACGTCACGCACACAAAATGGCCGCGCCCGTACTCGACCTTGGGGTAAATTCGCGTGTTGCGCTGCAAGCGGCTCGCGAATACTGCAAAAAAACTCGCGAAACAACAAGCCGCAAAAAAATAAAAAGCTCATTCGCACGAATTGGCGGCTTCCGCGGTCGGTTTCGCACGACGCCGCGCCCCGCGAACAGCGCGAAAAAAACGAAAACCGATTTTTGCAAAAGCAAAAGCAATGAGCAGGTGAAAAAGGTCAACCTCATGATTTGTAACGATTCCCTGTAGTGCTTCCTGAGGGGGCCCTCCAGAATTCGGTTGCCTGCTTGCAACTATTGTGTGACCCTGCTCTGACCTTAACTGTATGCCACAAAGGTCCTGATTTACAGCTAAGGGAGCAGACAAGCAGGTGCCAGGCTGGAACTTCAAATTCAGTGACACATTAATTAGCCCCTAATTCATTATTGTCAGTTGGGGCAGGGCAGGTGTTGTTAATAAACTAACCCCAAATTAATTCATGTCAGTTCAAGCAGGGCAGGTGGGCTTGCTTTTCCCCCCCATCTTCTACAGTGATGATGAACCAGAGGGTGGCATTGATGTAACAGAGGGTGGCATGGGTCAAAGAGAGGGTGCCATTGGTGAAACAGAGGGTGCTGGGAGGCTGTGATGATGAACCAGATGTAGAAACAACATAGTCGCGACCGTTGCGAGCCGACAAGTAAGTTCGCAATTGCGAACTAGTACCAAATCCTCGCGAACTGGCAGAAACACTTGCGAACACAAAAAAAAAAAAGAATTCGCAAATCCGCAAAATTCGCGAACGCGAGATTCGCAAAATTCGCCCATGCTTAGCACCAGCCCCTGCCCAAATGGGCCAGGAACCCTGGCTCAACATGACGAGATCGGCTTATCTACTCACCCTCTCAACTCCGAACGTGCAGGGTGAGTGTAGGTGCCAATTTCTAGCCCTATCTAAGTCTCAATTCATTAACGCTATGTTTGAAGATTGCTAATTTACTCTACAACCCGCCGGCATTCATGCAGTAGCACAAATAGTGTAATTTTGCACCTCTTTTGGATAAAGTGCAGTTCTTTAGCGCAACATAAATTAGATCTGTTTACCTTCATTAATGATGAACAGCCTGATGTCTTGTCCTTACAGGAAACCTGGTTGCACGAGAGCTCCATGCCAGATGAGGTGCAGGCTATCCCTTGAGAATAAAACATTGTTAGATGCGACTGCCCAAGAAAACCTGGTGAGTTTAGAAGGTTGTCTTATGTTGTGCAATTTCACCGCTACAGCGACCAGATTGTGAAAGTGTATTTTATACTATCAAGTTGTAGGATGCTTTTACGCTCTTAGGAGCTCTTGTTTATCACCCCCTATATCCCCCATATAGTTCTTACAAACTTTACCACAGGTGATAACGAGTCATGCACTTAAAATAGCACATTTTACACTTTTAAGTGACCTGAACATTCATTTAAATGACATGCACTCCCCTAAAGCCACTAACCTACTACATGATTTAACTGAAATTCAAGTTAAGCAACAGATTAATTTGCCAACACTTAAGAAATGTAATATTCTTGCCCCTATGTTCCCTAATTTACATAACCTGACAGTCAAAGTGCCTTACCCTGTGAGTGGCCAGATCACTTTGTGGTTTCAATGTAATTGTCATCCCACAATACTAGTATTCCAGTCAAGACTTTAAGCACTTACGAATGGAGGACGAGATTAGACCCTGTAGAATTCGAACGCCCTGCCAGCGGTTACTTTTAGAAATGGGGTCTATAGTTGCCATTGCTTTGCACCTTTGTCTAAGTAGGGACTGCAATTGGACACCACACTAGTTTAGGACAATAGGAAATCTTTATCTAAAGCAAAACAAGGCCAAACAACAAAAATCCACCATACATATGTCAATATATCATAAAGAATAGGTTATTCACAAAAATAAATTCCACCTGGGGCTATTACGCATTCTGACAGATGAAAATCCCAAAGTCCTGCTCCGACTGCTTGGTGTGCAGGATCGGGCCGGAGTCACATGGACCCCAAAGAACAGTTCCTTGGCAAACAATGAAAACAAAGATGGTGCACACCGTCTGGGAGGTGATGCTTTGTTGGTGCCGGGCGGGGTACACAGTCAAAATATCGAATTTTTAATTTCGACTTACACTTATATCGAGTTGCTAATATCGATGGGACAGAATATCGATGTCCAGAATATCGATGGCCAGAATATCGACCCTAAGGTAAGTAATATCGAAATTACTTATATCGATAGCATATATATCGATGTAAGTAATTTCGATTTACTAATATATGTTAGAAATTTTAGTTAAGTATTTAAATTAATTGTTATAATATGTGTTTAATATGTTTTTATAAATAAAAAATATATAAAAGTAAATAATATGTTTTACTACCAGAGCGGGTTGTGGGTTTTTAGGGGAATAGGGTGGGAAGTAATTTATTTGTAATTAAATAATTATTTTTTAATGATTAATTTATTTTGCAATTACATATTAATTGGCAATGAATTATTTTAATTGATTAATTGATTAATTAATTGATAATTTATGTATATTTTTAAGTAAATTATATGTTTTACTACTGGAGTGGGTTGTGGGTTTATAGGGGAATAGGGTGGGAAGTAATTTATTTGTAATTAAATAATTATTTTTTAATGATTAATTTATTTTGCTATTAAATATTAATTGGCAATGAATTATTTTAATTGATTAATTGAATAATTAATTGATAATTTATGTATATTTTTAACTAAATTATATGTTTTACTACTGGAGCGGGTTGTGGGTTTATAGGGGAAAAGGGTGGGAAGTAATTTAATTGTAATATTAATTAATTTTCGGTAAAGGAGTATTTTTAGGGTTCAGGGTCAGTTTTGGGTTTTTGGGTAAAGGGGTATTTTTAGGGTTCTGGGTCAGTTTTGGTTTTTGGGGTAAAGGGGTATTTTTAGGATTCAGGGTCAGTTTTCAGTTTTTGGGTAAAGGGGTATTTTTAGGGTTCAGGGTCAGTTTTCAGTTTTTGGGTAAAGGGGTATTTTTAGGGTTCAGGGTCAGTTTTCAGTTTTTGGGTAAAGGGGTATTTTTTGGGTTCAGGGTCAGTTTTCAGTTTTTGGGTAAAGGGGTATTTTTAGAGTTCAGGGTCAGTTTTTAGTTTTTGGGTAAAGGGGTATTTTTAGGGTTCAGGGTCAGTTTTCAGTTTTTGGGTAAAGGGGTATTTTTAGGGTTCAGGGTCAGTTTTTAGTTTTTGGGTAAAGGGGTATTTTTAGGGTTCAGGGTCAGTTTTCAGTTTTTGGGTAAAGGGGTATTTTTTGGGTTCAGGGTCAGTTTTCAGTTCTTGGGTAAAGGGGTATTTTTTGGAATCAGGGTCAGTTTTCAGTTTTTGGGTAAAGGGGTATTTTTAGGGTTCAGGGTCAGTTTTAGGTTTTTGGGTAAAGGGGTATTTTTAGGGTTCAGGGTCAGTTTTCCCTTCTGTTGCACCCACTGGAGTGGGAATAGTAATTATTGTTAAGTAAGTATATATTATATATGATTTTTAAATATTATTTTTTTTATTAAATATGTATTATTATTTGTTTTAACCATTATTACATATATTTAAATATGTTTAAGTAATTAATAAGTATTATTTACAGTATTTTTTATGTTATTTTAAATAAAAAAAAATCGATATATTTGACAACGATATTTTTAACATCAATATAATTTTTTCGATATTTTGGTACTTACCATGTTGTACATAGGGCGTCGATATTTTTGCTATCGATATAATTACGCCGATATTTGTGTAGGTCGAAATTCTGTCTGTCGAAATTCTGTCATAGATCCGCCGGGCGGCATTGGTTCCTTACGGACATAGGGGGGGTGAGGCATCGGTTCCTTACTGTTGCCAGGAAGATGACGTTGCAGAGGCATCGAGGTGTTGCTTCCTTACGAAAATACAGGGTCGATGGTTTTGGGAGGTCACCCACATCCTGTATTGGCTCTGCGATGACGAAGCACCGGCATAATTGAGATCGGGCTGTGGTGCGAGTCTCGCGGTGAGTCAGGAAAGTCACGAGGGGTGCCTTCGGATCCGGTGCAGGCAGCAGCCTCAGCGGCAGTATCAGAGTTGGTAGGGTGCGTCGTCGGCAGTCATTGGGGCAGGGCGTCGTGCACTTCACAAGCGGTACCTACCAGTTTGTTGGAGGTCACGGCATCGCACACCAGCGTCGGTGTAGCTATGGCCCTCTGTGGCAGCTGAAAAATCCGTTCCAGGTGCAGGAAGACAATGGAAATGAAGTCTGTGTGTCTCTGACACTTCAGAACAGGAGGCAAACGATACACAAAGCCCTTGGAGATCTTCCTCAAGCAAGATGCACAGAGCAGATCAGTCTTTGTCCTCTCCTTGGCAGAAACAGCCACTGAAGGCCAAACCTACACAGCACACAGCACAGGGGCAGTACTTCTCCCAGCTTTTCTCCATGGCAGAGGTTCGTCTTGAGTCCAGAAGCAATCTAGAGTCTTGGGTTCTGGGCCCCACTACTTATACAACATTTTTCATTTTTCTCTTGTAGCAGAGAGTCTCTTAACTTAGTGCAAATTAGTTCAGTCCTCTCTGGCCCAGCTTCCTGGCAGGAGGTGGAGACAGCATTGTGTAATGCAGATCAGGCCTATTCAGGTGCAAGCAAATCTCCTCCCATTACTCTAAATGCAGCCGAGGCCTATTCATTCCAGCCCTGATTCATCCAGGAAAGGCAGGACACACCTCAAACTCCCCAATGGCTGTCTACAGCGAATGCACATCCCCGGCCCCTGTCACTCCAAAGCCAGACAGTCAATCCATAACCCAGCAGAGGCACACAGATTGGTTCAGCAAGAAAATGCCTACTTTGAAAAGTGCCTTAAAACAACATAGGCTCAAGGCGTTCCTGCAGTTTTGCTCTTGTTAGATCCTAGCACTGCTTTTGACACAGTATCTCACATTATTTTGCTTCAGAGTTTATGCAATTCAGGGGTGACACCACTGGCATAAAAAATACTTGATTCCTTCATGGTGGATCAGAGCTTTCAAGCCTGTGATAAGCCTTTCTATTCGTACCCCTGCCTCTTAAGAGCGGAGTACCTCAAGGGTTCACTTTGAGTCCCACGCTGTTCAATGTTTATGCTTGTCTTTTAGCAGACATTGTCAAGTCTCTTATTCTCACCTTGGTCTCCGATGCAGATGACACACAGTTGGTCATTTATCTGACCCCAGAACAGCAATCAAAAGTAGTTCCATTAAAGCCTTGTCTCACAGTAGAGAATGGCTAAATGCTGTCTAATAATACTTATTAAAAAGAAACAAATGATGGATGTAATCCTGAAGATATCAAACATTCGCCCCCAGTCACAGATCTGGGTTTAATCCATCGGTTTCTTTTGCTCACCACGCTACCCCAGTGTAGGTCTAGCCATATGCAAATCAGTCTTGACCCTGCTCCCCATGGGAACAGTCCAGCCCGAACTGCCATGCCAGGTCCTCCCTGGACTGGAAACAATCAGCCTGGGACTGGTTTTGGGGTATCACCCCCATCAGCCAGGCTAGCTTGAATCTAGTGGCACAGTGAGCACAGGACCCACGTCTGGGCATACCCTTTCCATTTTGGGTGGCAAAAGCAATAAGAACAAATGATGGACGGAATGCTGAGCAAATCAAACATTCACCCCCAGCCACAGATCTGGGTTTAATCCATTATTTGTTTGCTCGCCATTCCACCCCAGTTTGGCCCAGCTATATGCAAATCAGTCTTGACCCTGTTCCCCATGGGCCCAGTCCATCCCGAACTGCCATGCCAGGTGCTCCCTAGATGGGAAACAAGCATCCTGGGACTGGTCCATCATTTGTGTGTTTTTTTGCTTTGTCTAATAATTAATGGCAGAAAAATGGAAGTCACGATAGCAGGAAATAACTTAAATTGTTGTGTTCTGGATTTCTAGCCGGAAACCTTTGAGCCCTAGTCTCAAACCAAAAGAGTTATAAAAAATGTAGGAATCTAGTTGGAAAACAGTTTATCATTTGAGACAGTGAGGAATGTAGCTGCAAGCTGTTTTTGAGATCTATTAGAAAGGTCCTGGGAAGGCTACCAGAGAGGACCGTAGTCCAGGCCTTAGTACATCTAACCTTGACTATGAAATTTGATTATATCTGGGGATCTCCCAGTCTTCACTGTTCATATTGCAGATTCTTCAAAATGCTGCAGCATGCCACACATTGAGGTTGCATAAACATCAGTCTGTTTCGGATAGTCAGATTTCATTGCCTTCCTATTGAAAAAGAGTTCAAGCATTAGGAACTGCAAACGGAGTCTTTAACCACAACGGTCCAAGCTTGTTGTGCCATTTGGTAAAACCTTATATCCCAGTAAGAACTATGAGATCCTCAACCTCTCACTCAGAAGTGATTCCCAGAGTCCTCAAAAGTTGAAGCGATAGAGGTTCCTTTTCCTTTCTTACTCCCAAATTATGAAACTCTTTTCCATCTATGCTTCAGAACTCCACGGATGAGCCCACTTTTAGGCTGTTCGAGTAATTATGCTAGGAGCTTTTCAGTCCATCTTGGCTCTGAGAGGGCCTATGTGGGTAGACATGCACTTCATAAGAGAGGAGAGAAGAGAAGAGAAGAGAAGAGAAGAGAAGAGAAGAGAAGAGAAGAGAAGAGAAGAAAAGAGAAGAGAAGAGAAGAGAAGTCAAGTCAAATGACAGGAGGATGTGATCAAGAGAAGTAGCGTAGAGTGAGAGACAAAAATGGACCAATGACAAAGCCTCATGGGATGTCCAGCGGAAGTGTGGTAGGTGTTGATGTGTTTAAGTCCCAACTTACTGGCTAAGAATGGCAAGAGATGTAAATTGTAAACCAACTGTGTGCAAGGACAGTGATGTGTAATGCCATGTAATGCAGGTGAGAGGTTTATTTCCATGGAGATAAGGGTACTGAAAATTGATTGGCGGGGGGCCAAAAAGTATTGTTCCAGTATCTCGGAGAAAAAAGGAATTTGAGATAACAGATGATAGTTGGAGGGAAACTCCATTATAGGTTATAGCAAATAGAGTATATGCCTGATATAAAAAAGAGATAAAGAGATGCCAGGCTGTATAAAGCACTGGATGTGAGGGCTAGGTGCATAATTGCTTTAAAAAAGTAAAGTGACCCTGTGTAAGTGGAGTTCACTGCAAATTCAAAATGAAGGGCTGAATGGTTCAGGTGGTTCACAGATCGAGTCTGCAACTTTGACTATTGGAATGACAAATATTTTTGGGCATCGCAAAGCACAATTTGCCATAGAAGTCATTATAACTGAAGGGAACTACCATGAGTGCATATGCTCTTTGAGCCGAATGCCATCACTCATAATGTAATTAGTGAATGGCTGAAGTAGGCTGACCCTTGCCCCATGCTGAATGTTGTAGTGGGCAGAAGTAAATTATGAACGACACAACAACAGACCAAAGGATGTAGAGGGCTGGCTGAAAGCCTATCTAACTAAGTATATTATACATATCTAATTTTAGTTTTGGCTAACACTACCAATTTGAAGCTAACACCAAACCTAAAAAGTCACATGATATATTGCGTTGAAGTGAAGTGAGGTTGGTGTGAGTTGTGGTGCAGGAATAATGATAAAGAAGTCTGTGGAGTGTTGTTACCTTTTGTAGATGAGGTCAATAGTTGGTAGAGAAAGTGTTTGAGGAATGTTCACTTGCCTGTGCTTCCAGTCAAGATCACATTGAATGCGTTAATGGCAAATTTGAAGAGGATTTAGGCACATGGCGGATTTTTTGGCTTGGTATGGGTATGAAGTCAAGGAGTTTTCTGTGGCCTATTTTAGGGGTCGATTATGATGGCGGACGGACCTGCGTCCGTCCGCCACCCCGATGTGGAGGGACCATCCGCAGGGGCAGCGGCGTTCCCTTCCCTCCGTTGGAATTAGGATGTGACCGCCACCCTGGCTGTCACATCCCATATTTTTAACATTGCGGCGGGTGCTGCTTTACGCAGCACCCGCCGCAAAGTTAAAAATGCATGCTGTGCATTTGCATGCACAAAGCAGCAGGCACCACGCGGTGCCAGCCGCATTGTGCATGCAAATGCAGGGGGGTACCTTAGGTACCCCCCATGTGCACCTCCAAACCCCCCCTTCACCATGGGGGCCCGCAACGGGCAACGGGAACCGTATGCCTTTTCGTGGCGGCATTGCCGCCACGGAAAGGAATTCCTCCCCGGCCATCCTAATATGGCTGGCGGTGTCTGATAGACACTGCCACCATATCAGGCCTTTTCGACCGTGGCGGAAAAGCGGCGGACGGTATTCCCCTCCGCCACTGTCCTCCCTGCCATTGTAATATGGTGGGGGGAAGAAAGGTGGCGGACGGGCAAGGATGGCAGACGGATCGCCACCGCCTGCATGGCGGTGGCGATCCGTCTGCCATCCTAATGGACCCCTTGGTTTGTACTTGCTAAAGTGTGCCCAGAGAATGCTGAAACAAGGTGTATTAAACTTAGATATTGAGTAGTAACTTGGAATCAGCAAAAAGGATAAATATGATTGGATGATGCCAGATCAAAGATCTATTATTATTTACCAGCTGACTCTCATAAAATCATTGTCAAAGCTATGTTTAATTTCCAACTGTACTATAGCAATGTCTTTGTGGCAGACTCTCAGGATATCATATCACCTGATTAAAGATGGTACAAAATGTGCTAGTTTGTTTGTTAATTGGACTACGTGCAGAAGCATCCATTGGCTGCCAGGATTGGCTTTAAAGTACTTACCCTGGTTCCACATGCACTAGTAATAGGGGTGCTGGAGGTGCTGCAGTACCCTAAGAAATAACCATACAGGAGTTTAGGAAGTGAATGACCAGTAAACATGCTTATTAATTTACCATTGAGATTGGCGTTGACTTTCTCTTACTAAAAAGTGAGAGGATTTTGTAAGGTATACTATGCGACAACCTTGTTGGAGTACAGGGAGCATGGCAGGAAAAGCTGTAGAATTTTAGTTTTTTTCAATCACCAAAAAATCCACATACCTGTATATGAACTGTACAAATATTCGAGAATATACCAGTACTTAGGAAAGCACAAACACAGCCGTTTTTTTGTAATTCTGAAGTGTCTTTTCAATGAAAAATATGCTGTCTGTAAATGACAGTGAGCTACTACGCCATGCTTTAGTAAGATATTTGTGACAGTGTGCTCCAAAAGGTAAACTAGCTGGATACATACTACAATCTCCTGCAGAATGAACATGGCTCATTTGCTACACTAGTTCTTAGTGTGGCACTTGGGTTTTTTACAATCACTATGAGTCGGGTGGTGTAACCCTGATGGCAGCACCCCCACTCTGAAAATGGTTCCAGCAACACTACCTGGTTCACACATGTTTGCAAGGAACTGTGCTTTGATACCTGGATCAAAACATAGCTAAATGCCTGTCTACTAGATAATTGTTCTCAACTGATGCTATATTTGTTTCTGTTCCTCAGATAAAATATAAATCTCACTGTGACATATGATGCTCTGATTTTGAACCTATCCTTTGGAACAAACTCATTAACAAAGAGTAATGTTCTCTGGCAGTTTGTAAAACTGCCAGTGCCTGGCTATTTTGCTGGTGTTCCACAACTACTGCTGTTTTCATGTTGACATCTGCTTCGTACTGCTTGTACTGTTATCTGTTTGAGCTGGCACCCAGGTACAGTTGGGGGAGACAACAAACGTGTAGTGAAAAATCGAAAGTCGAAACAAAATGGGAGGGTGTTTTGTGTGAGAATAGAGGTAGTTGTGAGCGACCTGTTGAGGACGTTACACATTGCCCTCATATGTAATTGGCACGGCTGTATGTGAGAAGGTGGCAAGGTTGATGTGGAGAGCAGCAGGAATAGCTAAATCAATGGCATCAATACAAGTCTTTGCAAAGGCAAGAAAGTGCTGTGGACAGTAAATAGGGATGAGAGTTGAAATAGCCGATAATGAATTGCTTCTTGTGTACCTTGACAGCTAAGTGGTTTATTTGACATTATGTCTAAGTGGGTTGATTAAGGGACATGTGTTTGCATTTAACAGGCACTGTGATGTGTTGTCTGATGATGTGATTGTGTGTAAATATGTGGGCTGGTAGTATGTGGCAGAGTGAGAAGAGAGGTAAAGAATTAAGGCCTGGAGTTTTGGGATGGGCAAGTGTTAGACTTGTCAGCCCTTTGGGTGGTCCCTCCCATTATTTATTTATTTTTGGCCCCTTTCTGCCTCACAATTCCTTTAATTTTTATGTCCACTGAATTTTTTTTTAGGTGTTATCCTGGGGGTTAGGTACTCTTTGACCCTATAGCTTTTTTTAGGCCTAGGTGACTCTTAAAAATGATGGAAACTCCATCACACAAAATGGTGGCTAGTAACCGCCATAACTGTTTACCTCAGGGAATGGACCCATAGAACAATACAGGAAAACTCCAGAACCTTCTAGCAGGTTCCGGAAGCCTGGGGTTAACCTATAAAAGGGTCAGTACCAGGGCGGCCATTTTAGAGGTGCCATTCAGTAAGGGTCAGCTGGAGTGCAGGCTGTGGTGCTAGGTGGGGTAGGACAATCAGAGGGGCGACTTCTTTTTAAGGGTTGCCTCCTTACTGGATTCAACCCCCCCCCCCCTTTCCCTGCAGACCTAACCCAGTTGGACTACAGACCTGTTGAGCTTGGACAGGAAGTCTGCTTGAGTAAAAAGGTCCGACTCCAAGATTGGGGTGGGTTTGAGAGACTTTGAGGAGGGGAGTGGAGGTCAGCCCCGCGGACCAGCCTTGGAGAACTGGCCAAATTCCTGACAGATGCTGCAAGGCTATCGGAAGGATCGAGGGAGTTCTCTATCCCTTCTGCCCCCTCCCTTCCTCCTTGCATCCACCTGCTGCCTGTGCCAGGCCCACCGGGAACCCTTACCGGCACACAGAAGCGACACGGGGAAATCCCTTCTCTGCTCGGGGAGATCCTGTTGGGGAGGTTCGCGACTGCTGGTGTGCGGCTCCCTTATCTCCATCCGGGTTTGGCTGTGGGAGAAGGTGCCGTTGTGGGTGGCTGAGGTAGCGTGACGAAGCAGGAGCCAGCTTGAGGCTGAGGTGGCGCGACTCCACGCAGGCTCAGTGCGGTGTTCCTTTGTCTGGAAGGAGGGGCGGAGTATTAGCTGGGAAGTGTTGGCCGGGGCGCAGGCCTGGAGGTGTGTTGCTGATCGCCTGTGGAGAGGGGGCGGCAACCGTCTGGGGCCACTGCTTCCCCGCGCCTGCCCAGTGGTGTGATCTGCTGGGGGGTTGAGGAAGATGACGTGAGTGAGAGCTCGACGAAGGAGAAACCGGCGGCGCCACTAATCCAGGGCGGCTTCCCCTCAGTGCCGGCTTGGCTGACATTTGGCCTGGCCATCGAGGGAGGTGCCGCTGGGTGAGAGAGTCCTGTGGCGAGTGCCGGGTAGCTGCAATTGCGCAGTGACGGTGAAAGTAACTGAAACCCTGTTTGTACAAGTAACAAGGGAGTCGGGGATTGCTGTGGGTCCGGGGATTGACATCCGAGGGACCTGGAGGGGAGACCCGCCCCCCTTTTTGTACTCGAAGCACGGAGTTGGCAAAACCGGGTAGATTGGGCCCAGGAAGTCACCAGGACTCGGGTTATAAGGGGTCAAGAAAAGCAAAAGGGGGTTGACAAAGCAAAAGAAGCCAATGGAACACTTTTAATGCCAATGTTGACTGGGTTTGTTGCTTAACCTTTCCTTTTATAGAGGTGGAAGGGGAAGAATACTCTGAGTTCTCAGTGTCAATAACTTGATGTACTTTAGTGAATCAGATTGTAGTATTTAACTTATCAACTGGATCCCTGTGGATAATCTTGTCATTACTTCCCTTTGTAGGTGACAGACTCTGCTTCATATCATACCAAGTCAGTTAACCAAAGGAAGGTTTTATAGAAACCTTAATGCTGTACTGAACCCCTTGAGTTGAGAAGCAATGTATAGCTGAAAATCATTGGAAAAAGAAAAATGTTTAATGTGAAAAGTGTCAAAACAATCCGATGATATAAGTAAGAGTAAATAAAATTATTTTTATAAAACAGCCCATATTTTCCTAAAACTGGTGTAGCGTTGTTTTTGAATGGACGGACGCTGAGTTACTGTAGCGTGTGATGCAAGTTTTACACTTTTGCCTTTTTGTTTGACCTTCCTATTCTGTGCCAAGCTACCCTATGTGATCTGGAGACCCCAGGTCCAACAGCAAGGTATAGCTAGAGAAGGGATAACATTATGGGGAAGTAGCATGGTGATATGAGGTAAAGTACAATTGAGCAAGCGGTTAGGGATTTGTGTGCAATATAGGTGTAGTTTAATCATGCAATATATAAATTTGCTAAAATATGTAACACTAAAGTATACCTAGGTGCACAAGTTATAGATAAAATGAAATAGAAATGCAATATTTACAGGGAAGAAGTCTAGAGCAGATATACCCCATAAGACAAGGATCAGAACTTATTTATATGTGGAGCCATACAAAATGAATGGATATATCATCTGGGGGCAAACAATACTAAGGGTTGTGGGAGAACTATGTCTCTCTATGACAAGTCTTGGAGCAGATCATCCAATTAGAATGGTCTTGCTTATTTAGCTATTCCAGTCACAGTCACTAGCAATCAGATCACATGGAAGTTGTAATTGCTTCCTGGTGGATCTGTAGTTTGTCATTGTCTGTCTTGCACTGTTGGATATTGAATGGGACGGAGTAAAGGCGCAGAGGCCCTGCTAGATCAGGGCTGGAAAAAGCAGGCGATTCCCAACATCTCTCTTTTGTAGAACTCGGAGGTTTATCACTTTCCTCTGTTCTCAGCAAAACACTGTTTGAAGTTTGGGATCTCCAGGGCTGTCTTTAAGAGGCCCTGAGCCAACTAATAATATTCATGTAAGAAGGTTTCTCCGCAGGGATGTCTTACTCATGTGCAGGGCTTTCAGTGGGATAGAAAAAGTGGGGGTCTCTAAAAGGAGCATGGCCTCTGTAAGTAAGGGTGTGGCATAAACTACATTTATGTGATTTTCATATTGCCCCCGATAACAGTATTTTGGTTTCTCTCTAGGCTTTAAGTCACTACACACAGATATATAACACAACAACTTATTTACAGCTAAAGCCAGCTAGGACTCGTGGCTTTGTCAATGATTTTGTTGTAAATACTGAATATTGAAAGTGTTTTAATTATGAGGCTCTGAATTAAACATTACTGAGGCATGTGGAAGAGCTAGCTGTCTTCATTGTGTCTCAATCATACCCAATATGTTCACTCTAGGTTAGAGAAGACACCCTTGTTCTCTCCACTTCTCCTCCATGCATATGTTACATCTCCTCACTTTCCTCTTCAATGACCTCTTTTCACTCTGTCATGAATGTACTTCCTCCCATCTCCTTCACTTCACCACCTCACAAACATACCCACCAACCTCTATTCACTGTATTTTCATTTACTTTTGCCTTGTCAATTTTTGACAACTGCTCACAACATTGCGTGAAGGGTACTACTGTATCATGTCTGTCTTTCTCTTTTTTTGAAAACCTGTATAAACATTTTGAACTCCAAAAACATATTTTGATTACTGTGTACCTCCTTCATACACATTTTCACAGAATAACAATTGAAGCTGAAATACGTGAACAGTGTGCTGTGTGCTGTGCCCTCCGCAGAGAGGCCAAGGATTGCATGACCATGTATTCTGAATGCCTGTAACAGGCATTGTGTGAAACTTGCACTTGCTTTTCCCTCCAGTCTCAACTCCAGAGCTCTTAATTGTGAGCCAATATAAACACCCAGAGCCGATCAGTTCAAAAAACGAGCTATACAAGAGTAATAGGCTACATGAAAAAAAATACAGAAACACACTGTTATATCTTGTGTATTTTTCTATGCATCTTCCCTGTTGCGTGGGCCCTTGCTGTTTGCGTGGAATGTTGGAGTGGTGGTGATGCAATGGAATGCTGGTGTGTCATTACAAAACACACCATCCTGGAAATAGCAAACAGTCTTATGGAGTGCAAGGTTAAGGTTAAGATTTAGAAAAACAAGTGAAACATGAAATTTAAATGCTACTACGAACTGCCTTAACATTTTCACTCTCGCTATTCAGACTTAAATGAGGGCCAAATGTACAACATATTTTACCGGTTGCAAAGGCCCATCCAGCCATTTGTGACTGGTAAAATACCTGATCCTATGTACCAAGCCTATTTGCAAGTCTGTAACCTATTACCAACTCGCAAAATAGGGTCTGGATTCGCTATTGGGAAGGGGCATGTAAAGGGCGTCCCTTCCTAATAGCGAGTCACACTGGTATGTATGAATGTTTTGGGACCTGGAATGCGGTTGCAAAACATTAGCACGTTACCACCAATTTCAAATTGGTGCTAAACCATTCAAAACGGAAAGGGGTCCCCAGGGAACCCCTACCCCTTTGAGAATTGGGGCGCCAACAATTTTTCAGAGCAGGTAGTGGTCCCACAGACCACTGCCTACTGTAAAAAAATACTAAGAAAGCTTTTAATTTTTATTTTTGAATGGCATCCTGTTTTCCTTTAAGGAAAAGAGGCTACAATAAAAAGAAATGCTTTATTAACCCCTTGCATGCTCGTGACGGAACCATTCCGTCACGAGCCACGGTGATGCTGTTCTGGTGACGGAATGGTTCCGTCACGGCCCGTCCGGCACGCCTGCGTGGCGCTGATTTCTTCCCTGCGCTGAGCGTTCTATTAGGCGGGCGGGACTTGACGGAACCATTCCGTCACAAGCACAGCGCCACCGCGGCTCGTGACGGAGTGGGACTGTCACGAGCATGGCAGGGCCGCGCGGCCCCCTCTCCCCCCTAGCGCTTGCTCCATGTAAAAAACAAATATTTGCAATACAACAACACAGAGCAGGAGAAAACATCATAGTAGTGAGTGATGAATTGGCTACTACTACTCACCAAGCCCGGGGATCTCCAAGCCGAGCTGGTCCAGCAGGTCGCGCTCCAGGTCCAGGAGGTCCGTCCAGCGATGGGTGACCTGGCTGTAGGAGCGCTGGACCCCGTAGAGGTGGGATATGGCCCAGCACACCTTCTCCCACCGCTTCCGGCACTCCCGCATGTTGTAGCCGCCGGCCGCGATCCTGCCGCCTCCCGCGATGGTCCTGGGCAGGCGGCGCTGGACGAAGTAGACCAGCGCGCCCACTTCCTCCGGGCTGAAGATCTCCCGTCGCATCACCTGCTCCCCCCTCAATCGACCGCATGGTGTCCTGGCACGGGGTCCAGGACTCCTCCTCCCCGCTGCCGCTGCCGCCCTCAAGTGCCTGGGCAGCTTCACGGCGCCTGGCTTCACCATGGTCTGGGCAGGTAAGGTAGGAAGTAGAAAATTAAGAAGGAATAGGATAGGGAAGAAGAAAAGAAAAGAGTTTAAAAAAGTAGTTTAAAAGTAAAGAAAAATAGCAGAAAAGACAAAAATATACAGCTAGGAAAAGAGAGGGATAGATAAGAAGCAAAATCGTTAAAAAAAAACTGAAAACAAGCAAAGGATGGCAAAGATAGCAAGAGGATTAAACACCATGCCCAGACACAGGAAATGAATGAAAAACAAGATGGCCGGCGCCCGTTCACGAGCGCGAAAGTAAGTTCGCGCAAGATTTCCCTCGCGATCTCGTGCAAACTTCTACTGGCAATGCGCTTACTGCGCGAGATTATACATAGCGGGCGGAAACGGAAATACGTCACGCACACAAAATGGCCGCGCCCGTACTCGACCTTGGGGTAAATTCGCGTGTTGCGCTGCAAGCGGCTCGCGAATACTGCAAAAAAACTCGCGAAACAACAAGCCGCAAAAAAATAAAAAGCTCATTCGCACGAATTGGCGGCTTCCGCGGTCGGTTTCGCACGACGCCGCGCCCCGCGAACAGCGCGAAAAAAACGAAAACCGATTTTTGCAAAAGCAAAAGCAATGAGCAGGTGCAAAAGGTCAACCTCATGATTTGTAACGATTCCCTGTAGTGCTTCCTGAGGGGGCCCTCCAGAATTCGGTTGCCTGCTTGCAACTATTGTGTGACCCTGCTCTGACCTTAACTGTATGCCACAAAGGTCCTGATTTACAGCTAAGGGAGCAGACAAGCAGGTGCCAGGCTGGAACTTCAAATTCAGTGACACATTAATTAGCCCCTAATTCATTATTGTCAGTTGGGGCAGGGCAGGTGTTGTTAATAAACTAACCCCAAATTAATTCATGTCAGTTCAAGCAGGGCAGGTGGGCTTGCTTTTCCCCCCCATCTTCTACAGTGATGATGAACCAGAGGGTGGCATTGATGTAACAGAGGGTGGCATGGGTCAAAGAGAGGGTGCCATTGGTGAAACAGAGGGTGCTGGGAGGCTGTGATGATGAACCAGATGTAGAAACAACATAGTCGCGACCGTTGCGAGCCGACAAGTAAGTTTGCAATTGCGAACTAGTACCAAATCCTCGCGAACTGGCAGAAACACTTGCGAACACAAAAAAAAAAAGAATTCGCAAATCCGCAAAATTCGCGAACGCGAGATTCGCAAAATTCGCCCATGCTTAGCACCAGCCCCTGCCCAAATGGGCCAGGAACCCTGGCTCAACATGACGAGATCGGCTTATCTACTCACCCTCTCAACTCCGAACGTGCAGGGTGAGTGTAGGTGCCAATTTCTAGCCCTATCTAAGTCTCAATTCATTAACGCTATGTTTGAAGATTGCTAATTTACTCTACAACCCGCCGGCATTCATGCAGTAGCACAAATAGTGTAATTTTGCACCTCTTTTGGATAAAGTGCAGTTCTTTAGCGCAACATAAATTAGATCTGTTTACCTTCATTAATGATGAACAGCCTGATGTCTTGTCCTTACAGGAAACCTGGTTGCACGAGAGCTCCATGCCAGATGAGGTGCAGGCTATCCCTTGAGAATAAAACATTGTTAGATGCGACTGCCCAAGAAAACCTGGTGAGTTTAGAAGGTTGTCTTATGTTGTGCAATTTCACCGCTACAGCGACCAGATTGTGAAAGTGTATTTTATACTATCAAGTTGTAGGATGCTTTTACGCTCTTAGGAGCTCTTGTTTATCACCCCCTATATCCCCCATATAGTTCTTACAAACTTTACCACAGGTGATAACGAGTCATGCACTTAAAATAGCACATTTTACACTTTTAAGTGACCTGAACATTCATTTAAATGACATGCACTCCCCTAAAGCCACTAACCTACTACATGATTTAACTGAAATTCAAGTTAAGCAACAGATTAATTTGCCAACACTTAAGAAATGTAATCTTCTTGCCCCTATGTTCCCTAATTTACATAACCTGACAGTCAAAGTGCCTTACCCTGTGAGTGGCCAGATCACTTTGTGGTTTCAATGTAATTGTCATCCCACAATACTAGTATTCCAGTCAAGACTTTAAGCACTTACGAATGGAGGACGAGATTAGACCCTGTAGAATTCGAACGCCCTGCCAGCGGTTACTTTTAGAAATGGGGTCTATAGTTGCCATTGCTTTGCACCTTTGTCTAAGTAGGGACTGCAATTGGACACCACACTAGTTTAGGACAATAGGAAATCTTTATCTAAAGCAAAACAAGGCCAAACAACAAAAATCCACCATACATATGTCAATATATCATAAAGAATAGGTTATTCACAAAAATAAATTCCACCTGGGGCTATTACGCATTCTGACAGATGAAAATCCCAAAGTCCTGCTCCGACTGCTTGGTGTGCAGGATCGGGCCAGAGTCACATGGACCCCAAAGAACAGTTCCTTGGCAAACAATGAAAACAAAGATGGTGCACACCGTCTGGGAGGTGATGCTTTGTTGGTGCCGGGCGGGGTACACAGTCAAAATATCGAATTTTTTATTTCGACTTACACTTATATCGAGTTGCTAATATCGATGGGACAGAATATCGATGTCCAGAATATCGATGGCCAGAATATCGACCCTAAGGTAAGTAATATCGAAATTACTTATATCGATAGCATATATATTGATGTAAGTAATTTCGATTTACTAATATATGTTAGAAATTTTAGTTAAGTATTTAAATTAATTGTTATAATATGTGTTTAATATGTTTTTATAAATAAAAAATATATAAAAGTAAATAATATGTTTTACTACCAGAGCGGGTTGTGGGTTTTTAGGGGAATAGGGTGGGAAGTAATTTATTTGTAATTAAATAATTATTTTTTAATGATTAATTTATTTTGCAATTACATATTAATTGGCAATGAATTATTTTAATTGATTAATTAATTGATAATTTATGTATATTTTTAAGTAAATTATATGTTTTACTACTGGAGTGGGTTGTGGGTTTATAGGGGAATAGGGTGGGAAGTAATTTATTTGTAATTAAATAATTATTTTTTAATGATTAATTTATTTTGCTATTAAATATTAATTGGCAATGAATTATTTTAATTGATTAATTGAATAATTAATTGATAATTTATGTATATTTTTAACTAAATTATATGTTTTACTACTGGAGCGGGTTGTGGGTTTATAGGGGAAAAGGGTGGGAAGTAATTTAATTGTAATATTAATTAATTTTCGGTAAAGGAGTATTTTTAGGGTTCAGGGTCAGTTTTGGGTTTTTGGGTAAAGGGGTATTTTTAGGGTTCTGGGTCAGTTTTGGTTTTTGGGGTAAAGGGGTATTTTTAGGATTCAGGGTCAGTTTTCAGTTTTTGGGTAAAGGGGTATTTTTAGGGTTCAGGGTCAGTTTTCAGTTTTTGGGTAAAGGGGTATTTTTAGGGTTCAGGGTCAGTTTTCAGTTTTTGGGTAAAGGGGTATTTTTTGGGTTCAGGGTCAGTTTTCAGTTTTTGGGTAAAGGGGTATTTTTAGAGTTCAGGGTCAGTTTTTAGTTTTTGGGTAAAGGGGTATTTTTAGGGTTCAGGGTCAGTTTTCAGTTTTTGGGTAAAGGGGTATTTTTAGGGTTCAGGGTCAGTTTTTAGTTTTTGGGTAAAGGGGTATTTTTAGGGTTCAGGGTCAGTTTTCAGTTTTTGGGTAAAGGGGTATTTTTTGGGTTCAGGGTCAGTTTTCAGTTCTTGGGTAAAGGGGTATTTTTTGGAATCAGGGTCAGTTTTCAGTTTTTGGGTAAAGGGGTATTTTTAGGGTTCAGGGTCAGTTTTAGGTTTTTGGGTAAAGGGGTATTTTTAGGGTTCAGGGTCAGTTTTCCCTTCTGTTGCACCCACTGGAGTGGGAATAGTAATTATTGTTAAGTAAGTATATATTATATATGATTTTTAAATATTATTTTTTTATTAAATATGTATTATTATTTGTTTTAACCGTTATTACATATATTTAAATATGTTTAAGTAATTAATAAGTATTATTTACAGTATTTTTTATGTTATTTCAAATAAAAAAAATCGATATATTTGACAACGATATTTTTAACATCGATATAATTTTTTCGATATTTTGGTACTTACCATGTTGTACATAGGGCGTCGATATTTTTGCTATCGATATAATTACGCCGATATTTGTGTATGTCGAAATTCTGTCTGTCGAAATTCTGTCATAGATCCGCCGGGCGGCATTGGTTCCTTACGGACATAGGGGGGGTGAGGCATCGGTTCCTTACTGTTGCCAGGAAGATGACGTTGCAGAGGCATCGAGGTGTTGCTTCCTTACGAAAATACAGGGTCGATGGTTTTGGGAGGTCACCCACATCCTGTATTGGCTCTGCGATGACGAAGCACCGGCATAATTGAGATCGGGCTGTGGTGCGAGTCTCGCGGTGAGTCAGGAAAGTCACGAGGGGTGCCTTCGGATCCGGTGCAGGCAGCAGCCTCAGTGGCAGTATCAGAGTTGGTAGGGTGCGTCGTCGGCAGTCATTGGGGCAGGGCGTCGTGCACTTCACAAGCGGTACCTACCAGTTTGTTGGAGGTCACGGCATCGCACACCAGCGTCGGTGTAGCTATGGCCCTCTGTGGCAGCTGAAAAATCCGTTCCAGGTGCAGGAAGACAATGGAAATGAAGTCTGTGTGTCTCTGACACTTCAGAACAGGAGGCAAACGATACACAAAGCCCTTGGAGATCTTCCTCAAGCAAGATGCACAGAGCAGATCAGTCTTTGTCCTCTCCTTGGCAGAAACAGCCACTGAAGGCCAAACCTACACAGCACACAGCACAGGGGCAGTACTTCTCCCAGCTTTTCTCCATGGCAGAGGTTCGTCTTGAGTCCAGAAGCAATCTAGAGTCTTGGGTTCTGGGCCCCACTACTTATACAACATTTTTCATTTTTCTCTTGTAGCAGAGAGTCTCTTAACTTAGTGCAAATTAGTTCAGTCCTCTCTGGCCCAGCTTCCTGGCAGGAGGTGGAGACAGCATTGTGTAATGCAGATCAGGCCTATTCAGGTGCAAGCAAATCTCCTCCCATTACTCTAAATGCAGCCGAGGCCTATTCATTCCAGCCCTGATTCATCCAGGAAAGGCAGGACACACCTCAAACTCCCCAATGGCTGTCTACAGCGAATGCACATCCCCGGCCCCTGTCACTCCAAAGCCAGACAGTCAATCCATAACCCAGCAGAGGCACACAGATTGGTTCAGCAAGAAAATGCCTACTTTGAAAAGTGCCTTAAAACAACATAGGCTCAAGGCGTTCCTGCAGTTTTGCTCTTGTTAGATCCTAGCACTGCTTTTGACACAGTATCTCACATTATTTTGCTTCAGAGTTTATGCAATTCAGGGGTGACACCACTGGCATAAAAAATACTTGATTCCTTCATGGTGGATCAGAGCTTTCAAGCCTGTGATAAGCCTTTCTATTCGTACCCCTGCCTCTTAAGAGCGGAGTACCTCAAGGGTTCACTTTGAGTCCCACGCTGTTCAATGTTTATGCTTGTCTTTTAGCAGACATTGTCAAGTCTCTTATTCTCACCTTGGTCTCCGATGCAGATGACACACAGTTGGTCATTTATCTGACCCCAGAACAGCAATCAAAAGTAGTTCCATTAAAGCCTTGTCTCACAGTAGAGAATGGCTAAATGCTGTCTAATAATACTTATTAAAAAGAAACAAATGATGGATGTAATCCTGAAGATATCAAACATTCGCCCCCAGTCACAGATCTGGGTTTAATCCATCGGTTTCTTTTGCTCACCACGCTACCCCAGTGTAGGTCTAGCCATATGCAAATCAGTCTTGACCCTGCTCCCCATGGGAACAGTCCAGCCCGAACTGCCATGCCAGGTCCTCCCTGGACTGGAAACAATCAGCCTGGGACTGGTTTTGGGGTATCACCCCCATCAGCCAGGCTAGCTTGAATCTAGTGGCACAGTGAGCACAGGACCCAAGTCTGGGCATACCCTTTCCATTTTGGGTGGCAAAAGCAATAAGAACAAATGATGGACGGAATGCTGAGCAAATCAAACATTCACCCCCAGCCACAGATCTGGGTTTAATCCATTATTTGTTTGCTCGCTATTCCACCCCAGTTTGGCCCAGCTATATGCAAATCAGTCTTGACCCTGTTCCCCATGGGCCCAGTCCATCCCGAACTGCCATGCCAGGTGCTCCCTAGATGGGAAACAAGCATCCTGGGACTGGTCCATCATTTGTGTGTTTTTTTGCTTTGTCTAATAATTAATGGCAGAAAAATGGAAGTCACGATAGCAGGAAATAACTTAAATTGTTGTGTTCTGGATTTCTAGCCGGAAACCTTTGAGCCCTAGTCTCAAACCAAAAGAGTTATAAAAAATGTAGGAATCTAGTTGGAAAACAGTTTATCATTTGAGACAGTGAGGAATGTAGCTGCAAGCTGTTTTTGAGATCTATTAGAAAGGTCCTGGGAAGGCTACCAGAGAGGACCGTAGTCCAGGCCTTAGTACATCTAACCTTGACTATGAAAGTTGATTATATCTGGGGATCTCCCAGTCTTCACTGTTCATATTGCAGATTCTTCAAAATGCTGCAGCATGCCACACATTGAGGTTGCATAAACATCAGTCTGTTTCGGATAGTCAGATTTCATTGCCTTCCTATTGAAAAAGAGTTCAAGCATTAGGAATTGCAAACGGAGTCTTTAACCACAACGGTCCAAGCTTGTTGTGCCATTTGGTAAAACCTTATATCCCAGTAAGAACTATGAGATCCTCAACCTCTCACTCAGAAGTGATTCCCAGAGTCCTCAAAAGTTGAAGCGATAGAGGTTCCTTTTCCTTTCTTACTCCCAAATTATGAAACTCTTTTCCGTCAAATGCTTCAGAACTCCACGGATGAGCCCACTTTTAGGCTGTTCGAGTAATTATGCTAGGAGCTTTTCAGTCCATCTTGGCTCTGAGAGGGCCTATGTGGGTAGACATGCACTTCATAAGAGAGGAGAGAAGAGAAGAGAAGAGAAGAGAAGAGAAGAGAAGAAAAGAGAAGAGAAGAGAAGAGAAGTCAAGTCAAATGACAGGAGGATGTGATCAAGAGAAGTAGCGTAGAGTGAGAGACAAAAATGGACCAATGACAAAGCCTCATGGGATGTCCAGCGGAAGTGTGGTAGGTGTTGATGTGTTTAAGTCCCAACTTACTGGCTAAGAATGGCAAGAGATGTAAATTGTAAACCAACTGTGTGCAAGGACAGTGATGTGTAATGCCATGTAATGCAGGTGAGAGGTTTATTTCCATGGAGATAAGGGTACTGAAAATTGATTGGCGGGGGGGCCAAAAAGTATTGTTCCAGTATCTCGGAGAAAAAAGGAATTTGAGATAACAGATGATAGTTGGAGGGAAACTCCATTATAGGTTATAGCAAATAGAGTATATGCCTGATATAAAAAAGAGATAAAGAGATGCCAGGCTGTATAAAGCACTGGATGTGAGGGCTAGGTGCATAATTGCTTTAAAAAAGTAAAGTGACCCTGTGTAAGTGGAGTTCACTGCAAATTCAAAATGAAGGGCTGAATGGTTCAGGTGGTTCACAGATCGAGTCTGCAACTTTGACTATTGGAATGACAAATATTTTTGGGCATCACAAAGCACAATTTGCCATAGAAGTCATTATAACTGAAGGGAACTACCATGAGTGCATATGCTCTTTGAGCCGAATGCCATCACTCATAATGTAATTAGTGAATGGCTGAAGTAGGCTGACCCTTGCCCCATGCTGAATGTTGTAGTGGGCAGAAGTAAATTATGAACGACACAACAACAGACCAAAGGATGTAGAGGGCTGGCTGAAAGCCTATCTAACTAAGTATATTATACATATCTAATTTTAGTTTTGGCTAACACTACCAATTTGAAGCTAACACCAAACCTAAAAAGTCACATGATGTATTGCGTTGAAGTGAAGTGAGGTTGGTGTGAGTTGTGGTGCAGGAATAATGATAAAGAAGTCTGTGGAGTGTTGTTACCTTTTGTAGATGAGGTCAATAGTTGGTAGAGAAAGTGTTTGAGGAATGTTCACTTGCCTGTGCTTCCAGTCAAGATCACATTGAATGCGTTAATGGCAAATTTGAAGAGGATTTAGGCACATGGCGGATTTTTTGGCTTGGTATGGGTATGAAGTCAAGGAGTTTTCTGTGGCCTATTTTAGGGGTCGATTATGATGGCGGACGGACCTGCGTCCGTCCGCCACCCCGATGTGGAGGGACCATCCGCAGGGGCAGCGGCGTTCCCTTCCCTCCGTTGGAATTAGGATGTGACCGCCACCCTGGCTGTCACATCCCATACTTTTAACATTGCGGCGGGTGCTGCTTTAAGCAGCACCCGCCGCAAAGTTAAAAATGCATGCTGTGCATTTGCATGCACAAAGCAGCAGGCACCACGCGGTGCCAGCCGCATTGTGCATGCAAATGCAGGGGGGTACCTTAGGTACCCCCCCATGTGCACCTCCAAACCCCCCCTTCACCATGGGGGCCCGCAACGGGCAACGGGAACCGTATGCCTTTTCATGGCGGCATTGCCGCCACGGAAAGGAATTCCTCCCCGGCCATCCTAATATGGCTGGCGGTGTCTGATAGACACTGCCACCATATCAGGCCTTTTCTGCCGCGGTCGCAAGGCGACCGTGGCGGAAAAGCGGCGGACGGTATTCCCCTCCGCCACTGTCCTCCCTGCCATTGTAATATGGTGGGGGGAAGAAAGGTGGCGGACGGGCAAGGATGGCAGACGGATCGCCACCGCCTGCATGGCGGTGGCGATCTGTCTGCCATCCTAATGGACCCCTTGGTTTGTACTTGCTAAAGTGTGCCCAGAGAATGCTGAAACAAGGTGTATTAAACTTAGATATTGAGTAGTAACTTGGAATCAGCAAAAAGGATAAATATGATTGGATGATGCCAGATCAAAGATCTATTATTATTTACCAGCTGACTCTCATAAAATCATTGTCAAAGCTATGTTTAATTTCCAACTGTACTATAGCAATGTCTTTGTGGCAGACTCTCAGGATATCATATCACCTGATTAAAGATGGTACAAAATGTGCTAGTTTGTTTGTTAATTGGACTACGTGCAGAAGCATCCATTGGCTGCCAGGATTGGCTTTAAAGTACTTACCCTGGTTCCACACGCACTAGTAATAGGGGTGCTGGAGGTGCTGCAGTACCCTAAGAAATAACCATACAGGAGTTTAGGAAGTGAATGACCAGTAAACATGCTTATTAATTTACCATTGAGATTGGCGTTGACTTTCTCTTACTAAAAAGTGAGAGGATTTTGTAAGGTATACTATGCGACAACCTTGTTGGAGTACAGGGAGCATGGCAGGAAAAGCTGTAGAATTTTAGTTTTTTTCAATCACCAAAAAATCCACATACCTGTATATGAACTGTACAAATATTCGAGAATATACCAGTACTTAGGAAAGCACAAACACAGCCGTTTTTTTGTAATTCTGAAGTGTCTTTTCAATGAAAAATATGCTGTCTGTAAATGACAGTGAGCTACTACGCCATGCTTTAGTAAGATATTTGTGACAGTGTGCTCCAAAAGGTAAACTAGCTGGATACATACTACAATCTCCTGCAGAATGAACATGGCTCATTTGCTACACTAGTTCTTAGTGTGGCACTTGGGTTTTTTGCAATCACTATGAGTCGGGTGGTGTAACCCTGATGGCAGCACCCCCACTCTGAAAATGGTTCCAGCAACACTACCTGGTTCACACATGTTTGCAAGGAACTGTGCTTTGATACCTGGATCAAAACATAGCTAAATGCCTGTCTACTAGATAATTGTTCTCAACTGATGCTATATTTGTTTCTGTTCCTCAGATAAAATATAAATCTCACTGTGACATATGATGCTCTGATTTTGAACCTATCCTTTGGAACAAACTCATTAACAAAGAGTAATGTTCTCTGGCAGTTTGTAAAACTGCCAGTGCCTGGCTATTTTGCTGGTGTTCCACAACTACTGCTGTTTTCATGTTGACATCTGCTTCGTACTGCTTGTACTGTTATCTGTTTGAGCTGGCACCCAGGTACAGTTGGGGGAGACAACAAACGTGTAGTGAAAAATCGAAAGTCGAAACAAAATGGGAGGGTGTTTTGTGTGAGAATAGAGGTAGTTGTGAGCGACCTGTTGAGGACGTTACACATTGCCCTCATATGTAATTGGCACGGCTGTATGTGAGAAGGTGGCAAGGTTGATGTGGAGAGCTGCAGGAATAGCTAAATCAATGGCATCAATACAAGTCTTTGCAAAGGCAAGAAAGTGCTGGGACAGTAAATAGGGATAAGAGTTGAAATAGTCGATAATGAATTGCTTCTTGTGTACCTTGACAGCTAAGTGGTTTATTTGACATTATGTCTAAGTGGGTTGATTAAGGGACATGTGTTTGCATTTAACAGGCACTGTGATGTGTTGTCTGATGATGTGATTGTGTGTAAATATGTGGGCTGGTAGTATGTGGCAGAGTGAGAAGAGAGGTAAAGAATTAAGGCCTGGAGTTTTGGAATGGGCAAGTGTTAGACCTGTCAGCCCTTTGGGTGGTCCCTCCCATTATTTATTTATTTTTGGCCCCTTTCTGCCTCACAATTCCTTTAATTTTTATGTCCACTGAATTTTTTTTTAGGTGTTGTCCTGGGGGTTAGGTACTCTTTGACCCTATAGCTTTTTTTAGGCCTAGGTGACTCTTAAAAATGATGGAAACTCCATCACACAAAATGGTGGCTAGTAACCGCCATAACTGTTTACCTCAGGGAATGGACCCATAGAACAATACAGGAAAACTCCAGAACCTTCTAGCAGGTTCCGGAAGCCTGGGGTTAACCTATAAAAGGGTCAGTACCAGGGCGGCCATTTTAGAGGTGCCATTCAGTAAGGGTCAGCTGGAGTGCAGGCTGTGGTGCTAGGTGGGGTAGGACAATCAGAGGGGCGACTTCTTTTTAAGGGTTGCCTCCTTACTGGATTCACCCCCCCCCCCTTTCCCTGCAGACCTAACCCAGTTGGACTACAGACCTGTTGAGCTTGGACAGGAAGTCTGCTTGAGTAAAAAGGTCCGACTCCAAGATTGGGGTGGGTTTGAGAGACTTTGAGGAGGGGAGTGGAGGTCAGCCCCGCGGACCAGCCTTGGAGAACTGGCCAAATTCCTGACAGATGCTGCAAGGCTATCGGAAGGATCGAGGGAGTTCTCTATCCCTTCTGCCCCCTCCCTTCCTCCTTGCATCCACCTGCTGCCTGTGCCAGGCCCACCGGGAACCCTTACCGGCACACAGAAGCGACGCGGGGAAATCCCTTCTCTGCTCGGGGAGATCCTGTTGGGGAGGTTCGCGACTGCTGGTGTGCGGCTCCCTTATCTCCATCCGGGTTTGGCTGTGGGAGAAGGTGCCGTTGTGGGTGGCTGAGGTAGCGTGACGAAGCAGGAGCCAGCTTGAGGCTGAGGTGGCGCGACTCCGCGCAGGCTCAGTGCGGTGTTCCTTTGTCTGGAAGGAGGGGTGGAGTATTAGCTGGGAAGTGTTGGCCGGGGCGCAGGCCTGGAGGTGTGTTGCTGATCGCCTGTGGAGAGGGGACGGCAACCGTCTGGGGCCACTGCTTCCCCGCGCCTGCCCAGTGGTGTGATCTGCTGGGTGGTTGAGGAAGATGACGTGAGTGAGAGCTCGACGAAGGAGAAACCGGCGGCGCCACTAATCCAGGGCGGCTTCCCCTCAGTGCCGGCTTGGCTGACATTTGGCCTGGCCATCGAGGGAGGTGCCGCTGGGTGAGAGAGTCCTGTGGCGAGTGCCGGGTAGCTGCAATTGCGCAGTGACGGTGAAAGTAACTGAAACCCTGTTTGTACAAGTAACAAGGGAGTCGGGGATTGCTGTGGGTCCGGGGATTGACATCCGAGGGACCTGGAGGGGAGACCCGCCCCCCTTTTTGTACTCGAAGCACGGAGTTGGCAAAACCGGGTAGATTGGGCCCAGGAAGTCACCAGGACTCGGGTTATAAGGGGTCAAGAAAAGCAAAAGGGGGTTGACAAAGCAAAAGAAGCCAATGGAACACTTTTAATGCCAATGTTGACTGGGTTTGTTGCTTAACCTTTCCTTTTATATAGGTGGAAGGGGAAGAATACTCTGAGTTCTCAGTGTCAATAACTTGATGTACTTTAGTGAATCAGATTGTAGTATTTAACTTATCAACTGGATCCCTGTGGATAATCTTGTCATTACTTCCCTTTGTAGGTGACAGACTCTGCTTCATATCATACCAAGTCAGTTAACCAAAGGAAGGTTTTATAGAAACCTTAATGCTGTACTGAACCCCTTGAGTTGAGAAGCAATGTATAGCTGAAAATCATTGGAAAAAGAAAAATGTTTAATGTGAAAAGTGTCAAAACAATCCGATGATATAAGTAAGAGTAAACAAAATTATTTTTATAAAACAGCCCATATTTTCCTAAAACTGGTGTAGCGTTGTTTTTGAATGGACGGACGCTGAGTTACTGTAGCGCCCTTCTGAAACTTTCAGCGTGTCAGCGTGCCTGCGTTTGCCTACTCCTTGGGACCGACTACCAGTCATTGTCAGTTTCACCCTACCACTCGCGGAACCCGCTCCGCGGGTCCCGCATCGCTGGAGTGTTTGTGTTCTCCTTCGTGTCAAAAAGGATCAGCTGTGGGAAGTGCATAACGGGGCTGCGAGCGAGCGCGCCTGCTCCCTGAGGGACTTCATCTCCCAGGAGCGAGCGCCAGCCCGGAGCAGGATCACCTGGGCCGCTCTCCCCGACCCCTCCCACCCTTCCACCGAGGAGTTTTAACCAGCTCTAGCTGTATCCAGAGCGGGACGCCCTTCTGAAACTTTCAGCGTGTCAGCGTGCCTGCGTTTGCCTACTCCTTGGGACCGACTACCAGTCATTGTCAGTTTCACCCTACCACTCGCGGAACCCGCTCCGCGGGTCCCGCATCGCTGGAGTGTTTGTGTTCTCCTTCGTGTCAAAAAGGATCAGCTGTGGGAAGTGCATAACGGGGCTGCGAGCGAGCGCGCCTGCTCCCTGAGGGACTTCATCTCCCAGGAGCGAGCGCCAGCCCGGAGCAGGATCACCTGGGCCGCTCTCCCCGACCCCTCCCACCCTTCCACCGAGGAGTTTTAACCAGCTCTAGCTGTATCCAGAGCGGGACGCCCTTCTGAAACTTTCAGCGTGTCAGCGTGCCTGCGTTTGCCTACTCCTTGGGACCGACTACCAGTCATTGTCAGTTTCACCCTACCACTCGCGGAACCCGCTCCGCGGGTCCCGCACCGCTGGAGTGTTTGTGTTCTCCTTCGTGTCAAAAAGGATCAGCTGTGGGAAGTGCATAACGGGGCTGCGAGCGAGCGCGCCTGCTCCCTGAGGGACTTCATCTCCCAGGAGCGAGCGCCAGCCCGGAGCAGGATCACCTGGGCCGCTCTCCCCGACCCCTCCCACCCTTCCACCGAGGAGTTTTAACCAGCTCTAGCTGTATCCAGAGCGGGACGCCCTTCTGAAACTTTCAGCGTGTCAGCGTGCCTGCGTTTGCCTACTCCTTGGGACCGACTACCAGTCATTGTCAGTTTCACCCTACCACTCGCGGAACCCGCTCCGCGGGTCCCGCATCGCTGGAGTGTTTGTGTTCTCCTTCGTGTCAAAAAGGATCAGCTGTGGGAAGTGCATAACGGGGCTGCGAGCGAGCGCGCCTGCTCCCTGAGGGACTTCATCTCCCAGGAGCGAGCGCCAGCCCGGAGCAGGATCACCTGGGCCGCTCTCCCCGACCCCTCCCACCCTTCCACCGAGGAGTTTTAACCAGCTCTAGCTGTATCCAGAGCGGGACGCCCTTCTGAAACTTTCAGCGTGTCAGCGTGCCTGCGTTTGCCTACTCCTTGGGACCGACTACCAGTCATTGTCAGTTTCACCCTACCACTCGCGGAACCCGCTCCGCGGGTCCCGCATCGCTGGAGTGTTTGTGTTCTCCTTCGTGTCAAAAAGGATCAGCTGTGGGAAGTGCATAACGGGGCTGCGAGCGAGCGCGCCTGCTCCCTGAGGGACTTCATCTCCCAGGAGCGAGCGCCAGCCCGGAGCAGGATCACCTGGGCCGCTCTCCCCGACCCCTCCCACCCTTCCACCGAGGAGTTTTAACCAGCTCTAGCTGTATCCAGAGCGGGACGCCCTTCTGAAACTTTCAGCGTGTCAGCGTGCCTGCGTTTGCCTACTCCTTGGGACCGACTACCAGTCATTGTCAGTTTCACCCTACCACTCGCGGAACCCGCTCCGCGGGTCCCGCATCGCTGGAGTGTTTGTGTTCTCCTTCGTGTCAAAAAGGATCAGCTGTGGGAAGTGCATAACGGGGCTGCGAGCGAGCGCGCCTGCTCCCTGAGGGACTTCATCTCCCAGGAGCGAGCGCCAGCCCGGAGCAGGATCACCTGGGCCGCTCTCCCCGACCCCTCCCACCCCTTCCACCTTTTGTGGGCAAGGCCTATTTTACCTGATTACACTCCCGCAGCGCGGGAGAGCGCGCGGGAGAAGCCCGGGACAAGGGCGGGACTGTCTGTGGCCGTCCGGGGCCGCTGGAGGCCGGGCTGGGCCACCTCATTTACATCTACGGTCCAGGTACTGATCAACCCACTGTTTTTGTATTTGTTTTGTGAACTACTTGCTTGTAGGCGGGTAGAAGGGGGGTCTTTAGCACTATGGCTTGCACAACAAGTACTTCCACCCTGCTGCCTCCTACGGGGGAAGCAGAGCCTGCTGTCATGGGCCCTCTTGACTCCTACTTCAAGCGTTTGCCGCAGGATATTGACAAAGAGATCGCTCTGGCGGAAAGACGAGCCGGGCGTAGGCTCTCGATTGAGCTTCTGAAAAACCCACCTGACAAAAATCAAGGTTTGAACTTTCCTGCGCTGGTGACACCATTATCATCCATTGTTTTACCAGCCACCCAGGACATATCATTTGACGTGTCTCTGACCACTGAGTTAGCAGTTAACTCTTCACCGGACATTGTAGCAACCAACTCATCTGTTGCGCATTTTGATGTACCTAGCCAAACGGTAAAAGGGAAAGGAGCTTTAGAAAATCATTGTGTACAAATGGAAGCGTCTAAATCTAAGCCCAGTGTTAAAAGGAAATGGGGAGTTACTGCAAAAAAATCACAACCCTTAAAACCGGCAAGAAAGTACAGGAAGCTGGGTACTAAATTGACTCCTAGCCATGTCCCTTCAAAGAATGGCGTATTAATGACTATAGGGGAGGCTGAAGCTGCCCCTGTAGAAGTGGACCCTATAATCACGGTGCCTCCGATAACATTGGCGGTGCCAGTCCCAGATTCAACTATCATAGTACCCTCGGGGTCATTATCTCCCAATCATGATCTTCTGATAGAAGTGGAAAAAATAATGCGTTCCCTCCTAAATCCAGTAGAACTAAGACTTAAGAAGCTAGCTGAACAACTTGACCATCTTGAACAAGCTAGCCTAGATAACTTCTTTTCTATTAAATCTTTAATCAAGTCTGGCAAAAAAGTGGGTGAGAATGGGAAACACCAACAGACAGGCGATAAAGATCAAGGAGCCGTGTTGGTTGACCTACAATCGCCGCCTGTAAGTGGTATCTCTGCACAGGATAACAAAGGGGGGAATAGCAAGAATGCACCTGGTCCAATGCCCACCAAAACCATCAGTAATTGTGGGAAACCTAAGCCCAATAACACCAATAACAATGGTAGTAAGGACAGTGTAAAAAATCCTAAGCCCAACAATACCAATAACAATGGTAGCAAGGACAGTGTAAAAAATCCACCTCCCACAACTAGCAAAAATGCCATACTTTTGTCGACCGGATCGGGAAAAACTATGGTCCAACGGTCGGGAAATGATAAAATCCACTCTAGCAATGGCAGTGGGATTAATGCTCATTGTAGTGGGAATGGGATTAATACCTGTGTAACACTGGAAAATACTCTCACACAGAGCCGTGTTCCCTTAGACCAAGCACAAATACAGACTCAAATAACCAAATTGCCAACTAGGATCCCGCCAGTACAGCTCACCCCTGACTCCTACCCATATGTGGCCATACTTACTAACGTCCCACCCCTAACGGAGGGCCAAAGAGAAACTTATGAAATGTTAAAAAACAAGGCCATGCATTGGCTTTCTGTCAATAGACCACTGCCAGGGGGAGTGGATGGCCTGATAATTGGGGCCAGAAGGGTCAATTGGATAGGGAATACCCTAAAAAAACAGGGGGGTGAGTGTATTATAATTAACTTCCAGGATCCAAGGGTTGTGGGGCTGATTACGGGGCAAGGTTGGAACATTAATATTGGTGGGATTGGGGTTGTGGACCTCACTTTCTTTTACCCCAGACCGGTGATCTATTCAGGGGGCTCCAGGGAGCAACCGAGACCCAGTCTCAGCACCTGGGTTGAGGCTGGCCCCCCTGTTGCCCCCATATTTAGATCAAGTAATTTCTACACAGAGGCATTTAACCCCTATAATGGGCAGGGGCAGACGAGGTGGGGATGCTGACAGAGACCAGTTGAACAATTACGACTGGAAGAGGATATGGTTGGGGGAATCAACCCTGATGTTACATTGATACCCCATGATGAAACGAGCCAAAAATTCGATGTGGCGAATGTTAGGGATGGGGGCATTATTGCATGTTTGGAGGGGTGTGTGGGTGAACCGGATCTTCTAACTACTATTCGCACCAAGGAGGGTACAGATGCAAATTGTATAAATATTGTTCTAAGTGAGGATTGTGACTGTGGGAAACAGGATGATTTATTGCCAACAGCACCCAACGCAAAGGGGATTTGCATAGAAAACACCCTGGAGAGACTTATGTCATGGAATGTTGCGGGGCTGGGGGCTAGAGTGTTGTCACAGCATTGGATTGATTTTGTAAGTGGGTTTGAAATGTGCCTATTCCAAGAGACGTGGGCATGTGAGCCAATTCACTTCCCGGGTTACCTAAATTTCTGTATACTGGCAACTAGAGGCCCCAGGGGTAGACCTATGGGAGGCCTTACAGTCTGGATTAAGCAAAACTCAAACGTAAAGGCAAAAATGATTGATCTAGGTTGCAAGGATATCCAATTATTGAGACTAACTGTAGCCAAGGGTACAATAATAGACATTTATAATATATATGCCAGGGGCATGAGTCTAGGGAATTCTGTTACCTTAGAAGTTCTATCCGCTTCCCTAGAATCCCAGTCACTTGGACACAGAGTAATTTTGGCTGGTGACTTGAATAGGACATTCGAGCCTCTAGAAAATACTGCATACCCTATAGGATTAGAGGAAGATGCCCTTTGGGGCATCCCCAACCTAAATCTCCTACCTGTGAAGCGGTGGACCAAAGATATTTTGTTGTTGAATGCGTTATGTTTGGAGTATGGTCTGAGGGCCCTTAATGGCAGGACAAAAAGCGACCAATGTGGTAATTGTACATTCGACAATGGACATAACAAAAGTAGGATCGACTATGTCATCTGTAGTCTTGAGTTATGGCGTGGCGTGGGTGACATGGAAATTGTGGGGAGAGTAGAAAGCGACCATAACCCCCTCTGTGTCTCCCACTCATGGTGGAGGGCCGCACGAGTCAACTCAGTGTCAGGTAGTGGGAGCGTACCTGTTGTGGCCAATGACTCAAGAAGGGTGAAATGGCCATATGTCCTGGCTAATTTGGCCACCTTGGAGTCTATTAATTTGGAGGTAGACAATGCTATTGCCGCCATGGAAAAAGTAGATCTTGTATTACCAGGCTCTGTCCAAATAACCGATATACATGACACATTCTTCTCTTTGTTAAAACCGCACTTTACTAAGCCTCTGAAGGCTAATAGGAAAGTACCAGTTACATTGCCAACCTGGTTTAACAAACAGTGTAGGGTAGCTAGATTGGGGCTGGGCAGAGCACTCAAGAGCAGGGACAAGGCCTCGATTAGAGCCACCAGGAAATATTATAACGACAGCATTCGAAAGGCTAAGAAGCAGTGGGATGAGGAGTACTGGGAGGAGCTACTGGAGGCTTCAGGGCAAAAGGATTCCAGACTGTTCTGGAAAATTGTGAAATGGGGAAGAGGGGGCGCCCCCAATAATCCCGACAACAATGTCGATGAGGCATTGTGGGTCGAGTATTTTGAACCCCAGTATGCTGAGTGTAGGGATATAGTGGCCATAGAACCAATCCCTATGGTTTTTTGTAAGGGCGATTTATTCCTAACTAAGGATGCGGAACTTGTAATTTCAACTCTGCAGGGGGGAAAAGCCCCCGGGCTAGATGGAATCCCTTCAGACATCTTCAAACACGACAAGGTCAAGTGGGCAAAATATGCGACCCTGTTGGGAAATGGCTTGGCCAAAGGGGCAAAAATCCCCAATATATGGAAGGGGGCAATAATAATACCGATTTTTAAGAAAGGCGACCGGTCACTCCCAGCAAACTATAGACCAATAAGTTTGCTGGCTACTATGCAAAAAGTAGTGGGGAAGATGCTGGTCGACAAACTTATGGCCTGGGTAGATGACAACAATGCCTTATCCCCCTACCAGGCAGGATTCAGACGTGCAACCAGTACGGTCGACCAAATTTTTCGCTTCACCATGCTACGGTGGGGGACTGTACTCCTGGGCAAAGGCAGCCTTTATGTAGCATTTGTAGATCTAAGGGCTGCCTTTGATCTGGTGCCCAGGTGCACGCTGTGGGAGGTTCTGTCCAAAATAGGGGTCCCACTTGATTTGCTCACGTTGATAATGCGTCTTCACGAAGCCAACTATGCCAAGGTCCAGTGGGGGAGGAATGGGGAATCCACTACTAACTTCCCAGTTGAGCGGGGGGTGCGGCAGGGATGTGCAATGGCACCCCTGCTGTTCTCCCTGTTCATTAATGGCATTGTAGATAGGATATTGGACGCAATGGTTGACGCACCTTCGTTAGCGGGCATCAGAGTTCCTATTCTGATGTTCGCGGACGACACCTTGATTGTGTCTAAGACCCCGTCGGGTCTCCAGCGAGCCCTGAATATTTTTGACGCATTTTGTAAGGAACGAGGTCTCGAGGTAAATGTAAACAAAACCAAGTTGATGGCCTTTGGGCAAAAGCGCCAATCTCAACCTAGGGTATTTTTGAACAATATTAAATTAGAGCTAGTAAATGTCTTCACATACCTCGGGGTTGAGATATCAAGCAAACTTGGTTGGTCAAGACACATAGAGAAGGCGGTGTTGAAACATCAGCAAATTTCAGGAGCCCTCAGGGCTGAGCAAGTAAAATCCAAGACCAGGCCCATAAAACCTGTTCTTATGGTTTATGACGCAAAAGCTTTGGGCGCAACCCTCTATGGGGCTGAAGTCTGGGGCTTTGAGAGTCTTACCACCGTTCAGAAATCTGAGAACAGGTTTTTGAGAGGGATAACTAGTCTTCCCCAAAGTACCCCACTAATACCGCTTGGCCTTGATTTAGGCAGAAGATCGCTCAGGGACCGTGCCCGACTGAGGCCTATCCTCTACTGGAGACGGCTATGGACAACCATGGAAATAAGACACTACGCTGAGGGGTTCCTAGCATTAGCCAAATCAGATGTTTTTTGCAAAATTAAATGGCTAAAAACGCTTAGGGACGTCCTTGCGGAACTTGGGCTCTCCAAATTATGGTAAAACCCCCTCGGGGAAGTATTCCCTAGTAAATCCAATATCAAAGAAATATATTGGGATCACATCGACCAGAAACTTTGGAGGAGCGCAAACTCGGATTCCATGGGGGGTAGATTTATGGAAATCAAACAAAGACCATCCCTAGAAAAGTATTGGGACAGTATAACTGTCCCATTAGATAGGAAACTATTTTTCCAGTTAAGGGCAGGCTCTCTCCCCCTGAGGAGTCTGACGTCCAGCTGGAAAACTAGTAGTGGTTTGTGCTGCCCGTCATGTGGGGCCCCCAATGAAAACGTCGCACATTTTCTTTTTTTATGCGAGGCCTATGTAACTCCAAGAAAATCTTGGTTGGCTCCAGTATGTAGGAATCTTGGTGTCCGAAGTGGTGTGGAGGGGCTGAGAATTATCTGTTCCTCCACTGAAATGTCCATCGTAGTAGGAACAGCAAAATATCTGGGGTGGGCATGGTCCATAAGGCGGAGGGCTTTATCCCCCAATATGTTTTGAATTTTACATTTTCCTTTGTTTGTCTTATCCTTCCAAATATCTACTGGGAGATATATATGAATTTTAATTACAAAATGCGGCTAATATGTATGGTATGAGTTTTTAATTGTATAAACTTCGGGAATGGTCCGTAACGCGGAGGTCCCTATACCTCAACATGCATTTAGTTTTTGCATATCATGAAAAAGCTTATTTTATCCCAATTGGTAACAATTTTAATGCTTATGAACTATGTATTCTTAAATATAAATTTATTGTAATAGAATGTTTGATGTTTTAAAAAATGTATGAATTTATGTGCCTGTGCTTTTATGAGTGTATAACTCGAATAAAGCTTTTTCAATCACTGTAGCGTGTGATGCAAGTTTTACACTTTTGCCTTTTTGTTTGACCTTCCTATTCTGTGCCAAGCTACCCTATGTGATCTGGAGACCCCAGGTCCAACAGCAAGGTATAGCTAGAGAAGGGATAACATTATGGGGAAGTAGCATGGTGATATGAGGTAAAGTACAATTGAGCAAGCGGTTAGGGATTTGTGTGCAATATAGGTGTAGTTTAATCATGCAATATATAAATTTGCTAAAATATGTAACACTAAAGTATACCTAGGTGCACAAGTTATAGATAAAATGAAATAGAAATGCAATATTTACAGGGAAGAAGTCTAGAGCAGATATACCCCATAAGACAAGGATCAGAACTTATTTATATGTGGAGCCATACAAAATGAATGGATATATCATCTGGGGGCAAACATTACTAAGGGTTGTGGGAGAACTATGTCTCTCTATGACAAGTCTTGGAGCAGATCATCCAATTAGAATGGTCTTGCTTATTTAGCTATTCCAGTCACAGTCACTAGCAATCAGATCACATGGAAGTTGTAATTGCTTCCTGGTGGATCTGTAGTTTGTCATTGTCTGTCTTGCACTGTTGGATATTGAATGGGACGGAGTAAAGGCGCAGAGGCCCTGCTAGATCAGGGCTGGAAAAAGCAGGCGATTCCCAACATCTCTCTTTTGTAGAACTCGGAGGTTTATCACTTTCCTCTGTTCTCAGCAAAACACTGTTTGAAGTTTGGGATCTCCAGGGCTGTCTTTAAGAGGCCCTGAGCCAACTAATAATATTCATGTAAGAAGGTTTCTCCGCAGGGATGTCTTACTCATGTGCAGGGCTTTCAGTGGGATAGAAAAAGTGGGGGTCTCTAAAAGGAGCATGGCCTCTGTAAGTAAGGGTGTGGCATAAACTACATTTATGTGATTTTCATATTGCCCCCGATAACAGTATTTTGGTTTCTCTCTAGGCTTTAAGTCACTACACACAGATATATAACACAACAACTTATTTACAGCTAAAGCCAGCTAGGACTCGTGGCTTTGTCAATGATTTTGTTGTAAATACTGAATATTGAAAGTGTTTTAATTATGAGGCTCTGAATTAAACATTACTGAGGCATGTGGAAGAGCTAGCTGTCTTCATTGTGTCTCAATCATGCCCAATATGTTCACTCTAGGTTAGAGAAGACACCCTTGTTCTCTCCACTTCTCCTCCATGCATATGTTACATCTCCTCACTTTCCTCTTCAATGACCTCTTTTCACTCTGTCATGAATGTACTTCCTCCCATCTCCTTCACTTCACCACCTCACAAACATACCCACCAACCTCTATTCACTGTATTTTCATTTACTTTTGCCTTGTCAATTTTTTGACAACTGCTCACAACATTGCGTGAAGGGTACTACTGTATCATGTCTGTCTTTCTCTTTTTTTGAAAACCTGTATAAACATTTTGAACTCCAAAAACATATTTTGATTACTGTGTACCTCCTTCATACACATTTTCACAGAATAACAATTGAAGCTGAAATACGTGAACAGTGTGCTGTGTGCTGTGTGCTCCGCAGAGAGGCCAAGGATTGCATGACCATGTATTCTGAATGCCTGTAACAGGCATTGTGTGAAACTTGCACTTGCTTTTCCCTCCAGTCTCAACTCCAGAGCTCTTAATTGTGAGCCAATATAAACACCCAGAGCCGATCAGTTCAAAAAACGAGCTATACAAGAGTAATAGGCTACATGAAAAAAAATACAGAAACACACTGTTATATCTTGTGTATTTTTCTATGCATCTTCCCTGTTGCGTGGGCCCTTGCTGTTTGCGTGGAATGTTGGAGTGGTGGTGATGCAATGGAATGCTGGTGTGTCATTACAAAACACACCATCCTGGAAATAGCAAACAGTCTTATGGAGTGCAAGGTTAAGGTTAAGATTTAGAAAAACAAGTGAAACATGAAATTTAAATGCTACTACGAACTGCCTTAACATTTTCACTCTCGCTATTCAGACTTAAATGAGGGCCAAATGTACAACATATTTTACCGGTTGCAAAGGCCCATCCAGCCATTTGTGACTGGTAAAATACCTGATCCTATGTACCAAGCCTATTTGCAAGTCTGTAACCTATTACCAACTCGCAAAATAGGGTCTGGATTCGCTATTGGGAAGGGGCATGTAAAGGGCGTCCCTTCCTAATAGCGAGTCACACTGGTATGTATGAATGTTTTGGGACCTGGAATGCGGTTGCAAAACATTAGCACGTTACCACCAATTTCAAATTGGTGCTAAACCATTCAAAACGGAAAGGGGTCCCCAGGAAACCCCTACCCCTTTGAGAATTGGGGCGCCAACAATTTTTCAGAGCAGGTAGTGGTCCCACAGACCACTGCCTACTGTAAAAAAATACTAAGAAAGCTTTTAATTTTTATTTTTGAATGGCATCCTGTTTTCCTTTAAGGAAAAGAGGCTACAATAAAAAGAAATGCTTTATTAACCCCTTGCATGCTCGTGACGGAACCATTCCGTCACGAGCCACGGTGATGCTGTTCTGGTGACGGAATGGTTCCGTCACGAGCATGCAAGGGGTTAATAAAGCCGCGGCGGAATTACCGCCGCGGCCAAGGGGTTAAAAAGCAGTCACAGACGTGACCTCAACAGGTCACAATGCCATGCCTGTGAGTGCCGGCCATTCCCAATGGGTCCCAAGTTGCGACTTGCCTCATGAATATTAATGGATCCCTTGACCCATTTGTGAATTGCAGACAGTGTCTCAGGTTTTGTGAGTGGCAAATTGAGAATCTCTAAAAATTGTAATTTGCCAGTTGCAAAACCTTACGTTGAAGTGTGGCCCTATGCCCTTTGCCTCTAAAGTTCAGAACACAGAGAGGGCCCATTAGGGACCAGTTTCAATGTCCCTTTTTAATTACTACCAGGTCTGATTTCATTTCCTGCTCCCGGATGCTCCATCCAGGAACATTCTAGAGCAGAACGAGGATCTATTTTGCCCTCAAATGCCTAGGCTTGAGAATTGGGAGAAATAGGGGGTGCTACTCTGGCCTAAAATGTGCCCCTTTTTGAATGCTTCATGCCCATGGCAGAAATTGTACTCAGTCCCATAAAGGCTTGTGACAAGCTCTGAAAAAAGTTTGAAAAAATTCTAATTACTTTAGAAATAACTCACGTCTCTTTAACGATATCCTATTAAAAACTAGCTATTCGACTTCGCAACTGCTCAGTTTTTGGAGTCTCCGGAGTGAACTGTTATTTTTAAAATTGTGCCGGAAAGATTTCATTGGGATTAAAGAGTTATTGCTCAGAGCTACACTGCACTGCTTGAATCCTCCTTAGTGGATGAAGCAAAGGCTCACTTTGTGCTCCTGTAAACTAATCATTCATTTTCCTCTAACTATGTGTACATACGTGAAAAGAAAACAGCTTTTAAATATGTTTCTTCCTCTTTGATTTTAAATACACATTTCTCGGATGTGTAATGGATTTGAGTGTGTACTGCAAAGTTTACATGGTTTCGATCACTATGAAAATGGAAAAACTGTATGACTAAAAAGCAACATCTTATAATTGTTGTACATTGTAACTGATTGTGGTTAAAATAATTATAATTTAGTAAAAGAAAAAGACACGAGCAGGGTAACATTGTGAGCTAAAATAGGAGCTGTGATAACTTTAAGAGTTATTTATTGGCTGTGCAAGAGTGAATGTAAAAATGTCATTGCCTGCCGTTTTGCTCTTTATTTGGGCAAAGTATTTGTTATCATCTTTCTTACATATTTGCCAGGTTCTAGATCAATGGGGTAGGCTGTAGCGCCTCATTTAAGAGCAAACTATTTCCTTTTTCACCAACAAAATTTGCAGCCATAAGCAGTCGCTGCTCCTGCTAGTAAGCACAGGGGTTGGGGTGGCGGGATGTTGTCAAAAGACGGAATAAGGAAATTTAAATAAATAAATAAATCCTATTCCTTCGCTGACCTGCAGGAGCTGCAACTGGCCACAGGACAGAGTACAGTAGAATGGAACCTTGAATTTTATGATTGTCTTTACTGATTTGAGAGCTTCCTTTGAAGATGGAGGTCCATACTATTCGAGTAGGGTTATGCCATGAGCGATAGATGTCTCACTCAGCGAGCCACAGTTAGATTGTTTTTCAGGGTATATATTTTCTGCTTTGATAATGACGGTTCATATGCCTTTTCAAATTTCATTCTACATAGCCACGCTCAATAAGGATGATTTCAGCTGAAACACCTCGTATCAAGTGTAGAAGTGTGTTTATTAATGTTCTAGCTATGCCACGTTTTCCTGTTAGATGCCATTTTAGAGAAGATGAATGGCATCTTTGTCAATCCATCCTGCTCCTCCCCCTCCAAACAGCTTTCCCTAAAGGCTCCACAGAGCACGTTCAAGAGGATGTGTAGTGGTTTATTTCCACTGTTATGGTTATGTTGATTTCAATTAACTTTTCTGTGTTCTCTATGACTTGAAACGGTTCACTGACAGAATATCAAAAAACAACAATATGATACAATAGTATTGTGTCAAAAATATTGATTACAAAAATATTGTGTCCCTATACTTATAATGGTAAGTACAAAAATATTGATAAAAAAGTATTGTTTCACACTTGTATCATTAAAAGATATACAATATGAATATATACATGTACATAATTTGAAATTGTAAATCTTAAATATTGTGATATATAAATATTAATAAAATGTAAATTAAATCAATGTAAATAGTATATAATACTATATGTTGTGATATAAAAACAAATAACAAGAGAAGTGGGGGAGGGTCTAGGGGGCAATATTTAAAGACCAGTTGTGCTCCATACCCCTAAGTACGAACCTGACTGACTAAAGGGAGAACAACGGTCTGAAGAGTGTGACAGAAGGTACCTATGTTAGAGCACATGCAGTTCACCAGTTATACACAACTTGTCCCATCCCAGGCTAGAGTAAGGTTTCCATCAGCCCACCCATTTGGCAGAACTTCGTCATCTGGAAAACCAGGAGAGAAGGGTCACATATAGCCAAGATAGTACACAGGCTAAATGTACAAAAGTACTGGACCTCCTACTTTCTGGATGACTCAGCCTCTATGTTTATCCAAGGTATATAAGGACCGGTGGAGTGCAGTGCAAGTGATAAGTGCAACTGTGATAAAAATGACTAGAAGGACAAAAAATATGTTTATTGGGGATTGTCCTAATGCCATCTAATAAAAACCGCCTGATAGTTTGGGAAAGTTTTTTGCTATCATTTGGCTAGGAGTGAGGTCAACATGTTTCAGCCGAGAGGGTTAACGACCCGGCTTTCTTCAGGACCTAATGGATGATGTGTGCTACTGCAATATATCAGTTCACGTGAGAACAAAAATAATATATTACAACGAAGGAAATAGATCAGTGGTTATTAACCACCCTACCAGACATATATCCCATATGTGTGTGGTTCCAAAGTTACTTCCTCATCCCTGAAAAGAAAGGAATATTATCAAGGATAATGCTACTCAACTTGAGGAGGTGAACGGTAAACAGTGCTCGAAAACAGGGAGGTTCAATCTGTCGCATAGTCGTTCATACATTTTACACGACTGGTCCCATTAGCCATAACGTACTGATGGTGGAAATTGTAATTTTAATAAAAGGAAGGTACTCACCCAGCTTTTTGTGGGGGTAAGCCTCACCTCGCCCGGCAATTGCTTGGCGTATGAGGCCCGCTCTAGTGGCAAAAAGAAAAACCATGGGGAAACAACAAGTGATTACATAATCTAACTTATATACCCCTAGAAAACTCACTAAAAACCTCTATTTTGTGTGCCCACAAACCGTGTTATTCCAAAAAGCGGACCCAACTGACCCCCACTGGAGGTGTTGTTTTTAGTGTGATCAGGATTTTATTGCGCAAAACTCTGTGGTTACAATCCAGAGTAGGCATAAAGAGATAGCTGTTATCCTCACAAGAAAAATTCTTGCAATATTGTTCTCTCAAAGGAGATCAGGCTATCTGGATTATTACATAGAATAGTAATGATAGCAACTAGCTAACAATTTGTTGTATTAATAAAAGATGTTAGTCAAAATGTATTGAAAAAATGGAAAAGAAGTATTCTTTGCTGACCATAGTTATGCTGCTTGTAGCTTTTATGCCCAAAGGGGCAAAATAAAGAGCAGTCAAAACCAAAAATAAGTTGGCACTTTGCTAAAAAGAAGTAAAACAACACACCAGACTGTGGTTCTTTTAGAGCAACAGAACTCAGGGCTTACCTATCCGTTGGTACCTCGTCGCAGTCTGCGAGCAATGTGGGAGGTACCGAGGAAGGCCAGGAGTCCTCTCTTATACTATCGCTGATTGGTAAATAGGATCTCATTAGTTAATTATCCAATGGGATATCGCCGCTGCTGCGATATTCACAGACAGCGTTCTGTTGCTCTAAAGGAACCTCCTCAAGTTGAGTAGCATTATCCTTGATAATATTCCGTTCTTTTCAGGGATGAGGAAGTAACTTTGGAACCACATACATATGGGATATATGTCTGGTAGGGTGGGTAATAACCACTGATCTATTCCCTTTGTTGTAATATATTATTTTTGTTCTCACGTGAACTGATATATTTGCAGTAGCACACATCATCCATTAGGTCCTGAAGAAAGCCGGGTCATTAACCCTCTCGGCTGAAACATGTTGACCTCACTCCTAGCCAAATGATAGCAAAAAAATGTCCCAAACTATCAGGCGGATTTTATTAGATGGCATTAGGACAATCCCCAATAAACATATTTTTTGTCCTTCTAGTCATTTTTATCACACTTGCACTTATCACTTGCACTCCACCGGTCCTTATATACCTTGGATAAACATAGAGGCTGAGTCATCCAGAGAGTAGGAGGTCCAGTACTTTTGTACATTTAGCCTGTGTACTCTCTTGGCTATATGTGACCCTTCTCTCCTGGTTTTCCAGATGACGAAGTTCCGCCAAATGGGTGGGCTGATGGAAACCTTACTCTAGCCTGGGATGGGACAAGTTGTGTGTAACTGGTGAACTGCATGTGCTCTAACATAGGTACCTTCTGCCACACTTTTCAGACCGTTGTTCTCCCTTTAGTCAGTGATATAAAAACATACATAAAAGCTATTGTAAAAAAATATATATTTTATATTATATTACATTTTTGGGGTTATGTTTTTTAATTTACTGCTATAAAAAGCTTATATTTAAAGAGGAAAAATGTATACATTATTTACTTTTTAAATACATGTGGCATTTTGATTTCTTGAACACTGTGCACTTGGAAATTTACCATATTGAAAAATGAGGGGCATATGTACAAGGACTGCCGCTAACTAGCATTAGTTAGCAGCAGTTTTCTTAACGCAGCCTATCACCAAAAACTACCGCCCTGTTAGCGGTTTGTTTACAATACGTCGCTACATGGCTAGCCGCACTGAAATCTGCCAATAACACCTGTGTCAAGGCAATAAAAATGTTGACGTTAGGGAGAGAAAAGTGACAAAAGGCCCATTAGTGGCAAAAAACTCACGTTAGTCAGCCCAGCGTAACATTTTTTGCCTCTAGATGCAAAAATAGCCTATACGTACACCTCCAATGAAAAATAGAAAATAAACCCAATTGAATATAGAATGGAGCAGCCATGGCCAAGTGCAGCAGAGATCAACAACCACCCCTCCCGCCCCCAAAGCCCCAAACAGCCAGGATGACCAGCCAGAGTCCCAGGGGAGGAGAAAATGCAGATTCAGGGCTACAGTTATGAAACGAGGTGCATTGCTGGGAAAAACCAGTGATACATCACTTCTCATAGCGCTCTCCTTGCAACACCATGGAAGCCAAAACCTTGAAAGCGGGAACAGTCCCCTGGGCCTAGATGCCTCGCTCGGCCCGTCTGTGACCCAGAGTGGGAGGCAGAGGTGCTGTGGAGTTGTTGGGCCATGGCAGTAGATATTGAGGTGTCAGCGATCAACCTTACCTTGTGGTGAAGTCTGGCAGGTCGCACGGAGACACGTTGCTGACCTGTGTAAGAAGACCGCCTGGCACACCTTGGAGCTGTGAACGGTATAGGTGTTTCAGCACACTAACGTAGAGAGGTCTGCATCACATACCAGGTGCCACCACTACACCAGGATGCACAAAGGAGATTACCAATGGTAGGCTGCGTCTCTCAGCATCACAGGCCGGAGGATGTTGTGCTGGCCAGACACTGTGGAGGGTGAGGCCCCTGAGCTGCGCCAAACTTGTGTGGTGGGAATGCTGCAACTGCACACTTAAGGTGGCCCTGTTGCATCATCTGCATCGGGAGGTACCCCAGCAGACATGGCAGCGACTGTGGTACCCAGGCTTGTGAAATCCCACCTGGCTGAGGCTCCTGCTGGCTTATTCACAGATTCGGGGAGAGCACAGCATATTCAGCCCTGGTGTCGATGTCCAGGTGAGGAGAAGGTGGGACGGCAGCGGAGGAGGCACTGGGGTAGTGTTGGTCCCAGACCTCGCGCCTGTGGGTGGCACACATCATGCCCAGAGCAACCCCTGTGCTGCTGGTGATCTACATTGCTGAGGGCACTGCACATGACGTGTGGGGGACTCCACTAACTGGTTCAAGTCACTGAGATTGGCCATTGACGGCAGCAGGTGCCAGGGGCAGGTTCTGGCCCAGGCCATTGGGTATGCAGCTTTATCTGCCATTAATCGCTGGGGAACACAGAATCTGGTTGCCACTGTTAGATCGGAAGAGGCAACCGGGTGGTGCTGCCTTTCCTTGCCCCCTGTTAGCTTGCCTTGGGTGTACGGCGGACTAACCCTTAGTGGACTTCCTCTTCCCACAGTGCTGGGATGTCTGGTTGATGCAGATGCTGTCGCCATCTGCTGCTGCTGGTTCCTCTGACCCAGATATCAGGTGTTCAAGTCTCTCTTCCACCCGCCGGCTCCTGCATGCGCGTCATCCCTGGTGGTGCAGTTGTAGAGCATCACTGCTCAGCAGCTTGACTGCGCTCCTGTTCCTCGTTTCTGCTGTTCCTGTTCATCTTTCTTCTCTTCTCCATTGCTTTACTACATTTGTCTTTTTTTTATCTTTGCTTTGTTTGGCTTTGTTTTTCCTGTGCTTTTTGCAGTTCCTTTTTCCCTGTCCTCTCCCTCGTTGCTGCTCCAATCCCCGTCCCCTCCCCCTCGAGTGTCCTTTCCTACAGTTCCCATCTACCAACTGCTTTGTTTGGCTTTGTTTTTCCTGTGCTTTTTGCAGTTCCTTTTTCCCTGTCCTCTCCCTCGTTGCTGCTCCAATCCCCGTCCCCTCCCCCTCGAGTGTCCTTTCCTACAGTTCCCATCTACCAACTGTCAATCAAGCAATCAATCAAGCAACTTGTAAAGCGCACTACTTACCCGTGAGGGTCTCAAGGCGCTGAGGGAGGGTTGGGGGGTGCTGCTACTGTTCGAAGAGCCAGGTCTTGAGGAGTCTTCTGAGGGTGAGCAGATCTTGTGTCTGCCGGAGGTGGGTAGGGAGGGTGTTCCAGGTCTTGGCGGCAAGGAGGAGAAGGATCTGCCGCCGGAGGTCATTCGTTGGATGCGGGGGACTGCAGCGAGGGCGAGGCTGGCGGATCGGAGCTGGTGGGTAGGGGTGTAGAAGTTGAGTCTGCTGTTCAGGTAGGCTGGTCTGGTGTTTTGGAGTGCCTTGTGTGCGTGGGTGAGGAGCTTAAAGGTGATCCTAATAATAAAGAGCTTATAGAGCGCTCAGTAACGCCATCACGGCGTGTCCCCGCGCTGAAGCTATCATTGAAACAGCATAGAAGCCCAGGATCTATGCAGTATATAGATGTGTTTTAAGCATAGCCCTAAACCGCAATTCACTGCTCTCCAGTCTCAGAGCAGGGGGGAGTTTGTTGCATTGTTGAGCTGCTTGGAGCGCAAAGGAGCGTCCGCCCATTCTAGCCTTCCTAATCCTGGGGACTGTCAGCAATCCGGTACCCTCCGAACGGAGGGTCCTAGTAGGTTCATATCGGCTGACTAAATCCTTTAGGTATGTCGGTGACCTGTCCCAGACAATTCGATGACAGAAGAGGAGGCACTTAAATAGCACACGCTTCTTCACAGGCAGCCAATGAAGTGCGTCCAGCGCCATTTTCGAGTTGGCTCTCCTGGGTCTTCTTAACACCAGTCTGGCGGCGGAATTATGTATGACTTGTAGGCGGCCTATGCTGCCCTCGGTTGCCCCAAGGAACAGAATGTTTCCATAATCTAACCGCGAGGTCACCAGTGCCTGCGTTAGTGTCCTTCTGGCCGATAAAGGGAGGAGGTCTAAAGTTTTATTTAGGGTCTTTAGTACTCCAAAACATTTGCCCACAAGCCGCCTTATGTGGCCATCATATGAGAGAGAGGGGTTCCTCCAGATTCCTAAATTCTTAGCCTCCTGGCAGGGTATAGGGGTAGGGCCCAGACATGAAGGCCACCACTCGGCCGACCAGTTTTCGCTTTTACCCCCTACCACCAGCACCTCTGTTTTAGAGCCATTGAGTTTTAAACAATGGGCATCCATCCACTCTGCTAGTGCCTGCATACAGGATTTAAAGTTGTTAGGGGTGTTGGAGGTGTTCTGCGATAGGGAGATCAGCAGCTGGGTGTCGTCAGCGTACGACACCAATTCCACCCCAAAAGAATGTACAACTTTCGCCAGGGAGGCCATGTATAGGTTAAAAAGAGTAGGGCTCTAAGCTGAGCCCTGAGGCACTCCCTGGTCTAGTGACATCTCCACTGAGCGGCATGTCCCTTGCTGTACCTGGAAACATCTTTCCGTAAGAAACGATTGCAGCCAGCACAGCGCAGGACCAACGACCCCGGCTTCGCTCAGACACCGTAGCAAGATGGAATGCGCTACGGTGTCAAAAGCCGCGCTTAGGTCGAGCATGATCAAGGCCATTGTATGACCTGCATCTGCCCCTGCTCTTAAGGTCTCAGTGGCTCGTAGGAGGGCCGTCTCCGTGGAGTAGCCCGCCCTAAATCCTGATTGTGAGGGATGGAGTAAATTCCATTTCTCCAGGTGCTCCGTGAGCTGAACGTTAACCACCTTCTCAGCCACCTTCGCCACGTACGGCAATAAGGAAATAGGTCTAAGATTTTCTAGCACCTCCATGCTTACGTTCGGTTTTTTCCTTATTGGCAGTACTATGGCCTTCTTCCACTCCATAGGGACTTGTTGAGTGGAAAAGGAGGTTTGTAGGACGTGTCTGATGTGAGGTTCCAGGGCTATCAGGCCCTCTGAGATGACCCAGGACGGAGCAGGATCATTGGGGGAGCCGGACTTCACACTTCGACAGATCTTTATTAGCTTGTCAGCTGCGGGGACCTCGAATGTTAGTAGTGAGGACTCAGGGGCTGCCGGTGAGCTGTCTGCTATAAAATCTATACCCTTATCTGGTTGTTGAGAGAAGGAAGCATAAATCTTTTTGACTTTACTAGAGAAAAAGTCAGCGACTTTATTGCAACCCACCTTGGAGGTCTTTGTGGGGGTGTTAGAGCTAGAGACTAAAGATATTTCTTTATATATTTTGAACAATTCGCACGAGGAGCTCTCGGCATCCTCAATACGTGTCTGAAAGTATTTGGCTTTAGCTCTACGCACCGCATACTGGTAGCTCCGGTGTGCTGAGCTATAACTGTTTTTTGCTTGTTCACTCGGGTTCCTTCTCCAGCTCCTTTCAAGCTTTTTACAGTTAGATTTGATTTGCTGGAGTTTGGTAGTGAACCATGGGGCAGTACATTGTCTGCCTTCTCTAGCTTTACCCTTGCACATGGGAGCTAGCTCATCCAGGGTGGCAGTTACAAGTAGATTAAATTCCTTGTTCACCTGATCACTATCCGTGGAACGTAATGGTTGTGCTTTCTGAATGGCGCCTATAAAGTTTTCTTTAGAGTATTGTCTCCATTTGCGTTTCATAATGTTTCCTTTTCCATTGTCAATAGTCCTAGCAGTCTGGTAAAAACACTGAAAAGGGACCAGGAAGTGGTCAGTCCAAGGGAGCTGACAAGGGGTAAGAACTTTTATCATATCCCAGCTCGCGAAGATAGGGTCTAAGCAGTGACCCTTCTGATGTGTAGCTGCGACACTTAGCAGGTTGAGCTGTAATTCTTGTAAAACAAGGCGAACATCCTCTGCCTCCTTCTGTACGGGATCCTCTAGGTGTAGGTTCAAGTCACCCAACACCAAAACCTTATTGTGTTTAATTGCGGTCTGAGCAACCCCTTCTAGTAGGCTACTGCGGAAGTTGCCCAGGGAGCCAGGAGGTCTATATATTAGGATGCCCGAGATAGTCTCGTGTTGAGTCAGTTTAATACTAAATTCACCAGCTTCGCTGTCATCAATTTTTACTGGCTTTAGCACACACTCAAAAGGGTGTTTGACGATAATGGCAATGCCGCCTCCCCTTCCTTTTATCCTATCAAGTCTGTGTAGGGTGTAGCCTTGTGGGATAGTGTCCACTATATCTGGATCAGAGTGTTCTCCCAACCAGGTCTCAGTTAAGAACAATATCTGCATGTCCTCATCCGATAAGAGATCCCACAGCTGAAGAGTGTGTTTTCTGATGGATCTACAGTTTAAGAGACCCCCTTTAACAAGAATCGCTTCAGAGTCAAGGACAACGGGCGCTAAACAACTTCCTCTAAATGAACAGTGGGGGCATGGACCTAGGTCCAAAGGCTCCATCGTGTGAAGACAGAGGGTAGGTAAAACGGGGCAAAGGTCTCTCAGCCTCTTACTTGTGTAGGACTGTCTGTGATGCGCGTGAGATGTAGGGGTTTGGGCCCCTGGCCCCGGCCGGTCGCGGACGGGCGCAGACGGGCTTGGCTTAGGCGCGGCTTCGGCGCGCGTCCGGCGCGCCCGCTGCGCCGTCTGAACCCTACGCACATTTTATAGGTGATGAGGAGGGTGGGAGGCCGGCGCGACTAGAGCGCAGCCCCTGCCCACACCCAAGATGGCGCCCGCCGCCGCCTCAAACCGGGAGTAAAGAGCGGCTGGGCGAGGCTGTATCAAGGAAGTAGCGTGTGAAGAGGTGTCATTGTGCCTCAAAAAACAATTCCCTTTTAATTCTCAGAGTAAAAAGCCCCCCAAAGTTTAAAATCGTCACAGAGCAAAACACGATCTAAAATCACAAAGCTGTCGCTGGAATTCAATGCTGATCAACTGGTAGCTCGCAGCCCTAGTCCTCCCTCTAGGGAGAGCTCTAACAGGCAGCGAGCAGCTAAGACACCCTGTTAAAATAGTCTGGGAGGGCGGGAGGCCGGCGCGACTAGAGCGCAGCCCCTGCCCACACCCAAGATGGCGCCCGCCGCCGCCTCAAACCGGGAGTAAAGAGCGGCTGGGCGAGGCTGTATCAAGGAAGTAGCGTGTGAAGAGGTGTCAGTGTGCCTCAAAAAACAATTCCCTTTTAATTCTCAGAGTAAAAAGCCCCCCAAAGTTTAAAATCGTCACAGAGCAAAACACGATCTAAAATCACAAAGCTGTCGCTGGAATTCAATGCTGATCAACTGGTAGCTCGCAGCCCTAGTCCTCCCTCTAGGGAGAGCTCTAACAGGCTCCTCTTGACTACGGGGAGCCAGTGTAGGTCTCTTAGGTGCGGGGTGATATGGCTGCGGCGAGGAAAGTTGAGGATCAGTCGGGCGGAGGCGTTCAGCCCCCTTGCGGCACTACTTAATCACATGGCCGCTGTGCGGCCATGCGCAGTGGGCGAGCCACTGGTGCCCCCAAGGCAAGCCTGTCTGCTTCCTTCTGCCACTGTACCACGCCCAGCACCAAGGACCTGTCCTCTCGGACACTCCACCACCCGCACCCTCCTCGCTGTCAGCCCTGGATGCCATGCTACCTGCCATCTAGCATCACCGAAGAATTCCATTGCACCCTGCGCCTGCCAAAACTGCAAACTCACCTCCTGCCACATCAGCATACCAGCACCTCTTCTGCCCAGCCAACCAACAGCACACCTGACTGGCTAAACTGCATCCTCCTCAACGGGACCCTTCTTGATGCCATCTCTTCAGACATAGCCGTCTTCACAGAAACCTGGACCAACCTCTGCTCCGGACCGGACATCACCAGCAGCTACAGAATCACCCACAAGGGCCACCCCGCCTGTCCTGGAGGAGGCATTGCCATTGTTTACAAAAGCATACTCCACGTACTCTAATGACCCAAAGGCGATCATAGAACACCTCCACTTCCAGATCCGGGTCAACCCTAACACCACCCTCCGGGGCATCTTCGCCTACAGGCCCCCCGGGCCATGAACCCCCATTCACCAATGCCATTGTAAACCTCATCGCACCCCAAGCTCTCCCATCCACCGACTACATCCTACTCAGAGACCTCAAGTTCCACCTGCTCAAAACCAGTGACCAGAACACCACTCCCCTCCTGGGGAACCTTGCCAACATTGAACTCAAGCAGCTAGTCACCGAGCCAACCTACATAGCCAGATGCACACTCAAGAGCATCTTCCCCACCAGCAGGAACTTCAACTACAGGCACACCACAGAACTCTCCTTACCAGCATTGTAAAAATCACGCCTTCAACATGCCCACCATAGACCACCGCCATCATCACCCCCATCACAGCTGAATCAAGGCCACCCAATAACTTTTCATCAACTCCCTCAGCAGCACCCACTCTGCCAACGATTACAGACACCAACACCGCAGTGCGCAACCTCCACCGATGGATCTCCAACTGCGCTGGCACCCCTCAACAAAAGACTAGGTAAACAACACTCCAAGAAGGCCAACTTGTTCACTTCCGCCCTCCACTAGTCCAGACGCACCTGCAGACGTCTCAAGTAGAGATGTAGCCACAACATCAATCACCACCGCAACACAGTCACCCTTGCACCATGGCGCAAGACTGCCTGCGTTGGTGCATGGCAGCCATTGAGCGCCATCATAGGGGAAAAAGACAGGGGGCTTAATCCTGATCCCCTTTCGGTAGTTTAACACCGCCAGACCGTCATTTTCTTGGCATACTTGCAGTGTGAATCTTGCACCACATTGTGCCGTATTTACAAAGAGACGCATCTAGGCATATGAGTGACATTGTAAAGCCCTGTGCCAGATTATACCTGCGTCAGGTATGATATATGCAGGATGGGCGTGCCCATGCAACAAAGCCTTGTAGGATTGGTGCAGTGAAGTGTCTCAGATGTCACTGTGACAATTCTAGGATGCGGCCGTGTCAAAACCTTACGCCTGCCTCATGGCAGGCATAAGGGTGATGCAGTGCCATACGGATAGGCTGGCTCCATGCATTGCTGGAGGTAAGCCATGCTTGCAACACAACTTTAGCAATGCATGACTTTAGCGCTGCAAGATACATCAGGATTCCAGACGTATCTGTCATTGATTGCGGTATGGAAAAATCAAAGCCTGCAAGAACAGCTCAAATGTTGCCAACAGTAGGGTAAGCATTGGACTTCACAGGGATTTAATTTACTATAACCATTCCAGTCTGTGCAACATTTGTGAAGGCATTGGTCTAAGAAAGGGTAAGATGTACTATTCCCACTCTGGTCTGTGCAATAGTAGGGAAATTATTGGGCTTCAGAGGGTTTTTTGAATTTAAAAAAAAAAAAAATTATAAATCTTTTTATTGAACAATTGAGAATTCACATTGTACATTACAAGAACAGAGGTGGGATATCCAATTTGACATCTACGTTTTAGCAGTGACAATGGTACATTCTGCTAGTAGCAGGAAAATACAGTTGTACAATCAAGGTCTTCGTTTGGAAGGTAGGGCACATTGATATCCACTGTAGGCATTCCATTTATTACATACAGTGGACCATTTTTTGGGGCACCCTCGTGCTACATATACCTTTTTTTCTCTGGCCACGCACCAATCCATGTCTGATTTCCAGGCCGCGAGCTTAGGTGATGCCCCAGCTCCCCACAGTTGGCCGATGTTTCTTTTTGCCAGTATTAAGCCCAGCGTAGCTCTTTTAGTATCTTTAATGGTCAAGTGTGCGGGTTCCCACACATTCAGAAAACACCTTTTAGCTTCAGGTCCAATAACACACCCCAGGACCTCCCCCATGCATTTGTGTATTTCCAACCAGTACTTCTGAATATGTACACATTTGCATATAATGTGCATGAAAGCACGCATCTTACCGCAGTTCCTTCTACATAGTCCCTCGTCGGTCTTTCCCATGTTGACAGGCCAGGACTCTGACACATAAACCCTATGAAGGATCTTCAGCTGGACCAGTCGCAGTCTGGAGGAGATTATGACTTCTCGCGGGGATACGATTGCTTTCTGCCTTTCCTCATCATCCAGTTCGAGTCCATGCTTCTCAGGGTTTTTTTTAATTACTCCCACTGCAATCTATGCAAAAGTAGGGAAAGTACTTCACTTCAAACAGAACAATTTAGAACAAACATAAAACTCTTAATATAAGCATTATTCATTAACCCAAAAAGGCGTCAAAGAGAGACCAATGACTAGGCATAGAAAATAGCGACCATCAGCTAGGTACCAACAATAACAGCGTGAAGAAAAGGCTGTGAAAAAGGTAGTTTGCAAGGAGGGCAAAAAACCCGGAGGAGAAGCAGGCAATGGGCGAGTAGTGCTGTCATTATCCCTGGCCGTCCACCCCTCTGTTTCAGTAGCCTCACTATTGCCTCACTCCAGCTCAGTTCAAGGCAGGCCAAGACTGGTCAGGTCCCCAGGGTTCAGAAATCCTGCGAAAAACCGCCATAGCTTTAGACGCAAGTTGCAAGCTATAGTCACCGATTACCTACAAGATTACCTATAAGCCTTTTGTCTCCCCTGGACACCTTGACTGCCGGCAAGCGAAGTAGACAGGGAATTTATTTATTTATTCTGTGTTTTATATAGCCGAACATGACCCTAAAAGGGTATCAGAGCACTTCACATATACACAGCCCTAAACTTAGAACAGAATGTTTGACATGCACTTAAGTAAAAATAACAAGCGTACAACAATTTGCGAGAGACAGTTGTGCTATAAGATCATATGTATATATACATCGATTTGAGAGAGAAACTAGAGGCACAGCTTCCAGGGGCAAATGACAGTCAGTAAGTATCAACAACAAAAGGAAAATAAAAAGGGATATCAGCACACCTCTAATGTCGAAGAACAAGATTGGGCCAAATTTCTGACAAAGAGTTTTACGGGGAACCTTTACCCACTTACCACTGGGACGCATGAATTTTCACAAGCAAAGGATAAGATCGGATACAATTATCTAATCAAGTAGTAGACAAGACGCAATCGATTCATCCTCGCCATATAGTACAAACTGGCAAAATCGTTTAACCAGAAACATACCTAACATAATAAGGAAGGGCAGAAAGGTAGTAGACTCAGGACCCATGGGCATACCCCAGGTAATATTTACATACGGTCTGGCATTCTAGACCAACCAACTATCCTCTCTGTACAAGGAAATAGAGCTACTGAATCAAATACTGCCAAGCTGGCAAGGCTCAAGCATTTCCCCAATCTATAAAGGCGCTGACAGTCCAGTTATCGCTTCAAGATGTGGGAGAAAAGTACTATGCTATCCTCATCCTTAAAGATTTGGTCAATTGGTCCATTTCTAACAACATGATGCCGGCTAACTAAACAGGATTCAGAAAAGGGAGCGGAACTGTCACAAACATATTAGTGCTTTCTCTAGTAGCAGAAAAGAGCAAATGTAACAAGCAAAAACTTTACCTTTGCTTTATTGACCTGAAAGAGGCCTTCTTTAGTGTGGATGGAAGCAGTCTCTGGAGAAAACTAAGAGCCTGGAACATCCCAGATACAATTCAGAAAGGAATATTGCTACTTTATTCGAAGACCTGGATAAAAGTCAAGCTGGGTGACGGCTCAAGACTATCAGAAGAACTGATCACAAACAAAGGTCTCAACCAGGGGTGCGTCCTAGTGCCACACCTTTTTGACTTGTTCATATCTGACCTGACACCTCGTTTTACCCAGATTAACTCCCACCCGCCGCACTTTGGAAACTTACCACTCTCACACCTATTAAATGCAGATGGTATAATATTGATGAGCCAAACAAAAGTCTGACTCCAGAGGTCCTTAACCCCTTGCGTGCGGCGGGAATTACCCGCCCATGCTGACTCCGCCTTGCTCGGGCGGAGTCATGACGGAACGGTTCCGTCATCAGCACAGCTCACCCGTAGCTGATGACGGAACCGCTCCGTCATCAGCATGCAAGGGGTTAAATGAAATGTATGAGTATGGACGGCTAATTCCCTTGAAATGAAAACGTCAAAAATGAAAACCATGCAGATTTGTAATCGTCCAACCCCTCCATTTAATATCTGGCTAAATGATAAAGCATTGGAAGAAGTGACCAGCTACAAGTACTTGGGAGCTTACATTAATAGCAGACTCATGTATAAAAACAATAATAAATACATGTCGCAAAAATCAAGCGCACTATTAATCGTATTTACCATACTGCCCAAAAAATTAGACGGCCCATCACACAAGCCACTGCTTGCGGTAAGAGCTGTAAAATTGCTACCCACAATATCCTATGCTAGTGTCATCCAACACGGAAAAGACTATGCGCTTCTAAGAGTTGCTGGTTACAACGTATAAACGCTTCTTCCAACTAGTACTTAAGTCTGCTTCACCATTGCAGGTATGCCTAGAATTTGGCCTGACTAATGAAACCGTAGGGAGATTGTACTCCTGGTATAAAATAAAACAAAATGTGGTGCACAGCTTGATCAAGGATGCTCTAGGGGAAGAAGTCGGAAAAACTAAAAAATCGACTTACAACCAGTCTCTGTTTAAAGCATTACGATTAAACAATACTATTGAGCTCCAGAAAAATATTCTCTCATTTGAAACTTATAAACACACGCTAAACAAAGTTGTGAAACTTTATTCATTACTACTTGATAGTAACACCTTCTGCCTTAAATCACACGGCTGGATGGTGATCAAAAATGACAAAACCTTACAACCGGCAGCGTACCTAAGCTTCACCTTTTCGGCAAGAAACTGATGGCAATCCATTTTGGTCAGATACCATCACTTGCCGTCCAATCATCTTGGAAGCATAGCCGGTCCATAGTATGCAGACTTCATGGAGGAACCATACAGGACTTTATTCATCTAATTTGCATTTGTCCATACTCACTGAAAACATGCGTCACTTTATAGAAAAAAGACTTAATTGCAAGTGGAACTAGGACATTCAGAGTAGCAATCATACAAACTCTGGACCCGTCAGATTCGTAACTGAATTGCAAGGTGATAAAATATTTAAAATTACACGACCTCATGCTTAGATTAACACATCAGGAAAGAAAGAAAGAAAGGTGAATAACTGATCCAGAACAAAGAACGACAACAAAGTGATTTTGGACTATAAGAATATTTATCGTATAAATATCCATAGTTAAAGGAGTTTGAGGGTGTTTGTTGAAAATATAGAACTGCACTGAGGCACAAGACAACCTGCTATAATTCAAAGCCAACCTCCTAAGTACAAACTTATTTGCACATCTTTTTCACTGATTTTAGAAGACAGCTGGCTGCACTATAAATTCTAATGATTAAAAAAAAATGAAAATGTGGTGTTATTAAGTATCATTTGAGGTATGTGAAATTGTGCACAAATAGTTAAGGTTTTACTTAACTAAACAATAAAAATGTGCTCACTTAATTAACAATTAATAATTATTTGTTATTTCATTAATTAATGTCCCGCAATAGACCCTTACAAACTCAATATCCCACTCATAAAATCTAACATATATAAAGCTCTTAAACATTTCACATAATTAATAATCAATTAAATCATTAACAATAAATTAATAATTATTTTGAATTAACTATTACTTCATTAACTTCCCATGCGATACCCCTTAAAATGCAACAGCCTGCACAGAAAATGGAACTAATATATAAATGTATTACACAATTTACATAATTAATCAATAAAAAAATGAACAATTAATTGTCAATTAGTTATTTCTAAATTAACTCCCTACCCTATACCCCTACAAACCCAGGCCCCCACATACAATACAGCATAAAATTCCCCTACCATCCTAGCAACCGTCTACAACACTATACATTTCTATTGGCAATTAAATAAAAAATGATAAACACTTACAATTACAAACTATATTTAGAAATATTATTAACAGGTATAGAAGCAATCTTGACACAAAAAATCAATATATGAACTAAAACACATTAAGATATTTTAAAAAACTATATTTTTTGCAATTATAGTATTGAAAATGATATCAACAACAATGACATTCTTAACATGACATTCTTAACAACGATACTATTTACTGAAAAAAATCGATATTCTTGACAGCGATATTTCTGCATCACAATATTTTTGTATCACGATATGCGTCTTCCTCCGATAATAAAAACTCAATATCTTGGCCAAATTAGGCTTAGGCAGAGTGTGGACAGGCAGAGCTCCTCTGCATGCCTGTTCGCTTGATGTTTTGGTGCTGTGCACAACGTAAACATGTTGTCACCCGGAAACTGTGCTCGAATGGCACCATGCAGTTTGCATGTGCGTGGCTATTTAGTTTTCTGATCTTTTCACAGTGCTGGTCCTGGTTTTTCAATTGGAACTCAATCTTTTCAATCCCCCCTGTCTAACTCATCTACCTCCTCAATTTTACTTGTTGTATCCATGTGTGAATTTGTGTATTTTACGTTTCTGTGATTTTCTTTGTGTTTTTTATGACTTTTTTGCCCTTTTTTTATTTTTCCCTTTACTTCCTTAGTTTCTCCTTTCTTTCTTCTTTTTCCTTTTTCTTTTTCTTTTCCTGTTTCTTTACTTTTTTCCCCCCTACCAGCACCATGGCAGAGCAGGGCGAGCAGGGGTAGGGCAGCACCAGGCCCCCAAGCAATGGCTAGCATCCATCTACTTTGCGGTCATCAGCACTGCAAAGGAATTCAGTTCCACACAATAATTGGTGAGGCAGAGGTGGCAGCACTAGTGTTTTTTTGGGCAGCACCACATCTCCTTGCTGGCAGCAGGTGTCAGACCTGGATATTGATACCCCCTGCAGTAGGGAAAGAGTGCTCTGGTATGTATGTCACATGGTATGGAAGCCAATGGATCTTCTGAAAGAGGGAGGTTCTACTTACTCAGCAGGAAGATTTATCTCTTGGTTTGCTCGCTACTACTTCTGGAAGATCTACTATTGCTGGCTGTGGCTCTTTTTGTCCACTTAGCTGGGTTTCCAGCAAGGATCGGGTATTACTTTGCAAAGGAAACAAATCCAGTTCAACATCACTGCACGTCAGCGTAGCCATGATTGCAGTGGCTGCCTCTATGCCAGACTTGGGCTTGGGCTTAGGTTGGGGTGGGGCTGTGATGCTGGAGTGCTGTTCCCCGGAGGCCAATGTGGCAGGCACACAATGCTGCCCGAAAAGGGTTTGTGCCAACTTGCCAGTGGTGGGAATCTGTTTCTTCTCACTGGCCATTTTCTTGGTAGCACCTTTCTTTGGCACCGTCTTGAAGCAGTCAGTTGGCAGTGACAATTTGCTGCACAAGCTGAAGAGATTGGTTGAAGACTGACATCATTCTCTTGTGCACCTAAATGCAAACAAGCAAGAAACGCACTTGTGAAACTTGGTACTGGTGCAGTTTTAATTAGTACAGACAAAGAAAACATAAATTAGTGTTGTTACTTAAGTTATAAATAAATAATTGGCAACAATACAGTGTATCCATTCCAAAGTCAAACCACACCAACATAACATAATATTTCATTTACAATCAGAAAGGATAATTAACAACAACATACAGATGTGGTTGTTTGTTTTATGTGCATCATGTGGTACTCTGGGAGGGGCAGTTAGAAATGGAATAGTCCTTAGAAAAAGAATGCTGTTGTGTGGCATGAGCCTATGGCCTGCAGGGGGTTAAATGATGGTGGGACAATTTAAAAAATAAATTAACATTATTTTTTTAAGAAAGAAATTTTAAAAAACTTCAAAAGATATTTAAAAAAATTAGGAAAAAGAAATTAGACAAAATAAAATAATAAAAACGAAATTGCTGATATACTAGGGGACTATGAGAAACCCATTGGGACTTGAGAGGCAGGGAGGTATAGGTAGAAAATGCACAAAAAGCATATCATATGAAACAATTTTCATAATCCTGCTATATAATACATTTCCTATGAGCGATTAGGCCTCAAGCTTATTATTAAACTGACAGCAGTGAAAAGTAAAAACATGAACACAAAAAAAGACTAAGGCCTCTCCTATCAATTTTAATAGAAAAGGGCTTTGAAAACTGGCAAAAAAAATGCTGGCTTCTCAAAATGGCCACTGGCCACGTGGTCAAGCAACGACAACAAGCAAGGAGGTACGGCCACAACAAAGAACACATGCAGGCCTATGACAAAAGGACACTGCCTGACAACACAAAATGGCCACCAGTCACATGGTCAAACAACAACAACCAGCAAGGAGGCATGGCCTCAACAAAGAAGACATGCAGGCCTGTGGTAAAAGCACACTGGCTGGCTACTCAAAATCGCCACTGGCCACATTCTTGAACAACAACAACTAGCAAGGAGGAATGGCCACAACAAGGAACACATTCAGCCCTATGGCAAAAGCAAACTGGCTGGCTAGGCAAAATGGCCACTGGCAACATGGTTAAACATCAACACCAAGCAAGGTGGGATAGCCACAACAAAGAACACATGCAGGCCTATGGCAAAAGCGCAGTGGCTGGCTACATAAAAGGGCCACTGGCCACATTGTCAAAAAACAACAGCAAGCAAGATGACATAGCTACAACAAAGAACACATGCATGCCTATCGCAAAGGCACATTGACTTACTACTACGCAAAATGGCCACTGGTCACATGGTCAAACGACAACAACCAGCAAAAAGGCATGGTCAAAACAAAGAACACATGCAGGCTTATGGCAAAAGCACACTGGCTGACTACACACAATGGCCACAGGCCACATGGTCAAACAACAAAAAAACATCAAGGAGGCATGGCCACAACAAAGAACAAATGCAGGTCTTTGGTAAAAGCACACTGTCTGGCTACACAAAATGACCACCAGCCACATGGTCAAAAAACAAACAAGGAGGCATGGTAAACAAAGAACACATGCAGGCCTATGGACACTGACTATAAAAATGGCCCTTGGCCACATGGCATGTGGAAAAAAGACAAAGAGTGGCCTATGGCAAATACCCTCACACACTGTGCAGACAAACGAGGCATGGTAACACTGAAGAAACCAGCATTCATTTCTCAATGGCCAAAAAATTAACTGAGCAGTAAAATTTTACAATGCATAGCCTCCAAAGGCATCACATATATATTAGCCTGCCTAACATAACCTGTGTGTCTATAAAGCGCATGTTCACCACAACGGGTATCTTGGCACTGAATAACAGATGTTTATTTTTACGCAACTCTATGGTACTCTTTTTATGGAGCTCAGACGGATGAAAGGCCCATGAGGTCAAGCACAGGCCCCTACAGTGGACACATTAGTCCACCAAGCCACCAGACCTATACACTTTTTATAGGAAAAGTGAAATACCCCCCAAAAACAATTTTTTTATTTAAGCCACTGCCATCTCTAGCCTAAATGATCTTTCAATCCAACAGACACCACAGAAACAGTTTTTCATGCACCCATGACCAATACTGGGCCTACTCACTAGGTGACCCATTGGGAGGCTAGGTCACACAGAAAAATTAATGAATATTGCACATTTATTTAAGAAAACATGGAGAAAATGTACTAAACTGTGCAACATTTTTCAAAAAAATGCAAATACAAAAATAACTATGCCCCTACTGAAACTGCAGGCCACCCACCACAATACATTTTTTAAATTAAATAAAAGTACAAATAGATCCTGATGCATGCCCTCTATCAAACAAACAACAACCCTAGACAACAGCTTTTGAACTTACTTGTGATAGCTCAATAACAAAGTCAATACATCCTTTAGAACACATGCAACAAACAAATAGTGTGATCCCTCCAGCCATAAATCCAAATGAAAAGTGATCAGGAAATAGACAAAGCACTGGGAGGAGAAGGAAGTTGCTGTCTCTGTGACACTTCGTCCTTGCTGATGAAAAAGGCTTCTTTAACTAAAAAACAACTTAAATGGTCTTATGGAGAAGATTATTAACTCGGAAATGTCTTTTCAAATAGATTTAGCTGCTTCTTGAGGAAAGAATCTGCTCGAGGTGCAGACACACTCACTCACTCCCCATTGCGATCGCTAATGGCACAAATAAGCAACGTACGTCACTAGTGTGGCTAGCAAATTCTGCGAGTACTTGACAGCGGCGGCAAATCTCACTGGAGCTAGCGAGTGCCCGGCATGTCACGTCCCAAATGCTAGCATGTGAAAAAACAAGACTTAAGTTTACCAACAGCAAAAAAAATCTGCCACGAGGTGTAAAGAAGACTTTATCTGGAATTCCATGTTTTCTGCATAGTGCAGAGTTCCCACATTCTGCAAACTCCATGAGTGGAGTGAGATTTTGTGCTCAGGCCTAGTCTGAATACCATTTGAAACATTATCAAGGTCCCTTCCGCTGCCTTCCATCATGAATACTAGTACATTCATTAACTGAAAGTTTCATTGTTTAAATGTTTCATATTAATTAGAAGATCACTGGATGATATTAGCTCAGAGGCTGCTTAAAAAGTCTTTACAAATGGGTTGGTGTTGCTTATCTGTTAAGTTAATGATGTGTAGTTTTCTTATATTCTGATTTGCTAATTATACTGCACACACCATGATGAGTTTGCAGTTTGCCTAATTCATTATGTAAGAATTGTACATAAGAACCCTTGTTTTTGGGGATGAACCAGAAGACATTCCCATTCAGCTAGGGATGCTGTCTGCTTTCCTTTTGATTTTGCTACTGATTTGAGGCTTGGAATATTTTTGGAGTTTGCACAATCTGTATAATTTTGCAACTGAGAGCACCAATGGCATTAACGCAGTTCCAAATTTTTTAATAAAACCTGTTAACTTGTATTGATTTAGAACTTAATTATTGAGCGGCCCTCTTACTTATTTAAACTGTTTAATCCTGCTAATTGATGCTTAAGAGGAGCCTTAATGCACTACTTAATCTGTGGGAGAACCGTTTGAGGTCAAGTTTTGGTGTGTCAAAAATGTTGGTACCGGTTTTTGTCCACAAATCTTGATAGCAGGGTATGGCTGCATGTTATAGGGTACCTTTTTATGCCTAGAGATCCCCTTTACATGTTTCGTTTAGTCCTTTACCCCATCCTGGGTGACAGTCAATTTTCAGGTGGAATGTCCGGTGTTGAGATTTTGTAGAGAAGTCTGACATGCAGTGCTGTTCCTGCACAAATTGGAGTGCAACTATGAATGGGGCAGTATGTTCCAGGGAGTTGTGAGTCTTGTGCAGTCTTTGTAATGTGTTGCAGAGATTCGAGTTTGTGAGATGGGTTGGTATACTGTATGTAAAGTGTTTGGGTATGTGATGCTGATCCTGGGCTCAATTGGTGGTTTGATCATTGTTGTGCCAATGTAGTATTCTAATTTGTGATTTTCCTTTGTTAAGAATTTGTTTTACTATTGGAATGGTTTGATTATTCAATTTGTAAAAATCCAAGATCTTAATATATTGTATTTTGCTTGTATGTTTAAGGTAGCCGGCTATAATTTGACTTTGTTTTGTGTACTGTCATGAGGAAGATGGATGTGCATTATCAGTTCATACACAGAGACATGGTGGAATGATAAGACCAGTGGCCTATTGTTGTATCTTGACTCCCATGTTGCTTGCTCTCTCTGTGGAATCTTCATGTGATGTCACCTTACAGAATGTTGGGAGTCAAATAGAAAAGTTGGCTGGGCTGAGCAGCATGCTGGTGGGGTCTCGTTGTGATCTTGTAACTATCCTGAAAAAAACCTCTCTGAACTGCATCTACCTGCGTGGACCTGATCACTACACCTACCTTACAGCTGCATTAGATCCAGTAGCTGTAAGTCTTCCTGGTTGTCTGAAATCAGTTGGAGCTATTTTTACTGCCATTGAACAAAGTGAATAAATAGTGATGGGCCATACTTTAACAGCATACACCCCCCTTTCTGTTGAGATCATGCTCACATGAACAAGGACTCAGAACATGACCAACAATAGACTAACCAGGTATGAGCAAGTCATTCTTGCAGCAGAAAAACATTTCATTTAAATGGTGCAACTTGTTCAACCCAGCAATTCTACTTCCAATCCCAGGCCAACTATTATGCTAACCAAGTAGATATATATTTTACACTTGAGGATGTAACAGTGGGTTTAGGAAACTAAAGGAATAAACACTATACATGTGGAAATGTAAACTTTTTGGGTTTTTTATATTTCAATCTAGACTACTTTAAGTGAGTTGGGAGACATTCAGGAGGTAGCTATAGAAGATGAGAAAGAAAATGGGTTAAAAGAAATATCATTAACATATATATGTTACTTCTGAAAATAAATATATTCTCCATGATGCCATGTTATGTCCTATTGCAAGTATTTACATACCCAATCACATTCAGAGAGAGAAAGCATGACTTGTACATTCAGAAAGTATTGGGAAAATGCAAATTTCAGAAATGTAGATGAATATTTGGGCTCTAGATGTCTGACATGTCAGTTTAACAATATTAGAAAGAAGACATTGAATGTGATGAATCATATTGGCTAATCAGGCAGCCCATTTAGGAGATTCCAAGTAGACTTTGTAGAGATGCCAGTTAGCAGTGATTTGAAGTATATCTTGTTCATTGTCTGCTTGCTTTCTAAATGAGATGAAGCACACCCTACCCGGAGATCAGATTTGGTCTACCAACTTCTATGGAGACAAAATTGTGGTCTGTATTTTACAAATTAGGTTTTGCAAATAACCTGCACTGCTTTTCACTCCATCAGAGGTTTCTTTGTAGTTACCTTCCTCAGTGTTCCGTGTGGTAGAAAAAGTAAATGAAACTCTCAAGAACACATCATATGTACACCTGACAAAAAGACTGGACTTTCACCTCAGGAAGTTATCAGGGGCAGAGCAATGTGATTGAGTATACTCCTTCAGATGCATTAGTTTCAATAACTGATGGCATTGTGCTAGAATACTGCACATGCTTCACCTGGTGAAATCTGTCTCTCACCAGGGGACTGTGGCAACAGAAACGATAAATTATATATTGTGTTATGGTCTGAACCCAGGAGACTGGATAGTGTTCCCAAAACGTGTCAGGAAAAGTTTTCCCAGGAAGCACTGGTGTGGACCCTATCAAGTGATCCTGACAAGTTCAAGTTCAATAATTTGTATAGCGCACTACTCACCCAGAGGGTCTCAAGGCGCTTGGGGGAGGGAGGGTGCATTATTTATCGAATAGCCAGGTTTTAAGCTGTTTTCTGAGGGAGAGGTGGTTCTGTATAAGGCAGAGGTGAGTGGGGAGAGAGTCCTAGGTTTTGGCCGCTAAGTAGAAGAAGGATCTTCCTCCCATGGTGACTCTAATGATGCGCGGAATTGCGGTGAGGGCTTGATTGGATGAACGAAGTTGACGGTGGGTGTGTAGAAGGACAGTCGTTTGTTGAGACATTCGGGTCCGAGGTCGTAGAGGGCCTTGTGTGTGTGGGTGAGGAGACGGAACGTTATTCTCTTGTTGACAGGAAGCCAGTGGAGATCTTTCAGGTGACCGGAAATGTGAACTTGACGGGGGATGTCCAGTACGAGTCTGGCTGAGGCGTTTTGGATGCATTGGAGTTTTTTCTGTAGTTTGGCTGTGGTTCCGGCGTAAAGGGTGTTTCCATAATCTAGTCGGCTAGTGACTAGTGCGTGGGTGACTGTCTTTCTTGTTTCGGTGGGGATCCAGCGGAAGATTTTTTTGAGCATGCGTAGGATGTTGAAGCATGATGATGAAACGGCGTTGACTTGTTTGGTCATCGAGAGGGAGGAGTCTAGGACGACGCCCAGGTTCCGTGCGTGATCTGTAGGTATGGGTGCTGTGCCCAGTGCCGGTGGCCACCATGAGTCGTCCCATGCAGAGGGGGACGATAATAAGATGAGGACTTCCGTTTTGTCAGAGTTTAGTTTTAAACGGCTGTTCTTCATCCATATAGATACTTCTTTCATTCCTTCGTGTAGATTGGTTTTGACGGTGTTGGGGTCTTTGGTGAGGGAGAGGATTAGTTGGGTGTTGTCAGCGTAGGAGATGATGTTGAGGTTGTGTTGTCGCGCGATGGTTGCGAGGGGACTCATGTACACGTTGAAGAGGGTGGGACTGAGTGATGATCCTTGTGGTATGCCGCAGATGACTTCGGTTGCCTCTGATTTGAATGGGGGGAGTCGGACTCTCTGGGTTCTTCCTGCGAGGAACGAGATGATCCAGTCCAACGCTTTTCCTTGAATTCCGACATTGCTGAGGCGTTGTATGAGGGTGTTATGACAGACTGTGTCGAAGGCGGCGGAGAGGTCAAGTAGGATGAGGGCAACTGTTTCTCCGTTGTCCAGTAGCGTTCGGATGTCGTCTGTAGCAGCGATGAGGGCGGTTTCGGTGCTGTGTTTGGCTCAAAATCCGGACTGTGAGGGGTCGAGTGAATTGTTGGATTCAAGGAAGGCGGCAAGCTGACTATTCACGGCTTTCTCGATGACTTTGGCAGGGAAGGGGAGGAGCCAGATGGGGCGGTAGTTCTTTAGTTCAGAGGGGTCCGCTGTGAGTTTCTTCAGAAGGGCGCTGAGTTCGCCATGTTTCCTGCTTTCTGGGAAGGTGGCGGAGTTGAAGGAGCAGTTGATGACATCGCGGAGATGGGGTGCGATGATGGAGTCTGCTTTGTTGAAGATGTGGTTGGGGCATGGGTCATTTGATGAGCCTGAATGGATGGAGTTCATCAGACGGATGGTGTCTTCAGTAGTGATTACGTTCCAGGCGCAAAGGTAGTGAGAGTGCTGTTTTGGTTCGGAGGTGGTTGGAGTGGGTTGTTCTTCGGACAAGTTTTCAAAGCTGTTGTGAATGTCGGCGATTTTGTTGTGGAAAAAAGTGGATAAAGAGTCGCAGAGGTCTTGGGAGGATGTAATGTCGTTGGAGCCGGCGGTGGGGTTGGTAAATTCTTTGACGATGTTGAATAGTTCCTTGCTGTTGTGGGCATTGTTGTCGAGTCGATCCTTGAATGCTGATTTCTTGGTGGATCGGATCAATTGGTGGTGTTTGCGGATGGCGTCCTTGAAGGTGGTCAGGTTGTTAGTGGTTGGGTTTTTTTCTCCAGGTTTTCTTGAGGGTACGACATAGCTTCTTGGATTTCTTAAGGTCATCATTGAACCAGGGGGCCTTTTTGTTATCTTGTTTGATCTGGTGGTTTTTCAAGGGTGCTAATTCGTCAGCGCTGTGTGTGATCCATTGTGAGTTTGGTGGCAGCTTTGTTTGGGTCCGATGGTATGGCGGGGGGGTTTTGGTTAAGCGATGTGAAGAGTTGGTCGGTGGTGATTTTGTTCCAGTTTCTTCGAGGAATAGGCTGTGGTGGGATGTGGGTCGTGGTTTTTTGTAGCTGAAATGAACGCAGCTGTGATCCATCCAATGGAGAGCTGTGGTGTGATCGAAGGAGATCGAAGGAGATGTGTTTGCTGGAGGTAAAGATAGGGTCGAGCGTGTGTCCGGCTAAGTGGGTGGGGTGTCAACTAAGCATGGGCGAATTTTGCGGATCTCGCGTTCGCGGATTTTGCGGATTTGCGAACTCGCAATCCGCAAAATCCGTGAATTCTCGCGAATTTAAGGATTTTTTTTTATGTTCGCACTGGTTTCTGCAAGTTCGCGAGGGTTTTGTACAATTTCGCAAATTGCGTAATTGTACAAAACGCGTGCGAACTTGCAGCAACCCGTGCGAACACGAAGAGAAAGAAGCTCCTGGTCACAGGAACAGCACGGGGATTGCGCTCATGAAAGTCAAGGATGCAAAGGCCTCTACCCAGCATCACAGCTGATTTTCAACGGTAGATTTGGGAAGAGGCACACCTGTCCAGCCTCGAAGACGCTCATGATTGTTTTTGGGCTAATGAATGAGTCACTGAATTTGAGCATTAACTAGTTCGAGCGACCATGATTTGCGGATTTTGTGGTGGGGGGGTGCTTCCATGCGAGTTCACATGCCTCTTATATGTATAAAAGGTCAGAGAAAGATCGGTTCAGCAGATGAAGAAAAAGAAGCTCCTGGTCACAGGAACAGCACGGGTATTGCGCTCGTGAAAGTCAAGGATGCAAAGGCCTCTATCCAGCATCACAGCTGATTTTCCGCGGTACATTTGGGAAGAGGCACATGATTGTTTTTGGGCTAATGAATGAGTCACTGAATTTGAGCATTAACTAGTTCGAGCGACCATGTGTGTGTTACTATGCAATCGCCCTGAAGGGCGCAGGGGTCCCTTGAGTGCCGTGTAAGGCTGTGCTGCCCTGTAACTATTTTACAATGGCGCCAGCAAGCTGCCAGCGCCGTTGTAAAATAGTTACAAAGTTAGCTTGCACAGGAAGCACCTGCTTCGTTTTATCTAATGGTTCCTGTGCAAGCTAACTTTGTAACTATTTTACAACGGCGCTGGCAGCTTGCTGGCGCCATTGTAAAATAGTTAAATGAGTGTGGGTTCAACTTTTGAACCCGTTACGTTCGCGGATTTTCTTTTGCAGATTTTGCGGGAAATCCGCAAAATTCGCGGATTGCGGATTTCCCGAAAATCCGCAAAATCCGCGAGCGTAACGGATTTCACGCTCATGCTTAGTGTCAACCAGTTGTTTGAGTCCGAGATGGGCCAGGTTGTCCAGAAGGGTGGTGGTGTTGCTGTCGTTATTCTTTTCCAGGTGGAAGTTGAGGTCTCCCAGTAGGATGTAGTTCTAGGAGGTGAGGGCATGTGGGCTGATGAAGTCAGTGATGTCTTCGATGAATTGTGTGCGGGTTCCTGGTGGTCTGTAGATGAGGGTGCCTCTAAGTGTGGTCACGTCTGAGCATACCCTGCCAACTTAGGGCAAACAAAGCGATACAAAAGGGGATGATGGACGGAGCATTTGAGCAAATCAAACACTCACCCCCAGTCAACTGATCTGCTCAGACGTGAGTCCCTTGCTCACTTGGCCACTGGATTCAAGATAGCCTGGCTGATGAGGATTATGAATCCGAAACCGGTCCCAGGATGCTTGTTTCCGGTCCAGGGAAGGCATGGCTTGGCAGTTCGGGCTGGACTGTTCCCATGAGGCACAGGGTCAAACTGATTTGCATATGGCCATGTCTGAACTGGGGTGGCTGAGTGAGCTAAAGAATGGTGATGGATTAAACCCAGATCAGTTGACTGGGGGTGAGTGTTTGATTTGCTCAAATGCTCCGTCCATCATCCCCTTTTGTTTCGCTTGGTGATTTAAGGTAAGCCAGCGACACACCTTTCCTTAGCATGATTCTCAAGTTCAGCGATTGTTTTATTCCAAATTGAGGTAAACGTTTGATTTTTTTTGGAAGATGATGCTTACGAAAGAACTGGAGAGCTTTGTGCTGATCCAGACAGGACTAGAAGTCCGACATTTCCTGGCTGTATGTCAGAATATCAACTTCAGAAATATTGCCCTACAAGACTACTGTAGCACAAATATCAACAACCAAAATATTGTGGCCTTAAGTTTATATTGGCAAGTATAGATTTTGTATTCTTATCTCTACATCTCTGTACCATGAAGACATACATATTGACAAGCTACCTATAAAAGGAGTTAACAATAACGGGTACAAAATAAATGGAACTCAAACCAACTATATCTTGTGAAATAAAAAGTTTAACTCAGGAAAAGCTTTGAAGAAAATCAAACCTGACATCTGATCACCCGGCTTGTCATATACACCGCAGGTTTTATCTTATGCACAACATTGAGCAAGAATGCTTATTCCTGGTATGTATCAGGGAAGATAACAATTTTGTCAAAGAACTCTTCAAAGACAAAATTGGCAATCTGTCATACCGTGCAGGTCATCTTGACCTGCAGTGCTCCAGTGATGAGTGCCGTCCTTCAAGTGAACTGGACTGTGGTGGATCTCTGCCCTGGAAGTATTGTTGCAGTTCCAATGAAGTACTTGCAAAATACCATGAGACGATGACCACATATCTACCTCTATAATAACAATGGGACCAGTTAGTTACCCACTTGCTTTCAAGGTCATGCATGAAGATGCTAGCTCCTGTGTTCCTGCTGTGATGTTTACAGATGTATCAGAGTGTTCTCAGATTGCCCACAGATAGCTTTCCAAGCCACTCAGCTCAACAGATGTAGTTGTTGGAGAGCACAGTTAAGCAGCCATGATCTTCAGTTAAGATTTTCTTTCGACCCAGTGAACAATGAGCAGAGTAACCCGCACCTGGTGGTAACTATTTTGGTTACTGTCAACAGACGCATATCCTTTTTACTGACTTAGGGCCAGATGTAGGTAAATACCATTTACCGCTTCTAAAATACAGAATTTTACTGATTCGGTATTTTATAATGAGTAAATGCTATGTAGGTATTTATTCGGTAATTCAGTAATTTTCCAGGCCCATAGGAATGAATGGGGAATACCGATTCGGTAAATACCGAATCGGTAAGGGGGGAAGACCTACCACGGTGGCAGGGTGTCACATTGACACCCTGTTGCACCCCTGAATAGTGCATGGGTGCACATGTGGCACACATACATGCCCTGTATGTCTGCCACATGGCACTGTTAAAAAAGCACAAAATTGCTTTTTTAACGGTTTTTGTTATTTACCACCAACTTGTAGTTGGTGGTAAATAACAAATCCTTACAGGTGAAAAGCACTCACTTCAGTGCTTCCTACATTTCAGATTCGGTAATTTACTGAATCCGTATTTAAGAATTCAGTAATATGCCGAATTCTTAAATACCGATTCGGTAAATTACCGAATCTGAAATGTAGCCACCTACATCCCAAATGCCTAATACTGGTCGGTAATTTCGGCCTTTACCGCCCGGTATTAGGGTTCCTACATCTGGCCCTAAGTGCCTTTGGTGGTTCTTTCTTTGATTATCTGTGTGAATACCATAAAAGATGTCTTGGCTTGCATTTTTTTAGCATTTTGACCGAATTCTGGGTGGTATTAACTTCATTGAATACATTCTGATTCTTGACAGCACCAGACTTAAAATGAACTCTTGTTATTCTGAGGGTGTGTTTTTGTGTGCTCATTTTAGGCCTGGGTGAAATTTAAAGTATGATGGCATAATTTGTGACATTTCTGGAATTTCACGTTAAAATGATGGATTTTCAGTAATTACATGTAAATTGGCGTTATTTTCCCAAAACGTAGAGTAATTACGTGAAAGTAAATTACCAACTTTCACATACTCCTATCTCATTTACAGTTGTACTTAGGTGAGCGATGTTTGTTCTACAGTTCACTTGATTTGCTTTATGCTTCCTCTGTGTAAGGGGAAGTTAGACAGCCAGAGTGTGTTTTTTCCCATTCTTGTGCAAGTGGGCAAAACATCCAGTTGATACTCCCTCTTTTGGGGATTCTAAAACACTAATATTAATTGATATCATATTTAATATTTTGTGGACTAGAGCCTGAAAATTGCAAGGTATTTATTTTAAAAGAAATGTATATCTTTCTATGGAAGTTACTTAACAGTTGCAGGGCAGTTGCAGGGCTCACTATCTAATATATAAAGAACCTAAAGTCGGGCACACACACACTAACTGACTCACACACACACACACACACACTAACTGACTAACTAATATCTAAGGTAGTAAAGATTACAGGAGGGCACATATGCTAACTAACTCACACACACTCACTTACTGACAGAGAGGTGAAGATAACCAATATCTAAGGTAGATATCAACTTGCAGGAGGGCACACACACTCAGAGACTGATCCGCAGATAGAATTTATAGTATGTAAACTAGTTCTCCAGTAGTACTATTTACTTACTACAAATTCAGTTTACAACCCCTCAAGAGGAATCTCTACAACCACCTCAACTATCCTTTCTATGGGAAGAACTTCATAGTTGTGCATTTACTGCTAAATGGCACATGTGGGAAGGAGGATGCACTTACTACTAAATGGGAGTTGTTTAGGGAGGGCTAATCAGGGGTTTCGGAAGGGACAAACATCCACCCACACAAGAGTAAGCCGTTTGCTAGTCATAAACTGCCCCTCTAAAAATACTACAGTCAAAAAGGTCCAAAACATGAAGTAGATGTTGTCCAGCTCAGTCTTGGAGACAGGCCAGGATCACACGTGGGTAACTACTGATACTGCAATATTCTCTCATAAAAAATAGTGGACTTAAAACAGAACCCTACTGGAAACAAAGTGAAAATAAATTAATAATGAATATTTAATTATTAATAATAAAATGAATTGAAAGAATATATACCTTTACTGTTAAGATATATTTTTTTAGAATAAATGTCATTTATTTTTAAAAAAATAATTACATTAATTTAAATCTATACATAATTTTGCCAAATTTGTAATACATAATAAATATAAACATTTTACTTTAGGTGACATTTTTTATTAAATCTTTAAAATTTGGTTTTAATTGAACATATAGAAATCAATCAAATATTTAATTCAAAATTAAGTTAATAGTGCTGACTTGGGGCAGAACCATGCTTTGCTGAACTCCACGATCCGACACGCATAATCTGGAATAATCCTGAGCTTCAATGGCCATCCACAGACAAGGGGCATATTGAGCCATTACCAGGGACTTTGTCTGCAGTGTCAGATGGCTAGAGTATGAGCCATGGGCTGAGGACCGCAATGGGCGAGATGCTGATCGAGTTGTCAGAGGTGCAGCCTGGCCATGTCCACAGACGGTGTGTAGGGGTGCAGGCTAGGCGACTAGCAGTGGGACAGCATGCGCTTGCACCTTGGATCTCCTTCTTGAGGTGACAGAGTTTACAGTTGCACCTGGTAAAGAACCGGAGCCGGGGATCAGCAGGCTGTGTCAAGAGGATTACAGCACACTGTAGCAAGTGGGAGCTGACTTGGGCTTGAGCGGGTGGGGGGGTCATCTACGGCACCAGACATCTGGACTTACACTTTGGACATCACCACATTACACTTACCTCAGCCTCCTCTCCACTCTCCGCAACCCGATTCTGCATTTGCTACCGGGGGTCCCCAGAGGGCATCTGAAGGTGGGAGGCTGTGCAGTGGGACCTTGCTTTGTGCACCCAGATATTGTCCAATGTGGTACACAGACGGGCATGGTGAGCATGGACTTGCAGGCCACGCCCCTAGGAATACAACACTCTAGAGCCTGAGTGAGAAAGCTGATTGCCGCAATGGGCATACGGACCCCAATGGGGGAATCTAACCTCGAGGATCGCTCTTTTCTGCTTCATCTTTCCCCCACCGCAATTCATCTTTATATTTGGTCTTGGTGGGGGAACAGTGTACATTTGCAGGTGGGATACTGAGAGCAGTGCACAGTCCCAACTGTCTCGGGCAGTAGCTCAGAGCTCAGGCTAGGGTGACAATCAGTGGTCATCCAATTTGGCCGCCTACTCCGTCCAAATTGGTCAAAAGTCTAGGGGTACTTATTGATGACGAGCTCTCACTAAAGCCTCAGGTTAACGCAGTGGTGTCATCCTGCTTTTTTCAGCTTCGGAAAATAAAAAAGATCAGCTGAATGCTTACTCAGTCCGCTTTGACCCAGGTTGTGATGGCACTGGTAATATCACACTAAGAATATGCTAATGCCATCTACCTGGGCCTCCCTGTGACTCTCAGTAAACGCCTCCAGTTGGCCCAAAATCAAGCAGCCAGACTTATCTATTGCCTCCCACGCTGGCAATCTGCCAGACCGCTGCTGAAGCAACTTCACTGGCTTCCTATTACACACCATACACTTTTTATAACTGCCTGCATAACGTTTAGAACTCTTCAAGCACGCAGTCCTAGGTTCATCAAGGAAATTTTGCCCAAGTACACTCCTCCACGCAACCTGCGGTCCGCTTCTCAGATTCTTCTGAATGTCCCCTGTTTTAAATTCCAACGGAAGGGAGGTCGCAGGTTTGCCACGCTTGCCACTAAACTGTGGAACTCCCTCACTTTGGAGATCTGCTCCTCTACCACTCTCCTTCAGTTCAGGCGGCAGCTTAAAACTTGGCTGTTTGTTCAGACGCTGGCCTAGTTCTCCATTTCTCTTCCCTGGGTTCAGTTTCTAGACCTATTGGTGAGTGCCATGAAACCCCCGGGTGAACGTGCGCTGTATAAATTCTGGTTAAGATAAGATAAGATAAGAGAAAGGCCATGGAGTTTCATTCTGGGCCTGTTGAGAGAGACCACCACCTTTCCTCTCCTCACTCTGTGTGGACATTGACAACTGTAGAGTGTCCCCCCTGAGCACTAGGCGCACAAGGCTCAAAGGGCGCCTTGGGTACTTAGACTCAGCGAATCCCTGACAGAAAGCACTTCTAAGGTGGTAGGCAAATTGGCAGGTCCAGCAGCCTTGGGAAAGGCAAATCAGCCTTCAAATCAGCCCAGGATAAAATGTATGACTTTACCAAACTAACCACAAACTGCCTCTACAGGAATCACCACCGGACACTGACCTTTTGGAATTGAATACCTCACAGTCCACAGCCTCTATCCTGAAAGCTATCTGTGACTCCCAGCAGTCGGTGGAGGGGAAAATTGTGGAATCAATACAGAACTCTCCCAGCTGAGACAGGACTTGAGGGATAGGGGGAGAGAGTGGCGGAGAGGCAAATATCGGAGATGGAGGATTCCTTTCTGACCTCACAGGTCAAGCTCACCGACCTACAACGCACAGTAAAGGCACTAGAGGCACAAACTGAGGATTCTGTGGGATGCTCCAGGTGAAATAATAATATGATTGTGAGCATCCCATAGGGCAGTGAGGGCCTGTCTCCCTGGGACAGCGCCTCAACTGATGATCATAAGAATCTTTAACTTCGCCAACATAGATGCGATCCTGCAAGCTGCCCATAAGATCAGTAAACTCACATGGGAATCTTCACCCATGATGATATTCCCTGACTATACATTAAAAGCGCAAAACAACAAAGGAAATCCTTTCTGGAAGTGAAACAAAAACTGTGAGCAATGAACCTCAAATATATGTTACTCTTCCTAGCATGCCTAAACGTTATCTATAACGACAAATCTTTATTCTTTGACACCCCAGAAAGTGCATGGAATTGGCTGGAGGAGCACCCGACACTCAGACCGGCCCGATCTGCTTCTCCAGGATCCCCTCAGACCAGGAGTTGGGGAGGCAGCTGGCAAGAACTAGCAAAGCGGCAACAGAGTAGCCGCCTTCTACAGAGATCCAAGGGGTTAAAACCGGATACCCCCTACTGGGGAGGCACTCGTAGGAGGGGGCGGCGTCGGCACCTGCCTCTAACAACTCATAAGAGGGATTCTGCCCAACTTAGACAAGTGTCCATGAAGATCAGTGGAGTTCATATAAACCACAGCTGTGCAGGATATGACAGAGAGAGAACAACTTGGCTTACCACATAGCTCTGCCACAATATCTACCGTACTAGTAGAATTGGGAGGGGTGCGTTGCCTCCAGCTACTCTGTTTCACTCTGAACATCATACATTAAGCTATAATTGTTCATTATGTTGGAGCGACAGACGTACCATGCATTAGGGTGAATGGATGGTTTAGAAACTACCACATGGTAATATGGGGAAGGAGGGAGTTGAAGTTATGTTATTGTTTGAATATTACCCAGGACACATCATATTGAATAGGCATATGCTTGAACATATAAATCAAGAGGGAGGGACTCGGAGAGCATAAAGGTCAAGCATGCATGCTCCTATTAGCTAATCAAGATCACAGGTGTATGCAATTCCTAGTAAGTACATATTTGTCTGCTTAGGCCAGTTAAGTTCCACAGAGTATGCAGGGAGCATTACTCTGTTGGAACAAATGCCCTCACACACCTAGATAGGTGTCATGCTTCATCACTGGGCTTTTGCTCCACGTCAGGCCAGCACTGCAATCTGTGACGGGCACCCTCAATGGGGGCTCTTTACCGGAGATCTTTTTATAAGCTGTATGGTGAAATGTGGGTATGTGGGTAAAATAGTAGAGCGGAATATTTTAAGTAAATATGTAAAAGAGTAGGATAAAAATAAGACGGAGTACCCTACAGAAATATTTTTAATGTTTGAGACTTCTGCATGTGTTAACATTTGTAGTGCTACCTATGAGAAGTGATTATCTAGGGTAGCTGAAAGTCGACATGTTTTAAATCTAATTTAGTCATTTGCATGACCTAGTGGCTTTTCTTCAGAACCATTAAAACCTAATTGACACAGTGTCTGTGGTTTCAATATATGAATTAATTTGTGTTACTTCCAGCCACCTATATATTTCTCTATGTCTTAATATAAGTAAATACATTTTTGGGAAGACCCACTGAGGGTATCAATCAGGACTCCTCAAGTATTTTGCCTGGTAACCACTTATTAGCAAGGAACTCCTTTATATCAGCACACTGGAAGACCTACTCACGCCGGCAACCTCGGAATTCAAAAGCTCAACGATGAAGCATGACAACTATCTAGGTGTGTGAAGGCTTTTGTTCCTACAGAGCAATGCTCCCAGCAGACTCTGTGGAACTTAACTGACTAAAGCAGACAAATCTGTACTTACTAGAAACTGCATACCACTGTGACCTTGACATGCTTGAACTTCTCATTGGGCAGACGAGCAGCGACAAATGTATGATCAGATGCAGACTAAGATGACTTATGCACTAACACTCATGACATTGAGTGTCAATGGGTTGAGCAACAAAATTAAGGGAGGGCTAGTCTGTAGAGTTTTGACACAATCCAAAGCAGATGCTGTCCTTCTACAGGAAACACACCTCATCATAACAAACTGTAAATTTATTGGGAGGGGAAATACAAGGTCCTCTGTCACTCATATTTTACAACAGGCTCCAGTGGGTTGGCAATATTACTTTAGTAGTGTGTTATATTTTACCCCTCACAAACATGGACGAACGACTGCGTAAGGTACGCAGCGATACTTGGAGATGTAGAGGAGACCATCCCACCATGCCTACAAGCAGAGACACTACAAATATTGACATGATTTCTGGTTACCCTGCTGTAGGTCCTGACAGTGCTGGGAGGGGATTTTGACAGAGTGGTCCATTCGCAGCATGACAGAACCAGCCTTAGGCAACTCCTGAGACACATATCGGGTCAGCTAGAAGCTTTTCTATGAGCACTGGGTATGGGAGACAAATGGAAACAGTAGCAGCTATACTCCTATCACTCGGGTGCAGTTGATTCCCACTCGTGAATCAACCACCTCTTTAACCCTTGCACGTCTATAAGTTGATTAGCGAATGCAGAATATTTAGCACAGGTGTCAGATCACTCACCACTACGAGTGACACTGGGTAAATATCAACGATGTGAGAGGGGGAACTGGAGGATGGTGGTATGGGGTTTGAGCAACACTACAGTGGTTGAACCACTGGGGGAGGACAGAGAGTGCTGCTAATACAAAGAAACCCTGGGTCAGTAAAGGGAGCATTCATGCTTGTAGAAGGCCACTGTTAGAGAGGTAATTATCTCTGATGAGGTGGGACAGGAGCAAGAGAGGCAGAAAAAGGTGAAGGAGCTAGAACAAGACCTTAATAAGTTAAAAGCAGAGCATGTGCAACCCACAATGGAAGCTACATACACCCTAGCTGCAAAAAGAGAAGAATACCGAACTACTCTCCTCACAATGTAAAGACAAACTACCTTATTCAACAGAAATTACTTTACAAAATTGGGGACATGGCTGGGAAACTGTTAGCACTTTATGTCTATTTACGACATGTATTACACCCCTGGTAAAATTTCTAAATGGAGCACAGGAGTTGGAACTAAATGTTGCAGGTGCGGTGCTTCTGTTGCAGATGCACTCCATATGTTTTTTACGTGCCCTAAATTGATTGATTTTGTTTCTGGTATTGAACATTTTCTTGCTTTAATAATTGGCGTACCAGTGTGTATTACCAGGGAATTGATGCTGCCCGGTGTTAAGACCGAAGCTGTTTTATCAACTGTTTTACCAACATCTAAATCAACAACTGCTTTTGTATTTATCTGTATGACGATTCCAAGTGCCTGCATCACGAAGGACTGGATTTCTCCTGAACCTCCATCATTTTTCTCTTGGCGGGCAAGAATGATGGCAATGTATAATTTGGAAGTTGCCATTTATAAGACTAAGGGGAGTTTGCCAATGTCAAGTTGGCGAGCTCAAGCGAGGAATATCCACCTCCTCCCTGTGAGATTTTTCCTCGTTCGTGATCGTCAACATCAAGTTGGTGAGCACGAGCATGGAAAATCAACCTCCTGGTGAGATTTCTCAACGCAGGCGATTAGATTTCTCATTACAAGTGGTCTTGTATGCTCTTGACCACTCGCATTGAAAAACTGTCCCCTTGCATTGAGAAAACTGCTGCTCGAGTAAAAATCTACTCAAGCAGCAGAAATGAAGCAGTGCCTGCTTGCACTGTGGGTGGTGCCGTTCACGATGACTGCACAGTGCAGACAAGCACCTGGCACTGAAAATCACAGCGACAGCATTTATCCAATGCACTCTGCCACTTGCGGAGCTCCGCGTAGTGCGGCAGTTTTTTTGCACTTTGTGGAGATCCACGTAGCAGAACTCCGCCGAGGCTTAGTATTAATTGGGAAAAGTTGGGTCTACCAACGACAATGACTAGGGGTAGAACAATGCACAATGGCGGTGGCCATTAAAGCTAGATATAGACTTGTGCAGTTGAAATTTCAAAATAACTTTAACTACAGTAGAACAATGTTGCTCAAAATAGGGAGAACTGAGACAGAGAGATACCTCTGGAATTGTGGGCAGCAAGAAACGTATTTCACGTATTGTGGGAATGCCCCAAACTCCAAGGGTTCTGACTATTGGTAACACAAAGGTTGGAGGAGGCCACGAACTGTACCATTGAACTAACTGCCCCCTGGTACTACTGGGGATATGGAAAGATGTGGAAGTCACCATTTACAAAAAACTAGTTATAAACCAGGGTTTTATATGGTGGCTAAATGACAGCCCAAACATTTGGCAGCCCAACACCTCCCACGATATGAGATTGGGAGAGGGGTATAAACACATGCACGGTCTTGGAGAAAGCAATATCCATAAAGACCAAGCCAGCACTAAGAAATCTGACAAGATGTGGGGGGTGGTTGGAGAGGATGGGGGGGACATTATGTCTATTGATAGTAGAACACAGCAAACAACCCTGCTTTTCCCTATCAGTACCTCCACTTCTCTTTTTGTCCCCCCCTTCTCCTCTCCACCCACAAGGAGTCAATATTGTTCCCATGATAAGAGGCAATGGTTTCTGTATGGTATCTTTGGGAGCGTATGCAAACAATTACCTTAAATCTGCTAATCCTGCATGAGAGTGGAAGACATAAATGTGATACTGGGGTTGATATTGTGTTATGACAAAATTCAGATTTGTTTTAAATAGTGTTATCATATTTGTTCATTTTATTCTTCATTTGATATAAATATTTAAAACAGAGTTACATTTATATTTAGCATAAAATATTTTTATTATTTCCTTATTCCTTATCTTTGGATCTCTCCACCCTGGTGGGGAAGAACGCTGCCCACATGTGAAAAGCTACTAGTACTAATGTTACACTCGTACATTTTTCTCCACCCCTGTTTCAGGGGGTGGAGACAAGTAGGTCTACAGTTTGTAATAAATTTATACTGTGACATGGTGAATAGCCAAAAGTAGTAAATTTACTATAAAGTGTAAGAATACATTTATGTCTGTCAGTTTACTAAGATGCAAATTTACCTTTGTGTATAGGTACCTCCTTGTTTAACATTCTGCCTCTCCCCCACCCTGTCAGTATCAAATTCTTCGCTGTTGATAAGGTAGACCTATCCAAGTCTGTCAAGGCCTTTCTCCAATTCCACCAATATGTAATATCTGAAACAATAAGGTCATTAAGCTATGTCAGCAAATACTCTCCTCCTCAACTAATTTGATAATGCTTCCTTGACATATACAAATTCCTGTGCCAATTATTTTCTGAAATCTGGCCTCATTAAGTGCTGCCGACCACTGTCTTCTACATAGGTCATAAAGCAGTGGAAGCATCATTCTGTGTTTTGGAAGATTAATAGTGTGAACAGACCGTTTTTCCTGTATCACAGGGTGTGAGGTCTACTGGCTCCTCTTGTGTAAAGTTCCACTTTAACGTGTATGTCAATAACCTTGTGCTGGCATTCTGTGTGTATTGTAATTTAATTTATATACCGCTAACTACCCCTGACGAGGTGTTGAAGCGCTGTACAGCGAGTAGCACACTCTTCCAAAACCTGAGGTTAGTTGGTAATCCATTGGTTATTGTTAATTATTTTGATTACTTATGTGATCGCAAATAAAAATTCCATGCAATTACTCAACTTACTTTGTGTTAGATTATATTAATGCCAGTTAGGTGTGATCATTGGCGGGGGTTAGGTGGTTACAGGTCAATGGTTGGTGAGATGGATAGGCTGGCGGAGATTAGATAGTGATAGTTTACAGGGATAGAGTTTTAAAGAAGGAGAGGTTGTGAGCTATGAAATGAGGTGTCAGTCAATTGAAGAATTACAATAAGAAGGATTAAGGCACACTTGCATGAGACTGAGAGGAGGCTATACTCAGAATAGAATACATGCATAAGATGGAAGGTAAGAGGTGGGTCAATGAAAGGAAAGCAATCAAGTGGAAGGAAGTCAAGGTAAATTTTTCATGCATGGGTTAAGGGCAGGCAGTTTAAACATATAAATCCAAGTGTAAAAATCATTTGAACATTAAAGACACGAGCCTGCTGTGTGCCAAGCCTAGGGCATCTCCTTTAAAACATAGTTAGGATTATCCCATGCTTGAGAGTGCAGAGTCTGTGCACTTACCAAGGGGAAGTGGCACACATGCTGTCATTAGAAAGTCTCAAATAATGATCATTCCAAGCTATTCTGCACTAAAGTGTTTCTCTCACTAAGAAATGAATATTTGACACTGGCTGAGAGCATCTGTTGGACTTGCAGGGCCTGTGAGCGCAGTGCTACTTCTACTGTGACGTGGCACCTAAAGTGTGTGCCATATCTGTGACCCCCCTTTTACTACATGTCAGTCACCCCTAAGGTAGGTCCTAGCTATTCCTATGGGCAGGGTGTATTGTAGGTAAAAGGTACGACATGTACCTTAAGTGTGTGACATGTCCTGGCAGTGACAAACAGCAATGTTGGTTTCTCACTGCTGTTGTGTGCCCTCTGAGCTGGAGCCCACCCAATATTGGTGATTATTCTAAAGCGGGTGTCCACCCTGCATTGCCCTGGAGAACAGGAGCGCCGCACCACGCATGTGATGCAGAAGTCAGGCGGCTTGCCTGGCCTGGGGCGTGTCAAGTAGAAGAGCTGAAGCCTCATAGGAAGTCAGGCCGAGGAAAGTGGGGCTCCCGTCTGGTGAGGAGTGCTCCGCGTGTGGCCTAGATCATGCAGGACCCCCAAAGAGGAGCGGGAGATGACAGAGCCTCACAGGCTCCATTGGCTGCAATCCAGCCTTCCCCCACCTGGCAGAAGGGAAGGAAGGCCCATGGAGACCGCCGCAGGAGAATGGAAGTCAGGCAAACTTTCTGCATGGAGGTGGGCTGGGCTCCCATGCTGGTGAGAGCCCCACATACTGACTGGGCCTGCCGGAGGGAGAAGGCACAAGTGACGGAGACTGCTCTCCGTGTGACCATGAGGAGAGGACGTCAACAGTTTGGGGCCTGAGACCCTGGTGAGGATCCTGCAGATCAAATTCGGACAAAGCCTCTGAAACCAATTCAGTCAGAATGCTTTCCGACCGACATCATATTAAAGCCCCAAAGTCTGTGTCTGGACAACAGTTTGAGTAGGACACTTGAAAAGAGAGTCACCCTAAACTGGTTCTGGAGTTTGAGGCAATGGACCCATATCCCCTGTCTGGAACAAGTAAATAAGAGTGGGACCCAAACTACCCCAGTGCTTAATTTGTGCCGTTGCTTTCCGGTGCTTAGCACAGCACTAAATGGACAGGGCCGGGTCTACGCATCTCGCATGTGTGTCACACATGCACATTGATGTTTTTAAAAATTTACTGAGTCTGACCGTAATAATACTCTGTGCTCAGCGTGTTCAATCATGCAGGTCACAGCGATTAACAATAGCTGCCCTGCCTGCCCTGAGACTGCCTGCCTGCGATGCCGTGCCGTCCATTCGTCCAAGAGTCAGACAGAGAATAAATTATGTATGTTGCTTGCTTGTGTGATCATGGCAGCCGCAGCCCTGGGTTACTTCACAGTGAGTGCATACCCAGTGGAATGTGCGTGCGGGTTGCTTGAAGGTGGGTGGACCACGGGGCCATTACACAAATGGGCGGGCGGCAGAAGTAGTACTGTTTGACACACACACATTGATTATTGGGGCACCAGGGGCGGGCTGGATTTGGTTTCTGTTCTGTTCTTATAGGAGGGTAGGGGCTGTGCGCACAGCATGCGCAGATTTTTTTATTTCACATGACCACGCGCGCCACGTCGCCAAAGCTCACTGCTAAGTTGAGTCATCCGCGTGCCCGAACTGCCCCCCACAGATGACGACGTTGAGGCTGAGCCTGAGGGCAGGGCACTGAGGGCAGGGCAGGGCAGCCTGTGTGCAGGGCTGGCAGGCAGCCAGGCATCGATGTGCAGTACTGTCTGGTGGTTCTGGTAGCATTGGGTAGCAAACAGTGCACCAGGCCGCCTATACACTGAGCCGGACCGCCCACCACTAGTAAGGTAAGAATTGAAGTTAAATAAAAGAAACAGTGAGTGAGTTAGTTTGTAAACTACTGAGTGAGCAAAGCTAACTAAGCGGCTAGGCCAACTACCTACTAGCCATTCCATTACTGTGCAAAAAAAACCTAACCCTGTATTTTTATTTTTGGTAGTGTGAGTGAGGTACTGGTCCAGTTGTAAGATCCCTGGCGTGTGTGTGTGTGGGCGGGGAGGGGGGAGACCAGCCCTGCAGGCTGCACTGCCTTGTCTTCCACAGTTTCCAAGTCTTTCCAGCACTGCAAATAACTCGGTGCCTGAGTCCGGTATGCATTTGTCATGTTTACTGAGATCTAAAACCTACAGCAACGTTCCCTGGCTTTCCAGCAGTCTAGATCAGTCAGTCTGTCAGTCATGTTCACGGACATTGGCTTCTAGGCGCTAAAGTCGAGAGCTTAATGCGAGGATGGGCTACTGATTGAAGAGGAAGGTTTTCAGAGCCTTGCTAAAACCGGAAAGAGACGAATACTTGCAAAGTGAGACAGGCAATGAAAGCCAAGCTTCTGCCACTGCGACGGACAAGCTTTACTGCCATGGGAGGTGGTAGGTTACTTATTCCTGAATTTGAAGGAGAAACATCAGTCAGATCTCAAATATCTGCAAGAGCTGCGCCAATGATGTTTCTTCGACTTACAATCAGGTGCTTGCATGTTTTCTGCAGTATGGTCAAGGCTTTGAGCATGGCTCTGCAATGCGTTAGGAGCCAATGGGGCTTCTCCTTGCTTGCTCCTGTCACAGAGTAAACATTTTTATAAGCCACATAGAGGACATGCATCTGTGTTCTGAACTCATTCAAGGTGGCCTACATGTAGCTTATGTAGCTCAGGTGGCTTAGTGGACTAATGAGTTTACTGTAGGGTCCTGTGTTTGATCTCATGGTCATAGGTTCAAATTCGGGGGGGATCCACTCAGCCTTTTTATCCTTCTGAGGTCGAAAAAATTAGCACCATTGAGTTGAGTAGCAATAAACGTCTGTTATTCAGTGCCACATGTTATGTTATGTTTTGAAGCAGGAAGATGCACAGATATACTGTTAAATCTCATAGGTTGGGTATGGGCGCTCACTGCTGTCAACTCCAGACTGTTGACTAATAGTAAAAGAACATGGCACAACATTTTCAGGTGAAAAATTAACGTTTTGAGTCTTTAGAAACTTGAGGGACTAGGCCATGATTGGAACAGCTATGGAACAAGTTATGAACATATGTTGTTGGAGCAAAGTGAGGGGTCCCATACTGTGAAGAGGTTATGTTAAATGAACTTGTTGAGAGCACAAATACCTGTAGGTGTCTACGTGCTGCCTACTGTGAGCTTAAAAAAGACCTCGCGATTATAAAAAGGGGATTTATAATGAGCTTTAGAGATGCTCAAGGTCCTTAGTACCTACATATAGTCTCCCTACTTGGATTGCAGTTTCCAACCCTTCTGCTGTATTAATAGGTGATTTAAACATGAATAAAAAAGAGGGAGACTAAGAGCCAGATCAAAGTCCAGTACCCGTGCTTCTCACTATGATTGACACTTCTAATCAGTGTGGGTACTTGTTTCTATGTGGACAGGGTATAGAAAAAGTGAAAGAAAAGGTGTGGTTGGAATATATGGTTGATAATCAATTGTCTTACAAAGAATCTATCCAGTATACTGTACATAACATATCAATTTGAGTTCATTGACAATTTCCACCCATCAGTTAAATGTCTCTCCACCAATCGCAACATATGTACAGGAATTTATATAGCGCAAATCACCGAGCGGTTTCTAAGCGCTTGCTTAGGGAACCCATCCTGGTATTCCCCTGTGAGATAACCCCGGCAGGGTATCCGCAGGGTGAAAGCCAGGCATCCCGCCACGAGGGGCTGTTGTGGAGATTAAGCAAGCTATTGCCCAGAGTCGCAGAGTGTGAACCCGTGAGTCAAGTAGGCACCGGAGCGAGATTGTCGAGTCCATGGACATTTTAGGACTCAAGACCCCGCCGAGCCGGGAATTGAACCCTGGTCCCGGGCTGACCTCTGCTTCTAGGTCTGCCTCCTCTAACCAGTGAGCCACACTTCATATAGATCACATAGTGGTACATTTTGAGATTTACACACATTTTCTAAATTGAGTTCACTTTTAAGTTGTTGTCATAGGCTTCTAAAATGATAAAATATGTTATGTTATATTGATTTGTATAGCACACTAATCACCCAAGAGGGTATCCAGGCCTTTGGGCAGGTGTGTACGTGTAAGTTCTTTGATATGCTTATGTGAAGAGCTAGGTCTTCAGCTTCTTGCGAAACTCAAGACATGAGGAGGTGGCTCTAATGTGTTTGGGCTTGTTGATGTGGGTGGGGCCAATAATGGAAATGGGTGGAGCCACTGGAGGTTATGGGTGGAGACGGGGAAGAGGGTGTGGCCTTTCAAAAATGTGAGCACCTGCACTTCATACAAATTGAACACTGAATTACCCAACTTTGTTCCAGTTTTAAGTCCATCAAGATCAAAGAAGGCAGTGATGTGCAGTGTACCCTTAGGTCTTCTGTCTGACCAGAGTCTGTCTGTCAGTCTCTCTGAGGTGAAGGGACATCACCTGAAGTTTGCACTTTTGGCTGAAGGAGCCGAGAGCCTGCATGGATGCCTTGTAGCCTGCCTGCCTGGTGAGGGAGGGAGGGAAGTAGTCTGCCTGACCCTGCAGGAGGAAAGACGGCCCAGGAGGATTAAAATAGAATCTCACCATAGATGTTGGACATAAAGAGGAAGTGGACTGCTGCAAAGGAGCAACTTGCTATGATGAAAGGTCCCCGTGTTCTTTCATCCCTGGTTGCATAATTGCATGCTCAGCCTGATCAAGACAGCAATTGCTGTACAACGCCATTGGCATGAATAGGACTATAACTACCTGTTTGACCCAGGTGGGTCTACAACCACCTTGCAACATTAGCCTGATCGGGGATAAACCATTGATGAGACGACATTGACCCACCGTAGGCTAACCCTGTGCTCCAGGCACTTGGGCTGCTGGACCACAAAGACAGGTTCGCCGGCTGTGCACATAGAGATGCAGTTGCACCTGTCTCATGCTGTGGGCCCGATTTTGGTCTAACTCATGGGAAGGACTTTGAAGTGCTAGATATGCATCAGAGACAGCACCATGAAGTGTCCACACCCACCAGACCACCGAGAGTAACAAGCTTCAAGCCAAAGTCGACTGAATGCTCAGGTGGCTTGTGGTGGACTTTATAGTGACTGGATCCATGCCTGATCCATGCCTTTGCTTTCAGTAGTGGGGGAGGGAGGGGCAAGATTAAGGGGAAATCAACAGGTGTTGTGCCACAAGAGGAAGCTGTTACCATGGTCCCCAACTCACATTCAATTGAAATGAATTGTATTTAGCACTGTGTGATTAAAAGTATTTTGTTTTTCTTAAAAGATAAGAGACTGGCTGTACATTTAGCGTTATTGGATCTGCTGTGTGATTGTTGAATTCTGAGCTCATACATACCCCGGACACTAGCTCCCTAAGAAGCTTGGAACTGCTCGCCCTCACTACCCTGAGAACTGAGTGTGGAAGGCTATGTACTTGGCCCAGTGTGCAGAGGCATATTAGGACGCCAGCTCAACCTTAACGACAGCAGGTGAGGCCCAGCAGCCCTTGTCTGTGCTGCTCCCCCAACCTTGACCCACTTCCTCCCAGATGGAGTCTGAGTGTGGAAAAATTTGACATGCCTAAGGTGACCAACCGTCCATAAATTTCACGGACCGTCCGTAATTTGGATCTCACGTCCGTTGTCCTTGACGATCCCTTTTACGGATGTCTTTTGTCCATAATTTTGGGCATTGGGGAACATCACTGTTCCCCTGGCAGAAGCCTAAGCTCCCTGATGGGGCCACCACACACTCCTCTTAGCACAAGAACAGCCCAACCCTGCCCATTGTAATTCTGTATGCGGCTGATTGCCACATACAGAATGACAATGGGCCAGTCTGTGCTCTTACTGCATGCTGTGGGCCTCCTCCTGCCTCTGTCTAGGGCAGGACATTCAGTAAGGTGGAAGAAATGAAAAGAAACACCAATGCTGCTAGGTGAGAATCCAGTTCATGAAAAGGTGGTGAAACAAGTTTTAAAAAAGTTATGGGTCTTTCACTGTCCCATCAATTTAAAAATTATGCATTTTCAATGTTATATTCAGCAAAGCCATGGTTGCTGCTTTTTTTTATTTTATGCAACTAGCAACCATTGACAAAGCCAATAGTTCTGGCTTTTAGGTGTAACACTACCTGATGTGTTATATATCTTGATGCAATGACAGAAGAAGCAAATTACCAGTCAGGTGGCACACTATGCTAAGCACAGATGTTTAGCTTAGGTGTTTTAAGCCATGCCCTTAATTACATCGAACACCCCCTTTTGAGAGACCCCCCCCAGTTTTTTCATCCCACTTAAAACCCTGGAAACAACACTACAGCGTTACTGTGTCTCATGATTTCCACTTTTTCGGATTGTCTATGTACAGTGGCATAGTGAACCCTCTCCCGCCCAACCCCTTGCTTTAGGAACTACTCAGCAGACAAAGTCTCAGCTCATAATTAATGTGAAAAGGTGTGTAAGTGAAGGGATGGGTGGATGGCTGGATGAATTACTGAAAATGGAATGGATGAATGAAAGGGTGAATGGATGGATAATGAGAGAAAGGATGGATGGATGAGTGAATGGAAGGATGGATGAGAGAGACAAAAGGTAAATAGATGGAAGTATGGGTGCGAGGGTTGGTGGACAGGTAAACGGATGGATGAGTGAAAGAGGGGATGACAGGTGAGTGAATGGGTGGATGGATGAGTGAACTGATGGATGGTTTGATGAATTGATAAGTGAAAGGGTGAGTGGATGGATGGATGAGTGAAAGGGTGGATGTGAGGCTGGATGAGTGACTGAAAGGAGGGTGGATGGACAGAAGGGTGGATATTTGGGTGATGGTGTGAAAAGGTGGATGGATGGGGGAAAGGATGTATGGGTGAGTGAAGGAGTGAAAGGGTGGATGGGTGAGAGAAAGGATGGATGGATGAGTAAAGGGGTGAAAGGGTGGATTGATGAGAGAAAGGGCAGATGGATGTGAGAAAGGATGGATGAGTGACAGGGTCAATGGATGTATTCATGAATGGATGAGTAGATGGATGGGTGGATGGAAAGATGGATGGCTAAATGAAAGAGGGATGAAGATAGAAAGGGAGGATGGATAGATGGATGATTGAAAGGGTGGATGGGTGGAAGGATGAGGGAATGTATAGATGAGTGGGAGAGTGAAAGGATGAGTGTAGGGATGGATAAGGTGAAAGGATGAATGGAGGGATGGTTGAGTGAACGGGTGGATGGAGGGATGGATGAGTGGACTGATGGATGAAGGGAAGGATAGATGATGGATAGGTTTGAAAATGGTTGAATATTGATATGGATGGGCACACAGATGGAAGGACAGAATGAATGGTGAAGGACTGAGTGCTGGATGAAAGAATGATTACACCTTGTAACCCCCATTATCTTAAGTACATTTCCTATAGATTGACTTTCATAGTTATATGAGTCATTGTCCCTATATATTATGTGTGTGATGTAAAGCACTCCAACACCCTGTCCTACTTACTTGGGGTGAGTAGTACTATAAAAGAAATTAAATACACACGAGAGAGGGTCTATGTGAAGAGGAGGGTCACCATTGGAGGGTGATAGCAAGGCAGGACTGGCCGGACCGGGCATCGGACATTGCCCTGGGAGGCTGTAAAGGTAGGGGAGGGGCGTCTTTTTACCACAAAAAAGGCTTGCACATTTGCTCAAAGTTGCGTGTATACTGAAAAACTATGAAGTGAACAATTGTCTCAAACTAATTTAAACTTATTTTCACTTATACTTAAGTGGTTGTCTATTTACTTACTTATATACTATTGCGGGACCTCTTCCGATGTGTCTTTAAAACTTACCTTTATTCCTGAATTTTGACCTCCTGTCCTGAATTTTTGTCCTGAATTTTTACCCTTTGTCCTGAATTTTTACACTCACCGTCTTGAATTTACACCCATGCCAGTTGGTCACCCTAGTCATGCCAGCTTTAGTATGTACAATTTCTAAGAATTTTTCGTTCAAACGAAAGCTTAGTGAGATGGAAGAAGCCAGGGGTACATATAGGCTTTCTGTTAAACTCACTTCCACTCATTCAGATACGCTATTGAGTTTACGCACGGGCGTAGCTCTTAATAGTGCATAAGGTGCCGAGCCAGCAGGAAGGGCCTCTTCCCCTCAGCTGTGGCTGCTTTCATGCCCAGCTAAGAGTTTTCCTTGTTGGAATCAGGGACCGTGATTGCTTCGGCACTCAGTTTGGTTAGTCAGATAGGTTTTATTTTTACCTAGACCGTGCATTCTGGATGAACCCCTTGGTGTCTTTACTAGCGCTAGAAAGACAGGAAAAGTTTCATTCCTCGAAGATTGCTCTAATCCCATTACTTTTCTAATTTTCGAATGCGGCTGTCACAGTGCTCAGGCATGGTATTAACAGGCATGCGTGCCTAATGACTTCATTCTTCAAATGTAAAGTCATATCCCGGCGCAAGCCGGAAGTAATCTGGGCAAAGCAGCCGTGAAATAGAGGTTGGTGGGGCTGGGGAAATCGAAGGCACTGGTGTGAAGCAATGTTCAATCTCACTAAGGGACGATCGGCGCTTGAGGTGGAGAGAAGAATTCCAGATACTAGACCAAATGAGTAAGGGGTTAAAAACCAAGGCTTAGAGGCAGGGCTTTAATAGAATTTCCAAATTCTCCAGGGGTGCATGAATATCTCTGCCATTTTCACGCATCTACGCCTTGTTTATCCTTGAATGTGGAAAAGGAGCAATATGATAATATTAAAAGCATCTCAGGTTGGTGTTGCGAATCTGGTGCACGTGAATACTAAACCTTCGCCCTTTATCTAGTCATAAACAACAAAAGTACTTGTGTATACTGACCGGCATGCATGACAATTTGTGAAATAATTGAGTGGTTTGAGGGTGAACCCCTTTCCGAAGACCAGCAGAAAGTCTTTTTGAAGCACAGCAAAGTATGTTTCAAGTGCCATTAACAGAACATGAGGTAGACACTGGAGTAACATTCGTAGGCAGTAGGCAAGCGTGGTGCTCGGGAACCTGCACTGAAAGGCTGCCCTTGCACGCTGTGCAATGAGTTGTAAGGAAATACCCACCCAAGGAATCCTTCTTGCACTCTGATCTCCAGGACTTCTACCGGCTAGCTCTCTGAAAGCAGCATCTAGCAGTGGAATCTCAACCATTCTGTTGGAAAGGCAATGGCCACGCAGATAAGTAGGTGTACGATTTCCTTTATCTTTAAAATAATGTATGTAAGGATCAACTGTCCTGCACCAACCGCCACGCACAGAATCTTACTCACCATTCCCATTCTACATTCCACCCCACCAACATTCCACCCATACCGTGCATGTGTCCCACATATTCCTTCACTACACGCTGCTTTCAATCTTTTTTTTTTTTTTAAATAGTTTTTATTGCAGATACACAAGGAGCCAATAATTGGAGCAGTCTAAAGGTACAGTAAAGCATCACTGTCAGTTTGGGTCGCTCATTCAAAAGAGATACACAGCCGTGTAGCCCACATCCCTGGGGTTGGGCGGCGAACAGAGTTATAGCAATATGTGTACCAGCGCTGAGCTGGCTGTAGGCTTTACCTGGCAATGCCTGTGTCTGCTTTTTATTCTTTTTTAAGATAACACAGTAACCAAACCTCCCTCCCCCCTCCCCAAACCTCCCCCCAATAGGACATTAGAAGACTTACAGGCCGGAAACCTTCACATTGTTCATACACTGAAAAGCTACAGATACCTTGTTACACACCCTCATCCCTCCCCCTTCCTCCCTTCTCTCTCGTGTGTCCGAATGGTCGCATCCCTCAGAGCGGTGAAGTACGGCTCCCTATAGGAGCAGTGTCGTCCGTCTTGTACTGCAAGGCCAATGTAGTGTGTCTTCCAGTTGCTACCCATTTCCCCATCTTGTAAAAGCCTCCTACATCCCCCCATCCAGCCCATGGTACTGCCTCCATTTTGATCAAACCCTACGGAATTTCTTTGGACAGCCCCTTGCCTTGTAGGTGACCCTCTCTGCCGCCATATACAGGTCTAACCCTCGTCTCCACTCCTCCAGATCTGGCGGGTCTGGTGCACCCCAGTGTTTCGCGATGTCTCGCTTGGCAACCACCAAAGCCAGGACTAGGAAAGTGAGTAGTGGGCAAATCAGGTCCACCTCATTTGTCATTCCAAGTAACGCCAACTTGGGGTCCCGTGGGAGTGAAGCCTCAAGGACATCCTCTAGCTCCCCAAATATCTGGGTCCAGTAATTCTGTATTGCACTGCAGGACCACACTGTGTGAAAAAAATCCCCCTCCTCTTGGAGACACCGAAGGCAGCATCTATCTTCCCCATCTTACATAGGCGTGCTCTGTCAAAGTATGTCCTATGGTGAAAGTTGAATTGAATAAGTCTTAATCTAGATTTAATGGCGACCTCCCGGGGGTGCATCAGGACGATCTCCCAATCTAAGTCTTCCATCTCCCCCACCTCCGCCTCCCAAGTGTGCCTAAGTTTGTTCAAGTGGCCCAGCATATGGTTAGTCAGTGTTTTGTATGTCAGGGATACCGCCTTTCCCTCTATCCGTTCTTGCAGGAGCCTCCCTTCCAATGGCGCATATTCAGGAAGATCAGTGAGCGTAATACGTTGGGCTGTCCAGGCGTGCCTCAATTGAGCATATTTAAAATATTGTGTATTATGCAGTCCGAATTCCGACTGAAGGACTTGGAACGATTTTAACCCCCCCCCCTGGCTATCACATCTCCTATGGTGGAGATGCCGATATCATCCCACCACTTGAATCCTCTGAGCTTATGCAGCTCGGTTAACCATTGGCAGTGCCACATTGGTGTCTGTCGTGTGGGCTTCCTCTCCCACCCCATGCGACGCGTAGCTCTATACCATGCCCTAAGCGTTATAGATGTTGCTGGAAGGAGGGAGGCCCTTTTGCCACTGCCGTACAGATATTTTAGTATATTAGTGGGCGCCAGTTTAATCCTCTCTAGTGCATACGTTGGGTGGTCAGCTGGTGTATGGAGCCAGTCATTGATCGGGGTCAGATGCTCCGCCCAGTAGTAGGCCTCCAAGTTCGGAAGTGTGATCCCACCGCTATATTGATGTCTCTGAAGTGTGGACAGGGCCACCCTGGCCTGTTTACCCAGCCAAAGGAATGATCTCAGATCCGCATGGATCATGGCAAAGACTGCCACTGGTAGTGGGTAGTACTCATTTTGTAGGGCATGTAAAAATTTCGGTAGAATGATCATTTTATACATAGCAGCCCTGCCTAAGAGTGTCAGCGGGAGATGCCTCCAGCGGTCCATATCTGCCACTGCATTAGATATGATTCGTTCCAGATTTCTCTGCCGTGAGAGGGTCTCATCCGCCGTTATATACACGCCCAGGTATTGGAAGCCCTCCGTTGTTGTCAGCAGGTCCTCCGGGAGTCTCCCCCATGCATTTCGCCCCCTGGGTCATAGAGTATAGACTTGTGCCAATTAATTTTGTGGCCTGCCATCTGCCCGTAGCTTGCTAACTCCCAAAATAACTCCGGTATTGTGACCTCCGGTTTAGTGATATAGAGCAGAACATCGTCTGCATACAGCGAGACCTTTTCAGAGTTTGGTGTAGCATCTCCACTAGTGAAGCCATGGATGTCCTCGTTATGTCGGATTCTGGCCGCAAGCACCTCAATGGCCAACGTGAAAAGGAGAGGGGACAGGGGGCAGCCCTGTCTAGTCCCCCTCTGGATGTGGAATTCCCTAGAGAGCCTCCCATTGACCCTCACTCTGGCCACCGGGCCAGTATACAGCAACCGGACCCAAGCAATAAACTTTGACCCAAATCCAAACCTCTGGAGCACTGCAAACAGGAAGGGCCAGTGGATTGCGCTCTGCTTTCAATCTTAAACTGCCGCTTAGTAAAACTAACAAGGGTAGGCTTAGCTACAAAATGAATTCTAACAAGTGAAAGATCAAGCACAAAAGATTTGCTCACTCTATTTCAATACAATAGCTCATTATATTAAGGGCTTTATTACGAGCCTGGCAGTCCATGGACCATCAGACTCACGGGGGAGCAGGGGTGGCGGTCTTCTGACCGCCTCATTACAAGGCCGCCCTGGCACCTCTGATCGCTGGTGGTATTGTGGCGGTATTGAGGCCGCAATACATCGCCGGTTCCTCCACAGGAGCTGAGGAGCGCCACCCCACTCTCCACACAGCTGCAGAAAGCTGAAAAATAAAATAGTAATAAAAGGATTTTATTACCATTTTAGTTTTCTGCGTTTCTGCTGAACTGAGAGGCCAGGATGGGTCAGTACGTCATTGCTGCTGATCGGCAACAATGACGAGTGACCCTTTCAGTATGAATTGGGCATCTTGGTTTGGACTGCTACATTATTACGGTCACACAGACATGCATAATTCAACCTCTCCAACCCGGCTGTCACAGACAGCCGGGTTGTAGAGCAGGTACAGGCCTTCAGTGCTCTTCGGAGCACTGAAGCAGCCTGCTACAGCCAACCCAGATACTTCTCTCATGCAGCATGAGAGTAGGGTCTGGATTGGATAAGGAGCTGTGTGACCTCGTACTGGAGGAGTCAGGAGCGAGCTGGAGTTGTTGGGAGCCAGCTGAAGAACACGGAGGACAGGACGTGCTGCAGGCTGAAAAGGTAAATTAAACTTTTTTTTTCATTTAAAAATGTAAATGCTTATTTTAAATAGTTTAATTTTATCTATGTCGACCCACACTTTCCATGGCGGTGCGTCCGTCCATGTAGAGTCCATGCCATGCAGGTACTGCCTTTGACTCTCCTATTCTGTAGCCTATTTTATAGGCACTGCCCCGGGAACACCAAAGAACTGCCTGCCAGACAGGAGAAAACTCCTAATCTGGTGGTTGGTTTGTACATGGGTTTGGCGGTGCAGGGCAGACCTGCTCCCGCACTGCCAAACTGCTTTGATATAAGTCCACTTGCCCATCTGATGTAGTCATTGTGTTTGACCTATTTATGTATATGACTGACACCTAGCAGTCCCTAAAAGCCATTTCAGCGATACAAAACTAACATCTCTGCTTTTCAAACTGCTTCATAGTAATGTTTTTTTTAAAGTCGTATGTACCACAAACTTTTAAGTGTTGTTCTTCTGGTGAATAGTTAACCCAATACCTATTCTGTATTCTTAGATGAGACGTGTCTACTGATATGGCATCATAAACTTTATATGGTATTCTCCTTTTGATTTACGCATGTGCAGTTTATACAGTTGGGTGTTTTTTACTAATTTTCTAGGAACATAAGTGGATGGGAACACGAGTTGAGGTCTGTCACATTTGGTATGATTATAACATGTAAATCACAACTATACTGGATACATTGAATTGCATTTGACAGGGATGACCTAACTGTTCTACTGAATTTGTCGTTTCCCTTTATATCACTGTTATACAATTTCTAAACAGCGGTTGTTTCACTATGTTATTATAGTCAATACACTATTTTAGTTGGTGGAGGTACTATAAGTATTAAGGGGCTGTTGATGATGGCAGACGGACTTCAGTCTGTTTGGCATTGTTTTGTGTTTGGGAATGCCCTCCTAAAAGGTGGCAGTCCCACAGTATGAATAACAATGCGACCAGCACAGCGGCCAGGGAACTGCTGTTCCCTGACAGTGTTGTTGCCGTCAGGAGGTCGCAATATGCTTGGCTGGACCGCTGCAGTCCTGCCAAGAATATTACTCCATGAACACTGTGGCAGAGAGGAAACAAAGGGGTCCCACCAGGGCCCCCAGTGCCACTTCCACATAGGAATGCATGCTGGGGGCAAAAGATGTGCCCCCCTGTGTGCATGCACCTCAAGTTCCTGCATAGCATGGACTTTTCTGTTCATGCAGTGCAGGAAACGCGTTTGGCATTCCCATTTCGGTGCTCATTTTCTGAGGCACCGCCGTGGGAATGCCAAAAACCAGCCTGCCAGACAGGAGGAAACTCCTAATCTGGAGGGCCGCCTGACCACTGCTTTCATGGTGCGGCAGTAGGGCGGACCCGGCACCACACCGCCGAAGTCATAATCAGGCCCTTAGTGTCCAACACCTTTCCCAATATGGCTAGATGAGTTGAAATAGTAAATGTCTCCATAAATGTCCCCCTTTTAGTGTCCAACACATTCTATTAATTGGTTTGAATTGGAGTGAGAATAGTAAGTGTCAACTATTTAATTTACAGCACCTTCCCCAAGTTGTTTTTTCATTGAAGTAGGAATAGTAAATGTCACCCTTTTTGTGTGCAACACCTTCCCCAAGTTGGCTGAGTTTGGAGTGACAATAGTAAATGTCAACTTTTTAGGGGGCCTGATTTGGATGCCGTTAGGAAATCTTCCCGATCTATTCAGTTTGGAAATGGTTCCTGACCGACTCGGATCAGGAGAGTCCGACTGCCCAAGTATGATGCATCCAGATGCTTCCAGATACAATTTGGTTGGACTCCCATTGACTTCTATCGGAGCCTATGTTCCTAACTGCATCGTAATCTGGCCCTCAGTCGGGAAGACACGTTCCCAATCCAATTTGCAAGGAGCAAATGCCATTAGGAGGCCTTCCTAACCGTAGCATAATCAGGCTCTAGGTAGGAATGTTTTCCTAATCGGATCAGAATAGCGCCCTAAGTGTATAAAATTATCAGAACACTTAGGAGCTCATTACGATGTCAGGCAGAAAGCTTCCTCCCAACACCGTCTCGGAATCGGGACCAACCGACTTGTGGTCGGTGGTTCAGACCGACGGATTACGATGCTACCGAACACTGTTCGGTCAGATTCCCATTGTTTCCTATGGAAGCCCTTGTTTTGCCTGAGAACCGGCCATAGCAGAGGCTCCTATGGGGAAATGGGGTGCTTGCAGGAGACGCTTCACCCTGTGGTGCCTACCACAAAGTGCAAGGTTTTACAGGGCAGTCCTTTAGGTACCCCCTTGGCCATCAACCGTAGGCTGAGGGGACAAGGGGGCCCTTCCAGGTGCCCCCAGATGAACTTTCTGATAGTCTTTCTACGTCGGCCTGACTGACACGGAAAGACTGTCAGAAAGTGACTTTGGGAGGCTGTTGGAAAATTACATTGTAATCCCATGGGCGGAAACGCTGTCCATCAGGGTGTACAATGTGGCTCCGAATGACATGAATAGTTCGTGAGATCCTAAGAACCGATTCGGAATGACTGGCTGGTTTACGTTCGGGCTCCGATGCCGTCGAGGAGATTCCAACTGTCAGAACTAGGCTTTCCACTCAACATCATAATGCGCCCCTTAGTATAATAAAAAGTTGTCACATTTCTTTTCAAAATTAATATTTCATAATTTGTATTTATTTTAAGGGTATTGATGGTAGGTGAGATCTAGGATGGATGTTTGAAAGTTGGATATAGTGCCGTTTGGGAGTTAAAATTATATTTAAATGTGTTTTTATTTGTGTTCTGCACTGTTTGTTGCATGGTATTTTTTTTTACAATGTATTACCAATATATGATTATGTTCTGTTAAATATGTAATGTTGCTTATGTTTTGATGATTACGGGCCTTATTACGAAAATGCCCAGAAAGTCTTATCATGGTTTCAATTCTGATCGCCAAATTACAATCTATGCGGTCGGAATGGAAACCAGCCAGTCATTCCGGATGAATTCTGAGCCCGTCGGCCAGTCGGAGACCGGCCCATAATCCATACGCACAGCGTTTCCCCTGTAGGGATTACATTGCTTGCTTTCTGACAGGCTTTCCATGCTGGGCGTTCAGACATGGAAAGCCTCTCAGAAATCGAGTTTGGGGTTCCCTAGCAGGGCCCCCTTCTTTTTTATGTTCACAATATTTTATTAAAGAATTATTTAACACATATGAAACACAATACAGAAAATAATACCGAACTATAGAAAAGAGAAAAACATACTAGAATATCTAAGAGAAAGTACAATTCCATTACCAACATTGTAAAACAGTATAAGCATAATATAAATAATAAAACAAACATAAAAGGGCTATTTTAATCAAAGTAAATTATTACATAAATGGAAACAAGTAGCCTAAATTGTAGAACATGTACTAATGTACGAATCCAAACTGGACCACATACGAGCTTTAGAAGGAGAAGAGTCCTTATGAGAATTTGGATAAAAGCATTGCACACGTCTCAAAAAAATAATCCACTCCCACCATGCATTAACCAAAAATGAGGTAGCATCCTTCCAATTACAAGTGATAGATTTGAATGCAGTGGAAATAATGAAATCGAATAATTTACAGTCTCCTTGCAGCCTCCGATTGGGAGCCAAGGGGGCACCTATGGCGCCTATTTGTTAATCTCTGCACCATGTGGCAGGCTGCGCAGTAGTTGGGTACAGGGACTCGCAGGGATAGTGCGCTGGGTTACAAGCCTTGTAAAGGGTGAACCTGGCACATTAAGATCCTTTATTCAGAAAGAATTATTAGGATCCTTAAATGAGCACTCTTTAGTTGTAAAAAATTTTAGAACTGCGGTGGACTTGCTTCAATTGGACGAATCAGTACTTTTTACTTTATCATCATATCAGCTTAAGGCAACTTTGAAGCAGGCCACCTGGAAATTAAGTTTTACTATGGACAGGGAAGCACGTATTTCAAAGAGAGGTATTCATCCAGCTATTGAGTCTTGCCTTATAAACAAAGTACAATCTTATATTACTTGGAACCTCCCTCATGGAGTGCGTCGTTTTTGGCTTTTATTGAGGCAGGGTTCTCTTCCACTTAATAATGTATTGTCCAATGGTACGGTTCCTCCCCTGTGTGTAATTTGTGCAATAATTCCACTCAGGATGTTACCCATGTGCTCTTTATTTGCCCGGCTCTTTTATTGTATCGACGTAAGTGAATGAGGTCAATCTGCTTGCAACTATCCATTTTGTCTGCCACCGCATTTATAGATGCCATTTATAATCCTCCTAATGAAATGTTTTGCCACAGGATTTTCTAACTTTTTAAAATGTTTTCTAGATATATATTAAAATTTCTAAAGGATGTTATGATTATCATCAGTGATTTTATCTGACGTTTTAAAAGATTATGTACATTTGTATATCTTATTCTATTGTTCAAAAATGTATGTTTTATCTTTTGTGTTTCTTTTTATGTGGATCTCATCTGAGTTCCAAAATCATAAATAAATTGAACTTGAACTTGAATGTGGCAGGCTCGTTGAAGTGCGTGTCACAGAGTGCAGTGATAAACAGAACCTCTCATTTCTCCATGGGATCTTGTGCTGCAGCCGGTTTACAGACGCAGCACAAACTCTCGTAGAGAAATGGGTATATGTGATCACACCATGTGTGACCACAATGGTGGTGGTCAGAGGCAACTCCCAACTACATTTTAATCAACCCCTAAGTGTAATGTATGTGCAGATTTGATAATGTACTTTATTGTACTGGTGGGTATTGCACTGGTGACTGTTTAATGTTTTTTCTCAGGTTTGTATCTATGAATTAATTCGATGGGAAGTTGGAGTTTATGCTTTTTTTTATTTAAGGAAATTAATTTTGGTTTATTATAAACGATTTATTTTTACTTCGATTTTCTTTTTTGGGGGGGTTTCCTGAAACAATTCTTTTTTTTCAAACACTTATTTTTTTGTTTTTGTGGAATCAACACACTTTTGATGATTTCGAGGTATTTTGAAAAATCTTTATATTTTTGCATTTCAGTGGGTGCTTTTCAGGATTGTTTTCATCTTTTTTTTGGATTATTATTCTTTGTTACGTGGAGGTGGACAAAGGTTTTCAGATACAAAATGGCAAGTTTTATATTGAATTTTTGCTGTGTGTGGAAAATGTCATATATTGTTTATGCTGTGCTTATTTTATTATAATGTAGAGTTGCATGAATTATTTGTTGCATTTATTTAATGTGATGATTTGAATTTGTTTTTAAGTTGGATGGATGCTTAGTAATGTTTTATAATTATTATTATGTATATTTTTATGGTATCAGTGTTTATTTCTTTTTTAGATTTTATATAGTTATTTCACCGATGTAATAAAATATTCATATACATTTTTTTAATTGGTTCATTGGTTTAGAGCATGTTGTAGTTTGTGAGTTTTTTGGTAGGTTTATTTGTGCATTAATGGATGGATTTGGCTATTAGTTCAATGTAATATATGTCTTCTGTTATTTGCAAACAAATTCGACGTTGCATTGTAGCATTTTGTACATTTTATTGGTTTGTTTGTTAAGTTTAGGGCCAATTAGAGTACCAGATTGTTCTGATCTTAGTTCGTGGTAGGTTTGTTCCTTTTGTATGGCTTCAATAAATTTGTATTGTGCAGGTTGAATTCTGCATTGTGCCATTCTTCCACAGTGTTATTTGTTTTGGCTTCCTGTGCCAGGATGCTGTCATAGACATTCCACCATGGTATTTAGAATATAGAGTGGCATCTGTGTCCAGACGGATGCAGCCTGCCCTCCGGTGTGTCTTCGAAATAATCCATTAGTGGACTAAGTTTGTCTTCATTTTATTGATAGACAGGGCTTTCTATTAGTAAGTTGCAGTATTTTAATACCTTTGTGACTAGGATGTAAGATAGTGCGAACAAAGCAATACCAAAGGTGATGATGGACGGAGCGCTTGAGCAAAGCAAACACTCATCCCGAGTCAACTGATCTGGGTTTAATCCATCATCATTCTATAGCTCACTCCACCACCCCCGTCCATCATCCCCTTTGGTATCACATTGTTCACCCTAAGTTGGCAGGGTATGCCCAGATGTGGGTCCCTTGCTCACTGGATTCAAGATAGCCTGACTGATAAGGGTTATGAACCCGAAACCGATCCCAGGATGCTGGGAAGACATTGCTTGGCAGTTTGGCGCTGGACTGTTCCCATGACACACAGGCTCAGACTGATTTGCATATGGCCATGTCTGAACTGGGGCGGTGGAGTGAGCTAATGAATGATGATGGATTAAACCCAGATCAGTTCACTGGGGGTGAGTGTTTGATTTGCTCAAACGCTCCGTCCATCATCCCCTTTGGTATCACTATGTACAGGAGATACACAGAGTACGAACAATCTAAACAATGCATACAATAGAATAAAAAAATTGTCAAACTATAGGTGACCTTTCCTCCTGTAGTAAAAAAAGAAGAAAGATACAAAGAAAGAGAAGCGAGAAACAGAGAAAATGAAATACATGTGCTCAATATAGGTAAAAAAATCTACAACTTCTCAGTTGACTTATAGATTACACTACATTACAGTTTACTAGCTCCCTCATGAGGCTATGGAGGAAGAAATACCTCATTGATTCCATTTTATACAGGTGTATTTTCAATTGTTCGTCAAGATTTAACCCTCTGGGGATTTAGTCTGGAGATCGATGATGTACCTGGATTCTCGTTGCCTACGTTTTAACACTCTATTCCCTCCCCTTGGGGATCTCGGGATGTGTTCTATGATGAAATAAGTCAGTAGGGCATTGTTGGAAAGTGATGTTGTTGGAAATGGCGAGCAACAGGATATTGTTGGTCCGGATTATTAATTGCTCGATATGCTCCAACACTCGTTTTTTAGCTGGATGGACAGTACTGCCCCTATATTTCTATATTTCAAATTGCATGTGCATACTAAGCAATTGATCACAAAGGGGGTCCCACACATAACAAAATGGGCAATGGATTTAATTTTTCCCTCCCCTCCGGGAAATTCTTTCTTCACTACACTATTTCTGCATGCTCTACAGTGCCTGCACGGAAGGAAACCTTTGAGTCCCTGATCCTTCATGGTGTTATAGGTTGTTATGCCGCTGTGTACCATCCCGTCCCTGAGACTGCAACCCTTCCTGTATGTGATACAAGGTTTCTCACTTATGGTGGGTCCTATGTTAGGGTCACTTTTAAGAATATCCCAATGTTTGTTAAGGATGTTTCTGACGTCCCTGGCATTTCTGTTATAGGTCAGTATAATTCTTGTGTTATGATCCGTTATTTCAGAATCTCCCTCAGTCTTAGTTTGGAGAGTATCTGATCTTTGTACTTGTTCCACTTTTCTGAGGACTTTGTTGATTACCCATTGTGGGTATCCTCTGGCCTTAAGTCTTTCAGTCATAATGACCGATTCAGCTTTAAATTCTGCTTCTGTGCTGCAATTACGTTTTGCCCTCACCAGCTCTCCAAACGGGATACTCCATTTGAGAGGATCTAGGTGACTGCTGAGGGCATGCAGTTAGGTGTTCCCTGCCATATCCTTGAGGAAAAGTTTGGTTTGTATAGTGTTACCCACTACCTCTACCTTGGTGTCCAGAAATTCAACTGTGATCGTGCTCATGGTGCTAGTGAGAGTGATGCTGTACTTGTCGTCATTTAGTTTATTAATAAATGCAGTAGCTTCCGCCTCATTGCCTCTTTACATCATGAAAATATCATCAATATAGCGGAGCCAAAGCTCCACTCTTTCCACCTCTGGAAAGATTGATGTATTACCGAAGATCTCTTCCTCCCATTTGTCTAGGAATAAGTTTGCAAACGATGGGGCAAAACAAGTCCTCATCGCAGTACCGATCACTTGTTTATATAGAGTGCCATTAAACATAAAGATATTATTAGTAAGGCAGAACTTCATCATTTCAAGGACCATGGTGGTATGGGACCTAAATCTTATATGTCTAGTCTCTAAAAATCGTTTACATGCCTCTACACCATGCTCATGTTTGATTATGGTGTAGAGTGAGCTGACATCCAGTGTGATGAGTAGGAAACCCTCCTCCCAATGTATACCCTCCACCTTGGTGAGGAAGTCCTTGGTGTCCTTAACATAGGAAGGGAGTTTGCTGACATATTCCCTCAGGAAGAAATCTATATATTTAGAAATATTCTCTGTGGCACTTCACCTGGAAGACACAATAGGTCTTCCCGGGGGATTCGATGGATCTTTATGTACCTTAAGGGAGAAGATATAGTACTGGTAGGATAGGATAATCTTGTTTCAAATAACAGTACTCCTCCCATTCTAATATTCCTACATATTTCCAGTTCTTGAGTTTATCCCAAATGCATTCAATGCTATTGGAATATGTCTCCCTGTTGACTTATATGTAGAATTTGCGGTCAGTGAGCTGAAGCAATGCTTCTGCAATATATTTCTGTCTGTCTAGGACAACCACATTGCCACCCATGTCCGCCGGACGAATGACAATGTCGCTATCCTCCGACAGAGAGAGCAGAGCTTTCTTTTGTGATGGCATGAGATTGTGTGTCTGTTGTTTCTTAAACCGTTTCTTCTGTCTAAATTTCACCAATTGGGTGTTGACAACATCGTGAAATGTGTCAATGTTGTCATGTCCTTATGGTGGGTAAAACGTGGTTTAAAATGTGTCATTGCAATCTGATTGTATGTTATATCCATCCTACCCAATACGTTGTCTATTCCATCTTCATGCAATATATTCTCACCTTCTATATTAGAATCGAGTTCATGTAACAAAACAAGGGTGTCAATCTCACTGATAAACAAGTCCACCATATTATCTACAATTCCCTCTGCTCAATCGTCTCTTGATTTGCTACGTTTGAGTAGATGCCACTTTCTGAGTTTTAATTTACGGATGAACTTGAACAAATCAATGCGAGTTTCCACATAGTTAAAAGGGAGTGAAGGGCAGAATGACATACCAAGACAAAGAGTTCTCTTCTCTGTGCCATTGATGTTTCTTCTGGATAAGTTAAGAATGGTCCTCTTCACAGTGTCCATATCCATTATTCTGCTGTTGTGAGTGATGTAATATGTGACGTCATCAGCAGTGCATTGCGGGGGCCGCGAGTTCTAGTTAGGTCTGCTAACTATAACGGCCACATTTCTATGGTTTTGTACGAGTAAAATCTCCAACTAACTCTAACGTCCCTGAAACCAATAGTTCTTTAAGTGAATTTCTAAGGTTTTTTAAATGCAATTTCTAATTATAAAGTCCCACAAACCTATGTTTTTTTCAGTGAATCTCAAACGTTTTCTAAATGAAAATTTCTAACTATAATGTCCCTGAAACCTATGGTTTTTCAGTGACTTTCTAACATTTTTTTAAATGCTAATTTCTAACTATGCCTACAAAGGTACGACATGTGAAGAAAGAGGAAGGACAACGCAGAAAGAAGCAAGACAAATGCAGAAAGAGGCATCAGAAGTCCAGAAAGATGAAGAAAAGTGCAGGAAGAAGTAGAGCTGTGCAGAAAGAAACAACAGAGGAGCAGAAAGTCCTCCTGTGCCCCCAACCTTTTACTGGTGGGTACTGGTAGAGCCAGTGCTATGCTAAAAGACACTTAGAATATAGTGAAAACAGCCACAAACGCTATGGAACACTTAGGGTTCCCCTGTGATTAGCATGACCTCCTCTTTATTTGCCATGAGTTAATGTCTGGGTCATGATTCATGAGTAGTGACTGGATGATTAGAGTGCTACAAGGAGAGTCATGGTGATTTTCTAAGTGCTTGGGTTTTGGTGCAGTGATTGGATAAGCATATAGGATTGGCTGGGTGATTGCAGGACTGCATAGGTAATACCAGGGAGATTACTGGACTGCATAGGTAGTCCTCAAGGTATTGCAGGAGTACATGTGTTAGTGACTGGGTCCTTGCATGGGTACAAAGGTACTGAGTGAATAATTAGAGTACTGCAAGGAGAGTGTGTGGTGAATGTATTAGTGCTTGGGTATTGGAGGAGTGTTTGGATTAGTACATGGTAGTGGCTGAGTGACTGGAGGAGTGCACAGGTAGTGACAGTGTGATAGCGGGACTGCATGGGTAATACCTGGGGTATTGTAGGAGCAAATGAGAAGTGTTTAAGTGGGTACAGGACTGTATGGGTAGGGCATATGGGATTGTAACAGTGATCAGTTAGTGCCTGGATCATTGGATCATTGCATGAGTACATAGCTAGTGATTAGTTAGTGAAAGTTTAGAATACTACAAGGAGAGTGCCTGAGTGAATTTATAAGTGCTTGGGTATTGGTGGAGTGTTTGGATTAGTACATGGTAGTGTTTGGGTGACTGGAGGACTGCACGGGGAGTGACAGGGTGATTGCTGGACAGCATGGGTACTACCAGGGGAATTGAAGGAGCGAATGTGAAGGGTGTAGGTGGTTAGAGGACTGCATGGGTATTACACAGGGATTGTAGCAGTGCATGTGTTAGTGCCTGGATCATTGTATGACTACATGGGTAGTGACTAAGCATGGGTGAATTTTGCGAATCTGGCCTTCGCGAATTTGTGTATTTGCGAACTCGCAATCCGCAAAATCGGCGAATTCTCACAAATTTGCAGATTTTTTTTTTGGGGTTCACAAGGGTTTCTGCCAGTTCGCAAGTGTTTTGTACCAGTTCGCAATTGCGAACTTACTTGTCGGCTCGCAACGGTCGCGACTATGTTGTTTCTACGTCTGATTCATCATCACAGGTTCCCAGCACCCTCTGTTTCACCACTGCCACCCTCTGTTTCACCCATGCCACCCTCTGGTACATTTATGCCACCCTCTGGTTCATCATCACTGTAGATTATGGGGGGGAAAAATAAGCACACCTGCCCTGCTTCAACTGACATGAATTAATTTGGGGTTGGTTAATTAATGTGTCACTGTTTTAAAATTCCATCTGGCACCTGCTTCCTTATCTGTAATTTGCTTTATGTTGCAGTGCAATTTTTTTTCCAGGACCTTTGTGGCCTACTTGTAGCTATTCTATGAGCCTGCTGTGAGGGTCAGAGCAGGGTCATACAATTGTTGCAACTAGCAACTGAACTCTGGAGGGACCCCAGTCAGGAAGCACTACAGGGAATGGTTACTAATGATGAGTTTGAACTTTTGCACCTGCTGATTGCTTTCAGTTTTGCAAAACTCGTTTTTTTGCAATTTCGCCGGATTCGCGGGGCGCGAACTTGCGCGAGATCGAATTTGGAAGCCGCAAATTCGTGCGAATATGCGATTTGTTTTTTTGCGGCGTGTTAGTTCGCAAGGTTTTGTGCGTTTTAGCGAGCTGCTTGTAGCGCAACGGCGCGAAGTTACCCTTGCGGTCGTTCACGGGCGTGACCATCTTGTTTGCATGACGTATTTCCGTTTCCGGGTGCGATGTGTAATCTCGCAAAGTGTGCGGCTCGCTAGTACAATTTTGCATGTGATCGCGAGGAAAATCTCGCGCGAACTTACCCACGCGGTCGTGAACGGGTGCGGCCATCTTGTTTCTCATTCATTGCTATGGTTCTGGGCCTGCTTTTTGTATCCTCTCTAAATCTCTGCCATCCTTTGCTTGTTTGAAGTTTTTTTTATCTATTTTACTTATTATCTATCCCTCTATTTTTCTAGCCCTATATTTTTGTGTTTTCTGCTACTTTTGGTTAATTTTAAACTACTTTTTAAAACTCTTTTCTTTTCTTCTCTTCCCTGTTCTATTTTCTTTATTATTTAGCTTCCTTTCTGCCCAGACCATGGTAAAGGGAGCCGGGAAGCATCCTGAGAAGGGGAAGGGTCCCGCAACCCGTGCCCGGCTCCCGTGCCTGCGTTTGAGGGGGGAGCAGGTCGCACCCCAGGAGATCTTCAGCCCAGAGGAGGTGGCGGCACTAATTTTTTATGTTCAGCGCCGCCTCCCCAGGACCATCATGGCAGGCGGCAAGATCGGTAGCGGGTACGGGATCTGGGAGCGCCGGAAGCGGTGGGAGAAGGTGTGCCGGGCCATGTACCACCACTCTCGGGTCCGGCGCACCTACAACCAGGCCACCCACCGCTAGATGGATGTCCTGGACCGTGAACGCGATCTGCTCGACCTGTTTGGCCTTGAGATCCCCGGGCTTGGTGAGTAGTAGTAGCTATTTCTTTACTACTCTGTTTTCTCCTGCTCTGTGTGTTATTATATTGCAAATTTTAGTTCTTTACCAAGAGCAATAATGCTGCTGATTACATTGTAGGTAAATTATATTACAAAATCTTCTGTGCATTTCAGGTGCACTGCTCTCCTTCTCAGTAGTGTTGCTACTATGCTTATTTGTTTTCGATTTTGTGCTCATTTCATTGGTCTGTGAAATTATGTATGAGTGTAGTTTAAAGAACTGCGTAATGCTAGACACTAAGGTTCAGATTTTTAATTACCGGCGCATCCCTGTAAAGTAGCAGGGATGCGCCAGTAATTGTGCGCCACGCCACCACCACCCATGGTGCGCCGTATTTACAATGCGGCGCACCATGGGCCCAAAACGTCACCAAAGCGTTACGCATCTGTGCCGTAAAGGCGGCGCATTGCTGGAGTTGCGTCGCAACGATAGCGCAGCTACATCAATGCTCTGGGGTGCCCTATCTCCCCAATGCTGCGTCAAGCCGTACGTCTGCTTCAAGCAGGCGCAGGGTTTGAGTCACGCATCATTGTCCTTAAAGTGACTGATTGAAATCTTGTAGATTTCCCTCAGTCACTTTTAGCATGCGTTCCTGCGCAGGAACGCCCTCCCTTGTGCCGTAACGCCCCCTGATGGCGCAGGGCTTTACAACGTGATGCATCTCCCATATGCGTCACGTTGTTAATATACGTTGCACCATTGCGCCTCTTTTGTTCTGCCGCTGCGTCACAAAAGTCACGCAACAATGGAGCAAAAGAGCCGCAAGGGGCTTCTAAATCAGCCCCTACAGACTCAAGTTCAGTCCTTCCTTTGTACACATGGCGATAAGAAGAAATAGTGGTGGTGGATTGATAGTTTGAGTATTTTAATGACTGGTTAATGTAGTAGGAAACTTTAGTGTTGTCGCTGATCTGCAATCACGATGGACTTTGTCTGTCACTTCGCGTGCTGCGGACTGCTGCCTGCCAATCCTAGGCAAAACTTTTTAGTACTTTGTTTAGTGTGTTACATAAGAACTTTCCAAGTCGACGGTCCGCAAATCAAGCAAAACTAATAATGTAGTAGACCACATGAGATTGGTCAATATATCCCGTGGAATAGTTGTCTATTTGCTATTTCGCCAAAATATTTTGTTATTGTTCTTTTGAAATGTTTGATTTGGTTGACAAATATCATCCATCTTTTCTGGTCTTTCTTTCTTTCATGTTGTACATCAGCTCCCCCCAGGGGCAAGAGGACACAGGAGGAGGAGGGTGCTGTTCAACAGGATGCAGGCCAGGATCGGGCAGGCGAGGGTTCCTTTGCTGGCCCCAGTAAGTTTTAATTTTAATATAGAGTACCTATTTTTTCCTAGCGTTCCTCATTCGATTTTTTCTAAATCGTCTTTGATCTTCTTGTAGACTGGATCTAAATTCTTATCCTGCCTCGACTATGACTCCCTGTGGTATTACTAGATTATTCTTATTAGTCTGTCTGTGTAGCTAACTAAGATTGCACATTTGGCAATTCCATTCTAGTCAGCAATAGCTCTATGCACTGAGTGCAGTCCTCTGGGATTGTCCATAATGTCTTTTCAAGTCTTCTAAATGTTTATGCTTTGACAATTGCCAACAATAAAAAGGTGAATGACCACCAAGAAAGAATAAGATACTACTTTACTTTTGGTTTGGATAGGAGGACAATCCATTCTACTACTGTTGCAGGGACAAATCTGCACAAACAGAACTATGGACACTAAATAATGCATTGCTTAGCTTATCAATTATAATAGGCGCTGTTAGACTTTCCACATACCTCAGTGATAACAGACTTTGTAGTTGAACCCCCAATCTCCTTACTGACTAGATAGTGTGGCAGAGTCATTTAGCTCCCAAAGTCACCGATGATTGATCCCCAATGATGATTAGATTATCCAACGCAGGACAAGAGTACGGAGTCAGAGTCACGAAGTGTCAGAGGCACGGACTCATGCTTGCAAAAATTCCAAAACCTTTAGCTCATCCACTCTAGTCTGGAGGACCAAAAACCACAGAGTCTATTTAAGTTTAAAAGCTTTATTAAAAGTAAACACATTTATTAAAATCAAGTTTGTCATAAAACTAAACGTTTAACTGAAAATGGAAAAGTGCTTAGTGCTGACGATTAATTGGACACATTTCTTGTGGTCGAGCCGAGCTCTCACCTGGTTTGAACTTGATCCCGCTCGTGTTCTTAGAAGTCAAGCTTCTGTCTGTTAGGAGAAAAAGTGGTGCGTGTTAAAAATAAAAAGCAAGCATTCATCAGTTGTGCCAAAAAGTGCCGCAAGACGACAGCCTTCCATGGAAAAAGGGACATTTTTACTTTAGAGTAGACAGTCACAAATTATTACATTGTTTTCTGTTTTTTTTCACATTTCTTTATTCCTCCTAGACCAAATAGTATATAGTAGTGAGTGGTGTATTCTAACATTCTTAAATGTACTTTGTAGGTGGAACATCTGGTGGCTGGGCCAGCGCGGAGGTGGTGGTATTGGACGAGGGGAACAATTCTGGGGAGGAGGCAGTGCAAGTGCCGGACGACACCAATGTGCCTGTGAGGGTTCACACGGTGGTGGCGGGCATAGGTAAGCTATATATTCCTTACTTATTGAGATTGAAGACTGCAGAGTGTGCTTTCTGCACGGGTGTATTATAAATCAACCAGGTAGTAGCCTCCTCTAAATGTACTTCGACGTAGCTGTGAAGTTTTTGGCGAGAAGAATCCCAATCAGATCTGAGATGAACTTGATGGATGGGATGAACGAAAAGCGAAAGAAAGGTGTAAGTGTCGGATTGTCTCCCACTAGGAACCACGCTGCAGGAGCGACGATCTTCCCAGCCCTCTATCCCTACACAGACTGCAGCGCTCAATACGTATAACACTGCACACTACAGCCTGCGCCAGGAGAGGGGGCAGGATAGAAAAGAACCCGTCCCGGGGAAGAGGAAGACTTCAGAGGACCCAGTACTTCTCCAGTTCTTATGGCTCTCTAGGGGTACATAGAGAAACACACCCTGCAGAGGAGAGATAAACAGAAAGAATACAAATGAGAATTCACACCCCCCTGTACTCTCTCTATGCACATCCAGGGTTCGGAACCACAACAACCCCTCTCCTCTTACCCGCTGAAGGTGTCAGTATCGCTGGACCGGAGACGTTGTGCCTCTTCTTTAGTATTGAAGTCTTCTAGAGTTAACTCCACTCTATAGTAGCATCCGGGATTCTTTATACACATTAGGGGAAAAAGTCTTCCGACATAAAAAACCCCTTCCGTCGTGGATATGTGTAAACAAACAAAACGTCCGGCTTCCCAACAACCCGAAAATTCAGTGGCCACCAAAAACAAAAGGAAAACATAACCCGCCAACTAACAGCTGGTTCGTAAAATGAACCCGAATAACACAAAAGGATATCGTGTGAGATCCAAAGTCCGGAAATGAATGCACTGGCGTTTAAAAATGTCCGCACGCAGCCGCGTACAAACTCCAATGCCTAAATCAGGTAATTTACCCAACAAAGTTCGAACTCCCAATCCAGATACAGGAGGTATTCTTTTCTGAGCGAAGCCTCGCTCAGTACGCAAAGTATCTCCCAGTAATCCAACACGAACACAGCCGATAATCCCACGTAGCTCGGTCACCAGAAAAGACAACGTGACCGGTAACTAAAGCAAGCACTGACTGCCCGGTTTCTCGTCCTTAAAAGCGATCACATGGGTCAAGAGGGAGGGGTGTAATCGACAGCATGTGCACAGAGAGAGGACTGTACGCAACCCGTTCTAAATCCCAACAGTAAGTAAGTGTGGAAGGACGAGAAATGTAATGATGACTGGCAAAGAAGAATGATATGTGTTTGCTTGGTCCCCGAGGTGGCTGGGAAGGAAAGAATATGGTATGGTGCATGGCTGGGTGAATGATGAAGCAAGGATGGGTGGAAGGAGAACAGCCTGGGTGGGTGAAACAGAAACTGTATGTGTGCATATACTTTGAATGGATGGATGCCTGGATCATGGTACTATCTGACTCTTAGATAGCATATGTGTATCTAGAGAGAGTAGACGGTCACTGGATGAACTAAGTGTTACTTTGAAGAGCATGTAACACCGTACCCGCACGTCCGTTCCAGTGTAGGAAAGGCAAGGAAAAGAAGTTGTAATTTTTTGTCCAAATACTACCATGAATAGTAGCAGTAGTTTGTATTGCAACTGCAAGCACAGCATATATCCGGTTATTACGGTGGACACTCCCTACCTCTCTTAATACCTTTAGTTTAGTAGTAGTACGTCATTCATGTGTGGGTGTATCACTGTTCACTCAATAATAAGCAAAGCACCTAAAGTCATCCCATATGTAATCAAATACATCCCATGTGAAGTGATAGATAATTAGATTATTTAGCTTCTTCATTTTCCTTTTCTAGTACTCATTTGCACTGTAGGGTGAAAGCTAAATTAATTAAGCAGTAGCCCTTTTAACAGAGTATTCTCAGTGCCACCTGTAATAGAAAAGTAAGAGCTTCACCACCTGCATATACTGGACCGGTACAGTAACGCAAGTCTGTCTCACTCATCATGGTGTGCTTTTTTTTTCTCGGGTGCAAGTTCACTGCGCTGGCATTATGCCGGCTTGCATAAGATAACGTACCAATTTTCCTAAACAAGAGAGAAGAAGAAGAATAAGACTGGTGTACTGTCATAGTCGACTGTTATGGAAGTCCATAGTGCTCGTAGAATTTGTTCCTTAAACTCCCACTAATGTTAGAGCAAGGATGAAGAAGTGGGAGGTTAGATAGATACTGTCCTCAATAGTTATGTACTGTGCTTTCAATTTGCTACTTGTACTGTGACACAACTTTCTGCTCAATCATTTTGTGTTAATCTTAAGGAGCATTGGTTACAGACTATGTCTTTCTTTCTTCATATAGTTGCTCCTTCCAAATCAAGCAGACCATCAAGGAGGTAGCTGGCTCGAATGGCCCGGCAACGGAGGCTGGATGCCACTGTCGCCGAATATCGGCCGCTGGTGGCCCTGGAGGAGGAGGACACGCAGTCTACTGGTACAACATCCACTGGGACAGCTGCATCCTCCTCCGTGCCCCCAGGGGCTGCCAGCCAGCGCAGTGCTCCAGCGGTACGGAGCCGGGCTACCAAAGCCAACCACCACCGCCGAGCAGCAAAGACAGCAGCTGCCCCCCACAGGAGTTGCAAGGCACGCCAGCGCCGCTTATGCCTCAGAGTGTCCTACCTGGAGCAGGAGGTCCTAACCTATAAGAACTTGGTGGAGGGCCTCCGCTTCGACCATGCCACCCTCCGCAAGGAGTATGATGCCCTGGCCTGCTAAAGTCAACAACACCCTGCCGTAGTGTCCCTTGCCCCTTTTTTAGAGACTTTTGGGGGGTGGGAATTGGCAGTTGGGTTGTTTTTGGGACTTTTGAAGGACAATCGTTGGGGTTAGGGAGGGTCTTTCAGGAGATTATTTTGTTAGGGCTACAAAAATATACTTTTTGAAACTTTATCTGACCATACCTGTTTTTTACTGCTTTTGAGTCTGGTGGGTGGTGGTTTAACAGTAAGTTTGTTTTCCTGAAGAGTCCTAGGACTTTAGTAGTACTACCGTCAATCTCTCGTCTCTCCTAATACTCCATTATATTACCTCCCACCAAACGCTTATCTTACCTGTAATTTGTGTTTGAAAGTAGGGCTAGGCCCAGGGCTGGCTCCACGGGAAATGGCGATTAAGGTTGGCAATCCTGGGCGGATGAAATGTCCTCATTGCGGTGGTACTAGTGGTGTGACACAGTGGCAGTTGCATGCCTATGGAAAAAAAGAAAATGAAACCTGATGTAGCAGGGTTTCCGTTCTCCCACAGAACTGTGCATAGAGATCTAGAACCTCAGTGAGTTAGGATGATCCAAAACTCATCTCAGTGTCAGAAATCCCCTTACCTAGCTAGCTACAGTGTCTCATGGATCATTATGAAATGATCCATGTCTTAGACAAACCAGAACATGATCTTTAGAATACCTCAGGAATCGTGGAACACATGAACACTCTTTCGTTATATAATCATTTCAAACCAAAAACTGAGAGTCAAAGAACACACGTGCAAGTTTGAAATATTTATTATTCAATGCAAAGTTCTCAAACGCAGTATCTTGTATAATACCAAAATGCAGATTATAAAAATCAGCGTTAGCAGCATAGTCACTAATCCATAGTAAGCAAAAGGTGATAGCATGTTACAATGCAAAATCTATAGAAATCTATATCACCTATATTTCGCGTACCCTATTTAGCATATTATTTTATATCTAAGAAGGTCTCATTCGGGCTTTAGCAGGGCGGACCCATACCTCTAAATGTCAGTAGGAGTAGATCACATCAACAGCTACCAGCTCTCTTCATGCGCAGCACCAAGTGTCTACGTTCATTCCCTGTAACTCTATCTTAAACCCGCGTAGAGCCCAAAATGTTGGCATCAACAGTATTTGTGTTATGTCTAATGTGGTGCGAGGATCAGGCCTCCCAGCAACCTTGTGTTAGGTTATTCCTAGAGTGTGCAGCTCTCAGTGTGCAGACAATTGTACCAAGTGTACCAGGCAAAGCTGATAGCATAGTAATAACATATTATTCTCAAATAAATCACATCACCGCTTCTAGGTTGAAAGCGACAACAACAAGTAGGTGTCGTGTGCAAAACTGAAGCCGAAGGAAAAATGGCTGTTTAAACATGTAATACACTCATGCTAACTTAACGCAATATATGTAACGAAGTATCCATATGACACCCCCCCATTGATCCGAGCACCGTCAAACATAAGGGAAAAGGCAATACTAAATCAGATACATAAAAATGAAAGCAAAGTTCAATAATCTTGAGCTAAAAAAAGCTAAAAAATATGTATGAATGAATATGTATGAATGCCTACAGTGGCCTCAAATTTAAAAATAAAAACAAAACTTTCGAACCAAAAGTTATTCGTCAGGTCTCAAAAATATGAAATGTAGGACCAGGTCGCATTAGTTTAAATGTCTGTAAGAGAAAAAACAAGGCACTTATCCGATATCCAAAGTCATGTGCCACATGGACGTTATTTTCAGCGACATCACATGATTGAACCCTCCATCATTTGAGCACAGTTCATCCCTCCAATCCAGCAAGGGGAAAGTCACATTCCATAACAAAGCAATCCTCCCAGGCATGTCACGATTGGACAGTATATGCAAAGTAAGTTGCAACAGCCTCCAGTATGAAATCACTGCCATCATCCGAAAATAGTTCAGCAATCCAATTCAGCAATGGGAAAGAACATACGTGCTCCTCCAGCATCGGATCCTCCTGTAACGTCAGAGGACAACTCGGTGGGTTCACCAGAACGCTGTGTGTCAGAAAGGCATGCGCCGCTGCAGAGATCTCCCATTGGCACAGTACTCCATTCATCGCTGCCAAGGCCATAACTCTTTCGCCAGAACAAATCAGCTCGTGAGCCACCACGGGACGCATTAGCTGATCAAAATCGACGTCAGGAGCAGTCCTCAAGCATAGGCACAAATCAATGGCCCAATCGAACTCGCAGCTCAGGCAGTGAAACACAGGTTGGACACACGTGAAGTCGGTGAACCGAAATGACAATCTATAAGCCGTGCTTAATGCTGCAAGCGGCAATGTTCCACAGTAATTGAGCATCCGATTACGGCACAGTGTCAGGAGGCGTTGAACGGCTTCTTGCGCAGGATGGGCATCCATGTTTTATGAAGAAAAACACCAACAAAATGCCAGCGGCTACAGCCAGTAAAACAGGTAGTCCACCAAACAAACTCGAAAAAATAGAGTGGAAAAACGTGGGAATGATACCAAAAACTTTTTCAAATGTAGTCACGAGGCCACTGCTAACCAATTTAAAAAAATGTGCAAGCCCAGTCGTGGAAGATGCATTAAAGATCTGGTGTACCAGCTCACAGAAATGAAACGGCAAATCAGTATTTAAAAGCGCCTGCACCTCTGTGCGTGTGTTAGCTATGTGAAGGACATAATTTTCCCGGGCCGAACTCAGGGTCACTTGTTTTTGAGACAAAAGGGCCCTTATTCTGCTTAAACCATTGAACTTCGCTTCCAAGGTTGGAATCCGTGGCCAGATGGAGACATCTGAAGACCCATGCGTGGGTGGGTATAGAACATTCTTGCAACACACCACACGCTCTGATACAGTTACCACATAAGCCACACCAATTAATAACCCACAACATACTTCGTTGTTTAAAAGCAAATAACTACCATTAGTCAATAATGTAAATGTGGGAACTACTGCTGGAACTGGCGTGCCTTTTAAAACACATGCTAAATTTGGCCGGTCCTGATTACAAGAACCGTGTAACTGAATGTGTCTGCATATTAATGAATGGTCAGGTGACTGTGTGCATTCCTCACCATTAAGATTCACTTCTTTCCCATCCTTCAGGCATCTGTATGTGTATGGTAATGACCATGCCTCATGGAGGAATGCATTGCCTAGTGGTTCATATCGTCCTATAGCAATATACCGCATACAATTAGTAAATTTGTATAAGGGAAATGGTAATGTAATTAATCCATGAATAAGCCATGTGGCAGTAGTGGTTTCAGCAACAGAGAAGGGTAAGGATTCTAGTTTTTCAATATGTAACATAGAAAATGACGCATCACGCATTGAAAGCATGCGTTGCTTTTCAGTCAGATTAAAAGGGGCGAAAAGGGACGAAACGTTCAATGAGTTCCAGGGAACTCGACCAGCCTTAAGTGTCTGTAGGGTCCATGCAAACTGCATTACAGAACGTAATTGATTCTGACCATGGTATAACATGGACACTTCATCATGTACAATATCAACAACAGAAGAAACAATATTATCCAACGTGTAAATCCTGGAAGAAAGCATGTTAATACTGTTATCGACCACTGCAAGCACCTTTTCCAAATTTGCTTGATCAATAGCTCTCAGGCGTTTAGCTGCCTCAATCTGTGAAAATTTCCAAATTTCATTGTACACAGCATAAAGCCAGCGTTTAGATCTACCCCTAGCCGGGCCTTTTATAAAATCATTTAGCTCTATGTTCTCATTCAACTGGGACAGATGCAGTTTAACTGCAGCCAAAGTGGAATGTTGTAACCAGTTCTGACACAATTTGCCTACTGAATAAGTAGTAACAGTGTGATCTGTTTCAAACCTGGGATCTGGCCTGATGTCTTTAAAACCTTCAGACAAACCCAAAAAACGACGTTGGCAAGAATCAGAGCTTCTTTGCCACAAAAGCCACCCCTCTGGATTAAAACTGGAAATATTAAAGGAGGAATTGTGCAAAAGTGCTTGTATACCACTGATGGACAATGTAGTGAAATTACTCCAACCTGAATATTCTTCCAAATCAGGGATGGTAGGTGTATTTAATTTTTTAGATGTAGCCAATCCAAAGCATGTTGTTTGGGAAATAGTAGAATTTAAAAACAACATGTGATTCGGGATGAGACATGCACGATGCAAAGCCTCAGTGCCTTGCACCTGCCAATCTTTGGTACCCCAAACCGATTTAAGGTCAATAGCCTCCTTCCATAACTCATAGCCATCTATAACTAACCTGTCTAGAAAGGACTTCGAATACAGCAATTTTGTATCGGTAAGTCTAACTTTGGACATGAATTTCTGTTTCACTTTAAAATAAAACGACTCAGGATTTGATTGATTAAAATCTGTAAAATAAGAGAATTTCCCCAGAAATGTACTTGAGCTCCCCTGTAAAGGAGCAGGACAATGTTCCCACTGTGTGTAGTTCACAGGAACCCTCCTGGAACTTGTTTTGTGTAAGAAATGATTCCCATAATGTTGATAACAAAACAAATCACCATAATTGACAGAATCTAAGTACAAATCCTCAGCATTAAAGGCCGCATAATATTTCAAATCAGAGAACAATTCTTCTACGGCCTGAAGATCCCAATCATCAGAACGAATATCTTGCTTAATCACATCTCCCATGTTTACTCTAAGCACATTAGGAACATTAATAACTTCTGTGGGGCCATGTATCTGAAACCTAACCGCATCCCACACGATCCCATCAAGGACAGGCCAAGCAGTAATCTCTACTGTATTTAAGTCTCTTTTTAGTCTGTGTGCTGAATGTGAGGAGGAAAGAGGGGCCAATGTTCCATTAAGGTACCGAATTCCTGTTCTTTCTTTCACATAATGGCCATCGATCAGGCGGAAAAAATAAAACACAAAACCAATTGACATAAAAAGATAAAATGAAAATAGTATCAGCCAAACGTATGTCCAAGGTGGAATTAGAAAATGTTTTTTAAACAACGTGGCATATTTTGCAATAGTCGATGGTTTCTTTGAAAGTTCCGAATCAGAGTCAAAAGATAATCTGGACTGGTTAGCCAAACGAGCTTGTAAATCGGACATAGACAAATCAGCAGGATCTGCATAGGTCAATTCATCAATGTTAGTAACAGGAATAGTATTTAATAAAGGACTGGATATGGCAGGCATCTCGAGGGACACCTCCTGTTCTGCACCAGATGTAATAGCCAGCACAGAGTGCCTCACCATGGAAGGACAGGATACAGCCGGTGTCATACTATGAAGAATCGGCCACCCTGTGTGTCTTGACATTGTCAATAGAAATAAATCTGTTTTCTTTACGACCTGGAAGTGGTGGTAAAATGACTGTTCTTGTGCCCTTCACTCCAAGAACACGAACCGGTGCTCGATATGAGGGACCAAACTCTTTCTTGTTATCGATCTTCTCTCGAACCAGTTCTCCTACTTGGGGTAGCCAGCCAACTACCGGGATCTGCAACGCATCATCCGACTTGGAGGGCAAGTGTTCCTTAGCAAGACTGTCTCTGGTCTTTTGTAGATCCTGTAAAACATTGCAATGTTCATCTACGTCAAAGGCCGCGGCCTGGGCCTGGCAGTCTGCACCATCGAGGTCAGGGACGTAAATCTTGATACCAAAGAGCATTTCGTATGGGGTCCGCCCACCCAGAGACCTTCTAAGGAGATTATTAAGCGCACGCTGCACGCCCATGAGGTGGGCTAGCCAGTTTCTACCAGTGCCTATAACTCGGGCTGTCAAAGATTGCTTTAAGTCGCGGTTCATTCGTTCTACTACACTATTGCCCTCAGGCCTGTAGGGACTTGAAAACTTGACTTGGACTCCCAACGAAACCATAGCATCCTTATACGCCTTAGAGGCGAAAGCCGGACCCTGGTCCGAATGGAAAGTACCACAGGCAAAGATTCCCACAAAGACACGCAAATCCTTAATGACAGTCCGCGAATCAGCGATTCGATGCGGCCATACCCACACAAAGCGTGTGCATGAGTCAACTGCTACTAAGATGTATTTATACGCAGTATCAGAAGAAAAAGGACCGCAGTGATCCAAATAAACGCAACCAAGCGGTTTATTAGAGATGTACAACTGTGTTGGAGGCGGACGCGCAGCAGTAGAAGGCTTAATCTGCTGGCAAATGTCACACATAAGGACATAATTGCGCGTCTGTTTGTACAGTCCCCGCCACCAGAACCTTTGTTGTAGCTGAGTTACAGTGGCTGAGACGCCCGCATGCGCAGACGCCACACCTTCATGAGCCGCTGTAATCAGAGAAGCCCTGCGATCCGAGTTGGGAACTAGACGTTCGCCAACGTCAGGAATTTTCACATAAGGAACCTTATCGGGACTTAAGTGGTATGTGTACTTCGAAGGGAACCCCGCAGGATATTTACCTCCCTTCTCCGTGGCAGCAACAGCCGCTAAGATGTCATCATCTATTTTGCTTTTGGACCTTGTGACTGCTGCAACTAAGTATTTTGATACCGCAGACTTCGCTGCCTCATCAGCAAGCGAATTTCCAACAGCGTGGACCCCCACGCGCTGATGGCCGAGAGTATCAATCACAAACACGAGCGGCAGTTTCTCTTTAAGTTCCGCCACTCGGACCCAGATCATTTTATGTTTTATTGTGCTACCTTTGGAATCACGAAAATCATTCTGAATCCAAAAGAACAAGTTCTCATTGTAAGACTGGACACAGTAGTAAGAGTCACTTACGATTAAAGTCGTCACACAAGGATCAGCGTACTCCAATGCGAGCATAAGAGCACGAAGCTCTGCCAATTGTGCGGTGCAGTCCCCTAGTGTTTGCGTGTGCACGACACTGGACTTGAACTCATTGTTCACCATGGCACCGACCACAATGGCGCAAGCGGAAACGTAGGCATGTTTAGAGCCATGCGCAACCTGCGCCGAACCATCAGTGTAAATGATACAATGGAAATCCTCCAACGGCCGCATCGCTAAAGGAGCAGGATGAACAAACTCATACTGTAAATACTCCTGCGACCGTAAAGCGGCGTCAAAAATAAACGTGACATCCTGGGATGTCAAGGATGTAGCCCACTGAATCCACCGAGGGTGCAAAGCTTTAGAATTCGGTACACTGGCTTTCGTGACCGCCTCCAAGGCAGGACACGGGGTAACAACCAACATGCGCTTTCCCTGCGACAGGGCACGTTCCTTAAGAATTGCCATCTGCACAGCCGTTAAAACTTTCTCCACAGTGGAAAAACGCAGTTCAGCCGAAGTGTACAAGTGTGACTTGTAAGCAATAGGTACAGTATCCCCTTCATTAAAAGTCAGGTACGTGAAACCCACCGTCCCAGGGATAATTCTTATCACCAGGTTGGTCTGGTTATCACGAGTCTGTAAGTAGTCAGAAGCGAGCAAATCAGCCTGCAAAGACTGCAGAATGGCTGAATGCTCAGGCAGCCAGCATGATTTGGAAAAAGATGGTTGTATCAGCGCATACAAAGGCTTGATACGCTGGGCATATTCCGGAATGTATGTTCTACCGAAATTCAAAAAACCCAGTAAAGACTGTAATTTTTTCAGCGTTGTCGGAGAGCGCAACTGCGCGCACTTCTCCAGGAAGTGAGGAGCCAACCCCTTTCCTTCGTGGTTAAGTTCATAACCCAGAAACAACACTGTGTACTCCGCAATGTGTGATTTTGCAAAGTTAAACTTGTAACCCATGTCCGCAAAGTTACAAATTATGCTGTTTACTCGACACAGATGCTCCCAAAGTTCGTCGTCTGTGAGATAAATGTCATCCACATAAGAACAAGCAACTGGATCGAAGCTCTCCAAAAGAGAGACTATGCGGGCGGAAAACACTCCAGGACTATTCTTATAGCCCATTGGGAGTCGTTTAAACATTTTTTGTACGCCGCCGCACGTAAAACTGGTCCATTGGGAACTTAGACCATCTAATCTGTGTGCATAAAAACCATTGGAAATGTCAAGCGTGGTTTTGAACCGTTTACGCTCAAGACTATTCACTAGGGCAGAGCCGTGAGTATTCTGTACTGCACAGTTACGGCAATGCGAGTTCAAATGCCGGTAATCCAAAACCAGACGATATGAGCCGTCCGGCTTGTTCACAGTAAAAAGGGGATTATTCATTGGTGACACACACGTTTCAATTACACCTTGATATTCCAATTGTTCAAGGATAGCCGCGACAGAAGCTTTAGCTTCACGCCGTATGGGATACTGAGGTTGTGGCTGCGGCTGTGACCTTAAAGGAATCTCATGGCTAGGGGACAATTTATCCCAGCCACACTGATTTCGGTACACAGCCGGCGCAAGCGCCAGAGCCCACTCTTCTGCAAAATGCAGCGCTTCCACTCTCGATACAGTGTGCGCGAAACTGGGGAGGATCACCTCCTCCCCTCGCGGAGCTGCGAGAACAAAAGGTGGGGGCCAGTCAGCCTCCGAAAGCAAAATGTCATACGTAGATGAAAGATTTTCCCAAAATACCCCTTTTACAGTTCGCTGCATGTCACCTTCAATTAACAGGACAATTTCAAAAAGTCGTTCAGGGGGAGCAACATGTGTATCAGCCGTTTCAATCACAACATAAGTGTCAGTCGCTGTCACCTTCAACAGTGGACGGAGGGCCTCTCTCACTATGGTAATCTCCGCCGCGCTGTCCAGCAAGGTCAGAGCCCACGTCAGATTCCGAAGCCGCGTTCTCACTATCTGGGGCATATCGATGCGCCGTTAAGGCTGCGACCTTCTTCTTGGCAAACTGCGGTCTCTTGGGCGTAGAGTCGTCCCGCTGATCCCCTTCACTTCGCGTGCGGGGCTGACCACGTCCTTGCTTGCCACCCCGGCCCCTGCCGCCCCCTCCACCACCGGTTGACGGAGCCGATGAGTCCTGAAAGGAACGAGGAGAGCGTTGGTCAGAAGCCTGAAATCTTTCAGGCGATTTAATCGTCGCGCGATCGCGCAAATCATAAACTCGATCTGACTGCGCAGGTTGTGAAGGCGCCGGACTAGAAACCTGTGTCTGCTGTTGTTGTTGCTTACCCTGATTCTGCTTTTTAGGCCAATTTTGTTTTTTGGACTTGGGTTGTCCACCCGTTTCCGAAGACTGTCCCTGGGGCTGCTTCTTCTCTTTTTCAGAAAAAGCCTTTAAACCCTTAGAAGTGCGGCCAACCATTTTATAAGCCGCCACAATAATTCTTGCTAGCTGACGGGGTTTCTCGGCATCGGGAATTAACGCCAGAGCATTGGCCACCTGAAAGTTCACTGCATCCCCCTTGACATTCGCAAGGATAAGACCGCAAACTGTCTCAAACGAGCCGCTCAGGCGCATACCTAATTCAACCGCTGACTCCGGTCCGTGATCATCCTGAACACGTTTAAGGACCGCAGAGAGGTTTGACACAGACGGGGTGCCATAGCACCTCGAGTAAACCGCTGCAAAAGTCTTACCCCATGTTTCACAGTCAGCAAGTTCAGGGGCTAAATCTTTCGGTAAACTGAGCGTAAGAATCCGGTGTTTTTCACCCGGAGTCGTATTAGGAAACACAGCCTCCAGCTGGTCGAATTTCTCGGCAAGCCAGTAAGGAAAATCATCCTTATCCTGGGGCTTCTTGCCCATAAAGGAATTCACCAAGACAGGACTGATTTTCAAACCAGCCTGTTCTGCTCGAAGCTGCGCACCTGCGGGGGCTGCGCCATGAACATTACGACCAATGTAATGAACAAGCGCCCTAATCACTCCAACCGCGACTTCATGAAGACGCCGCAGGTCAGCCACTCTACAAGTAGTGCGAATAGGGTGAGGAGTAAATCCACCCAAAGCGGGCCAATTTGTGCCCGGAATGGACAATGGACCTAACCTCGGAGCCGTTAAAGAATGGGGTAGGGCGCCACCAAACCAAACTCCGTGCTGCCAAGCATCGATAGGTACTTCCAGTGCCCTGTACGGAGCATAAGCCGTCGGTACAGCCGAGGCAGTGTATGAATGGAAGACACCCGAATTAGCGTCCACTTCCGGAAATGTCACCCAGGAATAAAACAATTCGTACGGGTACGCATGTTCCGCACTCACCACTAGAACGACAGCCAAGCCTTCCACAGGGACATTATATGCCCGCAAGTGGTCGCGAACCGCGACGCGGCTATGCTGCGGTATGTCCACGGCCATGGTAGCACAGGAAGAGAGAAGAAAAAAAAAAAAAACAACAAAGAACACTTTGTAGCACAACTGGGTAGTAATTCAAAGAAACCGTTTTTAGAAGAATTCAAGCTTGAAAAGACCTATTTAAAAAATAGGTAGGTTTTTCCGACACCACCGTTTACCGGAAACGGGAATGAAGGTGTCAAGGTTTGAATGATATACTACTCGAGTGTCATGATATAAGGCCAACAACGTACGGGCGCCATGTAGCAGGGTTTCCGTTCTCCCACAGAACTGTGCATAGAGATCTAGAACCTCAGTGAGTTAGGATGATCCAAAACTCATCTCAGTGTCAGAAATCCCCTTACCTAGCTAGCTACAGTGTCTCATGGATCATTATGAAATGATCCATGTCTTAGACAAACCAGAACATGATCTTTAGAATACCTCAGGAATCGTGGAACACATGAACACTCTTTCGTTATATAATCATTTCAAACCAAAAACTGAGAGTCAAAGAACACACGTGCAAGTTTGAAATATTTATTATTCAATGCAAAGTTCTCAAACGCAGTATCTTGTATAATACCAAAATGCAGATTATAAAAATCAGCGTTAGCAGCATAGTCACTAATCCATAGTAAGCAAAAGGTGATAGCATGTTACAATGCAAAATCTATAGAAATCTATATCACCTATATTTCGCGCACCCTATTTAGCATATTATTTTATATCTAAGAAGGTCTCATTCGGGCTTTAGCAGGGCGGACCCATACCTCTAAATGTCAGTAGGAGTAGATCACATCAACAGCTACCAGCTCTCTTCATGCGCAGCACCAAGTGTCTACGTTCATTCCCTGTAACTCTATCTTAAACCCGCGTAGAGCCCAAAATGTTGGCATCAACATTATTTGTGTTATGTCTAATGTGGTGCGAGGATCAGGCCTCCCAGCAACCTTGTGTTAGGTTATTCCTAGAGTGTGCAGCTCTCAGTGTGCAGACAATTGTACCAAGTGTACCAGGCAAAGCTGATAGCATAGTAATAACATATTATTCTCAAATAAATCACATCACCGCTTCTAGGTTGAAAGCGACAACAACAAGTAGGTGTCGTGTGCAAAACTGAAGCCGAAGGAAAAATGGCTGTTTAAACATGTAATACACTCATGCTAACTTAACGCAATATATGTAACGAAGTATCCATATGACACCCCCCCATTGATCCGAGCACCGTCAAACATAAGGGAAAAGGCAATACTAAATCAGATACATAAAAATGAAAGCAAAGTTCAATAATCTTGAGCTAAAATAAGCTAAAAAATATGTATGAATGAATATGTATGAATGCCTACAGTGGCCTCAAATTTAAAAATAAAAACAAAACTTTCGAACCAAAAGTTATTCGTCAGGTCTCAAAAATATGAAATGTAGGACCAGGTCGCATTAGTTTAAATGTCTGTAAGAGAAAAAACAAGGCACTTATCCGATATCCAAAGTCATGTGCCACATGGACGTTATTTTCAGCGACATCACATGATTGAACCCTCCATCATTTGAGCACAGTTCATCCCTCCAATCCAGCAAGGGGAAAGTCACATTCCATAACAAAGCAATCCTCCCAGGCATGTCACGATTGGACAGTATATGCAAAGTAAGTTGCAACAGCCTCCAGTATGAAATCACTGCCATCATCCGAAAATAGTTCAGCAATCCAATTCAGCAATGGGAAAGAACATACGTGCTCCTCCAGCATCGGATCCTCCTGTAACGTCAGAGGACAACTCGGTGGGTTCACCAGAACACTGTGTGTCAGAAAGGCATGCGCCGCTGCAGAGATCTCCCATTGGCACAGTACTCCATTCATCGCTGCCAAGGCCATAACTCTTTCGCCAGAACAAATCTGCTCGTGAGCCACCACGGGACGCATTAGCTGATCAAAATCGACGTCAGGAGCAGTCCTCAAGCATAGGCACAAATCAATGGCCCAATCGAACTCGCAGCTCAGGCAGTGAAACACAGGTTGGACACACGTGAAGTCGGTGAACCGAAATGACAATCTATAAGCCGTGCTTAATGCTGCAAGCGGCAATGTTCCATAGTAATTGAGCATCCGATTACGGCACAGTGTCAGGAGGCGTTGAACGGCTTCTTGCGCAGGATGGGCATCCATGTTTTATGAAGAAAAACACCAACAAAATGCCAGCGGCTACAGCCAGTAAAACAGGTAGTCCACCAAACAAACTCGAAAAAATAGAGTGGAAAAACGTGGGAATGATACCAAAAACTTTTTCAAATGTAGTCACGAGGCCACTGCTAACCAATTTAAAAAAATGTGCAAGCCCAGTCGTGGAAGATGCATTAAAGATCTGGTGTACCAGCTCACAGAAATGAAACGGCAAATCAGTATTTAAAAGCGCCTGCACCTCTGTGCGTGTGTTAGCTATGTGAAGGACATAATTTTCCCGGGCCGAACTCAGGGTCACTTGTTTTTGAGACAAAAGGGCCCTTATTCTGCTTAAACCATTGAACTTCGCTTCCAAGGTTGGAATCCGTGGCCAGATGGAGACATCTGAAGACCCATGCGTGGGTGGGTATAGAACATTCTTGCAACACACCACACGCTCTGATACAGTTACCACATAAGCCACACCAATTAATAACCCACAACATACTTCGTTGTTTAAAAGCAAATAACTACCATTAGTCAATAATGTAAATGTGGGAACTACTGCTGGAACTGGCGTGCCTTTTAAAACACATGCTAAATTTGGCCGGTCCTGATTACAAGAACCGTGTAACTGAATGTGTCTGCATATTAATGAATGGTCAGGTGACTGTGTGCATTCCTCACCATTAAGATTCACTTCTTTCCCATCCTTCAGGCATCTGTATGTGTATGGTAATGACCATGCCTCATGGAGGAATGCATTGCCTAGTGGTTCATATCGTCCTATAGCAATATACCGCATACAATTAGTAAATTTGTATAAGGGAAATGGTAATGTAATTAATCCATGAATAAGCCATGTGGCAGTAGTGGTTTCAGCAACAGAGAAGGGTAAGGATTCTAGTTTTTCAATATGTAACATAGAAAATGACGCATCACGCATTGAAAGCATGCGTTGCTTTTCAGTCAGATTAAAAGGGGCGAAAAGGGACGAAACGTTCAATGAGTTCCAGGGAACTCGACCAGCCTTAAGTGTCTGTAGGGTCGATGCAAACTGCATTACAGAACGTAATTGATTCTGACCATGGTATAACATGGACACTTCATCATGTACAATATCAACAACAGAAGAATTTATCCAACGTGTAAATCCTGGAAGAAAGCATGTTAATACTGTTATCGACCACTGCAAGCACCTTTTCCAAATTTGCTTGATCAATAGCTCTCAGGCGTTTAGCTGCCTCAATCTGTGAAAATTTCCAAATTTCATTGTACACAGCATAAAGCCAGCATTTAGATCTACCCCTAGCCGGGCCTTTTATAAAATCATTTAGCTCTATGTTCTCATTCAACTGGGACAGATGCAGTTTAACTGCAGCCAAAGTGGAATGTTGTAACCAGTTCTGACACAATTTGCCTACTGAATAAGTAGTAACAGTGTGATCTGTTTCAAACCTGGGATCTGGCCTGATGTCTTTAAAACCTTCAGACAAACCCAAAAAACGACGTTGGCAAGAATCAGAGCTTCTTTGCCACAAAAGCCACCCCTCTGGATTAAAACTGGAAATATTAAAGGAGGAATTGTGCAAAAGTGCTTGTATACCACTGATGGACAATGTAGTGAAATTACTCCAACCTGAATATTCTTCCAAATCAGGGATGGTAGGTGTATTTAATTTTTTAGATGTAGCCAATCCAAAGCATGTTGTTTGGGAAATAGTAGAATTTAAAAACAACATGTGATTCGGGATGAGACATGCACGATGCAAAGCCTCAGTGCCTTGTACCTGCCAATCTTTGGTACCCCAAACCGATTTAAGGTCAATAGCCTCCTTCCATAACTCATAGCCATCTATAACTAACCTGTCTAGAAAGGACTTCGAATACAGCAATTTTGTATCGGTAAGTCTAACTTTGGACATGAATTTCTGTTTCACTTTAAAATAAAACGACTCAGGATTTGATTGATTAAAATCTGTAAAATAAGAGAATTTCCCCAGAAATGTACTTGAGCTCCCCTGTAAAGGAGCAGGACAATGTTCCCACTGTGTGTAGTTCACAGGAACCCTCCTGGAACTTGTTTTGTGTAAGAAATGATTCCCATAATGTTGATAACAAAACAAATCACCATAATTGACAGAATCTAAGTACAAATCCTCAGCATTAAAGGCCACATAATATTTCAAATCAGAGAACAATTCTTCTACGGCCTGAAGATCCCAATCATCAGAACGAATATCTTGCTTAATCACATCTCCCATGTTTACTCTAAGCACATTAGGAACATTAATAACTTCTGTGGGGCCATGTATCTGAAACCTAACCGCATCCCACACGATCCCATCAAGGACAGGCCAAGCAGTAATCTCTACTGTATTTAAGTCTCTTTTTAGTCTGTGTGCTGAATGTGAGGAGGAAAGAGGGGCCAATGTTCCATTAAGGTACCGAATTCCTGTTCTTTCTTTCACATAATGGCCATCGATCAGGCGGAAAAAATAAAACACAAAACCAATTGACATAAAAAGATAAAATGCAGTATCTTGTATAATACCAAAATGCAGATTATAAAAATCAGCGTTAGCAGCATAGTCACTAATCCATAGTAAGCAAAAGGTGATAGCATGTTACAATGCAAAATCTATAGAAATCTATATCACCTATATTTCGCGCACCCTATTTAGCATATTATTTTATATGTAAGAAGGTCTCATTCGGGCTTTAGCAGGGCGGACCCATACCTCTAAATGTCAGTAGGAGTAGATCACATCAACAGCTACCAGCTCTCTTCATGCGCAGCACCAAGTGTCTACGTTCATTCCCTGTAACTCTATCTTAAACCCGCGTAGAGCCCAAAATGTTGGCATCAACATTATTTGTGTTATGTCTAATGTGGTGCGAGGATCAGGCCTCCCAGCAACCTTGTGTTAGGTTATTCCTAGAGTGTGCAGCTCTCAGTGTGCAGACAATTGTACCAAGTGTACCAGGCAAAGCTGATAGCATAGTAATAACATATTATTCTCAAATAAATCACATCACCGCTTCTAGGTTGAAAGCGACAACAACAAGTAGGTGTTGTGTGCAAAACTGAAGCCGAAGGAAAAATGGCTGTTTAAACATGTAATACACTCATGCTAACTTAACGCAATATATGTAACGAAGTATCCATATGACACTGATTTGTCCTTACTGTAGCATTACAACGGTATGATAGAGAATATAGCAGGTGGCAGTACACTAGAACAGTGCCACAATGTAGCCTAACAAATGGTAAAGTATTGAAAGTATAACTAGTACTTGCATTGAATTTCTTTGACATTGGCTACTACTACAAGAAATAGTACTGAAGCTGAGTAAGTCTAGAATATATCCTCGGATTCCTTCACCAGCCTGTTGCTATGACCTTATCCTCCCCAGCAAGTGTGTGGAATTATTGATGTCATTTAGTCACACATCAATCAAAACCACACAGCCCGGGGGAAGAGGGTTAGGGTTTGTTAAATGGATGGGAATGGGGGTTTCTTTTTGGGTAGGTTTTGTAGAGAGAAGAAAAACAAAGCACAGCATGGACAAACAATAATTGAAGATAAAGAAATCTTTGGGTACACAGCTAACCATAAATCTTTTAAGTGACATAAAGGAAGTGCATGCACTACTGCATGCATTGTTACTGAAAAGTAAGTAGTACTTTCGACAACCGTGAATGACAGAATGCGACAGTACAGGGCTGCAGCGTTTTCACTTGCCTATCTCTGCACTCAGAGAAACACTTCTTACATTAAATTAGGTTTAAAAAATAGCCAAAGTAAAACATATAGAATGGCTGTAGGGATCAATTTAGAAGCAGAGAGAGATCCAAGAAATGAAGTCACACTCATTGAAGAAAACAATGGATACTGTATCTGTATGTTGTTGTAGTTGTCCTGTTGAATTTGGTAAGTAAGTTGCACGCATCAAACAATTCCTCTTATTAGCGGCACTCCTCCATTCCAGCTGACGCTTCGTCCATCAATGTTGGTGACCAGAAGACACCCTGTCCACTGCGACTCGCTAATGTGAAGCCTGACTCCATCCTTTTTTTCCCATTGCACAGACTGAAACCCGGCCTGTAATTATTGACGGAAAAACAGGAAGTGATATTAGAACACCACTGATAAATAAATATAAGGTATGTACGCTGTGTAGTGCAAAAAGTCACACTTTGAGTTTCCTAATAGACAGTACAATATTTTTGAAATTGCGTACTTTGTCTGAGTCTCCTTTTGAAGGATAAATAAGTATGGGCAAATTAATTTAGCGGATCTTTCCCCTCAAGCTAGGTGTACTGTAAACTGGGTTTTAGAACAAAATTAGACCTTCCCAGCAGTGCTCCCACCCAGACCCTTACTAAAGCCAGTCGCAAAAATGTAGAAGACCCCCAATCAGATCTCAAAAAACGAGGCCTAGTAGAAAACTGGTGACAAAACGTACTTTGAAAGTAAAAGTAGGCCCAAATACCCCCTTACCCACCGTGGATTGTATTAAAACCACTTGCAAGCAAGCAAAAGTATTCATACCCAGCATTGCTCCAAGACTCGCAAACCCCCCCACGCAAACACATGCAATACAAATACTGCTAACCCTAACGAGCCCTAAGTTAAGAATAGTGGCAAAGGCTTTCTTTAACTATGCCAAATTCCCACTTTCCCACCATGGATTTTCTTCAAATCACTTGCAACCAAAATTACACATTCCCACGAGTGCTCTAAGACTCCAGAACTCAGTTGCAAAAATCTAGAACACCCCGAAACACATGCAATCCTGCTACTAGGGCTAACCATAACGAACCCTAAGTTACAAAAAGTGCCAAAAGGCTTTTCCTTATGGATTTTGTCCAAACCACTTGTATCCGGTATTAGACCTTCCCAGCAATGCCCCTAGACCCGCCAACCAACCCGCAAAAAAGCACAACACCCCCAAACAGTCAAAAAGGAAAATCTCATACTTACAATATTTCTCGGCCTTCGGTCCAAATGCGCTGTGCAGCTAGGTCATAACTCCCGTTTTCCACCACGGATTTCCTAAAAAGCAATTGCAATCAAAATTAGACTGTCCCAGCAGTGCTTCCAGACCCCAAAACTCACGCACAAACACCCGGAACCCCCCCAAAGAGCACCTCAAAGGCAAGCAAGTCAGCAAAAATGCAAAAAAATTTCGCCTCCGAATTTGCCCAAACCACTTTTATCCGGTATTAGAGCTTCCCAGCAATGGCCCCAGAGCCGTCAACCAAGGCGAAAACTAGTAGAAGACCACCAAACAGCCAAAAAGCAAAAGTACAAAAATGGGGACTAGTCATTTTTTTGGCAATTTCCAAAATCACTCCGCGCGTGCTCTGCAGCTAGCCCCTAACTCCCCTCTGCCACCATGGATTTGCTTCAAACCTCTTGCAATCTAAAGTATCCATAGCCAGCAGTGCTCCCAGACCCCGAAACCCACCCACAAATACCAGGAAGCGCCGCAAACAGGCCCCCGAAAACGCTACATTGAGCGAAATGTCAGAAACAGCAAAAACTTTTCCCTCATGGATTTTGTCCAAACCACTTCTATCCGGTATTAGACCTTCCCAGCAATGCCCCAAGACCCGCCAACCCACCCGCAAAAAAGCACAACACCCCCAAACAGCCAAAAAGGAAAATCTCATACTTACAATATTTCTCGGGCTTCGGTCCAAACGCGGTGTGCAGCTAGGTCATAACTCCCGTTTTCCACCACGGATTTCCTGAAAAGCAAATGCAATCAAAATTAGACTGTCCCAGCAGTGCTCCCAGACCCCAAAACTCACCCACAAACACCCGGAACCCCCCCAAAGAGCACCTGAAAGGCAAGCAAGTCAGCAAAAACACAAAGAATATTTCGCCTCCGATTTGGTCCAAACCACTTTTATCCGGTATTAGAGCTACCCAGCAATGGCCCCAGAGCCGTCAACCCAGGCGAAAACTAGTAGAAGACCCCCAAACAGCCAAAAAGCAAAAGTACAAAAATGGGGAGTTAGTCATTTTTTTGGCAATTTCCAAATTCACTCAGCGCGTGCTCTGCAGCTAGGCCCTAACTCCCCTCTGCCACCATGGATTTGCTTCAAACCTCTTGCAATCTAAAGTACCCATAGCCAGCAGTGCTCCCAGACCCCGAAACCCACCCACAAACACCAGGAAGCCCCCCAAACAGGCCCCCGAAAATGCTACATTGAGCAAAATGTTAGAAAAAGCAAAAAAAAAATCTGCATGGATTTTGTCGAAACCACTTCTATACGGTATTAGACCTTCCCAGCAATGCCCCAAGACCCGCCAACCCACCCGCAAAAAAGCACAACACCCCCAAACAACCAAAAAGGAAAATCTCAAACTTACAATATTTCTCAGCCTTCGGTCCAAACGCGCTGTGCAGCTAGGTCATAACTCCCGTTTTCCACCACGGATTTCCTGAAAAGCAATTGCAATCAAAATTAGACTGTCCCAGCCGTGCTCCCAGACCCCAAAACTCACCCACAAACACCCGGAACCCCCCAAAGAGCACCTGAAAGGCAAGCACTCAGCAAAAAAGCAAAAAGAAATTCGCCTCCGACTTGGTCCAAACCACTTGTATCCGGTATTAGAGTTTCCCAGCAATGGCCCCAGAGCCGTCAACTCACCCGCAAAGAAGTAGAACACCCCCACAAGTGCAGAGTCTTTCTTCATTGGGCGTAATCAAGCCCTCTGCTTTGAGGGAAATAGGAGTCTGGAGGAGGAGGATAGAGGAGCATGTTCTTGTGAACTTGTGAACCTGAGGAATGCAGACTGCGGCACCTCCAAATCAATAAGCAAACAAGTGAAGGCAGTTTTGCTGATGGGCTTGTTTTTGTGATTCGGTGATTAAAGTTTGAATTATATTAACTGTGGACAACAAAGAAAGGCAGACACAGAGGAATAAAAGTGAATAAGGACGAAAAAGAAAGTTATTGATTCATTGTCTCATTTTCAGGGCTCGGTGTCAGTTAATAAGAATAAGGCTTCGTCATCATACTCTGCGAATTCAGGCAGGGTGAGGTCAATGTCACCTAACAGAGAAGAAATTCCCTCATCTACGTTGCTGTCCACCTCGTCTTCATCCGGCGTGCTTTCTCCTACTTTGTAATCTGGTGGTATGAGGTGCTGATTCATCTTGATCATTGTTAACCTCTCCACATTTTTGGACGAGAGGCGGCTCCGTTTGGAAGTTACAATGCCACCAGCAGCACTGAAAACACGTTCAGAAGACACGCTTGCGAGTGGGCAAGACAAGTAGTTTATACCCAGGTTGGAGAGCTGTGCCCACAATTCTTTTTTCCCATGCCAATACGCCAATGGGTCAGCATTAACATAGACCTCTGTTGAGTCATTCAGATAGTCCTTCACCAACGACTCAAGGTCCTCCAAGGTTCTTCCACTTTGCTTACTTTTTGCTGTGACCTTCTGAGAACGTTATGCTGCACACACACACCACTGCAGGACTTCTTCCTGGCACTGGTGGTTCTCTTGAGTCTTGTGCACCTAAAAGCAATGGAAAATCACAGAAAAATCAGCACAATCCTAAGCCCTCCATGATGTTTAAATTCAAGACACCCCACAGAAAGACTAGGCCCATGCAACACTCACTACCCCTGGGCATAAAGGTTGAAAGCTAGGCAAAATGGTTGCAGACCTAAGAACACTGCCTGCATTCAAAATGGCCCCCTGCCTCCCAGCACATGGCCAGGGCCGGCCTGTAGGAGCACTCAAAATGGCCCCCACCCACATGGCCTGTCCCCATGAACACCCCAAAAAATCGAAAAACACAGAAAAATCAGCACAATCCCATGCCATCCATGCCCTCCATGATGTTTAAATTCAAGACACCCCACAGAAAGACTAGGCCCATGCACCACTCACTACCCCTGGTGAAAAGGCCACAACAACAGCCCAAAAAAACGAAAATCACAGGAAATTCAGCACAATCCCAAGCCATCCAGGCCCTCCATGATGTTTAAATTCAAGACACCCCACAGAAAGACTAGGCCCAAGCCGAGTTAGCCAATCCTCTTCTGCATCCAATGTTACTGTTGTGTCTGGTGCAGATGATCCGGTTGCCGGTGTCTTTAACGGCTGAGAGGTCACTTGTGCCACATCCACAGGTGCAGAAGTGGATTCTTTTGACTTGGGATGGCCTGCTGATGCTGATGTACTGCCTTTTCCTTCAATTTGCTGCAGTTCTCTTTCAAACCTCTTGGCTGACAAGGCTAGCCAACGTTTGTACTTTGTAACATCTTAATCACCAAAAGGAAAGAATGCTTGGCTTGCCAGCGCCTTTTTGTAGCGTGGATCCAGAATAGTAGCACAAATGTAATGCTGTTCTGAGTGGATCATTTTAAGACGTTCATCACCAAGTAGGCGCTCTAATAATTTCTCCGCCAAAAGAAAAGCGTCTTTCTTTTCTGCATCTTTTTCAAACATAGAAGACACCGCCTTCAGTTGGTGCTCCAGCATGCCCAATAATGGGATAGCTTTTCCCAAATTACAGTCCTCCTTGCTGACTGAACGCGTGAAGACCTCAAAAGGACGAAGCATGTCTGTCAGGCTTTTAACTAGGTTCCATTGCGCCGCATCTAGCCTCAGGTCCTTCTGAGCTGGACCCACTGTTAAGAAATAGTGATCGAGTACCGTATACTGCTCATACAGATGCTCAAGCATGTAGAAGGTTGAGTTACAAAGTGTTGCCACCTCCTGGATGAGTCCTTTCACTGGCATTCGACGTTCATGTAGCAGGCTCCTCAGATGCTTCCGGGCCTTAAAAGAATGGCTGAAATGGTTGCATATTCTTAGGCAGGTGGCCACTAACTCGCACGCTGGACTGTCTTCATCACTCAAGGATTTTTTAACAACCAGGTTTATACAGTGCGCCAAACACGGCACTCTGAAATACTCACCCTGCTCCATGGCCTTAACTACATTGGCGCCATTATCCGTGGAAACATAACCAATCTGGCGTTTTTTTGGGGACAGCCAGTGAAAGACCTTTGTGTTAAACTCATTCAAAATGTTTTCTGCTGTGTGACGTTTCTCCAAGCCAAACATGGCTAGTGTTGCATGTTTCCGAGCAGCTTTAAAAACTTGGTCTGGGTCAACACCTGCGTTTAGCTTTGCTTTAACCCCTGAAAAAGAGACCCAGTGTGCAGTGATGCACATGTAATCAGCGCCTGCGCCACTGGTCCACATGTCTGTTGTCAGATGTATAGTGTGAACAGCACTCTTCTGCAAAGCTGCTCCAATCACCTCCAGCACATCTTCATGTAGTGCTGGAACCGCAAGTCTGGCAAAATAGAACCGGCTAGGAACCTTCCATTTAGGGCAGAGCGCTGCCACTAATTCTAGAAAACCAACCCCTTCTACAAAAGAAAAAGGGAGAAGGTCCAGAGCTAGCATTTTAGCCAGCTTAGTGTTATACATACGCGTCAGTGGGTGGTTGCGTTCATATGGCGCGTCTGAAAAAAGCATGTTTCTAATGTTGCCCTGGACCAAGCATTTACGGGATGATCATGATGATTTCTTTGACCCAGTTTCGATCGCTGATGAACTTTTTCGCATTGGTGTCTCACTCTCTCCCACACTCTTAGTGTGGCTCACATGGGGTGTGCTGCTGACAGGGGTACTGGGTGTAAGTGAAGTGTTTGACACGTCTTCTTCCTCCTCGTCATCATCAGATGAAACATCAACGTTTTCTTGACTTGCAATTCGGGCTTTCTTGATCTCCTTTAGGTGCGCAAACCATTAGACAGCGTGCTGTCTCCTAAGATGACCTCTCTGGCCTCCGGTACCATAGTTGGTACCAAACTTACCACGACTAACTGCATGCTTACAAATGCTACAAATGGCTGTGGAAATTAGCAAAATTAATGTACCTAAGCGGCGTTCATTTGCCCTCTCCCGTCCCCCCTCCCTGTAGGCACCACGTATACCCTGAAATGTTGACCGCATCATTCTGCCAATGAAAGCCCGTGCCCATATGTACATGACAGCCATTTTAGGCACCTTGGCCTCTTGCCCACTCATTAGAATCACTGGCTTCCCTCCTGCGCGCATTTGAGCACCCCCCTCCCACTCTCACATGCATAGACCATGAAACCCAGCACTCTGCGCGACCCTGCTATGAAAGGCAACCCTCCTGCTTGACCCAGGCACCCCCCCCCATTTCCCTCTTGAAGAGGCATCCTTCGCCTCAGCTGACATAGCCCCCCAGCTGTATCTGACTGCCCCTGTTCTCTCATGTACGGGTCATAAGACCTCTCTCTCTCTCTGTGCGACTCTGACCCTGCGCGCACCCTGACCCCCTCCTTCTCCCTCACATGGACAAGTCATAAACCTTCTCCTTCTGCAGGACCCTGTCCTTGGGAGTCACGGCCGCGCCTGACCAACACCTCCTTTCCTTCCATGAATGCCCCACTGTTGACAAGCCTTCCCTCCGCGCTCGATTGTCCACGTGGCATGAATGCCACTCCTTTGATGACCCCTTCCCCCGAGTCCGACTGACCACACATGTCCGAGGCCATCGCCTAAGCCAGAGGATACCATTTACTGCACTTTATTGTATGAAGTCACTCCTCTTCAAAGGACCCACTATTGATCCTGGTCTCCCCACCCCCTGGGCTACGATCAGGCGCACACATCCTAATAATCAGCGGAACATTCAGCTGCGTCATTGCCCCCTCTCTTATCAGCAGGTCAAGGGTCCCTATTGTGAACACATGTGGGGTAGGATTGACACGAGGATTATGGGGTTATCTTTTCTTTGTTTCACAATGCTGTGACTGTAATGCCAAGTGTTTTGTAAGGTATAAAAGGCTGAGTCTCAGCTCACTTGTTAGAGCACCTCGAGACGATACCTTGTTGTCTGATCTGATGTGTTCTGCTCCATCGGAATAAAACTTCTGTTTCCTGCCTTCTGGTCTCCGGCGCCTGCCTCATTGCTTGGTAAAACTTGAATGGTACAAGGGCGGTTAGCGCCGGGCAAATCCTGAGAAAGGTCCTAGCCCTACCTTTTTCTACAATTGGCGTCCCAAAGCGTGGGGCCCATCAGCGACACGTGGATCCAGTGGGAGAGGTCCCGACGACAGAGTGAACGACTGCAACGATCGGGAGAGCTCGTGTCCGATAGACCCTCGTCTGACAGCCGATCATCCGACCTTCACTAGTTCTGAACAGACCTCTCTCGAGTGATCCACGGTCCTGACTGGGAACCATCAGGAGTGCCACGGGCATCACGAAGAAGAGAGGACGATCGGGCGCTGGATCCAGGAGACAGGAAACCGTCCACGCGGTCCGGGTAAGGTCGTGTAAACACGACGAATTGAGAAAAGATTGTTTTGTTTGGATAATACTAGTATTACGCTTTGTTGAAACCTCTGGAGATTCACTGTCTGCAAACGGGGAAAAACAAACAGGCTCTCTCTTTGCAAGCAGTGAAGGATAGGTAACGCAGACTTTTTGTCCCCGTTGTAATCCGTCGTGCCTATCTTCCTCCCCCACTGTTTCCCGAACTGTCGTTCGTGGATTATTGTCTGGAGATTCTTTGTCTGCAAACAGGGAAGAACAAGGTCTCTCTTTGCAGGTAGAGAAAGAGTGGGTAGCGATAACTTTTCGTGCCCACTTATTCTCCCCACTAAATTGTTTGATTGGCCGATTATTCGGTATTGGTTCGTTTGAGGTATTCACCGCCGAGAAACAACGGAGAATAGAAATATTCTGTCTAGTCTTTGCCCGCCGTGATAAGATAGGTAGTGCAGACTTTTGTCCCCGGTGTAAACCGTCATGCCTATCTTCTCCCCACTGGTTGGTAGCCTGTTTAGCCCGGACCGCTTATTAGAGATGAACCATCCAGCTCCACTGGAGGGCACCCCTAATAAGGACATGTTCACTAAGCATGGACTAGTCGCTATAGCTTATAATAGGTTATGGCATAAAAATACAAGAAAAGGAGTTGAGCGAAATCAGTAGGCCACTGAGGAGTTATCAACTTCGCTAAAAATAAAATAAGAAACGCTAGAAACAACCCGTAATAAGAAACATACAAATGGCGAGGGAAGACAAGTTTGACAGCAGGCAAGCCACGAGGTAGCTAGGTTCCGTTGCCTATTCCTGCCCTAAACATGTCTGCCTCATTGCCCACCACGCCCAAATAACGGTCACGTGAAATAGATACAAATCAATAGGTACCTACCCCCATCCCGGAAACTCCCGAAGTGCCACAGGTCCGCGGTTACGCCCATCCGGTAGGCGAGGCCTCGAGGCATGCGGGGCTCGCCTGGACGCAGTCGGAAGGGGAGGCTGTGGGGCGGACGGCCCAGAAAACCGTGATGGCCTCTCCTTCTCTCCTCCTCTGCTGCCCTGCAGGCCACGGGGGGGGGCTGTCTTGCCTCAGCCACCGACCACCCCCCCCCCTCTGTCTCTCGCCTGGTCCGACCCGCGAAGAAGGCCGAAGCCAAAAGCGAGAACGGCGGCGCTTGCAAGTAGTCCCGCCACATGTCAAATTCCTGGATAGTTACAGGTAGTCCCGCCACATGTCCACCTCTGGAGAGTTGGAGGTAGTCCCGCCACCTGTCAAAGAGGAAGGGGGGGGGGCTGTCTTGCCTCAGCCGCCGACCACCCCCCCCCATCTTCAATAGCCGGCACGGCCAATACCGAAGCGGCGGAGCCGAGGAACGGCGCGGGGTCGCTGGAAGGGGGAGGCGGCGCGAACGAGCCTCCCCCACCTCCCTTCAGGTGGAGGCTTCCAGCGACACCCCAACGCTCTTACTTAAAGAGGGTCCACAACGAAAAACGGTCTTCTGCCCAGGACGGGCACACGCTCCATGCCTTCTCTCCTCGATCTTGAAGATTCTATGAGAGCCGGGGGGCACCCCGATCCCTCCTCATGGGCGCCCCCGCCCCCCTCACTGGGAACCGCGACATCGACGCACTCCTGCCGGCGCCAGCCTCAGTTTGGAAATGGCTAAAACACAGCCAAGGTACAGACTTGTTCAGTTCCGGTGGGACACCAGAGTGACCCGGTAGGAAAATTGTTGCCGCCCTCCCCACTCTTTGACTGATGGTCCATATTGTTAGACTGTTACCACATTACGCAAAACTTTGTGAACTGCCAACGGAAGGTTCTGGTCCAACCATGAGTCATTGGAAACATTCTGACTATACCGGAACCTGCCTGACCTTGCCCAAAATGGCGCCGATACACGAAACAAAACTTTTTGCCCTGTTCACCCGGATTGCTCGAATCTTGATGCTCTGAGATATGTGTGCATTTTTGGACAATGGAAGTCGATAGGATGGATAATGAGTATGTGTTTAGAGAAGAAAGCAATGTAAGACAGATATTGATCATGTGTTTGGACAATGAACTGATTTAGGGTGGGTACTAATTATGATTTGGGAAAATGAACTGGTGTAATTTAGACAGTGAATGAGCATTTGGATACTGAATTAATGAATTAATTGAAAAACAGAATTCTTGACATGCATCATGCTTGCTCTGTAGGGAAGTTTGATACGATTTTATTGCACTGCTGCACTTTATGCAATGAACTGCCACCAACTTCGTTCTTCTTGTGTACAGTTCCAATCTGCTCCGTGGCCGGTCCACTGGGTTGTAGGCCTGTATTTATACATCAACACTTTTTTTATTAAAAGTATTTTGAAAAAGAAAGCATAGTTGTAGTGGTTGCGTTAATGAGTTTCGAATGTTTTGCTACTATGAGCAAAAGAATAAGTATGATGAAAGCTGAAGGTTAAAAAGAACCAGATATTTAGCAGCTACATTATGTGTCACAGGCAGCTGGAAAAATGTTTTAGACACACTTAAAACGACACCACAATGCCACCTGACCGCCACCCTTGCACCCAACAAAAGGGGTTGCGACCAAGTAACCTATGTAGATATCATATACCTGACATTACTGGTCCTTCTGGGCTTAAACGCCGAGATGGTAAAAAAAATGCACTACGTGGAGATAGGTCGAGTATGTGGTAGGTAAAAACATTTCCAGATTACTACATGCTGATGTGGTTTGAATGCTGCCCCCCCCACCCCTTCTTTCTCCTCCCTTCTGCAGGTCGCATTGGAACATCGGCTGAAGTATGGGAGAACGTTGATTGAACCACCGACGAAAAGGGAAGGAGGGAATATGTGCATAGTCCTTATGACGATAAGTTATTAAAAGACGTAGACTTAAACATGACTGTTCCTCCTTAGAACGTAGCGACTGGGAGGATGGACTGACATAGAAACTTGACGGGTACTGTATGACGAAAATTGACTCGAAATAACACGTTAGATAATGTAACTAGACGTTTTGACTAGATAGGGAAAGGACAAAGAAGAGTGCATGGGTAAGGGTTACCAAGGCACCACCCGTCTGGGAAGTTAGAAATGTTGCTGATGTTCAAAATGTACTGCCCCCCTTCTCACACCATTATAGATCTAGCCAAGCTGTCCGACTGATCTCCCGATCAATACTAGCCGTTGCCTCAGCCTGGAGAACTTCCCACTAAAGGAAGGAACTGAAAAATGGTTTAAGATCCAACCATGAGTAAATAGCGCGACCAGGTTAATTTCTGATCAACTAATCGAGGTGTAAGTATTGGCAAATGAGAAGGCTCGAAGAAATAACAAACGAAAAGGGAAATGAGAGGAAAAGGAGGAAAAAGGTAAAAAGAGCTCAGCACGTAGATAAATAGGATACTAAAGATGCGCAGCATGCAGAAGTTCTGTTTGGCCAATAATTGTTTTATGTTTTGTCGTGAACTCTTTTGTATGTAACACATGTACTGTCTTCCCTTGTCTGAGTTTGTGTGTATGTAATGTACGGGTTTATGTCTTCCCTCTGTCTGCGTTTGCGTGTTACCTGACCTCTGTCGTTCTGTGTTGTGAGCACACTAAATGACCTATTTTCGTACACGTCTCTCTCTCTCTCTCTCTCTCTCTCTCTCTCTCTCCCTCTCTCTACATGTCATACGTGTACCGAATGGCTCGTTTAGGTTGCGGACGACTCTCACTCCCTACGAGAGTCCCCCTGTCCCATCCTTTTTGTATGGTAATATTGTGCCCCGTCGGCACCAGTCTGATTGGATACTTATTGAACACAAAGGTGTTCGGTGAAATTGACAGATAATAAAATGATTGTGATTTGCCATATTACTACCTCTCCTTTCTACAAAATAAATGAACTCGAATTGGCTAAGAAAGAAAGGACAGGTGAGACGACTAAGGTCCCCTAATCTGGCCCTTTTATAAGGGGGACTATATGTCAATGGCATCCTAATTTTTATTGTTAGAGACAAGCGCCAAGGTCCAGATTGACCCCCAATGCCCAGATTGCCCCACCCCCTTTGCACCCAAGCGCGAATGCCCGAAGCGTCCCCGCCCCACTTGATTGACCCCAGCTACTGTCCCCGATATATATATCTGATGACCATGAGTAACTGCCGCCCCTCGAGAAAAACCTGTTTGACCCTGTCTTTCAATGATTGCACCCCCGCTCTGTTTGAAAGAGTTTGCCAGCTCTAAAGGGAAATGTAAGACTGTTAAGGCTCGGGTTAGAAGGACGAGTCTCCCCTGAATGTTGTCAATCTTGGGGTTTTTGTTGAAATACGCAGGTGATAAGAGTCTGACCTCTGTCCATATATGTCATGAACGAACGCCGATTAGACTTGGTGCGAACGCAGTAGAAATACCCACCTACTTACTTCATGGTAATAGACTTCTGACTATGACCAATGAGCATAACGCCAGGTGCTAGGATTGCGAGTGGAATTCAGATGTAAAAATCTCTTCTCCTGCCAGTTCTCTAAAACTTGTTTTTACCCATTTAAAGATACTCAATCACCGGAGGAGAAGGGCCGGACGTAACGCACAGCCTGGCCGCAGATCATGGGACACATGCGACATCGACCAAAGGTGGAGCCGCAGCACAACAAGAAACGGGACGAGGCAGCACTTTCAAAGGCGGTAAAAGAAAGGATGAAGGGCTGTCCTGAAGCTCGCCGTCCGCCAACCCACGTGTGCCTGGAGCCTCCGTCCCCCTTTTCAAGCCCGATTGATGGGCCTGCTTGCTTGTTATCCATTGCTCCCTTGGTCCTTTTGGTGTGTCCCAGGAAATCTGCTCCCACTCCGCCCTCTCACTCCCATCGACTATTTGAACGACACACCCTCTTTTCCATGTGACTTCTTGCCAAAAAGGAAGAACAGCCTTCGGGTGGGAATAGGGTGTTGCCACGGAAATATAGGTGCCGAGCATAAGGCACCACTAAACGGATTGGTTAGGGAACAGGACTGTGGTCTAACAGCAGAGGACTGACTGCACCCTGCAACGCGTAAGGATAAGACCCGAGCTGGACCTATAGCTCCACCGCCGGTGCTCAACAGCGCCAACGAAAGGACACGGACTAGAGCCTACCAGTGATGGCTCACTGCTAAAAGACACTGTGACGAAGAGATCTTGTGTATTGAACTGAATTCCGCCCTCAACTGCTTGGTCAAAATGTTCATTGGTCACATTTTTAAGTCAGAAACATTTATGCTATGTAGTGCTTTTGAAATGATAGGAACTCGACAAATGCAATTTCCTATGTGCTGCATTCTGCCCATCACATCAACTGTTCATGATTTTTATGCAATATGTTAGTATTGACAAATGCTATTTCATCAACCACATGTTTATATGTACACCCCTTAACTAGGAAGGATAGGAAAATGAACTGTTGTTGTTTATATTTACGCCCATCAACTAGGAAGAATAGGAAAATGAACTTGCTTATGTTAAAAGCGGCGACTGTGGAAATTAGCAAAATTAATGTACCTAAGCGGCGTTCATTTGCCCTCTCCCGTCCCCCCTCCCTGTAGGCACCACGTATACCCTGAAATGTTGACCGCATCATTCTGCCAATGAAAGCCCGTGCCCATATGTACATGACAGCCATTTTAGGCACCTTGGCCTCTTGCCCACTCATTAGAATCACTGGCTTCCCTCCTGCGCGCATTTGAGCACCCCCCTCCCACTCTCACATGCATAGACCATGAAACCCAGCACTCTGCGCGACCCTGCTATGAAAGGCAACCCTCCTGCTTGACCCAGGCACCCCCCCCCCCATTTCCCTCTTGAAGAGGCATCCTTCGCCTCAGCTGACATAGCCCCCCAGCTGTATCTGACTGCCCCTGTTCTCTCATGTACGGGTCATAAGACCTCTCTCTCTCTCTGTGCGACTCTGACCCTGCGCGCACCCTGACCCCCTCCTTCTCCCTCACATGGACAAGTCATAAACCTTCTCCTTCTGCAGGACCCTGTCCTTGGGAGTCACGGCCGCGCCTGACCAACACCTCCTTTCCTTCCATGAATGCCCCACTGTTGACAAGCCTTCCCTCCGCGCTCGATTGTCCACGTGGCATGAATGCCACTCCTTTGATGACCCCTTCCCCCGAGTCCGACTGACCACACATGTCCGAGGCCATCGCCTAAGCCAGAGGATACCATTTACTGCACTTTATTGTATGAAGTCACTCCTCTTCAAAGGACCCACTATTGATCCTGGTCTCCCCACCCCCTGGGCTACGATCAGGCGCACACATCCTAATAATCAGCGGAACATTCAGCTGCGTCATTGCCCCCTCTCTTATCAGCAGGTCAAGGGTCCCTATTGTGAACACATGTGGGGTAGGATTGACACGAGGATTATGGGGTTATCTTTTCTTTGTTTCACAATGCTGTGACTGTAATGCCAAGTGTTTTGTAAGGTATAAAAGGCTGAGTCTCAGCTCACTTGTTAGAGCACCTCGAGACGATACCTTGTTGTCTGATCTGATGTGTTCTGCTCCGTCGGAATAAAACTTCTGTTTCCTGCCTTCTGGTCTCCGGCGCCTGCCTCATTGCTTGGTAAAACTTGAATGGTACAAGGGCGGTTAGCGCCGGGCAAATCCTGAGAAAGGTCCTAGCCCTACCTTTTTCTACATGGCGAAGTTTTCCCTTTTTGGGCAAACACTAAAGAAGTCCCAAACTGGGGACTTGAATTGTCTGTGGGGACGGAGGAGGCGGAGATACTGGTGGTGGTCATGCTGCTATTGCCAGATGAAGTGGAGGATGTGGATTGCCGAACTTTACTACGTTGTGCACTTTCACCACCACTAATTGAGGTCGAGGTGGATGGAGGTCCCTTCTGGCGAGGAAGAAATATGGAAGTGGTAGGTGTTGGTGTACTAGTTAACTCCAATGATTGTGGTGTTTCCATTGCCTCCTAGTCGACAACATCATCATCACGCTCAGCAGCTTCTCGGGCTAGGGTCAAAATGTCTGTTTGCTGTATGCCCGCTGAAGCTGGAGTGAAGCCTATGATGACTGCGTCGTCGTCGTGAGAGTCTTCATCAGCAGCAGTATCCACCACTTCTTGTTGAGCCTCATCACACTCCATAAGTATGAGACTTTGGACGAGCTTCCTTTTACACTTAACTACCTTTGTCAGATCATGGTGTGCCTCGCTCTCAGACGGCAGTGGTGCTGGTTCCCAATTTGATCCATATCATCAGAAGGAGGTGTGCTTGAAGAAGATGTAGACACCACCCTTGATCTCTTCCTTGCTAGGGGTGTGGAAGACAATGAATGATAATCAGGAGGAGTGGCTTCCTCAAATTATACCTCGCCTTGATTGTCGATTTCCTGATGTGCCCTACTTCGGGAGGAACAACTATTGTGGGCACTTGTGACCCTCCATGCACCTCTGCTTGCACATCTCCTTGCGCTGCCTCTCCTTCCACTTGTACTTAGGCTTGTACTTGCACATGTGGTTGTTGTTGCGGCTGTCATTGTTCAACACTCGTCAGATGAGTTACTACAACCTGTGTTGATTGAGGGACATTGCTGCTACTTTCTTGCGATGAGCCAACATCACTGGTCGATGGTGATTGAACAACTAGACTATGTGCCTCTGCAGCACTCAAGGGCTTGGACTTAAGTTGGCGTGGTGGTGGTGGTGGTGGCACTGAGCCCAATGGAGCGGGGGTGCTGCTCCCAGCTTGGTCCCCAGCAGATCCCGCTGCTGCTGCAGGCGTACTTTTTTTTTTACTCCCAAAAAATGTGGCGGGCGGCACACCAATCTCCTTGGTAACTTGCTTCTTCTGCTCCTTACTGGCAACTTTCTTGCTAGAGGAGCTACGGGGAACTTTTTTTGGGGCCATCTTCTTCAGAGCAGGTCAGAACAGCAGGCCGCAGTTGCACGAGTTGCAGAGTTGTCTGTGGCCAGACGTGACGTCGCGTGACGTTATGCTGCACACACACACCGCTGCAGGACTTCTTCCTGGCACTGGTGGTTCTCTTGAGTCTTGTGCACCTAAAAGCAATGGAAAATCACAGAAAAATCAGCACAATCCTAAGCCCTCCATGATGTTTAAATTCAAGACACCCCACAGAAAGACTAGGCCCATGCAACACTCACTACCCCTGGGCATAAAGGTTGAAAGCTAGGCAAAATGGTTGCAGACCTAAGAACACTGCCTGCATTCAAAATGGCCCCCTGCCTCCCAGCACATGGCCAGGGCCTGCCTGTAGGAGCACTCAAAATGGCCCCCACCCACACGCCTGTCCCCATGAACAACCCAAAAAATCAAAAAACACAGAAAAATCAGCACAATCCCATGCCATCCATGCCCTCCATGATGTTTAAATTCAAGACACCCCACAGAAAGACTAGGCCCATGCACCACTCACTACCCCTGGTGAAAAGGCCACAACAACAGCCCAAAAAAACGAAAATCACAGAAAAATCAGCACAATCCCAAGCCATCCAGGCCCTCCATGATGTTTAAATTCAAGACACTCCACAGAAAGACTAGGCCCATGCAACACTCACTACCCCTGGGCATGAAGGTTGAAAGCTAGGCAAAATGGTTGCAGACCTAAGAACACTGCCTGCATTCAAAATGGCCCCCTGCCTCCCAGCACATGGCCAGGGCCTGCCTGTAGCAGCACTCAAAATGGCCCCGACCCACATGGCCTGTCCCCATGAACACCCCAAAAAATCGAAAAACACAGAAAAATCAGCACAATCCCATGCCATCCATGCCCTCCATGATGTTTAAATTCAAGACACCCCACAGAAAGACTAGGCCCATGCACCACTCACTACCCCTGGTAAAAAGGCCACAACAACAGCCCAAAAAAACGAAAATCACTGAAAAATCTGCACAATCCCAAGCCATCCAGGCCCTCCATGATGTTTAAATTCAAGACACCCCACAGAAAGACTAGGCCCATGCCACACTCACTACCCCTGGGCATAAAGGTTGAAACTAGGCAAAATGGTTGCAGACCTAAGAACACTACCTGCATTCAAAATGGCCCCCTGCCTCCCAGCACATGGCCAGGGCCTGCCTGTAGCAGCACTCAAAATGGCCCCCACCCACATGGCCTGTCCCCATGAACACCCCAAAAAATCGAAAAACACAGAAAAATCAGCACAATCCCATGCCATCCATGCCCTCCATGATGTTTAAATTCAAGACACCCCACAGAAAGACTAGGCCCATGCACCACTCACTACCCCTGGTGAAAAGGCCACAACAACAGCCCAAAAAAACGAAAATCACAGAAAAATCAGCACAATCCCAAGCCATCCAGGCCCTCCATGATGTTTTTATTAAAGAGACCCCACAGAAAGACTCAGTCCACCCACCACTGAGTACCCCTGGGCAAAAGGCCCCAACAACAGCCCAAAAATCGAAAATTCCAAAATTGTAGTTGCAGCAACTGTAATGCCCCAAACAAACTTACTTGTGAAATTTCTAATCCAAAAGTGATCCAAAGAAAGTCAAAAAGGCCTCAAATCCAAATATTCAGCAGCATCCACAAAAAGTAATCCTTCCAGGTGAAGAATCCGAATGAAAGTGACCAGCACATGAAGAAAGCACTGGGAGGAGCCTGCTGGACAGGAACAGGAGGTTGGAGACTGTGGGGCACTTCCTTCCCCCCCCCCCAAAAAATGGACTCCTTGCAAAAAAAAGTGCAGGCAAATGACAACCTGAGAAGTTATTCTGCTAAAAATCATCATTTCCAGAAGGTTTATGCTGCTTGCTGGTGGATTTCTTGTGCAGAATTGCAAATTTTGTATTTTCGCGAGTGCGAGATTGTTGCTGCCCGCCGCATCTACGTGTTCGCAATTGCGAACTCCCGCGATACGTGATCACGGCGTACTCGCGTTGACAAACTCTCGCTGTGCAAGGTGGCAAGCCGCAATGACGTAATCGCGGTCGCCAAACTCCCGCGGGATCCCGCAGCAAGATCCAAAATGGCGCAGCACTCGCAAAATATCGAGAAAAACAACTCGGCAAACGCTGAATGACGGTAAGTGAACGCCGCGCGCCGCAAAATTGTATCACCAAGAAAAAAAATCTGCTGCGTGCGAATTTGCGGATTTTCGGCAAATTCGCGAGCGTTCGCGGATTGCGAATTTACCGAAAATCCGCAAAATCCGCGAGCGGAACGGATTTTCCGCCCATGCTTAGTAGTGACTGGATGATTAGAGTACTGCGAGGAGAGTGCATGGTGAATTTATGAGTGCTTGGGTTTTAGCGCAGTGATTGGATAAGGACATAGGACTGGCTGGGTGATTGGAGGACTGCATAGGTAGTACCTGGGAGATTGCTAGACTGCATAGGTAGTCCTCAATGGATTGCAGCAGTGCATGTGTTAGTGACTGGGTCATTGCATGAGTACATGGATAGTGACTGGATGGTTAGAGTGCTGCAAGGACAGTGCATCATGATTTTACAACTGCTTGGGTTTTGTTGGAGCGATTGGATAAATACATAGTGCTTGCTGGGTGATTGGAGAAGTGCATGGGTAGTGACAGAGGGATTTCAGGAGTACATGGGTACTACCTTGGTAATTAGAGGAGTGAATCAGTAGTGTGTAGGTGGTTAGAGGTCTGCATGGGAAGAGCTATGGGGATTGTAGCAGTGCATGTGTTAGTGCCTGGGCCATTCCATGAGTACATGGATACTGACTGGAAGATTAGAGTACTGCAAGGACAGTGCATGGTGAAGTGTGGCTCACTGGTTAGAGCAGGCAGACCCTGAAGCAGAGGTCAGACCCGGGACCAGGGTTCGATTCCCGACGCGGCAGGGTGTTGAGCTCAAATGTCCACGGACTCGATAATTCTCGCTTCGGTGCCTGACCTAATCATGGGTTCACACTCTGCAACTCTGGGCATTCAGCTTGCTTAATCTCCACAACGGCCCCCCCGCGGCGGGATGCCTGGCTTTCACCTTGGGGATGCCCTGTAGGGGCTATCTCACAGGGAAAAACCAGGACGGGTTCCCAAGGCAAGCGCGGAGATACCCCTTCGGGGGTCGATTCTGGCGCTATATAAGAAATGTAATAATAATAATAATTTATAAGTGCATGGGTTTTGGTGGAGTGATTGGATAAGTGCATGGTGCTGGTTGGGTGTTTGAAGGAGTGCATGGGTACCGACAGGGCGATGGCTGGACTGAATGCGTAGTGCTCAAGATATTGTAGCAGTACATGAGTTAGTGCATGGGTCATTGCATGAGTGCATAGGTACTGACTGGATGATTAGAGTACTGCAAGGAGAGTGCATGGTGAATTTATAAGTGCTTGGGTTTTGGCAGAGTGATTGGATACAATGACACATGTCACATCAGTCCCGCCCCGTCCCTTCACTACGGTGCAAACACGCCTCCTGGCAGGTTTTAAGTTGGGGGATTAATTCCCCTTGAACCCTGAGGGTCCCTGGGGGCCAACTAGCCACCGGGTACCTCCAGTAAGCGCCACAGAGCTGCGTTGCAGAGAAGTGGTCCAAGGCCATGCTCCTTTTTACTCCTCTCTGCAACACCGCTCTGTGGTGCTTATAGGAGGTGCCTGGTGGGCTAGTTGGATCCAAAGGACCCTCGGGATTCAAGGGGACCTAATCCCCCAATTTACAAGGCACCAGTGGTGAAGGGAGGGGCTGGGGCCTGATATGACAAGTATGCAAACACACTTGTGGCCCATTTTAAGTTGGGAAATTAAGTCCCCTTGAATTCTGAGGGTCCCTGGGGCTCAACCAGCCCACCAGGTACCTACAGTAAGCACCACAGAGCTGTGTTGCAGAGAAGTGGTCCGAGGCCACGCCCCTTTATTCACAATACTGCAATGCAACTCAGTTGCGCTTACTGAAGGTATCTGGTGGGCTAGTTGGCCCCCAGGGACCCTCAGGATACAAGGGGACTTAATCTCCCAACCTAAAACACGCCACGGAGTGCATTTGTACACTTGTCCCATCAGGCCCCGCCCCTTGCAAACATGCCACGTGACTTGTTTTAAGATGGAGAATTAAGTCCCCTTAAATCCTGAAGGTCCCTGGGGTCCCACTAGCCCACCAGGTATCTCCAGTAAGTGCCACAGAGTTGAGTTGTAGAGAGGTGTTAAAAGGGGCATGGCCTTGGCCCACCTCTCTGCAATGCAGCCCTGTGATGCTTACTGGAGATACCTGGTTGGCTAGTTGGCCCCAGGGACCGTCAGGATTCAAGCGGGCTTAATCTTCCAACTTAAAACAGGACATGTTTGCACACATCAGGCCCCGCCCCCTCCCTTCACCACTGTGCAAATGCACCCATGACGCATTTTAAGTTGGGAGAATAAGTCCCCTTGAACCCTGAGGGTCCCTGGGGTCCAACTAGCCAACCAGGTACCTCCAGTAAGTGCCACAGAGCTGTATTGCAGAGAGGTGTAAAAGAGGCATGGCCTTGGACCACCTGGGGTCCAACTAGCCAACCATGTACCTCCAGTAAGTGCCACAGAGCTGTGTTGCAGAGAGGTTTAAAAGAGGCATGGCCTTGGACCACCTCTCTGCAACGCAGCCCTGTGGGGCTTACTGGAGGTACCTGGTGGGCTAGTTAGCTCCCAGGGACCCTCAGAATTGAAGGGGAATTGATTCCCCAACTTAAAACGCACCACAGGGCGTGTTTGCACACATATCACATCAGGCCCTGCCCCCTACCTTCACCACTGTGCCAATGCGCCCAGTGGCGTGTTTTAAGTTGAGGGGTTAAGTCCCCTTGAATCCTGAGGGCTCCTGGTGTCCAACTAGCCCACCAGGTACCTCTAGTAAGCACCACAGAGCTGCGTTGCAGAGAGGAGTAAAAAGGGGCGTGGCCTCGGACCACCTTTGGCACTTACTGGAGGTACCTGGTGGGCTGGTTGGCCCCCAGGGACCCTCAGTATTGAAGCAGAATTTATTCTCCAACTTAAAATGCGCCACAGGGCGCATTTCCATAGTGTTGCTGGCAGGACACAGGGCCTCTGGCGCAATGCCTTCTTTATTTTTTTAGAAGGGGGGCTGTGTCGCCCCCGCCCCATCCTTTCCTATTTTTCGGGCCCTGGGGACTGACTTCTATTTTGTACATTTTACTTTAAAAAAATGGAAGGGGCCACGTGGTCCCCCTCTGAGGCCATTTTCAGGCCTGGGGACCACATCCCCCAGGGCATGGCCAATATTTTTATTTTTTAATATTATATTTGGAGTGGGCATGCGTAGCCCCCTACTCATGCCATTTATGGCCTTTCCTTTTAAAAAAATATTTGAGGGAGGGGGCCCCTTCTGGACCACTTCTGGCCCAGTGGACCCCATCCTCCGGGCCTGGCCATCCTTTTTTTATCATTTATTTTTGGGAAGGGAGCTGTGTAGCCCCCTCCTTAGGCCAATTATGGTGCCAGGGACCCCATCCCTCGGGCCGGCCTGCCTTTTATTTATCTATTTTTAGGGGAGAGGGGCCGTGTGGCCACATCTGGGCCACTTCTGGCCCCAGGGACCCCATCCACGGGCCGGCCCTATCCTTTGGGGACTGTGGGAGGACCCTAATTCCCCCACAGTCCCGCCGGCTCCCTGCCTCCTGCGGGAGCAGGCATTGCTTTTCCACATGGGTAGCTGCTGATATGCAGCTCCCCGTGTAAAAAAGCAATCTGCTTTGGATTTTGGAAGCGAGAGCAGGTTTCCCTGATCTCGCTTCCAAAGTCCAAATAAAATTTGCTTTGACAGGGCCGGAACCGCACGGCTACTGCCCTGTCATAACAAACAGCAGTGTTCCAGAGTGGGTACCCAGGGAAACTACAGGAGCCGGCCCTGGGGGGTTGCTGTCCCCAAGGCCATGAAGGGTCCTGGGGCCCTGGGGACCTGCCTTCTTAGTTTATGATGTGGTTAGTACCTTAATATGCTATTTACAATTGGCAGTTATGTTACTATGTTTTATTTTATTAGGTTCTCTACTTGAAAATTCGAACTTTCACAGCAATTTCACAACGCTCTTCATTCAAAAGGACAGTTTGTTGTTCAAGTTTGCTTTCATTTGGTGTGGTTCAAATTAAGGACTTCTCCAACAAATACACAGGTATACTGATCTCACTTTTTTACTCTCTTATTTTTGGGTCAGTAAGAGGATACAGGTCTACTGACTTAGTTTAATTTGAAAACGTATTCCTTTCTTATTATTTCTTCCTCCCACTCCTTTTTTTCCTTTGTCCCTTTCCCCCTCTTGTCTCCTTTACATTTGAACTCTATATTTTGTTATTTGTGTCTATGTTGACAAATGTGGAGTTTGTTTTCATTTTCTCTGTTTGTTGGTAGTTTTTTGTAAATATTTATGATTGTACTGATATGTATTGCAGCCCTGAAGAAGCCAGCCATGGGTGAACCATGTTGGCTGTATTTTCTTTTTCACCGAAACGTTTGAAATAAAGGATTTGAAACGTAACCCCTTAACCGCGGCGGCTTTTCCATCGCATTGTGGGCATTCTAAAAGGTGGGCAGGGTTTCGTCAGCCGTTGACCGATGACAGCAATGGGGGGGGAGTAACGGCCGACGGGAGCACTCCCTCCCCATTGCTGCCGTCGGAAGGAAAGGGGTTAAGGATCTCCTCTCGCTATAAGTGCTTGCGCTTGGCATTTGTGCTGTATATATTTTGCTTGAACATTTATGTTGCCTCTCAGAGCCTCTTGTGTATAGTTTAATCTTTGTGGTTCATTGGTGGCAAACCATACTCTGAGGTGGGCAATTGTAGACTATCTTGTGTCTTTCTTGAAGATTTAAAACTACTCGGTGCTTTAGTATGTTCCACTGGCCATCATTGTTTATTTAATCTAATAAGTAATATATATCGTGTTTTTTTAACCAAAGGTTACAGAGATTTTATATTTAGGAAATAGAATTTTTTTTAACTTAGAAATTCACTGAAAAAAACAAACGTTACAGTGACATTATAGTTAGGCTGAAATTTCACAAATACAAAACCAGAAAAAAGCAGCAGTTATTGTTAGCTGAGCTAACTATAACTTGCGCTTCCGCAATGCATTGATTATGACCTCACATATTACATCACATATGTCGTGGTCAGTGACAACACTGATGACATCTCAAATGACATCACTCATGACATTACTGATGACATCATCCAGTGACTGTAAGTGTTTTTAAAATGTGTTAAATATATATGCCAAGCTCTATTGATGAATCAGTGGGTGTATGAAGTGTCTGTAGTGTATGTATGATTCAGTGGGTGTGTGACTGACTGTATACCTCAGAGATTAGGTGTCTCAATGAATGTATGAGTGAGTGCATAAACAAAAAAGAGGGAGAAGGAGGTTAAACCAGACCAGGTCGGCCTCCAGTCTGTGTACGAAATACAGGAACCCTATGTCAAGGGTCCAGAGACCTGGTAGGTGTTTGTATGGTCACTGCTTACTAAGTCAGTGTGTACCAAAAATGTGTAAGAAAGAAAAATTTCTTTCTAGAGTCCCCTCACTCACCGGGGTTGCCCCACGGTGACATGCTTCATCATTGGGGCCATCCCAGTTCTCTACGAAAAGGGGCGTGCTGCGACAAGGCGACTACGCTGGAGCACTGGTTTTGTGAGATGACTATGTGTGGTGCATGTGTGGTGATGGTGGAGTGGGTGTGGAATTAAAAATACCATGCTAGTGGGCCTCAACAATTTATTTTGCTCCTAGTGTGGTATGAAAAATTAAAAAGGGGTAACACTGTATTCCAACTTTTACTGAGCTAGATCAGTGTCAAGGTCAACATGTTTCAAGCTCCCCCAAGCTTTTCTTCAGGACCATACAGGGTCCAGCCCTGTATTGCCACTCCTGTTTTCAAATGAAAAAAGTGTTGCTAAAAAATACTTATTTACAATGAACGCTGTTGTTAATAAAACATGCGTGTTGTTGTACATACGTTTTGTATTTCACTTCGATTTCTGTAAGATAGAATAACAGTTGTTAAATGATGGACAACCCCTTCCAAGAAGGGGAACAACTCACATGCATCTCACTCCAACTAGGGCGTGAGTGTGCCCTTGGCATCATAATGATGCGTGCTGGTTTTCAAACCGGTGTAGAAAAATAAATCACTGTGAATAAAGTGGTTTAGTGGTTTCACACACAAAACATATAGACTTAATGTGACTATTGACAAGACACACAACACATACACACGAAATAATATGGCAGATGGTTATATTTACATAAAAGAGTGTATGATTACACCCCATGGTCTTAGGCAAGGGCAGGAACGCCTCGTGGAAACATTGCTGAAAAAGGATTATCAAGGTTTAGGGTTAGAAGGCTCCTTTCCTGTTTGCCCGTTTAACATTGCCGGTTTCCTTGCAATCTAGCGTAGTTCAAACACTTACTTCCTATCGGCAAACCCGCTCGGTACTACCTGGTGCTTCCTCACCCGACCGCATACTGATCTGAACCCGGGCTCGCGGTGTATTTAGAACGCGCGAGCTTCCGGGTTGCCGGGAAACCTCTGTTAAGCTAGAGCGCTCACTTGGGGCGGCCATCTTGGTGGGATGTGATCGCGCTCGGCGCGAGTGTTAGCAAAAAGTAGGGATTACTACCGAATGTTGCTGGGTTTAGGGATAAGAAGTATTTTAGAGTGATACTGTGAACTGGGGCATTTTTATACACTCATTTAGAACACAAGTTTTTTTCTCGGGTGGGTGAAGTTCTTTAAAATGACTAGTCTTATTCTTGAAAAAACGGGTATTTTAGCATTTGATAGATAGGAGGGCTAGTACCTATCTTTGTTGGGAAGTCTGTGCTTGGTCTTTTGAATTTGTGGAAAAAGGTATTCATGGTGACAGGGTTTGGTTTTTTGGGGGGGAGTATTACCATGATAAAAAACAACCAAATTACCATAAAACCAGCCGACAAAGGCGGGGCAATTGTATTACAAAACACCACGGATTACAGGAATGAATGTCTCCGTCTACTAGGGGACACAAGAAACTACGCCAAACTGGATGAAGACCCAACAGAACGTCTAAGAATCTCAATTGCATACCTGACAGAGGAATGTCAAGCCAACGATTGGCTTAGTAAAAAAGAAATTGAGTTCTTAACAAACAAAAAACCAACAATACCATACTTCTATACTATCCCCAAAATACACAAGAGACTGGAGAACCCACCAGGGAGGCCCATAGTCTCGGGGATAGGCTCAATTCTAGAGCCTCTTTCACAATTCGCAGATGCCTTTCTCAGACCCATTGTGCAAAAAACAGACACCTATCTGAGGGACACCAAGGACGTACTGTGCCTGTTACAAGACCTAACCTTTGACGCGACATCCAGCCTTCTGATAAGTCTGGATGTCGAAAGTCTATATACCAGCTTGCCACACTGAGAGACTTTACAGATTCTAGAGGAAGTATTGTACGAAAACGAGTGGGAATTCCATACTCCTCGCCATGTAGTACTCGAATGCTGCCAACTAGCACTGTGTGAAAACTTCTTCCGCTTTGAATCTACCCTATATAAACAACAGCATGGGACCAGTATGGGCAGTACATTTGCGCCGAGCATAGCCGGGTTGTACGTCCATCAACTGGAGAAAAACAAAATACTGAATGAGAGGAATCCACACAGACATCAAATCCTACATTGGAAACGCTATATCGACGATATTTTGTTGATATGGCAAGGCACAGAAGAAGAAGCACAGACCTTTCTCACCTGGCTTAACACACAGGATCCCTTCCTCAAATTCACCTGCTCAATGAGCAAGACCGATCTAGTTTTCCTGGATCTAAACATTCATGCTGAGTCAGGCAGACTGGTGACAACAACCCATTTTAAAGAGACAGCAAGAAACTGCCTCTTGACCTTTGACAGTTTTCACCCTCGCCATCTCAAACAAAACCTGCCATTTGGGCAATTCCTCCGTTTGCGCAGGAACTGTAGCAAAAAATCCGACTACCTAACCCAAGCGGAAGACTTAAGCAACAAGCTGAGATACAGAAAATACCCAAATAAACTGATCAAAGAGGCAAAAAAACGGGCGGCTAACAACAATAGGGAAGCACTTTTAGAACCCAAAGAGAGAACACAACCTGAGGACAAAAAACCGATCTGTATCACCACGTACAATCAAGTCTCTGACAGTGTGTCCAAAATAATCAAAAAACATTGGCCAATACTTAACAGCGGCGGCCTTCACATACCTACTCCCATGTTCAGTCATAGGCGGGGTAAAAATTTGAAGGATTATTTGGTACATACCCGTCCCACACCAATAACCCAGACAGTAAGATCCCAACCACTACCTGATGGTCATTTTCCATGCAACAATTGTAGTGTTTGTCATTTGACTTCCCCAACCAAAAACGTAATTTTCAACAACACTACGAGATGGGAACTTAAGGGATTTTCCAATTGCAACACCAGTGGGGTTGTGTACTTGATAACCTGCACGTGCAACCTTCACTATGTAGGAATGACCACTAGGAAGGTCAGTACTCGCATAGTAGAGCACAGAAGTAACATCAGGTGCAAGCGAGCCACAACAAGAATGACCACCCACTTCATTGAACAGAACCATACACCTAATGATTTAACCTGGGTGGTCATAGAAACAGTGAAAAACAAAGACAATCAGGAACGAATCCTCCATGAAAAAGAACAAAGATGGGTGTTTCGTCTACATACGGACACCCAAGGACTTAATGATGAAATCCCATGGGGAGCCTTTCGCCCATAGACCATTTTTTTAATGAATTGACTTGGGATGGTATGAACCACACCTGCATAAATATCATGGTAATACTCCCCCCCAAAAAACCAAACCCTGTCACCATGAATACCTTTTTCCACAAATTCAAAAGACCAAGCACAGACTTCCCAACAAAGATAGGTACTAGCCCTCCTATCTATCAAATGCTAAAATACCCGTTTTTTCAAGAATAAGCCTAGTCATTTTAAAGAACTTCACCCACCCGAGAAAAAAACTTGTGTTCTAAATGAGTGTATAAAAATGCCCCAGTTCACAGTATCACTCTAAAATACTTCTTATCCCTAAACCCAGCAACATTCGGTAGTAATCCCTACTTTTTGCTAACACTCGCGCCGAGCGCGATCACATCCCACCAAGATGGCCGCCCCAAGTGAGCGCTCTAGCTTAACAGAGGTTTCCCGGCAACCCGGAAGCTCGCGCGTTCTAAATACACCGCGAGCCCGGGTTCAGATCAGTATGCGGTCGGGTGAGGAAGCACCAGGTAGTACCGAGCGGGTTTGCCGATAGGAAGTAAGTGTTTGAACTACGCTAGATTGCAAGGAAACCGGCAATGTTAAACGGGCAAACAGGAAAGGAGCCTTCTAACCCTAAACCTTGATAATCCTTTTTCAGCAATGTTTCCACGAGGCGTTCCTGCCCTTGCCTAAGACCATGGGGTGTAATCATACACTCTTTTATGTAAATATAACCATCTGCCATATTATTTCGTGTGTATGTGTTGTGTGTCTTGTCAATAGTCACATTAAGTCTATATGTTTTGTGTGTGAAACCACTAAACCACTTTATTCACAGTGATTTATTTTTCTACACCGGTTTGAAAACCAGCACGCATCATTATGATGCCAAGGGCACACTCACGCCCTAGTTGGAGTGAGATGCATGTGAGTTGTTCCCCTTCTTGGAAGGGGTTGTCCATCATTTAACAACTGTTATTCTATCTTACAGAAATCGAAGTGAAATACAAAACGTATGTACAACAACACGCATGTTTTATTAACAACAGCGTTCATTGTAAATAAGTATTTTTTAGCAACACTTTTTTCATTTGAAAACAGGAGTGGCAATACAGGGCTGGACCCTGTATGGTCCTGAAGAAAAGCTTGGGGGAGCTTGAAACATGTTGACCTTGACACTGATCTAGCTCAGTAAAAGTTGGAATACAGTGTTCCCCTTTTTAATTTTTCATACCACACTAGGAGCAAAATAAATTGTTGAGGCCCACTAGCACGGTATTTTTAATTCCACACCCACTCCACCATCACCACACATGCACCACACATAGTCATCTCACAAAACCAGTGCTCCAGCGTAGTCGCCTTGTCGCAGCACGCCCCTTTTCGTAGAGAACTGGGATGGCCCCAATGATGAAGCATGTCACCGTGGGGCAACCCCGGTGAGTGAGGGGACTCTAGAAAGAAATTTTTCTTTCTTACACATTTTTGGTACACACTGACTTAGTAAGCAGTGACCATACAAACACCTACCAGGTCTCTGGACCCTTGACATAGGGTTCCTGTATTTTGTATGAGTGAGTGGCCAGGTTGTGCGAATGTCTATTTCAGTCTGTCAGTTGGTGCATAAGTGGCAGTACAGGTTCGTGAGTGGGTTCCTGCATGGCTGTATGGGTGATTGGTTGTCTGAGTACCTATATGTTGTATGAATGTCTGTGTGGGTGAATGAGGGGGTATGTGACTGTCTGAATGGATGAGTGAGGGAGTGAGTCGGTGGCTGTACGGATTTGTGAGTGCATCTGTGAGGTGCTGTATGAGTGAATGAGTGTGTGTATGACTGTATCAGTGAGCAGCTGGATGTTTCAGTGGTATATGGGTGAGTAACTGTACATGTGGGAGGCAGTATAGGTGAGGGTTGGAGTATATGAGTGACTTCATGTGTGAGTCAGTGATTGTGATAGTGGCTGTAAGGGTGAGTATGTGCTTGTGTCGCTGACAGTATAGGTGAATAAGTGGCTGTCTGATACACTCTATGGGTGACTGAGTAGATGTATGAGTAGATCTATGGGTGACTGAGTAGATGTGTGTGTAGACCTATGCGTCAGCAAGTTGGTGTGTAAGTACTGGTATGGGTGTGTCAATGGTTTTGAGAATGGTAGTGTGGAAGTTGTGGGTGTATAAAAAGTTATATTGGGATTTGAGTGGGTACATCAGAGATTCTGTGGATGATGTCATCAGTGATGTCATTTGAGATATCATCAGTGATGCAATGATTGATGTCACTGGCAATGTCATGAGTGATGTAATATGTAAGGTCGTAAGCAGTGCATTATGGGGTAGCGAGTTACAATTAGCTCAGCTAAATGTAAGTGCAGAATTTCTCTGGTTTTGTACCAGTGAAATGTCAGCCTATCCATAACATCCCTGTAAACTGTTTTTTTCTGTGAATTTCTAAGGGCTTTATAATTCTATTTCCTAACTATAACGTCTCTGTAACCCTTGTTTTTTTCCACTGAATTTCTAAGGTTATTTAAATGCTATATTTTTTAACTATAATGAACCTGTAACCTTTGGTTTTTCACAGTACATTTCTAAGGTTTTTTTAAATTCTATTTCTTAATTGCAATGTCCATTTTTTTTAAGTGAGCCTCTAAGATTTTTGTGTCTTCTTTAAATATTTGATATTGTATATTATATTTATATTATATACCACTCATGTTTTTATTTGGTATGTGTTTATCAAAAAATATATTAATAACTGGTTTTATTTTTTACGAATTTTTTGAGTCGGCACAACATTGTTGCATTTAGTGAGGAGAATCTGTGATCAGCAACTGTATTTCACATACTGATAAATACACTTATAGAAATCTTTTAAATCAGAGCCACCCATCAGGCCAAAATTGTGTTCATTTTCTAGTCAAATATATATATTTTTAAATGTTAAAATCCACAACGATGTAGTGATGATTCCGATCACATTTCGTAATCACAAAACAAAAGCAGACATCCAACGGCCACCACCACATTAAAAAATTTTAACTTAAAAAATTCATTCTACATATTTCAATACACACATTCCTACCCACATCACTGCTTTCAAAACATAATTGTACACATATATTTGTAGTAACTTTTAAAAAATATGTGTTTGATCCCTATTTCCCTTTTTCCCGATTACACCGAGAGTCATGATGACTCCAGTACCCGCGAAGATCTTGCCTATTTTAGGGGGTGCAAAACATATATATGCACACATTTTACAGTATTTTAGACACTATGGGTTTATTATTGGACTGTTTCAAGTCATAGTTTTGTAGGGAGTTATGAAAAACAACAATTTAAATGACATCACTGATGACATAATCCAGTGACTGTGAGTGTTTTTAAAATGTTTATGTATGTTAAATATATATACCAAGCTGTATTGATGAATCAGTGGGTGCATGAGTGCCTGTATGGATAATTCAGTGGGTATGTGACTGACTGTATAAATCAGAGATTAGGTGTCTCAATGAATTTATGGGTAAGTGACTAGTTTGTGTGAATGTTTGTATCAGATTGTCAGTTGGTGTCTAAGCGGCTGTATGGGTTGGTGAGTGGGTAATTTAAACTGGTTTTCCATTTTTGCGGTGAAGCCAGGCATCGTGATGATATCGGTAACCGCGGTCACCGCCAATACATCATGAAATGACAAAATAAATGCAGACATTCAGTAGCCACCACCACATTCAAAACGTATAACTGCAACATGAATTAAAGCCAACGCACTAAACACATTACAATCTAAACAACTGTTTAATATCATGTACAACTCCCTTAGTATCTCTATGACACAGTGCATACATTTATTTTTCAATGTAATCGATGACTGCATGCATCACTGTACCACTAAGTTTCTCATTCACTTTATAAGTATTAGAGGAGATCTGTGATATGATTCTACACTCTATCAATATTTTTGAACCGAAATGTGTGACTGCCTCTGTAGATCTCTGAGTGGATGCATCAGTATCACAATGGGGCTGTGAGTAGGTGCATGAGTGCCTTTGTACATTTGTAAGTAAGTATATGACTAACTGGATCTGTGAGTGGGTACATGAGTGACTGAGTGGGTTTCTCAATGGGTGAATGAGTGGGTGCATGAGTGTATGAGTGAATCTGTGAGTGAGTCCATGAGTCTCTCAGCTGTGAGTGAGTCCATGAGTCTCTCAGTGGGTCTATAACTGACAGTATGAGTGATGAGTGGTTCTGTCAGTGGGTATGTGGGTTTGAGAGTATGACTGTGCATGGGTACATGAGACTCTGAGTGTATAACTAATTGTGTGCATAAGTCTCTGAGTGGGTCTATGAGTGCTTGTATGAGTGACTGTATGGGTGCGTGAGTGTCTGAAGGGGTCATGAGTGGATGTATACATGTCTGACTAGATCTGTGAGAGGGTGTATGAGCGTCTCAATGGGTCTTGGAGTGAGAGGGTAGGTATCTGAGTGGGTGAGTGAATGGATGCATGCATGAGTGAGTGGGTCTGTGACTGGGTAGGCGAGTGTCTGGGTGGGTCTGTGAGTGGATGCATGAGCAATGAGTGAATGGGTGCATGTGTATTTGAGCAAATTTGTGAGTGGCTTTGTGAGTTTCAGAGTGTATGAGTGACTGACTAATTACATAAGTTTCTGAGACAGTCTGTGACTGAGATTGGGAGTGACTCTCTGGGTGTGTGAGTGGGTGTACGAGTCTCTTAGTGGATCTGTGAGTACTGATATGAGTGTCTCAGTGGGTCTCTGAGAACATACAAGAGTGTGTCAGTGGGTCTGTAAGGGGGAGCATGAGTCTGAGTGGGTCTGTACATGGGTGCATTACTCTCCTAGAAAGTCTGTAAGTGAATGGGTATGTGACCGGATATGTAAGTAAATAAGTGGATATGTGAATAGATCTATAAGTGTCTAAATGAGTTTATGAGTGCGTACATGAGTGTTTGACAGTGACCAGCGTGTATGTACACATATATATAGTTTTTTATTTTTTCACCAATATTCATGATGACTTCGCGATAGTTGTGATGTCTCCGAGATGGTACATGGGGACCACACCGATGGCCGCAGCGTCATCGTGAATATCACTCATAATAAATTAAAAAGAATTTGGACACATGACTTGTGTGACTAACAATTGTCTCTGCAAACCAGCAAGTATGTCCCAAAATCTGACCCATGCCCGCATAAAACTTTTTCACGGATTATACCTTCATTATGCCCATTTGTACCCCAACTATTCAATCAATCTTTGGACACTGCAATTTTCAGAGAAACCTCGAAGAAGGCTATTGTGACCCCTTTACTGAAAATGGCAGGTGCGGACATCCGCAACCCAGCTTATTCTCAACCAATCTCTCAACTCCCTTACCTCTCTAAAGTTATGGAGAAGCTGGATAATAAACAATTATCAAACTATCTTGAAACCAATGAATTGCTAGACCCTTCTCAAACCGGCTTCAGAGCCACCAACATTACAGAGGCAACTCTCCTGGCTGTCTTAAACAATATAGGATATTTAATCGATCAGAGGAAAGTGGCAACCCTGATCCTATTGGACCTGTCGGCAGCGTTCAACACGATCTCACATGGACTGCTGCTGAAAACTCTAGTCGAAAAAAGTATACATGCCAAAGCCCTTCAATGGTTCTGCTTTATTTTGAGCAATAGAATGCAAACTGTACAAATTAGCATGTTTTGCCTCAAGCCCAAAATCTATAGGCTATGGAGTACCACAGGGAGCCTCCCTGAGCCCCAAACTCTTTAACGTCTAAGTATCATCTATGGCTACAATCAGTGAGTAATGGGGATTCAGCATCTGCTCCTATGCGGATGACACACAACTGATGATTGCTCTTGAGGAAAGGCATGAGGACACTAGGATCAAGTTGAACAACTGCCTCTCAAAGATAGCCACCTGGATGTCAGAGCACTGCCTGAAGTTGAACGACAACAAATCTGAGATGCTGCTCTTTGGAGGAGCTCACTTAATCTGGAATGCATCTTGGTGTCCCCAATCATTGGGAGCCACTCATGCACCCAAGCAGGTCAGAAACAACGTGGGTATCCCTATTGATAACACTCTGACCCTGTAGGACCATGTCGAGGCTCTGTGCCGTTAGAAGCTTCGCCACCCTAAAGTTCCTAAAAAGACTTTCCCCTTGGATTCCTATGGAATGCAGAAGTACAATCACAAAGGCCCTACTCATTATCAATCTGGATTATGGATACGCGCTGTTCGATGGCATGGCTGATTATCTCTTCACAAGCCTGCAGGTGATACAGAACGCAGACGCCAAACTGGAGTGCAATAAAAATAGATATAGTTCAGCATCTGACTGCATGAGACAGCTCCATTGGCTGCCTGAACATCAGAGACCCAGATTCAAGCTTCTGAGCCAGGCACATAGGGCCCAACACCAATGTGGTCCCAGGACCCAGAATTCGTCAAAACAAAGTCCAATTCTATTTTCCTACAAGGTGTCTGAGGTCATGCTATCTGGCGCTGGCCATCACAAAACTTATCAAGAAAGCAAGAGCTGGAGGTCGAACTTTATCCCACCTGGCTGCAACACAATGGAATGAACTACTGCTAGAGCTACGGCTCACTGATGACTACATGGCATTCAGAAAGAAGCAGAAAACCCATCTGTTCCCTAAAGCCTAAATGCTGGCTATAGTGGCAGCAACCATCATCCCACCTCACCCTTACCATAGGATCTTGCCTTGTTGTTGTTAAATATTACAACCCCATTTTTAAACCATGACCCCTTAAGTTAGATTTCTGAGGTTATGCCTCTTTTCAGAGGGCTCCTTTTGAGAAGACCTACCTCTGGACTGGGAACACTTCCCTGTAGAAAGTGTCTGTCTAATATTTTCCCACTTCTTTTTAGGAGTAGTGCAATGTGTGTTTATTAAAAACTTTTTCATGATTTTCTGCTAGTACGGGTTTAACTGGTTTCCGTCCCTAAATATCTCTTTCTAGTTCTTCATAGGATTTTTCTATTATTCTGGCCAGTTCATATGGTTGTTCAGTTGCATCAAGTTCTTTTAGATTTTGGCAGATTGCCATGGATGCCGCTTCACCTTTAATGTTAGCTAATATTATAGCTGAAACTTGTTTGAAATCTTTCAGTAACTTCATACCGAGATTTAAAGCAGGCTCTGCCCCGTATTCATTTGGAATCTGTTTCAGGACGTCTGGTATTACTGCCATGAAAGGAACAACAAGTGTTTTTGTGTAGATAGCAGCAAAGACTGTGCCCCAAGTGTCACCGTCACAGATGTGGTGCGATATCCATTGGTAAACAGATTGTAAGAATCCTGTGTTTTTTATGAGGTGTACTATCGGGAAATATCGCCTCAATCTGAGTAATGTTTTGAGTTTCGAGCTAACCAGAATGGAATTTGTTCCCTTTTTGTGGGTAATTTACCGATGACTGATTGTATAGTCTGTGGTGTAATTTTGTTTGTGTTCCCCTGATGAGGGGTGTGCTGTGGAATTCTTATAGCAGGTTGGACTGTTAGAGTCCGCATGACATATTGTACCAAATGTCTATGAATTGTTTTAGCTGAGCTAATAGTTCTGGATGTGTCATTTGTTCAATGTCAGGATGTGGTGTGTAGCTAGCTACTACCGGCCATGTTGCTCCTGGTCTACCTAGTGGTAGCCTGGTAATGTGATTTTGAAGTTGTAGGGCGCCTTTAAACCAGAGCTGATGTTCTTGGTAAGTTAGTGGATTTCAATGTCCTCGAAAGGACCGTATTCCGCTGGAGGTTCCTCTATCTTGTTGAAGTGGAACACGTGTTCTTGGATTTGCTTGCGGAAAGATAATCCATGAATAGAATACCTCTGTCTGCTGATATTCATGTGCCTCTATGACAAATATAACTCTACCACCTCTTGCTGATAGGCCATTTTCTTAGCTTTATAGCTATGGTTTTCCTTACGTTCTCCAGGATAATTATAGCATCCACGTCGTCTTCATTAAACCCTGAGGTGTCAAAACCCGGTCGAGCAGATCCAGCTCCACCGGCACCAATGTTGTCGTTATTTGACATTGTTTAATGACAGTTTGCTGAGCAAGTTTCAAGAAAATAAAGATAAGGTGCACAATATTTTGTAACACTGTATCCTTCAACGTTGAACAAAACCAAAAAACAAAAAAATAGGATTTTTCGTCCTACTCAGTTTAAGGCGGATTTTTTACCCTTTAACCCACTCCAGACGTCTATTGGAGTATTTTACGGGAAAAAGGGGTCCCTATGAAAAGCACGACTGAATTACTTTAGTATCTAGCGTTAAATTAGTGCCTTATCAAACGTTGGGTGCCATGTAGTGTAGTTCCTATATTCCCAATAGGCTCTGCACATTGAAATAATATATCCTATAGATGTGACGTAGGACTTATGTCGACTAGGTCTCTATCGAAATATATTAGACTTAATTGTGAGTGCCAAGTAGCTCAGAGGTTACTAGAAACGTTCTCGAGTTCACAAGAAAGGATTTAGTTTCTGACAACCGCATAAACATGACAACTTTGTTTCCCTGAGATAAAACTGATCTTCAGAGTCGTGGAAACAATAGATAGATATTTCACTCAGTCAATCGTGCATGCTTTGTTTCACCAGAGGTGCAGAGAAATAGATAGACCAGCATTTTTAATAAAAGGATTTATTGACAGTCTTCTTTCTCAAGCATAAGAAATGAACTGCTACAATCATAAAACTGGTTGCAAGATATAATGCATACAGTAAAAAAAGAAGAGTAAAATAATACCGTAGGAGCATTGTATGGTGCCTAGACCATAGATAAATACATACATAAATAACAGAGGCTAAAAGTACTCAACTGGTGCTTCTAAAATACTCCTACCCGATGTACCTAACCTAAGCTTAGTTCGAGGGAAAAAGTAAGTGAGGTGTAGCATAAATGTAATATTCTTTGCCAAGAATCTGTCCAAGATTTCTCTTAGGGTCTAATCAGCTCCGTACCTTGATTTGGAATGAAGAATGTCAGGCTCAGGACTCGATTTCCCAACAACCCGCAAGTAGCTTGGAAACACTGGAGCTGGATTTCTCGGCAAGAGAAAAGACAGCGTCTCTCCCAGTGCGTCTGCTGGAGGGTCGGCTTCCTTGGGCACTTGCAGTAGCAGGGCGCGTCGGGCAAGTAGATAGTCGAACTGCTCCAAACCACTGTGTGCTTGCTATGGCAAGTGTGGGCATATTTATACCTTAAAGGTACCGAGTTGGACGTAAATGTGGACATAGTAATGTCATCAAACAGTCTCAGTTCTTTGAAAACTCCATGAGTTCTTGGACAAGTCAGTATTCGAGTGGATTTTCAGAACTAGTTGAAGTAGCCCTGCCGTATTTGGACTGCATGAGCTATGTCTAAATATGGTTATGATTCTTATGCCTGTATAAGGATATGGTGATTTATACCGATAAAAGGGCATGAATCGGGAAAATTACAATAGGGTCCTAAAATGTTATACAACACCTGCCTGTTCATCTCACTCTTGCAGACTCCTTCATATATCTGGTTTCACCCTTTTTCACTATGTTTCCATCTTACTCTTACTCTTTCTTTCCCCTTCTATCTTGCTGTGAATCAAAGTCTATTGAGGAAAAACAAATGCTCAAATTCAGTATTGTTTCAGATGCAGGAACACCAAGTCATCTAGTCACCCAGCGATAGTGCTGCAGCCCACTGATAATGAGCGCTAATATTTGAAGGAAAACGAAGGGGTGGATTTTCAAACATTTTGCACTGGGTCAGTGTCTCAAAAGGGACACTAACCAGCACAACATTTTACCAATTTACTTTCCAATGCAAAACTCGTTTTGGTATCCTTCCTGTACAAAATGTATGCTAGACTCAGGCACACACCTTAGCTTATGGTGCTAAGGAATGTGACTGTTGCACGGCAGCTGGAATCAGTGCTTCCGCTAGGGAAAGGGGAGGAGGGAGTCATATCTCTGTACATATGGCTATCTCCTGCTTCTTCCCTCTCACGCATGCAGCGCAGCCTCTTTGGGGGCTGCACTGCAGAGCTTTTAGAAAATCTGGCCCTAACTGTATATGAATTGATCGTGCCAGGGTTTTGTCAAACTTAAGCAGGTTCTCCCAGGATCGCCAAGCTTTTGATCGACCTGCAACAGTGACATATTTTAAAATACTTGGCGTCTTCAGATAAGATGCGAGCATGCATTCTCTTACTGGCGTTCAAATTTGAATCAAAGGGAACTGCACAGATTTTCACGCTGTAAAACACATATTAATCTATCAGAACCAAATAAGGAGGACAACACAGCTGTTTTCTATTAGGTGCTTAACAATGTGTGTAAATGGAGTTCTTTATTTAGAAGAGGGAAAAAAACATTCTTCTTTAATTTCCATGTTGATTGTGGTACAGGTGCGAGGCGCTGCATCTATCCACTGAGCTGTGAGCTAATTAACACAGGAAACAGATGTTGGTGTTTAAATGAGAATACAGCTTGGCAAGATGCAGTGTGGCTTTTGAGAGTGGGAAACCTTCATGTGATAGTGTGAGTCATTGCCGCCTTTTGGGGTGGCCCTGCTCAGCCACCACAGGGCCATTCTGAGGTGAGACCAGCAGGTGGCGCTGTACCAGTGGGACCAGTGGTGGGTATATCATCTTGTCATAGAAGATATGGGGTTCGTCCTCTCTTGTATAGGGATACATAAGGGTGTCCTGCATGGTTGTGAAACCTGTAGGGAGGCCAGCACATCTGGAAGCATGATACTTCTAGTGTGGTATCAGTGGTTTGTCGAGCAATCCTGATTTTTTCACATGGTTAGTGACGGCTACCGCCCCCCTCCCTGTGAACCCACATCAACCCAGAACACATTGACACAAAACATAATTGTCTTTGGAAGGCGGGGGGTCGAAGGACCCCCAGGCCGTATTTATTAAGATACAAAATAATAAAATTATTAAACAAAAGATATAGTTTTATGCAAAAATATTCAGGAACATTAGATACAATCATATCAACAAGTATGATAGGCTAACTCCCGAGTACCCGCCGCTCCTAGGAAAAGGAAATTGTCTAAATAATGCATGACCTGTTTGTGGCCCGTCGACTGCCTCATGACCCATTCTAGAAAAGAGCTAAAAGTCTCAAAGTATGCACATGATATGGAACAACCCATAGGCGTGCACTTATCCATGTAAAATTTGCCTTCAAAAGCGAAACCCAGGAGGTGGTGGTCCAAAGGGTGGACAGGTAGGAGACGTAAAGCAGATTCAATGTCCGATTTTGCCATTAGTGCGCCCGGCCCTAATCCCCACAATAGTTCCACGGCCTGGTCAAATGAAGCGTACTTCACACTACAAATAGCATCATCTATGGCATCATTCAAAGATGCCCCTCTTGGTGCCGATAGGTTGTGAATCAGTCTAAACTCGCCCTTCTCCTTCTTGGGTACTACACCCAGTGGTGAACACACAAAGTCGGGGACAGGCACCTCCTGGAATGGCCCAGCTAACCTGCCCAAGGACAGCTCTTTTCCAATATTAGCAGCCACCACTGCAGGATTATGCTGTACTGATAACTGATTCCTGCAATGTGCGCTGCTTGTGTATCACCCTGCCGGGATCCGGAAACCTTGGGTGAAACCTTCCTGCAGTAGAGTAGCCGCTGTGTGGTCTGGGTATCTGTTCAACCATGGGATCATTGCCAAGACGTTTATGGGAGTGGGACCGACCATGCCTTCCACCCTATTCTGGTTTCTTCCCCCCTCTCTGACCTTGGTTACCATTTCTGGACCTGCACGTTCAAGTTCAAGTTCAAGTTCGGGCATTTGTATAGCGCACTGCTCACCCAGAGGGTCTCAAGGCGCTTGGGGATGTGGTTCATTATTTGTCGAATAGCCAGGTTTTAAGTTCTTTTCTGAAGGAGATGTGGTTTTGAGTGAGGCGGAGGTGAGTGGGGAGTGGGTTCCAGGTCTTGGCGGCAAGGAAGGAGAATGATATGCCACCCATGGTGGATTTTCGGATGCGCGGGACAGCAGCGAGGGCTTGATTGGACGATCTTAGTTGGCGGGTGGGTTTGTAGAAGGACAGTCGAGTGTTGAGGCATTCGGGTCCTAGATTGTAGAGGGCCTTGTGTGCGTGAGTGAGAAGGCAGAATGTAATTCTTTTGTTGACGGGAAGCCAGTGGAGGTCTTTTAGGTGTCCGGTGATGTGATCTTGGCGGGGGATTTCTAATATGAGTCTCGCTGATGCGTTTTGGATGCGTTGGAGTTTTTTCTGTAATTTTGCTGTGATTCCGGCGTAAAGTGTGTTACCATAATCCAGTCGGCTCGTGACCAGTGCGTGGGTGACAGTCTTTCTTGTCTCGAGGGGGATCCAGCGGAAGATCTTTTTGAGAATGCGAAGTACGTTGAAGCAGGAGGATGAGACTGCGTTGACTTGTCTGGACATCGAGAGAGAGGAGTCTAGGATGAAGCCAAGGTTACGTGCATGGTCTGTGGGTGTGGGTGCTGTGCCCAGAGCGGAAGGCCACCAAGAGTCGTCCCAGGCAGAGGGGGAAGATCACCTCCGTTTTGTCTGAGTTGAGTTTTAGGCGGCTATGTTTCATCCATTCGGCTACTTCTTTCATGCCGTCGTGAAGATTGGTTTTGGCGGTGTTAGGGTCTTTGGTGAGGGAAAGGATTAACTGGGTGTCGTCGGCGTAAGAGATGATGTTAAGGTTGTGTTGACGCGCGATGGAGGCGAGTGGACTCATGTAAACGTTGAAGAGGGTGGGACTGAGTGAGGATCCTTGTGGTACGCCACAGATGACATCGGTGGCCTCAGTGTTAAATGGGGGAAGTCGGACTCTTTGAGTTCTCCCAGCGAGGAATGAGGTGATCCAGTCCAAGGCTTTTCCTTGTATGCCAATGTTGCTGAGGCATTGTATAAGGGTGCTGTGGCAGACTGTGTCGAAAGCGGCGGAGAGGTCGAGTAGAATGAGGGCCACTGTTTCTCTGTTGTCCAGTAGAGTTTGGATGTCGTCAGTCGCTGCAATGAGGGCGGTTTCGGTGCTGTGTTTGGCTCGAAACCCGGATTGAGATGGATCGTGGGAGTTGTTGGATTCAAGGAAAGCGGCGAGCTGGTTGTTGACGGCTTTCTCTGTGACTTCGGCGGTGAAAGGGAGGAGGGATATGGGTAGGTAGCTTTTAAGTTCTGAGGGGTCTGCTGTGGGTTTCTTCCGAAGGGCGCTGAGTTCGGCGTGTTTCCAGCTTTCTGGAAAGGTGGCAGAGTTGAACGAGCAGTTGATGACATCACGGAGATGGGGTGCGATGATGGAGTCCACTTTGTTGAAGATGTGGTGGGGGCAGGGGTCGGTTGGCGAGCCAGAGTGGATTGAGTTCATTAGGCGGATGGTGTCTTCAGTGGTGATTGGGTTCCAGGCGCTAAGGTTGTTAGTTGGCGGAGTAAGATCTGAGGGGGGTGGGAAGGGTTGATTGCTGGGAGTATTCTCGAAGCTGTTGTGGATGTCGGCAATTTTGTTGTAGAAGAAGGAGGATAGCGCATCGCAGAGGTCTTGGGAGGGAGTGATGTCGTTAGATGCTGCGGTGGGATTGGTGAATTCTTTGACGATGTTGAAAAGTTCCTTGCTGTTGTGAGTGTTGTTGGCGAGACGATCCTTGAATGCTGATTTCTTGGTGGATCGAATCAACTGGTGGTGTTTGCGGGTGGCTGCCTTGAGGGTGGACATGTTGTCGGTGGTTGGGATTTTTCTCCATGTTTTTTCCAGGGTGCGGCATAGCTTCTTGGATTTTTTAAGGTCCTCATTGAACCAGGGAGCATTTTTGCTGGCTGATTTGATCTGGTGCTTTTTCAGGGGAGCTAATTCGTCAGCACTGTGGGTGGTCCATTGCTTGAGATTGGTGGCCGCTTGGTTTGGGTCCGATGAGAGGGTGGGAGGGTTTTGGTTGAGTGATGTGAGGAGTTGGTCGGTGATGATTTTGTTCCAGTTTCTCCGAGGAATAGGCTGTGGGCGGTTGTGGGTCAAAGTGGTTTTGTAGCTGAAGTGAACACAGCTGTGGTCCGTCCAGTGGAGAGCTGTGGTGCGATCGAGGGAGATGTGCTTGCTGGAGGTGAAGATAGGGTCGAGCGTGTGTCCGGCTACATGGGTGGGGGTGTCAACAAGTTGTTTGAGTCCGAGATTGGCCAGGTTGTCCAAAAGGGTGGTGGTGTTGCTGTCGTGTTTGTTTTCAAGGTGGTAGTTGAAGTCTCCTAAAAGAATGTAGTTCTCGGAAGCGAGGGCATGTGGGCTGATGAAGTCCGTGATGTCATCGCTGAATTGAGGGCGGGTACCTAGAGGCCTGTAGATGAGGGTGCCTCTGAGTGTGGTCCTAGGGTCGGTGTGGATCTGAAAGTGGAGATGTTCGGCGGTTGCAAGATTATCGTCGGAGCTGGTCGTGATTTTGATGGTGTTCCTATGGATGATGGCGATGCCTCCTCCTGTTTGATTGGTGCGGTCTTTACGGGTAATCTTGTAAGCGTCCGGTATGGCTATGGCGATGTCGGGTGCTGATGATGTGTTCATCCATGTTTCTGTAAGGAAGGCGATGTCCGGTGACGTAGTGTCGAGTAGGTCCTAGAGTTCCGTTGCGTGTCTGTGGACCGAGCGGGTGTTAAGCAGGATGCACTTCAGGCAGTTAGAGTCGGAGCTGTGTGTGGAGGAGGTGGATTTGGTGAGGGTCCTGATGCAGTTGAACTTGCAGGAGAGGCAGGCGAATGGGCCGTGGGTACGTCCTGGGGCGGCTTCACAGCAATGTGGTGCGTGTCCGGGGTTGAGGGCGAGGAGAGTTGTGGCATCATATGTGACTCTAGTGGGCTGGGTACGGCGGGGACCAGGGGGACAGGCGCTGGGCGCGGTCCAGGCGTGGACGGGCGTAGACGGGCTTACCTTTGGCGCACCTTCGGCGCGCATGGGGCGCGACCGCTGCGCGTGAACGCTGCGCGCAAAGACATCTGTCATAAGTGGATGGTGGAAGGGGAAGGGCGAGGGGGGGTCAGCTGGGAGGCGGGAGCGTGGTGGGAGGGACGGGCTGGGATACACAACAACAAAATGGCCGTGAGCCAAAAGGTAAACAGGACGCACTGATTAACTAGCCACTAAGCGCTATGGCAAACAATGCAGGCAGCAGAGCGCTGTAACAATTACTGCAATTCAGATTTAACAAATTACTTCAGGCACCAAAGCGCTGCTTGTCAACAAAAGCGCTAAGTTAAAATACAGTCTAGATTACTTCAGGCACCAAAACGCTATTTGTCAACAAAAGCGCTAACTTAAAATGCAGTCTAAATTACTTCAGGCACCAAAAATGCTGCCTGGATACAAAGCGCTATATCTAATAGATGCAAAGGCACGCTCAGCAGATCGCTACGATACCAGATACCAGACGTTAAGGCGGGAGGGGAGCGACCGTCTCCGACGGAGTCAGGGATTGTCTCGGGATGGGAGGTGTGACCGCAAATTGCGCAGGCGTGTCTAAATCTACATGTGCCAGCCGGCCTCGTACAGGAGCGCTTATTAAAGTCCCAGCACACACCCTTCCTTTCCCTCCCACCCCCCTATTCTTCCCCGGGAAGTCATTCCCCTGCGCTGACCGAAAGAGCTGCTGAGGTTTTGCAGAGAACACCTTGACTGCACTGGTGGACTGGGCCGGGCCCGTGTTCCCTGAGAACTGCTTATGCCAAGACATAGAGTCAAACTTGTCCCATGCCAATAATGAGTCAAATTCCTTAGATTTCCTGAAATTCACATCATACTCCTTCCACGCCTCCCCAGAGTACTGCTCGCTCCACCCTACAATCCTGCTCTGGTACAAAGCCATTGCTGCCTGTACATTAGGAGGGCGTTCGACCGTGATAGCCGTAAAGATCGAGCAGGCCCTGATCCAGTTGAGCAGTGTTTCCTCCACCCTGAATTTAGCACACTGTACTCTCCATTCGCTAGGGTGCATCCATTCTTTAAGTACTTTGGCATTCTCCATTTCCCTATTGTCCAACAACAGAGAAAAAATATAAATATACTTTCCCGCCCAAATCATTTCTTTCACGACCCGGGAAACATGTTGTGCTAGATCCTCACTCCTGGACGGGATTGAACCGTCACCCAAGAGAGGCAGAGCCACCTCCTTACCATTTCCGTACACTTGAGCCGATCCACCTTCGATTCCGTTCGGTTGGGCGTTATTCGCACCTGCAATTGAAGAAGAAGAGGGGCCCGCAGCACCACCAGCAGCCGTTGCTGCCCTAATTTTTTCCACCATTTTAGCCGCCTCAGCGGTGTGATCCAACGTTGTGGGCAACATACCCCCCTTTTGCAACCAAGGCAATATAGCCGCTATCTGAGCTGTTAGTTCGGGCGGGACTGGAGTTTCTGCATCTGGCACTACCGCCAGCCCCACCGGACCCCCGGGGGCATGCCCGGCGGCGCTGGTGGGCTAGGTAAAGGACTGGAATTGGTACGACAAGCGGGGGGGGCCAATAGGTGCCGGCACGGGGGCCATCGGAAACGGTCCAACAGGAGGGGCCCCCGGTGGCAAAGTAGGAGCCAGTGCCGTGGGCGCCGGGACTACCGGTTCGGGTGTAGGGGGGACAGCTGGAGGTGCAGGAGCGGGTGCGCTGCGCCTAGATCTCTTGGCCTTGCTCCTTTTTGGTAAGTTATCGAAATACCCCCTTGGCAAAGGTGCCGTAATCTGCCGTTTGGGCCTACCTTGTGGGCCCACAATGCCATCAATCGTCTCATTCATGCGAGCCTCCATATCATCGACCTTACCCAACTTTTTATCAATTGCATTCATCCTACGCATCATGGTTTGCATCATCATCTCCATGTTTGTCTCCTTAGCCCCCTTAGCTCCCGGCATTCTGCTGCCCACTGTACGACACGCTTACTGCCCGAATTTGCGACCCGTACACACTTGTACCTTCAACAGATGGAGGATACGCAGGGGGCTGTGAGCACCATGCAACCGAGACCGCGACCGCAACTCACCGGCTTGTCCGATTGTCAGGGGTGACCAAACTCTAATGTAGAACCACCCGGCGGCCACTAGAAGCAATGAAATGCAGGCCCCCCGCTCTCCTCTTACCACCGACGTCCTGCGTGTTCCACGGTCCCGTACTCGGACACCACCGACTTTGCGTCCACTGTACCCGAGTTGCCTGGTGAATGCTCCGTAACGTACGGTCCACACTCAGACTGTCCGCTTCCAATGTCGCGCTCCCAAACACCCCCAAACAGCAGTCCTCACTTCGGCGCTGACCTCCTTCAGCCGCTTGACCGCCAACAACAACCTGAAATATAAGAAAAGAAAATTAGGAAGCCCCAAGCGCGGGGCACGACCAGTGTGGGGGAGCGTCCAGGCGACAAGGGGCCCCCTGAGCGCCACCCCCTCCTTTATTCCTGGGATCGTGGGGAGGGGGCGGCACGCCCCCCTCCCCACGCCCCCAGCGCCCGCCCCTCCGACACGGAAGACTGTACGACGCCTTCCGGGTCAGGGTTCGGGCGCCAGCCAACCGGTGGTGCGGCGCACACCCCCTGCGTCAGGATTGGACGCCGGAAGGTCACGCCCCCACCACCGGGAGGCAAGGGGAGAGGGGATCGTCGCACCGCTTTTCATAAATAACAGTACACCTATTCAAACACCACTCCAGAGGGCTCAAGTCCTAAAAAAAGAAGTGGGGGGGTGAGGGGGAGGGGGTCACCAAGCTAGGCAGAATGGGTCACACATCCCTGGGTATGACATCACCGGAAGTGACATCACAGCATGTGACATCACAGGGAGTGACATCACAGGATGTGACATCAGATCTTCAGACCTCATATGTGTTTAGCAGGTCTATCATGAATACATTTGAGCTCATTACAATATTTAACAAATTAGAATTTGAACTGGGGTTGTGCCAAAATATTGACGCAACCCTGATAACATATCTGGGCCTTAATTTATTCAGATATTAGGTCGAGCATAGGCGTACGACCTCATGTATACTTTAGTATACCTATATCTCTGTGGTCCAAATGCTATTCCTTTCTTCTCATTTGTTTGTTTACATTTTTTTTAAAGAGTTTTACATAGTGCGAACTAGACCCGAGACATCAGGTATCGGAGCGCTTTACCTGAGCACCAGTTTTGTTACAGATGGACACATTCATTCATTTTAGGCACAGGGAGATTACGTGATTTGCCTGGAATCACAGGATATTGAGCATGGTTGCTGAGACTTGAACCCGGTTCCCCAGCTTTGAGGTCAACAGCTCTAGCCGTAAGGCTACATCGTCTCGCCAATGTCCTTTAAAAATCCTTGCTTACTAGTGGCCAGTCATGCCTCTTTGTTCCACCTTTTTCCTCCAAGGAGCAGGGAATTAGTGCAATATCATTATGCTTTGCTCTGTTGATTTGCTCGTGGGAGGACTATTTTATTATATTTTCAACCATGTGTTACACTGTGGCTGCTCAGACCCCTAGCTGCTTACATTTTATTGCAGCATTAACCCTCTCAGTTCCTTCCATGTGGCTGGCATTCTTTGTATTCTTCATGATGACTGCTCCCACACTGGCTTGGAATTCAAGCATTTAATTATTGTAGTTTTAAGTCTAAGTCTGAATTTGTTTAGCTGTTGAAATTCCTCCTGATACTTGTTGTACAGCAACTGAGAAATACCCCGCATAGTGATTGGGCAATAGTAGCTTAACCTATCAGCTGGGAGGGGAGCAGAGCCCATTACGCTGCCACAGGCTTTAAATTCATGCCCGCTGCTCGGACGCGCACAGCAGGTGCGCTGCTGGCATGCCAAAGGCGCACCTAAGGCAAGCCCTTCTGTGCCCGTTTACACCTGGATAGGGTAAGGGGCATGCCACTATGGCCAACAATTATCCCACTCACTGGCAGACCTCAAAACTATGGCCCTGCAAGATAGACAATTGCATGACCCCCAACTTCAACTTAAGCTGGAAGAGTTAGACCTCTTTCATCCAGGTCAAGCACTTAATTTCTATAAAGAAAAGGAGGGCTGTCAGGCTTTTAGCCATACCATACTGCCAACCCATGGGGGGAAACAACCCCATGTGAAGGAACTAAACATAATGTATCTCAGTACTCGCTCTGCAGTTAAGCACCAACTGGAACTTTTCAATCTCTTCACCACTGACTCACCAGACATGTTGTTCTTCGGTGAAACCTGGCTATCAGAGGAATCAAACCCTGAAATCTTAGCCACACTTCCAGAAAACTATTTCCTCTTACAAACTAATAGCCCTCCAGGAAAAAGAGAGGGTGGGGTGGCTGTTGCTATCAAAAAAGGACTACCTTTTATTGCCATTTCCCCTTTAGAAATAACTTTAGTTGACAATCTTATAGTCAAACTGTATTCCCCAAATAGCACACTGATATGTGTCCTTCTGTGTAGACCACCTATAGCGATGTTAGATTTCCCTAAAGCTTTACCAAGTAGCATTGCATCCCTGACAGCGAACTATGACAAAGGTCCTGATTTTAGGTGACATGAACTATTGGGAAAATGAGGCAGAAGGGGGGAAGGCAGCCAGGGAACCAACTGAGTCTCTTGCTAGCCTAAATCTCATTCAATATATCCACTATCCCACGCACATCATAGGCCATACATTTGATCAAGTATGGTCTATCAATCTTATCCTTCAGAACTTAGCTGTTTACCCTTGTGTATGTTCAGACCCTTATACTATCAGTTTTACTTTTGGTGATATATTTTTGCCTAAATCTTTTCCTCATTTACAATGTACTTTCAGAAATTGGAACCACATTGATAGGAAATCTTATTGGGACACTCTAAGCTACGAACAGCCCACTAGTCAGGATAACATAGACAGTTTTGAGAGGGAGATTGCTAATTGGCAATTGAATGCTTTCGATATCCACGCCCCTATACAGATTAAAACCTTCCGTATAAGGTGACATGAAGCATCTAAATGGTTCACTACTGTTTTAAAAATTATGAAACTCAATGTATGTCAAGCTGAAAGGAAATGGCATAAAAACCTACCTCGTACAGGCTAGAGAGCAATACACTGCGAGCCTCATGGCTTAGAAAAAATCCATCTTGGAGGCAAAGAGATTATTTTATGTACTAACAAAGTACTCAACTCAAACAACAGGTCAAAAGATATTTTCAGAACTTTGAAAGAGTTGTCTAATCCTGGCCGTGTGACCCCCCCCATCACTGCCACACAGCAACTTTGTTACAATTGAATACAATTTGAATTCCTTCTTTGTGGATTTTTTTTAAAAATCCACGACCACTCAATCTACTTTAGCCATAATAGTATAGAAAACCCTCTAAGCAATCCCAACTCTACCTTTCAGACTAACTTTCCTTGCCTAGAGAACTTTTCTTCGAACTTGTAAACAAAGTAAAATCAGGCTCCCCCAAGGAGGTATGCCCTATCCATATATTAAAATCCATCTATCTGGCTTTTCCAGACACTATTCTTTACCTCTTGAACCTTTCTCTCACCCAAGGTATTGTGCCTTCAGTCTTCAGAGAAGCAGTGGCCATTAGGCATGGGCGGATTTTGCGGATTCGCAATCCGCGAATTTGCGGATTTGCGGATTGCGAAAATCCGCAAAATCCGCGAATCCTCGCGGATTTTGCGGATTTTTTTTTGGGGTGTTCGCACGGGTTTCTGCAAGTTCGCAAGGGTTTTGTGCAATTTCGCAAATTGCGAACTTACTTGTCAGGTCGCCAGTTTTGCGAACTTGTTGTTTCTACGTGCCCAGCCTGTTTGCAAGCCTTTCTTCATCACTGCCACCCTCTGTCACCACTGGCACTCTCTTTGTTCACCCATGCCACCCTCTGGCTCACCCATGTCACCCTCTGTGTCATCACAGCACCCTCTGGTTCACCAGTGTACATTATTGGGGCAAACAAAGCACTGCCATCCTCTGTCAACACTGGCACTCTGGTTCACCCATGCCACCCTCTGGCTGTCACACCCATGCCACCCTCGGTGTCATCACAGCACCCTCTGGTTGACCAGTGAGTGTGCATTATTGTGGCAAAGCAAAGCACACCTGCTAATAGCCTTAAGTTTTGCATAATTAAATTACAACAACACCTGCCCTGCCCCAACTGACATTAATGAAGGCTGGCACCTGCTTGTCTGCTCCCTTTCCTTTCCTTTTCCTGTTTGTTGCAATGTAATTTTTTTTTAACAGGAAAAATGGGTGCAGGCCTATGGCACAAAGCTCACTGCCTGTCTTCAAAATGGCCGCTTGACCCCCATCCACATGGCCAGGAGGACCATGCCTCAAAATGGCCCCACCCAACATAGCCAGCCCCCAACCCCTACTCCAAAAAGTCAAAAAAGACAACACAAATCACCACAATCCAATGCCATCCATCAAGTTTCAGAAGGTTTATGCTGCCTGCTGGTGGTTTTCTGGTGCAGAATTGCACTTTTTGCAATTTAGCGAGTGCGAGATTGTTGCTTCACGACGCGAACGCGGCAAAACACCCGCTAAATCACCAAAACCACCCCAAAAGTCGGAAAACACACACAAAAATCACCACAAAGAAAATCAACTTATCAACTTATTTGTGAAATCAAATTTCGAATCCAAAAGTAATACAAATGGCCCACCACCAACATAGCCAGCCCCCAACACCACCGCAAAAGTCGAAAAACACACACAAAAATCACCACAAACAACATCAACTTATCAACTTACTTGTGAAATCAAATTTTGAATCCAAAAGGCCTCAAATCCAAATATCCAGCAGCATCCACAAAAAGTAATCCTTCCCAGTCAAGATCGAATCCAAAATGGCCAGGAAAGGAAACAGGAACAGGAAGTTGGAGACTGGGGCACTTCCTCCACCCCTCCCCAATGGGAGGAACTTGCTGGACAGGAACAGGAAGTTGGAGACTGGGCCACTTCCTTCCTTCACTCCTCCGCCATTTTTATTTTTTTTTGTAATTTCGCGAGTGCAAGATTGTTGCTGCCCGCGCCGCGGGCCGCGAGCAGTGCGAACACAAGCAAAAAATCCGCAGCGTGCGGATTTGCGGATTTTGCGGGAAAACCGCGAATCTCGCGGATTGCGGATTTACCGAAAATCCGCAAAATCCGCGAGCGGAACGGATTTTACGCCTATGCCTAGTGGCCATCCAGTTGCAACAAAAGCAAGGCATTGACCCTCATAAGCTGGATAACTACAGACCTTTATCTCTCCTTCTCTTTCCAGCTAAATTATTGGAGATGTATGTAGCCAGTTTTTTTAATTCCTTCCTAGAGGAAACCAACTTTTTAGGCACCCATCAGGCAGGTTTTCACCCATGACACTCCACCGAATCTGTCATAATCTCCGTTACAGATGATGTAAAAGGTAAGGCAGATGAGGACTGCACACAGGCCTTGATTCTCCTGGACCTGTCTGCAGCCTTCGACCACGTCAACCACGAAATACTGATGGATCGTATTGCTGCAGCTGGTCTTAGAGGCACTGCCTTGAGTTGGTTCAGATCCTTTTTAGAAGGCCGCAAGCAATCAGTGTGACTTTCACCGTAGAAGTTCAATACTGTAAATATGGGTTGTGGAGTCCCGAAAGGCTCCTCTCTTTCCCCAATTCTCTTCAATGTGTACAAACGCCCACTCATATTCAGACTCCATCAGATGGGGATTTAGATTTACAACTATGCTGACGATATGCATTGGACTCCTGCACACTGGCCTTTAGAGTTAGGCACGGCACCTCTCCCTAAGCCTGTGATTAAGAGCCTGGTCATACAAATAGATTTTGATCTCTCTATGAGCTCACAAAGCGGCTCAGTTACCTCTGCTTGCTTTGTCCAACTTCAGAAACTGCAAAAGATCATAAGATTTTTCAGCAGAGAGGTCAGCATCCAAATCATTATTGCCTTGATTCTTTCCAAAATTCATTACGGAAACGCGATGTACCTCGGCCTCCCACAAAATCAGAAACGTCATCTGCAAATGCTTCTGAATCAATCAGCCAGAATTATTTACCAACAAGACAGCCAATGTCATATTAGACCACTGCTGAAAGAGCTTCACTGGCTCCCGGTGGAGCAGCGCTCTCTGTTTAAAACAGGATGCATCCTATTCAAAGCCATACACGGTATGTTTCCCAAATACATATCTTCGAGAATCCTCAAATACTCTTCTCAGCGCACCTTCAGATCCATTCATATGAATCTACTGGCAGTCCCAAGATTCAGGTGCAAATGCACAGGTGGGTCAAGGTTCTCTATACTGGGCCCAAAATTGTGGAATTCTCTGCCTATAACCCTGAGACTTGAAGAAGACTATCTGCGCTTCAGAAAAATGTTAAAGACTTGACTTTTTATTGGACCTGTTTCGATCTCTCCAATTCTACTCCCAGTACCAAGAGACCCGCAGATGAACGTGTGCTTTAGAAATTCACAATTAACATAACATAATTTAACATAACATAACATAACAAGTCTGCCTCCTTTAATTTCCTCCAGAAACAGGCACAGAAACACTGTAACAATATGCCATCTATCTACTGCAGCTCTAAATCATGTAAAAAAGTTACTACTTCTTACAAACAACCATTGTTGCAGTTCCATTAAATCAAGGCTTAAAATGATACTTTAATATGTATGCTGCTTGTGTTCTTTCCTACCTTTCAGGACCAGTGCTTGGCTGCTGGCTGAGGGGTTGAAAGTCTCTGCTCTTGGTTTAGCGCGGAGGCAAAAAAATGTCTTTCTGGAAGAATGTCCCCTGTAAATGTGCATTTGAATGTAATACATTAAATAAATGCAGAACAAGAACGCTTGCACTGGAAACTGACTTCAGAGCAGAGGGGCTGTGTTTACCAGTTTATTTTGCTTTTAGACGCACTGGCCAACACATTCCTAACCTCAAGCAATTCCAGACAATAGAAATATCAAGATAACAGTGATTAATGTTCTTGCTGGAGAGATGGAGATGTCTAGTGGAAGACGTTTTGACTCATTGTAAGGTAGCAGAGGGTTGATATGCTGGCTATAAAGAATGTGTACCATGCAGAACACAAAGTGCATAAAATGTAAATGGATCAGTGGATTACTGCTTTTCTGTTACTTGAGCTTATAAATGAAGATCCTAACCTGAACACTGAATTTATAACTGTCATCAAAGAACTGCATGCACTCCAAAGTAGGTTAGAGCAAATATTGATTGTTGCAAAAAGGGTTCATCTGGGTAGAAAGTGATTCTTTTTATTTAAGAGAACCCCCGACTATGGGGCTCTGTTTTCAATTCTGAGTTTGTGCTTCTGGGGCCCAAGCACTGTTTAGCAATACCTAACAATATGTAAGACTTGTGACTCCTACACCCTGTAGTCCTCTGTGTTATGTAACAGTTCCTTTAAGCTAATTTATATGCGTATGATTGATTGTCTCTGTGTAATTTGTGTGTGTTGTAAAGGGCTTTGACACCTTACACTGGTTTGAGTGGTGCTTTATAACAAATTAAAGGCATCTGAACATTAGTGGGTGTGGAGCCTTAAGGCACACTGTTAAAGAGTGATGCTGATGAAGGAATCCTCAACACTCTGCCTTACTTCAACATCACCTCAGCACCACCTCAGCATCAGCGCAGCACAACCTTCTCATCAGTGCACCACCAAATCGGGATCAGCGCAGTACCAGCTCAGAACAGCACCAACTTAACATCAACACTGCACCATCTTAGATTTAGCACAACACTAGCACAGCATCAGTGCACCAACTTAGCCCCACCTCAGCAGCAACTCAGCACCAATGCAACACCACTACCTCATCCCCCACCAACTCAACATCACTCAGCACCAACCGAGCAACAGCTCAGCACCACCTCAGAACCAGTGCACCACCACCACCTCAGCATCACTATGCACCATCACAGCTTCACTCAGCACCACCTCAGAATCAACACAGCGCCACCTCTTTATCAGTGAGCCACCACCAGTGCAGCACCAACTCAGCATCATTGCAGCACCACCTAAGCATAAGTGCAGCACCATCTTCGCATTAGCACAGCACCAACTGAACACTACTAGTTCAGCATCAGCACAGCCCCATCTCAGAATCAGCAGCACTACATCCTCATCAGTGCAGCACCACCTGAGCACCAATGCAGCAGCACCACCTCAGCCTGACTCAGGTCCACCTCAGCATGTCTCAGCACCACCTCAGCACCAGTGCAGCACCACCTCAGCATTAGCTCAGCACCATCTCCGCATCAGTGCATGACAACCAGCACATCCCCACCTCAGCAGCAACTCAGCACCAATACTGCACCTCAACAACATCAGCACAGCATCGCCTCAGCTCAGCACCAACTCAACATCACTCAGCACCACCTGAGCACCAGTACAGCACCACCACCTTAGCATGAACGAGCCTCTCTGCATCACTCAGCATCACCTACTCATCAGTTCACAACCAACTCAGCATCAGCGCAGCACCACCTCAACACCAACGCAGCACACCACCATTTCTGCATCAGTGCACCTCCACCAATGCAGCACCACCTCAGCATCAGCAGAGCATCATTTCAACACAGCACCAACTCAGCATCATTCAGCACCACCTCAGCACCACCACCTCAGCATAACTTAGTGCCACAGCTTCACTCAGCACCACCTTCACATCACTTGGCACCACCTCTGTATCACTCAGCACCACTTCCACACCAGCATACCACTACTTCAGCATCACTCAGCACCACCTGAGCATCATTCAACATCACCTGAGCATCATATTTGCACCAGCACAGCACCACTTCAGCACCACTTCAGCTTTACGTAACACCACCTCAGTGTGTCCTCGGAATCTGGCATCTGTTGATTCTCTCCTAGTGCTCATGCTGTAATTCAGGTACCATTTCTCAATCTCTGCCCTCCTATTGTTTATGTCCCTTCATTCATAGCAACAACAAAAAGTTATAATAAACAAGCATAACAACAGGCCGGAAGTAGTTGCCAGCATTGCAAGGACAAAAAGAAGACATTTTTTGTTAATTCTGTTTTTAATAGTCATTTAATTGTACATATCTTCTTTAAACTACGCTACATAACACTCCACATACTTACACTCCATTACACACAGTCCCACTCCACATTATTTCAATACACTCAAAAACACATAATTACTATCTTTTGTATCTCTCTTTTCTTATTTAGGAAAAATCTTAAAATATGGCTTTTTAATCTCTAACTTTGATTAGGGTCTCTTTTCTTTTTCTTCTTACCTCTATTCATTGGATAGCTCCAAGACGCCCTCGGGCATTTGCATACTTTATAAATTTTATTTTCATTTAATTTCAATAGTTAACCCGTCACAGCACTCAGCCTTTTTACAAGAATCAAATCTTCCGCCTAGAAGTTCTCACACATTCACATCCACATGGGACCCACATAGGTTTTATTCCTGCTATACAGATACTAACAGGGTGTCTGTACTCCAATTTCACCCTACATCTTCCATTCTGAATGAGGAGGGCAGCTATGCCCTAGTGACTGGATTGCCTGCTGGACACAATATTCTGCTTGCCAATATATATGCCCCTATCATTGACTCCCCTGAATTCTTTCGCAATTTACATGCACGTATTGGGAACCTGGCACTCAACCATGTTATCATGGGAGGTGATTTCAACCTCCTGCTAGATCCCTCCTGGGATTTAATTTCAGACTCACCGACTGGTAAAATGAAATCGCTCCCAATTGTGCTCAAATTTACAACACATATGCATTTGCACTTACACTGCACCCCTTCTCTGACCTATACTCATTACTCAGTCCCCCATTACACTTGGACCAGCATTTAGTATTGGTTTTCTTTCCTTGACCCTGACCCCCTGGCTGGGCAATTTCCAATATGTAGCTCGCACACTCTCTGACCATGCCCCAGTCTGCGCCACCCAACACGATCCATCCGACTCCGACCTAGAGCAAAAATGGTGCTTCCTCAACATGGCTCTACAGGATGTTTGACTTTCTGACTTGATGTTCTTTCCCACTCTGAAATACAGTCTGGGGTACTTTCATTTTAATGTGAGCTCGGTTCTCACACAAGCGACCTTATGGGAGGCCTTCAAACATATGTAAGAGGTGTATGCCTCTCTAAACACTCTGTAGTACTGCACCATGTACGCAGGGGCATCATCAGATCAGAACATGACTTGGCTCTTCTGGACACCGCAGATGGCAGTCATCGAGGCAATCCACAGTCGCTCAATGCAACATGCTTGTGACAGAATACTGAGACCTGACCGAACGCAAGATACTGTTTCTCTGGAAATGTGCCAGAGCATGAAAATTTGGCAAGGGGGAATGTTAGGCACGAACTCTAGCTAGACTCCTTATACCCTGATGGCACACCTCCTACATTCTGGATCTACTCCTAACTGATGGTATGAAGCCAACCCCTAATCTGACTCCCCAGGATATTGTGACATAGATTTGCAAATTTAGAAAAGAAATGTTGCGGCATTATTACACCACTTTATTGTACTAATAATCATTTCTTTTCAACCGTAAATCAATGTACACTGATTTAGCAGAGTATTCCACTGTGAAATAGACATGTTTAAAGTGTCTGTGCAGTGAGACTGCCCCTATCTGTGCTGTTCCTGATGCAGCAAAACCCCTGTGGTGCTGCAAAAGCTAAAAGGGACATACTTCAATATGCTATTAGTGCATCATATGAACACGGTGTAGTTAAGGTGCAACCTGGTGACTAAATGGCGATGCAGCATGTGCCCTGTTTACCCGAGTACAGGCAACATCTCCCCACCAACCCCCCTTGAGACCCAGTTATACGCCTTTGTGTTGAGTATAGCTGAGGTATGTAGTGACCGGTATTCGGGCATTGGGCGGCTGGGCTGTCTTGTTTGGCTGAGAACATTACGCACTACATATACCAGAATGCCTTGGAAGTTAGCTGCTGTGCCACATAAAGTACCAGCGCACCTTGAAGCATGCTGACTGATTCTGAAACACTAATATGAGCTGTTGTCTGCCTCATGGCTCTAATTAGGAGTCAGGGGCGCTGGTATCCCCGGGATAACAGGAGGGTGTGTTGTAAAGAGAAAATAGTGACCAGGGTAGGGCAAAATTCTGCCATGATGGACTGAAATGTAATGATCGTGAGGACAAGAAGCAAATTTTGCGGGCAGTTTTGTAAAAATCGCTGCATTTTTACAAAATTGCCGGTTTAGCAATTTTTTTGTAAATTGCGAAATCCTGGAGGGTCCGACTAATGCAGAGGTGCTACGATACATAGTCCACCTTTACGTGCATCTTTACCTTCCCGACTCCCTGGGGACACAGAGAGTTTATCTAGAGGAGATAGCTATGGTCTGGCTCAGCAGCAATTCCTTAGTGAGCCCTTCCCCAGCGAGGCAATCAAACTGGCTGTAGACTCATTGTATGGCAGTAAAGCTCCAGGCCTCCATGGCTTCACCTGCGAGTTTTACAAACACTTTAAACATACAATCGTGCCCCATTTAGTGGGCCTGTACACTGTATCCCTTGGAAAGGGTGTACTACCCCCAACATTATGTGATGTGGTTATAACCCTGCTCCTCAATCCAGGCAAGGACCCCTTCAATGTGGCTCAAATAGGCCCCTCTCCCTCTAGAACTTTAACAACAAGATTCTAGCCAAGCTCTTATCCAATCGCCTTGTCCTTTAAATGGAACAGATGATATACCCAGCGCAATCGGGATTCAGCCCTCATTGTTCTGAATTTTTTAACCATCGCACTGTGTTCTTGGACCTAAAGAGCGTTTCTCCTGACATCTCCGCAGAAGTGGCACTCTTGGACGACGAAAAGGTGTTTGACTCCTGGGAGTGGCTGTTCCCCAACGCTACCCTCAGCAAGTTGGGTTTCCCAATAGCTTAATTTCTTTGATTAACTTAATGTATGCCAACTCCACTACTTGTATTATAGCTAACAGATCGATCACACCTTCCTTTCCCATCACAAAGGGGGATGCAATAGGGATGCCCTTATCAATTATACTCTTAATTTTGGCCATGGACCCACTGGTCTGTCACCTTCAGGATAATCATGGACACAGAGGCCCTCAATTTAGCATCGTCCCCTTGCTAATTTCTCTGTATGCTAATAATGTCCTGCTATTGTGCTCCATCCTGACGTCAACTTGACCCCGCTAGATGCAGGATGCTGGCTCCTCATATACTATACCAAAACGAGGTATGGTGTGCACAGAGCCCAGTGGATCCCCAGAGGCTTTACAGACTATACTAGATAACACTAATGCTCTATTTTGTGGTAGTGTGGGCGAGCAGTTTGGTTTATCAGAGGGAGGTGCTAAGAAATTGTTGTACACAAACAGAATATAAATGATACACATAATCAATGACTAAATCCGAGACCAATGATTTGTAAAAATAATACTTTTAGTATATTTGTTGCACGTAAATATGTTTTGCAATGTCAATGCTTTCAATGTAAAAAGTGAACACAGTCCATTTATCAAAAATACAATGTTATCCTATGTCAGGAAACACAATAAGCAATATGCAGGTAAGTAAACGATTTACGATATTGAATTTCTGAATATAGAATCAGTACTAGCTAAGGTTCAGATAAGTAAGAAAACTGCACCACAAGCGGCACAGGGGTGGCTGGGTGCCAAGGTCAAACTCGGTATCTGGGGCCAAGGTAAAGATAGGGTGCAATCGAAGAGGTACTACTTACAGGTAACCCAGTCTCCTGGGGTTAAGGTATGCACAGGGGGGCCTCAAGGTAGTACCAAACATACACCTCCAGCGGTATAGCAGCGGCCTGGTGCAGCGTCAGCCACAGCCCGTGCAGTTAAGAGAGGTGGGGCAGGATTTTGAAGCCTAAAACAAGGGAAAATCAATTGAATATTTAATTTTCCCTCATTGTTGGATGTCGAAATCCCACACACTCAGACCTGCCACTCTTACCTGCACAGGCTGCGGCTATGCAGAGTGCCAACACAGCATTGGGCGTCCAATGCAAACCACTGGTGAACTCAAAGTTGGGAAAAGGCTGCAAGCTCAGGTCAGGAGGCTGATGGAAGGAGACCTACAGCTGCACAGGTGAGTTAGGATGTGCTGGAGCGTCAGATCTTGATCTTCCCAAGGCCAGGAGTTCCGGGTACAGTAGTGTCCTTTGGTCTCTGGAATCAGCTCACCGGTGCAGGTCGCAGTTGGGGGGTTTGTCGTGCAGAGGCTGCTGGCGTCGATTTGGCATCTGGCAGGGATCATCCCACAGTGGACTCTTGCTCGGAAACGTTGGGGAACCTTTGCTGGACCGGTGGGCATTGGGTGCAGAGGTAGTCGGCTCCATGGTTCCGCACGTTTTCTTTTGGATAGGTCCTCCCAGGGTGTTGGGGGTCACTGGTCTGTGGGACGAGTCGTGGGAGCTGCAAAGTTTGCAGTTAACAGACAGGCTGACAGGGTTGGGAACAAGTCAGTGGCTGGAGCTTCTTGTCATGCAGGGATCGGCTGTTCTTGTCCTCTTCTTCCTAGGTTGTTGGTAATCTGAGTATTAAGGTTTAGGGTTGCCCCTAAATACTAATTTTCATGGTGTTGCAGGGGTCAGAAGGTAGTAGCCAATGGGCTACTTACCTTTAGGGTGCCAAAACCCTCTGTTTGTCTACTCCCTCTGGGGAGGGGGAATATCCCTAACCCTATTAGCTAGAGTCCTCCAAAACAATATGGAGTATTCTGAAAGGAGGGGGTCACTTCATCTCAGGGCACCTTAGGGGTGGTCCTGGCTGAGAGCGAACACTTCTTTCTTGCTTACTAATTTTTCCGCCAACCTCGTTGCGAAAAATGGTGCTTGATCAGGGGGGGGCAGGCATCTCCACTAGCTGGAGAGGCCCTGGTCAGCATAACAAAGAATGGGAAGCCTCTGAGGCTCACCGCCATTCTATGCTTTCCTACTTGAAGGTAGATGTGAAGCACCTCCACCCAGATTTCAGTTTGCTTTTTTATTGTTCAATTAATTAAAATCACAACAATACACTACATTTTCCATATATGGAGAAGGAAGGAAAGGAAAACGATATTGGGGTAACTAAGTTTGCTAAAAGCTATAAAATCATAGAGGTAATAGTCTGAACTAGAATTAAAGTGCTGGTGCGTAGGGATGGCTCCTGTGTCTGGGAACCCAGTTTGCACATCCTTTAGGTGGGCCCTTTTCCCAATAAAATGAATGTTAAAAACAAAAACAAACAAAAAACCTTTGTGTCTGCTGTTCCGGCATTGGTGATGATTAAACATTCAAAACTACGTAATTTTCCTCGTTTTAGTGCCTGGTACCTGGATTAGCTTGTCTGACATACTTGCTTAGTCCTCTAGTCTTGATCGTTTTTGTTTCCTTGTGTGCCAGAGATTTGTGTTGAAAGAAATCTGAGGCAGGACTCTGAATATGTTGTGGACACAGGACTGATATTTTGCTTTGTAGACTGTTTAATCATTGTCTTACAAGCTTGGTGGCCAACTAGTTGCAACTTGTCATTTTAATGGTATGTGTCAGTGCAGTCCTGATTGCATCTATGAATTTTCCTAGTCGGGCCACAATTTGTGCTATGTTGGCGGAAAAGCACAGGTCTGAGACTTCTCTGCAGCATCTAAAGCTGTGAGACCTGCAAATTGGGAATACCAGGCAGTGCATCTCTCTTGCCAACTTAGGGCAGTAACGCAGTCAGTGAAACCAAGATTTACGATGGTAGCTACATAGACGACAGGCGGTTGAGTTGTCTTGCAGGGCCCAGGATGGATTGAAGTCCACGATGGGCATTGCGACAAGTCTCGTATAGGTGATTCTTTTCCAGACCAGGAGTGTCAGGGATTGCTCAAAGTATGGCTGAGGTTTTCCCAGGACATAAGAGGCATCCAGTGTAGAAAGATTGGGTTGGTAGTGTAAACTTTCCAGGTCACTTTCAAATGATATTCTCTTGACCTGTGCGTTCACTGTATTTTTCAGGCTATGGCCGGGATATCCTGGGTATGCACATTTTGGACTTCTATTTCAAGTAGATTTGTAGCTGCTGCCGACTGTACCTGCTATGGGGAACCATCCTCCTCTAAAAAAAATTGATTTGAGCTTCCAGTGAGGTTGCTGAGGCACGTGAAGTACTAATGTAGTATTTTATCATGTCATCAGAGCAAATGATATCCGGGCGGGCAAGTGCCCGCTCCAGTCTCACTCTGGCTCTCCTGGCCTGTCGAGGGAGAACTAGAACCTTCTTGTGAGCAGAGATTTGGAGGTACATAAGGAACTTGTTCAATGCGCCAGGAAATACTAGATTATTATAATTAAGCAAGGGAACAAGTTTTGCTCTACGAACTTTCAGGATGGGTTCTGCAGTCCGACTGTGAAGTCGCTGGTTTAGGCGTCTCAGACTGTAAATTATGCAGTCCCCTTTGCTTTTTAGGTATTTTAGGTGGTCCGCTAGTTTTGCCCCTTCCGATGGCCTGACGCCAATGTAGTTATAACTCATGCATGTTTCAATTTGCAGGTCGACTAGGCACCATTGAGCTGTTTTCTTTCGTTGGTACTTCCCAAAGATGATTATCTTGGTCTTTTCCTGGTTAATCATGAGGTTGTTCTTTTGATTATACCTGTAGAGGGCATTGAGAGCTTTCTGTAGACCAGTGTGCTTGTGATCCATTATTATAAACCATCGGCATACTGAAGGATTTGGAGCTGCAATTTCCCCAGCCTTGGTGTTAATAAACCTGCGCCTTCCAGGGCCATTCCCAGGTGTGCTGTCTAAAGATTAAAGAGAAGGGGGTGAGGACACAGCCTTGTTCCAGGCCGTTATTGGCTGGCACCTTGACTGATACCATAGATTGGCTGGTCTTAATGCGGACACTGGTCCCCTGATGTAGTGCGGTTATTGCCTTTAGTAACTGTTTGGAGATTCGCCAGGAGTCTAGTTTTTCCCACAGTTTCCCTTGATCAACCCAGTCAAATGCTGCTCTGTGGTCCACAAAACAGCAGTAGAGAGGTAATTGAGCTGGCCCTGTCGCTAGGTGTGACAGGTGACCCAGTACTAAAATGTTGTCCGTAGTGGGACTTTCGGGCCTAAAACCAGATTGAAAGAGGGGAAAGATGTTGTTGTCTTTTGCCCAGGCTTCTAGTTCTTTCAATAGTATTCTTGCATACTCTTTTGCTTCTATGTCTAATAGAGCAATAAGGCGGTAGTTTTCTGGTTTCTGGCTGTCCCCTTTTTTTATGAATCGGGAAAAGAATGGAACCTTTGCATGACAATGGAATTGTTGAAGTGGCACAAGCATACTTGAAGAGTGGTGTGAGCTGTCCTGCCCAGTATGCCTGTGGAGCTTTAAACACTGATGCAGGGACCCTGTTGGGTCCCGGGGCAACATCTGTCCTCATTTTTTAAATTAAGTTGGTTACCTCGGCCTCGGCAATGTTAGGTATTTTAATGGCCTGGCATGTTACGGGGGAAAATTGTCGAGTGTTGGTATATGGTGTGTTCTGATGGTTAAAGTATAACCACTTTGCGTGTTTGACCCACTCAGCAGCTGCCACTCAGTTCCCTTTTGTCTGACCAGTGTTACTGTGTTGGTTGATGTATTTCCAAAGTGGAATATGTCCCCTTTCTTTAAGGAGGGTGAATATTTCCAGTCATTCTGCCTCGATCTTACCAGATCGCATCTGCCATACTTTCTTTCTGTGCTCCACATGAAGAACTGGTATTGTCTGTGTTTGCAGATTTTTTTATTCCTTTTCTTCTTGCCTTTAAGGTCTTTGAAAGGCTGCATTTGGTTGGATGTAGTTCCCTTGGTTTAATATGTGGGGAGAGTTGATGGGCGTGGGTGGCCTGTGTTAGGGTGTTTCCAAATCCTCCCCCTAGAGCTTGTTTTAGATCTGCTAGGTGTGCTTTTCGATGATCCGGGGAGGAGGGACGGTACACATGGCTGTGAGGTTTAACTCTTTGTGTGTATGTAACCCACTCTGAAAGTTTGGGGTGGATTTTCAGATTCCCCACCGCCTGGGTCTTCAAGTCCTTGACAATACCAGGGAATGTAAAACGTATTTGTTTAAAAGATTATCTATTTTTGTTGCAAGTGTTTTTATTGCTTATGTTTTTTTGGTGAGAGGCAGAGTTAACTTTAACATAACAGTTGATTAACAGAAGACGGGTTGGGTTGTTATTGCTTTTTAGCCCGCTGATGAGAGCCGCTTGCAGGTCTGTGGTATTAGTTGCAATTAAAGTTATCTCTATTCTGTGAGCTTGATTAATGAAGATTGAGAGACCGCCGGATGCTCTTCCAAAGATATTGCATTTTATAGCTGTGGTATGAAGTTCATAGAAACCTGGAAGAATTAAGGGTTCGATGGCCCAAGACTCTTGTTAGATCCACTACATTCCAGGATATAATGGATAGCTGTCGGTTAATTCCAGGAGTTCTGGTGCTAATGCGGTTTCTAGCAGCCTTTATGATGTTAATGGTGCTGTTGTGGTAGCAGACCTTCTAGTCGAGTCCGAGTTCCTTGTCCAGGGGTTTGCATCGGCTCACAAGGGAAGACTGTCCTGTGATCAAGGGTACTTGTTATCCTATGTGCATTGTGAGGTTTTGGCCTGAGTGGTGGCTCACTGTCCCCCTTAGAATTGAGTAGACTTCATTCATTGGCGGGGGTACTTTTAACACATAAGGGTATTTCTCTGGTGTGGGGAATGCGATGTCTATGCCCCATTCTGCCATTAAGGAAGATTCTTCTGCTGTTAGCCCCTCTCGGGTATGACGGCTCAACCATATCAAGGTCGAGTCCCCTGGACATCATTGGGAATGCTCAAGAACTTCACCTAGGTTAGGTCGTCTGATTTTATTTGGGCCAATGTGGGTATGTGCTTAAATAAGCGAAGTATGTTGCCCCTGTTTAGGATGTTGTAGTGGCCCTAAATATGATATCTATGGGTAAAAATTACTTTGTGGGTTGATTTGCTGACTTGGTTCTCTGTGTACGAGGCTCTTGGTCCTATCTGAGTTGTGCTTGAGTTGGAGCTTGAGCCAACGTCTCGTTGACAGGCTTCTAATCTGAAAATGCAGCTTTGAGATGGCAGGGTTGTTACATCACGGAACATCTGCGGGTCTCGGGAAAAAGGACCCTGAGTGATGCGTGCCCCAATGATAAGTCCTTGTTCGCTGGATGGGCATGGTTGGTTAGTATGCTCTAGCTTCATGGTGGTTGATGAAGAAGCTGATTGGATTTCGGTTGCCGGCCCTTGTAAGCTGTGCATTTTCCCCGTTCAGGGAGTTGTATATGGTAATTTTTCAGACACTAGTTTTGCATCAGTTGGAATAGATACTGTTGGTATTGATTTGCTTGAAGCAAACTTTCTGGCGAATATTGGATAGGTCCGATCTTTGTTGTTATTGGCTTGTAATATTTGATTGTGAGTTATTAGTGAAAGGGCAACTTTTTAAACAATTTGGCCTTTTTCTGCTATTTCTTTTGTTTTTTCTGGGCCTTCCTCAAAAGGGGCTCATCTTGCCTTTTCTGAAGAAGGGAGTTGCCTTTGAGTTCCTTGCCTGAGTGTAAGGTACGGGGATTGGTACTTAGTCTCAGAGGGCTGGTATTAGGATTGGCCACCACCCAGAGCATGCTTTGTTTCTGACCTACCTCGGGGGGTCCTAAAAATGTCTAGAGGTAGCAGGCTGGTGGGGACCTTTCAGACACACACTAGTGAGTTCGTAGTATTTCAGGGGGCAACTCTGAGGTGCCCTTTGGGTGCATTTCTTAATGAATACAACACTGGCATCAGTGTGGGTTTATTATGCTGAGATGTTTGGCACCAAGCATCTTGGAATTCGGTGGAGCCATCATGGCACTTGTGACAAGCTTACAGCCCATGTATTCAGTATGGCTTCACTGTGCATTTATAATGTCTAAGAATGGACTTAGACACAATAGGGGCATATCTGATCAAGCAGTTATGCCCTCACATGAGGTATAGTGCACTCTGCCTTAGGACTGTAAGGCTTGCTGTAGGGGTGACTTACCTATGCCACTTGTAGTGCTGGTAGGCCTGGCACACAGGGATGTGTGCCAGGTCGACTCTTCACTTTTATCTTCACGAAAACATGGACGCTGCTGTGGCAGTATGCCTGTGTTTGGACGCAACAAGAAATTGAACCTTTAAAAAGTGTCTACGATTGTGTATAATCACTTTAGTAATCAATAATTTTTCTTCGGTCCTTTTCCTTTCTTTATATATCCAATAAGAAACCGCTGCGCCCCTATGTAGTTTATGTTATATGTATTGTTATTTTGGTTTCACTGATACACTTGGGACACTGTGCACCTGTTTATGTATGGTCTATGTATTTCTATGCACTGAACTGTATGACAAATTTAAACAGAGTTTATATGATGAAGTAAAAACATGATAGTAAGTTATATAATGGGTCGTTTATATCTTTCCGCCATTGTTGTCAACCCTCGGTGCTGATACCTATCGCTATTAAGCTATATATTTAATTCATATTATTTTTACTATACCACAGGAACCATTGTTCTTTGATATAATTGTTGGCCCTGGTTCCTATGTGAGTAGGGTTTCCCTTGTTTTCTTTGAAGTGTGTTTGGTGAGGGGTCTCTTAGGGTTGCATAATACATGCTGCAGCTCTTAGAGACCGTCTCTGGTTACAAGGTCCTTGGTACCACTGATACTGTTTACAACAGACTTATATGTGAGCTAGAGGTGTACCAATTGTGGAAACAAGGATACAGTTTTGGGAAAGAACACAGGCACTGGGAACCTAGTTAGCAGGAACCCAGTGCGCACTCAGTCAAAGATGCCTCAGAGTCAGGGAAACAGTGGGGGTAACCATGCCAAAAGGGGTACTTTCCTACACCGCTTCTATGCGAAATAGTCCACTTCAGTGGCCTTTCTGGTCATTTGGCCCAAGTTTGAACTGTTCCCTCTCACTGCAGTTACCACACCTAGTGACTGCAAGTTTCCTTTATCCTGCTGTGATGGCCCTGTCAAATATCTTGGTGTCTTCCTTCATAGGGACAAAGAGCAAGTGATTCGGATGAACTATGGCCCTGCAATGGGGAGGCTGAGTTTGCAGGCTGATCGGTGGATTCGCCTTCCGCTGATAATGGCCTGACGCATTGCAAGAATCAAGATAGTGGAACTTGCTCCCTTCCTTTATCTTTTCCTTAATATTGCCATTCTCCTCACCAACTCTTTCTTAAATACAATGTGGGGCATTCTGATTCAGCTTTTCTGGGCAACTAATGCCTGTGTGTTGAATGGGATACATTGTTTCTTCCTTATGACTATTATGGCTTTGGAGTACCTTATCTACAACTGTATTACCTAGCCACACAGCGCCATTTCACCCACCACTGGTTTCATGCCAATGCATGATTCCCCTATTCCAAACCTGAGAGGGATCAGACATCACCCACACCACTGGCTTCTCCCTTACCCATGGGCATCCCAATGGACCTCATATATATAAAGACCATGTCTACCACCTGCTAGGCCTGGAGGAGGCTTTAGCATTTTTTGGGAGGGTCTACACTTAATTCAACCTCGCTGGACAACACCTGGCTCCCCATCACACATGAGACTCTGGTCAAGTGCACACTGACACGTCATGCGATTCAAATCTTTGGGGACCTTTTCCCCGATAGGCATGTACTGACACATGCCACTGACGCCAGCTTTACCACCACCTTTCACATGGACCACTTTGTGATGCATCACATTCATAATGTGCTTCATTCAGCTGTTTCTACAGACCCAAATAACCAGATGTATTCACTCCATTGACAATAGTGGTCAATAGCAACAATTGGGTCCGCTTGGTCTCTGAACAGTACAATGTGTGCATAGACTTGCTGCCCACACGACCAGAAACTCAGAGATCACTGGGAGGTTGATCTTGTTCACCAGCGTACAAACAAGATGTGGTTGGCTTGTTGCACACATACTTGTCTTATCTCACCTAACCATCACCACAAGCTTCTATACGTTAAATTTGTATGCAGTCTTTATGTCACCCCTAGCAATCTAAAAACATTTTACCATACAAGGCCCTCTGACTGCCCAAATGCCACATGGCAGGAGCAGATTTCATTCACATGACATGGACCTGGGTGCACATTGCCTCATGTTGGGGTATGTTTTTTCCCGCTTAGCGCGATGGCTGATGTAGACTTCATCCCGACCCGCTTTTTGCACATCTGGGGTATGTGCAAGACCTGCCCATTAACACATTCCGCTTCACCGCCATGGCCTTATTGCTCACTAAGCATGAAATTAACCTGCATTGGGGCACTAAACACTCACCTAAATCAAGCCTGGCTTAAGAGCCTGGTGTATTGTGACAAAACCAGTGAGTTATTTTTCCACCCTACAACCCTCCACCTCCAGCCCGAAGAATAAATGACAGCCCCTGTATGATTACGTTTTGTCGGAGGAGGCGACTTCTCAGGATGCGCCCACAATAAACAACGCTTTCCCTTGACATTGCATACTCCAGTATGCTCCGGTTCCCCCAACTCCCCCCAGCTACATCACCCCCACGGCTCTAAATCCCTACCCTGCCAACCTCCTCCCAACTGTCTTAACACCACCTTGACCATGCTTTTGATGTGCCCCCCCGTGTTCCCACAGAGTGGCGACCGACTATGCACCACTTTCTCATATCCTGGGATTACTCACTTACACATTAGACTGTTCACCACGTAGAGAACTCTGTTATGTAATGAGTCTACAGGTTACGTTTTTTGTATCAACCTCTTTATTACCACTGTTAGGCGTTCATCCATCTGGAACTGACTGCATTAAAACCATGTTTTATTGTGTTATGGTGGTTGACGGCATTTAGAATTTTGTTCCCATACCAGACTACATAATGTTACTAGTGCCTGACTTCCCACAACTTACACAATACACCTTCTTGTTGCCTTGATATCCTTACAATGGATGTGCACTTATGATATGGGTATTATATTTTTACTAATAGTTAATGAAAACATTTACAACAAAAAAGGTATCCATGAAGTGATATAATGTGAGCCATGTTTCGCTTTCATGGCATCTAGGTGTGAGGCTCTCAATAGCTTTGAGCCAGGATAATCTCACAAAAAGTGGCCCTTTTTATTACACCGGGATGACTACAGCATGTTTTTGTGAATTCTGAGAGAATTGAAAAGGAACGTGGCACTCAGCTGAAAAGGGCCAGCTTTGGAGCAGGGCAGTCGGTGTCTACCCTCTGAAAATAGTGGATAGACAGCGTCTATCCGGTCAACCCTTGACTCGAGCCCTGCCCCTACCGATAGAGCAGCTCCCTTAAATTAACCGTGGGCATAGCGGGCATAGTGACTCTACGCGTATTTTCACGGAGTTTAAAAAAAGCTCAGTGGAAATACGCTACGCTCCCTCCCACCTCCCAAAGTCTTTAAAAATGTAAAAAAGAAGCCACTTACCTGTTCTCTGCTGCCTCCCCTGCCTGGCCGTTCTCCGTCCTCCTTCTCAGTCCTCGCATCCCCTTCTATAATTAAAAGAAACACTAGGTTGTATGTCTGACGCCATTTGCCGCCCCCTGGTGGCGGATTGAAGAGTGGGGGCCATTGCCATCCCGATAAGGCAGATAATAGCGGGGGAGGCTGCTGCCCAAAAACTCATGTCACCTGGGGCGGACAGCTCTCTACTTGCTACGCCACTGCTCCTGTTGAGCACCTGTTCCTTAACGCACCTAATACACTCTGGTAATCTGGAAGTGCCTCTGCTTTTAAAACACCTCTGTCCTACAAAACACATCTTACTCTTCTATGCACATGCACAGAATATATATATATTTGTGGGGTGGGGACGCGAGGCAGCACCTTCATCTTCTTGTGCATGTCTTGTCCTGCATTGACCCCAACCCTCGCTATTTTGGACACTTGCATCAACGCCCCTCAGCCACACTTACCTGGGAACAACCAGTGCATCCTGGGTCACGTAGTCCGTGGACTTCCCCGGACCGGCTGAAAACTTCACTTGTGAGGGGCGGAGCTAATATTTTGCACCTATCAGTGTGCGGTGGGGTGTATTTTCACTGCAGGACTTCTGGGACTTCCTATTACACACACTGCAGGCGCTGACGAAGGCCAATCCGGCCGAAATGCATTCGCCATTTCTTCAAGAATGAAGTGTGTTGCTTTGTCAATCCCCTCTGAGGCTCCCGCTTCTTTCTTCGAGAGGAGACTTTTATATATATATATATATATATATATATATATATATATATATATATATATATATATATATATATATATATATATATATATATATATAGCAATTAAGTCCTCTGGCCCATGAAAATGCACATGCAAGAGGCCCGCAATCAACTTATCAAAAAGACTACTCCAAAAAGTGTAAACATGATACAATGCCTAAAGCGCAAGCAGATTTTTCCATGGATCTTGAACAATAGTTTTGGGACAACCTATAATGCTAATAAGTCCATTTGTAAAGCACAATGGTTACACTTATGCCAGTGTGTCCCGTGCTGCGGTAAGGTCAGCCTGAAAACAGAAGCCCAGAGCCCTCACCCACCTAGACTTGGGGAAAAAGGAGCATTTTTATTTTTTTCCTGAAACAACTCTCCTGAGTCTCCATCCGGAGCTCCGTTGAGAGGGCATTCCATTGTTTGGCCGCCAGTAGTCAGAAGGACCGACCCCCATCCTAGCTTTTTTAATAGTAGGAACGCACACCAAGCCTACCCCCCCTGACCTCAGCTGACGTGTGGGAGCATACGGGGACAGGAGTCCCGACAGATACAAAGGGGACTTTTCCTGCAAGATCCGGTGGCAAACACAAAGAGCCTTAAATGTGATTCTTTCTTTTATCGGGAGTCAGTGTAGCCCGAGGAGCCGTAGCCGATGACCTTCTCGGGCGCCTTAAGATGAGGCGGGCTGCAGCATTCTGTACTCCCTGCAGACGGAGCAAGTATTTAGTTGGTGCGCCTAGATACAGAATGTTACCATAGTCTAGGCGCGACGTCACCAACGCATGGACTAGAGTCTTTCTGGCCGCCACTGGCAAAAGGTCCAAGGTTTTTCGCAGGACCTTCAGAATACCGAATTAGGCGCCTGCCACCCGCCTGGTTTGATAGTTGAAAGAGAGGCTGGGATCCAACCAGTCGCCCAGGTTTTTAGCCTTCACACAGGGCGTAGGTGTCACTCCCAAGTCGTTGGGCCACCATGCCGACGACCATACAGTCAGCGCCTGACCCACCACCAGCACCTCCGTTTTGTCGCCATTCAGCTTCAGGCAGTTCTTCGCCATCCATGCAGCCAATTCTTGCATGCATGCCCTGAAGCTGGAGGCAGTCGACTCCGGTGCCTGGGTCAGGGAGACCACCAGCTGCGTGTTGTCGGCATAGGATACGACCCTTATCCCAAACTCTTAAGCAATCTCCGCCACGGGAGCTACATAGATAATAAACAGGGTTGGGCTCAGGGTCGAGCCCTGCGGCACTCCCTGGTTCAGCCTGATGACCCTGGAGTAGTGTTCGCCATTTCTCACCTGGAAGCACCGCCCAACAGGAAAGATTATATCCAGTCCAAGGCCCTACCAGACACTCCACCCTTTTTCAGACATTGCACCAGCGTGTGGTGAGCTACAGTGTCAAAGGCGGTACTTAGATCCAACAGGATCAAGGCCGCCGTTTGACCTGCATTCACAGGCTGCCTGATGGACTCAGTGGCAAAAAGCAGAGCTGACTCAGTCGAGTATCTGGCTCGAAAGCCGGACTGGGTGAGGTGAAGAAGGTCATATTCTTCAATGTAAGCCGTTAGTTGTGCATTCACCACTTTTTCAGCCACCTTTGCGAATTACGGAAAAAGGGAGATAGGGCGTAAGTTGTCCAAGCGATCTATCCCCAGGTGCGGTTTCTTTGGGGGCGGCAGAACCACGGCTTCCTTCCAACATTTTGGGACGTTGCAGGTACCCAAAGAAGTCGCCACCACATGTCTTATAAAGGGCTCCAGGCATACCAGACTCCCTTTTAACCTTTTTGGAGGAGCCGGGTCCCTAGGGGATCCAGACTTAATGCTGCTACAAATGTTAATCAGTTGTTCTGGGAGGGGCATCGAGAATTCCTTCAGCCCTCCTTCCTCCACCTCCGGTTCTCTATCTTCCAGTCCCACCTCCATACACCTTGCCACTTCCAGGAAGGTGGAATAAATTGTTTCCACCTTTTTGGAGAAGAATTTGGCTATCTGATTACATAGCACCTCAGAGCCCACAACTGGTGTTGCTAAGCTGGTGGTGGAGGTTAACTCCATGCAGACCTTGAAGAGCTCCCGAGATGAATTGCTGGCTGAATCTATTCTCTCTAGAAAAGGCTCAGCCTTGGCCTTCTTGATTGGTTTATGATAACATAATAAGTAATTAAAGTAGGGAGGAGGAATAAGTGTCCACTTGCTTCCCCTGGGTATGAAGGTTATCAGGTGTAGAATGGACACTTGTAACAAATCTCAACTTTTGGATAGATTTATCGTTTTCTCAAAAAACACAATGTTTTGGTTGGAATAGCGGTATATATCTTACTTTCGAGCAAGCTCTACTTAAAGGTGTAGATGCCATGGAACAAAAGATGAAGACCCCCTTCCAAAATTTGAGTAACAATGAACGTAAAGCACTCAAAACCCTGGAAGAGAATGAGGACATAGTGATCAAACCTGCGGATAAGGGGGGAGGGCTTGTTATCCTTAGCAAAGAAGGGTACAATCAACAATGTTTAACCCTCCTTTCAGACACCAAGTTCTATACAAAGATCACAGAAGATCCCACTGAGAGACTCCAAAATCCCATCTCAATGATGGTTTTTGAAGCTGAAACTAATGGATGGATATCTGGCAAAGAGGCAGACTATCTCGTGGCAAAGGAACCTAAGACACCATATTTTTATTCACTCCCAAAAATACATAAAAACAAAAACCCTAAACCAGGACGACCAATTCTTGCTGGTATAGGTTCCCTATTGGAACCTTTGTCAAAATTTGCGGATGAATATTTGAAGCCTTTAGTTCAACGAACACCCACCTATTTAAAAGATACAAGAGACTTGCTTCTACAGATCTCTGATATTCACTTTGATCAGAATTCGATGTTGATGGTGGGCCTTGACGTAGAAGCATTATACACGAGTCTCCCACAAGACGACACTCTTCAGACTTCAGATGCTTGAAGATGTACTATTCCAAGAAAACTGGAGTTTCCAAACCCGAGACATTTCATCTTACAATGCTGCCAATTAGCGCTCAAAGAAAATTTCTTTGAATATGATGGAGTGCTATACCTGCAGAACCATGGCACTTCCATGGGCAGTGCCTTTGCCCCTTTGGTGGCGGGATTGTATGTGAGTCAGTTTGAAGACCAGCATGTACTCAATAATTCCAACCCGTACTCTTCCAGTATATTATACTGGAAGAGATACATAGATGATATTCTCCTTATTTGGGACATCAAAAATGACCTCAAACTTTTCATCCATTGGTTAAATGAGCGTTGGTTAAAATTCACTTACACAGCAAATGATTCTACAATTGACTTTTTGGACCTAACTATTTTTGTTGAGAACAATATCTTACAGACAAAAACTTACACCAAACCCACCGCAAAAAACAGTTTACTTTCCTATAAAAGTTTTCATCCTAAACCACTCAAAGACAATCTTCCATATAGTCAGTTTCTCAGAATCAAACGAAACTGTACCAAGAAAGAGGACTACAAGGAGCAGGCTCTGGTACTTAGTCAGAAACTCAAAGCGCGTGACTATACCCAGACAACCATCCGTAAATGTATGAAACGCGCCAACAATCAACCCAGAGCGTGTCTACTGCAGATTCATCCAAAAGAACCCCTGGCAGATCTAGTCACTTGTGTAACAACTTTTTGTACAGCCACATATGAAATGCAAAAACTGGTAAACAAAAACTGGAAAATCCTGATGACTGGTAAATTTGAATGGCCCAAACCCCGATTTGCAAATAAAAGAACAAAAAATCTGCGGGACACTTTGGTACATACCCGACCAAAGAAAAAACAACAAGCAAATCTAACAAGAGACATTACGATGGCTCCAGTTACAGGTCACTATCCCTGTGGAAACTGTATAGCTTGTAAGTATACAACTCCTTCAAAACAACTACAACTTTCAGAGAATTTCACATGGACTCAGGGACAACACACGAACTGTAATTTTACCCACGTAATTTACATGGCAAATTGTCCCTGTGAAAAAATCTATATTGGGATGACATGTCGCAAAATCAAAACCCGCATTGGCGAACACAGGAGCAACATCAGGCTCAAAAAAACCACTACTAAACTCTGCGCTCATTTCATTGAAGCAGGACACACCTGTGAAGATATACGCTGGACTGTGATTGAAATGCTCACAGATAAAACAAACAACGCTGAGAAAAAACTGTACGAAAAAGAGCAGAGGTGGGTAAACCGCCTCAGCACTCATGTCTGGGGACTTAATGACAATATACCCTGGCACCAGTTCGCTACACATAAATAGTCTACCAAGCGAACCAGCAGAACCGTATTTGATCTAATTTTTCGGATGTTCTGATTTTCATATAACACCAGCACAGAGTAGTGCATCGCCCCTTTTCTTCTAAGGGCGAATTCTAAGATGGAGACATGAAACACTTCACTACCTGGACACTCATTTTTATATTATTTTATTTTATTTTACACTTGAGCGCAACAAACACAGCCTCTCAGTTATCTATAAAGTCTTTCTTCACAATATGACTTTTACTACTAATACGGATTACCAATGTCGATTTCGGCATTTTTTCTTCTGTGTACTTTGGAGCCTACCAACATAGCCCTCAAGTTGTTGATAAAGTTTTTTCATTCAACTCTCCATCATCACGTGTTCTCACTATAAATACGTGTTACTGACGCTGACCGGACGTCCAGGGGCAGAGTCAGCACAAGAGGTGGAAGTCTTCTCCCACGCGGGTAATGGCGGCGGACGAGCGTTATCCCTCACTGATTTTTAGTGAAGAACAGCGGTAAGGTGACTCGATACTAACCCGTCTTTCCATTACCCTTCACAGCTCTGTGGCTGAAACTCAGCCTGTACCCCTGACGGAGCCTCTTCTTATTTAAATATAGGTAAGAGCGCCGGCGCACCAGGCTACTCATTCTTTGATTTTAATACATGCGCAGTAGTTTCTCTGCCCAGAGGTGAATGTGTATAATGAGCTCCACACTACCGCTATATTATTAATAGTGGTCTATATTAACATCACGTCCCATTAAGATCACCGCTTCTCAGATAACTGACCTCTGTAGTAGTGTACTGTTTTAATACCAACGAGTCTTTATCACCACCTTTAGCACGGCATCTGCAGTGCGATAACGATATGCCGGCAGTATTTCAATGGCCCGCCAATACATATCAGAACCTATTGTCTTCTATAACATCGTACTGCCTACCTTGGGCATTATTATTATTGCACAACCATCGAGATATGCCAATAAGTTTTTACCAACTGTCTGCTCAATCGAGGCAGGACCCATACCAGCTACTTAGTTGCTTACCTCCACTTCTCAGTTCCTTTGCCGTACATTGTTCCTTTTTGTAACTCCACAACAGAAATATTCTGTAATTTTAAATATCCCAGTATAGACTAATACGTACTCAGGTGCCTAAGTACATACAAATGAACAACATTATATGTACTGATTTTCATATATTTCTCTTTTAGATTAAAAGAGTTGGAATGGCCACTGAATAATTTACCAGATAGCCATCTAAGTAACTGCACACAAAGTGTAAGTAACTATTCTATGTTTGTATGTCTGTTTAGTCCTGACGAAAGCCCTGCAGACTCCGTTGAGCCATAAGGGGCTGAAACATGTCGACACCACTCTTGAAGCCATACTTCTAGATCCAGTCACTCGGTCTAGTATAAGTACCAATATATTTTATCCTTTAGATCCACACCATTAATAAAAACTTGGGTGTAGACCTAATTTTTAATTTTTCTTTTTCTTTTTCTTTTTTCTTTTGGGGTCCCTATAATCGTAATTCTCACCTCAATTTATCTCTGGACACTGCAAATCGAAACCAGAGGAGCCTCTGGATGAGGCAGGCACCTAGCACGTCTTATGGTATTCAATGATAAATGCCACAACTACAATGTAGGGGCGGATGAAAGATATATACCGCTATTCCAACCAAAACATTGTGTTTTTGAGAATACCATAAATCTATCCAAAAGTTGAGATTTGTTACAAGTGTCCATTCTACACCTGATAACCTTCATAGTTCATGATAACACCTTAACTCCTCTTTATAAAGCTCTTTCCCTTGCTCTGAGTAGTCTTTCCTCCAAAGCCTTTCCCGATGTTTACAACCCGCTTTAGCTGCTCTCAGGGTCTCTGAGTACTACGGGGCAGATTTCTGAGTTCTGTACTGTTTTTTCTTAGCCCATGGGGCCGTGCAGTCCAGGGCCTCCGTAATACGCCTATTTAAGTTCTTGCAAGCCGACTTGGCATCGCAGCCCCCTGGTGGGCCATCCTGCACCAGGGACTTGTTAAAAAGTTCCTGCGAAAAAATTCTCCACCTCCTACAGACCACTATCTTGCTGATGGATTCCGGTTTCATAGGCTCCGGTCGCCTGATCACAAATGGCACTAAATAGTGGTCCGTCCAAATGACAGGGAGAGGGGTATGGGCCACAATATCCTCCCAGTTAGTAAACACTGGATTTAGTAGATGTCCCTATCTATGAGTAGGGGCAGTGGATCTGAGATCTAGTTGCAGTGTGGCCATTTCCTGACAGAATTCCATGGCCGTAATGCAGGTTCTATCCTCAAAGTGTAAATTCAGGTCCCCAAGCACCATGAATTTCTCATAGCGCAAAGCTGGTTGCGCCAGATAATCCAGTATGCTGGATACAAAGCCTTTGGGATGACCAGGTGGTCTGTAAATTAAGACCCCCTACAATGTAGCTTTGGTCAACCGCCAGCGTGAAAGACCCTGCCTCGCAATCAGTCAGGCTAATATCCTCCAGCGTGCAATTAACATTATGTTTATGAATAATTGCAATGCCCCGCCTGCCACAACTCCTATCCAAATGGCTAATCACATAACCCTTAGGGACAGCTTCTATAATATCCGGGGCTACCTCCTCATCCAGCCAGGTCTCTGTAAGGATCAGGATGTCAATCTGGTCGTCAACCAGCTGATCGTAGACCTCCAGTCTATGTTTTCTCAAGGACCGGCAATTCACTAAGCAGCACTTGAGTTCACTCGTCAAGCCCTCATCCTCCCCACTTCCACCAAGGGTGAATGAGCAAAATCTGCATCCTCCCTCTTTGCTGTCGCTTACCAGACTGTGTTTGCTGCCCTCCATATAATGGGTGCGCAGCTCATGAAGCTCTTGAGAGCTATACTGAAGTCTTGATGTTTCCTGAGCAGGGGGACAGGCCCCTGGCCCCATCCAGCCATGGACAGGCGCAGACGGGCTTTCCTTTGGCGCGCCTTCGGCCACGGAAGCATTGCAATAAATAGCTGTCCATAACAACTAGACTGCTAACCGGCCCCCCGGAAGTGCCTGGCTCTGCCTACCCCACCCTCCGCGCAACGGTACTGGTTACCGCGTCGGACCAGGGCGGGTAGGCCCCAAATGAGTGAAGTTCTGTTTTAAAAAAAGGCACACGGTTCAAGCTCAGCACCGCAGCGGTGGCACCTTACAAGGTAAAAAATAGAATTAAAATGCAGCCGGTAGTGTGAAGCGGCAACAGGGCTCTGCCACCGCCCGAACTCACCGCAACGCGAGCACCAGTTCCCCTCGCTTTATGCCTGCCTACAAGCAACTAGACCGCTAACCGGCCCCCCGGAAATGCCTGGCTCTGCCTACCCCGCCCTCCGGGCAATGGTACTGGTTACCGCGTCAGACCAGGCTGGGTAGGCGTTACAATCGAGCCCAGGACACAGCTCAGGTAAGAATTGCCCCAAATGAGTGAAGTACTGTTTTAAAAAAGGCACACGGTTCAAGCTCAGCACCGCAGCGTTGGCACCTTACAAGTTAAAAAATAGAATTAAACTGCAGCCGGTAGTGTGAAGCGGCAACAGGGCTCTGCCACCGCCCGAACTCACCTGATCTCACATGATGAATATACATTTTTCGGAATGAAACTCCAACAACTCCTGCATTGCATTTAATCCCAAAAGTGCACGAAAACATATCTTGCCCACCTGGCCTCCCAATTATTTCGACAAATGGAAGCATGTTGGAGAACTGTTCAAAATACATTGATTTTCTTCTCAAACCCTTTGTGGAGAAGCTTCCTTTATTTGTAAGAGATAGCAGTGACTTTCTCAAAATGATATATGACATTCCAATGGAGCAGGATTATGTCTTAATTGCTTTAGATATCGCTACCCTTTAAACGAGCATCACCCACAGTGATGGTCTGAGGTCTATGGAATTTTATTTCAGTGACAGACCAGTAAGCCTGTGGAGGCACACACAGATGCTGATGAACATGGCTAAACGATGCTTAGAGGACAATTTCTTTCTGTTTGATGCGCCTCTGTACCAACAGAAAAGAGGGACTGTGATGGGCACTTGCTTCACCCACAGCTATGCATGCTTGCATGTAGGCTGGTGGGAGGAGCAAGTGCTCTGCAAAGAATTTGCACAAAGTTGGGAAAATAACAAGGTTTATCGACAATTTGTTAGTAAAATGGAAGGGTACAACCGAATCGGCAGAACTCTTTGTAAATCATCTGAGTTGCAACAATGTAAACCAGAAGTTCCCACACACAATAAAAGCATACAAAAAGGTGACTTTCCTGGATGTTGAGATATATGTGGAAGCAGGCAAACCAGAAACCAGACTATTTAGGAAGTCAACAACAGGCAAGACTATGTTGCACGCCTCAAGCTTCCATCCCACTCAGAACAGACAAAGCATCCCTTACTGTGAGATGCTATAAGCCAAGAGCAACTGTAGTACACCTAAGGAGTTGGCAAGATGTCAGAATGAGATGAGCAGAAGATTTTAAGAGAGAGGCTATAGTATAGCAACTGTCGATTCAGCAAAAGAAGCGGCTAACAAAAAGAAATGTGAGGATCTTTTATTCCTTAAAAAAAGTGCTAGAAAAGAAAAGATCGAGCCCCAGATGCGGTTCCTATCCACATTCAGCCGCCAGAACTAGGAATTTAAGGATCTGCTGAACAAAATCTGGCACACCCTAAAACTGACTCAGTGATTGGACAAATGATTCCCAATTATCTACCAATCACATATCGCAGGGCACCTTCACTGAGAGATGCGGTGATCAGGGCAAACCCAGAAAGTGATAAGGACCTGGGTTGGCTCAGACACTCTCCTGGATTAAAAAAATGCAGCAAGTGTAGAGCTTGCAGCATAGGCAAAAACACTACAACATACTCCACCCCCTTAAGTAGTAAGGAGTCAAAGATTAAGGGCACATACAATTGCAAGATGCAATGTGCAGTGTACCTTTCGACTTGTACCTGTAATCTCAAGTACGTAGGTAGCACTACGCTGCAAGTACACAAGAGGATCTTACAGCACATGAGAGCTATACCAAATGCTCATAGATCATATCCTGTAGCTCACCATTGTGAGAACACACATCAAAAAGATCCCACACAAATCTCCTACTATGTAGTAGACGCAATTGCTCCTAACGAAAGAGGAGGTGACAGAGTCAAGGCACTCCGTGAACTCGAGACGAGGTATATCCTTAAACTCGATAGTAAGACACTCTAAGGACTCAACCATGACGAAGAACTCTATTCATGCCTGTGAACTACCAATGGTCAGAGAGAACGGCTGAGGATGAGTTTGCAATAGAAAGAAAGCATAAATCATATTGTGTATCTGTGCTGATTTTTCAAAAATTGCCCACAAAAAAGTTGTGTTTTAAAAACTTGAGAAAAAAGGACTCCTTGTAGAGCTAGCACATATCACGTAACACTTTGAGAATGGAATTTATTCTGGTACTTGCGAGTTATTTAAGTGATGGGGGTTTATATAGTAAATATGTTGTGTGACTGTTAACAGGCACTTACAGTTATAAAATTAGATTTGCAATCGAGATGTGCAGGCAAACAGTAAAAGCAAATAAGACACTTGAAGTAAAATATTTACGAGTTTTCAATGTGGAATGCACCTTTATTGCCAGTAAAAATGTATCCGTGGAAGTAAAAGGACATCAGTTATAAAGGTAACAGTGTCAGCACGCCATAGAACATCTGCGCGTAATCAAGTGTAGAAAAAGTGTAATAAGCGCCACTCGCTCACAATTCATTTACATACTAACTAACCACCCACCACACATCGAGTGATTATTTAACTCGACAGGGCATATTGTTTATTTTCAAAAAAATTAAGTAAAGTAAAACAGGTGAATATGCCCTCTGGGCCATTCAAGCACATGAGGTCTTGGTCACATAACTTAAATAGAGTTCCCGTGTCTTTAAAACAGCACCACGTCATTGATGACATTTGCAGGACACCAGGCAGTATGCACGGCACCACCACTGCCTGAGCCTTCCAAGGTTGTTGCAAGTTTTAATTGTTTCATTATCATTTTATTTATCTTTGACCCACTCTGACGAGTGGGGTGACACTTCATCGCCATTACGGAGGAGACGCCCCTAACAAGCTCCACTCTCATTGCATAAATTAACGTCGATGGAAGCTTAACCTTCAGTAACAAGTATTGTGACACTCTTTGTTATTGTTTTTCTTTTTATATTATACACCTTCTCTTGATCAAATGCCCAATTGTGATATATTCAACTAACTTGGAATGTTGCCCTTTGGACTTTAAATGTATCTGCATTTCCAGATTTATAAATGTGTACATAACTTTTATTAATTTTTACATATTTTAATATTTTATTGAGAATCAATATGTCGTTAGTATGTTATGGTTTTAATTAACTATTTAATAAAGAGAGAACGCCCCTGTAAAACTGGAGTGTCCTGACTTGGAGATGGAACTCATCTTATAAGGACTTTGACTAGGAGGAGCAACGAAGATTCCAAGAAGTTGAGTGTTATTCCAGGTCAATACAACAACATCACATATGAATATTAGGAAACCCTTCTTTTTTCTAAGAAATAGTGGCAAATAAGTTGCCTCAAAAATTGCCTCTCACCTTGATGAGCATTGACTGCATAAGTAAGCATTGGTCAAGGAAGGCATTGCGTCGGAGAAATTGGGATTATTAGTAAATATTATTATTGTTCAACGCAGTTATTATACCCTTGTTAATTTCCATTGATTCCTGGTCTCTCCTCCCCTTTTGCACTCTCTCCCATACAATTACAAATGCACTTCATTTTCTCAGATGTTTGGAAATAATTAATCCAAATGTTGGATTTGGACCACACAAAGTTACTCCTTTCATGCAGCATCCTAAAGTACTTTATTAATGAACTGGTGTGTAGCCTTGCTATAAAAGAGCCTGACTTTTATAAACCTTTTACTGAACTATGTTTCTATACATGTTTATTTCATGAGTATTAAATAATGTATGTGGAGTAAATATGGAACCTGTATCTATTAACTCACGCTTGGACCCAGTACTGGGTAAAAGTAAAAACAATTAAAAACGGCAATGAAATGTATTAAAATAAATTAATTGTTTTTTTCTCCCAAAAAAGTAACATTTACGCCAATACATTGTAGAAATCGACTGCTATTATCAATGTGCCCTGTGGCTATGATTGGCATAAGCCAATATTGTAGAAAGAGCATTGGAGAAACCCTGCTCCCTGACTCATTGGAGAACTCGTTCTGGTTTGTAACATCCACTTTACCATGGTGCATGGGGCACCTGCGATGCAAGAGCTCAGGCGTTCATAGAACAGCCCTTGAAAATGACCAACACCAATGGAGGATGGAACATTTTGGGCTGATATGAGGGCATGAGCAAAAGGATGACCTAGAGGAGGCCCTGTATACATCAAAATAATCAATTGTTACGTCCCCTGCTCCATCAGCCTCCTTCTACCTGCCAAGTACCAGTCACACATCTTGAGAGCTAAGACTCAGCACTAAGATCAGATGCCTCCAAGCCATCGTCTCCTTCAGAGCATCACCAAGTCCTTCCTCGAGTGTCCGAATCTAATAATCTGTCTCTGTGATCAGTGCCCATGCTGAGATGTGTAGCCATGTTGATACAACTGAAAGTAAGGCAGTCAAGGGCAACGTGGCCGGAGAGAGAGTCTCCAACAGCCATCGCCTTCCAGCAGGCTCCATATCAGTAATCCTCCACATGATACCTGCAGCAGGCACACGGTGTCAGACATCACGGCTAGACTGCTAACTTTGAACCTGGGAAACCAAGGTTCGAGCCTCGGGGTCGACTCCACATCCTGTGATTCTGGGCAAATCACTCCATCTCCCCATGCCTACCAAAATATAAATAAAATGAATATGCCCTTGTGTAACGTAATTGGTGCTCATGTAAAGTGCTCCAATACCTTCGGGTCGAGTTCGCGCTATAGAAATCTGCAACAACAAAATAAAATGATGTAGGAAACGGCTACTATGGCATAAGGAAGAACAATATAGCAACAGGCCTTGGTGTAACAAGTCGACAGGACGTAATAAGTGGGCAACTAATTCTACAGATGCTTAACATCTTATTGTACGAGCTTTAAGCCTCATTAGCTGAGAAAGCTAAATCTGTAGAAACGTGCCTAACTGGTTTTGGAAGCAGGTCTCTTCTAGACGGCTGTATTTCCCCATCAGTTGTGACACTGTAACAGATAAGCTCCCAATATCTAAAGGAGAGGAGTAAAAAGGCTTCACTGGACCATAGCCCCTAAAGCAAATCTATGTTGACTTTCTTCACCCAACACTCTCAACGCTTTGCTTGAGACGGTATAGACGCAATGGGTAATAGGTCACCATGTTGGAAAGGAAAGAGATTTTTCAATGGTTCTGTGTTAACGTAAATACTATTGTCCATGATGAATATGCGAGTATTGCTTTATATACCTTTTAACACATTCCAGTGTTCATAATGAATTTACACTTCAACTTTTCGCAGGTATAATTCTTATGCATAATCTTCTGTTGTTTGTGATCCTGTCGTGGTCTCGCCCCCCACGGCTTATTCATGTTGGGGCAGTCGGAAACCGTGCTTTTTTTTGCCACGTATTTTCTCTAATGTCTGCACTCCATAGAAATTGGTATCCTGCTGAGGGAACAAAACACCCAGTTGTTTTCCATTGGAGCAATGTCTGCTTTCTTGGCAAGAATTTTTGCTGCAAGGTAGGAAGTCTGATCAGGAAATCAGCTCCTGCTTACCACCCACTGTCCAAACATCCCAAATAATGAGGCATCTAATCAGCGTGTTTTGTTCTCAAAGAGGACACAATCCACTTCTGTCCTATAAGTTCTTCCAGTTCATTAGTCCCTTTTGTCTACTCTGATTACAATGTGCATCGCTCCGGCACCCTCTGTGCCTTAGAAAATGCTTCCTTCAAAAGCGGGAGGTGCAGCGGGAATACAAACACGCTCCATGCGCATTTCGCCTCAGAAAAGAGCATTGTGGTGGAGCTTTGAAGCAGCTGCACCTGTACTCTAAAGTTGCTGAGGACCAACCTAACTTACAACCTGTCCACGAAGAGATGCAGGCAAAGATGACAAGGGACATTAATGACGCATGTTTTTCCCGCGTTCTAAGCTGCAAAACTTAGAATCATATGGTTATTCCCTGCACTGGCAACATTTGTAAATTTTAGGTTCAGTGAAAAATTTGTGCATTACTTGTGAGCATATTTTATGAGCAAACCTTCATTTTTGCTCGAATTTCAGTCACAGGGGTACTCCGAATGAGGAACATAAGGCACTCTTTTTGATTTTGCAGACCAGGAGGAATGCCATAAATCAATGATTTTCCTGCACTGTCAAACTTGTGGCTTCCGTGCTCTACTTAGAATTGGAGAAACGTATTGGTTACATCAATGGAGCCTCTGCTTCGAACTGTTTGGGAGCTACTCCAGGTATGAATGAATGAATGAAATCCGTCTTATATTGCGCTACTTAGCCCAAAGGGCTACCATTAATTGGTCTAAGTCGGTGGTTTTCCTGCTGTCCGGCCCCCGCCAAGACTGCCGGCGAGGTGCCGGTTGTGGTGGAAGGGTTTAAGTATTTGGGAATTTATATCACCCGAGATCATCAGATGTTCCTGGAATCTCACCCCTACCCCCTCTCCCCCCAGTTGGACCTGCTCAGCGCGGATGCACTACATTGGCACACCCTGCTGCTGTTCCTTATGGGCAGGGCCGCCTTGTTTAAAATGATGGCTCTGCTACATCTGCCACGTCCCCTGTATGTCCGGCAAAACGCCCCTAGTTAAATCCCTCTGACAGTCTTTAAGCGTGTGGCCCAAGAGGTCCGTCCGGACGCTGTTGTGGTAGGGGGCCCACCCAGAATAGCACTCAACAAATTACCGAGAGGAGTGTACGACGGCGACCTTGGGGTGCCTGACATCAAGTTATACTACTGGACCTCACAACTACTAGTCATAAATGATTGGGTCTACGCTGACAGCAATGAGCCAGCCTATAGAGTAGACAGGGCTGCCATGCCGAGGGTTGACTGCAAGCTGCTCCTTATGCCTGTAAGGCATGCTCAGAGTGGCCTATGCATACCGCGACGGTGGTGGCGTGTTGGTGCGGCGCAAATAGGTTGTCTGAGATGGCAGGGAAAGCTAACCAGTCGGATGCCCCTGTGGGTAGGAGACTTACTGAGGGAGGTAGCCTCTTTAAAAGATTTCAGAGGTTGGCAGACAATAGCCATTGAATGACTGGGAGATGTGTTTACCCTTCGAAGATTTACAGCAGGTATATAGTCTACCCTGATACAAAGGTATCACTATTTAAGGGTGGCAGATGCCCTACAGGGACACATCCAGTGGGGGCACACCCATCTCTGATCACTCCCCTTTAAAAGGCAGATTGTTTATTGATCCCATCCCGGAGAGGGCAACCTCCAAAGTATACGCAACTAATAAATAATATACATACCCCCTGATGACCCTAGGAGCTGCATGGGTCAATGACCTAGGAAACATCGACGATGAAGAATGGCTTGAGGCACTGCAGAGCCCCAGATACTGCATCGCTACTACAATCCCCGCACACGTCTATTCAAATGGGGTAGGGCACAAACAGCATTCTGCACTAGGGGGTGCCAGCGGGAGGATTCCTTCTTCCACATTATATTGCAGTGCCCAGAGGTCGCCGGGTTCTGGCAGAGGGTCACAATGGTAATGTCCACGGTGTCAGGAGTGGAGGAGGTTCTAATGGATGCTAAAGGGCTACTTCTGATGATTAAGGGTGAAACAGACAGTCCCAGATATGTCAGTCTCTGGTTAGCCCTTGTGGCAGGGATTACAAAGAGAAATATTGCATGGAGATGGGCGCCTCCCCAACCGTCAACTTTGAAGGAATAGGAAAAAGACCTAGACTGGTGTCAGTGAGCCGAGGAGACAGTATACAAAAGTAGGGGAAGTGTCAAGAAGTGAGAGAAGATATGGGCACCCTGGCGCAAATATAGAATGTCTATGGGGGGTGCCAAACAGATGCAGTAAATTCAACCAACAGAAAAACTAAGTTGGGGCTCCAATATACGCTTGCACCCGGGTCCTGAGGGCAGGGGTTGTGCATATTCGGTGCCTCTTTGGTTTCCCAAGAAGTGGAAATCTTCATACCTCTCCTAAGAGACAGTAACGTGATGACACATGTTAAAGATGTACATGCATGTGTGTTTTTTTAATTGTATGGTCTTGTGAGCGAAGTGTATAAAAACATTTTTTTTTAAAGACTGATTTGAATATGGCCAGGTCTAAACTGGGGTAGCATGGTGAGCAAAAGATTGATGGATTTAACCCACATCTCTTGACTGGGGGTGAATGTTTTGATTTGTTCTGCATTCCGTCCATCAATTGCGTGTCTTTTGCTGTCTCTCATACTGAGCATGACAGGAAGTCAGGCTCTGAAATGTAGCCCCCTGCGCCTGCCTGGGCTAACTTTTTAACAACCCGTAATTATCATAGGAGTGGGGTTGCAGCTCAGATGAGGCTGGTGCCAAAGGAATTTGGTGTCACAGGGTAATGGACACTGAAGCCCTAAGTAATGCCGTCATCCCCTCACATTTTGTTTGACTTAAAGGTTCCTTTTCTGCAGTCCGTCTTTAATGTTTACTTGAAGACACTGCCTACCCAGGGATGAAGAAAATGCATGATGGTGAATCATAAAATCTATAACTAAATTTAAGCAGCTCAGATAAATTGTCCTTTATTCAGCTTTATTGACATATTCTGTAATAAGGTATGTTATTGCTTACTTTTTATGACGCTGCTCCGTGGGCTGCAAACGTCAACAGTGTTTTTGTAATCTGTAGCATCTCCCCTGAACTATTGATTGTGGTTTCTCTCTCATCTCCAGCGTACAACAGGATGTGCACCTAGTGTACCTGGAAATGAGAGTTCTGCGAATCTACACATTCGCGACCTCCCTGAGCATGAACCCTCCCACCAGCGCAACAAACCCAAGCCAGGCGGCCACCAACCTTGCGAAGTGGATCAGCAACTGCGCAGACGACCTCGCCCCTCTGAAGACCCCTCCTAGCAGACCCGGTAGCAAGAAAGCCCCATGGTTCACTGACGAACTCAAGAGCTCCAAGAAGAACTGCCGAGCCCTCGAGAGAACCTGGCGCAGAGACCCAACACCGGACAACATGACTGCCCTCAAGCTCGCCACCCGAAAACACCACCAACTCATCCACGCCACCAAGAAAACCGCATTCAAGGAATGAGTGGACAACAATGCACACAACAGCAAGGAACTCTTCAACATCGTTAAAGAGCTCTCCAAGCCCAACGCCGGAAACAACGACATCACCCCTTCGCAAGACCTCTGCAACTCCCTCGCCTCCTACTTCCACAACAAGATCGCGGACATACACAACAGCTTCAGCACTCAACCGACGCACGCCATGACCAAACCACTGCCCCCCACCACCACCCTCCGCGCCTGGACCCCGATCAGCACCGAAGACACCGTCCGCACGATGAACTCCATCCACTCCGGATCTCCTACCGACCCCTGCCCTCACCACGTCTTCAACAAGGCCGACGCTGTCATCGCACCCCACCTGCGGGACATCATCAACACCTCCTTCGACACCGCTACCTTCCCGGAGAGCTGGAAGCACGCCGAACTCAGCCCTCTACTAAAGAAGCCATCAGCCGACCCCACCGACCTCAAGAACTACCGCCCCATCTCGCTGCTCCCGTTTCCTGCAAAAGTCATCGAGAAGACCGTCAACAAGCAGCTGGCTGCCTTCCTCGAGACGAACGGATCCCTCGACCTCTCGCAGTCTGGCTTCTGGGCCAACCACAGCACCGAGACCGCCCTGATCGCAGCCACCGATGAAATCCGAGCACTGCTTGACAACAGAGAAACAGCAGCCCTCATTCTCCTAGACCTCTCCGCGGCCTTCGACACTGTCTGCCACCGTACACTAGTGCAGCGACTCAGCAACGTCGGAATCCAGGAGAAGGCACTGGAGTGGATCATCTCCTTCCTCGCCGGAAGGACACAGAGAGTCCGCCTCCCCCGTTCAGATCTGAAGCCACCGAAGTCATCTGCGGCGTTCCTCAAGGCTCCTCGCTCAGTCCAACCCTCTTCAACGTCTACATGAGCCCCCTCGCAGACATCGCACGCCAGCACAACCTCAACATCATCTCCTACGCCGATGACACCCAGCTGATTCTCTCCCTCACCAACGACCCCGCCACCGCCAGAGCCAACCTTCACGAAGGGATGAAAGAGGTAGCCGAATGGATGAAGAACAGCCGCCTGAAACTGAACTCGGACAAGACGGAAGTCCTCATCCTGGGATCCTCACCCTCCGCCTGGGACGACTCCTGGTGGCCCCCCGCCCTAGGCAGCGCACCCAAACCAACAGACCACGCGCGCAACCTGGGCTTCATCCTGGACTCCTCCCTCTCCATGACCAGACAAGTCAACGCCGTCTCCTCGTCGTGCTTCAACATCCTGCGCATGCTACGTAAGATCTTCCGGTGGATCCCCACCGAGACCAGGAAGACGGTCACCCAGGCCCTCGTCACCAGCCGTCTGGACTACGGCAACTCTCTCTATGCCGGAACCACTGCCAAACTCCAGAAGAGACTCCAGCGGATCCAGAACGCCTCAGCACGACTCATCCTGGACATCCCCCTTCGCAACCACATCTCCGGACACCTGAGAGACCTGCACTGGCTCCCGGTCAACAAGAAAATCACCTTCCGACTCCTCACCCACGCACACAAAGCCCTACACAACCAAGGCCCAGGATACCTCAACAGCCGCCTCAACTTCTACGCTCCCAAACGCCAGCTTCGATCGACCGGCCACGCCCTCGCCGCCGTCCCTCACCTCCGCCTGACCCAGGACCACCTCGTCTTCAGGAAGCAACTCAAGACCTGGCTGTTTGAGCAGTAGCGGACCCCCCTCCCCTAGCGCCTTGAGACCCTCTGGGTGAGTAGTGCGCTATATAAATGCTTTGATTGATTGATTGATTGACACATGGCGTATCACTGTGCCTCGCTCCTCCACAAACATTATCAGTGGTATCGCCAGTGTGTCAAGTGCCCTCGTGTAAGGAAGAAAATGGGTCCCCTGGATGCTCTTTCAGAAATAGTAAGAAAAGTTCAGCAGGCCCTCTGGCCTCTGGGCCCCTGTGCCACTGAATCTGTTGCACCAATGGAAGCTATACTATATAAGATTCTGTTGAAAAACATTTAAGGTTGGCGTGTAGGTGGTGTGGCCAAGATGGCGGTACAGTGCAGGCGTCTGAGGTTCTTTAAAATTCTGCCTTGTCCTGTGATGTTATGGTTCCGTCACGATCTTGGTGATGTTGTCCTGTATTTAGCAAGTATGCCTAATATGGAGTGAATTCGTCATGTTAACTAGCGAGTTCATTACGTATTCAGAGACTTTGTCTCGATTCGAATATGGGTTCCATTTTGTTCATGCCTCCATTTTGGTGTTGTCATCACGTAGGCCCATGGATGTAACTAGACGAACGCAGCTGCATGGGCTTCGTTGTTCATTACTAATTAACTAAGCTTTTTCTTGACTCTAAGGTGCATTGTAAGGAACTGACCTCTTTATCTGAAACTGACCCTTTGCGAGGCCAATTTCCTTTGTTGATCCTTGTCTGAGATTGCGAGTCAAAGTTCAGGACATCGTTGACTTTTAGCTTTTCTACACATGCCTTATCTTGCTCGTTATCTATCATTGTTTCCTCTTTATGTTCCTTCGTTATATGCATTGTACTTTCAATTATGGGTTTGTCCGGCTTGTGGAGATTGAATTTGGAACATCCTAATAATTAACTTGTGGGGTTGGTACAATGTAAAGTGAGCCTTTTTGTAATGTGAGAATGTATAGAAATGTGTTTCTATTGGTCAGAATTTGCTGCTGTGGGTGTCCATTTGTAATGTGAATATTGTGTATAAATACTGAAGTCTTGCTCTACAAAATTGAACAGTTTATTGAGTTGTACACAGTGTTGTATTGCTGGGATTACTGTTACTAGCTGCAGCTAATAAATTTGATCTCTGACGCCACCTAGAAGTATTCCGTGTCTCTGTTTGCCAAGACAGGAGAACCCGAAGACTTTGGGCGTGTCCCTGGCGCCGCTGGGTTCTGAAAACCCGGTTCTTCACGTCTCTTGTGTTTGATCGAGTCTAACACCTGCCAGAGCCTGTGACAATGAAGCTTGGGGAGTGGTGATTGCCACCGCTTGGCCAGAGGGTAGCAGTGCGATGAGGCTGAGTGGGTGCAGCTGCCTATGAAAGGCGCCCATGACCCGACCTTGAAGTTAAGCTGTGGTCACGTGGAATGATTAGCTGGAGGCTCATCTGAGGGCAGATGGACGAAGTCGGGCAGCAACTGTGACCTCGGGCTATGAAAGAGTCACTAAATGAGATAAGGTAGTACTGGTAGGGCAGATCGCCCAGTGTTTTACATGTGGGCCTAAAAGCAGTCTCGTTCATTTTGGAACCCTCGTGGAGTGATGGCGAGCCGAGGAGGCCTCCCTTGGGGTCGTAGTGGACTGGGGAAAACAGGAAGGAGCAGCAATGGTGAACAATCCCTAGACTCCACAGCTTCATGTGACCCAGTTGTCATGAGGCAAACCGGCGGATCGATAGGCATTTGAGGCCTCCGGCAGTGAGTGGTGCAGTTGGGCTAAGGGGGCCCTGGAATACCCTTCTGGCACAAGTATGCAAATTACAGGAAACATAGCATAGGGGAGGGCAAATACTTCATCAGGGGCCACTCGACTTTTGCCCTTGGGGCACCTTGAGATGAACCCCTGACAAGTGGGAACCCCAGAGTGAAGTGGCATGGGTGAAGGGGGTTGGGGTGAATTGCATCAGTCGCCTGGTTCCCATCCCAGATCTCCACAGATCCCAGAGTGACTCTCCCTTGCAATCAGTGATGCTTGTGTCAGTGGTGGAGATCTCTTCCATACCTCCTAAAAGGAAACTCCAGACACTAGCCCACTCTTAGCATACTTAGACGGTGCATACCCCGACACTCAGCATCTACGGGCTAACATCTCTAGACCTGCTATAGCTTTAACAAAGGCATACTTCCTGGACAGCCTCCTGGTGTCCAAGATGGAAATCAGGGATAAATTTAAGCAGAATTGCGCAAACAGCCTAGCAGAGCTGTTTACACACTTGGGGAATCAAATCATGGTTCTTAGAGTGGACGTGGACTCAGTAGGGCAACACAACACCACGAAATAACAGTGGGTTGGATACACCGAGTGGACTCTTAGAGACAATCACAGCAACAACATCCTAGGGACATGCTTGTGAAGTTCTACTGCAACTCAGAGAAAGAGAGGGTTCTACACAGGCAGGGAAAGATAGTGAGGTGTACTTTCAGAATTTGTCTTGAACTGTCTTTCAGAGCCTCTCCCAGATCACGCTCCAGTGACGTGCAGCATTTTGACCAATCATGAAAAAGCTTAGAGAAAATGGCATTCAATACAGGTGGACTTACCCTTTTGGGCTCTCTTTTGAAATAGAAGAAAAGCGTTGCACAGTCACGGAGGTTCATCGAGCAGTTGCAATTTTCGGCATCGCCAGTGACAGTTCCACTAGTAGCTCCCAGCAACATAAATTGCAACTGGTGCACCCTGGGGGAAGAATGGAGGGACTCCTCAGCAAAATGATTGTGCCCTCCACTGGTCCTCGCTGATTCATCTGGGACCTGGGTTATGGGGTACTGCTTGGGAGCCCCTGTGGCAGAGCTCAGAGACCTAGGATCACTGGTTATGGACCACAACTCAGATAAACGCATGGGTCCTGATTGACCAAGAATAATTTTAACCTGATGGCTTGTGGCTTGCAGGGGTGTTGCCCACCAATTTACCACCTTGAGAAGCACGGCATTTAAAAACAGGAGACTTGCGGACCAGTGAAGAACCCCTTGGGGGAATATAGTGCTTTGCCTTCAGAATGTACCAGATGCCTCAGCGAATAGTGGCCTGCAGTGAGCCCCATCGATGGAGAATCTACCAAGGGCATCAAACACATGAGACATGTTCTTGTTACATATATTTGGCTTGCAGGGGGAGGGAGACCCATGAACTCTCTGTGGCAGACAAACTCTAGTTGAACCGAATATTCTTTTTGGCGGGACCTGCATCACCTGCTGAGAGGGGCCTCCAGCCACTATGTATGATGTTATGGGAGCTCTATTGCGACTTCTGCTGCCAGCAATGAGGAAACGGAGCGGGCGCTCTCTTCCATATTTGCCTACGGGCATTTATTGGTTATTCTGGGAAATAATGTTTTCTGGTTATCTTTCTCTTCTGGATGCACCTTAGGGTTAGGTCAGATGGGTTGTTGGGAGGGAGGGAAACACTAGTTCCTCCATGTCGACTACTCTGTAGCACATTTGCACATCTCTTATTAGTGAGTCATCATGACCCAAATAATTAAACTAAATGTATGCAGGCTGAATCAAATAAATGTGGCATGTTCTGGCTCGCAATTAGGAATTCCATGCCTTATGTGATATTCCTTCCGAAGACCCACCTTCTCCATAAGGATCAGGGGAAGTTGAAATATAGGGCATACCCCTCAGGATACCATGCTTATGCTACCATCAAGCATAGGAGGGTAGCAATATATTTGAGCCTCAGTCTCCCCTAAGCAGTGACCCATGCTCATGCATACAAAGAAGGGTGCTGCCTCATCTAAATGGGATCCCTTGAGGTCCAGCCCCTCACAATAGCCACAGTGTATGCCCCTACCTCAACCCAAGACTCCTATTGACTTCCTTGAGCAACTGGCAGGTATAGCACAGAGAGACATTGTTTTGACTGGGGACTTTAATCTGTTATGGGACCTCCTTAGGCCAGGAAGGGAACAAGGCTGCACATTTGGGGGTTTCCTCTAAAAAACGAAAAAGGGTGCTGGCCGAACTTGGCTTGAGAGATATGTGGCGAGAACGACACCCGACATTAGCAGCCTTCACATTTTACTCCCAAGTACAACACATACACTCTTGGATCGATTATATATTGCAGAGTAATTCCTTCGTCAAGCTGACCTGCGATGCAGACATTGGGTGGATCTTGGTATTCAATCATGCACTGACTGCTCCCCTACTTGACCTCAGGGTGTGTAAGCCCAGGGTAAACTGGAGAAAACACAAATCTTTGCTTAGGGATATGATCACCAAACACGACCTTGGACAACAAAATTATGAGAACTTTGAACATAGCGAAGGGAGGGTTTCCCACCCCTGTAGTCTAGGACACCTTTAAGGCCATTATAAGAGGCCACTTGATACCAATAGCAGTGGAATGTAAGTGCATCCACCCCTTGGAAGTGAGGAAACTAGAGTGAGATCCGAGACTTTGAAGCAGAGAGTATTCGATGTAATGTAATGTAATGTAAATTGATACTTGTATAGCGCACTACTCACCCACAAGGGTCTCAAGGCGCTTGTACGAATACCGCTGTGGAACCTATCCTGGCTTTCCCTGTGAGGCGTCCACTCCTGGGTACCCCCAAGGTGGAGGCCAGGCATCCTTAGCGTTGTGGGGGCCGTCGTGGAGATTAAGCAAGCTATTGCCCAGAGTTGCAGAGTGGGACTCCATGATTGGAATAGGCACAGAGGCGAGAATTGTCAGGTCCGTGGAATTTTTGAGCCCAAGACCCGCCGAGGCGGGGAATTGAACCCTGGTCCCGGGCTAGACCTCTGCATCAGGGTCTGCCGCTCTAATCATTGAGCCACACTTCTCCACTTCTCCATTCAATGGCCTTCACTCTGCACTCTTGGAGAACTTAGGATGGCCAACGGACAATTGTTAGTACATTACACTGCTCCATCTTAAAATAGTTCACACATAAATGGAGACAAGGTCAGTACCCCTCCGGCTAGACTACTGTGGGTTAAACAAGAATAATAGTATATCAGAGAAATTACAGCCCCTACAGGGAGTCCAGTAGTAGACGATTTGGGTGAGATAGAGGAATTCTGCTCCTTTTATGAGACTTTCTAAGGAGGTTCTTCCCTTACCACTCGTTAAGTGAGCAGTAGACTATCCTGCAGGGCTATCACCTCCCCAATCTCAGTAGCGAACTACAGGACTCATTAGAGGGTCCGTTCCTCCCAGAGGAGGTCAAGGAAACCATTAAAACTCTAAAGCTGAATGAAACTTCTGGGCTGGACCACCTGACAACCTAATTTTACAAATTATTTGCTCCCAGGCTGATTCCTAAACTCATAGCCCTGTTCAACCATTGTGGTGCTGGGATAGTGGTCACACCAACGATGAGTGACGCTGTGGTCATGGTGATACCAAAACCTAATAAACATCCTAGAAAATGTGCCTCATATTGACCGATTGCTCTATTAAATGTTTACGCAAAACTGTGCACAAACATTCTGGTGACTCACCTTAATTACTTGCTCCCCACTTTAATACGCCCAGACCAGAGTGGTTTTGTTTAGGGCAGACAGGCCCATGATAGTGTGTGCAACTATCCACCTGGTTGAGAATGTTACCCTAAAACACCAGATGTACTGTTCTCACTTGATGCCAAGAAGGCTTTTGACTAGGTGGATTGGAAATTCCTGAGAATCTGGCTCCTGAAGATGTCCATTGGACCCACATTCTTACAGATGATATTCGGTAACTATGATAACTCCCACACCAGGGTGAACCTTAATGGGCACCTATCGGGCTATTTCATCTCTTCTGATAAACCACACAAGGCTGCCCCCTACTGCCCCTCCTTTTCACCCTTTTATTAGAACCCCTAGTGTGCCTCCTTCAATAGATGGCAGTGGTTGTGGGGATTAAATTTGGCTTGTGGGAATTTAAAATATCCCTTTATCCCTACATCCCTTTATCCCATGCTGACAATGTCCTTCTGACATTGGGTTCTCCATATACCTCACTGCCAGTGGTGCTGACTATACATGAAGGCTTCGAACAGGCAGTTGGATATAAGGTTCATCTTCACAAATCAGAAGGAGAATCAGAAAGTTTTTGGAGACTTGGATAAAAGCGGAAGTGGCGCCTTAGGATCTCTCCCCCTTCTATGCACTAGAGCAGGCGCACAAAGTTCCGACATGACCACAAAGCCTGGGGCCCAGCCGCGCCCGATGGTGGTGAGACTCCTACGCTACCGAGATCGCGACTACATCCTACAGAAAGCCAGAGAGCTGCAAAATCTGAGCATTGGCAACAGTAAAGTACTGATCTTCCCGGACTACACCAGAGACGTGCAGCGCCAAAGAGCTTCCTTTTTAGTGGTGAAGCGGAAATTGAGGACTCTACACCTTCCTTACGCAATGCTGTTCCCTGCCCGGTTGCCGGTTGCCAGTCACTGCTGATGGGATTACCACTTTTTCCTCACGCCGCAGGCCACCTGGGACTGGCTGAAAGCCCGCGGGGAGTCCGGCGAGCGCTCACCAACTGCGGCCTCGCCTCGACATCGTTCCCCTACCACATTGCCGATGCAATGACCAGTCTCTCCCGTGGATTGGCGCCAAGAACGAGACAAGGCGGTTTTGGCGGTGGCGGCCATTAGCCAAGGAGATCTCAGCCCGACCAGCAGCAAATCGGAGCACGCGAAGAGTGGAGATCAGAGCCCCAGCTCCAGCAGCGTCCATGGTCTCTTGGAGACTGATCTACCAGTGGTCACTCCACAAACAGTGGATGGGGTATTTGGCTGAAAGAACACTATGCATGATGTGACTGACTTCATGAGGTATCTGTGTTGCCTGCTGGGCCTTGGGATTATGTGCCTACTGGGGGGGGGGGGGATGAGCTGCCTGGGCATGCAGTGGGACTTTTGAGGGGGACCTGGACAGAGAGATGAACTCATGGGAGAGGGAAGGGGGTTGGGGGGTATCTTGGCTTATTGAATCGACGTTCCAAGCTGCCTGAACTGCCTAGACTTTCTAAGTACATTTTCTTTGTTTGGATGGGAATGCCGCGTTGGATGCCTTTCCTGGGGAGGGGTAGTTGGGGATGTTTTAATTGTGGGGTTTGGTTCAGGGGACCTGAGCGTGTCGGGTAGGTGGACAAGATGGAACAATACTTATATCAATGTCAACAATGGGACCCGCACTAGGATACACATGTCTCACATGGAATGTAAGGGGTATGCACACTATGATTAGGCGCCACAAGATACACTCCTTCTTGACACGTAGAGGTATACATATCGCCTTCTTACAGGAGACCCACCTCATCGCAAAAGAAGGGAAGGCTCTCCAATGCAGCTGGAGGGGTCAAGTCTATTACACTACATTCTCGGCATATGCGAGAGGGGTCTTAATTTGGATAAGAGCTGGGGTTCCCTTTCAGTGCACATCACAATTGATTGACCCAGAGGGCAGGTATGTGGTGATCCAGGGGAAACTGAAAGGTAGAGATTTGACACTGGGATTCCTATATGCACCGAATGTAGACCATCCAGCCTTCTTCTCTTTACTATCCCACAAACTGGCGACAGTCTTAGTAGGGCCACTATTACTTGGGGGCGACTTTAATTGTGTTGCAGATATTGACCTAGATCCTCACCCCCCCCCCATGCAGAATGCACCAGCGGGCAAACTAGCAGTGGCGCGATCAAGCTGGCAGCAGACTTGGGGGTTAATTGATACTTGGAGGGTTCAGCACCCGTTGGTTAGGGATTACTCTTTTTTCTCTGCCCTCCACGAATTACATGTCCGCCTAGATGCATTTCTATGCTCTCCTGATGTGCATGGAGAGATTCGCAATAGCCAATATCTCACTCGCACTATTTCTGACCATAACCCGCTGCTAGCCCAGTTGCAGTGGTCGCGGCCGCGCCCCAGAATCCCTACCTGGAGATTGCGCCTGGAAGCGCTTGAGGATCAGGTCTTCCGAGCTACTATAGCCATGGCCATTGAAGACTATTTTCAACTTAATGAAGGGACTGCGGGGTCGGTGACTGTAGAATGGGACGCCCTTAAAACAGTGGTGCGCGGGAGATGCATTTCGGTGGTGTCTGGAACCCGGAAGACACTATCACAAGACATCCAAAGGGATGATGAGTGATTGCGTGTCTTAGAGAAGGAACACCCTGAACGTCCGGATAAGCAGGATGAGTTATTGGAAGCCAGAGAAGCAGTTGCAGCGTCTTCGGTGTTTTGATTACAAAGCATATATTACACGGGCACACTCAGAGCGAGATAAATTGGGAGCCCTTTTGGCCTGGCTAGCTAATCCTGCTCATCGCGGCTCAGTCATACTAGAGATAAGGGACCAGATGTGAGTGGCCCGTTTCGATCAGCAAGGGATAAATGAGTTGTTTTTTTATTACTATACGGAGCTTTAATCATCAGAAGAAGATTTACAGAAATTTATGGGAGGTCTAGACTTGCCGGAACTGGGCGACGAGGATGCAAAATTGTTGGGTAGGAATATTGAGGTGAGAAAAGTGCGGGTAGCCATCAAAAGTATGGCACGAAATAAAACGCCGCTGTCAGACGGCTTTTTGGTGGAATTCTATCTCACTTACATCGAACTCCTCGCGCCTCGTCTGGCATGACTCTATAATGAAGCCAAGAAGTTCGGAAGGTTGCCAGACTCCACCAGGGAGGCGATCATTATGCCGTTGTTGAACAGGGCAAGCAGCCCTGGGATAGAACTGCGTATCGCCCATTATCTATGCTCAATTTGGATTACAAAATCCTGAGCAAAATCCTGGCGACTCGGCTGCTTCCACACATGTCCACACTGATACATGCCGATCAGTTCGGGTTCATCCCCGCCCGCAACACATCGCTTAATATACGACGACTCCTTCGCATTTTGGAGGCCGATACTTATGAAGTGGATGCTGCAGCAGTGTTTGCTGTTGACATTGAAAAAGCATTCGATAGTTTATAGTGGGAATATCTCTTTCATGTTATGCGTCGGATGGGGTTGGGAGTGGATTTTGTGTGCTGAAAGGCTTTGCTATACACAGATTCCACGGCCAGAGTTCGAACGGGGGAGTGATCTCTGAGGCATGTAAGGTGGGAAGGGGCATGCGCCAGGGCTGCCCCCTTTCACCATTGTTGTTCACTATGGCGGTGGAGCCCCTCACGGCGCACGTTCAATTAGGGCGGTCATATCAGGGGTTAGACGTATATGGGCAGGTCCACCATATCGCTCTTTATATGGATGGCCTATTAATGTTTTTGGCGGACACGGGACATTCCCTGACAGGAGCGAAATCTTTGCTGCGAGCCCTAAGTGTCCTAGCGGGGTTAAAAGTCAACTGGATGAAATTGTGCCTATTCCCGACTCGGGGAGGTAGAGATTGCCCTCAGATCACTGAGGGAGTGTCCTGGGAGGAGAGACGGCTTCCCTACTTGGGCACAGTGATTTACCACGAACGGGGAGACATGTTGGAAGGGAACATGGGGAAGGCAATCAGGGGAGCCAAAGCTAATTTGGAGTTCTGGAGCACCCTCCCTTTATCCGAAGCGGGACAAGTAGCACTACTCAAGATGGTGACCCTTCCCCGGTTACTCTACTTCTTTAGGACACTCCCGATCTGGATTCCAGTTGGATACCTTTGGAGGCTCAGGACGATGATTAGCTCAGGCAGACGCAGGGTGGCGCTTGGAATGCTCATGAGACCCCGAGCAGAGGGGGGACTAGCGGTCCCAGACTATGAGACGTATTACATAGCAGCCCAACTTCAATGGCTGCAGTGGGTAGCGAGGGCCACTAGGGAAGAAGGAGAGTCAGGTGAGCCGACGGGTCCCTTGCTGGTATTGACTTGTATAGTCCTGCGCCTCCCGATTGGAGACATGCAGCTTACTCAGGAGTTTGCCACAGCCCGTAAATGTTGGAATAGATACCTACAAAGGGGGGGAATAGCGATCCCTTACACACCAGATATCCCACTAAAAATATACAGGGCTCTGCAGCACGGAGGAACCTGGCAGAGTTTGGAGGCCTGGGACTAGCAGGGTCTATCGACAATGGGCGACCTATATGACGACGGCACTCTAATGCCATTTGATGTCCTCAGGGACCGATTTGAACTGCCAGGGGGTGACTTGCTATTGCATACTGCGCTCACAACAGCGGTTTGCAAACACTGGAAAATGGACATGGTGGAGCCACCTACATCTACGGGTTGCCAATATGTTGTGGTTGCTGCGGGCACAATCAAGGCAGTCACATGCTTATACAAGCGCATGACCCAAGAAGCCCTAACCCCATTGACAAGTCTGAAGGCGAAGTGGGAAGCTGATATAGGGATGAATGTACAAGACACGGCATGGGGTGGGATAGTGGAGAGGGCCTGGAAGAATACGCGAAATGCGAGGTTCCAGCTGGTGCATTTTCACATTCTGCATAGGGCATACCTAACAACAGTCCGTTTACATAAATTCTTCTCAGCCCAGTCAGTGGCCTGTTCACAATGTGCAATGGATGACGCCGATTTTAAACATATGTTGTGGGATTGTCCAGAGCTTGACTCCTTTTGGCAAGGGGTGACGGCACTATTGAGGGAGGTTACTGAGAGGGACCTACAATTCTCCATGGCGCACTGTATCCTTCATTGGTTTCGCCACACTTCAAAGAACAAAATCACTAGTAAATTTATTGACCCGGGGCTCCTCTTAGCTAAAAGAACCATAACCTCTCAGTGGAAGGCGAACAAAGTTCCCAGTGTAGATAAATGGAAAAATGAATTTAGTAAGTGGGCTCAATGTGAGGGGGAGGTCCGCCTACAAATGGCACATAGAACAAGTAATGAACAGGCATTAGAGAGGGTGAGAGCCTGGGAAAGATTAGTCATGGAACTCACACTCCCCGCAGACCGGGATGAGGAGACCCCTGCAAATAGCCCTGGGACACACCCGCCATAGTATGCCACGATGATCGCAAAATACCTCGCATTGCAGAGTTGACAGACTGCTGCCCCTTCCTGTGAAGTGAGACGATTCATACCATATAGTAATCATTGGTCCACTTGTTAGGTACGACCAGAGTTGTAAACCCATTTCCATTCCAATGGGGTGGCGCCATTACACGCCTGGGGGGGAGGAAGGGGAGTTGTTTTGGATGGGGGAGGTGGGGTTATAGTTGGGGTAGAGTGTAGATGGTGGGGGGATCACCTAGGGGGGTTCTGTTCTAACATTCACACTTGATTACACAGACATTGCTACCAAGAGCCCATTGAACATGGGTAAATATTCTCCTGCTGTACAATGTACGTCTACGAGTTCTTGCCTTGTACTGGGATGATGATTAAGGCTGGTATTCGTTTCTGATGTAATGTCTTCCTGAGCTATCAACTCAATAAAAATTGCTTTAAAAAAAATTAAATACCTTGGAGTTCCACTTACACGCCAGGTCTCTGATCTCTTTGAGGGTAATTACCCTCCACTTATTCCGACTATAAACCAAAGATTTACTGTCCTGGGGAAGCCTAATTCTTCCCTGGTTTGGTAGAATTAAGCTGTCAAAATTAATATACTCCTGCTCATCTTATACTTATTTCAAGCACTTCCTATATGGCTTGATCTCTCATATCTAATGTGCATCCAGCACAAACTGATGGCCTTTATTTAGAAGGGTAGAACTCCGAGACTCTACCAAAATCTTATGATGCAACCACTGCATTTTGGGGGGAAATAGCAATTCCTATTGTCCCCATGACTATTCAGCAGCGCAATTGTAACTGCTGGACTGGTCCATCTTGCTTTCTGAGAAAAACTGGAGACAGATGGACCAGGGAAGACATGGCTTGGCAGTTCGGGCTGGACTGTTCCCATGAGGTACAGGGTCAGACTGATTTGCATATAGCCATGTCTGAACTGGGGTGGCACAGTGGGCTAAAGAACGGTGATGGATTAAACCCAGATCTTTTGACTGGGTGTGAGTGTTTGATTGATTCAGATGCTCCGTCCATCACCACCCCCTTTTGTACCGTTGAAACAGAAAGTTGGCATGTAGTACATCATGCCACAGGTGTCACTGTTACTGTACTGATAATTGCCAGACCCCTCCTTCATACCCCATGAGAGAGTTAGTAAGTAAGTAGCTACAATGTAAAAATATAAAATCAGTCATAAGAAGGAAGTAGCAGCAATACAGGAATTTATAGAGTTCACACAATCAGAAGCAGCACGAAATCACAATGAATCTTTTCGCTCCACCACTTAAAAATGTCACCAGCCGCCACTGAGGCAGAGTTTATCAATCCATCTGCAAGTTTAATTCTGGAATGTTGTACCCAAACATTTTCAGGTCACTTAATGAATTCCCAAATCTTCATAATTCAAGACTATGAAATCACTCACAAAAGGAGAACTGAGTAATGCAGAGCATGAAAACGCCTGACTAACCAATGAAGTTCATTCCTGTGGCTGTCAAACAATATTTTTGTAAAAAATTACCAAAATGAGAAAACTCGCGTCAGAGTTACCTCAGGGACGCCCAAAGTGTCATAAGCAATAAAGGCGTTGTACAGCATTTTTTGCCAAAATTCTGCCGTTTTCTACTAAATATTCAAATAAAATAGATCATAAAAATATTCTGTAAACTACAGTTAAGAAATTCCACTTGTTGCAGGTATCCTTCCGCACTGGGACAGCCTGCATCAGTTTGTGATACCTCATCATTATGTACCTCTGCAGCCCACACACATGGCCTGAGTTACAATCTTTTTAAAACACTCACATCTCAGGTTGATAGAGAAAATGTAATTTTCAGCTGGTTGCCATAGAGATTGAAGCTCAACTTTTTGAGGTCGGTCTAGGTCTGCCTGGCAGCGATGCTAGGTCATTTTCTTGGAATTAAGTGCTTTTTACCATTACACATAACTGGAACCCCAGAGACTTGCAGAGTATTGCTGGGCAGTGGCCAGTGTTTTTCCCCATCTGTCCTGATCCTGGGACTTAAAGCTACTATTTGGGTTTTTTTCGGTGGGATTTTGTATTGTTCTCATCCTGCCACCCAAAAGCCTGCATTTGTGACCTCTTTTATTTCATTTCACCAGCCGATGAGCCCCTGACTAGACAGATGCTTACTTTTTCTGCTGCGTCACTCATATAATGCCACACAAAACACTTGACAGATAGTGAAGGCTATCCGGCGATTGGATTTGGAATGTTAGCATCTTACTAACGAGAGTGGGGTCGATTCCCAAAAGTAACAAACATTCCTACAGGCGTAGTCATACGCTTGTGATCTACTGAGGTTTTCGACTTTTTCGGAATTCCCAAAGCCCTGAGGCATATTGTTTGGCTATTAATGTACCCGTAAGTGCTAAGAAATTCAACAATCTTTATGTGTAGGTGTACATCTATGCATAAGTTAAAGATCACACACGGACAGATGGGAACGAGGAAAGAACGACCATTGCACCGGGGAATGAAACAGCTATTCTAGAAGAAGTACAATTGAGTCAAAAATGATGCAGAAAATACAAAGTTGCTCACACCACATTTCCCCCTCTGTGGGATTCCTTGGCGATTATGATATGCACTATGAACACACATGCTGTCCCTGTGTAAACTATAGTCTTCAAAAAGATGGGTGCTCACCGAGATTTTTAAAAAACATTTTTTATGGAATTAAAGTAGCGTTCACAAAAATTACAATAATGCACCACTAGCATAACTAGTCATGAACATTAGAAAGAACATGTATAGTAAATGCTTTGCATATTATTGGTGCACTTGCCATTAGAGCGATTAATAATCTTGAAGATGTGCCTTTGTGTCGGAATGGAGTTTGCAAAATGGAGGATCGGGATTGCCCATAGAGCACAGCCTGCCCCCTCTCGTCTAGGGGCCTATTTTCGTTTGTATTATGTCAAGTCTGGAGGGATTTCACATTTTTTCCACCTAAAGCATCCTTCTGGCTTTCCTGTGTCTCTCCTCAGAGGCTGAGGACCCTGCATTGATTCTAGGATGGACTAGGCCTGGGCATAACTCGCAGAGATTTACTCCACAAAAATCTGCTGAGTTACAAAAAAGCTCTGTGATATTCAGCAGAAATCTGTGAATGGGCACAAACAGGCACGGTACGCTGCTTGCACAATGATTTAGCGACAGAAGCTCAAGCTGCACTGTAAAATCAGTGTGAACGGCACGATATTGCCCATCAGAGCGGGCAGCTTCTCAAGGTGAGTTGAGTTGATTTTGGTGCCCCTTGAGTAGATTTTCTATGCAAACGGCAGCTTTCTGACCATGAATGGTCTTGACTGCCCGTTTTAGAGAAATAACACCGGGTGCCTTCCTTGCAATCGAAAATCATGCTAGGGGATTGCCAAATCTTACTGGTGCTCTTCAAAATTCCACCATGCAGCGGTAGGTGGTATTTGGCTGGAACTCTGTGCTTCAACACTTTCCAAGATAAGTACTGACTAAGCTGGACCTGTGAACTGTAAGGAAGCATTGGTTGGTTGCTGATGCTGAGTTGTTTTATTATTCACTCACTAACAAACTACAAAAGGTTCTTCTAAGGAGTCACCAAGCCGACCGCTAAAAAATTAACAACTAATACTAAGTGACTAACTGTAACTAAATACCACTGTCTTTGTGACAGGACAAAGGAAAGTAGTCTTTCTAGTCTGTATTACCTTACTTAAGTTCTCTAACCTCTATTAAGTAATCAGGCCAATCGAGCACAAACTTGCAAACAAGTAAGATTAATAGTGCCTTTTACCTGTCTAGAAGAATAACAATCACATAATACAAAAGTTTTAGGGCCATATGTATCAAGCTAATTTTTAGTAGCAATGCTGCAATTCTCAAAAAACAGCGTTTGCGATTAAAAATGTGCTATTTCCTATGTATGAGGCACAATCGCATCGCAAAAGTAGAAATCGCAAATATAGCGATTCCTTACGTTGTGAGAACCAGAATTCTGCAAATTCCCTAGCGATTTCTTATTTTGCGATTTCCACAGTTTGCAAAAGGAATATCGCAAATTAAAAAATCGCTATGCAATGTATGAAAAAATCGCAAATAGGGATTTCACGAAATTCGCAAATGAGAGAATCGCAATTACCACCAAGTATGAGCAAGTGGTAACCAGGTGCAAACTATCTAAGGAGTACCACAATGCAACACATTTTTCCACAAAGGCTGGGCTGTATGTGATAGCCAGAAGGCTGCGACTCAGAGCTGCTGCACAGAGGAGGCGACGCCAGGAGATGATATTGCGTGCGCACATTACCCTGTTCCAGCGGACTGAGGAGGACATCCATACACACTACAGGCTGGATGAAGAGAGCATCCTAGACTTAATTGAGGAACTCAAACTTATTCTTGAACACCCCACACGCAGGACGCACACCATGCCCACCCACATCCAGGTACTGTGCTCACTGCACCTCTTGGCATCAGGTAGCTTCCAGGGGGTGATATCCACAGTTGGAGGGGTGTCACAGAGTGCATTGTCGCGTCTTTTCCACGCGTTCCTCAATGCCATGGTACAGAGGCTGCCCCACCGCATCCACTTCCCCTGCACCCCACAGGAACTAGGCCAGACCAAGCAGGAGTTCTATCAAGTAGCACAATTCCCCCACGTCATAGGATGCATAGATGGGACACATGTCGCCCTGTCCCCCCCTCCCACAATGAGTATGTGTTCAGGAATTGCAAGTCATACCATTCCCTAAATATACAAGTGGTGTGTGATGCCAAGCAAATTATCACTGACATTGTAACTAAATACCCAGGCAGCTCCCATGACTCGTTCATCTTTCGCCACAGTGGGATCCACCGTCGACTCACTAATGGGGAGTTTGGAGAGGGCTACCTTCTAGGTAATTGCATAGGAAACAGTAAAGCACAGCAGTGGCAGGACAGTGTGTAACCTATTTCCCCTTGCCTCACAGGTGACAGTGCGTATGCAGTTCGGGACTTCATATTGACCCCATACCTGAATCCTGCAAACGCAATGGAGCGGAGGTACAACAGTGCCCACAGTGCCACCCGCAGTACGATAAACGGACCTTTGGTATCCTCAAGAGCCGTTCCTGATGGGAAACATCCATAACAATGCGGGCATTACCCGGCACTGCTATTACAACGCTGCTATTACAACGCAAGTCGTTACAACGACTTGCGCTGGAGGGCGCTGTAGGATAGGGAATAGTTTAATTTTCTATCCAACACCTTCCCTATTATCAACGTGGCTGGAGTTGGAATCGAATTTGAACTATTCCACTATCCAGCACCCCCAACGCAAGTCGTCGTAACGACTTGCGTTGTAAAACTGTGTTGTAATGGCATGCAGGGTAAAAGCCCCATTATAATGCCGTACAACCGGTTCAGATGCCTGAATAAGAGTGGAGGAGCACTGCAATGCAGCCCTGAGACCTGCTGCAAGATGGTGGTTGCATGTGCCATGCTGCATAACATTGGCACGGAAAGGCACCCCAGTGGAGCTCAGCGATTCAGACACATGAGATGAGGAGGGGCCAGCTCCAGGACGCAGGCCAGCCAGTGTGATTGGAGCAGCAGCCGGGCGACAGAGGCGAGATGACATAACACAGAACTATTTCTAGGTGGAAAATGATGACACAATGCAATGTATTCAGGATAAACTGTGTTTAATATCCTTTAAATCAGGATTCATGATATCACACAACCTGTGTGGCACACAATGTGTATAGTATTATCACACACATGTTTGATTCACAGTGCATTGAAAATAAATTGTCACTGGGTTGACCCACCCATTCAACATAAGGTCTCTGTTACCAGATACCTGAGAGCCTAGCCGGTCACTATAAATCCATTCATAACACTCAATGGGGTTGGTCTGGATGGTATAGTAGATAGAAAAGGAGAAATTGCTCTTTTTCTAGGTGTCCCCTCACTCACCAGGGTTGCCCCGTGGTGACATGCTTCATCATTGGGGCCATCCCAGTCCTCTACGGGCTGGGGCGTGCTGCGACTTGCGAATTACGTAGGAGCACTTATAATTGACTATGTGTGGTGCGGGTGTGATAGTGGAGTGGACTAAGTGATGTGTTTAAAAATACCTGCCCAGTAGGTTTTTAATAGACTTTATTCTGGCCTCTAGGTGGTAATATTAAAAATTGGGTGGAAAAATAGGGGCCCCTAAACGTAATGTGTTAAGGTGTACCTATCAACTCCTGCCAACATGTTTCGTGCATACCCCAAGCACTTCTTCGGGACTACACAGGGACCAGCCCTGTGTTCGCCACTCCTTAGCTCTGCAATAGTTATTTTTAATTAAATAAATGCTGCAATCTATAATTAGTGCATGCAATAATACCTACGTATTTATTCCAAACATGTGGTTCCTGTAAAACAAAAGACAACTTGAAAAGTTGCACACATAGCACATATTTTTGGATTGCACATGGAAAACGTAATTACATTTCCCGTGGTCCTCAACAGGACGTTTTTTCTATGTAAAAACGTGATTGTTTTCATGCACAAAGAGTGGTAGTTCTCATGCATCAAAATGTGATAAAACACCTTACTGTGACACAACCAAACATTCATCTTGCACACACACTCATACATATTTACATACATGTAGTGGGACCTAACTGTGCCCCATGGACTCGGAGGGGTTCAGTATCCCAGCAAATCTAGGAGAGGTAGGAGAAATTGCACATCGTAAATTACATCCACTGGTTTTGTTTTGTTAGGTTCTGCGATGGTTATTCAACCCGCAAGATCGAAGAATAAAGGCTCTTCGTTTTGCCCGATTTCATTCGCACACACTTACTTGCTCACAGAATACCTCCCTCTTGCAGACACCTACTAGCGTCCCTCCGGTCCGGATGTTATTTGACCGGGGGCGCCGGGTTTGTTTTTAAAGATCTTCAATCACCCGGTTACTTCCGCATTGCGCGCCACGCTCAGTGAAGAGCTGGTGCGTGTCGGTTGTTTGGAACATTCGCGACTGGCGGCCATCTTTGGTGTATGGTGTACTTTTCATTCGTTTGAAAAGTCAATATTTTTGGATTAGGATGGTCGCTATACTTAAAATTTAATTTAAGGCATATTCCCGTCAACCATTGTTATTATCAACTAATTTGCCACAATTTTTTACAAAAATATATATTTAGGTGTACAAAGGCCGGTGATTGGGATATTATAAATCAAGCGGCCATCTTAGGTGTATGGTGTACTTATCACTCCTTTGAAAGGTCAATACTTTTGGATTAGGATGGTCTCTATACTTAAAAATTAATTTAAGGCATATTCCCGTCACCCATTGTTATTATCAACTTATTTGCCGCAATTTGTTACAAAAAATATATTTAGGTGTACAAAGGCCGGTGATTGGGATATTGTAAATCACTATGGCCTAAAGAATACATCCAACAGTTATTTTTCAGTTATTTTTCATTTGTTTGGTCATTTTATGTACAGACATGCTTTTGTGACACTAAGTTAAATACTTCTTGTCACGTGAATTGTCCCCAAGGGATGTCATCATTCAGACCCACAATATGAGAGCGAAGTTTAAAAACCCAGCGTTGTTCCTTTTCCAGTAGTTTTTTCTCCATGTCTGTATGTGGTTTTTGTATTTCCATAACCACCCAACGCATGTCATTAGGGGTATGTCCCTTTTCCAAAAAATGATTGGTCATTTTCGTATTTGAATGCTTGCATCTGAAATTGCTGCGGTGTTCCACCATCCTTGTGTTGACCTTCCTGGTGGTAATGCCGATGTAGTGTAAATCACAACTACATGTAATCATATACACTACCCCTGTTGTATTACAATTGAAAAAGGACTTCAAATCCCAAACCAAGCCGTTGTTACATGTGATTTGTTTAGTCGCACTCGTTAGATGGCACACACTACAATTGGAACACGGATAGTGTCCCACTGGTAGTGGGTGTAGGCGACGAACTGGGCCTTCTACACTCTTTGGGCGTGTATGGACTACTAAATCCTTCAAGTTTTTTCCTTTGCGGTGGCTGAACATTGGTTGAGTGAGGTTAAGGCCACCACTGTTCAGTGTCTTCCAATGTTTTTTGACAATTTTTGTCACTTTCTGTGAGGCCACTGTGTAGGTTGTAACACAGATGGGCCTTCTATCCGTGTTGTTTGTGGGTTTCGTTCTGGGTTTTGTTTCTAGGAGTGCATCTCTATTATTATTTGATGCTCTCTTTTTAAATATTTGTTATAACACAGAACAGAACACACAAATAGTAATAAATTAGCTACTCACTAATCCCCATCAATTCAACACCTAGCAGGTCCAGCAGGTCCTGCTCACGGACCATGATGTCGGACCTCCGTTGAGTTAGTTGGTTGTGGATGCACCAGACCTCAGAGCAGTGAAACACTGCCCGGTGCACCCTCGCCCAACTGTGGTGACGCTCTTGGATCCCATAGCCTGAACCAAGCCTGCCACCTGCCACCTGCTGCCAAGGTTAAGGGGAGGTGGTGCTGCACAAAAAAAACATGGCAGCCACATCCACCTCTGAGAAAAAGGCCCATGCCTGCAACCCTTACGGGCTGCCTTCCGTGAAGAAGGTGGCTGCTGGTCGCCCACTGCTTTGTCTTGCCCATGGTTCAGGGGTGAGGAGCAGAAAAGAAAATGTAGAAGTAAAAAATAAAGTCAGGAGAAGAAGTAGGGAAGTAACAATAAATGAAAAGCAAGTAATAGAAAAGCCGTACAATAACGCAGTAACAGTAGAAAAAAATGCAAAATATACACTTAGGAAGAGAGAGGGATAGATAATAAATGAAATAAAAATCAGAAAAAAGTTTTAGAACAAAAGGTTTGAAAAGCTATTGGGAGGATCAAAGGTTTTCAAAACAGACCCTCGTGCAATAAGAAAGAGTAGAAAAACAAGATGCGAAGATGTGAAGTTCGTGCAATATTTACCCCCGAATACGCAATCCGCATTGCTGAATGTCAGAAACGTCTTGCGAGCAAACACAAGCACATGGAACTAGCAACTCCGCATGCTCGCGGAACACTGCGTAGCATCGCAGAGTTTTTTTTACCGCTTTGCAGAGTTCCATGTAGCACGGCTATGGGAACTCCGCCTGGGCTTACATTTCTTCTGATTCCAAACAATTATGAAGATGATGATAATGATCCTATCTGTGATTGCTTAAATGTAACAGAATTGTGCACCAAACTAAGGCCAGTTGTCAAAGATGTTCCCTTGATATGGCTGATCTGACTTTGTGTGTGGATAGTTTTTGTCTGATGGACCATCAAGGAATATTGGAAGCAGCATATGCAGTCTGTTTTATTTATGAAATCACTGAAGTATCATTCTTGTCTGACATAATTTCAGTTCAAGTAGCAAATGTAATCACCCTGAGAAGAGCCTGTTGCTTGGCCAAAGAATTGAGTGTGATAATTTATAGAGACAGCCAACATGGATTTGAGGTGGTACATGATTTTGGGCAGTTAAGGTCATGACATCCTCTGGTAATCCTATTCAAAATAGGCCCTATAGTCTAAGAGAGATATTGGTTGTAAAGTAAAATGCTTGTAAGTCTGTTGATCACCATGGGCAATAAGTACACTGACCTAATTGTGAAATACTGTGCCCTTGAAAATTTAACTATCAAAAATCAAAGGAGCTGAAGCAAACACAAACATCAGAATAATGTGAAATTGTTGTGAAGGCTGATGATGTAAAAAATGTGAATAGCTTTTTGTTAAATCCATAGAGATCACTGAATGAACTGAGAGAATTGCAGTATGAAGTACCAATTGATGAAAAGGAAAGAGGGGAATTAGCTGTTTGCAGAGGGATAATAATGAAATAAGGGTAGATCCAGACTATCACTCTGTCGTTCCTCACTCTATGCTTCAGAATATTTCTAGGTGCCTAAATGGTTAGACTGATAAAGGGATAGATTGAATGGTCAGGTTGTTTAAGAAGTAATGACACAACATGAAGTTCAGAAGTTTAGCAGACAACTTATGTTGAAGATGAATTACTTGTCAGAGAGTTAATCAGGGCAAACATACAATAGCTGCCTTGTGTCTGATAGACAAATCTGCAGGCCCATCTACTTGGTGTCAGGCAGACTTCATGGAGATGCCTGATTATAATGGGTCTCCTTGATTGTCTGCCTGTTCTCTAAATTGATGGGGGCCTATCTGACCCCTAGAAGCACCGAGAAGACTGCAGCCAAACTCTTGTTGAGGGAGTTAAAAGATCATTTTGGTATGCCTACTTCTATTGAGACCAAGAATCTAATTTTAAGAAGAAGGCCCTAGAATTATTATGCACTGCTTTACAGATAGAGCAAAAGTTCCAGCCTCCTTCAGAAACACTGCTGTGCAATATATCAACGGTGCAGGGCCTCGCATCTCTCGTCAATGATAACAGTGAATGCGCATCTGTTCCTCGCAGGTCCTCAGAACCAATGCATTGCCACAACTGTGTGATGCATCCTCGATGCTTGACTCCACATGGCAAGTCCTCATCGATGGGATCTTCGATGACGAAGTAGAACCTCACACCACAGCCTCACTGCATCCCGGAGCCAATATTTTTGCTACGGCTATGGGACACATCTTCGACGCAGATCCTAACAACGCCCCGCAGACCTGGATTTAAGTTCCGCTTTTCAGGTTTCCTAACTGAGTCCCTGTATGCTGGACCGCATTTCATCACGGTCAGACAATCAATTAGAGAAGAACCATAGAGAATTAAAATTGATTGTGAGAATAGTAAATCTAATTCGCCTGTAGTCAAAAGATCAACAAGAAAGAGGATGCCAAACAGAAGGTACACATCAGCTGAATGGACCTATCTAGCATCTGTGCAAGAAGAAAAATCAAATGTGGACTATATGACCTGATATTTTCAAAGTGAAACAGAAGAAGAATAGCAACCTTGAACTTTAGCCTAAATCCTAATTAGTCTTTAAAAATAAAGTTTTGAACTTTGCAGACTTTATTGATTTTGTCTTAAATGTCCAGGAGGAGATAAATGGGTTCCTGAGTTCTAGGAGCTGAATCCTTGAAAAAAGAAGAATGTTGAAGTCTGATGTTTGACGTTTTTTTGCTTCCTTGATATTAATATTAATAGCTTTAAGTGACCTGATTTCTCAGGTTGGATATGTCACACCTTCACAGAGTGAACTAATTACTATACATAATGACATATTGCACTAGAGGTTTACACATAGGAACAGATCAGTATATGGTTTTAGGGAATGCACACATTGTTTCCATCCTCAGCTGAAGAAGGCTACACTTATTCTCAGCTAAACTTGTGTAGCCTAACAAGGACATTGGTGTTGCTCATGTTTTTTATAAGCAAGAGTTTTTGTCATTGTATTATATGGATTTCAACTCTTCCCTGTTAGAATTTCCTGTTTTTGAAATTTCTGATATTCATATGCCTTATTCTAAACATTTGAACATTGCGCAAATTAATTTGACAACTAACAAAAGTAAAAATGGGCATGTAAGTAGTTTAAGTGAAGCAGAGCCAGAGTTTGTTAGGAAATATAAAGGCACATGCATCAAGCTAAATAGTGCTCACAATATTTGTGAATCGCAAATAAACCCTCTTTGCGAGTGCAATTAAGCTAATCCCAATGCATGAACACAAATCTGAGAAAAACCCTGAAATCGCAAAAATAAGCAATCGCAAATTTTGCGGAGACATACTTTGCGAATCCTTATTAGCGAAATCCTTATTTGCGAATCCCAAATAGAGATTCACAATTAAGTAATCGCAAACAAATGCATGAAAAATCGCAAAATGCGATTTTTACGAAATTCACAATTTAGCAAGTGCAATTTAAGAAGGATCACAATCAGGTGGTAACATGCCATACAGATGAAAATCATCAGAAACCTATTTAAACCAACCCAGGAGGCCTCTGAAACTTTCACAAGGACAGCGTTCCACCTGATGGCGAGGAGGATGAGGCTCCAGACAGCAGCACAGCGAAGAACGAGAATACAGGAGCGCATCTTCAGAGTGCGCATCACATTGTTTGGACAAACAGATGAAGAAATCTACGACAAGTACAGGCTGAATGGTGTCATGATCCTTGACCTAATAGCAGAATTGGAATCCCTAAGCCAGCGCCACATTCGTAGGACCCATGCCATCCCCACTCATGTGCAGGTCCTATGTTTTCCTACACCTACTTGCGTCTGGCAGTTTCCAGGGGGTAGTAGCTGTTGCTGGAGGGGTGTCCCTTTCACATATCTTTAATTCTTTCCTGAACTCCATGATGACAAGGATCCTTAACCACATTAGCTTCCTCACAACCCCACAGGAATTGAATAGGCCCAAAAGGAATTCTACCAGGTAGCCCGGTTACCACACGTAATAGGATACATAGATGGAATGCATGCTGCCATTTGTCCCCCAGCAGTGAATGAATACATTTTTAGGAACCGTAAATCCTAACACTCAATCAACATACAAGTAGTCTGCAACATCAACCATATCATTACAGACCTTGTGGCTCAATACCCTGGGAGCACACATGACACCTATATATTCAGACAAAGTGGCATACACACCCATCTGATCAGGGCTGATTTTGGCGAAGGACATCTGCTTGGTAAAGTCAAAAAATGATTCCTGTCACACAATGGTCAAACGGCAGTGCATAACTGTTACTAAACCTTTGCTCACTACGCTGTAGGTGACAGTACATATGCTGTACAAAACTACATTATGACGCCTTACCACAACCAAGCCAGCCCAAATGAGCAGAGGTACATTGCAGCGCCCATCACCACATGAAATGTCACCGAACGCACCTTTGGGCTGATGAAAAGTCACTTCAACTGCAGCTACAAGACTGACGGTGCGATGAAGTACCGGCCCGACACCTGCTATAAAATTGTGGCTGCATGTGCCATGTTGCACAATATTGTCACAAGGAGGGGCATACACATTGAACTTCAATTCAATTTCAAATATCAATTTCTAAATAGCGATTCCTTATTTTTCGCTATTTAGGAATCGCTTTTTCTTAGTTTGATGCATATGCACCATAGAGAGATCAGAGTGATGATTTGAAGGATTGGAAAGCTGAGAGTGATATTAAAGAACAAATTGTAGCTGATTTTTGTTTTAAATTCTAATGTGCATCCAAGATTAAGAATGGGGAATAAAATGAGGGGAAATTTGTACATGGCGCAACAAGTGTCTAAGGGAACAAGATCCATGGAGTTTGTTGGAGGCTGTGAGTGTGAAAGGAATTATGTTGTCAATTGTGAGCTTTTGGTTGGTGATGAGTAAATATTTAGAGGAATTTATTATGTGAGCGGAAAGAGTGCTTATTTTAATCCTCCTCATAAGTGGGTGGGAGATTGTTACCATGGGTTTACCATGTAAATGAGATGAGGAAGACTGTTAGTTTGGAAAGGTTTTGGTTCTGGGCAAATTGTTTAACATGTGTTATGATTCCATCCATTGAAGTGGCTATGAATGATGTGAAGACTAGAAGATTATTTACGCTTGTAGATCACCTTGTTTATTACACTGCCAGAGCATTAATCCAGATAAATAATGAGTTCTTTGCAATGCAAGCTATGATTATACAGTACTGCCTTGCACTATACACCCTTCTTGCGAAGGAACGTGGAGTCTGTTGGGTGTTGATGGCCAAAGAGCGCTTTACCTTCATGCCAGATAACATTAAGCCTATTAAAGCATATGTTAATAAAAACCCAACACTTCTTGTGAAGTCAAAGTCTTTGAATCACTGGAGGAGACTTTGTCGGGGGAGACTTCTCTGTTTGGAAACAGACTCCAGGTCCCAGGAGCCCTACGCCCACACCAACTGAGGTGCATCAGCCCCACCCACCAGCCGCTACTTAACTCCTCACGCTGGAGGAGACTTTTTTGGGGGGAGACTTCTCTGTTTGGAAACGGACTCCAGGTCCCAGGAGCCCTACGCCGACACCACCTGAGGTGCATCAGCCCTCCCACCAGCCGCTACTTAACTCCTCGCGGTACCCGCTGCGCGTTTGCCGCATTGCTGGTAGAGACTTTGTCGGGGGAGACTTCTCTTTTTGAAAACGGACTCCAGGTCCCAGGAGCCCTATGCCCACACCACCTGAGGCGCATCAGCCCCTCCCACCAGCCGCTACTTAACTTCTCGCGGCACCCACTGTGTGGAATGCGCGCGGGCACGAGCCGTGCGAAGCCCGGGCTAAGGGCGGGCCCGTTTGAGCCCGTTCGAGAACGGAGAGATCGGGCTGGGCCCCCCTTCTGACCTAACCAGTACTATAAGGTCAGTGTTTAATAGTTGACTCTTATACCTGTGTTATTATCCTCACCTGGCACTTTGACTCCTGCATTAGTTGTTGTGTTGGTTTGAACACCACGCTGGCCACCAGAGGAGGAAAGGGGAAGAATCCTGCCACAAGTGGGACAGTGGTGGGGACACTGGATCAGTTTTTAATCAGAGCAACATCGGTATTGGCCCATGAAATAGCCCTGACTGAACGGCGTTTATCGCTGGACTCCATGCTATCAAAACGATCATCTTTGGGTGGGCTAATGTATGTAAGGTCACCTGAGCAACCTACAGATTCGGCTATTGATCCCCTCACCTCGGCAGGAGGCAACAATCAGTCATCGCAGGACTCAGTGAGCCCAGTTAATACCTCTTCATCATTGGAACCCGCATCTACCACCTCGCTTGTTGCCCCAGCAATAAAAGAGTCTGTTGGCAGCACACCTCCTCGTCCTTTAATGAGGTCTGCTCGTAGCTCCTCATTGCAAGTTACGGACCAATTGCCGGAACCCACAACAAAGAGAAAGCGGAGTGGGCCCCCCAGAGACATAAAAATGCAAAAAGTCACAAATCTACTAGGACCGGCGTGACAGAGTCCACAGCAACGCCACCTATATCGGAGACTTGGCTATCGACTCCTTTAATGGGCACGCTCAATTCAGACATGGAGGATGCCCATCTACTCAAGTTGAAGCGGATTTTTGGGCTAAAATGGGAGCCTTACTTACTACATCTTTCTTACCAATTCTTGAAAGAATCTCTTTAATAGAGGAAAAACTTTTGCATTTTGAATCAGTTTCTGCATCTAACCATGCTAATAACAACATGCCACCGGGGGTTACACTGGGCTATCTTTAACAACATCAAATATAATGTGTAACCCCCCCTACCTCTATTAGTCCACCTGTCCCATTGCCCCATAATATAACATTAGCACATTCTCCTGGGTATGTTGAGGCTGGCATCATCGGGAATCTTGACAATGTGACACATGGTGTGGGAGAGTCTAACGAGAATATGAATTTAGCGATACCTACTCAGGGGGTGGTTTGGTGCCTGAATCAATGAGAAAAGATAAAGCCTATGATTTCCGTAGGCGCTCCCCCAGTCGTGGTGTAATGAATTCTAGCCTGCCATGTATAGACTTACCACCTGCATCAATTCCATATGTTGTTGTATTGGCTGGTGTCCCAGTGTTGGAACAAGGTAAAGAGGAGTCGTAATCTGACCTAAAAAATAAGTGTACCCACTGGTTAAACATCAATAGACCACTTCCACCGCAGGTATATAGTGTAGTATAGTGTATAGTATTTTGCCCGTAGAGTAAACTGGGTGGGAAAAAGAAAGAAACATATTGAGGGCGACTGCATTTTGACTGACTTCATAGATAGAAAGGAACCATTTCTCATCACCAACCTAAAGCTCACAATCGAATACATATGTGATTGGCATCAGATGCGGGCAGCCACTGGGATACAGTCCCTTTCCTTAACCTACTTTTACCCTCCCTATCCTCTCTACCTTTCAGAAGGGGCATTCCATGGCAAAGTAGGGAACCAAGAGCACAGGTAGGAAGAGCAAACAACAGATGCTGTAACTATGATACTTTCCTACCACCTGCCTTCCCTGTTAGCAATAGATTCAGCGTCTTAGATCAGGTAGATTGACTGATCTCTAGTAGTCAATATTTAACTCCCAAGGACCAACAGCTAGGCTTACCCCCTATTGATGAGGGAGTTGTGGCCCATGTTCAGACACTGATTTCAAGCAGGGAATTGGTGAGAGAAGAAATCTTTAGGGGAACCATCAAATCCATCGAGGAGGTTACAGATAGTATTTCTCCTAGTAGGGTGGGGAGCTTGCCCAATATAATTGAATGGGGGGAGTCTGCTTTTCTACCCCAGGCCATGGAAGCCCAAAGGCCACAGGGAGTAGTGCTTTTTGATTACCTCCCTATAACGAGTAACGATTTGGCACTAGTAGAGAATGCTAAAGGGAAAGTAGTTAGTTACTCTGTGGCCACTGTTGAAATCACCGGTGGCCATGAGGAGGAGATTCCGTCTGTGGCCCATGAGAGAGGGGAGCCCATTATAGTTACGCAGAGTATTAAGGTAGTTACACCACAAGGGCTAAGGATGTTGTCTTGGAATATAGCTGGGCTAAATACTAAAATGGACCTCCCCGATTGGGGTGAATTCATTGATACCCATGAGATCTGTCTATTCCAGGAGACCTGGGCCTTGAAATCTGTGCATAGAGTTGGGCTTGCCACTTACTGTAAAGTGGCCGTTCAGGGACCCAGGGGCATACCATCGGGGGGTTGGGTATTTGGGTCGGAGTACACCTTGGTTGTTCAGTTAAGACGATAGATACCCATTCCCCCGATATTTTATGTATTATTCTCTCCCTTAACAACTTCCCAAAGGTGGATATTATTAATGTTAATTCTCGCCCTGTTAGGTATGGGCAGACCTCGCAGACGCTAGATTGTTTGTCCACCCTTCTCTCGAAGCTGCCTGAGCAAGTCTTTCCTATCATCGGTGGGGATTTCAATTGCCACTTTGAACCTTTAAATGGTTTACCTCATCCTATTACGAGTGATGAGGATTCAACATGGGGAATCCCAATGTGTAACCTTTACTCGATGAGGGGCTAGACCCCTCTAGCACTGCAGTTGACTTCACTCACCCTTGGTTACTCACTGAGGGCATGTAATGGTCGACTCTTCACTGATAATCCAGGGAAATACACCTTTGAAAGAAATGGCCAGGCCTCCACAATTGATTATATTTTGGTGAAGGTGGATTTCAGGCATAGGATTGTGAACTTTCTGGTACAGACCCGTACTGAAAGTGAACATAATCCGCTGGTTGTTACCTTGGATTGGGGCCAACTGGCAGCGGGACAGGCTGTGACTATCCCGCCTCCTTCTGATCTAATTGCAATTGATGGAGGCAGAAGAATTCACTGGGGACAATCGTCTGAGGCAATGGCTTCCCTGTATAAATGCATCATACCTTTTCTGGTAAAGGCAAGCTCTATTACAGATAATAGCGGTGTCACTGATTCTTTAGAGGTGTTGGGGAAAACCACTTGGATATGGTTGGAACCCTGGCAGAGTTCTTTTATAGCACCTCAAAATATAAAAGAAATGAACAAAGAGATAATAACCCCTGGTACAATAGGGCATGCAGAGAAGCAAAGAGAAGCAAAGAATGCTCTGTTGACTAAACTTCGAGAGGGTGACATTCTATGTATTAGAAAGGCAAGGGCATATTTTAAGAAAACTATTTTAGGAGGAAAATCTGAATGGGAAACTGATAGATGGCAGGCCATTAGGAAAACCCTAGACGATAAAGATCCAAGAGGGTTTTGGAACCTGGTGAAGACAGGAAAACTCGAGGGCAGGAATGCAATTGAGCCAAACCTTGGGGAGGAGGTTTGGCGATCCCATTTTAAATTGTTATACTCTAAGCCCCAAGCAGGAGCCGTTGAGATGGGGCACCCTGTCATCGATTTTATTCATGTTCCTCTTGCCGATATACCCTCCTGTTCTTTGGCTGAGGTAACAGTGGCCCTGGTTTTACCAAACAAGGCACCCGGATTGGATAGGGTTTCAGGAGACCTGTTCAAAACTGAACAAGTAGTTTGGGCTCCATATCTGCAGTGCCTTTTTAATGCAAATCTTCATGGCTCGACACCCCCTCAAACATGGGCGGGAGCCAAGATCATTCCTATTTACAAAAAAGGCTCCCCTCTTGAACCGGCAAATTACAGGCCAATTAGCCTAATCGATATAACACAAAAGATTTTTGCACGTGTTCTCCTGGGAAGACTGCAGATCTGGATGGATGATCATACCATCATAATATACTCACTCCCTTACAAACAGGGTTTAGGTCCAAAACCTCAACTATAGATCAGTTGTTTAGACTTCAACTAATCTACTGGAAAACTCTAATGTTGGAGGGCGGTTCTCTCTACCTAACATTCGTGGACCTCAAATCCGCGTTTGATATGGTAGCCCGAGACCAGCTGTGGGGCTTACTGCTTGAGATGGGGGCTCCAGTTTACCTCTGTCAACAACTTAAATGCCTCCATGAAGGCACCTTTGCCAAAATAAGATTCAGGAATAGCGGGGAACTTTCAGCTCCGTTTCCTGTAGAGAAGGGTGTGAGACAAGGTTGCGTGCTCACACCAACTCTTTTCTCCCTCTACCTAAACAGGCTAATTGAGGCTCTCTTAGCAGTCAAGGATATAGATTCTCCTAAACTTGCTAACCGCAAAATACAAGCATTAATGTTTGCCGATGACATGCTGCTCCTATCTAAAACACCTATGGGGATGCAGCGTGTCCTAGAGGAATTGAGCTTGTTTTGTAAGAAAAGAAATCTGGAGGTTAATATAAAAAAAACAAAGTATATGGTCTTCCATGCCGACTCTACCAACTGCCCAGACACTAAAATGGATCTTAGGCCCTTAGAGAGGGTGCCTGTTTTTGATTACCTGGGCTTTACCCAAAATGACAAAATGGAATGGGGGCCGCAGATTACCAAGGCGAACTTAAAATTAATTCAGGCAAGTGGGGGGATTTTAAAAGTTCCTAGGAGCTGTGCCGTAAAGGTTATTGGCCCCCCCTGCAGAAATTTCCAAGGTTCAAGCAAGGGGAGCCACTTTGTACAGAGCTGAACTTTGGGGCCACTGTTCAATTATTACTCTAACAGTGACTGAGAACACTTTTTTAAGGCAACTTTTGGGTCTCCCTCAAAGGACCCCTTTAATCCCTTTAAGGATGGACCTTGACATTGTCCCCATTGCCTACTTGATAGCCTTCCGCCCACTCCTCTACTGGCGACGGCAATAGAGCACCCCGGAGCTGGAAAACTATAGAGAGGAATTAAAATCAGTCATGCCTATTTTGGGGGCTGGAAGATCCCTTGGCTGTCCTTTATTCGCGATGCATTTCGTAAAATAGGGAGAAATGACTTGTGGTCCGCACCTGAGGAGTCATATCTTGCTAATTCCAAACAGTCACTAACCTCTGCTTTGAAAGAACATAGATTGACATGTATCATTCAGTCAGCTGATTCATCGAGTCTAACCTCTAGGTTCTTAGATGTAAAATTACATTATAGCTTGGAGCCGGCCTTAGATCTTATTCACCATCTTGCAGCCAAGAAATTGTCTCTTCAATTTCGACACGGAATGCTCCCCCTCTACGCATTTACCAACAATTGGCCAATAAACTATTATGTCCCGGGTGCAATGTGACAGAAGAGACGGAGACCCATGTGATCTTTTTTTGTCCTGCATATAATGTTACTAGATCTAAATGGGTTCTCCAACTTTGCAGGAATTTAGGAATAAGAAACCATAGAGAGGTCTTTAGGTTACTAAAGTATGATACACACCTGGTTTTTGTTATTGCTATAACAAAAATTGTATTTGCATTGTGCTGCAAACGCAGATGTTTAGTGAAAAGTTAGGGTAGAGATCTGAGATGGTGTTTTCTTATATAAAGATCAATTTCTCTGATTTTCAATGGTATTAATTGATGCTTAACTTTTTTAACCTTGTTTCTTAGTTTATTTATATTTTTAAACAGATTGTGCCATATGATGACATTATATAATATGCTGCTAAAACTGCCCTTAATTGAGATATCTGTCTATGCCTAATGCATTTTATGGGTTATTTACATGAGGGGGGCGCGACCTTCTCCATATTGTCACCTTCGTGTTATCTGGGGTTTAAATGTCAAATAGTAACTATTGTAATTGCTTTTTTCCCTACTTTCTTTTAATTTTTAGTATGTTATTATACGATGTTGCATTTATAAATGTTATATTATTGTGCTTTTATGGCAGAAATTGCTGAAATAAAGTTATTTGACTGACTAACTGATCGTCAAAGTCTTTGAAGAGCATGACTTATGAGAATCAGTGGATTCCTGGTTTGGTAACACTGGAAAGGGCTTTAGTAAGGTTGGTGATTGGATTCATGATTTGGAGGAGGCATGTTGCATCTTACATTAATCCCTATGATCATTGGCGAATGTGTTCAATAGTTTTATTGCTTTTTGTTAATTATTTGAACCAATCATTTATGAAATGGGCTTACATTGTGGAGGTGAGAAGGAGTCAACAATGTCCAGGAGGAACAGAGAGGAAATGGAGCTGCAAGATGTCAGAGAGTCTATGATCAACTTAAGATTTTGGAAGAACCAAGACCCAAGAGACAGAAAGGGATTCCTAGTGTTTTGTAAACAGTTTGGGTATTAGCATTGATGAAATCATCAGAGGTGGAAACTGAGAGAGCCTTAGTATGTTTGAATTAAAATGTGGAATAATATCAGCCGCTCTGTAGTTCGATTCACATGTGTATAGTGATATGGACCTAATGAAATTAATTGGAACATAATCATTACGATATATCAATGTTTGTTTTTCCTTGTTTAAGCTAACTAGGCCTCATTTAGGCCTCTACGCCATCTTGTTGCACATGGGTGCAATATCATTTCGTTCATTCTTTGTTTATATTTCTCAGCTAACAATTCATGCAGCAAGATGTGAATTGTTATTTCTGAATTGCGCAGTTCTTGAAGAGACCGCTAGAGAAAAACATTTGTCTACAATATCCAAGGTCTTTTGGTTTTTTGTTGTTTATGTAACTAGTTTTTTCAAATAGCTCTGGATGATATTAGGTCAGAAGGGGTGAATCAATATTAATGTAATGGGTTAGAGCTACTGTGATAATGTAATTTGACATTTTAAAATATGAAAAAAGTGATTTTTTGAAGTAATGATTATACCATGCTGACTTTTTATTACCTATATTTTCTATGCATGAAAACTGTATTTAAACCCTCTAATTTAGGGGTGAGCCATAGGGATGCTGTCCACCTTTTTGCTAATGTTCCAGCACACTTGAAACTTAGCATTTCTCTGATTTCTGTCCATTGTTATATTATTCTGAAATAGATGACCTACAAACTTCAATTATTTCTATTAAATTTAATTTTACCGACGCATCTAAATGTACACATTTTTTTATTTTGCCTTTACATTTTGTAGTAAACCTCTATTTGTTTCTAATTTCCACCTCCTTTTGTAAGCACGACCTTTCTTATTGACTGTATTTTGAAATGCTGTTGTGAATCTTGACTCTATGGACACATTGCCTCATAGACTTTGAGGTTATTAATGTCCCCGATCCATATTTCTTATGGCCCTGCGCATCCACATTAATCCATCACCAATCATAGGCATTTTAGAACGTTCGCCTGCTTGATGATTGTGCCCTGGGTTTGAAGACCGATTGTGACACAATTCATAGGATGGCTCCCTTGAAGGAGCCATCCAGTGTGGAGAAAAAACAAAGTTCTCTTTACCTACTCCTGCATGATATCATGTACAGTCATTTTAGAATGTTCTGTTTTTTTATCCAATCTGCAGGGGCTTTCAGATGTGTTGTGACACCATTGACTGCATGGCTCCCATGAGGATCTTTCGTTGTTTTTGCAGCTCAATGCTGCTTTATTACCATTTAGTTGGCACAATGTGAAAATATCAAACAGCAATCTTCACATGTTCACCAAATTTTTGATCACTGTCTTTGACATTGTATTGACAAAAATAAGTGTACCTGCGTAGTCCACATCAAAATGGTTCTTCTATTTCAAATAACTAAGTACTGATTAAAATACCTCTGTACTCCGCTATCATGTCACTATTTTGGGTACTAAAGAGATGCAGGCATCCAAACACATACACATGCACACATCCACAAGCACCAAACCTCTTAGTGTTATGAGAAATGTGGAAGCATGGACAGATACACCTCTGCCTATATCTTGGATCAAGGAAAAATGTTTTGATTTAATGCCACAAGAGGGCACATTGGTACATAGATTATATAGATGGTATATATTGGACATTTGAGCAAAACATCAAGTTTTAAATATAGTAAGACATATATATCAGAAAGAAATACATTGATACAAAAACATTGTGATGCAGGAATATCATTGTAAAGAATATTGCATATTTTCAGGGACGTAATATTGTTGTTAAGAATATCATTTTTGTTAATATTGTTTTCAATATTATAGTTTTAAACTATTGGGGGCGTGGCTTGGATGCCGCGCAAGATGGCCGGCTAGGTGGAGAGCTCCGCTACACCGTTTACCGCCGCAACGAACTTTCCCATGTGAACGGGATTGTTTTTGTGCGCCGTTGCCGGATTCAGCTATCGGAGCCTTGGGGGAATAAGCGGAGCGGCTTTTCGGCTCTGAAGGTGCCGTTTTCGCCCGTCTCCGCGATGTGCCGACTTCTCCTCACGGAGCCGCCATCTTAAGCTCCCCTCATCACCCGGACATCTACCTTCGAACCTCGCCACAGCACAACAACACGACGTGTCTCTGGACACCAACAACCCACGATATGCAGCCTTAGGCGGTGAGCAAATTCACATGTGGTGACTTTTTAATAAGTACTTTTTCCCTTTTCTCCTCTTACTGAGGCAAAGTTGCTGAAGCACATTAACGTAGCGGTTCACCTTGGAGAACCGCCTTTTCTTCTGTGAACATTTCTCAATCCTCAGCGCTACTCCTCCTCATAGCGCTCTCCTAAATTCTTTTTGGGACTTTTTTTTTTTTCTACGCATTGCTTTCTGCCTCAGCTGCCTTATGACGCACCACCCTATCTCTCTCAGCTGCCAGTATTTTTTCACCCCACTTCCCTGAAGCCCTCTTTAACGACTACAACTGCCTCCTCAGGAGCTACCTCCACTTTCTCCTCTACATTTCTACGTCTGCTATCTTTCTTGGGACCGTCTTTTATCCCACGACACTTCGGCTCTTTCGAAGGAGAGATTACCTACTGGCACGATCAAATATTTCTATGGTGAGGATACGTAAACCTAAATTTGTATTTACACCCTCTATGAACACTTTGTTGGGTGCTACATCTGGTACACTTAAGTCGCACTGCTCTGCCAACATGTCGTCTCAAAAATCATCTTTGGCTCACTCCTCTGCTGGTAAGCCCTCTCCACCGACCACATCAGGCAAGCGCCTTAAACAAAATTCTCCGACACCAGAAGATAACCCGCCGGCTTCATCTATTGATCAGATTTTGGAGGAACTGCGAGCAATGCGTCCCTTTATTGAAAAGACAAGTACAGATATGCAACTCTTGAAAGACAAATGGGAATCCATGGATGCCCGAATCTCTACTGTTGAGCTTCATATCCCTGAACTTCAATCCAACACACAACGCATTGTGGCATTGGAAAAGACTGTCCTTTCCCTACAAAAGCATACAGAAGATTTGGAAAATCGCAATAGGAGAAACAACCTACGTATTTACAATCTTCCGGAAAATCTTGAGGGTGACAATCCGGTGTCTTTCTTTACCACCTTCCTGCCGAAACTTTTGGATTTGCCCCTTCTACATCTATCAGTATACAAAGGGCTCATAGATTAGGGCCAAGAACAGATTCTACTTCCAAACCTCGTGGGGTCATCATCCTCTTTTTGAAGTACTCGGATCTTCTGTTAATTCTCTCAGCAGCAAGAAACAAGAAACAAGTGACTTGGCAAGGTCAACGAGTATACCTTTCTCAAGATGTCTCTAATGTCACTGCATCAAGACGTAAAGAATTTCTGGCTATGCGTCCTTCTCTACGTTCTTTGGGAGCCAGATATGGCCTGTTTCACCCTTGTACTCTCAGAGTCACTTATCGTAATAAGACTTGGTCATTTCAGGAACCTGGAGAGCTTCGGAATTTTCTCCTTTTACAAACCGAAGAAGGAATGGACGCCTCCTCATCTGCTTCGACCAGTGGCTGAACTTTGACTTTTGTTGTCTTCATGTTCTGTTGTCCAGTAATCTTTTTCTGAATTCGTGTACCTCTCTACGTCCTTTATCTCAATCTTCACCTTTTCATCTTCCTTATCTTCTCCTTGATCGTCTTTCTCTGGCGTATCTTTACTCATCTATCATCTCTTTCTAATTTCTAGATCTATTTTTTAGTGTCACATGTTCCGTATGTATCTTAACAGTTTTTCCTTTTCCCCCAGATGAATATTTATCGGACGTTCCCTTCACCATTGTATCCCATCCTGTGTTCCTTTTTGTGCGGTCTCGGTGTGGTTCTGCTCCTGATCCTGGTCCGTCCGTCTTGTAACGCATCACCACTTCCCCACCTTCCCCCTGTGTGTACTTCCCCCTCCAGGTATGTTCAATACAGTCATCCTTTTGGATTTGTACTGTCTTCTATGCCTTCTCTCTTTTCTTCCTTCTTCTTCCTTTACTGATCTTCCCTCCTTCGTTTTCCCCCTCTCCTCTTCCCCTTTTCTCTCTCTTTTTCATTTTCTACCTCTCCTTCCTTCTACCTTTTTAATGATCTCTATCGTTATGGTTATGGTTATTATCTCTCTACAGTTTGAATTGCTACATGTACAGTATGTTTTTGCATTTTTCGGTTTTGATCAATTTACTACTGTTTCGCCTTCAAAGTTATTTCCTGGAATGTGAAAGGATTTAATCATCCTATCAAAAGGCAAAGAGTACTTTCACACTTGTCTTCTTACAATCCAGATATTGTTCTTATTCAAGAAACCCACCTCTCAGATATTGAATCCTTAAAACTAAAGCGATTGTGGGTTGGCACTGTTTTATTCTCTCCTGCTTCTCAGAAAAAGAACGGGGTGGCTATTTTGATTCATAAACGCCTTCAATGTAAAGTATTGCTAGAAGGGAAAGACGATGAGGGGCGTTGGATTTTAGCCAAACTACTCATTAATGCTATCCCAATTACTGTGTTCAATATTTACGGACCTACATGTTTTGACTCCTCTTTTTGGCCCTCTATTACAGCAAAATGTATTCAATATAAAGATGATTCTTTCTTACTAGGTGGAGACTGTAACCAAATCATTGACCCCTTTTTAGACCGTAAATCTTCTGTTCGTTTTTCCCCTCACAAACCACATAAACAATTCCTTGATACTATCACTCAAATTCATCTTGTGGACTCATGGCGACTCACTCACCCAGACATCATGGATTTTTCCTTTTTCTCGCCCCCTCATGCGTCTTTCTCTCGTTTGGACTACATTTTTCTGTCTTCATCTCTATCTCAATACCTTATATCCTCTTCTATTGAACCTATTGTTATCTCTGACCATGCTCCTATTATTACTGTTTTTGACCTTCTTCCTCCTACTCCTAAATCTCCTCGATGGCGTTTCAACCCTTCTCTTCTTACTGATCCTCTTTTTTCCTCCTCTTTTCGTTCTTTTGCTTCTGAATTTTTTCAACTTAACTCTACACCTGATACCCCCCCTCATATTCTTTGGGACTCTTTCAAGGCCACAGCCCGAGGTTTTATTATTGATTTTGTCTCTAAAAAGAAGAAAAAATTCCTTCAAAAACGTAAGCTTACCCTTGCACACATTAAAGCGCTTGAACATCAATTCTATACCTCCTCTACTAAACATATGCCTCCTGAGCTCCTTAAGGCTAAGATTGCTTTTAACAAGCTTACTACAGATTCAGCTTCTTCTTTTCTCCTCCGTAGCAGCGCCCGATACTATGGAGGCCGAAATAAATCAGGTAAACTATTAGCTAATTATCTAAAATCGCATAAAGAACGAACTACTATTGACTCTATTTATTCCCCCTCTAACATTCTTCTTCATACAGATGCGGAAATCTTGGAACAATTTCAATCTTTTTATGAATCTTTATATACACCGGAGAACCCCCCCACCCCAGATCTTATTCAATCCTATTTTGATAACATACCTCAGCCAGACACCTCCCACCTTAATTTTTCGGCCGTTGATACTGATCTAACTATTTCAGAGTTGTCCACTGCTTTATCCTCCCTCACTAAAGGCAAGACCCCAGGACCGGACGGCTTCCCAGTGGAATTCTATCTACATTTTTCAGATCTCCTTTTACCCAAACTTCTTTTTCTTTTTCAGTCTTTTTGTTCTACTGGATCGGCTCAAGGCTCATTTCAGGACGCTACCATATGCCTTATCCCTAAAGAAGGTAGAGACCCTAAGTTTTGTAAAAATTATCGACCTATCTCTTTAGTTAATGTGCACTATAAGATTTTTGCGAAATTATTAGCCCTTCGCCTCGACCCACTCCTTCCACACCTCATAGGGAAAGAGCAATGTGGTTTTGTTAAGGGTCGCCTTACTTCGGATAACTCCAGACTCTTCCTTAATGTTTTAAGTAAAGCCCCCTCACTATCAATTCCCATTGCAGCCATTTCAGTCGATGCTGAGAAAGCCTTTGATCGGGTTGACTGGTCCTTTCTCATGGCTTCCTTGAAATGGCATGGCTTCAGTCCTAAATTTATCTCCTATATTTCTTTAATATATTCTATGCCCAAGGCCTCTATTCTCGTCAATGGTCAACTCACTTCCCCATTCACACTTCAACGTGGAGTTCGTCAGGGTTTTCCTTTGTCCCCTCTTTTATTTATTTTAGCTCTTGAACCCTTCCTTACTTCCATACGTAACAATCCCTCCATTTCTGGATTCCCATATGGGGATCAACATCTTAAACTATCTGCTTATGCTGACGATATCCTTTTATTTATTTCAGATCCAGTCACCTCTGTCCCCTCCTTATTAAGTGAATTTGAAAAATGTTCTTTAGTTTCAGGTTATAAAATAAATTCTGACAAAACAGAAATTCTCCCTTTAACCAAATTTTGCCTTCCCCACTTCTTTATGACCACCGGCTTTGCTTGGAACTCTAAGAAAATTAAATATCTTGGTGTTCTTTTTTCTAGCTCTATTTCTTCTTCTATTCAACTCAACATGAACGCTGTCATTTCTAGAATAGATTCACTACTCGCTTCTTGGAATCCTTTGTTTCTCTCCTGGTGGGGTCGTCTCGATTCCATCAGAATGATGATTGCCCCAATTTTGATTTACTTATTGTCCATGCTTCCAATTCGTATCCCAAACTCATATTTTCGCCGCATTGACTCTGTTTTGTCCAAGTTTCTCTGGAAACAGAAAAAGGCTCGCATATCTTTCCTACACCTTCGTAAATCTAAACTTAATGGTGGAACCAACTTTCCAGACTTTCGCCTTTATCATAAATCCTTCTCACTCCGACAAGCTTCTCGCTGGCTATCTCAGGAAACCTCCCCTTTTTCTCCCCTCTGGCTTACTGTCGAACAGGAGTTATTGCTTCCTTACTCTTTACACGAGGTAATCCGCTTCACCTCTAAAGCCCCATGTCTTAACCCCCTTCTATTCAAGCATACCTCTTCTCTTCTACGGCCTTTAGTTTCCCCTACCTCGATCTCTCAGGAATCCTTCCTACTATTACCTATATGGTACAACTCACTCATATTAATAAACAACAGACCTATTGCATGGCCCTCCTGGAGAGCGAAAGGTATCATCTGGGTACGTCATATGTTTGATGGCTCATCCCCCTGTTCGTTTCCTCAATTCCAATCTCAATTCCACTGCCCTTCCTCTTTTGCAAAGAAATTCCTCATCCTTATGGAAACTATTTTAGATCGTTATTATTCTCTTCCTCCTGAAAGCCCACCAGCCTCGTCTCCCTCTCTACTTACCGTCCTCTCTACTGTTCCTAAAGCTTCCCTTATTTACCGATTTTTCTCAGCCCCTGACCCAGACCGCCTCAAATCGAAATTGGAACTATCTTGGGAGAAAGATTTGGGTTCTTTATGGTCAATTTCTCTTTGGGACAAAATATGGGCCAGATCCTTGAAGATTTCCCGCACTGCCTCTCTTACCCAATCCCTATTTTTCTTCTATCACAGACTCTACCTTTCTCCTCTTTCCATTTCTCGCTTTCACTCCAATTCTATCCCTAATTGTTGGACCTGTAATGCTCCCAATGCAGATCTACTACACCTTTTCTTCCTCTGTCCATCAGTTCGCATTTTTTGGTCTCAGATATTCTCTCGCCTTTCCCGTATTTTCAACATCTCTACCCATTTTTCCCTATCCATTGTGTTTCTGGGTAGCCTTTCGGACGATTTGGAACTCCCTTTACACTCTCACGGCCTTTTTGACCTTATGTTAGCCCTTGCATTACAGCACATTGTTTCTAACTGGAAATCCTTGAACAATTTGTCTCTAAATTGTTGGTGGAATCTAGTATGTCAATCACATAGACTTGATGTTGCCTTTGCATCCTCCTGCAAACCCTCCCGAAATGTTGAACTTTACTGGTTACCTCTCACTTTATATTTAGATCAATCTGCCAAAAAGTCATATTCTCCAATTTCCTCAGATAATTTCAAACCCCCTTGAACACATGTACTCTTGCCTATAGTTTATGCCTATAGTTTATGATGTTTTAATTTCACTGTTGTGATTTTTCTTTTTAAATTTACTTGTTTCCTTTTTGCTAAAGGTTCTTATTTTGAATAAGTCGCTAATTATTGTGTATTTTACTGTACCCTTTGACTGACAGTTATTACTCACTCCTTATCCTAATACCATGCTTTTATTTACCTTCCTCCCCTTCCCCCCCTTCCTCCCCCCCGTAAATAATTCAAAATGCTTAGTTTTTCACTGTGATATTGGTTACCTATGTTTAATTTATCCCAATCTTTAACTTTTTCTTATATTTTTGCTGATGTCACCTTATTGTAATGTCTGATTTTACTCTAATAAAGCTTTCAAACTCAAAAAAAAAATAGTTTTAAACTATTGTTTTTAATTACATTGTGTTTTAGTTCATAACATAATTGTATGTGTTATTGTTTGCATAATTGTTAATAATATTTTTATATACAGTTTGTATTAGTAAGTGATTTTTAATTTTATATTTAATTGCTAATAGTAATTTATAATGTTGTATGGAAATTCTAGGGTTGTAGGGGTGTAGGGTGGAACCTTAATTAAGTAATAATTCATTGCATTAATAATGTACTTGATCATTAATTAAGTAAACTGTCTAATAATAATTTTTTGTTGTTATATTTTAGGTGTGTGATGTTGGGTTTGTAGGGTCGGAAGTTAAGTAATAATTAATTCACAATTATTTATTTTAATATCTGATGATTATGTATATTTTGTAATATTTAATTTAGTTATATTTGAGTAGTGGAATGTTAGGTTTGTAGGGGTATAGGGTGGAATATTCATTAGGCAATAAATTAACAACTTATTTTAATTGGTAGTTAGTTTGTAAATAGTTAAATAATCCTGTAAATTGTTTAATTGTTTTTTTTTATATATAAATATATATATATATATATATATATATATATATATATATATATATATATATATATATATATATATATATATATATATATATATATATATATATATATATATATATATATATATATTCCGCTCCGTGGGGTTGTCCAAGAAACGGGTAGCACCCGAGCCTGCGTGCGCCTTCCCAAAGGCGTTAGTTGGTATGGGCAGTTGCGTGCTTGTAATAGGCCCGACGCGTTTCGGAAATTTATTTTCCTCATCAGGGGCCAGCAGTAAAGTGCACGACGTCTACCATCTCCCTTTATGAAAACAAGCAAGTGCTTATGGGAGATGTAGTCCATATATCCTGGATGGATGCACTGCCATGGAGCCTCCCATCAATGGTGTGTCATATGGAAATTGGAGAAGTGTGTGGCGGGTGCAAACACCGCTTCCGTTAAAGCCCCTGAAGAGAAGCAGATGGAGCTTCGAAACGCGTCGGGCAGATCCATTACGGAGCGGCATTTACAAGCGGATCCCTGTCCTCACCTACACATAAATCAAGCTGCTGCTTGTGTGCTACTCAAGAGGTGGACAACCTGGAGCGACAATATATATATATATATATATATATATATATATATATATATATATATATATATATATATATATATATATATATATATATATATATATATATATATATATATATATATATATATATATATATATATATATATATATATATATATATATATATATATATATCTAATTCCTAACTATAACTAGTGTGAAACCTATGGTTTGTTTCAGTGAATATATATATATATATATTCACTGAAAAAACCATAGGTTTCACACTAGTTATAGTTAGGAATTAGCATTTAAAAAACCTAAGAAATTCACTGAAAAAACCATAGGTTTCACACCAGTTATAGTTAGGAATTAGCATTTAAAAAACCTATTAAATTCACTGAAAAAACCATAGGTTTCGCATCAGTTATAGTTAACTGGAAATTTTACTGTCATAAAACCATTGCAATTACACGTTATAGTTAGTTGGACTCACTATAACTTGCGCGTGCAATGCACTGCTGATGACGTCACATATTACATCACTAATGACATGGTCAGTGACATCACTCATGACATCACTGATGACACCATCCAGTGAATGTGTGTCTTTCTGAAAAATAAATATGTTTTATATATGTATATGTAAAGGTCGATGGAAGAATAAATGTTTAAATAAGTGTCTAAAAGATATATATTTTTTAAATGATTAGTTAACTGGCTTATTAAGTGTATCTTAGTGAATACATATATTAGCGAGTAATGTTTAAATATTTAAATATATGTATCAGTGTTTCACTTTGTGTATAAGTGGCTGCATGGGTTGGTGAGTAGCTACATGTGTGTGTATATGAGTTATTAGATGTTTTTTTAGTATCAGTATGAGTGTCAGTATGGTTTGGTGGGGGTATTACTTAGCACATAGATGCATCAATGATTGACTCACTGTTTGTATGTGTTTTGAAGACAGCATATATGCAGGACTGTATGGGTGGATGAGTGTGTATAAGTGTGTGTTAGTGAGTGAATGGCTGTCTCACTAGTGTCTTTATCAGTAACAAGATATGTTTTAATCTAGTATTTGTGAGTATTGATGTATATACGTCAGTATATGAGAGAGTGAGAGATTGTAAGAGTTCCTTTTTTAATAAGTATGTGTTTCTATAAGTGATTGTTTAAGTGAGTAAGTATGTGTAAGTTTCCTTAGAAGTAAGGTAGTAGTTTGTGTATAGTTGTATATGCAAATAAATGGATGTTTAATGGTTTATTTGCATGTGTGAGTAACTTTTGGATGACTGTCGGTGTGTAACAGGATGCATAGGTGTATCACTACATATGATGAGTGAGTATATGTATGAGTGACTATATAGAACTGTTGGTGAATGAGTGGATGTGTATATAGATGGTGTAATTTCTGAATTGATTGTTGTAACTGGTATGGGTATCTCCATTTCTTTGAAAATGTTAGTTTCTATTTTTGAATATGTGTTACAAGGGTTACATTACACTGAAAGGAGGTCTGTCACTCTGTCACAAGGATGGTGTCATCACTGATGTCATGAGTGATGTCACTGACCATGTCATGAGTGATGTGATATGTGACGTCATCAGCAGTGCATTGCACGCGCAAGTTATAGTGAGTCCAACTAACTATAACGTGGAATTTCAATGGTTTTATGACAGTAAAATTTCCAGGTAACTATAACTGATGTGAAACCTATGGTTTTTTCAGTGAATTTCTTAGGTTTTTGAAATGCTAATTCCTAAATATAACTAGTGTGAAACTTATGGTTTTTTCAGTGAATTTCAAAGGTTTTTTTAATGCTAATTTCTAACTATAAGTCTCACTTTATAAGTAAGACTGTTAGCGCTCTAGTTGTTCTTTAGAACACTCTGGTACATTCTGTCATTGGGCTATAGTTGCGCTGCATCTGACTGATATTTGGGCTACATTTGTATTTTTTTGTCTCTGGTGGCCATCTTTGGGCTACATTGGGCTACATTGGGCTACATTGGGCTACATTTGGGCTACATTTGGGCTCTGACATATATATAGCCCAATGTAGCCCAATATATATTTTTTCGAAGCTAATTTTCTTAAAAACCACTGGAGCATATATCTTGAGACATAGCAAAGGCACATCGGACTACCTGTCCCTACAATTTTTCCAAATTTTAATTTTTTTAATATTGTTGTTTTTTTTGCCTTAGAGCGCTCCCGGTGCGCGCCCCGGTGAGCGCCCCGGAAAGCATATTTTTATGAAGTACCCCGGGGCGCGCACCGAAGAGCGCCCCATAAGCGCCAATATCGCGAACGAAAACATGATCGTGACGTATCGCGTAGCGCGACCGCGTGATATGCACGGCGTAAACGCACCCGGAAGCACTCGAGCGAATACGATCACGCAACGTAGGCGTCTGACGCGCTTTCGCGACGCGCCCCGGGGCGCGTAGTGTAAACGCATCGGGTCATGTGACCTGAAAATAACACTTTTTATTGGTTCATAAAAGTTTTGGTTTCATAATGATGAAGCCCCTGGTCATGTGACCTCAAAATAACACTTTTCATTGGTTCAATACATTTTTTGTTTTCAAAAGGATCAAACACCCTACCTTTTTTCCTTATTCTGACTTTGTCCTTTGACTTAGGAAGACCTGTTTGTACCTCTCTGTACCTTTTTGATCTTTATAATGGCTTCAGTAGCAGCAGCAGCTGGTGCATCTGCACCACCACCACCACCACAACCACCAAGAGGACCACCACAAGATATCATTGGTGGTCAACAAGAGGAGGAAGAGGAGGAGGAGGAGGAAGAAGGGAGGAGAAGATGGCTTGATGAACAAAATACCCCATACCAGCCAAGACCACACATTATATGGGAGTTTTTTTCCATCCCACAGGGGATGAAAAAAGTAAATGCAGCCAAGGTGACTTGCAAAATCTGTGGCGTGGAACTTTCCAGGGGAAACCCGAATAGGAAATATTCATTTGGGAACAACAGGATGATACGCCACATGCAGCGCAAGCATCCAATAAATTATTCTGCTGCAGAGATGGGGGAACTGGCCAGTAACCCTCCCCAATCCACAAGCACCACCTCAAAAAGGAAGCAACCCACTCCGTCGGCACCAGAGAAAAATGAGACGATGCCTTGATTTCAGACACGATTTGCAGATTTCAGAATTATCTGTAAATATTGTGGGAAAACTATCTCCTATGGAGAACAGAGCGTAAAGCTCATCGTCCTTGCTGGGGACAACCACAAATGCCCCAATAAACCCTAAATATTTCTTTTCTTTTTTTTTACTCCAGTTGAGCCATTTTCAATTCCCTGTTTTTTCGTTTCTCCCCATGAAAAATACAAAAAAATATAAAACTGTTCAGAAAACCCAAAAAAGTACAAAATGTTCAAAAAACAATAAAAAAATATAAAACAACAAAAAGAAGAACAAAACAGTTCTTTTTAGAACTACCTCCAATTTATAAAAAAAAGGCTACATTTAAAAAAACTCTATTATTCATTTTTCCCCATGGGACGCTCCCCGGTCCGCTCCCCGGTGCGCGTACCGGGCGCTCCCCCCGCGCAAATCAAAAAAAATAAAAAAAATGTTTGCCACGCAGGGCCCTTTTATGGCCCCCACATCAAACCTAGGGGGCCAGGGGGGTCTATTCCTGCCCCCTTATGGTCATTTCCCCCTTTGATTTTTCCACCTCTTATGTCTCGATTTTACCGAGACACGAGATGGCGGCCGCTCCGGACTGTTTTGAATGTTTACAGACACCTGAGAGACAATCAGCTTTCTGTGCGCAAGTCGCGTGGCACGCCCGGAGCGCTCCCCGGAGCGCGTACCGGGGCGCTGCCATAGATGAATATATTTTTTTGAACCTAAATTACTCAAAATCCACTGGAGCACATATCTTGAGACCTAGCAAAGGCCCATCGGGCTACCAGTCCCTACAATTTTGCCGAATTTCGTGGAAATCCATTCAGCCGTTCGGGCTAAAAGTGAAACCGACCGCCCTATGGAAATTAACAAGGGGAAAATACGTTTTGGGACCCCCCTTTTATCTCGGCCCCTACTTGACGAATACCCCCCAAACTTTCAGGGAAGGAGCGGAGCGGTGCGGGCCATTTTCTTGGAGAAATTCGCAAAGAGTCGTCCACCGGCACCAAAGTTATTCCCAATAGAATGTTGCGGATTTCCTATGGAAAGTAGATCCTAACTATAACTACCTACTGGCGACCGTCAGGATTTTGCAGCATATTAGGGCCATCCTACACAGCGACGCAACATATCCTGTTGCCAGACATTTTAAGAAAGTGCATGCCAACAACATTAACTGCCTTTCTTACTATGTAATTGACGCTGTCAACAAAAAGAGGAGAGGGGGCAATAGAGAACGCCAACTCCGGCAATTAGAGACTAAGTATATCTTGGACTTAGATTGCAAATGGCCCAACGGTTTGAACACGACGGAAGACATGCGGAGTTTTCTGTAATATCAGCTAGTGACAGCATGGTCTTTACACGTTGGTTCGTGCACCTCAGTCTTGTGAATATATGAATTTGTCCTTGTAAATAGAACATATGTATATAGCATGTACATACATACCTTTCCCTCATTAAGAATTTGTCTCTTTTATAAACAATGAAATTTAATTAATTGTTTTTATAATCAAATGGTTTTTGGGATTTTTAAGACATTACAAATACCTGCATTATCCATGAATTTATCAACATTTATTCTTGTGGTCAATGGTAGATTAGACCCTTCAATCAAATTTGATTATTTTGAGAAATTTGCACCATTCTTTGCACTAGCACTTTACTACTTTGTAAGGGATGCACTTATAAGCACTTTTTTGAAACCTCTCCAAAGTTATAGACTATGTAATGTGTATAAACTAAAGAAACTGTTCTATAGTTTAATTACATCGTATAACAGTTTAGCTTTCACAGGGTATTTTGATAAAACGGATTTAACCGGTTATTTATTTTTCCCTGAATTACTGCTTGTAAATATGGCGATAGATAAAGGTTTTTTGCCTTTTCGTAAGAAGATATTTTAATTGACAAGAACTATAACTATATTTATTTTTTATAAGTTCTGTGGCATATTTTAACAAATGAAATCCAAGTTACAGATTACTTGTATAAATGTGTTAAATATGTCAAAAGTGATATTCCGTTTTATTAGCGGTAACATTGATATAAAAGAAGAAAGCTACAATACACAGTATTTTTTCAATGTTTTTACACATGTGGTCTGTGATGCAAACAGTGGGAGGGGCGCTTTTTGCACTTTAAATTGAAATCATGGTGTATGCAACTTTGTGACACGTGATCAAGGGCTTACGGGCTTGAAACGCGTTGTGTTGGGTCACTGAATAAAATATTGCCCACTTGAAAAACTCCGGAGGTCTGCGTCTCTTTCCTCGCCTGACTGCCGCTGGGAGAACTCAGGAAGTGGTTTGAGGGTTTCCAGATATATATATATATATATATATATATATATATATATATATATATATTACCTACTGGCGTTCGCCAGTAGGTATATATAGTTAGGATTTTTTCTCTATGGGATTTTTGAAAATTCTATGTCTAATAACTTTGGCGTTTGTGGACGGAATTGGCTGAAATGTTCAGGAAAATGGAACATTTTGTTTCTGAGCAGCCCCTGACATTTTGGGGGGGTTTCATCAAGGGGGGGCCGAGAAAAAAGGGGGTCCCAAAACGCGTTTTTCCTATGTTAATTTCCATAGGGCGGTTGGCCTCACTTTTAGCTCGAACGGCTGAATGGATTTGCACGAAACTTGGCAAAATTGTAGGGACTGTTAGCCCGATGTGCCTTTGCTAGGTCTCAATATATGTGCTCCAGTGGATTTTGAGTAATTTAGGTTCAAAAAAAGATATATATCTGGGCGGAGCCTAACCACACATCTGATCTGATTGGCTGTCAGCACTTCATCCAAGAGTGTTGGCAGCCATCTTGGGACCAATATACATGATAGCACCTCATTAAAAAGCATTGTAGTTAATAGAGGGTTTTAGGACTTTAGTTACTTTATAAATCATTTGTTGATGGTACCATACTCGTTTTAGGAATTGTGGTGGGTTCTAAGGTGATTTTACCATGTGAAAAAACCTTCTGCTGTGATATCATGAATATTGTTTGAAAGAAAACTAATATCTCATGATTTTCCCACAGTGGTTTGGAAGGGGATCTATAAGCTAAACTGAAAGCATATTTTCTGTAAATTCACATTATCTTTCTCAGTCATGTAAAAATGAAGTCTGACATTCTCAGTAAAACATGTACATCCAACAAGGACAGAGACTGTCAGTTGATTCCTTTGTGTTCTACTGCAGCCTCCTAGAGTGTTCTAAAGAACAACTAGAGCGCTAACAGTCCTACTTATTACAAAGGTATGGCACACCTGAAGCCATCTTGATTGGAATAAAGTGGTAACTCTTAAAACATTTAATTTAAAAAGAAACAACATGAGGGGGTATATTTTGCCATAGAAAGTATGATTAGTGCTGCAGAATGAAAAATTAGGGCACATTTTGAGTGACTTCTCAAATCCTTTTCTATTTCATTAAAACATTCTGACATGCAGTCTCCCAAAATGGCCACCAGAGACAAAAGAGCCCAAATGTAGCCCAAATATCACCCAGATGTAGCCCAAGTATAGCCCAATGACAGAATGTCCCAGAGTGTTCTAAAGAACAACTAGAGCGCTAACAGTCCTACTTATTACAAAGGTATGGCACACCTGAAGCCATCTTGATTGGAATAAAGTGGTAACTCTTAAAACATTTAATTTAAAAAGAAACAACATGAGGGGGTATATTTTGCCATAGAAAGTATGATTAGTGCTGCAGAATGAAAAATTAGGGCACATTTTGAGTGACTTCTGAAATCCTTTTCTATTTCATTAAAACATTCTGACATGCAGTCTCCCAAAATGGCCACCAGAGACAAAAGAGCCCAAATGTAGCCCAAATATCACCCAGATGTAGCCCAAGTATAGCCCAATGACAGAATGTCCCAGAGTGTTCTAAAGAACAACTAGAGCGCTAACAGTCCTACTTATTACAAAGGTATAGCACACCTGGAGCCATCGTGATGGGAATAAAGTGGTAACTCTTAAAACATTTAATTTAAAAAGGAACAAAATGAGGGGTATATTATGCAATAGAAGGTATTATTAGTGCTGCAGAAAGAAACATTAGGGCACATTTTGAGTGACTTCTCAAATCCTTTTCTATTTCATTAAAACATTCTGACATGCAGTCTCCCAAAATGGCCACCAGAGACAAAAGAGCCCAAATGTAGCCCAAATATCACCCAGATGTAGCCCAAGTATAGCCCAATGACAGAATGTCCCAGAGTGTTCTAAAGAACAACTAGAGCGCTAACAGTCCTACTTATTACAAAGGTATGGCACACCTGAAGCCATCTTGATTGGAATAAAGTGGTAACTCTTAAAACATTTAATTTAAAAAGAAACAACATGAGGGGGTATATTTTGCCATAGAAAGTATGATTAGTGCTGCAGAATGAAAAATTAGGGCACATTTTGAGTGACTTCTGAAATCCTTTTCTATTTCATTAAAACATTCTGACATGCAGTCTCCCAAAATGGCCACCAGAGACAAAAGAGCCCAAATGTAGCCCAAATATCACCCAGATGTAGCCCAAGTATAGCCCAATGACAGAATGTCCCAGAGTGTTCTAAAGAACAACTAGAGCGCTAACAGTCCTACTTATTACAAAGGTATAGCACACCTGGAGCCATCGTGATGGGAATAAAGTGGTAACTCTTAAAACATTTAATTTAAAAAGGAACAAAATGAGGGGTATATTATGCAATAGAAGGTATTATTAGTGCTGCAGAAAGAAACATTAGGGCACATTTTGAGTGACTTTTCAAATCCTCTTCTATTTCATTAAAAAATTCTGACATGCAGTCTCCCAAAATGGCCACCAGAGACAAAAGAGCCCAAATGTAGCCCAAATATCACCCAGATGTAGCCCAAGTATAGCCCAATGACAGAATGTCCCAGAGTGTTCTAAAGAACAACTAGAGCACTAACAGTCCTACTTATTACAAAGGTATGGCACACATGAAGCCATCTTGATTGGAATAAAGTGGTAACTCTTAAAACATTTAATTTAAAAAGGAACAAAATGAGGGGGTATATTTTGCCATATGAATTATGATTAGTGCTGCAGAAAGAAAAATTAGGGCACATTTTGAGTGACTTCTCAAACCCTCTTCAATTTCATTAAAAAATTCTGACATACAGTCTCCCAAGATGGCCACCAGAGACAAAAGAGTAGGGGTGGGCGGCCAGCTACGCTCCGTGCACGGAGTGTGCGTAGTGCCGCCTACTCCGCATTTTGCGGAGCTGGCGTAGCCAGGCGGCACTACGCACGCTCCGCAGACGGAGCGTAGCTGGCCGCCACCCGCCTCCCTCCCGCCCTCCCTAAATACTTTCAAATAAAGGAATTAAATAATTTAAAAAGCACTTACCTTGCCGCCGCTGCCCGCTGCGTCCCCGGGGCTCGCTATCTTCCGTCTTCTTTAGTAATGCGCATGCGCGGGCGGCCGCGCATGCGCATTTTCACGAGGAAATGCGCATGCGTTGCCGCCCGCGCATGCGCATTACTAAAGAAGACGGAAGACAGCGAGCCCCGGGGACGCGGTGGGCAGCGGCGGCAAGGTAAGTGCTTTTTAAATTATTTCATTCCTTTATTTGAAATTATTTAGGGAGGGCGGGAGGGAGGCGGGTGGCGGGGCTGGCGGCCAGTGGTGTTTGCGGAGTGGGGCTACGCGGAGTGCGGTGGTGGGCGTAGTTTCTCGCCCACTCCGCGTAGCTCCGCGAAGCCCCACTCCGCCAACTCCGCCCAGGGTTACAAAAGAGCCTAAATGTAGCCCAAATATCACCCAGATGTACCCCAAGTATAGCCCAATGACAGAATGTCCCAGAGTGTTCTAAAGAACAACTAGAGCGCTAACAGTCTTACTTATGACAAAAGTATGGCACACCAGAAGCCATCTTGATTGGAATGAAGTGGTAAGTCTGAAAACACTCAATTTAAAAAGGAACAACATGAGGGGGTTAATTTTGCCATAGAAAGTATGATTAGTGCTTCAGAAAGAAAAATTAGGGATCATTTTGAGTGACTTCTCAAATCCTCTTCTATTTCATTAAAAAAATTCTGACATGCAGACTGAAACATGCACTTTGAATACCAGCAGCAGACGTCCCTGGTGAGCAGTAGCTTTACTACAGTGATCTAATGTGCAACTAGAGTGCTAACATTCAGAATTTATGGCAAATGTGTGACACATCTGAATGCCTTCTTGATGGAACCAAAGTAAACAAGCATTGAAAATGCAATAGATCTCGCCCTCGTTTAAGTTAAAGCCATTCTGTTTGTAATGAGGTGGCTTTTTAGCTTTGCTTTTATTAGTGTTTTTTCAACTTTCATGTAAATAACATGCATCTGTATGCATATAAGTATATGTGTATGCATGCATTTATGTTTGTATTTATATAGATATACAGATGATATATGTTTATATATGTATGTATATATATATATTCACTGAAAAAACCATAGGTTATAGACCATATATAGTTAGGAATTAGCATTTACAAAACCTTGAAAATTCACTGAAAAAACCATAGGTTATAGACCATATATAGTTAGGAATTAGCATTTACAAAACCCTGAAAATTCACTGAAAAAACCATAGGTTATAGACCATATATAGTTAGGAATTCGCATTTACAAAACCTTATTTTACTCACACAAAACCATTGAAATCCCATATATAGTTAGTTGCACTAACTATATATCGCGCACCCGCAATCCACTGCTGATGATGTCACATATTACATCATTCATGACATGGTCAGTGACATCACTGATGACATCACTGATGACATCTCAAATGACATCACTGATGACATCACTGATGACAACATCCAGTGACTGTATGTTTCTGTAAAGTTAAAATATGTCTTACATATTGAAGAATGAGTGGATGTATAAGTGTCTGGATGAAGGATTTAGTAGGTGCATGACTGACTGTATGAGTGAGTGATTAAATGTGTCTCACTGAGTGCATGGGTTAGTGACTAAACTGTCTTAATTTGTGCATCATTATGTCTGTTGTTCTGTAAACTGTTGCATGTGTTGATAAGTAGCTATATGAGTAACTATATGGGTTATTGATTGGTTGCCCAAGTATTTGTATGGGAGACTGAGTGTGTGTGTGGGTGGCTGGGAGGTGTATGACTCTGTGCATAGAAGTGTGAGCAGTTGATTCACTAGATGTATGGTTTCAAAAGTGCATGTGGAAACAGCTGTATGGGCGGTTGACTGTGTGCATGAGTGTATTGGTGAGTGAATGGATATCTCAGTGCTACATGTCAAAGTAAGTACATATGTAAAACACAGTACATGTGAGAGTTGACATATATAAATAACTGTGCATAAGAGCCAGTGAATGTGTGAGTGGCTGTATGGATCATTGTGAACTTGTATCAGGGATTGTATAAGAGAGTAAATATGTGTTAGTATATGTTTGAATAAGTAAAGTTTGTATAACTGTATAGTTGAGGAAATGGAGGTGTGATTGATTCTTTGCATGACTGACTAGGTGTGTGAGTAACTCCATGGCTGAGTGACAGTCTGTGAGTGTCTGTTTACACTGATTGTATCTAAGGTTATATTAGAGTCTGAAGAGGTTCATCGTATTATCACATGAATGATATCATCAGTGATGTGATCAGTAATGTCAAATGAGATGTCATCAGTGATGTCATCAGTGATGTCATTTGAGATGTCATCAGTGATGTCATTTGAGATGTCATCAGTGATGTCATCAGTGATGTCACTGACCATGTCATGAATGATGTAATATGTGGGGTGCGCGATATATAGTTAGTGCAACTAACTATATATGGAATTTCAATGGTTTTGTGTGAGTAAAATAAGGTTTTGTAAATGCGAATTCCTAACTATATATGGTCTATAACCTATGGTTTTTTCAGTGAATTTTATATATATATATATATATATATATATATATATATATATATATATATATATATATTACCCACAATGTCTCTTCCAACAGAAAGAAACAGGCAGCACACGAGGCTTATGGAGCATCCACCTTTAATCTTTCATCAGACCATGGGCATGACGCGTTTCGGGGGGTTTTCCTTTCTCAAATGCCCCCCTGGTCGAGTTGTGTCTCTTGCTTACAGTCCCAGAGTAAAGTTCAATTGTCCGTCTGTTACGGTGTGGGCGGGATGCGGCGCAGAAGATATGGGCAAGAGGCGTGCTCGTGGTAACTGGGGTTTTATTGAAGCAAAGAGTTGGTCAGTACAGCTCTGTCTGTTAGGGAATCTCCGTGGGGACCTGCTTCTGCTCCTTCTACGACGGTGTACTTTCTCCTTCTTCCGGGTCCCTTCCGGTCCTCTGGAGGGAGTCTCTTCCTCCTCGGATTCCATCCCTGCGTGCGGAGTAGCTCTCCAGCAATCCCCAAAGAGAAGAGAGGAACAAGTATCAGGTGTTTGTCCACTTACACAATCAATGTAGGATAGGGTGTGAGGAATTCATCGGTGCTCTGATAATACCGTGCTCTAACGTGAGTGGGGAGGGGCTCGTGCACAGGAAGGGTACCGGGGATGTTCAGACGTCCCGTGGAGTTGTACCTAGTGTACGCTGGCCACCCACCCAGCCCCGTATGCGGTCACGCACCTGAATGAGCCACGCACCTCCCCTGGGTGAGTGGCTGGGCGGCTCACGGGAACGGTGGCCTCCTGGCTTAACTCCGTCCGTTGTAGGCGCTGAGTCTGCCTCAATCCCGACTCTTGTGTCCTCTCCTGACGTCCGACGCCGAACTCCTTCTCCCACACTCCTAGTCCCGCTCTCGGATTTTCCAAGGACGTCTCCCGCTCTCTCCTCCTGAAGTCCAATCCTCACGTCCTCAGCTTCCTCCTCTCGACGATCCGATCTCCGCTCACTCTCTTCTTCCGACCTCCAGGTGAACAAGCACACCTGTGACCCGGCGGGTTCTCCTTTTGATGGGCAGGTCGGATATGTTGGCTCCTCCCTCTCGGCGTCCTCTCCTGAGTTAAAGGGCCAGTCCAGGACGTCTGCCTCGTTCACGCTTGCACCCGGGTCCTGCGATGCAGAGAGAGAGAGAGGGGGGGAGGGAACAAGAGTTAGGTCGAGCCTCCCCTCGGTCGAGCTTCGGGCTCGATGGGGAACCGCCCCTGGAGGCTGACAATCCTTATTGCCATCTGATGTCCGTCTGTACACCCCGTTACACCGTCCCACCTTCTAAAGTAGTGTGGGTTGCCTGACAAACACGGCATGGAGTCGCCTCTGCCTTGGGTAGTAAACTGCATTTCCCAGCATGCAGTGTTCCATGCATGCCGGCGGCGATACCAATTACCGGCTCAATTTCTTTGTTGGGTCAACAGCCGGTGTGCCATGTCGTCTGGAAGGAGCTGTGGCTGTTGTGGGTTCAGGTGATGACCTCCACACTCCTCTCCCCCTTCCTCGCACTTCAGACTGTCCTGGACAAGGAAACGCCAATGAAGTAGGGGCGTGGCTCCATGCAGGTATGGACTGTTTTCACAGCATTATCCGGTGCAGGCTTGATGCGGGGTAGTCCGAGGGTCTACCTTTTTGCGACCCCCGTTGGACACTTGAGGGGGGTGCACGCCTTGCGTGTGGTTCAGCAGGAATGCCAAACGCTTGCGACACACTAAATGTTACCCACGATGTCTCCTCCAACAGAAAGAAACAGGCAGCACACGAGGCTTATGGAGCATCTACCTTTAATCTTTCATCAGACCATGGGCATGACGCGTTTCGGGGGTTTTTCCTCTCTCAAATGCCCCCCTGGTCGAGTTGTGTCTCTTGCTTACAGTCCCAGAGTAAAGTTCAATTGTCCGCCCCACCTTCTAAAGTAGTGTGGGTTGCCTAACAAACACGGCATGGAGTCGCCTCTGCCTTGGGTAGTAAACTGCATTTCCCAGCATGCAGTGTTCCATGCATGCCGGCGGCGATACCAATTACCGGCTCAATTTCTTTGTTGGGTCAACAGCCGGTGTGCCATGTCGTCTGGAAGGAGCTGTGGCTGTTGTGGGTTCAGGTGATGACCTCCACACTCCTCTCCCCCTTCCTCGCACTTCAGACTGTCCTGGACAAGGAAACGCCAATGAAGTAGGGGCGTGGCTCCATGCAGGTATGGACTGTTTTCACAGCATTATCCGGTGCATCCTTGATGCGGGGTAGTCCGAGGGTCTACCTTTTTGCGACCCCCGTTGGACACTTGCGGGGGGTGCATGCCTTGCGTGTGGTTCAGCACGAATGCCAAACGCTTGCGACACGCTAAATGTTACCCACGATGTCTCCTCCAACAGAAAGAAACAGGCAGCACACGAGGCTTATGGAGCATCCACCTTTAATCTTTCATCAGACCATGGGCATGACGCGTTTCAGGGGTTTTTCCTTTCTCAAATGCCCCCCTGGTCGAGTTGTGTCTCTTGCTTACAATCCCAGAGTAAAGTTCAATTGTCCGTCCCACCTTCTAAAGTAGTGTGGGTTGCCTGACAAACACGGCATGGAGTCGCCTCTGCCTTGGGTAGTAAACTGCATTTCCCAGCATGCAGTGTTCCATGCATGCCGGCGGCGATACCAATTACCGGCTCAATTTCTTTGTTGGGTCAACAGCCGGTGTGCCATGTCGTCTGGAAGGAGCTGTGGCTGTTGTGGGTTCAGGTGATGACCTCCACACTCCTCTCCCCCTTCCTCGCACTTCAGACTGTCCTGGATATATATTTGTTTAGTGGGGGTTAATTAATAATGTTAATATCAAGAATTTTATATTTGTAAGACATCAATGGGGTTATTCAAATATGTAATGTGTTTGAAGTGAAGTACTTTCCCTACTGTAGCTTAGACTGTAGTGAGAACAGTAAATATAACTGCTTTGAAGTCCTTCGTTTTCCCTACTTTTGCACATACTGGAGTGGGAATAATAAATTTTAAAAACAATAGTTGATGGACTGAATGCAGAACAATGTCATACATTCACCCCAGTACAGAGATCTGGGCCAAAATCCATCGTTTTTTTGCACTCCACACCACCCCAGTTCAGACATGGCCATATGCAAATCAGGAGTGCACAAAGAGTGGGATTTAGGCCCAGATCTCTGTACTGGGGTGAATGTATGACACTGTTCTGCATTCTGTCCATCAACTGTTGTTTTTGCAATTGTCACCCCGAGTGGGATGGGTATGCTCAGACTTGAGTCCTATGCTCTCCACACCAGTGGAGTCAAGCTATCCTGGCTGAAGACGGTTGATAGCCAGAAACCGGTCCTAGGATGCTTGATTCTGGTCCAGGAAAGACATGGCTTGGCAGTTCAGGCTGGACTGTTCCCATGAGGCACAGGGTCAAGGCTGATTTGCTTAGGGCCAAGTCTGAACTGGGGTGGTGTGGAGTGCAAAAAACGATGGATTTAGGCCCAGATCTCTGTACTGGGGTGAATGTATGACATTGTTCTGCATTCTGTCCATCAACGGTGGTTTTTTGCAATAGTACATTTTACCCTTCCAAAGTCTAATGCTTTCCCTACTGTTAGACAGAATAGTGTGGGAAGAATAAATCTTACTCCTCCGAAGTACAGCGCTTTCCCTAGTGTTGAACAGATTGAAGTGGGAATAGTAAATCGTACCCTTCCCAAGTCCAACGTTGCACAGACTTGAGTGGGGATAGTAAATCTTACCTCTCCCAAGTCCGACACTTTCCCTACTGTTGCACGGAATGGAGTGGGTATAGTAAATATTATCCCTCCGAAGGACAACACTTTCCCTACTGTTGCACAGACTGGACTGGATCTTAGATTTTATTCCAGTTATGCGTTTCGAGGAACACAGTCCCCTTGTTTACGCACTGGGTAGTTTGTCAAACCACCTCTTTAGTAATCACCAACAACATAGACAAAGGGCAAACCTTTTTGTCACATATCTTCACTTTCATGGTTATTATGGTATCCATTTTGTAATGGAGTGTTTTACATACATGGTAATGAAAGTGTTTTGTGTTCCCACCAGTATTGTTATAGCCTAGGCACAATAGCAGTTAGAAAGATGGAAAGGGAAAACTTTGATCTATCCATTACTTTACATTATAATAAAAAATGCAATAGTGTATCAAATTTCTATGTCTGAATGTATCTCTGAAAAACAGCATCTAGTGTGACGAGAAAATCTTCATGCTGTCAGCGTGACAGCCAAGTGGCTGTCATGGATTGTCATCACTCAATTATACGAGAAAGTCTCAGTACTTGCATAATAAGCTGATTCGTTATTTGCCTTAGTGGCCATTGTTAACCCCTTCGCTGCGGGGGTAAATCCCCCACGGCTCGGGGACGGCACAGCGCCACAGTGCTCATGATGAGCTGGGCTTGTCACAAGTCCTCCCACTGATTGATTCTCCCGCACAGGCGGGAATCAATTACGCGTGGGCAGACCATGACCAGCCCAGCTCATCATGAGCGCAGCTCCACTGCGCCTCAAGACGAGCTGGGCTTGTCATAAGCATGGAAGGGGTTAAGTGGCATATTCTTCCTGCCAGTATTTATCAACACCAATTGGACCATTCTTGCAGTACTCTGTGTATTTTGAAGCACATAGTCAAGAATTCTGTATTACTACATACAGTTTATACGGCTAGTGGCAGTACATAGACCTGTATACAGTTTATATGACTAGTGGCTTCATAAGTAAGACCTCTGTGCTGTCCATGTAAATATGTATATGAGTTCTATATTTATTTAAAATGCCAAGTGGACCATTCCAGCCGGCTATCTACTGTGTATTGACGCTCATAATTCTGAATCCTGTGTTGCTGTTTGTACCCAAGAACTCTGCACTGTACATGTAATATACATATTTGAGTTAAGTTGTTTTGTCTGGTTCTTGTATGCTAAGCTGGTGGTTTGTAATCACAAGCCCTGGAACTCAGATTCCCTCCCACCTTATAGTATACTATATAACAAATCTATCTACACCAATGCCAAATTATAATAGTAATAAGTGGAGCATTCTCTTATCTTCAACCGTGTTCAATGCCACCTCTTCGTGATGAAGAAGTGGGTAGGCGACCTCTACAGGTACTCCATACTGCAGTGGGAAACTTCCTTTCCTCCTGTGAAAGTGAAAACATAAAATCAAGGTTAAAATACAGTTTAATTATCTACTAAGCACAAGTATATCACAACTTGAACTGTACATTTTTTATACATATTTATGTACTCAAAGAAAGATGTCTATTGTTAATAGTTTCCTTTGCAGACCAGATAGTACTCTCCCACTTATTCCCAAAACTATCAGTTTTCATGTAGATGTATGTTAAGTTCCTCATCCTGATTATGGCCCCACAGGCTCTTAGTCTGTAAGTGGATAATGTGTCATGATTCTCTTTTTCTATGGAGAAGGACTCACCCCTCTTGTTTTTTTCTATGATGAAGTATTTAAGTAAGGAGCTATTGGATAGATGAAACTACTCACAACGTCTGGCCACTGGGTAGTGGGAGTGCTTGTTTTTGATTGCCCTAAGGTGTTCCAATATTTTTTTCTTGCCATAAAATGAGTGCTCCCTACGTATCTCATCTTGCAAGGACATTCTAATACAAAGACTACATGAGTAGTACTACATGTCAAGAATTGGCTGATATTCTTGCTAGTACATGCTGTGTCATAGGTTTTAACCATGAAACTGTATCTGCAAGCCTTGCAGCGCCCACAAGGGAAAAATCCTTGTAGACTGTGTAGGGGCCCTTTCTGTCTCTTAGTAATGTCACCTGTGACCAAAACACCTCTGAGGCTTCTCCCTTTTCTGTATGCAACCATAGGGTGCTTGGGCAAATCCTGCCAATAATTGGGTCATTTTTTGAGATGTTCCAGTTATCATTCAGGATCCTAAATATCTTATTTGACTCCATATTGTAGGTCAGAATCACTCTTGTGGTATTCTGATTCTCTTTCATCTTCTGAAGTGTTTGGTCTCTCGTTACTTGTTTGACTTTTTTTACTTCCCCTTTTATGACCCAATTCGGGTATTCCCATTCCTTGAATCTATTTTTCATTGTCCTGCACTCAGCCACGTATGATTCTACTGTGCTATAGTTTCTTTTTGCTCTCAGCTGCTACCCAAATGGAATGCTCCATTTCAGGAGATCCGAATGGCTGCTGAACGCATGAAGCAAGCTGTTCCTTACTGTACTTTTGCGGGGACGTTTAGTGTTCAGTTTGCCCCCTTCTATCACCACTACTTCATCTAGGAACTCTATTGATACTTTGCTCATGCTGTGTCAGTTTCAGGTTAAGATTGTTCATATTGAGTTTATCAATAAAGTTGTTTGCACTGGTCTCACATCCTTTCCAAATTAAAAACAGATTGTCTATGTAGCGGAGCCAGATGACAACTTGGCTCCACATGGGGAGTAGAGTTTGCTCCCCACGGATCTTGTTTTCCCATGCCCCCAGAAAGAGATTGGCAAAGCTGGAGGTGAAACAAGTACCCATGGCAGTCCCTAGTGTATGTTTGTATATTACACCATTGAACATAAACATACTGTTAAAGAGGCAGAATCTCATCATCTCTAATAACCAATTTGTATGTTCAAGGTTCTGGATAGGTCTGTCTTCTATGAAATGTTGGCAAGCTTTGATGCCTAGGTTGTGGTCAATATTCGTATACAACAAATTTACATCCATGGGGATAAGAATGTAATTATCCTCCCATTTGACTGCTTGTAATTTCCATGGGAAGTCCTTAGTGTCTTTCACATATGATGGTAAAGTGGTAACATAATGGTGTAGAAAATGGTCTACATATTTCGATATGTTCTCAGTTGCACTGCCTAAGGAGGAGACAATGGGTCTCCCTGATGGTGAGGTTGGATTTTTGTAAATCTTCTGTAGTAGGTAAAAAATTGTCAGCTTTGGAAAGTCACGCTTCAGGTAGCAGAATTCTTCCCATTCTAGTCTTCCATTTTCCTTTCAGTCATTAAGTCTGTCCCAGATGTCAATGATGCTCTCAGTGTACTCTCTAATATCACTTTTCGAGTAGAAAAGTCCATCTTCAAGTTGTCTTAACACTTCATGGATGCAGAGTTTTTTGTCCCATACCACAACATTGCCTCCTTTATCTGATGGTCCTATCACGATGGTCTTGTCTTCGGCTAGTGATTTAATCACTTCATTTTGTGTATACAATATATTTCTTTGTGTCAATCTTTTGTTCTTATGGTGTCTTGTCTTTATCAGGTCTTGCATAATAGTGTTGTGGAAAGTGTTGATATTGTCATGAGAAAGATTAGAATATAATTTTGATTTAGGTTTGAACTCGGTAGAGACTGAATGGTCAGTAGTGATGCCCATTGCTTCAAGTGTACCAGCTTGCACCAGACCTGTCTCTACAAGTAATTCCTGTAATGTGAGAAGAGTATTTACATCTCTTCTTCTCAATATGTTGTCACAATCGATGATAACATCAGGATTGGTATCAAGGGTGCTGAAGGTATTACCTGTCTGGGTTTGTGGAGTCAGTGCCATTTTTTTTAGTTTCATTTTACGAATGAATCTGAATATATCAATTCTTGTCTTGGGGTAATTGATGTGGTTAGAAGAGCAGAAAGACAGGCCTAAACAGAGAGTTTTTCTCTAATTCTGAAAGTCGATTCCATAGGATAACGATTGTTCTGCTTACCATATCGTTGTCCATCATCATTGTTCTCTGGAACTGGTTGCCTTGTTTCCCACTGGCCTGTTTCCACATCCTCTGCCTCTTCTGTTCCCTCTATTGGTCTCGCTTTCATCTCCGCTTTGTTCTTCTATTGCTCTTCCCCGGGCCTCTCCCTCTTTGTCCTCATCCTCTTCTGCATGCCTTGGGGATAGGTGTTGTTCTTGGAGTTTGTCGCCCTGTTCTCAGTAGGTGATATTTGTCTTAAAAAGTAGTGGGTCTCTCACTTCCCCCTGTCTTTTCAAAGGTCTACTTGTCGCCGGGCTCTGAAAGTTTTCAGCGTCACTGCTTGTGATTGAGTCTGTGCCGCTTACGATGTCTGTTATTTCTCCAATTGATTCCCCCTGCATCAGTTTTTCATATAAATTTTCATATTTATGACTGTAGGTGAAAATCCTACCAGTCTCGTAGTCTGTACAGTCTCTGTGGAGCTTTCTTTGTTTGCGGGCTTTTATGTCATCCTCATTTAGCTTCAATCTTACTTTTAAATCTTCCACATATTTTTTTATTGTTTCCTATTCCTTGTGGTTCCTTAGTTCTTCTCCAAGTAACTTCAATTCTTTCAGAACAATTTCTCTGTCTTCCCAGGCATACTTAACAAGGATGGTCAACATATTTTTTGAGCTCTGTGCAGAGTTCTGTGACCATTGTTCTAACATCTTTGGGTTTGGGAATTCTTAGGATGGGGGTAGTGTATATCCTGAGGCCTCGTGGAATCAGATTCTTGATCTTTAACCTTTCACACTCTCCTGAATCTATCTCTAATTTTCAATCAATCATGATTTTCATCAGGGCCTGGATGAATTTTAACCACCTCAAACTCAACCCAGACAAAACTGAGCTGGTTTTGACTGGTGGTGCATCCAGTTCCTGGACTTCTATGTTTTGGCCCCCTTCACTTGGCTCCCCCCTTCACCTTCTCATTCTGTCAAAACACTTGGGATCACGTTAAACCAAAATCTTACTCTGCACTCTCAGATCAGTATGGTGTTGTCTTCCTGCTTCTTCACTCTTCGTACTATCAGGAAAATCTCTAGATTCTTCTCTCCTCCCGCTCTTAAACTCATCATGATGGCAATGGTCTTATCACGGCTGGACTACGGTAACATCCTGTACAATGGCGTTCCGGCTTACGCTCTCCGACGCCTACAGCTGGTTCAGAATCAAGCGGCATGTCTCATTTATGGTCTCCCTAAATTCCATCATGTAACCTCTGTATTGAAGAACCTGCATTGGTTGCCTATTAGGGAGAGGGCCCTTTTCAAACTGGGTTGCACTGCGTTCCAGGCCCGAGCTGGAACTGCCCCATCCTTTATAAATTTGGCAATCTCCAGCTATACACCAGTCAGAGAGCTCCACTCCTCCTCTTAGTCCCTTCTTTCCGTCCCTCGCTTCAGAAAGATGAGGATGGGGGGGGGTGAAGTTTGCGGTCCTCGGCCCCACTTTCTGGAATTCCCCCCCGCCCATGTCCGATCCATCCCACTCTACCCTGATTTCCGTAAGGCCTTAAAAACCTATCTCTTTCTGCAAGCATTCCCAGCCTAGTCCTCCCACAGCTGTTTTCCGGGTTCTAAAAGTCCTCAGCGCCAAGAAACCGCTAGGTAAAAGTGCGCTTTATAAGTGTTTTTAAATTCAAATTCAAATTCTTATTGATGTAATCCTGTAAGGATATGGCTTCCCACCACTTCGACATTTCATATTTCTTCAATTTTTCCACCTCTTTAAGTTTGTCATGTAAGGAAGTATCCTTAATTGTAGAGGTTTTCGCAGGTTTGTGTTTGTTGGGAGCTCTAGCAAAGGGAACAAGGGGACTGTGTTCCCCGTAACGCATAACTGGAATAAAATGTAAGCTCAAACTGATCCCCTGAGAGAGCGTTTACCTGTGTTCGTGTTGAAGCTCCCTTTAGAGAACACAATTGGGAGGCCGGGAGGGTTGTACATGCTTTTGTGCACCTTGGGCAAGTGATAGAATGTTGGTAGGACAGGATAATCAACCCTCATAAATTGTAATTTGTTGTCCTCCAAGATTCCTTTTGTCCCCCATTCTTAGAAAAGATTGTCGATTTCCAACCCATCACGCACCCACTGATCCCTAACGCCGAGGAGGAGGTCGGTACGAACATTTATGAGCTTTTTATAGGACAGTGAAATGGCGCTGTCCGGCATATGGCCGTCCAGCACCCTATCTTCCAACGGGGAGCTTTCTGGAATCGCCCCCTCCTCCGGCCTAGCAGAAAGCAATGCGTGCCGTAACTGGGCGTACCGGAAAAACTCCGAGGCACCCAACTGAAATTCGTCCTGTAGCTGAGAAAAGGTCTTAATCTCGCCTCTTGATAACATATCTTCCACCCTGGAAATGCCTATAAGGTCCCATTTATCAAAACCCTTGGTGTGCCACAATTTGCCCAGGATGTCCGAATCGTATAATGGGGTCAGTCTGGTCAGTTTACCCTTCCAGCCCTGCGCCTTGGTAATTGCCCTCCAAATATGGACCGTTGTTTTCGTTGGACCCGACATCTGCCCATCAAGAGACCTTGAGTAAAGCGCCCTATAGTAATTTCCGCCACCCAGGAGCCATCTATCCATGGCGTATCCCGGGTTGTTTTCCGGACCATAGAGACCGTGATTGATAGTCACTAACTGGGAGGCCCAATAGTACCTACGCACGTCCGGTAACGCTATTCCCCCATCGTACCACGGGAGCGTGAGCTTCGTGATAGCGATGCGGGCCGGCCATCCCAAAGCAAAGCACGGTGCAGGCCCTCGATCTCCCGGAAGCACCGGGCGGGGACCGGATCCTGAGTATTCTGCAGGGCATAAAGGAACCTAGGCAAGGACATCATTTTAAATAATGCCGCGCGCCCAAGCAAAGAGAGTGGAAGCTTGCGCCAACCCTCCACATCTTGCCGAAGGTGGAGAAGAGGGGGAAGCAGATTATGTTCATAGCGCGCCTTCGCGTTACTGGAGATATAAATCCCCAGGTACCTGAAGCCCTGGCTCTCCACCTGGATGCCGCAGCCCCTAGGGAGGCGCGGTGTTCCCCCTTTCAGTACGTACAGGTATGACTTGGCCCAGTTGATAACAAGGCCAGAGTACCGGCCAAAAAGCCGCAGTACATCACAAGCCACAATAAGGGATATGCAGGGGGAAATGAGGTATAGCAGAATATCATCCGCGTAGAGATAGACTCTGTCCTCGAAACCAGGGGCCCACCTGATACCATGGAGATCCGGGTGAGTCCTCAACAAGGCCGTTAGTGGCTCGAGCGCGAGTGCGAACAGGAGAGGCGACAAAGGACAACCCTGTCTGGTGCCCCTATAAAGAGCGAAAGTCGCCGAGACACGGCCATTAACGGCAACATTAGCCAGCGGTTCAGCATACAGGAGTTGAACCCATCTCACAAACTCCGGGCCAAAACCGAGCTTCGCCAACACTGCCCACAGGTAATTCCACTTGAGGGAGTCAAAGGCCATCGTGGCGTCCAAAGACGCCAGGACAGCCGGCTCCTCAAGTGTGTGGGCCCTGGCCAGGGCACCGTGAAGTCTACGCAAGTTAAGAGCCGTGTTGCGGTGTGGAATAAAGCCCGACTGGTCCGGGTGCACTAAGTCGCCGATGACACCAACCAGACGATTGGCGAGCATCTTGGCAAGAATCTTAGGCTCTGCGTTCAAGAGAGAGATGGGACGGTACGACCGGCACAAATCCCTCGGCTTCCCTTCCTTATGGATGACCACAATGGTGGCCAACCTCTGGTCAAGGGGAAGTAGACCATTCTCTCGTGCCTCCAGGAACATGTTGCGCAGGTGTGGGGACACCACATCCGGTCTTATCTTGTACAGTTCAACCGGGATACCGTTGGGACCAGGCGCCTTGCCCGACCGCAATGAGCGGATCGCAAGTGCGACCTCATCCACAGAAACGTCCCTGTCCAGGTCATTCCGATCTTCATCCGACAAGCACAGGAGATCGATATCGGAGAGAAATGCGGCCGAATCGGTCTCAGACCGGTCCGAGACAGAGGCGTAGACACCCCAAAAAGTAATCCGCAAAGGACTCAGCAATGGCACTCGGGTCAGTGACCACCACTCCGTCTTCTCCCAATATCTCAGGAACGACACGGCTGGCTCTCTCCCTCCTGTCCAGCCAGGCCAACAACTTCCCGGCCTTGTCACCGACGTCGTAAATCCGACCCTGCTGTTCTTTAGCCAGGACGAGGGCGGCGTTAGAAGCGAGATTGCGATACTCCGACTGTTTAAGAGAGAGATCATGTAAGAGAGCCGGATCGGGGCCCGCCTCCAACCGGGAGTCCATCTCCATGATATCCGCATCGATGCACACCATATCGGCATCTCGGACTCTACGGGCTTCTGCTGTAAGAGCAAAGGCCTCTTCCCTCAAAACTGTCTTAAACGCCTCCCACAGAGTGGCGGCTGATAGGACCGACCCCTCATTTTCAGTGAAATAGAGATCGATGGCCTTGGCCAGGAGACTATGAGTTTTGGGGTTGCGGAAGTACCATGGGTTAATGACCGCCGGCCGATCCGACAGAACAATATTAAAGTCAAAGGAGACCCACAGCGGGGAATGATCAGAAATACCCCGTGCCAAAAAACGGGCCTCGGAGACCACAAGCACATGAGCCGCCAGGGTAAGAACGCAGTCGATTCTGGAAAGACTGCCGTGGGCGCCAGAATGGAAGGAGTAGTGGCTTTGGGTGGGATGCAGGAGTCGCCAACTATCGACCAACCCCAGAGTCTCAAGGAAGGTGGGCAGCCACAGTTGGGTGCTACGGAGTTCTCTAGGCGGATGTCGGTCCAAGGATCGGGAGCAAACCGAGTTAAAATCACCCCCCACAATCAACAGCCCAGCAGGCAGATTCAAAATGGCGCCACCAAGGTCCTGGAAGGTGCTAGTCTGTAAACCCGGTGGAACGTAGACTGAAAGTAAAGTCAGGGCACGCCCCTCCCATCGTCCCGCAACAGCGGCATACTGTCCCCTCTCATCAATCACAGTAGAGTCAACCTCAAACGGAAGGGACGTACGCACCAGAACACCCGCCCCCCGAGATCCCGAGGAGAACCCCGAATGGGCCACCATTTTAAACCCTTTGCGGTTGAGCGCTTTACATGTATTTCCAATCAAATGCGTTTCCTGCAAGAGAACAATATCTGGCATATGTTGTTTAAGCAACTGCAGCACAACCCCTCTCTTAATAAGGTCACCCAAGCCGTTGATGTTCCAACTGAGAACTTGCAATTTCCTACCCCCATCGTCATGTCCCAGGTTCCATCCAACCCCGAAAAGCCTCAACAACAACGGAACAGTACATATGACCCATTGCCTAAAAGACGGAGAAAGAGAGTAATGAAAACACACACGAACAACCCCACCACCACCCCCCACCCTGCACCCCTGCAGCAGACTAAAAAGCCCCCCCAACCAGCAGTGTGCCTGTCGCCCCATAAACTAGACTACAAGAAAGACCCTGGAGGAGTGAGGAATCCCCGCAATCCCCTCCCGCCACCCTCCATGGAAAAATAGAAGAAACAAAAAATAGTGGAAAAGCTTTGGTATTAGTAGTCACAGACATCGGGAACACCAACCGCCAGGGCTAGCGCAGCAGAACCTAGTCCTGAAGATCAAGGCCCCCAGATGCGCCTCCGGAGTGCTCATCATGCTCTTCTCGACGTTGCGGCAAGGTATCCAGCCAGTCGCTCGCAGACTCAGGCAAGTCGAAGAACAGGGCTCGGCCCTCATGCTCGATCCGCAGTTTAGCAGGAAACAACATAGAGTACTTGAACCCCATGTCTCTAAGGCGTCGTTTCACCCCCGCAAAGCTCTGACGTTGTCTCTGAATGGCTCTGGTGAAGTCCGGATAGAAATGCACTTCAGCGTTCTGGAATTTAAGTGGCCCATGTCTCCTGGAAGCTTGAAGGATCACATCCCGGTCTCTAAAATTGAAGAGCCGGGCAATGATGGGTCTCGGTGCGACACCCAACTTCGGAGGGCCGCCAGGTATCCTATGAGCCCGTTCCACTGAGAAAAAGTTACTTAGTCCTGCTGGTGCAAGATGCGTCTGCACCAAGTCCTCCACAAAAAGGTCAACAGCCGCTTCTTCCGCTCCCTCCGGTACACCGATGATGCGGACGTTCTGTCGCCTAGCACGCCCTTCGAAGTCCTCCAGCCGTCTGGAGAATTGATCATTAACCGATCGCAGGGTCCGGACCTCCGCTTGCAGGTCCGAGACATCGGTAGTCAGGCTGGAGGTCTTAATATCAAGGGATTTCACCCGATCATTGGTTTTGCCCAAGTCGGCCATGATCAGGTTGAGATCAATAGCCAGGGTGTCCACCTTTTGTGTCAGGACCTCGTGCTGTTTCTGCATCTCAGTCCTGATGCTTGTGATGGCCCCCATGATATCACTCAAAGTAGGTTCCGAGCCGTCAGGCGAGCCCGAACGTAGAGAATCTTTAGATGGAGCTACCACAGAAGGCGAGTTCCTTTGCTGGGTATAACGGTCGATCCTGTTCGACTGTGGCTGAGTCGTCCTCCTAACACCTCTGTTCGCCGTCTTGTCGGGGTCTCCTCTGCCGGCCATGATGGATTCGAAGAGAACAAAGGGCTACCCGGCCAAAACAAAGTGGGCACATGTGTAGGACCGGGGCGAAGCCAGCACACAAGCCAGGCCAGCAGCAGGCGACTCTGCAGCTACGCGCACTCCGCCAGCAGAGATCGGATGTTCTCGCTTCGCATTTCAATCATGCAGCACGTCGTCACGATCATCAGCCGCCACAGGACAATGGCGCATCCCTGGCACAAAGTTCAACACGATGTAGCTTCGTCTAGGAATATCGGATTTGGAGGCGGAAAGCAGTTCCCGCGTCTGCAACCATTTACCAATTGAAATCCACTACCGTGGAACAGGATAGCCTTCAGGATATTTGCGGAGGGTCGGAGGGTCCGCGGAGCTCCGAGCTTACGCGACATTTTGCTCGCCCGCGAAGCTCCTCCCCCAGACTTTTATTTTTGGAGTGTGGTTTAATCATGAAGACCCCTTTTTGCTGTTTAATTTCCTTTCAGCCACTAACCAATTAAATGAATTGTTGGTATAAGGTATAACTGGTATAAGACAGTTTTTTGTACCGGCTCACTGACATTGACAAAGGTCAGGAGGCTGAAACGCGTTTGTCAGTATGTTATGTTGTGTTATGTTAAATTGGGTTTTATAAAGCGCTCAGCTACTCAAGAAGAGTGTCCCGGCGCTATAGACCAAAAGGCACAGAGAAGGAGAGGGTAGCAAGCGTACTGTCCGAATAGCCATGTCTTGAGATCTTTCCTAAAGGCTAAAAGATTATCGGTCTTCCGTAAGGACAGGGGCAGGGCATTCCACAATTGCGGTGCAAGACGTTTGAAAGAGCGTCCACCAATGCGTGCTCGCCTGATTGTCCGGACAGTAGCCAAGGCCAGTGAAGAGGACCGAAGCGACCTAGGAGGCTGATAGAAGTTCAATCTTTTCCTGATATATCTGGCGCCAGTGCCATAGAGAGCTTTGAAAGCTAAAGTTAGCATTTTAAAAATGATGCGTTTACGAACCGAAAGCCAATGGAGGGCCTTTAAAAGAACTGTCGCGCTGGGTCTTCGATGAAGACCGAAAATTGCTTGTGCAGCAGAATTTTGCACAATTTGCAGACGGGACAGAAGGAATTCAGGAAGGCCCAGATATAACACATTGGCATAGTCCAAACGTGAACCTATCAGCGCCTGGACAATGATTCTCCTATGGGCTAAGGATAATAGTGGTAGAAACTTCCTGAGCATTTTTAAGAGCCCAAAGCACTGACCCACTAAGCCAAGGATCTGTGGCTTAAAAGTGAGACCATTGTCCACCAATGCCCTAAGTCGCATTTATTAAAACAAATAATCTTCTAATTTCGGCCCGAATGTGCTGTGCTTTCTTGATCTGTTTCAATATACTACACAAGTTCATCCTCGTGTATGCCGCACCCACTGTGCGGAGAACGGTGAAATTGGTGAAAAACTTTTCGGGATATATATATATGTATATATATATATATATTCACTGAAAAACATAGGTTTCAGGCCCGTTATAGTTAGAAATTAGCATTTAAAAAACCTTAGAAATTCACTGAAAAAACATAGGTTTCAGGGTTGTTATAGTTAGTTGGACATTTCATATTTTTTTTTATATATTTTTTATTGAGCAGAGCAGAGAACCAAAAATGAAATAACATACCATTGATCATCAGGGAGGAATAATACTCATATTTCCAAATATAACACACATATATCGTATATCATATATACATATCACCTATATCATCTGTACAGTTAAAAGGTGAAACCCACCAGACCAGAATATACACATCATAAGAAGAAATAAAACAGAGAGTCCTCCACACCCTCAATTCGTAAACATCAAACCAGCAATTAGTTACCCCTTTCACGTCTAAAAACTACCTAAAGTGACTAGTACCGGATAATCTCAAGAATACAAGTAAATCAGTTAGATCATCTGTTCCTTTTTCCATTTGACAATTCTTGGCATTATTTTAAAAGTGCAGTGCGTTAAAGTGCTTAATTTTCTAAAGTGCTAATGTGCTAAAGTGCTAGAGATCTTGTAATACAGCCAAGTTGTCAAAGAACTTCCAAACTACTGCAAACTTTTATGTTGCACTAACCCGTTTCGCAAATGCTTTCTCAAATCTCCTTATTCTTGCCATTTTATTTACCCATTTAAGATTAGATGGAGCCTCCTCCAACCTCCAATTTTGGAGGATTAATGAGCATGCCACTGTAGAGCAAATAGTTATGTACATCTCTTCAGTTCTGGTCAATTCTGACCTAGCTTTGGAGGGTCCAAAGAGAGCCACCTCTGTCTCGGGGTTGACCTTTTTTTTAATTGACTGACTGATTGCTAAAAAAATATTTTCCCAAAAGGTCTCAAGCTTCGGGCATGTAAACAACATATGGAGCCAATCTCCCGCACCTTGGGAGAGACATTGAAAGCATTTATTGTCTACATCCGGATGACATTTATTCAGCTTTTTTGGATTATATTAAGCCAGCGATCGCGACAGGAAAGCCATCCTTTTAAAACTGCCCGCTCTTAGGGCTTTCCTTTCTAATTGGGCTATAGCCTGCCATTCCTGATGTGAGAAGACACAATTCATCTCCCGGGTTATTTTTCCAAGACATTCATCCACCAAGGGAAGTACCTAGTGCTTCATAAGTAAGGAGTACCAATTTCTGATTCCCTTCAAATTTACTTTGAATAGTGCATTAGCTAGGGGAGTTGGAGCCTCACTTACAGGGAATATATATTGTTTAATAAAATTTGTAATCTGTATATATTCTAAAAAGCCTGACTTCCTTCGGCTCCCTACACTGCCTATTACACCTTCCCAGAGAATCATTTTATTACCGATGAGAAACTGGCCCGAATACTCAAGGCCAATATCTTTCCATACCCTAACATGGCTTGAATGAATATACAGGCCAACCCCCTACATTCATCTAGTTTCAGAAAGGCAAATCCGGAGACATTAACTTGTTTAAACAGCAATTGAAGTCGTTTATAATAGTCACACACGGTCTTATAGCGTAACTTTTTCGGTAATTTAGATGTGGGGATTTTTGTCCCGGACTCAGCAATCATTTTCTTAAAAAAGAATGTGTCCATCTGATCATTCGGTTCCACCAAGCGTGCCGTAAGATCTAATAGCGCATCTTCGTAATATGTACCGATGTTTTGTAGGGCTAGGCCCCCCTGATTCGTCTCTAATTGTAGTAAGGGCAATTTGACCCTAGCCGCCTTTTTGTTTCAAACAAATTCCCTAAACATAGTGTTGATTTCTTTAAAATATTTAACATTAATTTTTAATGGTACATTGACAAACAAAAATATTAATAAAGGAAGAATTTACATTTTTAGAAGAGCAACAAGCCCAATCAGTGTCAAAGGCGAAAGGGACCAAATATCTAATAGAGTTTTAATTTTAATTCGCCCAGCTGTATAGTGCAGATTGAATAATTGTTCTATATGACATGGGACATTGATGCCCAGGTATCTGAGTGGCTCATCTTTCTGGACCTGAGTTCTTAAAAACGTGGATAAACAGTCACCATTCGAGTTAAATAATAGAGCCTCCATTTTCTTTTGGTTTATCTTATAGCCTCCTATTTGTTCAAATTTGCTAAACTCTGAAAGGGCTTCTTCCACGTTCTGTTTTTCCGGGGAAAGGTACATGATTATACCATCTGCAAATACTTTTACTGTTGATGTCCCTTCACAATGGGCTCTAATAAGGGAATTTTCACGAATTCTTACAGCAAGGGGTTCATTGAAAAAAAGTAAATAAAAGAGGGCACCCTTGTCTAGTACCACAATTTATTTCCATGGTCCCTATTACATCTCCATTGACTATCACCCGAGCTTGAGCACCTTGGTAGATATTTTTCAACATGTTTAGCACTTGAGCCGGGAAACCAAATTTACCTAATCCAAAAAAAGAGTGCCTCCAAATTAACAAGGTCAAATGCTTTTTCAGCATCGACCATTGTAATGAGAGTAGGTATTTTATTATTTGTTACATAATCAAGTGCTTGCATTAAAAATCAAGTATTTGCAGACATGTATCTCCCGACAACAAACCCGGTTTGATCACTGTGGATAAGCTCCTGAGCAATAGGCATGAAGCGTTGTGCCCAGATTTTCATTAATATTTTAAAATCCACATTAAGAAGACTAGTAGGCCTGTATGAATTAATATCTCTACCATCTTTACCCTTTTTCACAAAGCTAACCAATATAGATTCCTGAAAATTTGAGGGAACACACCCTCCTTGGGTGATGTAGTTGAAAAGATTTACCAAGAACGGGGTCAGCTCTTTGGAGAAAGGTTTAAAAAACTCTATAGGAAAGCCATCAGCTCCGCAGGCTTTTGCTCCTGAAATGAACTTGATAACCTCTAAAATGTCTTCTTCGGAGCTGTCCAGTAAAATTTGTTCCACCCGGGACCCTGGAAGAGATGGAAGCTCGACTCCATCATAATAGTTGCTAATTTGACAAGCTCTAGCCTTATATCTTATATCTAGTTGTATATTGCTGGGAGTAGTGATCTAAAAAAACATGAGCTATCTCCTCTTTGCCTGTCACAGGCAGTCTGGTTTTAGGATCTATAATTTCCGTAATAGTGAATGCCGCCGGTTTGGTTTTCACAGACCCAGCGAGCAGCCTGCCAACCATCTGACTCTCCTCATATACCCGCTGTAAGTAAGGGGCATATGTAGGTCGGCGTTTGCGAATCGCAAACGGTGATTTGGTATGTAGGTGCCACATAGCAAAATATGGAATCGGATTTTGTGATTCCTTAAATGCTATGTAGGGGTGCCTTTAAAATAGTGATTTGGGCTTAAGAAATTGCAAAATTCGACCTACTCCAAGTAGATGGTATTTTGCAAATTTCTGTCACAATGCATTTTTCTTTTAATTCAAAGTGCCAAGTGGCGCACACACATGCCCTAAGGGCATGTATGTGCGCCACATGGCACTTTGAATTTAAAAAAAAATGCATTGTGACAGAAATTTGCCCTAAGGGCATGTATGTGCGCCACATGTATTTACAGGCACATTCCAAGGGTGCAACAGGTGTCCTTTGGACACCCTGGCACCCTTGGATTTGCGATTCTCAAATTGCGATTTTCTCAAAGAAAATCGCAATTTGAGAATGTATCCCCATTCATTCCTATGGGCCTCTTGGCCCATAGGAATGAATAGGGACACACTCATTACTTAAATGCGATTCGCAATTTGCTAATCGCAATTAAGGAATTTTAGAGATTCGCAAAAAAAATGCCAATTATTACCTACATTCCATTTTGCAATTCTCAAATAGCGATTCCTTAAAAATCGTTATTTGAGAATCGCAAAAAGTGAATTACCTACATATGTCTCTATGTTCTCGAACTAGCAATCTCTTCCAAAGTAAAAAACTCTTTTAACTCAAATTTGGCCCTATCAAACTTTGCTCTAGCATCCTCCAAGCCTGCAGACGTGTATATCTGGTTTTTGATGCTTTTGCTACGGCCTGCTGGAGTTTAAGCGGAAAGTGCAGTCATTCTCCCGCGAAAGGCAGCCTTAAACGCCACCCAAACTGCGAAGATTTCTTCCATATTCAGATTAATCTTAAAAAATTCAACAATCCACTCTGGTGTCTGCTACCCATTGTTGATCATGAAGCAGGAGCCGATCCATCTGCCAACAGCATCTTGGCCTCATGTTTACACCAATTTCTATACTCAGTTTGACAAGAGAATGGTCGGAAAAAGGATTGATTTCTATGTCGGAGGTTATACAACCCAGGGAGTGTGAAATGTAAAAAAAATCGATTCGAGAGGCCGTATGAAATTGACTAGAGTAGCATGAGAATTCCAATTTTGATGGGTTGGCAGTTTGCCAGGGATCGATTAAGATATGCTCCTGTTTTGAGGCCTCAATAACCTTTTTAGTTTTAGGTTTAAGCTCTTTTTTACTTTTGTTCGAGGTATCTTCCTTTAGGTCCTGGATAAAATTAAAATCCCCTCCCATAATAAATTTCCCAAGTATCCCCTTAATAATTCGCTAATTTTACACAGGGCAATCGTGTCATCTACAATAGGGCTGTAATAATTAATGAAATGCAAACTCATGCCATTCAATTTAGCCTCTACCCATATCCACCTCCCCTGAGGATCTCCCTTCACTTGGCCAAATTCCGATGGGAGATCCCTACCAAAATAAATCGCTACTCCTTGTTTTGCCAGACCTTCAGAAGCGAAGAAGGCATGAGAATACATTCTTGGAAGAAATATTGTAGGGAAGTTAGTTTTTAAATGTGTCACCTGTATAAATAGTACTTTGGGTGCATACGAGGCTCGCCATCTAATAAGGGCACCATATTTTTGTTTGTTCAAAATTCCATTTGCATTAAGCTAAAGAATATTACATTTACTCATCATTAAACAACCTATGTCTATAAGCCATGTCAACTACAACAGAACTTTGTTTGCTTCTGCCTCTTATTCCAATCGAAACCCTGCTACCGCTCATTTTACAACTGCTCACTCCCCCTAGACCCTTCCCACCCCAACAAAGAAAACCCACCCCTTGAAATGTGGAGAAACCCCTGCAAACCACGCTATCCACATTTCTCCCCTCCCATCTATATCTATCTTTCTGGGTGTTATGAAGTTACACCCTGGGTGACCCCGCTGCACCCAGACCCCCCAAACCAACAAAAAAAAGTCAATCTGCATGCATAATAGCAAGAAATACTCATTATTATTATTGACAGTTACCTATTAAAAAGTGCATTCCCTGACCCTCCCGGTATACATCTCTAGGGAGGGCACCCTCAATATAACCAGCAACACTGGCATTTTTCTATACATTCCTGTGTTCGTGCTGGTAAATACAGGGAACACCCCCCCCCCTTTTCTTTCCAGTACATTTACCAAAAGGTTAGCTCCTGCTTACTATACACAATTGCCTATCTGTAGTACATTTTCTAGCCACCCATGGATTTCTTGAGAGGGTGCCCTAAATGTTGCCATTACTACCAATAGTTCTATTAAATACCAGAATTCAAACGCTGGACCCTGCTGAGATCTCCTTTAACAAAGCCTGGGCCTCGTCAAGGTCTGAGAGCATAAAGAACTTTCCTTTGACCAAAACCCTCAGTTTTGACTGCTGGGCAATTGATGCCTGCTCACTCTGAGCTTTAAATAGATGTAAGATTTTAGCAAATTCCTTTCTCCTGCGTGCAGCCACAGCAGTCATATCAGAGAATATGCAGCACTTATTCGTCTCATTCATAAAGAAGTGTCTCTGGTGGATAGCTTGGGTCAAAATACTTTCCTTTATTCGGAAATCCGCAAAGTTCAGCAAGATAGTTCTTGGTATCGTGGGGCTTGGGAAAGGTAGCGCGGGGACTCGATGGGCTCTAGTAATAGTGAGGTCGCCCTCAAATTCAGGCAGAAAATGCTGTTTGATGAATGTGCTTACCCAAGTGAGGGGCTGGGAACCTTCTATCCCCCCGGGACCCCAACAATTCAGAGGTTAGACCTCCGAGAATGGTTTTCAAGCTCCTCCAGCTTGTTCTCAAGTTAGCTCTTCCTTTTAACTGTCTCTTTTGCCTCCCCCATAGCCAGGTTTTTTTCATTTCGCTGACCTCCTCCAGAATCAAATTCAGCATATCTCTAATATCTAACTGAAATATCCCCCTGGTCTCCATATTCTGGCCAGGATCGCTTGTTGGGCCGTTAGCTTCAGTAGTCAAATTTCCTACTTCTGGGTCCACCTGGGCTAGTGCAGCTTCTGGCAGTACTTGCCCTTGGGATCTCTATTGGGGTTGAGGCTGAGACTGCAACAGAGGCTGAGATGACATCGAGCTCACTGAGGTATCCATTGCAATCCTTCCGTCTTCATTTCCCAAGTCTTCGCCTGAGTAGAGTTAGAGGTCAGTTCTTCTAGAGATCCTGCTAGAACCAGTCCAGGCCTTGACGATGAGGTATTCAAAGATTTGGAGGTTGCATTTAGATTTGCTGAAGGGGACTGTGACAGTTGTAAGATAGATTTTTTAACAAGCAGAGGAAAGTCCTTCACTCCTTTGTTGGACATTTCACTCGTACCATACCATTGAAATTCCCCTGTTATAGTTAGTTCAGCTAACTATAACTCGCACGCCCGCAATGCACTGCTGATGATACCACATATTACATCACTCATGACATCACCTGTTTGCTGAAAATGTAAGCTCAGATTTCACTCATACAAAACCTGTAAAATTCAGCAGCTATAGCTAGCTGAGTTAGCTATTACTTTCGCCCTCGCATTGTACTGCTTAAAGCTTCACATATTACATCACTCAAGACATTGTCAGTGACATCACTGATGACATCTCGCATGACTTCACGAATTGTGTGAAAGTAAGCTTAACTTCCACTAACTGTGCGCTACGTTTAACTTGAAACTTAAGTTGTTTCTTCTCTTATATTTTCTCTCCTTTAGAAAAAGTTCATCACTCAGTCTTTTATCAATCAATTTTAACTTTTTATTGACTTGTATTTCTTTTTTCTTTAATCATGCATTGTCAAGAGTTTTTCATGCATCATTTCTTTGTAGAATCAGTATAATTCCATTAAAACTCTGCCCAATGCATTTCGGGTCAGGTCATGTGACCCTTCATCAGGGGCCTGTGAACAGACGAATACAGGACCTTAGCAATCGTCATGATGTAATTTAGAATCATCATCAATACATACACAGAAATAAAAAACCGATGCGTGCAACATTATGAATACATGAAGAACGAGTGTGAATGTGAACCAAAATATATGATAGCGGTGCTCAAAAAAGAAGTTGAGTGTACATATGGTGAATGGGGATACTGGGGGAAGGGGTGGTGGCTATGTGGACCAAAAAGCTAAAGATAGTCAGAGAAGCGAGGTTTTAGGCAAAAGTACGGGAGGAAACTGAAAAAGGGCTCCGGAGTAACCAAAATACGGACAGGAGGAAAAATAGCACTTACGCGAGTTTGGAAATTTCAGCAGTCTCAATCGTACCGGACGGGTAGTGAAAGGTTGTCTCAGTAGTACCGGACAGGTAGATGGAAGTTTACGCGCTGTTGGTGATTTAAAGGGCTCAGGTAGTTCCGATCACGTGATCGTCTTAACTATGGAAGTCAAGGAAAGACTTCTCTAGTGTATTTTGTACTCGAGTTGGGATTAAAGTGGTTTACACGTAAATATATTGAGAAAGAAATTTGCTAAGTTGACGATTTGATGGGATAAAATTGTGTACAGAAAAGAAAGACAATCGATCTCAGAGTGAGGGTGACGATACTTCGGGGAGAAACTGAAGAGGGACTAGGAAAAAGAAGCGAGAAGTGAGAAACAATGTAGGGCTATATACAATGTGCGGTGATAATGAAAAGCAGAACTACATTTATGGAGTGATAGGACACGGGGTGTATTCGATATGCTCAATGTATAACATGAAATAAGTTAAATAAATAATACATAGATGATTCAAAAATATGAAACTGTTAACTCCATTATGCACATGGATATAAACATGGATATAAACAGTAAAGTCTTGTCATGCGTACATATGTCAATACAACATCTGAATTTTTAATCCTCAGTTATCTTTCAAGGGTTCAGGGGGTGGAACAGTCCTTATAGGATGCTATCTATAGGAAACATGAATATTCAATCCGGTCATTCATTCCGATTGGCTGAAGGCTGTTCAGTTTCTTTATCCAAAAGAATTCAGCTCTTAGTCTTTGTTTTGTGGGGTCCATATCACTGCGTTGTGGGATTGTCTCCAATACCGTAAATCTCAGTTGAGAGATTTGATGCTTTGCTTCAAACCAATGGTTAGCTACAGTTGATTTCAGATTGTGAAGTCGAATATTTGATTTATGTTCTGTTATACGTACTTTTATTTTCCTTTCCGTTTGGCCTACATATATCTTGCCGCAAGGGCATTTAATGGCGTAGATAGTATTTGTTGTGTCACAGGTACTGGTATGTTTTAGTTCAATTTCATAGCCTTGAGTTGGATGCCTGAATTTGTTACCCACTAGTACATTGTTACAATGGGTGCAGTTAAAGCATTTGCACATTCCTTTCCAAGCTGCACTTGAAAAAAACATCAGTTCTATGAATACTAGATACAAAAGAATTAAATTCACTCACAACATTCATCAAGAATCCATCGTCTTTCTGGATGTAAAAGTTAACATAACTGATTTTCACTTCTCCACTCAAGTTCACATCAAGCCAACTGACAGGAACTCAAGTCTACTTTTCCAGAGTTTTCATCCTATCACTTTGAAAAAACATTTACCTACATCACAACTGATCAGATTAAAAAGAATCACTTCAGATCCGCAACAGCTTGAAATTACTATGAAAGATCAAATAAAAAAATACCAAGAAAGAGGATACCCTACTACTGTTTTGGATGAATCAATGAAAAGAATCAACATCATCCCTAGAGAAAAACTCTTTACACCTAAGACTAGCACAACAGAACAGAAAACAGTATGTGTGCTCAAATATTCTACTGAAGCCATGAAAATAAAAAAGATCATTAATACTCACTGGAATCTAATCAAAATGGAACCAGACCTGAAGGAGTTATACAATGACAACATCACATTTGCATTTCGAAGATCAAAAAACCTGAAAGAAATTCTAACTACCACATTCTAAGAAGACACGAATAGGCATCGTGTGACAACGCGTAGCGCTAACACGAAAACCTTATATATTTTGGAAATAATTTTGAACAAGTGAGTGCACAGAGACCAAAAACATTATCTCGCATGACTTCGCCAACTACATTCCCACAGAAGCCCTCACACACTCACTCACATCCTTGTACAACCTCTCATACACCCACTTACAAGTACACACAACCACTCACATACCCATTCACAGACCCATAAACCACTCACACAACCACTCAATCCCTCACACAGCTACTCATACATCCAGTCACTTACCCATACAGCCACACACACAGTCACACACACAGCCACACATTCATCCATACAGCTGCTCACACACCACCTTATTCGCTGATTCAACCACTCACACAACCACTCACTCACTCACTCATACAGCCACTTAACACAGCCACTCACTCACCCATACAAGCACTTACACACCCACACAAACATTTACATACCCACTCACACATCCATGTAAGCACTCGCATCTGGCCACTCACCCATACAAATATTCAAACAGACAGATTCTCTATAATACAGCCACTCACACACCAACTAATTTAACCAAACACCCACTCAAACAGCCACTCACCCACACAGCTACTCACACCCCTACTTATACACCCATACAGTCACTCACACACCCACCCACACACCCATACAGGCACTCAAACACCCACTCATACACAGATGCACACAGTCACTTACGTAATATATTAGTAGGACAAAAATTATTGTACTTTAACTTTTGTAGTACCTTGGTATATATAGTTAACACTCATAAACTTTTAGAAAACACTCACACCCACTGGTTGATGTCATCAGTGATGTAATTTGAGATCTCATCAGTGATGTTATCAGTGATGTCACTGACCATATTGTGAGTGATTTAATTTTGTGAGGTCATAAGCAGTGCAATGCGGGGGTGTAAGTTATAGTTAGCTCAGCTAACTATTACGGCTGAATTTCACAGGTTTTGCATATATATATATATATATATATATATATATATATATATATATATATATATATATATATATATATATATATATATGCAAAACCTGTGATATATATATATATATATGCAAAACCTGTGAAATTCAGCCGTAATAGTTAGCTGAGCTAACTATAACTTACACCCCCGCATTGCACTGCTTATGACCTCACAAAAAAAAAATATATATATATATATATATATATATATATATATATATATATATATATATATACTAGCAGCCCGTCCCGACGTTGTCCGGGAGCAAAAGGCTGCTTCAGGGCCCCCGCCCGTCCCGCAGAAGAGTTGTCTGTGCAAGTCCTGGTCCTGTTCAACTGATTTGGCCCACTTGTGTTATTTTTTTAATTTGTATGTATTGTTTTCCGCGTTTTATGTTGTCCACAAGATGTGAGGAAAGTGTTGTGTCACCTGTTTAATGTTTTTTTTCTTTCGAAGGCTCTTTCCGTGTGTTCGTTTTTGTATCCCTTTGTGGTTCCGTGGTCCGAATTGGGTTCGATAGTTCCGAAACCCGATTTATGAAGATCGTCGGAAATGGACGATTTTGGTCTCTACAGACCGCAAATGGCGAGTATAACGTGTCTGAGTGTTTTCGTATGAATCGATATAGGAGAACACTCTGCATTTGAGGATTTAGTTTGAACCTCCGGGTTCCATCTTATATGTGGCAGCCATCTTGTATGGTTGCCCTAACATAGGCCCTATGATTGTGGCCGAACGAGTCCTTGACACGTACGCCTTAGTTGACTTCTGGTTGACCTGGCCGAACTGACTCCTCGCCTGGGGCGAATCCCGCTGAGCCAGTTCCTTGTTCAGCAGCTGGCCTGATAAAGATCAAAGAGCAGGACGTGCCTTGACTTTATGGCACACCGTTCCCACTCCTCTATCTCCTTTCCATCTGTTTCTGCCTTTACTTTACAACATGTTCATCGATCTAGGTTCATGGTTTTATGGCGGGTTTGTCCGGCCTGATCGAACAGGAAACTTAGCATATGTGCGATCGCTTTGGTGGGTTGGACAACGGAAAGTGGGATTAACTTTGACTGTCGTGATTCGCTACTTTTTGAAATGCTACTTGTCCATTGGTCAGTTTTGTATGCACCAAATGTAAATTGTAATGTTGCCAGAGGCGTAATTTTCGGCATAAAAGACCGAGTTTCGTTCATTGAGTTGGTGCAGTCTCTGTCGAACTACCCGTGTGTACTTCGTAGACCTCTGTCCCTGGTTGCAACCAATAAACTTTGGTCTTTGACGTCATCAAGAAGTATCCCGTGTCTCTGTTTGCCAAGACAGGGGAATCCGGGGTCTTTGGGTGTTGCCCTGACACCGCTGGGTTATTGTAGTAGTATCGTTTCCGAGAAAACCCAGTACCTCAATTGGCGCCCAACGTAGGGCGACTTCAGCGGTACCGGTCCAAGCCAGAGGTTCGTGAGGAGCTTCGTGAGAAAATTCCGGAGGTTGGCCAGCCACTTCAGCGACCCCTGTATGTCGACGTGGTTCCGAAGGTCTTTGCTGCGAGGTTTCCCGCATCCCGACGGCTACGAAGGACTGCTGCCCTGACTGTCGCCCTGTTTTGGAGCCTTAGACGTTTGTAGAGCGAGACGATTGGTGGGTCTTCTGCTGACGCCATCGACAACTCAGTTAAGTATAAAGGGAGCGTCTCCTAGTCCTTAGTTTGTTTTGTATCCTTTAGTGGATAGCTTTGATTTGGTACCTGCACGCCCCAAAGCCAAGGGATTCGTGTATTCACGAGCTTATCGATTTTAAATTACCCTTGTTGTTTGAAGCTAGACTAGTGAGCAAGATGCCTGGTTTTAGCAGTCTTAGGAATTTGTTTAGTTGTGGTACGTTGAGGGATTCCCGGTTAGAGGATTTGTGTCCGGTTCCTCCGATCGGAACTCCTATATACGAGTTGTACGTGAAACATGGAGTAGGTCCTATTAGCTACAATGAGATTTGGGTAAAATATACGAAGCATGACGGTGTCCTACAGTGGCCCCGTTATGGTAGTTTTGAGTCAGAAGTCCTAGATAACCTTGAAGTGAGGTTGTTCAAGAAGAAAGCCCGCCCGGCAATGTTTGACTCTTTCCGCATATGGCGCAGAGAAGCCAAACAGAAAGAAATTAAGTTAGCGAAGAAGACTAGAAAGGGTATGTCAATGGTGCAAGCTGCCGTTGCATACAGAAATGATGAAGAAGAGAAAAATAGCGAGCAGATGCTTAGAGTGAGGAAGTTAGCGGTAGACAGATGCTACCCAGTCTTGACGGCTAAAGAGCCGAAAGACGATAAGGAGCTTGTGAAAGACCCTTTGATGTCGCATTTGTTAATTTCACCTCCACCGTATGCGCAGGATGCTACGGCACCACCACAACCGATTGTGGCCGCTCAAGCACCTATTGCTTTGCCTCCTGTTATTCCTCCACAGCCAGCTTCTTCGTTGGTTGTTGTTCCTTATGCGCAGCCTTCTCAAGGGTTGCCAACTTTGCCTTTTCCTGCTACTACTGCCTCTATGCCTGTTCTGACTATGGATCCTACCACTACTGTTTCGTCTCCTCTTGTCTTTTCGACTGTTCCTTCTCCTAGACAGCGGGTGACCGCTGCCTTTTCTAATTTCCTATCTCCTTTGTTGGGACAAATGGGTATGTCTCCTGGTAGTGAGCGTAGACAGTCGCGTAGCCAATTGCCTGATACAGATGAGCGAGTGGTTTTGGACCATATGGCACGTTGATGGGTGACGTATAGGTCCCAGTATGACCTAGAAGGTATTATGGATGTTTTCCGACAATGGGAAGCACCAAAGCAGCGTTATGTTTTTGAGCTTATGTGTGCGTTCCTCCATGAACAATGGATGGACGAGTTGGATAGAGTTCCTGTAGAATTGTCTCGATTGCGTTCAGAGTTTGCTAAAGGGACGATTGTGAGTCTACACAACATCGAGAAAGCGGTGTCGACGTTACTGTCGCTGCGAAGCGATGTCCCTACTGATCGGCTGTTTGAGCCAGATTCATCCGTTAGGAGACATGCGCGTCAATATCCGATGCGGATCTATGACAGAATTTCGACAGACAGAATTTCGACCTACACAAATATCGGCGTAATTATATCAATTGCAAAAATATCGACGCCCTATGTATAACATGGTAAGTACCAAAATATCGAGAAAAAAAATATTGTTGTCAAATATATCGTTTTTTGGGGGTTTAAAATAACATAAAAAATACTGTAAATAATACTTATAAATTACTTAAACATATTTAAATATATTTAATAATGGTAAAAAAAATATTAACACATATTTAATAAAAAAATTAATATTTACAAATCATATATAATATATACTTACTTAACAATAATTACTATTCCCACTCCAGTGGGTGCAACAGTAGGGAAAACTGACCCTGAACCCAAAAAATATCCCTTTACCCAAGAACTGAAAACTGACCCTGAACCCTAAAAATACCCCTTTACCCAAAAACCCAAAACTGACCCTGAACCCTAAAAATACCCCTTTACCCAAAAACTGAAAACTGACCCTGAACCCTAAAAATACCCCTTTACCCAAAAACTGAAAACTGACCCTGAACCCAAAAAATACCCCTTTACCCAAGAACTGAAAACGGACCCTGAACCCTAAAAATACCCCTTTACCCAAAAACTGAAAACTGACCCTGAATCCTAAAAATACCCCTTTACCCAAAAACTGAAAACTGACCCTGAACCCTAAAAATACCCCTTTACCCAAAAAACCAAAACTGACCCTGAACCCTAAAAATACCCCTTTACCCAAAAACTGAAAACTGACCCTGAACCCTAAAAATACCCCTTTACCCAAAAAACCAAAACTGACCCTGAACCCTAAAAATACCCCTTTACCCAAAAACCCAAAACTGACCCTGAACCCTAAAAATACTCCTTTACCCAAAATTAATTAATATTACAATTAAATTACTTCCCACCCTATTCCCCTATAAACCCACAACCCGCTCCAGTAGTAAAACATATAATTTAGTTAAAAATATACATAAATTATCAATTAATTATTCAATTAATCAATTAAAATAATTCATTGCCAATTATTATTTAATTGCAAAATAAATTAATCATTAAAAAATAATGATTTAATTACAAATAAATTACTTCCCACCCTATTCCCCTATAAACCCACAACCCGCTCCAGTAGTAAAACATATAATTTACTTAAAAATAGACAAAAATTATCAATTACTTAATCAATTAATCAATTAAAATAATTCATTGCCAATTAATATTTAATTTCAAAATAAATTGATCATTAAAAAAAAATTATTTAATTAAAAATAAATTACTTCCCACCCTATTCCCCTATAAACCCACAACCCGCTCCAGTAGTAAAACATATAATTTACTTAAAAATATACATAAATTAATAAATTAATTAATCAATTAATGAATTAAAATAATTCATTGCCAATTAATATTTAATTGCAAAATAAATAACTCATTAAAAAATAATTATTTAATTACAAATAAATTACTTCCCACCCTATTCCCCCATAAACCCACAACCCGCTCCAGCAGTAAAACATATAATTTACTTACAAATATACATAAATTATCAATTAATTAATCAATTAAAATAATTCATTGCCAATTAATATTTAATTGCAAAATAAATTAATCATTAAAAAATAATTATTTAATTACAAATAAATTACTTCCCACCCTATTCCCCCAAAAACCCACAACCCGCTCTGGTAGTAAAACATATTATTTACTTTTATATATTTTTTATTTATAAAAACATATTAAACACATATTATAACAATTAGTTTAAATACTTAACTAAAATTTCTAGCACATATTAGGAAATCGAAATTACTTACATCGATATATATGCTATCGATATAAGTAATGTCGATATTACTTACATCGATATATATGCTATCGATATAAGTAATTTCGATATTACTTACCTTAGGGTCGATATTCTGGCCATCGATATTCTGGACATCGATATTCTGTCCCTTCGATATTAGCAACTCGATATAAGTGTAAGTCAAAATTAAAGATTCGATATTTTGACTGTATACCATCCGATGCGAGAGGTTCCTCCGATATGGAGACCTGCTGATGCTACTGTTAATCCTCCTATTGTTGCGCACTTTCAGCGAGTATGGGTTCATAGTCCATGGAAGCGTGCTGAAGTTCTAGCGCTTAAGCAGACTTTACCAGATCCACGAAAGAATCCTGCTGGATATTATAAAGAACTTACGCAAACTGTGAGTTCGTGCGTTATGAATTTGGCGGAGATAGATATGTTGTTTGGGAATATTGTTCCACAGTCCATCTGGAATGTTATTCGATATACAGATCATGACAATGAATTAGGTGGTTCGTGGGTGAATCTTGTTGCAGCAAACGATAGACAAGTTGGAGGCGCTAAGCCTGAAGATGTTATTGCCGAACTTCCTGGTAGAATTATCACTTTCATGAAGACTTTAATGCCTGAAGTCCGTGTTAATTGGGACAAGTTGTCGGCTTGTAAGCAGAAGAAAGACGAGTCTGTTTCAGACTTTTTCTCGCGTTTCGAGGAAACTTTTGTTGACCACAGCGGTCAAGATATGGCTACTGAAGGTGGCCAGAGATTATTTGGTGATAAATTCGTGCACAATCTTCTTCCTGAGTTGTGTACTAAGTTGAAGGATTCCGAGAGTGCTTGGCCTGTTTCTACTGCGGCGCAAATTCTTGCTATGGCTCAGTACTACGAGAATAGGCGTAAGGATGAGTTAGAGAGAGCGGATAAGAAGACTAAGGAATTGAAGACTAAGGTTCTTCTACAACAAGCTTATCCACCTCGTGTTAATAATCAGCGCGATTATCAGCATCCTCAACAGTATTCGAGGAACTCGCAAAGGAACGAGACTCCTTAACAACAGCGTATTCAGTATGGGCCTAATCAGTGTGCATATTGTAGAGAAGAAGGCCATTACAAGAATAGTTGTCCGGTTTTGTTGCAACGTACTAATAGTGCTCCTGGTGTTAGAGGTAGAGGTGCTCAACAAGCGCCTAGAGGTAGAGGTCGCGGACAAACGCGCGCCCTTTGCCTCCGCAGAATTCAATGAACAGTTTCGATCAACAGCAGAATTTTTCTGGTAGGTCTACACAGTACTACGTAGATGATTACTATGCTGAAGGCGACGAAGAGCAAGGTAATGATTGTTAGGACAGCCATGGACAAAGAGAGGGAGTTGTTTCAGTTCCGGTAGATCAGAGTGGATCTTACGTGGAAGTGATTGCATCAGGTGTGTCAGAGCCTTTTCTGCTAGACACTGGTGCTACGAAGAGTTCTATTATGCATTCCAAACTCCCTGGCGCACTTTTGCCTGGCTTTAATAATGTTTCTATAGGTTTTTCTGGTGCCCCCGTTATGAATCTAATTTCCGTTCCATTGCCTCTTTCTGTTGGTCCTCGTAGGCTTGAAGCACCCCTTCTTTTGACTACAGGTTGTAATGAGAACTTGTTAGGCCTTGATCTGTTGAAGAGATTATATGCGACTCTGTACTGTTCTCCGTCAGGAGTACATCTTACTTTGGGTGAGAATGTGATTTCCTCGATATATGTTTCGAAAGATTGTCTTCCACCGGAATTGTCTTCGCTGCCAGATTTGTTATGGGCTACGGGTCCAAATGATGTGGGCCTGTTTGACATTCCTCCATATGTTGTGACGTTGAAAGTGAATGCTCAGTTACCACGCATTCCGCAATATCGTATTTCAAGTGATGGTGAACGAGCACTTTTGGCGATCATTTATGACCTGATTGATAAGGGTGTTATCGAAGAGACTAGAGCTAATGTGTGTAATAGTCCGGTTTTGCCTGTCTTGAAGCGAACTGATTCTTCACAGCCTCCTGTATATAGGTTTGTTATCGACCTTCGCGAAGTGAACAAAATTGTTGTTCCACAATTTCCTGTTGTACCCGACATTACTGCATTATTGACATTGATTCCAGCTTCTGCTACCTGGTTTTCGGTGATTGACTTGAAGAATGCTTTCTTCAGCATCCCGATTGCCATAGAGAGTAGAGATATCTTTGGATTCTCTTTAGGAGGACGAAGTTTCCGCTTTAAGCGCGCTCCTCAAGGCTATTGCGAGAGTCCATCTATCTATAGTCAAGCTTTGAAGATGCAACTTGACTTGCTAGCTCTTCCTGATGGTGCGGCCCTTATCCAGTATGTTGATGATTTGTTGGTCGCTGCCGATACTGAAGACATATGTAAGGATGCCACTGTGTCCTTGTTGTCTCATTTGTCTGAATGCCATCATAAAGTTTCTCTCTCGAAATTGCAATTCTGTCGCCAAGAAGTTACCTATTTAGGTCACCTCTTATCGAAGGAGGGAAGGAAACTGACCCCAGAAAGTATCCAAACTATTGCGAGAATGAGTGTCCATACGACACAGAGAGAAGTACGTGCATTTTTGGGTACTACGTCATACTGCAGACAGTGGATTCCAAATTTTTCTCTTTTAGCGAAACCTTTGATAGCTCTTACAGTTAAGGATACTCCAAATCCAATTCCTTGGACTGAGGAATGCCAAAAGAGTTTTTCCGAACTACGAAACGCGTTGTGTTCGGCTCCTGTGTTGGGTACTCCCGACTACAGCAAACCTTTCTTATTGTATGTCCATGAGAGAGAGGGATGTGCATTATCGGTTTTGACTCAACAATTTGGCGGGATGTAACGCCCATGTGCGTACTTTTCTTCAACTTTAGATCCTGTGGCTAGAGCGTTGCCGAGTTGCTTGAGAGCAAATGCAGCAGCGGCTGTTTCGATCCGACAATCTGCTGGTTTAGTTATGGACAATACGTTAGTGGTCATGGTTCCACATGCAGTGGATACCTTGTTGAATCGGACGAAGACACAGCACTTGACTAGTGCTCGATTGTCAGGGTATGAGCTTACGTTGTTAGCGAGCCATGTGCGCATCAAGAGGTGCAATACCCTAAATCTGGCTACATTGTTGCCGATTTCGCTTGAGACAGACGATGATAGCGAAGAGCAACATGATTGTTTCTTGAGAACAGAAGAAGAGACGAAAGGGAGGATAGATCTGAGAGATACTCCTCTTCCTGATTGTAATGATGCTTTGTGGGTTGACGGCTCGCGTTTTAAATTACCAAATGGTGATACCACTGCAGCATATGCCGTGACGACTTTACATACAGTTGTCAAAGCTGCACGTATCCCACACAACTCCGCGCAAGCGGCGGAATTAATTGCACTTACGTGAGTATGTGTGTTGGCGAAAGGGAAACGAGTGAATGTGTATACTGATAGCCAGTATGCTTTTGGAGTGGCTCATAGCTTTGGACGATTGTGGTGTGAAAGTGGATTTTTGACATCGCATGGGACGAAGATCCAGCATGGGCAGCTGGTGAATGAACTTCTTGAATCTCTTACGTTACCTTTGCAAATAGAGATCGTAAAATGCAGTGCCCATAAGAAGATCACGGATGATGTTGGTCGTGGTAATGCATTTGCGGATGAAGTTGCGAAAGAAACTGCTAGGAATGTGATGAGTCGAATGTATGTTGTGGGTCCTGCGAGATGGGTTCCAGAGAAGAGCATGTGCGAAGATACTATTGAGAGCGTGAAGATTATCCAGAGTGAGGCTACCGAGAAAGAGTTGGATGAATGGAGAGAGAGTAAGGGTAGGTTGGATTGGACTGATTTGTCGGAACATCAAAGATGATTGCTGCCAAACGCATATGTGCATCCAGTTGTTACAATGGCGGATGGATTGGCACACATTAGTGTGAAAGGGATTTGCAAGTTGTTGGCTCCGGTTTGGCAGAATGTGGGAATACCCAGATGTGCAGAGAATTTGGTCAAGAATTGTATGGTGTGTTTGATGCATAATCCTGGCAAGGGAACTCCAACACCAGCTGGTCATTTTGCTCCTCCTACGTATCCGTTTGAGGCCTTGCAGCTAGATTTTATCCATATGGAAAGATGCAACAACTTGAAGTATGTGTTAGTGGTTGTTTGCTCTTTTTCTAGATGGGTAGAAGCTTACCCCCTTAAGGACAACACTGCTTTGTCCACTGCCAAAGCTTTGATAAAAGAATTCTTCCCTAGATTTGGTTTGCCGAGAATCATTTGGAGTGATAATGGAAGTGAGTTTGTGGGTCATGTGATGAAGAGAGTGTGTGATGGTCTCGGAATTAGGCAGAAATTCCACGCTGCAAACCATCCCCAATCAGCTGGCTTAGTCGAGTGCTACAATGGCACTTTGAAACTTAAGTTGGCCAAAATTCAAGAGAGCACTGGTTTACAATGGCCAGATGCTTTGCCATTAGCACTTTTGTCCACCCAAATAACTGTGCATTCGCGAATGGGTTTGAGTCCGTATGAGGTCGTGTTTGGTCGCCCGGCGAATATTTGGGGCGTACCAAGACCGACGAGGTTTAGCGACCTCGAATACCCTGTTTTGCTTGATTACTTGCGCGAATTGACAACTAAAATGAGTGTTTTACGCCAACAGGTATACGGCTCTCTCCCACAAGCTACAGAAGATCCAGGCCACGCCATAGAACCCGGCTCTTGGGTCTTCGTCAGGAACTTTCAGAGAACGAAGAACGAGCAGCCCCGTTGGACTGGGCCCTACCAAGTCCTTTCGTCAACGAGATCTGCGGTGCGAGTACGTGGGAAGCGTCACTGGATCCACGGCTCCCACACGAAGAGAGCACCCTTACCTTTGCCGTATGACAAGTGGGTTCAAGATGGTCTTGCAGATTCTGAAACTGAGACAGTTCCGAAATTTGTGACGTTCAGTGATGCTCGTTTGATTGGGACTAACTCAGAACAGGAAAGTGACCATCTTTTGCAAGCATCAATACCTTCTGCAGATCGATTGGACACTACCGAGCCTCATCTTTTGTTTGCTGATCAAGAATTACCTGGAAGAAATAGATACAATTTGAGATCGAGAACTAAGGACAAATAAAGTTAATAAAGTTGATTTTTTTTTTACTGTTTGCAGGTTAACTCTCCACCAAGGATCTACGTATTTTTGTTTTTCTGAACTGCCATCCGGTTCTTGCTGCTAGGGTCACGGTTGCTACCAGTCTTGGGTGTGTAAGCCTGAGACACTAGGTCTTGGGTTCTGTTGGTCCGAGGCAGCCTTCCTGGGTGCAGCAGAGGCACTCTCAAGCAGAATCAACCAACCACCGAGGGCAGCAACTTTAGTTTAGGATGGATTTCTTTGAGTTGGAGAGACCTGTGCAGACACTGACTTTTAGAAAACGCATTTGCAAAATAATGTCGAAGAAATGTTTTTTGATACCATGCATACTTTTACTACTGAGTTTCGTAATTTTCATAATTGGTTATGTAGCATTTGTTTTTAAAATGAAGTCTAATCCCACTGTGCAATCTACACCTTCACCTACTGTTTCCTCTCATTCTTTCCACCCTATGCCTGAATATGAGGTAGTCAGACGTAAGGAATTCGCTAATAATTCCTTCATACAGCTTTTGCACCAGCATCAGTTAGTGATCAATACAACGATCTGCTGGATTTGTGGTTTGATGCCTCATACCACCAATAAAGGAATTCCTTATTTGGTCCTGCCCTTTAGTTTGAATGGTTCGATTCGAGCTTATAGAACCATGTTCATATATGCCCACAGTGTTGACGCCTTACGTTCACCGAGAGATAATCCGAAGAATAGTCCTATAGCTAGAGGCATAGTCGACATGATTAAAGGGACTAATGCAGTAGAGACTATTCCGAAAGATGAGAGGCAACCATATAGTGGTTGGAATGTAACTGGATATGGAGTTAGTCTGAGTATTAACCAGCGAGGTAAAAGTCCCCTACCGATCTGGATAGTGCCCCATAAGGGCTACTATTGTCTGCAGGGCAACGGTAAGAATACGAAGGCTCAGTTAGGGAAGAGTGCTTGCGCTGAGACTTATGTGTTTCCATCTCAGTCTTCCCCAGCGTTCTTAGCTGCTAAGGGTACTTACTTTGTTTGCTATGACAAAGCGTATACATGGTTGCCCGCCGACTTTTCGGGCACATGTTTTGTTTCCTTTCTGTTACACCCCACTTTTACAGCTGCGGCAGATTATCACAAGATGAGAATTGCTAGACGTGTCTTTAGTCAAGAAGACACTGCAGGACAAGAATTGGGTGATTTCTTCAAGGGTTTTCTGCCGTTTTGGAGACCTATGGCTAACAGTAGGAACATTCATCAGCTTACGAGAGTGGTTGAGTCCACCATAGTTGAGTCTGCCGGTGCCCTTGGTAACTTGACTGCTGAGCTCCAGTCGGATAGACTTATGACACTTCAGAATAGAGTTGCCCTAGACGTTATTCTGGCAGATCGAGGGGGAGTTTGTAGATTGATTCAATCGAGCTGCTGCGTTTTTATTCCTGACAATGCTCCGTCAGTCCTCCAGGCCATTTCCAAATTACATAAAATCTCCGATTCTGTCCATCTGGACAAAGGGGATTGGTCTTTGATGGGATGGTTATGGGGATTGATATCCACTTGGGGTTGGAAGATTCTGATGGTCATTGGTGTGGTTTTAGTGATTCTGTTCATGTTTTGTCTCTGTGTACAGTGTGCTCCGGCTATTTGTGGCCTTTGTGCTACTTTGTGCGTACGGAAACCTGTTCGGAGAGAAATGCATAGTAATAAGATGATGCTACAACAGCATATCGATGACTTGATGAATATAGATCCGGATTCAGATTAAAATGGGTCTAGGTTTATTGCCTATGATAGGGCAAAAGGAGGGTCTGTGGTTCCGTGTTCCGAATTTGGTTCGATAGTTCCGAAACCCGATTTATGAAGATCGTCGGAAATGGACGATTTTGGTCTCTACAGACCGCAAATGGCGAGTATAGCGTGTCTGAGTGTTTTCGTATGAATCGATATAGGAGAACACTCTGCATTTGAGGATTTAGTTTGAACCTTCGGGTTCCATCTTGTATGTGGCAGCCATCTTGTATGGTTGCCCTAACATAGGCCCTATGATTGTGGCTGAATGAGTCCTTGACACGTACGCCTTAGTTGACTTCTGGTTGACCTGGCCGAACTGACTCCTCGCCTGGGGCGAATCCCGCTGAGCCAGTTCCTTGTTCAGCAGCTGACCTGATAAAGATCAAAGAGCAGGACGTGCTTTGACTTTATGGCACACCGTTCCCACTCCTCTATCTCCTTTCCATCTGTTTCTGCCTTTCCTTTACGACATGTTCATCGATCTAGGTTGATGGTTTTATGGTGGGTTTGTCCGGCCTGATCGAACAGGAAACTTAGCATATGCGCGATCGTTTTGGTGGGTTGGACAACGGAAAGTGGGATTTACTTTGACTGTCGTGATTCGCTACTTTTTGAAATGCTACTTGTCCATTGGTCAGTTTTGTATGCACCAAATGTAAATTGTAATGTTGCCAGAGGCGTAATTTTCGGCATAAAAGGCCGAGTTTCGATCATTGAGTTGGTGCAGTCTCTGTCGAACTACCCGTGTGTACTTCGTAGACCTCTGTCCCTGGTTGCAACCAATAAACTTTGGTCTTTGACGTCATCAAGAAGTATCCCGTGTCTCTGTTTGCCAAGACAGGGGAATCCGGGGTCTTTGGGTGTTGCCCTGACACCGCTGGGTTATTGTAGTAGTATCGGTTCTGAGAAAACCCAGTACCTCACCTTCAAAAAAGTTTCCCTTTCGTTTTGTCAATTGTGTGTTGAAGCCCTGGCAGTGCTCGAGTGATTATGGGCAGTTGTGTTATTTTCGTTATTTGTATGTCTTATTGTAAGCATTTTATCTTGCCCACAAGATGTGAGGAAAGTATCGTGAATGCGCAGTCGATTGCGTTTCTCCGTTAAGAAATGTCGGCTTTTTTTGTTCGTGTTTACCCCCCCTGTGACGTCGTTGGTCAATGGCCAAAGGTTAAAGACTTTTTTTTGGTAAGCCGAAGTCGTGTGTGTGTTTTCTTTAGTGCGTTGTGATTGGTGTAGTATGCGATTAATCCTGCCCCCTGTGTGGCGTCATTTGACACTCCTCGTCGATGGAAGGCCAGCCCGGTTTTTAATGCGAAGGCGTCAATGTTGTCTGGGTAACTGCAATGAATGTGTGTATATTTCTTAGAGCGCGCACCTCTGCTGTTTTTGTATATTGGAGTTACCGCGCTGTATGTGTGACTTTAAATTCATTGAAAGCGCATTTCCGCTGTATGTGTTGGGATTTGCAAATGTTTGTTAGAAATTCATTGAAAACAAACAAAAAAAGCCAGGCTGATGAGAGGTGTTACCTCGAAACCGGTCCGGTCCTCGGATGCTTGATTCCGTTCTGGGAAGGACATGGCTTTTGTAGTTCGGACTGGACTGTTCCCATGGGGCACAGGGTCAGAACTGATTTGCATATCGCCATTGTCTAACCCAGGGTGGTGTGGAGTGCAAAAAAACGATGGATTTGGGCCCAGATCTTTGGACTGGGGTGAGTATGTGACATTGATCCACATTCGGTCCATCCCCTGTTGTGTTTGCATATTCCGCCCTAAGTGCGCTGGGGATGCCCAGACGTGGGTCCCAGGCACTCCACACCACTGGAGTCAAGCTAGCCGGGCTGATGAGAGGTGTTACCTCGAAACCGGACCCGTCCTCGGATGCTTGATTCCGTTCTGAGAAGGACATGGCTTTTGTAGTTCGGACTGGACTGTTCCCATGGGGCACAGGGTCAGAGCTGATTTGCATATCGCCATTGTCTAACCCAGGGTGGTGTGGAGTGCAAAAAAACGATGGATTTGGGCCCAGATCTTTGGACTGGGGTGAGTGTGTGACATTGATCCACATTCGGTCCATCACCTGTTGTGTTTGCATATTCCGCCCTAAGTGCGCTGGGGATGCCCAGACGTGGGTCCCAGGCACTCCACACCACTGGAGTCAAGCTAGCCGGGCTGATGAGAGGTGTTACCTCGAAACCGGTCCGGTCCTCGGATGCTTGATTCCGTTCTGGGAAGGACATGGCTTTTGTAGTTCGGACTGGACTGTTCCCATGGGGTCAGGGTCAGAGCTGATTTGCATATCGCCATTGTCTAACCCAGGGTGGTGTGGAGTGCAAAACAACGATGGATTTGGGCCCAGATCTTTGGACTGGGGTGAGTGTGTGACATTGATCCACATTCGGTCCATCACCTGTTATGTTTGCATATTCCGCCCTAAGTGCGCTGGGGATGCCCAGACGTGGGTCCCAGGCACTCCACACCACAGGAGTCAAGCTAGCCGGGCTGATGAGAGGTGTTACCTCGAAACCGGTCCGGTCCTCGGATGCTTGATTCCGTTCTGGGAAGGACATGGCTTTTGTAGTTCGGACTGGACTGTTCCCATGGGGCACAGGGTCAGAGCTGATTTGCATATCGCCATTGTCTAACCCAGGGTGGTGTGGAGTGCAAAAAAACGATGGATTTGGGCCCAGATCTTTGCACTGGGGTGAGTGTGTGACATTGATCCACATTCGGTCCATCACCTGTTGTGCTTGCATATTCCGCCCTAAGTGCGCTGGGGATGCCCAGACGTGGGTCCCAGGCACTCCACACCACTGGAGTCAAGCTAGCCGGGCTGATGAGAGGTGTTACCTCGAAACCGGTCCGGTCCTCGGATGCTTGATTCCGTTCTGGGAAGGACATGGCTTTTGTAGTTCGGACTGGACTGTTCCCATGGGGCACAGGGTCAGAGCTGATTTGCATATCGCCATTGTCTAACCCAGGGTGGTGTGGAGTGCAAAAAAACGATGGATTTGGGCCCAGATCTTTGGACTGGGGTGAGTGTGTGACATTGATCCACATTCGGTCCATCACCTGTTGTGTTTGCATATTCCGCCCTAAGTGCGCTGGGGATGCCCAGACGTGGGTCCCAGGCACTCCACACCACTGGAGTCAAGCTAGCCGGGCTGATGAGAGGTGTAACCTCGAAACCGGTCCGGTCCTCGGATGCTTGATTCCGTTCTGGGAAGGACATGGCTTTTGTAGTTCGGACTGGACTGTTCCCATGGGGCACAGGGTCAGAGCTGATTTGCATATCGCCATTGTCTAACCCAGGGTGGTGTGGAGTGCAAAAAAACGATGGATTTGGGCCCAGATCTTTGGACTGGGGTGAGTGTGTGACATTGATCCACATTCGGTCCATCACCTGTTGTGTTTGCATATTCCGCCCTAAGTGCGCTGGGGATGCCCAGACGTGGGTCCCAGGCACTCCACACCACTGGAGTCAAGCTAGCCGGGCTGATGAGAGGTGTTACCTCGAAACCGGTCCGGTCCTCGGATGCTTGATTCCGTTCTGGGAAGGACATGGCTTTTGTAGTTCGGACTGGACTGTTCCCATGGGGCACAGGGTCAGAGCTGATTTGCATATCGCCATTGTCTAACCCAGGGTGGTGTGGAGTGCAAAAAAACGATGGATTTGGGCTCAGATCTTTGGACTGGGGTGAGTGTGTGACATTGATCCACATTCGGTCCATCACCTGTGTTTGCAGAAATTCATTGAAAGCGCATTTCCGCTCTATGTCTGCATATTGTGCGTTCTAAATTCAGTGAAAGCGCATTTCCGCTCTATGTGTGCACATTAACCCAGGGCGGAGTTGGCGGAGTGGGGCTTCGCGGAGCTACGCGAAGTGGGCGAGAAACTACGCCCACCTCCGCACTCCGCATAGCCCCACTCCGCAAACACCACTGGCCGCCAGCCCCGCCACCCGCCTCCCTCCCGCCCTCCCTAAATAATTTCAAATAAAGGAATGAAATAATTTAAAAAGCACTTACCTTGCCGCCGCTGCCCGCCGCGTCCCCGGGGCTCGCTGTCTTCCGTCTTCTTTAGTAATGCGCATGCGCGGGCGGCCGCGCATGCGCATTTTCTCGTGAAAATGCGCATGCGCGGCCGCCCGCGCATGCGCATTACTAAAGAAGACGGAAGACGGAAGATAGCGAGCCCCGGGGACGCGGCGGGCAGCGGCGGCAAGGTAAGTGCTTTTTAAATTATTTCATTCCTTTATTTGAAAGTATTTAGGGAGGGCGGGAGGGAGGCGGGTGGCGGCCAGCTACGCTCCGTCTGCGGAGCGTGCGTAGTGCCGCCTGGCTATGCCAGCTCCGCAAAATGCGGAGTAGGCGGCACTACGCACACTCCGTGCACGGAGCGTAGCTGGCCGCCCACCCCTAGTGCATATGTAAGTGTGTTGTGAAGTCGCTTGGCCTATGTTTGTTATTTGCACTTGGCACGGCCCTGTAAACGCCCACATTTGTTGTTTGAGACGCCCATGGCCACGACTACGCCCTCAAGGGACTACTTTACCACTTTTGGCGTTTTTGCTTTTTCAATGTATATGGTGTACATATCTATAGTCTATGTCCTTCTGCCACATCTCCCCTTCTAAATGGTGTATTGGGTGTAGTGATTGGTGGATTACTTTTGTAGTTTACCTGGCTCAAAGGTTTGTGTTCTCTCTTTATAATAGTAGTATATATATATATAAATATATATATATATATATATATATATATATTCACTGAAAAGAACATAGGTTTAACACTCGTTATAGTTAGGAATTAGCATTTAAAAAACCTTTGAAATTCACTGAAAAAAACATAGGTTTAACACCAGTTATAGTTAGCTGGACATTTTACTTATACAAAACCATTGAAATTCCCTTGTTATAGTTAGTTGGACTCACTATAACTTGCGCGCCCGCAATCCACTGCTGATGATGTCACATATTACATCATTCATGACATGGTCAGTGATATCACTGATGACATCACAGATGACATCATAAATGACATCACTGATGACATCACTGATGACATCATCCAGTGAATGTGTGTTTCTGTAAAGTTAAAATATGTTTTACATATTGAAGAATGAGTGTATGTATGAGTGTGTGGATGAAGGATTTAGTAGGTGCGTGACTGACTGTATGAGTGAGTGTTTAAATGTGTCTTACTGAATGCATAGGTTAGTGACTAAACTGTCTGAATGTGTGCATCATTATGTCTGTTGTTGTGTAAGCTGCTGCATGTGTTGATTAGTAGCTATATGAGTGGCTATATGGGTTATTGATTGGTTGCCTAAGTATTTGTATATGAGGGTGAGTGTGTGTGGGGGTGGCTGGGAGGTGTGTGACTCTGTGCATAGATGTGTGAGCAGTTGATTCACTTGGTGTATGGGTTCAAAAGTGCCTGTGGAAACAGCTGTATGGGCGGTTGACTGTGTGCCTGGGTGTGTTGGTGAGTGAATGGATATCTCAGTGCTACATCTCCAAGTAAGTACATATGTAAAACACAGTGCATGTGAGAGTTGGCATATATTAATGACTATACATGAGAGCCTGTGATTGCATAAGTGACTGTATAGATCAATGTGTACTTGTATCAGTGATTGTAAAAGAGAGAAAGTATGTGCTAGTATATGTTTGAATAAGTAAGGTTATGTGTGTATAACTGTATAGATGAGGAAATGGGAGTGAGAGTGTGATTGATTCTTTGCATGACTGACTAGGTGTGTGAGTAACTCCATGGATGAGTGGCAGTGTGTCAGTGTCTGTATAGGTGTATGAGTGCATATGATAGTGCTATATTGATGAGTGACTGTATGTAAGAGTGATTGTATGGGTGAATGAGTGGATGTGTGTACACTTAGGAATAAGTGAGTGTGTATGTAGAAACTGGTATTGGTATGTCAATGGTTTCTGGAATGGTAGTCTGTATTTAACACTGGATATATCAAAAGTTACATTAGAGTGAGAGGAGGTGCATCGTATTATCACATGAATGATGTGATCAGTGATGTCATTAGTGATGTCATTTGAGATGTCATCAGTGATGTCATTTGAGATGTCATCAGTGATGTAATCAGTGATGTCACTGACCATGTCATGAATGATGTAATATGTGACATCATCAGCAGTGGATTGCGGGCGCGCAAGTTATAGTGAGTCCAACTAACTATAATGTGGGAATTTCAATGGTTTTGTATGAGTAAAATGTCCAGCTAACTATAACTGGTGGTAAACCTATGTTTTTTTCAGTGAATTTCAAAGGTTTTTTAAATGCTAATTTCTAACTATAACGAGTGTTAAACCTATGTTTTTTTCAGTGAATTTCAAAGGTTTTTTTAATGCTAATTCCTAATTATAACGAGTGTTAAACCTATGGTTTTTTCAGTGAATTTCAAAGGTTTTTAAAAAGCGAATTCCTTTGTATATCGAGTTTGTAACCTACGATTTTTAAACAAAATGTTTTTATTACCTGTTTTTTATAACTATTAATTGTTTTTGTTTTTCACAAGAATAATTTTTTTCAATGTATTTTTCATTTTTTTATCATATTGTCTTGGGGCGCTCAGGGTGCGCGCACCGGTAAGCTCACCGGACAGCACAACGTGAACGCCATGTCTTCGTGCGGAAAAAAAAGTATGTAGTTAACTAAATAATAATGCAAGACATTCAGTAGCATACTTATAAAAGTAGTATTTTTGATTGTAAATACCCGTATTATAACTATAAACGTATTTCCGTAATGTTAGCAAAACGTCATTTAGACGCGCCCCGCAAGCGCCCGGGTAAACGCACCAGGAAGCGCCTATGTACGTGCCGCGTAAGCGCCCCCGCAAGCGCTCCGGTGCGCGCAGCGTAAGCGCGTCAAGTCATGTGACCTTAACATAACTCTTTTTATTGGTTGTTAACAGTTTTTTTTACAACTAATGAAAACCCCACCCATTTCCTTCACTTCTTCTTTCACTTTGGAGACAGAAAGACCTGTTTTTGTCTGTCCTATCATTTTGTGTAAAGAATGGCTGCCAGAGCGCCCAGCAGCAGCGAGGAGTCAGATGGATTCATTGATGAAGAGCCTCCTCAGCCCAAGGTCAAGGAGCATTTTATTTGGAAGTTTTTTTCAATACCTGATGGTTTAAAAAAGGTGAATGCTCCCAAAGTTGAATGCAAAGTCTGCCAAACTGTGCTTTCCCGAGGAGACCCTAGAAGGAAGTACAGTTTTGGCAACTCAACAATGATTCGTCACTTCCAACGCAGGCACCCCCAGAACTATGCCCGTGAGAGTGTCCGAGACCTGGCATGTAATCCCCCAAGGGATGGTGCCTCTACATCTACAGGAGGACCCATAACATCAGGGAGAGGACGTGCAGCGGAATTGGAGATGATTCCGAACATTCAACCTGTTTTTAGTGACCTTACTATAAAGTGCAAACAATGCGATGAAATGCTTTGCTATGGTGAGCAGAGCATCAAGCTCATTGCACGCAAGAGGCAAGAACACCGCTGCCTTCCCCAGCCCTAATTTTCCCCCTTTTTTGCTGCTCCTGTTGAGCAGTTTTGCATTCCCTGTTTTTGTTTTTGTTCATAAAAAAACATAAAAAAAGAAAAAAAACAGTTTTTTTTAGAGCTACCTCCAATTCTCAAAAAAGAGCTGTATTATCTATTTTCTTTCTCTGTTTTACCCTGTGGTGCGCTCAGGGTGCACGTACCGGAGAGCGCACCTGGGAACGTACCCAGCGCTTACCCTGCAAAAATTAAAAAAAGAAAAAAGTTTTTTTGCCCTTCAGGGTCCTTCTAGGCCCCCCTCAAGAAACCTAGGGGGTCAGGGGGTGTCTACCCTGCTTCCATTTAATCATTTCCCACTTTTTATTTCCACCTCAGGTGTCTCGATTTTACCGAGACACAAGATGGCGGACTCTCCGGACTGTTTAGAATATTGACAGACATCCGAAAGCCAATCAGCTTTCCGCTCGCGCACTCCCGTAGCGCGCCGAGTGCGCTCCCCGGTACGCGTACCAGTGAGCGCTTGAAGCGCGCCTATAGATATATATGTGTTTTTTAAGTTAATTTTCATAAAAACCACTTGAGCAATTTTCACCAAACATAGCAAAGGCACATCTGCAGACCAGTCCCTACTTTTTTTACCAAGTTTGGTGTAATTCCGTTCAGCGATTCGGGCTGTAGACTTGTCAGACCGTCCTATGGAAAATAACATGGGGAAAACACGTTTTGGGACCCCCCCTTTTTTCTCAGCCCCCACTTCACGAATCCACCTGAAACTTTCAGGGAAGGAGCGGAGCGGAGCTGGCCAAAATTTTCGAAAATTACACTCAAATTCCTCAACCGGCGCCAAAGATATTCCCAATTGAATGTTGCGGATTTCCTATGGTAGCTAGGTCCTAACTATAACTACCTACTGGCGACCGCCAGTAGGTAATATATATATATATATTGCCTACTGTATAGTTAGGACCTAGTTTCCATAGGAAATCCGCAACATTCTATTGGTAATAACTTTGGTGCCGGTTGTTTAATTTTCGCAAATTTCTCAAAGAAGATGGCCCGCTCCTTCCCTGTAAAGTCTCGGGAAGAATCGACAAGCGGGGGCCGAGAAAAAAAGGGGGTCCCAAAACGTGCTTTCCCCATGTTAATTTTCATAGGACGATTAGACACGGCTACAGCCCGAACCGCTGAACGGAATTACACCAAATTTGGCAAAATAGTAGAGTCTGATTCGCAGATCGCCCTTTTGTTTAAATGGTGTAAATCCCTCCAGTAGTTTTTGAGAAAATCGAATTTGAAGAATTTATATATCTGGGCGGAGCCTAACCACACATCTCATCGTGAGATCTGATTGGCTGTCAGCACTTGGTCCAAGAAGTGTTGGCAGCCATCTTGGGATCAATATACATGATAGCACCTGATTAAAAAGCATTGTAGTTAATAGAAGGTTTTAGGACTTTAGTTACATTATAAATCATTTGTTGATGGTACCATACTCATTTTAGGAATTGTGGTGTGTTCTAAGGTGTTACCATGTGAAAAAGCCTTCTGCTGGGATATCATGAATCATGTCTGAAAGAAAACTATTATCTCATGCTTTTCCCAAAGTGGTTTGGAAGGGGATCTATAAGCTAAACTGAGAGCATATTTTCTGTAAATTCACATTATCTTTCTCAGTCATGTGAGAATGAAGTCTGACATTCTCAGTAAAACATGTACATTCAACAAGGACAGAGACTGTCAGTTGATTCCTTTGTGTTCTACTGCAACTTCCTAAGGTGTTCTAAAGAACAACTAGAGCGCTAACAGTCCTACTTATTACTAAGGTATGGCACACCTGAAGCCATCTTGATTGGAATAAAGTGGTAACTCTTAAAACATTTAATTTCAAAAGGAACAAAAGGAGGGGGTATATTTTTCCATAGAAAGTATGATTAGTGCTGCAGAAAGAAAAATTAGGGCACATTTTGAGTGACTTCTCAAATCCTCCTCTATTTCATTAAAAAATTCTTTCATGCAGTCTCCCAAGATGGCCACCAGAGGCAAAAGAGCCCAAATGTAGCCCAAATATCACCCAGATGTAGCCCAAGTATAGCCCAATGACAGAATGTCCCAGAGAGTTCTAAAGAACAACAACTAGAGTGCTAATGGTCTTACGTATGATAAAAGTATGGCACACCAGAAGCTATCTTGATTAGAATGAAGTGGTAAGTCTGAAAACATTTAATTTAAAAAGGAACATACTGAGGGGGTTCATTTTGCCATAGAAAGTATGATTAGTGCTTCAGAAAGAAAAATTAGGGCACATTTTGAGTGACTTCTCAAATCCTCTTCTATTTCATTATAGAAATTCTGACATGCAGACTGAAACATGCACTTTCAATACCAGCAGCAGACTTCCCTGGTGAGCAGTAGCTTTACTACAGTGATCTAATAAGCAACTAGCATGCTGACATTCTGAATTTATGGCAAATGTGTGTCCCATCTGAATGCCTTCTTGATGGAATCAAAGTAGAAGACTGAAAGTATTAACTACTGAGGAGACTGTAGTAAATGAGGAAATTAGGAAACTTCATAACAAATAAGTCTCCCAAGATGGCAACCAGAGACAAAAGAGCCCAAATGTAGCACAAATATCCCCCAGATGTAGCCCAAGTATAGCCCAATAACAGAATGTCCCAGAGTGTTCTAAAGAACAACTAGAGCGCTAACAGTCTTACTTATGACAAAGTATGGCACACCTGAAGTCATCTTGATTGGAATAAAGTGGTAACACTTAAAACATTTAATTTGCAAAGGAACAAAATGAGGGGGTTCATTTTGGCATAGAAATTATGATTAGTGCTGAAGAAACAAAAATTAGGGCACATTTTGACTTCTTAAATCCTCTTCCATTTCATTAAAAAAATTCTGACATGCAGACTGAAACATGCACTTTGAATACCAGCAGCACACTTACATGGTGAGCAGTAGCTTTACTACAGTGATGTAATGAGCAAATAGAATGCTAACATTCAGAATTTATGGCAAATGTGTGACACTTCTAAATACCTACTTGATGGAACCAAAGTAAACAAGCATTGAAAATGCAATAGATCTCGCCCTAGTTTAAGTTAAAGCAATTCTGTTTGTAATGAGGTGGCTTTTTACTTTGCTTTTATTAGTGTTTTTCAAACTTTCATGTAAATAACATGCATATGTATGCATATATGTATATGTATGCATGCATTTATATTTGTATTTATATAGATATGCAGATTATATATGTTTATCTATGTATGTGTGTGTATATATATACACATACATATATATATATAAATGCATATGCATATATATGCATATATATGTGTATATGTGTACGTGTAGAGAGAGGTAGAGAGGTAGAGGTGTAGAGGTGGTGAGGTAGAGGTAGAGGTAGAGAGGTAGAGACTAGTAGAGAGAGAAGTAGAGAGAGCTAGAGAGTAGAGAGTGAGTAATAGAGAGTAGAGAGTGTGTATTAGAGAGTAGTAGAGAGCAGTAGAGAGAGTAGCAGAGAGTGAGTAGTAGAGAGTAGTAGAGTGAATAGTAGAGTGAGTAGTAGAGAGTGAGTAGTAGAGAATGAGTATTAGCGAGTAGTAGAAAGTAAGTAGTAGAGTGAGTAGTAGAGAGCAGTAGAGAGTGAGTAGTAGAGGGTAGTAAAAAGTGAGTAGTAGAGAGTAGTAGAGAGTGAGTAGTAGAGAGTGAGTAGTAGAGAGTAGTGGAGCGTGAGTAGCAGAGAGAGAGAATAGTAGAAAGTAGTAGAGAGTGAGTAGTAGAGAGTAGTAGAGAGAGTAGTAGAGAGTGAGTAGTAGAGAGTATTAGACAGTGAGTAGTAGAGAGTGAGTAGTAGAGTGAGTAGTAGAGTGAAAAGTAGAGAGTAAGTAGTAGAGAGTAGTAGAGAGAGTAGTAGAGAGTGAGTAGTAGAGAGTAGTAGAGAGTGAGATATAGAGTGAGTAGTAGAGAGTGAGTAGTAAAGAGTGAGTAGGAGAGAGAGAGTAGTAGAGAGTGAGTAGTAGAGAGTAGTAGAGAGTGAGTAGATGAGAGTAGTAGATAGTGAGTAGTAGGGAGTGAGTAGTATAGAGAGAGTAGTAGAGTAGTAGAGAATGAGTAGTAGAGAGTGAGTATTAGAGAGTAGTGGAGTAGTAGAGAATGAGTAGTAGAGAGTGATTATTAGAGAGTAGTGGAGTAGTAGGTTTCACACTCGTAATAATCTTTCATCACTCATTGTAAATAGAAAGTGCCATATTTGAAACCATTGACACACCAATAGAAATGTCTTAACACCCACTCAGTTATTCATAGAACTATACACACATCTAATCACTTACTTATAGATTCAGTGTTATATACAGTGAATAATCAACAGAACACTATCAAATATACTTATACGCCTATTTCAACATTACACACCAGCACATAGTGTATTCACTTATAAAGACATCCTTCTGACTTATGCAAACAATTGATTATACTTACATTTACTCACCTACACACTTATACAAACACCACTTCATCTATTTATATAGATAGTAACTCACATTTACTGTGTTATAAAATCAGTATTACAAGTATACAGGTATCCATATAGTGACTCATACAATCACTAAGTCTTAGGCACACTTAATTAGATATAACTGTCACATACACTGCCTATGTTGTCAAGTTTAATGGAGATGTACCATTGAGAGAAATATTTCATCACCACCACACCCATAAACATATACACTCACTGAAACAACTGTTATAACATGTAGTCTTAACCTCATATACCTACTGAATGAACTATTCACACATTTTTTGGCATTCACCCCCCCCCCCACCAAACCACATAGACATTCATTTACCCATACATATACTCAGTTAAGAAACCAATAACAAATATAGTCTTTAACATAGCAATTAAGACAAAGCAATAAAGACTTTCACACAGTTTAGTAACTACACATTATATATAGTGAGACTCTACAAATTAGTCAAGGAAACAATCAATGACATTGTTACTAAATCCACCATCCACACATTTATATTTATATATCCACTCATTATTCAATGCAAAGTATTGTATTTGTAATACATATTTAAATATCAAAGCAAACCACATTCACTGGATGATGTCATCAGTGATGTCATTTGAGATGTTATCAGTGATGTCACTGACCATGTCATGCATGATGTAATATGTGACATCATCAGCAGTGGATTGCGGGCGCGCGAGTTAAGTGAGTACAACTAACTATAACAGGGCAATTTCAATGGTTTTGTATGAGTAAAATGTCCAGCTAACTATAACTGGTGTGAAACCTATGTTCGAGACACAAGAGGTGAAAATAAAAAGGGGGAAATGATTATAAGGGGGCAGGGTAGACCCTCCCTGACCCCCTAGGTTTTCTGAGGGGGCCTAAAAGGACCCTGAAGGGCAAAAAAACTATTTTATTTTTTTTGAAAATTTCGCAGGGTAAGCGCAGGGTCGTTCCCGTGTGCGCTTCCAGGTACGCGTACCCTGAGCGCACCACGGGGGAAAACAGTGTAAAGAATTTGAGTCAAAAAATAATTTAGAGTGCCTAGTGGTAGGGTAGCTCTGAAAATAGCTGTTGTGTTATGTGGGTGTTTTTTGTACCTACAAGTAGGTACCGATACAGAGTCTAAAATTCGAGAGGAAGACTCTATTCTCCTCATCTGTAAAATGTACACCATCTCTCCTATAGATGCCTTGCATGTTGTAACGCAAGTTGGTGTGGTATATGGAACCCATACCATAGTTTCTGAGGAAAGCAGAAACAGATTTATTCACATATTTCCTTGCTTTTTCAATCTGTGGACAAAATTGGTTGGACCAGTTCCATTTTTGCCTTTGGCATATATTAGAAAATACCAAGGCAAATTTTGAAAAAGTAACTTCAATTGTCCAAAAGTGTCCAGACCTACCCCAGTCAAAGTGCCCAGGTCATTGCCACCACATTGCACAATTATGAGGTCAGGGTGTGGTAGATGTATAAATGATTTTACCAATGGTATCAATTAGTGACTTCTCAATCCTCTCTGTCCAATCCACATAATATCCACATTTGGTAAATAAAGGTTATAAATACCTCTGGTAGCTGCATATTTTTCACTCCTGTGAACATAGCTATGACCCACAATCCAGACTTTTGGCATCTTCAAGGTAGATGTAGTTGTATTCAGATGAATTGTGGAAATGAAATGGCAGTTTGAAAGTAGGGGTAAGTTGGTTGAGATTCAGTGCACTTGAAAAAGCAGAAATGATTGGTGATTTCTTAAAATTCTCCACTGTAAATTAGGGTGCATGCTTTTGTTTTTAGAAAGAAGTAATTCTAATGGTTGATAAAAAAGTCATTGAAAGAAACATTGCACATGATTAGCTACTACATTGAGAGGTCAAACACCCTTGCTGGATTATTTTGCAACATAGTATGATGAACTTTTCAACTGTGTGCTGAGTTAGGTGGGAGTTACCATGGTAACAGGGTGAATGAGCACTGGGGGGATGGGTGAATAATATGTGAGTTTGAAAGTGTAGAAATGTAGAACCAATTAAAATGTTATTTTGGTTTTGAAATAGTGTGGGAAGAATTTTAATTGGTTAAGTCCAATGATATGTGTGAAGAATTACAAGCAATCAGGGCCATTTCTGGTTGCAGTGTCTGAAGTGCATTTCAGAGATTCTGCTTAAGAAAATGTCATCAGTGATGTCACTGACCAAGTCATGAATGATGTAATATGTGATATCATCAGCAGTGGATTGCGGGCGCGCGAGTTATAGTGAGTCCAACCAACTATAACGTGGGAATTTCAATGGTTTTGTATGAGTAAAATGTTCAGCTAACTATAACTGGTGTGAAACCTATGGTTTTTTCAGTGAATATATATATAAATGAAAACTATGACCTAATCATGACTACCTACTGGTGTGCATGAGTGGTTCTTTGGATGATGTCATCAGTTATGTCAATTGAGATGTCATCAGTGAGGTCACTGACCATGTCATGAGCAATGTAATATGGAAAGTTATAAGCAGTGCACTGCAGGGGTGTAAGTTATATTTAGCTCAGGTAACTATGACATCTGAATTTCCATGGTTTTGTGTGTGTAAAAGTCTGAACCTAACTACAACAACCTTTTGTTTTTTTATTTCACTTCTAAGGTTTTTTAAATTCTTTTTCCTAACTATGATGTCCTGTAATCTTTGGCTTTCCAGCGGAGTTTCCTAACTATAACGTCCCTGTAACCTTTGTTTTTTTCAGTGAATTTCTAGGTCATTTAATGTAAAGTAATATTCCTTTACCATACTTTATTCCAACTGCCATCGTGCATGGCCTGTGGCAGTGCAATAGTTATACTTATCTCAAGGTTATATAACTAATGCCCAAAGGAAACTTTAACTCACACCCTCACCACGTACTGCTAATTATCCCATATCAGTCAAGGAATCTTCTATGACATCATTGATAATATCTTTTCAACATTTACAATAAAATTATTGATGAGAAACTGTGCATGGCAGGGGCAAGAGTTATTTTCATGCTTATGCTTATGACATCACTTATGACATGTTCTATGATATCATTAATGAGTATCTTAATCGAATTTAGACTACAGGGGTGAGCACCCCAGGGCTTCTGGAGGCTGGGGAAGGGGCCTTATGGCCCCATTTCCCAAATAAGCAATTTTTGTCCTCATGTATCGGCTCCCTGGAGCCTTCTTGTTGCTCATGGGGCTGACTCATTATTGAATGAGACCCCGCTAGAGTCTTGCAGAATCAAATCATTTTTTTGCCTCCATTTTTTGTGCTTTAAATATATTTATAATTAGTTTTAAATATTTTTTACATTTATTTCATTTGGTATATAATGTTATATGAAACTATTTTGGACTTCCTATCTTAAAATATATATAATTAGAAGACAATATTTTTTAATGTTTTTTTTAATGATAGTATTGTGGATTTTTATTGTATTTTTGTACTTACCATTACAAGTATAAAGAAACAATATTTTTGTAAACAATATTTTTGACACTACTTTTTTGTTGCATGATTTTAATGTTGTCGATATTGCATCAGTGAGCCATATATTGTACTGCACATTATACAGGAATGCATCAATGAGTTTGTTAGATATCATATTGTATTGCAATTTACACTGGACTGCATCTTTGAGTTTGTTAAATATCCATACTTCACTTCACATTACTCTGGATTGAATCTAGGAGGTTTTAAGATATCCATATTTTAGTGTGCAATACACCAGGTTGGTAGAAATCCATCTTGTACTGTACATTACACTGGACTACATCTTTGAGACCGTTAGATATCCATATATACAACTTGGAGAAGTGTGGCTCAAATGGTTAGAGCGACAGACCCTGATGCAGAGGTCTGGTCCGGGACCAGGGTTCAATACCCGCCTCGGCGGGTCTTGCGCTCAATTTCCTCGGACCTGATAATTCTCGCCTCTGTGCCTATTCTAATCATGGTTCCCACTCTGCAACTCTGGGCAATAGCTTGCTTAATCTCCACAATGGCCCCAACAGCGCTGGGATGCCTGGCTTCACCTTGGGGGTGCCCAGAAGTGGACATTCCACAGGAAAAAACCAGGAAGCGTTCCTAAGCGGTATACGGACAGCGCCCGGACACCTTTGTTGGAGGTAGCTGTGCGCTTTACAAATGGCATTTACATTACATATTCTTCTGTTCATTACACTGGATTGCATCTTTGAGTTTTTAAATATACATATTGTACTGCACATTACACTGGATTGCATTTTTTAGGATCTTTTTATGTTATGTTATGTTAATTTTAATTTCTATAGCGCACGGCTACTCCATTGGAGTGTCCCGGCGCTTTTTATTGGCAGCTCATAAGAAGAAAAACATAACACAGATAAAAACATTCATTAACAGCAAAGGAGAAATACTAAAGGGTAAAAAGCCAGGTTTTGAGGTCCATAGCTGTGGTGCCCTCAGTCTAAAAGAGCGCCCCCCAATACGGGCCCTCTTTACTCGGGGGACCGCCGCAAGAAACAAAGATTCAGATTGCATAGATCGGGCCGGGTGGTAAAAGACAAGCCTACGCTGAAGATATTTTGCTCCCGAAGCAAAGAGCGCCTTATGGGCCAGGGTCAAAGCCTTAAAAACTATCCGCTTCCGGATAGGCAGCCAATGAAGCGACTGCAAAAGGCCGGACACTCTGGCTCGCCTGTGAAGGCCAAAGATGGCGCGTGCAGCAGAATTCTGCACCACCTGCAGCCGCTGTACAAGATATTCCGGAAGACCCAGATAGAGGACGTTGGAGTAGTCCAATCTGGAGCCAATTAAGGCTTGCACCGTAATCTTCCTGTGCTCTTCTGTGAGCAGAGGAAGGAACTTCCGGAGCATCTTAAGAATGCCGAAACATGTACCCGTAAGACCGATGATCTGAGATCTCAACATCAGACCATTATCGATCTTAATTCCCAGGTTTTTTGCTAGCTAGGACGCCTGTGCTGGGGGAACATATTAATGGGCCACCATGTCTGCCAGTCAGGGTCTGAGGTGCAACCAAAAAACAGCACCTCCAACTTGTCAGAGTTGCATTTGAGGCTGTTCTGCTGGAACCAATTAAAAACAGCCCCAAGACACTCCCGAATACTCTCTCCGTCGAAATCCTCACCTTTCCTACACGTAAGGAGGAGCTGGGTATCGTCGGCATAAGAGACGATCTGGGCCCCAAAAGACTCCACCAGTGCCGCCAAAGGGGTCATAAAGATGTTAAAAAGATTTGGGCTCAACACAGAACCCTGCGGGACTCCGACTCCCAATGGCGGCATCTCAGCAGAGCTAGGGGAGGCCCAGACCGTTTGTCGACGGCCAGCTAAGAAAGATGTAAACCAGCTGAACACTGTCCCCCTCAGACCGATGTTATAAAGTCTGGCGAGGAGCCCCTCATGGGGGACGGTGTCGAAGGCCGCCGACAGATCAAGCATGACAAGCAGAGCTTTACCTCCTGAATCCAGAGCCTCCTTGATGGCCTCAGACACCTCCAAAAGCGCCGTCTCGGTGCTTAAATTGGGGCGGAAGCCAGATTGAGTGGAGTGCAACCAGTCATTGGTTTCTAAAAAAACAGAGAGCACGCTATGCACGTGCTTCTCCATAATTTTGGCCAGCTCCGGAAGGAGAGAGATAGGCCTATAATTGGCCAACACCTCCGGATCTAGGCCAGGCTTCTTAAGGAGGGGGATCACCCTTGCCCGCTTCCAAGTCTGCGGGACCACCCCCTCCCTCAAAGAGAGGTTCAAAAGTGGGTTAACCAACGGGTTTACCACAGCCGCCATCTTCTCCAGGAATTTGGCCGAACAGGGGTCTAACGGCGATCCCGATTTAAGGTTGGCCAAAAGTGCCAATGACGCAGAAGTAGAGATAGGTGGAAAAACAGCCAAGACAGAATCCGGGGTGGGCGATGGAACTAACCCATCCCCACTACTGGGACGAACTTCAACCAACCTCTCAAGAAAGGAGTCCTGAATCGATTTAATCTTATCCGTAAAAAACTTGGCAAGATCACAAACCCACGACTCAGAGGGAGCGGTTTGAGATAGATTAGATCTAGGGGCCGTAAACTCCCTCACAATAGTAAAGATCTCCTTACATGAATTGGAGGCTGCCTCTATCCGCCTGGCCAGGTAACCCTTTTTCTCACGAAGGATATCGCGATGATATACTTTGATCGCAGTCCTACATGCAAGTCTGGCCGCCGGGTCGTACTGTGAGCGCCAAGCCCTCTCAGCCACCTTGCACTGGCGACGAGAGGCCGACAGTGCTTCCGTGAACCACGGAGCAGAAACCCGCTTTGATGTAACCCGAGGGGCCATCGCAGGGGCTAAATCATTCAGCCTGTCCGTCAGCCACACCTGCAAAGACTCTACATCCCGCTCTAAGTCACCCGAAAGGGGACACGGATGGTCAAGAGATGCCTGAGCTAGCATCTCAGGAGTCACCCGATGGAGTGGCCTAGAGACTGGTCCATGCTGTCTAGGCACATTGCTAGGCAGTTTCTCCCTGCCCGGTACATAAAACCTAGCCAACCTATGATCGGACCAGAGCACCAAAGAAGCTCTATGTCCTCTAAGGGGGCCGTGGAAAAAACCTGATCCAGAGTGTGACCCTTGTCGTGTGTGGGGCCTGAAAGAAAAGGTACAAAACCAAGGGGAGCCGTAATATCGAATAATTTGTTCGCATCCGGATCCTCACCCTCATCCATATGGAAGTTAAAATCTCCCGCCAGCACACAGTGCTCGGCTCTCAAAGCTAACCCCGAAATAGCTGCCTGTAGTTCATCAAAAAAGGAACCCGCCGGTCCAGGGGGTCTATAGACCAGCAGCCCTTTAAGGGCTTGATGAGGGGCCAGAGTAATAGAAAAGGCCAGGGAATCAGAACCTGTAATAGTATCCATAGGGATGATAGAACAAGCGGCAAGCTTATTCACCACAAGAGCCACCCCTCCTCCCCTCCCCTTCAATCTATCTTGCCGAAAAATATTATATTCCGGCGGGATAGCCGCCATGATATCGAGATTGGACAGATCCCCCAGCTATGTTTCTGTCAACATCAGACATAATGGTTTTTCCATAACAAGGAGGTCAAAGATCTCCAGGGCATGTCTGCGCACTGATCTGGTGTTTAAGAGCAGGCAAAGATGTTTCACATTGGCCTCTCCCCTCTGCAATGAAGCAGCAGGGGCATAACCTAGTGACCAACCACATCCAGGGCATTGCCTTTTACCCCTGTAGCGACCAGGAAAAACAGTCCGACAGGCACAAGATACCTTTTGCAAAGAGCGAAGTTCCAGCGCCGAATAGTATACCATCCTCCCAACCGCAGCAGAGAATCCTATGAAGCCTAACCCACCCGCCGCTCCGCCGCCTCCGGGACGCTGACGGGCGCAGACTGGCAGGACTCTGGCAAGGCTCAGGCAAAGCGATGGCAATCCCGCTGCGCGATCCCGCTGCGCTGAGAGGGCTGGTTTAAATAGGGCCTCCAGGTGAGGTGCGACCCGCCCCACCAGGACGCTCAATATGGCGCTGCAAAAGCGTCAATGCCCCTCCCAAAATGGCGCCCAAAGTCCACCTGATGCAGAACCCCAACAGCCCCAGAACCGGACCCGTTAAAGCAGCGGTGGAAAAACAATTATTGTGGAGGTAAGGGGACAGGTCCCAGCTAAAAACAGGGGTAAACAAACATAAATGAACAAAAATATAGAACAGGTAATTTAAAAACGAAACGCGCTATCCACGCAGCGCTAAGAACAGTGCTGAGCCGCCAAAACCGGGCAAATGATTCCTAACAGGGCGACTACCCAAAGGGACCGCCTTAAATAGGGCCTCCAGGTGAGGTGCGACCCGCCCCACCAGGACGCTCAATATGGCGCTGCAAAAGCGTCAATGCCCCTCCCAAAATGGCGCCCAAAGTCCACCCGATGCAGAACCCCAACAGCCCCAGAACCGGACCCGCTAAAGCAGCAGTGGAAAAACAATTATTGTGGAGGTAAGGGGACAGATCCCAGCTAAAAACCGGGGTAAACAAGCATAAATGAACAAAAATATAGAACAGGTAATTTAAAAACGAAACGCGCTAGCCACGCAGCGCTAAGAACAGTGCTGAGCCGCCAAAACCGGGCAAATGATTCCTAACAGGGCGACTACCCAAAGGGACCGCCTTAAATAGGGCCTCCAGGTGAGGTGCGACCCGCCCCACCAGGACGCTCAATATGGCGCTGCAAAAGCGTCAATGCCCCTCCCAAAATGGCGCCCAAAGTCCACCCGATGCAGAACCCCAACAGACCCAGAACCGGACCCGCTAAAGCAGCAGTGGAAAAACAATTATTGTGGAAAGAGCGAAGTTCCAGCGCCGAATAGTATACCATCCTCCCAACCGCAGGAGAGAATCCTATGAAGCCTAACCCACCCGCCGCTCCGCCGCCTCCGGGACGCTGACGGGCGCAGACTGGCAGGACTCTGGCAAGACTCAGGCAAAGCGATGGCAATCCCGCTGCGCGATCCCGCTGCGCTAAGAGGGCTGGTTTAAATAGGGCCTCCAGGTGAGGTGCGACCCACCCCACCAGGACGCTCAATATGGCGCTGCAAAAGCGTCAATGCCCCTCCCAAAATGGCGCCCAAAGTCCACCCGATGCAGAAACCCAACAGCCCCAACAACCACAGATTTTTTTTGTTCTGTACTTTTATATAGCATGAACTTGACTTGAAGGGATTGGAGAGCTTTACACTAGCATCAGTTACATTGCACAAGGGCATATTCATTTGGTTTTTTTTGGGGGGGGGGGGGTTTAGGCACTGGGGATATTAAGTGGTTTGCCCATAATCGCAGGAAGTTGAGCCGATGCTGAGATTCAAAACTGGTTCCCCAGTTCCAAAGTCTTTCATGTTGTACTGCATATCACACAGGATTGCATATTTGAGGTTGTTAACACCTTGGCTGCTAAGGCAATTCCCCTCCTGTGCTGGAAATTGCTATTCTCCTATATTCATGACGAGCTCAGCTTGTCATCAGCACAGCTCAACTGTGCCTCATGACGAGCTGAGCTCGTCATGCTCGTCATGTCGTACTGTGCATTACAATGGATTGTGTGTTTGAGGTTGTCACATATCAATATCGTAGTACTCATTACCCTGGATTGCATCTTTGAGGTTGTCAGATATACATATCGTACTACACATTGTACCGGATTGCATCTTTGAGGCTGTCAGATATCCATATTGTACTGCGCATTACAGCGGATTGCATCTTTGAGGTTGTTAGATATCCATAATGTACGGCGCATTACACTTAATTGTGTCTTTGAGGTTGTCAAATGTCCATATCGTACTGCTCGTTGCACTATATTGCATCTTTGACGTTGTCAGATATCCTTATCATAGTGCTCGTTACACAGGATTGTGTCTTTGAGGTTGCCAGATATCCATAATATACTGCTCATTACATTGGATTGTGTCTTTGAGGTTGCCAGAAATCCTTATCATAGTGCTCGTTACACAGGATTGCATCTTTGAGGTTGCCAGATATACATATCGTACTTGGTCGTTGCACGACTCTGTATCTTTGAGATTGGTTGGAATCCATATTGTAGTGTGCATTGTCTAGATTGTATCTTTGATGTTCTTAGATATCCATATTGTATTGCTCATTACACAGGATTGCATCTTTGAGGATGTCAGACATCCATATCGTACTGCTGATTGCACTGGATTGCATCTTTGAGATTGGTAGGTATCCATATTGTAGTGCGCATTATACTTGATTGTAGCTTTGAGGTTCTGAGATATCTATTTTGTACAATGCAATGTGTAGCAGATTGTATCTTGAAATTGTCAGATATCCACATTGTACTGCTCATTACACTGGATTTCATCTTTGAGGTTGTCAGATATCCATATCGTACTGCTCATTACACAGAATTGTGTATCTTTGAGGTGATCAAATATCCGTATTGCACTGCTCATTACACTGGATTGTATCTTTGGGGTTGGTAGGTTCTTAGATATCCTGTTTTTTCTTTGGTAAACAGGGACATCGGTTTGCGTGTTAATGTGGAATCAAGAGTCCATCTTTGAAAAAAAGTGGGTTTTCCTGAGATGTATACCTGGCTTTTACGATTTCTCCGTTTTTAATATTTTATTTTTATACACAATCCCTTTGTGCACAGTTGCGTTCTCTTTTCATTTGGGTTTATTTCTGTGATGCTTTGCCTCCTGTTTCTAAGGAGCAAGTTCTGTGAATCCGAAATGCCCTTCAGTCGCCGGAACAGTGCATTTTAATGCATTTTGATGAGTCAGATTAGTTACTTGTCACATAGGTGGGTAATGCACGGAAATGTATTCAGTCCAGAAAATTAATGCAGTCAGCCAGCCACGGGCAGATGAATGAAAGTGACCACGAGCAGATCAGGAAAATGAGATTGAAAAATGCAAGTGAAAAAAGAAAAAAAAGAGGCTGTAACAGAGAGATTCTACTCTCTTGGAATCTGTAAAAAAAAGTTTTAAGTGCCACGGGAATGGATTGAGCAGTAAGGATGGTGTCCCCTTTTCTTCTTTCCCTTCATGTGGTGCCTGCCGTTGTCATGGTTTCTCGGTGACTGATCTGACTGCCCTGTCTCCATGCTGGACTGTGCCGTGCCTGCAATGCATTCGTTCAGCCTCCCCTGACCTGTAGGGCAGCCAGACCTAATTCGCAGCTTTCAGATCAAGCAGCGTGTTGATGAAACTGGCGCAGTCAATCTCGGGCCGCTGGAATTGGGAGGTGAGCGGGCTGCTGGTAGGGGTGGGAAGGTGTCTGTTCATAGCCGTCTCTCAGTCCTGGGAGACTTCACTGGTGTCTCTGCCGGAGACTTGACTCGTTCTGTGTCCGTGAAGCCTGCTCAGCCTTTCAGCCAGCTGTTATTCTGTCTCAAAAGATGCCTTCCAAATAATAATTTTCAGTTAGCAAAAGGCTACGCTGCTGCCAGACCGCTTCATTCCGGTGGGACACCATTTTTCCAATCGTGGGCTTTGATTTTACAAACAAATATCAAATGTTCCAATCTTGTAATTCATCCATCTGAAGCAAAGACTGGAGCTCCCAGAATGATGGTCAGATGGACTTAGCACTACGACCTCTACCTGGAAAAAAAGGAATACCAACAAGTGGCGAAACGCCAATATCTGCGAGTGAAAACAGCTTCTCCTAAACAGGCCTGATGGCAGAGGACGCTGAATATGAACATGGGGGTCGAGGAGGGCACGTCATTGGGAGGTAATCAAATCCAAGTATCAGAGCTCTCTGAAAGTCTACAGCAGGCTTGGGACAGTTTCGTTGTTCAACTCTTCTACAGCTGAAGAGGAGCAGGACGTTTTTCTTCTGTATCAACATTGAGAACCAACTTTCCTGCCCCTTCATAATGCTGTGAGAAGTATTGAAGAGAAGGAAAATAAGTTTGCCATGTTTTTTTTTAAAATCAAAGCTATCCCTGATATGATTTTCAGGAGGAAGTTCCTGCTGCTCTTAAGGTCGACTTCTGAAAGCCAATCTGGAGTCTTGGGTTATTATCCATCAAGCGGACTTAATCGTCTTCTAGTTTTGCAAAAAGGGCAAATTAGCTTGCTACCAATGCTGTTCATTGTATGCTATAGCTGGGGCATGCAACAATGTAGGGACCCTTCAGTACTCTTTAATTAAATAGCATGTCAGAGTCCTTTATGACGTTCAATTTTACTGTTTGTATGCAGAATGGTAATAGTGACAGCTTCTGGGTCTTCTTATCTCTCCTTTTTCCCTGTTGCTCCTATGCACTCCCTTGCCCTGTCCAGGCAGTTGCCCACTGGCCTTTTTTTCCTCAGCGCCAAGAAACTGTATAGTGTATGTTGCGCTTTCTAAACTGCCTTTCACATCACATCACATCACATCACTTACACTGGAGCCAAGCTGTTTGAAATTCAGATTGATGAACTTGTGGACAAATCTGCGGAGGACCTTAAACTCCTGAATTCTGTCAGTTTCTCCTTCTGCTTATCATAGTGTTTTGGGGTACCATAGAAAGTTTGGCCCTCTTCCATGAACAAGGGGTTTAGGTCAGGCCTTCCATTGGAGGTGTCATGGCCTGGGGTACCCTCTATGTTGACAAATCCCAGTACCAGCCAACCTCCAAGTCCCTGCAACAAAGGTCATCTTTTGGACTTTTAAAATGTCAACAAAGATTCAATATACGTCTGCTGGGTCTTCGAAATTGTTAGAGAGGGATATAGAATTCTGCAATTCCAGCTCCACCTTGCCCCCTGAAAACCAAGACCTTTTTCAAAGGACCCAAGAGCCACTGGGACAGGCTGCAATAAGTCCAGTCCCTGATTCAGAGTAGTGTTTAGGGTATTTCTCTATTGTGTTCAAGCCAGTTGCGCCAGGCATGGCTCGTGGGTGGAGAGGGGGGAGCAGATGCAGTGGGACCGTGGGGGGAGGGAGTGTTGCGCGTGAGCATAATATAAAAAAAAAAAACTTACCTTGAGATCGCAGCCTACATCTTCTCTGCTCCTGCTCCCCTGCCTCCAACTTCACAGGAACAGAAAGCAGGCAGCCCGGCTCCCTCCCCTAAGCCAAATTGCTGCAATACATGGAGAAGGGGAAAATGCGCAATGCTGGTTTGGGCGGCCCAAGAGGGCCGACAAAACTGTCACTGTGCACTTAGGACTGAGCAAACCACTCCTCCCCTGCTGCATTATCAGAGCAGCCCCGTCTACCCACTTGCCCGCAAAGGAAACATAAAATGGTAATGATGTTTTTGCTTCCACAAGACGTCAGGGTAGTTTCATCAGCACTAGACTTAAAGGAAGTGTATTGTTTTCTTTTTAAACATCCCTTAAAATGAGGAGTCTAATCTTCAGCTGTTAACTCTGGGAAACTTTTTGGTTTAAATAGACTTCAGAGACTCTTACCTTGATATTTCAGTTCATCCAGCTGCACAAAAATACCTAGGATTTCGTGTGGTGGGAGTACATTTCAATTCTCACGAAAGTGTTTTTATCTGGTACAGAAATGTACTTCACAATTAAGTGTGTGACTTTATACAGTTGTAATGCAAGAATGAAATACAATTAGTGTTTTATTGTTATACATTAAATACGCTGTTCCCTCTTAAATAAGGACAGTTCTTCATATTAAAACATAAGGCCATTTTTAGCTCTGGCTCGACAAAGCAGATACCTGCAAGATCTATTGTTACCAATACTTTAAAATACAGCTAGGGATGCCTTTGGCTTAACTCAGAAGAGTATTTTTCTCACTTCGTGCCATTGGCTGTTTGGTGTATCATTCCACCTCCCATGGAGTGTAGGATGGAGTATTTGACATCGAAAAGATTAAAAATTCATCACATGTAAAAAAAAAAATCATCTCAAAGAAGCATTATAGGGCCCGATGTAGGTGGCCCAATACCGATCGGTAACAGCCAAAAATACCGATTTTCGGCCGTTACCGAGCGGTATCGAGCCATCGGGATGTAGGAGTCCGAAATCCGGCCGAATCGGTTATTTCACCGATTCGGTAAAGATACCGAATCGGTAAAATACCGAATCGGAAAAAACACAGCATCAGTAAATTACCGATTCACTAACATACCGAATCGGTAAATATACCGTATCGGACCATTTACCGATTCGGTAGAGTTACCGAATCGGTAAATATACCGATTCGGAATAGTCATCGATTCGGTACAGTTACCGAATCGGTAAAATACCGAATCGGATGATAAGATCAGGCAAAAACTCTGATAGAGATGTAGGGAAGCACAGAAATACCGATTTAGCCTCAAAATCGGTATTTCAGAGTCGGTAATTACCATGTATTGGAATCAGGTGGTAACCAACTGCAACCTATAAAATCAGACCCAAAATGCAATGCAACTTGCAGGTTGGCGGCATTTTATGTCATTGCAAGACGGCTACGGCTACAGCAGGAATGAGAGAGGGAATGGAAGCGAGAGGAGCAGGTCTACAGACAGAGGATCACCCTGTTCATGCTCACAGAGGCAGAGATCCTACAGAGGTACAGGCTGGAGTCAGACACTATTTTGGAGCACATCAGGGACCGCCAACCACTGTTGGAGCACACCACCCCCAGGGGAACACGCTATCCCACCGCACATGCAGGTGCTATGCAGCCTACACCTGCTTGCGTCTGGCAGCTATCAAAGTGTAGTTGCTGCGGTAGGAGGGGTGACCCAGAGCAGCCTGTCAAGGTTTTTCCACAAATTGCTTGACACCATGATACAGAGGATGGACCAATACATTTCTTTCCCTGCAACCCATGCGGAACTGGTACAAACAAAAGCAGATTTTTACCAGATGGCACGATTCCCCCACATCATTGGCTGCATTGATGGCACGCACATTCCGATTTGCCCCCCTGATGACACAGAATACATATACCGCAATAGGAAGTCTACGCACACTATCAATGTGCAGGTGATTTGCAATGCAAAGTGCGCCATCACTGACCTGGTGGCAAAATTCCCAGGGAGTACCCACGACTCCTACATATTTCAAAACAGCGGCATCTATGCACGGCTGACGGCAGGGGAATTTGGCGAAGGATACCTCCTAGGTGAGACACATCGTCAGACCCCCATAACAAAAATAGCACTGTGAAGTACATGTATGCATGTGAGTAATGTTACCCCTTTTCCTTCTGGGCGACAGTGCATGCCCTCCGCTCATTCATACTCACCCCCTACCTCAACCCCTCAACACCCAGCCAAAGGAGGTATAACCGGGCCCACAAAAGCACAAGGAATGTAGTAGAACGGACCTTTGGCATCTGGAAAAGCAGGTTCAGATGCTTGCACAAGAATGGAGGTGCAAGGCAGTATACCCCCATCACCTACTGTAAGATAATTGCTGCCTGTGCAATGTTGCACAACCTTGCAGTGAAGAAGGGCACTGAGGTGGAGTTGTCAGACTACGAGGACCATAATGACGACATTGCTGTGCCACAAACACAACCTGCTGGAGTGTCTACACCAAGTGATGGCAGATACAGACGTAAGGAGATAACTGAAAACTATTTCTGAGTGAGTACAGATGAACAGACAGGTTATGGATGTGAAAAAAAAATAATTTAATGTTTCCACAAAGTTCAAGCACTGATGTGCAACAAATGAAAACATTAATTTAAAGGTGGGGACTGAAAATGCCCCGGGTTGCCTCACCCACACTGTCAAAGTCATTTTCTGCTGCGCTTTACAGTGCCACTGGGATGCTGCTCACCACCTTCAGCATGGCCTGCAGCCTCTGCGGATCGCCTGGTGCTCCTGCGCGGCTCTAAAACTGCGCTAGCCGGGCTGCTGCGGCTGCTGCTGTCCTCAGCCTCAGCCACGTCCAGGGCAGGATTGACTACAGTATTTGTTGTTATATTTAGCCATGTTTTTATGTATAGTGTGTTGAAACAAGCTTCCATACAGTTCTCAAATCATGATTTCCTTTGAAATGTATTGAACTGCACCAAGAACCAAATTATGTGTATATATATGTAGATTAACCATCACATGTATAGTGGAGGCACGCACACAGAAAAACTCGCAACAAAGTAAAAGTGTTTTTATATTAACTATAAAGAAATTGTCATAATCTAATAAAATAAAGTATATATTTTTTTTACCATGCACTTTGTTTCCCTATAGTCATTGCTGTCTCTTGTCAGGTCTTGTCCTTTAGTTAAACCAGTTCCTAATTAACCTTTTTTCCAAATACAGTATTTCAGATGATCATGGCCTCCATGGCACTAGTGATCCTGGCCATGCCCCTGGTCACCTCCGCGGTGTTTTGAGTCAGGCTCTCTTGCATGTTCACCACTCTGCGGCATAGCTGGGAAGTCGCCGTGGCCAGCCGGTTCATTGCCCTGTTGTGCACACGCGCATCCCTGCGCCTTGTGTGCTCAGTTGTTTCCATTTTGGCACAAAGCTGGGTGATGGCGGTGGTCATGCGTGCCATTCCAGTAGCAATGTGGCTGTTGGTTTTAGCTACCTCCCTGTTGCTTGCCACCAACTCACATATGCCCTTGCCCATTTCTCCCATTTGCAGATTGTATGCCCGCAATTGGCGGTGGCATGCCAGAATGGATTTAGCCTGCATGCGCTGGATGCGCACCGTGCTCCCCTCAAGGCCATGGAACACTGTGCCCTCTCCTGTTGGACCTGCACTGCTGGGAGTGCGTTGGCGGCGGCGATTGGTGCTGGCCTGCTGGGTGGACTGCTGTGCTACAGGAGTGGCAGGTGTGGGTGCTGGTGCCTGACCCTCAGCTCCCGCCATGACTGTCATTGGGGCCACAATACTCCTCCTGGCTGGTGATGTCGCAGGTGCTGGCTGGGACCGTGACGGGGAGTTCTCAGGTGAGAACACCAATGGGGGGATTGTGATAGTTGTGGGGAGTGGGGAAACAAGAGGGCATGTACATGGTCGTCCTCATGGACCATGGCACTGCTGTCTTCCTCCTCCTGTTGCCCCTAGGTATAAAGAAGCGTAAGTAAACTGAGTGCAAATGTCTTACAGTCACTACAATAAAAGCATTGCACATATCACTTTCATTACTCTGATTTGTTTTTCAGTGCCTTGCTGATTAATGTGCACTGACAAATGGTCCTACATTAGCTGACTACATTTCCCATAATGCATTGCTCATGTATGGTGCTAGCAGTACTGGACTGGGATTTGGCTGTACACTGAGGCTAAAGGGGGGTGTCTGCTTGGGTGTGTCATGCTGCGCAAGCCTCTTACCTTTTGTAGTAGCTCTGGCTGAGCTGTCCACATCCCCTACTCCCACGACACTGTCCGTCTCGATGGTTGTGGCCACCAGTTCCTCCAGGTCAGTCAGGGGGGGCGCGGGGTTCCTGCCTCCACCAGTCACACCAGCCTGCTTGTGGAGCTCTGCCAATTTTTTCTTGGTGAGGCTCCGGATGTCATAGAACCTTTTCTTTAAGTCCTCTAGGCTCCTGGGGGTCACACCAACAGCATTCACCTTCTCACCTATGGCAGTCCACAGTTTCCTTTTGGCAGACTCTGGAACTGTGAGGGACTGCATCCCAAAGAGCTGTCTGTGGACCCTCACCACCTCCTCCACCAGTTCTTGCAGCTCCATGCTGCTAAACTTCAGTTTGCGTTTCCTTTCAGCCTTTCGGCTCTCTGTGCTGCTTGCCATTTTCACAGTCTTCAAAATCACCAAACATATGGCTGAGATACCCGCCACCCCCTCTCAACACAATCCCCAAAGAAGGGAAACTGGAAACGGTTCTTGAAGTTTTTGGAAGTGGGAGGGAGTGACCCTCCCGGCCGTATTTATTAAAACAAAAAATTAAAAACATTTAAACATTAATGTACAATTTCATACCACATTGCGATGTTTGGCTAACCTTAACAGATTCTCTAATACAGAGGTTCTCCTAGCCGAACTAACATCCTACAAAACATTTACTTGAAATATTGAAATTGTACATCCTAACGTTTAAGGGCCAACGGCAAGGTCGTAACCGGTGTCAAGATCCCTAACCAGACATACCCCCCCCACTTGGAGGGGCGACAGCACTGAGGCGTACTCAAGTGCAACTACTACCAATTTCCCTTGACTTGACGGGGGCACTTATCACCTCGACGCCAGTTAAAGGTCGTTCGAAGACTCGTGTGAGGTATCTAGAAGGTATCGTAGACCTCCCCCCAACCCCACACAACTTACCGCATCTGCCGTCGCAGATGTCACTGGCCCCGGGAAATTCCCCAGGAGGGGGCTGTAACCCCTCCTACACAGGAAGGGGCCTTGACCGCCTTTCCTCTTCTTTCGGCGACCCATCCTTAGAAGGGACCGCCTCCCCGTTGAGGGGCCAAAGGCCACCTCCCCCGAGCGCTCCCATCCGTGTTGGGTGACGCCCACTCATAGGGATCTTCCAATTAGTGCTCACCGATCATGACCTTACCGCCACAGGCCGGATAGTTGACCGGCTATCCGGACCCCCCACACAACTCCTACCTAAAGGTCATGCTTCAACGATTTCAACCATGCTAAGAAGTCACCTAAGAGTAACTCATTCCCCACCCAAGACAAATGCACACCATCCCCCAAATACATACTGTCATCATTAATACAGCTATGAGAAATAGAATGCAATGTCCGGGAACGGAACAACCTACTCACTTTATTGTTAAGCTTTCTAACAGAATGGTTCAAAGCAGGAATAGAGATAGCCCCCCGCCACACCTTTCGTGGAATCAAATGGGACCATGCAATCGTGCACCCCGGAACTCTCCTCGCCAACCAACTTACGGTGGAAAGCATTGCCTCCAGGAGTAGTCGTCTACCGATGGTGACTAAATCATTACCCCCAACATGCACTATAACTATAGACGGCGGTGACCTTGTCCGCCCTAACAAACCCTCGAAAAATGTTTGAAACTGGTCAATACAGAGACCGCCCCTTCCGTAGAAGGACATCCTGTACCCGTATTCCCCAGCTACGTGAATCATGTCACCTGCTTTGAATACGTCTGCGGCACGCCTCACGTATGAGTGGCCCACGACCCACACCTCCTTTTTCACAGCCGGTGATGTCAGACCGCTGGCCCGGTGTAGGGTCGACTGCATAGTCCGCCCCGCCTCGTAGGCTTGCGTAACTGAAAAAGTAAACAAAAACAAGAAGCGTGAGTACATTATTACAGCTTCATAACATGTGCAACCGCACGTATCTTTTGTAACAATTGGAGGACCAACGCCCCACTCGTTTCACTTGCTCAACATTAAGACCCCTGGCTGTAGCTTCCGTAGCAGCCCCTATCCGAAAGGAATGGGTCCCAAATTCGCCCGGGTTCAAGCCCGCAGCGGCAATTGACATCGCAAGCACCCGCTGAAACTGAAATTTCGTCAGTGGGGTGGCGTCAGCGTGTCTTAACAAAGTCCCCCCCCATGATGCCACCCTTCGTGCTAGGTAATCCTCTAAACACTTTACCGGACATATGGAGGACCCAGGAATCCTGTGTATGATGACGCAGTCACCCATCCCATCTTGATCGGTCTTGGATTTTACAAAGGAGACAGTCATTGTTTCTCCCCTGATCTGAACGTGTTCCTGGCACAAACCCCCTGCCATATCCAGTTTGTTCCTTGCCACTAGTTCGCTTACCCGCATTGCTCCGTGAAATGCTAGCGTGAAAGCGGCTCGGAACAGCACCGCCTCAAACTGAGATGAACATGTGGCCGGGAGTGTGGCCAACAACTGGGACAATCTATCCAAACCTATCGGGCGCCTTTCATCTACTCTGCGACCCTCAAGGCGTTGCCACCCACGCAGCGCTTTCTGTACAACGAAAGACGCTGTTGGGTCCTGGATTGCGTGTGCTCTGGCAACAAAGGAAATGGCAGCACGATGCCTCTGGGCCGTAGCCACCGATTTCCCAGCCCTACGTAAGGACATCAGGAAATTCACTACCCATTCCTCGTGACCCCAAAGTCGCTCTCTATCATTCCCCAAGAAGGCTAAATAGGACCGAAACGCCCCTTCGTATGCCTTCCTCGTCCTTGGTGCTAGACTCTCTCCCACGAGGTGACGAAGTTCAGGGCACCGAGAGACCAGAGAGCTTCGGGAAAGGGTGCCGGCTCTGGGTCCGCTGAGGGGAGGAAACCCGAAAAAGCCTGCATTTGAAAACGAGACAGTGCGTCAGCCGCCTGATTCATCACCCCCGGAACATGTTTTGCTCTGAATAGCACGTTCAATTGCATACATAGTAAAACAATTTCCTTAAGCAGTCTCAAAATCAGTTTACAACGTGCTGCCTGACTATTGATGCAATCGACCACGGTCATATTGTCAGACCAAAATATGACAGAGTGATCTTTGAACCCATCGGGCCATGTTCTCAAGGCCACCAAGATGGGAAACAGTTCCAGGAAAGCAATATTACTCGTCAGACCATTCTCATGCCACCATGTCGGCCATCTTTGTGCCGACCATTTCGTGCCGAAAATGGCGCCAAAACCTATGCTTCCTGCTGAATCTGTCCACAGCCCCAGCTCTTCAGAAGACACGGCTGGTTCATTCCAGACGATTCTACCATTGAAGTCCGCCAGAAATGCTAACCAGATACGCATGTCCTGGCGGATCTCGGCCGATAGTCTCGTGCGATGATGGCACTCTTTAAGGCCGACCATCGCTTGGGCAATTGAACGGGAAAAGGGGCGGGCCATTGGTATTACCCTCAGGGCAAAATTCAACTGTCCCACCAACTGCTGTAATTGTTGCAGCGTAACTTTTGAAGCATTTATACACACTTGCAGCGCAGCCCTGAACTTCAACACTTTCTCAGCTGGCAAACGGAAACACCCTTCAATGGAGTCCAACTCGATCCCCAGAAACTCGAGGCAAGTCGTAGGACCCACTGTTTTACCCGGCGCCAATGGCACACCGAACTGTTTCATTAACACACAAAATTCGGCCAAGGCCCGGCCACATTCAAGATCCCCGGCTGCCCCAAGAAACAGAAAATCATCAAGGTAGTGCATTACATCTTGGAAACCTGTTTTCTTCGTGAAGACCCATTGTAGAAAACTACTGAATTTCTCGAAATAAGCACAGGATATAGAGCACCCCATTGGCATACACCTATCCATGTAATAACAACCCTGAAACATGAATCCTAGGAGACGCTGGTCGTCTGGGTGTACCGGGAGCAATCGAAACGCTGACTCGATATCTGATTTCGCCATCAGCGCCCCGGGCCCCAGGCGATTTAAAATGGCTACGGCCTCATCGAAGGATGCGTACCGCACCGAACACACTTCTGGATCGATTGCATCATTTACGGAAAGACCTCGTGGAGCTGATAAATTATGAATCAGTCGGAACTCACCGGGGTCTTTCTTGGGGACTACCCCTAAGGGAGAACAAACAAAATTCTGGACCGGGGGTAAACTAAACGGGCCGGCGACCCGACCTCGAGTCACCTCTTTCCGGATCTTATCCTGTACTACGGTCATATGCTGCAGGACGGAAAGTTGATTTTTACACTTTTCCATACCCTGAAAGTCCCCTACCGGGATGCGGAAACCATACGAAAAACCGTTCCGCAGCACCCCAGCAGAAGTACGATCCGGGTATTCACTGAGCCAGGGAATCATCGCCAGGGTATCAATTGGGGTAGGTAGAGGCACCCCTCGGACTATATTAGACCTGTTTGGCACCTCCTCTCCCCCCGTTATCACCCGTTTTGGCTCTGCACAAGGACTCAGGATGGGACGACCCACAACCACTACATTCATGTTTGAATTTACACGATCCCTGGGGTCTAGTACATTTACCTCTGTTGTAATTAAAGCAGAAACCCTTTTTCCCGGTATTGCCGGCAGGTTTCGAGTAATCGTCGGCACCCGTACCTGCTCGAAAGGGCGTCCCCGCATATTGCCGGGAGGATTCGCCAACATTACTTCCCACCAACGGCATTTTCAACATTCCTGACTCCTTCATTTTATCCCAAGTCAAGGAATCATAACAATCCCAGGTTAAACTGTTATTATGCTCCTTTTCCTTTCTGAACAGATTATCGTAACAAAACCAATGATTACCCTGGTGCGATGTCGAGTACCCCATGATTCGTGATTGATAGATTGGGAACTCGGAAAGCAACTCAGGTCTACGTTCCCCCAAGATTGATGTAAAGATTCCCCAAGCATTGCCCCAATTGGCGATATTCTCATTCACTTTAAAGGCGGCCATTTTTGCGCGCCAAACACTCGGATGCATGAGATCCTTCTGACTCTTCACATGCTCTACTTCATAATGATCAACAAGCAGTGAGAAAATGTTCACATACTCCCCCGCCCAAATCTTTTCCTTAATTGCCAAAGGAACATGTTGCCCCAACTTTTCTCTCCGAGAGGGTGTTGACTCATCCCTCGCGATCGGCAATGGCCGCTTACCTGCACCTGACGCTGCCTCTGCGGTCGCAATCGTCCCTGGTGTCTTGTCCCCTACTGCAGCCGGCACGGGCACCTTGGCTGCTTCCCGTTTCTCACGCAATTGCTTTATCAGCGCCTGCGCATCGACAGCCGTGGCGCCCTCGTTACCTTTACCCAACCACGCTGCCAATTGTTCCGCCAGCTCGGGCGGCATATCATCCTCGGACACGGGGGTGACCACAACGGGAATTGGATTCCCCTCCTTCGGCACGGGAGTTGGAGCCTCGAGCGGGGCACTGGGACCCGGGATGTCTTCACCCGCTGCCCCCCTCCTGGGCCTTTTGTTTTTCCCTCCCGGGGCTGCTCCCGCCAAAGGACGTTTTGGACCCCCTTCCTCATTCTTGTCCACCCGCTTCTTTAGCTCGGACATCTCCTTCATGAGAACGCGCAGCATCTGGTCAGTAGTCATGCGCTTTCCCACCTTCTTCGACATTCTCCAACAAAGTAACTGTAAAACAAACAAGAACGATTAAAACGCTCAAAATTGGCTCTTCGTTCCGTCTCGAGCTCACGTGCAGCGAGGGGGTGCAGCTTCAGAGCACAGGAACAAGAGGATGTCTTCTGGTCTTGCGTCCCTTTTTATCCATCTTCAGGGCGGGCGTAAACCCGCCCCTGCCTGCCCCGAGGGCGTGGCCAGCCGCGTCAGTGTCTAGGCCAGCCCACTCTAGGGCGGGAAAAAGCGCGCCCCGGCTACGCCGCTTCGGGCATACCAGCCGAGACGCGCCTCCCGCCCAAAATGGCTTCCCGGGGGGATCGAGGCACTCTGCCATACGTTCGGGGGGACCGAGTGGTCGCCCCTTTCCACTCTCCCTGCTGCTCTGTCTCACTGCTCAGCTCTGACTGCCTCTCCAGAAACTTCTAATGAGTTGCAGCTTCCTGGGTAGCCACTCCCTGGTAGGGTGGGGGAGGGTGGTACCACCTGATTGGCTGTATTCATTAGTTTCACTTTTACTTGCTTGCCGATTCCGTTGTTACCGATTCGGTATTTACAGAATTGGTATCTACCGATTCGGTATTTACCGAATCGGTATTTCCAATGCATTTCTATAGGCCTTTTGGGCCATAGGGTTGTATTGCCATTACCGATTCGGTAAATACCGATTCGGTAACTGACGAAACCCGATACCGATTTTTACCGATTCGGTATTTTTCCGATTTTTTTTTCCTACATCTCATTTTCCGATTTTTTAATATTGATTCGGTAAAAATCGGTAAATGACTTTTACCTACATTGGGCCCATAGTCTGAAAGTAATCACGTTTTTTTTTGCTGCAGCAGGCGTTTTTAAATGTTTTTGTCAGGACTCAAAATGCAAGCCATACCTAATGGCTTTGCAAATTTAATTTTATTTCTGGTCTCTATTCAATAATAGTTTGTGCTTTCATAGTTTCAGACTCCACCATGATTGGCCGTGCTGGATTCCATTAATCACCCATGTCTGTAAGTATTTTGACCTGGTGCTAATAATCATTACCATTGATTCACTGAATAAAGACTCATTACAAGTGGCCCCTTAATTCTGATGGGTGGCAACATCAGTTACCAAACCCATCTGAAATATGAGATCCAATGGAACACCAGAGATCCCTTTACTTGCACTCGGAGATTTCGGGTTCTGAAATCAGCTGAGCTCTTTGTGTGAAGGTATGAATGGGGGATGACCTGGACACTAAGGCTAGATGTAGGTAAATAGTATTTACCGATTCGTAAATACCGAATTTTACTGATTCGGTATTTGCGAATCGGTAAAAGCTATGTAGCTAAAAATTCAGCAAAAATTACCGAATCGTTAAGATTCGGTATTTACTGTATCGGTATTTACCGATTCGGTAATTGCCATTCATTCATATGTGACTCAAGGCCCATAGGAATGAATGTCAATTACCAAATCGGTAAATACTGATTCGGTAAAAGCGGGAAAAGATGGAAGGGTGGCAGGGTGTCACTTTGACACCCTGTTGCTCCCCTTAATTGTGTATGGGTGCCACATCGCACTGTTGGAAAAGCAAAAAATAATGCTTTTTCAAAGGCTTTCATTATTTACCACCAACTTGTAGTTGGTGGTAAATAATGACTCCTTAACTGAGGAATGCACTAACTTGAGTGCTCCCTATATCCTGGATTCGGTAATTTACCGAATCGGTATGTTAAGAATTCGGTATTTTACCGAATCCTTAAATTACCAATTCGTTAAAATACCGAATCCTAAAAGAATGCCACCTACATCTAAAAAGCCCAATACCAGTCGGTAACGGCCGAAATTCGGTAATTTCGGCCATTACCGACCGGTGTTGGGCGACATATATATGGCCCCAAGACCTTGGATTACTGATTCACCGAGAATTCCTCATTTCCAAGTGGACGCTTATGGTCCAACTTGTAATGGACTGGATTTTTCTCACCCCTGGGGTCGTAACTTATTGGGCCAGTCAAAACAAAGGCTTTAGAGCAGCTAATTAGATGTCTTGATCGTGATGACTTTACATAAAAAAAATGAGGATTGCTTTTTGCTGAAGTAAAACAGCACTGCTACTGAAAAATATTAAACAACACATATCTAACATGGTAATAAAGACAGATTCTTAGCAAACTTGAATTAACCAAAAAGATCACATCAGCGCCCGAGCATTATACATGCTACCTGTGTGGTGTTCATGGGGCCAGGGTCCAGTCCCTTGCTATGACAAAAGCATATCTGAGTTATTCAGAAGGCTATTCGACGAATAGATATCACACAAATACACACTATCTGGGCTCACCTTTTTTAACTTGACTCGAGCCTTACCCGAACCAGAGGCAGCTGGAACCGGAACACAATGCAAGTCTATTTTTAGAGTTCATTGTGCTGCAAGACCTGTGCCTATATTTGCATGCGCTGAAAAGGTCACTGAGCAATCTCACCGCGCAATATTGGAGAGGGAGGGAGCAATCTTTCGAAACATCTGTCAATGTTGCCTCTTGCAGCCCTGGAAAGTGATCTTCCTCGCAGTGCCTAACTCCATTATTCTGCTGCACTGCAGAAGGCCACCAGGCACTGAGAACAGACTGAAAATGCTCATCTGTAGGAAGAAGCTCATTCTTGCATCTGTCAGAAAGATTGACACCACTTAACTATTCCATGCAATCCGGTATTTAGACATCAGCTGCACAGGATGGGACTTTCAAAAGCAGATTTATGTATCAATTATTTATCAGTTATCCCCAGCTGTGCCCTCCCAGCAGGACCAAACCCTTTGCATATAATAAGATTCTCAGTACAGCTGGCACTGGGAGTCTCCGATCTATTGTGTTGACATTTGCATATGTTGAAAATGTAGTTTCTTCAGTGGGGGAGGACAGCAGGGGCACTCGCTAACTCACAAATGAGCCCGCGCCACTGCTTGAACACCATGCACGTTGAGTTAGCACTACAACCACACTACATCGAAGGACGCGGGCCAGACTTTGGAGTGTAATCAGTGCTTAATTTGTAAGACCGTAAGTGCCAGGGCCCAGGGAATTTCAGTGTAGTCCACTGCAACTGGTACCCAATTATCACCTTAAACTGTAGTTCTGGGTTTATCATTTTAAGGTATTTTAAATAATTCAATGGGCCTCCAACTAAAACTTCTAAAACCTCCTAATATATGGCTTTTTAACTTGTAAATTATCTTTCACATCATGCTCTTGCACTTTGCCTAGCTATTAGCGCCAAGACACCCTCAGGTATGCGTAGCACTGCATAAATTCATTTCACATAACATAACATAAAAAAATAGCAACACAGAGCCACCGTTTGCTAAACTCTACTATTTACAAATAAGCGCTGAAGCGAAGCACCAGCAAACAAAAGCACAAATTCAGCGCTGATGTGCTTCTCAGGTTAAGAGCCACATGCCCTTGGGTGAATGTTAAAGGGAGAAGACACTGTTTACAGTACTCGACTTTTGTGTGATTAGCCTAAGGATTCTGGCTGTTGTAATCTTGTTTCACTTCAGTTGAACATATTAGACTAACACACCTGAAATCAGTAATTGAAATGAAAGTGAATGAAAGAAAATGACACGATTGGAGACAGTGTCCATGATGATCTGGAGTGAGGTGGTCACCCTAATCCCCAGGGCGAAGAGGCATACTTGTGACCAGTGATTCAAAGGTTCAAAGGCAGGGACTCCCCCTTCCTTAATCTCTTTTTCCTCAACTTCATCATGGATTGCACATAGAGCAGTTTTTGATTAGCCTAAAAACAGATTGCCCAAGAGTAGGATCCCGCTGCATCTCGGTACTTTTGTACGCGGATGACGTGGTCCTACTTGCACTTACCCCAAAGAGTCTACAGATTTTAATAGATGGATTCGTCAAGTTTATGGAAACTTTAGATCTGTCTGTAAATCTGGGCAAATCATATGTAATGCTGGCAGATAATAAACCTTGTACTAGTTTTTCTTATAAGATAGGAAGCCACATACTAGAAAGGGTACAGTCCTTCTCCTATCTTGGCGTATTATTTGATGGCTTTTTAAAATTTAATCCTATGGTGGAGGAAGGTTGAGGTAAATTGGTATCCTCGAATGGCGCCATTGCAAGTTATGGGCGGAGGGTTGGTCGACGGTCTCCCGAACAAGTAATGAATTTGAATAGCTTCATTTGTTGTTCCAAGGCCATGTATGGGGCTGAAGTATGGGGCTTTGCGAACACCAATCATTTACAGAGGGAGGAAAATAAATTCCTACGATCAATCCTGAAAATCCCCAAGAGTAGCCCAGCTGTAATAGCCCATACAGAACTAGGGAGGTCATATCTTGAAGACTTGGTTAAGCTTAGACCCAACTTGGCCTGGTTAAAATCTGGACAAACCCTGAGGCGACTTTGAGCAGGCAAATCCTAGGTGATTGCCTGGGCAGGGATAAAAGTATGAGTATACCATGGCCTAATTATGTAAAGACTAGTTTGGAAAGCCTTGGTTATAAGGACCTTTTCACTAATCCCACAGCAATTGTAACTCAAGATAAGTTGACTAGAAAGAGATCCTTTTTGGCCCAGAGAATCACACATAGAACAGAGGTTGAAGGGACCAAATGTACCATGACTGCCCATACATAGCCTTGTTAAAAGTACAGAGGGAATGGAGCCGTACCTCTATCTTATGTATAATGCCCAGGATAGGTTTTTAATCTCGTTTTAGGCTCAATTGTTTACCATATTTACTGGCGGATCCACCAGTTTTTACACTTTTATTTGAGCAGAAGGGTGCCTGCGGCTGCGCAAATAGGTCTCCGCATAACACCCTTCATTTTGTACTCTTGTGTTCTTTTTATTCAATGCCTAGGCGCAGATTTCTGGTAGGAATTTTAAAACAAGCCAAATTGACACATGCCAAAGCCGCTTTAATTTTTTTGCAAAATGCAACTGAACCCCGGACATTATGTTGCATTATGAATTTCATTAAAGTTGCGGTTCGATTGAGGGTAACCAAAGGGCAGGCCTGAATGTTAGTATAATGAATTGTTTTTGTTAGCCTCATTTAAATTCAGTATGTAATTGCAGTCAGGGTTCTGATAATGATTTAATTGTATTTTAATTGTCTGTATACATGTGCTATTATGGTGTTTTTTAATCACTGAATAAAGAAATCTTGAACTGAACTGAACTGAATTGCACATTCACTTCATTCCAATCTTTCAGGGATGCTCTGCTACACACATGACTTCAGATTCAGTTTATTCCTGATGTCTTGAGGACCTAACCGGGGGAACACCCACTCAGTTTTGTCCTGATGGGACCTGTGGATCTTTGCAATAAGGGTAAAAAAGTTGATGATAATCACTTCTCAGGACTGGGTCCATGTAGATGCCCCAAAAATGAATACAAGATGAGTACAAATCACCTCTCAGCGTGCTCACATTGCATTTCAGCTTGTCAACCTTTGTCACTATCACTATCTGCCATTTTCATTCACATAAACTACTGTTTAGGTGCAGGAAGGGACACCTTCCTGCACATAAACAATCAATGGTGTTTTGCTTTATCTATGTCTGCTGCATAATGCAGCACACATGGAAAGAGCAAAAAAGAGGAGAAATTGAACATTTCTCCTTGTTGCACTAGGGTAGGACCAGGTTTTCCCTGGACTTAATTTTTGCACTGCCCCATATGTAGGCCACCCTTGTATATATGGGGCAGCGTCAATACCAATGGGTGTTGCAGTGGAACGCTCATCACAACACCAATTGCCCACCCCTTTCATGCTAAGTATAGTGTTGATGGAGCAGGGTTTTGCAAAAAAGAAAACCTGCTTGAATTGACACCCCCGTATTATTTACTAACAATGTGCAGTAGAAACTAACGTATAAATCACATGAATACATGGGAAACCGCATTGCACATGCGTGCACTAATGTAAACTAATGAATCGTTATTTGGGTGGAGGTTTCTGGGTTTTCATGCTACAATTGTTATGGCTCAAATATGTTGGGCACATTCCTCGCAAAAGGCTTCACCCAAGAGCCATTATGGAGGTAAGTATGAAGGAAGGTAGATGATTGTGCCCTCACAATTATCAATAAAGGTTCATAAGAAAATACAGGTGTTCATTGAAAGTTTAGCGTGCTTTAGTTTTATTTCATTTTTCACAGTATAGTAGGACAGCCGACACGTGTTTCGCCCAAAGGCCTGTGTAGGCCGTGGGCTTTTTCAAGGCAAAAATAAATGTCCAGTCAGATTCGTAACTCAATAAAAAGCCATGGTCGAGGTCTCTGCGGTCCGGGATCTGATGGGAAGAGCAATGAGACAAGCGATCGTACCAGCAAACCAACTGATGAATATATCTGATGATCTAGTGCTTGATTATTGCAGAGAATTGACTGATTTGGTACGTTCTGTGTCTCACCACGTTGGAGAAAATGCAACCATAACACACCGAATCAAGCTCATGATCTAAGTCCTGGAGAGTAGGTTCTCATGAAGAAACAGATGAGGAAATTGTGATTATAAGCCAGGTGGAATGGAATATATCAAGTTATTCTGATGACAACGACAACAGTGAAGTGTGGTGACTTGCCAAATTGGATTCATGTGAGTCATTCCAGACGAGTCCCAAGTCAGCTTGAAAGACAAGAAGAGCAGCAACTGGTAAACTAAAGACAAAATTCAGAGGCTGAAGTGTGCGAAGCTAAAGAATCTAAAGAGACAAATTCTGAAGAACAAACAGATGATGAGCAACCAAGTACAAGTCAAGTAGTGTGGGCACCAGCTACTGGGTTTCATGAGACTGCTGTTGAAACAGAAGAAAGGGAAGTTACTGAAAGTGGAGAAGAGGAACATAAAAAAGGGCCAAGTAAAAGAACCTGCAAGCCAGAATAAAAAGGTGAAGAAGCAGTTCAAGCTAAGAGAGCAAGAAAGGGTGCCAATTGGCCAGAAGGATGAAAAGACTGAAATGCACTCTTGTAAAGAGGAGGTCAAAGAAAAGACCTGAACAAATTAATGAGGTTTCAAGTCAACCAGAACAGAAAGAGTCAGAAGCAGAATCAGTATGGAAAACATGGAGAGTAAGTATTCCAAGCAAGAAATACACAGCACCAGAATATACTTATGTGACATTGGAAGAAATTGAGGACACGGATCCAAGTGAAGAAAAAGACAGTACTGACACTAAGTAAATTGATGAAAACAAATTGAAACCACCTTAAAAGAAGTTTGAAAAACTAAGGTGCAACATTGTCAGTCAAAGTGAATTGAAAGCCTCAGAATTCTTGAAGAAAGAAATAAAAGAAGGTGGTAAAGAAGAAAGCCTTGAAGTGGAGGATTACACAATTTTTTTGAAATTTTTAAGCAAATTTTAGAGTTTTATAGATTTATATATTTTTATATTTTGCAGAAGCGACAGTGACTGGACATCCAAAATCTAGCCTAAAACATGGATGTATTAAAGCTTGCTTATGTAGTGTCTTTTTACTAACATTAATGTGGATAATATTAACGGTTATTCTGCCTATTCTAATGGTAGCTAATAACAGAAACAATATTAATGATGTGATAAGTGAAAAAGTGAGTGATGCTACTAGAGAAACCCCTGATATTAATATAGAAGTCTGTCTCAGAGGGGGTGACCTACCATCACCTACCTTTAACATATGGTTTGTCATGTAGTATTTTAACAAGCCTTTTCTATGTGACGGGGAAGCTGGAGTATCATTATTCCAATATAGATTTAGTATTTTCAGAAACACCTGTTATGAAAGAGATGAACAAGGTTTTAAGTAGTAAAAATGTATTTTATATTGGAGAAATCTTCCTATATTACCAAAACAATAGATATAGAATATGCTTACAAACATAATCTAACATGTAGTTTGTGGGTTGAAGAAAAGGTGTTCATAAATATGGTAGAAGATAGAAAAGAAAGTTTCCAAAGAAAAGCTGCTGAACAGAAGTCACATGTACCACCATGGGCTTTTAGAGAGGGAAATTATGAGAAAGGTGAGACAAACGCTGTAATGACCCTGGATTGGTATCAAAGAGGGAAAATCTGTTTGCGGAGACTAGAAACTAGCTTTCATATGTATTTCATTGGTTCTAGTGAGTGCAAGCATACTTTCCAAATTACTGGAGGATGGGGATAAAAAGGGTGGAACTGATCCTGTTTTCCCAGGAGTCTACTATGTGTGTGGTAAGAAAGCCTCCTACAGGTTGCACGCACACTCGTATGGTAGATGTTATTTTGGAATCGTTTTTCCAAAAGTTTATCACGTAGATAGAAATAATAACAGAATCAATTAAATAAAACAAGGACAAACACGTAATAAGAGAGAGAGTTTCTCAGAAAGAATAGGTGATATCTTTGGTGCACTGATAACATCAGTTGGAGTTGTCCTGAATTCAAATAAAATTCGAAAATTGGCCAGAGTGGTTGATCGTTTATCAACAGACACTGCTGGTGGGTGTTTGATGATTGCCACCTAAAGGGTTGCGATCAGATCAATGGTTTTACAAAATCAACTTGCCCTTGATATCTTATTGGCAAAAGAGGGTGGAGTCTGTGGCATGTTGAAAATTCAACACTGCTGTGCTTATATCCCAGACAAAAGGTATTGAGGGATATATGAAGAATACTACAAAATTACTTGAAGATTTGACCCAACTGGAGGTTGACGGTGTGTGGGAGAGACTTGGCAAGAGTTTCTCCTCTGTAGGCAAATGGTTTTCTAACTTTGAAAGTAGCTCATTAGGAAAAATAATAATGCCAATGATTTCAGTAGCTGTAGTAGCCTTAGCAATAATAACAATATATAAATGGTGTAAATGTAGACGTAGAAGAAAAGAGATAACAAAATCAAATAACAAATGAAGAGCAAGAAAGAGAAAAACAGATGAGATAGAACCAAAAGATATGAAAGGAAACTATTATGAAATGATGAAAAATTTAGATGACAATATGATGAAAAGAGAAAAGGATATTGAACTTTAGATTAAATAAAGATGGCAATTGGTATGATGGGTATTTTGTTATGGCTCAAAAATGCCATCAAAGGGGGGATTGATGAAGCAGGATTTTGGGAAAAAGAAAACCTGCTCAAATTGACACCCTCATAATATTTACTAACAGTGTGCAGTGGAAAGTAATGTACAAATCACATAAATACACAGGAAACCGCTTTGCGCATGCGTGCACTAAATGTGAAATAATGCATGAAAGAACAAGGCCACATTTCGCATCTTGCATCTTACTTTAAAGATAATAATAAATAATGCTGCTTTTTCTTAAAGCTTTGCTAAGAAAAATATTAACATGGATAGTGCAAAGGTGGGTGGTAAACATTGAAAAGGGCATTTCATGTAATCAATAAATGCCTATGTTTTATTCGTCGTAGTGATCTGAATGGGCCTGCATTTCCAAAAAATTGGCATGGTAGATGGGGGCTGGAGAAAAGCATGAATAACCCAATAAATAGACAGAAAAGCTGAGCGCTGAAGAAGAGTGCGAAAGGCCAAGGTGATCAGCTACGAAAAACATGGTTTGTCTGCCAAGAGACGAGATTGGTCATGGGACCCAAAGTCAGTGTATATTCTTCTTCCGCGGACACAGCAAAAAGGACTCATGTGAACGATGAAGTTTGTTACATGTATTATGAATAAATGAACGTACATTCACAAGTCGAGGATCACGTAATGAGAACGATGTAAGACTGTAGAATTATGAAAGTCATCATGGTGGTGTGATTGACCACCCTCCAAACCATCCAGCGAGAGACTGAGTTCTGAAAATTACTTCAACTATTGTGGGTTGGACATGTAAGTTTACAGTATAACTAGGGGGCCCTGGCGGTGGGGTTAGTCAGCAGGAGAGTGGGCGGAGAACGCATTCGAGAGATATAGGGTTGATTAGTCACTGTCCTTCGGTTTGCATAGAGGCCTAGCTGATCCAGTCCCTGTCCCGTTCCCGAATCCTGAAATCTTTGTTCCCTGACTCAATCACGGGGAACCCCTGCTATCTCTTTGGCCAGGGGAGTACTATTTTTTGTCTCTCAAACTTAAGTCTCTTCACCGATCCACTCCTTCATATGCATTTCATTCATTTGATGAGTATGACACTGTTTGCATTTTGCTAATGTTTTTTTCTCCCTCTAGTGAATTTTCTTTGTTTGCCTTGTAACATGTATGCAATGAGCATTCTTTCTCTCACACTTTTCGATAAACTTTATGAATTTTACAGAGAGTCTGTGATTATTTAGCTAACTATATCGATAGCTAGTACTATTATTAACATCAACTTCTGAACTAATGGTCCATCGACCAGAAGAGAGTTGACATGCAGGTTCAGTTATGTACTTAATAATGTCAGATATGAACCTGTAAAAGAAAACAACTGATTACGTCATTAAAACTTGACCTCCAGCGCATCAGGAATTTCATGAGTTGGGTGAATATGTATGGGCCATTCATATGTGATGCTATTGAGTGTCGATCCCTGATTAGGTGTCACACTGGATCAGTGTTAAAGGGTGCCTTATTCACAAAGTGGCTTTAAGCCACTTTAAGTGGCATAACGCCATCTTTTGAATAAGGCGAAGCCTCTATCGCCACCACAACATCAAGAAAAGTGACGTTGTGATGGCGATAGGGCTTGTAAATATGCCCCACTGTTCACAAATAAACAATTTTTACTCTGACTGTATATGACCCAATTGAAGATAAATGACTTTCATATACAGATGGTTTATGCAATTATGTGTAAATTTCACATAAGGCAATGACAATGAAATATTAATAAAACATTCTTCCTGCCACTTTTGTTTCCTCCTCATTTTATCTTTCAGATTTGAGTGATTGAAAGTCTAATCCACTCATTTTCTTTCCCAGTGTAGTGGATAAAGCGCACCTTGTGCTTGAATAGTGAAATGTAATTTAAAGGACTTTGTGAGTACCACTGTTATGTGATTATATGGCATTTTAGATAAGGCATCTTCTGTGGATTTACACTTCTAATAAATTCACTTTCGATGTGGGCTTGGTGCCAGCTTGATGTTTGTGTGGGGGCGTCAACAGCCTGCACCTTGTGACTCTCTTCCAGGATTGTGCAGGCCGTGGTTAGCTGCTAGAAGGACTGAGGTAAGGCTCAATCACTAGCACCTATTTCCTGCTGTCATTATATAAAATCTGGATTTTCCACAGTAGAAAGAACTGCTATCATGCTTTTAGTCTAACAGCCAGTGTGAGTGTGGTGTGGAATGTTGGAGGAGTGAGGCTGTCAGTTGGAGTATGGGTTGAGCAGCAGGAAGGTTGCTCCTGGTGGGGCTCTCTGTACCTTTTATCCTGAACTTACTATTCTAATAAATACTATCCTAAGTTACCTTGAAGTCGGATCTTCGTTTCATTACAACATTTTGGCTATGATTTTACCAAGAAGAAATTGCCTGTGCCAGGGAAACTATGAAGCCTAAAGTAACTTGAAATTGTAGAAGAAAAACTTGAAGAAGCTTCTCTTGTAACTAAGTTAGGCGTGTTCAGCAAGCTGGCCGATCTGAGTACCAACAGTGACCTTAAGACCAGTCGGCCCCAACTTGGGCATCCCTGCTCCTGATAAGCCTTCCATCTACGAGTCTGCTGCAACCGTGAGAATGTAGAGTTCCCCTGAGCAGCAACAAGTACGAAGTTTCCTTCTAGTCTGTGTCACAAAGGGTGTTGAGGGAGAGGGGTTCCCCTCTGTCTGTGTGGGGAAGAGCATCTGGGGAGGTGCAACTTGAAGACACCAGCACAAATTTAGCAGTGGTTTACTTCTCAACGGTAGTCCCGTCTTCATCATCGTTATAATTTGGAATATGCATGTGCACAGACAGAGAACCTAGCCAAAAGAGAATAATTATTTCAGGTTTCTGGAGATCTACAAAGAAATGATTGTCGTGCGGCTGCATCACTGGTGGTGTGTTCATTGAAGGTGGGTTCCATAAAATAAATTTGATAAAATGATAAAGAGCAAGGAGAAAAAACCTTCTAAGAAGAGACAGAACAAATGTGAATCTCTCTAACCCTATTTTCAATCAATCAATCAATCAGTGGTTTTTAGAGCGCGCTACTCACCCGCACGGGGCCTCAAGGCATTTGGGGGTCAGGGAGGAAGCTGCTCTGGATCAATCAAAAAGCCAGGTCTTGAGGTCTTTCCTGAATGTGTGCAATATTGGGGAGCGTCTGATGTTGACAGGGAGGGTGTTCCAGGTCTTGGCTGCGATGTAGGAGAACACCCTCCCGCCTTTCCTGCTTCTGTGGATGCGGGGGACATCAGCCAAGGCAACGGATTCAAGAAAGCCGGGCCGAAGACGGCTGAAATGCCAGAAACCGGTCCCGGAAGCTTGTTTCCTTCCCAGTATAAGAATTGGCTTGGTAGTTTGGTCTGCCCTGTTCCCATGATGCTCAGGGCCAGGGTCAGACTAATTTGCATATAGCCAAGTTCTGATTTGGGATGGTGCAGTGAGCTAAAAAACGGTGATGGATCAAGCCCTGATCTTTGGACTGGGTAAGAGTGGTCTGCTTAATTCAGACACTCTGTTCATCACCACCCCCTTTTCTGAATGATTTTTGTCCACGATAAGCGTGGAAGGGTATACTCAGATGTGAGTCCCTTGCTCATTGCACCATCAGGATTCAAGCAAGCCGGGCCGAAGACGGATGAAATGCCAGAAACCGGTCCCCGGAAGCTTGTTTCCTTCCCAGTATAAGAATTGGCTTGGTAGTTTGGTCTGCCCTGTTCCCATGATGCTCTGGGCCAGGGTCAGACTAATTTGCATATAGCCAAGTTCTGAGCTGGGATGGTGCAGTGAGCTAAAAAACGGTGATGGATCAAGCCCTGGTCTTTGGACTGGGTAAGAGTGGTCTGCTTAATTCAGACACTCTGTTCATCACCACCCCCTTTTCTGAATCGTTATTCGGTGGCAGCATTTTAAACATCCTTGTGCCACCCTGTCTTACTGTTATATTGGTATAAGATTGGCACAGCTGCACTACATAAAATAATTATTTCAGAGAAGATGGCAAAAAAACAGATCTGGCAGTCTGCTTTACTAGCATAAGAAAAACCACCAGCAGGGGCAGGTGGGACTCTCCCAATGGGGTGCCTCATGCCCACGTATCCTACTAAAAGCATAAAACCATTACAGGCCTTGCAAATGAGCTACTCTCAGACTTTCGAACAACAAGGCAATCAGTAGGCAGTCATTTTTGGCTGCCATGAGAGATTCCACTAAATGTGTAATCAGGCACAGGGGAGAGAGTGTGAATCTGTTGTTTTTATGGAATTGCCACGCTTCCATGACTTTTACTATGGAAACAGAGGAGCACCACACTCTAGAACAACAATCCTACCATATCTGTAATTAGTGGTAGATTACTGGGCATAGTACACTACGGTCTATATCAGTTGGCTGGACTATTGATATTAATATCTGACCTTTCCCCATCTTTGGGCTCATATTAGTGCTAAGGTGCCAGTGCGCACTACATTGCCAATCCCTTTTTGACCCTTATTGCAAAGAGTCTGCAGGTCTGACCTGTGAAGATTTGACGTACTTCATTTTTTCCAAATGAGTGGATGGCTTACATTCTTTGGAAGTGTGTAATGCTGTAGGCCCCTTGAGGAAACAAGAACGAAATATGCGCCCCATGGGTCCCTAGTTAACAGTATAATGCCCGCTTCTCTTTTTTCAAACTCTACTTTAGAAATTTCTTTTATTTGTCTCCCGGCTGAAATACTTTATGTGGTCCAATATGACCAGTCTTCACTAGGGTAGATTTCTCCAACAGTAAGCAGGTTACACAGAAATTTCCACCCTTAAATCTTCTTGACCAACAGAAAATATAGACCTCAATAACTCTAAGAATGGGAAGGGTTTCCTTGGTAACTTCTAAGATGGGTAACTGAAAACAAGTCAATGAGTCTTGATCTGCTTATTAAACATTCTTTTATCTTTCCCAAACAACACCCTCTATCTTCTCCTAAAGGGCCTTGTCCAAGTATACGCAGAGGGTAGGGTTTGTTGACAACACCCAGTTTGAACTTGTCTAGCTCAGTCTGATAGTCAGATAACTGCTCAGTAGTGTGGTTATTGTGGGAGTGTGCTTCTTTTCCTTTGGAAGGGCATCACTTGTCTGTTGGCGTTATTGTACAACTGAAATGGCAGTTTAACTATAACGTTCCTGTAACCTGTGATATTTGCCATGAATTGCTAAGGTTGTATAAATGCTCATTCTTAACTATAACGTTCCTGAAACCTGTGTTTTTTTGTGAATTTCTAAGGTTTTTTAAATGCTAATTCCTAACTATAACGTTCCTGTAACTTTTGTTTTTTAAGTGGATTTCTAAGGTTTTCTAACTAGCAGTCACATTTTCAGAGTGGTGTAGAAAAAGGGGCTGGGATTCCGATCAGCTCTCAGGAATCCCGCTGCAGAGGACTTACGGGAGCTACCAGGAGGGAGTTTTGGCCCCCAAGGTCCCTCTAGTGTAAAGTGAACTTCATCCCCCAACCAGTAGTGCACCAGGAGGTGCGTTTGCAGAATGTTGGAGTAAGGGGGGCATGGCATCTGAAGACATCTTATCAATCCCACTGTGTGGGACTTACTGAAGGTAACAAGAGGGGTGGTTGGCCCCAAGGACATCCTTGTGGGCCAACTACCCCTCCTGTTATCTCTAGTTAGTCCCACACAGTAGGATTGCTGAGTTCTGATAGCAGGCCATGCCCCCTTTCTTTACCAGTCTGCAAATAGCCATCCTGGCATGCTCTTGGCTGGGGGATAAAGTTGCCTTCGCTTTTGGAAGTCCTTAGGGGCCAACTTGCATATCTGTTACTTCCAGTAAGCCCCACACAGTGGGATTGCTGAGAGGATGGACTCCCTGAGCAAGCCTAGGGGCTCAGGGTATTTTTAACCTGGCCCCTTTTATTGTTTATTCACGTCTTTTACCCTTTTGTCTTGTGAGTCGGTTCAAACAAGTCACAAGATGGCCGCCAACACTTTCTGGTTAGAAGTTTTGGAAGCCAATTAGATCACAGGCTCAAGATGGGGAGGGTTTGTGGATCCTCCGCGGCCGTAGTTGTATATCTGAGAAATCTTACAATTTCTCAGGAACTACTGAATAGATTTACACCATTAAAGAGTGCACTCTGGACCAAGAGCTACATTTCTGCCAGATTTGGTGGACATTAACGTGGAGAAAAAGCATTTTGGGACCCCCCCTTTTTCTCGGCCCCTGCTTGACCAATCACCCTGAAACTTTCAACACAGCAGCTGACAACCCCTTTTAGTTTTGAAGATTTGGCAAAGATTCATCAAACAACACCAAATATATTAGCAAAAGAAAAATCACTTTCCTTTAGAAACAAGCTCCTAACTATAACTACCTATTGCGCCAGCAATATATTTATTACCTACTGGTGGTAGCCAATAGGTAGTTATAGCTAGGACCTTGTTTCTATGGGAAAAACTTTTTTTTGCCAATATTTTTGGCATTGTTTGAAAATCTTTTCCAACTTTTGAAAACGAAATATATATATATATATATATATATATATATATATATATATATATATATTTTTTTCTGTTGTGGGGGTAGGGGCTTGAATAAACTCTTTGTGATAACGAAGGTATGGTGTGCGGGTCATCTGTCTAGCCGCAATTGGAGTGGACCGTTCGGGAATATATATATATATATATATATATATATATATATATATATATATATATATATATATATATATATATATATATATATATATATATATATATATATATATATATATATATATATATATATATATATATATATATATATATATATATATATATAGATATATAGATATATATATATATATATATGACAATTTGGTAGGGGCATGAAAGGGGCGGTCCTCCAAAACTCTGAGTCGGTATGGTATATGTCAATGCTTATGTTGACCAATTGCCATTGATGGAGTGCCGAAGCACCTCGTATACACTGCTGCAAAGATTCTACCCCATGACTCGCAGTCACCGGCTTCAGGTACCAAGTCCTTGGGCAAACTAATTGTAAGAATTCTGTGTTTTTCTACTGGACTCGAATTAGGAAAAACTGCTTCCTGCTGGTCAAATTTCTCGGCAAGCCAGAAAGGCATATCATCCTTATCCTGGGGACGCTTACCCATAACCGCATTAACCATGACGGAACTAAGCTTCATCCCGCTCAGTCCAGCTGGGAGCACCGCAACAACAGGGACCCCTCCCTGGAAATTGCAGGTAATATATTGAACCAAAGCCCTAGTAACTCCAATTGCGGAGGTGTATAGGGGTCTCAACGGGGACTACCCCTGCACGAGGATGCGGGGTAAATCCAGCCAAAACAGTCCAAGAAACACCTGGAATGGATAAAGGACCAAATCTAATCGCCATTAAACTGTGGGGAAGGGTGCCATTAAACCAAACACGGTACTGCCATGCAGCAATCAGAATTTCCTGTGTCCTATAAGGAACATATTCCCCGGGCATGACTGTGTGAGTGTATGTGTGAAACACCTGAGTAGCCACATCCACAGCTGGAAATTTCACCCATGAGTAGAAGATCTCAAATGGGTAAGCTACCTCAGCACTCACCACTAAAATAACCGTCATGCCCTCCAAGCGAACGTGATAAGCCTGCAAATGGTTGTGGACCGCTATGCAACTATGCTGCGGTATGTCAATGTCAGCCATAATGACACAGTTAAGAAAGGTACAATGCAAAACAATGTAGCACAAGTGGGTAGTAATTCAAAAAGGAAACCGTTTTGAAAGATTCAAGCTTGAAAAGACCTACTTAACTATAGGTAGGTTTATCCGTCACCAGTGTTAACCGGAAACAATAGTGAGGCGGTTAAGGACTGATATAAGCACTACTCAAGCATCATGAACTAAGGCCACCAACGTATGGGCACCATGTTGCAGGGATTCAGCTCAGTCACAGAACTGTGCACAGAACAACAACGACCGCAACACCACCACCCTGCTGGAAAACCTCACCAACCTGGGACTCAAGCAACTGGTGACCACCCCCACCCACTACGCCGGACACACACTCGACCCCGTCTTCTCATCCAGCAAGGACATCGCCTTCAGCCACGCCACCGGACTCCACTGGACGGACCACAGCTGCGTCCACTTCAGCTTCGCAAGGACCACGATCCACCACCACCAGCAACAGGCTGCACGCAGGAACTGGAACAAGATCACAGCCGACCAGCTTGCGTCCTCCCTGAGCATGAACCCTCCCACCAGCACAAGGAACCCTAGCCAGGCAGCCACCAACCTCACGAAGTGGACCAGCGACTGCGCAGACGAGCTCGCCCCCCTGAGGACCCCGCCCAGCAGACCCGGCAGCAAGAAAGCCCCATGGTTCACCGACGAACTCAAGAACTCCAATAAGAACTGCCGAGCCCTCGAGAGAACCTGGCGCAGAGACCCAACACCAGACAACATGACTGCCCTCAAGCTCGCCACCCGAAAACACCACCAACTCATCCGCGCCACCAAGAAAACTGCATTCAAGGAACGACTGTACAACAACGCACACAACAGCAAAGAACTCTTCAACATCGTCAAAGAGCTCTCCAACCCCAACGCCGGAAACAACAACATCACCCCTTCGCAAGACCTCTGAAACTCCCTCGCATCCTACTTCCACAACAAGATCGCGGACATACACAACAGCTTCAGCACTCAACTGACGAACACCACGACCGAAACACCGCCCCCCACCACCACCCTCCGCGCCTGGACTCCGATCAGCACCGAAGACACCGTCCGCACGATGAACTCCATACACTCCGGATCTCCGACCGACCCCTGCCCTCACCACGTCTTCAACAAGGCCGACGCTATCATCGCACCCCACCTGCGGGACATCATCAACACCTCCTTCGACACCGCTACCTTCCCGGAGAGCTGGAAGCACGCCGAACTCAGCGCTCTACTCAAGAAACCATCGGCTGACCCCACCGACCTCAAAAACTACCGCCCCATCTCGCTGCTCCCATTTCCTGCAAAAGTCATCGAGAAGACCGTCAACAAGCAGCTGGCCGCCTTCCTCGAGACGAACGGATCCCTCGACCCCTCGCAGTCTGGCTTCCGGGCCAACCACAGCACCGAGACCGCCCTGATCGCAGTCACCGATGACATCCGAGCACTGATCGACAACGGAGATACAGCGGCCCTCATCCTCCTCGACCTCTCCGCGGCCTTCGACACTGTCTGCCATCGTACCCTAGTACAACGCCTCAGCAACGTCGGAGTCCAGGAGAAGGCACTGGAGTGGATCATCTCCTTCCTCGCCGGAAGGACACAGAGAGTCCGCCTCCCTCCGTTCAGATCTGAAGCCACCGAAGTCATCTGTGGCGTCCCTCAGGCTCCTCGCTCAGTCCAACCCTCTTCAACATCTACATGAGCCCCCTCGCAGACATCGCACGCCAGCACTACCTCAAAATCATCTCCTACGCCGACGACACCCAGCTGATCCTCTCCCTTACCAACGACCCCGCCACCGCCAGAGCCAACCTTCACGAAGGGATGAAAGAGGTAGCCGAATGGATGAAGAACAGCCGCCTGAAACTGAACTCAGATAAGACGGAAGTCCTCATCCTGGGATCCTCACCCACCGCTTGGGACGACTCCTGGTGGCCCCCCGCCCTAGGCAGCGCACCCAAACCAACAGACCACGCACGCAACCTGGGCTTCATCCTGGACTCCTCCCTCTCCATGACCAGACAAGTCAACGCTGTCTCCTCATCGTTCTTCAACATCCTGCGCATGCTACGTAAGATCTTCTGGTGGATCCCCACCGAGACCAGGAAGACGGTCACCCAGGCCCTCGTCACCAGCTGTCTGGACTACGGCAACACCCTCTACGCCGGAACCACCGCCAAACTCCAGAAAAGACTCCAGCGGATCCAGAACCCCTCAGCACGACTCATCCTGGACATCCCCTGTCGCAGCCACATCTCCGGACACCTGAGAGATTTGCATTGGCTCCCGGTCAACAAGAGAATCACCTTCCGTCTCCTCACCCACGCACACAAAGCCCTACACAGCCAAGGCCCAGGATACCTCAACAGCCGCCTCAACTTCTACGCTCCCAAACGCCAGCTTCGATCGACCAGCCACGCCCTCGCCGCCGTCCCCCGCATCCATAGAGCACCACAGGGGGACAGTCCTTCTCCTACCTCGCCACCAAGACATGGAACTCCCTCCCCATCCACCTCCGCCTGACCCAGGACCACCTCGCCTTCAGGAAGCAACTCAAGACCTGGCTGTTCGAGCAGTAGCAGATCCCTCCCCCCCCCCACCCCCCCAGTGCCTTGAGACCCTCTGGGTAAGTAGTGCGCTATATAAATGCATTGATTGATTGATTGATTGAGAGACTCAGGACCTCAGTGAATTAGGGTTTACTAAAAACTCACCTTAGTACCCAACATTCCCAACCAGACTAGCATCAGTGTCTCATTAGCTCTACGTCCTATAGCAATGTCACCAATGATTAGACAACCAAGAGCGTGCGACTTAGGACAACTCAGGTAAGGTTGGAAACATGAACACTCTTTTGTTATACTCTCATACCAGTACAGAACTGGGAGTAAAGGGAGACACAAGCAAGTTTAAATTGTTTATTTTATTTTAACGCTGTGATCTCAGGTGCAGCATCTTAGCTAATACAAGCAGACATATGATAAGAAATAAGATTGTCAGCATAGTTACTATTCCATAAAATACAAAGGGAGAAAACATGTTATAATGCTAAACGGAAACAGGTTAAATATATACCTATGTTTCACCCTCCCTTGCAAGAAGGTTATTTTATAACTAAAGAAGGTCTCTTAGGCTTGCATAGGCGACCCCATACCTCAGAGATTAGCAGGAATGAATCACATCGAGTTCAGCACAAGCTCTCAGCATACAAATGTTCTCCAAGTGTGTTCAATCATGCCTACACAGTGTATTATTAAAGGCGCCAGTATCTGAGCTGTCCAGAGCTGCATATATGTTATGTCTAGAACGTGCACTGATCAGTTCGAACAAAAGCAATAGTGTTGATATAACCTTGAAGGCCCCGGCACTCATTGTTCAGACTAAGCTTGCAAAGCAAGTCTAGCAATGTGGAAAAACAAGTTATTCTCATGTGAAGCAAAACTCTCAGCCTAACGCGAAACAATAACTAACATGTGTGCTGTGTGCAAAAGAAAGCAAAAGGTAAAATGGCGTTTAAACTTCTAATAAGCTCATGGTAACTTAACACTGTAGAAATGCAAGACTCAGCCCCACTACAACTGACACCCTAGTTGGGGTAGTAACTGGTTTGAAAAAGTGAATGGGTCCCCTCTGGACCACTTCCCCTTAATTAAATGGCGTGCAGCCTTGGGAGATAAAGGTACTCACCCAGTACTGGAGAAGTGTGGCTCAATGGTTAGAGCGGTAGACCCTAATGCAGAGGTCTAGCCCGGGACCAGGGTTCAAGTCCCGCCTTGGCGGGTCTTGGGATCAAAATTCCACGGACCTGATAATTCTCGCCTCGGTGCCTATTCCAATCATGGAGTCCCACTCTGCAACTCTGGGCAATAGCTTGCTTAATCTCCACAACAGCCCCCACAACGCTAAGGATGCCTGGCCTCCACCTTGGGGGTGCCCAGGAGTGGATGCCTCACAGGGAAAGCCAGGATGGGTTCCACAGCGGTATTCGTACAAGCGCCTTGAGACCCTTGCGGGTGAGTAGTGCGCTATACAAGTATCAAAGTACAATTTTTTTTAACAATTTTACTGCCTGCTTTCCCTGAAATTATCCTAAGCAGATAACTTTAAAAAAACACAATAGCCTCAAATCCTTTATGGAACAAGGACTGCTTTAACAAAAACTGTAATGGAATGCAATCACAAGGATGGTGGTATTCTGTCCCGTGTAGATCACCATCCCTGTAATTCTGGCCAACTACCGGAGGTCAAAAATTGCATCCTCGTTATTGAATATTAACTATGCAAGATATTCTGCAACCAGACACAATTTCAAATTTTGCCCTGCAATATATACGCAAACAAATAAATCTAAAATTGACCAAAAGATTGAGTGGGTGGTGCAACCGCTTTTTGTAATCCTTGTTATGCTGTGTTGCAGTCCCTTTAATGATGTCCTTAACTATATAGGCAAAACATACTGATCCGTTGACCAATGACTGTAAAACTATTAAGGTAATCCACGTTAACATTCCAGTTCCTGTTTATTGCTCATTTTTTACTTAATTTGCATCCCTAAGACTGTTTGCTTTTAGAATAATGTTGTGTTTTTGTAGTTTTTGTATGCAGTATATTAATCTTGTATTATGCTTAATGTGAACAAAGTAGTCTGTAGGTGTCTGTGTGAGTTCAGGTTTTGGGTGGGTGTTTACAACGGGCCACATTTGAAAGGTCTGAAGTTGGTGCTGAAGGCAGGGAGAGTTTCTCATAGTGCCTGTCAGCGTATCATAAAGGGATTCAGAATACATGCTCATCCAATTTTTGGCCTCTCTGTAGAACAGTCAGGGCAACTGTCAGGTGTGCTAGGTGGAATTGTGATTTATGTGAAAGCTTGTGGAGGAGGTAAACAACTGCCAAAATATTAGATAGTGCAAAAGTAAAAGAAAATGCAGTGCTTGCAGTGAGGGGGTGCATTGAGTCTGTGGGGGTGGTCAAGTGAAGGAGATGCAGGGAAGTACATGCAGGAGAGACTGAAAGAGAAACAGCCATTACAATGCGACTGTTTCACCACATGTTATTACATCACATGCATTACAACGCATGCAATGTAACAACGCATAGCCATTACTACGCATGCCATTACATTGCATGCACTTTTACAATGCATGTGATCTAATGGCGATCCACATTGTTGTGAGGAAACTGAGGCTATTCCATTTTCTTACAACGATGTACACCGTGCAGTTGACGTGAAGCAGGAACCAGGAGAAAGGAAACATGAGGAGAGAGAGGTAAGGGGATGTGCAGGGATGTGGGTTACTTTTTTAGGGTTTAGGGTTGCATCGGTGTAGTTTTGTGGTGTTTGTGTAGTGTAGGGTAGTGTTTTAGGGTTTAGGGTAGTGTTGGGGGTCATGCAGGGTAGTGTTTGAGTGTAGGGACCAGACTGAGCGAAGGGTAAGGTTGTACTGGGGGTAGTGTTTTAGGGTTTAGGGTAGTGTTGTGGTGTTTGTGTAATGTAGGGTAGTGTTTTAGGGTTTAGGGTAGTGCAGGGTCGTGTTTGAGTGTAGGGACTGGACTGGAGGAAGGGGGAGAGTCATACTGGGAGTAGTATTTTAGGGTTTAGGGTAGTGTTGTGGTGTTTGTAAAGTGTAGGGTAGTGTTTTAGGGTTTAGGGTAGTGTTGGGGTTCCTGCAGGGTAGTGTTTGAGTGTAGGGACTGGACTTGGTGAAGATGGAGGGTCGTGCTGGGGGTAGTGTTTTAGGGTTTAGGGTAGTGTTGTGGTGCTTGTGTAGTGTAGGGTAGTGTTTTAGGGTTTAGGGTAGTGTTGGGGGTCATGCAGGGTAGTGTTCGAGTGTAGGGACCAGACTGGGGGAAGGGGAAAGTTGTGCTGGGGGTAGTGTTTTAGGGTTTAGGGTAGTGTTGTGGTGTGTGTATAATGTAGCGTAGTGTTTTAGGGTTTAGGGTAGTGCAGGGTCGTGTTTGAGTGTAGGGACCGGACTGGAGGAAGGGGGAGAGTCATGCTGGGAGTAGTGTTTTAGGGTTTAGGGTAGTGTTGTGGTGTTTGTAAAGTGTAGGGTAGTGTTTTAGGGTTTAGGGTAGTGTTGGGAGTAGCGCAGGGTAGTGTTTGAGTGTAGGGATCAGACTGGGTGAAGATGGAGGGTCGTGCTGGGGGTAGTGTTTTAGGGTTTAGGGTAGTGTTGTGATGCTTGTGTAGTGTAGGGTAGTGTTTTAGGGTTTAGGGTAGTGTTGGGGGTCATGCAGGTAAGTGTTCGAGTGTAGGGAACGGAATGGAGGAAGGGGGAGGGTTGTGCTGGGGGTAGTGTTTTAGGGTCTAGGGTAGTGTTGTGGTGTTTGTGTAGTGTAGGGTAGTGTTTTGGGGTTCAGGGTAGTGTCAAGGGTCATGCAGGGTAGTGTTTGAGTGTAGGGACCGGACTGGGGGTAGGGGGAGGGTTGTGCTGGGGTTAATGTTTTAGGGTTTTGGGTAGCGTTGTAGTGTTTGTGTAGTGTAGCGTTGCGTTTTAGTATTTAGGGTAGTGTATGGGGTTCCTGCAGGGCAGTGTTTGAGTGTAGGGACTGGAGTGGGGGAAGGAGAGGGTCCTGCTTGGGGTAGTGTTTTAGGGTTTTGGGTAATGTTGTTGTGTTTGTGTAGTGTAGGGTAGTGGTTTAGGGTAGTGTCAGGGGGTCGTGCAGGGTAGTGCAGTGTTATTGTCAGGAGAGGACTGGGGAAGGGGGAGGGTTGTGCTGGGGGTAGTGTTTTAGGGTTTAGGGTAGTGTTGTGGTGTTTGTATAGTGTAGGGTAGTGTTTTAGGATTTAGGGTAGTGTCAGGGGGTCATGCAGGGTAGTGTTTGAGTGTAGGGACTGGATTGGGGGAGGGGGAGGGTCATGCCGGGGTTAGTGGTTTAAGGTTTGGGGTAGTGTTGTGGTGTGTGTGTAGTGTAGGGTAGTGTTTTAGGATTCATGGTAGTGTATGGGGTTTGTGCAGGGTAGTGTTTGAGTGTTGGGACTGGACTGGGGAAGGGGAGGGTCCTGCTTGGGGTAGCGTTTTAGGGTTTAGGGTAGTGTTGTGGTAGGGAGAGGACAGGGAGTCTGGAAAGGGTCGTGCAGGGGTACTACTTTAAGGTTTAGGATAGGGTAGGATAGAGTCACTTACCTTGCAAACTTTTATCATGAGTATACCTTTACCACGCATTCCTTTGTATTGTAATGGCATGAGTGGTGAAGGCATAGTTGTGGTAACATTTTGCAATGTAATGACATGTCATTTTTATAGACATCGCCTTGTAATACCTGCGTTGTAATTGCATGTGGGGTATTAGTATGCGATGTAATGAGACATATTCGAGTGAAAAGAGTATGCTGAAGAGGAAAGAGATGATGTGTGAGGTGTCTAAATGGATGATTGCAGAAAGATGTGTGAGAGAAAAGGGACATAGGTGTCTAGCAGAAAAACTATAAAGAAAATTGATGTGACTGAAAGGAGTGCTTGAGACACTCCAAAAAGTACCTTCACTTCCACAGACTCTCTAATGTTGAATTCGCTCATGTTTTCAAAATGTAAATGTTTTTTAATTCTAATTATTCACAACAAAATCATTGCTATTACTCATTTATCTGCTACTAATAGCAAACAGTGGCAAAGCCAATAGGCTCGGCTTGTTTTAGGTGGATGGCTGTTACTGTGTAATATATCTCTGATGAAAGAGCACAGTGCACCTGCTCATATCCAAGTATACGGTGGCCAAGGAGGGGTCCTTATTTCTAGCATTTATGGACCTCTCCTCGGCCTTCGACTTGGTGAACAGGGCCAAGTTATGGACGGCCTTGCTGAGAATGGGGATCGACGAGGCATTGGTAAGGTTCATGGCTTCCTTACACCAGGAGCTTTTTGCGGCTGTACGGGTCACAAACGAGGGTAGGTGTACGGCCCTTTTCAAATCCCTGAAGGGGGTAAGGCAGGGCTGTATTTTGGCCCCCTTGCTCTTTACCATTTACATTAACGGCCTGGGTGCATATTTGGAGAAGGAGAAAGTAGACGTTCCGCGTGCAAGAGCAGTTAAGATCCCAGCGCTCCTGTACGCGGACGATGCCGTGCTAATTGCGCGCACAGGTGTCGGCCTTCAACGCCTCTTGAATGCCTTTGGCACATTCATGGAACAGCTTGACCTAAAAATAAACGCTAGCAAGTCACATACCATGGTGGTGGGACGAGAAAGCATCAAAAGGAGATCAAAAACCTTCACGTGCAGAGGAGATATGGTGTCTAGAGTCCCCACGTTCCCCTACTTGGGAGTCCTGTTCGACCAGAGAGGAACCTGGGGTCCTCAAGTAAGGGCGAAGAGGTTGGCGGTTATCAGATCATCGTCTGCCCTTATGGGCTTTGCGGGCAGGTTGGGGGCTAGACCAATGGAAGCGCTGTTAAAAATCTACAAGAGCAAATCGGTCGCCCTTGCCTCATATGGTTCTCCTCTCTGGGGCTATGTAAATGTGGAATCGATCCAGAGAGCGGAGAATAGATTTATACGAACACTTCTCTCTGTGCCGCAGTCAACACCAACCTATTCTATACACATGGAGGTGGGCCTAGATTTTCTAACTGATGGGCTGAATATGGCTCCCCTAATCTTTTGGTTAAAGACGTGGCTCAACGAAGACCTTCCGCTGAACCATAAGATCATGTCCGACGTCCTGTCCCTAGATCACTTCAAAAAGATTCCCTGGCTGGCCTATCTGTTAAAGGCATTTTCTGACCTGGGGCGACCAGAGCTTTTTACCTCCCCCCAAGACATTAAGGCCCAAGATATTGATCAGGTTAAAAAGCACTTTATGGGGAGGGCATGAGCATCCCGTGAGGAAAGGGAGTTAGGGAAACCATCAGTTAGGGGCCATTATCTACTTGTCAATTCATTTTCGCTAGCTCCTTATCTTGGTTTTGTCACAATCCCATTTCATAGGTTTCTTTTAATTAAGTTTAGGTTTAATTTGTTACATTTTTATTTAGGCACTTTTAAAACATGGGAAAAACCGGACCTAGCTCCACCCTGCAGCTGTGATCATTTCTCACCCCAAGATACTATGCATTTTGTTATGTTTTGCGGGTTTTATTTAGAGCCAAGGAAAAAATATTTGGTACCAGTTTTTAAGGCGGCGGGCTTCACACAAGTGAGACCGGCCTTGCTCTTTTTACAATCATTGGCTAACCCACGCATTACCTTTTGTATAGCTAACTTCTTGGTAGCTGCAGCTAGGATGAAAAAACACACCCATTAGAACCATTGTTATTCCCTTTTCTTTTAACTATCGTATGCCTTCATTTGCTTTAATGTAATCGATTTTACTGTTATATTTTAATATGTATCAAATGTAACTGTTTTTATCGTCATATTTTAATATGTATGAAATGTTCCTAAAAATTCTCAAATGAAATGTTTTTTAATTTCTTCGTATGACTTTTAACTAAGTCAAATAAAGATAATTTGACTGACTGACTGACTGAAAGAGCACAGTGTGCTACTAAACTCTAGTATGGTGGTACTATGGGAAGCAAGTGATTTTACTTTTTATGTTTAAAGCCTCGTTCTTAGTTATATACACCGCGTCCCTTGTAAAAGATTCCTAGTTATGAATTTTAGACCACTCTCTTTTATTTTATTAACCCCCACTTTTTTCTTCCTACTTAAAGCCCAGCTATGCTATGGTATGTCATGAGTGCTGGCGTATGATGAGCAGTGGCCAGCACTTCATGTGGGTCGTGAGAAGCAGGCTCTGGAGCACTCTGAGGCCTCCTGCCCAGTCGGCGTGGAAAGAGTTCTGAGGCTGCTGGGGACTGAGAATATAAACAGCCAGGACACCACTTGGTGCTGGTCCAGCCTGCTACACTTTGCGGATCGCTGACATAATATCGATTACACTAATATAGAATTACACAAATATCGAGGATAACATATCGAATACAAAAATATCGAATTCCTATCTACAAACAGGTAAGTACAAAAATATCGAATCAAAAATATCGTTAAAAAAATATAGTTAGTCAATTTATCAAATTTTTGTAAATGTCTTAAAAATAATTTAAAATTAAGGAAATATTAAAAATAATTAACTAAAATATACTTAAATAACCTTAAAATTATAAAATAATTATTTTAAGTTATAAAAAACATATCATTTTATTTTTCAAAACATATATATATATATATATATTAACATAATATTAATAAAAAAATATACAATATTTTTACCGTAGGATAGCGGGAGGGAAAAATTTACTTTTACCACTCCAGTGAGTACAACAGTAGGGAAAGCGTTGGATAGCGTAGGGGTAAAAATTGCTATTCCCACTCCAGTGAGTGCAACAGTAGGGAAAGCGTTGGATAGCATAGGGGTAAAAATTACTATTCCCACTCCAGTGAGGGCAACAGTAGGGAAAGCGTTGTATAGCGTAGGGTTAAAAATTACTATTCCCACTCCAGTGAGTGCAACAGTAGGGAAAGCGTTGGATAGCGTAGAGGTAGAAATTACTATTCCCACTCCAGTGAGTGCAACAGTAGGGCAAGCGTTGGATAGCGTAGGGGTAAAAATTACTATTCCCACTCCAGTGGGTGCAACAGCAGGTAAAGCGTTGGATAGCTTGGGGGTAAAAATTACTAATCCCACTCCAGTTAGTGCAACAGTGGGGAAAGCGTTGGATAGTGTAGGGGTAAAAATTACTATTCCCACTCCAGAGAGTGCAACAGTAGGGAAAGCGTTGGATAGCGTAGGGGTAAAAGTTACTATTCCCACTCCAGTGAGTGCAACAGTAGGGAAAGCGTTGGATAGCGTAGGGGTAGAAATTACTATTTCCACTCCAGTGAGTGCAAAAGTAGGGAAAGCGTTGGATAGCATAGGGGTAAAAATTACTATTCCCAATCCAGTGAGTGCAACAGTAGGGAAAGTAAATACTTCATATATTATTGAAAAACAAATGAAATATTAAAACCAATAAAAAACTAATTAAAAGTGAATACCAATTTAATATAATATATTAATTAATCAATTAAAAATACAAATACAAATTAATTATTAAAATGCATTACCTATTAATACAAATTAATTACCAATTAACAATTAATTAATTAGCAATTAAAAATTAATTAACAATTAATTCAAAATAAATACCAATAAATAAATTAAAATATTTAATTAATGATAGTAAATGACTTCCCACCCCATTCCCCTATGAACCCACAACCCGCTACGTGAAATAAATGTATAAAATTGACATAATTATCAATTAATCAATTAATAAAAATGTATTACCATTTAAAATGTTATTAATTACCAATTAAAAATTAATTAACAAATAATTCAAGATAAATACCAATAAATACATTAAAATATTTAATTAATTATAATTAAATTACTTCCCACCCTATTCCCTTATAAACCCACAACCAGCTACAGAATTAAATTACGCCAAAAATTGAATAACATAAAATTCATTACTTAAAATAAATTATAAAATAAATATACACCTTTCACACATATACTAACATACAAAACACTTTAAAAAATTCAATATTAATAAAAATTCGATATATTTAATACCTATATTATACACTTCGATATTTTGACTTTCTATATTTATGAAATTCGATATTAAATTACTTACCTTAAATTCCAATTTTTTGTTGACTATATTCTGTCCATTCGATATTTTGTCCATTCTATATTTTGAAGTCGATATTTATGTAAGTCGATAATTTTAACTCGATATTTTGTGTAGTTACCACACTTTGCATAAGGTGAAGGGTCCTTTCAGCACATGTAGATGAATTTAGTGATTAACTGTATCATTCATAGTCACCAACAGTTTGCATCACCTGTAAAGTGGTCACTTAAAATGTGAGGACATTGTCCGTTAAATATTTAACAAACTCAAATCACACCTTCATTTTTTACTTTTTTCAGTTTTAGATAGCATGAACTCGATCCAAAGGTATTGAAACACATTACATGAACATCACTTCCATTACATAAGATAACATTTATTTTTTATTTATTTTTGTAGACACTGGAAGATTAATAGATTTGCCCAAAATCACAAGATGTTGAGCCAATGCCAGGACTCAAACCTGGTTCCCCATTTCCGCAGTCAGCAGCTCTGGCAGTAGAGCCACATCCTCTTACAGTTCAGTTCAAAAACCTTTATTTCGGTCCCTAGGACCATAAAAGTATACAACAATAAAATAACTAGCGTTATAAATTTAAAACATGCCAAACAGTACAAAAGACATCTATTCCAAAGGAGATGATTTGCCGGCACATGAGAACATAGCATTTCCATCGAGAAAGTACAGTGCTATAGTGGCAGAGAGGAAGGACAAAAACACAGTACATGGGGAAAAATACCAGGTAGCAGATCAGTTCATTTGGTATAAGTAAACCCAATGCATACGAGATAACAGCGGTAATACAATAAATAGTTAAAACTACAAAATTCAGTTAAAAAACTACATTCATATAAAAATATTTAAAAAGCTGTATCCCGTTAATAGGCAATAAAATAATCTATACATTGGGCACTTGTGTTGATACTGCAGACTGTCTGACGGTTTTTCCTTTTCTAAAACAGCCCATCTCCTTCGCCACATTGCATTTAAAAATCGAGAAACAGAGAAGACAATGGGCTTGGAGGTGTCGTACTTCAAAACTCTAAATGCTGCCTTACATTGCACAAACCCCAAATTCCGGCAGAGTTGTGTAAGCCAACACCGCCTTGCTGCCTGGTATTCAGGATAATTTCCCCATCGTTTTTCATGTCTGTATACAGGTGGACATTCGAGTAGCTTAATGTCCGCTGTTCTGCGTTTAACTTCATCCTCTGAAGGATTACTGCTGCTTCCACACACATTCATTTATTAGATACCACCCAGTTTTAAGCTGTTTTGCATGTTTTATATTGTTTATGTTTTTAAGCATAACAGAGTGCCCTAATAATAATGTCTGAGGTGTCCGTTTCAAATCAGTGTATGAAAAGAACACCTCCACGCAGGCCAAAGAACAGCATCTTTTTTACAAAAATGCACAGCCCCTCACCCACCAAAGTGGCATGCTTCATCATTAGTCCATGATCCTCACTGGGCGGGCACTGCAATGCCCACCGGCCCCTCATTGCCGGAGATCTTTTCAATTGCTGACCTGTTTGGAAAATTGCCAAAGTCATCTGCAAATGCCTCTAGATATAATATTCGGACACTAGAAAAAAGTAGTTTTGAATAAATTACTTAAAATGATGTAAGGGTAGATAGAAACATTTAAATATTGTTTGGACCCCGCCCCCCTCCCCCCCATAAGGCGGGGAGTTATGGTCCCTAAGTTCTACAATGCATCAACATGCTTCATGCTCTTCCTGCCTGAAGATGGGTCAATGGTAATTCATCAGGGCCTAGAGGAGTTACTGCTAATTTACTTTGATGGCATTATAACCTTCTTATGCTTGTTGTGTACTCAAGCAGTACGACAGTGAAGACAAATCACAAAATCTGGGTATATATGTCATTTGAATTGCCACTTCCACACCTACTGTGGGTGTATGTGCGTCAGTCAATGCTCCCAGACCTGAAATAAGGGGAAAGAACACGGGGAAAGGAAAGGGGTCAAAATTCCCCCGTTCTTGTGCCTCCTGGTTTTCAAATCCAAAGGAGTGATCATCTTGAAATACATGCATGGTGTCATGAACAACCATGCATGTATTTCAGCATGATCACTCCTTTGGATTTGAGAACCAGGAGGCACAACAACGAGGGAGTTGCCAGTTCTGGATAACCAACTAGGCACCAGCCTATGGGCCCCACATGTTTCCATGACAATGGATCAAAATAATATTGATTTGAAACTTGAATGAAAATTAGTCAACTCAAATAAATGAATACCTTATATTAAAGAGACTATTGAGATAATACTGTATTAAGGTAATGTACCCATTAATACCTTAAAGTACATAAGCAAGAGACATCAGATTCACATAACAATTTGTCTCTTAATAGCTCTACTTCTGCAGCTATCACTTTGTAAAAACAAATCTGGTGCAAACTTAGGGGCCTATTATGATTGCGGAATTTCCGCATCCTCCGGGCCGGCGGAGGCCACCGCCGGGCCAGAGGATGCGGAAAAACAGCAGCGGACCCACCAAAGACCCACGCCACATTAGGATGGCTGGTGGGTCTCGGTTTCAGTCTGCAGCTTTTCCACCGTGGTCGGCTTACAACCACAGCAGAAAAGCCCAAATATGGTGGCGGTGTCTTCCAGACACCGCCAGCCATATTAGGATTGCTGCCAAGACATGCTTTTCCGCTGCAGGTTTTCTGCCATGGAAAAGCATATGGATCTTCATTGCGGGGGCCCGTTGCGGGCCCCCTAGGTGAAAGGTGGGTGGGGGTTGCACATAGGGGGTACCTATGGTACCCCCCTGCATTTGTATGCAGAAAACGGCAGGCACCGCGCGATGCCTGCCACTTTCTACATACAAATGTAATGGGTGCATTTTTAACATTTAACATTGCTGCGGTGCAGCTTGAAGCCGCACCCGCCGCAATGTTAAAAATAGAGGATGTGACCGCCAGGGTGGCGGTCACATCCTAATTGCACATGAGGGAACGCCGCAGCCCATGCGGACGTTCCCTCATCCTCGTTGATCGCGAACAGACTCAAGTCCATCCGCGATCATAATCGGCCCCTTAGTACCTGCAATGTAATTGGTGTATTAAAATTGTTGACTGGTGAAATTAAAATCATATTAGGAGACCATTTGCAAGTGGGCCTCGAAATTTCGACTGCGCAGGGGCCTCCACAGGGATTTATTTGGCACCGGGAGTTATGAGCAGTGTCCTGTCCTTTATTTCATTGGCCGGGTCATACCGCTTTTTAGGTCGAGCCTAGCGTAGCGCGCATGCGCTGTTCTGCTCGACTTCATGTAAGGGCTTTAGAAATCTCACCACACGCTTGCACACGCATGTCCCACCTTTGCCCTGCCCATGGCCTATTGTGTGCGGGTACATATGTTTTGAATTATCGTGCCCAGACACGGGCACGATAATTGAAAACAGATTGCTTGCTGTGGCGCTCGCGGGCACATCACTCACAGACTTGTTGCTTGTTTAGATAGCGCGAACTGGACCTGATGGAATTGGTGCGCCACCCTTACATACGTACCGGTTATATCAGTCAGAGACAATCATTAAACAATGCTTAAAAGTGTTTTTTAGCATTATGAGAAAAATAACTCTGTACAATGTACGAAATCAATCTCAATGGTGCATTATGAAACTTAATCTCAGCTCATTTACCGTTGAAAGCAGGTCAAGAGACCGTGCCCCTGCATGTGACTGACTATACGAATCTCACGCGGTGCCTGATTCATTTTTTTTAAGACGTTGAGAACAGAGAGAATTTTTTTACATCCTAGGAGCTAGACCGCAGACTAGAAAGAGTATTGGTCGAAGGCGCAGGTTTCGACCATCTTAGGGGTAGATAAATGTAATGCCTAAAGTGGAAATAGTATCAACGTACAATGTGGCTGCCGCTCTAATGTGCCTTTCCATGTATATATTCGGATGCGCTGTCTAGTATTTATTCCAGGAGCATGTGGATCACGCCCCCTGTGTTGTGACGGGTTGCTCTAGACATCAACGAGGTTTGAAACGGACTGTCCGTTGTGATCGTCACTTCAACCATGAGTGGAGAAGCCGGGCTCAGTATTGCGGACCCAACAAATGTGAAATGGGAAGCCGGCATGCAGGGCATTCTCATCATCTGTAACATGAACAAGGGGAAGTACGTGGGAGAGGACTACAGCCTTCTTAATGCATACACCAAGGAACTGTTTGGCCCAGAGAAGGTAGTACTGCTGAGGGAAAGTGGGCTGGCACAACCACCACATGGCCGCGAATATATGCAGTCACTGGGTAAGCATAGCTGCCAAGCTTTCAGATTGCTTATGTGTGACACTTTCAAAATGTCAAGCAATGAAGACGAGGAAAACAAATACATTCATCCTCCTTCTTTCTCTTTGTACATGTTTCCCTCTCTTGCTCTGAGTTAAAGTCATGATGAAGCAAAAAAATAGTGCTGGCTCCAAAAATTTGTGGTGGTGGGCTCCATCTGCAACCGCTGGCTCAAATTCAGCATTGGCTTTGGGTAGCTGAGGAATATAATGCTGACATAGTGCACTGGAACTTATGGCTAAGTTCTATTGTTTTGCACTCTAATTCTTAAGTACTATGTTGGCTGACATAAACCTAAGTAAACAAGCACTGGCATAGCCAATAGGTCTCGACTTTGGGAACTTATAAGTATTTAACTATGTAGAACAATATCACTTATAATGTCCCTAAGGCGAGACCTATTGGCTATGCCAATGCTTGTTGGGGGGGTAATGAAATGTGAAATGTGCAGGAGAAGAGTGCAGTGGACAAACGGGTGCTAGCTGACAGTTTGACAGAATGGCTACTCCAGAGCATGGCTAGTGAGTTGAGTGTGAATGAGGATTTGCAGAAGTGTCCCAGTATGAAAAGTGCTGCTGTGCATATTGGTTTAGGATGCACAGTGAAAGGGATTAACAGTGTATAGAATGCATTTGAGAGGCAGGCTATAGGTATGCAAGCACAATATTTTGCAGGGCATGCCATCAAATGTACGAATGTAGCCATGACAGTGCCCTACTTGGCAGTGGCACATGGCGTGCAGAGTATGAGAGGGTGTGTTGACAGGGGCCCAGGATTTGTAGAATGTGGAAGAGAGTGTGAAGAGTTTGGTGAAGAATGAGCAGAGCATGGTTCATATGTACAATATGGCAGTGGCTCTATTACACATCACCGGGTAGGTAAGGTACGGATGAGGTATGTCTGATGGGTGCGTAAAGTGTGACACAGTTCCTATAGGGTGTGGCAGAGGCTGTGTAGGGTGTAGGAGAGGTCGCCGAGTGTGTGGCCCCTAGAATACAGGGGGTGGCAAGTGACAGTTGGACGGTAGGCGTGAGCGCGGATCTGGTTATTTAGAAAAAGGGTCCAATAGAATGGGTTGATCTCCCAATAATAGTTATTGTGAGTATAGGCAATAGAGTATATAATGAAAAATACATTCCAGACACAACCGCCAACACCGCCAACACGCCCGCAGTTAACGGATACGGGAAATTACCCATAGTTATACAGCATTGAGGAGGACCCTTACACCCACTATTTGGTTGTCCGCCATCCACGCGGAACAGCATAAGCACTAAATACCTTTTTTTAATCGTGAAACACATGGCGACTCAAATCAGGATAATTATCCCGACTATTGGGTTGCTCGCAATGCAAGCGGAATAACATAATCCACATACATTTTTTTTTAAATTGTGAAACGCGTTACACCACATATCAGATGACTTTTAAGCTTATGCTCTATCTCGTATCCAGAAAAGTCTTGTAAAGGCGGTGAATGCTACCATATATCTGAAGATTATTCACTAAACAAATGAGGTCTTATCCAGGCAATTTAAAATACGGAGAACCTGTCTCTTAGTGATCTTCAAATCTATTGCCTACACAAAGAACATTGTTGTGGCTTTTTTCCTGATGAAGGCGTCTCTTGTGCCGAAACGCGCGTCGAAGAAATATTAGTCTGCCACTTTTTGGTTTTATTGTGATCCCATTTATGCTAACAATTGTGATTTTGGTGTTTTTATACGAATACATTTGTATTTTTAATCCATAATAACCATTATGTACGTGGGACATTGAAGAACTGTTGTTAATAAAATACATTTTTTAAATATATTTTTTATAAATTGGTTGTTACGCTGAGTTCATCATTACCCTATTTTCTAAAGGAATAATATCAGAAAGTTGCCTAGGTATGTATTGTTCATTATATATTATCCTGTCTTAGGAATTGTATTCCAATTGTCAGGGGGTCGTTGGGGCATATTATCAAGGGGGTTTATCTCCGCTTTTTTGGCTTTAAAAGCCAAGAAAGCGGAGATAAAATTATCTCCCTATTACCAAGCTGTCGCTAACACCAGTTAGTGACAGCTAAAAGGAGATAGCGACCTTCTTGGGCCCCGCTTTGCATGTCAGTGATAATTATCACTAATGACATGCAAAGTGGGCGTGCCAAGATGTTAGCGACTGGAAACAGTCCCTAACATCGCTATCTCCTATTACAAACTTTTGGAGATATTCGCGCTAAGCGCGAATATCTCCAAAAGCTAACACCTGCCCTGAGCAGTTCTTAGCCATGTTATCCAATGGGAGGTGGATAACATGGCTAAGAGCATTTGCTCGATAATGCATGAATATCGCTGACTTTTCAGCGATATTCATGCATTGCGGCCGTTTTTTATCGCATTTGCGATAAACCTTGCTAATAGCAAGGTTTATCTGCGATAAGAATCGCCGATGTGCGGCGATAATTTTTGTCTCTAAACAAGTTAGAGACAAAAATTATCGCTAGTTGTTGGTAATATGCCCCCTTGTTACTTACATAGGTAATAGAGTATAACACTAAGGGTCAGATGTACAACCCTTCTATTTTGCGACTCACAAATTGCATTGATTTTGCTACTTGCAAATTGCGACTTGCAATTTGCGACTCACAAAATGGAATTTGCAATAGTGTCTCAGACACTGTTTGCGATTCCTAATGGGGTCGCAAATTGCCTGTCTCATTAATATTCATGAGGCAGGTCTCAATTTGCGACCCATTGGGAATGGCCGGCACTCACCGGGATGGTGGCCTGCTAGGGTCATAAGACCACCATGTCTGTTATTGCTTTTTCAATAAAACATATTTTTTTAAGTTCAGAAAAATGTTATTGAAAGAATATGAGATAAGCTTACAAAGTGAGACAAAGAAAATAACAAGCAAAAGTATACATCAAGATAATTAAAGATATTAATATAAGCTACAAAAAGAAACATCAAAAATTGAGAATAAATATAAGCAAAATTGGCAACTGGTATGATATAAGGTAATAAAAGATATACAGGCTTGGTGGTATGCTGTTTGCTATAATCACAGGTTAGATACGACTTTTGTCTACCCCTTGGCTTTAGCTGGCAAGCGAAAAGAATTGTGGAGTCCAGTTACACTATTTTTTGATTTAAGTGCTCAGAGTTCTCTGCCTTTGTCCCCGTTACAACAAGAAGTTCCTAAACCTCCATGAATTCCTGTATTTTGTTAAACATATTAATATTATTTTCGCTTTTCTTGTAAAACATTTTTTTTTTAATGCAGGAAAACAGGATGCATTTAAATAAGAAAAAATGAAACGTTTCTATTTCATTTTTTAAGAGTTGGCAGTGGTCCTTAGGACCACTGCCTACTCTTAAAAAATATTTTTGCTGCTAGTTACAAAGGGAAGGGGGCCTGGAGACCCTTTCCCGTTAGCGAGTGTCTTACCACCTCTTTGAAATGGGTGCTAACCTGCGAGTGTTTTGTAGTCGCAAATGCGGCCACAAAACAATTGTACATTGAAGTATAACTCGCTATTAGGAAGGGATGCCCTTCCTAATAGCGAGTCACAAACCCTATGTTGCGAGTCGGTAATAGTTTACTGAATCGCAAAATAGGGTTTGTACATAGGGCCAACCTATTTTGGGGTCGCAAACGGGCCAATTTCCCGTTTGCAACAGCAAAAAAACGGCCATACATCTGGCCCTCAGTGCAGTGAGAAAGCTAAATACGTGGGGAAACTGTAAACATAATTTGGGTACAATTGTACACAGCAAATAAAATCCCTGTTCAAAAAAGAGGTCCTGGATATAATTTGTTTTTTATGATCTATATTTAGTTTGTGTCAGATTAAGCAAATAATGCTACAGTTACTGCTCAGGTGGTTTGGCCATGGAAAACCTGCTAGCAGCAGATCTGAGTACCACGTAGACTTACTCTGTATTTTATACTGTTGTTACAGATAACATGAAAAGCGTTGAGTTTGGCAATAATAACACTTATTTTTCAGAAAACAGGGTGAGTTTGAGGTGTACGCTGAAATGGAGTCATGCCTTTCGATTACTGCTCAACAGCGAGCACAATTAATTTTTATCGTTAACATTTCAACAAAATGTGTTTACTCTAAGTACTAAGACATGGTCCTATGTCCAATCTAAAAATGAACCTTGCATTTATAACGAGGAGTTCAAGCAGAGAGTATGGAAGTACATATTGTGTGCAGTACACAGTAAAAAGTAGTAATTGGTCGTAAACAAGCTCTGGAAATAATAGCTCCCACGCACATATACTCAAAGTGATGTACAGAGCAGGATCAGATCATGTGGACAAAACGAACATGCTCTGCGCCCCAGCAGCCCACACGGTCCGTTTATGCAGGGGAGCCATTTGTTGCAAGGACATTTTGGTGGTGGGGGTGCCTTTGTGGAATGCCTTAGCGTCAGCATGACTGCTGCTGTGCAGCTGGGGTAAAAGGTAGAAAACAATCAGCAGGAGGTGGCCAGCGCTGCCCATGTCATTGCACTTTTTTTTTCTGGTGGCAGGGGCGGGGCAAGGAACAGCAGGTGTAGGAGTGAAGTTACAACAACAGGACAAGCAACATCAATAAGGAAAAGGTAATAAAACAAGCAACAACGGGCAAGCAATGACAGGGTAAGCAACAAAAACAGGACAAGCAACAATGGCAGGGCAAGGAACAGCAAACAACTAAGATAGGCTGAAAAACACATGGACTGATACAACTAGAAACAAGCATTGGCAAAGCCGATTGGTCGCACCTTGTAGCAGGGTTTCCGTTCTCCCACAGAACTGTGCATAGAGATCTAGAACCTCAGTGAGTTAGGATGATCCAAAACTCATCTCAGTGTCAGAAATCCCCTTACCTAGCTAGCTACAGTGTCTCATGGATCATTATGAAATGATCCATGTCTTAGACAAACCAGAACATGATCTTTAGAATACCTCAGGAATCGTGGAACACATGAACACTCTTTCGTTATATAATCATTTCAAACCAAAACTGAGAGTCAAAGAACACACGTGCAAGTTTGAAATATTTATTATTCAATGCAAGGTTCTCAAACACAGTATCTTGTATAATACCAAAATGCAGATTATAAAAATCAGAGTTAGCAGCAAAGTCACTAATCCATAGTAAGCAAAAGGTGATAGCATGTTACAATGCAAAATCTATAGAAATCTATATCACCTATATTTCGCGCACCCTATTTAGCATATTATTTTATATCTAAGAAGGTCTCATTCGGGCTTTAGCAGGGCGGACCCATACCTCTAAATGTCAGTAGGAGTAGATCACATCAACAGCTACCCCACCAAGTGTCTACGTTCATTCCCTGTAACTCTATCTTAAACCCGCGTAGAGCCCAAAATGTTGGCATCAACATTATTTGTGTTATGTCTAATGTGGTGCAAGGATCAGGCCTCCCAGCAACCTTGTGTTATGTTATTCTTAGAGTGTGCAGCTCTCAGTGTGCAGACAGTTGTACCAAGTGTACCAGGCAAAGCTGATAGCATAGTAATAACATATTATTCTCAAATAAATCACATCACCGCTTCTATGTTGAAAGCGACAACAACAAGTAGGTGTTGTGTGCAAAACGGAAGCCAAGGAAAAATGGCTGTTTAAACATGTAATACACTCATGCTAACTTAACGCAATATATGTAACGAAGTATCCATATGACACCCCCCCATTGATCCGAGCACCGTCAAACATAAGGGAAAAGGCAATACTAAATCAGATACATAAAATGAAAGCAAAGTTCAATAATCTTGAGCTAAAATAAGCTAAAAAAATTATGTATGAATGAATATGTATGAATGCCTACAGTGGCCTCAAATCTAAAAATAAAAACAAAACTTTCGAACCAAAAGTTATCCGCCAGGTCTCAAAAATATGAAATGTAGGACCAGGTCGCATTAATTCAAATGTCTGTAAGAGAAAAAACAAGGCACTTATCCGATATCCAAAGTCATGTGCCACATTGACGTTATTCTCAGCGACATCACATGATTGAACTCTCCATCATCTGAACACAGTCCATCCCTCCAATTCAGCAAGGGGAAAGTCAAATTTCATAACAAAGCAATCCTCCCAGGCATCTCACGATTCGACAGTATATGCAAAGAAAGTTGCAACAGCCTCCAGTATGAAATCACTGCCATCATCCGAAAATAGTTCAGCAATCCAATTCAGCAATGGGAAAGAACATACGTGCTCCTCCAGCATCGGATCCTCCTGTAACGTCAGAGGACAACTCGGTGGGTTCACCAGAACGCTGTGTGTCAGAAAGGCATGCGCCGCTGCAGAGATCTCCCATTGGCCCAGTACTCCATTTATCGCTGCCAAGGCCATAACTCTTTCGCCAGAACAAATCAGCTCGTGAGCCACTACGGGACGCATTAGCTGATCAAAATCGACGTCAGGAGCAGTCCTCAAGCATAGACACAAATCAATGGCCCAATCGAACTCGCAGCTCAGGCAGTGAAACACAGGTTGGACACACGTGAAGTCGGTGAACCGAAATGACAATCTATAAGCCGTGCTTAATGCTGGAAGCGGCAATGTTCCATAGTAATTGAGCATCCGATTACGGCACAGTGTCAGGAGGCGTTGAACGGCTTCTTGCGCAGGATGGGCATCCATGTTTTATAAAGAAAAACAACAACAAAATGCCCGCAGCCACAGCCAGTAAAACAGGTAGTCCACCAAACAAACTCGAAAAAATAGAATGGAAAAACGTGGGAATGATACCAAAAACTTTTTCAAATGTAGTCACGAGGCCACTGCTAACCAATTTAAAAAAATGTGCGAGCCCAGTCGTGGAAGATGCATTAAAGATCTGGTGCACGAGCTCACAGAAATGAAACGGCAAGTCAGTATTTAAAAGTGCCTGCACCTCTGTGCGTGTGTTAGCTATGTGAAGGACATAATTTTCCCGGGCCGAACTCAGGGTCACTTGTTTTTGAGACAAAAGGGCCCTTATTCTGCTTAAACCATTGAACTTCGCTTCCAAGGTTGGAATCCGTGGCCAGATGGAGACATCTGAAGACCCATGCGTGGGTGGGTATAGAACATTTTTGCAACACACCACACGCTCTGATACAGTTACCACATAAGCCACACCAATTAATAACCCACAACATACTTCGTTGTTTAAAAGCAAATAACTACCATTAGTCAATAATGTAAATGTGGGAACTACTGCTGGAACTGGCGTGCCTTTTAAAACACATGCTAAATTTGGCCGGTCCTGATTACAAGAACCGTGTAACTGAATGTGTCTGCATATTAATGAATGGTCTGGTGACTGTGTGCATTCCTCACCATTAAGATTCACTTCTTTTCCATCCTTCAGACATCTGTATGTGTATGGTAATGACCATGCCTCATGGAGGAATGCATTGCCTAGTGGTTCATATCGTCCTATAGCAATATACCGCATACAATTAGTAAATTTGTATAAGGGAAATGGTAATGTAATTAATCCATGAATAAGCCACGTGGCAGTAGTGGTTTCAGCAACAGAGAAAGGTAAGGATTCTAGCTTTTCAATGTGTAACATAGAAAATGACGCATCACGCATTGAAAGCATGCGTTGCTTTTCAGTCAGATTAAAAGGGGCGAAAAGGGACGAAACGTTCAATGAGTTCCAGGGAACTCGACCAGCCTTAAGTGTCTGTAGGGTCCATGCAAACTGCATTACAGAACGTAATTGATTTTGACCATGGTATAACGTGGACACTTCATCATGTACAATATCAACAACAGAAGAAACAATATTATCCAACGTGTAAATCCTGGAAGAAAGCATGTTAATACTGTTATCGACCACTGCAAGCACTTTTTCCAAATTTGCTTGATCAATAGCTCTCAGGCGTTTAGCTGCCTCAATCTGTGAAAATTTCCAAATTTCATTGTACACAGCATAAAGCCAGCGTTTAGATCTACCCCTAGCCTGGCCTTTTATAAAATCATTTAGCTCTATATTCTCATTCAACTGGGACAGATGCAGTTTAACTGCAGCCAAAGTTGAATGCTGTAACCAGTTCTGACACAATTTGCCTACTGAATAAGTAGTAACAGTGTGACTTGTTTCAAAACGGGGATCCGGCCTGATGTGTGTAAAACCCTCAGACAAACCCAAAAAACGACGTTGGCAAGAATCAGAGCTTCTTTGCCACAAAAGCCACCCCTCCGAATCAAAACTGGAAATATTAAAGGAGGAATTGTGCAAAAGTGCTTGTATCCCACTGATGGACAATGTAGTGAAATTACTCCAACCTGAATATTCTTCCAAATCAGGGATAGTAGGTGTATTTAATTTTTTAGATGTAGCCAATCCAAAGCATGTTGTTTGGGAAATAGTAGAATTTAAAAACAACATGTGATTCGGTATGAGACATGCACGATGCAAAGCCTCAGTGCCTTGTACCTGCCAATCTTTGGTACCCCAAACCGATTTAAGGTCAATAGCCTCCTTCCATAACTCATAGCCATCTATAGCTAACCTGTCTAGAAAGGACTTTGAATACAGCAATTTTGTATCAGTAAGTCTAACTTTGGACATGAATTTCTGTTTCACTTTAAAATAAAACGACTCAGGATTTGATTGATTAAAATCTGTAAAATAAGAGTATTTTCCCAGAAATGTACTTGAGCTCCCCTGTAAAGGAGCAGGACAATGTTCCCACTGTGTGTAGTTCACAGGAACCCTCCTGGAACTTGTTTTGTGTAAGAAATGATTTCCATAATGTTGATAACAAAACAAATCACCATAATTGACAGAATCTAAGTACAAATCCTCAGCATCAAAGGCAGCATAATATTTCGAATCAGAGAACAATGCTTCTACGGCCTGAAGATCCCAATCATCAGAACAAATATTTTGCTTAATCACATCTCCCATGTTTACTCTAAACACATTAGGAACATTAATAACTTCTGTGGGGCCATGTATCTGAAACCTAACCGCATCCCACACAATCCCATCAAGGACAGGCCAAGCAGTAATCTCTACTGTATTTAAGTCTCTTTTTAGTCTGTGTGCTGAATGTGAGGAGGAAAGAGGGGCCAATGTTCCATTAAGGTACCGAATTCCTGTTCTTTCTTTCACATAATGGCCATCGATCAGGCGGAAAAAATAAAACACAAAACCAATTGACATAAAAAGATAAAATGAAAATAGTATCAGCCAAACGTATGTCCAAGGTGGAATTAGAAAATGTTTTTTAAACAACGTGGCATATTTTGCAATAGTCGATGGTTTCTTTGAAAGTTCCGAATCAGAGTCAAAAGAGAATCTGGACTGGTTAGCCAAACGAGCTTGTAAATCGGACATAGATAAATCAGCAGGATCTGCATAGGTCAATTCATCGATGTTAGTAACAGGAATAGTATTTAACAAAGGTCCGGATATAGCAGGCATCTCGAGGGACACCTCCTGATCTGCACCAGATGTAATAGCCAGCACAGAGTGCCTCACCATGGAAGGACAGGATACAGCCGGTGTCATGCTATGAAGAATCGGCCACCCTGTGTGTCTTGACATTGTCAATAGAAATAAATCTGTTTTCTTTACGACCTGGAAGTGGTGGTAAAATGACTGTTCTTGTGCCCTTCACTCCAAGAACTCGAACCGGTGCTCGATATGAGGGACCAAATTCTTTCTTGTTATCGATCTTCTCTCGAACCAGTTCTCCAACTTGGGGTAGCCAGCCAACTACCGGGATCTGCAACGCATCATCCGACGTGGAGGGCAAGTGTTCCTTAGCAAGACTGTCTCTGGTCTTTTGTAGATCCTGTAAAACATTGCAATGTTCATCTACGTCAAAGGCCGCGGCCTGGGCCTGGCAGTCTGCACCATCGAGGTCAGGGACGTACATCTTGATACCAAAGAGCATTTTGTATGGGGTCCGCCCACCCAGAGACCTTCTAGGGAGATTATTAAGCGCACGCTGCACGCCATAGAGGTGGGTCAGCCAGTTTCTACCAGTGCCTATAACTCGGGCTGTCAAAGATTGCTTTAAGTCGCGGTTCATTCGTTCTACTACACTATTGCCCTCAGGCCTGTAGGGACTTGAAAACTTGACTTGGACTCCCAACGAAACCATAGCATCCTTGTACGCCTTAGAGGCGAAAGCCGGACCCTGGTCCGAATGGAAAGTACCACAGGCAAAAATTCCCACAAAGACACGCAAATCCTTAATGACAGTCCGCGAATCAGCGCTTCGATGCGGCCATACCCACACAAAGCGTGTGCATGAGTCAACTGCTACTAAGATGTATTTATACGCAGTATCAGAGGAAAAAGGACCGCAGTGATCCAAATAAACGCAACTAAGCGGTTTATTAGAGATGTACAACTGTGTCTGAGGCGGACGCGCAGCAGTAGAAGGCTTAATCTGCTGACAAATGTCACACATAAGGACATAATCGCGCGTCTGTTTGTACAGTCCCCGCCACCAGAACCTTTGTTGTAGCTGAGTTACAGTGGCTGAGACGCCCGCATGCGCAGACGCCACACCTTCATGAGCCGCTGTAATCAGAGAAGCTCTGCCACCCGAGTTGGGAACTAGACGTTCGCCAACTTCAGGAATTTTCACATAAGGAACCTTATCGGGACTTAAGTGGTATGTGTACTTCGAAGGGAACCCCGCAGGATATTTACCTCCCCTCTCCGTGGCAGCAACAGCCGCCAAGATGTCATCATCTATTTTGCTTTTGGACCTCGTGACTGCTGCAACTAAGTATTTTGAAACCGCAGACTTCGCTGCCTCATCAGCAAGCGAATTATCAACAGCGTGGACCCCCACGCGCTGATGGCCGAGAGTATGAATCACAAACACGAGCGGCAGCTTTTCTTTAAGTTCCGCCACTCGGACCCAGATCATTTTATGTTTTATTGTGCTACCTTTGGAATCACGAAAATCATTCTGAATCCAAAAGAATAAGTTCTCATTGTAAGACTGGACACAGTAATAAGAATCACTTACGATTAAAGTCGTCACACAAGGATCAGCGTACTCCAATGCGAGCATAAGAGCACGAAGCTCTGCTAATTGTGCGGTGCAGTCCCCTAGTGTTTGCGTGTGCACGACACTGGACTTGAACTCATCGTTCACCATGGCACCGACTACAATGGCGCAAGCGGAAACGTAGGCATGTTTAGAGCCATGCGCAACCTGCGCCGAACCATCAGTGTAAATGATACAATGGAAATCCTCCAACGGCGGCATCGCTAAAGGAGCAGGATGAACAAATTCATACTGTAAATTCTCCTGCGACCGTAAAGCGGCGTCAAAAATAAACGTGACATCCTGGGACGTCAAGGAAGTAGCCCACTGAATCCACCGAGGGTGCAAAGCTTTAGAATTCGGTACACTGGCTTTCGTGACCGCCTCCAAGGCAGGACACGGGGTAACCACCAACATGCGTTTTCCCTGTGACAGGGCACGTTCCTTAAGAATTGCCATCTGTACTGCCGTTAAAACTTTCTCCACAGTGGAAAAACGCAGTTCAGCCGAAGTGTATAAATGTGACTTGTAAGCAATAGGTACAGTATCCCCTTCATTAAAAGTCAGGTACGTGAAAACCACCGTCCCAGGGATAATCCTTATCACCAGGTTGGTCTGGTTATCACGAGTCTGTAAGTAGTCAGAAGCGAGCAAATCAGCCTGCAAAGACTGCAGAACGGCTGAATGCTCAGGCCGCCAGCATGATTTGGAAAAAGATGGTTGTATTAAGGCATACAAAGGCTTGATACGCTGGGCATATTCCGGAATGTATGTCCTCCCAAAATTAAAAAAACCCAGCAAAGACTGTAATTTTTTCAGCATTGTCGGAGAGCGCAACTGCGCGCACTTCTCCAGGAAGTGAGGAGCCAACCCCTTTCCTTCGTGGTTAAGTTCATAACCCAGAAACAACACTGTGTACTCCGCAATGTGTGATTTTGCAAAGTTAAACTTGTAACCCATGTCTGCAAAGTTACAAATTATGCTGTTTACTCGACACAGATGCTCCCAAAGTTCGTCGTCTGTGAGATAAATGTCATCCACATAAGAACAAGCAACTGGATCGAAGCTCTCCAAAAGAGAGACTATGCGGGTGGAAAACACTCCAGGACTATTCTTATAGCCCATTGGGAGTCGTTTAAACATTTTTTGTACGCCGCCGCACGTAAAACTGGTCCATTGGGAACTTAGACCATCTAATCTGTGTGCATAAAAACCATTGGAAATGTCAAGCGTGGTTTTGAACCGTTTACGCTCAAGACTATTCACTAGGGCAGAGCCGTGAGTATTCTGTACTGCACAGTTACGGCAATGTGAGTTCAAATGCCGGTAATCCAAAACCAGACGATATGAGCCGTCCGGCTTGTTCACAGTAAAAAGGGGATTATTCATTGGTGACACACACGTTTCAATTACACCTTGATATTCCAATTGTTCAAGGATAGCCGCGACAGAAGCTTTAGCTTCACGCCGTATGGGATACTGAGGTTGAGGCTGCGGCTGTGACTGTAAAGGAATCTCATGGCTAGGGGACAATTTATCCCAGCCACACTGATTTCGGTACACAGCCGGCGCAAGCGCCAGAGCCCACTCTTCTGCAAAATGCAGTGCTTCCACTCTCGATACAGTGTGCGCGAAACTGGGGAGGATCACCTCCTCCCCTCGCGGAGCTGCGAGAACAAAAGGTGGGGGCCAGTCAGCCTCCGAAAGCAAAATGTCATACGTAGACGAAAGATTTTCCCAAAATACCCCTTTTACAGTTCGCTGCATGTCACCCTCAATTAACAGGACAATTTCAAAAAGTCGTTCAGGGGGAGCAACATGTGTATCAGCCGTTTCAATCACAACATAAGTGTCAGTCGCCGTCACCTTCAACAGTGGACGGAGGGCCTCTCTCACTATGGTAATCTCCACCGCGCTGTCCAGCAAGGTCAGAGCCCACGTCAGATTCCGAAGCCGCGTTCTCACTATCTAGGGCATATCGATGCGCCGTTAAGGCTGCGACATTCTTCTTGGCAAACTGCGGTCTCTTGGGCGTAGAGTCGTCCCACTGATCCCCTTCACTTCGCGTGCGGGGCTGACCACGTCCTTGCTGGCCACCCCGGCCCCTGCCGCCCCCTCCACCACCGGTTGACGGAGCCGATGAGTCCTGAAAGGAACGAGGAGAGCGTTGGTCAGAAGCCTGAAATCTTTCAGGCGATTTAATCGTCGCGCGATCGCGCAAATCATAAACTCGATCTGACTGCGCAGGTTGTGAAGGCGCCGGACTAGAAACCTGTGTCTGCTGTTGTTGTTGCTTACCCTGATTCTGCTTTTTTGGCCAATTTTGTTTTTTGGACTTGGGTTGTCCGCCCGATTCCGAAGACTGTCCCTGGGGCTGTTTCTTCTCCTTTTCAGAAAAAGCCTTTACACCCTTAGAAGTGCGGCCAACCATTTTATAAGCCGCCACAATAATCCTTGCTAACTGACGGGGTTTATCGGCATCGGGAATTAACGCCAGAGCATTGGCCACCTGAAAGTTCACTGCATCCCCCTTGACATTTGCAAGGATAAGACCGCAAACAGTCTCAAATGAGCCACTCAGGCGCATACCTAATTCAACCGCCGACTCTGGTCCGTGATCATCCTGAACACGTTTAAGGACCGCAGAAAGGTTTGACACAGACGGGTTGCCATAGCACCTCGAGTAAACCGCTGCAAAAGTCTTACCCCATGTTTCACAGTCAGCAAGTTCAGGGGCTAAATCTTTCGGTAAACTGAGCGTAAGAATCCGGTGTTTTTCACCCGGAGTCGTATTAGGAAACACAGCCTCCAGCTGGTCGAATTTCTCGGCAAGCCAGTAAGGAAAATCATCCTTATCCTGGGGCTTCTTGCCCATAACGGAATTCACCATGACAGGACTGATTTTCAAACCAGCCTGTTCTGCTCGAAGCTGCGCACCTGCGGGGGCTGCGCCATGAACATTACGACCAATGTAATGAACAAGCGCCCTAATCACTCCAACCGCGACTTCATGAAGACGCCGCAGGTCAGCCACATTACAAGTAGCGCGATTAGGGTGAGGAGTAAATCCACCCAAAGCGGGCCAATTTGTGCCCGGAATGGACAAAGGACCTAACCTCGGAGCCGTCAAGGAATGGGGTAGGGCGCCACCAAACCAAACTCCGTGCTGCCAAGCATCGATAGGTACTTCCAGTGCCCTGTACGGAGCATAAGCCGCCGGTACAGCCGAGGCAGTGTATGAATGGAAGACACCCGAATTAGCGTCCACTTCCGGAAATGTCACCCAGGAATAAAACAATTCGTACGGGTACGAATGTTCCGCACTCACCACTAGAACCACAGCCAAGCCTTCCACAGGGACATTATATGCCCGCAAGTGGTCGCGAACCGCGATGCGGCTATGCTGCGGTATGTCCACGGCCATGGTAGCACAGGAAGAGAAAAAAGACAAAGAACACTTTGTAGCACAACTGGGTAGTAATTCAAAGAAACCGTTTTTAGAAGAATTCAAGCTTAAAAAGACCTATTCAAAAAATAGGTAGGTTTTTCCGACACCACCGTTTACCGGAAACGGGAATGAAGGTGTCAAGGTTTGAATGATATACTACTCGAGTGTCATGATATAAGGCCAACAACGTACGGGCGCCATGTAGCAGGGTTTCCGTTCTCCCACAGAACTGTGCATAGAGATCTAGAACCTCAGTGAGTTAGGATGATCCAAAACTCATCTCAGTGTCAGAAATCCCCTTACCTAGCTAGCTACAGTGTCTCATGGATCATTATGAAATGATCCATGTCTTAGACAAACCAGAACATGATCTTTAGAATACCTCAGGAATCGTGGAACACATGAACACTCTTTCGTTATATAATCATTTCAAACCAAAACTGAGAGTCAAAGAACACACGTGCAAGTTTGAAATATTTATTATTCAATGCAAGGTTCTCAAACGCAGTATCTTGTATAATACCAAAATGCAGATTATAAAAATCAGAGTTAGCAGCATAGTCACTAATCCATAGTAAGCAAAAGGTGATAGCATGTTACAATGCAAAATCTATAGAAATCTATATCACCTATATTTCGCGCACCCTATTTAGCATATTATTTTATATCTAAGAAGGTCTCATTCGGGCTTTAGCAGGGCGGACCCATACCTCTAAATGTCAGTAGGAGTAGATCACATCAACAGCTACCAGCTCTCTTCATGCGCAGCACCAAGTGTCTACGTTCATTCCCTGTAACTCTATCTTAAACCCGCGTAGAGCCCAAAATGTTGGCATCAACATTATTTGTGTTATGTCTAATGTGGTGCGAGGATCAGGCCTCCCAGCAACCTTGTGTTATGTTATTCTTAGAGTGTGCAGCTCTCAGTATGCAGACAGTTGTACCAAGTGTACCAGGCAAAGCTGATAGCATAGTAATAACATATTATTCTCAAATAAATCACATCACCGCTTCTAGGTTGAAAGCGACAACAACAAGTAGGTGTCGTGTGCAAAACTGAAGCCGAAGGAAAAATGGCTGTTTAAACATGTAATACACTCATGCTAACTTAACGCAATATATGTAACGAAGTATCCATATGACAACCTCTGTAAGAGCTTGTGGCTTTAGCAATGTGTTTTAGCCATGTTGTACACCCTTGTGGCTGCTGTTCAGCATGGCCAAAAGTTAGTGGAATGGAGTGTCGCAGAGTGGAGTAGGGGGAGTAGAGTGTCATAGAGCAGATTTGTTGGAGTAAAGCATCGTAGATTGGAGTAGGGGCATACAGTGTAGAGTAGAGTGGAGTAGAGTTCAGTGGTTCAGTGGAAGAGTATTGTAGAATGCTGTGGACTAGAGCGGAGTGGAATAGGGTGGAGTGGGTTTGGAGTGCATTGAGGTAGTGGTGTGAATTGTATTGGCGTAGAGTGGAATGGATTGGATTGGAGTAGAGTGGGCTGAACTGAACTGGAGTGGAGTGGAGTTGAGTGGCGTGTGGCGGAGTGGAGTGGGTGGAATGGAGTGGGGTGGATTGGAGTGGTGTGGGGTGGATTGGGGTCGGTGGATAAGATTGGAGTAATTGGATGATGTGGATTGGATTGGGTGGGGTAAATTGGATTGGAGTGATTGGACTGGGGAGTGGTGGATTGGATTGTAGTAGGGTGGAGAGGAGTTGGGAGAATTATGGTGCATTGGATTGGACTAGAGTGGGGAGGAGTGGAGTAGGGTGGACTCGATTATATAGGATTGGAGGGGAGGGGTGAGGGGACTGGATTGGGGTGGAGTGATTTGGGGTGGGGTGGATTGGATTGGGGTGGATTGGAGAGGGGTGGGGTGAATTGGATTGGAGTAGAGTGGGCTGAACTGAACTGGAGTGGAGTGGCGTGTGGCGGAGTGGAGTGGGTGGAATGGAGTGGGGTGGATTGGAGTGGGGTGGGGTGGATTGGGGTGGGTGGATATGATTGGAGTAATTGGATGATGGAGTGATTGGACTGGGGAGTGGTGGATTGGATTGGAGTAGGGTGGAGAGGAGTTGGGAGAATTATGGTGAATTGGATTGGACTAGAGTGGGGAGGAGTGGAGTAGGGTGGACTCGATTATATTGGATTGGAGGGGAGGGGTGAGGGGACTGGATTGGGGTGGAGTGATTTGGGGTGGGGTGGATTGAATTGGGGTGGATTGGAGAGGGGTGGGGTGAATTGGATTGGGGTAGAGTGGATTGAACTGGGGTAGGGTAGATTGGGTGGGGTGTATTGGACTGCATGTATTGCAGTGGAGTTGGGTAGATTGGAGTGGGATGAGGTGGTTTAAATTGGAATGGTGTTGTTTGTGGCGGATTGTCATAGAGTAGGGTGGAATGGACTGGAGTGGGGAGGATTGGATTGAGTGGGATGGACTGGAGAAGGGTGGAGTGGAGAGGAGTAGAGTCGGTTGGATTGGAGCAGGGTTGATTGGATTGGAGTAGGGTAGATTGGATTGGAGTTTGGGTTGATTGGGGTAGAATGGTCTGAATCACGGGTACTCATAGTACGGCACGCGGGCCTCCAGCGGCCGGGCAAGCCTCCCTTGGCGGCCCGCGGACCTTGCAGACATCCTATCTGTGTTTTAAAATTTTTTTTTATTGTGTTAGCAAACACTGCCAGTTGCAGCAGCCTGTCTCTGACAGACTTTGCTCAATGGGAGCTGAGGGATTGCAATGATTGTCAGAGTGAAGTTGCAGGGGCGCTAACAGGTGAAATATAAGAAAGCCTCATTAACATGTAAATGGTCTTTTAAAGACCTGTGAAGTACTGGGGTGCGGCTGTGTCTGTGTGTGTGCCTGGAAGCTGTCTCAGCCCGGGCTGAGGGCTGACACACACACTGGGTGAGATGACAGAGGGAGGGAGAAAGAGGGAGAGGTAGGGAGGGAGACAGAGGGATGGAGACAGAGGGTGACAGAGAGAGTGAGACAGAGGCAGTCAGGGGAGACAGAGGGAGAAGGAGGGAGTCAGAGGGTGACAGAGGGAGGGAGACAGGGGGTGAGTGAGGGAGGAAGGGAGACAGAGGGTGACAGAGTGAGGGAGAGGAAGGGAGACAGAGAGAGGGAGGCAGAGAGAGAGGGAGACAAAGGGAGGGAGAGGGAGTGAGGGAGGGGGAGACAGGGAGGGAGACAGAGTGAAGGGGACGGAGGGAGACAGAGGGAGGGAGACAGGAAGGTAGACAGAGGGAGAGAGATGGAGGAGAGGGAGGGAGACAGAGGTAGGGAGAGAGACAGGTAGAGAGACAGGGAGGGAGACAAAGGTAGGAAGACAGAGAGAGGGAGACAGAGGGAGAGAGAGAGAGAGAGAGAGAGAGAGAGAGGGAGGGAGGGAGACAGAGGGCGAGAGACAGAAGGAGGGAGACAGAGGGAGGAAGAGAGAGTAGGAGACAGAGGAAGGGAGACAGAGAGAGTGGGAGACAGAGAGGGAGGGAGACAGAGAGGGAGGAGACAGAGAGGAGGGAGGCAGAGAGGGAGGAGACAGAGGGAGGGAGACAAGGAGGGAGACAGAGGGAGGGAGAAAGGGGGGACGGAGACAGAGGGGGATGGAGACAGAGGGGGATGGAGACAGATAGGGAGACAAAGAGGAAGACAGAGAGGGCGACAGAGGGAGATAGACAGAGGGAGGAGGGTGACAGAGGGAGACAGACGGAGGGAGGAGGGTGACAGAGGGAGGAGAGCGACAGGGGAGGAGGGAGACAGAGGGAGAGAGACAGAGGGAGGGATACAGAGGGAGGGATACAGAGGGAGGGATACAGAGGGACGGATTAGAGGGACGGAGACAGAGGGACAGAGCCAAAGGGATGAAGACAAAGGGATGGAGACAGAGGGAGACAGAGGGACGGAGACAGAGAGACAGAAACAGAGGGACGGAGAGAGAGGGAGACAGAGAGAGGGAGACAGAGACGAAGACAGAGAGAGAGAGGGAGACAGGCGACGGAGGGAGGGCGACGTAGGGAGACAGAGAGAGGGAGACAGAGGGGGATGGAGACAGTGGGAGATGGAGACAGAGGGGACGGAGACAGAGGGAGACAGAGAGAGGGAGACAGAGAGGGAGACAGAGAGGGTGACAGAGAGGGAGAGGGAGACAGAGGGAGGAAGGCGACGGGATGAAGGTGACAGGAGAGGTCGATGGAGGGAGAGCGACAGAGGGAGACAGACAGAGGGAGACGGACAGAGGTAGACAGACAGAGGGAGACAGACAGAGAGAGTGAGAGTGAGAGTGAGAGAGATATCATATATATATATATATATATATATATATATATATATATATATATGTGTGTGTGTATGTGTGTGTGCATGTGTGTGTGTGTGTGTGTGTGTGTGTGAGTGTGTGTGTGTATGCCGGGTTCAACCTCATGGTTTACCATGTTTTTTGCTTTAGCCCCACCCACTCCCCCTCTGACCCCGCCCCCACCGGTGTGGCCCTCGGCCACACACCACACCGTAGAATTGGCCCCGAAGAGAAAGTTTATGAGCACCCATGGTCTGGATTTTACTGGAGTAGGGTTGATTCGATTGGAGGGGGTTGCATTGGGTGGAGTGGGGTGGGGTGGGGAGGACTGGATTGGCGTCAATGCAATGGATTTGACAGGAGTGAGGTGGGTGGGGTGGGGGTAGAGTGGGGTGGGTGGGGCGGGGTGGAGTGGATTAGAATGGAGTGTGGTGTGGTGTGGTGGATTGGAATGGGATGGATTGGATTGAGGATGACTGATGTGGGGTGGATTGGATTGGGTGGAGTGGGGTAGATTGGATTGGAGTGGAGTGGGGTGGATTTTTTAGAGTGGGTGGAGTGGGGTTTAGTGGACTGGGGCGGATTTGATTGGAATGGTGTGGATTGGATTGGGGTGGGTTGGATTGGACTGGAGTGGGGTGGGTGGATTGGGTTAGAGTGGGGTGGATTGGATTGGAGTGGGGTAGGGTGGATTATGGTGGATTGAAATGAGAGGGATTAAGGTGGATTGGAGTGCGTGGTTGGAATGGCAATGGGTGGATTAGATTGGTGTGGTGATGGAGTGGATACATTGAATTGCAGTTTGGCAGATTACATTGGAGAGTGGTGGGGTGGATTGGCATGGGGTGGGATAAATTGGAGTGGAATGGAGTGGAGTGGAGCGGGGTTGGGTGTGGTGGAGTGCAATGGAGTGGATTGGAGTGGGGTGAATTGGGTGGGGTGGATTGGATGGATTTAATTGATGTGGGTCAATTGAACTGGAGTGGGGTGGGTTAAAGTGGGGGGATTTAGAGTGGGATGTGGTGGATTGGATTGGAGTGGATTTGGGTGAGATGAATTGGATAGGAGTGGGGTGGGGTGGATTGTGGTGAATTGGATTTGGAGTGGGGTGTATTGGATTGGAGTGGGGTGGATTGAATTGGAGTGGCATGGATTGAGTGGGGTGGGTTGGGATGAAGTGCAGTGGAATGGAATGAGTGGGGTATCTTAGAGTGGGGTGTATTGTATTGAATGAGGAGTATATGGAGTGGGATGGGTTATAGTGGGGTGGATTGTGGTGAGTTTTTTAGGGTGGGGTGATTGGACTTGAGTGGGGTTGAATGGATTGGACTGGAGTGAGGTGGAGTTTTTGGAGTGGGGTGGATTTGATTGGAGTGGGGTGGGGTGAATTGGACTGGAGTGGGTTGGATTAGATTGGATTGCATTGGAGTGGGATGGATTGGATTGGGGTGGGATAAAGTGGATTAGGGTGGCTTGGCGTGTGGTGAATTAGGGTGGATTTGGGGTGGATGGTTAGAATGGCATGGGATAGATTTTATTGGCATGGGGATGGAGTGGGTGGATTGGATTGGAGTGTGGTAAATCGGATTGGAGTGTGGTGGGGTGGATTAAGGTAGATTGAAGTGGGGTAGATTAAGGTGGATTGGAGTGGGTGGTTGCAGTGGCATAGGGTGGATTGGATAGGCATGGATTGGTATGAGGGTGGAGTGGGTGAATTGGGTTAAGGTCTGGTGTATTTAATTGGAGCATGGTAGGGTGGATTGGGGTGAGTTGGTTGGTGCGGGCTAGAGATGGATGGACTGCAGTGAAGTGGGTGGATTATTTTGCTGTGGATTGGATTGGAGTGGGATAGATTGAATTGGAGTGGGGTGGAATGGATTGGAGTGGATGGATTGCAGTGGTGTGGATTTGACTGGAGAGGGGTGGGTTGTATTGGGTTGGAATGGGGTAGGTTCGATTGGTTTAGATTGGGGTGGTTTGGATTGTTGTGGGATGGGATGGATTGGATTGGAATTGAGTATTAGAGTGGGGTGGATTAGATTGGAGTGGGGTGGACTGAATTAGATTGGGGTGGATTGGAGTATGGTGGATTGTACTGGTGTGCAGTGAAATGGAGGGGGTGGATTGGATTGCTGGGGGGTGGATTGGATTGCTGTGCATGGAATATGGAGGATTGGAGTGGGGTGGATTGTGGTAGGGTGGGGTGGATTGGGGTAGAGTAGGGTGGATTGGATTGAGCAGGGTTGAAGTGGGATGGATTGGGACAGATTGGATTAGGATGGATTGATCTAGGGCCTATTGGATTGGGGTGGATTGTTATGGGCGGGTTGGATTTGAGTAGTCTAGATTGGATTGGATTTGGGAGTATGGTGGATGCTTTTGGTATGGGATAGATTGAATTGTGTGGTGTGGATTGGATTGGTGTGGGGTGGATTGCATTGATTTGGGTAGATTAGTTTGGATTAGGATGGATTAGATTAGGATGCATTGAAGTGAGATGCATTGGACTGGGATGAATTGGCATGAGGTGGATTGGATTGGGTGTATTGTGAAGATTAGTATGGGGCATATTGGGGTGGGCGGCTTGGATTGAATTGCATTGGAGTGACATCGGATGGATTGGAGTGGGTTGGTCTGGGCGGATTGGATTGGTCTGGGCTGGATTGGATTGGTCTGGGGTGTGTTGCATTGGTCTGGGATGGGCTGTATTTGGGTGAATTGGATTGAGTGGGGTAGATTGGATTAAGTGGGATGGATTGGATTGGATTGGATTGGGGTGGATTAGTCTCGAGTGAGGTGGATTGGAGTGGGGTGGATTGGAGTGGAGCTGTTGGGAGTGGGGAAGATTAAATTGATGTGGGGTGGAGTTTGGGTGCTGGAATTCATTAGTCTGGGGTGAATTTGATTGGTCTGGGGTGGATTGTATTGAGTGGGGTGGATTGTACTGGATTGGGGTGGATTAGTCTGGGGTGAATTGGAGTGGGGAGGATTGGGAGTTACTGTATGATTTTATATGTCACAGCATCATTTCAAAAACTGCACATAAGAAAGAAACAATGTTTATTTGTGTATGCAAATTCTTCTTTTTGCATGTTCAATCCCACATTTTTGGACTGATGCTGCGGGTTTTTCGACTCTGAGAGTGCACTGAGACCTGCTAAGCGGACCCCAGTGCCAGTGTTCTAACCCTATATCAAGTTATATTCAATTGGATACACTCAATTGGCATATACAGGCTTACTTATAAGTCGCTAGTGTATGGAATCTCAGGTACCATGGGCATGTATGAGAGAGTGTTCACCCAGGGCTGATACACTGTTTGTGCCACCCTGCATGTGACAGAGACAAAGTAGACCTCAGTCTGCTGCTGCAGACTGATAGGGCAGTGTGTGACGCTGTCAGTTCGACTATGCCATTACACCTAATGGCAAAGCCATCACTTCCCTTAAGTAATATATGTAAATCTCCCCTAAAGAAGGACTACAGGGTCCTATTGCAGGGAGCTGTATATTATTAAGAAATACACATGATTCTTGATATGCCTTAGCAGCAATACTTCGAGATTGTCATTTTGCTGTGGAAATGTTAGGAGCCCCATTGGCTAACACAGGGTTACCAGCTGGCAAACAAAGTCAAGTAAGATATCAAATTAATTATAACATTAAACCCGACCTAATGCAGAGGCCAAATTTTAAGTCACTATTAAAGCTAAGCAACTTTTAGAGAGTTGCCACTCTACAGTACTGCTAGTCCAGTAGACCCACAAAGGCAGTGGTACATAGATGGCTTTCTGATTGCCTGTGGAGATATGTGAATGACTCTAAGGCCTGGGAACAAAGGCATTTGCTGCAGAGTGAGGTGTCACTAAGCATGGGCGAATTTTGTGAATCTCGCGTTCGCGAATTTTGCGGATTTGCGAACTCGCAATCCGCAAAATCCGCGAATTCTCGCGAATTTGCGGATTTTTTTTTTTGTGTGTGTTTGCGTGGGTTTCAGCCAGTTCGCGAGGGTTTTGTACAATGTCGCAAATTGCGAACTTACCTGTCGGGTCGCAAGTTTCGCGAACTTGTTGTTTCTACGTGTCCAGCCTGTTTGGGACACTCTTCTTCATCACTGCCACTCTCTGTCACCACTGCCACTCTCTGACTACTCATGCCACCCTCTGGCCCACCCATGCCACCCTCTGTTTCATCACAGCACCCTCTGGTTGTCCAGCAGTGTACATTATTGTGGCAACGCAAGCACACCTTCCCTGCCTCAAGTGACCTGAATTAATTTGGGGCTGATTAATGTGTCACAGAATATTTTTTTAGCTGGCACCTGCTTCCTTAGTGCTTCCTGATTAGTGATCTTTTGAACTTGCTAAGTGCTTTCATTGTTGCAAAATTAGTTACAACACCTGCCCTGCCCCAACTGACAATAATGAATTAGGGGCTGATTAATGGATTTGAACCTCCAGCCTGGCTCCTGCTTGTCTCCCTTAGCTGTAATTCAGGACCTTTGTGGCATATGTGTAACTATTCTGAGGTTCAGAGCAGGGTCACATAATAGTTGCAACTGGCAACTGAACTCTGGAGGGGCCCCTCAGGAAGCACTACAGGAAATGGCTACTAATGATGAGCCTGAACTTTTCAACCTGGTAAGTACTTTCAGTTTTGCTAAAATCGTATTTCTGCAATTTTGCACTTATTCGCGGGGCGCGAAGTTGTACTAGGAAGCCGCGAACTCACGCGAACAGTGCGAGCAGTGCGAGCAAAATCCGCTGCTCGCGGATTTGCGGATTTTGCGGGAGATTCGCGAATCTCGCGGATTGCGAATTTACCGAAAATCCGCAAAATCCGCGAGCGAAACGGATTTTCCGCCCATGCCTAGGTGTCACCTCCTCTTCCAAGATAGCCACTCAGGGTGTAAGCCAAAAGCGAGGCTTCAAAGGTGAAGCCGCCTTTGAAATGCCTCTTGAAACAACATCCTTGAGAAGGATGCCTTTTTTTGTTCCTGCAGATCAGGGGTATCCGACATTTTCACTAACAAGAGCTACTTATGTTCTATGAAAATCATCCTGAGCTACTAATAATATTAGTGTTGAACACATCAGACAAGATTACATTTGTAAGCACTCATTGCAACTTTACCAGCCGTGATCTCCCCAGTTCAGGATTGCCAACAGTAATGTAAAAATGGCTTAGTCAATTTGGAATGCTTCTACAAGGGAAATACATAACAGTCATAGATGCAATGCCCCATGGCGCCAAAGTAATAATATTTGTAATTAGTCTCTCAAGGCAGCATGATTTATCATTCAAATATCACATTTAAATAGATTTTGGAAATTATGATTTTTGAAAATACATAAATGTTCATATCAAATACACACTTTTCAAGTTTGGTATACATATGTTAATTCAACAAAACAAAAGCTTCTAATTTATTAGGCTGGACTGCAAATAGGAGGGCTACTCACAGTAGATGGAGAGCTACCAGGAGCTCATGAGCTATTCATTGGTGAGGATTGCTGCAGACAATTAGGAGACAGAGCTAAGGGAGGAAAACCTGTGTCCAAACTGGTTTTCCCATTGGTGAGTAGCCCACTGATAGCCACACAAATAGGTTAGCCTGTCCTCCTCCCGACAGCCAAAAAAGGGTTGTGCCATCTTGAAAGGAGCAAGAATGGGGCACTCTGGAATAGCCAGATGACACATATCAGAATAACATTGTCACTAAAGAGGAGGGGACCTAGCAGCCCATTGGCTAGTAACCATATGGTCCCCTCTGGACACTTTCCTGGGTTAAAGAGGGCACCTCTGGCACCTTACCCCTCAGTTCATGTTGGAGAAGAAGAGAGGACAGAAGAAGGACTTCCCTGCTCCCCTTGAGCTGCTCAAAAATAGGCTGCACCATTGAGAGGACTGCACCAGCTGCATTTTTGGTCTACCTAGGCTGAAAAGAATGGCAAATGCGTCCTTCTTCAGATGCCAACCGGCTATGCCAAAAACTGCCCCAAAAGGCTGTTTGATCTGATTAAACATCAATGCATCAACACTCCCACCCGGTCTACACTCAGCTCCAGTTCGCAACCAAATTGCTGGATCAATTCCAATCTGGCGTCCGTCAGGGTCATAGCACCGAAACGGCCATCACATATATAGTTGACTACGCTCTTAATATGCTTGACTGGAATGAATCCTGCCTTTTAATATTGTTAGAACTCTCATCAGCTTCTGACACCATCAAACATGATAACCTCCTGAACCTTTTGGAACATAGGATGGGGTTCTCTGGCATAGTTCTAAAATGGTTTGTCTCGTTTCTCTATAACAGATCTTCAAGAGTCAAAACCGATCTAACCCACTCCAATCCCAAGCCTTGCACTCTGAGAGTACCACAAGGGTTATCTCTCTCCCCCTCCCTGTGCAACCTTTTCATTGAACCTCTTACTGAAATCCTCAAAGCTTATAACATACATTACCACATGTATGCTGATGTTACGCAGTTATACCTGAAAATCTCTTCACCAGACGATATCACGACTCTCAATGGAACCCTGCACAAAACTCAAAACTGGTTCACGCTCAACCATCTCAAACTGAACGCGCTCAAAACAGAATTTCTCCTTATCTCCCACCCAAGCAACACCTCATCATGAAGAAATTTATAAATAATCTCTCCGCTCTCAACTGCACAACACATTTCATAGACTCTGCAAAATCCCTGGGAATGGTGCTGGATAAAAACTTGAACATGCAAGCGCACATCAGCATTGATACCAAAGAAGTGAACTTTAATCTGAGCATTCTTAGGAAACTCAAACCCTTCCTTCCCCCGAGGACTGCAAAATCTGCTGTGCAAGAACGAGTGCTCTTCCAACTAGATTATGGCAGTGCAACCCTTTGTGATCTACCAAGATACAGGCTGGTACCGCTCAGGGCCTCACTGAACTCTGTGGCAAGGATCATCAGGGGCTCCAAGAAATCCAACCACATTTCCACGATTTTGAAAGCTCTAAATTGGCTACCATTCAAGGCAAGCATCCAACTAAAACTGGAATGCATGATCCACAAAGCACTTCATTTCAACACTCCTCTATTCCTTGAAAATAAAGCAGTCCTTTCGGGAGGTACCCACTCTTCAAAGAGCTCCAGCACCTTACTGTTGAAACCTAACACATTTTAAAAAACAAAAACCTAAAATCGTACCTTCTCAGGTGTCGTCCCAAGAATCTGGAACTCCCTACTACGGAAATTAGACTGATCCCATCAACAGAGTCCTTCAAAGTGGAATTGAAAACTCTACTTATGACTTCCTCTCTGGGCTAAAGTGCTGACCTGGCAAACATGATATTCTGGAATGGCATGGCTCCGACATCCTTCTCTCCATTCCTGTTTTTACTGTGGTACATTACTGTTATTGTATTTTATTCCTGCTTTGCCCCTATTGTTTGCCCCGTTTTGTCCGTCAACCTACCTATGTAAAGCACTCTGATACCCGTTTGGGTCTTGTTAGCGCTATACAAAACTTTTAAATAAATAAATACCGAGACTGGGATTAGGCCTGTGGCTCCTGGCCTAAGGAAAAGATGATTTCCCAGCTTCACCAAGACCAGTCTCTCCAAGGATCAGTCTGCTGATCTCATGGAACCTGCTCCAGGACAACAAGAGCTGAAATAGTTCAAATCGACATGTTGGTAGCCACTGCAGAGGTTTTGCCGCTGCCAGTCGCCGGACATGACAAGGAAAAATATGAAATAGTCAAAATCTGTACAGAGTCTGCCAAACCCAGCAGTGCTGTCCCAGTTTAGATCTGTTGAATGAAAGGGACACCAGCCCTCACCAAAGAATTTGCAATTTGCATCCTATCGCAGTGTAACGTAATCAGAGATGCAGCATCATCTTTTGGACTATTGTAATATAGAGGACTTCGAGGAACCCGATCACCATGTCCAAAGTCGCCCAACATCACCGTGGTCTGACAATCCACCATCAAGGCACCCCATTCAACCACAACACAACCCAAGCATTCTTTTGAGCATCGTTTTGTGCATCAGGACCACCCCATTGAGTTCTATGGTGGTTGTCCTGTAAAGTTTAGAAATGCTTTAATAATTATCTGGTGGCCAAGTAACTATGCAAAGTGTCCTTTCTGGCTTCCTAGACCTCATCTCTGCTAGATTTGGCCATCCAAGCCCGGCTATAGAACTCACTGTAACTCTTTCAAATTTTTCAAAAGTTTTTAAACTTTATGTTTGCCAATGCTTGAGGAAAATCACAAAGAAACCCAATGCAGCAAATAAATCACAAGTTTGTGGGAAAGAAGGTGGCTTAGTGTCCAAATCAACAATGGACTTTGTGGGAAAGCACTTTAAGAGTACACTCACACTGGGAAAAGACCAAGCCCAAGAAGGTAATAAGGAGCTACAAAGTGTAGAGTAGGTCGCAGAGATTGTCGATTCCTCCCAACAGAGTGACTTAAACCACATCAACCCTCCCATGGAACCAAGACTTTCATCTTCGCCTCAGATCTTTTCCTCGTTAGGGGTTGAGGATGAGGTATCGGCAGGGAACGGGTCCAAAGATGTGGGGGTCCGCATTGATTTGTCAAATTCTGCAACAAGAACTACGTTTGACAGAAGTACGGATCATGTAGGAAACCAAATCCCTAAGCTCCTAGACTCCGTAAATGAAATATTACGGAATGACATGCTGGGCTTAGACAATACGACATCATCTTCTGCCTCTATGCTGGACATTATGCTGATGCTACAAAAAATGTTACAAGGGCTGTAGTCTCAGTGTTAAATAATACCCTGTTAAATAATCATGAAAAACAATTTAAAAGAATGATAGAAGAATTACAGGGGATAAGGGGGCAGATGCCAACAACGGTTAGACCAGTACAAGACCCCTTAATAGAGGCCATATTGAAGGGAATACAGGAGCCACTGTGGTGGATTGTGCCTAGCATGATGTGTACATCACCAGATGGCTGATGCTGGTAAGGAGGTGGGGAGATTTCTCTTGGCCACAACACCAGAACCTTAGGTTAAGGGTGGGCGTAGTCCATGTAGTAGCGCTACGCGAAGCTACGCGTAGACATTCTTGCACTACGCGAGCTTCGCAAGCATGCGTAGTACCTTGTTCGACCCGTTTGCGAGATGTTTTTCTTGCTCCGGAGCACATTGTGCGTGTTCAGGGCGCTGTCTGCGTGCTCGGGGGATTGTAGCGCACAAACTTAACCATGCAGTGAGCTATGGGCTCAGCCATCTTGTTTTTTCAATTGTCCCGCCCACTCGCGTTGCCTTATTTCCTGTTCCGGGTCACGCATAACGTGTTCGCGTTGTGCAAGTCTTGTTCGGGAACGCATCTACTTGTTCGCGCGGACAAAGTGCGTGTTAGCGAGAAATATCGCGCAAACTTACCCACGTGTCGCCATGGGCGCGATCATCTTGTTTTTCACACTCTATGCTATGGTTTTGGGCCTAGCTTTCTATCCAGCTTTCATCTCTGCAATCTTTACTAATTTTCACAGTTTTTCTGACTTTTTTTACTTATCATTTATCTCTCTCTGTCCCTAAGTTTATATTTTGCATTTTATTTCTACTTTTACAACGTTTTTTTTCACTTTTCTACTGTTTTATTTTACTTCTTTCTTTACACTGCTACTTCTTTCCCCTAACTTTTTTTCCGTTTATTCTAACTTTTCTTTTCCGCCTCCACCCCAGAACCATGGCAAAGGGCAGCAGCAGTACCGGCTCGAAGGGCAAAGCGCCTGCGCCCAAGAACCAGCTGCCTTGCGGCAGAATGAGACCTGCAGGGGTGAAGCCCCGGCAACTTTTCGGGGAGGCGGAGGTGGCCGCCTGTTTTTTTTCATCCAGCGCCAACTCCCCTTGACCTTGGCAGCAGGCGGCAGGCCCGGCTCCAGTTACCCCACAGAGGAGCGTCACTGCCAGCTGACCACTGGTGGGCAGACATTCTGGACTGGGAGCAGGACCTTTTGGATCTGCTAGGTGTCGAAGTTGTGGGGCTTGGTGAGTAGCTAGAAATATATATATATAGTAGTATACGTATTGTGTATAATTCTTGGACGAATAAGTAACACGATTACTGGTGTGCTTAGTTACATTGCAGATCTATTCCGTTTCAAAATTTTCTGTGATTGTAAGACACAGGTGCTGCTCGGCACTTCTCTTACTTGTTTGTAACTTTGCGCTAGCTTGGGCTGATTATTGATGTTAGAGTTTACCGTAAAGAACTGAAGTTAGTTAATTATATTGCTAGAGTCTAGTCCTTCCATTGTCCTTCAGTGAAATAGTGGTGGATGGCTATAAGTTTGCTTAGTATTAGTTCATATTTTTTTTACGGTCTGCATGAAGCCTCCTCTGTCAATGAATGCTTAGTTACTTCTTACCCCAGCCCTCCATAGAACCTTTTTGTAATTTGTTTAGTGAGTGGTAGGCTTAGCAGCAATAGCATTTTCAGTCAGTAGCGAAACAACATATGACGCAACCAACCGAAAATTTCGTGTATACACAAATTTATGCATGTGTCCTCCATCTCATCTGTGCATTTTTGCTGGCAAAAATAAAATGGAAATGCCGACTTACTGAACAATTGGCCCATCTGGAATAGGTGGTGTAGGTCTGGTGGTACTTGCTTCGTTAGTTAGTATTCTGCAATCAGAATGATTATGGAATATTTGATTAGTGTTCTATAAGTAGACGGTCTGTGAATCCTGCAAGCCAGTAGTCATTTAGATAGGCCAATTTTATTGCAATTGTTGTTTCCTAAAATGTTTGAGCGTTTTTTTAACGATGTATTTGTTTCATAGCACTCAATGTTTTTCTCTTTCTTTATTATTTCTTACATGATCAGCAGAACCCAGGGGCAAGAAGATGGGGTCCTAGTTGGTGGGACAACCACTACTGAGGATCCTGCTGCTGGCCCCAGTAAGTCCCACAGTGCTTTTATTATTAACAATTATATTTCCCTAACTTTTTAATGCACCTTATTTTTTCCAACCGATTAATTAAGCTTCCTTCCTAATTCAATTTTAACAAAAGCTTCTTTGATCTTCATTATGTTTTCCAAATTTTGGGTATCCGTCCCTGCCTTTCAGTTCCTTCAAACTGCCTCTGCTATGACTCTTAGTGCAACTACTATTAGACTGTCAGTAGCTAAGCTTGCCCTGTTGGCCACTCTTTAGTTAAGGTATTCTTTTGAATAAAGCTGTGATAGAATAGCTGTAGCCACTGGGTCGGCTCCTGTCTTTTGAGTTGTCCTCTGTAATCTCTAGGCTTTGTCAATTGCCACCAACAAAATGCGCAACCAGATGTTTGTCTAGTATTTTGTTAGGTTAGTATACTACTACTACTCTTGTGGGTATTCTCTGCACAGCCACATTCAGAACTATGCACAAAAAAATAGGATGTTGGTGATAGGGAGGTAGGACCTTACTTACACCTCAGTCACAGAACGCAGAAGAACCCACAATTCACGGACCGACAACCTATAGTGTCTCAGTCATTAGTCATCATTTGTCCCACTCCCGCCCCCACACGAAGATACCCAATGATTTTATTATACAACCCAGAACATAAGTAACACCCTTTTGCTCACTCACTCGTATAAGTCTACAACACCACAGACACTCAAAATATACTACAGAGTCTATGTGGTAGTTCAAAAGGTTTATTTTTTTTAAATAATAGCAAGCTTTGTAAGTTGTTCAATTAAATACATCCAGGTCCACCATGCAAAATAAAGAAGATCAAAACGATACATTTGTACAACTACTAGTGCACGATAGGGAACAGTGGGAATTGTGGGAGACCCCTCACCATTGAACGTATACTGGTTACACTTGCATCTTTCGTAAGCTCTGCAAATCTCGGGTTCGTAGAAAGAAATCTTCTCATCTGCCTATAAATAATGAGAAAAATGGTGCACGTTAGACAGTATGAAATACAATTATGCAAGCTTTTTGCAGTCATGCCAAAAGGGGTATCATTATGGATAAGCAATAGGAACTAACCAAACTCCATAGTACATACAAAAACGTGCCTTGTTTTGCAACCTCTTCGGTTGTATGCAACACTCATGTGGCCTCAAAGGCGTCTTACTGCGCAACAAGCTGCGAGGTAACATGCGCAAAACAGTAGACATGGATCTAAAATGGTTCCATGGCTCAGGCTATCTTTCCAAAGACTAGAGCAGGAGTAGAGATGAGATAAGCTCAGGGACCATATAACATAATATATTAATAGTAATGTCTGTCTAGTGACTCTGCTGTAGTACGCAATTTGGACTTGTGATGATTTGTGTTGTATTTAAATGTTTTTTCAATCTTCCTTCTTGTTGAAAAAACTAGTAAAAAAAGGGGAAGGTGTGCAGGCATCTAAAAAGGTGTACTTGTTTTTATAGGTGCGCAGCCACTACCACCCACCAGTACCGACGGGGGCCAGCGGCGATGCAAATCTTGCCATCCTGGAGGGGACAGGAGCTGCGGCACCTACAGGAGCACCAGTGGGGGAGGAAACATGAGCGGTGGTAAGTTATATTCATTACTTATTCGCATTACTAGGTGGAAGGGAACATTTCCCTCACTGTACTCTGAGACTTATTAAGTAATTATGAACTTGAAGTTGTACTGGACGATATACAACGGTTGAATGAGACCACCTTTACTTGGCATTGCCAATGCATTAGCAATAGCATTACCAGCGTGAGTTGAGTAAACAAGGCCTCTTCTATCAGACTCCACCTCAGCTGTGAAAGTTATGGAGAAGACTAAAAGTCAGATCAGATGAGCTTGATAGATGTGTTGAACAAAATGTGAAAGAAGTGAAGTAGGATGGAAGGAGGAAGGACGAAAGACATGTAATACGACTACCATAGAAGGATACTTTGGAAGCAGCATACAGGTGGCTGATAGGAATCCGAGGCATGGGATGTTGAAGGATGGGTGGAAGGTGAAAGAAAATGCCTGCCTGGGTGGGCGACACAATATGGGTGGATAGATATAGTGGATAGCAAGAATCATCCGCGGTATTTGTGTCAAACCCAAAGCCAAGGCAAGGAAGGAGTGGACGCATGGGTGGTTGTTGGTGAAAGTGAAACCAGCTAAGGTTTGTAGAGCGATAATAAAGAATTATAGACATTTACTTTTAATGCATGGATGCCCCCTGGATGTATTGTATTCATCTTCGGTGAAGACTGTCACTGGAAGCAGAGTCTTACTTTGAAAATAATATAAAAGGAGATATGAAAAAGGCAAGTATAGTGCCGGAGAAAAAGTCCGACAAATGTTACAGGACGGAGAATCTTGATAGATACTTAAAGTTACCACCAATTTTATATACTGCGCTTGCTAGTGCTACTGTGCCACTATGTGTTGCATTAATTTTGTGTTCCTGATTTGCTAAGAGTTTCGGTTACAATTCTGTTTCTTTCTGTATAGCTACTCCTTCCTAAAAAACCGTCCCGGAAGGAGTTGGCAGGTTGGGCCCAGCAAAGGAAACTGCAGGCCATCGTGGAAGAATACCGCCGGCTGGTGGCTCAGGCCGAGGAGGAGGAAGAGGCGGCGGCAGCAGCTGCTGCCTCTTCCAATGCCCCGGCCAGACCCGGCCTGCAGGAATACGGCTCTGTGGTCAGGCAGCCGCCCACCGGCAGCATTTCTCAACATCTGCCACCCCCACATCATGGATGCAAATGCAGGTGCCATGCATTTTGGCAAAAAAATCTCCTCCGGGTGGCAAAGCTGGAGGATCAATTAGAGGAGCGGGTGAAGATATTGGTGGACAAACACCTGAAAGCCCACCGATTGTAATGGACCCTGTTCATTTGCCCCTTTTTTAATACTTTTGTTGGTGGGTGGGGATTGGGTGTTGGGGTTTTTGTGCGACATTCTTTGGACTTGGACATTGGTTGGGGTTAGGGAGAGGGGTGGGTGAGGTGTGGGATAGGATATTTTTTTATGTCATCATGAATAAATGGTATTTATTTTAAATGTACACATATGATGTTAATGTTTTGTGGTGGGGTTACTGTTTCATTAATTAATTTATGTCACAAGGTTTAATTGGAGATGCAGGGCAGCGTCCAGTGTTTTTGATTTAAATAATTTATTAATTGCCCACATTTGTAACATGCAAAGAGTTAGATGATGTACCCCTCACTGAGTTATATTTGTCCTATTAGAACTATCAGTATCTCCTCCATTATACCTCCCAGCAAACTTATCTTACCTGTGATTGATGATGATTAAGTTCGGCACCGCAAGTGCTGCATTGTTTCCTGAGACATTGGAGAAGATTCTGTGGTTGTGTGATGGTAGTAGTAGACACTGGCAATAGCCTTAGTAAACAAAAACAAAGAGGCAGTCATTTGCCTGAGATACAATGTGGGAGTAGTAGAAAAGTACAGTACATAACAAGACTGACAAAAAACAATATTGCACCTGCTAAACTGAAAGAAAACAATGGTGTCGGGGACTGCCAAGTACAAGAAGATAAGAAGTTCAACTGTAGTTGTATTAAAGGAGTCACTTAAACACAATCCTAATTTGTAAACTTTAATGCTGTAAAATTAAATCCAAACAATGCCTACAATTAATTAGATGTATTCAGTGGGTCCCTTTAGAAAATTAATTAGCTTGTACATACACAGATCTTGGGTGGGCCAGCAGAAGAAGAAGATCCTGGCCCTGCCTCGTTGACATTTAATTAGTGTTGCTTTCACCACATCTGCCCCAGCAAGCGTGAGAACACATTGTTGATGTAGATTTAATGTAACATCACACCCCAATATAAAACCACACAGCCTGGGGGAAGAGGGTTGGGATTTGATGAATGGATGGGAATGGGGGTTTGGGGAAAGGTTTGACAAAGAAAAACAGTACGCACGGAGACAACAAAAGCAAAACAATGAAGACGATGATTGATGATGATCCACTACCCAATACATCTAAAGTAAAGGTAGGAAAAGGAAATGCATGCATGATGTAGATACATTTTATAACTTGATGGTTAATATGAGTGTTACTTAAACTACTAATACACAATTCTACAGTACAAGGAAGTATTTCTTATATATGACATTTGCCTAGGCTGTATGCCCTCAGAGAAACCCTAATACGTGCTGTAGCGGGCAGAAAGCTAGCAAAGAAAATGAAGAAATAGTTTTAGGTAGCAATTACCAAACAAAGTTACCCAAGCGTTAACTAAATGAAGAGGAAAAAGGAATAAAAAAAAATATGAAAATGATACTAAAGTTACTGTATTATCCAGGTCCAAAATGTGTATCTCATCATTCATCTTGGTCCTGCCTTCCATGGACACTCTGAATATCATTCTTGGGTTCCACTGGCTGGTTGATGAGGACTGGTAAGGTAAGGGTTGTTGCTCAAAGTAAAATAGCACTGGGTAAAAGGCCAGCCTGTAAGTGTTGATGGAAAAAGAAAAGGGGTATTACAAAATAACTGATTTAAAAAAAAAAATGCAGTGAAGTGCAAAAAAAGACAAGACTCGTGAGAGAGAAGACTTTCAGACTGAGGCGGCTTGGATACATTGTGTCTAACTCTACTAGTTGCACAGCATTAATCTAGAAGGACAACAAGATAGGAGCCAGCACAGAACAAGCCTACGACACCGGGCCGCTCGTGAGTCCGTGACCCAAACTGCATTTACCATGATTTTTTGCAGAGCTAGACAAAAGGCATATACAGCAACCTAGCATCTTCCAAATCAAGTGACTAAATCAATGCGCAATTGTCAGTCATCAATCATAACACTATTCTACTCCACCACTGCCCACACATGTAGCCTAGGTCTGCTGTGGTTCTTGTTAATTGGTTGTGTTTACCTTGTATTGCACTTCCTTAAACTTCTTCCATCAATCATCTCAGATCCAACTGCCTGACAGCGTGCAAAGATAGTATGGTGGTCATCATCATCAGGTGTGGCACGTGTACGTGTTGCCCAACAGACCAAAAGCAACTCAGTCTGTAGTGAGTGACTACGATTAAGTTAGTCCAGACTGCACCTGCAGTAGTAGGAGTACAATTGGTTAATATATATTACTAAACAACATGGAAAAATTGACTATCACTTAAGTCACAACACACGTACCGGGTTATTAATTATTAAACTACTAGTATAGTTCTACTTCATGCACATTTGCTCAGAGTCAGCAAGCATCCAATGCAATGCATGGCATTATTCATTTCATATACCTGTCTAGCTCTTCTCTTTGGCTGTCAGATCACAGCCGAGCATTCTGAAAGTGATGACGAGTCACGAGTTTACTTTAGTTTTGGATGCCTGCTCAAGTTCTAACAGTGAAAAGTTGTGTATGCCTGCAGACAGAGGTGGAAGCCTTAACACAGTGATGAGTTTCAGATTGGAAACAAAACAGAAGATGGCTATAGTCACGTACGTTTCACTTGTTATAGGCTACATTATTGTGCTATATTCTCCATCTCCATCCAATGTATGGCAAGATGGAAATGTATTTAGGGCAAGTCAGGAAGATGGAGCAGGACACTGAGGAGTGGAGTGAACAGTTAAATGCACAGACGTGCAACTCCAATAGGTAAATAAAAAGAGACAGTGGTGATGGATTTGTTGTGGTTTGATTTGAACCAGAAAGACAGATATACACACAAATAAAGGAAGGGAGAAAGTAACAATTTGAAAGCCTAGTTGTCAGGGAAGTGGAGCTAATCCTCAAACCCTGGTGGTTCGGACAGAAGTAGGCCATGTAACCCACTAGCTATGTCTTCAGACTCGCTCTCCTCTTCCTGCTGTGATTCACGTATTTTGTAGTCTGGTGGTATGAAGTGTTGATTCATTTTGATCATCGTTAACATCTCCACGCTTTTGGGCGAGAGACTGGTCCTTTTCACAGTTACAATGGCACCAGCAGCACTGAAAACATGCTCAGAAGAGACACTTGCAGCAGGGCAAGCCAGATACTTTATCGCCAGCCTGCTGAGCACTGACCATTGGCTTCTTTTCCCATACCAATACACCAATGGGCTTTGCTCCATGAACACCTCTGTTGTGTCATCCAGATAGGCCTGGACCATCCGCTCAATGTTCAATGGTGCTCCGATTTGCTTGGCCTCTTTTGGCTTTCCGACAGTAACGGACTTACCCATCCCTTCCTGTAGAAGCCAAGCAGCTATTTTTTTGGTTGTGTCTGATGAATCAGATCCTGTTGGTGCTGTTGTTATTGGTAGTGTTTTTGATTGCTGGAAGCAAACACACTGCTCTCATGCTCTGAAGAAGAACTTGACTCTGGAGGATGCCCTGTAGTACTTGCACTATCCTGGGCTGGTACTGGCAGGCCTCTAATTAAGAGTCGTTCATTTTCTAAATCAGTGGCTTCCTCAGCTATTAAAGTTTTGTACTTGGAAACATCCCCTTCTGAAAAAGGAATTACTGCGTTAGTGTTCAGAAATAATTTGTACAGTGGATCCAAAATTGTGGCAGTAATCTAATGCTGATGTGACATAATCGTATTTTGAATCCTTGTATTCTCAGATAAGGGGGCGCTAAGGCGTCCGCCAAATAACATGCGTCAAGTTTTTCTTCCACACCGTCGTATGTTTCAGACACCTCCTTCAGCTCTTGCTCTAGCATGTACAACAATGGGATAGCTTGACCCATAGTACAGTCCTCCCTGCTGACTGCACATGTGAAGACCTCAAAAGGAAGTAGCATCTCTGTCTGGCATTAAATGAGGTCCCATTGCCACATCTCAACGGTCATGGCTTTAACAGTAGGATCCCCTAATCTTCTTGTCATGACATAAGCATTAAGTGGTATGTACTGCTCAAACAGACGATCAAGCATGTAATAAGTTGAGTTCCAACGTGTTGGGACCTCCTGGATGAGTGCTTTGACTGGCATTTTATGATCACATTGAATGACCCGTAGCTGCTTCCGGGCTTTAAAAGAATGATTGAAATGCATGCATTTTCTTCTGCAGGTGGTCAGTAAGTTGCTGACTTTGCTTTCATTTTTCAGAAAGTCTTGGACAACAATGTTAATGCAGTGTGCCAAACACAGGACACTGAAATAACCCAATGTTTCATGGCCTTCACTACATTACTGCCATTGTCGGTGGCAACAAAACCAATCTTAAGGCCTCTTGGTTGCAGCCATTCAAAGACCTTGCTGTTAAACCCAGCCAAAATGTTTGCAGCAGTATGAGATTTCTCCATAGCACACATGACTACAGTTGCATGTCTGCGAGTCTCATTAAAAACCTCAACAGCGTCGACGCCTGCAGTTAGCTTGTCTCTAACACCTGAAAAAGATAACCAGTGTGCAGTAATGCACATGTAATCGGTGGCTTGGCAACTGCTCCACATGTCTGTTGTCAGGTGGATACTATGAACAGCACTCTGATGTAAGGATTTTCCAATCAATTCCAGCACGTTGTGCTGAAGTGCTGGAACAGCAACTCTGGCAAAATAGTGGCAGCTGGGAATGTTCCATTTTGGGCAGATGGTTGTCACAGATTCCAGAAAACCTACCCCTTCAACAAAAGAAAAAGGGAGAACGTCCAGTGCTAACATTTTAGCAAGCTTAGCATTGTACAAACGAGCTTTTGGGTGGTTGCACTCGTACTTTCGCTCCTGCCTAAACATGCTAAGAATGGTACGCTGCTTGGTATTTCTTTTGGTTATGCTCGACGAAGCACTTTGCATCGCAGACTTCGCAGCAGTACTCCTTGGTGTCTCCGGCTGACTCTTACTCTGGTGCCACTGAGATGTTGCTGATGCGGAGGATGTGGGCTGTACCACTGCAGTGCTGGTGACAGGGGTACTTTGTGTACCACTACTAGATGGAATGTCTCGCTCTTCTTCTTCCTGTTCGACCATGAGTGGACCTTGTACTAGTTTATCCCCACCAACATCAATGGTTCCAGTTTTTATGCTATGAAGGTGGTCCTCCTACCTGATTAAGTGGTGTTCTTTCAAATGGGTCATTTGGCCTCCAGTACCATAGTTTGTACCAAGCTTACCACGACTAACAGACATATGACAAATGGAGCATATAGCAATGTTATCCTCATTTGCTCTAACCGTAAAGAAGTCCCACACTGGGGAGATTAACTTTTGTCTCCTTCTAGAGGTGCCACTTCCAATGCCGGATGAACTGGAAGGTGTGTGTTGAATTTCACTATGTGGCTGCACAGTAGTAGTACCACTACCTACTTCTGCTGAGGGGGACCTTGTGCTGGATGTAGGACGCTGCTGGCCCTTTGTTAATATAAAAATGGAAGCTAGAGGTCGTTTTGGTATTGCCTGTGTTGGAGGTATGCGTGCTACATCCCTAGTCGGAGCCATTCGGATAGGGTGAAAATGTTGGTCTCCATGTCCTCGGGACCAGGAGTAATGCTTGTGATGACTGGGTCTGACTCATCATCATCATCATTATCCTGCTGATCTACATCGACCTCCATAAGTGTAAGTCTTGCTGGAACCTTCCTTTTCCCGAGCATGGTCTTGGGATGTCTCTCCCTCTCATGCTCAGATTGTTGTGACTCCCAATTGAGATCTAGATCATCAGAAGGGATGCTTAGCGAAGAACTCGATGGACTAACCCTCCTTTTCCTTGGTGGGGATTTGGAAGACAATAGATCTCCTGCAGGAGTGGCTTCCTCTTCTTCTTGCTCAGCATGAGGCTCAATTTCCTGAACTGCCCCAACTTCGAGAGGAACAACTACTACTATTGTGGGCGGAGGTTGTGGTTGTTGTTCTTGAACAACTACTATTGTGGGCAGTGGTTGTGGTTGTTGTTGTTGTTGAACAACTACTTTTACAGGTGGTGGTTGTGGTTGTTGTTGTTGAACAACTACTATTGCGGGCGGGGCATGTGGTTGTTGTTGAACATCTATTGCGGGCAGTGGTTGTGGTTGTTGAACATCTACTATAGCGGGAGGTGGTTGTTGTTCACCACTTTTCTACTGTGTTCCCTCGCATTGATTGTGTACTACTTTGAGATAATGATAAGTTTAGGTCAGGCTCAGTATCACTGCTTTCCACCATTAGGCTGGCTACCTCTTCCACACTCATCTGCTTGGGCCGGGCTTGGTGGCTTGGCCCCACTGATGTGGAGGTGCTGGCCCCAGCTTGCACCCCGGACACCGCTGCTGCAGGCGTACTTTTTTTTCCCAAAAAAGGTTTTGGGGTCAACACCAGACTTAAGTGTCACTTCCTTCTTCTGTTCTTCCTTCTTCTTCTCAGCAACTTTCTTGGTCTTGAAGGACCTGGTACCTGCTTTCTTTGGGCCCATCTTCTTCAGATTTCAGCAGTAGCACTCAGTTGCTCAAGTTGCAGAGATGTCTGGTCAGGTGAGTCACACCACACGTGGCGTAGAACAAAGGGACGTCCATCCTTAGTCTTTTGTGCACCTACAAGCAAAGAAGGCAGAAGAACATCAGTCAAATGTGGAATTTTTTTTGCTTTAATTTTTATCACTAGTATTAGTACACTCAGTAAGAGTAAAAAGAATAGCAAAGAACTAAAATACAAATGTAGTGGAAGTGGAACTTGTTTATCCTTAATGTGTGCATCATGTCGGATGGATGCAGCATCAGTGACCTGCAGCAGATAGCAAATGCAATGGGGATGTAACCAACAGTAAGCCAACAGGAACAATGGAAAGACACACAGGCCTATGTGTAAAAAACAAAACAGAACACTACTACTACCACCACCACAGCTCCCAGCCACCTGGGCACTCATCACAGGCACATGGGTCAAGCCCAGAAAACAGTAAACTCAAGCAGGTCTATATATCCCTATATGGCCAGAAAAAGGAGGATGCCTGTTACACATCACAGGTTAATGCAAAAAATAAACCCCCCATGGCTAAAAGGTTGGAAAGTTACAAAACAACAACACATACAAAGGCATTTATTAACACACACCTAAAAAGATACCTACACCCCAAACAACACATTTGGAAATTCAATCCAATGCCATCCATGCCCTAAATGATGTTAAATTGAACAGACAAAATAGAAACAGCTACATAAAGCACCCCCGCTGACTACCTCTGGGACTCTAGGCCTACTGGCAGAATAGACCACAAGTTGGGAGGCCTATAAAGCACGAAGGAAGGTCACACAAAATGGCCGCCACCACATGGACAGGCGTTCCCAAAAAAAAAAATAAGAAAAGTAATTAAAATAAGAAAGGAATAAAAAACAGACAAAGCAGGCCTATGAGAAAAGCACAATGCCTGGCTTTACCAGATGGCCATCACCCCCATGGTCAGCCCACCAACAAGAAAGTACATACAATATAAACTCAAGCAGGTCTATATATCCCTATATGGCCATTAAAATGAGGATGCCTGTTACACATCACAGGTTAATGCAAAAAATAAAATACCCATGGATAAAAGGTTGAAAGTTACACACAACAACACATACAAAGGCATTTATTAACACACACCCAAAAAGTTACCTACACCCCAAACACCACATTTGGAAATTCAATCCAATGCCATCCATGCCCTAAATGATGTTAAATTGAACTGTTAAAATGGAAACAGCTACATCAAGCACCCCCGCTGACTACCTCTGCTACACTAGGCCTACTGGCAGAATAGACCACAAGTTTGGAGGCCTATGGCAAAAGCACGAAGGAAGGTCACACAAAATGGCCACCACCACATGACCTGGCCACTCACAACAACATGAAAAGAAAGAGAAGACAGACAATACATGGCTATGGCAAAAGGACAATGATTGGCTTCACAAAATGGCCGTACCGCCACCCACATGGCCAGCCCACCCACAAACAACAAATTACATAGAGGACAGAAACAGGAAGTGGTCCATGCTCCAAAAACTACAACCAATTGACAACATGAGGAGTTTTTTTAGCAAAATGAACAGAACCAACATTTTCGAGAAAGTTTTATGCAACTCAAGACATATTGCTCGCGAGATTGCAAATTCGGCGTGTTCGGCAGCGCGAATTGTACAAAATGTCGTTATCGCGTGCCGGAGCAGGCAAATTGAGAGTGCGAAGAAGACAAAAACTGTAAGGTCGAGTTGTCGTACTGTGCAAAGTTACCAAAACTATGCGGGCTGAATTCCTAGGGTTACCTACTGGCAGAAAGTGCCATATTATTTAACACACACCCAAAACCTGAAATTCCACACCAAAAATCACATTTTTAAAATCAATCCAAAGCCATCCATGCCATACATGATATACAAATTAAAGAGACACCATAAAAACAGTTGATTAACTTTCATGCACCTATGATGAATCCAGTAGTACCTCTGGGCTACTGACAGAGTAGGCCACAAGCTTGGAGGCCTATGGGAAAAGCACAGTAGCTGGAAACACAAAATGTCTGCCACCACATGGCCAGGCCACCCACAGAAAGTAAATACAATGAACTCAAGCAGGCCTACACTAACTACATGAACTACTAGGGTTACCTATTGGCTGCAAAAAAATGACAAAATGTAATTACACACAAAAACTGAAATTCCACTACAACAGAGTTTGCAATTGAATCCAATGCCATCCATGATGTTTAAAAACTTTAAATTTAACAGACACCACAGAAACATGGTTGGACCGATGGGTACCTCTATACTGGATGAAATTTTAAAGAAATACAAGTTGGCCCCTCATGAAAGGACAGGCCTCCCTCAAAAATAATTTTTAACAAGGATTGAAAAGCCCAGAAAACTGTAGATAATAAAAAAAGCCCAAATCAAACAAACAAGTGTGCATCATTACTCCAACTTACTTGAAAAAGAGAATTTCAAACACAGACGTCCTCAATAAATCCAATAAAATGCTATGATGCAGCAGACATGCACAAAAGTAATCCTTCCAGCTCCAAATCCAAATGAAAGTGAACAGCACATGGACAAAGCACTGGGAGGAGCCTGGTGGACAGGAACAGGCAGTTAGAGACTCAGGGGCACTTCCACCTTACTCTTGAAAAAAAGAGTAGAAACAAAAAGAGGACTCCTTGCACAATAAAATACAGCCAAATGACAATCTGAGGGCTTTTCCTGAACAAAATAATCATGTTTGATAAGGATTTATCATGCTTGAGAGATATTCTGTGCCAGATTGCAGTTTCTGTGTGTTCGGAAACGCGATTTTACCAACATGGCTCCTCAAGGAAGATTGCGCGTCCTAATGACGTGATCTTGCGTCCAAATGACGTGATCGCGTTCGCACAGTCGTGCCTGAGTGTGCGCCTGGATTTCCAAACATCGTGGAGCACACGACCGGGAGAGAAAATGGAGAAGGCGAACGCAGAACCACGGTAAGGCATTGCCGCACACACAAGAATGCTATTGAGCGCACCAGGAAGAAAAACTACTATGCTCCGTTGTAGATTGCGAAGTAGTCGACAACTTGCGCTCACAGCGAAGCGCAAAGTTGCCTCTACTTCGCAGACTCCGGGAACGGAGCGTAGTACAACACCCAGGGTTACCTTAGGTACTCTCATAAAAGACCAACTCATATATATGAAATAAAAAAGGCCCCCAAAAAAGAGAAGGGCAAGGAATTGCAGACTAGAGTACAAACGTATGAAAATGGAATGCTGCAAAATAATAAAAGGGAAAGAAGGCAAATAGAGAGGCAACCCAGCTCTGTAGGAGTAGAAGCTGATGCAGAAGGGAAAAGGGTACCATGTAATTACAACCGGAAATCCTGCAGGGAGGTGAAGTGTTCCAAAATTAATAGAAATAAGCTAGGAGGAAAAGAATTGCCTAGAAGTTCAGCAGTTGGAGGAAGTAGAGTGAACACACTACCTAGAAAGAACGAATGGCAGGGAATAGGAGATTGGGACACAAAAACTCCAGATAAGAGCAATAAGAATACGATGTGGATATACTTTAAACCTATTGACCAAGAGACTGGGAGGAAAAACAAAGGAAGATAGGCCCTCTAAATTGCTCCCAACTCATATTTTCTTTTGCAAAATGTCCAAGTTTAAAAGAACTTTAAACCTATTGACCATTTGGAACGCTTTCTTCCTTGTGGAGTCGTGTCTATTGACAGTCTCGCTAGGTGGCGCCAGAGAGAGAGGCTTTGGTTTCCTGAATCGCTAGAATGCCATCAACCCGGCAGGCAGACGGACGGACAGATACTGCTGTGCTGTGCCCGTGAGCAAGGCGGCAAGCAAAGTGGCAAAGTGGCAAGCGGAGAGGAGCAAGGTGAAGCAGGAGACTCGCTGCCGCTGCTGCTTCCTCGAGGGAGAGAAGGAGGGATACTGCTGTGGACCGCAGCCCGAGACCAAAGCGGAAAGCGGCAAAGAGGCAAGCGGTAAGCGGAGCGGAGGTGAAGCAGGAGATGTACTGTGCCTCGCTACTGCTTCCGCTATTTTGAAAGACCGGTGTAGCCCGAGCCGCTAAGTCCCTTTGCCTAAAAACGCGGCTGGAGCCGCCCAGCTGCCCTGTATCTATCCGGCCGGCTGCGTGGACGGTGCTAGAGCCGGAAATACTGCCTAAATGCCGGTTCAGCATCAGTGATTGTGTTCTGCCCCGAGCAGATGACGAACGCTGCAACCAGCTGCTTGTAGACGCTTGTAAACGCAAACGGAGCTCGAACACTCTTCCTCTTCTTTTTAACCGGCGGTAGGAACCGTTAAATATTGCCTCAGCACGACACGACCAGAGCTGGCTCAAATCACCCCTCAGCAAACCCCTCAGCACTTTTCCCGATATCGCTGAACTACCAAAGGGGTAGTAGAAACGTTGCTACCAGCAGCTGGAGCCAAAAAGCTACAAAAAGACAAAAGACAAAAAAATCTTTGTCCAAAGCCAAAGCCAACAGTAAGCCCAGTAAGTACATAACTGCAGGTCTTGTCCTGAGCTTGGAGCCTTAAAGCTCGGTGCTTGGCTGGTTTCTTTGGGGTGGGGGGGTTACCTATTCGTCGATTTGTGTGCTGGTGTGCTGGTGAGGAGGACTTCTACTGATCCTAGGCTATCGAATCACTAGACAGACGCTGAGGAGTTGGAGTTGCCAAGACCCTATTAGTACTGTCTACTGTGGGATTTAAAGGTGTGCTGGTAAAAAAGGCTGTTAGCACATAGGGACACAAAGGGACACTTGCTTATCGCCCCATCGCTTCTCTAGTCTGCTTTTCTGCAGCAGCGCCCAGCTGCTTCCCTGCCCCTGTACCTGTTCCCTTCCTGACGGCAGCTGTCCCTCACCTATAGGGCAGACGGGCTTGGGAGGGTAAGCGCACAGGGGTGGAGGGGAGGTCTGGACACGCAGCAACGTAAGGCAACGTAAGACAGAGTTCAGTAGGAGGTCCCTTACCACCCAGCTCCTTAGACAACTCTTTTCCTTGAGACAAACGATAATACCGGGGTAAAGCCTGACCAGGGACAAGACAAAAAAAAAAATAATAATAAGATTAAATAATCTTGAGTTTGAGGGCTAGTGGTGCACTGTTTGTATATAGGCGTGAGTGTGGAGCGACGCGGAGACACGTGCTGGGAGAAACAACACCTCTGCAAATTTGAAAACTCCCTGGTACACCGTACCCTACAGGTGGGATCTGGATGCGAGTGGGTTGAAAGCAAGCGTGAGTGCAGAGCAACGCTGCCGCATCTCACAGGCCGCAGTTACAGAACAATAGGGTAGTTGCGATACAAGAACAAAAATCTTCTTATCTCTAGAAAAAAAAAAAAAAAACTTAACAGCAACTTGAAATATCTGCATTGTGCTCTCTCCAAGCTTGAGGATACGGAAAATAATTGAAAAAAGGAGGTGGTGTGGTCTCAATAGGATAATATAAAAGAACTATGCGCTCAGGGAAAGTGAGAACAACGGGAACAACTGCCAGACGTATAAAGAAAATACAGCAGCCAAAGGTGAAGGCCAATACTCTAGGACCAAATCAAACTTTAATTTCACCAATAGCCAGAATGTTTGCAAAATCAGGAAAAATCCCGGATAAGTTTGAGTTCCTGAAGGATCCTGCTGGTGCTCTTATCATTTTGCAAAAGGATACGGAAAATTATAATATACAAACCCCAATAAACCCAATGTTGACTGAAAAAATCAATAAACAAATCATTGAAATCACCTCTCAGAAAGGAGTTTGTGATTTACAAATGAAGGACTATGAGTTCCATATTACAGATCAGGATATCCTAAATGCAACCATCCTACCGGACACAAACAATGACAAATCAGTTGACGCAAATGACCTAGAAATGCTGCGGAAACAAGATACACTAATTGACAGCAGCATGATGAAACCAAAGCTGCCAGCAATTCCAATGGAATTAAATGTAGAAATTAGGAAAAAACCTCAGTCATTTGCCGATGAAAACAATATCAGACCAACAAACACACTGGAGCACAATATTGCTTATGATAACCAAGAAGAAACGGAAATGCTTAAAATATGGCAAAATAATATAACAATTGAGGATGTGTTCCCAAAGGCAAATACTATCCGTACAACAAATTGTGCATCTCTAACGGAACCTCTAAATGAAAAGTCAAATGAAACCAACTTAACTGGAGCAAAAATGCAAAATGTTGGAATAAAATGGGATCTATTCTATCAAACATCAACGTTAACACTAGAGGCATTAAAATATCAATCGAACAAAAGGGACATTCAGATTGATCTACTTACAATGATGGCAACAGCAGTTGCGGGGATAGATAAAAAACTCGCACAGCTTAATAATCAGAGTCCAAAATGACAAGCAAAATACGGATATTGAATGCATTTGCTCCCCACTACTGGATAAACTTGTAGCAATACCAGAGGTCCTGCATATTATAATAGAAGATACAAAAAATGCTATAAAGAAAGAAATTGGGCAGGAAGGGAATATAAGAAAAATAGAGAGATGGGTATAGAAAAAAAGGAGGAAAATAAATCCATGCCTAATGTGATGAAAGAAGATATAACAACTTTGAGTGTGCTAGAGGAAAAAGAGAATGCACAAGATGTAAGTGACCTGTCAATAGAAATCAAAAAAAGGGATGTAACACACGAGGAAGCTACAAGTACAGTAGCAATCGCAGAGTACGATTGTAAGGAGCCAGACCCAAACGGTTACATTATGTCAAAACGGCAAAGGAAAAAACTGCGTAAAGCAAGGAAAAGCTAAAAGTCTAACCGACATGAATATGAGGAATCAATAAAATCTAATGGTACAATAAAAGATCAAGGACCGCAACAAGAAGAACCAACTATGGAAAGAAAAAGCTCCCCACTGTACAAGAATGAGTCTAAGAAAATATTCCCAATATTCATACAGGAACCATTACTGGAACAAGCATCATATAACGCGGTTAAAAAGGGACAAGATGAAATAAAATTAAATGAGATGGCTTTAATGAACTCTCCATTGATAATAGACAAAAGAAGGGAGGAAGTTGAAGTTCAGTTATACAATTCTAAACATGATCTTAGAAATGGTATGCCTGGGAATACACCATTAAAAACAACGATAAAACCCTCCGAACAACAAGATCGGCTGCACAATGAGAACACAGAACTAGGTCTAAGGGAAAACAAGAATGATTTAGCAAGATGGAACCTAGAAACTAGAATGGAGCATAAAAACAAACTTCCGTATTGGGATCACCTGGTAATTGAAAAACGTGGTGGAGAAAAAACAATCAGATATAAAATAAATCAAACAACGGAAGTGACATGTAAAGAAAACCAACTGAAACAATTCAGCTTATATTTAACCCTGAATATGAATCCAGAGGCAGATACGATACACTGAATAGAGGGAATATCCTGAGATTATTTAAATCAATCCCAGCATTAAACAATATTAAGAACGATGACATCAATTCAATTGAATTTATCACTGACAATGACGCTGGTCACGGTTAATACTATGCTAATAGCAGAACAAATATTATTGACCAAGAGACAGGGAGGAAAACACAAAGGAAGATAGTCCCTCTAAATCGCTCCCAACTCTTATTTTCTTTTGTAAAATATCCAAGTTTCAAAGAAATTGGTACAAAGGATTTTAGACAGTTAGGGTTTAGTAGTAACAACAAAGGTGGCGAATACACAAAGGTCCAAGTCTACTCAGTTCTTGTTAAGGCAGCTATTCAGAAAGCTGAGAAGGAGATACTAAAAGAGGGGGTAAGGATAATTTCACATTGAAGAAGGGAAACAGCGAGAGGGAGGCTTTCTGAGATTCCATGCAGGTTTGGGGGAAAGGCAGGTGAAGTTGGCAGCAGGGGAGCGTGAGGAGAAGGCAAATATTACCATGGCGGTAGAGAATTTGGAGTCTAATAAAAAGTAGGGCAATTGGGGTTCAGATAATAGTATCCTAAGTTCAAGCTCATGGGGTCTGAATGAGTCAGGGTGCCGTATTGAAATTGATTACTACACAGAGTTGTCCCATAGCCTGATATTAATTTCATGGAATATAAACGGGTTGGTAGGACATACAAAGGTGGATAGTTTAAATCACGTGGCAAAGTATGTTGATATCATTTGTTTGCAGGAGACATGGCTATGCAGCAACACCCCAGTAGTCGAAGGGTTTATTCAAATCCATACACCGGCCAGTAAAATGAAAAAATGTGGACGCCCTTCAGGTGGGATTATGACTCTCACCTCAACCAGGCTAGTGAAAGAGGTTAATTAGTACATTACGTAAATGGTTGTTGGTTTGTAAGGTATCTCACCCAGGCATTGAAGAGAAAGATAAATGTATATATTCAATGGGGTTCTCAGAAAGAATATGATACAGCAATGGGGCTCTTCAAAAAGGATATAACTAATTTAAATGAAATGTACGGGAAGACATAATGGTGATAATGGGTGACTTTAACCACATATTAAATTATGGAAAGATAGATCACTGGAAATTTTGAGCTCTTATAATATAGGGTCAGCAAAAATGTCCACATGTTTATCCACCAATCAGGATGAAGCATTAGGGAAGTATCTGGGTTCTAAGGGATTAATATGTTTCAATAGCAGGAAGGACCCAGACCGACCAGCCACACAGACATTTAGAGTAGGCAGTCAACAGTGTCCTATAGATTATATTTTTATTCAGGCCTGGACCTACGCAATGGGAAAAAAAGTTCTGGGTAATCAAGCGCAAGGACAGTGACCATAAGACTATGTATTGTGAATATTTAAGGGGGTCAACAAGTCCATGTGAAAGAGTGATCGCCCAAAATGTGGAATACCCAAAGCGCTTGACAACAAAATTGAAGGAAGAATATGTTGAGAAATTAGTAAGCTTTCAACAAAATTTAAAGAAGGATAGTGTTGAAGGTCATCAGGTAGCATGGTACGTAGATAAAATAGCCCAAGCGGTGCAATGTCTTAAAGTGTATCTAAAAGATAAGAAACGGGTTAAGGTAAAAACACAACATAGCAATGGAAGGCCCAGGTGGTTTAACCTTGCATGTCGCAATAAAAAAAGGGCCATTCGGAAAATAGAGCGACGTCAGAGGATATGTTACGACTATGGGAATTTAGCGATCCTGCTCAATTTGAAGAAAGAATACACATCATTAGTAAGGAAGCAGAAAAGGATTTTTAAAGTAAAGGTAAACCTACTAGAGACAATAGAAAATAAAAATATAAAAGGGTTCTGGAGGTTGATACAGGATGCCGCAGGAAGGACCCCGGGAAATATGAGCTGTGTTGTGGACGAGGCGGCATGGGTAAACTATCTAGGTAATTTATATAAAGCCAGTAGGATCCCGGAACTAAGTAAGGAAAAACCAATTTGGACAATGTGCGTAGAAGCAATAAAGCGAGCTTTTAATGTAGAGAAAGTAAAAAAATCAAGAAGTTGAATTTATCTCGTGCAGCAGCTCCCGATAATCTCCCTGCTCTCTTAATTAAATTCAAATAGATTGATTGGTGGGCAGTTTTTTTATTTCTTATGTTCGTTGCCATTTTAGACTCAGGCTGTATCCCCAAATCTTGGAGAGGAGCCATAATTAGACCCTTACATAAAAAGGGTGAAAGGAAAGATTAATCAAGTTATTGGACATTGGAGAAAAGGTATTCTCAAAAATAATCCTTGGTAGATTTAAGGAGTGGGTGGAGCGGCGGTCGAGAGTCCCAATAGAGCAGTGAGGTTTTAAGGAAGGACATTCTACTATCGATCACTGCTTTGCTCTGTGGGCTGTGGCACGGAAGTCGATGGAGCTGCAGGGCAAGTTGTATTGCTGCTTCATGGACTTTCGCACAGTTTTTGATTTGGTGGATAGGCATTGTTTGTGGGAGGCCTTGAGAAACTATGAGGTTCCTGCAGATCTTTTTTTGTTAATTCAGGAGCTGCACAGCCAAAATTGGTCGCAGGTAATTAAAGATACTTCTGGCGGCCTAACACCTGAAATAGAAATAAATAATGGACTGAGGGAAGGCTGTGTTTTGGGTCTGCTTCTTTTTTTCCACATTCCTAGCAGATTTGCCCCTTATCTTGGTTTCTGCCAGAGGCGCAAGCCCAAAAGTAAATGGAAGGTATTTGTCCTGTTTGCTGTATACTGACGATTTAGTAATATTGGGCCAAACTGAGGTGGGTCTACAAAGGAAGCCCAATATATGCAGCAAATACTGTACAGCAAAAAGACTTACAGTAAACATGGACAAAACAAAAATGTTGTGCTACCGGAAGAGGAATATGAAGTTCAATTGATACTTGGGCCAAACTGAACTAGATATTGTAAATGACTACAAATACCTCTGAATATGGTTTACAAGTTCCTTGAAGTGGGGCATGCACCTGGAGGCACAGAAAATAAAAGCACACCTAGCGGTATATGGGCTGAAAACATTCAAACATAGTTATGGTGATCTGTCCCCTAAAACACTGTTGATGGCATATAAAGCAATGATTCCCCTCCACTCCAATATGGTTCAGAAGTTTTTTGTATTGATGGTAAAAGCTCCTGGGATAAAGATGAAGGGAAATGAATAAAATCTTTACTGTCCCTCCCTAGCTCGGCAATGATCCGGGCAATTAGATTGGAATTAGGCCTAACTGTGTGGAATATTCGGGTGCTCTTAACCGACTGGTCTTGGCTAGCCAAAACTATAAATCTAAGATCAGAGAACCCATGACCCAACACCGAACAGGGGATTATGGTATGGAGCCTTAAAATTCTGTTCATGAAACATAAACGGTCTAGGGACCAAAATCAACGACCACTCATTTCAGTTATATCTCCAAAAATTCGACTTTGTACTCCTACAGGAAACTTGGCTAGAGGACCCCCTCCATCTCGAAGGCTTCAAGACCCACCACCTCCCCGCAGCTCGAAACTCCAACTACAGTCACTGCAAAGGCGGACTAGCCATCTACGTCTCGATTAAAGCCATGTCTACAGCATGTGTAAATGTAAATGTAAATGTATAGGCATTTATATAGCGCACTACTTACCCATAGGGTCCCAAGGCAGCAAAAGAACTAATTAGCAAGAAAACTGCATCCCTCGAAATAATGGCAATTCAGTTTCAAATACAAAGAAAGAGAAACCTACAGCACCTAATTTTGGCAAACATTTATATACACCCGCAGAGCAAGAGGAATGGAGCAAAGCAGTTAATAACCGAACTGACCAAGCTAATCAGAGACGGATCAATCGAGTTACATTATAACTGGTGACTTTAATATGTTCCTCGCTGAGGACCAAAATCAAGACAGCTCAGAAGAGGATAACCAACGAGCATGGGGTATCTTCTTCCAGGATAAATACAAGTGGGGCAAACCAACTAAGACTTCGAAGGACTTACTGAGAGAGCTGGAAAGTCTATCGCTGGTGGCGCTAAATGGCTGCATGCTAGGGGACAGCCCCCAAGCCCCAACCTTTCACAGACAACTAGTTAATACAGCAATTGATTACACCTTCCTTGCTTTACCCCTTTTTGTCCTAACTAAGGACTTTAGGATCGGCGTGTCAGACCATAGCGACCACCAACTGCAAGAACTCACCCTCAGTGTTCAGGGCACCGCTTTAACATACGCAAATCCGGTCCCCCACCTAACAAGGAGATATCAACATAGAAGAATCAAATGCAAAATCCTGCAAAATCCTGCAAAAAACTGGGCCAGGGACAGACTAATTTGCATATAGCCAGGTTCTGAGCTGGGATGGTGCAGTGAGCTAAATAACGGTGCTGGATCAAGCCCTGATCTTTGGACTGGGTAAGAGTGGTCTGCTTAATTCAGACACTCTGTTCATCACCACCCCCTTTTCTGAATCGCAAAAAGGAACAAAAAGGAACAATGGCGCACAATTCTGGCAAACGGTTAAGAGCATTGAGAACCCACAGGCACCAGGTATCAACTTGCATATAACCGAGGACGTTTGGGCAAACCATTTACAAACCTACTTTAACCCTGAACCACACAGCAATCGGCAAAACAAAACTGAGCTCGCGACCTCCAAGGGAACGTCTTGCCATTGCGCTTCTCTCCCAAAATGATCGAGAGTAGGATTAACCAAAGCCGACGTGAGGGAGCTCCAGGGCCAAACGGTTTACCCCCAATTTTATACAAACAAGAACCTAAATATTGGTCCACGGCACTACAACCACTCTTTGACAGCATCACCAATACAGGAATAATACCAGAATTATGGAAAGGTTCCATCATATCCCCCATCTACAAAAAAGGCTGCAAGAGCGACCCAAAAAAACTATAGGCTTATTGCTCTTATCGACATTGAGGCCAAATACTATGCAGGCCTTATATTGGGCGAACTACAGGATTGGGCCAGGGAAAAAACACTAATCCCATTTAACCAAACAGGGTTCCAGGAAAACCTGGGGACCACCACAAATATTCTGGCCCTCTCTCTGTTAGCCGACTCTGCAAAAGCAATCAGCCAATCGTTATTTGTTTGCTTCATTGACTACAAAGCCGCCTTTGATAGTATCGATAGAGGAAAATTATGGTCAAAACTAGCCTGATAGGGAATTCCTCCTCCTCTCCTGAACCAACTCATTTTACTACACACCGAGACATGGGTTCAAATAAAGCTGGGGAGTGGCAACATCATGTCCAGGCGGATTTCAACGACCAGATGCCTAAAACAGGGCTGCGTTCTTGCTCCAAATTTATTTAACCTTTTCATAGCTGATCTTGCGATAGAATTGGACAATTGCAACCACCACGCGCCAAATCTGGGTGGCCACTCACTTTCAAACCTACTGTATGCCAACGATCTGGTCTTAATCATTCAAACCCAAGTAGGCTTACAGCATTCACTTAACACCACAAACGACTTTGCCACAAGGAATGGGCTGGAAATCAACTTAGACAAATCAAAAACTATGGTACTAAACGAGCGAGTGTAAAAAGACGTTCAAAATGGCAGCTGGGAGATTGTAATCTCGAAGTGGTCAAAGAGTACAAATATCTAGGGATAATTATCAATAACAAAGGTTTATTCGACCAACAAAAAGAGGCAATGCAAAGGCAAGAGACCCTCCTGGCTATCCCCTTGAAAAACCTTAAAAATAAAATTACTGGTCCAAACCTGCTTCCGTTGCTCGAAGTACTATGAGCTAAGCTCCTCCTAACGATAACTTACGGCAGCGAGGCCATGAGAGGGAAGGACGAAACAATCTTAGACAAAACAGTCTCTAAAGCGCTGAGAATAATATTCAAGCTGCCAAAATACACCTCTCCAGCGCAACTAAGATTGGAATTCGGATTCCCAAACCAGAGAATAAACCGGAAAGGTGTGTACGTTAAAACCTGGTACAAAATAAAGAGCTCCATGGCCGGATCACTGAACTCATTTCTTTGGAAAGAAATTATACGGAAAAACAATTCTCCGGCCAAGGCTTATCTTCAACTAGGGATCAGCAAGTTAGCCCTTCAGAACATCTGGGAATCTGGTCTCCCTTACAATAACGTGAAAACCCTAGTTAACAAGTCAATAAACCTCGTCTCTATTCAAAAAGATCGAGCAGACCTAAACAAGAGGGCACACAGCTGGTTCGTAATTCAAAGCTACTCAAAATGTTCACCACAATCGTACCTAGGCACCAGCTTCTCTAGAACATTGAAGGAACGCTTTTTGGCAATGAGGATGGGGATTCTACATGCCCAAACTCATATGCCCCCTTGGAAAAGACCACCAATAACCACCCTCTGCAGACTATGTGGAGAAACCAAGGAAGATGTGTTGCATCTCCTGTGTATCTGTAAGGCTCTCAACCTCGAGAGGAGAGAACTGTTAAAACCACATATAGACGCACTGCATATTCGGTCCTGCAGACAGGCAGTGAAGGTGTGTTTCGAAGGGGCCAACGTCAGGCTACTCTGCAGCTTTGTCCGTTTTATGGAAGAAGCACAAGCAAAACTAGGCGAAGAAACTCGGGTATATCCAACTGCGCCTGAGGTTCCCTGCCAGGTGCTTACCTATGATCCCAACTAAGACCCATGGACCCAGGAGAAGACGAAAGCTCAGACTCTGCCCGAACTAATGAAGTTTAACACAATTTTAGAATATAGTGTCTTGGCTTTTAACACTTAGATTTGCATATAGACTCTGTCTGATCTAATGAAGTGTAACATAATTTTAGTACATGTAATTATAACTAGTAAAATTCTAGTTTTTAGAATACAGTGTCTCAGCTTTTAAGGGAATATGAAACAGTGCTAATTATCTGTTTATTGTACAGACTGCTAAGATTTTAATTAATCAAGCAATAAAGATTATCTTACCTAGGTGCAATTAAGTCTACTCAGATTCTGGAATCGTTTGGGTCTTGGGGAGGTCACAAAGGTGTCTCAATGGTGCATGAAAGAAATTCAATCTAGTGAGCTAAAGTGGGCTAAAACCACAAGATGTAAACTCCAGACCATTTGTGACCGCCTGAATGTGAAAATAGATCCAAAGACATTGCAAATCAATGTAACAAAGAGTGTACTTAAATTGCGGGCTAAAGAATTGTCTAGAGCAATACACCGAGAGTATTTCAGTAAGAAAGACTCTGTAAAATGTAAGAGTAATAGCTGGGAGAAAGATATAAGCTATCCTTACCTAGACATATTACCGAATCGTTGGTTAAGAATGGGAGTACATGGGATAAGAATCGGTATTAACCCGGTCATAATAAATAGTGCAATAAAATCCGGCTTAATGCAACAAGATGGCAAATGTATGTGTAAGATAGGGATGAAATGTAACATTTTAGACATTTTATTGGACTATCGAAAAATGTTCAATATACGGAAATTATTCCTTCACCCGATTTTGTAAGGGCGTGTTCACAAACATGGGAGCTTCTTGCTGATATGGAAAATTTAGATATTGCGGGATAACCATTGGGAAATATATGCAGGGTGAATATGAATTCCCGGCCCCATTGGCCCCTCCTAGAACTTCAGGGGCAAGGTAACTGGTGCTGCAAAGGAGCGCGGGTTGGAGTAGTCACGCTTTCCTTAGGCTGGTAGCCACCCCGCGCGCGTATACTTCTGACGTCACCGGATGGCGCAGAGTAAGGGCCCTCCTTTAGTGGGTAAATGGAGTTCACGGCGTGGACCGGGTAATTACCAGGCCTGGCTGCGCATGCGCACATCTCTAAGTGAGGTGCAGCTAGTAGGACCTGACACCGGTTAGCGACCTTGCCATATGGCCAGAAATGTAGTATACAAAAATCTAGATGAGGATGTTAGATTCGGTTAGGAAACAATCTGTAATAGAGTTTCTGTTAAGGTTAGTCTCTCAAACTTGTTGACAATATTGTATCTAATGTCCTGCTGATTTTTGTATAAATTGTTTACCATGCAATTAAAGTTTATTAATTTTATATCTTAATAAATACGGCCGGGGGGTCTTGCGACCTCCCGCCTTCCAAAGATAACCATGTTTCATGTTCATGTGTCCGGGGGTTGGTGTGGTCATATGGGAGGGGGGCGGCAGCCAGTCGCTGACCATGTGAAGATTCAAGGATAATCTGATTTTTATTGCTTAAGAGTATGACTTTGTAATGTGTAGACTTTTCTAAATGATAATGTGTGAGCTGTGGTTTAAAGACCAAATGGTCTAAATAATCTTTATTTTTGAACTGAAATACTACATTACCATAAACCAAATCTAAGGTTATTGTTTTCTCAACCTTACCATTATAAAATCAAATGTGTTCAATGTTACACTATCCCCCATATAACACTTAGACAGAAATACCCTCATTGTTTTCTCTCAAAAACATGGACTACCCAAACAGCATCTCTCCAGGTCACTCACTGATGGAATTTGCAAGTTCCCTTTCGTCATCTCTTTCCAGGTTTAACATATTGTTTCACTCCTTCCAAGTGGACAGTTTTCTTTGAAGAACGTGGAGAACATGACTATATAAATTCCTTATGTATATTTCGCCTTAATGTTTTAAAATGCCTGAAAATGTGTCTTGCCTTTGTACACTTGGGTACTGCTGTCCTAATAATAGAGGTTGGGGGACTAACCAAATTAAGCAGTATGCAAGTGACGTCATGGAACATAACATTGCATTTGGCATCACAGCGAGTGGCATCACAACCCATAACCTCAGAGGAAGTGACATCACAATAAGCAACATCATATCTTAAGAACTCATACATATGCTTAGTAGGTCTGCCATGAATACAAAGTAAAAAGTGATGCAAACCTGACACAAAATCTGGGCCTCAATTTACATCTCTCCTTTTTTTTTTAACCCTGCCACAAAAGAAATTTGCAACAAGGAGCAATGTGGCAGTAAATCTGTTTCTGCTTAATTTTTTGCAAAGTACTTTTTAAAATATCTTATGGGTTAAGTCACCTGCTGCATAGATCTTTGTGTGCCCAATAAATGACAGGGTATAATAAAAATGGTAAAATAATTCTGGAGATTAATGCACTTACTGGAGAGATCTTTGTTTTGTCTAGACCCAGTTTTGATTCAAAGGAGCATAGCGGATTAATATGTCTCCTGCAAAGCACATCATGTGACAGGCAGATGACAGATTTTTTATTTATGTAGATGGGTAAATGGGTTGCTTCTTTTAACACAGAGATCCTTTTGTTACTTGCACTCCATAACTTGTAATCCTCCTGATATAGCACAGTGAGATATGAAGGGCATATGGCTTCTACACCTTCTACCCCTCACCGTCTGATGTAACACATCCTGTACATTGACTGACACACATATGATTTTTTGTCACTTTCAAATGTGTATGCCTGATGTAAAGCACTCCGGCCCCTGGATTGAGGTTATTCGTGCAAGTGGTGCTTAAATTGTTATACGTGTAAACATTGTGAGAGAACACATCTGATATTCTTACAGTACATGTATATATCTCATACACAGGGAGTAAACGAAGTCAAAAGCATGCCTCTCTCAAATCATGTGAAGTGATAAAAAAAGCTGTAAGCATTTGTTTCCCTTCCCCTGCATATGAAGCTAGGTGTGAAGTTCCAGATAGCTCCCAGCCAGGATACACAATCAAAAGGAGGCCTGGAGGCACTTTAACTTCAGCCTTTTTGGGCTCAGCTGGATTTTAAAATAAGAACCTACCCCAAAGCCCCTCCTGGCCTGCACCTTTCGCTCGGAATGAAAGCATACAGCGTGCTGGCGCTGCTGCATGTCCGTGTCTGAAAAGTACACCGGGGTGTGTTCAGCATATTTCTGTGGGTCCAACTTCTTGGCAGGGAAGACAGCGTCTTCCTGGTGAAAAGGTGGAGTCGGGAGTAGACGCTGTCTACTCGCGTGCACCCTCGTCTTGTGCCCTGCTGCAGTACCAGTAAATGTTACCATATAGGCTGTGGCAGTTAACTCTGACTTATCTGTATGTCTAAGGCGCATATTTCATGGCGCGAGAGATGAGTTGTGTGCATGGATGGAAGGATACAATGCCTGGTGATGTGTTTGTATTTGTGTAATTTTTTCTGCCTGACAGTGACATTTCACGAAGGGCGCAAATAGGTAGATTAGAATGATGCTTTTCTTCCCTCTTCCCAAGTTTTAGTGGACTATCCTAAAGGCTTAATAAAGATTAATTTGGTATTTCTCGTCGAATTAGATAGTAAAACGTCGGGGAAGCGCGTATCACTCTTCTTGTAATGTGCTGCTTTGTATTTGGACAAATGGAAGCACTTCATGCAAGGAAATTAGCCTTTTCGCATGTTTTGCTTTGATACAAATTAATACAAATTGTGAAAATAATCGAATGCTCCGTAATTCAGGGAAAATGTAAGACTGGAGTGGCAACTGAGAAACTTTCTCGTTCCCACTAATAGTCCTTTTTCTGCAGACAGTGGCAGTTTCGCCGAAGCCTCAAATAGACGTCTGCGGCATAAATGATGCAGCCTGGCTGTTCTGAGACTGATTGGGCGTGTAGCGTGAGTTATCGCCCACTGTCCTCTGCAGCGAGCACAAGCCCTGTAACCCAAGGCTACTGGCTCAGCAGCCTGGCAATACCATCCACATTGATGCTATGTAAATCAATAGCCGCAAAGATCCATGGGAAATCCCATTTAAAACACATACATCTTGGGAAATGTTGGCTTGAGGGCCTTGAGGCTCAAAAGTGCAAGCAGATGCCTGGTCCTTGTCAGTCGCTGGACATTGATTTACGCAGGAGTGATACATGGAGATGGTCGTATAGCGCTGACTGAGACTGGAAGACAGCCTTGGCCTTGGAGATAAGCTCCAGGTGGGTGATGCGCATGCGCAGTAAAACCCAGTCAGGGGCCTCATCTGTATTTAATCTTCAATATCCGCCTGTTCCAAAGCCAACAAGTCCGTTCTATGTACAGAGCAGAAATTCAATCTCCTACAAGTCAGTGGCGGCTCCTCCACTAAGGTGGTGGAGCTTTGCCCCACTGCACAAAAAGGAAAAATAAAACAACAATAACGTATCGTTATTATCATTTTATTTTTCCTATTGCATGCAGTCAGAGGCCTTGTTCAATGTGGGGCAGGGCGGGGCTGGCCAGAGCAGGGGAGGAGTGGTTTGCACTTCCTAAGTGCGCATGAACTGTTTGGCTGGCGCTCTTGGGCCTACCAAACAGTTCATGCGCACTTTGCATGTTCCCCACCAGGCTACATTACTCAGCCTGGTGACGAACATGGACAGGCTCCCTGTTCCTGTCTGAACTCTGAACCATGGCGCTCAGACCAATCACAAAGCTGCATTGCAGGCTCAGGGGAGACTGTGTGGCGGGTGCTTCCTGCTGCCAGCCGGTCTGGAGAAAGGAAGAAGGTAGAGGGGCCAGAGAAGACGGCGGCCAGCCATTCCAATGTGTTTCGTTTTCTTAATTAACTGCCCCCGCTCTAGCATCAGTTAATTTTCAGTTCTCTAACTGCTTATGATTGCTGAAAAAAGCTGAGACACTAAACCAGTCTGTGGAGCACGCTGTGCTCTGTGTTTACAATGAGAAACGCATGGAGCGCAGCGTGAATTGAGGACTTTTTAAAACAATGGGTAAATTATATTTTTGATATGGCAGAGTTGTCAAAAAGGGATTTGCACCCTCAATGCTTTATGACGGACTGCAAAATGTGTTACAGTAGAATTGTCCCAGAAGCTACTGTTCTGCCACGGTCCAGTGTAAGGAAGAGGCAGCAGTGACAAAACCGCTCAGCAGAAATATAATGAGGTCAAGTCTCCCATATCTCACGGATATCCATTGGCTTTGGGCTGAATGAGCCATACTAAAGGGTTGGGGGGGGGCTGAAGGTTTTGGGTCCCCCTACAGGGCTGCAAGAATCTGCGTTACACCCCTAAGTAGTAGCAGCAGAAGCAGACATAGAATAGAGAACATAAACAGAGACCTTGAGATAATACAGAAGGGCAAGATGGACTGAAAGGGAAAGAAGACATGGAGATAATACCATTTTAATTGCAAGCCGACAGAACAAGACTACTTCAACGTGATATACCATGGGCTGGTGTCTTGCTGGGTACAGTTTCTCGAAATGGGAGGACAAACAGCCTCTAAGAAAGGGGCAAAACTGCATTTCCAATTTTGACAGTGAGTCTGGAAGCTAGTGGTAACTTGCTGTCTTATGGAAAACAGGCATGAGTCGGGTCAGAGAATAAAACCCTCCAATGTTGTAGTGAATTCAAGAGAAAAATGAGGAGGCAGTGTACGAGCCTTTCAGTGTCGGCCATATCAAGTATCAAGATCATAAAAAGGTAGCATAGTAACCAAAGGGAAGGGGAAATAAACGGAGGAAGGGCCATCACGGAGGGGTTCCTTGTGGTGCCTTCAAAAGCTGTGGCAAGATGTGCAGTCTTTCTGAAGTTCAACAGCAAATTCTGTCAAGAATGGGATCAAAAGAAAAACCAGTTGATCAAGGAAGTTTCTGACATTACTGCAGATGTCTTTAAACATGACCCGGAGCCCATCTCAGTGCTGCCTCAGTAAAACAATCCGACCATGATGTCTTGTCACAGATCAATCACTAAACAAAACTACAACCAACAAAAACAGGGAATATGAAGTAACAAGGCTTAATCATCATTTTCCAAAATCCCAACTGGAACATTAAATAAGACAACCAGAAAGGTGGCCACCCCAAACTCTGAGGCAAGCAATGAAGTGGTATAGGGCATCCCAATGTCCTTTCTCTTAAGGTCTGGCTTGACAGTGCACTGTCTGTTTGACCTACTGCTTACAATATAAAGAGAGTGGGCTTTGGGTCAGGCTCCTTTAACCACTGACTAACTTGGATGAGCCTCAATCTATCATTGGCGAAAGGCATTGTCAATCAGATCTTAGATCAGCCCAGAGTAGTATTTCTCTCTAGACATCATACTACTGTTTGTTTAGAGTATCATATGTTTTTTTTATCTGAAACGTTCTCTCAATTATACTTGTTGAGATATTTTTATATTTTTATATTTTACATTCATTGTTTGCACAAAGTAGACACTTTTTTCTATATAAAGAAAAATGTCATGACTTCCTTATTGGCTTTTCTTTTTTGCACATCTGGACAGTTGAACCCCAAGTGGGGACTGAGAAGAGAAACCTCCTTTAGAAATTCAATTATGCCTTTTGCTTTCTCGAGCAGGATTGGGATTGTTGATCTTCTATTCAACGCATTTCTCCCCTACAATAGACGCGTTCTTTCCCACTGCACACAGGCTTATTCTTGGTTGCCTATCAGGATTTTAATTTTCTATATTGTGATTTTTGGTAACGTTTTGCTTGTCTTTAATATCTATTTCCATGTTTATGCAAAGGCTGAAAAGTGCTGGAACCTGAGTCTTATTTAAAGTTTGTTTTATTTTCCTACTTCTAGCAAACGTGGCTTGGTAACAGAGCTTTGAGAAAGAACTGGAAAAGGAGAAGAGCTTGTCTTCTCCTGCTATATTTTGTGTTTGTTGACTCTTTAGTTTGACAATTAGCTGTAGAAGATAGTTCCTCAATGGACCTAAACTAAAAACTTTGTAAGTTATAGACAGCATGCTCAATTTGGGTAAAGACAGTAAACATTGTCATTTTCTCTGTTTCTGTGCTTTCCCACCATGATAATTATGAAAGGTGCTAAGCAGTAACAAGATTGGTAATCATAGGTATAAATGTTATCTGTGTTAACAGCGATGGCATGCATTTTTCTCACCAAAGAGTAACTTTCATTTTTCAAAAATGAAGTACTTACAGACAGTAAAGTGGACCCATAGATCAATTTCTCCCACATGGTCAGGCATTACATTGCGGTAGAAGGCACAAAATCAGGGCAAGACAGATCTAGCTAGAAATGATGGCACCCTTGCTATGAACATCTAACATGAACATGTGGGGATCCTGTCTGATAGTGTCAAGATCAAAATATAGACCAATATGGACCCATGGCAAAGCCATTCATTGTGTAACAGAGCTAATCCTAACCCACATTAGTATCTTGTCACATTACTTGATTAATTAAGGTATAAGATTCTTTCTAATCAAACAAATTTAGTAGGAAGACCACCCAGGCCTGGAGTCATGACCTTTGTATGACCCTTTATGTATTCAGTCTCTTCGGATGGAGAGACATGAATCTGTATCCAGGCTCCGAAAGCTTTCAGTTATTATACCTAGCTCCAAAAGCAAGAGCAGTGGAAGGAAACACGTACTTGGGCCATGCTCCAGTGCAGTGCCAAACACAAGAAGAGTAGGTGAAGATGTCATGGGCTGAAGAAAGAGAAGCAAGCACAGGAGAGTGACCATGAAGCCAACGACTGGTAAGCAATGGGCGGCTCCAAGTCCGAATTTAAGGCACTAAAATGCCTTGTAAGTGACAGCTCAAGTGATGTCTCCATCGAGACTTAAAGAGTTCTGTTCAATTACAAAAATTGACAATTTTCCTCGGCACAATAGCTCCTTACGTAAATGCTTTGTTTTTATGTATTGCTTAATACTACAAGGGTAGCGTACATTTAGCGTAAATAGTAGACTAGGTACAAAGACTATTGATTGATTTGCTTAGAATCACAAAAATTGCCCACAAGAAAAAACAGAATGGAAAAGGGGCGACCACTCGGTCCCCCCGAACGTATGGTAGGGTGCCCGGATCCCCCCGGGAAACCATTTTGGGCGGGGGGGGGTGTCTCGGCTGGTATGCCCGAAGCGGCGTAGCCGGGGCGCGCCTTTTTCCCGCCCAAGAAGGGTTGTCCTAGACACCTACACAGATGGCCCCGCCCCGTAGGCGTACCAGAGGAGGGTACATGCCCTCCCGAAGAGGAATAAAGGGAGCAACAATCCAAAGAAGCATCCTCTTGTTCCTGTGCTTGGAAGCTGCACCCTCTCGTTGCACGTGAGCCCTCGACGGAACAAGGAGCAATTTTTTGAGAATTTGTAATTTTTGTGTTTTTATTCCAGGAGCCTTCGGACCTCCGGATCCAGGACCTAGTTGAGCAGCTAAGCAGCAAGGGTCGAGTATCCGACAACGATGCCTGGCAAGAAGGTCGGGAAGAAGGCAGGGACGGAGCAGATGCTCCGCATGCTGGTGAAAGATATGGCGAACATGAAAAAGCAGATGGCTGCAATGAATAATACGGGCAGACCGAAGAAAGTCATCGGACCAGCATTGCCGGGAGTAGTCCCCGCAGGGAGAGGTAAAAGGGCCGGGAATAGGGTGGCAGGGGGGGAGCCCCCAGTTCCCGAGTCACCCCCGGTAAGCCCGGTTAGTCCAGTCGAGGCACCGGTACCGATCCCGTATGCAGGCCGACCGATTCCGGTTGTAGTTACGCCCACCAGCGAGGAGGAAATGCCTCCGGAGTTGGCCGCCCAGTTGGCCGCATGGCTTGGTAAGAATACCGAGGGTGCAGCGGCACCCGGAGACACGGCCAAAGAGGCTAGGTTGCTAATGAAACAGTTGCGACAATCGCGAGATGCTGCAAAGACGAATCTCCCTCTTGTCCCCCCACAGATTCCCTCGGAAGGACCAGCGGCTGGCGGTGGAAAATCAGCGGGACAAGCTATGGAGTCTGGTAAGCAGCCATTGCCAATGGCAAATGGGGGGTCTTTGCCCTCCAGAAGGGAGAAAGTAGTTCAGCATATTCCACTGGCCACGAAAGAGATGATTTGGGCTGATAAATATGTAAATATGTTTTCGCTCCTGTCTGACCATCACGAGATTGAGTATGTTAAGGCTCAGAAGGATTTGTGGCATCCGAGTGTGTGGTGCGCAAAAATGGCAGGCTTCAGGGTGGATGAGACGATCTCTAATTGGGCCAAGGCCTTTGGGATGTTTACTGCTATTATGGGTGAACGTAAGCCAGAGATTATGACTGAATTGGCCTGTTATCAGACACGCATAATGGATTTCTATGAAACATATGAGGGCGATCAATGGAGGGGTTATGATAGTAAGTTTCGTAAGGCCAAGGAGCACGATTCGTCTCTGACGTGGGACTGTCTCGACTCCGTCTTTTGGCAGAAGCAGCTTCTGCCGGGCACGACGAAGTCGTCCTCGCTTGGCGAGTATGGGTCGGCGCCTTCCCGCCATCAATCGGCGGCGCCCTTTCGAGCAAGCCCCGCAGGTGATCACCAACCCAAGAGTGGTGGGAATGGGGGTAGGAAAGGGGTTTGCTGGAATTTTAACAGAGGCAAGTGCACGAGGCCGCAAGGGACATGTAAGTTCAGGCATGAGTGTGCAGGTTGCGGACATTCCTCACACCCTGAGAGTTCGTGCAGAGCCAAGAATGGGGATACCGGGGGTAGAGGAGGTGCCAAACAGGTCTAATATAGGCCAAGGGGTACCACTACCTACCCCCGTAGATATCATGGCAATGATCCCCTGGCTAAACGAATACCCTGATCATGTCTCCGCTGGGGTTTTACGGGACGGTTTCTCGTATGGTTTCCGCATCCCGGCGGGGGATTCTCGGGGGGACTCACTGTGCAGAAATCAACTGTCCGTTCAGCAGCACCCGGTGGTGGTAGAAAGCAAGATTGCGAAGGAAGTTGCCCGGGGCCGGGTCTCCGGCCCATATAGGCACCCGCCAGTTCCTAGTTTCATTTGTTCACCGTTGGGAGTTGTCCCCAAGAAGGACCCAGGTGAGTTTAGGTTAATTCATAACTTGTCAGCTCCTAAGGGTCGTTCGGTAAACGATGCGACTTTTTATTCAGACTTTGTTTTTTGTTTTTTAGTTAACTAAAAAACAAAAAACAAAGTCTGAATAAAAAGTCAAATTCAAAGTCAAACTAAATTTAATAAACAAATATCAATTAGAAGCTTCTTGTTTCAAATCTTCATTGACTGAAAAAGTGGTCAGCTTGATAGAGCAATTAATAGCTCTTCAAATGTAATTTGTAGTCAATTACTGCACAGTACTGCCATTGCATTCATGGCGCAGGCGCATGGCATCAAGGACCCCACATCGTCCTTCCTGGTAAAGAAGGCACTACGTGGGTGGCAACGCCTCGAGGGTCATAAAGCTGACGAGAGGCGCCCGATTGGGTTACAGAGATTGTCCTTGTTGATGTCAGTACTCCCCGCCACATGTTCTTCCCAGTCCGAGGCAGTGCTATTCCGGGCCGCTTTTGCATTAGCATTCCATGGGGCTATGCGGGTGAGCGAGCTGGTGGCAAAAAATAAGCAGGATGTGGGGGGAGGACTGTGTCGGGATCACATTTTGATCAAGGGTGATTCTATGGTAATCACAATAGCCATGTCCAAGACCGATCAAGGTGCTATAGGGGACAGTATTGTTGTCCAGCGCATGCGGGGGTCCCCCATGTGCCCAGTGAAGTGCGTTGAGGAATATCTAGCGCAAAGGGCTGTAACATGGGGGGGAAGCTTGCTGAGACACACTGACGCCACCCCACTGACTAGGTTTCAGTTTCAGCGGGTGCTTACAATGGCAATCGCGGCAGCGGGCATGGACCCGGGCGATTTTGGGACCCATTCCTTTAGGATCGGGGCTGCTACAGAGGCTACAGCCAGGGGTCAAAGTGTGGAACAGGTGAAACAATTGGGGCGTTGGTCCTCGACCTGTTATAAAAGGTATGTGCGGTTGCACATGTTGTGAAGCTAATGTCATGCACTCACGCTTCTTTTCTTTGTTTGATTTACAGTTTCGCGAGCTTACGAGGCGGGGCGGACTGTGCAGTCGACCCGACACCTGGGGACCAGCGGTCAAAGGCCACCGGCTGAGGAAAGAGTGGTGTGGGTCGTGGGCCACTCATACGTGAGACGTGCCGCGGACGTATTCAAAGTAGGTGACATGATTCACGCAGCTGGGGAATACGGGTACAGGGTGACCTTCCACGGAAGGGGCGGGATCTGTATTGACCGGTTTCAATGTTTTGTCGAGGAACTGTTAGGGCTGACATGGTCACCGCCGTCTATACTCATAGTGCATCTGGGAGGGAATGATTTGGTGGCGCTCGGTCGACGAGTACTCCTCGAGCGGGTTCTATCCACTGTTAGCTGGTTGGCAAAGAGGATCCCGGGGTGCACGATAGCATGGTCACACATGATTCCAAGGAAGGTGTGGCGGGGGGCCCTCTCTGTGTCAGCCTTGAATCATTCAGTTAAGAAAGTCAATAACAAACTGGGTAGATTGTTTCGTTCAGGACAGTTGCACTGTATTCCGCATGGATGTATTCGGGGGGATAACATGTATCTCGAAGATGGGGTTCATTTGTCCCGGGAGGGGAATGTCTTACTCATAGGAGACTTCGTAGCATGGTTAAAGGGTTTGTATAATCATGACCTTTAGTAGGAGTGTGGGGGGTCCGGATAGCCGGTCAACTATCCGGCCTGTGGCGGTAAGGTCATGATCGGTGAGCAGTAATTTCAAGATCCCTAGAGGAGGGGCGCCACCCATTATGGATGCCCGGGGGGAGGGGCCATTGGCCCCTCACACGGGGAGGCGGCACCCACTAAGTATGGGGTCGCCGAAGGGAAGGCGGTCATAGGCCCCTCCCAGGGGAGGAGGCGGCTCAATGCCCCTCCTAGGAATTTCCCGGGGCCAGGATATCCGCGACGGCGGATGTGATGAACAGTGTGGGGTGGGAGGGGGGTCCACGCTCCCTTCTAGACACCTCACACGAGTCCTCAGACGACCATTAAGATGGCGTTGAGTTAAATAAGGGGCCCCCGCTAAGACAAGGGAAATTGGAAGTTGGCACAGAGGTACAGTCCTCTGTGCGCCCGCCCCTCACACGTGAGGGGGGAGTTCTGGTAGTAGGGATCTGACACCGGTTACGACCTTGCCGTTGGCCCGTAATGTTAGGATGTACAATTTTTATTTAGAAAGTATGCATTTGCAGGATGTTTAGACTCGGCTAGGAGAACCTTTGTATTAGAGATTTGTAAAGGTTAGCCAATAAACGTGACTGCATTGTAATGTATAAATGAAAAATTGTACATGATATGAAACGTTTATTTTAATGTTTTAATTTTGTTTCATATTTTAATAAATACGGCCGGGAGGGTAACTCCCTCCCGCCTTCCAAAAGTTCAGAACTGCGTCCGTCTTCCCATCCTTGGGGATTGTGTTGGGAGGGGGTGACAGGCATCCCGGCCATATGAGAAGTGAGAACTTAGTTCCACAGTCGTCAAGTAAGTCACTAGACTGCTGTTCACTATCAAAACGAATGTGCTTAATGTATTTGAGGCCCTGTAAAAGCTGCAAGTCTCCATAATGTCAGTGCAAATTGTAAACATGTTTATTACCGATCTGTTGCTTTTGCACTCGTGCTTCATTTCTTTTAAATGCGCCTGGTCTAAACAAATGATTGTATCTATTTATCATTTCTTACCCGTTAATAATTTGTTTTGGAATTGCTCCGCACGTATTTCATTCCTGGCTCCTGTAATTACTTTCATATGGCCAACTGTGTGTTGCATTTTTACTGGTGTCTGCCTTTTATCATCATTTGTTTTGTCTTTTAATCTTCCATTCACAGTATTGCTAAGATCACGTTACAGTCACAGAAGAACAAAACGAAAAACGAGCAATTTTATTTTAAAGAAAGCGCACAAATGCTGGAAATGGAGCCACTTAAAATTCATGGAAAATAACCATCATAAAGCACTTCAATGATTAATGGAGCTGTTTTTCCTGGCTTGGAGAGACAGCATTCAGTATAGCACCCTGCAGCTTTTTATTTTAGATAACAATTTTACAATATAGTTTTACATTAAGCACACTACGGTGATTGTTGTTCTCATTATTGGTCAACTCTCTTGGTGCGATTATAAAAGCAGGGTTTTTCACAAAAATCATGCAATGTTTAAAGAATACTGGTACCAAAATAGGCAGTCTCTCAAATACAATTTCGTAAAGAAACCGAATAACCATCAGAAAAAAAACAGCTGCAACTCGGACTTTTGCATGACCATTCCAGGCCCTTGCTGTCAGAGGAACACAACTTGAAGTGTGGTCAATGGCATTGACACAAGGATTATTCAGTGCTAAATATGAATTTTTGGAGGAGGGGCGAAATACAGGCCTTGCAGTTCTTACAGTGCGGGTGGTGGGGTATCAAAACTTCAAAGCGCCCCAACTCCTTTTGTGGCACACATTAGGCTCAAGTCAATGAATATCTGTGAAGTACGGCGCAGGAGAATTATGCATAAAGGCCAACATTTTAAGACAGGGACGTGGGAGATTTAAAGTAAAAAATCGGGAGAATGATAATTGCTCATTGACTTCTGTTGTAAACAAGCATTGGCATAGACAATATGTCTCGCCTTTGGGACCTTATAAGTGTTTAGTTATCCAGCACAATATCCTTGGTGCAACAACATCAACTGTTGCATTGCTAAACACTTATAAGCTCCCAAAGTAGAGACCTATTGGCTACGCCACTGCTTGTTTCCCTGGTCGCCACACAGAAGGAATAACTATCAACAACTGCGTGGTCCCCTTTTAGCAGCTGAAACTGTGAACTCTCTCCTCATAGGCTGCTCGTGGGAGTAGGGCGAACGGAGGGAACGCATGGTTCCTTTGGATAGCTAATTCACACTTCAAGTTAGCCTCTGGGTTCGTCTTCTGTGAACCCCTTTGGGCCGCTAAACCCGCATTATGTACCGACGGTGGAATCATTAGGCTATAATTTCCACTTAAACAGCCTCCAGAAAGGAGTCTTTAATGCACCACTGAGGTCCCACTGTGAAAGTCGTTGGAATGGTGTGTAAACAGTAGGCGGCCATCGACGCTCTCTGGATTAGTGGATATTCACTAATGTTAAAAATTTGACCCTTGAAAGCGACCGCGCTGGTAAACGGACATCCAGGAGGCTGGAAATCTCAGAGTCGGCAGTTATACGAGTACATAAATTGCACAGCATAAATTGCGCATCATAAATTGCGCATCATATATGGCAACATTTTAGGCCAGAAGATAAAAAAAAGTTGAGATAATAGCTACAAAACTATTTTTGTTTTGAGTCGTTTTGCTTCATTAACGCACAAAAGGTTTTATTAGGCTTGTTTTAAAAGCTGAAGCCACAAAAGTAAGGGCATGCCCCTAGGACAAAAGAGAATATATAAAACTTACAGTAGTATTGTCTGGGTTCCTTGCCAGATAGTTAACGTGGAATTAATGCTTTCGATGTTTTTACCAATCGTTCAAAAAAAAGTGCAATGTGCGCTCATGTCTTTGAAACAGAGCAAACTGTAAAATACAAAATATAGTTCACATCAAATGAAAAAAAGCCTGTGTCCGACATCCATGAATGCCACAGGCAAAATACAAATAATAAGTACAGGGTTAGTAATTGAAGAAAACAAATAGTTTGCCTCCTCCCTCTCAGATATCACATTTTTACACGTTTAGTTTTTCTTAAAATCAATCCGCCCAAAATTTCAATGTTTACCGTATTTTTAACTCAATCACTTTTTGCGGATTTTTAAAGTTGCCATGGTTTTAAAAAACATAAAGAGTGACTTAAATTTAAACCTACTATTTACTGAAAAGTTGTATAGAAAATAAATACATTCTACCACGTGGTACTTGTACGGTTTACATTTCATGCCACTGTGAACATAGAATCTCTATGCGGGTAGTGTGTGCATTATTTTAAGAACTGCGAACGTAATTCAAATGAACCTTCTGACAATTTTGGCAGAATGGGGAGGGAAAGGTTGTGTTGTGCAGGTCAAATATAACATTACCCGTTACTGTAAGTGCGATCATCTGTGTGAACGGGGGTCTGTCTCAGTCAGCAGCGTACAATGCGTTTTTACATAAAACGCCTCAAACTTTTGCATTAGTGAATAGACATGGCAGCACTGTGCAGCCTATGTAGTGTGTGGACGTGGCAGGGTGCATGTATGGCACAGGGTCTCTGCTGAACCTGGCTTCCAGGCCGGCACGGCATGTCAGGTTTTGAACCCCTTCCCAGATTCTACATTCCTGCATTCAAGTCTAGCCCCAGGCAGAACGCAAACAGAGTCCAGTGCATTAAATTCAAAACAAAGGCCCCGGGACTGGCCTTGCATGTTTTAACATCCAAAACTGTACCAGGACTGTAAATATATTACACCGATTGACGCAGAAAAAAAAATCACAAATCCGTGTACGTTCACGATATTAATAAACATGCCTTAGTAAAGTGTTCGGAAAAAAACAAGCTTGCGCGGCAGCAGAGAGAGGAGCGCCAGGCAGGCTGCTGGCAGCAGGGGGAGGTGCTTGTGCCTCGCACGGGAGGAGGGGAGCCTGCGCGATTCACTTGCGGCAGTGATAATTGCTACCATATGGTGGCGTGCGCTCCCGCAAGTGAATCTCCTGACGTGCACACGTTGCCATTGAAGGCAATGGAACGCGTGCACGTGCTTGGGTGAAAAACCATGGCGACAGCAATAGGTTATTTTGCCTAAGCAGTGCATGTGCGCTGCACAGGCGAGGCCTAAAAATTAAATTTTAGACAGAAGACAGCTAAAATAAAGCCATTTGTGGCATGAAAAATCGGTAGTCTCCTGCCTGAATTGGGTTTTTTGGCATGTTTGCTTATGGCCAGTGGCATATTAATCGGTAATGTTTCCGACCTGAACCCTAGGGAGCCACTGGGAATATAACATACAACAGATTCTTGAAAAGACTGGACTACCATGTCCTTCCCTTGTTTCGTGTTCACGCACAGTACTCAGCAACATTAGTATTATCAAAACACAGGATTTTTTAATATCAGACAGCCGCGGCCCGTGCAGGTAAGAGTAGTGGGGCCCGGGTGGGGGGTACTGCAATAAACGGTGGCGAGGGAAAATTAATTATTTATTTAATTATCCCACGTAATCGTCTTTTGAAATCCCCCCACCCGGCCCCACCACTCTTACCTGCACGGCTGTGGCTGATATCACTTACCACGTGTTGAAGGACAGAGAGTGACCACATACCCAGTGATAGTAACAGGGTTGCTTTGGGATCAAAAATTGGCCCAGGAGCCCTTAAAAAATGTGGGCCACATATGCAGATCTTTTTTCAAAACAATGCTTCAGTGATGTAAGTGTTAGAAAAGGAGGGGGGGTTCTATTAAAGAGGCATGTTATCTTAACTTCACTAAGATTTAAAAAATAATACAAATGTTGCCAGGTGTCATTTTTACGGATTTGCTCACAATGCTGAGCCACACCTGAATATAAGTGAGGTCACTTCTGCTGAGGCTCCTGCCCCTGTCAATCTGCATACATTAATTGGCCAACCAAGCAAGAGACCAGGAATTACACCTCTGCCCTGTTGGTAAAAGGGAGTTAAAAGAGGCCCATCTGCCTCCAGAAAGGCTGCACATCTGAACTGCACGGACACAGCCCATATTGGCCCCCGCGCTGCCCAAAAAAATAGCCCACAGCTAGAACTCGAATACTGGCCCACTGCACGAGTGCCCGCCTTACCAATCTGACCATGGATACTAACGCAGAATGTGGGAGGCAGGACTACATTTCCCAGCAGCCCTGTGTTCCGTAATGCACAATATTCACGGGTCACATTACGGACCTCACACACAAGAGCAAATAGAGAAGGTAATGGAATAGCCTTGTTTATTCTCCCATGTAGCACATCATATACCGGACTTTACAAAATCTAGGGCAATGACCTTATATTAACAAGGATCGTGGGAGACGGAACTACATTTCCCATCCCCAAAATGCAGTTCCTCCCTGAGCACACTCTAGATAAGTACAATTTAATAATCTTAGATGATAATTATTTTTCAAAAGTCCCCAAAAATTTTAAGCACTACTTATTATTTTGTAAATATTATAATTTTGCCCGAACTGACGGTAGTGTGCCCTACTTTAAGCCTGGTTACCAGGAGTCTGTGTTTTGTTTTAGTACATTTAGTACATTTCCCAGCTGCCTGTGTCCCTTTGGCACGCAAAATTCACAGGTCACATGACAGAGCTCATTGAAACCGAAACTCAATTTAAAAACAGCCTGGTCCATTAACCCAAGGCATGTAGGGAGCCAAGTAGGTACTAAGGGAGGACGATGTCCTTTGATGAAGTAAGATTTCGGGCATTTACACTTTGGGACCAACAGGAACTTGAGGATGAACGCAAGTTCCCTATTCCCATTATCTCCTTTTTCCTCAGCATGTGACAACAGGGATCGCCCACCCCCTCTGCCTAATGATGCCTAACGAGTACATGTTACACGGAGGTCAAAAGATGGACCCTTCTTACGGACACTTGTGTGTGCATGTTGTTTATTGATTATCACCTTAATTTGCCTTATTGCATGCATTTTTTAATTCTCTTTTAAATGGTTTTCATGTGATCCAAAATACCGGGCGATGCCCTGTCAGCGTTATAGGGGAGTGAACTCACATGATTGCATACCAAAGCATGTTGTGCAAGGAGAATAATATACTATTATGTAAAGGGGCAAGAACCAAAACCTTGTGAAGGTATATAGCTTTATCTACCTTTTCCCAGTCTAGTGGCTTTAAAGAGGAAAAGGTCCTCTGTGGTCTGTAAGTCGCATGCATGCTTCATGTTGTATGTTCACTATGTTTGATAAAGTGTTTGTATTCTCAACGAGGAAGTGTCGGGATTAGACAACGTTTTTGGTCCTGGAGAACGCCTGCTGCCCCTGAGTGGCACACAGAAGGATTAAACATGTCGACCCACTTATATTATGGGTCACAACACCCAAAAACATCTCTTTGTTTTTAATTTTTCCAAAGGACCTAAAATGGAGTGATGATCCAGAAGGCAATTTTAATGCACACCTAAAATCCCTTATTCTTAGTTAAGAGCTCAGTTTACAAACTGCGTCGAACCCACCCACTTACACTAGGTGTAGTGGGCATGGATCCTGTGATGAAGCATGCCATAGGTAGTACTTGTGGGTGAGGATCCTACTAATATATCTAAGACATTCCTCGATCCCACACCTGGGTGTTGATCTTGCATAAATCTTATGATATGTTAGGTCCTACAAACTGATCCTTCAGAGTCAAGGGATGACAACGGTTAAGATTAACCCTCTCTTGTATAGTCATTTATTAATATTCGAGTTGCTGAGGATTCCCCTTTTTAAGTTTCTCACTCCCCCTCAATATATATATATGCAGTACAAAGTAACATGTGCAAAATTCCAAGGTTCTGGGCCCTCTCAATAGCTGCTTTCCCTCCTTTAGTGGGGTTGAGTTGCTACCTAGATAGTTGGCTTTCTCCTCCTACTAACTCATGTGGAGTAACATATGAAAGTGTTGGAACCTTATGTGGTAACAGCAGTAAGCATGCGGAAGAACTAAGAAGTGAAGGCAGCGCATTTTCTGAAAGAACACAGCAGGTCAGGAAGCTATTGTTCCTCCTCAGATACACCAGACTTCTGGTAATAGTCTAAAGGTACTGTTATATTCCCGGGTTAGGCCCATGTAGCGAAGCAGCTTATTTCTTAAATTGTTCTTACAAAGAACTTTCCAAGCTGTGACCTTTTGCGACAGCTTGGAACACGACAATGTTGGATTAGTTTCTCTGAAACTAAACTTGTTTTTACATCTAGCTTCGCACAGCATTATCACAAATGCCCGGAACGTCATGTAAAATGCTCGTTCCTTACTACATCAAATGTCATCACTATCTTCATCCACGGGGTGACAGGGCTATCTACATATTCACAACACATCATCACTCATCTATGCGTACATCACAAGACTAAATTATATTATAAAAGATGAGCATCCTGATAGATAAGTAGAGGAGGTACTTCCACTGACACTGAGGGTCCTTGCATGCTGAGAAATCTACATGCAGCAACCTGACATCTCGTGAGGGTTGTCCAGTTCACAACCAAGATGGGGTCCTTCACTCTATCCCATCAAGTAATGGAGTTGGATCATCCCTTGGGGGGATTCATGGCTTTATATCTACATACTCTCTAGGTAAACTCGGAGTTGGATGCGCATATTAAGAGTACGCTAGATTACTGCTTTAGCTATATGACTGCATATATACAATTGTTTAGCCCCATCGTAGAACACTATCTACTATTTACGATCTTGGTGCTTGTAATCACATTTATCTGCTTCTGTCTATTATCTTTACTGTTTCCCTGATTCCTGAAGAATCAGGGTTGTCATGTTCAGTGGTTGCCAGAAACCATGCGCTCCCTGGTAGGTTAGGGGAGATTATGGTGCCACTGTGAGCTAGCTGGTCTATAGGCCCACATATCCTGCAGGCGTGTCTGGAATCAGTCTTGACACCAAGCCCTAAATTTATGTTGTCTGAAAAATGCGCAGGTCCTGCTGATTGGTTAGGCACTTATTTAAATCTCAATTCTGAGTAGTTCAGTTGTGCTTTCACAGAGTCATCTACTCACAGTTTAACCGAAGACGTCCATAGTGGGAAGGGAAACAAATCTGCCTCAGCTGAGTAGGCATACCCTACGTATTGGCTGTAAGTTAATCAAGCTTGGAGGATTAAAGGTTCCCACACTATCCACATCATATCTCTATAAAAATAGGCTACGTTCTGCTGCTCTAACAATGACTGAAAGGATGAAACCATTGGAGAAAAGATAGCAGGATAAAATATTTCATAAAACTGCAGACAGGCAGTTTCCATGAAATTATTACAACATGGCTTCCCGGCAACTGGTGAAGATGTTACCTCTGTGGTTCAGGCATGCAAACAATTCAGAACAGAGGTATTCTATTCTTAGGTTAAATTCCTACCTGCAGATGCCCACACAAGGTTATTTCATGAATACATTGAAGATGAACCACCTGATGAGTATTTTCCTTACGTGGACTTAGAAGTTCCATTAATATACCAAGAGCACGTTAATTGGTTTAAAGGCGCCCTACCCCATACAACAGAACATATGAAACTTGGTCCGCTCAGTAGTGAAGAAGCGACTTGGCTAGTCTTAGCATCATACGCACCACATCCAGACATTACTGCTCTAACACCAGAAGGAATGTGTAAACTTTATAGAGATTTAGTAAAGATTTACAGAAATCTAACACAATATCTAATGAGTACATTAACAATGCAACAATTGGGGGCTGATCAGGCTACACAAGCACAAATGGCTACCTCAGGTATTAACCCACAAACACTTAATACGATTATGGGAAAAGTTCAGTTCAGCCAGGAGCAAATCCCGTTCTGGATAGCACAAAAACAGCATAGCTTGAAGCAGTCTTCCCCCATATGGGCCCACAGGAAAAACACAGAATACAGATCATTTGTTTGCCGATGGGGATGGCTCCCCAGTTAGAGGTTTGCGCCATTTGGGGTACAGTCTTCGCTGCCGTATACCAGATGTAGAGAAACAGATTCAGAATGAGTACGAGGCAGAGTCTGCCTTAGATCTGTTGATAAGCGTGGCTCAAATCCACCCGAGTGACTTACCGCACTCACCTATAATTACCAAGTAAGAAGTCAGCCGGACTGTGGAGAAGGATAAACAAAGTATTTTATTAGGACACAAACTCCCATATGAGAGGGCCCTGTCCGACCTCACCCCTAAGAGTGCGCCGAGAGGACTGACTCGTTTCATCACAGCAACACATTATAACATGGTACAGCAAAATAAAACACGCCCATACTGGAAAAGTACTAGACCCTGGAGAGGGTGAACAATGGCCTCACATAAGAGGCATCTGCACCTGCAATAGCAACATTTGGTCATCTTTGCCCAAGGCAGCGGAGCCGGGCCTCAGCATCTCCAGCTCATGAGAACATTACTGATTAGGTTTTTTTAATTAGTTTCGATCACAGTTAGCTAAGAGACGAAAACTGCTGCGTTCAGGGTTTTTCCTATTCCTATGGGAGGGGGGAATGAGCAAGTGCGACTCGCACGCAGAGAGAAGCACCCCAAAATGGTGGCACACAAGCTAAGCTAAGAAAACTGAATAACATCACACTCATAAATGAATAATGAGATGGAGAATATAAACGTAAATGCATAAATGAATACATCATTAGTTAGACACACTAGGCTAACTCATAAATGTAAATGTAAGTGGGCGGGGCACCGGAAAACAAAACCTATCAGACCCCCCTTTAAGCATTGTGTGGCTAACATGGGCGTAGCCTTTATTAGCTAAAAGATAAGGTCTTTATACATCATGTTAGTAACAGGGGAAACATATCAAGCAAAAACATCATCATCAATAAGCATCAACCAGTGAACATCATGGAGCTCCATGTCATTAGAAACAGGATACTGGCGGGTCGGTCTTTTAAGAGATTGCAAATTACTGGCACACATGGAGCAACAGGGGGGAAGGCAATAAACACATAGGCAACAAGTCAGCAATATACCCACTACTCCTACAACACCCATCAAAATCTTCCAGCCCCAATAGGAGAAAACACCCCACAGCCATTTCTGTAGTGACCAAGTACCAGTGTCCTGATGAAGTTCAGTCGCTAATCTATGAAGTTTCTGTACAGCTAAGTTAACTGTAGGGGCAGAGTAAGGAATGTACACACAGCAAGACGTCCCGATGACACGACAGGCTCCACCCCTATCAGCAAGAATGACGTCAATCCCCATCCTATTCTGAATCGTAAATAATTTCATAGCCTGCATCTCAACAGACATATTAGCTGCAATGTCTGCCTCAGAATTCACTACTTTCTCCATCATCCTTGACAGTCTCCGAATAGCCCTACTGTTAAATATGGGACCCCAGAACGGCAGTAGACCCTTAGAAAAGTCTGTCCATTGCTGCAAAGAAGTATCAGTCTGATCCACATCCTCAACTTGGAGTGCCCTCCTTTGACGCTGTCCAGGCATTATAGAAAACTTTACTTTACTTTACTTTAAAAATTATTTATAGAGCACACTATCACCAGCGGTTTCATGGCGCTAACAAACAACCTCAAGGGGTAGGAAGGGGGGGGGAAGAAAGAAGGGAAGCGGAATAACGAATGATCTAGCTAAAGGCTTTGATGAATAGGTAGGTTTTAAGTTTTTTTCGGAATTGGGGGTAGAGAAGTGTGGACCTCAACTCAAAAGGCAAGGAATTCCATAAGGTTGGTGCAAGGGTAGAAAACTTTGAGCCTCCCCATTTTTTCCTTCGAAAACGTGGAACTGTCAAAAGGGCTTGCGAGGCTGAGCGTAGTGCCCTAGTAGGAACATAGGGAACTATCTCTGAGGTAATGAAAGCCGGAGCCTTGCCCAGTCGTACTTGGCAGATGATGGACGCAAGCTTAAACTGGACACGTTCCCGAACAGGGAGCCAGTGGAGGGATTTAAGAATGGGAGTTACATGGTGAAACTTGGGGAGGTTGAGTACCAGCCGTGCCGCCTGGTTCTGTATCAGCTGCAAACGCCTTAGACTATATGCAGGTAAGCCAGCGTATAGGACGTTGCAGTAATCCAGGCGGGAGATGACCATTGCCAAGATGATAGATTTCAGGGCATCCACAGAGAAAAAGCGGGATACCTTGCGTATGGTACGGAGTGACAAAAAGGAAGAAGATACCACGGCGCTAACCTGAGAATGAAGGGTAAGGTCAGAATTAAGTTTGATGCCTAGTGTCTTGACTGAGGTAGAGGAGACAGGGCGGGGACCAAGGGACGGGGGCCAAAAAAGTGAGGACCAGGGACTGGATGAACCACCCGTCAGCACCAGCTCGGTCTTGTCCGGGTTAAGTTTCAAATGATTGTGGCTCATCCAGTCCCGGATAAAAATCATAATGGACTGAAAATTTAGGATGGAAGCAGAGGAAGGGGAAAGGTTGAACACAAGTTGGAGGTCGTCCGCATAGTTATATACGTCGACATCCATTCCCTGTAGTGCAAAAATCAAGGGAGAAATATAAAGATTAAACAAAAGAGGTGACAAAGAGGAGCCCTGGGGAGCCCCGCATTGGACTTTCTGAAAACCCGCAGAAAAATCACCCAAGCGGACTGCCTGGGTGCGGTCCCTTAGGAAGGAGGACAGCCATACCAGGGCGATCCCTCCGATCCCAGCCGCCTTGACACGGGAAAGCAAGATGGTGTGGTCGACCGTGTCAAAGGCGGCTGAGAGGTCAAGGAGGATCAAAGCCTGAGTCTGGTTGGTATCCCTACCCTCCCTAAGGGTGTCAAGGACCGACAAAACCACGGTTTCAGTGGAGTGTGCGGGGCGGAAGCCAGCCTGGCGGGGGGCTAAGATTCCATACTCCTCTACAAAAGTGCCCAGAACACTGGTGACGTGGCGTTCTAGCACTTTGGCCAAAAATGGCAAGAGGGAGATGGGACGGTAGTTGGAGGGGACCGTGGGGTCTGCGCCAGGTTTCTTCAGGATGGGGACGATGACTGCTGTCTTCAGGGAGCTGGGGACAACCCCTTGAGTAAGAGAGCTGTTGATGAGGTGGAGAGCTGGGATAGGACACAGAGTGAAAATATGGCGGAGGATGTGCGCAGGGCAAATGTCAAGTGGGGAGCCAGATTTTACAAGAGGGATTATAGAAAGCAGAGATTCCTTGGTCAGGGAGGGCAGGTTATTAAGTTGTCCCTTGGGGAGAGGGCTATGGGGATCGACAAAGGAGAGAGAGGGGGAAGGAATATTTGCTTTGATGATGGCGATCTTCTCTATTAAAAAGGTGTTTAAAGAGTGACAAAGGTCTAAGGAGGGAGTGGGCTTAAGGGATGTCCTATCAGAGAAGGCCAAATTGTGGACAATCGAGAAGATTTCCCTTGATTTGTTCTCTGCTGCTAGAATCTTAGAGGAGAAGTAAGCTGTTTTGGCAGCCAGGATATATTTCTTGTATTGGGCCAGAGTATTAGTAAATTCGGCTCTTAGTATGTGGCAGCAATTTCTCCTCCAGGTGCGCTCACCTCGGCGCACCACTAATTTCGAGGCTTTAAGATCTTCATTAAACCATAAGTTGGCGTCCTTTTCCCGTTTAGAAGTTACCCTCTTTAAAGGGGCAAGGGAATCACAGTTTGTAGATAGCCAATGTTCGATGGCAGAGGCCTGGGAGTGAGAGGACAAACCATGTAGAGTGGGGTAGGAAGAAATTAAAGAAGTGGATAATTTCTCGAGGTCCACTCGGCTCCATGATCGGACCCACACATTTTTAGGGAGTGGGGGCCCGGTGGTGAAGTTGTTGGGAAGGGAAAAAGAGATTAGGTAGTGGTCAGACCAAGTGCAAGGTGAGATGGTTAGGGATTGTACCGGGCAATCTAAAGACCAAATCTGGTCTAAAATATGCCCTTTGACATGAGTGGGGGAGTGGACATGAGGTACAAAATTGAGGGATTGGAGAGTTTCAGAAAACTCTTTGGAGGACGGGCACTCTACAGGATCTGTGGGCCAGAAATTAAGATCTCCCAATAATAGGATGGAGGAGTTGTTAACCGTAAGAGTGGCCAGTACCTCCTGAAACTCAGGGAGAAATAATGAGAAACGATGAGTCTTATGATAGTCTGAGGGTGCTACATAGACAGGAGGAATCAGGTAAGCCAGATAGCAGACCACACCCCAACCCTCAGGCAACCACAGGTATCCATTATCTCCACAAACAAAGTAAATATTCGGGGGAGTGACCAAAGAAGGACTAAGGGACAAGCAAATCGAAGCAGTCACATTGCAAGAACCGTTCCCAACCTTTATAGGGCCCCTCCCCAGGATACAGAAGAATAGTGAGGGCCCAACAACTGTCAGGGGCACCAAAGAATGACTACTACCATTTGTCACAGGAGAGTGTCTATAAGCCAGAGAGGAGTTCAACTGTAGAAAACTCTCCCTAACTTTGTCAGTGTCGTTAGGAGTCACAAATCGTCCCACTTTCTTCGAGCATGTTTCCAGAAATGCCTTATGGAAATGTCCGTCAGTAAACAACTGTCCAAGATAAGAGGTGGGCATAGGGCGTACTCGCATTGTCAAAGTAGATCCCCTACTAGGTAACCGAGGATCTAGAAAATCAGGTTGTTGAAAGAATTTCACCATGCCAATTAAAGTGTACCATCCCACACAACTATTCACAGGAGTTAAAGGGAGTGCCAGCAATCCATCCTTTTTATAGGCAGCAGAAGGTAGCAACCCACAAACCCAACAATCCTTCACATTATACACAGCATGGGCATGATGTAAAGTCTTGATAAAAACATTATCACGGTAAACGTTTCGCAAACATTGTTCACCATACTCAACAGTAACCCTATTGTGCTCGGGAAGGGCAGGAGGGGTAGTGATAAGCATATGAACAGGATAGGCTTCATATAGGAAAAACAGTATTCCAAGAATTATTAGAAATACAATGATGAATATCACAATGGCCACAATTTTTCCTTTTCGTGACAGAGCGAGCCATGGAGAGTCGGGTTCTGGTCTACGAGGAGCTGCAAAAGGCTGCTCCTCCTCAGGAATGGGACGGCCAAAGGGGTACATGTTCCCTAACTAAAAGTCCAGAACTAAACTAAAAATAAGTAATCAACCAGTCACAGTCACACCGAAGCCGGCCAGGGGGGTTCTTCACCCTCAGAAGGGATCTTCTCCCTGTGTCCGTTAAAGCCTCACAGGCATCCTTCTATTGTTCGTTCCCTAATCCCACGACGGAGTCGCACAGCTTTTGCAATTAAGGAGCACTTAATCCGGGCCCAGGCGTAATCCTAGTGTTCCATTTGACAATGTCTTGATAGTGCACCAGGGCTCTTACCAGCAGTCCGTCCCTAACACTTAACTATTCTTCATCACAGTTCTCTTCTAAGTCCCTATCTCAGCCCTTCTTCCAGTGCTCAGTTCTCCTTCCTTCCTTTCCTGGGCCGCAAATTATAATGAGTGCTCCCTCGCACCTCTGGATCCGTGAACAGAATGGGGGGCTCAATGGCAGGAGACTTATCCGCTGATGTTTGCTCACTGTGATCAGGAGAGGTCTCACCACTTGCAATCAAAGCTGGCCTCTCCTCTCTTTGATCCGGCTCCTCACACCTCAGCAAAGCATCCGAGAAGGGTATGTACCGAGGAACTACTTCACATTCGTCATCAGCGATGCTGTTTCTCACCCATTTGTCATATGGCAGTGGCAGTGGGACGCGCTTCACGTGGGATGCATGTGTCCACGCCTTGCGGCCCTGGATCCGGAGTGCGGGTGGTGAGGCGAACTTGCCTCGGCTTCAACCACATTGGATCCAAGCAGGACTTCCGCTGGTACTTCTTAACGACAACCCAGTCCCCGGGATGTATGGTGTGTCCTTCCCCCTCCGGCCGCGGCTTCAGGATGTCTGCTACCTGCTGATGAACAGAACGGAGATCTTTAGTCAAAGCATACAGGTAATCTATCAACGAAGGATATTCTATTTCCGAGAAACATTTAGGTCTAGGGACACCCCACACGTTGGCCGGACGGCCAAAAATGACCTTGTGGGGTGAGACACCTGTCGTGGAATTGACTGTCACTCTAGTGGAAAGTAAAGCCAGGGGGAGTGCATCTGGCCAACATAACCCTGTACTCTCTTGTATCTTGGCCATCTTTAACTTCAGAGTCCCATTGAACCTCTCTACCAAACCCGCAGCCTGGGGGTGTCGTGCTGCATGAAATTTCTGTGATATCTGTAGTCCCTTTCATATCTGTTTCATCAATTCGGCATTAAAAGATGTGCCGTTGTCACTCCAGATCATCCGGGGCAATCCGTAGCGAGAGAAATATTCCTTTATCAACATCTTAGCTGTTGAGATAGCCGTACAATCCTTAGTTGGAAAAGCCTCCACCCACCTACTGAAGGAGCATACCACCACCAGGACGTACTTAAGGTTATTGACTCTCTCCATTTCAATATAATCCATTTGGATCACTTCAAAAGGAAAAGAAGGAGAAGCAAAATTGCCAACCGGAACAGGTGTTCCCTTTCCAGGAATATGTCTTAAACAAACCATGCACTGCTGCACTAAATTGGTTGCCATCTTGGAAATGTTCTTATTACTCCACACTGGGTCCAATACTTTACATATTCCCTTCGCACTAATATGAGCTGGCCCCTGAGCCATTGTCACCACTGGGAGGACATATGCGTCCGGGAGTAACCATCGTCTTTTGTCTGACACATCCGTCCAACACTCATCCGAGTCCAACCATCCCCCACCATCCTTCCATGTCCTCAACTCATCCTCAGTCGCTTTTTCTTGTATGTTCCGCACACTTTGTACAGTATTTATGAACATGTCAACGTCCGGTACCCACCTAGCTGGTCCTGCCACAAACATTTGTGGGAGTTTTGTCCTAGCTGTCTCCTTACCTGTCTGATCTGCAAGTGCATTGCCCCGTCCTACATCATCCACCATCTCTTTGTGTGCACTACATTTGATCACGGCCAGTCGTCTGGGAAGCGTCAATGCTGTCAATAGTCGTAATATCAACGGACCATTCTGGATCCTTTGTCCGTGTGATGTCAAAAACCCTCTCTCTGCCCACAGTCGCCCATAACTATGAGTCACGCCGAAGGCGTATTGGCTGTCAGTGTAAATATTCATGTCCAGTCCTTCACTCAATTCACACGCTCGCATCAATGCTATTATTTCTGCAGCTTGGGCTGAGTGGTACGGGACCCTAGAAGTCTCCACCACTGTTTTCGATGTTGTGATTGCGTATGCTGCAGTTGAGGTACCATCCCCAAGTTTAAAACAAGAACCATCAACATACAGCTCCCCGTCGGGATCATTTAGGGGGGTGTCCGTTAAATCTATCCTTCCCTTCATCTCCTCCTCTGTCCGAAACAAACAATCATGGACTTCATCGTCCTTTTCATCTGAAGGGATGGGTAGCAACGTGGCTGGGTTCAAAGTGGCACATCTTTTAATCGTAACATGGGGTGCGAATAATGTGAGCTCATAACCAGTAAGACGAGAATAGTTAAATGCTGCGTCTGCGTTTTGTTCAATAAAGTGTCCACAGCATGCGGTACCATTACTGTGAGATCAGAACCCAGCATGAGCCCCGACGATTGTCTAATTGAAACCGCAGCAGCTGCTGTAGCCCTTAGACGGCTCGGCAACGCTCTCGCCACATTTTCAAGCATAGCAGAAAAATAAGCGCAAGGTCTCTGTTTCCCTCCAAAACATTGAGTTAGGAAAGACAACGCGCAACCTTCCGCCTCATGTATATAAAGCACAAAAGGCTTCTGGTAATCAGAGTTCCCAAAACAGGTGCAGAACACAAAGCAGTTTTTAGTGACTCAAAAGCTTCTTGACATGCTGGAGTCCAGGGTAGGGTTCGCGCACCTCCTTAGAAGTCAGATACAGAAGGGGTTTGGTTAGTAAGGCATAATTGGGTATCCACTGGCGACAATACGAGGTTATGCCCAAAAACGCGCGCACCTCTCGCTGCGTGTTAGGTACAGTCATATTAGTTATCGCCTTGATGCGCTCCGGTGTCAACTTCCTCCCCTCCTTCGATAGGAGATGACCTAAGTAGGTGACCTCCTGTCGACAGTATTGAAATTTAGAAAGGGACACTTTGTGTCCATTTCGAGCCAAATGGTGCAACAATTTAACTGTGGCATCTCGGCACCCATCTTCGGTGTCAGATGCTATTAAAAGATCATCTACATATTGCAATAAAACATTCCCCTTTGGGAGTTCCAAATCATCCAATTGAGCCTTCAAAGCCTGACTATAATTGCTGGGGCTCTTGGTATAGCCTTGAGGAATTCTACAAAATCTGAAGCTGCGGCCAGCCAATGAAAATCCGAAAAGATGATGGCTGTCAGAGTGTACCGGGATACTAAAGAAAGCATTTTTCAAATCCAAAACAGAGAAATATCTGGCAGTGGGAGGGATCATTGTCAAAATCGTTGTAATGTCAGAGACCACCGGATATTGGGGTTCAACCCCCTTATTAATGTGGCGTAAATCAATCACAAAACGATAAACATCAGGTGCACCATCACCTACATCAGCAGAGGGTCTTTTAAGAATCGGGAGAATGGGGCTGTTACAAATGTTAGAGGCCGTCTCCTCTACTACACCTGACCGTATCAAATCCTGTATTATTTGCAGCAAAGCCGTTTCACCGTCCCTAGATATTTTATACTGCGGTATTCGGGGCAATCGAGCTCCCACCTTAACCTTGATGGACACGGGGGCAATATCCACCTTTCCCACATCAGTATCACCACTGGCCCACAAAGTCTCCGGGATCCCCATAAACTCAGCTGGAAGAGGCTCGTCTTTTGAGAAGCACTGATGCGCACGCGCGACAGTTGGACCCAAAGTGACGTACACACCGTCCGGAGAACAGTAAATGGTGGCATGCAATCTCTTCAACAAATCCAAACCCAGCAAATTCTCTCCACAATTCGAAGTCAAAAGGAAAGGAGAATCAACGGTAAAAGGACCAATCATAAGTGTAAGAGGCTTAGAAATGGGGCTAATTACCGGAGTACCTGAGAACCCAACAGAAACATTATTCCTGCCAGACAGAGCCGCCCCTGAGACCTGAGAACGTGCTACAGAACTTTTCATAGCACCCGTGTCCACCAAAAATTTCTGAGGAGACCCCAACAAATCCGCAGTCACATAGGGTCCTCATTGATCAACATCCACAGAAACTGGTCCCATGCTCTGTCTTACGCTGTCCTAGTTATGGGAGAAGCCAGTCATATCATCCAATGCGTATGCGTCGTGGTAGTACTGTCTGTCTCTGTCATGGTCACCCTCAGTTTTAAAATGTTGTCGATCCCTCTCTCCGTCAAAGCAATTTCTCCCTGGTCGCCTTCCTTTATCAAACTGTTTGTCATCTCTCCGAAATTCACCACGGCCTCTACCTCTGCCTGGTCCAGCATTGGACCGGGTCTCCGGACAATCTCTCCACCAGTGCCCCTCCTTTTTGCAGTTCGCAACCTGGTTCGGCCCCAGACTCTCTCTCTTCTCTCCCCTTCGGTAACTACTTCCGCCTCGACCCGCTACCATAGGCGGGGCTTCACGTCCCCGACCCTTCGACACCTGCTGCAGCAGCACCCTTGTCTTCAAGTCTTTGGCTTTCTTTTCCTGTCTGTCTTTGTTCTCGTTCTCTCTATGTTCATAATACTGAGCCATACTCAGAATACCAGAGGAGGTGGGCGTCGTCCACGTACTCTCCGATGCCTGAACTCTAGCAGCTATTTCTGGTAACAAGTTAGTTACAAACCTTTTCACGAAAAGTCGCCAGCCCCCATCCTGAGCGAGATCCTGACCATTAAAATCCAAAAAGGCTTCCTCGAAAAGAGTGAAGAAATCCAAAACCGCTTCATCCTTCTTTTGTCTACATGCAGTCAACTTATCCCAATCCACCTTCTTTGGAGGAATAAGAGAGTGCATACATTTTATTATTCGCCCCGGTAATGCTAAGATCTCAGGTTTCGGTTTTTCCCCTGGCTTCCGTTCCTTATCCCAGTCCTTAAATTCCTCCTAAGTACCTCCCAATTCCTCCGCATGATCTGTACCCTTCACCTGCCTCCACACATCCACCGGAACCAGTAACCCAAAGAACAATTCTATGTCAGCTAAAGTCATGACCGTCGAGGAAGCTGCTTCCATCAATTCTTTGTAATAAGCAGTCGGGTTTTTTCTAGAGTCGGGCAACTGCGCCTTCAGCGCCAACACCTCGCTCCGTTTCCAAGGCGTGTATACCCACTGTTCCTGGAAACGAGCCTCTACAAGAGCTCTGGTCCCATTATTAGTTACTGGGTCTACCACTTCAGGCACTTCAGGATGGAAAATAGGGTGAACTTTGCGCATTGGATGCGCTCCAAGAAAATAGGGCCCTCCTGTTGACGGCAATTCATTTCTATATTCGAGGAAAGTCCGCAGACTCTGTAACACATCCCTCATACTAGTATTAGCCCTATAGGCTCTGTCCTTTATGTCATAAAGAACCCGGGGCGCCGTTCCACCATAACCCTGCTCCCAAAACGCTATCAGCGTCGTTGACATATGCCATAAAGCATGCTGCTGCATCAGAGGCTCATAATCCTTCATTGTGGACCAGATGTCTTCCAGTACATAAATAGGACTCCTAGCCTACTGACAAGCCTGATTGGCCACCATCGTTTTTTCATCCAACCCAACAGTAGAGCGTGTAAGCAATTTGCGTACTTGGGTAAGTATCCCACCTCCGGCACCTCGAGTCGGGGTCGTCAACTCACCTTGGGGGGTAGCGCTAGCAGAAACAGTGGGAAGTGCAGAAGAAATCGCAGAGGGGGCAGGTGAGCTCGCCGCAAAGAAAGAAACCAAGGGCGCGGTCGCGGAAGAGGTGACAGAAGACAATGCTTGTTTAACATCTCTCAACAAAGTAGGGGCCGAAACAGAGGAAGTGGGGGTGCCGAACAAGGGAGGAGCAACCGTTTGCGGAACTGAAACCACCGCAGGGGAAGCAGAACCTGTCAACACGGGATACAATGATTGCAGAGCATACGGGGGGAGGGGGCCGAACATCCAAATGTCCTCCATCCCATCTCGCTCTTCCTCTCTTACTACATAACTTTTATCCGTCCGTAACCTATGAAGTCTGTCTGCGCGCTCAATCTGTGTCTCATTCTCTTTCTTAGTATGTTCTCTTGCCTTTTGTGCCATCGTCTGGCAGCTCTCTTCTGAGCCACCTTCTCCTCTCTCATCTGTCGTTCCCTTACTTCTTTCTGCCACATCCTCAAGGAATCGAACATACTCTGGCTGCTACGCTTAGCAAATAATCTGTCCTGCAAATAATCTAGTTTTGCCACATCGAAAGAACCAGTCAACGTCCATTGCAAATCTATGTTGCCCTTGGTATACTTGTGCCACAAAGTATTAAACAAAATTGGAGTCAATCCATGTTTAACATACATCTCGAAATTAGGTGAGCCCTCCACTGGGGAGGGTTGGCTCTCAGCCAATCTAGTGTCCGAGGCGCCGCAGCAGCACCCGAGGCACCGTAGCTTACTGAAACACGGCATCTTCACCCACTCAATCACACACCAACACACAATTCACACTCACCCTCTCACCAACAACCAGACCGCACAATCACTACTAAACACACACTCATATATTCACGCTTCCTATGCGTCAAATTCCTGTCAAACACGTGTTACCAAAATGGGACAAGGCCCGTTGACCAAGTCCTGGGAAACCTGGACCCTACCGCAGTCCGAACAGTACACTCACTGTTCCGAGATTGGTGAACAAATCCGCCACCCGGGTGGCACTACAGATCGCCATGCACTTTACCACGGGAGACCCGAGACCCACTCCCAACAAACCACACACACTAGGGGTTCGGGGTGAGTCCCAGAATCCGCCCGCAATGAGCCAAGCCTCGGCCGCAGTACCACCCGATCGGATGACCACAAACAAACGTCCACCCAATCTCCGCCAAGTCTGTCAGAGCACCACTCGCACTCTGAGTTCCCCAGAGCACACTAGCCCCAGGAGCACACAGGCTCCTCCAACCACTAGAGACACGCCGGTCTCGGAGACACACCAGTCTCTTGGAGCGTCCCAGCTCCCTCAATCAACAGTCAGACCACTCAGCTTCTATACGCGGTACCGACCTCTACTGTTCTCCACCGCCGGCTGCTGGAACCAACACGGTCAGCTCCAAAGTTCCGCCTTCCGGACCCCGGCGCAGGATCATGAACCGGGACCTTTCCCGATCAGCAGGGTGGGGCAGCGTTGCGAGAACCAAGCTCGGCATCAAATGGGTAACCGGACCCACCGTGCTGACCAGGGGGTCCCCGGCCTTCTGCTACCCACTTACGGGTGAGAAAGATCCTTATCGCGGGGTACCTGTTCGGGCGCCATCTGATAAGCGTGGCTCAAATCCACCCGAGTGACTTACCGCACTCACCTATAATTACCAAGTAAGAAGTCAGTCGGACAGTGGAGAAGGATAAACAAAGTATTTTATTAGGCCATAAACTCCCATATGAGAGGGCCCTGTCCGATCTCACCCCTAAGAGTGCGCCGAGAGGACTCATTTCATCACAGCACTACATTATAACATGGTACAGCAAAATAAAACACGCCCATACTGGAAAAGTACTAGACCCCGGAGAGGGTGAACAATGGCCTCACACAAGAGGCATCTGCACCTGCAATAGCAACATTTGGTTATCTCTGCCCAAGGCCGCGGAGCCGGGCCTCAGCATCTCCAGCGCATGAGAACATTACTGATTAGGTTTTTGTTATTAGTTTCGGTCACAGTTAGCTAAGAGACGAAAACTGCTGTGTTTAGGGTTTTTCCTATTCCTATGGGAGGGGGGAATGAGCGAGTGCGACTCGCACACAGAGAGAAGCACCCCAAAATGGTGGCACACAAGCTAAGCTAAGAAAACTGTATAACATCACACGCATAAATGAATAATGAGATGGAGAATATAAACGTAAATGCATAAAGGAATACATCATTAGTTAGACACACTATGCTAACTCTTAAATGTAAATGTAAGTGAGCGGGGCATCGGAAAACGAAACCTATCACTGTGAATGAAACTGATGGGCAATATTGCCCAGATGTCTACCATTATGTTGAGTAATATAAAAGGGAAGGCAGCAGTGGTGGCTATATGCCAGGGCCTGAGGAATTCACTCCTGCACAGCAGGCATGTGAATTACCTAAGATTATCGAAGATATATATGCCTCTTTAGGCAGAGATAATCTGGGAGCCAAACCTGGGAAACCAATAGTTAAGAGTAGCTCTAAAAGAGATAACTCTAAGCAGGCACCCGATTCTTCAAAGAAGAAATGGGATAATAAACAAAAAATAAACTAAACAAACCTCAGTCAGGGGGTTGGTCTCCTCAACAGGAACACAACGACCAAAGATATAATTTGCGAAACCGTGACAATCTTAGAAAACCTGATAGGTATTAAGGATACTGATACACGTTCATCTCGTTCCTCTCAGGAAACATCCGAAAAGCGTTCAGAGAGAGAGGGACGGTCAGAGTACAGATCGGAAGAGTGAGTCAAGCTGAAAAGGGAGACACATCGCTCTTCAGTACATCATTAAACAGGAAGATAAACAAAAGACTTCAAAACCTTAATTTAAAAAAAAGCCGGGATTAAAATTAGAAATGCCCAGGCTACTGAGGACTCTGCTTATGAACGGAGAATGGGCAGTGCAATGCTGGACAACGCGGCAGATGTCACCATAGTTCACCAGAACCTGATGGACTTTCTGGGAGTAGTAGCGCTGAGTGAACATATCACAGTGGAAACACCTGATAGAAGGGTAAGTGTCCTACATTGTTTATACAAAATAACGCACCAGATGGAGGGGGGGTACACCCAGAAAAGTGAAGGGTCTCTTTTGGGAGAACCTGATCTTCGGTTAAGACATTCTTTTGTCCAAAAAGGATTGGCCACCTGAGTTTGTAATGGATTCGTATAAACAATGAGATTCTATCAATGTGAAGAGGTAAAAAAAATTTTAGGATGTTTTATCTTAGGGGTCTGGTGAGATACTAGGCTCTCTCTTAGGTCTAGAAAGATGAGAGCACAGTGTGCTTGTTAAAATACCCCTCACACACTAAAAAGTCCTTTAGTGTCATGCTTCATCAGAGGGGTCTTCCCGTCCCTATAACGGGGCGGGGCGTGCTGCAACCAAACGAACTACGCTGGAGCACTTGTGACAGAGGCTATGTGTAGGTGTAGGGGTGTCAGTGAAAGTGTAGGGACCTAACAAGTAAGTGCAAGAAAAATTACCAAAAAATTAAAAATTCCCTGGCTTAGTAGAAAAATATATTTTATTCACTTCTCTAGCTGGGAACATTAAAAAGGGGGTTGTGAGGTAGAGCAATAGCTTGCTACCTAGTCGACATGTTTCGTAAGCAGTCCCCTACTGATTACTCATCAGGACCATATAGTGATCCCTACTACTAATAGCTCAGTTCTACAGAAGTATGCCTACTGTCCTACAAACAATGCAGCAAAAATAGGCTGACTGTTTGGGCTTCAGGGCATGAGAGGACTCAGTCCTCGGAGCAGCACGGGGGTAGGCATAAGGAAACTTTCTCCTGCTGGTGATTCAACCGCGCTGAACACCCTTCGCCTGCAAAGCTCATGGGGCATTGAAAACTAATGAAAAGAAGACCGCAATAGGTCAATATTTTTGGTATTCATTTGAAAATTACCATGCTTCACTTGGGCCAGGTCATGCCCTGAAGCCCAAACAGTCAGCCTATTTTTAACGGTATGATGATGTAAGTGGTTTAGAACAAAGTTCACAAGTTATACTGCAGAGCGTTTTGGGAGTAAGCTTTCATTCAGAAGTAGGAAATAGACAGCTAATATTACCATTAGTGAGCTTCCCTGGGCAAAAGAGGTGAGAGCCTCAATCATGGAATTGTATGGGACAGGGTATCGAATTGTGTATATGGTCCTACTGAACTTTGTAAATTTCTTTATTTGTTCAAAATTTTGTTAAATGACATTATCACCTATATTACTTTCTCTGATGATTGGGACATTGAAGCTGTGTATAATTTGCTTTCAGATTTAGATCAATCAGCTGCATTTTCAAACAATGAATTTTATGATGGTACAAGTAATTTTGGAGACTTGTTCTGTTACCAGCAATATGGTCACCATTTTTTAAATAAAGCAGTTTCCCATGCGCTGTTTATAATTATACACAATGGGAACTCTGCCTAAAGGTAGTTCAAAAACATTTCCACATGAGTTTGCTTATTTTTCAGGTTTTGAAACATCAGACCCAGCTCCATATTACAATAGGCTTGCACCTACACCTGCAAAGAAAATATGCTAGCAAACACCAAGCTGATATACTCTGCTTTCTTTATTTCCCAATTGTCTACACAGGGTTTTGACTTTTGGAAAGACACTATAGACACAATGTCTATCTGAGGGACAAAAGAGTGGCAGGTTCAGGGCACAGACCTCATACCACACCAAATGAATTTCCTGAACAAGACAGTGCAACAAACCTCATGTTTGGGTATAGCAAAACCAAAAGATTTGAACACACCTCGTATTTCTGCCTTCTCACGTTTCGGGAACTGGCAACACTTTTCGCACTTTAGTGAGGATACAGTAGACATCACAATACGGAATGGTTCTTTTAATCCCAATCGGAAGGGTTGGTTGGTTTGGATTTTGGACACAAATAGCTGTTTATATAGATTTCTGGGTATAACCGAAGGATTTAGGATTAAGAGGCATTATCAAAGATATGTACAGACAAAACACTCAAGGGTGGTGATGTCATAAAGTGTTGGGAAGTTATGCCTAGATTGGCTTAAAAACTTGACACTCTCCCTAGTGAAGCAACACGTGTCCCTTCTTTCTGATGACATGGATCTCAGGGATTTTTTACTATGTCCCCGAAATCCATGTCAAAAGTGCTTTTTGTACGAAATATACAACGTGCTCTGGAAGATTTATCAGTCAGAAGGTGCAGAGAGATTGCGCAAGAATGATAGGGTTAATTTAGAAAAGGTTTTGGCCGTGGTTGACAAAAGTATGACTACTTTATAATCCAGAACTTTTTCATTGGGCAACATAGTGTCTTCCGTGATTGACATAATACAGCAAGGCATGTCTATATTACAACATGGACAGTCACAATAACGCTCAATAGTAATACTGAGGTGGATATTACAAATGTTACGTTCTGGCCAAGTTCCATGGTGTTACATCAAAAGTACAAATCTGTTTTCAGCATATGATCTAACGGAAAGACAGATGACAATGGAACGTAGAGATGTTAAATATACCATTTTGCACATTGAAAAATTAGATCAATTACTTTTACCATGTCTGAGACACCAGCCACTGACTGTATAATCCATGGTTACATCACCCTACTAGTCACGACCTTTCAATTCCAATATTGTCTCCAATACCAATAGATATAAAGCGCTATGGGAAGAATATGTGCACGAGTATTGGGAATTACCGTTCAGGCATAGATGCAGGAATGGGGACGTTTTTCTTAGTGGCTCTGACTGTGAAGACACCTCTAGCGGTTCCTTGGTTGGCAAGGATATTTCTCTCCATTGAGCATGCAATGCTTCAATGGTGAACTTGTCTTGTTATCTGAAGGGTTTCCCAGCTACTGTGATTTATCCAGTTTTCAGACTGCTCTCGAATGGGAGCTATTTGATGCTGAATGATCAAGGTTGCTGCAGAATGGAAGCAGGCCTTCGATAAATGTTTACAACATAAAATTTGACTACCTGAGCAAACTGAAATCCATGCTTTCACAGAAGGATGTGGCCTTAACTTCAGCCAAAGAGACGTTTTATCTCCAGGTTGCAAGGTCCTTGTCTAAGATACAGACACTGCTCCACACTAACTTCCCATTACATTTTGGGGCGCTGGTCAATCGTATCTTTAACATGTCTGCTACAAAAGGAATAGTGCACTTTTTTCAAATGTTCAATTTTGGTTTGGTTAGCACCTTTCAGACAATATTTAGAGTTATACCATCTTTCATACAATCCATGTTGAGAAGCGTTTTTAGAGGGCTGCCGCTACCCCTGCTATTTGTGGCGGGAATTCAGATTTTTTTTCCATCTGCTCCACAATGGACGTACCAGTTCAACTCAGGTTGGAGACGCCACTGTTAGTGCTGCGTTGCCGTGAGCGCATGATACACTGCTTTGGCACCCCTCGGCTTCAAGAACTGAATGAGCACTGGTTGTTGTCGTTCAGGCCGGTCTGACTTGATTGTATTCAACCTGTCTTCTGCTGCCTGCTTTGCAGCCAAGAATGCATCCTGGATATATGTCTCAGATCAGAATTGGTTGTGAGACTGGATATTGAAGTACTGATGGACCCCCTGAAGGCCCATGCGTAATGCGGTCCCCAGCGTATTCCATTGATGATCAACGCATTTTTAGAGCCAACCTGGGTTTCTTCAGCTCCTTGTGATGTGAACAACGGCCTTGCGGACAACTTGTGGAACATGACACCTCTCTGAACTGCTGGTATGTAAACTGGGTCAAAATGTACCAAAACAGCCTTTTCTTTTTCTAGGCACCATAGCTTTGTGAGTGCTTGGGATCTCAAATAATATAGTGACTTATAACGCTTTTATATTTTTTATTGAGTAGCCCACTTTTAGATGCTTTTAAAGAGTAGGGTTTTAACTTTTTATAACTATCTGCTGGCTTCTTTAGATAGCTTTTTAGATATCAACGCTTAGTATGAGGAGTGGGTGTGATATTCTCAGGTCAGGCCCATGTAGTGAAGCAGCTTATTTCTTACATTGTCCTCACAAATGACATTTCCAAGCTGTGACCTTTTGCATACATTTGCATGCATGAAAATGTTGGATTAATTTCTCTGAAACTAAACTTGTTTTACATGGAGCTTCGCACAACATTACAGTCCACTCTCCTAGGGGTGACAGAAATGCTGCATCACAAGATTTACGCAGGCGAAACCATGACCTTAGTACGGCCTTTGATACGGTCTCCCATACCGTACTCATTAAGGCCCTTCAATTATCGGGTGTCACTGAGGTAGCCCTAAACTGGCTTAGTTCTTTTCTCACTGGTCGCACCTTCCAGGTCTTTTCTACTACATCAAAATCAAAGCATCATCCCTCTCCTTATGGAGTCACCCAGGGTTCGATCCTCAGCCCCTTGCTGTTTCCCATTTATGTTAAATCGATGGCGGCTATGGTAGAGGAATCCGGTCTGTCGCTTTTCTCCTATGATGACAATACCCAGATCCTCTTCTCTCTCTCAGAAGGTAATACCACCCAGCCCTCTGTAAAGTCGTGACCTGGATGAGCGCCAACTTTTTAAAGCTCAATGGCGATAAGAATGAGGTCCTGATCCTGGGTAAAGATCGAGACCTTTGGGGCCCCCAAATATTGGCCGCCAGAGATGGGTTCGCTCCCACAACCTTCTACCCATGTGCGTAACCTTGGCTTCATCGTGGACAACTCCCTCTCCATGCGACAGCAGGCCACTAAGGTTGCTGCTACCTGTTTCATCATTTTGAAATGGTTGAGAAAGATTGTGCGGATGCTCCCATTTCATGCCCAGCGTACCGTAGTCCAAGCCCTTGTCCCCTCTAGGCTGGACTATGGGAATATACTTTACTTGGGCGTCAACAAAGAGGTAACAGGAAAATTACAGCGAGTCCAGTGGAGAAATGGGTCAAGTTCAAAGCCCTAACCTACATGTTTCGCATTAAGCATTTACAGTCGCCCTGCTACTTGCAACTTTTAGCTTGTCCATATGTTCCTCCCCGTAGTCTCAGATCCTCCACCCAAGAAAAATTTAGAGTCCCTAAAATCAAGCTTTCTCGCATGGGGGACCGCTCCTTTTCTTACTTGGGCCCTACCTTATGGAATACCTTGCCACTGCCTCTCCGCATGCAACCCAACCTTCTTTGATTTCGTAGATCCCAGGAAACATGGCTTTTCAGCCAATAGGCTGCTCTATTCTTTGCTGTTCTTGTACAGCCCCGGGAAACCCTTCTGGGTAGCTGTGCGCTGTTATACAAATCCAAAAAGTAAATAAATAAATAAACATTATCACAAATGCCCTGAACATCATGTACAAGGTCTCCAAACTGTGTACAAATGTCATCACTATCTTCATCCCATGGGGCAACAGGGCTATATACATATCCACAACCTCGCTAATCTATGCGTACATCACAGTGGCGGCAGCCATAAACAAAGGGTGGTAAGGCGGGTGGATGAAATGCGGGAGGGGTTGTGCGGGGGGTTAGAACTACTTTTTAAAAAACTTACTATTAGCCGCCGGCCGCCTCCAGCGTCACGTCGCACCGCCTTGCTTATCCTCTTCCTGCCTAGTCCCAGCAAGCCCTGGGACGGACTCCCATCCAATCCCCATGCTGCAGAGCAGTGTAGCGATTGGCCTGAACGGGCTAGAAAGGCGCTCTGCTCAGGTCATGGATACTTTGGGGTTTCTCCAGCCCAGCTAGTCAATGCAGCCGGGCTAGAGAAAACCTGAGTGTGCATGTCTGTTTTAATCAGCCTGAGACGAGGGGAGTGGAGTACAGGATACACACCTCCTCTTCCCTCCCATGCCTTGGCCCCACCCCTCCCTACAGCGCTCGCTCAGAGCTGGCAAATGCAAAATAAAACAATGCAAAAACATTGTTATTTTTTTGCTGGCTTTGAGCCACGCAGTGGGCCGACGCTCCTCCACCATTGCGGAGGAGTTGCTACTGGTACATCACAAGGTTGTGTTCTATTATAAGAGATGAGCATCCCGATGAATTAGTAGAGGAGGTACTTCTGCTGACACCGAGGGCCCTTGCATGCTGAGAAATCACCACGTAGTAACCTGAAATCTCTTGAGGGGTTTCCAGTTTGTGACCAAGATGGGGTCCTTCACTCCATCCAATCAGGTAATGGGGTAGGACAATCCCATGGGTGATTCTTGGTTTTAGACCTACACACACTCAAGGTACACTTAGAGTAGGGGTCACTTAGCAGGAGTATGCTTCATTATTGTTTTGTTTATATGCCTGCATATATACAATTGTTTAGCTCCATGGTAGAACTATATCTAGTATTTATGCTCTTGGTGCTTGTAATCATGTTTATCTGCTTCGGTCTACTAATCATTGCAGCACATGATTTTATACAAGAAAAATGTTGGATCAATAAATATTATTGAAAAGGTCCCACTGTGAATCTGTATATTTCTCTGAGAATAAGTGAGAATGAGTGACTGAGCAAAAGGTTCTGTACTGTTTCCATGATTCCTGAGGAATCAGGGATGTCATGTTTAGTGGTTGCCAGAAACCATTCGCTCCCTGGTAGGTTAAGGGAGTTTATGGTTGCACTGTGAGCTAGCGGGTCAGTGGGCTAAAATATCCTGCAGGGATGTCTGGAATCAGTCTCGACACCAACCCTTAGTTTATGTTGTTCGAACAGTGTGAAGGTCCTATGGATTGGTAGGAATTACTCAACAGTAGGCCATAAGCCCACACCCTACAGGAGAAGTGGTCTGCAGCAGACTCTTCCTCCTGAAATACTCTTAGACAGATGTGCAACTCCCTAGCAGAAGGTTACCTTATTTGAATGCCAGCTGCTGCCCATTTTAGGGCAATCTTCCATTAAGGCATAGACTCAATCAGTTTACCTAAAATATTCAAAAATCTTATCCAAAAGTTAGCAGAATTATTTCTGCTTTCAGGTGGTTTTAGAAATTCTGAGGTCCCACCATCAGATGTTACATCTTTTCAATAATGAACTCAATGGGAGGGTTGATGTCAAATCATTACAATCTATGGAGATGGTAACATCAAAGATATTTTGAGCATCAGATGAAGTGGCTAATACAGTAATTTCAGTCATACTTCTAGCACTAGTTTATTTTATTTATTTGACATACAAGCCAAGATTATTAAGTCCCCTTGTAAAAAATCGGTTCATGAGCCCATGAGTATGTTCAGTTCAGAGGAGTTTTATTACACCTTCAATGTATGGTGATCTACTTTTAAAATCAATTTCAGTTCCCTTTCGGTTCCTTCTTGCCTCATGAAACTATACCAATGTCTCACAGTGCGGGCCCTGACTTAGGGAGTCCCTTCACAAGTCACTTTATTAAATTAGCTGCAAGACATCTTGCCATTCTTTATTTCACTCTTCTTCGTCCCTTCAGTTCCACCTATCATTGAATAGAGCTTTTATGGTGTGAATGTCTCTGACTCTAGGGGTCACCCTCGTGAGCCAGAAAGAAACACTGAGGAGGCATCAAATAGGAAGGCTTATATTGGGAAGGCATCGAAATTTCACAGCCCTCTGCCCCTTTGATTATTCCCACTGGCAGGTGGAAGGTACTATGCTGCCTCTAGACTCACCTCCCTTTCCTCATTGATCCCAACTCTGAGGAAGCCTCTCCCCTCCCTCTTTTTCCCCAGTGTCAGTCATGCAATGCTCCAGAAGAGTAGATGAAAATACCTTAACTCTTTAATTTCATGTCTTTTTACTTTCTAAGGTGTAGCACAGTCAATATATAAGGCACTGCCAATATATTAGACCTTCTTAAGCCCCTTTCACTTTTTTGGGGGATTTTCTTTGTTTTGTTTGGAATTTTATATTTGTTTATTGTAAATTTTTGTTATCGTTTGAAAATATTCTGAACTTTAATATGGTTCATTTTATTTTTGTGCAGCTACTTACGTTAATGGTATTCACCATCTGTCGGTTTATTTGTGGAAAGTTTCTTTAAAATACAATTCTGTCTCTAAAAACTAACGTTTATGTTTAGAAATGCAAGGGAAGACATATGTATTTCATGCAGCGCAGCAAGTCACCTTGCTGTGCGTTATGAAAGGGAAAGGGCAGGAATACGCCATCTTTATCATTATGCGGCGCATTCCTGTCCTTTCCTTGCTCTGGTGCACAATGTACTGCCTTACGCCAACACAGGCACCCTCGCACCATGGTACAAGGGTGACTGCGTTGCAGACAGGATGGTTTTCATGCAGGAAGGGACACCTTTCTGCACAAAAACAATCCTTTGAGGCATTTTTCTCTTTCTATGGGCCCGATGCCATGTCAGACGGACCAATGTCCAACCGACATCGCTCTAGAAATGAAACCGGATGGCCTCTTGTCAGTTCCAGCCCAGCTATTAGGATGCGACCAAACCCTGTTTGTTTGGAATCTTATACTTTGCTATGGGAGCATGCATTCCAAATGGAATGCATGCTCTCATAGCAAAGGCCAGAGGTGCAGTTCATCCCTGCACCCGGTGGCAGGCAACTTAAGGTTATGTTAGAAAGCAGCCTTGCGATGCACCTTAAGGTGCCTGCCACCGGGTGCAGAGATCAACTGGGGTGCAACAGGGACCAACCGGGTGCAAGGCCACATGCAGACCTTGCACCCATGGGGACCCTAATGCCTTTCTTTGTCAGAAAAGCCGGCACAGAAAGGCAGTGGGAAACTGGCATCGTAACCCCTTAACCGGAAAGAGCTGGAAGAGGGATTGATGAAGGCCTTTCAAATGGTGTACGGACTCTCCGAGCCTGTCATAAGCCATTCGGAACTCCTGTTTTGAATAATTTCCAACCGACTCCATCCAAAATTGGTTGCCTGGAAATTATTCCAAAGAGGATATTACGATGCAGTAAGAATTGTTCCGACCAACGGTCGGAGCCATTCTTACCGCATCTTGATCGTGCCCTATGTGTGCAGCCCACATAGAAAGAGGGAATAAAGAGGAGAAATAAAAATATTTCTCCTTGTTACGCCTCACCTGGGTAGGTGTGGCATTTCGATACATTCACAGGTCTACAACTGATGGTAAGTCTGGGAATGCACCAAAATCCTTGTGTGGATACGGGAGAACACCCACAGTCCAAGCATGGAACACCTTTCTTGGGCAGAGTAAGCTGTTGGCCTTGCATGACTTGATAGATTTGACTTAGTAGGTGCGTCGCCCATGTGCCCCCTTGGGCGGCGCAAGAGCGACGCCACTCAATTATAAATCTGCCTTTAAATACATTGTATATGAGGATTATAGTGTATATATATATATATTATCATTTGGCATTTGATTATTTTATTTGTATGCTTTACATACTTACATCTTTTACCTCTTGTACTGCAATAACTACTGATGAGGATTCACAGCCTTATACCGTAGAAAAAGACAGAGGGGCTAATTTAGGTTCTCGGCGGAGGGAATACTCTGTCACCAATGTGACAGATATCCCATTCCCCGTACTACGATCCTTATAGGCTATAATGGGCACGCAATACCCCTCTGCTGAAATCTAAATGAGGCCCAAACAGCCTGATTTAGATTTAAGCAATTGGAATACTCCTATCCGCAGAAATATAAACTCCATATTATCCTGTGGGATTTATATATATCAGCGGACGAGATATCAGTTACTATTGTGACTGAGTAACCCATCCATCGATATCTAAATTAGGCCCAAACTTTCCAAAAACAACTGAGTTGCTACCTCTCGAAATAAATAGCATGTTGCAGGAGCCTGTTTACTGAAAGGTAATCTAACACCAATGGTAGGGAAATGCAGTAGCGGCTGGTATTTGTGATGAGTGGCGGGGTGGCTGGGAGGGCCGGCGGATGGGCGGGTGAGAGAGGACATAGGTGTCGCGAAGGGAGGGGGCAAAAAAACTTCAGCCAGCTGCGCCGCGCTACAGCGCATCGTGCTCCTCTGCTCCTCTTCTTAGGCACGGGCTCCCACGGGCTCCGCCAAAGTATGCGAATCCATGATGAATAGACAGCTTTCAGAGTTCGTTGAGACCCACCAACTTCTCAATGAATCGCAGTTTGGCTTTAGGAAAGGGCATGGGACAGAGACCGCCCTGATTAAGGCCTCTGACGAGATCAGGGCGATCATGGATCAGGGGGGGGCGGCTGTCCTCATCCTTTTGGATTTGTCAGCGGCCTTTGACACGGTCGACCATGTCACCCTAGTCGACCGTGTCACAGCTCTGGGCATAAGCGGTCTGGCCAAGGATCTCATTTCATCTTTCCTGGCAGACCGTACCCAGACTGTAAGGCTGGGATATTTCTACTCACCCACCTCTGTACTCCCCTGTGGAGTCCCACAAGGTTCCTCGCTAAGTCCCATGCTATTTAACATTTATGTAGCTGACTTAGCGAGGGTAATAAAGGCACATGGAGTACGGCTAACATCTTATGCAGATGATACCCAGCTGGTCCTGGGCATCCATAAGGACGGCTGCGCTGTGGCAGCCAACTTCCAGAGAGCTATGCTTGAGGTCAGTACCTGGATGGCCTCTAATTGTCTTAGGCTCAACTCGGACAAGACCGAGGTTATGACCTTTGGAAAACTCTCTCCAGAATGGTCTTCTAACTGGTGGCCGGAAAAGCTCGGCTATCCACCTGTCCCAGTGGAAAAAGCCAGAAACCTGGGAATCATTTTTGACAGCAAGTTGGTATTTGACCTTCATACAAACAAGGTTGTGTCGTCTTCTTTCTTTATTCTGAAAAAGATTAAGAAGCTGCTGCCTTATCTCCCTCCCTCAGCTGGGAAGACTCTGGTCTCTACCTTAGTCTTCTCCAAAATGGATTATGGAAACGCTCTCTTTCTCCATACCCAGAAGCGTGTTATAACAAAGCTGCAATCCATCCAGAATGCGGCAGCCAGGATTCTCCTGAGCATTCCTCGCCGCAAATCCACCACTCTTGGCATTCATCAACTCCACTGGCTGAGAGTAGAGAGCCGCATTAAATTCAAGGCCCTCTGCATTGCATATAGGGCAGTACACGGCATAGGACCCAGGTTCCTGACCGAAGCCTTTCAGCCATACACTCCTAGACGGCAATTAAGATCGGCCAGTACCAACCTCCTCACTGTGCCACGCACAAGAACGGCCACCTTGGGGAGATAGACGTTTCTTGGTGGCCACCCCAAAACTCTGGAATCTTCTGCCACATTCCATCAAAACTGCCCCGAACCTGATGAGCTTCCGCAGGCTCTTAAAAACGTGGTTATTTAACCAGTGAGAGGATGACTGACCCCAGTAGCTCCACAGCGCCGAGACACCCCAGGGTATTTGTTGCGCTATAAAAATTACGTAAATAAATAAGAATGCCCTTCAGCCAACCCCGAAGCTGCTTTTACATGAGAGCAGCTTCAGGATTGGACTGAGCACCCCGATTAGCGCTATAGGACAGACTGGGAGTGTGAGTCTGCTCTCTCCAACCCCAGCAACGCACCTGGGGTTAGAGAGAGCTTCACCTCCCATGACGGTTTGGCCGGCCTGAGATGGCCAGCGAAACCGTCGTGCAATACCACTCTCCTCAGTGCTGTCAGCCCCCATGCCCTGCCACCAAGCCTCGGCAGGAAAGGAGAAATAAAACGTAATTTTATTTTTCCTTCCGTTTTTGGGGCGGTGACGCTGCTCCACCATAGCGAAGGAGCCATCGCAGGGGAAATTTATAGACGTATTTCCAAAGAACGGAATACAAAAGAATATGCCAGGCCCTTGAAAAGAGTGGAGCATTCGATACAAATAACTCTTATTAATTCTTTCTTATTTATTTGAAGCGGTGACTTTGGAAATATCTGAAACAATTGCAGTATATTTGATTTTCTTACTATTATATATTTGATACTTTTGTACTCGGAAGTCTTTTCAGTCCTGGAGTATTATTCACATATTTAAATTGAACTAGGAGCTGAGAAATTGTAGATGTTAGGTTGTTGTTCAAATAATTCAGAACTTACGTTCAAGGCATTCCATGATGGCGGTAAAATGTATTCATTTGTGTGGTTGTAGAGGCACTTATGGATGGAATAAGCAAATTTACAGTTGATACATGGTCTGTGGTATGAGCAATTCAAAAGTGTAATATAAAGCTGTAATTTTTAAAAAGCTGCACGGATGTTCTTGGAAGCAGCGGCCTGTGTTCAATGCCGTCAAGAGCAAAGTCATGAACTGAGGGCAGCGAAATTCAGAGGAAAATTACAGGGTAGATGATGGAGTTTAAAGGTCACTGAAAAAAAATGGGAGTACCTTGATGTTACTGGCAATTTATAAACTGTTGGGAAGGAGAGCTATAAAGGTAAAGGGGAGAGTTTAAAAGAAATATTGGACTACAAAGATAGTGGGGCAGTCAGCAGAAAAAGAGCTGTTGTGTTAACACTACACTTACTTTTCACTTTTATTAATTCAAGTGAGAAACAAGGAAGTGGGTTTAACTGTCTGTTATAGTTTGGCACTAAATCCAGCATCAGAAACGGTAGTATTTTTAATGCTATACCAACAAACTCTCTTTATTTTGGTTAGCTGGTTGAACCTTAAGGCATGACTTTTGAACCATGTGACATTTGTCACGAAGTAAGGATGGTGGGGCCACTGAACAACAGGAGGGTGAGGGCCCAGTGAGAAAGTGAAGTGTTAGAGAAGGCACTTCCATGGAAATGCAAGGATTATAAACTAAGTTTGAAGGGCGCAATGCCAGAGTGTTAAAGGTTGTGAGGTAATCGGTGACGGCTGGTGATCTTTGAAAGTGAGTCAAACAAAAGAGGGGAGAAAGAGGTCAGGCTTACACAGGACCCAGCCTCCTTACTTCAATGAACAACCAAGAAGAGTCCTACTGTATTCGAAATTACTATCCTCCCACTGACCTTTATAGCTTTAAGGAAAACAATAAGTTTCTTAACATAAACCTCTCCCAACAAAGTGTCCCACGGTGGCACGCTTCATCTTCGGGTTCTTCCCGCCCCACTACGGGACGGGGCGTGCTACAACCAACTGAGACGTGGGAGCACTTTGTAGGGTGTAGACTATAAAGTAAATGATGGTCTAAGAGTTGGTGGGTCAGAATAGGGGGTTAAAAAAATACCTGGTTATGTGAGAAACTAAATGTTTATTTTATCCTATGGCTGGTATATTTAAAAATGGGGAAAGGAGAAACATACGTCAAGGAGTGTGTGTCTCACGGTCAACGTGTTTCAAGCCTATCCCCTAAGGCTTTTCATCAGGACCAAGTGAATGATCCCATGTACCAACCCTTATATAAATACCACCATGGTCTTCTTAATAAATATTAAGAAGATATATATACATGCAATACAATACCTAATTGGTATTTTTTCTTGCAAAATATTTAGATGCCAAAATCAGGCCCCCTTGAGCTCAAGACGGGAGGAAGGGGTGCTTGTAGTCACACAGTCCTCAAAGCTGCACCCTTGCCCTGCATATTCTGCCTGCCTGTGGCTCTGATGATTATCTTTAAAAGCAGCATAATACCTGTCCCGAATACCAGTCAGCGAGTGAACCCTTGTCTCAATAGATTTGTCGGGTAGTTTCCTCCCAAAAGAGTTTCGAAAAAAGGTGGTCGATAATCTATTCTATAGCACATTTTACATAAGCTTGCTGTCAGCAGAAAGCATCCAGATGCATCAAACCTTGAGTCCACCAATGAATGTACTTAATCACACTTTGCTCTGGTCAGGAAAGAACCATCTAGCGGTACACAAATATAAGCCTTCCCAAACAATGGTTGCTCGATATATTGTCGCAGGAGTAAACTGTGTACTAATCATCAAAGTACAGAAAAAAAGCAAAAAGTGTTGCCAATATGCCTAGCAAATTACTAATACAAGCAACCTGCGTTTGTGCATGCCTAGATGTGCATGTGTTATTTTCATTAAATGCAGATATGTTGAAAATGCTTGCCACTTGGCCATGGCAATGATGAAGAGAAGATGTTAGGAGTTAGGTGTCATCTGTGATATTATGAATGATACTATGGAACATGTTATGAGTGATGCATTATATCATGTCATAAGCAGTGCATGATGAGGACGTGAGTTATAGTTACTTCAGTTAACTATAACTGACGAAATACAGTATGTTTTAGAATTTAAAAGGTTACGTTTCACCCAACAATAACGTAACTTTAACATTTGTTTTTTTCAGTAAATTTCTCTGCTTTTTTATGTAAAGTAAGATATTATTAATAGACCTAACTATGATGTAACTTTTATCTTTTTTTTATTTCCATACATTTCTGTGTTTTTTTAATATAAGTAATAATATTAAGGGGTATCATTTTAAGTAAGGCAGACCTGCTGGCTTGTCAATGAATAAGAACACCAAAATATAAAAGGCCGGCTTACAAACTTTATCAGGAGGTGAGCACATCAACATATATAGGAAAGCAGACCTATTGACTTTGTCAAAAGGTCACCAATATCTATAATTAAATGTGTATTTTATAAATACACACATTGCAATGTGTAATTATAGTGATTGTAACAAAATAGTTTCCCTAAAGTTTTTTTTAAACAAATATTAAATATGTCTTTGAATCTTTTCTTAACATTTTTCAAGACACAAAATGCAGCCATGGGACAAACCACTAATGATTCCCACACTCCAACTATTCCTATGAATTAGGGAACCATATATTTATAAGCCATTCATGAAAGTATTGGCAGGTGACTGCTTTATCTCTGGAAACTCATTTTAGCTAGCACTATATCGATGAATTAAGCATCTGCTGCAGCTATACCTGCACTACCACTTATGTTACACAAAAGTAAAAATATTATCAATACACCTACCTACCTACATATATGCCTACCTATATACTTACCTAAGTTGATTCCTACTCAAGGGTTATAGCTGAGAATACCCTTGGAAGGGTAAGGCTCAAAAAGTAAATACACTTATCTTGTCCTCTCAGGCATTACAACAGAGCGAGGCAGATTTTCTTTTATTTCATCACTTTTCATTGAAGTATTGTATACACACTAGAAAACCCCATAGTATGAACACATATAAAATGGAATATTATGTAATAATTACTAATACAATAAATGGATCTACATAAACTAAATTGCAAACAGGTGATGTAGTAGCAGGTCATAATATGTGGCTTGGTATGAAATAGAAAGATGACATACATAATAATTGAGATGATGTTAATAAGTATTGGTAAGCTGTATGAAATGAATGAATGAACATTTTGCTTATTAGGTCAACAAAACCATAAACATGGCTAAAAATACACAATTAACATTACAGAGAAGGAAACTTTCAAATTGATATACAATATACAGTCACATTAAGGTAATATCATATGGTCAGCTCCCTTTACACATGAGCTTTCATTGTTACAGGGCCAAGGTGCCTACTATTCATAAAGTGCCCAAGTGCAATCCTTCTCAGATTTGAGTAGTCGCCGCACCACCGCCATGGGGCAATGATGTATCAGGGTGCTTGATCAGCTTTTGGCAGGGTTGAACTTGCTTAAAGGGGCGACATACAAGATACCCTATAAACACTTAAAAATGGTTCACTAGGCCCTGCCCCTATGAGCAAGGTACACATGAAATGCAGAGTGGGCATCCAGTAGTACCGGAGTCAACATTCTATGTGGCATGGAAAACCGGGGGGTAAACAATGGGAGAGTATAATAAAAATTTCAATAGTTAAAAGTTGGTAACAGATGGTGAAGGGTTAATAGCCACAGTGTCAAGCAATTGGTCATTATGTGGCTAACTAAACCATGCCCAAGTATGCAAAATTACGCAGAAAGTGCAAACAGTGCAAGAATCTAACTATATTTAAGGCAACAACCCCATGTGGTGGAATAGGGAGCCAGTGATCTAGATTCCCCCAGCAGACTGCCATATCATGAGTAATTTCCCTGGACTCTTGGAGTGGCCTCCTTTGGCCAACTGTCTTGGCCCTCATCTGGACATGTGGATTCTTCTTAATGTGCACCTGTCAGATGTTGAGCATTGTGTTCTGTGGGTCCAATAACTCTTATTGCAGATCTGCAGGTCCTGATCACTGGTGCCTTTAATTCCTTCCTCAGTGTGGCTCTCCCTTGAAGGACTAGACGGGGACAAATGCATAGGACATGATGCAGTGTCTCAATTGTCTGGTGACGCAAAAGGCAATTTGTGTCCCCTCCTTTGAACTTCTTCCTACCACTTTGGTCTAAAGTCCAGGGTGGGTGATCTCCCTCAGCCTCAAAGATTGTAGTCTCAGTTTGACCTTCAAGGAGTAGATGGCTCCCCTGAAAAGGGAGATCCTTTTGATCATCATAGGATTTGAGCACCAGCCATCCATGAGACTGCTTAGCCAATGCTCCTTTGTCCTCCATCCTGCTTTGCAGCTTCATCCTTTTGTTTATCTCCCTACTGAATGCTTGGGCGGGTATATTGAGGCCCTGTAGCTCACTCAGCCAGAGTTTGTCCTTGCTTCTTTCAAGGTATTTTTTTAATTCACCCTTCCATCATTGGAGGTTAATTCCGGTCCAGACTTAGCTGGCAAATAAGTCTTCAGCAGCAGATCTCAGCTTGTGGCAGCACTTGACAAATCCTCCGGGCCTGAAGAGGGACTGTTTTGGCACTGAATACTCTAGCCTGACTTACGCAAGTGATGCTGATCTCGGCAGCTGAATTACTTGTTTATTTCTTCTTGTAATGATTTTATCCAATAAATTAGGCTCTTCACCCATCATTATTTCACCTTCATATGAGAGGCTAGGTATTAATTTTGCCTGGTTGGGGTTTGTGGCCCACAATGCCCTGCCTGCCCCTAATGCACCACAAAGTGCCTCTATTACCAGAATCTAGATAAGGGGTTGGCAAAATAATATGTTAAGGGCTACCAATAATAACACCCCATCCTTATGCCTTGTTAGGCCCCAAACTTTTTATGATGCCCCTATTATATCAAGATGTACCACCAAGATGATAACGCCATTATTTTTCAATGAGAGTGACATGATCATACCATGGAAATCCCATCACTGGAACAGCCTTTAATACTGTAACAATGGATTGAAAACCTCAGTATGCACAGTGATGTTGGAGGAGATGTGTGGCGGATTGATCGCCGGCAGCAGCTCAACTCAGCATCATGTGACTCCTGGCATTTGCTCACTTAGGGGCATGTTTCCAATAGAAGAGACGGAGTGTGGTGTTAGCCTTCATGACTTAACGATGTGCTCTGCCACATCTGAAACGCAGGGCTGCACTATATTTACAACAATATAGGGCTGCCCTGCGTTTCCCCCTGCACTGGTGCTAAATTTAGCTGCCTAGTGCCAACGCAGGCACCCTTGCACAATAGTGCAAGGGTGTCTGCATTGCAGGGGAAGAGTATTTATGTGCAGGAAGGTGACCCTTCCTGCATATAATCAATTTTTAAATTGCATTTTGTAACTTCGATATGTGCTGCTTAATGTAGCACACATAGAAGTTGCAAAACGTCATATTATTTTAATGATTGTATATGTGCAGGAAGGGACACCTTCCTGCACATAAACAATCAATGGCGTCTTGCTGTTTCCATGTGTGCTACACAACAGAGTACACATGGGAATATCAAAACTGGCAGAATTTTCTTTAAAATCCTCGTTGTCCCAGGGTAAGACCATGTTTTCCCTGGCATTATTTTTGGTGCAGCACTATATTTACGCCACCCTTCTAAACATAGGGCAGAAGCAAGTCAATGGGCATAGCGAGGAAACCCCCACTGCAACACCCATTTCCCTCCCCTTTCACGCTAAGTATCGCATGAAACAGTGCCTTATTTACAAGGCAGCTTTAAGCCACGTTTAGTGGCTTAACGCTGCCTTGTAAATAAGGTAAAGCCCCTATCGTCACAACTGTGAGAAGTGACATTGTGGTGGCAATAGGGGCATATAAATATGCCCCTTAATCTCCCAGATGGCCCCCAGTGCCTTGAAACCTTAAGGGGTGATATCTTCGCTCTTTACAAATATGAATTATTATTACTATTTATTATTATTATAAAAGGCTAGCATTGGTCCAAGGTTTTATACATCAGAGAGAAACATATCTTGTTTTAAAATGATATAAAAGTCATGTTTTCCATTTCAAAAACTGCTTATTTCACACATAAAAGCGGATAGAAACTTTGCTCACATATGAGGGTTCATTCTTTCATTCTCATCGTCTATTAAAACCAGCATTGGCAATTCAAATCACGTTGTATTCTATGTGAGCTTCACAAAACAACAAAGTAGAAAATGGCCGGCAACAGCGCTTTCTTACCTAACACAAAGAATAAGTAATGGACAGGTGGCTGTAGCACGCGAAGCCTCAAGTGTATTTCTCACACCTACAGAAGAGTTATAACCTGGGAAGCTAACGTACTAAACAGGGAGTGAGAGGAAGTGAAGGGCTGCATTATGCTCTCTGTAAACAGGCATAAATATGCAAGAAGTACAAAACTCCTGGAAGAGACAGTCAAACCTCTTATGAAATTACTACAAATTCATGCACTCAAATAAGATGATGAACCCTCACCTACCTACGTGCTTTGGAATGCTTCAACAGTGGGTTCCATGTCTATCATTGGGAGGCATCCAACAGTACTGCTGTTTTCTGGTTGGACGGTCTCCTAGTTATGAGTTTCCTAGCTAGGCGAGGTCATGTCCTTTATTTCAAAATATACATTCTCTCTTTATCTGTCGGACTTATATTAAAATAATGTGTGGGTGAGCTATTCCGGATGTTTCGTTGGTGTAGCCTAACCACAGGATTCAAAGAGGGCGGTTCAAGCAATGGACCCTGCTTTTCTTTTATTTGCCCCGGCATGTTTCAGATCCCAAATATTTTTCCTATTATGTCGCGGACATTCTTCAGGACTATATGCCTTGGTATCTCACACCAAATACTGTGAAACAGCCCCTGTTTCGAAGGGCATTACATATGCATTCGATATATCCTTTCTTCTTTCATTACATGATGCAACAGCAGTGGAAACATCCCTTCTTCATACAAGAGGTGCAACATGGTCTTCTCTAATTCAGGTGACAAATACAGTTCGTGTATTCAGCACAATCTTTCCCAATAACAGCAAAAAAACACAAATCAGGCAAAAAAAAGTGCAAGCTTTGCTATCACACAGAACAGTTACTTCTGGAAAGTACAAATAAAGCTTTCTTCATTCAGAAAAGGTGAAGTGCGATCTTCAATTCCCTGAAGAACTTACTTGGTAAAGGAGACCAGAGCAAGTTTTCATCACTCACAGAATATGTACAAATAATGCATGAGTGACATGTAGATTATGGACAATTTTAGGAGTGATGCTTATCTCACAGAGAGAAATTAATAGGTGGATAGGTGGATGAGTGAGTGAATATACATGTTTTGACACCATTCTCACTGAGGTGATATTCCAGGCATGTGCACATCCTGAAAGGCCTACATCTGTCACTTGGAGACCTATTTGTGTTAGTTCTTTAGTTTTCCACCTGTTCAGAAGTAAAACTGTGGGTCGCGGCCCACTAGTTGGTCGCCAGGTATCCCGAAAGAGCAATACATAAAGATCCCTTTACAGTTTGTACTTGAATGGAAAAACAGTTTCTTTGTTTCAAAGACCGAGGTCAAGTTTAAGGGAATGTCTTCTGACACTTGTATGGTGATTGGTGTTTGCTTTACTTTCTCCGACTGCAAAGTGAGAGGAGTTTTTACAGTAAACAATGTGAAAATGTTGCTGGGTACATGGAGTGTGAAAGGAAAGGCTGTAGGATTGTCATTTTCATTTTTCAAAATAAATTAACAGCCTGATTCATCAAGCTGATTTGCGCTCGCAAAGGGCCAGAATCTGAGAATCTGGCCTTTTTTTTTTTTTGTGAGTTCTTATATAGCGCTCGACTTACCCTTGGGCATCTCGGCGCTTGCATTGGGAACCCGTCCTGGCCTTTCCCTGTGAGATAACCCATACTGGGCATCCCCAAGGTGAAGGCCAGGCATCCCGCCGCGGGGGGGCTGTTGTGGAGATTAAGCAAGCTTAATGCCCAGAGTTGCAGAGTGTGAACCCATGATTAGAGTGGGCACCGAAGCGAGAATTATCGAGTCCGTGGACAATTGGGCTCAAGACCCTGCCGCGTCAGGAATTGAACCCTGGTCCCGGGTCTGACCTCTGCTTCAGGGTATGCCTCCTCTAATCAGTGAGCCACACTTCTCCACCTCCTCCTTTGCGAGTGCCAATTTTGCATTTGGGAATCATCATCCCAAATGCAAAAATCGTTAATAGAGATTTCGCTATTTTGCGAGGAATTACATTTAAGGAATCTCTATTTGAGATTCCTTAAATGCAATTCATCATCCATTTTAAAATTGCGAATTCGCAATTTTGGCCCGCTATTTACCGCGAGGTCAAACCTCGTGGTAGATAGCGAAAACTTAGAAAAATGCTTTTAAAAGCATTTTTCTAAGTTGCATGTTGCACACACACATGTCCTTTGGACATTTGTGTGCGCAACACCTGTTCAAATTTTAATTTAAGGGGTGTTACCCTGGCACCCTTTAAATCGCTATCTTATTTGCGATTAGCAAATTGCTAATCGCAAATAAGGAATACTCCCCATTCATTCCTATGGGCCTTTGGCCCATAGGAATGAATGGGGAGTATTCCTTATTTGCGATTAGCAATTTGCTAATCGCAAATAAGGAATATGTAGGAATCACATTTTTTTTTGCGATTCCTACATGAATCCCGTTTTGCGAGCCTGTAATAGCGATTCCTTATGAATCGCTATTAAAGACTCGCAAAAAGGGTCTTTCATGAATCAGGCTGTAAATTCCTATAAATGAATTATACTCACATTTTAGAATATATCAGCTGTTCTAAAAGCACTAAGGAAGCACATTTATTTGCAATTCTGAAATGCGAAGGAAATAAGGATTTTAATAGGATAAAAATGAATTAAGGAACTTACTAAGTGGAGAAGTGTGGCTCAATGGTTAGAGCGGCAGACCTTGATGCAGAGGTCTGGCCCGGGACCAGGGTTTAACTCCTGCCTTGGGGGTTCTTGGGCTCAATTTCCTCGGACCTGATAATTCTTCCCTCGGTGCCTATTCTATGCATGGGTCCCACTCTGCAACTCTGGGCAATAGCTTGCTTAATCTCCACAATGGCCTCAACAGCGCTGGGATGCCTGGCTTCAACTTGGGGGTGCCCAGGAGTGGGCATTTCACAGGGAACAGCCAGGAAGGGTTTCACAGTGGTATGCGTTACAGCGCCAGGACACCCCAGTTGGGGTATTAGTGCGCTTTACAAGTACAAATTACATTACATTTACTTGGTGATGCTTAAATGATATTCTTTGAAACTTAATGTTCGCGCATTATTTTTTGTGTGCTACATAATTTTGCCAGTAAAACTGTATGCCTGTGCAAATTTAGTGGCCATTACAATGGAAAATGTGCTGTCTGTAAATGACGGTGCACTACTGCACAAAGCTTTAGCAGCACCAGCTACATGATACAACTCCCTTACCATTCTCTTGCTGAATTAATTTGCTACATTTTATGTGAAGCTCTGATTTTTAACAATCCCTATGACTTCAGTGATTAAACATTGATGTCAGCACACCACTCTGAAAATTGTTTCAGAACTACTGGTTCGAAGGCGCTGAACTATGTCCTAACTCCAGGTCTAAAACAAAGCTTTGCAAGTATTCCCAAGCAAGACTCCAGGTGAACCTTCAAGTATTTTTTTGGTGCTACTTTTGTACTTCAAAAAGCCATTTCAACAGGGAATGTGCTCGCTGTATGTGATCATACAGAGTCATTCCACTTGTGTATCACATCCAAACATACAATTGAGAAAAAGAGGGATATGGCTTAACGGCCAGAGCTGTTCACTTTGGATATGGGTAATCAGGCAACCTGGCATCGGCTAAGGGCAAATCACTTAATCGCTGTCCTTAATGTGAATTTTACCTTAAGTACTTTAATCTGGTGCTTATGTAAAGTGCTTTGATACCCTTGGCAAAATGGCAATGTACATATATATATATAGCACCTCATGGAGATCTAAATGCACCACTGGGCCCTATTTTAAAACCAAAATGGATATGAGACGCTATCCTATGTTCTGATGCAGAAGGGCTTTTTAAATATGCTAAAATCACTGAAATCAACACCAAGAATGTTCAGAAGTATTGTGATTTTAATGAACATATGCCACTGGCCAGCACCTCATTCTGAGAAGTGTTACAGCTCCAGTGTAGTTCACTATCTGTTACTTTCATGGGCCGATTAATATATTGGCCACTGTCCAATAAGTACATATTGAAGGGCATGGAAATATTTGTGACATTTAGAAACAATTACAGTAAGAGTGGAACACAAAAAATTGTAAATAGTATTCTATTGTGGTAATTCACAACATTATGAAAGTATATCTACTATAACATTAAAAAATGCTTACTCCATGTCCATTAAAGCTAGGTGTGGCTCAAATGTTAGTTGTTTTAAAAAGTGGTGGTGGTCTAAAAACAATTGGGAAGCACTGTACTAGGTCATTGTTATTTGGAGCAACCAATCCAAGGTACGCTGGTGCCAACCTCTACAAAATGATTCTGAATGTGAGTGCACCATGCACTGCCTCAGTGCTTCACCTCTTCAAAATGTGGAGTGCCACCACTGAATTCTATGATTCCTGACGTGAACAGTGTACAAGAGGTAAGGCAGACAAATAAAAAAAATGAAGTTTGTGGTATGACTCTGGAGAGGAGACTTAGGACTCAGAGTAATTTTAAAATGTGTGGTCTTTGCAGAGCGGGTTGATGATGCATGAAAAGACTTCCCAACAGGCAGTCCTCCATATCTACAGTCGATGCATGTGGCCAAATGTGTCAGATCTTGTCGACCTGTGTCGGAAAATACCTGCACCCAGAACCGTCTGCGCCACACACAGACTAAAATATGCAAGGTAGGCATTCCCCTTTAAAATGAAGTGTTTAACCCATGCAGGGATATTGGTGGTTTTGACTATGTGTGACGAGTTGTTGGCAAGCGTTATTTTATGGGAGGTAGCTATCCACACTCCATCTATGTTTTGACTACCTGGCACAGAGTCAGTTAATGCAGCAATGTGTGTTGCCTTGTGTATTTGCCAGATGAGATAACTAGTGCTAAGGTACGCTACCTGTACTTGCTTGACATAACTCATCTCACATAGGTTAATGACCAAAAAAATACCCAGTTGCATGCTGCATAACCAACATTCCATTTGTGAACCATGTGTTCAGATCCATCATCCTTGCAACTCAGTCTTAGGACTGATATGGTTTTATGTGTATTCGTGTTGACACTTCCATATCCTGTACCTACACTACCAGCACTAGAGTATATTTAGCTTGTTTCATTAAAAAAAACATATATTTAATTCAGGAATCATTTACAATTTCACCATTAGCCCATATAAATGTCCTTTACCTCCCTAGACATCCTGGCAGCAGAAAAGGCAAAGCAACATCACATCAGATTGGAGATCTGACCTCACATCCAGCACGTGAGAAAGGCCTACAAGAAGATGGTAACATTGTATGAAGAAGGAAGGCGGCAGGTACCTGGAAGACAGACAGGCAGGATCAACCAGGACCTTCAAAGACAAAGGCACCTCAAGAGGGTGCACAACAACTGACCAGGACAACTGACCAGGACCATCCTCTGCCCAGCCGAGGCAAACAACACAGGCCATGGTCACTATACCAGTAGTAGGCTCTATTTTTGAGAGACAGGAGCTAAATGATCTACCGGCGCTCAAACTTAGGATGGCAGCTATTGTGGGTGCACTTTCAGGCCATGTTGCATGAGGCAATGGAGCAGTTCAGTGCCCAGATATGACTCTCCCTTAGGCTTTACTCAGTTGTTTACAAGTTATTTATTTGGAATAGTAATTTGAACATAGTGTAGAATAGGTTTTAAGATATGTAATGTGTAGGTTAGTGTAGATTAGTGTAAATTGGTTCAATATGGGCATGATTTTTGTAAATGGGCTGAAATACATATGTATGTCAGGATTGACGTGCAATATTCTGTGTGAGTGGGATGAATATGGGCCACACTGACAGTCCTTCAAGAAGATGCAATGGGTAATAGGGTTCAGGGCAGGTATTGTAAGGCCTGTGGTTGTCATGTTGAATGTACTCCGCGTGACAACACAGATTGTTTTGGAGACCTCTTAGCCCCTTTCTACATCAGATCTGCTTCTGGATAGGTGTCAGTCATTGCATTATAACATTATGCATGTGGCCTCCATTTCATCTATGCATTTTTGAAGGCAAAAATATAATGGAAATGCAGACTAACTGAACAATTGGCCTGTCTGGAATAGATGGTCTAGGTCAGGTGGTACTTAGGTTTCGTTAATATTTACATTCTAGAATCAGAATGATAATGGAACATTTGATTAGTGTTCATAAATAAGTAGACGGTCTGTAAATCCTGCAAGCCAGTAGTCGATCTGATTATGTTATGTTATGTTATTCGAGCTTGTAAAGCGCACAGCTGCCCCAGCGAAGGGGTGTCCCGGCGCTAGATCTAGACGAACAGATTAGGAATGTCCAGAGGAAAATGTCAGAAGAGGAATTTTTACGGAAATAGATATGTTTTTATGGCTTTCCAAACAGTAAACAGGTTTTCCATTTCTGTAATATAAGAAGGCAAGGCGTTCCATAATTTTGCAGCTAGGACACGGAAGGAGCGTCCTCCCGCTCTGGTATGCTTAAATCTAGAAACTTCAACCAAGTTTTGACCTGCCGAACGTAATGTCCTCCCAGGAACATACAAGTTCAGAAGCGTACTCAACACGCTAGGAGTGGCCAATCTTACAATTTTAAATGAGATACAGAGAGTTTTAAACTGTACACGTTGGGCTACTGGGAGCCAATGAAGCCTGCGAATAGTAGAAGAAATTGGGCTAAATCTAGGCAGGCCTACAAGAGCTCTGACAGCCGCATTTTGAATGTGTTGCATTTGAATGAGTTCTGCCTGATTAGTACCTAACAACAGTGAACAGGCGTAGTCCAGTCTAGACAACACTGTAGACTGGACAATCAGCTGTCTGGTGCATGAGTCAAAAAATTTCAGGACAGGTTTCAGGCTATGTAGGATACCAAAACAAATAGCGGCAACCTTTTTAGTGTGCGTAGAAAAACTTAAGGTCGAGTCTAGCCAGACTCCCAGATTTTTCACTTCTACTTTTGGCACCGGGGCAGTCCCAAACGTAGTCCACCAGTGCTCTCCCCACAGATGGGTATTCTTGCCGACCAGTAAAACCTCCGTCTTCGCTGCGTTTAGTTGAAGACAGTTAGCTGTCATCCAGTCCGCTACCGCAGGCAGCCCAGATTTGAATCTGACATGGTCTCGAGTCGTGCCCTCCGTAAGGGCAACCACCAGCTGCGTATCGTCAGAATATGAGACGATGTTAAGGTCCCATACTTTGGCGACCGCAGCAAGCGGTTGCACATAAAGGTTGAACAGGGTGGGGCTTAATGCCGAGCCCTGAGGGACACCCCGCTCAATAGTATGAGCCCTGGAGAGAAAAGGAGGGGTAGAGATACGGAAGGATCTCTATGACAAAAAGGATCTAAACCATGCCAGAGCCCGATCTGTCACCCCAGCCTCTTCAAGCCGGTGGAGCAAGATCCGATGAGAGACGGTGTCAAAGGCAGCACTCAGGTCTAATAAGACCAGATTAGATAGGTCAATTTTATTGCAATTGTTTCCAAAAATGTTTTTGGAGCGTTTTTTAAAATGATTTATTTGTTTCACAGCACTCATTAATGTTTGTCTCTTTCTTTATTATTTCTTACATGATCAGCACCCTGGGGCTAGAAGACGGGGTCTGAGTCGGCGGGACAACCACCAGAGGACCGCTCCCCTACAGAGGGCCCTGCTGCTGGCCCCAGTAAGTCCTCCAGGGGTTATATTAACAATTATATTTCCCTAACTTTTACTGCACCTTATTTTTTCTGAACTATTAATTACAGTTCCACTTCCTAATTCAATTGTTTACAAAAGCTTCTTTGACCTTGACTATCTGTTTACAAATTCTGGTTATCCCTGCCTTTAAGTTCCTTCTAGCTGCCGCTGCTATGACTCTCTGTACTACTACTATTAGTCTGTCTGTAGCTAATCTTGCCCAGTTGGACACTCTTTATTTAAGCTCTAGCCACTGGGTTCACTCCTGTCCTTTAGGTTGTCCTCTTTAATCTTGAGGCTTTGACAATTCCAACCAACAAAATGCTCAACCAGATGTTTGACTAGTATTTTTGTTAGGATAGTCGGACATACTACTACTGTTGTGGGGATTCTGCACAGCCACATTCAGAACTATGCACAAGAAATAGGATGTTGGAGATGGGAGGTTGGACCTTACTCACACCTCAGTCAGAACTCAGAACCCACAATCCCCTGACCGACTGGCTGTAGTGTCTCATTAGATCCCGAACCCCCACACAAAGATGCCCAATGATTACACAACGCAGAACAATACACCCTTTCGCCCACTCATTCGTGTAAGTCCACCACACCAAACCAAATACCAGAGAGTCTATGTGTAAGTTCAAAAGTTTTATTGATTTTCAAACAACAAGCTTTTTACATGTTCTATGAAATTACTACAGCCAGCTCCAACATGCAAAATCCATAAGATTAAAACAGTAAACATTTTTTACAAGTGCATGTTAGAAGACAAAAGACATGTGTGAATTCTGGGAGACCACTCACCATTGAACGTAGAAATACTTGTTACATGCATCTTCGTAAGCTCTGCAAATCTCTGGTTTGTAGAAAGGAATCTTCTGCCTATTATGAGAAAAATGGTGCACGTTAGACAGTATAATGCAATTATGCAAGCATTTCGCAGTCATGCCAAAAAAATTATAACATTATGGCTAAGCAATAGGGACTAACCGAACTCCATAAAAAGTGGCTTGTTTTTCGATCTCTTCACTTGTACGCAACACTCTTGTGGCCTCAACGGCGTCTTACTGCACAACAAGCAGCGAGGTAACATGCTCAAAAGAGTGGACATGAATCTAAATTGGTTACATGGCTCAGGCTAACTTTCCAAAGAGTAGAGTAGGAGAAGAGATGACCCTAGGGACCATAATACTACTAATGTCTGTCTACTGACTCTATTCTAGTACACAAATTGCACAAGTGATGATGTATGTTGTAGTTTAACAGTTTTTTAAATCTTCCTAGAAAACGAATAAAATAGGGGGAGGTGTACAGGCATCTTAAAATGCGTAATACGTTTTCTAGGCGTACTACCAGTACCAACCACCAGTGCCGGCAGCGCCAGATGCGATGACGATGCTGCCATTCCGGAGGGGGCAGGAGATGCGGCACCTGCAGGAGCTCCAGGGTGGAGCCAGCAGCAGTGGTGGGGGGGTTGTAAGTTATATTCAGTACTGACTGTACTGTGAGACTTATTCATTAAGTATGAGCTTGAAGTTGTAGTGAACAATATACAACGGTTGAAGAAGACACCTTTTACTTAGCATTACAAATGCATTAGCAATAGCATTACCCGCGTGAGTTTCGTAACCAATAGCCTCTTCTATCTGATTCCAACTCAGCTGTGAAGGTTTTATGGAGAAGACTAAAAGTCAGATTAGATGACCTTGATGGATGTGTTGAACAAAAAGGGAAAGAAGGGTAGAAGGAGGAAGGACGGACGAGATGTAATACGACTAGCAGAGAAGGATACTTTGGAAGCAGCGTGCAGGTGGCCAATAGGAATCAGATGTATGGGTTGTTGAAGGATGGGTGGAAGGTGAAAGAAGATGCCTGCCTGGGTGAGTGACACAGTATGGGTGGATTCTGGATAGCAAGAATCATCAGTTGTGTTTGTGTCAAACTCAAAGCCATGGCAATGAAGAAAGGAATGGACGTATGGGTGGTTGTTGGTGAAACCAGCTAAGGTTTGGTAAGCAATATATAAAAATGAATGATAGACATTTACTTTTAATGGATGGATGGCTGGATGTATTCATCATAGACAGCATAGGTAGAGACTGTCACTGGATGCAGAGTCTTACTTTGAAGATAACGTAAAAGAAACTGCGTCAGAGTAGCAAAGCAGAGGGGAATATAAAAGGAGTATTTTCAGAATACAGTTGACTCAGTAGTTTGCAAGCACATCATATATATATTATCAAGTGCCTTCCTCTGACTCCGAGGACCAATTCCTACCTATGTTAATTTATTTTTGATTGTGTCAGCCAGCCTGCAAAGGATGGCCTTGTTGTGTGGCGTTTTAGGCTCCGAGTGAATTTTCCCGATTCATGCACTTATATGGGTACAATTCACATTGCCCTAATATAGGCATATAAATCAAGCCCTTATTTAGACATAGCCCATGCAGAACATATACAGGTATTGCTACTTTCACCCACACCAAACGTCACAATGATTTCTTGGAAAATCGGCTTAAGCACTTATTGACCTTCCCTTGCTTGAATATTGATTTGTCCAAGAACTCATTTACTTTGTAAAGAATGACTATTGCCTAGGGGTTCTTTCCTGATTATGCCCGAACTTACGTCAAACTATGGCTTTCCGAGACACCTTCAAGGTATAAATATACCTTCACTTGTTCTAGCAAAGACACAGTGGTTCGGAGCAGTTCGACTATCTACTAGCCCGACGCAGCTCGCTACAGCACGTGCCGAAGGAAGCCGACCCTCCAGCTGATGCACTGTTCAAGAGGCTGCCTTTCTCTCACCGAGAATCCAGCTCCAATGTTTCCAAGTTCCCCTTGTGGGGTGTTGGGAAATCAAGTCCTGAGACAGAGATACCAGACCTCCTTCATTCTAACTAAGGTATGTAGCTGATTAGAACCTACAGAAATATTGGATTGATTCTTTGGCAAGGAAAACCAAAACCTATGCTACACAATACTTACTTCTTCCCGCGTACTAGACTTAGGTTAGGTACATTGGGGTAGGCGTATTTTAGAAGCACCAGTTTTAGTCACTGTTATTTATTTATGTATTTTTATATGGTTTAGAAACCATACAATGCTCTTACAGTATTATTTTATAATATTGTTCTCGCTGTACGCATTATACTTTGCAGTCTGCATTACGATTGTAGCAGTTCACTTTTCTTGCCTGAGAAAGAAGACTGTTCAATAAACCTTTCATTGAAAACACCTGTCTCTCTATTTCTCTGCAACTCTGTAGAAACGAAGCATGCACGATTAACTGAGTCAAATACTTATCTATTTTTTCCGCAACTCTAGAGATATATTTCATATTCTTGGGAAACAAAGTTGTCATGTTTATGCAGTTGTCACATAACAAATCCCTTCTTGTGAATTCGGGAAAGTTTCTAGTGACCTCGAGCTAGCTGGCACTCACTATTAAGTTTAATATATTTGATAGAGACCTAGTTGACCTCAGTCCTACGTCTAATCTATAGGATATATTATTCCAATGCGCAGAGCCTATTGGGAATATAGGAACTACACTACAGCCTATCTGTTGGTTACACAATCAATTAACAAAGTACCTTATACAGTAGCGGTCGGTGGTGGGAGTGCTGGCGGGCAGTGATGTGGGGAGGGAGAGGGGCAGGGTGAGGGTTGTAAACTATGGATGATGAATGCAGTGCGCGCAACAACATTTTTTTATTTATTTATATGTTTACTTACCATTAATTGTCTGTAATCCATAGTTTACCACCCCACACCCTGCCCCTCCCCCTCCCCACATCATCACCTGCAAGCACTCCCTCCACTGACCGCTACTGTACGGATATGTCGTCGTTCCATATATAAGCAATGATCATTGGATCAGATATATAATATTAATCTGCCTTTTTGTAGTAGCCAGGGCAGAGTGAAAGTAAAATTGAGCGCTTGCCCGTCATGTAACAGAGAGAGTGTGAACAGTGCCACCCGTAATCGTAAAAAAATCTGAGCTTCCCCACCTGCAGACAGTAGTAAATAAAAGTAACACGAGTCTGCGTAGTGACCCGTATATTGGTCTTGGACGTAAGCTTAGCTGACTGAGCTGGCATTCCGGCTATTACAGGATTATGTTTTTTTAACTAAACTAGAGATAAGAAAAAGACTGGTGTTCTGTGTACTGGAGTCCATAGTACTAGGGCAAGTATAATGCCTGAAAAAATCTCCAACAAATGTTAGAGGCCGAGGAAGTGGGAGGATAGATACTTACCACAAATGTTATGTACTTCGCTTGCTAGTGCTACTGTGCCACTATGTGTTGAATCAATTTGTGTTACTGTTTTGCTAAGAGTATTGGTTACAATTCTGTTTCTTTCTTTATAGATCCTTTTTCTCATGAAAAACCAATGTGGTAGGAGTTGGCAGCCAGGGCCCGGCGCTGTAATGTCAATGTGACACAATGTTATTTTGAATCCTTGTATTTTCAGATAAGGGAACGGCTAAGGTGTTCACCAAATAACATATGTCTACTTTGTCATCCACACCTTTGTACGTTTCAGACACCTTTTTTAGCTGTTGCTCTAGCATGTACAACAATGGGATAGCTTGGCTCGTAGTACAGTCCTCCCTGCTGACTGCATGTGTGAAAACCTCAAAAGGAAGTAGCATCTCTGTCAGGCATTTAAAGAGGTCCTATTGGCCCATCTCAACGGTCATGGCTTTCACAGTAGGATCCCCTAATATTCTTGTCATGACATAAGCATTAAGTGGTATGTACTGCTCAAACAGACGATCAAGCATGTAATAAGTTAAGTTCCAACGTGTTGGCACCTCCTGGATGAGTGCTTTGACTGGCATTTTATGCTCACATTGAATGGCCCTCAGCTTTTTCCGGGAATTAAAAGAATGGTTGAAATGTGTGCATTTTCTTCTGCAGGTGGTCAGTAAGTTGCTGACTGTGCTTTTATTTTTCAGAAAGTCTTCAACAACAATATTAATGCAGTGTGCCAAACACTGGACCCTGAAATAGCCATCATCTCTCATGCCTGAACTACATTACTAAACTATTTGTAAAAACGGGCTTGCACACCTGATCTAGTGTGTTAATCAAACCTTAGTGAATGTGTTCAACTTTTAACTCTGTTTAGCGTGCTGTTCACGCTTCAGGATTAGCCCCAAACCCTTCTTAGAGAAAATTGCAGTCGATAAAGGGGGAGCTGTGGTGGTTTTAGACACAGCAACGTACCGGCAGTCAGCAGCCAGCCGTGAGGGGAACGGCCTCTTCATTTCCCAATCCTGCCGTGAGGGGAACGGCTCAAGGGGCTCAGGGACTTCATCCCCCAGCTGCCCCGGCACACCCATGATGCTCCCGCAGTACCTGCTGGTGCCATAAGATCGTGTAGCGTCGAGCGGGCAACCCAGCAACATACCGGCAGTCAGCAGCCAGCCGTGAGGGGAACGGCCTCTTCATTTCCCAAATCCTGCCATGAGGGGAACGGCTCAAGGGGCTCAGGGACTTCATCCCCAAGCTTCCCCGGCACACCGGTGACGCTCCCGCAGCGCCTGCTGGCGCCATGAGATCGTGAAACGTCTCCCACACCGCGGGATGCGCGCGGGCGGCTGCCGGGCTAAGCCCGGGCAAAGGGCGGGCCATCGGTGCCGGCCGGGGCAGGAGGAGGCAGGGCTGGGCCAGCCCTCCAACCACTAACTATGGGTAAGTGCAAGAAAGCAACAAACGCTGAGGAGGGAGGTAAGAAGTCCAAAGAGCCGAGACATTCGGAGACAATCATTTCCTATCTTTCATCAGCCGTGTGGGCCCTGTCTAAGGAAATCGCAAATGCCGAACAGGAGCTGGGCTTGACATCTTCCCCCCCAACAAATCAATCAAACGCTTTTGACATTGCCAAAGCAGCGCACATACCATTAGAGCCGGAGGTGGTTGTGCTGAACCCTAACCCCATTGTAGCTACTATTGCCCGTCCTTCCCCTGGCAATTCCCCTGCTTCGAGCTTGTTACAGCAGCCTCAGGTGTCCGGTGACGAGCTAAAAACGAACACAAAAAGGAGAAAAAAGGCAGAACGTGTTAGTAACAATGCATCTGTGTTGAAGGATATCCTGGTGACCAGTTAGAGGCTTTGTTTATTGCCCGCATTGAACCTTTGTTAGTGGATATAGCGAAAGACATTGTCCAGACTCTGAACACTTGCCTCGCTGGCCTATTAAAGAAATGTGCCCTTATTGATACATTAGTCAACAAACAGGCCCCAGTCCAGGAACCCCACAAGGTGGCCATGGGTTCCTTAGGCATTAGAGTAAAGGACGCAGCTAGACCCTCTGATCCAACGCTGACAAGAATTGGGGTGGCTTTAGATAACTCCAGGATCCGGGATTCTTGCACAACTCTTAGTAGCTCAGATACTATCTATTCCAACCCAGGGCCTGTAGACAGTTTAGCACACTTACATTGTCCAGACATTAGTTCACGGGCAAGGAGTTGCCAATTAAAATTAGACCTGCCCCCGGAGGCTGCCCCCTTAGTTGCCACATTCATTGGAGTTACCCCACTTGAAAAGGGAGAGTCCGAACCCGAGTCGGCCTTACTACATAAGGCTAGACAATGGTGCGCTGACTCTTGCAGTGGAGGAATGAACATTGCTTATAGGATTATTATGGCAAGAAGTGTGGGCTGGATCGGAAAGTTCATAGAGGGTGATTGTGTCATAGTAAACTTTGACAGCTCTGATTTGGCTGACAGATTGTTCTGGGATGGCTCGGTGATCTCAGATACAGGCAAAATGAGACCTGTTCCCCTGGGTTTTTTCTATCCGCCTCCAGATACAAACTACCCGCCCTCAGTTATACATTATGGGGCACGTCACCCAGGTATGGTAGGGAGGGGTTGAAGTGCAGCACCAGGAGGAGCAAGATCAGGCAAGAACTTATGCCGGTATCCCACAAAGGGGGGTCAAGTTGTCCCAATGGCTCCCCTCCTTCAGACAATTCACTCATTTGGTGTGGGGCCCGGGCCGGTTCTGACCAACCGATTTTCACCTCTCTCAGACATAGAGGAAACTGACTGACAGCTAGCCACAACGACGCTTGCCTCGCATGGGGTTTTAAACACCAACGCGACACCGGTCTGCAAAATCATCAGTTGGAACGTAGTGGGCATCAGAGCAAAAAGGGCAGACATAGCCTGGGTTGATTTTGTTGCCAGCCATGATATTATAGCCATACAGGAATCGAGGGGCCCTTCTTCTAGCTTTTGGCTGGATGGCTTTACTAGCTTTGCCATCCTGTTCACCCCAAGCATTGCAGGCAGAGCAAAGGGCGGCCTTATTTCCCTTTTTTCGTTAAAACTCACAGGGTAACTAAAACTGATCGAGGCATGTTCACCAAACCTTTTAGTTGTGGAATGGGCAGTTTCTCCCACCAGCAAACTCATTCTAATTAATTTTTATAATTCCTGGGAAAGGGACGATGGTAATTAACACATTGTCTCCCTGGAAAAGTTTTTATCAAATTTCAGTCTAAACAATCACACTAATTTCGAGCTCATCTTAATGGGAGATTTTAACATTCACCTCTGTAACGATCTATGCTACACAGGAGAGCACGAGGGACCTTCAGGTGCGACGGGCCCCCACTTTGAGCACACAAAGTCAGGAGAGGCCATTGAAGAGTTGTTAGCCAATTTTATTATATTTGAACCAACTAACACTGAGGGGGGTAAGATTAAGTACTTATGAGGGTACTGACCATGGCTCAGTAATAAATAAAAAAAATGTGACCCCTGGTATTTTACATAGGGTTGTGAAGTATGAAGTAACTGTCTCGATATACAGTGATCGCAACCTGGTGCTGCTTGAGTTGTCCTGGGGTGACCCCATGGGTAATAAGTCCTGTTCCCCCAGTTGGGGTCTGCCCTAGTACCCATGGACCAAGGGAGAAGGCTTAAGTGGGCAAAGGTGGTCCCCGAAAGTTTTACTGAAGAATTACTCCCCAAAATTGAGGGCAATATAGCGATCTGTCAGGATCAAAAAGCTACTAACTCAGAAATTATAGGGACCTTTGAGTTGATAGGCGCACAAATCTCAAATAACCTGATAACCAATTCTTGCCAGAGAGGTAACAAGCCCCGTAAATTGTTTGCCTCTAACTGTTCAAGAGTCCATAGGGCTCTAAAACAAGCATTGATATATATCTACCCCCAGAGACAAGGTTGTTATTACTAATCTGAGGAAGGAATATAAGCTAACCATCAGTGATAGGAAAAACGCCATTAAAAGGGAAGCATGGGACAAACTGATCTCAATATACGTACTGCGTGACAGCAGCCAGTTCTGGGCCACAATAAATCATTCCTTTTTCTCAGATTCAGATAATGCGGTGATGGACTGCGTTATCTCTGATGATAAATGGCTCCTTCACTTCAAAGAAGTATATGTTGACCCAGATTCTGGTGCCCTATGCTGTCCACCGGTGGCCCCTGAGTCTGCCCCCCTACTCTTCAGTTATGATGAAGTGGAGAAAGCTATCTTAAGGACCTCAAAAAACAAGGCGCCGGGGCCGGATGGCGTACCGGCAGACCTTTACAGATCTTCAACGAAACTCTGGGCAAAGGTGTTAACAAACGTCTTTTGCGCTGCCAATGGTAACATTTTTCCTACCACCTGGGCCACCTCAATCATTGTGCCGATTTTTAAAAAGGCGGTACAAAAGGGGGTGGTGAAAAAAAAGGAGGTGGTGATGGACGGATCACCCTCTTTTGTACTGCATTTGGCCACCATAAGTGTGGCAGGGTATGCTCAGACGTGAGTCCCTTGCTCACTTTGCCACTGGATTCAAGCAAGCCGGGCTGAAGACGGCTGGAATGCCAGAAACCGGTCCTCGGAAGCTTGTTTCCGGTCCAGGAAAGACATGGCTTGGCAGTTCGGGCTGTACTGTTCCCATGAGGCACAGGGTCAGACTGATTTGCATATAGTCATGTCTGAACTGGGGTGGCAGAGTGGGCTAAAGAACGGTGATGGATTAAACCCAGATCTTTTGACTGGGTGTGAGTGTTTGATTGATTCAGATGCTCCGTCCATCACCACCCCCTTTTGTACCACTTTTGGCCGCCAAAAGTGTGGCAGGGTATGCTCAGACGTGAGTCCCTTGCTCACTTTGCCACTGGATTCAAGCAAGCCGGGCTGAAGACGGCTGGAATAACAGAAACCGGTCCTCGGAAGCTTGTTTCCGGTCCAGGGAAAACATGGCTTGGCAGTTCGTGCTGGACTGTTCCCATGAGGCACAGGGTCAGACTGATTTGCATATAGCCATGTCTGAACTGGGGTGGCAGATTGGGATAAAGAACAGTGATGGATTAAACCCAGATCTTTTGACTGGGTGTGAGTGTTTGATTGATTCAGATGCCCCGTTCATCACCACCCCTTTTTGTACCGCCTTTGGCCGCCATAAGTGTGGCAGGGTATGCTCAGACGTGAGTCCCATGCTCACTTTGCGACTGGATTCAAGCAAGCCGGGCTGAAGAAGGCTGGAATGCCAGAAACCGGTCCTCGGAAGCTTGTTTCCGGTCCAGGAAAGACATGGCATGGCAGTTCGGGCTGTACTGTTCCCATGAGGCACAGGGTCAGACTGATTTGCATATAGTCATGTCTGAACTGGGGTGGCAGAGTGGGCTAAAGAACGGTAATGGATTAAACCCAGATCTTTTGACTGGGTGTGAGTGTTTGATTGATTCAGATGCTCCGTCCATCACCACCCCCTTTTGTACCACTTTTGGCCGCCAAAAGTGTGGCAGGGTATGCTCAGACGTGAGTCCCTTGCTCACTTTGCCACTGGATTCAAGCAAGCCGGGCTGAAGACGGCTGGAATAACAGAAACCGGTCCTCGGAAGCTTGTTTCCGGTCCAGGGAAAACATGGCTTGGCAGTTCGTGCTGGACTGTTCCCATGAGGCACAGGGTCAGACTGATTTGCATATAGCCATGTCTGAACTGGGGTGGCAGATTGGGATAAAGAACAGTGATGGATTAAACCCAGATCTTTTGACTGGGTGTGAGTGTTTGATTGATTTATATGCTCCGTCCATCACCACCCCCTTTTGTACCGCCTTTGGCCGCCATAATTGTGGCAGGGTATGCTCAGACGTGAGTCCCTTGCTCACTTTGCCACTGGATTCAAGCAAGCCGGGCTGAAGACGGCTGGAATGCCAGAAACCGGTCCTAGGAAGCTTGTTTCCGGTCCAGGGAAGACATGGCTTGGCAGTTCGGGCTGGACTGTTCCCATGAGGCACAGGGTCAGACTAATTTGCATATAGCCATGTCTGAACTGGGGTGGCAGAGTGGGCTAAAGAACATGATGGATTAAACCCAGATCTTTTGACTGGGTGTGAGTGTTTGATTGATTCAGATGTTCTGTCCATCACCACCCCCTTTAGTACCGATTTTTAAAAAGGGGCAGTGAGATGACCCGGCGTGCTACAGACCCATCTCCCTCCTAGATTCTGCAATTAAGATACTAGGCAGAGTCCTATTGTCCAAGCTAAGGGCCAACATAAGAATAGCTGAGGTCTTTATAACATACAATACGGGTTTAGAGAGAAAAGAGGCACCATGGACCAATGTTCTAACCTGCACCTTTTAATTTCTAAATACACGGTAACCAAGGAGGGGTCGTTATTTTTGGCCTTTATGGACCTCTCCTCGGATTTCTATTTAGTAAACAGGGCTTAGCTGAGGTCACTCTTATTGGAGGTCGGGATTGACCCTTCACTTGTTAATTTCATGGTGTCCCTTCACCAGGAGTTGTTTGCCACGTTTAGGGTCACCAGGGAGGGTAGCTGCATGAGTCGATTTAAATCAGAGAAAGGAGTGCGCCAGGGCTGTATTTTGGCTCCCCTTCTCTTCACCATTATATTAATGGCCTGGGAAAGCATCTAGAGGCAGCGGGGGCGGACACTCCACGTGTAGGAGATGCTACAATACCGGCTCTCCTATACGTGGACGAAGCAGTCCTATTAGCGCGTACCGGCAACGGACTCCAGATACTGTTGGACGCATTTGGGGACTTAATGGATCAACTTGACTTCAAGATAAATGCTAAAAAGTCCCATTCGATGGTTGGCCACCATAGAAGCAAGTCCAAATCTAAAACCTTTTTCTGCAAGGGTGAGGTGGTTTCCAGGGTTGCCTTTTTTCCTTATCTGGGGGTCCTTTTCGATGAGAGGGGGTCGTGGGCACCCCAGAATAGGGCTAAGAGCATATCTGTGGCTCGATCCACGTCAGCCCTTATAGGTTTTTTCAAAAAGGCTAGGGGCCAGGCCCATAGAGGCTCTCTAAAAGTCTACAATACTAAATGTATCCCAATTGCCACTTATGGTTCATCTCTGTGGGGTTATGTATCCCAAGACAAGATTCAAAGGGTGGAAAATCGGTTTTTGAGATTCTTTTTGTCCGTTCCTAAGTCCTGCCCCACTTTTTCAATCCACTCCGAGGAGGGCCTGGACTACATTACAGATAGACTGAAACTGGCTCAATTCAGAACTAACTCTGAACCACGCTATCCTGACTGATGCCATGACACTGGATCACGCAAAGAAAATACCCTGGTTGGAATATTTGAGAAATACTTTCACACAGTTAGGACGCCCGGAACTCTTTCTATCACCATCTAGTATCAGGAGGGAGGATGTTAACTGGATGTTAACTGGATCAAGAATCATTTTCTAGATAGGGCAAGATTGGCTCGTGAGGAGCAGGAACTTGTGAAACCAACAGTTAGATTGCATTTTATGTTAATAACTTCCCCTTCACTCGAGCCTTACCTTAAAATCGTAACCAAACCCTTACATAGATTCTTATTGACTAAATTTAGATTCAATCTGATCCATTTTTCCCTGGGTAGCTACCAATCATGGGCTAAACCAGAAGGGGGCCCACCTTGTAACTGTGATAAATTTTCTCAACAAGATAGCATGCATTTTACTATGTTTTGCGGGTTTTACTCGGGCATAAGGAAAAAATATTTGTTACCAATTCAGAGAGAGGCTGGCTTTATTCAAGTCAGGCCCGCATTAACCAACCTCCAGTTGTTGAGTAACACCCGCATCATTTATTGCGTGGCCAGTTTTCTAGTGGCGGCAATTAGAATCAAGACAAAAAATGTGCCACCAAATTTATCATTTTAACCACTGTATTTTCTATACTGATTTTATCCTGATTAATTGCAGTGTACTTGTTTACAAGGGCCTTGCACTGATTTTGTAAATTTATGAATTGATTGTTTTTATGCATGTATGTAACTTTTATGCCTTTTATGATTTTAACAAATCGAATAAAGTGTATTTGACTGACTGACTGACACAGAGTACTATGTAAGAAATGTCAATGATCATGTAAATAATGTGGACACTTACATTCAGATGGATCATGATGAAGTGAGTGAATTCTTAGACCTTCGGGATAGGATTTTGCAAAAAGGACTAGATAATGGTTTACTTGATGAAAATACTAAGTAATGTTTGCAAAAAGTGACACCTGAGACACCGCATATTTATATGCTCCCGAAGATGCACAAGGACAAGACACACCCCCCTTTAGCCCAATAGTAACAGGCTGCGGGTCAAACCATGAACCTGTTGGAAATTATTTAGATCATCATTTACAACCCCTTGTTCAATCGTGGGAAACGTACATCAAGGACACAACAGACTGTTGAAACTGGAAGCTGTCAAACATCTTTTTGCTGAAGACATATTATTATGTACCATTGATGTGGTCGTGTTATACACACCCATTGCACATAATGAGAGACTCTAGGCGGTGGAATGGAGACTGCTACAACCCTCATTGTCACAAGAGAAGGTAATTTTTTGGGGGGAATCAATGCATTTTTCATTTTACCACAATTATTTAATTCGGCAAGTGAATTATTATTTACAGAGAACTGGAACATCTAAGCGTTTTCCAGGTGCCCCCTCCTACGCTAACAAATTTATGGCTTACTTTGAGAACCAGCATATTTTAACTAACCAAGTGTGGCGTGACAATGCGGCTATCTTTATAAGATATATAGATGACATACGTGTCATCTGGAGAGGATCTAAAACTCTTTTGGAAGAATACATTGAAGAATTGAACACCCATAATTCAAGAATACAATTTACTCATGAGATTCAACCAGAACGTATTCATTTCTTGGACATCGAAATCAGTAAATTGGCTGGAGGTCTGACAACATTAGTTTATAAGAAACCTACTGATGTGAATACTATACAACATTATACAAGTGCTCACCCTTATTCGCTGAAGAAATATTTAGCTGTGTCACAGTTGACAAGAATCAAACAAATAACTTCTGATGATGCCACCTGTGAGAGTACGATTCAAACACAGTTGGAGAAAAATTCTGAGAAAGAGGGTACCCAGAAGATGTGTTAGAGACAGCAGCAAACATAGTGGTACACAAAAAATGTGAAGACTTACTGAAGAAGTCAGTGAAACCGGCACACAGATGCGAAGTGTTTGTTTTCAAACATTCTGTTCAAGCACCTCAAATCAAGGCTATCATAAGTAAACGCTGGGCAGATTTTGCAGGATTATTTACTGATTTACCACTATTTGCTCACAACAGATCAAAGAATTTGAGGTAACTTTTGAAATCTCATCAACTTGAAGAGCAGCCTCTGCATAAAGGCATGAGGAAATGTCATAATTACGGGCAATGTGGTAACATTATCACAGGTGATACGTTTGACCACCCAAGCACAGGTCAACAACTGAAACTGCGGCACTACCTCTGACTGTAACACAGAGGGGGTAATATATGCCATTAAATGCCCATGGGGGCTAGTCTATGTGGGGAGAACTAGTCGCAAGGTTAAGACACGCATAGTGGAACATAAAAGTAGGATTAGGAACAAGAATTTGAATTCATCTTTGGCAGCACATTGGGTTAACACTCCACACTCAATCCCCCACTTGAGGTATACTATTCTTGAAAAAGTACACATAACCTCTGGAAGTGAGATAAACATGACGTTAGCACGAAGGGAGACTCATTGGATTAAATATTTAGGCACCATCATACCCCGGGGTCTCAATGATCATTTTGAATTATTATGCTTTCTCTGAAAAGGCTTTTTTAATTTAAATATATTGATGTTGCATTTATTAGAGTAGATCTTTCAAATTGTACAGGATTTGCACTCACTATAGTTTCTATGTCTTTTTCTCTCTAACCTTTCTCCCTTGCACACTGTTAAGTTTCATTACAGTGAGGGAACTCATCTTATAAATATCAGTAAACTGTAGCATTTTTATGTTGTTTGGGACAGGTACTTTAATTGAAATTGTTTAGGACGCTTTCTTTATTGGGAGGTGACTCTATAGCACTTCAGGCTATGTGCTCGCATGACATTCGTTGTTCTAGTCACAAATACAGTTTGTAAATACACTTTGGACATTTAAGTCCCGCTATGTTTGTTTCTCCTTTTGACTCATCGGGAATGTTTGTACAATATGTGGTACAATAAAGTTTAAAGGTCGGATGATCGCGGTTTGGTTCGGCCCCTTTAAATAAATGCGCACAACATGGGGGACGTAACTACGTCAGTCACGGGTATCGACAACTCAACATGGAGCTTTGTTCTGCGGTGTTTAATCGGGGAGTTGACCGACATTTGAGGCAATAAAGAACAAGTATGGGGGCAGGCATAGAGTTTTAAAACCTGTTTTGTTCCGCTCGTTGCAGACTTTGAATCGTACATCTCGACGTAGAGCATGGCATAATACCTTGTTGCCCAAACCGGTAAGCCTGTAAACATTGGCAACGGTGGTCGCCACATTGTAAACATTATGTATCTGCAATATTGTGCAGGCCTTTTATACATTATTAGTGGTTCTGTTTTTGAAGAATTGGGTCCTAGAGAGTTCTGTGGCTATTAGACTGTCTGAACACTACGGTGGGTAAGCATTACAATTCTTGCACATGATGCAGCACCACTGCTCACTTGGGATAGTGGTGACGGGGAGCTGTTATTTCATTTCAACAACAAGTTTCTTTCACACACAAGCATTTTGAGTTGCACTTCTACCTTCACTTTTTTCAAAAATAGATATTCAAAGCGTTTCTTACGCGTGTTGTATATTCCCATGTAGTATCACTGAATCTTTCACCATTTTTCTTGAGTGCAAATCCTACTTTAGAAGCTTTCATTGAATTACCTACCTTGTGTAATGACAGTGACTCATCGAACACTTATGTGATTTCTGTTGTAGCTCCGCACGGAGGACATCACGTCAATTAATCTGTGAATTTCTACTTCTAAATAACCCCTGTGGAAGGATTTTTGAAAACCCAAAATGCAATGGGTTCTACTGTAATATTCTTTATTGAAATTCACAACATGGTTCTTGTTTTGTTTCTCATTTTGTATATATGATGTTAAACATTCGAAATGTGATGTTGTTTGAAGAATGATAATTGGATCAATACAAAAGAGTGACAACCACTCCAACTCTTATGCTTTTGAGTTTGTTTTCTTTGAAATGTCTTTAAGAGATTAACTTAAAGTGGTATCAATTAATTCTTTTTAAAAAAAAGGGGAGACTTTTCTGTTTTAAACTGTGCTTCACGCCGGCCTAGGGTTTCTCTGGGCCTTGTTCTACTGTAGTGGCAACAAAACCAATGTTAAGCCCTCTTGGTCAAATCCACTCAAAGACCTTGCTGTTAAACTCATCCAAAATGTTTGCGCCAGTATGAGATTTCTCCATAGCAAACTTGCCTACAGTTGCATGTTTGTGAGTGTCATTAAAAACCTCAGCAGTGTCAATGCCTGCAGATATCCTTTCTCTAACACCCGAAAAAGAGATCCGGTGTGCAGTGATGCACATGTAAACAGTGGCTTAGCAACTGGTTCACATGTCTGTTTTCAGGTGGATACTCTGAACAGCACTCTATTTTAAGGGTTTTCCAAGCAATTCCAGCACGTCGTGATGTAGTGCTGGAACAGCAACTCTGGCGAAATAGTAGTGGCTGGGAACTATCCATTTTGGGCAGATGGTTGTCACAAATTCCCAAACCCCCCCCTTCAACAGAAGAAAAAGGGAGAAGGTCCAGTGCTAACATTTTAGTCAGCTTCGCATTGTACAAACGTGCTATTGGGTGGTTGCGTTCGTACTGTCCCTCCTGCCTAGTAAACATGCTTAGAATGGTACGTTGTGTGACATTCCTTTCTGTTCGGCTCGACGCAGCACATTTTTTGCAGTGCAGTACTCCTTGGTGTCTCGAGCTGACTCTTACTCTTGTGCCTCTGAGATGTTGCTGATGCTGAGGATGTGGGCAGCACCACTGCAGTGCTGGGGACAGGGCTACTTTGTGTACCACTACCAGAGAGAATGTCTCCCTCTTCTTCTTCCTGTTCCACCGTGAGCGGACCTTCTACTCGTTTATCCCCAACAACAGCAATGGGTCCAGTTTTTATGCGACGAAGGTGGTCCTCCCAGTTGATTGCGTGGTGTTTTTTCAGATGAGTCATTTGGCCTCCGGTACCATAGTTTGTACCAAGCTTACCACGACTAACAGAGGTATGACAAATGGAGCATATAGCAATGTTCTCCTCCTGTACACTAACCGTAAAGAAGTCCCACACTGGGAGCTTAACTTTTGTCTCCTGCTGGAGGTGCTACTTCCAATGCCGGATGAGCTGGAGGGTGTGTGTTTAATTTGACTCTGTGGCTTTGCAGTACCACTACCAACCTCCGCTGAGGTGGTGCTTGTGCTGGATATTGGACGCTGCCGGCCCTTTGCTAATGTAAATATTGAAGCTGGAGGTAGTGTTGGATTTTCCCTGTGTTGGAGGTATGCCTGCTACATCCTTAATAGTCGCGTGTCATCCTGGATAGGGTAATTATGTGGGTCTCCATGTCCTCGGGGCCGGGAGTGATCTTCGTGATTACTGGCTCATCATCATTATCCTGCTGTTCTATATCGACCTCCATAAGTCTAAGGCTTTCTGGAACGTTCCTTTTCACTAGTCCGGTCTCGGGATGTGTTTCCCTCTCATGCTCAGATTGTTGTGGCTCCCAAGTGAGATCTAGATCATTAGAAGGGATGCTTGGCGAAGAACTCCATGGACTAACCCTCCTTTTCCTTGCTGGGGATTTGGAAGACAATGGATCTCGAGAATGAGTGGCTTCCTCTTCTTCTTCCTCTGCATGAGGCTCAATTTCCTGAACTGCCCCTACTTCGGGAGGAACAGCAACTACTATTGCGGGCGGTAGTTGCGGCTGTTGTTGTTCACCACTTATCTGCTGTGCTCCCTCCTATGTTGATTGTGTACTACTTTGAGATAGGTCAGGCTCAGCAAACCTGCTTTCCACCATTAGGTTGGCTACCTCTTCCACACTCATATGTTTGGGCCTGGGTTGGTGGGTTGGGCCCACTGTTGCGGAGGTGCTGCCCCCAGCTTGCCCCCGGACACCGCTACTGCAGGCGTAATTTTTGGTTTCCCAAAAAAGGTTTTGGGGTCAACACCAGACTTAAGTGTCACTTCCTTCTTCTGTTCTTCCTTCTTATCAGTAACTTTCTTGGTCTTGGAGGACCTGGTACCTGCTTTCTTTGGGCCCATCTTCTTCAGATGTCAGCATCACTCAGGTGCACAAGTTGCAGAGATGTTTGGTCAGGTCAAACCACATGTCAAGTTGCACAGGACGTCTGTCTGGCAGTATAACGGGCGATGATGACAGAACCTCCTCCTCAGTCTTTTGTGCACCTAAAAGCAAAAAAGCCAGAAGAACATCAGTCAAATGTGGAATTTGTTGTGCTTTAATTTTAATTACTACTATTGTAATGTGTACACTCAGGAAGAGTAAGATTAGCAAAGAACAAAAATACAAATGTAGTGGAAGCGGAACCTGTTTGGCCTTAATTTGTGCATCATGTGGGATGGATGCAGCATCAGGGACCTGCAGCTGGCAATGAGGATGGAAGCAGTAAGCCAAGAGGAACAATGGAAAGACACACAGGTCTATGTGGCAAAAACAGCACACTACTACTACCACCACACAATGGCCCCTAGCCACATGGTCACTCATCACAGGCACAAGGGCAAGGCCCGGAAAACAATGAACTCAAGCAGGTCTATATCCCTATATGGCCAGACAAAGGATGCCTGTTACACAACACAGCTTTAATGCAAAAAAGAAAATCTGCATGGCTAGAAAGGTTGGAAATTTACACAACAACACCAAATACACATGCATAAAAGGCATTAACACACATCCAAAAAGCTAACTACACCCCAAAAACCACATTTTGGAATTCAATCCAATACCATCCATGCCCTAAATGATGTTTAAACTCAGCAGACAACATAGAAACAGTTGCTTCAAGCACCTCTGGGTGTCTGGGCCTACTGGCAGAATAGGCCACAAGTTTGGAGGCCTTTGACAAAAGCACAGTGGATGGTTCCACAAAATGGCCACCACCACATGGCCTGGCCACCCACAACAACATGAAAAGAAAGAGAAGACAGACAATGCAGGCCTATGGCAAAAGCACATTGCTTGACTTCACAAAATGGCCGCCACCCACATGGTCAGCCCACCCAAAATAACAAGAAAGTACAAACAAAGGACAGGAACAGGAAGTTGGAGTCTCTGGGGAACTTCCTTCCTCTTTTAAACAAAATTTAAAAACAGAAAAAGTACTCCTTGCTCCAAAAACTAAATGACAACCTGAGGAGTTTTTTTAGCAAAATGAACAAAATCATCATTTTCGAGGTTTTATGTAGCTCGAGAGATATTGTTCGTCAGATTGCAAATTCGGCGTGTTCGGCATCGCGAACTGTACAAAAAGTAATTATCGGGTGTGCGAACACGCATATTGAGCGCGCAAAGAAGACGAAAACTGTAAGTCTGCGTTGTCGAGCTTGTCAGAGTTACCAAAACTATGCAAGCTGAAATCCTAGGGTTACCTACTGGCAGAAAAACGCTTTATTTATTCAACACACATCCAAAAACTGAAATTACACCCCAAAAACCATGTTTTGCAATTCAATCCAAAGTCATTGTGCCATACATGATGTTAAAAATTCAACAGACAACATAAAAACAGTTGTTTAACTTTCATGCACCCATGATGACTGATGATGAGTTGTACCTCTGGGCCTAGTGGCAGAGTAGGCCACAACCTTGGAGGCCTATGGCAAAAGCACAATGGCTGGTCCCACAAAATGGCCGCCACCACATGGCAAGGCCACCCACGATAACAAGAAAGTACATACAATGAACTCAAGCAGGCCTATATCACTATATGAACTCCTAGGGTTACCTATTGGCTGAAAAGCCCTTATTTAATTAACACACACCCAAAAACTGAAATTTCGCTCCAAAAACCACATTTTGCAATTCAATCTAATGCTATCCATGATGTTCTAAAACTTGAAATTCAACAAACACACATAAACATGGTTGGACCTATGGCTACCTTTGGGCCTACTGGCTGAAATTTCAAAGAATTACAACTGGGCCCCTACTGAAAGTACAGGCCACCCACAACAATATTTTTTTAAACAATGAAATGCCCAGAAAACTGTAGGTAGAAAAAAAAAACAATCAAACAAACATGTACATCAATTCTCCAACTTACTTGTAAAATAAAATCTCAAATCCAAAAGTCCTCAATAAATCCAATCCAATGATATGATGCAGCAGACATACACAAATAGTGATCCTTCCAGCTCCAAATCCAAATGAAAGTAAACAGCACATGGACAAAGCACTGGGAGGAGCCTGCTGGACAGAAACAGGAAGTTGGAGACTCGGGGGCACTTCCTAACTCTTGAAAAAAAGAGTAGAAAAAAAGAGGACTCTTTGCACAAAAGACTACAGCCAAATCACAATCTGAGGAGTTTTTCTCAGCAAAATGATAATTTTTGAGAAGGTTTTATCGTGCTCGAGAGATATTCTTTGCCAGATTGTAGTTTCTACGTGTTCGGCAACGCGATCTTACCAACACTGCCACCAGAAGGAGATAGCGCATCCAAATTACATGTTCGCGCATCTGAATGACGTGTTCGCGTTCCCACAGTCTCGCAGGATCTTGCGGCCGGATTCCAAACCTCGTGGTGCACAAGACCGGGATAGAAAATCAAGGCGGCAAATGCAGAATCACAGTAAGACGTTACCGCGCCTGCGAGAACGCATATTGAGCATGCAAGGAAGAAAAACAACTACGCTTCGCTGTAGATTGCGTAGTATTCGGCAACTTTGCGCTTTACCCGAACCACGAAGTTACCGAAACTTCGCAAACTCTGCGAGCGGAGCATAGTTAACTGCCCAGGGTTAATTAGATGCACAAATTGTCGTTAGGGGCTGACACCTCCCCTTTCATTCCTTGACACCATTTTACAATCCACCACAGCCCAAGAGGACCATGCTACATGCTTGTGACTTGAAGGCTAATTTTGATGTTTGATCTCCCAACATCGATTTTTGGATGTGAGTCAAAAATCCAAGGGTCTGATTTTGAGGTTAGATGCACAAACGTCATTTTGGGTTGCAAGTAATTTTTGACCTGGGCCCAAATTGACCTTAGGTGCTGACACCTCCACTTTCATTCACTGACATCATTTTGCAGTCTACCTCAGTCTAAGTGGACCATGCTACATGATTGTGACTTGAAGGCTAATTTTGATGTTTGATCTCCCAAAGTCAATTTGGGGCTGTGAGTCAAATATGCAAGGTTCTGATTTTGATGTTAAATGCACAAACGTCATTTTTGGGTGCACATGATTTTTGACCTGACCCCACATTGATTTTTAGATGCCGACACCTCCACTTTTATTCTCTGACATCATTTTGTGGTCCACCACAGTCCCAGTAGATATTTCTGCATGTTTACACTTGTAAAATTGTTCTGTTACATCCAAATTGTCAATGTTCTTTAAATATTTCTAAAGTTCAAACTGTTGTGTGAACTTTCATTCTATGGTGTCACTGTCACATATGTACTTCTTTGCTTTCAATTTAAAGTAATTTTAAGGGCACATTGGATTACTTACACTTGGTAATGGACAGTACCTAGGGACTCATTTTTGGGCTTTGATGTTGGAAATCACTGCAAAGAATGAGGCTGCGCTGCCGTACATCAAGATAAAAGCTTGGTAATGTGCAGTATCTATGTGAGACGATGCATTCATGTGCTTTTCACATGTGCTTGTGCACTATGGTCTGCCATGCAACATCACAGGCACCTTTGCCCCACTGTGCAAGGGTGGCTGATTATGTTGAGGAAGGTACACCTTCATGCACTATATCAATACATTTAAGCCATCATCTCTTCCTATGTGTTGTTTTTTTTGTGCATACATTGCAAATGGTAAGTACACTGGGATTTCTCAACCGTTTTCATTTTGCGACTCCCTAAAACAACCCCTAATGTTGCGTATGGGTTTTAACACAATTCAAGTTTATTGATATCTTGGTAATCTTGAATTGTCCCAAAATCCATGGGTGATGCGTGGTGACACATACAGCAACACCCATGGTATGCCCCTTGCATGCAGTGTTTTGCAAGACAGGAGGGCATATTTCCAAGGACAGTAACAAACATATGAAGTGGCTTTATGTGGCATTGTTCATATGCCTGTGAACATTGTGCCACATGAATGTCTGAACTGTGACATTCCTGTGCCGCAGGCCCATATTTTTAGATTGATGACTAGTTTACACCTGGCATTCGGCATGAGGGTACATTTCTGATGGATACTATTGTTTGTCAGCAAATTACAAATTTTAGTTGACATGTAATACACACACAGACAAGCACTGGTTTTAGACTTGTATTGTGTTGTTGCAAACGCAAATCAGGGTGCATGAGTATTAATAAGACATTCCTATTAAAATAAAAAAATACCAACAATGTGGGCACGTCTGCGCATGCCTGCTGCTGTGTTTGGATTTGCTGGAGACTGGGTGTCCTCCTCATCAATCATCGTCCTCCATATGCTCAGTGATTTCTAGGTCATCATCCCAGGTACATTTGTCCGCACACATATGTTGTGAAGCATTGCACATGCCAAGATCATTTTGCAGACAGTTTGTGATGAGTATAGCAAACAACTACCAGAAATGTACAGGCACATGTACCTAGCCATCAGTAAGCCAAAGGTTCTTTCAACAATGTTACTTGTCCTGCACAGAGCCTGGTTGTAGGCCATTCCTTGGGGATACTGATGGGTTTCCATAGGGTGTCATGACCCATGGCTGGATTCCATATCCTTGGTCAGCTGAAAAAAAGAAACAAATATAATACTGTCACTTCTTGGACATAGTTAATGCTACGAGACAGGCCATATGGCTTGTGCATTGTTTCCTTTTCAGACATATTTTTTTTTGTTGTTGACATATAAGTATGCAATTGTACAGAATCCATGTGCCAGCGGTGCAGCACTTTTACTATTTGAAAAGTGACATACAGACAGCACAAAGGGCTTGTAATTTTTCCCTTTGTTTATTTTTTCACACCATACCTACCTGTGTACGTGGGAGAGCTGTGCCACATAGACAGATTCATTTTTCCATGACTAGACACAAATGTGTGTATTGTGATAAATGACCTGTCTGTTTACACCTAGAGGACATCATTTAGGACGTTTTGCTGTTGCGCTCTGCACAAGGCCTTCTTGCTACCCTGCCACACTGCTAAAGGAAAGGGCAGGAATGGACTGTATCGCTCAGATACGGCGCATACCTGTCTTTTCCCCTATGCCAGCACACAATGGGCTGCCGTGCAACAATGCAGGCATATTTGCACCATGGTGCAAGGGTGCCTGCGTTGCATGGATGATTATTTTTGTGCAGGAAGGTAAACCTGGGGAGGCATATGTTTTTGGAGCTGTCTCAGACTTAAGATTTCTTGTAAATCTGGGGCAGTGTCAAAAAGCCATCGATGTTGCTGGGATCGCCCCCAGCAACACCCCTGGAATGCCCCTTTCGTACAGTTTACTGATTGAAAGGGGCCCATACTTACGAGGCCATGGAAAAACACGTAACATGGTTTTTTGTGGCCTTATAGATATGCCAGTGGCACATTGTGCCACCGGAATGTAAAAAAAGTGACGTTCCAGCAGCTCAATATCATAAATGAGCCTCTGATTTAGGTGTTACTGTTTAGCTTACCTACAAGTAGGCCATTGTAATTTCTGCCATTTTTGTAGCGGTCTTTTATTATACTGTGCCGGAATAAGAAGGCGTCATGTAGGCTGCCAGGGTACTTAGCCAGCACGTTTGTGAAAATGCCCTGATGATCCACAATGGCCTGTACATTGATGGAGTGGGTTTGTTTCCAGGTGTGTTTTCAGTTCCTATACAGATGTGAGGTTGCTGCAGGAGGTACAAATTGCACATGTGTACAGTCCATGGCACGCAGCCCATGTAAGAACCCAGTTATGTCATAGAATCACTCCATCTGCTTTTCGGGGTGTTGGGGAAACAGAGGTAGCGAGGTGTCAGCTGGATGATAGCGTCCAGGACAGCGGGAAGGAATGAAGAGAAGGATGGCCGAGATATTCCAGCCACTTTGGCAACTGTTGTTTAGAAGGAGCCTGACGCTAGCATATATAACACAGCCATGAGCTTACCCTGTGGACGTATGTTGCTAAGCATGTTGGCAGTAAACTCTCGCCTTGAAACAATCAGGTGTAGTAGGTCTTCTATGGACTGCTTCTTGAGGTGATAAAGAGGGATGACCTCCTCCTCCATGAGGGGTGAGGGAGAGTGTGGGGAGGGTGGTTGTGGCGGGGAGGATTGTGGTGGTCGTCTCCATCACGTTCTCAGTTGCAAAATGACTACCTCCATGCTGTGGTTCCAGTTGCAGCACTATCCAGTTCAACATCTCCTATATATATATGTATAGATGCATCATTTTCTATGTGTGTGTTTTGCAGGCGCAGCAATTTTGACATAACTGCAATGCTGAGTAGCTTAAGCTGCGGCTGCGTCCCTTTTGTAAAATGTCATAAATATACAAATAGCAAAGTTCCAATAGGTCAAGGCAGCAGACAAGGTCAAGCACTACTAGTTCTGTTGTTCTAAATTCTGGATGGTGCAAACTTCTTCCTACACCTGCTACCAATAGGTGTATGAGTCAGAGATACAAAAACATAAGATGGAAGGTGCACACAATTAGAGTCCAAAGGAAGAATAGTATATTGTATATATTCTTCTTTATTTAACAGTTTTTGTCAAATACAGGCACAACCAACGTGTTTCGTTCCATTTGCCTTGTGGAACTTCGTCAGGGCTGTAAAAAGCGACAAACATATATATACATAAATATACATTAAAATTTCACACATAGAAATTGATCACAATAGAAGACAAAAGACCATGACCCAAAACACACATATTTACAATGTTTATATTAAAGACAAGAGGACAGACTAAAGACAATATGTATTTACAATCAAACCTAATTGTTCAAAAAATCCTTTTTATATTATATGTATACAGCTATTGTAGTGACTGTATTCAAGTTCTTTAGCTAAGACTTAAAAAAGTGTGTAGACACTTGTACAAAAAACCACCTATATCACAAAATGTATTTACATATATTAACATAAAAGGAGGGCTAGAGTGAATTGTCACTTATTAGTGATACCATATCTATGCTTGGAAAATTGAATCCAGTAAAAGTATGGTGAACGCAAAACATTTTTTGGGGGTATGTATATAACCACTAGTACCAAGACACCCATATTTGCTATTGGATAATTGTATCATATCCATTCTTAGAAAGTGAGTTCAGCAACAGCACTATTAGAGTAAGGGAATAATCTTAGGAGAGGAAAGACACATTGCCAAGTTTACTTACAGAAGGTATGTCACAAAAGAAATGGCTGTAAGCCAAAGCTTAATAGCTACTGTGAGTCCAAGCGACAATTGAATTTAGATTAGAAACTTACCGAATTGGTTCAATTTGAAGTTGTCAACCTATTCGGTCCCACCGTGTGGATCAGACAGCAAATGGCAATAGCTCTTCAAAGGCATATAACCTAAGGTGGAGAATAGAAGTAGCTTAAATATTTGAAAAAGCGTATTGGTTCATATTGAACCAATTCGGTAAGTTTCTGAATTCAATTGTCGCTTGGACTCACAGTAGCTATTAAGCTTTGGCTTACAGTCATTTCTTTTGTGACATACCTTCTGTAAGTAAACTTGGCAATGTGTCTTTCCTCTCCTAAGATTATTCCCTTACTCTAATAGTGCTGTTGCTGAACTCACTTTCTAAGAATGGATATGATACAATTATCCAATAGCAAATATGGGTGTCTTGGTACTAGTGGTTATATACATACCCCCAAAAAATGTTTTGCGTTCACCATGCTTTTACTGGATTCAATTTTCCAAGCATAGATATGGTATCACTAATGAGTGACAATTCACTCTAGCCCTCCTTTTATGATAATATATGTAAATAAATTTTGTGATTTGTACAAGTGTCTACACACTTTTTTAAGTCTTAGCTAAAGAACTTGAATACAGTCACTACAATGGCTGTATACATATAATATAAAAAGGATTTTTTTAACAATTAGGTTTGTTTGTAAATACATATTGTCGTTAGTCTGTCCTCTTGTCTTTAATATAAACATTGTAAATATGTGTGTTTTGGGTCATGGTCTTTTGTCTTCTATTGTGATTAATTTGTATGTGTGAAATTTTAATGTATATTTATGTATATATATGTTTGTCGCTTTTTACAGCCCTGACGAAGTTCCACAAGGCAAATGGAACGAAACGCGTTGGCTGTGCCTGTATTTGACAAAAACTGTTAAATAAAGAAGAAGATATACAATATACTATTCTTCCTTTGGACTCTAATTGTGTGCACCTTCCATCTTATGTTTTTGTCATAAATATACATGCAACACTTTTGAGCATGTATTTACGATGGAACGCCTACCTTGCAGTATTTAATACTTACGTGATGCCGTCTATTCTGACGCAGTATTTTCTTGACCCAGGGGTGGGAAAAGTGACGCCACCATATAAATATGGAGTCGAATTTGCGCCGCCCATGTGTCACAAATTTTGACACATTGGCAGCACAACCTCTTCATAAATAAGCCCCTTGGTACTTATATAAATATTTTTCTACTTTCACTACTTCGTCATCATTTTTTATTTATTATTTGCTAGCATGGAATAAGTTGGGTTGAGTACATGAGGTAGCAATTGCCTACAGGTTTTGTACATGTGTTACTTAGTGAGAGGACTATGAACAATATTCAGTCTACCTCACAAATGAGTAACTTGAAGTCGCTTCACCATTATGTGGGCACTGTCATTGGTCCTCTTCGTGTGACTTGGCGGGCAGCCCAACATAGATAGCCATCTGCTGCAGCATTGTGTGTGTAAGAGATGCTGCATGTACAGTAGGGATGGTTATGTGACTACAGAGTTCCCGTTCCTGTCTGTGCTGTAACACACACTAGAGCCTGCCACGTACACACTTACCCTGGCATCATTGTATCAGTTGATCATTCTTGTTAGCTGGTTAGTTGCCATGAATGTGGTTCACACCTGCCTGGAAACCTCTAGTATCTTTGCCATTATTGTGGAGAAGCGTGGCTAAATGGTTAGAGCAGCAGACCCTGATGCAGAGGTCTGGCCCGGGACCAGGGTTCAATTCCCACTTCAGCGGCTCTTGGACTCAATCTCCCCAGACCTGATAATTCTCGCCTCGGTGCCTAGTCTAATCATGGGTCCCACTTTGTGACTCTGGGCAATAGCTTTCCTAATCTCCACAGTGGCCCCACCAGCGCTTGGGTGCCTAGCTTATCCTTGGGGGTGCCCAGGAGGGGACATCTCACAGGAAAGCCAGGAAGTGTTACACAGCGGTATGAATACAGCGCAACGAGACCTCTGGGAAGAAGGCGCTATCTAAATACAAACACACATTAAGTACTTGATAAGTGGATGACTTCTTGCACGTGACCTTGTGCAACTACTTGCTAAGTTGTTAAACCATTAGTCTTCCATTTCCTCTTACCCTAGGGATGTGTAGCTTGGTTCCTGGGTCTATTTTCTAGCTCCTAATATTTGTTATGTGTCTATATTTGACAATTGATGTCATTAGTTACCCTCACACTCAATGCATGTGAGGGCTCTCAGGGGCTGAGGAGCACATTGACCCTATGTAGTGTGCTGGCCCCACGTGTTCAGGAGACATAGTAGTCATAGTCGAGAGTATTTTATGTAGTTTATTAAGTCTATAAGTAGAAGTTACAGCAAGTCTCACCAGGAGCAGCCTCCTAGCTGCTCAACCCATCTTCCAACTGACAACACTTACACACCAGGCACCCAAGCATTCTACTCAAGTCACTCAAACCAACATTCTAAACGGAACACTCACACTGGCTGAGCAGCTAGTTACAAAGAGAAAGGAAAGATATACAAATAATCTGAGGATACTACATATCCTCTCCCTTTTACACTGAAAAATAATAAGACCCAAACTAAAATGAAAACAACTATACACAGTAATGTACAAAAGATGAAAGCAGTCCATAAACCCAGGGATGCATATTGGAACACATCACGAGAGGGAAAACAGACAAGCAAACAGTAGTAAAGAAGGATGACAGGATAAAAAGACACACTAACACCATCCTCCTCCTTTAATAGTAAACAAAGAAAAGGTAAATAGTGTAAAATGAGCTCACTTACAACACACATGAAAAGAGTAAAGGAGGGATAGCGTACCCCAAAACTCACACAGTGCCGTTCGCACCCGAAGAGAAAGATGCCACCCCTCATGTGAGGGACACTGACCCATAACAGAAGCAGTGTAACACGTTGTGGTGCATCGGACTGACACCCAAGTGAAGCAAATAACGTTGCATGGGACTGACACCCAAGAACTTGTGCAGGAAAAGCAGCACAGTGTGACAAGCGCACACATTACGTCGACGTGAAGCACAATAGGACGACGCAAAAGCACAGGGTGAGGCGCAGGGCGACTTACACATAACAAGACAAAGTGAGGCGCAGGGCGGCTTGCACACAACAAGGCAAAGTGAGGTGCAGGGCAGCTTACACACTGGACACAGCAAGGTGAGGTGCAGGGCGACATACACACACAACATAACAAGGTGATGCACAGGGTGGCTTACACACTGGACACAACATGGCGTTAAACGTGTAAATGGGACTAACAGACAAAACACACATCCAAAAGAAAGGATGTACATCAAACCCAATAGAGTATGGGATGACGTAAAAAGATATGTCCAACATGGTACAGGGGCCAATGACTTGGAAATGGGGCTAACACCCAAACTAAACATTACAAAGGTAAACACCCCTTTAATAGATATGAAAATGTGGAAAAGAGATGTGGGACTAAGACCCATTCCCATCCTTTAGGAACGGATTCAACATCTGTAAAGAAAACATGGGTGAATGAGAGACATGGGACTAGGACCCCTCCCATCCCTATGACAGGGATACAATGCCAAAAAGAAGAACATGAGAAATGCATCCACATATTTCTTTTTCCTGTGCCAGACAGCATTTTTGAATTAAATCTTGTAGTCATGTACCAAAAAAAACTAGTATGTAAAAAACAAAAATTGTCAATGGTGTGCCTGTCACCGCAATGATAGGGGACAGACGTTCAAAGTTCGCAAACAGTACTATGCAGAATCGAAGAAGCTCCAGGAAACTTGTAACCAAAATAAAGTTCTTTGGAGCAAAAGCACTAAATGAACAAAGTACTTGGTAGCAGATATAATGCCCAGCTAGCAGATATAATGCCCACTGAAGACGGAAAGACACCTTGGCTCGTAGGGAACGGAGAACTCACCGCAAGAATTGTAGGCAAAGTCCGATGACCAAAAGAACTTACTGCCCAAACGTCGAGACTGTAGAGGCAGACACTTGAGGGGCAGTACGACCATCTCGTAGAGACTGAAGAGGGAAATCCATGCTGGGAGAGGAGATCCGCACATCGCAAGGCTGCTGAGGACTTTCTTTTCGCGATAAAATGTATTTAAAGAACAAAACGTGGTTGGCAACTTACAGTCCAGAAATGTCATCTAGGTTTTACTGAATTGGACAGAGAACTTTATGTCTTCGTGTCGTGAGTTCAGCCATTCATGGAACGACATCAGCTCCATCTAGCTCCCCTGCCACAGGCACCAGATGTTGTCAATGTATTGCAGCTATTGCAGTATTTTCCCTCTGAAAGGATTGTTATTTTCAATAAATTTCTCCTCATATTGAGCTATGAAGAGGACCGCCATCTCTGGAGCGAAGGGACAACACATGGCGGTCCTCTTCACCTGGATGTAGAATTGTTATTCAAACTTGAAGTAGTTCTTCTTCAGGGCCACCTTTGCTAGTTGCAGGATAAATGTTGTTGGGACCCCATGAGGGCGCGATCTGCTTTCGAGATACAGCTCTATCACTTGCAACAAATCAACTTGAGGTATCTGAGTGTGAAGTGATGTGACGTCAAATGACACCATCAACTGTGTCTGTTCATCGAATGGTATTCCTTCGATTTTCATGATAAATTCTGTTGAATCTCACAAATATGAGGAAACTTCTGTGAGAAAAGGCTTTAAGAAAAAATCTACATATTTGGAGATTGGCTCCAAAATGGAGTCGCAAACCGAGACAATGGGTCTCCCTGGGGGTTCTTCCAGGTTTTTGTGAAACTTTGGCACAAAGCATAGTATTGGTGTTCTTTGGAATTTTTTTGTCAGGAAATCAAATTCTTTGGGTCCCAAAAAGCCTCCTTCTAAGCCTAGCTGTAATATTTTGGAAATATGTCTTGTATTTGTTGCACTGGATCTTCTTTGACCGGTCAGTACCAGGTTTGATTATTCACTTGGTTCCTTCCTTCAGCCAGATGCATCTCTCTGGGCCAGATAACGACAGCGCCGCCTTGTCTGCCTGTTTAATGACCACGAGGTGTCTGCTTTAAGATCCTTGGTGACTCTTTCACAGGAGAAGCGGCCACGGCCGCGAGTGCTTCGCGCTAAGGTACGCCACTAATAATAAAAGTAGCATTTAAAGCCTAGCTATGACTCAAACGCTTAGTTAATTAAATCTGTCTTCTTTAGCATGAATGAATTAAATAAACACAGCGACATAAAGAGCAGCAGCTTACAGAAATATCCAGTATCCAGGTACGCTCAAGTTTATATTAATGAGGTGAAGCAATATTGGGCTATGCATACCTCTATCTGACATGTGTGATTAACCCCTCCCCTGCTGATGACGGAACCGCTCCGTCATCAGCTGCGGTGGCGCTGTGCTGATGACAGAGCGGTTCCGTCATGGCCCTGCCGCAGTGCCTGCGCGGCGCTGATTTCGCGTCTGCGCGGCGCGTTCTATTGAGCGGGCAGGGCCGTGACGGAACCGCTCCGTCATGAGCACAGCGCAACCGACGCTGGTGACGGAGCGGTTCTGTCACCAGCATGCGCCCGCCGCTCTGCCGCCCTCCCCCCTTAGCACTGCGGCGGAATAGCCACCGCAGTGAAGGGGGTTAATACCAGTATATTTCTCACAGAACCTCTCTATTTTGCCGCACAAACAGCAACGGACTACAACAGAATAGGCACTGTCTAAATAAAAGGCAGGAGACAATATAAACTACTGATAATCCCTCACTAAATCAGTCTAGGCCACGATTACTGACAGTTGTCTTTACCTCTAAACAGAAATCACACCAACTTGGTCCCTGTTTATCCTGTGGACACATAAAACTGATGAGGCGAACATAACCCTTCAGGTGTAACCGACTAACCAAACAAATACTGACATAAAATATAAATGTGAAATGCATGAGAGTAGTAGGGAGCCCCATAAATAACCCACAATTTGTTGGTTTGTACATCCATTGCAGAAAATACCATCACACTTAAATTGAAGAGCCTCGATGCTTGAACATATAAGCAAAGAATGCAATTTTTCTAAATGAAAAGGTATAAATAAAATACCGGATCAAACAAAAAGCAATGTATTTGGCCATGGCGTGAATTAAATAACGCTCACAAATAACGTAAGGTCCAGGCTTATCTCCCTTGTTTAATGCAGTTCTACGGCCCTGCCTGTTCCTTGTCCCCCGGGTCTAACTCCCCAGGTGTATACCATAACTACGGCACATCCATGGCATTTGGAACTGTCGTACGTAGAACAGCTTTTTCTGACACATCGCTGATGAGTCAGTGATCATAAATGAAGGTCCTGGTTTCTACATTTCACAGTAGTGTGGAAAAAGCAGAGGTGTTAATGGTTTCAAATCAATGCAATTATATGATGGCGCTGAAAGAAAAGTACATTCAATATAAGCAATTGATTAGAGTCCTTATTGGTGAGAAAAACATTTTAGACACTCCATCTACTCTCTCTCTCTATGTAATTACTACCAGTTATTTTGAACAGGGAAAGTCTATTTCGGAAAACAAGGAAGGACTGTTTTGTTCGGTATTGTGCTAAAATGTTCACTTTGCACTCAGTATTTTTGCTTTGAGTAAAGTCTCCCCGCAGGTTGGCTTTCCTAATAAAAATACAAACAGCAGTGCTTTAACCGGGGCCAACGCACCAGGAGTGAACAAATGGACTCTGTCTGTCCTACAACCACCTGCAAAAAAAGAAATAAGCAGGCACCTGCGATTCAGCAGTTCATTGAGTTTCCTGCAGCTACATCTTGGGTTTGATTGACACATGCCCACTCAAATCCAAAGGTATATTTAGACCTACTTCTTGGGTCGGCCCCAGTGTCATTTCCACCTTAATTCCAAGACACTGCATTACTCGCAGTGTTCCGCAAACTCACTCCCCACGTGAATGTTCCTTTCTGCAGAAATGTTTCTCTTTGGTCTGGGCTTCAGGGAAGATCCTTTGCTGCTTAAGGTAAATAGAGATGAGCTGTAATGCACCGCTTAATTTTACGTGTACCTTGTTAAATGTTTTACTGCTTATGATAAAAAATATATATTTGCTTGCTGATTTTGGTTATTTTTTGTCGAGTGAGATTGTTTATGAACTGGTCAAGCACAAGATCATAGTAGTGGTGCATGCTTTAGTTTCATAGGTCACCCCGCCTGTAAAGGGTAACTGGTTATGCTTCTTTGGTCAGGGTTCCCTTAGACAGCCCCACCGTTTTCATTCTGTTGAAGCACTAAGGTTTCCTTATTATTATGTGTATTTGTGAAACACAAGTATTAATGAGAAGATCTCTGTCAAGTGTATTTTTAATGGTTATTCGCATGGCATTTATGAGTGACTGAGGCTGATTGACTAGAGACATAGGAGTGAAGTAGCTTAACATTTGCATTATACGTTATTTACAATGTCCCAAATAACTAAACCATATCACAGCATACCATATCATATCTTCCCAGTATTGCCATGAAGTGCCTTTAGGAAACACTAGATAGAAAAGGGGAGGGGTTAATAAATGGATGGGGCAGACTAGCCATTAACCTATGAGTACAAATGAACGGCGGAAAGCCTGCTTCAGATCTTCCAGGACTAGTTCCACACTGGTTATCTGGATACTGTGGTTATCTTGAGTAGTCTAGGAGTGGGCTGCTGGGGAATTATTTAGGAGATATACCCACATTGTACCAAAAGGACATTTTACTGGTTATTACCCGTGTCTCGTTTCAACTCCTTTGGCACTACTACTATATGTTAAGCTACTCCTGGTGGTGACACCTTGTTGTTCAGTCTGACATATCCATATATAAAACCGTTTTAAAGGCATCTTTGCTTAGGATTAAAATCAATCCACAATATCCAAATAAATTACCCTCAAAAGCAATGTTTTTAGATGTGTTAATTTTCTGTTAGTAAGTTTAATATATGTGTCATAATCAAGATGCTTTCCATCACTATAACCTGTAAATTTGCCCCGTTCAATATCAGTATTGTTTGTTATGACAAAAGTATTCATAGACTTTACTCCCTTTTGTATTATCACAAACACAGTTGAATTCAAACCCCAATGAATACTTTGGCATCCTCATGTGTTTTAAGATTATGTATTGATATCACCTTTAAACTTCCCTTGGCAATTGCAATGCTTCCAACAGTTGTCTCACATGTTCCATATTTCTTAGAGGAGTACCAGATGACGTTAAGAACCCGCCCTGCGGTAAGCCCCGCATAACGTTCTCTAAACTTGCTCTCACCTGGTATGACAGGGGGATAGGACTGCCAGACATAAGAAAAGATTTCTGGACCTCCCAGCTGGCTGCGGTGAATCATGTTATATAAGGGCCCCTCCCCGGGACCCGGGATATGCTATGGACTGCTGGTAGGTACCGGGTGCCGACTTCACTAGAGCGCTTTATGCTAGACCTCGTCTGTTTCCTCTCGCTGGACCGACGGCACATGCCATTCAGGTGTTGCAAGCGGCGACTAGACACTTTAAGTGGGAGGGAAAGCTTACACTTGCCACCCCGTTATGGAGCTCGGAGAAGTTGGGGAGCCTATGGAAGTCTAAGGGGTTTGCCAAGTTGGACCTCATTGAGATCACACAGATCAAATATGTTTGGGGGGAAAGGCACAATTCACACATTCAGTTCACTTAAGCGGCAATACCACCTTCACGATCGTGAACACTACTGTTACCTCCAGATAGACATGCCCTGCTGGCAAACATCCCCAAGGGCACGTCAATTACCGACGCCTCCCCTCTCGAAGACCAAGTGTTGGACGGCCACCTCCCTGAGAAGACCATTTCATTAATATACAAGAAGCTTATTAACCTTACGGGGGACCCACTGGTACTTTTAAGAACGCACTGGAGTGAGGATGGGATGGAGTTGGATGATGAGGACTGGCAGGAGGCGGTCTCCTCTCCATGGGTGGTTGCGATACAGATGAGGCTTTCGTATGTTACGGGGCCCTGTTGGGTCCGTTTGGGTCGCTCGGAGGGTGGGGAGTGTAGGAGAGGGTGTGGGGAGCTCAGAACGTTTATGCATATATTGTGGCACTGTACTGGGGTGAACGCCTACTGGGAGAAGATCCATGACACGCTATGAGACGTCCTGGGGTAGAGATGAGGCCAGAGGCACGCAGGAATTCTCTTCCTCCTGAAATCCTGGGGCTACCGTGGATTGCGTTGTTTCGCAAAGCACTGAAAACGTGGCTTTTCTCTGAAGCGTACCTGTAGAGTACCTCATCGGCCACTACATATTTCTGGACCTGCTTAGGCGCCTTAATACCCTTGAGCTAAGCTACGCGTTACAAGACTCCCATCATTCATTAATTCAGGTGTATCTTGAACATCTGGGAACCCACAGATCTGGACGCCTATAGGAAGCAATGGGTGGCATTGGCCTGCATGATAGCCAAGCGTAATATCGCCCAGTTATGGGGAGCCAGCCATCCGCCTGAGTCGAGAAGTGGGAGGATAACCTGGATTGGTGCATGTTCAGGGAGAGGTCGGTGTACGTGGCTAGGGGGTGTCCTGGAAAATGGGGGAAGGTCTGGGAGGCTCGGAATCATTACTGTGGAGATGTTTGTGTGCCCCCGATGTGTCTGGAGGAAGTGGAGGTGCATGTATCCCCTTGATCCATTACCCACATTTTGTATCCATTATTTTGAATGTATGGAACTGTACTTAAGGAACTGTAAGAGCGGCTAAGGTCACCTGATGTTTTCTTTGTCGTTTTTTTTTAAAAGAACCCTCCCTGCTATCATAGCTGTCCAAAATCATGAACAACACTGAAACCATCTTCGCTATTGTAATAAATTGTGACTCAGATTTGTTCGGAAACTCCAAGTGCTTGTGGCAGGGCAACAATTTTGTCCACTTGTGCAGAATGTACTCCCGTTAACCAAGCCGCTTCCAGCACTCCAGAAATGGTACAGAAGGCAAATGCTGCTTTCAGATTTCATTCATTGTCTCTTAAGCATGAACCATCTACAAAAAGGACTTGATCAGGATCAGACAATGATTAATCAACAATGTCATTCCTGGTTTAAAACATAGTTCAGTGACATCAAGACATCCATGGGCTTCATATTCTTCACCATCAGCACTTGGAACAGGTAACAAGATAGCAGGATTTAACACAGAGCACCGCTTCAGGGTGACATATTCAGCGGCAAGAAGCTCATACTTTGTCAACCTATTATTTGTCAAGTGCTGTATCTTTGTTCTCATCATTAGAAGCTCAACTGAGTGTGGTACGTATACTGTAGAAGGGAGGCCCATCACAATGCTCTCCCATTGTTCAATACTGACACTTGTTGCAGCAATGGATTTGAGAGATCTGAAGCGACAGGATCTAAGGTTGCTCAGAATTAAGGCACAGGTCCATGGGCACCTCCATGTGTCCAAGTGAATACAAATAGAGCACAACCTTCCTTTTCAAGGAAGAACAATGAAAAAGCTTTGTTGTATTCAGGCATTCCTAGAGCCTGTGCTCCAGAAAGGCAGCTCCAGGAAAGCAGTCGTTATCCCACAGCACTGGATCACACACATCCTACTGAGTGAACCTCTGCAAGGGTTTTGCCATCAGGGAAAAGTCGGGAATCCACTGTCGACAGTAGCCAACCATTCCCAGAAACAGTCTGACCTCCTTCTGGGTGCTGGATGGGTTACATTTCAGAAGCACCTCCACTCTTTCTTAGTAACACCTTTCTCTTGCCTTTCTCAATTCGGTGGCCCAAGTACTGGACTCCAGTTAGATAGTACTGAAGTTGACTTGGAAACACCTTATACCCATTCTCAGGCAAATGAGTAAGTAAAGCGATGGTATCATCCCTGCAAGCATCATGCATTTTAGATGCAATGAGAAGGTCAACAATATATTGGCCCAATACTGAGCTTCGGGGCAGTGTCAGACTCTCAAGGTTGTATTTCAAAATCTGATTGGAAAAGGATGGACTTTCAGTATACCCTAGTATACCCTTTAGGGATACAAAACCATGTTAATACACTGTTTTCCAAATGGAAAGGAAATATAAATGTCTCTTCTCATGCAGTGGAATGGAGAAAAACGCTTGCCATATGTCAATCACCATAAACCATGCAGCAACGCAAGCAAGGAATTTGGAATACAATCACAGATGGATTCGGTACCACAGGAAAACATGGAATCACTATGTTATTAATTTTCCTGAGATACTGAACAATGCGATAGTTCCCACTAGATTTCTGTAAACCCATATTCAGAGAGTTACACAGACTTCCCATGATTTCCTTAAAGATGGCCTGCTCAATCATGAACTCAATTATAGGTGTAATTCCTGCTACTGTTTCTGGGGTCAGATTATATATACTAAGGTGTTCTTGGGAATTCTACATTTGGCTTGACCTGGATACAGACTGGCGTGACTCCTCAAATCAGTCAAATTTCTTCACCTGTGAAATCTGACACCTCTGTTGAGACCATGCCCCTGAAGTCAATTGGCATGTCTTCCACTGTCAGTAATGGAAATATTGCGGTACAAAGGTTCTGATTTACCAATGTAAAAGCAATGTCCTCGTTGTTGCTTTAGAATTTAATTCCCTTTGGAGTACAATAGATGGTACAATTCAGTTTGCAAAGCAAATCACGCCCTAACAGACAAACCAGGTTCGAATCACACACCACAAACTGATGGTGATCTTGGAATTTCCAATTTTCATCTGCACCTCTTCCATCAAAGGGTTTGTCATCCTCTTTGTAGTGGATCGATTATCCAGAGAGGGGCAGGTTTGGGACTACTTCAGATCTTACAGTAGAACGGGTAGCACCAGTGTCAATCAAGAATGTAATTGGATGAACATCCACATTGGCTTCTACGTAGGGTCCATTCTGGTCTGCCTCAAAGAATGTACCAAGTCATTCATTCCATTCCATTCATCAAGGGAATTGACTTGAGTCCTTTTTCAATAGTCTTGCAATAGTAAATCCATTTGCATTCCAAACGGTTCAAGGTAGTCTGTTGATTGCAACATATTAAATCAAGCAATAATTGCATTTCAATCCTTTCACACAAGAGTGCCTTCCTTCTGATAATTTCACAGGTTTCCGCTCATGCGCTACTCCGGACGCCTGCATGAACTACAACTGCCAGTTCAATACCATGCATGCGCGCATACAGGACGCTCAGCACCTGCGCGTACAACCCGGAGGTTTTAATACCGCATTATCACACGCACTCCATTGTGAGAGCAGCAAGCAGCAAGGCACTCGGACCCCCGGTCTCTATCGCCAGACTGCCGGGATTAAGTAAGTCTGCCGCCAGTCACGCCCTTCCGTTGTCCACATTATTGGCATCGATTAAATTATTGCAATCTTGCTCTCCCACCTCCAGGCGGTACGGTTTAAAAAGGACCAATTAACCCCTCCCACAGCGAGCAAGCCGGCACTCGGACCCCCACTTTCGGGCCACGTTTTAAACAAACCCCATAAGTCTCTCCGACCTTTACATTACTCCCCCCACTCAGTCCTTTAATGAATCTACCCTGATCTCATTTGCATGCTTGATCTTTATTATCACTACAAGTGGGTTTCTACCTGAAATGTTTCCCCCAACCTAGGCCCAGTTTATTTTATAACTTTTATCTCGACTCAGAATTGCCCTAATGAGTAACATATTGAGTATACTCGCTCCCGGCTGAGAATCTGACCTCGCTGAATGTGTGTCTTAACCTCCACTATAAATTGCTGTGTTAATTAATTAAATATTAATTGCATACCCCCTTCATTGGTTTGCAGCAGAATACTCTACCGCTACAGCAGGAATTTCACTACCATGACCATTGGACTTTCTTTGTAATTGTATACAAGTAAGTCCAATGCCCCGTAATATGACCATATACTCGGCACTCTTGGTATTATGATAAGGCAACCAAATCCCCTGTTCCTTTCAGAATCATAAACCTACACCGGCCATATTGTTACGATATCCCGGATATACCGATTCAAGCTCCCGAAAAACCTTGTGAAGATGGATTGTCCCGCTTGCATATCTCACTAGAGATTAAGTTATATCCAAATCGATATGTTCACGCATGTAATTGAATGCCCTTCACCTCCGTGAACAAGACCCAGCGCAGCACACACCCGGTTTGGATGCTAGCGCCTTCCTTTCTTTTTAAAGCTAAACGTGCATGAAAATGAGTCATGCCACTGGGAGCACAATAATCACTACGCTGAGAAAATGTTGTGTAGGTCTCCTTGCTAATCCTACTTACCTCCCTGCAGTTTCAGGAAGCTCACCAGTTCTGAAGATGATCTAAAATCAATATAGATCGAAACGTCGTCGACCCACCCAAGGAAATACCCCCACTCTACTGTATATATATTCTTGTGGTTTATACCTTGTTGTTGTGTGACATTCTGTTTCGTTTTCACTATGTTCACTTGTGTCACGTTATGCACTCTGTCACTCATAAGAGCACCTGAAACGCCGTGATATATGCTAAAAAATGAAAATAAATGAATGAATTTATGTTTACCTACACATTTAGCTCCCCAGTGTGAATTAATTATACGCTCCATTCTCTTAAGGACCTAATCAGGCCACCGCTGAACCATTGTTTCTCTAAAATACGTTTCCACCCCAGGTTCGCTTTATGGGGTACCCTTGTTTCCAAAATATAAAGTGCACTTTTGGCATGGAAAGTTGAATGTCATATGTAGGTTTGTGGTGCATAGTTATAATTCTCACATATATGTTAAAAATATTTGTCTGCCAGGAGATCCACTTTATTGTCTGGACTGCAATTTAATTGCAATGCAGTGATAAATGACAAGGAAAAATGCCTTTGCCTTGTAGGAAAATTCAACTTTAAATAATCATGTCTGCACATTGTGAGTTACTGCATTGGGGAGAGGACTCCACTTCCCAGGCTCCCCCGGTCCTGTGCCGAATCACCATTATGGCACCGCCATGCAAGAAGGCGCTTAAATGTGCCACGTGGGTTCCATGGCGCGAGAAGGCCACTCATTCTGAGTTACTGCATTGGGTAGAGGACTCCATGTTCCAGGATCCCCTGGTCTAGTGCCGCATCACTGCTGCATCACCGCTGCGCCTGGAGTTGCTTAAATTTTCCTTGCGGGTCCTGCGGCATGGGATGCGTGTGGTCCAAGGGCGGGTCTATCCTTGCCCATCATTGACAGGAAGAGGCAGGGCAGTGACATCCCCCTTGACTTTTGCTTACCGTCACTCTTTGGTTGCTTTCATGGCCATCACAAGGTACTGCGCCATTGCAACCTTTTATTTTCTAAGTGACTGGTTTATATTTTATTACACGTTTACCATCAATATTAAGTGTGAAATCTAAGGAGTCCAAGTGGCCCCTCAGCCAACCAACGACCCGACCTTCAGAAAGTCCAGCTCCAACTTAATATTACTAATTGACTGCAGTCAGTGGCAAGGAGTGTTTGTGTCTCTCTCTGAGGGTGGTGTCACTAGGGTGAGCCTTAACTGAAGCTAAGGTATTATGGGGCATATTACCAAGGAATAGCGATATTTATCGGAAAATGCGCTTAGCGCATATTTTTTTATCGCTGCCTATCGCTGGATATGTTAGCGGAGAAAACATGCTATTAGCAACGTTTTTCTCCATTGTGCTTAAATATCCAATGATAGTGGTGAAATGCGTGAATATCGCTGCGAATACAGCGATATTCACGCATTAGCGACGAAATGCTCTTAGCCATGTTATCCACCTCCCATTGGATAACATGGCTAAGAACTGGTCTGGGCAGGTGTTAGCATTTGGAGATATTCGCGCTTAGCGCGAATATTTCCATCACTACGCCTGCCTTGCTAATAGGCGATAGCGATGTTAGCGACTGCTTTCAGTCGCTAACTGGTTGGGGCCGCCCACTTTGCATGTCATTAGCGATAAACATCGCTGACATGCAAAGCGGGCCCCAAACCACTCGCTATCGCCTAAAAGCTGTCGCTAACTTCAGTTACCGACAGCTTGCTAATAGGGCAATAGAATTATCGCCACTTAACGGCCGAAAACAGCCGCTAAAGCGACGATAATTGCCTATTGCCCTGCTTGATAATATGCCCCTAAATGTTTTACCTGTGTGGTTGAATCTAAGATTTGCATGGTTTGTTCCCACTATACCTACAAAACCTAGGTTTAGGATTAGAAATGGGGAAGAGAAAATTGGTGGAGTGTGGGGAGGGGAGGCACAGGCGAAATCATTAAAGGTAAGCATGCCTGTAAGAATGCTGAGACCAATTGTGTTTTAGATCGCATTGACGACCTATTAGTTGAATGTGAGGACATTTTAGACCTCACTGTGCCAGCTTCAATCTGTAGCCCGAGTGAACTTTCATCTGGCTCAAATCTAAGGTTACCAAAAGGCATTCCTGTAATGTTTAGGAAACCTAACACGCACAGTAGCAAGTTGGTCCAATCTGTGACATCTGACGCTGATGTTGGCGATGAACCAGAGAGTTTAGCTTCACTTGTAATTCATGCAGCCCAAGGCCCATTTGACACTGATCTTACCCTTAGCAATAGGTTTGCACCCCTCCAAAAACTAATTTACAACCATGAGAGAAGGGAGGATACGGAGGGAGCTATGGGGAGGGGGGAAATGGCAGATGGGGCTGACGAAAGAGGTGAAGTTGGAGGCCATACACTAACTAAAAGGTTATTCTTGCCCGTTTCCAATGTTTCTAGGATTATAGACGATATGAGGGCTGAAATTAGGATGTTCAAATCAGCAATTAAACAATTTACAGGACAGGTTAAAATCTTATTAACTAGAGGGGTGAGTGACACTCAATCAACCATTCAGACCCCCCACCAACCATGCCAACTCAACCCACTTATCGCAGATTGTGCCCTAACAACCTTCTGCACGAACCATTACTGCAAACCTTGAGTGTAGTGTTCTCGAGGTGGACTCACATAGAGACCCATGGGGGGCAGCATAGCTCTGTCGCAAGCCACTAGAGGCCCAGTGGTTCAACTGAGCCTTCTTCCCATCTCTGATCCCCTACCGAGAACCATTCATGATTACAATCCACCTGTTAATCCTACAGGTTGGCAAGATAATTTTCCCTTGTCCCCCATGTGTATCTACATGATCAATGTGCCAAAAGCCCCCTCCTATTTAAGGTATTAAGCGGAAGACTTCCTCATAAATTAAACCATAAACTGGATCCACCATGTGAGGTGCTGCCACTCAGTTATAAGGGAGGACATCCTGCGAGACAGAAGGCTAACTTGCCCTAACAATTCCACTGACTGTTTTGAATTGTGTTTGGCGGATGGAAAGGTGGCCCATAATTTGATAGCCCTGGAAGTTGGATTCAATACTCCCACATCCACAAGCATTTATTTTAAGTATAGATTACTGCAACATCATTCACCATCTATTGCCCACCTCTCAGTCCCCCACCTTTGTTTAGATTCTAATCTGGCAGCCAATGATTGACTTCAGAACTTAGGCACATACTTACGTCCAAGGCCCCCACTGGCCACCTGGACCATCATTCTCAATACACAGACTACCTATACAATTAGAAGCAAACCTGTTAAAGACTACTCTATAATTCCCCTGCCCCGTGGCGGTTGGAACAAAAAAGAGCTATTTCCTAATAATAGAGAATATATGACTTTAACGCAAACAATTACAATGCATGCCTTTACAATGCGGTTTTTACATTGCAACTACCATTACAACGCCTGATTTTACAATGCATGCCATTACAATGCATTTTTGGAAACTATCATTACAATGCATACCATTACAATGCATAATACTTTGGGGGAAAAAGTGGGGTAAGTGTTGGATAGTGTAGGGGTAAAAATTACTATTCCCACTCCAGTGTCGCAACAGTAGGGTAAGTGTTGGATAGTGTAGGGGTAAAAATACTATCCCCATGTACCCCAAAACCCATACCCACCCTCGAGCAAAAAAATCCCCATTACTTACATTATAATGCGTTGTAATGGCATGCATTGTAATGGTATGTCTTGTAAGGGCATGTGTTGTAATGGTATGCGTTGTAAAGGCAGTTGCGTTGTAATAGCTGTGGTGTAAAGGTAGTTTGTTGTAATAACTGTGTTATAATGGTTGTTTCCCCTAGTAGAAGGCTGCCTAGAAGAGCACCACCCGCCAATCAAATAAAGCCTCCTGCACAGGCAGGAAATTCCCTAGATGAGCTACGAGTGAATCTTACAAAAAGCCAGGTAGAGCCAGAGCCCAGCATGCTCCAACCAGTGTTATGGGACATTTAAATAAATAAATAAATATATAAAATGTGGCTGGGGTGAGGTCGAAATTGCCCTTCAACGTTGGATTCAATACATTGAATCCTTTGATATATGTAAACTTCAGGAGAGCTGGAGCACGTCTCCTATTTACGTTCCAGGTTATGCAACATTTCATCGACCAGCTCGCTCTAGTAAGCCCAGCCACCCAGAGGGGGGATTCCTAATTTGGGTCAGAATTGCACGGGAGCTCAGTCACAATTCCTGTGCTCCCGTCTAGCAGACCAGAAATTCTGGCAATTCACCTCAAAGGCAAGAATGGTGTCTCGCTGGACATTTTTAATGTCTATGCTAGAGGAACTAGGACAGGAAGGAGGTCGGCTACGGTATATGAGCAAGAAGAGTTCTTGGGAAATAGGACCACACCTTCACCCTTGATTGTAGCTGGTGATTTTGACAATACTTTTGAACCACTGGAGAGGGAGGATTTTTGTGGAACAAGAGATGAGGATGAGCTGTGGCACCTTCCCCGCCTTGATCTAGCCCCATTAAAAAATGGTCCCAAGTTGCATTGCACCTTAATGCCCTTCCCCAGAATTTGGATTAAGGGCAGACATTGGCCACACTAGCTTGGTTAAAATGGGTGCAAATACTTTCAACAGGACTAACAACATAAACGTTATAGATTATTTTCTGTTGGATCTAAGGCTATGCCCAGATTGATATGGCTGTGGGTTCTACCACCGAGAGTGATCATAATCCCCTGCAACTCACTCTGTGGTCACCCTGGGGGCGGGGGGGGGGGTCCTTCCAGTTCTTAAAAAACAGTTCTATCATCAAGGGAGCTACTCCAACAAACGATAACGTAATCTTAAATGGCCCCAGGTAGCTTTGGATGAAGGCAAGCTTGAATCAATTAAGCAAAATCCATGGAGAAGTACAGCAGAGATACAAAGCCTAACTAACCATCGGGGAGGGCTGGAAGAAATCTCGGCCTGCCACTCTCGCCTATTTGATCAGATGGCTACATATTTTGTTGAACCTTTGCCCCCTCCTAATCCTGAACTTAAGCCATGATCTCTGTTTGCTTGGTTCAACCAGGAGTGTAGAGTCCTCAGATGACAACCATCTTAAGTAATTAGAAGGAAGAACCTGTGCATAGTGGGGGAACTGAGGAGGCCCTACAAATTAGCTCAGATGATAGCTAAATGGGAATGAAACAACAATAGATGGAGATTGATTGGGGAGACCTGCGCTAGGAAAAAATCACAAAAGTGTTGGCTCCTAGTAAGAAGGGGGGGACACCAATAGGCCACTACCTCCGACTAATAATATTTTATAACAGCATGGTATGACCACTTTGCTCTATTATACTCAGTGCCCTGTGTATCATCTTAACAAGATGCCCCCCTGATTTTGTCCATGCCCCAGCTAAGTATTTATTTTCTAACAATGACAATAAGTCCTGCATCAAATCAATTGAGAAGGCTAAAGCCCCTGAACCCAGAGGCATTCCAGGCGATGAATTTGTGCACGATAGTGAGAACAGGGCAAGCTACATTTTCGCCCTATCCAATGTGATAGTAGAGGAAGCCCAAATACCTAATTCATAGAAGGGAGCTGAGGTGATCTCTGTGTGCAAGAAAGGTGATAGATCTTCACCTTGTAACTATAGACCCATCAGACTTATAGATTATGTTTAAAAAGTGTTCGCTTGTGCACTCCTTGCAAAGATACAGGATTTGATTACCGAACACAATATTTTGACTCCCTTACAAGCTGGCTTCATACAAAAAATGAGCACCATTGATCAGGTTTTTTTTTTTCGTTTGACTTGGAAGACCGTGGTCATTGGTCGAGGAAGCCTTTACGTGGCCTTTATAGACCTGAAGACCACCTTCGATCTTGTCCAAAGAAAAAAGCTCTGGCAGATCTTAAAAGATATGGGTCTCCTTTTGTTGATTTTATCACTAATTATTCGCCTACATGAGGCTAACTTCGCTAGGGTTCAATGGGGTTTTCAAGGCCAGGTAACGGACCCAATTAAAGTTAATAGAGGAGGGTATGCCAGTGTTGTGTATTGGCACCTACACTCTTCTCCCTCTTTGTGGATGGCGTTGTCCAGTTTCTTTCTGATGTTCCAGCCAATGCCACTTTTCTGGAGGGGGGGGAGGATGGTAACATTGCTGTTTGCAGATGATACGCTGTTAGTATCCAAAACACCAGGGGTGCTTCAACTACTATTAGATCACTTTAAAGCTTCCTGCGATTCCAGAGGACTAGAAGTTAACATTGTAAAGATGAAGCCTATATTGCTTAACCCTCACAAATCCTCTAAAGGTAAACAACCCCTAGGAGGGGTTCATTTGGAAAGAGAGAGTACCTGTGAATATCTGGATATCACTCTTTCTGAAGATATGACTTGGAAGACTCATATAGCTTAGCTCAACCTAAAGTACAGACAAACAGCAGCTGCCTTGATAAAAGAACATGGCACTTCTTTCAGTAAATTGGTGGCAGCCCCCCTTCAGATCTATGATTACAAAGTAGCAGGTTCAGCTCTTTATGGAGCTGAACTCTGGAGCTTTTAAGGAATTCACGCCCTTTTGAATTCTGAAAATAAGTTTTTTAGGTCCCTTGCCTTGTTACACCAGAGTACACCACTCCATTCGCTAAGGCTGGTCTTGGGTAGGGTTCCTATTGTAGAGAAGGCCAAGCAACGCCCTTTATTAACTGGCTACGTATAAGGCCCACTTCCGTTTGCCACCACTCTCATGGAAGTTAGCGCACTTGATCATTTTAAGAAGATAGGCTGGATCCGTAATGTGAAATCCCTGTTAACCATAATAGGACTTGAGGACTATTGGAATGAAAAAGACCCAGCGATAATCTCCAATAAAGATTTAGTCAAGAAGTAGTACTGGGATTGGGTAACACAGGCCTCACTCACAAACTTAACAAGGGGACGATTAACTACAGAGTTCATTGATTTAAAATTAACCATCTCATATGAACAATATTTAGAAATTATCAAGATACCTCATGACAGGAAACTTTATATGCAGTCCTGGTTTGGCTCTCTTCCTTTGAACTCTTTTATATGTTCTTGGCAAAAGACTTCTACATCTTCCCCGTTTTGCCCCAACTGCATTTCTGTAACAGAGTCAACTTCCTGTGTACTCTTTGCTTGTGCAATGTACTCTCGTCCGAGAGCTCAATCGCATAATCCAGTTTGCAAGCAATTGGGTACACGCATTTGTGGCGAAGCTCTCTGCATCCTTAGATCGGATTCTAACCCGGCGATTGCTTGCTCAGTCACAATGTTTCTGGGCCACATGTGGTCAATTAGAAGTAATTTGCTTAAAGTGAGACTGTTGCTTGTTTTATTTTTTAAGCTCCTGAAATTCTTTTAACCAGGTTGTCTGGTCATAATCTAATGTTAATATCTAAACGGTAAAGAGTGTAGTGCATTTTCAGATCAAAGTCATCATAGCGGGCCATGTCATCCATATTGGAATAAGCGTAGGTTTTTATTGCTTTGGTCTTACACTGAGCACTAAAGGTTAAACTTTTTATCTAATACATTTTAGGCTATGGTTCAACTGATATTTTTTTTTATCTTGATATTAACATATATTGTTTGTCTTTTTATCATTTGTATGAACTGTTTTGCACCTGTACTTTAATGTTTTATGATGATGATGCAAAACATTATGTTACCACAAGAGTCTGTCTTGAGTGTCCACATGGTAGGTTGCCAATATATAAAAATAGAGCCTTCTACATATTGGTGTTAATGTGCCCTCACAGTGAGGAAACAAAAGCCAAAAGCTATTTCACTGTGTATCTCTTACTAGACTTTTGCTTAAGGAAGTATAGATGGTATTCAAATACTAATTCCCTATCTCCATTTAGGAATAGGTTGAAAAAGCTTCAAAGTTAGTTTCTGCTTGATTTTAAAATCTGATTTAGTTGTGAAATCAGATTTTTGATAAATTAAAATTAAGCAGAAACGTAGCGTTAAAAAAATGTACCTTGGGCTGTCTGATACAGAAGTGACCTAAAACAAGTTCTGCCACTCATCACACCTTCGGAGATGGAATACATATTCTTAATTGAGAGAGTTAACAATTCTGGCTAAGGTGACAGGGGCCTGTCTCTGAGGATAGAAAGTGCCATTCCAGCTTCTTTATTGAACAAGTAGGATGGGGGAAGGATGGGCAGGTGACCGAACCATTAAAGATAGATTGTGGGGTCAGGCAGTGATGAGTTCTCACCCCCACCTTGTCCTCCCTATATATCGTTGAGGTGATAGAGTATTTTTATAGAGACAGGTGCAATGCATCCAAACTTGGGGGGAGAAGGATCTCGGCACTCCTCCACTCAGATGATGCCCTGCTGATTTCTAAGTCATCACAGGGGCTCCGGATTTGCGAAACCTCTTTAATTATTTTTGTGATGACTGGGGCCTGGAGCTTATTAGCACTAAGTCTAAGTGTATGTTCTTTTTCAATTGCAAGATGAGTCACTGTAAAAGAACCATGTTAGTGGGTGACACCCCTATAGATATGGTGGCTGCTTTTGACTACTTAGGCATTAGACTTACACCTAACTCGAGTTGTGCTCCACAGTTGGAGAAGGTTCAAGTGTCCCTTAATTGACTGCAAGCATAGCCAAGATCCTCAGAAGGACCAAACTCAGAAGGGTTGTTCCAGCCCTTGAAATTCACAACGTAAAGGCAATTGGGTCCATTATGTATGCTACCAAACTTTGGGGCTGCACAAACACTCATAGTATAGACATGGCGGTGCATAGGTTTTTAAGATCTATACTAAATATCCCACTAAGTACTCTACTCACATCTGTTTACCTATATCTGGCACAGAAAATGATCTCCTATAGATTAGAATGCAGTCTCCTTAACTTTTGGCATCGGCTCAGGACACAGGCAAAATTGAGGGGCCCTCCCTGTACGGTACGAAGAGGGGCTCCTCCATGCTCAATCAGGAGCTCTCTGGGCAGAGGGCAGTGCCGAGGGGGCCCCCTGGAGCAAGGGGCCCCCCCGCACCGCGGGGGCTGTGGAGGCCAGTGTTAGGCCCCTGGCTCATGACCACCCTAGCACCTGAACATTATCAGGAGGGCCCCAGAGACCTTATGGCTACACAGTACATAGGGGAAATCCCATGGTTCTGAGACCTAAAGGCACTTTGTAGAAATCAAAGAGGTCTTGTAGACAGCTCTTGAAGTTAGTAGTCTATTTTCCAAGTTACATCTTAGTAAGTTGCAATATAACCCCCACCAGGAGCAGCCTCCTGGATGCTCAGCCCATCTACTCCAACTGCTATCTCATCAGTACAAACATTCCTCACATTCAAAATGACATCATATTGTTAGAGCATCAGGGAGAGAACAAGGGCAGGGAAGGTGCATTATTTAACAAGCAGATTACTACACACTTTTTCAGAAATTGGGGCTTGAAAACTAATGGTTCTCCGAAGAGTGAATGAGCTTGATCCTACGAGAAAGGATCAAATGATGCTACTGGGATCTTGCAGCCCTAGAAATTCTGACACAGATTAAAGGAATGCTATCATTAGCTTTCATAGACGTAAAACCTTGTGTGCAAAATGAGCCGTCTATTGATTAAATTGCTCCAGCCCTAGCACGCAAGCTGTATCTCCAATTTAGATACAGTACTTTACCAAATAAAGCGTTAGTTGTAAATGGCAAGAAAAGGGTGAGGTTTATGATCGGTGCCCATTATGCCACGGGGGCTCAGAATCATTGAAACATATATTATTTTTTCACCCCTGCTATCACAACCTTTGGGTTAAGTGGACTGCACCTCTCCGTAGGAATCTGGGTACTAGATGGTATCTAGAGGCTTTCAGAAGCCTGAGCACAGACACAGGCGGAGTAGTGGTCTTCAGTATAGCTAAATACCTTATGGCACAATGGTTAAGGCGCACCAAGAGGAGAGGGTAGTGTTTAAAGGTTGGTGGGATATTGTGTATCTGAACTGTATATATGTGTTCTAGTACAATGTTAAGTAAGAGTGACTAGAGGGTAGGGACGTTCTCATACAGCTGCAAATGCACTGGATATCCTAATTACAAATGTAGTTTATTATTATTGCAATGAGTATGTATGTGCTACTTCTGACCTAATTATTCTTTTATGCAGGAAATACTATAGAGCTATTATCTGAATTGTGCCTCCAGGGGTTGCCAGATGCTCTGTTACAGTGGGTTTTAATGCTAGAGATCTTTAGTTTGTACTGGAATATTTCATTTAAAAATTGCCATCTGTTGCTTATCCAAAATAGGTACCATGCTGGCAATTTTTATGGAGCTTTTATCTTGTTTATTTCTGCTGTATCAGATGGTCATTTTGTCATATTTTATTTTTATTTGTAATTATAGTAGGATTTTTCTAAATTTGAACTACTTATTTATGAAGAATGTTCTTTAAATATATTAGGGATCGAAAATAAAGTTTATAAATACAAAATGAAAAGGGGCCAAGGGGTGCTAACTACTGACTACTTAGCATCTATTAGCTGCCTATCAGTGGACACAAATAGTTGGCAGAACAAATGTGTTAGTGTTAGCTATTTCTTTTTTTACTTGGAGATTGGAAGAACAGCATCTAATATTCAGATCTAGGACCCTCTCAGAAAGCCTGACTGCCCTCAGCTAAGGCGGGAAAACACGTATTCACCCTGTCAGTGGCTGGAGAGCTCATGTGCATAAGGGAGTGGCTTAGGAGCTCAATATATGCCTGACTGACTGGTAGCAACTGTGTTTTGCCATCTTGAAACAGGGCTCCTGGGTAGGTTTACGTAAGGCAAAGAGAAAGTATTGTAAAAAGGAAATGGCTTCCACTTCAGTAAAATAGTTAGGAATGGGTGGTAGAAGTTCTATAATCACTAGCTAGTGCACAAGCTACATCTTGCACTTCCACTGCCACTCCTTAGAACAGCACAGCAGCACCCAGGCTTGGATACTGAGCTGCAACCACACAGTGGAAATACGGTGTTAAAATACCTTTCCTATGCCTAAGTGAGATTCTTGCAATGCCAATTATTACTTCTTTACGTAGTGTAACAGATTGGTATCCAGGTTGATGAGGTTACTTTCTTTGATGTCATCATGAAACAAATTCCATGCAATGCCACTGTCTGTGATGTTATCTGGGTACAAAAGATGTTGCCATCCTTATGAAATCCACAGGGAAGGAGGATCATCAAAGCATTGTATTAAGGACTTAGGGGCCAGATGTAGGTAAGTATATTTTACTGATTCATAAATACCGAATTTTACCGATTCGGTATTTATGAATCGGTAAAATAGAAGGGGGGAGATGTTGGGAAAATCGGTAATTGAATTACCGATTCTGTAAGAATCGGTATTTACCGAATCGGTAAATACCGATTCGGTAATGCCAATTGATTCCTATGGGCATTGAAGCCCATAGGAATCAATGGGCATTACCGAATCGGTATTTACCGATTCGGTAAATACCGAATGTTGCAAGGGTGCAGTGGGTGTCACTTTGACACCCTCTAGCACCCCGAATTCAGGCACGTGTGCCTTGTGGCACACAGACATGCCCTAAGGGCATGTCTGTCTGTCACATGGCATAGGTGTGCATGCACACATGTTCATGCACACCTGGATTCGGTATTTTACCACCCAATTGGATTGGGTGGTAAAATACTGATTCAGTAAGGCCTGTGGGACTCAGAAGAGTCCCACCTACATGTGCAAGTTACCGAATCGGTAAAAATACCGATTCGGTATTTTACCAATTCGTTAAATTTACCGATTCGGTAAAATGGGGCCCTTACATCACAAATGACCATTTACCGGTCGGTAAATGGCCACCTACATCTGGCCCTTAATTTGTAAAGCTAGGTGTAAACAATACAAGGACCACCCTGTCCGCCCACGAGAACTGGGGTAAATCTAATATAACCAAACAACTGACCTTTGGGACGCATTTGTCGATACATCATTTTGCTTCCGAGGCATGTGATCTAAATTAATTACATATGTAGTACTAAATACTGTGAACTAAGGTACATAATACTTTTTTTAATACAAAATTGTATTGTTTTATAGGAATAGAATGCAATCACAAAAATGGTGCAGAGGACTCAGTGCTCAGACTGTGAAAAGAAGTACATATAACAACATAACACAAGACACTCATGATGTCCCAGTGTTGAACAAACATTTTGAAGAATAGACATAGGCGGAGATGGTATATGCGTATATACCGCATCTCCTCCTGGCGAAATCTGAAGCACAAGAGCACTCTCTAGGGACGGGAAATCAACGTTTCTATCAGTGCCTATGTTTCATGTCTCATCAGGGCATGTATCATCTGACTAATGTTCCACATACAATGTGAGTATGAGGATACTCAACAAGTCATCCACCGGTTTTACTGCAAAAGATTCATTTTTGCAATAATGGCTGCAGTTCTGTGGAGTACTAGTGGCGATTCTATGAATTATTCTGTTGGAACAGCAGCCGAGACCGTAGATGTGGTATAGCGGCACGGAAGGCATTGTTTTTGAGACATATTTATGGCAAGACATTTGGGCCCAGATGTAGGTAAATCACATTTACCGATTTTGAAATACAGAATTTTACCGATTCTGTATTTCAAAATCGGTAAATGGGATGTAGGTACCAACATTTATTTATTTATTTATTTGCAAGCTTGTACCGCGCTAGGAATCGACTCCCTGAGGAGTATCTCCGCGCCTTTGGCAACATCTGAGAGCAAAAAAGAGGCCCAGTCATATATCCTAATTCCCTAGCCAGTTGGCTTAGTAATTGAAGAGGAAAGTTTTTAATTTTTTCTAAAATGGAAGATGTTCTTTGCATAATCTGATTCCAATTGGGAATTCATTCCATAGCTTTGGGCCGGCCACTGATAGAGCCCTTCCCCCTTGTCTTGTCTTCCTGAACCTGGGGACACATAACAGTTCTTGATCTCCTGATCTCAGAGATCTGGAGGGAACGTATGGATTGAATTTTTTGGTCACGTAATCTGGACCTTTACCAATAAGGCACTTGTGAATGATGCAGCAAGTTTTGAACATCACCCTCTGTTTCACTGAGAGCCAGTGAAGTTTGACTAATAAGGGTTTTGAAGGAGTACGAGCCGGGACATTGAGAACAAGGCATGCGGCAGTGTTTTGCACAACCTGTAGTCTTGTGGATTTGTTACCGATTCCTTAAAAATTCGGTATTTACCGATTCGGTAAATACCGAATCGGTATTTGCTATTGAATCCTATGGGCCTTGAAGCCCATAGGATTCAATTCAAATACCGATTCGGTATTTACCGAATCGGTAAATACTGAATTTGTCAAGGGTGCAGAGGGTGTCACTTTGACACCCTCTAGCACCCCCAAAATGGGCATGTGTGCAATGTGGCACACAGACATGCCCTAAGGGCACGTCTGTCCGTCACATGGCACATGTGTACATGCACAGATGTGCATGTAAACAGGAATCAGTATTTTACCATGGATTTGTATTCCATGGTAAAATACCGATACTGAAAGCCATGTGCCAATGGTAAATTGGCTACCCACATATCAATATAGCATTTTCGGTAATTTTACCGAATCTGTAAATATTACCGATTCGGTAAAATTACCGAATCGGTAATAATACCGAATCGGTAAAATTACCGAATATGTGCACCTACATCTCCATAGCCCTTTACCGATCGGAAACGGGCGAAAATCGGTATTTTTGGCCGATTCCGATCGGTAAAGGGCTACCTACATCTGGCCCCTGGTGTATGACTTGTTGAGGGTCCTAATTCTCACTTATTTTAATTGTGTACCTTTGCCGAATTGATGTTTTGAACAAGGCACCTGTCATGAGTTATGGCGTGTGTTTGATGAATTTGAGTCAGAATCATAACTCACTTTTAAGCTGCGGTTTATCAAGTGAATTTCATTGCTATTTTTTATGAATTGTTGTGGCCAAGCCCCGTGGCTAAGCATCCGTGTCTGCCCAAGCCACTCTGGACATGGTCTTTGCCCACAGGGATAAAGTTCATTTTCTTACGAGTCCTTAATGTTTCCTAATTTTATCAAAGTATCTAGGTGAGGCTCCCCTTTATCTTACCAAATGAGGGAGGAGAGAGACAAAATCATTTCATGCACACAGTTCCCTATGTGTGTCCATCTTAATGTGCTTAAACAGTGGCATTACAATTCAAAAGGTTTTTGTCCTATAAGCAGGCTAGAGATTTCCTATGGTTGTACCTTTTCTATCCGGCATGCAACACTAGGCTACCAGACTCAGTCCATCGACCGACATTGTGGGGCCATTTACCAATTGTGGAGGGAATACAGCCCTCCAGAGTACAGCTAAACAGCTTTTGTCCAAAACTAGTGCCAGTTCTAGTTTTTTCACTTTTTGCCTCAAATATAAGCCCAGAAGGCACGCCTCTAGTTAATCAATTACTCCTCTGCCAAAAACCTGACCCGTATGCCAGTCCAAAATCATGTGGTAAAAATCTGGATTACTGTGAGTACATCTACGATAGCACGTCTTCCATCCCCCGAATGAGACTAGGTTTCTTGGGCATTATATAAGTTATATGCAAGTAGTTGAATTGAATATAATTAAGCAAGAGAGAGAGAGTAGTGGTTCAGAAGAGAAAGGACTATCCACTGAGAATTGTCTCTTAGGTGATAAGTGAAAGTAGGAGTTGATAAGGTCACTGTGAGCTCTGTGCTGTAAATCTCTCACCTGCTTCTCCTTCTTACTTTAAAAAAATCTAAATGGTATTTTATGAATTATTTTGAAGCTTACTTCACTGGATAATGTCATCAGTGAAGTCATGTGCGATGGCATCAGTGATGTTATCTGTGATATCACTGACCATGGGCCGGATTTAGAACAGCCCATCCACCGAATTATAAATCCCATAGGTTATTTTTGAATTTATATTTTGGCGCACAGGATGTCCACCACCTTTGCAACAGAGTAATACGTCTGCCGAGATCGAAATCAGGCCCATGTCATGAGTGATGTAAAATGTTAGGTATATAAGCAGTGCATTGCGGGGGTGTAAGTTACAGTTAGCTCAGGTAACTATAACTGCTGAATTTCTATGGTTTTGTGTGTGTAGATTCTGGCCTTAATATACCAGCCCTTTAACCTTCGTTTTTCCTTTGAATTTCTATGGTTTTGTGTGTGTAGATTCTGGCCTTAATATACCAGCCCTTTAACCTTTGTTTTTATTAGTGAATTTCTAAGGTTTTTTATTGCTATTTCATAACAGTAACCTTTGAGAGTGGTTGTTTGAGTGGCTGTTTGGTCGGTGAGTGGGTGTGTGAGTACCTCGATGGGCCCATGAGTGGGTGTGTGAGTGGCTGTATGGGTATATGAGTGGGTGTGTGAGTAGTTTTGTGGTTTTGTGAGAGGGTGAATGGGTCACTGAGTGGGTGTCTAACTGAATTTATGGGTCTGTGAGTGGCTGCATGAAGATGTGAGTGCGTGTGTGAGTAGCTGTATGGGTCAGTGACTAGTTGTGTGAGTGGTTTTATGGGTCTGTGAGTGGGTGTGTGAGTAGTTTTGAGGGTGTGTGAGTGGATGTTTAATGGGTTTGTGGGTCATGAGTGGGTGTGTGAATGCCTGTATGAGCCTGTAAGTGGGTGTGTGAGTAGTTGTGTGGGTGTGTAAGTAGCTATGTGAGAGGCTGTATGGGTCTGTGAGTGGGTGTGTGAGTGGTTGTATGGGTCTGTGAGTGGGTGTGTGAGTGGCTGTATGAGTCTGTGAATTGTAGGCATGTGAGGGGCTGTATGGGTCTGTGACTGAGTGTGTTAGTGGTTTTAGGGGCACATTAGTGTGTGTGTGTGTGTGTGTGGCTGTAAAGGTAGGGTGGGTGTGTGAGTGGTTATGTGGGTGTGTGAGGGGCTGTATGGGTCTGTGAGTTTGTGTGTGAGTGACTGTATGGGCATGTGAGTGGCTGTGTGGGTCTGTGATTGGATGAGAGAGTTGCTGTATGGGTGTGTGAGTGGGTGTCTGAGTAGCTGTGTGGGTGTCAGTAGCAGTGTGAGTTATTGGACCACAATGGAACCTCATCTGCCCGTTTATCCAACAAGAGTCCATAGTTTTGCACAAAATGTCTGCCCACCTACAGTACTTTTTACTGGTTAATTAGTTAGTGGTATTTCGCTTCGGTTAAGGTCTCGTGCATTTTCTATGCTACAGCTGCGTGATGGACCACAAGGAAATGTCTCCAGTGACCTGGTGTATGCTTAATTTTTGCAATGTGATTTTTCATCAAGCGTTTAATAAGCAGTTTATAAGCCTCCGCAGACGGCGACCTGCAGGTCTGGAACTGTCGCACCACACAAGTGCTAAAAGAACCCATACTGGAAGCCCTATCCTCATCTCGCAAGGTGTACTCAGCGTCGCATTACCTGGACATTGAGAGGGGAAGCAAGGCCAAGCGCCACGGCACAGAAACGGACACCACTGCCTCCTGCGGCATCCTGAGTCAAACCGGCGCAGGGCCACATAATCCGAACACTTGGCCCCATCGTGCCATACAGAAGAGAGCCGTGACCGCCTGCGGAGGCAACTGAGGCACAGTCAAGCCACATAGTACTATTCACAAGGCCATAAGCCATACTTTAGCTACCCCGCATAACCCTGGGCAGATCTCTAGACTACCTAGCTGCTAACTGACAAAGCTACACGGACACGCAGCTGCAAAGGAGGACATGCAAATATGAGAAAGGCATACCCTTAACAGCAGCGATTGGTGTTCGATGCCAAAAGTGGTAGCCGAGCGCAACAGGCAGATAATGGTTTAATAGCTGAATCGCCAACCCCAGACCCCACCAACGCTTCCCATGAAGATGATACTCTTGGAAGTGCAACGAGGCCTCACAACAATAGTGGACAAAATAGATTCTATGTACACCTGTATGGATGCCATTGTCCACAAACTTGAAGGCCACGAGGACCGCATCAAAGAAACTAAGAGGCGAATCTCCGATACTGAGGACACCACTTCTCAACTTCAGGCGCAGGTAGACCACATTGACAAATTGCCAAAGGTAATTGTGGCAAAAAATGAAGATCTAGAAGCATGCAGCAGGAGGAATAACATACGGGTCCTGGGCATTCCAGACAGTACCAATACCGGAAAGATGGAAGAATATGTTGAGAGACTCCAACGTGAAACAATTGGCGCTGAATCCTTTTCGAATCAATTCATCGTCGAACGCGCACACAGGTCACTAGGCGCTAGACCCCCTCTGGGAAGCACGTCTTGCCAAATTATAGCCCGGTTGCTAAATTACCAAGACCGGGATGTCGCCCTTAGAGTGGCTCGAGAGAAGCGACAACTGACCTTTGAAGGCAATCAATTTACGGTCTACACAGACTACATCGCCACTGTGCAAAAAGAGCAGTGCAAATTCAAGCCGGCAAAAAAGAAACTTCGAGAGGCACAAATAGATGACGCACTTCTCTACCCGGAGTGACTGCAAATCACACATAAAGGAAAACAGATGCTCTTCACCAAGCCATACCAGGTTGATGAATTCCTTAAGCGACTCAAACAACGGAACAACACATCGACCGCACCAGACGCGCCCTCAAGATCCAGATCACCTGGGGGCGCTAGAGGGCGCACAAGCGGAATGGCCGCTTAGTATCGCAGCTCCCGCTCCTTGGGACATTATCCTGCTGTTATCCTCTGCCACAGGGTCCACATCAGCTTACATTCCTGGCGATTCGCGGCAGGACACTTGTCTCTGCCCTCGGTCCAAGTTTGGTGCCGCTGGGAGAATTGGAGTCAGAGCGGTGCCTCATTAGAATATTGCCGACGACGGCTCTGGTGCGGTGGAGTGCATGCAGCCGGCCCTGCAGACCTACGCTGGGCCGGGGATCACCACGAGGAACTAGGCCTCTCCCCTCAGCGGCTGGCGGACCCCTGGACGACTCACCGCCGGCGGACCTGAGGCGGAGGTAAGGGGCGGCCTGCCCGGTGCTACAGGGACCCTCCCCGCCCCCCCCCTGCTGCTCTCGCTGCCCCCGTAGGGGAAACTGCTGCTCCCTCCGTTGCTGGCGGACCCCTGGACGGCTCATCGTCGGCGGACCTGAGGCGGAGGTGGGGGGCGGCCTGCCCGGTGCTGCGGAGACCCTCCCCGCCCCCCCCCCTGCTGCTCTTGCTGCCCCCGTCGGGGAAACTGCTGCTGCCTCCGTTGCTGCGGGCTGCCGGGGGGCGGACACTACACAGCCTGCCTGGTCCCTGTGAGGTGCCGGGCCCGATTGGTGACGGGCGGCGCAGGCCATTATACTGCTCGGCGGAGCGGCTGCCTGTCAGGCCTGGACCCTCGAGCCTGCTGTCGATCCTACATCGGATCTTTGCCGGCCCTAGCTGCTCACTTTGTGCCAGTTCTTGGGACGCTACCCCTCACTGCAGAACAGCCGCACCTTCTGAGGGGAGAGGGCTGGGGCCCTTCCACGCTCCCCACCTCCTCACCGGACATTGCTCTGCTGTCTCCTGGCTGTGCTGTGCGGGGCGGACCTGCTGCAGGCGCCCCACATTGGCCGCCGCACCTGCGGGGCACAACCCCGCTGCGCCTCGGCCTTCCTGCCTCTGACACTTACCTGGACCTGCCGCGCCGCCACTCTCCGCAGCAGTTTTCACAGGCCGGGCCCCACCACCATCGCTGCTGGACCTTCGCCGCCCCCTTTTAGGCCACTGGACTGCGCAAGGCCTGCGCCTGGATCCTTGTTGAACTCTCTTGACACTGCCCTGCATACTGGTGACAGCGCCCTAGATCGAAGACCCGTAGTGCTACAGCACTTTACGCTCCTGGGGTGTCGTGTCCCAGCACCACCATGGTGCGCCCAGAGAACCGCCAGACCAAGCTCAGCTTTGATGCTGCGAAGAAGGGCGCGAAGTCAACGCAGTTGGACCCGGACCCTAGCACGTCCTCCCCGAGGGCCGCCGCCTCCTCAGCTAAGGACGCCGACCTGTCCAGCCTGATACAGGAGATGCGACAGGGCTTCGCCACTGTTGTAGAGAAGGTTGATGGTGTCACCGCATGGCTGGACACACTGGTGCACAAGGTAGACCGACATGAGGAACGCATCACGGCCGCGGAGCAACGCATCTCCGATACCTCGGACGTGACCACGTCTCACACCACTCAACTTTCCAGGATGGACAACCTCCTCCGGATCACAGCGGCAAAAAATGAGGATTTGGAAGCCCGTAGTTGCCGTAACAACATACGGATCACCAATGTGCCGGAATCCAAAGATACGGGCAGGATGGAGCTGTACGTGGAGAAGCTGCTCAAGGGATCCATCGGCGAAGACGCTTTTTCACCTCAGTTCATTGTTGAGAGGGCGCACCGCTCCTTAGCACCTATGCCCAAACCTGGCCTGCCACCGCGCCCCATCATTGCTCGGCTGCTGAATTACCGAGACAGGGACACAGCACTCCGAGCGGCCCGGTCTCAAGGGTCGCTGCAATACAATGGAATCACCTTCTCCATCTACCCGGACTTCACGCCAATGGTGCAGGAGGAGCGGCGTAAGTTCCTGCCGGTGAAGAAAAAGCTACGTGAGGCGCAGGTCGATTATGCGCTCTTGTACCCTGCAAAGCTACGCATCACTCATCAGGGCAAGCAACGGTTCTTCACAAACCCACAGAAGGTAGAAGACTTTCTCAAATCGCTCCGGAGGGCGCACAGGGAGGACCGAGATGTGGAGGAAAACCGCGACGAAGCAGACTTGTCCCCGGCGCCTCATGAAGACTGACTGCGGGTATCCGCTGCATTGCGCACCCTACCTGCGGCTACTTGTGACTTTCCCGAACATTGATGCACAGGCGCGAGAGACCGAAAGGACAGCGACCCTGCATGGACTCTTCATCCCTGTGGTAACGTAACCCAAGGACCACTTTCCTGGCCCTAGTCTCCACCGAGGGCGGCACAGATACGAGGCTGGGGTCTAGGAAGTGGCTGTGCGTTCTCTATGTCTTACCCCCACTGAGAGATCCCCTTTGACTTGCTGGCGTTCCAGCTGTTCATGTTACTTGACTTGGGGGAGTAGGGAGGGGGGTGGGTTGTTGGGTGGGACTGCTTGGCTGCTGGCATGATTGGGATGCTGGGGTGGGTGGTGGGATGGGATGTTCATTTTTTTCTTCGAGGCAATCATCTCTTGGACTGCATGCTTGAACTCTACCTTGGTGTGCGCACTGGTGCTGGTGGTGCGGGGGTGATTTATTTATGCTGCCCAGGGCGGCATTGTGCTGGCTTTTGTTGTGTCATCCATGGCCGCTCCGGTAGCTAACGCACAATTAACTTGTTTATCCTGGAACATAAGAGGGTTGAATAATGCCAGAAAGTGTCGAGATGTCATTGCATACCTTGATAGGCATCACGTGCTAGTCGCTACGCTGCAGGAAACACATTTGTCACCACAGGGCGGTACATCATTTGCGAGTAGGTGGGCTGGGGAGCGAGTCTTCTCCTCCTATTCTACCTATTCGAGGGGAGTTGCTATCCTCATTGCCCGCAGGGTCCCTTTTCAGAAGTTTGGAGACCTACTTGACGGAGAGGGCAGATATGCGCTTCTGTGGGGCAGGATAGGCCGCGACACTGTCACATTTGTATCCATGTATGCGCCTAATGTTGACACACCAGCTTTTTTCACTACACTCTGGGGCAAAATTCTCTCTATTGCATCGAAACATGTGGTTTTGGGAGGGGACTTTAATCTGGCGATGCAACCACAGCTAGATAGGGCGGATGGGGTCAGCATCTATAAGGCCAAGGCAAGGGAGGCGCTGGAGGGCATCGTTGAGGAGGGCGGACTACTGGACGCCTGGCGACACTTGCACCCCCTGGGGCGGGAAGGCACGCACTTTACATCATATACCGGAACCTGGGCACGTTTAGACTACTTTCTCATCACAAAGGATGTTGCTGTGGAACTGGTGGGGGCCCGTCACTTGCTGCGGACATACTCTGATCACAGCCCTGTCTTGCTACCCTGTCGTACACCAGGCTGGGACAGTCCTCGGCCGCAGTGGCGACTTCGCCCTGATATCCTCCTTGATAACCTATTTCACACTGAGCTAGGGGAAGAGATAGCGGATCTCTTCACTAGGAATAGGGGATCGGTAGACTCTGTTGAGCATATATGGGAGGCATTCAAAGTTACAGTCAGGGGGTATTGCATATCCAAGGGCCATGGTGTCCTACGCACAATCCTTGCATCTATCCGCACATTGGAGAGAGACTTGCGGGATTTAGAACTTAGGATGGTGTCCAACCCCGACCCAGGTCTGCAGGCCACCTTTAGGGAACAGCTGTCGCGTTATGAAGAGGAGGCTGCGCGAGAAGCAAAGTTTAGGGGCAAACACTGGCGGGCCCGCAGATATTGCGAAGGGGACGGGCCCGGGAAGGCACTTGCCGTGATTACACAACCACCGCGAGCTCACAACACCATATTAGAACTCACCGACACCTCTGGCACTGCTGTTCGAGACTCAGACGCGATCCTCGCTACTTTTGTGGCGCATTACCATTCACTCTACACTTCCACGGTAGGGCCTGATGCATCCTATACTGACTACCTAAGCGACGTCGCACTGTGTTGGCTTAGTGACGGCGATAGGGAGTTCCTCGCGGCTCCGTTCGAGCTAGACGAGGTGCGAGAGGCCATTATGTCCCTCAAGAATGGCAAAGCCCCAGGGCTCGATGGTATACCAGCCGAATTCTACAAAGCTTACATCGACATTATGGCCCCGGTACTCAGCGAGGTCTTCTCGGAATCACTATGCGACGGGGTGCTCCCCTGTTCCATGTGCGAGGTGGTGATCACATCCCTCCTTAAACCCGGTAAGGACCCCAAATCCTGTAACTCTTACCGTCCGCTCTCCCTCCTCAATTGCGATGTCAAGATCCTTGCCAAGGTCTTGGCCACCCGGCTGTCGTTGTTAATGACCAGACTTGTACTGCCCGACCAGTCCGGCTTTGTGGCAAGCAGGTCTACTTCCCACAACCTTCGCACGCTCTTCTCCCTGCTCCGCACGGTGCACCCTGACACACATGTGGCAGCCGATTTCCTCGACGCCACAAGGCTTTCGACTCCGTCGAATGGCCATACCTGTTCTCAGTGCTGGCTAGCATGGGATTTCCTAAATTATTTATATCCTGGGTCCACCTACTGTATACTCGCCCTATGGCAAGAGTACTGATCAACGGTCATCTATCTCAGCCCATCGCATTGACCAGGGGTACGAGACAGGGATGCCCTCTCTCTCCCCTATTGTTCGCCATAGCTGTCGAGCCTCTTGCCTGTCGACTGCGCCAATTACATCGCGGCGGCGCAGTACAATGCTTGCAGCGCCAGATTGATGTGTCCCTCTACGCGGACGATATCACACTTTATGTCAAACATCCCGACGTATATCTTAATACGTTACTTAGGGAGTTTGTATTGTTCGGCGGGATGTCTGGTGTCCATATCAACTGGTCCAAGTCGCAGCTCTTCCCCCTGACCGATTTCCCCCTCGATTACCCACTTGAGTGGTGTCAATCTGACCTCCGCTATCTTGGGATAAACGTCTCACGGGACAGGGACGAGACACTGCGATCCAACTACGGGGTGGCGATAACCAACCTGATCGCTTCAGTGGACCGCTGGATCACCCTACCTCTATCCATGGCCGGGAGAGCGTCGCTCATAAAAATGGTGGTGCTCCCCCGCTTTCTGTACTTCTTTCTTAATATACCTTACTACCCTGGCGCTAATTTTTTCCGAACCCTGCGGTCGGAGCTGCGACGGCTCTTCTGGGGTGGCAGGAACCCCCGACTTAAGTGGTACTGGGCTTTGGAAACCTCTGTGCAAAACTACAAATCTCTAGCTGGGGTGATCTGTTCACCAATGGCATCTTCAAGTCAGCAGACCTGTTCTTTGCTGAACGTGACCGCACTCCCCTAGACCTCTTCTACTATGTGCGGCTGCGGGCGGGGATGAGAGACATACTGCCAGAATTTCCCAACGAACCCGACACCCTGCCACCGCTGCACTTTTTATTGAGCTCACAGGACGGAGCCCATCTGGTCTCCGGCCTTTATCGACAACTCAGGGGGGCTGCCCAGATACCGGAATCCAATGCGCGGATGCGCTGGTCTACCGAACTCGCAATCGACATATCAGACGAGCAGTGGCACCGCTGCTGCGCGCTCACATCTCGCATTTCTGCCAGCAGCAGACTAAAGATCATCTATTATAAATACTTGCAGCGAGTATACTACACGCCGGCGAGGAAGCAGCGCTTCGGACTGACTGATGACGACCGCTGTGAACGTTGCCATATTGCTGGTGCTGACTTCCTTCACTTGGCGTGGGCTTGCCCTCGGGTGGCGACCTACTGGCAACAAGTGCTGGATGCACTTGCTGAGATGGTTGAGGAGCCCGTGCCACCTGATCCATTGGTGGCCCTGCTTGGGGATTCTGTGCGCTTTCACAGGTCCTGCCGAAAATTCATTGACACTGCACTCCTGCTGGCCAAGAGACGAGTGGCGTGCCGGTGGGGAAGGGGCAGAGCGCCCAAATTTAAGGACTGGCTGGGCGACCTGACTTATTGCCAAGAGCAACACGCGACATTTGCCGAACTGTTGCCTATTTCGTGTCGCCCCAGTGACATTTGGGATCCACTGGTGCAGTACCTACTTACGCGCTCTGAAGACACGAACCCGGCAGGTGACCAACCCATCATAGATTAGTACACTGCTCCAATGCTGGACCTGGCTGGGGATCCTCTTTCAGCGTGCATGCCTCCTCCTTGTGCTTTCCAGGGGGAGTACCCCCCAATTCCGAACACTGTGCACTTGTTGACCCCCCCCTCCCCCAGACCCCACGCGAAGCCCACACCATGGCTATACTAACCTGGAATGCCATTACTCCCTCTTACTTACATGCGGACCGTATTTGCCCTACCCCCCCTATGACATGACAATCACTGCAGGCTGACCCTCTGGGACTCCATACCTACCTTGACTTCTGGCTTATAGAGACCCTCTTGCTGGGGCGACTGGGACTTGCACACACTCACATATACACCTCTGCACTTGTGACTTTCCCGAACATTGATGCACAGGCGCGAGAGACCGAAAGGACAGCGACCCTGCATGGACTCTTCATCCCTGTGGTAACGTAACCCAAGGACCACTTTCCTGGCCCTAGTCTCCACCGAGGGCGGCACAGATACGAGGCTGGGGTCTAGGAAGTGGCTGTGCGTTCTCTATGTCTTACCCCCACTGAGAGATCCCCTTTGACTTGCTGGCGTTCCAGCTGTTCATGTTACTTGACTTGGGGGAGTAGGGAGGGGGGTGGGTTGTTGGGTGGGACTGCTTGGCTGCTGGCATGATTGGGATGCTGGGGTGGGTGGTGGGATGGGATGTTCATTTTTTTCTTCGAGGCAATCATCTCTTGGACTGCATGCTTGAACTCTACCTTGGTGTGCGCACTGGTGCTGGTGGTGCGGGGGTGATTTATTTATGCTGCCCAGGGCGGCATTGTGCTGGCTTTTGTTGTGTCATCCATGGCCGCTCCGGTAGCTAACGCACAATTAACTTGTTTATCCTGGAACATAAGAGGGTTGAATAATGCCAGAAAGTGTCGAGATGTCATTGCATACCTTGATAGGCATCACGTGCTAGTCGCTACGCTGCAGGAAACACATTTGTCACCACAGGGCGGTACATCATTTGCGAGTAGGTGGGCTGGGGAGCGAGTCTTCTCCTCCTATTCTACCTATTCGAGGGGAGTTGCTATCCTCATTGCCCGCAGGGTCCCTTTTCAGAAGTTTGGAGACCTACTTGACGGAGAGGGCAGATATGCGCTTCTGTGGGGCAGGATAGGCCGCGACACTGTCACATTTGTATCCATGTATGCGCCTAATGTTGACACACCAGCTTTTTTCACTACACTCTGGGGCAAAATTCTCTCTATTGCATCGAAACATGTGGTTTTGGGAGGGGACTTTAATCTGGCGATGCAACCACAGCTAGATAGGGCGGATGGGGTCAGCATCTATAAGGCCAAGGCAAGGGAGGCGCTGGAGGGCATCGTTGAGGAGGGCGGACTACTGGACGCCTGGCGACACTTGCACCCCCTGGGGCGGGAAGGCACGCACTTTACATCATATACCGGAACCTGGGCACGTTTAGACTACTTTCTCATCACAAAGGATGTTGCTGTGGAACTGGTGGGGGCCCGTCACTTGCTGCGGACATACTCTGATCACAGCCCTGTCTTGCTACCCTGTCGTACACCAGGCTGGGACAGTCCTCGGCCGCAGTGGCGACTTCGCCCTGATATCCTCCTTGATAACCTATTTCACACTGAGCTAGGGGAAGAGATAGCGGATCTCTTCACTAGGAATAGGGGATCGGTAGACTCTGTTGAGCATATATGGGAGGCATTCAAAGTTACAGTCAGGGGGTATTGCATATCCAAGGGCCATGGTGTCCTACGCACAATCCTTGCATCTATCCGCACATTGGAGAGAGACTTGCGGGATTTAGAACTTAGGATGGTGTCCAACCCCGACCCAGGTCTGCAGGCCACCTTTAGGGAACAGCTGTCGCGTTATGAAGAGGAGGCTGCGCGAGAAGCAAAGTTTAGGGGCAAACACTGGCGGGCCCGCAGATATTGCGAAGGGGACGGGCCCGGGAAGGCACTTGCCGTGATTACACAACCACCGCGAGCTCACAACACCATATTAGAACTCACCGACACCTCTGGCACTGCTGTTCGAGACTCAGACGCGATCCTCGCTACTTTTGTGGCGCATTACCATTCACTCTACACTTCCACGGTAGGGCCTGATGCATCCTATACTGACTACCTAAGCGACGTCGCACTGTGTTGGCTTAGTGACGGCGATAGGGAGTTCCTCGCGGCTCCGTTCGAGCTAGACGAGGTGCGAGAGGCCATTATGTCCCTCAAGAATGGCAAAGCCCCAGGGCTCGATGGTATACCAGCCGAATTCTACAAAGCTTACATCGACATTATGGCCCCGGTACTCAGCGAGGTCTTCTCGGAATCACTATGCGACGGGGTGCTCCCCTGTTCCATGTGCGAGGTGGTGATCACATCCCTCCTTAAACCCGGTAAGGACCCCAAATCCTGTAACTCTTACCGTCCGCTCTCCCTCCTCAATTGCGATGTCAAGATCCTTGCCAAGGTCTTGGCCACCCGGCTGTCGTTGTTAATGACCAGACTTGTACTGCCCGACCAGTCCGGCTTTGTGGCAAGCAGGTCTACTTCCCACAACCTTCGCACGCTCTTCTCCCTGCTCCGCACGGTGCACCCTGACACACCTGTGGCAGCCGATTTCCTCGACGCCACAAGGCTTTCGACTCCGTCGAATGGCCATACCTGTTCTCAGTGCTGGCTAGCATGGGATTTCCTAAATTATTTATATCCTGGGTCCACCTACTGTATACTCGCCCTATGGCAAGAGTACTGATCAACGGTCATCTATCTCAGCCCATCGCATTGACCAGGGGTACGAGACAGGGATGCCCTCTCTCTCCCCTATTGTTCGCCATAGCTGTCGAGCCTCTTGCCTGTCGACTGCGCCAATTACATCGCGGCGGCGCAGTACAATGCTTGCAGCGCCAGATTGATGTGTCCCTCTACGCGGACGATATCACACTTTATGTCAAACATCCCGACGTATATCTTAATACGTTACTTAGGGAGTTTGTATTGTTCGGCGGGATGTCTGGTGTCCATATCAACTGGTCCAAGTCGCAGCTCTTCCCCCTGACCGATTTCCCCCTCGATTACCCACTTGAGTGGTGTCAATCTGACCTCCGCTATCTTGGGATAAACGTCTCACGGGACAGGGACGAGACACTGCGATCCAACTACGGGGTGGCGATAACCAACCTGATCGCTTCAGTGGACCGCTGGATCACCCTACCTCTATCCATGGCCGGGAGAGCGTCGCTCATAAAAATGGTGGTGCTCCCCCGCTTTCTGTACTTCTTTCTTAATATACCTTACTACCCTGGCGCTAATTTTTTCCGAACCCTGCGGTCGGAGCTGCGACGGCTCTTCTGGGGTGGCAGGAACCCCCGACTTAAGTGGTACTGGGCTTTGGAAACCTCTGTGCAAAACTACAAATCTCTAGCTGGGGTGATCTGTTCACCAATGGCATCTTCAAGTCAGCAGACCTGTTCTTTGCTGAACGTGACCGCACTCCCCTAGACCTCTTCTACTATGTGCGGCTGCGGGCGGGGATGAGAGACATACTGCCAGAATTTCCCAACGAACCCGACACCCTGCCACCGCTGCACTTTTTATTGAGCTCACAGGACGGAGCCCATCTGGTCTCCGGCCTTTATCGACAACTCAGGGGGGCTGCCCAGATACCGGAATCCAATGCGCGGATGCGCTGGTCTACCGAACTCGCAATCGACATATCAGACGAGCAGTGGCACCGCTGCTGCGCGCTCACATCTCGCATTTCTGCCAGCAGCAGACTAAAGATCATCTATTATAAATACTTGCAGCGAGTATACTACACGCCGGCGAGGAAGCAGCGCTTCGGACTGACTGATGACGACCGCTGTGAACGTTGCCATATTGCTGGTGCTGACTTCCTTCACTTGGCGTGGGCTTGCCCTCGGGTGGCGACCTACTGGCAACAAGTGCTGGATGCACTTGCTGAGATGGTTGAGGAGCCCGTGCCACCTGATCCATTGGTGGCCCTGCTTGGGGATTCTGTGCGCTTTCACAGGTCCTGCCGAAAATTCATTGACACTGCACTCCTGCTGGCCAAGAGACGAGTGGCGTGCCGGTGGGGAAGGGGCAGAGCGCCCAAATTTAAGGACTGGCTGGGCGACCTGACTTATTGCCAAGAGCAACACGCGACATTTGCCGAACTGTTGCCTATTTCGTGTCGCCCCAGTGACATTTGGGATCCACTGGTGCAGTACCTACTTACGCGCTCTGAAGACACGAACCCGGCAGGTGACCAACCCATCATAGATTAGTACACTGCTCCAATGCTGGACCTGGCTGGGGATCCTCTTTCAGCGTGCATGCCTCCTCCTTGTGCTTTCCAGGGGGAGTACCCCCCAATTCCGAACACTGTGCACTTGTTGACCCCCCCCTCCCCCAGACCCCACGCGAAGCCCACACCATGGCTATACTAACCTGGAATGCCATTACTCCCTCTTACTTACATGCGGACCGTATTTGCCCTACCCCCCCTATGACATGACAATCACTGCAGGCTGACCCTCTGGGACTCCATACCTACCTTGACTTCTGGCTTATAGAGACCCTCTTGCTGGGGCGACTGGGACTTGCACACACTCACATATACACCTCTGCACACATAGCATGCCACACCTGCTCACTGCTGCTTAATTCACCATGTAGCATGACTTGCCTCTTCGTTATTACATTGTTGGGTTGTTATGTTAAGATGTTGTAAACCCTCAAAAAACAGAAACGGAGAGGGAAGAACTCTCTTTTCTCTCCGATGAAAAACACTGTTCTGCTGCTGTTCCTCCTTTTCTGCCGTACCACATCGGCGGCGCTACCCCACTTCATTTCTTCCATGAAATGCCGTCGGGCCTCCGGGATGCCGACACTAAGGCTGTGTACACTTCTGCGCCTATTTGCTGCCGGCCTCCGGGTTGTGGGCACGACAAGCTGTGTGACACGTCTTTAATTATACAATAAAGCAGATTTGAACTCCAAAAAAAAAAAAAAAAAAAAAAAAGATCCAGATCACCTGACTCAGATTGAATAGTGCCAGGACTTTGGTGTGCTTATATCCTGACATGATGGAAAAGGAACGGCTGATATAACAGACACTGACGGAGATGATAGAACATTGCAGACATGAACTATGCAGCAGTATAAACCAACAAATGACAAACAAGTGAAACCATGAAGGACCATAGGACACTGAGGTACCCGAGCGTCCTCGCCCTCTCAGAGCTGAGCCACTCCAATGTTGGGTCTCTCCGAGGGTGAGGAGGACACTTGTATGACCCTAGGAGTTACCCCCCCAAGGGCGCTCCCCCTTTGTTACAGGCTGCGGACTGATATGTAGCCTACTGTTGACGTTTTGTGGGATTTGGGTAGGGGAGGGACACACCAACCTGGCATGTTTTGGGATGCTTCAGTGGGGGGAGTAAAAGTTTTTTTTTACAAGTTTGACTTCGATGAACAGACCACATGTGATGACTCAAAGCTTTTGCATCATTTTTATCTTCCTTGGAGACCTAGAGCATATCCAATACAACTATAGACATCAAATACACATAGCACTGCTTCAAGAGACCCACATCAATCCCAATCACAACAATACATTCGCACATAGGTGGGCAGGACACAGGATCTTTACTTCCTACTCTACGTACTCTAGAGAGACGGCCATACTTATTAAAAAAAGCACCCCATTTGCCCTGGCCGGTTCAGCACATGATAGGAACAGTAGATATTGTATTATATGGGGAAGATTGGGCAGAGATTCCGTCACATTGGCCGGTTGTTATGGGCCCAATGTGGACTCACCTGACTTCTTTAACACGCTCTGGGGCAAAGTAGCGGAGATAGGCTCTACCCACCTAATATGGGGGGGAGATTTTAATGTTGCCCTGGACCCTGCTGTAGACAGGTCTAACTTTGCCCACCACCATTATACTAGCTCACAAAAAGCTCTACAGGGCATATCATCATCCTATAGCCTAATAGACGCTTGGCGACATCTCCATCCACAAGTCGCCGAAGGTCCACACCATGCAATACAATTCTCGTCATGGGCCTGACTAGATAACATTTTACTCACAAGAGGGCTAGGCCCACTGATGTCCCAGGTCATGCACTTAGCAAGAACATACTCAGACCCTCTCCTGTAAAACTAGCCCTTAATCTTCAACACTCCACACAGAAAACTGCGCTCTTCAGCCTCTGGCGATGCTGGACGCAGTGTTCCGTGAAGAGCTAGGCCAAGAAATACAAGATTTTCTCAAAAGAAACAAAGGTTCAGTGGACAGCATACAGACCGTATGAGAGGTCTTTAAGGTCACTATAAGGGGTTTCTGTATTTCCAAAAGTTCTGGGGTATTACGAAACATCGAGAACTCATTAAAAAACATAAAAGCATCTGGAGACATGATTAACCACCAGCACCGATGGACAGATCCAACAAGAGCTCCGCAATAAATTAACCGAGTTTCCTGATACCGCTAACAGAGAAGCAAAATTTAGGAGCAATGATTGGGTCGCCAGATGGTATGGGGAGGGGGAACGAGCTGGGGAGTCACTGGCCGAGAGGATTCGCAGACCACGCTTCTCTAACCATGTAATAGAAATCATAGGACCAGGGGACACTACATATCGGGATACTGATGTACTGATGACATTCTCCGCATATTCACCATGCGTTACTCTACCCTGTAAACATCACAACATCAAGACGACTTCGACCTCAGCGCCTACCTGGAGGATGTGGCATTTGGATGGCTGGGCGATACCCAATGTGAGTTCTTCAGCGTTCCATTTGAGCTGGATGAAATGAAGGAAGCGATAATGCACACACAATTGGGGAAAGCCCCGGGCTCGGATGGACTTCCAATAGAACTTTATAAAACATATATAGAGTACCTGGCTCCCAACCTCCAAGAGGTGTTTTATAGATGCGCTTGACAATGGCATACTCCCCCCATCTATGAGAGAGGCCCACATTACATCTCTATTAAAGCCAGGGAAATCTGCTCTCCACTGCGATTCCTATAGGCCACTATCCCTCATCAATTGCGACACCAAAATACTGGCCAAAGTCATAGTGACAAGACTAAATTTGCGCGTGGACAAACTATCCCTCCCTAACTAGGCAGGCTTTATTCCCGGCAGAGCGACCACACATAACCTAGCACTTTCTTCACGATTCTAAATAATGTAGACCTCAATCTTCCCATTGCTGCAGTGTTCCTAGACACTACTACTGTCTATACATAATGCTCTCCTTTCTCCCCTCTCTGCCTCTTCATGGGTTAGTGATCAGCGCCAAGAAACCGTCCGGTGAACTCAGCGCTCTACAAATCCTTTTTACATACATTACATTACTAAAGCATTTGATTCCATCGAATGGGATTATTTAATAGGGATCCTGCAGCGAATGGGATTCCCCCAATTTTTTTCTCCTGGATTAGATTACTATATTATCTCCCAGTGGCTAATGTATCCGTCAATGGACATCTATCACCAGCATTTTACATCTCTAGAGGCACCTGAAAAGGGTGTCCACTTCCCCCCTACTTTTTGCCCTGGCAGTAGAACCCGTAGCAGCCAAACTGCGACAACACCACCAGGACAAAGCACTGCTTTGCAATTTATGGCAAATTCCCCTATCCCTGTATGCAGATGACATCACCCTATATGTCCGAGACCCTCAAACAAACCTCAATCCAATCCTCCATGAATTTATAGTGTTCGGGAAATTGTCAGGAATGCATTTCAACTGGAGCAAGTCTCAAATGTTCCCCCTCACCACAGCTGCTGCTCCATTCCTCATGAATTTCCCTATGGTGTCACACTGACCTGCACTACTTTGGGATTCGCATAACTAGAGATAGGGAAGAGCTTATGCGCCTGAACTATCGTAGAGCCCTGAATCACATCATCGACAATGTTACCCAATAGATCTCATTGCCACTCTCACTGGCGGGACGTGCATCTCTAATCAAAATGGTGGTCCTTCAACGGTTGCTGTATTTGGTTCTTAACATCCCTTATAATGCCGGGAGACATTTTTTCAATGCTCTCCACACGGAAATGATCAGACTACTATGGGAGGGCAAGCAACCTCGCCTACAATGGAGCATGCTTACCAGACCATATGCGCAGGGAGGCTTTGACGTTCCGGACTTCGAGCTTTATTACACATGTGCCCGGGCGCACTACGCATACTATTGGTTTCATCCTCTCCGATACATGCCAAAAATAGTGGCGGAGCATTGGTTGTTCAACCCCATACCCATGGAGGGCGCATTATATGATCCCCGTCACCCCGAGATATGGCACAAACTACAGTCACCTGCATGGTCAACGCTTGGCATTGCATATCACACATAGCACAATGCACTATGCCCTATTATCCACTGCTTCCCCTGACATATCATCCCCGCATGCAACTCCTACAGGAAAAAGGGTTCTACAAACTCTTAGAGCGGACACAAATGACCACATGGGGCGTCCTCTACCATAATGGACAGTTCCGGATGCTCTCTCACATATTCATAGACAGCCAGCCATCCCTTTAGATGACATCCCGTTGACTATGGTGGCAAATAACATCCGCATGAAGGTGGACGCCTGCCAAACCACAGTGTTGATGCTACTGGACCTCACCGCGGCGTTTGATACCCTGTCTCCCTCGACTCTTACATCTCGGCTTAGGGAGGCAGAGATTTCCGGTATGGCTCTGAACCTTCTGCACTCCTTTTTACAGCATAGAGAGCAAAGAGTCAAGCTTGGTGAATTTTTCTCCCCTGCAATGTCCTTGCAATATGGGGTGCCACAAGGGTCGGCTCTTAGTCCGACCCTATTTAACATTTATGTCGCCCCCCTTGCAAGGCTAGTAAAATCTCAGGGGATGGAATTGGTGTCATACGCCGATGACACTCAAATCATGGTTTCACTGGCCCACTCAGTTTCAACATCTGCCACCAACTTCAGGATCTGTATGCAGACAGTCTCTGACTGGATGCTTCAGAATTCCCTGAAGTTGAATGGCGACAAAACTGAGATCCTGGTCTTTGGCAAAGACCAGGATATTTGGTCGGATGAGTGGTGGCCGGCCTCGCTGGGAACTTGTCCATCTCCTTCCCAGTCTGCAAGAAATCTTGGAGTAATTTTTGACACCTCCCTGTCCATGACCCTGCAGGTCAACCGCACGGTTGCCACCTGCTGGGGGCTGTTAAAGATTCTTAAGAGGATTCTTCACTATCTCTCTTCCTCAGCACGTAAGCAGGTGGCAGTGGCATTGGTGAGTTCAAGGTTGGACTATTGTAATGCGCTTTATGCAGACTCCAACAAGGGGCTCATTCAGCGATTGCAGGTCGTTCAAAATGCGGCTGCTCGTTTTGTCTTGGCACTCCCCAATGCCTCATCTGCTACGATGGCTAGAAAGAGTCTTCATTGGCTCCCTATTCGTCTTAGGATCTCGTTTAAGATCCTATGCCTTGCCTATCGAGCTTTGGCAGATGGGTTTTCTGATCCCCTTGGTGCTTTGTTGACCCGTTACCAGCCTTGTAGATCTCTGAGATCTTCAGAGATGAATTTGTTGGTTGTCCCACGTGCCAAAAGGGTACGCTGGGGAAATAGAGCATTTTCCATTGTTGGTCCCAAATTATGGAACTTGCTGCCTCATGAGATTAAGATGCAACCTTCTCTGTCTTCTTTTAAAAAAGCGCTCAAGACCGGGGATTTTGTCAAGGCCTACCCGTAATTAGGAGTATACTCTGATAGCTGGTATTGTTTAGTTATGCGCCTTGACGCCCACCGGGCTTAGTTGCGCGATAAAAATTGTTTTTCATTTCATTTCATTTCTTCCTGTATGTGCAGCTACAGCAGAGCCTACGCTCTATTACAGCAGAATTCCCACATGAACCTCCTATATTGGCCCCTCTGCACAAGGTGCTGCGGGCAACATTACCCGGGCACATGGTCTTGGGCCTTTATCACACCATACACACGACACAAGAGATGTCAGTATGCCCCTCCAGACAGCACTGGGAAGCAGAGCTCATCTACGAGCTCACAGAAGACCAGTAGACATATAGCTGAATACAAACGGAGCAAATCTCATCAAGCCACATATCACACACTACAAATTTCTACATCGCTTGTAATACACCCCAGTAAAAATGCACACATTCAAGCTGAAAGATCAAAATCAGTATACACTGTGTGACACACCGCAGGCCAATTTTCTTCATCTAGCATGGGAATACCCTGAGGTGTACATATACTGGGAGCAAGTGTTTAATGCCCTAAATTAGATGACGATGCTATCCCTGGAGTATACTCCCTTGATTGCCCTGCTCGGATACACAAAGCCTATTGTCAAATCATATCGCTAGTATCTTGATGTTGCTTACTATTGGCCAAATGCCGTGTTGCATGTCGTTGGTGTAGGGGTCGGGCACCAAAATTCAAGGACTGGTTCCCTGATTTACTATATTGTCAGGAGCAACTGACTATGCGGACTTACTACCCTGGGCATTACGCCCGAAGTACATATGGGATCCCCTGAACACCAACCTCATTACACATCCATCCCACACAGATGCGACTGATCCATCAGCACAGACATCTACAGCACACACTCACCCAACATCCTTCTGATGAGACGTCTAAATTGCATATGAAACCACAGCTTTATCAACAATACTGCTTCAGATTGACGGGAATTAAAACTGGGGTGTAAAAAGCTTGAACGAGCGTGGAGACGTGATTATAGCCCTGAGGCTAAATCCACTCTACGGCTGGCGCAAAAAGAATACCACACAGCCATCAAGGGTGCAAAGGGGAAATATTATGCTGGGCGTATCGCCAAGGCAGACAACAGTAGCAAAGAGATCTTTGCCATTGTGAAAAGCTTCGTGGCACCCGTCGCTGAGGCCGTTTCTCATCCATCCTCGTTGCAATGGTGCGAGGAACTGTCCTCCTTTTTTATTAATAAAATAAAGAGGATTCAGCAAGACCTTGCAGCAGCCCTCCCCACCGACCATGCAATAGAGGGCCTGTGTCCCTCCCTTTGCCCTAGTTCGGAACAGCAGTTCACGATCTTCGAGCAGATTGTGGAGGACACTACTCTTCCCTTAATTCAGTCCCTGAAATCTGGCTCACCCGCCGATCCGTGTCCTGCCCGGGTGCTCTCGGAGGTGGCGGAACTAGTCTGTACTGAGATCACGCAGATTGTTAACCTTTCCCTGAGGACGGGCGTGGTTCCTACTGCTTGGAAACAGGCTAAGCTTCTGCCTCTCCTAAAGAAACCAGGTCTAGACTGGACGGCCCCCGGGAATTATCGACCAATTTCCCTTTTACCGGCACTCACTAAGATCTGTGAGAAGGTGGCATTTCGACAACTAGAGAGATTTGTTGAAACTTCCAATGCCCTCCACCCGGCCCAATCGGGCTTCAGGGCTGCTTACAGCACCGAGACAGCCCTCTTGGAGATGAGCGAGGCCATCCGGGACTGTTTAGACGGTGGCGGCAGAGCGGTCCTAATTCTTTTGGACCTCTCTGCCGCGTTCGATACCGTCCCCCATGAGCTCCTTCTTAGCCGGCTGGCGGATATAGGTATTGGAGGGGTTGTGTTAGACTGGCTGTCCTCCTTCTTGTCTGACAGGACCCAGCAGGTCTGGCTGCCTCCCTATGCCTCCGAGCCTGAACCTCTGCTTACAGGTGTCCCGCAGGGTTCCACTCTCAGCCCCCTTCTGTTCAATGCCTACATTACACCTTTGGTTTATCTAGCTGAACAGTTCGGGGCTAAGATTATAGGGTACGCAGACGATACCCAATTGCTGTTCACCTGGCCTGACAATAACCTGGATACCTCTATAGTTCATCTATGTTTGTCCTCTGTATTTCGCTGGTTGACGAAGGCCCAGTTGAAGTGCAACGAGGACAAATCCGAGGTTCTTTTTTATGGCTCCTTTCCCCCCTCTTTCATGAGTACCCTATGGCCTTCTGACATCCCAGGCCCGAAAGAGATGGGGAGACCTGCCAAAAACCTGGGCATTTGGTTTGATGAGGACTTAAGATTTAAACATCATATTAAAAAACTTACTGGCACCTGTTTTGCGACCCTAAAAATGCTTCGCAAATTCTTTCCCTTGCTTCCTAGAGAAGCAAAGGAGTCTGTTGCGCGAGCGCTTATACTGTCCAGGTTGGACTATGCTAATGCATTGTTCAGTGGAATCCCCTCTTACCTGGTCAAACGCCTGCAAATCATCCAGAACGCGACAGTCCGTCTTTTATTTAACATTCCTAGATGGAAGAGCGTTCACGCGGAGATGCGCACACTCCACTGGCTCCCGGTTGCACAGCGCATCCGGTTTAAGTCATTGGTTCTGGCGTTTCGTGCTATTCATGATCAAGGCCCCCAGTACTTGAGAAAAAGATTCATCAGTTACGTTCCCACACGTACTCTGAGATCCTCCACTTTGCTTCAACTATCCCTCCCCCGTTTCAAACGCGCCAGACTTGGTGGTCAGTCGATTGCGGTGGTCGTGGCTCGCGCCTGGAATGCTCTTCCTTTTCACCTGCGCTCCACACCCACTGTAGCCGCATTCAAAAAACATCTGAAGACGTATCTGTTTAATAGTGCTATTTAATAGTCCTTTTTTTTTGTGAGGGTCTGCTTTCTGTTTTTCTTTCTCCCGCGCCAGGATACTCCCCAGTAGCAGAGCGCGCTATAAAATGGTTTATAATAATAATAATAATAATAATAATAATAATAATAATAAGATTGTGCATCAATGTTAGCGTGAATTGGTTTGTTGATGTTTTCATGATGATACTAATGCATCATGGCTGGTAACCGCATTTAATGAATGAAGGAAATACTACATGTCATATCGCAAAAAGCAAGCAAGATTGTAATATAATATTGTACTGAAGATATTAATATCAGAATTGTTTTGTCTCGGACGCTAATACTGCCTATCAAGAGACATATCAGTGAGGAAAGATTTTATTGTCACAAGCTATTAATCACATACCTGTTCATTTACTGTGATACTGTAATGGAATGACTACGTTCTGGTAAAAAAAAAAAACTAATAAAAACAGTTGTAAAAAAAAGAAGTTAATATCATTTGTCTTTTACAGAAGCGGAGCTTCAACAGGGGCACCTACTATGTTTATATTTGTAAGTGATTCCTGTTGATTTTTCATTTCTGTGAAATAAGTCAAGGCCAGAACGAAACCTCACTTTCCTGTTTATCTAACAAGAGTCCACAGTTTTACGCAAATTGTCTACCCATTCAACACTACATCTTTGTAATGGACCACAAGGAAATGTCTGCAGTGACATTGTGTGCATTTAATTTCAGCAAAGTGATTGTACCTCAAGTGTCTTCTTCCAGAAATCTGTGATAAACGAATCTACGCATAGAGAAGACGATGAGACTACAAAGAGGGCGTGGGCGAAGCCCCAAAGACCCCCCCTGATCGCCCAGCCGGTATTCCGCCTACATTGGAGCCAGCATCTCTCCCACATGCAGAGAGCAGCAAAAAATGCTGCTCCCTGACTGCGGGAGCAATGTTCTCATCTGTTTCCCCATCTTGACAACAAGCAGGGAAACAGATGAAAGGTCCACTGCCAGAGGGCGGGAGCATTTTTCCTGCTCCCGCCCGCTCGAAGTGGACTTAATGTTTGCTCTTGCTCAGCTGGAGTTTTAAATTGCAAGAGCAAACAAAGGTTACCCTGCCTGCACTATTTCTGGATGGCCGGGCCCCGAATGGCGGTTGTCCCTGGGGCTTAAATCTGCCGAGTTTAACGAGTCCAAGTTCCAAAATGGCTGCCAACACTTCCTGATTGAAGTGTTAGCAGCCAATCAAATCGCAGTATGAGATCTTTTGGATCCATGAAGGATTTGCGTTCCTAGATATCTATATTTCATATTTCTTTTATAATTCTAAAACTACTGAATGGATTTGCACCAAATTACAACAAGGGCTCTTTCTGGACAGAGATCTAGCTTTCTGCCAAATTTCAGGTAATTCCATTTAGCATTTCGGGCCATAGTTTTGTCTAAAATTACTATGCGAAATTGCATGGGGAAAACACAATTTGGGACCACCCTTCTTCTCGGCCCCTGCTTGACAGATTACACTGAAACTTTCCATACAGAAGCTTACGTGACCAGTACACTACTTTTGAAATTTCTTGAAGATTTGTCAAACATCGCCAAAGTTATTGGCAAAAGAAAAAACACTTTGTGTATGGAAACTAGGTCCTAACTAGGACTGACTACAGGTGACCGCCAGCTGGTGATATATATATATAGTGATCAAGGCCAATGCGTTGTCCGAAACGCGTAATGACCGCTTTGCACTGCTGATGTTTGAAAAATAAAAAAACAAAATCTTGTAAAGCAGAATCAGCGTATTGGAGTTGTCCGTTTCTCGTCGTGGTGCCTAGAAGCACCTCTGACTGATTATTGATATATACATAACCTACTGGTGGTCGCCAGTAGGTAGTTATAGTTAGGACCTTGTTTCTATTCAAAAAGCATTTTTTCTTTTCCCGATAAGTTTGGCGCCGGTTGACGAATCTTCGCAAAATTTTCAAAACTTGTGGGGCGCTCCGATCAGCTCCTATCTTGAACGTTTTGCGGTGATTTGGCATATGGGGGCCGAAAAAAAAGGGGGATCCCAAAACGTGTGTTCTCCATGTTAATTCCAATAGGAAACTTTAGACACGGCTACAGCCTGAACTGCTGAACGGAATTACACCAAATTTGGCAAAAAGGTAGCCCTTGATTCAGAAAGGACTGTTTTTGTTAAATGGTGTAAATCCGTTTAGTAGTTCCTGAGAAATAAAAAAAAAGAGGTAGAAAAATGCATTTTCCATAGGAAACTTTAGACACGGCTACAGCGCGAACTGCTGAACGGGATTACACCAAATTTGGCATAAGGGTAGCCCTTGTTTTAGAAAGAACTCTTTTTCTTAAATGGTGGAAATCTGTTCAGTAGTTGCTAGGAAAATCAAAACATAAAAGTTTCGATATTTAGAGGCATGGAGGATCCGCTGACCCTCTCGACAAATAGCTTTAATCTAATTGGCTGTAAACACTCCAAACGAGGAAGTGTTGGCAGCCTTGGTAACCGAAGCACAAGAAAACAGGGAAACAAACTCAAAGAACAAGAAAAGGGGGCAGGGTAGAAACACCTTGACCCCCTAGGCCTGCTCAGGGGGTCCCACAAGGACCCCCAGAGCCCAAAAAACCATAATAGTGAAAAGAAAATCGGCCGGATTTGTGCTGGGTGTGCAAATCTGTCTGAGAATTTTTTTTAAAAATGAAGGGTGGGCTCCCGCGCTTTGTTGTATTGAAGTCTCCGGTTATGCCAGGTCTCGGGGGCATAGAAAAAAAGTGTGGGGTCCCCAATACCCCCCACATCGCCCCAGGGACCACCACCTCCTTGGGGCTTGATTAATGAGTTGCGGTGGTACACAGCCCCCCCGCAGCCTCTGGGACCGATACCCCCTGGGGCTTCTTTTTTAAAGGGTTTGGGGGCCTCCAAACCCCCGAGTCCTCGGGGACCACAACCCCTGGGGCTTTTATTGTTTATTTTGCGGAGGCACACAACCCCCCCGCTGGCCCGGGACGGCCACCCCCTGTGGTTTAAAAAAAAAGACTACATCTGTGGGGGGGGGCTTGAGCTGCCCCCACCTGCCCGGGGACCGCCATCTCCCCGGGGCTCTAATATTCAAATTTAGGGGTCCATGATGGACCGCAAGCCCCAGGGCTGATTACTCTTTGCCACACTGCAAAGGGGCAACCCTTGTGCATAAATATTAGTCCTGATGATGGTCTTATAGACAACAGCACTCAAGACCGAACGTCGACCAAATCATCATCTCCAAAGCTAAACATCGCTTCAAGAGTACACCTTTGTTCATGAAATGACTTGGCTACACTGTTCCAAAGAAAGGAGTTGATGAATTGTTATGTACTGATTTGTTGACCCACGCGTACATCTGTTCATAACTTGCTTTGCTCACATTTATTTGTTTTTGATTCCCCGTGAAATATTCTTTTGATCAATTCAATATAAATACCTTTTCAGATATAATTATTTTTCCGTGTGCTTCTTGTATCTTTTTATTTTTGACATTGAATGTTTTCCTCACTGAAAATAACTGTATTGTTACCCTGTGGGTATATTCTAGTTAGATTCTTTAGAACTAACTCTATTAACTGATGCCATCAAATTAATTCAACTCAGTAAACAAACCAAATCCAGTTAAGCACAAGTAGTGGTTTGATATAGGTTATTCGGCGCCACTTAGAGAGTGTCACAAATATTTAAGTCCAAACATTATTCCTTACGGTGCTATAAGGTAGAAGGAACCACTTAATCCTCCCAAAACATGAGCATACGCCCCAAACAAATTGTAACACTCCTTAGCACACGTATATCCTAGTACTGTCGTGTATAGGTGTTGCCACCCTTTGAAACAATCACAATATGTTGTTGTTATTAATACATCAATTTGTATTTATTCTTGATCACTGGAAGTTCTCCACACAGCCGACACGTGTTTCGTCGTGACTGGGAGTGTAACCCACGACTTTTTCAAGGCTGCAGAAGTTCAAACAAACAAAACAAAGATATGTTGCCATCTGTATATAGACTTTCGGTCATAGTTTCTAGTAATAAACAATCGTTACATGATTATTATGTCTATAGCTGTGGCCCTTGTCGTGAAGAGTTATTCTAATTTGTCCATTCAGTGGATTTTTAGAAACATATTATACAACATTCCTTTTCATTTAGAAGATACAATCCACACCTTAATAAGCTGTCACAGTACGTAGTTGATATTACGCAATTTTCCCAGTATGAAATCACAATATACTTAAATATGCTCTTATTATTGTATAACACAGAATGCACCTGTATACATTATAGAGGTCTATGAACCTGTATAGGATGGAGAGATCCAGTACCCGAATAGTCTTATTAAGGCGTGATTTGATACAATGTGTCATTGTGACCATCGTGCATCTTTTTTCAATTTTTTTGAAAATATCTTTATACACCCTGAACCAGCACCATGTGTCGAAAATTTTGCAAAAGTATAGTGATATATAGTGTGCTCATATTTATTTTCCAGTGTGAGGGGTTGTGCGATTGGTATGTGCTCAGAAATACCTATTTTCAGATCTGTTCTTTTTTGGCTGTAGGGGTAATACATATAAAAAAAAAATTTAAATCAAGTATTGTTTTGTATTACTCATTTGTCACATAGAAGTAATTTTGGGTTTATTTCATGTTGCTGACTTACTTAGTATGCAGTGATAATTCCAACCCGCAAAGGGGTTCTACGGGGGTCTTCTGTTGTTTCGTATCCAATTATGATGTTAGCAGTGGTATCACACCACAATTTATTTTGGCCGGCTGAAAGGAATATTGGTATTTTTATTAGTTCGTATACTATCCATGGCGGTGCCTAGACTGACTAGTTTGCTATTTATTATTATTATTAAAATTATGGTGCAACCATGGGTGATTTCACAGTGTCCCCTTGACAAATCCACATACTATCTATTTTGTGATGAGTCCTGGCTCATGTTGTTTATAACTTCCATTGTATCTGATATAACAGATTAATCTATTTTAACAGAGTGTCCATATTGCTATTAGTGGATAATTTCATTATAACCCATCTATTATGTCATCCCTCTTGTCTATTATTAATACGATCCAGCTTGCCAGTACTACTAAGTGCATTTCTTTAAGAAATCTAGCGCACATTCCCGTTCATGTTATTTTAATGGTCCCCGGATATGAGACAATATTATTTACCATTATGCTCCCCGTGTTAAGTCACATATCCCACTCAACGGCCTCTTATTTCTCTTACCTTTAGCCCATATCATCCGGTTTGTAAAGGCTCCCCGTTGACAATCAGCGTGTACGCTCGATTGTAGTCTTACAAGTCCGCCGCCTTTTTATTACAAACACTTACGTGTTTGAGCCGTATTCATGATTGGTCATTGTACACCGCGTGATCTCCGCATCACCAATTCCATGCCGATTGGTGTGAAAAGGTCACGTGGGTCTGTCCGTGTTAAGTGTTCTGGGTGTATAGCAAAAAATGGTCGCCATCTTATAGTATTCTTTTCGGAATTAAAAATAATCAGTTCCTATGTATTTTATGGCTTATTTTACCAACGATATCATATTACCGTCACATATATTATTATTATTAAGGGATATCATTCGATACCGATATCTAAATTGTTTATACGTACCGTCTTTATTGCCCATATAATTGCATGTACGATCTATTTATAGAGAAGTATATCTGTCTTGCATCATTTTTCGGCAATGTGAGCCAATTTTATTAAGGAGAATTGTCCGAATCGAGCCTAATTGTAACATTACCTTGGATTCGTGGCGTACTTATTATTTTTGAGCTCCTTTTTGAAGCCCTAACATTATCTTCATGTATCATCTAAGGAATGCCATGCTATTAAATATGTTGGTATGGCCCTTAGTGATATTGTCTATTTTATTGAGATGTGGTCAATGAGTTTATGGCGATGTTTTCAGAAGAACTACCTATAATAAATTTCATACATTTTCTTGAGTTTTATGTTTAATATTGGATACAGTAAGTTCAAATGATGCAAGAAGAAAGAGGATGAATATTTGTGTCCTTAAAAAGTGACAGCAGTGAGTGGTCATTTCTTATTAGTGGTCTATATCAGTTGTCATTGATATGCTCTCACGTTGTGTATAGAACAAGGCACGTGTTTCCTTGGTGAACTATTGGTCTCTCCATCATGTAGGGTCATTACATAGTCATGGTACTTACATTAATGAGCGATAATACTGAAGCGTAGAACAGGGCTTAAACATTGACCATGAGCTACATTACTTCCTAGGGAGGTAATTCATACAGTATATTATTTACATATAGCATACTCACATGTGGACACTACGAAGTATAACACAAGTCCGAAATAAGGTTCACATATGAATGTATGAATAATGTGCTCTAAGAGTAAGTACTTAAAATGTTCTATGATAGTATAATCGCTCGTTAATGTAAGTACCATGACTATGTAATGACCCTACATGATGGAGAGACCAATAGTTCACCAAGGAGACACGTGCACTGTTATATACACAACGTGAGAGCCTATCAATGGCAACTGATATAGACCACTAATAAGAAATGACCACTCACTGCTGTCACTTTTTAAGGACACAAATATTCACCCTCTTTCTTCTTGCATCATTTGAACTTACTGTATCCAATATTAAACATAAAACTTAAGAAAATGTATGACATTTATCATAGGTAATTCTTCTGAAAACATCGCCATAAACTCATTGACCACATCTCAATAAAATAGACAATATCACTAAGGGCCATACCAACATATTTAATAGCGTGGCATTCCTTAGATGATACATGAAGATAATGTTAGGGCTTCAAAAAGGAGCTCAAAAATAATAAGTACGCCACGAATCCGAGGTAATGTTAAAATTAGGCTCGATTCGGACAATTCTCCTTAATAAAATTGGCTCACATTGCCGAAAAATGATGCAAGACAGATATACTTCTCTATAAATAGATCGTACATGCAATTATATGGGCAATAAAGACGGTACGTATAAACAATTTAGATATCGGTATCGAATGATATCCCTTAATAACAATAATATATGTGACGGTAATATGATATCATTGGTAAAATAAGCCATAAAATACATAGGAACTGATTATTTTTAATTCCGAAAAGAATACTATAAGATGGCGACCATTTTTTGCTATACACCCAGAACACTTAACCCGGACAGACCCACGAGACCTTTTCACACCAATCGGCATGGAATGGGTGACGCGGAGATCACGCGGTGTACAATGACTAATCATGAATACGGCTCAAACACGTAAGTGTTTGTAATAAAAAGGCGGCGGACTTGTAAGACTACAATCGAGCGTACACGCTGATTGTGAACGGGGAGCCTTTACAAACCGGATGATACGGGCGAAAGGTAAGAGAAATAAGAGGCCGTTGAGTGGGATATGTGACTTAACACGGGGAGCATAATGGCAAATAATATTGTCTCAAATCTGGGGACCATTAAAATAACATGAACGGGAATGTGCGCTAGATTTCTTAAAGAAATGCACTTAGTAGTACTGGCAAGCTGGATCGTATTAATAATAGACAAGAGGGATGACATAATAGATGGGTTATAACGAAATTATCTACTAATAGAAATATGGACACTTTGTTAAAATAGATTAATCTGTTATATCAGATACAATGGTAGTTATAAACAACATGAGCCAGGACGCATCACAAAATAGATAGTATGTGGATTTGTCAAGGGGACACTGTGAAATCACCCATGGTTGCACCATAATTTTAATAATAATAAATAGCAAACTAGTCAGTCTAGGCACCGCCATGGATAGTATACGAACTAACAAAAATACCAATATTCCTTTCAGCCGGCCAAAATAAATTGTGGTGTGATACCACTGCTAACATCATAATTGGATACGAAACAACAGAAGACCCCCGTAGAACCCCTTTGCGGGTTGGAATTATCACCGCATAATAAGTAAGTCAGCAACGTGAAATAAACCCAAAATTACCTCTATGTGACAAATGAGTAATACAAAACAATACTTGATTTTTAAGTTTTTTTTATATGTATTACCCCTACAGCCAAAAGAGAACAGATCTGGAAATAGGTATTTATGAGCACATACCAATCGCACAACCCCTCACACTGGAAAATAAATATGAGCACACTATATATCACTATACTTTTGCAAAATTTTCGACACATGGTGCTGGTTCAGGGTGTATAAAGATATTTTCAAAAAAATTGAAAAAAGATGCACAATGGTCACAATGACACATTGTATCAAATCACGCCTTAATAAGACTATTCGGGTACTGGATCTCTCCATCATATACAGGTTCATAGACCTCTATAATGTATAGAGGTGCATTCTGTGTTATACAATAATAAGAGCATATTTAAGTATATTGTGATTTCATACTGGGAAAATTGCATAATATCAACTACGTACTGTGACAGCTTATCAAGGTGTGGATTGTATCTTCTAAATGAAAAGGAATGTTGTATAATATGTTTCTAAAAATCCACTGAATGGACAAATTAGAATAACTCTTCACCACAAGGGCCACAGCGATAGACATAATAATCATGTAACGATTGTGTATTACTAGAAACTATGACCGAAAGTCTATATACAGATGGCAACATATCTTTGTTTTGTTTGTTTGAACTTCTGCAGCCTTGAAAAAGTCGTGGGTTACACTCCCAGTCACGACGAAACACGTGTCGGCTGTGTGGAGAACTTCCAGTGATCAAGAATAAATACAAATTGATGTATTAATAACAACAACGTATTGTGATTGTTTCAAAGGGTGGAAACACCTATACACGACAGTACTAGGATATACGTGTGCTAAGGAGTGTTACAAACAAACCCAATCCCTTGCAGCTTTTCCCTACTTTGAATTACTAGTTAAAGTAGCATATTTCTGCTCCTCTGACTTAGAGGTAGTTTTAATCCCTCTGCCCTATTATGTAGTAGGGCCTTACACAGGAGGTCATGCAATGCACAGGGGTACCCCAAGGCATAGTGTTCCCCAGTGTATGTAGGTGTTTCCCTGTATTCTAAGTGACTTTTGGCATAGCACTGGCTCTAGGCCTAGTTAATCAGAGTCAGTTACCACCAGTACCCGTCAGAAAAAGTTGTGGGCACAGGATGATTTTGCAACAAGGCCTCTTTCTACTCCTCTGTTGATTCTTTCTGCATATGTCTTGCAGCTTCCTGCACTTTTCTTCTTTCTTCACATGTCCTACCTCTGTAGGCATAGTTAGAAATTAGCATTTAAAAAACCTTTGAAATCCACTTAAAAAAACATAGGTTTCAGACACGTTATAGTTAGAAATGAGCATTTAAAAAACCTTTAAAATTCACTTAAAAACCATAGGTTTCAGGCATGTTATAGTTAGAAATTAGCATTTAAAAAACCTTTGAAATTCACTGAAAAAACCATAGGTTTCAGGCATGTGATAGTTAGAAATTAGCATTTAAAAACCTTAGAAATTCACTGAAAAAAACATAGGTTTCAGGGGCTTTATAGTTAGTTGGACAGTTCATCGTACAAACCCATAGAAATTCCCCTGTTATAGTTAGTTCAGCTAACTATAACTTGGGCCCCCGCAAAGCACTGCTGATGACGTCACATATTACATCACTCATGACATGGTCAGTGACATCACTCATGACATGACTGCTGACATCATCCATGTGATTATTTGATGCATCTTCTCACACCCTAATATAACCTTTGATACACCCACTCTAAATTACAGACTGCCATTCTCAAAACCATAGACACTCCAACACCAATAGCTACATACCCACTCACTGATTCTTAGGTTTACACACACATCAACTCACTCATCCGTACAGTCACTCATACTTATGGTCACGCAGTACAGGACTATCATATGCACTCATACACCTATATAGACACTCACAGCCCACCATTCATACATAGAGGTACTCACACACCTAGTCAGTCACACAAAAAATTAATCACACTGCCATTTACTCACCTATACAATTATAGACAGACCAGCTCACTTACTCACTCAAATACTAGCAGCTTCTTCTGCTCTTATACAATCACTGACACAAGCACACACTCATCCACACAGCCACTCTCACAATCACACACTCTCAAGTATAGCCATTTATATACTGCAACACAGATATATACTGCCTTTCACATATGTAGGTACTCACACATGTACCACTGAGATATACATTCACTCACGAACACACCCATACACATACTCACCCACCCATACAGTCCATCACAGATGCACTCTTGAAACCATGCACCCAGTGAATCACCCACTCTCACATCTATGTACAGAGTCACACACACCCCACTCACACAAACACTCATGCACCCATACAGATACTCAGACAACCAATCAATAACCCATGTAGACACTCATGTAGCTATTCACAAAACCCATGTAGTCGCTTACACACCAACAGACAGACGGACACAGACATTCACACAGTTTAGTCACTAACCCATGGATTCAATTTAATCACTCACTTATAGAGTCAGTCACGCACCTACTAAATCATCAATTTAGACAATTATACACCCACTCATTCTTCAATACGCCTTTTTCTATATATATTAAACATATTTAAACTTTACAGTAACACACAGTCACTGGATGATGGCATCCGTGAAGTCACTGACCATGTCATGAGTGATGTAATATGTGATGTCATCAGCAGTGCATTGCAGGGGCGCAAATTATAGTTAGCTGAACTAAATATAACGGGGGAATTTCTATGGTTTTGTACAAGTGAAATGCCCAACTAACTATAACGGCCCTGAAACCTATGTTTTTTCCAGTGAACTTCTAAGGGTTTTTTAAATGCTAATTTCTAACTATAACGTGCCTGAAACTTATGGTTTTTTCAGTGATCATACTTGTTTATGCCTGGGAATCAAAATACACCTGAATCATTAGCAATAACATTTATAAAGTTCTCGCTATGCAGCTTGAGACCAGTTCAATCTAATATATACATAAATAAATTTAGGACTCACCAATTGAAACATGTAGAGCTCGTCTGAGTAGATGTTTTAGACAGTTTTCACTAGCATTGTGCTTTACCAAGTCATTAAACCTGAAATGAAGGAATTTCTAAATAACTTTCCAATATTAAGGCTATTGGGCACATATAATGTTAATAGAAATGAAACTATCTTAACATGATATTTTAACAGCAATTAACTGCTTGAAAGGTGGTAAATTCCTACACAGTTTTGAGTCTTTAAAGTTGAGGTAAATGTTGGCACAGCTGTATAAAATAAATATTATGAATAAGATATTTCCACAACATTTTAAAACATCTACAGCAATTGTGATTTACAAACATAGTGAGTATTTGTGAAATTCCAAAGATTATCAGATCAAAGCGTTGACTAATGTACAATATTTGTGGGGAAAGACTATTTGATGCAATAAAGGAGCTTATTTATAAAGATCAAGGAGTTGATTTATAAAGATCACACTGGTTTCTTATCCAAAATATATTGTAGAAATGTATTGCAACACATATTTGATATTATAGATTTATAGGAATATGCTTTGTAGTGCTTACTGACACTAATAAGAATTTTAGATCATACATTCTGAATCTCTGTGTACACTTTAGAGACAGTGAATTGTAGATGAGTACTCAGAAAAGGGTTGAGTTTCAAGTGGAAAGTCAATTTTTGTATGCTAAATCAATCAATTAATCAGTATTTGTAAAGTACAACACTGTCACCCCTAGGGGTATCCGGGTGTTGTGTCTCCTTTGAAGAGCCAGGTCTTGAGTCTCTTTCTGAAGTCTGCCAGCAAGAGGTCAGTATGGAGCTGTACAGTAAGGTCACTTCTGGGCCTGGCAGCGTTGTAGGAGAACGAGCGGCCACCACTGCAGCTCTGACAGATGCAAGGAGTGTGTGCGAAGGGAAGTGAAGAGGAGCACAGGTGTCTAGAGAGCTGGTGTATGTTCAGTTGATGGTTGATGTAGGCAGGTCCTAGGTCATGGTGGGCTTTGTAGGTGTGTGTGAGGATCTTGAGCTGGCTTTTCTTCTGGAAGGGGATCCAGTGGAGGTCTCTCAGGTGGGGTGGGCGATGTGGGTTCATTTGGGGGAGGTTTAGGATGAGTATTGCTGCAGAGTTCTGTACGGTCTGGAGTCTTCTGAAGGGGCTGGGTGGAGATGGCTGCATGTAGGGCTTTGCCATTGTGAAGGTGGCTGGTGACAAGGTTCTGAGTGATGGTCTTTCTGATGTTTGTTGTAATCCATCTGAAGATTTTGTGGAGCATGTGAAGTGCGTGGGAGCAGGAGGAAGTGACTGCGTTGACTTGGCGTTTCATGGTCAGTTGGCTGTCGAGGATGATTCTGAGGTTGCGTGCATGGTCGGTTGGTGGGAGTGTAGGGCTGAGTTCTGCAGGCCATCAGCTGTGGTCCCATGTGGAGGTGTTCTTCCCAAAGATCAGTACTTCAGTTTTGTCAGAGTTGAATTGGAGGCAGTTGTCATTCATCCATTTTGCTACGTTGGTCATGGCGTTGCAGAAGTTTTCTTTGGAGGGGTCCTCAGTGAGTGAGGGGATCAGTTGACTTGTCTGTGTAGGAGATTGTGTTAAGACCGGGTGATCTGACGAGGTCTTAGAGGGGGGTCATGTAGATATTGAACAGGCTGGGGCTGAGAGATGACCTTTTTTGGTACACTGCATATGATGTTTTTGAGGGTGAAGGAAGGCAGTTGGATGCTCTGTGTGCGTCCTGTAAGGAAGGAAGCGATCCACTTGAGCGCATCTTTTTGTATGCCTATGTTGTGGAGTCTGTTAATGACGGTGTTGTTGGAAACGGTTTCAAATGCTGTGAAGTGGTCGAGGAGGATCAGAGCCAGTTTCTTCAAGGTCGAGGATTGTTTTGATGTCATCTGTGGTGTCAATCAGCATGGTCTCAGAGCTGTGGTGTGCACAGAATCCTGATTGTGATGTGTCCTTAGGTGTTTTTTTACAGGAATTTGGTGAGCTGCTGGTTGATGGCTTTCTTGAGTACTTTGGCCAGGTAGCAGAGCAGGGAGCTCAGGAGATAATTTTTGAGATCGCTGGACTCGGCTGAGGCTTTCTTTAGGAGGGGATCTAACGTCTACATGTTTCTAATTGCCAAGGAAGGCTGCTGTGGAGATGGAGGATGCTGAGGAGTTGCGTGCTAATTGGGTTTGTTGAGGGCTTGTAGAGGTGATGGGGGCAGGGGTCAATAGGTGCCCCGGAGTGGACTGAAGATATGATGACTAAGGTGGTCAGTGCGGCGATTGGAGACCAGGTGGATATGTTTTGGCTGATGTTCGCTGGTTGGTAGAAGTTGTTGGGGTTCAGGGTGGTGGGTTGGAGGTTAAAATTGGTAAATAAATAAGTTCTCGAGCGCAAGGTAAGTGGTTTTATTTATTTTACGTATCCACTTTCATAACATGAATGAAAAGTTGAAAATCACATAAATAATTATATGAATCATAACCTTAATCACATTGCAGTAAATATTAGACTCTAAATTTCCCACTCAAACCATCGCCACACTCGGGAAAGTGTTGAGCTTGAGGGTTGGGGTAATATGACTACTATTCCTACTCCAAGCGTATCCATGTTGGGGAAAGTGTTGAACTCTGTGGAGATCAGGCTTACTTTTCCACTCTAACCTTATCCATGGTAGGGAAAGTATATGACACTGTGGGTGTTGAATTTCTGTCCCCAATCCAAATTTAGCCACATTGGAGAAAATGCAATCCTGAAGGGGTCAGGTTTAATATTCCTCTCTAAACATAACCATACTGAGGAAGGACTTGGACTCTGGAGACGTCAGATTTACTATTTTCTCTCCAGACTTCTCCACATTAGGGAAGGTGTTATAATCTGAGGTCAGATTTGTTATTCTAACTTAAACCTTAGCCACATTGGGAAACGTATTGGACTCTGCCACATTTAAAAAAGGATTGGATTCGGAAGGGGTTACATGTACTAGTCCCACTCTAATCTTAGCCACATTGGGGAAAGTGTCGGACTCTAGGAAGTCAGACTCCCCAAACTTAGCTACACTGTGAAACAAGTTGGACTTTGGAGGTAGCGGGGGGAGATATACTGTTCCCACTTCAACCTTACTCATATTGGAGAAAGTGTTAGACTTTAAAGTGGTCTGATTTACTATTCCAGCGTAAAACGTAGCCACATTAAGGAAAGTATTGAGCTCTGGAGGGGTGACTTCTACAATACCAACTCCAACCTTTACCACACTGGGGAAAGTGTTGAGCTTTTGAGGGTTATATTTACTATTCCTAATCCAACCTCTCTAATTTTCTGCAGCATGAGCATTGCCTAGTTAGTACAGCTATCAGACATTTTCACAGAATTCAAAAGCATAAAATAGTGATTACATACAAAACAAATTCCATTTTCTACTTATGGTGTTGATGATAGATAATTATCTGTTTTCAGCTTTTACCATTTGAATGTATAAGACAATGTGAAAATGAGATTTAAAAAAGAATGTGCACTGTAACCATGGAAGGTTGTTAAATTAATGAGATATGTCTTTTCACAAAGGCTAGAATCACAAGTTATTTTAAACGGAGGTTGCTAAAGACTTGACATGTTCTTTTTCCTAATGCTCCTCTAGGGACAAAAATTAAACGATTTGTCAGCAGAGGACGGAGAGTGTGTGGTAAAATAGCATTAATTAGCAGCCACCAAATGCTGATATCCATGTTGTACCTGTTCTGAATGTGAGGAATATTTACACGCTTGCATTGGTGCTAGACCTGTTCTGTGTGAGTGAAGTGTGTACCTTTGCTACTTGTTTTGTGAAATTCAGATAGACAGAATCTTACCCAGTTGTTGCCCTTGCTTTACCTGTGTGTGATGTGAGGAAATCTGACAATGTTGCTGCCTCCACTAACTTGATGTGAAGAAGGCTCGCACTGCTGCTGCCATGTTCCATTTTGTTGTGCTTGTGCAACAATTACACTGCTGATGGAGTTGGGGTGCACCTGCTCTGCGTGTGTCTGAAAAGCTTTCACAGCATGTGTAAGTGCCATTTTTGTCCATTGTAAGGAAAATTGAACTTCTGCTGCCCATGCGTCTACTATATGTTCATGATTGCACTGCTTCTGTCTGGGCTTTTTCTGCTCAATGGGATGGAGGAAGGTGGTTCTCCTTCTGCTTATATTGTACATTTGTTGTGTGTGCCCGGGGAAAATTTAGAGCAAGCCACTTCAGATCTTGCCTCACAAGATGTTCCTGAAATGCCCTAATATTCTGTAAATCTGGGATGAGGCCAGTCCAGGTAACATGTTATGGGCCGTTTAACAAAACTTTCAGAGTTGTCTCATCTTTTTATGTTACACTAGAATGAGTGCGAGAGAAAATATGTGTATGTGTGGTGTTTGTGTAAGTGTGTGTGATGCTATTCCATACTGGTAAGTTGCATGTGTGGGAAATCGAAACTCCTACTACCCTTCCTGCAATTGTCCATTCTACTGTTGCTGTCTGTGAAGTCCTTTGAAATGGAATAGCCTTTGCTGACTTGATGTAGCCAGATTATTATCTATTTTGGCATACAATGCAAGAGCCAGTGTGACAATCAGAACAAAAAGAAATGACTGTCAACTTGAAACATGACCCTAAAATTACAAGATGACTGTCTCATTGGTGCTGATGATTTAGTTGACTGCCTAACTATTCTTTTTATATGCTAGAGAAAGTATTCTTCAAAAATGTCCTACCTGTCAGGCACCACCAGTCTCTCCTCTAACTATTCTACATTAAATATTACCTCACCCATTGTTCCCACCAGAGTAGAGATACATACAATGGATTCATACATCCTCCCGCTCTTCGAGATCATACCCAATGACATTCAAGTATAACTCATCAATATTCCATAATCATCCTTTGTGGTCAAGTCATCCACAATTTAATACTAATCCAGGACCTCCACTGCCTATGCATGACTGATAAATAGTTCAAAGATAATTTGATCATCATCCTCCTTCACATTATTGATAAAGCATAATGAACCCAATACCCAAATAAGGACTAATCCAAAGGCAGAGACATCATCAACGTCTGATTTAGAATTACCAAAACTACAACTACAAAAAGGCAGATTAATATTATATATCTGATCCAATGATCATTGCTTATATATGGAACGACAACATATCAATACAGTAGCGATCAGTGGCGGGAGTGCTCACAGGTGCTGACGTGGGGAGGGGAAGGGGCAGGGTGAGGTAGTAAACTATGGATTGCGGACAATTACTGGTAAGTAAACATATAAATAAAGCAAATTTCGTTGCATGCACTACATTCATAATCCATAGTTTACTACCCTGCCTCTCCCCCTCCCTACATCACTGCCCGCTACTGCATAAGGTACTTTGTTCATTGATTGTGTAACCAACAGATAGGCCACCCTTTGCAGGCTGGCTAACACAATCGAAAATAAATTAACATAGGTAGGAAGTGGTCCTCGGAGTCAGAGGAAGGTGCTTATTAATATATTTATGATGTGCTTGCAAACTACAGAGTCAACTGTATTCTGAAAATACTACTTTTATATATTCTCCTCCACTTTGCTACTCTGGCTCAGTTTCTTTTAGATTCTCTTCAAAGTAAAACTCTGCATCCAATGACAGTCTTCATCTGTGCTGTCCATGATGAATATTTTTTTATTTATTTTATTTATTTATTTATTATTAATCTTATAGAGCCCGACAGCTACCCGTAAGGGTTTCCCGGCGCTAATTGACAGTGACAGCATAGTAAATCCTGAAGAAGAATTATTGGACAAAGAGCCAGGTCTTTACGGCTTTGCGGAAGCGAAGATGACACTGCTCCACTCGTAGGTCCAGGGGAAGAGAATTCCAGAGTTTGGGTCCCAGTACAGCAAAGGAACGGCCACCCACTCTGGAGAGCCTGAACTTAGGCACGCAGAACAAGTGTTGGGAAGAAGAGCGGAGATAGCGTGCGGGTACATAAGGTTTGACGAGTGATTGGAGATAAGTGGGGGCGGCTTCAATTTTAATCTTATGCATAAAGCATAGTGCCTTAAATTTTACCCGGTTGTCAAGATTAAGCCAGTGGAGTTGCTTGACGCGTTCCGTAATTGGATCATATTTCCGGCATCCACACAGAAGCCGTGCAGCGGCGTTCTGGACTAGTTGGAGACGGCGCATGACCACCCTGGTAGCCCCCAGATAGAGCACGTTACTGTAGTCCAATCTAGAGGTCACCAGGGCCGTCACAACAGATCTCTGGGTGTCGGATGGCAGAATCCAGAAGATTTTTCTCAGCCATCTTAGGATAGTGAAGCAGGTGGCTGCGACTTTATTGGCCTGGTCTTTCATCGATAGATCCCTATCGATAAGAACCCCAAGATTTCTCGCTCGTTCCGATGGAATGGGTAAGTCGTCCATGGTCGACGGCCAGTGTCTCGAACTCCATAGATCAGGCTTGTTATCAAAGACAAGCACCTCTGTCTTGTCGCTGTTGAGCTTGAGAAAATTACGGCTCATCCAGCGGGAGATGTCATTAAGACCAGTTTGCAGAGAAGAAGGTGATGAAGGGTCGGCTTGGGATAGGGAGAACACAATCTGAGAATCATCAGCGTAAGTAAAGAGACTGAGACCAGAGTGATGTGCAACATGTGCTAGAGGAACAACATAAAGATTGAAGAGAAGAGGACTAAGGATAGAACCCTGGGGGACACCATGTGGAGAAAGATAAGTGTTGGAAGTGGAGGTGTTAGAAAAGATTTGAAAAGTCCTGTCAGTGAGAAAAGAAGAGAGCCAGTGCAGGGCTTTGTCACAAATGCCAAAAGAGGCAAGGCTACTGAGAAGGATACTGTGCGAGACAGTATCGAAGGCTGCACTGAGGTCGAGCAATATCAGTGCAGCCGTTTCACCTCGATCGAGTAGTTGGCGAATATTCTCAGTTACTCCTAATAGAGTGGTTTCAGTGGAGAAGCCTTGACGAAAGCCTGACTGGGAGGGGTGAAGGAGATTGTTAGTGGTGACAAAGCGTGATAGATGTAAATGAATGTGCCTTTCCAAAATTTTCGAAAAGGCCGGCAACAATGAAATGGGACGGAAATTGGCGGCAACATTTGGATCTGCAGTGGGTTTCTTAAGGAGCGGGGTCACCATTGCATGCTTCCAGCTGTGGGGGACCGTGGCTGAGTCAAGAGAAACATTTAGTAAAGTACAGATCACATTGAGTTGGGAAAACTCAACTTTACGTAGAACCGAAATGGGTAGGGGGTCCATGGGTGAGCCAGATTTAATATTGTTTAAAATTTACAATACATCCAGGCATCCATCCGTTAAAAGTAAATGTCTATCATTCTTTTTTATGTAGCGCTTACCAAACCTTAGCTGGTTTCACCAACAACTACCCATGCGTCCACTCCTACCTTCCTTGCCTTGGCTTTGAGTTTGACCCAAACACCTCTGATGATTCTTGCTATCCAGTATCCACCCATACTGTGTCGCCCACCCAGGCAGGCATCTTCTTTCACCTTCCACCCATCCTTCAGCAACCCATGCATCTGATTCCTATCATCCACCTGCATGCTGCTTCCAAAGTATCCTTCTATGCTAGTCGTATTACATCTTGCCCGTCCTTCCTCCTTCCACCCTTCTTTCCCTTTTTGTTCAACACATCCATCAAGGTCATCTGATCTGACTTTTTGTCTTAACCATCAAATTTTTGACAGCTGAGTTGGAGTCAGATAGAAGAGGCCATTGGTTACTCAACTCACGCTGGTAATGCTATTGCTAATGCATTGGTAATGCTAAGTAAAAGGTTTCTTCTTCAACCGTTGTATATTGTTTACTACAACTTCAAGTTCATACTTAATAAGTTTCACAGTACAGTGAGTGAAGTGTTCCCCTTCCAGCTAGTAGTAATGCCAATAAGTAATGAATATAACTTACCCCCGCCCACCACTGCTGCTGGCTTCCCCCCCTGGAGCTCCTGCAGGTACTGCATCTCCTGCCCCCTCCGGAATGGCAGCATCGCCATCGCCACTGGCCCCTCCGGCACTGGTGGTTGGTACTGGTAGTACGCCTAGAAAAAAATTACACATTTTAGATACTTGTACACCTCCCTCTATTTTATTCGTTTTCACTAGGAAGATGCAAAAAACAGTCAGTAGTACAACATGTACAACATACATCAACACTAGTCCAAATTGCGAACTAGAGTAGAGTCAGTAGACAGACAATGGTAGTATTATGGTCCCTGGGGTCATCTCTACTCCTACTCTAATCTTTGGAAAGTTAGCCTGAGCCATGTAACCATTTTAGATTCATGTCTACTCTTTTGTGCATGTTACCTCACAGCTTGTTGTGCAGTAAGACGCCCTTGAGGCCACATGAGTGTTGCGTTTTGCTTACAAGTGAAGAGGTCGAAAAACAAGCCACTTTTTTAATGGAGTTCGGTTAGTCCCAATTTCTTAGCCATAATGTTACACTTTTTGGCATGACTGTGAAATGCTTGCATAATTGCATTATACTGTCTAACGTGCTCCATTTTTCTTATAATAGGCAGAAGATTCCCTTCTACAAACCGGAGATTTGCAGAGCTTACGATGCATGTAACCAGTATTTCTATGTTCAACGGTGAGGGGTCTCCCAGAATTCATACCGATCTTTTGTCTTCTATCATGCACTTGTAACAAATGTTTACTGTTTTAATCATATGCATTTTGATGTTGGAGCTGGCTGTAGTAATTTCATACAACAACATACAAAGCTTGTTATTTGAAAATAAATAAACCTTTTGAACTTACACATATACTCTGTGGTATTTGGTGTGGTTTTGTGGACTTACAAGAGTGAGTGAGTGAAAGGGTGTTATGTTCTGGGTTGTGTAATCATTGGGTATCTTCGTGTGGGGATTCGGGACCTTATGAGACACTATAGCTAGTCAGTCAGGGGATTGTGATTTCTGACTGAGGTGTGAGTAAGGACCAACCTCTCATCCCCAACATCCTATTTTCTTGTACATAGTTCTGTATGTGGCTTTGCAGAATCCCGACAACAGTAGGAGTATGGACTACTATCCTAACAAAAATGCTAGTCAAATATCTGGTTGGACATTTTGTTGGTGGGAATTGTCAAGGCCTCAAGATTAAAGAGGACAAATCAAAGGACAGGACGCAGTGGCTAGAGTGTCACTAAGACACAGTGAATTGTTGGTTGAGGGCTGAAACGGCAGTAACTGACTCGTGGTGCTAATTACTGTTGACACGGTGACACTAAGCTTATGTATAGTGGCAGCTGTGTGTTTAGAAATATTCAAAATGAAATACTCTTAAAATTGCCTGAACTTTCTTTTAATAAATCTTGTGGTGCACTTTACTGTTGGCGTATTTTTCACATGTTTAGTGGTAGCTGTGTGTATTAGAAATACTTAAAATGAAATACTCTTTTAAAACTGTCTGAATCTTTTTTAATAAATAATGTTTAACTTTGGCGGCGCTTACCTGTAAAGTGGTTCCGTCACGCTGAGGTGGGGTTAGCGCTCCAGTCCTAGTCTAGCGGCACCTATATAGCGTCAGACTGGAGCGACCGCGCCGGCAGCGCGCCAAAAGCCCGCCAAAGGCAAGCCCTTCTGTGCCCGTCCGCGCACAAACAGCGCCTAGCGCCACCCATCATGCCGATTTTTATCAAATTACTGCAGAAATTCCCAGATATCGCTACACAAGAAAGCAGTTGTATGATATAGGTGAGCGGGGTAACGCACTCAGAGCATTTGCTTTGGACCACTTAGAGGGGAGGGATCTTGATTCGTCACAAATGGGTAAATTGAACTGCGGCCTTCTTAATGTGAGGTCACTACCTAAACACTACACAGAAATCCAACTCCTGATCAAAATGCATAAGCTGGACGTCCTGTTTCTGACTGAGATGTGGACTGATGCAGGGCTGGATCTCGAGCTGGGGTTAGCATGCCCTGCAGGGTATAAAGCACTCCATATTCCGAGACCCAGTGGCAGAGGGGTTGGGACCGGGATCATATTTAATATTTTTGGTCCTCTGGACCTCGATGAGGTTGCACATGTGGAAATTCTTGTTTTTTTGTTGAAAGACAGTACTGGGTATATCCTGACAGGCATGGTTTGTTATAGACCCCCGGGGGCAGTGAATGCTCAACAGCAGCAGCTAGTGGAGGTGATTAGTAATCTGACTCTCACCCATCGTAGACTGCTGCTATTAGGAGATTTTAATCTTTGGCCTAACGGGAAGATGGATATTATCTATAACAATTTTATCCCGTCCTGTGCTAACTTGAACCTGGTACAACGGGTGCAAGAAGCAACCCACATAGCAGGACATGTTTTGGATCTGGTATTCTCAGAGGATAACTTGGTCATAATGGGTAATATTTTACCAGTTGGATAGTCCGATCATCACCTGGTTCAATTCTGAGTGAATCATGGTAGAAGGACCAGGTCCACTCCTATGGAGGAAAGGTGTGTTCTGGGTAGGGACTGTAGCTCTCTGTGGGCAATTAACCAGCATAGTCGGTCAGCTCCCTCCCATGAAGAAGATCAGGAAACGGGGGAACCCTCTGCCCCGTGGTACTCGGAGAAACTGAGAGCCTATAAATTACACTGCAAACGGGCTGAAAGACAGTGGATATTGCATTATGCTAATGATGACAAAGCCATTTGGAATGAATGCTTAGCAAAGTATAAAAAAGAGATAGTAACCACCAAAGCAGCATACTTTGCAGATCTTATTCTAAAATCTCCAAACAGTGCCAAATGTGTTTTTAACATACTGAGAGATATGGCCAATCCTGATTGTACGAGTAATAAGATCACTCCGTCACAAGAACTTTGTAATGGCCTGGCAGTTTTTTTTCAGGATAAAACCAACAGGATCATTGGGGGTCTGAAACCAGACACCCCACTAGGCACTTGGGAAAGGGGGGAAACAGGACTAGCTCACTTAATTGATGTTGGGAATGTTGGGCTGGAGCCAGGGAGGCCAGGGATTACCCTTGACCACTGGGATCTGCCTACTGAGGATGAGTTTGTCAGGGTGGCAATGGGGGTCTCTTCTGGCTCTCCACTTGATCCCATCCCCCCCAAAATTTGGAAAGATCTGGGTTCTGAGATTTTTCCATTGCTTCACCAGCTGTGTAATCAATCACTCAGCAGTGGGGTGGTTCTATCGTGTTGGAAGGAGGCAATATTAACCCTACCTGCTTAAAAAACCCTCACTGGACCCTGGCTGCCTCGGGAATTATAGACCTATTTCCCTCTTACTGTTTCCTGTAAAGATAGTTGAGCGCCTGGTTCCCGAGCTCTCTCTGGCTTTTTGGAAGGTAATAATAAGCTGGGGGAAGATCTATTTGGCTTCCGGCCAGGCCATGGGACTGAGACAGTGTTGGTTACCGTGCTGGACAACCTTCGAATGCGTGCGGACAGGGGGTATCTGCGACATTGATCTTGTTGAACCTGTCTGTCGCATTCGATACAGTGCACCATGCTGTCTTACTGGCAAGACTGGAAGAAGCAGGGGTGAAAAACGTGGCTCTGCAATGGTTTCAGTCCTATCTGGCAGGTAGACGGCAGACCGTCGCTCTGCCCCCTTTTCGATCATATTTTTTTGTCAATAAGCATGGGGTCCCTCGGGGTTCCTCTATCAGTCCCATTTTATTCAATGTTTATATGCGGCCATTGTTGGATGTTATTAAAGCCAATAATATAAGTGTGGTTAATTACGCTGACAACACTCAATTGATTGTGTCCTTGGATGGTGATCATGCAGACTCCCAAGAAACATTCCATAAGTGTATGCGTGAAATGGAGTCTTGGTTGAGAAACAACGCTCTGCAATTTAATAGTGACAAGACAGAGATTTTGCACTGTGTAGTGGGCAGAGTGCCGACAGTGTTGCCATCTGACTTCTGGCCCATTCCTACAGACACACCTCTGGTTCCCGTGAGCATGGTACGCAATCTGGGGGTTAGCTTCAATGAGAAGCTCAACCTAGAATCGCATGTAAATAAAATAGTTAGACACTGTTACATGCTTATCAGAGGACTCCGTAAGGTACTACCACTACTGCCACCCTTGGTCAGAGGCTTAGTGGTTCGGAGTGTTGTTCTCAGCTGCCTGGATTATTGTAATGCTTTGCTACTGGAGTCCCCGAGTTATTTGATCTCACTGCTCCAGAGTATCCAGGCGGCAGCGGCAACACTTGTTCTTATGAGAACGCATGGGTCTCCCAAATATCAGGCCTTGGCTGAGCTGCATTGGCTCCCGGTGAGACAAAGGATATTGTGCAAGTCCTTGTGTATTGCCTTTAGAGCGCTTCACGGACTTGGACCCAAACCGCTTCAGGCTAGGTTTGGATAGTATGTAGCTGTAAATAGGTTGCGCTCTTCAGCAGCTAATCTGGCAATCATTCCAAGGAGTATGAGATCTACAATGGGAGGATGAGCTTTTGGCGTAGCAGCAGCTCGCCTATGGAATAGCCTCCCCCCGGAATTGAGGCAAATACAGGATCTGCTCCTGTTCCAAAAGAAAGTCAAGACCTGGCTTTTTCCTAGAGTATAACCAGCTGTCCGGTCAGTTTCTGCAGCTGTGTCTTTAACTCTTTTTACTGTGTCTCAGCGCCAGGATGCCCGTAGGGTTACAGTGCACTTTATAAGTGCAAATACATACAAAATACATAGATTGTTCAATCTGAGTTTATTCAAAAGAAAACCTTAAATAAAGAATGGCCAACTGGGCAAGCTTAGCTACAGACAGACTAATAGTAGTAGTACAGAGAGTCAAAGTAGAAGCAGTTAGAAGGAACTTAAAGGCAGGGATAACCAGAATTTGGAAACAGATAGTCAAGGTCAAAGAAGCCTTTGTAAAAAATTGAATTAGGAAGTGGAACCGTAATTAATAGTTCGGAGAAAATAAGGTGCAGTAAAAGTTAGGGAAATATAATTGTTAATATTAACCACTGGAGTACTTACTGGGGCCAGCAGCAGGGCCCTCGGTAGAGGAGCGGTCCTCTGGTGGTCGTCCCACCGACTCGGACCCCGTCTTCTTGCCCCTGGGTGGTGCTGATCATGTAAGAAATAATAAAGAAAGAGGCAAACATTAATGAGTGCTGTGAAACAAATAAATCATTTAAAAAAACGCTCAAAAAACATTTTAGGAAACACCAATTGCAATAAAATTGACCTATCTAATCAGATCGACTACTGGCTTGCAGGATTCACGGACCAGCTACTTATTTATGAACACTAATCAAATGTTCCATAATTATTCTTATTCCAGAATACTAGCAAAGCCTAAGTACCACCTGATCTAGACCACCTATTCCAGATGGGACAATTGTTCAGTAAGTCTGCATTTCCATTTTATTTTTGCCTTCAAAAATGCATAGATGAGATGGAGGACACATGCATAAATTTGTGCATACACCAAATTGTTGGTTGGTTGCATCTGATGTTGTTCTGCTACTGACTGACACTGCTAAGCCTACCACTCACTAAACAAACTACAAAAGGTTCTACGGAGGACTGGGGTAAGCAGCACTCAGTGACAGAGGCGGCCTAACGCAGACCATAAAAAAATATGAACTAATACTAACTAAACCTGGTATCCATCCACCACTATTTCACAGGAGGACAATGGAAGGACTAGACTCTCTCTAGTAACAGTATTAACTAACTTCAGTTCTCTTAAGTAAACTCTTACATTAATCAGCCCAAGCTAGCACAAAGCTGCAAACAAGTAAGAGTAGCGCCAAGCACCTGTGTCCAACAATCAGAGATTTCGAAACGTAATTTACCTGCAATGTAAGCATCAGTAATCGTGTTATTCATCAAAAAATTATACACAATACTTATACTACTATATATTAGCTACTCACCAAGCCCCACGACCTCGACACCTAGCAGGTCCAACAGGTCCTGCTCCCTGCCCAGGAAGTCTGACCACCCGTGGGCCAGCTGGTTGTGGGTGCGCCGGATCCCTGAGCAGCTAAAGACTGCCTGCTGCACCTTCGCCCACTGGCGGTGATGTTCCTGGGAAGGGTACCTGGAGCCTGGCCTGCCACCTGCTGCCAAGGTCAAGGGGAGTTGGCACTGGATAAAAAAAAACAAGGGCGGCCACCTCCGCCTCGGTGAAAAGCTGGCATGCCTACACCCGTGCAGGGCGCATTCTGCCACAAGGCACTCAGCTCTTGGGTGCAGGCGCCTTGCCCTAGGAGCCGGTACTGCTGCCCTTGGCCATGGTTCTGGGGTGGAGGCGTAAAAGAAAAGTTAGAAGGAAAAAATAAACTTAGGGGGAAGAAGGAGCTTAAAGAAAGAAGTAATATAAAACAGTAGAAAAGTAAAAAAAACACAGTAAAAGTAGAAATGAAATGCAAAATATAAACTTATGGACAGAGAGAGATAGATGATAAATAAAAACAGTCAGAAAAACAGTGTAAAAAACTAAGGATTGCAAAGATTAAGTAAGGATAGAAAACTAGGCCCAGAACCATAGCATAGAGTGAAAAAACAAGAAGGCTGCGCCCATTGCGACCACATGGGTAAGTTCACGCGATATTTCCCCGCGAGCACGCAATAATCATTCAAAACAAGTAAATCGCGTTCCCGAACATGACTTGCGCATTGCGAACACGCTATATGTGACCCGGAACCGGAAAAAAGGCATCGTGAGCGGACGGGACAGTTGAAAAAACAAGACTGCCGCACCCATAGGCGACTGCATGGGTAAGTTCGCAAGATACTATCCCCGAGCACGCAAACAGCGCCCCAAACACACACCGCGTTCCCGAACAACAAAAATGCATTGCAAACGGGCGCGACAAGCAGCTAAGCATGCTCGTGAAGCTACGCGTAGTGCAAGAACATCTTCACAGAGCTTCGAGTACCACGACTACGCGCTCTACGCCCAGGGTTAGTGGTGATGAGTTATTTGATTATGGTCATGTCCTTATCTGCATTGGTGGCAGCAATTATTTGTTTCACTTACAGGAGCCACTGGTGTGCTGGATCTCACAATAAAGTTGAGATATGCTTCAGCTGTCATTGAGGTCGAACTCTGCGAGATAGCTGCACTCGTGAAAAGTAATCTGCTGGGTTCTGATCCTTCCTCAGTTTGTACCCGATCTCATAATGTCTTTGAAACTCTGGTTGCATTGCAGATACCACTGGAACAGTACATTTCTCTTTGTCAAGTCTCTCAATGGGACACTCACTGTAACAAAGTTGCGAATTTATTTGAAGCAATAACTGGCCTTGGCTAGAAAGGATCACAACATGGTAACATCTTGGCGTTGGTATAGGGGCGCAAGTGGATCCAGTGCTTACACCCTGTCTTCGTTCTGGAGTCATTTCCCCATCAGAGAATATGTGCCAAAATACGTGAGTTTGGTTTTAGAAACTCATGCTTTGCTGAGTTTATAATGAGACCTGCATCAGCAAGTAAATGGCCCACTGGGTTAAGGGCTTGCCATGTTGTTCTTGTGTTCTCCCAAAAACCAGTATTTCATTACTGTAATTGAAAGCTTGTGTAATAGGCAGGATTACTCGGCGAATAAAGTCCTGCAATATCTCTGCAGCCGAAGATACTCCAAAACTCAGTCTTTTTTATCTGAACAATCCAACATGAATTGAAAAGGGAGTAATGTACCTGCAGTTCTCCTCCAGCTCGATTTGATAGTCTCATTTGTTCAGTTCAAGATGGGAAAACACTTTGGCTCCATTCAATTGCATGATCATGTCCACAATGTCTGGACTAGGGTGTCTCTCCCTCTCAATGGTGGCTTTGTTTGCCTGGTGCATATCAAAGCAAATGAGCATAGCTTCGCTACTGTCCATTTTTGATACTACTACTATGGACGAAACCCATGACGTGGGGCGGTGTGGAGTGTTCAATGGTGTCATTTTTCAAGAGTGCTACTAACTCTTACAGCTTCTTGTAGATGATAAGCAACTCTACAGTGTTGTTGAGCAAAAGGGTGGATGTCTTCATTGATATGAAGCTGTAATTTTATTTTCTTGAGCTTTCCTGGCCATGGAACAGTGACTGAAACCGGCTCGTGATCCCAGACTGAGCACAGAGGTTGTAGTTGAGAGATATCAACCTCATGTCAACAGGTGGCTTGCAATCATATCTTTTTGTGTTTCATTGTCGCTGTGAACTATCCTTGACTTGGTAGTGGCATAGAAGCGGCCCAAATAGACACCTTCATGTCTGACAGAGTTAGATAAGGCAGAGGGGATAGGCTGTTACATTTTTCCACTAGTATGATATTAATCGACTATCCATGATGAACGTTTTTGGGTGATCGTTTACTTTCAATATGATTTTGGAACAGTGTCCAAATGAAGTTTGTTGCTTTGTTTGGTAAACTTTCTTTGCACTGTGATCTTCTTTACAGGCAGCTGACCCCACATGTGCATCCCGTTCTTTGGTAGACATCATCAGTGCACACCCTTCTTCTTCACCCAAACTTGATGGTGACATCGAAGAGCCTTTGTACAATGAGCTTGATGATGATTAATTTTGCCTGATTTCTACTTGTCATAGTTGGTGGTGTTTTTTTGTTTTAGGAGCATGGCAAAAAAGCTTCTGGAGCGGTTTCTGGTCCATCTTTTCTTTCCATCGTGACACAATTGATTTTCCTTTGGCTGGGCACACAGTTATGAAATGGTTCTCTTTCCCACAACCTTTGCAGATGTGTCCTTTACCTGGGCAGCTACCTTCGTGAGGAAATAAAAATCCACATCTGAAGAATAGCTTTGTTTTCTTTGAAGATTTCGATTTACAGGTATTTTGTTTAAGCTTGAGCCTACTGTTCACGGTCAATGCTGAGTTATTGTGTGCTGTTCCTGCTTCCATGTCAGCAGCTTATCAGTCTGCTCGTTCTTCTGCTCTCGCAGCCATCAGTATTTTCTCTAGTCTGTGTGTCTCTTTTAGCATGCACCTTCTAAACAAATCTTAAAGGCAGCCATCAATGATTCTGAGGTGCATGACTTCTTCGTCAGTGAAGATACAGAACTTGCAATGTTAAATGAGTGCATCAAGTCTTTCAACAAACGTATCCATTGTTTCACCAACCTGTTGTTGTGCTCCGTTGAAGAAATCCCTTTCATAGTTGACATTTGGCAATGCTCCAATGCTTTTTTTACCTTTTGGTACAATTTTACATCAGTCTTTGAGATTTTATTTAGTACTGCTTTTACTCCATCACCTGCAAGGTGTTTCAAATATTTGATGATCTTCTTGTCATCTTCTTCCTCCAGTGTATCTATGAAGTCAGTAAAAATTTCTATATATGCAGCCCACCTGGAACCAATGTTCTGTTTCTTAGAAGTGTCAAAAAGCGATGCATTTCTGTGCTCCTTTTTGCTGACATTGTGTTGGCATGTGCCGTTCAAGCGATCACGATGCAAGCTGGCTCCTGCAGTGACCGGCTGGTCATGGTCTAGTGTTTGTAATATACATTTCCACCAGCAACTCCTCCTGAGCTGGCTTCTACACTAACACCACACCCATACATTGCATGTGTCAGGTGACCCGGCTAATGAAAAGAGCTGGTCGCAAGTGCGCTGGACCCATACCTCAGCTTTGTGTCTGCGTGCAATACTTTACTAGCATGAGGGCCTAGGGCACCTGCACCATTCCAGCACCCACCAACAACTTCTGCAAGCAGAAGTTGCCTTCAAATTATGCATTGCAGTATACTTCAATATCCTGTGATGGTAAGTAAGTACTCTGTTTCTCATACTTTGCTGATAATGGTGTTATCTTTTGTTTCTTCTGAATACTTGCTTTGTATTTGGTGCAGAGGGCAGCATCTCAGTTGATGGTTTTGGCAGGTGTTGGAATATGGTTCTCTGTAGGGCCTTCAATTTCTTCTGTGGCAATGTATGGGCTGGAGTAGAGCTTTGACTCCATATGTACTTATCACAGACCACTCTGCATTGATTCTGGGCACATGTGGTGGGCACAAGCACTTTGCCATATCTTCACATACTCTCAAGGCTAGTTATACAGTCTTTTCCAGCCCAGGAGTATGCAGATGAATTACACCACACAGGAGCTCCTATCGATTCCTCAGCATACACTCACACACTGCGAATGACATCATACTTCACGTTAACCACACCCTAACACCTCCCCGCATATTACGTGGCTCTTCTTCAGAGTCTGCCTAGAACTACGAGGGGCATAGTGCGCAAGAACATCAATATGCTACAGTGTTGTTTCCTGTAAGGCAAATTATGGCTCTGGCTCATCTCTGTCCTCTTACTCCCCTCTCTAATGTACTTATGCAAAGTAAATGGAATAAATGTGCTGCACTGCTGGAAGAACTGCCCACAGTAAGGGCATGAATCACACTTGTAATATGCTGATCCAACGTGAGGCCTAATGGTAATTTATTTCTGGCGTATCGGTGATTACACGTGGTTGCCCAGGTTATGTAAATGTTAACAAAAGGGGAGAGAGAGAATTACCTTGAAATGGATTCTTTCTCCCAGAGTTAGTTTTATTAACAAAAGGAATTCATTAGGAAGTGGGAAGGAGGTGTCCCTACGGTGGGTGGGAACACACTAGGTGTTTTTGGGTACCCCTCACACACCAACAGGCCCCTTGGTGTCATGCTTTATCATTGGGGTCCTCGCACCCCTCTACGGGATGCGGCGTGCTGCGACCGACGGTTGCGTGGGAGCACTTATATTGGCTATGTGTGGTGTAGGTGAGGGGATTGTAAGTGAGTGCTGTGGTGGGGTTTGATAGTGAGTGGAGTTTAAAAAGTGCCTGGCTCGTGGGGTAGCAAAAAAACTTTAATTGGCCCCCGGGCTGGTACTAGTAAAACGTGAGAGAGGAGGTATTGGCGTAACCTATGTAAGCCACCTCCTATGTGTGTGTCAACACGTTTCGGTGTAAAAACACCTTCTTCAGGACTGGGGTACACAAATCCCCACCGTACTCACGTTTTTCTATTTTTTAGATTTGTTATATTCTAAAAAAGTGGAATTTATAAGTGCAGGTATAGTAATGTACCTACTGAACAACCGCTATTTAGCTGACTGTTTTGTTTGGGGTTTACTACTCCATTAGACCATACTAACGTAGGGGTTACTCGTGCTTCCTTGCTACGAGTCTATAAGGAGAAACCCTCTTCGCTACCCCTTACGCCGGCTCCGTTGGTTGGCACAACCAACCAACCAACGGAGCCGGCAAACACCTGCACGTCCCCCCACCCATCAGAGCAGAACGCAAACACCTCAGATACATATTACTCAATACCCACTCCATCCACAAGCACACCATCGAACTCTGAGACCTACTCGATTCAGCCTCCCCGGACGTCCCCTTCCTAACAGAGACCTGGATGAACCCCTTCTCGGCACCCGACATTGCCATAGCCATCCCATCCTCGATGGATATAAGATCACCGGAAGGGACCGCACGAATAGACCAGGAGGAGGAATCGCCATCGCTATCATCGGACGGGGTTGAGCGTGTGTCCAGCGATGTGGATGGGGTTACTGGTGAGCTGTTTGAGTCTGAGGTTGGCAAGAATATCGAGCAGAGCAACGGAGTTGCTGTCATCGGCGTTCTCCAGGTGGAAATTCAGGTCTCCGAGGAAGATGTAGTCTGTGGACGCAGGAGCGTGCGTGCTGACGATGTCGGACATGGCGTGGATTGGGGTCCGGGGGATCTTTAAATGAGTGTTCCTCTGAGGGTGGTGTTGGGGTCGGTGTGGATCTGGAAGTGCAGGTGTTTGGCGGTGCTGGAGGTGTCTCTTGTGCAGGTCGAGACTCTGAGGGTCTTCTTTGACCGCCAGACTTGCAGTAGCGGTCCTGTGGATGCAATATTATAAGGCCTCCACTGACGATGGTGCAGCGGACAAGGGAATGCGGTATGCAAGGCAGGGCCGCCGCAGTCCACCGAGAATATAACGAGTTCACCACAGTCAGCCTTTTCATGGCAGTGAGCCTGCCATGAAAAGGCTGGTGGTGGGGAAACAAAAGGGGCCCTACAGGGCCCTATGACCCCACCACCATGGAGATGCATTTAGGGGGCACAACATGGGCCCCCTGTTTGCACACATCCCATGTTCCAGCATGGCATGGACTTCGTAGTCCTTACTGTGCCGGAACTGTTTTTGCATTTCCATTGTGGTACCCATTTTCAGGGCCCCGCCATAGGAATGGCAAAAGAAAAGCCTGCCAGACACAAGTTGAACTCGCAATCTGGCGGGCAGACCATGCACAGGCTTTGGTGGTGCTGTGCAGGCGCAAAGCCTGCTCAGCACCCCCAAAGTCATAATCAGGCCCTAAGTTTTTATTATTCATGTCTGCAACCAGACTACCTCTTTTATACGAAAGAGGAAGACACCAAGGATTTAAGCAGTGTGTGGGACGAGTGATGATGTGACCATATTTTATAAAGGATAAAGCACTCCTTGGCCTTGTTTCTCTAAATGGCCACATAATGCCTTGGCAACTTGCAATATCCTTATAATGTACGACAGTGGGCCCTTTATCAGGAATGTTAAAGTCAGTCCCTCTGGGTCTAAAAGTAATATTATACTTATTTAAGGCCAGTCATTGGAAGAAAGAAGATTCATAACTTTCTGTGGCTCCACAGCAGTCAACAGATTGCATTGCCTGGTTCCTGAACACAAAGTGCAGATGTCCTGAAAAAAGCTTTTAAAAAAGTGCTATTTATAATGTATATGCAAATGACAGTGGGGTAATCAACAAATATCATAAACATATAAACAAAATAAAATGCCAACCCCTTATACGATTGATAAAGACAGCATAAAGGTTAGAGAGTTATTTATTTATTTGCAAATTTATATAGTATCGCCCAGAGCACTTTATGTTGATGTAGCACTTCTTTTGTAATATAAGTATTTACAAACAAGTGGCTGTCGTCAACTGCCCAGCCCATGGAAAAGGGAATGATTGTGTTACTACCGGGAACCGGAATGCATTGAAGTTGCACGATATTATGCTTTTAATGCATGTATCTTTAATGGATAATATACAAGCGAGAGTACAGAGACCGAACCCAACATGATGCTAGCCACTTCGGACACATGGGTGAAGTCATTTGGTTGCAAATGGAAGTTACAGAAGAGGAACAAGCGGGTTGGATTAGGGCAGGATGTGAGGAAGAAAAGGATGACATTTGGGTGTCATCTAATGGCAAGGCAAGGCAGTGTTACAGAATTGCTTGTTACACTTAATGGTGATATTAATTCATAGAGCAGCTCACATAGGAAGCAATGCGATGGTGAAGTTGTTCAGGCAGACTTGGTTTAATCTAAGGTTTCCTGTGATTGCGGAAGCCGTATGTCATTGATGTTTTACGTGCCAACAGATGAATGCTGGGAAGAGAACTGTTGTTGCCTTGAGCCACATTGGTAGATCAGGAGGACCCTTTAAACGGATCCTAATGGATTTTGAGATGCCTGTTTGTAATGGTTTGAGATACATTCTGGTTATTGTGTGCATCTTTTCCCCATGGGGTGAGGCCTATTCAACTAGGTGATGTGATAGTCTCATAGTAACTAAGCTACTGTTGAGGGATCTCATTCCTAGATTTGGCTTTCCAACTGCGTGGGAGTTGGATAGAGGCACACATTTCCATAACAAAGTCATGGAGTTATTGTGCACAGCTCTGAATTGGACTAAAGACTACATTGCAGCTACAGGCCTGAGGCATCAGGTATGGTGAGGCAAATAAATGGTACCCTGAAATCGAGGTTGGCTAAAGTCTGTGCTTCAACGTCTTTAAAGTGGCCTTATGCTTTACCACTAGTGCTAATGAGTTTGCGCAGCATTCCTGACAGGAGAACTGGGTTGTTGCCACATAAAATACTCATGGGAAAGCAATGCATTTGCCTACCTTGCCTGTCAACATACGTGTGAATATTTCAGATGATTTGGTCCTTGACTACTGGCTGACTATTGGCTGACCTGGTGTGTTCTGTCTCTCATCAGGTTGAAGCAGCGACTGCACAGACATGCAAAGATCTCTGTCATGACCTGAACCCAGGAGATTGGATTGTTATCAAAAGACATGTGAGGAAAAACTGTCTTGACTCTCGTTGGAGTGGTCCATACCAAGCGATACTGGTGAATGTGATTGCTGTGAAGTGTGGTTGAGTATCGAACTGAGTGTATGCCTCTCACACATGTTGGGTTTCATGCCCCTCTGATGAAACAGCTCCCCTCCCTGAAGAATTTCCAGCGATGACCGAAAGGCCATTGAGGGGACAAGCCAAGAGGCTGAACATACACCAAGTCGATCTGAGTGGGGTAAGCTACATAAGTCCCCGGTATAAACTTTGAGGGAGACAGTGCTGTTACGAGTGACAGAAAGTCTGACTCAGTGGAAGAGACTGGTGTGACAAGAGACCAGGTGCAGTCAAGGAGGAAAGAGACTACAGATTAAACTTGGCCTGTGAGACAGAGGAGAAAGAACCTGAGACTCTCATCTGAAAGAGAACTTGTTCCAATAAGTGAGACTTCAGCATTATATCTAAGTGAGTCCAAGCAGAATTCAGAAAGTGTGAAGAGATCCAAAAGGGCTCAAGTGACTTCTCGGAGGTATTTGTCACTAAAGTGGACTTATCTGATCACCTCTGTTGGCCACGCCCCCTCACCAGACCTATAAATAGTGCACGCTGACCACTAGCGCGACACTGATAGAGACTCCTGAGGCGGAAAGCCGGGAGCGCGATAGGCATATTTTAAAACTGTGTGATACTGTGTTTGTTTTTAAACCTACCTGACTTCTTGCATTTCCTGAACAGCGGGTCTCACGCTGCTACGATTGTTCACATCCAGGTCGCCACTCCCGACGGCGAGGCGAGCCACTAGACACGCCCACCTCTGTTGGCCACGCCCCCTCCAACGCCCCGACCACCTAATATAAATTATGTGCCTTGGCAGGAAGCGCAGCGGGCGCGACGATTGCGCGCCGAAGGCGCGCTTAAGGCAAGCTCGTCTGCGCTCGTCCGCGACCGTCCGGGGCAAGGGGCATGTACCTCTGCTCGTCTTACCACCTATTCCCCCGCCCAATTACGCTGCCTCCGAGGCCCATGGCCGTTATCTGCCTCCACTTGCTCTCGTATTTCGTCTCTTGGCCTATCTCCGCCTGCTCCTCTCACAATTCCTCTCCCACAACCTGCCCCCCCTCTTCCCTCTAGAAGTAGCGCTTCTCCTGCTGCCTCTAGATCCCTCACGGCATTCTATTTGAACACTAGGTCTGCAGTAGCCCACGCCCATGAACTTTCGGTACTGCTGGATCTTCACGCTCCTGACCTTCTTTTTTTAACGGAAACTTGGTTCTGCGATGACTCCCTCCCTGCCTTACTGGCTACCCTACCAGCTCCATATTATGCAATCCGTGCAGACCGGCTAAATGGCAGAGCCTGGGGCGGGGTGGCGGTCATCGCCCGAACCGACCTTCCCTTTCAACCCCTGTCCCTGCCAGATATCGCTACTACGGAGTATTTAGCTATCCGTACCACTTCCATCACGCCCCCTCTTACCTGTATACTCATCTATCGTCCCCCTCAATCCCCTTTATTGTTTCTCCTGGACTTTTTGGAAGTTTTGGCCACTATTACAGTCAACAACTCTTCCATTTTGCTTTTGGGTGATTATAATTTTTGGCCTTCTGACCCAGCCAAATGTCCATCTTCTAAAGAGTTCTCAGATACCCTTTACTCTCTCAATTTCAATTCTCATATTCACTCTCCCACTCATATCAAGGGTCATACTCTTGACCAGATCTGGTCCCTAAATTGCCCCGTAGAGTCCCTCTCAATCTCGCCCTGCACTTGGTCTGACCATCACCTGATTTCCTTTGCTCTTCCTATTCACCCCCCGGTCAAGCCCCCACTTCCCAAAAACTTCTGGGTTCGTGCATGGGGCTGAGTGGACCCGGATAGTCTTACTGCCCTCCCACCTTTAACTAAGGAATCTCTGACTGCCATAATTCCACTCGTCAAATCTGGTTCCCCGCCAGATCCCTGCCCGGCCTATATTCTCCGTCACATTTTTTCTAGCTGTCCATACCCCCCCCTTCACCTTCTCAACAGTTCTCTATCCCAGGGCGTGGTACCCAATTCACTTAAATACGCTGTCATCGTCCCCATTTTGAAAAAGCGGGCGCCGATCCCTCAGTCCCAGTTAATTTTCGCCCTATCTCTCTTTTGCCGTTCCTGGCAAAAGTACTCGAGCGCCACGTCACCTACGCCTTGAGCTCTTTCGTGGAGAAGAACGGGGCTCTCGCCCCCCGCCAGGCCGGGTTCCGCCCCGCACACTCTACGGAGTCCGTAGTGCTTTCGGTCCTTGATAACCTCAGGGAGGGAATGGATACCAGCCAAACTCAGGCCTTGGTCCTCCTTGATCTCTCAGCCGCTTTTGACACGGTGGATCATTCCATCTTACTTTCCCGTGTCAAGGCGGCGGGGATCGGGGGCACCGCGTTGGTCTGGTTATCATCCTTCCTGAGGGACCGCACCCAGGCAGTTCGCCTGGGCGATTTCACTGCGGACTTCCGCGATGTTCAGTGCGGGGTCCCCCAAGGTTCCTCCCTTTCCCCCCTCTTATTTAACCTTTACATCTCCCCTCTTATCTTTTCACTGCAACAAATGGAGGTCGCTGTATTCAATTATGCGGACGACCTCCAGTTTGTTTTCAATCTTTCCTCTTCCCCCGATTCTGCCCTTATTTTCAAACCATCATGATCCACATCCGAGACTGGATGAACCACAACCATCTTAAACTCAACCCAGACAAAACTGAGCTGGTGTTGACAGGTGTTTCATCCAGCCCCTGGTCCCCCATCTTCTGGCCCCCTACCCTTGGTTCCCCACCTGTTCCCTCTACCTCAGTTAAAACTCTAGGCATCAAGCTCAACTCCCAACTCACCCTTCACTCCCAGGTCAGCTCTGTGGTTTCTTCTTCTTTTCTGGCACTGCGTACCATACGCAAGGTGTCCCGTTTCTTTTCATTTGATGCCCTAAAACTAATCACCCTTGCCATGGTCGTATCCCGCCTGGATTATGGCAACACCCTATATGCAGGTATTCCTGCATATAGTCTTCGGCGTTTGCGGCAGATTCAAAACCAGGCGGCGTGCCTGGTGTTCAAACTCCCAAAATCCCACCATACCACTCCCCTCCTAAAGTCCTTACATTGGCTTCCTGTCTGTGCCCGTGTCCAGTTTAAGCTTGCTTCCATCACCTTTCAAGCACGACTGGGCACGGCACCGGCTTTCATCTCATCGGAGATTATCCCTTATGTTCCCTCCAGGGAACTGAGGTCATCTACCCAATCCCTTCTCACTGTTCCGCGGTTCCGAAGAAAGAAATGGGGAGGCTCGAAATTTGCGACCCTCGCTCCAATTTTCTGGAATTCTTTGCCTTTAGAGCTCAGAGCTTCAACTTCGTACCTGCTGTTCCGGAAACAGCTCAAGGCACATCTTTTTGCCAAATTCTTTAATTTATACATCATTTTCTCATTTATTGGCTTCAATTCAACCCCTGTTTTTTTCTGCCCAGTTCTCTGTAGTTTAGTGCCATGAAACCGCTGGTGTACGTGCGCTGTACAAATAATTCTAAATAGAAATAGAAATAGAAATGCCAGGGGGAGTGAGGTCTGAAATCTTGATTCGGATTGCTGAGATATTGCTGAGAATTCCTGGGATTGAGGCAAATGTACTCCTGTCATTAACTGTTCCTTTCCCACCAAGGTTAAGTGGCTTACAGACCATGATTCAAGACGACCTCAAATTCCCAAGCTTTGGAGCGCCACAGTCTCCTCAAGAGATTGCAGTATTGAGAGCTGAACTGTTACAACAAGCCATTGAGGAGATTGGTTCTGACCTGAATAGGGATGTGGATTGAACTCTGAATTGGAAATAACCTATTTGAAGAAGGTACCCTAGGCCCAAGGTGAAGACGAAGAAATTCAGGGATTTCATCTAGATGAAGGAAGAGACAAAGGGCTAAAGAGGTATTCCAAGCTGTGTAAAAACGGTAAAAGCAGAGACTGTTAAAAAGAACTTTTAAGATTTTAAGGGTTGCTCAAGAACGTTGTCATATGTGGAGAGAGGCTGAGAAAATAGACTCTGTGTGCTATTCCTCTCTTTGAACTGTGATCAGAGCCACTCTAGAATGGAGTCTGGACATTTGATTCATAGGCACAAATGTATTCTAGGTGCACTTATTATCAGGGTGATTGTAGTGATAGCTGTAGTCATAGTAGAATCCATTTTAAGTTCATCTGAAACCAAGGAACTTGGGGTGGGAGTACATGGGACATCCAAATCTGCTACTGCTGTTCCTAAAGAGGATACATTAGGATTTGAGAAAAGCTAAATAGACCAAACTAGTTGTTAGCTTCATGTAGAACTATCCAAAGGGGATTGTACCTTAAATGCTAAAGCTAAGTTGCTCTACGAGTATGTGGACACTATGGAAGTGAGACATTGCTTTGTGTATTTGCAATTACCCGCATCAATAGACGGAAGAACGTATCACCACCATCCCTTGATTTACGGTATTAGCTGTTGTTTACTCATTAGTATGTTCTACGGTAAAGGTCATTGTGAGTACTACTTCTCAAATTATGATGTGGTACTTTCAGAGATACCTGTGTATAAAGATTTCAGACCGTATGATGCACAAAAGAGAATAGAAAGAATGGAAAATTATTTTTCACCACTTATGACCCTAAATACTGCTTACACGAACAGACATAACCTAACCTGCATACAAACGGATATAGAAAATAAATGTATAGATCAGGTAGAAGACAGGCGCAGGGTATAAGTTAATAGTGTTGATAATAAGGATAAGGATTCACATTGGACTAAGAAGAAGTTAGTTAATAAGGCTAAAGGAAGTTGTGGTCCGATAGCTCAAGATTGGCATCTGCATATGGGAGGCTCTGTATATGGCAAGCTGAAAGTAGCTATATTTCCCTATTTTTGGGACAGAGTGTTTGCGATCACATATTTCTGGTTAATGGTCCTTGTAAGATGTTTTTGCATGAGTCAGTTTGCATGGTTCTGGGAGCATATTTTGTATGTGGGAAGAATGCGTATGTCCAGCGGATGACATAGAGTCCTGAAGAAAGGCAAAGAAGCAGGGAAAAACGTGGGCTGAGTGCTGGAGAGGTTTTTGGAGACATTGTTGGAGTGATAATACCTAGCTTGAGTGTAGTGCTTAATGAAACTGTCTACCATAGTGAACAAGTTGTCCATGAATACGGCTATGTTCTTGCTACTCATTGATGGGGAGATGGTTTCGATTAGGGCGATGGTGATGCAGAACAGGCTTTCATTATACGTCCTACTCGCAAAAGAGGGTGTAGTCTGTTGGATGATGAAGGTTCAACAGTGTTGTCCTTAGAAGCCTGACAAAAGTAAAGACCTGAGGGGATATATTTTTAACATCACTGATATACATCAGGAAATACAGGATTTGGCAGCCAAAGGAGTTTGGGTTAAGATTGGAAAGGGATTTGGTGAAGTTGGAAAGTGGTTTTCAAATTTGGGGTGTGGAATATTTGGATACATCCTGAAACCAATACTGATTTTCATAATCTGTCTCATAATTTTGGTCTGAATGGTAAGTGCGTATTAATGGCATCGGACAACGCAATTGGAGACTCCTTAAGAGAAAGAGAAAGATGGATGGAAAGACTGCAGGATACTTATGGGAATTTGAAGCAAATGGAGGAGTTCAGAAAGGGAAGATTGGTGCAACATCGGTTAAGATCGGTCTGCCCTACAGGGGTTAGAGGTTTATTGTGATGACTCAACATCATCAGAGGGGGGAACTGATGGAGTGCAAATTTCGTATTTGCATTTATTCATTTGTCGGGATGCATCATAATCACGTGTAGAGCACAACCGCGTATAACCTCATTTTATGTAAATGTGGGTGTTAGGATTGTGAAGTGAATTGATCTACTTATGTAACATACCAGAGCTCCCTTACAAATAGTATGGGAAATTAAAGTAGGAAATAAATGTAACTAACAGAAAATGTTAACGTGAAGTGTTGATACTACTCATGTGATAGATATGTTTAATAATGAGATTTCCATTAGTAGGTAAATGTGCTAGCGAAACATAATGTAGTTATGTAACTTGTAATGTTAAAGTGAAATATTTTTATATTAACAAAAGTTGTAAGCCTGAAATGCAAACCCCTGACAACTCTTGCTTTAGGATTAATGTCTTGAATTTCATGCGCTCCGAGGAAGCTGTTCTTTCTCATGTTTTGTATTGCAGGTGAAGAAGCATTCTTTTAGGCATAGTCATGTTTTTGTTTTAGCAGGTAGGTAAGGAGAGAAGAAGTTACAATCATATGACTGAAGGCAATAAAGGAGAGATGCTGGTTTCACACAGGCGAAGGCATGGGAACCAAGGACGAATTTTTGCAAAGGATGTATATGGAGAACATCGTGGAAAAGTACAATCTTGACTATACCTATTGGAAGCCATGCATCATGGGAAAGCTACATGTGGATAATTGCTTGTTGGAATTAAGGAAAGTGTCCACATTCTTTCTTGCCTTCGGAGAAGGAGCATCCTAGATCAAGTTTTATCTCTGTGACAGTGGGTTTGTGCTTCTTGACCCATCCTGATGGTTGAGAGTCTTCTTAGGAAGACTCCACGACTGACAACTTTCTCCTCTTTAAAAATGTGTGTGTAGGAATCTCACTTTAATTGTAGAGTGGGGATAGATTAATACTTTTCACTCAACAACCCTAAAAGCAGAGAAATTTGGGCTCATGCTTCTTGATTATCTGTCTTCCCTTTCTTGAAATAATGGTTTTGTTCATGCTGCACCATCTTAATAGGGTGCATAGATTTGGCTTCATGTTGATTCCTTTGTACGTTTACCCTTTGGTGTTGAGGAGTCTCTATGTTCAGTTATTTTTGGATTTGTAATAAATCAAACTAACCCTTCTAAAAATGTCCCTTGGTTAATATGATAGTGCATTAACGGTCTTCTCCCCTTTGCACTTTCATCCTGCTAAAAAGAACCATCTGTGTGAGTCTCTAGAAAAGTTCGAGAAGGAAAGGGCCCGGCCCTTCAAAGGTTACTGTCAGCTCTACTTTAAAATTGCACTACTCTATTATTCCCACTGTTGTATTCGTTTGCGTTACTATGCCTTGTGTGTGTTAAGACTTTATTTGAACCCTGATTCTTTCTTTAGCCCCGGCCTCGTGCCTACACTGTGCCCCATAAATGAACTGGAAAAAATAGACAAAACCTGCCAGACAGGCGAGCGAAGAACAGCTTATTCTGCAGCGGAAGATCCAGGGCCCAGACTACTTGCTGCTGGCGTTTATTTTCGATCATTTCTCAAGCTGCCTATTTTTTTGCAGGTTCTGCACATTTTGCTATATTTCAAGATGATGTAATCACTATGGCGCCTTCCTCGGCGAGCCTATATGGCGAAGAAATGCTTAGTCGAGTTGAGTGGCTGCCATTTCATGAATCACAAAGCATTTAATCTCCATCTTATACCCCGAGAGGCGCGGAGGGCCCCTCCCCCGTCTCCCTTACACTTTGGATACCTCTGCAAGTTGATTGAGGAAAATTACATTGATGAAAGAGTTAGGCAGTGATTAATAGCAGCCATAACTCACTGTGCCACGGCAGCCCTTGCACTCTCTTCTAGGCAAAGTGATGTCCAATTACTTGCTATTGATCTGATATTTCTTTGCGTCAAATGGAGGGCCGCCATCCCTTTCACCTTATTGAGTTTCGCAATCCCAATTGATGCCTGGCGCATTTCCACGCGCTCTTCCGGGAGCGCGGTTGGCTTTTTCATATTTTATGTTGATGATGGACTATAATCTGCTGCTAACACCGACGATGCCTGCCAGATTTGCATTCCCATTTGCCGAAAACCGGGATATTGAATTGCGGTGACGGTTCTTCAGCAGTGGTGTGTCTGGTTCATAAGGTCGATTCTTCAGATGATAAAAAAAATGCTGGACCCGGTCCAAGGGAGGAAGGCAGACAAAATGAAGATTGGTTTAAACCACAGCCCCGATGAGGACAGGATGGCGCACCTACACGTGCACACTGTGGAGGAAAGGGACCAGTGAGGATAGTTTAATGCAATTGAAACCCACAATGTACATAACACAGTACAGAGGAAACCTATCGGTGCTTGTTTAATGTTTTAATTGGAGGCTTTACTCTCACGATGGAGGGGCATGTGTGAGGAAATAATAAGGGAAATGACTATAATCCTGTGGTGCAAGAGAATTTGTGGTTTGGAAACCTGAACTTGTGCAGTAAAGGAAAACTACAGAATAGACAATAATAAGGGTCACAATAGACTGAGGGGCGTATGTATCAATGAAAGGTTTTGCGATTCCCAAAGAGCGATCTTTAGAGAATCGATATTTGAGAATCGCAAAACGAGATTTAATCAAAAAAATCGCAAATATTTTGCGATTCCCTCAAGTTCCTTAACTGCGACTCGCAAATTGCTAGTCGCAATTAAGGAATTCCTTCCCATTCTTTCCTATGGGGCAAGAGGCCAATAGGAAGGAATGGAAATTGTGTGCGCAAATTGCGAGTACCCAATAGGTACTCGCAAATTGCGCACGCAATTTCAAGGGTGCCAGGGATCCAAAAGGACACTCTGTTGCACCCCTGAAATGTGCATGTGTGCACATGTGGCGCACATACATGCCATAAGGACTTGTATGTGTGCCACATGGCACTTTGAAAAAAGCAAAAAAGTCCTTTTTTCAAAGAATTCGCAAATTACCACCAACTTACAGTTGCGATTTCTTATGCCAAATACGCACAACGCAAGTGCTTTCTACATCGCAATTAAGGAAACACAATTAGTGATTCCTTTATTTATTTATTTATAGAGTTTTATATAGCGCGAATGCAATCGCAAAATAGGGAATCGCAAAGTTTGCGATTCTCTAATTTGCGGTGCCCTTTTGGGATGACACATCCCAAAAGGCATTTTGCCGTTCGCAAACATGCCGATTCTGAGAATCGGCCCGTTTGCGAATGGGAAAAAGGCTTGATACATATGCCCCTGAGAGACCAGAATGAGAGGGAAGCCATGTAAAGCTGACATCTGAAACTTATTGACTCTGGTTAAGTCTTGCCTACAGCCTGTTATTTAAATACCTTTTAGGTACAATTTTAATACTTATAGAGGTATTTGGACACCCAACGGGAATACATGTGTATTTTTGTTCTTTTCCTCTTACCCCTGCGTGTTGTTTAGCCCTTCACATATTCATCCCGTTCTCTCCTACCCTCCAGTTCATCCTTTGCTTCCCCCACTCATCCCTGTTCAGTTTCGCTTTTTATCATTATCTCCCGGGACTCCCTCGCCCCTCCCTAATAAATTCCACTCAGTGAAAAAAATCATTCACTCACACCCCACCACTTTCAGTCTTTTTATTTAATTCAATTTCAGTTCAAATATAAACCTGCTCCAAAATGGGGATTTTCTATCTTCAAACATTTTTTTAAATTTTAAATGGATGACGTCATCATGGTGATAACAAAATAGGAACGAAGCTTGATGTATGTGTGGTGATGCATGCATTCATATTCCTCATCATGCTCCACTTTGCTTTTTTGGTTTGCTGATGGTGCAGCACTAGTCATTCTTACTTTTACCTATACTGTTCAGCATCAGCAAAAAATATTTTCAAAGTATAAATGCGAGACCTATTAGCTCCGCCAATGATTGTTGTTGGCAAATGACCATAACACACACACCAGGGCAAATACTCCTCTCCAGGACAGACTGTTATTTAAACAAATACCGAAGCATTATTCTGTATTATTCTGTTTCAACATTTAATAGCTAACTGGCACTGCTGACCTCATCTCATGAGCGGAAAATAGTTTGAAATACATATTAAGAGTTTAATTGAGGGATGATATGTTGAAATGTTCATGTTCTGTTGCATTAACCGTTTTTTAGGTAAACATACTCCTTGTTGGAAATGTCCCTCTCTACGGAGTCACCCCGAAACCTTTTGCCTTCCTTCTCTCCTTTATGCTAATTCGTTTTTGTGGACTTTAGGACTGTGCACATGTTACCACTGCTAACCAGAGCTAAATTGCCTTTGCTCTCTTCTTAAACATGGTAGAATTGGATAATACCCAATTGCCACATTTAATTTACTCTTAAATCCATATTAAAGAACACTACATGTGCCTAGGGCCTCTAAATTAAATGTCACTAGTGGGCCAGCAGCACTAATTATGCCACCCACTTAAGTTGCCCCTTAAACATATCTCTGGCCTGTCATTTCAGATCCTGTGTGTGCCGTTTTCAATAGCCGTTCCAACCTGGAAAGTTTAAACTCTTACCAGGCTCAAACCTTCCTATTGAATCCATATAGCACCCCTAGGGTGCACACGAGATAGTCCAGAGGGCAGGGTTCAATGTATTTCAAAAGCAGGACATGTACTTTTAAGTTTTACATGTCATGGTAGTGAGAAACCTTTAAATTCATTTTTCACTACTGTAAGTTCTATATCTCTCCTAAGATAACATTGGGATTACTATATTCCATTTTCTAAGTGTAATTTCAAAATGAGAAGGTATAGCTAGCCCATGTTTGGTGTCTCTGGAATCCTATTATAAAATCCTAATGTATTGTCAGGATTCTCAAATTCTTACTTACAATGATGACTTGTACCAATGCCCCTGCCGGAACCCTTCCTGCTCTCCAAGATACATTGAATAACAAGAGTACCCCAAGGAGGGAAAGGGGATGGGGAGAAATAGAAGAGACAGCCATGTCTAGTCTTAGGGTTTCTTCTCTCATCTTGGTGTGCTTTGTTCCTTCGTGCACCTATACCAAGAAAATATATATATGTGTGTGTATGTGTGTGTGTGTATATATATATCTATATATCTATATATATATATATATATATATACACACACATTTGTGTATATATATATATATTTATATATATATATATATATTCACTAAAAAAACATAGGTTTCAGGGACGTTATAGTTAGTTGAACGTTTGACTCATATAAAACCAGAGAAATTCGCCTGTTATAGTTAGTTGAGCTAACTATAACTCGCGCGCCCACAATGCACTGGTGATGGCGTCACATATTACATCACTCATGACATGGTCAAGTGATATCACTGATGACATCTCAAATGACATTACTGATGACATCATCCAGTGAATATGTGTTTCTGGAAAGTTTAAATATTTTTCATATATATCTATGCCAAGGTGTATTGAAGAATGATTGGATTTACAGGTGCCTAAATGGATTATTTAGTAGGTGCATGAGTGACTGTATCAGTGAGTGATTGAACATGTCTTACTGAATGCATGGGTTAGTGACTAAACTGTGTGAAAGTCTGTATTAGTCTCTCAGTTGGTGTGTAAGCAGCTGCATGGGTTGGTGAGTAGCTACATGAGTGTCTATATAGGGTATTGATTTGTTGTCTGAGTATCTGTATGGGGCCCTGAGTGTCTGTGTAGGTGGGAGGATGTGTGACTCTGCGCATAGATGTATGAGTGGGTGATTCACTGGTTGTATGGATTCAAAAGTGCATCTGGGAAGGGCTGTATGGGTGAGTTAGTGTGTGTATGGGTGTGTTGATGAGTGAATGAATGTCTCAGTGGTATAAGTGTGAGTAACTACATAGTTTTAAGGCAGTATATGTGAGTGTTGGAATATATGAATGACTTTACGTGAGAGTAAGTTATTTGAAGAGTGTGTGTAAAAATGAGTGTCTGCTTTTATCAGTGATTGTATAAGACAATAAGTATGTGTTAGTATCTGCATAAATAAGTGATGTGGTGTGTGTATAAATAACGGAATTGGTGTGTATAACTGTATACATGAGTAAATTGGTATGAGATTGATTCTTTGCATGACTGACTAGGTGTGTGAGTAACTATGGATGAGTGGCGGAGTGTTACTGTATATAAAGGTGTATGAGTGCATATTATAGTGCTGTATTGATGAGTAACTGCATGTATAAGTGACTGGATGTGTGTATAGACCTAGGAAATAGTGGGTGTTATGTAGTATCTGGTATTGATGTGTGTATGGTTTCAAAAATAGTAGTCTGTATTTTAGAGTGTGTGTGTATCAAAGTTTATATTAGGGCATCGGTATATTCATCAGATTTTCACGTGCATGATGTCATCAGTGATGTCATTTGAGATGTCATCAGTGATGTCATCAGTGTTGTCACTGACCATGTCATGAGTGATGTAATATGTGACGTCATCACCAGTGCATTTTAGGGAGTGCGAGTTATAGTTAACAGGCAAATTTCTCTGGTTTTATATGAGTCAAATGTTCAACTAACTATAATGTCCCTGAAACGTATGTTTTTTTAGTGAATTTCTAAGGTTTTTTAAATGCTATATCCTAACTATAACTTGCCTGAAACCTATAGTTTTTTCAGTGAATTTCTAAGGTTTTTTTAAATGTTAATTTCATATTTTAATGTCTAGAAAACCTATATTTTTCAAATATATTTTTAAATATTTTGGAACTCTATTATACTTCTTTTTTTTTACCTTAAAAATTATGTAACGTTTTACATCTTCCCAAAAAATGCATTTTTTTTGGGGGGGGAGGGGGGGGAGAACTGCACTCCCATACCGGTAGCATACCAACCTCCATCACCACACAAATCCTATCTGCCATATTGCTGAACTCGTAAATGATGTGCATTTCGTATCCGACGACTTCGTATCACTGCGTCTCGCATAACATCATACACACATGAAGTCACCCCAGGTGCTACATTGGTATCCGATGGGTATGCAGTACCAAGCCATGCATTATGTCATGTACGTATGTGGTCGCTCCATCTGCGCTTTGTGTATGTGGCGAGTACACGCTGCCAGGCCCTGTGTTACGTCACAGATGTATAGTATCGTGCCGGGTATGACATTCCCCCTTTTTTTTGTCTCAAAACTATATCTAAATAATTTTAAACAGTATATGACAGCAAGCGATAATCTAAAATATTTTAAACATTTATATATTTCTAACTGTAATATAATGATAAATATATTTGATCAAAATCACGTCGGATGCGGCCTCCTTGCTCGCTCGGTGCACGATTGCCATGTGACCTTGAAAAAAAGCATTTGATTGGTTCATAACACTTCCCGTTGTAACAGTTGGACAACCCCATTTACTTTACTCATTCTCTCTACGGTGTTTGATGAGAGACACCTCGTCTGCTAAGAAAGCTTTTTTGAAAAGTGTTTTCCTATATACACATATCTTATACTACACACAACAAGCAATGATCATCTTGATCAATATTCATGCCCTGTACATTAGCCTTCCACTTGTGATTGCCATGCATTGCAAAGGTTCCATTAAAAAACAAATATGTGTTACACGATGGCCCTGGGGTCTGTGTGTGCACATTATTGTGCCCCCTTTAGGCCTCGTTATTTGTGGCTCTAAGAAGTATCAGGTGCCACGGGCAGAGTGCACATCCTAGATCACATGTGACAAACAGTAAACAGCAATGTGTAGATTTATTTTGCTGTACTCTCTGTTGTTATGCTTTACCAATATAGTTGTGTCTTATATGTATGACTTTCAGATTTACATTTGACATGCATTGCTTCACTGTAATGAGTGTCACCACTGTGTTTAACGTAGCCTCACTGCTGATCCTCCCTCCATCCGAGCATATTCACATGTGTACACTTCGCGATAGCAGCACTATCAATAATACCGCACACCATTAACATGTGTGTCTGAGCATATCCACAACCTTAAAAACGACATGTAATGTTCAACATTCAATCTTTTCAAACACCATCTCATTGACGATAGTTTCCGCCCTCCCGACACATGCTACACTAATCTAAATTGCACACTGGTCAAAACTACAAAAGAAACACACATAAGTACACTTCCTGGCCAGACAGGAACTGAACACCGCCAAGGTCCCCGGAATAATTATTCACACCCATACGCTGGCCTGGTGTACGCAAGCCCAGCCCACTTTGCATACGTATAAATAGGATAACCACAACGCCACATGTCCCTCTTCTTCCACACTGCCTCAGGTGATATGGCGCATCCACCGTGCATATCACAATGCGCAATTAAAAAAGAAATAGATTCATGAGGTGTACACCATCCTGGCAATCAACACAGGCTCTAAATTGTGAGCCCTACTGCCCGTCGTCTACGAAAGGGATCCATGGGTGTACACTATCCTGAAATCATCACTCCGCCTGAATTGTGAGCACTGCTGACTGTAGTGTTTACTCACACAACAATTACAGAAGGTAAGCAGAGGGGCCTGGGTGCACAGGGCCTCCAACTGAGCGCGGTGAGGCGGGATGGGTGGGCTGCATCACCCTAGCTGCACAGGTGCGAACAGCGATGTTGCGTGCGTAATGATGTGATCTCTGACCTCATTCAGTCTCATCTCTGTCTCATTTTAAAGACCTTCTGGACCGTACTGTAGGCCTGAGCCAGTGGGCAGCGCTGCCCTACAGACACCTGTTGAGCGCGGTGCTGCGGGAGTGGTGGGGTACATCACCCAGAGTGCGCACGTGCGAATAAGCGATATTGCTGTGTGTAATGATGTGATCTCTGACCTCATTCAGTCACATCTCTGTCTCATTTTAAAGACCTGCTGTACCATACTGTAGGCCTGAGCCTATGGGCAGTGCTGCCCTACAGACACCTGTTGAGCGCGATGCTGCGGGAGGGGTGGGTTGCATCACCCTGCGTACGCATGTGCGAAAAAGCGATGTTGCTATTAGTAATGATGTGATCTCTGACCTCATTCAGTCGCATCTGTCTAATTTTAAGGACCTGCTGGACCGTACTGTAGGCCTGAGCCAGCGGGCAGCGCTGCCCTACAGACACGTGGCGTTAGCTTTTAGGACACTGTAGTGAGCTCATTCCTAAGTGTACATGCACACATGCTTCTGCCACTGCATTACACGTGCACATTATGCTTCTAGCATACGCTCTGTTCCTTTGAATGTGAACCTTGGTATAACATATTATTATTTAACCTTGTATATTCTCATGCACGCCAACTCCTCTTTGAACCACGATTACCACCAACAGTTGGTAGATCGTACTGCAAAAACAAAGGATGCACTCAACTCCTATTTCTATCAAGCTTGAAATAAACCTTCATTTATCTCCAAACATTTCCACCATTAAATTATTTCTCCCTTTTCAGACATTCCATTGATTACCTAAAGACGGGTGGAGCGGGAGCTGACCCCGCAATGATGCCCTGGGCATTCTGACACCTTCCATCGTGACATCAAGACACCATCCCCAACCCGAGACCTGGTCTACCGTACAAACATACCCCGGACTCGGAGCTTACACCAATACGTCGTGGGACACAACAGTGGTGGCAGGTGAGCAGTGAAGCTTCTGGGTGCAAGACCGACAACTGAGCATAGAGCGAGGGAAGGGGTAGGGAAGGGGAGGGCTGGGGTACAGCACCCTGGGTTCAGCACCCTGGGTGCACAGGTGCATGCAAGCGATTTTCCCGTAGCTAATAATGTACGACTATATTATCAAAGAACGACAATAACATTATCACCACTTTAGCGGCAGGAAATTGCAGCTAAACCGGCTATAATGGGCTTCATAATATGCCCTTCTGAATTCCCATAGAAGCCCAGGTTCACACCAGAACCTGGGCTCCAATGGGAATTCACAAGGGCATATTATCAACCCCTTATGTTATGTTATGTTATGTTATGTTATGTTATTTTTATACTTCTATAGCGCACGGCCACTCCACGGAGTATCCCGGCGCTTTATCGAAGAAAACCCAACCGAAGAAGGGAGAACATAACACTGAGAGGACGTGCAGACACAGGAAGCAACATCAAATTAAGGGAAAAGCCATGTCTTAAGGGCCTTTCGGAAGGACAGAAGGCTAGAGGTCTGTCTCAAAGAGATTGGGAGGTAATTCCAAGCATGAGGAGCTAAGTAGCGAAAAGACCGTCCTCCTGCTCTAGCACGCTTGATAATGGGAACACTCATTTTTGATAGGGACGAAGATCTGAGAGATCTGGGGGGGTTATACCAGGACAATCGTTTGGAAATATATTTGGGGCCTATGCCATGTAGGGCCTTGAAAGTCGTGGTCAAAGTTTTAAACAGAATCCTTTTAGCAATAGGAAGCCAGTGTAGTGTTGAGAGAAGATCAGTAGCTCTGGCTTTTCTTGGAAGAAAGCCAGAGCCGTTCCTTGATAATATGGCCCATAATCTCTGGCCTCATGTGTTTCATTTTTAGGACTTGCTGAACCACACTCTTTCTCGTGGACCCCAGCGTCCTAGACAAATGGGTGGCGGGAGGGTAAACACTAAGGACTGGGTGCTGTAGGGGCCCCAGGGTAGAAGAAAAATGGGTGGTGGGAGGGTAAGCACTAAGGGCTGGGTGTGGTAGGCTGATGCTCTGTCTCCTCCTCCCTCTCTTCTTTTGACTCTCCATCCCCTTCTCCCTTCCACCCACTCCCCATCCCTTCTATTCTCACTATCGTCCTTTCATTAGGACTACCTTTCTTCCACATAGCACACATACTTATGTTTCATTTTTGTCTTGCAGGTTTCCTACCTGCTTCCACTGGAGTTCAACCCACATTTTATTTATTGAACTGTTTCTTCTATTAACGTTACATTTCTATTTATTTCTGTTTTAATTAAGGGTACTTGTTTTTCAAATAAATAACTAAGTGTATAGGTCTTCGTTTTCTGACAACACTTGTCTATTATTTTTTGTGAAAATCTTCTGTTTATAGGAGATTTTAAGGACAAACTTATCCAATATTAGAGTGCACCTACCAAACATAATCTAACTGACTATTAGACAAATGAAGCCTGGGTAATTGTACAATTGCAAGAGTTCAATGGTGTATCACTTTATAACACCATGAGTACTGCCAGTGTGATTACCGAACAAATAAGGCACTACCTAGGATCACCGAAGCTTCAGGGACTGCCAAAGCCCACCCTTCATATTTAAATAAAGCCCTGGAGTGTGACGATCCCCGGATTTCAGTTGGCCTCAAACCCCCCGAACAATTAGTAAACAATACCCGGGAAGGTGGCGGTCCCCTAGGCTGCAAAACGTCTCTGTGCCCTTCCGCGCCTAATATACATATGACATTAAGATCCCCAGTCCTACAAAGACCCCGCAATATAATAATTGGATTGGCCACGGAACATTACCCACCAGAGGCCTCATTTAAAAGAATGGGTGAGACCCTGCTTTTTTTTCTTTTTTTCTCTCCACTTTTACCATCCGCATCCCCTCTATTAAAGCGACACAAGGTTTTCATCCTCTTGCTTCAAGTAGTCAAACAAGTATTTGCTATCACAGGGTGGAAGCCATGCACCAACCCTCTAATATCAAACACAAATGTCCCGCGAATGCACACCCCGGGACGTTGTATGCCCTGCGCCTGACATGTCGCCCTCCTGAAGACCATGATGCATTTGTTAGTATAAACACATACTAACACTACTTGCACATACTAACACTGCTTACACACATGTGACCAGTAATAAAAAAGCAGAGGAAGTGAAAAATATAAATCCTACTAGAAGTCAGATGGCAGTTCAATAAGCCGATGACCCTGGCATGAGTAGAAACAGCTACACGAAGAAAATAGGTCTTCAGCACAACGCAAGCAATTTTGAAATATTGCTGAGAGGTGCTTTCTTTTTACCTTCTCCCGCTCGTCGCCAAATTTATCTAGTGAAGAGGCAGACACCAGTGGATCCAATAAATAGATTTATTACAAGAAAACAAGACACCTGAAACAACCATCCACAGGAGCAGACAGCAAGGCAACCGCCTTCTCCAGCGCCGTGTACAAACTCCACAAGGTTCCCCTCATGACAGCCCTACATTCTAACATTACATACATGACTTTACAGCAATGAGCTCATGTTTTCATCCACGAGTCTTTAGACCTGTAGGGGTGAGTAGTTCGCTTCCCATTCCCTATATTGTATGAACGCAAACTAACACTACTTCCACAGGTATGCTACAGCGCCCAGAGCACACACTTTACAGCAATGAGCTCACAATTTACGCTCACGGTTTAATCCCAGAGTCTTCACACCAGTAGTTGTGAGTAGTTCGCCTCCCACTCCCTATATACTAGAAACGCATACTAACACTACTTACACACATATAATACAGCGGCTAGTATCCTACAGCACCCAGAGCCTATCTCTTTACAACAATCAGCTCGGTTTGATCCCTGAGTTCACTTTTCACACCAGTAGGAGCGAGTACTTCGCTTCCCACTTCCAGTATAGTATAAACGAACAAAACCGGTCAGTCGCGACCCAGTCCCTGTATGGTATAAACACCTACTAACACTCCTTACACACATGTATGACAGCACCCATAGCCCATCCTTTTACAGCAATCACCTCTATTTCATCCCCAAGTCTTCACACAGGTAGGCGTAACTACTTCGCTTCCCGCTTCCGGTATACTATAAACACACAGTAGCGGTCAGTAGTTCACTTCCCACTCCCCGTATGGTATAAACGCCTACTAACACTACTTGCACACATATGCTACAAACACTAGAATACATCACTTTACAGCAATGACCTCACGGTTTAGACTCTCGGTTTCATACCCTAATGTAGCACCATATCATATCAGCACAATGCCACTCGCACCATCGCACTTTCAGACCCGTAACAGTGATAACTACCTACTGGCAACCGCCAGTAGCTAATAAAGAACAAATTAGAATAGTTCCTTGATTCTTTCAGCTTTCAAAACGTCCTTGATTCTTTTAGCTTTTAAAACTTCTCCCTATTACTGTCTTTCTAATTTTCCATATAAACACTTTTATTAATATTCAAATACACATAGAAGTCAGAAATGCAACGTATTCTATCAATACACCCCAAAACATTCTACAACATGTGGAGGTTAAAAGTTCATACATTTTTTGGGGGGTGTGGTCTCGCTGCAGATGAGCTGAGATGCACGCCGCGGGAGCTCCGGCTAAGCCTACCTTTAGAAGCAATCATCAGCTGAGCTGGGGGCTGATTGCGGCTGCTTTTGGGGGTGACCCAGGTGACGGAAGGTGGGGAGCATCACCAGGCGAGCTGGTGAGGTGACAGCTGTCCCACAGGTGGAGGAAACACCGTGTTCAACTGACCTCTCACGGCTGCCTGCGGCGGCTGCCATTTTAGGGAGTTCAGGTCCGGAGCTTGTTGCGGAGCAGGCGGGTGCCGCCATGCGACCTTGGACTCCGCCGGCGTTGTGTGTGGCCCGGACGGAGGTGAAGGGGCACGCCTGTAGTGACGGGCACCCCGGACACACAGAGAGCGGCCCGTACTCTCTAGGCTGCGCCAGGTGACTGCCATCTTGTCGGCGGACGCGGTCCTGGAAGCAGCAGAGATGGCCTGCGGTGTGATGACCATGCCGAGAGAAGCATTGAAGAGGCGGTGAGTGGCATCACCAGGAGGCAGATGTTGCATGAAGGCAGCGGTTTAACAACCTCGGCGGAGGTGAGCTCGGTGCCCCCCCCCCCCACCCGGCGCGTTTTGAATTTGGTGCACAGAGGCCCCAATGCGAGAGAGGGGGGAGTGTGGGCCGGCTGCCGTGACCCAGGCTGTGTGCCCTGACTGAGTGCCTGAGGATCTACGCTGTTTTGCCGGACAGCCGCCTGGGCCAGAGAACTGCCCGAGACTGCACTTACTAAACCCCCGCTGAGGCCCCAGAGCTGCCCTGGTACAGGCTGTATGCCCCACCGGGTGTCCCCTGTACAGCGACCCAAAGCGGCCTGAGGTAGGCGGTGGATGATGGAGGAGACGGGCCATCACTGGTGAGGCTGTGTAGTGGTGAGTGGCGCACCCAAGGGACAGGTGTTGATTGGAGGCGGCGAATAGCGGGCCAAGTATGTGCTGATCCTCCCCCACCACACTTTTGGCGTGCAGGGACCTGGTAGCGCGAGGGGTGAAAGAGTTTACCTGCCGCCACAGAGAAATGGGCTACTGCCCGGTCTGTGCGTCCAGTCCCAGAGAACATTGACCTCCTTTGCGCTATCCACAGCCCGCCAGGAGGAAGGGCCCGCCGGAGGGCCCATTGGACACAGCACTCTGCATTTGCCCATAAGCTAACCAGGTGAGGGCCCATCCCTGAGTGCCCAGAAGGAGACTGGACAAATGCTGGGGGCGTGTGATACGCTGGACTGCCCCTTTGCATTGGCACATAAGCGTTGACCCATACAGGTGAGGGATACAGCAGATGAATAGAAAGCCCTGTCTGTGGCGGATCCAGCCCTATCCCCTCCTCCTGAAGCCCCGGCATTGCTTATGGAGACAAAGAGATAAAGGACCATTACTCCTGGGAAAAGGACTGTTGCGCTGCCCCGCATCCTGTTTTAGGGCTTGTAGATCTCCCCTGGGCTGTGATCGTCCTGAGAGGTGGAGGCCTGAGGCCTCCCTACACAAGCCAGCCTAGACGGCACTCTCTCTCACCGAGAGGACCATGCCTCGCGCCACTACAGCAGAAAAGGTGCGCCACTACCTAATGGACACCAGGAGAGGAGTCCCGCTGGAGACCTCATAGACCACGCTGGCCTGTTGTTCTTCCTACGCTATCCCTAGTGAGTGCAAGCCCTGCCCTACCGCTGCGGGATAGCCACGCCGCTGCCTCAGTGAGCTGACCTTTGTTGTGGCTGCACACCTCACAGAACTGCTCCTCTGCGCCCACCTACGCCTTTCTTTTCTTTAGAATGCAAGCCCATCTGATGCTCCACCAATCTACCAGCCCACCAGCCTATACTGACTATATCTGGCCCTCCCTCAGCGGAACCGCCCTTTGCCGCGCGCCCGGACTGAGCGCCTACACACCTGACGTCTTGTTGCTCACCAAGCTTGGCGCTTTGGAGGGCGTGTATGGTGCAACAATGACATGCACCAACAGGGGCAAAGATTTTTCAGCGCCAACCACCAAAGATGCCACTGTGGAAGCAATGTGGGGCAAGGCGGGTGCGTCGGCTGCGGCTGAAGGGACCCCGCTGATTGAAAGAGACTCACCCCCGGTAACGCAGTCCTTCATGGCCACCTTCATGTCCGAGTTGAAAGCCGAAATTGGATCCTCACTCACTGAAGTACACTCCTGGAAGGAGGTTACGTATTTAGGCGAATGAGTGGATGGGCTGGAAAAGACGGTGGACGCAAGTGCGGGGAATGAGATTTTGATACCAATTTATGTTTATGATAAATTTAATAAAGAATCCCATTCATCTGTTTTGGACCGCTCGTATCTGTCATTGAGGAAAGGACCACCCCCGCATTGGTTAGATAAACCCCATTAACTGACGCCACTCTAAAGAACCACTTACAACTGATAAAGTTTTAAGAGTTTTATATAAAGTTATTTTGAATGCGTTACAATCCACTCAGGATAAAATCTCAAAGAATACAAAATACAAAATCGGTTACAATATCAGCTGCTTAAGCTTCGATGTGAAGTGGTTCCTTCTGCGTCATCTGCAGTAAGATAAAAATCATCAAGTTAATCTGTCCCTACTCTATGCTATGTGACAATCCTACTTCGCAAGTTCTTCCCTAAAAAGGTGTCAGCAGTTTGACTTCCAAAGAAGTTCAAACTCTCTTTAGCCTCTAAAGGAAATCTTAAGTTTCAGAAGCAGTACCCTATCTGCCTACCCATCCGCTCTCTAAGGGTCCTCGGCCTACTGCTCCCTTGTGCTCTGATGTCTCAGCACATCTGCTCAAGGCATCTACCCTTGTCTTCGCTCTCGCCTTAGCCTAATGCTAATTGCTCTGCTGATGGTTCTGCTCATTGCCACCTCCTCCCCGGGGTGCTGTCCCTAAAATACACAATCACCGTGTGGGTGGAACGCCCCTTGACGCCCACCACGGACTTTCCCCGATGATGTCAACTTCCTGCTTCTTCCATTGGTCCACTCCTTGCGTCGTTCGTTAAGTTGACCTTTTCTTAGATGTCATCTTCATCATCTCATCGTCGACTTTTATTGATTCTTTCAGATCAAGTATCATACGAATTTAGACAAGGCTTTAACTCTATGTCTCTTAGCTTGACCCTGCTAGGTCCTGTGAATGGTCTTGTCAAAACATAGTCCACATTCAAAGTGTCTCTCCTCACGTTCAAGCAATAAGCTCCGTCCGGCATTGTCACCTTAAATCTAACAAGTGCTAGACTTCTCGGCTCTCACGTCCACATCAAGCTATTTACGACTTTTACAAGTCCTCTAAATTACATACATTTGACTATGCTCCTGCGAACTCTTGACCAGTTAGGTTACAATCACAAATGACCTAAACTCTTCCAACATTCCTACAGAAACCCTCTACACAGTACAACCTTTGGCATACATTTATATATCCGTATTTTTAGCAAAAGCCTTAGTTATACTTAAATACATTCTACATCAAATATAAGTAATACATAGAATACGACTGCATAGAATATAACTTATGCATTTTCCTTGGTTACATCTTTATGTGAGTTCTCTTATACATTTATCCACGTTTCTCCGTTTAAAGTTACACATGTTTAAAGTTACACACGTTTAAAGTTACCCACGTACACGAATTCTACTGTGCACGTTCGATATTTCCTAAGCATTTCTACATTACCCATCATGTATACGGGCCTTCTAAATCTAATGCATTTTAACATGTAAATAGATTTACATTTCCTATACCATGTTATCACATTCGTTGGCTTTTATACTATAATCGCCAACTTAACATTACAATGTGCGTTTCATTCCTACGTTTATAACATATACGTCTAGATATGGCTATGATATACTTTGCATTCAAATTGCGCTCTCTCAGTTCCCCCCTTTGATGACTTTTAGGAGTCATCACTAAAAGCAATTTGAATACATCTCTTATACCGAACTAGTTACATCAGTTCCTCTTTTTATCGATTCAAGTGTTCTCAGACTTTTATACTGTTGATCTTGTAGAACAGCTAGTCTCCTTTCTTGGTCTCTCATCGATCTTTGTAACTGGTTCGACCTATACCATTTATACAATTTTACTAATCCCAATAATGTAATTATACAAATTAATACTATTAATACAGGCTTTAAAATATACCAAACTATACCTTTGCCTAGATTAGCAAACCAACTTCCAACCTTTCCTACTCCATTTCCTACTTTTTCCCAAACATTTACTTTTGATAAATCTTCAATTTCTTGATGAATCTGTGTAATGTTCTGTATGACTTTCTCAAGTGGTTTTGAATTATCAGGAATATATGTACAACATTCCTGAACCTTCAAAGCTTTACAAACTCCGCCTTCCTTTGCTAATATCACATCTAAAGCAAGCCTGTTCTGTAAAACCATCGCTCTAATCGACTGCATCTCACCTTCTACTAACATCAATGATCTTGCAGTACTGGCAGACAACCTATCCACGACTGTTGCTAACCTTCTAATCTTAACATCGTTAAGAATCAAACCTAACAATGGAAACATCGCTCCAAATACATCTCCTACTACTTCTGCATCTCCTACTTCCCTTTTCGTTCTCCTCGAAGCCTTTCCTTCTATGATCGCTAAATCCTTTGCATGATATATTTTGGGGAAGACAATTGCCAAGTAACACGAACCATACCAATTGTCAGGAAGTTTTACATAGGCATTTCTCCCACATACAAAATACACATTCGGAATAGCTTGCATCCCTTTCATAAAATCTTTCGTGTAGTACTCTAGTTTAAAAGAGTGCTCGCAACTAACTTCACCTACAAATTCGCTCTCATAATATGTCTTGCTTCGAGCTAAACATAACTTTCCCTTCTGCGTTCTATCCAATGCTATTGGACCATTGCTACCTTTCTTTTTATGTGCCTTCTCTTCTTCTGTCCAATCTGTTTTCCATTGTCCTGACATTTTTAGAATCTTCTGCCGTCTGCATCGGTCATCTACTTGTGCTATAAACCTCTTCTCTACCTCTGACACTTTGCAAGTCAGATTATTTCTACGTGCATATGATGTATCTAATGTATCCCAAGGAAGAAAGAATTTAGCCAGTCTATCTTCCTTTTTGTAGTAGTCCCACTTATTCATTTGCTTATAATTCGGAACTTCGGGCAGTACCGAATCATAATTTGAAAAGTAGTACTCAAATCCTTCTCTCCCATAAAATATACTAAGCAGTAAACTACAGGTTATCCCATAAGTCAATGGGAGATGGTGATATCTAATGCCTTCGTCTACAGAAGCCGGCAATTGCATACAAACGTAGCAATCTTTGGCCTCCATGGCATCGATATATTCGTACAATAATTTAGCATATGCATTTGACCTAAAGTTTCCCTGTGACTCGTCTATGTGTAATCTACGAGCTTCATCTGTAAGTAAAGCCTTTTCATGTATAACATTGCTCTCCTCCTTCTTTCCCACGATAGCAGGTTTCAAAGTCGTTACAATTTTTACATTTGCTATTCTTTTATCATTCTCATGTCCTGCCATGTAAGATATCGTTACTACTATGATTATGAGAAATATCACTATTGCTATAAGTGTACCTACTATACATCTAGCTTTTCTGTTTGGGTTGCCGTTCTCCATGTTATCAAAACAGCGTACCTCGTTCTCTAGCGAAAATTCTCTTTCCAGTCTTTGGTTGCTTGTTTGCTTTCACAGTCCTTAAAGTGCTTTTTGTCAACAGGTATCTTTTTCACCACAATGTCTTTTTCTCTTCTTAGCAGCAGACAATCCTAGCCCTTCTCCGTCCTCTAAATGTAATCCCTAAGTTTATTCTTCTTTCCACTCGGCGCTAGGTTATCTTCTCCTTTATAACATACGTACAAAAGTCTTTTATGCATCAACAATTATTTTCGGACCTGCAGCTTTCACAACAATTATTAACAGTTCAAAGCGAATAACTTTTTCTTCTTCCTCTGACATTTGCTGACCAACTGTTGGAAATTGTAATCTTTTTAGCACTAAATCTTGGATTTTACTCAGACGTGGGGGTATAGGAAGTGTGAAAGTCAGTAACCCCTCAGTCTCGAGTCCAGGCGCCAACATCCATATCTCCACTGCCACAAATGGATCGAGATCGATTACTTTCACGCTCTTCACTCTCCCAGATTTCTGTCCCCAATACATCTGCTAGATAAGTCCACTCTGGGGTGGCGTACCTTCTGCAGGGCACACGTACCCTTCTCGATCTTCGTGGACTCTCAGTTCCTGAATCTGTCGTCTCTTCCTCCTGATCCGATTCTTCAGCGATCGGGGCAAGAGTTCTTTCCTTTTTCCTTTCCGAACTTGGCCTTTTCCTTCTCTCCGGCCAACTGGCTTCGTTGCTTTCCGTCTTTCCGCTCCTTGTTCCAGGACCCGTCTCTTGGTCACTCCCAGTTTGCTCGATATCTGTGTCGGACTCCCAATTACTTTCTTCTCCTGAGGCAACTTCGGTCCCACTAGTGTCCTGACCTTCGTCGTCCTGTTCCAACACAGTTTCAGTTTCTTCGATCACCTCCACAGCTTGGCTTTCCCCCTCTATGGCTTCTCCGCTTCCCGCCGGATTCTCATCCGAGAGAGGAGCTGTTTCTTCTGGAGGCGTTGGCACTCTTCGGGTGTGTGAGGCATGTATCCAGTTTGGCAGACCTCCACACTTCACTGCGGTATTCGTTACAAGTATGACTTGAAACGGTCCTCGCCAACGCACGTCTAAGCAGTTCTTCCTGACATGCTTCGTCACCAGGACCCAGTCTCCTGGACTCAGGTCATGGCACAAGTCTTGTACTGATGGAACCTCTGCAGCCTGGACCTGGAGGGACACAGAATTAACGGCATCAGATAGTCCCTTGCAGTAGTCCAAGATCAAATCGTCTGTGATGTTCACTAGCGCTGCAGTCGGAACCGATGGCAATCTCATAGCTCTCCCCATTAGCACTTCATGTGGAGAGAGGCCTGTTCTTCTATCAGGTGTGCTACGTATGCTCATAAGAACTACTGGAAGTGCGTCTGGCGAACTCAGGGATGTCGATGAACAAACTTTAGCCAGTCTGGACTTGATAGTACTGTTAATTTGCTCTACGATCCCTGAAGCTTCTGGTCGATAGCTGCAGTGTAACTTCTGATCGATATTCAAAGCTGAACACAGCATCTTCACCACTTCGCTATTGAAATGAGTTCCTCTGTCCGATTCCAAAGAGGATGGCACCCCAAACCTCGGTATCAACTCTCTAAGTAACAATTTTGCTACTGTAAGTGTATCGCACCTACGTGTAGGGTAAGCCTCAACCCATCTAGAAAATATACAGACAATCACTAACACGTATCTGAGTCTGTTGCATGGAGGCATTTCTATGAAGTCAATCTGCATCCTATTGAAAGGCCCCCCCGACCTTCCTATGTGACTCAAGGTAACTGGTGTTCTCTTTCCCACATTTAGTTGCTGACAGATCGTACATCGCTGACACACTGCTTCTGCCGCTACTCTGAACTTAGGATTGAACCACGTTTGTCTGAATACTCTCACCATAGCATCTCTCCCTATGTTTGCTGATCCATGCAATTTCCTTGCCATTGGACTAACAAGCTCATTTGGTAATACTGCCCTCCCGTCGGCAGAAACCCAGAAATTCATCTCACTTTTTTCACACCCTGCTGTTTCCCAGCTCTTTTTCTCCTCATTTGGTGCATTTTCCTGTACAGCCCTCAATTCATCCCACGTATCCACCGTGTCTAACAACATGGTCAATTCAGTTCTCTCCTGGACTCCCCCCACTTTAGCATCAGTGTGAGAATATCCCTGCTCTGCGCAGTAACGCGCTACTTCATCTGCGTATTTGTTTCCTAGTGATACAAAGTCCATATTTTTTGTATGTGCTACACATTTGACCACAGCTATGGCCATAGGTTTTTGCAAAGCCTCTAACAGTAGTTTCACGAACTCTCCATTCCTAATAGGAGAACCCGAGGAGGTCATGTAACCTCTTTGAGACCATAACTGCCCGTAATCATGAACTACGCCGAAACCATACTGGCTATCGGTGTATATAGTGACTCGAAGTCTGTCGCCTGCTAGACAAGCACGAGTCAAAGCCACAATTTCAGCTACCTGTGCGGAGTGTACTCCTTCCAGGCAAGCGGCTTCTATAACTCTGGTAATCGTGCATACTGCATAAGCTGCTCTCAGCTGACCGACATCGTTTCTTACGCATGAACCATCAACGAAGAAAATTTCGTCTGGGTCTGTCAATGGCTCATCTACGATATCAGGTCTCGGTTTGGTACATAGTTCAGTCACATCGAGGCAGTCATGCTCTGTACAATTTTCGTTGTCCACTTCATTCGGAAGTGGCATCAAGGTTGCAGGATTCAAGACAGAGCATCTCTTTAGGGTCACATTCTCGGCAGCCAGTATGACCTGCTCGTAGCGTGTGAGCCTACTATTCGTCAGATGCTGAGTCTTAGTCCTGGTCATTAACAGTTCTACAGAATGTGGTACATACACTTCTAACTGATGTCCCATAACTACGCTTTCAGATCGTTCAATGCTGACACCCGTTGCAGCTACGGATTTGAGACATCCGGGCAACGCTGCGGCTACTGGATCTAATGTAGCCGAAAAGTACGCCACTGGCCTGCGCGCATCTCCATGGACCTGTGCTAATACCGCTAAAGCGCATCCCTCTCTCTCGCAGCAGTAAAGCAAAAAAGGTTTAGTGTAATCTGGCATTCCTAAAGCCGGGGCACGACATAAGTCCTCCCTCAGCTGCAAGAACGCCATCAAACAATCTTTGTCCCATGGTACCGGATCACTTACTCCCTTGTGCGTCAGTTGTAATAGCGGTTTTGCCTTCAGTGAGAAGTTGGCTATCCACTGTCGACAGTAACCGACCATGCCTAGAAACATCCTGACTTCTCTTTGTGTCGTAGGCGCGTTCATTTTCATAATCGCCTCTATTCTGTCTGGAGACACCTTCCGCTTTCCCTTTTCAATCCTGTGGCCCAAGTATTGCACCTCAGTCTTACAATATTGCAATTTACTTGGAGACACCTTGTGTCCGTTCTCGGCCAAGTGATTTAACAAGGTGATGGTGTCTTCTCTGCAAGCTTCCTCAGTTTCTGACGCAACGAGGAGGTCGTCTATGTACTGGACCAGAACTGACTTCTTGGGCAGTACTAGACTCTCAAGATTTCGTTTCAATAACTGGTTAAAGATCGACGGGCTTTCTGTGTACCCCTGAGGGATACGACACCATGTTAAAACGCGATCTTCCAGCTTGAAAGCGAAAAGATACTGGCTCTCTTCGTCTAACGGTATCGAAAAGAAAGCCTGGCACAAATCTATCACGGTAAACCATTCAGCTTGGAACGGTATCTGAAACAATATGACTGATGGATTCGGTACCACTGGACAACATGAGACAACAATGTTATTAATCTTTCGAAGATCCTGCACTATTCTGTATTTTCCACTAGGTTTCTGCAAACCCATGATCGGGGAGTTACATGGACTACCCACGATCTCCTTCAGTATTCCCTGCTTAATCATGGATTCGATCACAGGCTTGATCCCTGCAATCGTCTCTGGCGTTAGCTTATACTGTGGTGTTCTTGGATACTCAGCATGGGGTCTTACCAAGATTTTTACCGGTTCCACTCCTTTGATCAATCCTATTTCTTCCCCAGTAAAATCCCATACCTCAGCTGAGACTTTCTCTCTCAAGTCTTGTGGAAGCTCCTCCACTGTTAAGGTAGGATAAAGTTCCACACACTCCTTTGAGTTTACAACTTTAAAATCAGCGTCCTCATCATTGGTCTGCACTTCTACCCCCTCAGGTGTGCAATGTATCGTGCAATTCAGTTTGCACAGCAAATCTCTCCCTAATAAGCACACAGGACTAGAATCGCAGATCACAAACTGATGTTCGTCACTGTAATTCCCTATCCTTACTGACACTGGTTCGGTCAAGGGATTTGTCATCCTTTTGTTCGCGACTCCTACCACCTGAACCGTTTCTCCTGATATTGGCAGACCCGGGACTGCCACAGATCTTAACGTGGATCGAGTGGCCCCTGTATCCACCAAAAAGGTCGTAGGACATCCCGCTATTTCCGCCTCTACGTATGGTCCTCTCTGATCTACTTCCAAAGCGGCTCCTAGAGTACAGTCTTCCTCCCTATTCGCCCGCTGCCCTGTAAGAGGATCAACGTAGTAGCATTCCTCTCCTCCTACAAACAATGGCATCTGTCTGTAGGTTTTCCCTCCGTTTGAGATGCGAGGTGGTTGAGGAAACGGGGCTCGAGGAGTCTGAGTCCCCCCTTTGACAAACTTGCCCTTCGGGACTGTGGCTCCCTTAACCACGTTGTTCTGAACCTCTTCCTCCTCCTGCTCTAATTCCCCTGACTCAACATTGTAAGGACACTCGCGTCGCCAGTGTCCCACCTCATTACACTGATGGCATCTCGTCGTCTTTTTCAGTGTCGCGATATCCATTCTCGGTCTCGGTCTTTCTTCCTCGTCTCTGCTCTGATTATTCTGTTTCTTTGCCTGCGTTCCTGTTCCCTGCTGCCGCGGTTTATCCTTTCCAGCAGCTTGCATTTGCACTAGCATTAACTTTTCTTTAAGCTTCTTTGCCTTAGAGTCTATCTCGTCACTACAGTACCTTGCATACCTCAGAATTTCATCTAAAGGCTTGTTCTGCCAACAGATCAGATGCTGCTGGATCATTAGACATATTTCTGGTCTTAATCCGAGGACAAACTTCGAAACAAACTGTCCTATGTCCTTGGGATCCATCACATCTAACCCGCTGTATTGCTTGAACGCTTTCAGTAATCTCTCATAGAACTCATGAACTGTCTCTTTCGGCTCCTGAGTAGTTCGATCTATCTTTACCCAGTCTATGTCTTGCACCGGCACTTTCTCTTTTAGCCATGTTATTACTCTCTCGTATTTTTCCATGACTCTGACTGATGGACCATTCGTCCGGGTATCTCTCGGAGGCTCGCAAGTAGGCCATTCAACACTAAGCTTGCACGCCGTCCACAAATCTCCGGGTACTACGATATCGAACAGTGTGTTCAAATCGATCCACAGTACCTTCGAGATCTTCACGAATCTTTCTACCTGCTTATACCACTCGACGGGATTATCCCTAAGCTTTGGGAAGGAATTGGTGAATGCCGCCAAATCCCCCCTACTCCAGGGCACATGAACGTAGCTTCCATTCGCGATTTCTCGCAAAGGGAAGGCTTCCATTCTCATCAAGCCTGCGTCCTGGGACTCCTCAAGCACACTCCGTCTGACAGAGCCCTTTCTGGACCATCTTTCCTCCCATCTATCTAGATCTCTCCATATTCTGATACTTACGATCAATTCCCTTATGTGTACTTTCAGCGCGATCGTTCTGCGATCATCCAAATCCTGATCCGTGCAAGTTAGCCTATGGTTACTCTGTAAAGCCTTAGTTCGTGACAGGTCTACCATGTACCTGTTTGCTAAATTAGATAAGTTCTCATGAGCTGACCTCGCCCTCCGAGTAATATCTTTGGATAGGAACAGTATCTCATCTGGTGTATACGAGGCTAATCTCTCTAATGGCACTGTACCATCAATCAATTCATCCAGATCCGCCTTCAAACTCATCACGTCAAGCCGTTTTGCTCTTATTTCAGCTTTCAGCATTTCAGTTCTATGTTCTTCTCTCATATCCCTCTCACCTCCACTATGCGCCCTACGCCTGAGCACAGGTGAGTTATGAGGAGTCTTCCTTCCATCTCTTCGTTCCCACCCTTCTAGATCCCAAGCCTTTCCATCTCCACGTGGGGTATGGTGGAATAATGCTCCGTCCCCCAACCCTATGTTCCGATTTTTCGGCTCGGTTTCTCCAGATGTGAGATAGGATCCACCGTTCGGTTCTAACCCATTATAACTTGCTTGTTGTCTGGTGTCGCTTAATAAAATGAAAGGCCCTCGCCGGTCTTCCGTGTTCCCGTGATCTCTTTCGTGATCACCGGATGCATGGCGAGACGTTTCGCGACTCCCTAAATTCTCATGACTCCTTCCACTATCCCCGGATGCATGTCGAGACGCTTCGCGACTCTCCATGTTTCCGTGACTCCAATGTCTCACATTCTCACCTGGGGCATGGTGTGTGCACCTAAAGGTATTCTGGTACTCCTGTGTCCTACGTTCCCCTTCACTGAAGGTGACGCGAGGCACTTCGCCACATCCTGCACTTCTGTCTTCGCACATCAGCCTATTGCTGTTATCAGCAGGATAAGTATCTCTTCTGCTCTCTTGGCTTCCTCTCTCCCACTCGGGGCTGCTTTCGCCAGCTCCACAATGAGAGAGAATCCTGTTATCCTGCTCTCTCCACTCGGATCCCGTTTCTAAACTTTTATTCCGAGCCTCTTCGGCAGCGTCCCATTCTCTCAGGTATTCCCTTAATTCCTTATGGGTTTTCGGTTTAGGACCCCTCAAATCCATTGGTCCTCTTCGACCTCCCTGTTCTACCCTGGGACCCGTTGCGGAATCTAATGGGGTACTCCGACTTATTGGTGCTCGTATTTGCCTGTGGGGATTCATTGTGGCATTCCTATTCTCCTCTTCTGTTCTTTCATTGTCCCAACGTGCCTGTTCCTCCTGCTGGACCCCTTCTGGGTTATAGATTGACACAATAGGGCCTATGGTGACCGGGACCTGCAAAGCATCCGGCATTTGGTATGACCTAGCGCATTGCGTCTCCGGCACCTTCTGGACCACAAATCTTCCCACTACTCTCTGTTCAGAACTAGTTTGGGGTATTTCCTCAGTCTTGTTAGCGTCCCACTCTGTTACCGGGATCGACTTATATTCCCCCCACCTAGCTCCGTCCGTTTGCGGTAATATGGGACTCGCAAGTTCACCGCTGTATGGAGGTGGTCTGTCTGTTAACAACCTTTCTATCAGATCCTCCTCTGACTCGCTTTCCTCATCTTCTTGTTCTAGAGGTTTCCTTTCTCCCGTAGCCTCTATCATAGTGAACAGTTTGTCCGCTTCTATCTTTTGTACCCTCCATTTCTTTGCTTCATCGTCCCATTTAGCATCCTGCACTGCTTTTACCGATCTTCTCACTCTTTCTTGTCGCCTCTTTACGCCCCTTTCGTGTGCTGTTCTAAACCATACACCAAGTGCTTCAAATTGTGTTGGCCTCGGTAGAGGTCTTGTTGAAAGCATTGTCGCTTTCAGCTGGTTCAACACATCTAGTTTAAACGTTCCGAATCTCGGAAACGCCAGTTCTTTATGCCCTTCAGTTAGCCTGTGCCACTCGGAAATCCACAGTATCGAATGTAAGCCTACATTTACTGCCATATGATATGCTGGTGTGCCTTCTGGTGGAGCTTCTTCTCCTGCATATAAATTTCTCCTTTTCTTTTTAAAGATTTTTCCTAAACCCTTAAAACACTTCATTTTGATCCTTGCTAATTCTTTTCCTTGTTTGCGTCTTGATAACAACCACCAATCCCTGTGCGACTCTCGCTAATCAGCCTATCTCAGCGCGGTTCTACACCAACCGACCAATCTCAGCGCGGCTCTACGCTGACGTCACTTGTCTCTTCTTCAGCAGCTTCCCTCGTTTCTCAACTCGTTTCACGATCTCACATGCGTTTTCATTCATACATCGAAAAATGACTACTTCCGTCCAAGCGATCACTTTTCTCTGACTGTACGGCCACAGTCTAACTGTAATTGCTACCTCAACTGGCACAGCGTCTTTCCTCTTACGGTCGGACACTTGCCTCAACTGATAGGTTACTTACACACAGTAAACGTACGACCAGCGTCCGCTACTCATTCACTCACACATACGCTCCCCCTATCATCGGTCTGTCGGGAAATCAATGGTACCTCATGACCCCCTTTCAATGGTAGACAAATTACTCTGGGTGTTCGATACACCTGAACCACTTAAGTCCTCTGGACATAAGATTTCATCCGGTTGCGCGCGCTCACAACCTTCCCCCAATCACACTACAGGCATTCAACTCCGCTTGACATTACAACACAGGAACAACATAAAACACCGCAATCTTACAACGCATGACCCTTATACTCACTCTCGACCGACTCTGCTGCTTTTCTCTCGACGCACCGTCAGCACCGTCTCCGGCTGCAATTCTTCTTCTGGTCGACGATGACTAGGGACCTTGGGGTAAACTAACCTGGCCTAGGTCGTCTTCCTCAAGAAGATAACCATCATTTCTCTGCTACCAACTGCGGGGAATGAGATTTTGATACCAATTTATGTTTATGATAAATTTAATAAAGAATCCCATTCATCTGTTTTGGACCGCTCGTATCTGTCATTGAGGAAAGGACCACCCCCGCATTGGTTAGATAAACCCCATTAACTGACGCCACTCTAAAGAACCACTTACAACTGATAAAGTTTTAAGAGTTTTATATAAAGTTATTTTGAATGCGTTACAATCCACTCAGGATAAAATCTCAAAGAATACAAAATACAAAATCGGTTACAATATCAGCTGCTTAAGCTTCGATGTGAAGTGGTTCCTTCTGCGTCATCTGCAGTAAGATAAAAATCATCAAGTTAATCTGTCCCTACTCTATGCTATGTGACAATCCTACTTCGCAAGTTCTTCCCTAAAAAGGTGTCAGCAGTTTGACTTCCAAAGAAGTTCAAACTCTCTTTAGCCTCTAAAGGAAATCTTAAGTTTCAGAAGCAGTACCCTATCTGCCTACCCATCCGCTCTCTAAGGGTCCTCGGCCTACTGCTCCCTTGTGCTCTGATGTCTCAGCACATCTGCTCAAGGCATCTACCCTTGTCTTCGCTCTCGCCTTAGCCTAATGCTAATTGCTCTGCTGATGGTTCTGCTCATTGCCACCTCCTCCCCGGGGTGCTGTCCCTAAAATACACAATCACCGTGTGGGTGGAACGCCCCTTGACGCCCACCACGGACTTTCCCCGATGATGTCAACTTCCTGCTTCTTCCATTGGTCCACTCCTTGCGTCGTTCGTTAAGTTGACCTTTTCTTAGATGTCATCTTCATCATCTCATCGTCGACTTTTATTGATTCTTTCAGATCAAGTATCATACGAATTTAGACAAGGCTTTAACTCTATGTCTCTTAGCTTGACCCTGCTAGGTCCTGTGAATGGTCTTGTCAAAACATAGTCCACATTCAAAGTGTCTCTCCTCACGTTCAAGCAATAAGCTCCGTCCGGCATTGTCACCTTAAATCTAACAAGTGCTAGACTTCTCGGCTCTCACGTCCACATCAAGCTATTTACGACTTTTACAAGTCCTCTAAATTACATACATTTGACTATGCTCCTGCGAACTCTTGACCAGTTAGGTTACAATCACAAATGACCTAAACTCTTCCAACATTCCTACAGAAACCCTCTACACAGTACAACCTTTGGCATACATTTATATATCCGTATTTTTAGCAAAAGCCTTAGTTATACTTAAATACATTCTACATCAAATATAAGTAATACATAGAATACGACTGCATAGAATATAACTTATGCATTTTCCTTGGTTACATCTTTATGTGAGTTCTCTTATACATTTATCCACGTTTCTCCGTTTAAAGTTACACATGTTTAAAGTTACACACGTTTAAAGTTACCCACGTACACGAATTCTACTGTGCACGTTCGATATTTCCTAAGCATTTCTACATTACCCATCATGTATACGGGCCTTCTAAATCTAATGCATTTTAACATGTAAATACATTTACATTTCCTATACCATGTTATCACATTCGTTGGCTTTTATACTATAATCGCCAACTTAACATTACAATGTGCGTTTCATTCCTACGTTTATAACATATACGTCTAGATATGGCTATGATATACTTTGCATTCAAATTGCGCTCTCTCACAAGCACAGAGGACCAAGAGCAACTGTGGCAGCGATTGGCCACCCTAGAGGACCAACACATCGAGCTGCAGCTGAAGCAGGAGGATTTGGACAATCGAAGTCGCCGGACCAACCTCTGCGTCCGGGAGGTTCCTCTTGGGGCGGAAGGAAAGGGCATTATGACCTATGTGGCACAGCTCCTCCATGAAGTCTGATCGGATGACGATGCCTCCCCGCCGGCTTTGGACCAGGCCAACCGGGATTCCGGGCCCGTGGGCGAGTCGGGTCTCCTCCCGGACATTTTAACTAGGGTCCACTTTTTACAGAGAAGGAAGCTATTCTCCGGGCGGCGAGAGCCAAGCAGGATCTCACATACGATGGGAACAAAATTCAGATATTCCAGGACCTAGCGCCCAATACTTTGCGACACCGCCACCACTTCAAACCTGTGACGGACAAGGTGCGGAGCCTGGGCATCTCCTACTAGTGGGGCCACCCATTTGCTCTTGTCTTTCTGTGGGCGTCAAAACGTCGAATAATACGATCCTACCAAGAGGTGGCCCAGCTGCTCTGACTTCCCGCCTTATGGTCTGTCAGCCCCACCTGTCCTCCGCCTCCTGCACGAGTGCCTGCCAAGCCGTCTTGGTCCACTGTGCACCGCCGCAGACGCTCGCCACCCTTGTATGAACAATCATCTTCACAGGCCAAGCAGGACATCATTGAACATATCTGGTCCCTGGAGGGGGACAAGTCGGAGACAGGCCTGGAATCCTCAGTCCCCTGAAGAACAGCATGTGTGCCCATAATAAGCTTTGAAACACGTATAGAGGACCATGACCCTCGCCTAGTGGATTCCAACGTTTGCCGGTGTTTCTGGCGCTACCCCAATTCCCCTCAAACAGGGTGGTGGATGCCAGAGCCCCCCACCTGGATGAACCCGAGTGCAGCAGACGACCTATACCCCCTTCTGTTCCTGAGAGAGTGCCGTCTCTGGGTTTACCCAAACCCTAGGGTGTAGGATGACCCACGACCGGAACAGAACAACATGGCCCGGTTGGCCGTTGTTGGTTGTTTTCTTGTTTCTCTTCTTTCCTACTATTTTTCAGACTTTTCCTCTCTTCCCCTTCCTGTCGCTTGGGTATGGTGGGCGGGAAACTGCAAGGCTACAGTGGGTCCGGTCCATAGGGAGGACTCGCTCTTGCTCCCCTCTTCCTTCATTTTGGCATGTCTTTTGGGGGGGCACAATGGCCTACCTGTGATCAGATGTGTTTATAGCTCTTCCTGACCCTTTGAAGGTACTAAACCTTAATGTCAAGGGGCTTAATTCACCTAACAAGAGATGGCAAGTGTGGCACTACATACTACAACATAGCCCAAACATCATCTTTCTTCAAGAAACCCACCTGTTAAAGGTAGACACCCCTCGCATGGTGCACCCTAAATATCCCCTCCAATTCTGGGCTACAGCAGACACCAAAACAGATGGAGTGGCTATTCTATGCAGAAAAGGTATCAGGCAGGTGGCCCCAAAAATTATCCGCAGTCCAGATGGACATTTTGTCAGGGTTGGGGTGGGAGTCGGACAATGCCTACTCACATTGTGTAATGCCTATACACCGAACCAGATGCAGGACTCCTACCTTCGAACACTGTTAAGGGAACAAGTGCCGCAGGGCAACCCCTCCCTGATTTTGGGGGGAGATTTTAACTTGGTGTGGGACTCTACGCTGGACCGTAGTGAGCCTCCTCAAATGGGCCGGGTGCATGTCATTTGCACTCAGGAAGCAGATAACAGACCTTGGCTTGATAGATTCCTGGCAATACCACTTTCCTAAGGTGCGGGACTACTTGTACTACTCGTATGTCCATCGCTCATACTCGCATATTGATTACTTATTTGTAACACACGCCCTTATAAGGCATACGTTGGCGGCATCCCTGTCCGACGTCTCTATATCCGACCATACTCACGTTGAGCTTCTCCTGCAGGTTCTGGCCACTTGCCCCACCCGTTTGCCACGTTGGCGCTTGCCACCACATATCCTGCGGGGACCCGGACAATGTGGAAACAATACGGACTGCCACTGACTCTTATTTTGCGAGCAATGATCTACCTGAGAATCCATTCCTAGTGGTGTGGGATGCCTTCAAGGCAACAATTCGTGGTCATATCATGTCTATAGCGATTGCACGGGCGCGGGAAGCCCGCTGCCTAGAGACAGCCTCTCTGAGGATATAAAGAAGTTGGCGAAGCAGGATCAGGAGAATCCATCGCTCGCAAGCTGGCGGAAACTTGCCAACCTCCGGGGTCAGCTTTGCTCCTTGCGAACTAATAAAGCTGAGCGGTCCCTGCTCGCTTTAAAACAACAGTACTTTGAAGGGGGGGACAAAGTGGGTAGACTACTGGCGAAGCGTCTGCGGGTACAAGTGGCAAAGGCCCATATTGCGAATATCCAATTACCTGATGGAGGACGGGTCACTGCGGAGCGAGCTAAATGTGAGGCTTTCAAGGCTTACTATACTAAGCTTTACCAGGTGAAAGTGCCCTCCCAGGCTTCTATTGATGTGGTACTAAACCAGTGCCCCTGGACTTCAATACACCCACACCTCACTAAACAACTGGAGAGTCCTCTCATGGCGGAGGAACTGATGGCAGCGCTGAAAAACCTCCCCCTTGGGAAGACGCCAGGCCCGGACGGATTGCCGGTGGACTTTTACTGTATGTTCATAGCTCAACTCCAGCCTTACCTACTGCACTTATATAATTCCTTCTCAGACACGGAGGGGCCGTCGCCCTCCATGGGTATGGCAGCAACAGCCCTTATCCCCAAACCAGGAAAGGATCCCACGCTGTGTGCATCTTACCGTCCCATAGCATTGCTAAACACAGACCTCAAAATCTACACTAAAATGTTAGCTAAATGCCTGGACCCCCACATGCCTGGCCTTGTGGAGCCAGATGAAGTCGGCTTCATTTACAACAGACGGGGGCAGACAATGTGTGTAGAATTGCACACTGGGTGGGGAAAGCACACCACTGGAACATACCGGCCTGACTTCTGTCGCTCGACGCGGAGATGGCGTTCGATCAGGTGGACTGGGGTTTTCTTCGCGTGGTGTTACACAAGATTGGCCTGGGACGCAACATGATTTCTATGATCATGGCCCCCTATCTCTCCCCACAGGTGAGAGTTCGAGTTAATGGGCAGCTTACCGATCCTTTTTTCAAACATAGGGGTACACAGCAGGGCTGCCCTCTTTCACCTCTGCTATCTGCCCTGGTAATAGAGCCCTTGGCAAAGATGATAAGGCAGAATGCAGACATCCATGGCCTCACCTTGGGAGGTCGACAAAACAAAGTAGCGCTATTCGCATATGACCTTATTCTCACGCTATTGCATCCTCTTACATCTCTCCCGGCACTTCATACACTTTTGCAGATCTTTGAAAGGGCAGCAGGCCTTAAAATTAATCATGACAAATCCTGGGCTTTAAACCTCATGATTCCGAAAGAAGATATGCCAGCCTTGAAAACGCTTGCTCCTTATCTATGGGCCATATTAGATATCTAGGACTCCAATTGACCCCTTCCCTGGACACTTGGTCACAGGTAAACTGGCAGGAATGCAAGAAAGCGTTCCTGGAAGACCTGCGGAGATGGAAATCCCTCACTATGTCTTGGCTTGGTAGGCTTAACACTGTCAAAATGTCGATACTCCCTAAATCTTATACCTAGTCCAATGTCTTCCCACCCCTATACCACAACAACAGATACAGGGTCTCCAAAAAGATATCACTAACTTTATATGGGGTGGACGCCGACCACGGTTTTCCCACAAGATCCTCATTTTGCCAAGAGATAGGGGGACTAGCGTGTCCTGACCTCTTGGAATACTACTGGGCCTCGCATGTTCGTATTGTCTCGGAATGAACTACCACTGAAAGCAAAACGGTGTGGTTCAATATGGATCGGATGGTCAGGGGGCGTACTATCTGGGATATTACGTGGCTCCACCGTGCGGCGTGATCCCGTAATGCTTATATTGCAGTGCCTACTAATACAGTCCTGGATATATGGGACAAGGTAGCTGTACGTAAGGGGCTGATGACCTTCCCTTCCCCTCACACTTCCATAGCAGGCAACCCGCTATTCCCCCGGCCCTCCATTCACAAGCATTCGCCAAATGGCTACAAGGGGGTTGCAGAGTGATTGGGGATCTGTTCGAGGGGAGAACTTTAAAAACGTTTGCTCAGTGCAGAGAAGAATTTTACACTAGAAGCAGGCCTACAGTTTGCACAGTTGTGGCACTGGGTATCTTCATCAGAGATGCAGCAGGCTGCTACTCACCCGTACACCCACTTTGAGCGGCTGGTCCTCTCCTTTGATGACTCAAAAGGCCTTCTATCCCGGATATCCCGGACATACCAGATTCTACAACACCCACCAGTGCTGACTACTCCCCCATATCAACCCCAATGGCAGCTGACATCTAGCACCGAAATCGTGCCCGCACAGTGGAACCGCCGATGGCGGGACATCCCTAGGGTCTATCGTAGCATCCCACAGAGGAAGAATGCATAAAAAATTATGACACAATGGTACTACATGCCCCCCCCCCCCCGGCTGCATAAAATGTTCCCTGCCACGTCCCCCTTGTGCTGGAGGTGTTTGAAGGCATCTAGTGACTTCATTCACATTAGGTGGGCCTGTCCGCCCCTGACCCTGCTTTGGAAGGAAGTGCTTAGTCATATCAAGGCGGTGCTGGGCTTCCCCCTGCCTGAATCTGCAGCCACAATCCACCTGGGCCTTAAACCTGACAACTTAAAAGCGCTCACCCGCAGCGACTGGACTAGAGCACTTCACACGGAAGCCTTAGCTTCACGTCGGATGGGATATTGAGGCTGAGGCTGTGGCATAGACCGTAAAGGAATTTCGTGGTGTGGGGAAAATTTATCCCAACCACACTGTGTAAGGTACAGAGCCAGCGCAAGAGCCTTAGCCCACTTTTCTGCAAAATTCAACGCATGCTCTTTCGAGACTGTGTGCGCGAAACTAGGGAGGATTACCTCCTCCCCTCTCGGAGCTGTGAGCACAAAAGGTGGGGGCCAGTCAGCCTCCGCTAACAAAATGTCACATGTAGTCGTAAGATTTTCCCAAAATACCCCTTTGATGATACGCTGAATGTCACCTTCAATTAAAAGGACTATGTTATAAAGTCTATCAGGGGGAGCTACTCTAGTGTCAGCCGTCTCCACAACAACATATTGGTCAGTCGCTGTCACCTTCAGTAGCGGACGCAGGGCCTCTCGCACTATGGTAATCTCCGCCGCGCTGTCCAGCAAGGTCAGAGCCCATGTCTGATTCCTAAGCTGCGTTCTCACTATCTGTGGCATATCTCGCTGTTAAAGCGGCAACTTTCTTTTTCTGAAACTGGGGTCTCTTCGGTGTTGAATCGTCCTCCTTGCCTTTACTGTCTTTTGGGCGGGGCTGGCAGCTAAGTAACTCATAGCGCTATATAGGAAAAAGATAGAGGCACCCCTGATTGCTGCGTGGTTCATGCGCCTGTGGCACGTAATAACTATGAAACTCTTCATGGCACACTTGCAATCACAAGACACTCACTTCAACACTGTATGGCGCCCCTTAGTTCAATACCTCTGTAAAATAGAACATGCGCGACATTTACCCACCAAGTTTAGAGCGCTGCAGCTCTTTGAGGATGCCATGCTCCCGCCAGACCCGGATAGGCTTCTTGCGTAATTAGACTGGTCATGTCTACCCGGCCCCTTTATCGAACATCAAGCCCCTCATGGCTATCCACACCGGGTGTCGCCACATGCCACTTCCTGTTCGTCCACCCGCTCGCTCATGTGGCTGTCTGTCTCTCCTTTATCTCCTTTCTTATTCTCTTCAACTCTTTTCTGTCCATCTACCGCTATCCCCTTTATATGGGCCTCTAGCTCATGTTAGCAATGTTACTGGTTCTAAATGAGTCCTGAACTTTCCCACAGCACGCTACTATTGATATCTGTATTAGCTCACGTGTCCGGCCGAACAAGTGTTGTAGCGATACAAAGCGATACAAAAGGGGATGATGGATGGAGCGGAAACAAGCATCCTGGGACCGGTTTCGGATTCATAATCCTCATCAGCCAGGCTATCTTGAATCCAGTGGCAAAGTGAGCAAGGAACTCACGTCTGAGCATACCCTGCCAACTTAGGGCAAAGAAAGCGATACAAAAAGGGGTTATGGACGGAGCATTTGAGCAAATCAAACACTCACCCCCAGTCAACTGATCTGGGTTTAATCCATCACCATTCTTTAGCTCACTCCGCCACCCCAGTTCAGACATGGCCATATGCAAATCAGTCTGACCCTGTGCCTCATGGAAACAGTACAGCCCAAACTGCCAAGCCATGTCTTCCATGGACCGGAAACAAGCATCCTTGGACCGGTTTCGGATTCATAATCCTCATCAGCCAGGCTATCTTAAATCCAGTGGAAAAGTGAGCAAGGGACTCACGTCTGAGCATACTCAGCCAACTTAGGGCGAACAAAGCGATACAAAAGGGGATGATGGACGGAGCGTTTGAGCAAATCAAACACTCACTCCCAGTCAACTGATCTGGGTTTAATCCATCACCATTCTTTAGCTCACTCCGCTACCCCAGTTCAGACATGGCCATATGCAAATCAGTCTGACCCTGTGCCTCATGGGAACAGTACAGCCCAAATTGCCAAGCCATGTCTTCCCTGGACCGGAAACAAGCATCCTGGGACCGGTTTCGGATTCATAATCCTCATCAGCCAGGCTATCTTGAATCCAGTGGCAAAGTGAGCAAGGGACTCACGTCTGCGCATACCCTGCCAACTTAGGGCGAACAAAGCGATACAAAAGGGGATGATGGGCGGAGCGTTTGAGCAAATCAAACACTCACCCCCAGTCAACTGATCTGGGTTTAATCCATCACCATTCTTTAGCTCACTCCGCCACCCCAGTTCAGACATGGCCATATGCAAATCAGTCTCACCTGTGCCTTCTGGGAACAGTACAGCCCGAACGGCCAAGCCCTGTCTTCCCTGGACCGGAAACAAGCATCCTGGGACCGGTATCGGATTCATAATCAACGAGGGTTGTAGGCGACATGCTGTGTTATAATTAGTCTACCACTGTTTTTTCTACATTGAAAACACCTGAAAGCAACACGGCCGGACCTAAATGGGTTGTGGGCTTAGCAACCCATGAAGTGAATGGACTTATACTATACTTTTGTTTAGAAAATAAAACAGATTTCAAACTAAAGTTCATCAATTTTTTTAAACCTAACGGTATTTTTTTGCAACATTTTCTCGAACATTAAACGGCACATGCAGGTTAAAAGTTCACTATTCTTTTAAGTTCGAATAGTGCCTTCCAAATGCAAGTAGCAGGTGTGGTTGGGTTGAGAAAATGTTATCCTATAATATGTACTCCATGTGCAAACTGCTTTTTCTTAACCAATCACGAAGATGCTTTTCCACAAAATGAATGTGCACACTACTTTTAAAAAACAATGCTTTTCATCTCCCAATCAGGTACCCTTTTGTATGCGAAAAGAAGCTAGTTACCCACCTTTAAACATATTTCTTATTCTGCGAAGGAACTGCATGAGCTACAGACATCTTTCCATACCTTCCAGCCATACCGTCAAAATGCTAGTGTGGATCGTAGGACATAGCTATGTTTTCTGGTGCTAGAGGTATGCAGAACAGAGACGTATTGACTTAGACCTCGGTATACAAAATGTGGATATTAAATGGTTTGGACAGAGAGGATTGAAGTGGCACCAATTCTTGCCTTTGGTTAAAGCCTGTTTGCATCTCCAACACTCTGACCTCATGATTGTGCACTGTGCTGGAGACGACCTAGGCACATTGACTGGGGTAGGTTTGGAAATGCTTATGAAGGACACCTTTAGACAATTGATGTTACTTTTGCCTCAAACTGTCTTTGTATATTCCAATATATGCCAAAGACAGAAGTGGAAATGGTCCAAACAGTTTTGTCCTCAGATTGAAAAATCTCGGAAAAAAGTCAACAAAGCTGTCTCTGCATACCACAGAGACCACAAAATGGGGTCCATATACAACAACACTATACGGTTTGATATGGTGGATAGATACAGAAGTGATGGAGTACACTTCACAGATCAGGGAAACTGAGTTTTCCTGAATAACTTGAAGCTGTGCATCCACACTTATATGTAGCTCCAACTAATGAACAACAGGGTTTTTTTTTAGAGCCACCCTATAACTTACAACTTAGGCCCGCTATTTTAGGGCCAGATAACGGTAACTCCCGGACCCTCGGCAAAATGTATTCTCCACACAGCTGTGGCTCAGCTGCCAGACCATCTCACTTTGCGCACAGACCTCTCGCTTTGATCCCCGGCTCTACTCACCCATAAAGGTGAGTAGTTGGCACTTTACAAATACCGTATTGATTTACCTTCGCACTCCCTATACAATACCACCGAAGCACCATATACAAGTTGAACACGTGTGGCACAGCGCCCAGAGCACATGACTTCACAACATACCACACACAGTTTAGGCTCACAGTTTCATCCCCGACTCCAGCAGCATCTCAATTTAACAGCATGACACTCTAGGCAATACTGCACTTAATTTCAGTACCCCGCACTTTCAGACCGGTAGGGGTCAGTAGTTCAGCGACTTTACCCAGAGTCTCTCAGCATCTCAGCTTACACCCCCAGCACCATCACACCCGTAGGAGTGAGTAATTAGCACTTCACAAATACCAAATTGATTTGATACACGCAAATTTACCTTCGCACTCCCTCTATAACGCCCCCTAAGCACCATACACAAGCTACAATGCTCAAAACAAAAGTTCATCCAATTAGCTATAACTACATGCTGACACTACTTGCACAGATGTGGTACAGCGGCCAGAGCACATGACTTCACAGCATATGACACACAGTGTGGGCTCACGCTTTAATCCCCGAGTCCGGCAGCAGCTCAGCTTAGCAGCATCAGACTCTAGACTATACCTCACATATTTTCCGTGCTCCAGGACTTTCAGACCAGTACGGGTCAGTAGTTTGTCCTAGTAGTTATAAACATATGCTGACACTACTTTCACAGGTGTAGTGCAGTGGCCACAGCACATAACTTCACAGTATAAAACACACAATATGGGTTCACGCTTTAATCCCCGAGTCCATACCAGCTCACTTTACCAGCATCAGACTCTAGGCAATACCTCCCTTAATTTCGGTAGCCCAGCACTTTCCCACCAGTAGGGGTGAATACTTTGCTTCGCGCCCCCTCTATAGCACACCCTAAACACCCCACAGAGGTTACTGTACTCCTACCCTTCTCTTTCCCACTTTTTTCACCCTTTTTTCCCCTTACTCGCTTCAACGGAATCACAAAATGGCGGCCAACACTTCCTAGTTGCAACCGCTCGCAGCCAATCAGCAGCAAGCTCGTGCTCCTAACGCCTCAGCCAATCAGATGGCAGAATCCCAAATATTGATCTCTGTAAATTTCGATATTTCTCAAAAACTACTGAACAGATTTACACCAAATAAACAAAAGCGTGCTTTCTAGACCACAATCCTTCTCCTTGCCACATTTGGGGTAATTCAGTTCACCCTTTCGACCTGTAGCCTTGTCTAAAGTTTTCTATCAAAATTATCATGGAGAAAACACGTTTTGGGGCCCCCTTTTTTCTTGGCCCCCCTTGATGAATCACCCCTAAACTTTCAATATAGGTGATCTCATCAAATAATTTGTTTTGAAAATTTCACGAAGATTCGTCAATCGGCAACAAAGTTATTGGGAATAGATTGATGCCATTTTCCTATGGTAAGTAGGGCCTAACTATAACTCCCTACTGTCAACCGAAAAGCGTTAGGAAATGCCAACTCTGCAAACAGCAATTAAATGCTTTTAAAATTCACGGAAAGTGAGCGACTCATTTCTTTCTCGAGCTGAGAAACCTGTTTCATGTAATGAGGCTTGGTCCCGCCTCCGGTTACGCTCCTCCATAAAGAGCGCTGAAATACTGCCTGAGTCTGGACCGTTTCCTTTAGCCTGTGGATGCAATTAAGGGCAGCCTAGCAGCCTCCAAAGACTGGACCTTGGAAAGGTCCTCAGCAGCCTGAAAAGCGGCATGCGGGGATTTAGTGAAACACATCTTGCAGCCTGAGAACAAACGGCATCAATTACATTGTGCAGGTAACAGCGGACTACAAAGACCAGCACACCTTGAAAGACAGCCAGCCTTGTGAGGCGACCACCAATGGACAGAACTCTCAAAAGTAACATTTGTGCTGGGGCAGCTGCTTTACCTTCGACATGCTGTGGCGTCCTCCTCCTTTGATAAAGGTCAGTGTCTGACCAAAATGCATTAGGAAATGCCAACTCTGCAAACAGCAATTAAATGCTTTTAAAATTCACGGAAAGTGAGCGACTCATTTCCCTCTCCAGCTGAGAAACTTGTTTCATATATATATATATATATATATATATATACATATATATATATATATATATATATATATATATATATATATATATACATATATATATATATATATATATATATATATATATATATATATATATATATATATATATATATATACACATATATATATATATATATATATATATATATATATATATATATTACGCCAGTAGGTAGTTATAGTTAGGATTATTTTCAATAGGGAAATCGAAACATTCTATTGGGAATAACTTTGGCGCTCCGGTCTTTCCCTGAAAGTTTGTGGGGGATTCATCAAGAGGGGGCCGAGATAAAAGGGGGGTCCCAAAACATGTTTTCCCCATGTTAATTTCCATAGGGCGGTCGACCTCACTTTTAGCCCGAACGGCTGAATGGATTTCCACCAAACTTGGCAAAATTGTAGCGACTGGTAGCCCGATGTGCCTTTGCTATGCCTCAAGATATGTGCTCCAGTGGATTTTGAATAATTTAGTTTCAAAAAAATATATATATCTATAAGCGCTCCCCGGTACCCGCACCGGGGCGCGTAACAGCGCGCTACGCGAGTTCGCGCGCAGAAACCTGATTGGTTCTCGGGTGTCTGTAAACATTCCAAACAGTCCGGAGCGGCCGCCATCTTGTGTCTCGGTTGGATCGAGACACAAGAGGTGGCAAAAACAAAGGGGGAAATAACCAAAAGGGGGCAGGGTAGACCCCCCCTGAACCCCTAGGTTTGATGGGCCCGCTGGGCCAAAAAAATATATATATTTTTTTTGATTTGCGCGGGGGGAGCGCCCGGTACGCGCACCGGGGAGCGTACCGGGGAGCGTACCATGAGGAAAAAAGAATGACAGATTTTTTTTAAAAAGTAGCATTTTTTTATAAATTGGAGGTAGTTCTAAAAAGAACTGTTTTTTTATTCTTTTTGTTGTTTTATATTTTTTTATTGTTTTTTTAACATTTTGTACTTTTTTGGCTTTTCGGAACAGTTTTATATTTTTTTTGTATTTTTTATGGGGAGAAACAAAACAAAGGGAATTATAAACGGCTCAACTGGAGCAAAAAAAAATCTGAAAAAAATTAGGGTTTCTTCGGGCACTTGTGGTTATCACCAGCAACGTTGATGAGGGTAATACTCTTCTGACCATAAGTAATTGTTTTGCCACAATATATGCAAACGATTTTGTGAGTCCAACTAACTATAACGTGGGAATTTCAATGGTTTTATGTCAGTAAAATTTCCAGCTAACTATAACTGGTGTGAAACCTATGGTTTTTTCAGTGAATTTAATAGGTTTTTTTAAATGCTAATTCCTAACTATAACTGGTGTGAAACCTGTGGTTTTTTCAGTGAATATATATATATTCACTGAAAAAACCGTAGGTTTTACACACGTTATAGTTAGGAAGTAGCATTTACAAAACCTTTGAAATTCACTGAAAAAACCGTAGGTTTCACACATGTTATAGTTAGCTGGACATTTCACTCATATAAAACCATTGAAATTCCCCCATTATAGTTAGTTCAGCTAACTATAACTCGCGCACCCGCAATGCACTGCTGATGATGTCACATATTACATCACTCATGACATGGTCAGTGACATCACTGATGACATCACTGATGACATCTCAAATGACATCACTGATGACATCACTGATTAAATCATCCAGTGAATGGGTGTTTTTCTGAAAATTAAATATGTTTTATATATGTATATCCGAAGGTTGATGGAAGAAGAAATGGGTATATACGTGTATAAATGGCTGCTTTTTTGGTGAAAAATAGATTCTATAACTGACTGATTAAGTGTAGCTTAATGAATACATGGGTTAGTGAGTAATGTTTAAAATTATACATTTCTGTATCAGTCTCTCACTTTCTGTATAAGTGGCTGCATGTGTTGGTGAGTAGCTATACGAGTGATACATGAGTGTCTATATAGGTTATTATATGTTTGATTATCAGTAGGAGTGTCTGAGTGTCTGAGTGTCTGTATGCTTCGTTGGGAGGTCTTAAGTAGTGCATAGATGCATGAATGAGTGAGTTTCTGCTTGTATGTGTTGAAGGCAGCATATGTGCAGGACTGTATGGGTGGATGAGTGTGTGTGGTGAGTAGCTATATAGGTTATTATTTGGTTGTTTTTTTTGTATGGGTGGATGAGTGTATATATGGGTGTGTTAGTGAATGAATGACTGTCTTAATAGTGTATTTGTGAGTAAGTACATATGTTTCAAACTAGTACATATGAGTTATGTGTGAGTAATTCTATGGATGAGTGTCGGTGTGTAACAGGATGATCAGGATGTATCAGTGTATGAGTACATATGATGAGTGAGTACATGTATGAGTGACTGTATATGGCTGTTGATGAATGAGTGGATGTGTGTATAGATCTTGGAATTACTAAATAGGTGTGTTGTAAGTGGCATTGGTATGTCTATTGTATTGAAAATATTATTTTCTATTTTTGAATGTGTGTAATAAAGGTTATATTAGGGTGAGAGAAGGTCTGCCACTCTTCCACAAGGATGGTGTCATCAGTGATGTCATCAGTGATGTCATTTGAGATGTCATCAGTGATGTCATGAGTGATGTCACTGACCATGTCATGCGTGATGTAATATGTGACGTCATCAGCAGTGCATTGCGGGCACGCGAGTTATAGTTAGCTGAACTAACTATAACGGGGGAATTTCAATGGTTTTATATGAGTGAAATGTCCAGCTAACTACAACATGTGTGAAACCTACGTTTTTTTTCAGTGAATTTCAAAGGTTTTGTAAATGCTACTTCCTAACTATAACGTGTGTAAAACCTACGGTTTTTTCAGTGAATTTGCAAGGTTTTTTAAATGCTAATTCCTAACTATAACATGTGTTAAGCCTATGGTTTTTTCAGTGAATTTCAAAGGTTTTTTAAATGTTAATTCCTAACTATACCGTGTGTTGTACAATTGTGGTCGAATGTGTGCATGGTTTCGTCTCTCTTGATATACGATGGACGTCGGCTGTTTGATGTACAACAATCCTTTAACCCCTCCCACGCTTATGACGGAACCGCTCCATCATAGCCCTCGGGTGGGCTGCGCTGGTGACGGAGCGGTTCCGTAATGGCCCACCCGACACGCTTTCGCTGCGCTGATTTCGCACCTGCCCTGACGTTCTGAAGAACGGGCGGGCCATGACGGAACCAGATGCGTCACATTGTAAATAGCCTGCACCATGGCGCATCTTTTGCACCGCAGCTGCGTCACAAAAGTGACGCAGCGACGGCGCAAAACAGGTGTAAGGGGCTTGTAAATCTGCCCAAGGTGTCTAAAGGTAGGGTAGTGAGTTAAGGGAAATTAAAAATTATGGGAAGAGCAGTATGGAAAAGAAAGTAAAGGAGGAGGAGTGACAGAAGGGGAGTGAGGATGGACATATGGAAGGAGAGTAAGGGACAAAGAGAGATACATAGAGTAGGGTAAGGGGAGTGAAGGTAAAATAAATGGAAAGATGGTGAGGGAAGGGGATTTGAGGATGATAAAAGGGAGGTAAGTGACCCCCAAGGCAAAAAAAAATGTCTTTTTTTTAAAAAAAATCACGGGGTGCCTTGGGGGTCCCTGTGGGACCCCCTGAGCAGGCCTAGGGGGTCAGGGTGCTTCTACCCTGCCCCCTTTTTGAGTTCTACATGTTTTCTGCTTTCCTGTGCCTCAGTCTACCGAGGCACAAGATGGCTGCCAACAATTTCTGTTTTAGAGCGTTGACAGACAGTGGCAGCCAATCAGCATGAAGCTCGTGCACGGCAAGGTGCGCGCACGGTGCGCGCACGGTGCGCGCTTATAGATATATAATTGATTTCAACTTTAATTTTCTCAGCAACTACTGGAGGGATTTACACCATTTAAACAAAAGCGTGATCTGCATACCAGATCCTACCATTTTCCCAAATTTGGTGTAATTCCGTTCAGCGGTTCGGGCTGTAGCCGTGTCTAAACGTCCTATGGAAATTAACATGGGGAAAACAGGTTTTGGGACCCCCCTTTTTTCTCGGCCCCGCTTGATGAATCTTCCCGAGACTTTCAGGGAAGAAGCGGAGCATAGCGGGCCATCTTCTTTGAGAAATTCGGGGAGATTCATCAACCGGCGCCAAAGTTATTCCCAATAGAATGTTGCAGATTTCCTATGGAAACTAGGTCCTAACTATAACTACCTACTGGCGACCGCCAGTAGGTAATATATCTATCTATATATATATTCACTGAAAAAACCATAGGTTATAGACCATATATAGTTAGGAATTCGCATTTACAAAACCTTATTTTACTCACACAAAACCATTGAAATTCCATATATAGTTAGTTGCACTAACTATATATCGCGCACCCGCAATCCACTGCTGATGATGTCACATATTACATCATTCATGACATGGTCAGTGACATCACTGATGACATCACTGATGACATCTCAAATGACATCACTGATGACATCTCAAATGACATCACTGATGACATCACTGATGACATCTCATTTGACATTACTGATCACATCACTGATGATATCATTCATGTGATAATAGGATGAACCTCTTCAGACTCTAATATAACCTTAGATACAATCAGTGTAAACAGACACTCACAGACTGTCACTCATCCATGGAGTTACTCACACACCTAGTCAGTCATGCAAAGAATCAATCACACCTCCATTTCCTCAACTATACAGTTATACAAACTTTACTTATTCAAACATATACTAACACATATTTACTCTCTTATACAATCCCTGATACAAGTTCACAATGATCCATACAGCCACTCACACATTCACTGGCTCTTATGCACAGTTATTTATATATGTCAACTCTCACATGTACTGTGTTTTACATATGTACTTACTTTGACATGTAGCACTGAGATATCCATTCACTCACCAATACACTCATGCACACAGTCAACCTCCCATACAGCTGTTTCCACATGCACTTTTGAAACCATACATCTAGTGAATCAACTGCTCACACATCTATGCACAGAGTCATACACCTCCCAGCCACCCACACACACACTCAGTCTCCCATACAAATACTTGGGCAACCAATCAATAACCCATATAGTTACTCATATAGCTACTTATCAACACATGCAACAGTTTACAGAACAACAGACATAATGATGCACAAATTAAGACAGTTTAGTCACTAACCCATGCACTCAGTGAGACACATTTAATCACTCACTCATACAGTCAGTCATGCACCTACTAAATCCTTCATCCAGACACTTATACATCCACTCATTCTTCAATATTTAAGACATATTTTAACTTTACAGAAACATACAGTCACTGGTTGTTGTCATCAGTGATGTCATCAGTGATGTCATTTGAGATGTCATCAGTGATGTCATCAGTGATGTCACTGACCATGTCATGAATGATGTAATATGTGACATCATCAGCAGTGGATTGCGGGTGCGCGATATATAGTTAGTGCAACTAACTATATATGGAATTTCAATGGTTTTGTGTGAGTAAAATAAGGTTTTGTAAATGCGAATTCCTAACTATATATGGTCTATAACCTATGGTTTTTTCAGTGAATTTTCAAGGTTTTGTAAATGCTAATTCCTAACTATATATGGTCTATAACCTATGGTTTTTTCAGTGAATATATATATATAGATACATATATAAACATATATCATCTGTATATCTATATAAATACAAACATAAATGCATGCATACATATACTTATATGCATTTTAGGTTTGTTAGGGCGTTTTCGTGTGTATTATGTTGCTTTTTTAGGGCTTTTGGGTCAATTAAGTAGGGTTCCCAGAGCCTAGGGCTGAGGGGCCGGTTCAGTTTCGTGCGTATTGGTGTTGGCAAGGTTTTGAGGGATTTTGGCGGTTTTTGGTCGAGATTTGGCCGTTTTATGGCTTTTTTTTGTGTTTGCGAGGGGCGCGTATTCGGGTTGAAATTCGTCCCCGTTCCAGTGGATGGATTGGGCTGCCAAGTTTGAAGCGGATCGGAGCAGTGGAAGTGCTTTAAAGAGCAATTTTTGTGCGGAGTAGCGAATTGCCATGTTATTCAATGGGAGTTTTTGGTGCGCATGGAGAAGGTGAATTTGGGGTGTTCCAGTTGCGCTAGAGGGACGGGGCTTGGGTGAGCTGTAGGGAGTGTGGATCGGCAGGTGTGCCGAATTTTTGGGATTTGTTGGCTGAAGGGAAGGGTGTGCTTGGGCAAAGTCGATTTGGTGAAAACGGTGCGTTATTTACATGAAAGTTGAAAAAACACTAATAAAAGCAAAGCTAAAAAGCCACCTCATTACAAACAGAATGGCTTTAACTTAAACGAGGGCGAGATCTATTGCATTTTCAATGCTTGTTTACTTTGGTTCCATCAAGAAGGCATTCAGATGTGTCACACATTTGCCATAAATTCTGAATGTTAGCACTCTAGTTGCACATTAGATCACTGTAGTAAAGCTACTGCTCACCAGGGACGTCTGCTGCTGGTATTCAAAGTGCATGTTTCAGTCTGCATGTCAGAATTTTTTTAATGAAATAGAAGAGGATTTGAGAAGTCACTCAAAATGATCCCTAATTTTTCTTTCTGAAGCACTAATCATACTTTCTATGGCAAAATTAACCCCCTCATGTTGTTCCTTTTTAAATTGAGTGTTTTCAGACTTTCCACTTCATTCCAATCAAGATGGCTTCTGGTGTGCCATACTTTTGTCATAAGTAAGACTGTTAGCGCTCTAGTTGTTCTTTAGAACACTCTGGGACATTCTGTCATTGGGCTATACTTGGGGTACATCTGGGTGATATTTGGGCTACATTTAGGCTCTTTTGTCTCTGGTGGCCATCTTGGGAGACTATGTCAGAATTTTTTAATGAAATTGAAGAGGGTTTGAGAAGTCACTCAAAATGTGCCCTAATTTTTCTTTCTGCAGCACTAATCATAATTCATATGGCAAAATATACCCCCTCATTTTGTTCCTTTTTAAATTAAATGTTTTAAGAGTTACCACTTTATTCCAATCAAGATGGCTTCAGGTGTGCCATACCTTTGTAATAAGTAGGACTGTTAGCGCTCTAGTTGTTCTTTAGAACACTCTGGGACATTCTGTCATTGGGCTATACTTGGGCTACATCTGGGTGATATTTGGGCTACATTTGGGCTCTTTTGTCTCTGGTGGCCATTTTGGGAGACTGCATGTCAGAATTTTTTAATGAAATAGAAGAGGATTTGAAAAGTCACTCAAAATGTGCCCTAATTTTTCTTTCTGCAGCACTAATAATACCTTCTATTGCATAATATACCCCCTCATTTTGTTCCTTTTTAAATTAAATGTCTTAAGAGTTACCACTTTATTCCCATCACGATGGCTCCAGGTGTGCTATACCTTTGTAATAAGTAGGACTGTTAGCGCTCTAGTTGTTCTTTAGAACACTCTGGGACATTCTGTCATTGGGCTATACTTGGGCTACATCTGGGTGATATTTGGGCTACATTTGGGCTCTTTTGTCTCTGGTGGCCATTTTGGGAGACTGCATGTCAGAATGTTTTAATGAAATAGAAAAGGATTTGAGAAGTCACTCAAAATGTGCCCTAATTTTTCATTCTGCAGCACTAATCATACTTTCTATGGCAAAATATACCCCCTCATGTTGTTTCTTTTTAAATTAAATGTTTTAAGAGTTACCACTTTATTCCAATCAAGATGGCTTCAGGTGTGCCATACCTTTGTAATAAGTAGGACTGTTAGCGCTCTAGTTGTTCTTTAGAACACTCTGGGACATTCTGTCATTGGGCTATACTTGGGCTACATCTGGGTGATATTTGGGCTACATTTGGGCTCTTTTGTCTCTGGTGGCCATTTTGGGAGACTGCATGTCAGAATGTTTTAATGAAATAGAAAAGGATTTGAGAAGTCACTCAAAATGTGCCCTAATTTTTCATTCTGCAGCACTAATCATACTTTCTATGGCAAAATATACCCCCTCATGTTGTTTTTTTTTAAATTAAATGTTTTAAGAGTTACCACTTTATTCCAATCAAGATGGCTTCAGGTGTGCCATACCTTTGTAATAAGTAGGACTGTTAGCGCTCTAGTTGTTCTTTAGAACACTCTAGGAGGCTGCAGTAGAACACAAAGGAATCAACTGACAGTCTCTGTCCTTGTTGGATGTACATGTTTTACTGAGAATGTCAGACTTCATTTTCACATGACTGAGAAAGATAATGTGAATTTACAGAAAATATGCTTTCAGTTTAGCTTATAGATCCCCTTCCAAACCACTGTGGGAAAATCATGAGATATTAGTTTTCTTTCAAACAATATTCATGATATCACAGCAGAAGGTTTTTTCACATGGTAAAATCACCTTAGAACCCACCACAATTCCTAAAACGAGTATGGTACCATCAACAAATGATTTATAATGTAACTAAAGTCCTAAAACCCTCTATTAACTACAATGCTTTTTAATGAGGTGCTATCATGTATATTGGTCCCAAGATGGCTGCCAACACTTCTTGGATGAAGCGCTGACAGCCAATCAGATCAGATGTGTGGTTAGGCTCCGCCCAGATATATATCTTGTTTTGAACCTAAATTACTCAAAATCCACTGGAGCACATATATTGAGACCTAGCAAAGGCACATCGGGCTAACAGTCCCTACAATTTTGCCAAGTTTCGTGCAAATCCATTCAGCCGTTCGAGCTAAAAGTGAGGCCAACCGCCCTATGGAAATTAACATGGGAAAAACACGTTTTGGGACCCCCCTTTTTTCTCGGCCCCCCCTTGATGAAACCCCCCCAAATTGTCAGGGGCTGCTCAGAAACAAAATGTTCCATTTTCCTGAAAATTTCAGCCAATTCCGTCCACAAACGCCAAAGTTATTAGACATAGAATTTTCAAAAATCCCATAGAGAAAAAATCCTAACTATATATACCTACTGGCGACCGCCAGTAGGTAATATATATATATATATATATATATATATATATATATATATATATATATATATATAGCAGCACATGTCGACTCGATGAGGTCGACAAAACGGCAAGCACGCAGGTATCCGATTTTGTTGAATATTTAATTGCAAACCCCCCTCACCCCAGACAGACGCGTTTCGCTATTAAAGCTTCATCAGTGAAAAAAAAGATATATATATATAGCTGGAGGCGAAACGCGTCATGCGGGCTTGCTGGGATGTAACTTCAAATTTTAAACTGGATTAACTCACTGCACTGGAAATTTCCTTGGGTCTGCCTTTTTCGTTTTTCCTGACAGTCTGAATGTGGCTGTTGATACTGTGAGAGCGGTATCGAGCGAAGTGAGAAGGATATATATATATATATATATATATATGTATATATATATATATAGTGATATATATTACCTACTGGCGGTCGCCAGTAGGTATATATAGTTAGGATTTTTTCCCTATGGGATTTCTGAAAATTCTATGTCTAATAACTTTGGCGTTTGTGGACGGAATTGGCTGCAATTTTCTGGGAAATGGCACATTTTGTTTCTGAGCAGCTCCTGGAAATTTGGGGGGTGTTCGGCAAGGGGGGGCTGAGATAAAAGGGGGGTCCCAAAACGTGTTTTTCCCATGTTAATTTCCATAGGGCGGTTGGCCTCACTTTTAGCCCGAACGGCTGAATGGATTTCCACCAAACTTGGCAAAATTGTAGGGACTGTTAGCCTGATGTGCCTTTGCTAGGTCTCAATATATGTGCTTCAGTGGATATTGAGAAATTAACGTTTAAAACAAGATATATATCTCTAACAGCGCTCCGGGCTGCGCTCCGGTTCGCGAACTTTTCGCGTATCGGAACTTTGCGAAGCAAAGCTGATTGGCTCTCCGGTGTCTGTCAACATTCTAAACAGTCCGGAGCGGCCGCCATCTTGTCTCTCGGCAGGATCGAGAGACAAGAGGAGGCCAAAACAAAGGGGGAAATTACCATAAGGGGGCATAGTAGATCCTCGTTGACCCCCTAAGTTTTATGTGGAGGTTTTAAAAGGGCCCAGGAGGGTAAAAAAAAAAAATTTTTTTTTTTTTTTGCGTGGTAAGCGCCAAGTTCGCGAACCGGAAAGCGTTCTGGGCAGCGTACTATAAGGATAAAAGAATGATAGACTTTTCAAATACTGTATGTTAATTATCTGTTGTTTTTGTTGTTTTTTTTTGTTTTCTTTATTTTACATATTTTATTTTTATTTTGATTGTGTGTCATAATTCATTAAACTTTTAACATTCAATAAACATATAAAAATAAATAATGTGTCAAACAATTTTTGAATTAAGAAATTAAAATTTATTTTTCATTTTGTTTTTCAAAATTTAAAAGAAAATCTAAAAAATCGTGATCATTTTTTTCTTCATTTTTTAGTAGAAAATCTACTGCATCTACGCATTGCACAAGTTCATTATTTATTGTGTCGTCGTAGAAATCCATGTCATCTTGTGTCTCAATTTTTTCTTCTGTTTCAGTTTTCATGTTGTTTTGTTGTTCTTCCATTTTCAACTCTGAAAAATGAATTTTTAAAAAATATATCAGTACAGAAAGGGCATTGTTGGGTTTCAGTACAGATTGGCAGTTTGGTTATTTATATAGTGTTTTTTTCACAAAGAAAGGTGTCGCCTGCAATTAAGGTCTATTGCAGGGGGCCCCCTCCTTTGGCCACCCATGGATGGTGTCAGGAGGTATAGGGGAGGGAGAAGGAGACGCTCGCTCAATTGCAAGGAGACCATTCACAGGCACTGAGGGGGCCCATTGTCCAGCATTTTTGCGCCCCCACAGTTTTAACTTTTAGACCACAATCAATTCTCACACCTATGAAGGTGTGAGATATGCGTGTGGATTTAAAGTTAAAACTGTGGGGGCATCAAAATTCTGGACAATGGGGCCCCCTCAGTGCCTGTGAATGGTCTCCTTGCAAGGGGCCACTTATGTAAATTGGAGGGGGCTTCGCGCATGTTCCTTTTTAGCCTATGGTCTTGCAAATTCTTGGAATGGCTCTGCCATAACTAAAACAGAGTAGTCTATTTTTTTCTATAAGTATTACAGAGTGATAGAATATAATTCTCAGAAAATGTTTTTCTAATTAGGTTTCAGTACAGAACATACTTAAGTTTTATAAATAATATCTTACCTTTTAAATATAAGTTGAAGTTATCAGTTGATTTTTTGTTGTGCACTTCACGAAGTAGCAGTCAAAATGGCTGTGTTTCCTTCTCTTCCTTTATATATATTCAGGTATATAACCAATCAAATGTCAGGTAATAAAAGTAGAAAATGAAAGTAACATTTTCATTGGTTGTCAATTCCAACACTTCAGATGTGTTTTGTGAAGTAATTTACCTCACGGTACTTAGAGAGGTCTACAGGCTAAATGGCTAAATGAAATTTCAATCAAATTTGTGAAAATGAAAGGGATTGTTATGTAGTATGAGCTAATCTATATTTGGTGAGAGTGTCTCTAGTCGTTTTTCTGTAAATTACTTTCCCACCTTTTTTTAGGACCGCTTCCCGGAAAGCGGCTCGGTTAGCGAACCTTAAGCGTCACGGGAGTCCACCATTTTGTGTTTCAGTCGCATTAAGATACAAGATGGAGGGCAAATAATGTTTAGAATGGGTAGAAGGGGTCATGGTAGAGTTATCTTGACCCCCTAGGTTTTCTGAGGGTGCCTGAGGAGGCTTATATGTGTGGAAAAAAAACATTTTTAAAAGAAATTCCGCGAGGTTAGCTTTCGGTTAGCGAACCGGGTAGCGCCCCGGGGAGCGTATTTTGTGGAAAATTAGTGAAAAAAGTTAGAAAAAAATAATAATTGTGAGTGATCAGATGAAGGGTAGCTCTGAGAAGAGCTTTTGGGTTTATGGTACATTTAGGTACTTATAAGTAGGTACCAATGCACAGTCTTAAATTCAGAATGAAAATTCTGTTGCCCTCATCTGAGAAGTGAACTCCATCTCCTCTGTAGATATCTTGCATGTAGTAACGCAAGTTATTGTTGTACAAGGAGCCCATTCCATGGTCTCTCATGAAAGCTGAAACAGATTTGTTTACATGCTTCCTCGCTTTCTCAATTTGTGGACAAAATTGGTTGGACCACCTCCATTTCTGTCTTTGGCATATATTGGAATATACCAAGGCAGTTTGAGGAAAAAGTGCCATTAATTGCTCAAAGGTGTCCTTTAAAAGCATTTCCAGACCTACCCCAGTCAAAGTGCCCAAATCATTACCTCCATAGTGCACTATTAACAGGTCAGGTTTTGGCAAATGCATAAAGGTTTTCACCAATGGTATCAATTGGTGACATTTTAATCCTCTTTGGCCCAACCACTTAATTTCCACATCTTGTAAATTGAGGTTAGGTAAATTTCTGTTCTCAGCATACCTTTGAGCCCAGTGGATGTAACTATGTCCAACAATCCAGACCTTAAACATTGTGGGAGAAGGTTGTGCTACAGTCAGATGAAGTGTGGTAATGAAAGGGCAGTTGAAACAGTAGGAGTTTGTAAAGAAAAAAAACTGTGGATTTCCAGTGCTAATGATTCATATGGCTGAGATACCCGCCACCCCCTCTCAACACAATCCCCAAGGATGGGAAACCAGAAACATTCTGAACTTTTGGAAGACGGGAGGGAGTGACCCTCCCGGCCGTATTTATTAAAATATGAAACAAAATTAAAAACGTTAAAATAACAGTTTCATATTAATGTACAATTTCATTTCCACATTTGCGATGTTTGGCTAACCTTAACATATACTCTAATACAGAGGTTCACCTAGCCGAACTAACATCCTACAAAACTTTACTTTAAATTGAAATTGTACATCCTAACGTTTAAGGGCCAACGGCAAGGTCGTAACCGGTGTCAAGATCCCTAAACCAGACATATCCCCCTCACTTGTGAGGGGCGACCGCATAGAGGCGTACCTCAAGTGCATTTACCAATTTCCCTTGACTTGACGGGGGCCCCAATAAACTCGACGCCATTTAAAGGTCGTCCGAGGACTCGTGTGAGGTATCTAGAAGGTAGCGTAGACCCCCTCCCAAACCCCACACCACTTACCACATCTGCCGTCGCAGATGTCCTGGCCCCGGGAAATTCCCCAGGAGGGTCTGTAGCCCCTCCTACCCAGGAAGGGGCCTTGACCGCCTTTCCTTTCCTTTCGGCGGCCCATCCTTAGAAGGGACCGCCTCCCCGTTGAGGGGCCAATGGCCACCTCCCTCGAGCGCTCCCATCCGTAATGGGTGACGCCCACCCCTAGGGATCTTCCAATTACTGCTCACCGATCATGACCTTACCGCCCGACCAAAATAAATACGACATTCTAACTAAATTACTAATTGACTAATTTACTAAAGACAGTAACAATTACGACTTATAAAAGGCATGATTACTGGTCAACACTAGTGCATAATTACTTTATTTGCAAAAACATACTACAATTTATTCCTTCTTTATTGCATATTCAAAAGGTATCACGATGATCATCACAACCTGTAAAATTAGAGTTATCACATCAAACTTTATTCAAAACCACTTGCTGTCCTCAGGGGCTGGTGGGTGGGTCAAAATTGGCTCTTCGTTCCGTCTCGAGCTCACGTGCAGCGAGGAGGTGCAGCTTCAGAGCACAGGAACAAGAGGATGTCTTCTTGGCTTGTGGCGCCTTTTATCTGTCTTCAGGGCGGGCGTAAACCCGCCCCTGCCTGCCCCGAAGGGCGTGGCCGGCAGCGTCAGTGTCTAGGCCAGCCCACTCCAGGGCGGGAAAAGGCGCGCCCCGGCTACGCCGCTTCGGGCATACCAGCCGAGGCTCGCCTCCCGCCCAAGATGGCTTCCCGGGGGGATCGTGGTACTCCGCCATACGTTCGGGGGGACCGAATGGTCGCCCCTTTCCATATGGCTGAGATACCCGCCACCCCCTCTCAACACAATCCCCAAGGATGGGAAACCAGAAACATTCTGAACTTTTGGAAGACGGGAGGGAGTGACCCTCCCGGCCGTATTTATTAAAATATGAAACAAAATTAAAAACGTTAAAATAACAGTTTCATATTAATGTACAATTTCATTTCCACATTTGCGATGTTTGGCTAACCTTAACATATACTCTAATACAGAGGTTCACCTAGCCGAACTAACATCCTACAAAACTTTACTTTAAATTGAAATTGTACATCCTAACGTTTAAGGGCCAACGGCAAGGTCGTAACCGGTGTCAAGATCCCTAAACCAGACATATCCCCCTCACTTGTGAGGGGCGACCGCACAGAGGCGTACCTCAAGTGCATTTACCAATTTCCCTTGACTTGACGGGGGCCCCAATAAACTCGACGCCATTTAAAGGTCGTCCGAGGACTTGTGTGAGGTATCTAGAAGGTAGCGTAGACCCCCTCCCAAACCCCACACCACTTACCACATCTGCCGTCGCAGATGTCCTGGCCCCGGGAAATTCCCCAGGAGGGGGCTGTAGCCCCTCCTACCCAGGAAGGGGCCTTGACCGCCTTTCCTTTCCTTTCGGCAGCCCATCCTTAGAAGGGACCGCCTCCCCGTTGAGGGGCCAATGGCCACCTCCCTCGAGCGCTCCCATCCGTAATGGGTGACGCCCACCCCTAGGGATCTTCCAATTACTGCTCACCGATCATGACCTTACCGCCACAGGCCGGATAGTTGACCGGCTATCCGGACCCCCCACAACACTCCTGCCTAAAGGTCATGTCATAAAGTCCTTAGCCAAGCTATCAGATCTCCTATGAGTAACTCGTTCCCCACCCGGGACAAATGAACACCATCCCCCAAATACATACTGTCCCCTTTAATACAACCATGCGAAATAGAATGCAGTGTACTTGAACGGAACAATCTACTCATTTTATTATTAATTTTCCTTACTGAATGATTCAGAGCGGAAACCGAAAGAGCCCCCCGCCACACTTTCCGTGGGATCATATGGGACCAGGCAATTGTGCACCCTGGAACTCTCCTCGCTAACCAACTTACCGTGGAAAGCATTGCCTCAAGAAGAAGTCGTCTACCAGTGGTCACCAAATCATTGCCCCCAAGATGTACTATGATTATAGACGGCGGTGACCTCGTCCGCCCTAACAAACCCTCAAAATATGATCGAAACTGGTCAATACAGAGCCCGCCCTTTCCGTAGAAGGACACACTGTACCCGTATTCCCCAGCCACGTGAATCATGTCCCCTGCTTTGAATACGTCCGCGGCACGCCTCACATATGAGTGGCCCACGACCCACACCTCCTTTTTCACAGCCGGTGATGTCTGACCGCTGGCCCGGTGTTGGGTCGACTGCACAGTCCGCCCCGCCTCGTAGGCTTGCGCAACTGAAAACCAAACAAAAACAAGAAGCGTGAGTACATCATTACAGCTTCACAACATGTGCAACCGCACATACCTTTTATAACAATTCGAGGACCAACGCCCCACACGTTTAACTTGTTCGACATTCAGACCCCTGGCTGTAGCCTCTGTAGCAGCCCCTATCCGAAAGGAATGGGTCCCAAACTCGCCGGGGTTCAAGCCCGCGGCAGAAATCGACATCGCAAGCACCCGCTGAAACTGAAACCTCGTCAGTGGGGTGGCGTCAGCGTGTCTCAACAAGGTCCCCCCCCATGATGCCACCCTTTGCGCTAAATATTCCTCCACGCAACTCACCGGGCACATGGAAGACCCGGGAATCCTTCGTATGATTATGCCGTCCCCCATCGCACCCTGATCGGTCTTGGACCTCACAAACGAGACAGTCATTGTCTCCCCCCTGACCTGGACGTGCTCTTGGCACAGTCCCCCCATGGTATCCTGCTTGTTCTTTGCCACTAGTTCGCTTACCCGCATAGCCCCATGGAATGCTAGCACAAAAGCGGCCCTGAATAACCTTGTTTCATACAGGGATGAACATGTTGCAGGGAGTACAGATAACAACAGAGCTAACCTATCCAGACCTATCGGGCGCCTTGCATCTACTTTGCGACCCTCAAGGCGTTGCCACCCACGTAGCGCTTTCTGCACAACGAAAGACGCGGTCGGGTCCTGAATCCCATGGGCCCTTGCCATAAAGGAAATGGCGGCCCGATGCCTCTGGGCCGTAGCCACTGATTTGCCTGCCTGATGTAACGACAGCAGAAAATCTACTACTAGTTCTTCTTGGCCCCAAAGCTCTCCCCTAGCAGCCCCCACAAAGGCCCAATACGATCGGAACGCCCCTTCATATGCCTTCCTTGTCCTGGGTGCTAAACTCTCTCCCACGAGGTTCTGTAGTTCGGGGCACCGAGAGACCAAAGAGCTTCGGGAAAGGGTGCCGCCACCGGGTCCGCTGTGGGCAGAAAACCCCAGAAGGCCTGCATACGAAAACGAGAAAGCGCATCAGCCGCTTTATTCATTACCCTGGCACATGTTTTGCCTTAAATAGCACGTTCAATTGCATACACAATAACACAATTTCTTTGAGCAATCTCAGAACCCACTTGCATCGTGCTGCCTGGCTATTGATACACTCAACCACGGTCATATTATCAGACCAAAACACCACAGAGTGATCTCTGAACCCCTCAGGCCAAGATTTCAGGGCCACAAGAATGGGAAAAAGTTCAAGAAAGGCAATGTTACTTGTCAGCCCACACTCACGCCACCATAATGGCCATTTTTGAGCCGACCATCGCGTGCCGAATATGGCACCAAAACCAGTGCTCCCTGCCGAATCTGTCCACAGCCCCAGCTCCTCGGAGGACACCGCCGGTTTGTTCCAGACAATTCGACCATTGAAATCCGCCAGAAATGCCAACCAAATGCGCATGTCCTGACGAACCTCTGCCGATAACCTTGTGCGATGATGACCCTCCTTCAGGCCGACCATGGCCTGGGCGATCGAGCGGGAAAAGGGGCGGGCCATCGGCATGACTCTCAGGGCAAAATTCAGCTGTCCCACCAATTGTTGCAACTGGTGCAGCCTGACCTTGGACTCGCTAATACAAGCTTCCAGTGAAGCCCTGAATCTTATCACCTTCTCCTTAGGTAGTCTAAAACAACCTTCCCCAGAGTCGAGTTCGATCCCCAGGAACTCGAGGCAAGTCGAGGGACCCACAGTCTTACCTGGTGCCAACGGCACACCGAAATGCTTCATTAAAGTACAAAATTCATTCAAAGCCTGTCCACATTCCGGACCCCCGGCCGCCCCCAGAAACAAAAAATCATCGAGATAATGCATGACATGCTGAAAAACAGTCTTCTTTGTGAAGACCCATTGCAGAAAGCAACTGAACTGTTCAAAATATGCACAAGAAATAGAGCAACCCATTGGCATACATTTATCCATGTAAAACTGACCCTGAAACATGAAACCAAGGAGACGCTGATCGTCTGGGTGTACCGGGAGCAACCGGAACGCTGACTCAATATCTGACTTTGCCATCAGCGCCCCGGGCCCTAGGCGATTCAACATGGCTACGGCCTCATCGAAAGATGTGTACCGCACCGAACACACATCCGGGTCTATTGCATCATTTACGGACCGACCACGTGGGGCTGATAAATTATGTATCAGTCGGAACTCACCCGGGTCCTTCTTAGGGACCACCCCCAAAGGAGAACAAACAAAGTTAGCACACGGTGGCCCGTCAAATGGACCGGCGACTCGACCTCGAGTAACCTCCTTCCTAATTTTTTCTTGTACTACGGTCGTATGTTGCAAGACCGATATTTGATTTTTACATTTTCCTACACCCCGAAAGCCCCCCACTGGGATGCGGAAACCATATGAAAACCCGTTCCTCAACACCCCAGCGGAAGCGTGGTCCGGGTATTCGCTGAGCCAAGGAATCATTGCCATGGTATCAACCGGGGTAGGTAAAGGCGCCCCTCGGACTATTTCAGACCTGTTTGGCGCCTCCTCTCCCCCCGTTATCACCCATTTTGGCTCTGCACATGCACTCCGGATGGGATGGCTGCCCGCACCCTCCACATTCATGACGAAATTTACATGACCCCTGGGGCCTCGTACATTTCCCTCTGTTGAAGTTCCAACAAATCCCCCTTTTACCTGTGTTGCCGTTCGGCCTCGAGTTGTATTCGTTACCTGTACCTGATCGAAAGGGGGTCCCGGCATATTGGCGGGAGGATTCACCCCCGCTACTCCCTACTAATGGTACTTTTAACATACCAGTACTCTCCATTTTTGACCATGAAACAGAATCATAACAATCCCAAGTTAAGTTTTTATCGTGCTCCTTTGCTTTTCTAAAAATGTTATCGTAACAAAACCACTGATTGCCCCCATATGATACGGAATATTCCATGATCCGTGTCTGATAGATCGGTAATTCGGACAGCAACTCGGGTCTGCGTTCGCCCATGATGGAGGTAAAAATTCCCCACGCCTTCCCCCAAGTGCCAATGTTTTCATCAACTTTAAAGGCGGCCATCTTTGCGCGCCAAACACTCGGATGCATGAGCTCCTTTTGGCTCTTAACATGCTCCATCTCATAATGATCAGTAAGCAACGAGAAGATGTTTATATACTCATTTGCCCATATCTTCTCCTTAATAGCCAGAGGGACATGTTGACCCAACTTTTCCCTTCGTGAAGGTGCAGACTCATCCCTTGCAATCGGCAATGGCCGCTTACCTGAACCGGAAGCTGCATCTGCTGGAGCCGTCCCTGTTGGCTTTTCTACTGCCGCAGCCGGCGTGATAACTGGCGATGATGCCTTCACCGCCTCCCTTGTTTCACGCAGTTGCTTCATCAACACTCGCGCGTCGTCAGCCGTGGCGCCCTCGCTATCTTTACCCAACCACGCTGCTAATTGCGCTGCCAGCTCGGGCGGCATATCCTCCCCGGATACGGGGGTAACCACTACGGGAATCGGATTCCCCTCTGCCGGTACCGGAGTTGGCTCTTCGAGTGGCGCACAGGGAACCGGGATGTCCCCCCCAGCTGCTCCCCTTCTGGGCCTTTTGCCTTTTCCTCCCGGCGCTGCTCCCGCCAAAGGACGTTTCGGTCCCCCTTCTCCGTCTCTATCCGCCACCCGCTTCTTCAAATCGGTTACTTCTTTCATGAGTATCCGCAGCATCTGGTCGGTAGTCATTCGCTTTCCAACCTTCTTAGGCATTCTCCGACAGAGTATCTGTAATACAAAAAAGAAAGATTACCATGCTCAAAATTGGCTCTTCGTTCCGTCTCGAGCTCACGTGCAGCGAGGAGGTGCAGCTTCAGAGCACAGGAACAAGAGGATGTCTTCTTGGCTTGTGGCGCCTTTTATCCGTCTTCAGTGCGGGCGTAAACCCGCCCCTGCCTGCCCCGAAGGGCGTGGCCGGCCGCGTCAGTGTCTAGGCCAGCCCACTCCAGGGCGGGAAAAGGCGCGCCCCGGCTACGCCGCTTCGGGCATACCAGCCGAGGCTCGCCTCCCGCCCAAGATGGCTTCCCGGGGGGATCGTGGTACTCCGCCATACGTTCGAGGGGACCGAATGGTCGCCCCTTTCCATTAGCAGTGATTGGTGCATTTCCATTTCTGAAAACAGAAAGTTAGGGTGCATGGATGTGTTCTTTGAAAGATGTAATTTGAATGGTCAAGGAAGAAACATTCAATGAAAGATTGCACTGGATACGCAGGTGCACTGAGAGTTCAGAGTTCAATTGAAACATTGTTGTGTGAATTTGCAAACATGAGAGGTCTTCCAGGAGGTGGTTGCTATGGAAAAAAGGCAGAGAGGGCAGAGGGGGGAAGGGTTTTGATTTGAAAAAAGTGAGGGAAGAGTTATGATTGGCTAATATGAGAGATATGTGAAATGAATATCTGTATTTCTGTGCTTTCAATAGCTGCAGCCTCTGGAGTGCATCCTTTTTCTTCTGCTGAAGGCAATTTGGTGTTTTTCTGAGACTGTTTTCAAAACTCAAAAAGTATTTGCTAAGGTGAGAAAAGATTTATTTAATTTAGATAGAGAATAGTATGATTTAAGGAGAAAATGATGAAGAAAGCTGTGTTTTTAAAATGTGGCCTTGTCTCTAGTGATATACAAATAGATTTTGTTTCTTTGAGAAATTGTAATTGCATATTCGGTGTAGCATTCTGGCATGCAGTAACACAAGTTATTGTTGTACATGGAGCCCATTCCATGGTCTCTTATGTAAGCTGAAACAGATATGTTGTTTTTAAAAACGATTTTTGAAATCAATTACATTTCTGGATATGTACTGCTAGAGCTTCATGGGTTGTTTTGGGTCATATTTATAAGGCATTTGAGTGTCTTTGATGTTATTTTTTCCTTTTTAAATGGAAAGCATTCCTCATGGGGCAAGTGTCTTGTAAATACGCTCCCACCTGTGCTTGGCAAATTTAGATTTTGATTATGGGAGTTACTTAGCCATGTTAATAATGTCCAAAAAATGGTGCTAGGGCATTCCAGAAAACGCTTTCATGTGTCTCAAGGACATTTTCAGTCATTTCCTCTTGAATGCAGGTATACAATTGATTTATATGCTGTGTTTAAAAACGATTATTTGAAATCAATTACATTTCTGGATATGTACTGCTAGAGCTTCATAGGTTGTTTTGGGTCATATTTATAAGGCATTTGAGTGTCTATTATGTTATTTTACCCTTTTTAAATGGAAAGCGTACCTCATGGGGCAAGTTTCTTGTAAATACGCTCCCATCTGCGGTTGGCAAATTTAGATTTTGATTATGCCCTTACACCATTTTTGGGACATTATTAACATGCCTATGTAACTCCCATAATCAAAATCTAAATTTGCCAACCGCAAGTGGGAGCGTATTTACAAGAAACTTGCCCCATGAGGTACGCTTTCCATTTAAAAAGGGTAAAATAACATAATAGACACTCAAATGCCTTATAAATATGACCCAAAACAACCTATGAAGCTCTAGCAGGACATATCCAGAAATGTAATTGATTTCAAAAAATCGTTTTTAAACACAGCATATAAATCAATTGTATACCTGCATTCAAGAGGAAATGACTGAAAATGTCCTTGAGACACATGAAAGCGTTTTTTGGAATGCCCTAACACCATTTTTTTTACATTATTAACATGGCTATGTAACTCCCATAATCAAAATCTAAATTTGCCAACCGCAGGTGGGAGCGTATTTACAAGAAACTTGCCCAATGAGGTACGCTTTCCATTTAAAAAGGGTAAAATAACATCATAGACACTCATATGCCTTATAAATATGACCCAAAACAACCTATGAAGCTCTAGCAGTACATATCCAGAAATGTAATTGATTTCAAAAAATGTACACAGGACCCTTAGGACGTCTTCCTAAAACCTCATCACTTAGCGCCTCTTCTGTCTCTGTTGTCACAAGTTTTTCTTTTTCAACTGGACAACCATCCTTCACTTCATAAGCTCGGCCACTGGTGTCAACTGCAAACACCAAATCATTATCCTGAAAATAACTCTCCTCATTAAAAAATGCCTCACAACTTGAACTATGCATCCATTCTCCGGAAAAAACTTCACAAAAGTTACTACGATTTACTACTCTCTTCCATCTACTTTTTGTTTTGAAATCAGAAATTACCTTGCTTAGTTTCCTAATTCTATTGATTACCAAAATAAACAACTTTCGCTTAATTTCAAAAGCATGATCAATAATTTTCTCTACATTTTTCTTCTTCTTATAAAATGCCACTTTCTGTTGGCCTTTCTTAATGTTTTTTAATAAATTAACTATTATCCTGTTACGGAACATTCGTTTTCGAATGTCCCTAAACTGTTGTTTCCTTCTACTATCATACACAGAGTTATCTCTTCCTCTACCAGTAACATTTTTGATGGGTCTTTCCTTTCCATTTAAATTGCTTTTCTTTTTCTGAACTGAAACATTTTTTGGATAAATACTTTTTTTTACTAAAAATATTTCTTAAGAATGATTTTGTGCTCTTACCCGGAGCTTTCTTGGTGTTTTGAAAAGTATTTGGGGAAGAGGACTGCTGCAATAAAAGATCATCCTGCTGTCTTTGACGTTTTCTAGCCTTTCTAATTCGATTTTTCGTTGGCATTTTTCAAATTAAGTAAAGATCTGCAGTTGAATCTGTGGAAAAATATAATAAAAAATGTTATTAACCACTATTACCAAACAGTAAATGAATAACAGTCATCAAAAACTTAATGCCCTACTTATTATTTAACATAGCAAATCTTTTGCACCAGCACTGCATCACAAAAATGACACACAGTGGTACAAAACAGGCATACAACAATCATAAATCTCTCCCTAATATTTTAACATTCAAGAGGAAATGACTGAAAATGTCCTTGAGACACATAAAAGCATTTTTTGGAATGCCCTAACACCATTGTTTGGACATTATTAACATGGCTATGTAACTCCCATAATCAAAATCTAAATTTGCCAAACGCAAGTGGGAGCGTATTTACAAGAAACTTGCACCATGAAGAACGCTTTCCATTTAAAAAGGAAAAATAACATCATAGACACTCATATGCCTTATAAATATGACCCAAAACAACCTATGAAGCTCTAGCAGTACATATCCAGAAATGTAATTGATTTCAAATAATGACTTACTTCATTGGTAGGTCTTCACATGTATTATCTCCTTTGTTTTCTTCAGTGAAAATCTTATCTGCAACCATGTGTTGGCCTCACCTCAAACAAACAAAACAGGTGATGGACTGAATGTGGATAAATGACACACATTCACCCAGTCCAAAGATCTGGGCCTAAACAAACCTTTAGATAGGCCACACCTTATCGTCGCCCTGAATTAATCATTTAAAATATTAGGGAGAGATTTATGATTGTTGTATGCCTGTTTTGTACCACTGTGTGTCATTTTTGTGATGCAGTGCTGGTGCAAAAGATTTGCTATGTTAAATAATAAGTAGGGCATTAAGTTTTTGATGACTGTTATTCATTTACTGTTTGGTAATAGTGGTTAATAACATTTTTTATTATATTTTTCCACAGATTCAACTGCAGATCTTTACTTAATTTGAAAAATGCCAACGAAAAATCGAATTAGAAAGGCTAGAAAACGTCAAAGACAGCAGGATGATCTTTTATTGCAGCAGTCCTCTTCCCCAAATACTTTTCAAAACACCAAGAAAGCTCCGGGTAAGAGCACAAAATCATTCTTAAGAAATATTTTTAGTAAAAAAAGTATTTATCCAAAAAATGTTTCAGTTCAGAAAAAGAAAAGCAATTTAAATGGAAAGGAAAGACCCATCAAAAATGTTACTGGTAGAGGAAGAGATAACTCTGTGTATGATAGTAGAAGGAAACAACAGTTTAGGGACATTCGAAAACGAATGTTCCGTAACAGGATAATAGTTAATTTATTAAAAAATATTAAGAAAGGCCAACAGAAAGTGGCATTTTATAAGAAGAAGAAAAATGTAGAGAAAATTATTGATCATGCTTTTGAAATTAAGCGAAAGTTGTTTATTTTGGTAATCAATAGAATTAGGAAACTAAGCAAGGTAATTTCTGATTTCAAAACAAAAAGTAGATGGAAGAGAGTAGTAAATCGTAGTAACTTTTGTGAAGTTTTTTCCGGAGAATGGATGCATAGTTCAAGTTGTGAGGCATTTTTTAATGAGGAGAGTTATTTTCAGGATAATGATTTGGTGTTTGCAGTTGACACCAGTGGTCGAGCTTATGAAGTGAAGGATGGTTGTCCAGTTGAAAAAGAAAAACTTGTGACAACAGAGACAGAAGAGGCGCTAAGTGATGAGGTTTTAGGAAGACGTCCTAAGGGTCCTGTGTACATTTGGAAGTGTAGTTCTATTTGCAGTGTGCGACAGGTTTCCATCAATTTGCTTTGTGATTTTATACGGACATTTAATAAGAAAAGTTTGAAGCAGAAAATGAAGTTGTTGCAAGATTTAGATCCTTGCAGAGTGAGACAAATGACAGGTTTGCGTGGTCATTCACTGGCTTGTCTTTCCAGGAGAGTATGCCAGAGTGTTTTTCATCATTTCAGGATGCTAGCAGTGCATCATAATAAAGTGAGAAAATTAGTGAGAATGTTGTATTATGCTAAGAGTCCAGCAATTATGCTTAAACAATTATGTGCTGCTCTTTTGCATGGTTCTGAAATAGATGTGAAGAATATTTGTGAAGAAATTGAGTTTTGTTACTTTGGTAGTAAAGATGAGAATGTTCAAATTGACCCAGAAGTAGAGGGTAATGTTGAAGATAATGTACAGGTTTCCAGTACAGATAATTTTCAGAAGGAAATTGCCACGTTTCAGATGAAATCAAGTGAGAGGCCTAATTTCACTTGTGTATGTTGTCGACGCACTTATTATAAGAATCAGACTAAGTTAGTGGATTTATATGCAAAAAGTGAAAGGGAAAATAATAGTGAATGGAAGGATTTTGCCACATACTTGATGGTAGAAAATTATTTTGATTTGGGATCGGATCAACGTGTGTGTACTTATTGTTGTAATAAATTAAACAAAAACCAGATGCCTGCTAGGGCAGTTCATAATAATCTGGAATTGGTTGAGATTCCTTCTGAATTGAAGGATTTAAATACTTATGAATATATTTTGATTCAAAGTATCCATCCCTTTCAGGCTATTGTAAGAATGGAGCCAAAGACAGGGAAGTTGCCTCCAGCAGATTTACAGAGAGGATTAAAGGGAAGAGTTGTTTATTTGCCTCTAGATTTGAACAAAAACATTAACACAATTGGAGTAGAAAAAGTGGAAGAGGAACCTCTGGTTATCTTGGTTAATGGGGTTCCGACAAAGAATAAGAAAATATGGCAAGATTTAGTGGATGTTAGGAAAGTCAAAAAGGCAACATTGTATTTGAAGAAAAATAATAAGTACTATAAGAATGTATATGTTGCAGAAGAGGAAGTAAGTGATGAAGAGGATAGCGATTTGTGTGCTGGCCAAATTGAGAAAGTAGAGGCCTCTAAAAGTGAAGAAATATATGAACATTATAGTGTTCATCCTTTGCATTCCAAGGAAGTCATGGGGAATGCTATTGAGTTGTTTCAAATGAAACAAGCCAAAGCGAGTCCCATTAGTGTTTGGGAGGAAAGTTTGGAAGCTCGGTGTTTCCCACAGCTATTTCCCACAGGTCGAGGAGGAAGATATGATGAGCGACCTCATCAAATTCCTGCATCTGAATACCGGACTTTACGATTGTATGCAGAAGATCCTAGGTTTCGTCAATGCATTCCCTATTTGTTTCATCTCCTGTTTGAAAGCGATCTGTCTGGATTGTCATATGCAGTGAACCACATCTTAAAAAGTGGTATACAGATGCGAAATATCTCGGCAAGTGATTTTATGCATAAAGTCAATGTCCAAGACAGTATTTTGGATTCTCACATAAGTAATCTCATGGCGTGTCAGCGTGGTACTAATGAGTACTGGTACCGTCGTCATGGTGATTTAAAATGTATGCTGAGGAACTTAGGAACTCCGACATGGTTCCTCACTCTGAGCTGTGCCGAGTATGGCTGGGAAGACTTCCTTGAATTTCTACGAGAGGCAAATGGAAATATTGAAAACATTGAATTCAAGACACCTGGAGAACTGTGTTCTTTGGATCCAGTGAATGTATGCAGGTACTTCAATCATAGATTTGAAGCTATGATGTCTTTCATCACAAATAAGAAGAATCCACCTCTTGGAGAGGTGTTGGATTTCTTCTGGAGAAAGGAGTACCAAGCAAGAGGTGCTCCTCATATACATATGTTGTTGTGGATCAAGGATGCACCTAAATTTGGAACAGATCCGGATGACTTAGTGATGAATTTCATAGAACAGTATTCTACGTGTGCTGTTCCAAACGCAACGGAGAAGAAAAGCCTAAGAGAACAAGTTCTACGTTTCCAAAGCCATCGTTGTGGAAAGTACTGTCGTCGTAAATTCAGAAACAAGGACAAGTTCTACACCAAATGTCGTTTCAACTTTCCACGACCGGTGATTTCTAAAGGAAGAGTGAACAGTTTGATGTCTTCACTGCGACATAATGTGACGAGGAAATCACCCAAAAATACATACAATTTGAAAAGGAACGAAGAGTCCAAGTACATCAACGACTACAACCCAGTGATTTTGTCCATGTGGAATGCTAACATGGATATACAGTTTGTGGCTGACAACTGTATGGCTGTGGCTCGGTATGTGACATCTTACATCACCAAAAAAGAAAAGACAGAACTGAAGGATATGTGGGAGGACATTTCCCATGAAAAGAGCCTCAGCAAGAAGTTGTACAGTTTCAGTCTGAAGATGTTGTCGCATCGAGAAATCGGAGCTTACGAATGTTCTGATCGATTGTCTTCAGCAAGTCTCTATGCCAAATCCAGGAGTATCGTTTGGGCGAGTCTTGGTCTTGCTGCAACGCGAAATCGAGTTCTAAAACCTGTCCGGGAAATTGAGTATTTGGCAGAAAAGGAACCAAACAGTACCGACATTTTGAAGACCAACATGTTGGATACATATTATCCAAATCGAAGCAGTCACCTTGAGAATGTTTGTCTATATGAGGTTCTACAAAATTATATATTCAAGAGGAACATCAAAGAAGATATTGAGAAAGGAGTGTATGCTGTAATTGGAAGTGAGGGATGCCTGGTCAAGCAAAGAAAATGCCAATTAGTAAACCATCGAAAATTGAGTGGCGAATCTCCAGAAAAAAAGGAGTTTTTCTATTTAGCACTTTTGCAACTTTTCAAGCCTTGGCGTGCAGAAGAGGAACTGCTTGGAGATTTCCTCTGTTACGAAGACTCTTTCACTGCTGCTAAGGAGACCATAGAATGTCCTGCTTTTCCCAAATATCAAGAAATGCTAACTTTGGAAATTGAGCAGGAAGCAAAGATTGCAGCCGAGATTGCCAGAGACAGTTCTCAGGACAGTCAGAGTTCTGTTTCATTGAGTCAAGATCCACTTGGAGGACCTATTATCGAAAATGAAGCTGCCACTGCTATGAATGAAGTGGAAAGAGCCATGGCACATGCTCAGGAGGATTCAGTTAACTTAGAAGACTTGGAAAAACAACTCAACGTTGAGCAGAGGAAAATATATGATGAAGTTACCAAGCAAATTGAGAACGGATTAAGTCATGAGAAGAAAGAGTGCTCATGTACATCGTTGAAGCCTGTCCGACTGTACGTGAGTGGAGAAGCGGGAACTGGAAAAAGTTTCCTCATTAAAGCAATTTCTTGTTATTTGCAGGAAAGGACTGAGTCATCGCTGTCTTGTGTTGTCACCGCTCCTACTGGACTGGCAGCACATAACATTAAAGGTATTACTTTGCATCGTCTACTGATGCTGCCAGTGGAGCATGACAACAAATTACAATACCACAAGTTATCTGGGGATGCTTGTTGTGAAGTTTCAAGAGTCTTGAGGAAAATGAAACTTCTTATCATTGACGAAGTAAGCATGGTTTCCAATGTCATGCTTGCCTTTGTGCATTTGAGAATGCAAGAAGTACTTAAAACTGAATATGATGTGTTATTTGGTGGCAAACACATCATTGTTTTCGGAGATCTTCTGCAGCTGACACCAGTAAAAGGTCAACCTGTGTTCAAAATACTCACGCATGAAGATACCAGGAAGTGCCTAGGGAGCATTGGCAACGTCAATATATGGTTAAACTTCAATTATGCTGAACTGCATGAAAATATGTGTCAGGCGAAGGATGAAGATTACAAGAATATTCTACAAGATATTAGAATTGGAAAAGTGACCGAGCATGGAAAAGAAGCTTTAAATGCACGATTACTTTCAAATTTATATCCCGAACAAGAGATTGTGCCTGAGAATATTTTTCAGAAAATTACTGAGAAGAAATCCGGAATATGTTTGATGCCAACTCTTGCAGAATGTGCCATCTTCAACAACAAAATGTTGAATTTAGAAAAGCAAGAGATTGTGAAACTTGAAGCTATTGACAAAATAGAGCATATGGGATCAACAATTATTTTGTCAGAGAATTTGAAATCAAAATTGGATTCATTAGAGAAGACTATATCTAAAACAGCGGGTTTTGAAAAGACTTTGAATGTGTGTTTAAATTGCCGAATCATTTTGAGAAGGAATTTACATGTTGAAAGAGGTCTGGTAAATGGATCAATGGGTAATGTTGTTGATTTTGAGAAATACAGAAATAGAGATGGAATAGAATTTTTAAAAATTAAATTTGATGGCATTGAGGAAGTACAGCTAATTGGTCGTTGTTCTGCTAGGTTTTTGCTTGTTAAAGACTTATATGTTCGCCGTAAACAGTTTCCTGTTTGCTTGGCATATGCGGTGACAATCCATAAATCGCAAGGTTTAAGTGTAGACAGTGCATTGGTGAATATTGGCAGTTCTGTGTTCAAGGAGGGTATGGCATATGTGGCATTGTCACGAGTTAGAACTTTATCGGGATTGTACTTGATTGACTGTGATGTCACAAACATTTGTGCGGATCTAGATTGTGTTAAGGAATACAATAGGTTAAGAAGAGAGTATGCGCCACATTTGCCTCAATATCCTTTGTTTGAGAAACGTGTGGTAGGCCGGAAACGTAGAAATATCAGTAATAGTAGGGAGGTTGTAGCAAAAAGACCAAAAGTCAATGAACCGAAAATTGTTAGCAGAAAGAAAGTGGATTCTGTTGAAGATGTTGTCGGTTTTCAATTTGAAAACAGTTCTGGTGTCAACTGCTATGCAAATGTAGTGGTTAATGTTCTCTTTTCACTAGAGAGTTTAAAAGAACAGATTCTGTTGAATTCAGAACAAATTTTATGCTGTTTGTTGAATTCTGTTTTCGAGAAATGTAGCACTGATCGAACAAAAGTAGAAAGTGTGTCTGAAGTTCGTTATCTGTTAGATGAATGTTCAGGTCAAACAGACTTCTCTGAAAATAATCAGCAAGATTGTCAAGAGTTTTTAATGTATATGCTTGATGTATTGCAAGATGAGGGTGTAGATGTAGATCACCTGTTTGGGCTTTCTTATCAATGGCAGCATGACTGCGAGAACTGTATGGTATCAAGTACTACTAGTGTAGACTCAGAAAGATTTATATATTTAACTTTGCCAGACAGTAAATCAGTCTCTTTTAATAAGCTAGTAAATGCAGCGGATCACAACATGGAGTGTAGCCAATGTAAATCTGAAATGATGTCAACATTATTTATACGTAGATATGGCCAGTATGTCATTTTAATGATCCAACGATGTAGGCCTGATGGATCAAAATTGTCAACTTTAATAAAAAATGTTGTGGCTTCTCAGCTGTCAATATCAGGAAGGACTTTTGTAACTGTAGCAATTATCTATCACGATGGTCCTTCAACAACATCAGGACATTATACAGCTTATTTAAAGTCTCGAAATGGCTGGTCATTCTGCAATGATTCCGTTGTAACTTTCAAAAAAAATTTGCCGTTTGACCTTAAAAATTCTTATCTGGTGTTTTTAAAACCAAAATTTTAAAGAAAGAATCTCGGGATTTCCTGTGAGGAATTGCAAAAGGTTCATCAAGTAGAGGGAATGTAAGTCTGCAATGCTGTCTAGATTATTGGTCCAAAACTTTTAATTATAATGTCAATTAAAAAATCCAACTATATAAACCTGATGCAAGTAAGTCTGCTTCATAGTAAGCAGTATCAGTGTCATAGGAAAAGGAGAACATGAGTGACAAAGAAGGGTAAGATATTAGTAGTCCAGGATTGTGAAAATAATCTTAAATGTTTTCTTTTTGAAAGTTGTGAAAATAGAAAATGACGGGATTTGATTGGAAGAATTACAAGAGTTGTGAATCGCTGCAACATGATTTGGCCTAGTGGAAACATGTGGTAGAATGTGAGAAGTCTTTTCTTGTATGTAACATATTTTTCAAAACGATGGAGGTTTTCTTTCAGAAAGTGGCGGGCTGAAAATATTTATAGCACAACAGAGTGGACGCTGTTCATAGGACATCCTTCGACGTCATTGAAAGTAAGTTAATTTTAAGGAGTTTTGAATTCAGATTTCTTAGGTTGTATGGGTTTTTTAAACACAATCATTTTGATTGTGTTTTCTTTTCCCCGCTGTTACATGATGAATTCCTTCAAGTCACTGATTTAAGTGAAATTTGATACATTCTGAGAACAGCAAAAATAAACCATTTAACATGTATAATTAATGTTCTGCTTTTTGTACTTATGATATACATTTAGAAATGTGAGGTAGATATGGAGAAACTGAGTCTTCTGTAAGTGTCAATTTTAATGCTTACAGTGCTGTACTTCTGGGTACTGTTTTTTTTTTAAAAAAAGGAATAGGCCTCACCTCAAAGAAAGCTCTTGAAAGCACACATCTTATTTGCATCCTGAAACAATCATTTAAAATGTTAGACACAATTTTATGATGGCTTTACATCTTTTTTGCGCTGCTATTGCATCACTATTGTGAGACATCAGCAGTGCAAAAGAAGCACCATGTTCCAAAATAGGCCTCAGTTCATCAGCATGAAGATACTGTTTGTTTAAAATATATATCTTTAGGATTGTGTAGGGGACGTAGAGAAGCAGAGGCTTCTGTAAATGTCAAAGTTGTTGAAAAACTGTTTCTTCTTGAACCTTTTCCCTTTTCTTTTCTAATGTTTAAATACATGTTTTAATATTTTTGGAAATGTTTGTTCTCTCTTTTACAGATTGAAAGTATGAAAAAATATTTTAAAAAGTTAACAAGAATTATAAGGTAAATGTTTTCTACTCTTTTTACCCGCAATGCACTGCTGATGATGTCACTGACCATGTCATGAATGATGTAATAAGAGGACATGACTTACTTCATTGGTAGGCCTTCACATGCATTATCTGCTCTGTATTCTTCAACAAGTGTAAAATTGATCTGTAACCCTGAGTAAGTCTCACCTTAAACAAACCTCAGGAGAGATCACACCTTATCGTCATCCTGAATTAATAAATAGATCTATTAAACAGTATCTCTGGTTTACTCCCTATAGCTGTCTTTCTTTTAACATTACTCTCTGTTTACTTCCCTTATACTAACTCTTCTTTTTTTTAAAAAAAATATTTTTTTGGTTCGCTTCAAGTTCGCGAACCGGGCAGCGAACCGGAAAGCGAACCAAAAGAAATAGAGCTTGCCAGAGTGCTAAACATTCTAGCAATTTTATTTGAAAGGGGAGGTAGTTCTGAAAAGAACTTTTTTTTAATGTTTTTGTTGTTTTATTTTATTTATTTTTTTTTCTGAACATTTTTTGTTTTTTTTGTATTTTTAGAACAGTTTTATGTTTTTTGTGTGTTTTTCATGGAGGGGAAACAACAAAAAACAGGCATTGAAAAGGGCTCAACAGGAGCAAAAAAAAATTACTGTTTGGGTGGGTTAGGGCAATTGTGGTTTTCGTACGCAATGTTGATTAATTTCACGCTCATGTTCCCACATGAGAGCAAAGCACCACAATATATGCAGGTAAACTTCATGTGTTTGAAGTTTTGCTGTATGTTTGGCACAGTTTCCTGTGCCTCTCTTCCTGTCAAAGAGATAGTTGACGTTGACCTGGCCACAGGAGTTGTCGGGGGATTATCTTGCAGGTCCCTTAACTCTGCCCGGCTGTAGTTTAATGGATGCCACCTGGCCATATGGCGATGCATAGTTTGGTTGCCCATACTATACTTTTTATCAGTGCCTCTAGATAATCTGTATTTGCAAATGAGGCAGGTGGCATACTTCGCATTGACCTTCTTCTCCCCTTGAGGGATTGAAAAAAACTGCCATATGAAACTTGTTTTCCTTCGGGAAACACGGGGCAACTCCTGTATAAACTATGGTTCATCTGTGTCCTCTTCTTCTAGGTCCTCCTCTTCGTCCTCTCTGTTGGAGATAAATTGAGATGATGGTCCTCTCTTCTCATGAGGAGGTTGAGGTGGTGGTGGGGGTCCACCAGCTGAAGCAAGGATAGAAGCCATTGCTGAACTACTGCAAAATGGTCTTTCTCTCACCAAGATGAAAGTCAGAGTGAGAAAAGAAGGAGGGGTTTTCATGATTTGGGAAAAGCAAAAGTTCTGAACCAATGAAAAGTGTTATTTTTAGGTCACATGACCTAGTCATACATCATTTGGAAACCAAAAGTGAAATGAACCAATGAAAAGTTTGATAAACAAGTCACATGACCTGTTCCGCTTACGTTACGTGGTGCGCGCCGCGTCCCGGATCGTTTCCGGTTCGCGGTCTGGAGCACTTCCGGGAGCGCTAACGCGGCGTGTCATAAGACGCATTACGCGACAATGATACGTCGCGCTTCCGCGACGCATCACAGTTGCGCTAACGAAACGTTTACCGGTTCGCGGACTAGGTCGCGGCATCAAGATGAGCTAACGGAAAGCTTCCCGGTTCGCTTACCGGAAGCGAAGAAAAAAAATATTTAAAAAAAAATTATCAATAAACATCTAAAATATATTTTGGGATTTAAAGAAGAATACATTTTACAGCTACAGATGTTAGCTTTTAAAAAACCAATGAAATTCACAGAAAAAAACATAGGTTATAGACCATATATAGTTAGGAATTTGCATTTACAAAACCTTGAAAATTCACTGAAAAAACCATAGGTTATAGACCATATATAGTTAGGGATTAGCATTTACAAAACCTTATTTTACTCGCATAAAACCATTGAAATTTCATATATAGTTAGTTGCGCTAACTATATATCGCGCACCCGCAATCCACTGCTGATGATGTCACATATTACATCATTCATGACATGGTCAGTGATGAACCACGTGATTTCTGCACAAGGGGTGGACACTAACCATAATTTAAAAATGATGGCATTGCTGCATTTTAATGTGTGTGATCAAGAGCACGGCTGTGCTCGAAACTCGTCGCAGAGCGGAAGACTGAAATAAATTACCTTCCTGCCAGAAACCTTGTGGCCCGTCTCTCTCATTTCGCCGTAACTGGAGGTTGTGAGTCAATGCTGGGAGTGGAGTAATTCGTAGAAGCAGGTTGTCTCTGGTGACGGTGCCCCCTCTCCTCGGCGCAGCCTCTGTCTACAACCAAAAAGCAAGCACGATTCCGAGGAGGAATATTTCACAGAGGCCCCTACGGCAGCGAAAATTACTTGCAGAAGCCGAGTGGAACACGAGGACGGCTGAGTCGGAGGACCTGTCGCCATTTCAGACCAGCGGTGAGTGAGTGCAATAGGCTGCATGTAGGTGGGGGAGGAATGGTTTGTTTGGTAGAAAGAAGGCGGGAAACGGCAGACGCCGACACAAAAGCAACTTTCGCAAATCTCTGCTCTACAGAAGATTGTCAGCAAGTTTGGAAAGAGAGCTGGAGGAGGCGGCCGAGGAACTGTTCAGCAATCTGCCCATAAGTAACAAGAATAATGACAGGGCGGTGAATAATCAAAGCGATAATAATCATGATGTGAAGCAGTTACTAAAAACACTGGAGAAAAAAAACTAAAAGCGAGATTACCAAATGGTGGGAACATAAGTCCCTTACAAAATATGTAGATGTTGGCCGGGTTCCCCGTGGACTTAGAATTTTACTGGCACCTAGCTTTGAAGCACCAAATCCTGCCATGCTTCTAGAATGGGGCGAAAGTAATCTGGAAGCTTCAATGAATCTAGTAAAAATTTTAATCAAGTATGCAGTAATTGATCGATTATGTTATGTTATGTCATGTTATGTTATGTTATGTTATTGTTTTTTATTGTGCGCACAGCTACTCCAGCCAAGGAGCGTCCTGGCGCATAGACAAGGAGAAACATAACACAACAGGGAAAAAGAAGACTAAAAGGGACAGCTTTATTAGCATTATTGGAGGATATCAAAAAGATCAATGAGGAACTAGACACAGCAAGCCATAATGTACAACAAAAGAATTGATTTTGAAAACTAGAAAAGCAATAAGTGAACGCCTACGTAAGCATGAAGACAGAATTAAAATCCGGAAGGTGCACAAATTTGATAGAGATGTAAAAGATTATGAACTAGGACAAATCTACACATTTCCATGTAAATTTGACCATGCAAAAAAATTGAAAATTAATTATAGAAATGCTACTAAAGGGTCAATTCAACAAAAACCATAAACTGAGCTGACTTCAGAGACTGAAGCGGATACAATTTCCTTGCCGTGTGCATCAGGCTCTGACTTTAGCAGTCATGAAGGTCTCAGCAGCAATCTGGTTTTAAATTTAGGTGAAGAAATCCATTTTTTAGTCCAGGACCGATTATAAATGCTTCGCCCGTGAACGAAGAATATGCAAAGAGACAAAGGAGAAATGCGAAGCGGAGAGCAAGAAGAAAAAGACAAAAAGCTGCAGCAAAGGAAAAAACAACAGTGGTACAAAAAGAAACGACAGTAGATTTAACCATCACCAATCTATCAGAGACCACGTTGACAGCAGCAGAGGAACATCTTTTTGAATTTGGTCTTAATTTTTGTCCTGAAAGTTCATTTAATTATGCCAGCACAAGAGCTGATATTTTCTGCTTTATAAGAAAATTTAAATTGAACAAGGTCTTTACCATTAAATCAGGTGGAACCAGTGAAAGCCAACATAACACAGGGCAAAATGTGAGCACATCACTTCAAGAGGTTCAAACTTCGGATGATAAAATCCTATTGACCATGCACGAGTTGGGAACACCAGTGATAGATCAACTAAACTCATCAGACGAGAAGGTCATGAACACACAGGATTGTTTTCGTGGAATAAAAATAATGCAACGAGGAGCAGGAGAAAGTCCTTTTAAACCAAAGAGCGTCTCCCAATATGCCAAAAGACGCGATTGACATTTTCCATGAATGTATTATTGAGGATTTCAAGAAATTGAACCGTTCAGTGCAGAAACAACACTATCAAAAAAAGAAAAAACTATAAACTGACCCAATACACGAACTTGATGAAAAAGTTGTCCGAAAATCAGGAGGTAATAATAAATAAATCGGACAAAGGGGGAAATATTGTCTTGTGGCCAAGAAAGGATTATGTTAAAGAAGCCATGAGACAGCTGAACGATGCACATTGTTACACAAAATCTAATGGAATGGAATATAAAAAAGCAAAGAGAAAATAAAAAAAAGTTGCATGATTGTAAAAGAAACGGGTTGATATCTACAACTGAATTTACATTTCTTAATGTTGAAAACCCGGTAATTCCAATCCTAAATTTGATATTTAAAATGGTTTCACCAACACCAGGTAGACCAATTATATCCGCAATTAACAGCATGGCGGAGCATATCTCCCAGTATATAGATTATTACCTCCGAGATCATGTGAAAAACCTCCCTAGTTATGTGAGAGATACTGGGGATTTTCAAAACAAACTTAGTACCATCAAATGGGAAAATGGCTGGTGTCTAATTACATTAGACATCAAGTCATAGTATACCAGTATTGAGCATGAGGCAGGTTTGCAAGCAGTCAACCATTTCCTGGGTACAAAATCCTGTGAATATTATGGGCACAATAAGATGTTGTGCGAATTGATTGCCTGGTGTCTGAACAATAATTTTTTCCTATTTGGTAAAGAGATTTGGAAGCAAGAAAGGGGTGTAACCATGGGATCCTGTTTCTCCCCCAGTTATGCATGCTTGTATGTTGGCTGATGGGAGGAACAGGTCCTAAGTAAGTTACCCAACAGGCACAAAGCTAAGTACTGGTTGCGATTTATAGACAATATTTTTGCTATATGGGAGGGTGATCTGGACAGTGCACATGAGTTTTTAAATAATTTGAATATTAACTTATGCAACCTCCATTTCACGTCAAACATTAGTCAATCATCGATGGAATTCCTGGATGTACGAATTACAGTCACAAATAATAACTTAGAAACAACCCTATTTAGGAAAAAAACTGCTGGCAACAGTATTCTGCATGCCAGCAGTGGTCTTCCCCGACACCTCTTAGGCAGCATTCCGTTGGGAGAGGTACTGAGATTAAAACGTATATGCAGCTCTTCGCAAGATTTTGATAAATGTGCAGAAGAAATTATGGGAAGACTACAAGAGAGAGGATACTCTAAATCCGTTCTCTCCAATGCTTTAAGCAGGACAAAGGATAGATCATGAGAATCACTATTAGCCCTTAAGGCTAATGTGGAAGAGAACAATGAGGAAAGCTCTAGATTAATCACCACATTTAGTAAGCAAGAGAGGAAAATGAAATCTATTGTCAAAAAGAACTGGCCCATTATGCTTACTGATGGTGTGCTAGGAAACAGGTTACCTGAGTCACCCACAATCACTTTTAGAAGAGCAAGATCTATGAGGAGTCAGTTGGTGAAGATGAGTCCAGAAATTATCACTGAAGGCACCTGGTTAAAACCTAGAACAGGATTTTTTAAATGCTCGTCATGCCAGGCGTGTAAATTTGGTGTTAATACAACCCACTATGCTACTCCCTTTTCTAATATGAGTGTGGCTATTAAAATAAAGGCAGCTATGGATGCCGCACGGAGTATGCTGTGTATGTTCTGACGTGTACCTGTGGATTACGCTACGTGGGTAGCACTAAGCTAAAGGTGCACGTCAGAATTTTGCAGCATCTCAGGGCCATAGTGAACAACGATGCATCATATCCAGTCACCAGGCACTTTAAGGCAATACATAATAATGATTTGGGGTAGCTCTCATATTATGTGATCATTGCGGTAGCACCTTTGAGAAGGGGTGGAGATAGAGAAAAACTTTTAAGGAAATTGGAAACCCATATGATTGTGGAGTTGGATAGCAAAAATCCAAATGGGCTTAATAACACAGAAGATTTGCACAATTATTTATGAACTTATATATGACTGTGTTTTTTACAGGATGTGTTTATGTGATGAATTCTAAGATCTATTAGATACTGCACAATATATGATTTTAATATATTTACATAACCGCTTTGATATTAATTGAAATATTATGAAATCCTCTGACAACCGCTAGTCTTTGCACAATCAAGAAATCTGTATAGAATTTTAATGAGGTGTTTTAAGGGGTGTTTTGTATATCTATAGAGGAGAGCACTTTTTGCACTTTCTATATCATTGGTAGGTTTCCATATAGCTGGAACGATGTCAGTATAACATATTAAAAATTACGAGACATATATGTTTTGCTTTGCCATTTATGCAGATATATGCAGCTGTGGCTTCATGTATGAAGAAATATATAACCAATGCATTCATGCAGGGATACAAAAATCTTTCATTATGGTGAAGCAATTTTTGAATACAAGTACACAATCCTAATATTTAGTGCATTTTGTTAACTCAGAAACATGTTATAGTACAGGTGGCCACAGAGAGAGCCAGGATGGCAGGTTTTCAGCATAAACAGCCTCAAAAATGTGCACAGTGTACTGTTTACATATATACATATATGTATTTTTACAATTAGTTTTAAATTTATATGTATTGCAAAAACATGTTTTTCTATGGGTTTAATGGTGATATTTATATATCTATATATTGATATTTATTGTATATTTGGCACTGATTGTGATTTTGCAAAATGTGCACATATAGGCATTTATGCCGATTATGAGGTATTATTCACAACGATATAACATTGTCAAAACATTAGTTTGAGAAAAGAAATATCAAGTGGAAACTGACTTGCCACAAGGGTGTAGAGAGACCAATGCACTGAATGGAGTATGTCTTTTATGTCTAGCTATGGATGAACTACATGATTTATGCACAAGGGTGGACACTAAGCATAATGTAAAACAATGGCATTGCTGCATATTAATGTGTGTGATCAAGAGCACGGCTGTGCTCGAAACGCGTTGCAGAGCGGAAGACTGAAATAAATTTCCTTCTTGCCAGAAACCTTGTGGCCCGTCTCTCTCATTTCGCCGTAACTGGAGGTCGTGAGGAATGCTGGGAGTGATATATATATATATATATATAATATATATATATATTCACTGAAAAAACCATAGGTTTCACACCAGTTATAGTTAGGAATTAGCATTTTAAAAACCTATTAAATTCACTGAAAAAACCATAGGTTTCACACCAGTTATAGTTAGGAATTAGCATTTAAAGAACCTAGTAAATTCACTGAAAAAACCATAGGTTTCACACCAGTTATAGTTAGCTGGAAATTTTACTGACATAAAACCATTGAAATTCCACGTTATAGTTAGTTGGACTCACTATAACTTGCGCGCCTGCAATGCACTGCTGATGACGTCACATATTACATCATTCATGACATGGTCAGTGACATCACTCATGACATCACTGATGACACCAGCCAGTGAATGTGTGTCTTTCTGAAAAATCAATATGTTTTATATATGTATTTGTAAAGGTAGATGGACGAATAAATGTTTAAAAAAGTGTGTAAATGGATGTTTATTTTTTATAAAATATTGATTGGTTAACTGGCTTATAAAGTGTATCTTAGTGAATACATATATTAGCGAGTAATTTTTAAATATTTAAATATATGTATCAGTTTTTCACTTTGTGTATAAGTGGCTGCATGGGTTGGTGACTGACTCACTGTTTGTATGTGTTTTTAAGACAGCGTATGTGCAGGACTGTATGGGTGGATGAGTGTGTACATGTGTGTGTTAGTGAGTGGATGCCTGCCTCACTAGTGTCTTTATGAGTAACTACATCTGTTTTAATCTAGTATATGTGAGTATTGATGTATATAAGTGAGTATATGTAAGAGTGAGAGATTGAAAGAGTTCCTGTTTAAATAAGTATGTGTTTCTATAAGTGATTGTTTAAGAGAGTAAGTATGTGTAAGTTTCCTTAGAAGTAAGGTGGTAGTGTGTGTATAGTTGTATATGCAAATAAATGGATGTTCAATAGTTTATTTGCATGTGTGAGTAACTTTTGGATGACTGTCGGTGTGTAACAGGATGTATATGTGTATCACTACATATGATGAGTGAGTGTATGTATGAGTGACTATATAGAACTGTTGCTGAATGAGAGGATGTGTATATAGAAGGTGGAATTACTGAATTGGTTGTTGTAACTGGTATGGGTATCTCTATTTTTAAGAAAATGTTAGTTTCTATTTTTTATTATGTGTTTCAAGGGTTATATTACACTGAAAGGAGGTCTGTCAGTCTGTCACAAGGATGGTGTCATCAGTGATGTCATGAGTGATGTCACTGACCATGTCATGAGTGATGTAATATGTGACGTCATCAGCAGGTCATTGCAGGCGCGCAAGTTATAATGAGTCCAACTAACTATAACCTGGAATTTCAATAGTTTTATGTCAGTAAAATTTCCAGCTAACTATAACTGGTGTGAAACCTATGGTTTTTCCAGTGAATTTACTAGGTTTTTTAAATGCTAATTCCTAACTATAACAGGTGTGAAACCTATGTTTTTTTCAGTTAATTTAATAGGTTTTTAAAATGCTAATTCCTAACTATAACTGGTGTGAAACCTATGGTTTTGTCAGTGAATTTCAAAGGTTTTTTAAATGCTATTTCCTAACTATAACTGGTGTGAAACCTATGTTTTTTTCAATGAATTTCATAGGATTTTTAAATGCTAATTCCTAACTATAACTGGTGTGAAACCTTTGGTTTTTTCAGTGAATTTCAAAGGTTTTTTAATAGCAAGTTTCTATAGCTATGAAATGTTATATATTTTATAATGAATCCTATAATGTATATTTATGTAATACTATTTTTTTTATGTATATTGTTCATAGTTTTTTATTTTTTGATTTTTTTCCCCTGGAGCGCTCCCGGTGCGCGTCCCGGTGAGCGCACCGGAAAGCGCAGTCTTCGGGCGTGCCTCGGGCGCGTACCGGTGAGCGTCCTGTTAGCGCTATTGCCGCGAATGAAAACATCATCGTGACCTATTGCGTAGCCGCGTCCGCGCACTCGAGCGCATACGATCGAAGCACTCGAGCGCATACGATCGCGCAACGTAAGCAGCCGACGCGCGTAAGTGACGCGGCCCGGGGCGCGCCCGGGGGCCGTAGCGTAAGCGCGTCGGGTCATGTGACCTAAAAATAACACTTTTTATTGGTGCAGGACAGTTTTGGTTTCCAAATGATGAAAACCCTGGTCATGTGACCTGAAATTAACACTTTTCATTGCTTCAGGACAGTTTTTTTTCCTAATGATGAAAGCTCCCACCTTTTTTCCTCATTCTCACTTTGTACTTTGAGTGAAGAAGACCTGTTGAAAGACCTCTCTGTACTTTTTTGGACTAAAAAATGGCTTCAGTAGCAGCAGCAGCAGGAGCATCTCAGCCACCACCACCACCAAGAGGACCACCACAACACCACAGTGGAAGAGATGAAGAAGAGGAGGAGGAGGAGGGGAGGAGGACATTCCTGCCAGAATACAATACCCCATATAGGCCAAAGCAGCACATTGTATGGGAGTTTTTTTCCATCCCAAGTGGCCTCAAAAAGGTGAATGCGCCAAAGGTGACTTGCCAAATCTGTGGCACTGAACTTTCAAGGGGGAACCCTAACAAGAAATACTCATTTGGCAATAACACCATGATTCGGCACATGCAGCGCAGGCATCCCAACAACTATGCTGCGGCAGAGGTCCGAGAACTGGCCACAAACCCTCCCGAATCTTCACCCAGCACCTCCAAAAGAAAGCAACCCACTCCATCGGGACCAGAGACAAGGGAGATGGTCCCAAACATACAACCACAGTTTGGGGAATACAAGATCACTTGTATATTTTGTGGTAAGACCATCACCTATGGTGAGCAAAGCATAAAGCTCATCAACCGTGCTGGTGACAACCACAATTGCCCCAAAAAACAATAATTTTTTCCTGATTTTTTTTTGCTCCAGTTGAGCCGTTTACAATTCCCTGTCTTTTTGTTTCTCCCCATAAAAATAACAAAAAAATATATAAAATAGTTCATAAAAGCCCAAAAAAGTACAAAATGTTCAAAAAACAATAAAAAATATAAAACAACAAAAAGAAGAAAAAAAACAGTTCTTTTTAGAACTACCTCCAATTTATAAAAAAGCTAAATTTTTTAAAAACTCTGTCATTCTTTTTTCCCCATGGTACGCTCCCCGGTCTGCTCCCCGGTGCGCGTAAAAATGTTTTGTCCCGCGGAGCCCTTTTATAGCCCCCACATCAAACATGAGGGGTCAGGGGGTCTACTCTGCCCCCTTATAGTCATTTCCCCCTTTCTTTTTGCCACCTCTTGTGTCTCGATCCTACCGAGACACAAGATGGCGGCCGCTCCGGACTGTTTGGAATGTTGAAAGATACCCGAGAGCCAATCAGCTTTCCGCCCGCGAACTCGCGTAGCGCGCTGGTTAGCGCCCCGGTGCGCGTACCGGGGCGCGCTTATAGATATATATATTTTTTTGAACCTAAATTACTCAAAATCCACTGGAGCACATATCTTGAGACATAGCAAAGGCACATTGGGCTACCAGTCCCTACAATTTTGTCAAGTTTGGTGGAAATCCATTCAGCCGTTCGGGCTAAAAGGGAGGTCGACCGCCCTATGGAAATTAACATGGGGAAAACACGTTTTGGGACCCCCCTTTTTTCTCGGCCCCCGCTTGACGAATCCCCCCAAACTTTAAGGGAAGGACCGGAGCACCGCGAGGCAAATTTGAGGAAATTTTCAGGCAGATTCCTCAACCGGCGCCAAAGTTATTCACAATAGAATGTTGCGATTTCCATATTCAAAATAATCCTAACTATAACTACCTACTGGTGACCGCCAGTAGGTAATATACATATTTATATATATATATATATATTACCAGTGGCAGCCTGTACAGGTAAGCGCGGTGGGGGGGAAGTCGACATATGTCGGGACCCAGAAAATAAAATAAATAAATAAATTAAAAAACTTACCTTGTGCTCGCCGCATCGCCGAGTTGCAGCATAGAACAAGATGTCAGAAGCCTTACACCTTACAATAGACTATATTATGCTGTCTTATCATAATAACTTTGCACAGGACAATCATTAATGTATTAGCATGATAAAATGTTTCTCGTGGTATATAGGACTTTTTTCCTTTCTCTCTTTTTCTCTTTCACTTCCTCCTTCTTTTGCTCTTTCTTCCTCTCTTTGTTCTTATGTCTATCGTTGTCAAGTTTTGATTTTGAAAAATCTTAGAAACTAATTAAATGAGTGATTAAACTATTAAGTTGCTATTTTTTAAGGAAAAGTCATTGCAATATGTTCTTTTCTGTGACTGACATAATTTTCTGCATAGTTTGTACAATCATGACAAGTAAAAAAAGAAAAAAGTGAACATTTGTGTACTATACACTGCTTGTGATCAAACAAAATGGTAGATAGTACTTGACAAAAAGAGTAAAAATGTGCTGTCAAGTTGTTCTTAAAAACGTAGAAAGCAAAGTTGGAAAAATGTTATGGGCTCTTTAAAATGGACAATCTGGACAGCAGGACTCCATGGTCCTGTGGAATGCAAGCGCTGAAACGTGTCAACTATCCATGTAAAATTGCACTAATGATATACAATAAAATTTAGAAAATCTAGCCATGCGGTGCAGCTATGTATATATTACCAGGTATGGCCCGTGAAGGTGGGATGGAGGATGGAAGTAGACGTACGACGGGATCATGAAAATAAAAAAAATAAAACCACTTACCTTGCACTCGCCGCATTGCCTAGTCAGCAATGCTGTGAGCACAAGGTAAATGATTTTATTTATTTATTTTGTTGTTTTCACGATCCCGTCGTATGCCAACTTCCTCCACCCAACCCGACCCTGCCCCACACCACTGCACTTACCTGTATGGGCCGCAACTATATATTACCTACTGGCAGTTTCCAGTAGGTAGTTATAGTTAGATCCCAGTGTACATAGTTAAAGAGTTTTTTGCTTTGCCAATAACTTTGGCAGCGTTTGCCGAATCTTTGTGAATTTAAAAAACGAATATGATGCTCACTTCAACTGCTATCTTGAAAGTTTTGAAATGATTGGTCAAGCGGGGGGCGAGAACCAGGGGGTGCTTAAAAGCGTGTTCCCCCATGTTCATTCCCATAGGATCTCTAGACACAGCTGCAGCCTGAACTGCTGAAAGGAATTACACCAAATTTGGAAGGATGGTTGATGATGGTTCAAGGAAAAGCCTTTTTGTGATTTGGTATAAATCTGTTAGGTAGTTGCTGTGATTTTTAAAGAAATTCCCAGTTGTGTAACAAGGGACGGGGTGGATCTGTGACCCCTCCCGACCTCGGGCTTAGATCTGATTGGCTGCCAATATTTCGAACCAGGAAGTGTTGGCAGCCATCTTGTGACTCGGTTGGACCGAGTCACATAAAAAGATTTTTTGAAAAAAAGGGAAGAGGGTAAGTCCCCTATGCCACTTTGGGGGCGTTAAAAGAATTTCCAGGAGTCACACTTTATTTCGCAACACCCGCAGAAATGGAAAAAAAAACAAGGCGCAGACTCCTGTGCTTCATATAATAAAGGCCGTGGAGCAGGTCCTAGGGGCAAGTTCCTATAGTATTGTGGGCATGCCTATGTGGGCCGCAGCCCCGAGGTCTGCCACCTCCCGAGGGCTAAATTAAATATCAATGCGTGGGGAGAGTCTGGGCCCCTCACGCAGCCCCTGAGACCCCACCTCCCTGGGGTAAATCTATTAAATTAAATACTCCCAAGGGCCTAATTAAATTAGAGAGGGCAGCGCGGCCCCCCTCATGAAGCCCTGGGGACTGCCACACTCTTACCCCTCCCCAGGGCTGGCTCCAGCAATGTCCAGGGAATACGCACCCCCGGGACATTGCAGTTTGCTATGGCTCGGTGGAAACTTTGTTCCCTCCAAGCCACAGCAAAACCTGCTCTGCTCTGTTTTCACCCAAAAATGCTCTCACTTGCTGAAAGCGGAGCATGTCTCTTTCTCTGCCCGCTGTCAAGAGAGCAGGGAAACAGACAATTCTTCTGACCCTGGGGGATGGGGTCCCCAGGGCCAAAATCGACCCCCTCCCTTTGTTTTTTATGACTATTTTTTTTAAAAGAAGCAGGCCCAGGAGGATGGAGTTCCTGGGGCCCAAAATGGTCCAGGGAATGGGGGCCATGTGGCACCCTTTCCTAAGAAATAGAAGAATAAAGTTGCAATTCACCAGAGACCCTGCACCCTTTCTCCACTACTCTGCAAACACGCCTTCTGGGGTACTGCTGGTTTGGGGATGAAGTCTCCTTGGCTGCTGAGGGTGCTTAGGGGCCTACAAGACCTCATGTTACCTCCATCAAGTGCCAGACAGTGGGATTGCTGAGAGGTGGCCATGCCCCCTTTCTCCACCACTCTGCAAACATGCCTCTCTGCATACTGCTGTAGGGGGATGAGGTCCCCTTGCCTCTACCTGAGGGCTTCCTGACTAAAGTAGACTTCTTTCTCTAAGCAGCAGTGTGCCAGGAGGCCAGATAGCCTTTCAACAGAGAAAAACGAAATATATACTGTATTTCACTATCAAGACATGTCACACACACCAGTATATACTCTACCTTTCAAATACACTGCACCTGCCCATAGGGGTTCCTTGGGCCTTCCCTTGGGGTGACTCACATGTAACAAAAGGGAAGGTTAGGGCTTGGCAAGTGGGTGCACTTGCCTAGTCAATATGGCTGTAAAAACTGTGCGCAGACACTGCAGTAGCAGGTCCGAGGAACATTTCAGAGGCTGCTTGTGTGGGTGGCACAATCAATGCTGGAGGCCCACTAACAGCATTTTATTTATAGGCCCTGGCACTCTCAGTGCACTTTTTAGGGACTTGCCAGTAAATCAAATATGCCAATCAGGGAACCACCAATCCACAACACAGTTTACAATAGGAGCACTTCTACTCTAACACTAAACAGCAGTGAGAAAGTGCGCAGAGACACTAAACCAGCAAAAACAGAGTAAAAACCAGGAGGTCAGAGAGTAAAAACACTGGGGAAACAGGCCAAAAGATGCCAGGTCTAACAGCAGCCATCTTGAAGTCCCTCTGGCGCCATTTAGCTTGCCAGCTGTTTGACTTTACCTTCTCTTTTGGATGGAACCCCTTACAGCAAAAGACTACTCTTACAGTTTGCAACTTGACCTTGGGAGTTCTCCCTTGAATCCTGACAGTTATGGTGAAGATGGATTTTGAATTACAATTTTGAAAAAGTTGGCATTTTCTTGCCTTAGCCATTTGATGCCTGCAGCCTGTCATTGGTCACATGACTGGGTGTAGTTCGCAGTTGGGCTTTGTGTATTCCACTTAGACAGCCACACACAATGGGAGTTTAGGGGTGACTGAGTTGGCTATCCCTGACAAGATGGGAGGGAGGAGCTAGACCCAGCCACACTTACACCTGAATAAGCCATGTCCTGTCCCAACACAAAGGTCTGAATACTCCTTGGAGATAGTCTGCTGGCAGGGCATATGTGCAATTCAAAGGCATGTGTCGAGACATTTCTCCCTAGTTGAAAGGCACAATTGTGTATAAAGGAATGATCCCAGGCACCACCGCTTCAGTACACTCCTGGACCTGTGGATACTGTGCCAGGAAGAAGGACTGTTGCGCTGCGGAAGTGCTGCTGATCGGAAAGAACTGCTGGCCTGCTGTGCTAACCTGCTACCTGTTGCCCACGTTGCCTGGGTAAGAGGAATTGGACCTGTGTCACTTGAACCCAGAGTGACTACAAGTGCTAGTTGGATGGCCTCCTGAAAAGACTTCGAACAACCTTACAACTGCAACTGGACTCTGACATCTGTGAGTCTAGCCGCAAAGTGGTGCCACCCCAGTTCAGGCCCCTTGGAAGTGGGCAGAAGGTGCTTACCAGCAGAACTGAAGCATCTTCTGTGCTGAGCAACGTACCATCCAGCTGAACTGATGCATCACCTCGGATGAGCTGTGTGGATTGGGTCCAGAGAAGAAGGTCCGCAGCGATCTTGCAGCCATCGGAGCTGACGCATGGTTCACGGTGCGGAGCATCTCGGATCCAGGCCCTCGCATCTCTCATCGATGGCAGCTCGATGATGACGATGGCCTATGCACCGCAGCCTCACTGCATCTTTGAACCAACATAGCGCTTCTACTGCACAACGCTTCTTCGCACCAGATCTATGCTAAGCTGCAAAACCAGGATTTAAGGTACTTTGTTCAGCAGGCATAAGCTGGTCCCTGTAGCCGGCCTGTGCTCCATCGCGGTCGGCCTGAGCTTGAGGCTTTGACCCGGTCCGACGCAGCCAGATATCCCTTGTTGGAGATTTGTGCTTATGGAGCTGTTTTATCCTAAAAGTTTAAGATTCAATAGCTCCAGTTTCCCTGATTGGATTTTTGTTGTTTAGGTCTTTTTTTATTTATTAAACTGTACTCGATGTTTCTAATCCTGGTATGGGACCTTTTTGTGGGGTGTATTTACTGTTATTACTGTTTGATGTATTGCACAAATACTTTACACATTGTCTCCCAATTAAGTCTGACTGCTCTGTGCCAGGTTACTAGAGGGGGAGCACAGGCTAATTTGGGGTTTGCTTGTGCCTGACTAGGAGTGTTGTTATTGCTTAGCAAGAGTTCACACCTGAGTCAACCGACAACCCAATTTCCAGCACTCCTCAAAGGGTTTCATGGTGCAAAAAGTGGTATCCAGTGATCTTTCAATAAGTGTTGTAGCAAGAATGTCATGAATCCTAATGTAAGCAAGGAAAATGGGCACCCAATTCTTTGACATGGCAGTAAAAAGCAGCTATATTTAGGGTGGAGTGGGCCCCTCACACCTCTGAGCCTTGGAGCCACTGCTCCAAGTGCACTATTGATAGCCACAGCCCTTCATCTGGCAGCCCTTCAAAGGGGCTAGTTTAGGAACTTAGAGAGGACACAATTTTCAGACATATTTAGAAAAGGGGTAATTCTTGACTTCTTAATGAAAGAGACAAAAAAATTCCTGACAGTAGGTGACAGTGCAAAGAAATTGCAAACTCACTGTCACTTGGGATGGCAGCAGTGTAGGATGGCCAAATTGACTGAGTTCATAAAACACAGGGATTGCATAGAAAGATAAGAATCAAGGACATTCTTCAGGAAATGAAGGGGCTGAACCAAAGAGTCCTGTGAACCTGACTGCATATGTTAACGCAGACCCTGGAGTCAATAGCTAAAGTAAACATCTCAACAGGAGTCAGAGTAGCAAAACCTAGGCACAATGACATGGTGTCCGAGTGAACAGCCCTGTTTGGAGATCCGGATATAAAGAATTTCTGTTGTGTGACATGGAACCAGGGACGGTTCATCCAACACTACTGATCTACTGATCCCGACTGGGTGGTTGTTGGAATCCCAGTCCCTAATAGTGGTGCTGCTGAGGCAAAGCAAAGAATTTCTGTTGTGTGACATGGAACAAGGGACGGTTCATTCAACGCTACTGATCCCGACTGGGTGGTTGTTGGAATCGCAGTCCCTAATGGTGGTGGTGCTGAGGCAGGTACCACTGACAAGATTACGATGTCCTTTTCTGACAGCCTTTTCATGGTGGTCCCACAGCCATAAAAAGGTTGTCAGAAAGAGACTTTGAGGGCGCAAACAGGGCCCCGTCCCATGTGGGCCACTGCAAAGTCGCCATGGGGACACATGTCGTACCCCCATGAACCTCCATGTACTGTGTGCCATGCACCACATGGTGCATGGAGTACAATGTAAAAATGTGCACAAAGTGCTTTGTAACACTGTTGGTTGTGCTGCATCCCTTTTCCTAGGCCGCAGCACAATCCACAGTGTTAAAGAGCACTTTTTGACCACCAGAATATCGCTCGTATCGTAATTGGGCGGTCAGATCACTTACTGCTTTTCGGGGGGTCTCCTGACCGCCGCAAAAGTGGACGACCACCCAACATTGTAATCAGGGACTTAGTTTTAAATAATTCTTCTGCATCCATTCCACAATTCTACCCATGCAGGTGTTAAATTGGTTACCCACATTTTATGGTTCCCAAGATAGAGGCAGCACAATTTGGATGTCGTAGGCATAGAAAAAGCTATAAAGCTGCATGATCGGATAAGTTTAATCAAAGAGGTAATGTAGACATTAAAAAGGGAGTCACTCAATGAGGATCCCTGGAAAGCCCCACAGGGGAGAGTGAACCGGTCAAAGGTAAACTCCTCCAGAGCGATCACTTGCTCTCTATTGGTCAAGAAAGAGTCAGTCAATTTTAAGGCTGTATCCTTAATACCAATGCTATCAAGACAGGTGACTCGCAGGAAATGGTCAACCATGTCGAGCATGGCCGAAAGATCCACAATATCAAGATGCCCTGCCCCCTCCATCTACAATAGTTCTGATTTCTTCCTTGGCTGCCAGCAGGGCAGATTCCGTACAATGATTGGGTCGAAACCCATGTTTTGAAGAGTCAAGGAGGCTAGTAGTTTCAAGAAAGGTCATAATCTCTTGGTTCATGGCCGTTTCTAGTATCTTGGCCAGTAGGGAAAGGTGCGATATTGGCCTATAATTCTTTACATCAAGGAGGTCAAGTGAGGGTTTCTTTAGAAGGGGTAAGAGGGATGCCTTTTTCCAGATAGCTGGAAAGCAACCAGAAATAAGGATCTTTTTAAGGAGCGCAGTAAGATGGATTGAAATAGTGTTTGATACCGGGCGGAGACCCTGAGTAGGCCATGGGTCGGAAGGGGCACCAGATTTAGAGATTTTAAAGAGGACAGCTACCTTCTTTTCAGAAAGTGGGATAAAAGTGGTAAAAATGGAGGGGCATTGACTTAACTCAGTGGAGATGGTTTCCTCAACCACCTCTATCAGTGGTGGAAGCTCCGAGTTTTCCGAGGCTGACGTATATTCCAGGTAAGTAGCTGACAGAGAGAGACCAGGGTGATGTATACTTGCAGCACATACTGGTATTTGACTAGGTACCAAAGCATTGTGCTGTATGAATCATTTACTCCTTGCAAACTGCCACTGCTTATGTTCCTCTGCAGAACTCAGAACCAAGTGAAAGACTTATTAGGAGTCACATTGAAGCAATATCAGATGAAATGTTTACCCCATGAACAATTACAATGACAAATTATAATTCTTTTGACACTAAACAGAAATTGTGCTTTAAATGCCTGCATTTATTCAGTAGAAATAAATGAGAAATTAACAAATGCAAAGTCTACAATCCAACGGGAGACCTGGAGTAGTCCCAGGATGTTAATGCCAAGGTGTCCGACTGGTGCTAGTTTGTAGGCATGGTGAGCAAAAAAACGATGGTACTGGGGTGAATGTATGACATTGTTCTGCATTCTGCCCACTAACTCTTTTTGCAGTTTGCAGTTTGCAGGCATGGCACCTTCTTTTGGATGAAGGGAAGTTCTTCATTCTGTCCATCAACTGTTCTTTTTGCATTTGTCACCCCGAGTGGGACGGGTATGCTCAGACGTGAGTCCTGTGCTCTTCATGCCACTGGAATCAAGCTATCCTGGCTGATGAGAGCTGCAAGCCGGAAACCGGTCCTAGGATCCTTGTTTCCTGTCCAGGGAGGACCTGGTTTGGCAGTTCGGGCTGGACTGCTCCCATGGGGCACAGGGTCAAGACTGATTTGCATATGGCTGGGTTCAAAGTGGAATGGCATGGTGAACAAAAAAAACGATGGATTTAGGCCCAGATCTCTGTACTGGGGTGAATGTATGACATTGTTCTGCATTCTGTCCACTAACTCTTTTTGCAGTTTGCAGGCACGGCACCTTCTTTTGGATGAAGGGAAGTGTGCCAGAACAATAATAAACCCATTTATTTCATGGAAAGTATAGTGAATGAGTAGATGATCCTCTCAGCAGAAGTTGTGTAAACAAAGGAATACATGACTTCTAAAAAGGCCTGGGGAACAGTGGTGCACGTAACACAAGGCTAAAGCTTGAAATCTGCATCTGCATTATATGTAAATACATATTTTACAGTTAGAAGGAAACTTTTCACCAGGGGTAAATCCACAAAATTCTAAATAATTAACAGAAGGTCTAATTCACAATTTAACGTATTTAATGAGACAATAAATGTGCAATTGGAATTGAAAACAAGGAAATCACCACTATGGTCTTCATTATAAGGTGGATGGATTTATGTAAGGTGATACTGCGTGGCCGTAAATAACATTGCAGCCTAGTATCCTTTCATATAAATATGGCTATCACGTGCATTTGTCCTCAGAATGGAGAATAACAAACAGACAGGATTTACCAGATTCCAATCCAAATGCAATGCAGGGAGAAATATGTTTGCATTTAACACCTGGTCTGAGCAGGTGACAAATAGCAGCGGCAGGCTGGTTCAGTAGGCACGGAGTGGGAGGGAAGGCAGGCTGTGTGCTGGCAGCAGGGTAGGACTGCCCGTACCGGGCACCGGGCGTTTTCTCGATGGGCCAGAGGAGTAGGGGCCGAGCTAGTGCTGCAATATCGGGTTACTCACCCAATTTAGAGGCATGTAGGGTGCACTTTGTGTCATCTGACATTTGGATATTTACCTGGTTATTTAAAGAAATTCTTTTACTTATTGGCTTTTTATTTGATTTGTCAAAAATAAAGGCGTGACAAAAAAACTGCAAATGGGGCGGATCTGCATGCAGATGAATCTGATTTTAATCATCCAGTATTTTAAGGTCTAGGTGGTCTTTTGAGTGTGACCAGTGACACACTAGGGCCTTCATTACAAGTTGGGCAGAATAGGGCAAGGTATTTACCACACGCAAGGGCATAACTTGGTCAGTAAGAGTGAGGGGGGTGGGGGTAAGCTTCAGACTTTTCAACAATGACGCTGGCATATGATGTTAAAATACATTATAGGATAAGCAGCGTGCATGAGAGGGGCCGAAGGTGCAGTGGAAAGGGAGGAGAATGTGGATTGATAGGGGTACTAGGGGAGAGAAAACGCAATTTTTTGCAAAATAGCCAACATTTTTGAGGAACTTTAAAACAAAGGGAAAGAAAATGAATGCGTTTTTTGTCTATGTGTGTGTAAAACTTCATGGTGAAATCCGACAGACACCTCAACATACCTGACTGAAACTACCAGTAATCTAGTATTTATCACGGTATACATTTATTAGGGGGGTGTAACAGCTCCTTGAAGCTACGCCCCTGACCACACCTCGTAAATACTGTTATGCATTTTCTCTGCTAACATCCACCATGTGTTGGCAAAGCGGATGCAGGCAGGGAAATATTCATATATTGATATCTACTGTTCTCCTTACTGCTCCCCATTGCATTGCCCACTGGCGCCGGCCATCTTACTTCCCCCAACTGATGTGTTGCTTTCGCTCTCACCCTTCCCCTGGTTGCTTTCGCATCCCTTTCAGCTTTCCCCATTGCTTTTCTGTCCCCTCCTGTGTTGCATCTATGTTTCCCTCACTATTCACTGTTGCTTGGCTGCTTTCCCCCTCCTCCCTTCCCCTGTGCTCCTTTGCGATTCTCCCCACCATCCCTAGTGTTGCTTCTACTCCCCACCCGACCACTTTAAAAAGAAAACACGTTTGCATGTTTTCTTTTCTTTTTTAGTTACCGATCCAACTAGGATCCTACTCGGATCAGTTGAAAAAAATAAAAAAAGCACCTGCATCATTTTGCAGAATGCGCTCATGCATAGACTGCACGCTTACAAAAGGAATTGGGTGGCATGTCAAAGGCCTTTTTGTTTGTTTTGTTTTTCTAAATTTAACCACACTACACAGCATCATTGAATGTTGAAAAGCATGGCTAAAAACCACTGACAAAGCCAAATGGCCACAAAGGGAAGACCAATAGGCTTTGCCAATGCTTGTTTGGTTTTGCACCACCACGTGATATTGGACGGTAGTGAAAAAAATTGCTGTGCATGGATCATCCCCACAGCCTGTCATTAGTCGTGGGTTCTTCTCCCTGCCAATGTGTATGGACGCACCCAAGAAGCATGACAATTTCCTGGGCTGGGGCCTTTGTTGGTTGTTGATGTTTGCATTTACTCTACATGGGCTTTTGCCTGGGAACTTCGACTACCATTACAAGCTTCTTATTGCTGGCTGTGGTGGTGTTTGGGGTCTGATGAGATGAGCAGTGGTTCTTTGTGCTTCTTGTGCCTCTGTTGCATTATTATTAGAACTCCAAGATCTTCTCTTTCACTCACTGTCCTGCTCTGCTCCCCCTCACTCTCTGAGACATGTGGACAATGATGTTTCAAGTTCTTGTTGCTTCGACATGAGCTGTGTTGGGCAGTGTTGTCAATTAAAACATAGAAGTGTTGGTACTCAGTAGTTAGGGTACCTGTTTGCTCCTGAAAAGTTCTGGTACTCTCCCATTTAATGTATAGCAGAAGTGTTGCTGAGAAGTGCTGTTACTCTCCCATTAAATGCATAGCAGACGTATTGCTGATAAGTGCCAGGTACTCTCCCATTAAATGTATAGCAGCAGTGCTGAGAAGTGCTGTTACTCTCTCATGAAATGTATAGCAGAAGTGTTGCTGAGAAGTGCCAGTACTCTCCCATTAAATGTATAGCAGTAGTGCTGCTGAGAAATGCTGGTACTCTCCCATTAAATGTATAGCAGCTGCTCTAAGTGCAGGAGCTCTCTCTTTCAAGTTATAGAAGTGCAGGTACTCGCTACTGGACAGTCCCAGTCCATGTCAAGCACTGGTCATGGGGGATGACTCCGTTATCCCTCTTCTGGGGGAAGGAAAGGCTAGCATAGGCCTGTCAGGGCAGGGGTGAGGTCTATGTTCATAGTTTATGATCTGAGTTGGACGGAGGGCTGTGCATACTGAAGAATACAGGTGAATACTCGTGGGATTATCAAAAGCAGCACTCTGAGCACACGTTGACTTCTAATATTTTATGTTGCTAAACTCAGGGACATTAAAGAAGTGAGAATATTCTAATGGGATATTTTAATGTGGCTCCATGAAAAAGGGGCAACGCAACAGCATGCTGTTACAACTCTACCATAGGCCCCGTTTATTTATTTATTTATTTATTTTAGAGTTTTCTATAGCGCAAACTTGAACCGATAAGGTTATCAGAGCGCTTTACATAGCACCAGTTCCGTTACATGTTGTCACAGCAGTTTACATAGAATCAGTTACATTGCACATTTCAGGATCTTGAACCGATTAGGTTATCAGAGCGCTTTACATAAGACAGCATTCGATGTCCAGTGCCCTCCTCCGCCGTGTAGCGGGGGACCTCATCCAGCCCTCCGAAAGTCGTCGAGCTGTCGGGACTAGGCTCCTGGAATTTCAGCTGATTTAGGATTACACGCGTTACAAAAAGGTGCAAATAGAAAAGAAAAAATTGCAAATGTACAAGAGATAGTCCCCTGCCCAGCTCCTCTTGAATGATGAGGCTGCGACTTTGCTGCGGACTGCCTGTCCCCCCCTGGACCTGCTGGCTATGCCAGCCCTCTTTCTGATCCTTCGGACTCGGACCTTCGTGCTCCCCGCCATTATCTCTATATGACGTGCCTCTTCTACTAACTTTTTCTTCCGTCATTTTAGTGATCTCTCACTGTCCTTTTGACCTTCCTACTGTCTCTCTTATTGCCTCTGACCAGTATAGGCCTAGAGATAATATTTATCCTGTTAAAAATCAAATACGCCTATTCAGGCTACAAATATAGAGGCAAATCGCCCAGAAAAGGATTCTTGGAAATAAACAATGATGCACAAAGTGGTACCGCGGAACTTTAAGCAGAAAACGCCGATTTAGCCGAACAAACATGTTAGCCTCCCAGGGTGTTGCAAGTCATGGGTCACCTAATTAAACAGAGTTAAATGTAACGAAGCAGGTTTTTGGGGTATTTTTTTCTGCCTGCTAACAGCTCGACTTCATTTTCACGGGCGGGCTACGGAGAGCAGCGCTTAGCTCGTCTTCTCTGGTGTTGCTACTTACACGAGTAGTCTTGGAAGTAATATGCATTGGCAAGATGAGAAAGTGCGACTGGTTTAGGGAAATTAATTAAAACGAGAGTTGACAAGGTAAGACGAGCCGTGAATTGCCCACTGCGCTCGCTTGCGATTCCCTTCCGGTAATTACCTGGGTTCTTTCGGCGCCAAGTGCGTCTCTATATTCTCATAAATTAGTCTGCACTAAAGCAATCTCGCGCACGCTTTAGATGGTCAAAGCGAAGGCATCCTTATGGACGGCTGGGCACTGGTTAACATTGCATGTGATCCTGCACATGCCATGATTCCACTCTTTATTTAGCTAAAGATGAGATTGGGCCAGAAATCATCCGTAAAAATCCTCCTTCAAAAGCCTTACGGTAAAATATTGTGTCGGCTGTTGAAATAAGAGCTACTTTTACTCCTAAAGGAATTGTATCGTTTAGCTTCCATCAACAACATCATAGCTTTAGGTCTAGATATCTTTAGGTCTATAAAGCAGCCGCACATCATTTGCCTATACATGTACAGCATTTCTGTCAATATGGTGTCAGATAATCCAGTTATAAAGGCAAGTCTAATACTATCTGCAGATGTAACTCTAGAGGATTCCTCTTAATGATCGATTCCCTGCTTAGCTAGGAGTTTGCTATCTCGCAGGAGATGTTAAATCCCCGCAGTCATCTGGTCTTGCAGTGACAGCCTTCAAATTTCAAACTCAACGAGGAAAACAAGCATTGGCAATACCAATAGGTAAGGCTTTAAAAGAATGTTGTATGCTAATGTGAAGCATTACAAGTAAAAAGCATGGGAATAGATATGTATTTCTGTGGAAGCAATGAACTGTAGAGTAACTGGAGAGGATCTGAGGATGTGGCCTAACGGCTAGAGCTGCCGACTTTGGAGCTGGGGAACCAGTTTCGAGCCTTGGCACTCAGCATCATGTGATTCAGGGAAATTATTTATTCTCCCGTGTCTACAGCGTAACTGGTGCTCATGTAAAGGGTTTCAATACCTTTGGGCAGAGTTTGCGCTATGTAAATCTGCAACAACAAAAAAATATTGATGTAGGTTAACAGGACAAGTAACAATTGCACTGTCAAGACAGACCTAAAAATTCATGAAGGTTAATGGCAGCTCTCCTCCCATCTCTGCTTCCGGCAGAGAAAAGCATCAGAAATTATCTAGTTATCTAGAACTAAAAGCTTTCAAATGTGTGTGCCACTGAAAGTTCAAACATTAGGCAGCTGGATAGATAAACAAAATGATCACTCCTTCATGGAGGCCAACCTCATTTGTTCTGGAAGCACACAACTTTTGCCCAATCAAAACGTACTCCTGTCTCCCAGCATGTAAGTGGAGCCAAGGCCCCTCTCAAGTGATGCTCACATACTTGTCTAGCGACAGCGGCACTGTCAAGCTAGACCATAAACAAGCATTAGTAATGCAATAGGTCTCTCATTTGAGAGAGTTTAAGCTATTGGCATTGTAAATGACAATGCCTTTTATTAATCTGTTTTGATAATTAACACATAAATAAAAGGCATTGTTATTTAGAATGCCAATAGCCCAAACTCTCGCAAATGCAAGACCACTTTCATAGTGGCCGCGCCCCTTTCTTTAGAGGCTGCTCACCATATTCAGGGTACAGTGTGCCCCTTCTAAAGAAAGGGGTGTGGCCACCATTAAAGTGAAAGCACGTCATGGGGCACTTTTACCCCCAAAAACATTTGTTCACAAACAAATGTTTTTTTTGTTGGTAAAAGCGCCCATGACGTGCTTTCACTTGAATAGTGTGCATGCCCCATTCTTTAGACGCGGCTTCCTGTAACCTGAATACGGCAACAACGTCTAAAGAAAGTACATAAGTAAAAGCCAGTACATAAGTAAAAGCAAAGTATGGGGGCTTTCACTAAAACAAAGAAAAGATTTGTAGCGCGTCCACTAAAGTTCAAGCGGACCACGCTGCCAAATAAAATAAATAAATAAGTAAGCCCTTGCTGCTATGGAACGTCCAGCTCCAGTGCTGGAAGTTCCATTGCGCAGGTGAGGTTCGAACGTTCAACGGGCGACGGCAGCACTACGGAGGTAGTGGTGCCGTTGGCCGCCGAACGTGCGCAGCACCTAAGGGGTTAAAGCGGACGCACTGCTAAAGTAAATAAAGAAAGAAACACGGCCACTATAGTTAAAGCAGACCGCTGTTAGTAATTAAATAAAATAAGGCGGTGTGCTGCTTGTAGGAAAGCACGTATTGGATGGAATAGGGGCAAATGTTTGAAGAAAATAGTGCTCCGAGCCTAGATAAAGCAGACAGTATAACAACACAAGTAAAGAGTCCGCCTTTATGGGAGGTTACAAATGCAGACAAAGCGGTACCAGGGATGGACTATTAAGTCTATTCATGAATAAAAAGCAACAATTTAGAAAGGACAGTAACATTAGCCAATTTAAACGATGGGCGGGACATGGGTGGAGCTTCAAGTCCATTCCTAAATGTAGCATGCCTCGCAGAGCAGCGCAGGCTCGACCTAAAAAATGGTTAATTTTATATTCAACAAGCATGGAGAAAGGTCTTGTTTTGCGCAGTTAGCAATATCAAACGTTCATGCTACAAATATAGTATGCATCTTTTAATCTAGTGCCACACAATGCACATTTTAAATGCCCTGGACTTTTGCAATGAACACTTGCATTCAGGCTGACATCACCACTCTGCATATATTCACTCCAATAAAATATTCCTTGTGTCTCTTAATGTTTATTCACTTTCCATTTAATCTGCAGTTTTATATAGCGCAAACCAGACCCAGTTGGGCTGCACAGCGCTTTACATAGTATTTAATCCCTGTGGTAGGTATTAGGTACCAGGCTCCTTTTAAATCATACATTTATGCTAATTTGATGTGCACTGACAAACGCAGTTTCTAACTGATCAATACAAATGTAATACATTCCACATGCTTAACTCTTCCAATGGTATAATAGATTAAAATGCTACCTTCTGTGAATAGATTTCATATCTTTATCAAGAAGGATGGGGGATACAGTTTTATTTTTAATAAGTTTGTATATCACTTTTTAAAACAGAGAACCTCCGTATTACATATTAAAAGGGCTTATACCTTAAGCAAGTATCAACATTAAGTTTCATTTTTAATTTTAATGAATTTCTTATTGTCATGAATTAACTCACTATTTAAATATTCCAATATACATGTACCAAAAATCACCAGGAGAAATGATTAAAAGATACTTAGCAATTAGTTTTTTTAAGCAGAACACCAATACCATTATCATGTGTGCTAATACTAATTTGAGTTTTCGAGGGCCAACTGTGAGAGAGTTAAGCTTCTCTGCTCTTTTATTTGCAACATTAACAACATTCATCACATTATGTCTTTTTGAGCTAGGAGCCTCTAATAAGTGTAATGTAACGTTATATTATGTTGCGTTGTTATGCTATGTTAAGAGTTATGTTTAGAGCATTTATATAGCGCACAACTCCCCCAAGAGGGTATTTTGGCACTGAAGAAGGATCGGTAGGAGTCCTTGTTGGGATTAGGTAAAAAAACAATCTTTGGTTTCTGAATCGTAATTGTGATAGATCCCTGACAACATTAATGCCAGGCTGTAAAGTCAGTCAAGTAGCCCCAAACCCTTGAGTACGACTGTCCACATTTTTCTTATTAAGAGAAAAACATTTTTTGTGGAAGCATGTGGGAATTTCCCAAACCTTATAATATAGCCTTATAGCCCACCATAGTGGTCTATACCAGCTATTAAAGGCCTGCTGAATCGTTAAAGGCCCAAGCCGAAGGCGAGGGACTTTAACGAGACAGCGGGACTTTAATTGCCGGTATAGCCCTGCTACAAAGGGCTATAAGGCTATTAGAACATTCTGCCACTAGAGGGCTGAAGGTTCCAACAAATTAAACAAAGGATTCTCGAAGCTCGAGGGGATATAAATCCCCTCGAGCTTCGAGAAGCTTTGGTAGAACATTGGAATGTTGCTCTGCGGGCCTGTACCGGCCCGTAGAAGCAGGGAGCACTCCATTGTCTGCAATGGAGCTCACAACATTCCAATGTTCTAATCCTCATTATTTCCCTGTCTTTGTAATTAATGGGGCCCCTGTTAACAGTAGTTTTGCGGAAATAAGCTGCATCGTATAGAATGGAGTGGACCATTTTTTGGCTGCAGTTTTTTTGTAAGAAGTAGAAAAAAGGTCCACATACATGCATATGTCATTGTCTCCAGGTCTCTTCTAAGCCAAGGTGGACACTAGTGTTGCGTGTGGAATCCTTGCAGCCACTCCATAACTCACCAAGTAGCACTTCACATAACATGGCAATATGATTAGCCAATTGACCGTCACCACTGAACGCCACAGCGCAGCTCTAGTAGCAGAACACGGCTATGCAGCCTTCTCTCAGATCTAAGAATGCCAGACCCTGCATTCTCCAAAGGCGCTAATCAAGATCAAAGACAGGTATGACTGAAATCCCATAATGACAAGGATGCCAAGTAAGGTGGTCAAGATAAGTAGACTTTCTACTTACCATACAATTTTCCCTTGAAGGCTATCAAGTAAATTCATAAATGCTGTAGAATACATTCAAGAACACAGTGGGACCAATCAAACTATTAATGTAATAATGCAATCGAGCATTTATAATAAGGTATGAAAGCTGTTTAAACTATTATGGTTTTAAGTATCTGTGGTAGTGTCAGATAGTAATACCATTTTTGTTTCGAACTCTCTATCAGGAGGAATGGAATTTTAGCTCATATGACTAATAATCCAACAAGTAGGAATGAAACCAATTGTATGTCAATATATAAAGATGTGCTGTAAATTAACTTGTGGTGGACAGTTCCACACTATTGCAAAATGTGAACACAGGAGCAGCATAAGCACAAGCTGTCATAAGCAATGTGAATTGCATGTTTTGGCAGAGTGAGCAATTTCTTTCCACCCACTAAATTCAGGGTTTATTCCCATTATACATAGTGTAGGAAATTTTCCGGCTGTGTTTTGCCTTAGCTCATGCTAATTCCAAGATGTGTTTCATGCTAATAGAATTTTGTCAACACAACTGTGCCCTGTGAAGTGCAATTCATGGTACTTGATTATTTCCTTCATAGTCCCATACTAAAAATATATGCAGAGTTTTCTGTGCAGGATTGCATTATGCAGAGGTTTTCGATGAAGTATGCCTATTGCAGAACCATTTTGTTCTTTTAAAAGAGAATAGCTTGAACCAAAACAATTTTGATATCTCCGCTAATCTTTACATTTACTTTTGGAAGACTGAAAAACACTACTTTCCAGACATCAGGTTTTGACCTGTTCTCCAGCATTTCTGCCTTATACACCTTGAAAATCCTAGGTATGATGAGAGGGTGTCTTTACTATAACTTCGTAGATACACTTAAATTATCTCATGACTTTACTATACAATAAAATAAGTTGTTTGAGTCTATCTATGCAATAAAAAAGCAAGGAACTCTGGACAGTTCCCAAGCTTAGGCAGAGCAATTCCAAAAAATACCATCCTACAACACCAGCGATATTCTGAATCTGCTCACCTTAAATGTCTGTTTTTATAGAAAAGTTTTGAGACATAGGATTAGCACAGTGTCACACATGCCGAGCTAGAAAATAAAAAAATATCTTCCCATTTTTACAGCAATGTCTTTGAGCATAGGATTAGCTTGTGCCCTCCATTAACTGAAAAATGCCAAAAACCTTTTACCACTCCAGGCACAGTATTGCAAATTTTGCTCTCGTTACAAGCTCTTCAGAGAGGTATAGCTTTGTCCAGACAGAAGGCAGCACCCAGTATAAGTCAAAACAATATCCTTTCAGGCCATAACCTAAAATAACATAACATGTGTATTTTGTAAAGCGCACGCTCACCCCCAAAGGGGCAACTTGGCGCTGCATAACTGATGTTTATTGTTACCCAACTCAATGGTACTCATTTTATCGACCTCAGAAAGGATTAAAAGCTGAGTGGACCCGCCAGGAGTTGAACCTATGGCCATGAATTCGAACACAAGCCCCTATGGTGGATGCATTAGTCCACCAAGCCACCAACCTCGGCTAACTAAGCCAACAGACCCAACTCATTGAGGCAGAGTTCAGGTGCTGATGCAAGGTTGTTGAAAGCCTGTTATGTCCCTTGGCTTCAGATCAAGAAGCCAGCCAACTAGCCCTTAGAGTCACTCTAGGTTCAAGAGAAGTAGGTCCAGTCCTTCTCATTCAGGTAAGAGGGCAGCAGGCAGCAGGCCAACATAGCAGTGCAGCAGTTATTCAGAGCAGCAGTTCAGCAGAGTGGCAGTCCTTGTATCAGTACAGCAGTTCTTCTACCTGGTATAGTATCCATAGGTCCATAAGTATACTGAAGTGGGGGCGTCTGAGGTCCTCTTCTAGAGGCATGCCTTTGAACTGCACAGATGTCCTGCCTTCCCTGCCCTGGCTCCAGACTAACTATAGTGGGTATCCAGCCCTTTGCGAGGAGATAAGACACAGCCTATTGAGGTGCAAGAGAGGCTAAGCCCAGCTCCTCCCCCCCATTCTGCCAGTGATGGCCCATCCAGTCACACCTAAACTCCCATTGTGTGTGGCTGTCTAGGAGGAATACACAAATAACAACTGCTAACTACACCCAGTCATGTAACCAGAAACAGGCTGCAGGTACCAAATGACTGAGGCAAGAAAATGCCAACATGCTAAAAGTATTACAAAATAATGGGGTAACTCAATAATCACCAGCGGACCTGAGTGCAATGCGATAATGAAATAGGTGGTCCATGACTGCTTTGGAGCAGAAATTAATCATAATTTATCATACTTGTGTAGCTTAACAAGTCAAACACTGATAATGAATACCAAAATAAACGCAACAACATACCTTGCTAACCAAGATAGCATAGTTCAAAAACATACAGTCAGTGTCGGCCAAAAGAAAGCCAGGTACTGTTCCGGTTCAGTATATTTAATATCATATACTTGAAACATATAAAAATTAATTAGATACAAAGGTTGCTCAAGGAAAGGGGGGAACATTTGATGTGCTGGTGAAAAGGGTAGAAGGGGTGAGTAGTCCCAGATATTTAAGAGTTATACATTTTTTATACATTTGGCAATGGACTGGTAAAAAGACCAGTACAGCAGACCTGTCCTAAACAATTTATTTAAAGCAGTTTTTATATATTTTTGGAAAAGTGCAAAAATGCAACATTAAGTAAAGGTAATGGAATGATGTACAGGTCCTATGTGAGTGGGGTGCGTCGACGTTTCTACTTGGCTTGTGCTTAGAGGGTAATTTGAACCTCCGCTGCGAATCTTCCTTAGGACAAAAGGGAAGGGAGGGCAACCTAATACTGATGCAAGAAGGGCATCCCAGGTAATGCACTGTTGCTTGAGTAGTAGCTCAGTCAGGGTGTTCCAAGAGTGTTGAGCGAAATCCACTTCTGACCCGGGATGAACCCATGCTGCCACGGGGAAACCAAACCACCACTAAGGACCCTTCCTAGCCCATTGGCCAAGACCTTATGGTAGATTTTAGTGTCTGTATTTATGAGGGATATTGGACTGTACGACCCCTGATCCTCCTTAGGCTTGCCCTTCTTATGAAAGACAATATTATTTGTTTCTTTCCAGGAATCTGGAATTTCGCCTGAAGAGATTATGCCCTTAAATAAATCCAGCAAAATAGGAGCTATCACTGCCTGCAGACATTTGGATACTTCAAGTGGAATACTATCTGGCCCAGTGGCCTTCCCTGTTGCTAAATCCTGCAGTGCTACTACCACTTCACTCAGCGCCAGGTCAATATATAATACTACTTGTTGTAACCTCACCTTTAGTTTCACCCTCCTCCCCTCCACCCCCACGCTTCTTCTCTCATTGGTTCACCCCGTGCCCTCTGCTGAAGGCAGAGATAGAATGTTGGGATGACCACTGTATGACAGGACAAGCTGGGGGACACCAAGTTTGATATGACTTGAATAAACAACCTTGTCAACCTTAATTGTTTGGACCCATTTCACTACAATTTTGGCGACGTTGGACGGAAGCTGGGCCAGGGACAGCAAGGTGTTCCCCCCTGGAGCAATTTTTGAAGCTTGGTCGGAGGAAATATAAAAATTGTAGGGGACTTACCATATCCGTTTAAGAAGCCCTCCTGCACTTCGTGAAAAGGAAGATGTGAACCAGGGGCTGAAATTCTTCGAGTAGGCAGCAGCTTTTAAGGGAGGCGATCTTGTGTGGTCAGCCTCTCAAGCCAGCTCGCGGTAGCGAAGAGATTTCTATCATATTATCGCCCCCCTGCCAACGGCGTGTCCGAACAATGAAGAAGGAAGGTGAGCCAGTCTTTGAGCATGTGTGGGAGCGTATCCCAGGCTGCCTTCGTGAAATCTTCACGGCGTCACTGATTCGGAACGAGAGCAGTTGTGTTTGCAAGTCGTGATTGGAATTGGAACAGAAGCGGCGGAGCCTTCCCATGTGGTGTTCCTGGGTGAGTGCGGAGCGTGATCCCTGGCGGCCGTCGTGAGGAAATCTGCACAGCGTGTCTGCATGCGGGAGGAGAGCGGTGGTGATCATCGTTGTATGTGCACAAACGGAGGGGACAGCATAAAAAGGAAAAACAAACGGCTCGATTTACTGATTTCCTGACTGAGCCTGCAGCTCTCCTCACAGGAAGTTCCCGCCTTCAGACGGCGTTCCAATCCTATTGGCTCCGTGACGGGAATACATCGGAGATAGAAAGAGGACTGATATCCTTTTCTCTTTGTGTGACTCTGGTGGAAAATTTTCCTTATGTCGTGTTGTATTGGGGAATGTTTAAACATAGTTAGGCAGTAGATAATTGACACTTATATGCAAGGGGTCTGATACTTTTCCCTTATATTACCCTACACATAAAAAAAAAGAATTTTTGGGGTTACCTGCCAACAAGGGTTCAGCTTTTTGGTAATAATAGGGGACAGTTGGCAGGTTTACATTTAAGGATCCCATCTTTATGGCCATGGCAGGAGCAGGAATGAGTCAGCCCCTACCTTTCTTAAATGAACTGGGCGAGCCTGACATCCCATGGAAGAGGTGGGAAGGAATTTTCAAGTCATACCTCATAGCAATAAGGGGAGGTAATTACAACACTGTAAGAAAACAACATATATTACTGCACAATTTGGGGATTCACGGCAGGAAGGTTTTTGAGGACATAACAGGCAGACAGGTAGATGACGAACAGGAAGAGGTAGACGGGACAAATGTGTATGAATATACTCTGAGGAAATTAGAGGAACATTTCAAAGTTAAACTTAATGTTGTACTAGAAAGGCACAAATTTTACAAAAGGGCGCAAAAGAAAGATGAAAAAGTCTCCAACTATGTTGCTGTCCTGAGGGGTCCATCGGCCACTTGTGAATTTGGGGCATTGACGGATTCAATGATAAGAGATCAGATAGTTAGGTGTAAAAATGATCCAAGGATACAGGAGGAACTTCTCACTAGGAATCCTGACCTAGAGGAAGCATTAAGTATAGCAAAGGGTTTGGAGCACACGGCGTTGTGCATGAAGGAAATGAAAATCCATGATAGGGTTATCAGTTTGTAAGGTTGGGGAAAAGGTGAAGAGCAATCAACGCAGCATAAAACAAGGGTTCTTGTGCTACAAATGTGGTAGTCCAAATCATTTGGCAAACAACTGGAAGTGTCCTGCCAGGGATGTGTTATGTAGGAAATGCAACAGGAGAGGGCACATTTCTAAAGTTTGCTAGAATATCAATCAAAAAGTACACATGGTTGAAAATGTTGAAATTGTAGAAGGGGGTGAGAAAACCTTTATATTTCAAGTGGGGCGTGATGATGCTAATGAAAGTAATGATTATCTCAAATGTGAAATCACACTTGATGCAGAGAAATTTGAAGTATATGCTGAGTCATGCTCACCTTTTACTTTAATTGATAAAAGTTTATTTGATGAGAAATTTGCAAAATACGGTGTGGAACTAGAGAAAGCCGATATTAGTCCAGTAGGATACTACAAAGAACGTATACCATTAGAGGGAATGGCAAGAATGAGGATTACGTTTAAGGACAGGCACACAGTGGGGAAAGTATATGTAACCACGAGAGGATCTAGCCTACTGGGGTGGAAACACCAGAAAGAGTTAGGGATAAAGCTGGATCCCAACAACAGAGAGCAGGTGCTTTTAGTGGAACCACCTAGTATAGCAGAAAACTTAACCACAGAGTTTAAGGAGGTGTTTAATGAAAATTTGGGTGTGTTGAAAAACTATATGCACAGAATCACTCTCAAGGAAGGGGCTGTACCTGTGGTGCATAAAACAAGATCCATTCCCCTGCGTATGAAGGAGCCGTTGAAAAGTGAGTTGGAAAAGCTGGTCAGCTAAGGGGTTATCAAGGTGATCGAAAGCTCATCATGGTTGGCTCCGGTCGTCATCACGACCAAGGATGGAGGAAAGAAAATTAGGCTATGTGTGGACTTGCGAGACCTGAATGCCAACATTCAGGTTGACAGATACCCTCTCCCAAGAATTGGAGAGATGTTGAGCACCATTCAAGGGGCAACATTTTTCAGTGTCTTGGACCTGTCCTCGGCCTATTATCAGATAGAGCTACATCCGGAGTCGCAATCCCTGACCGCATTCACAACCCCTTTCGGAAATTTTAAATTTCTGCGAATGCCTTTTGGATTGGCGTGCGCGGCTGCAGCCTTCCAACGAGTTATGCAGCACATCCTCAAAGACTGCACTAAAACGATGTGCTTCCAGGATGATATCCTGATATACGGATCAAATGAAAAAGAACACAATGAAAACATCAAAGGAGTGTTGGGAAGACTGAGAGACATAGGTTTCACCACCAGAGTGAGCAAGTGTAAGTTGGGTGTGAGCTCAGTGGACTATTTGGGCCACACCATTTCAGAAGAGGGCATTAAATCGAAGTCCCACCTAGTCAATGCAGTTAGAGATGCTCCCACGCCAAGCAACCTAGAAGAGGTGGTGTCATTTCTGGGATTGGCAGAGTACATGGCGAAGTTCATCAAAGATTTCGCCATTAGGTCATACCCGTTGAGAGAGTTGGTAAAGAAAGATAGCATCTTCAACTGGGGAAAAGACCAAGAGATGGCGTTCAAAGAAATAAAAGAGGCAATCATAAAGGCACCCTTCATAGGAAAATTTGATCCAGAAAGAGAGATAATAATTTCAACAGACGCCAGCAACAGAGGAATAGGCGCAACTTTAGCACAGAGGGTGGCGAAGGAGTTGAAAGTGGTGGCTTTTGCGTCCAGAACCCTCACCGCTCCGGAAGCTAACTATTCCACTGTGGAAAAGGAGGCCCTAGCTGTATACTGGGCAATCAAACATTTCAAATATTATGTGTGGGGAGTGCAATTTGAAGTGCATACAGACCACAAGCCTTTGGTGCCTTTGTTTACAAGGAAAAATATGGAAGACATGACCCCGCGCATAGCAAAGTGGGTATTGGGTCTACAAGGTTTTAATTTCAGAGCTGTATACATTCCGGGACAACAAAACAAGGTGGCAGATTTCCTCTCAAGGGCACCCATCTCCTGCGGAGCTGAGGAGGAGAAAGTGGATGATACCATTTTGGAAGTAGGCTTGGCAGCAGTGGCGAAGGAAAATTGGGAAATGCGAATGGAACGAGACGAAACCTTGAAGGGGGTGAAAAAATATATTGTATCAGAATGGCCAAACAAATGCAAGGAACTGGACATTGAAATCCAACCATACTGGAATGTTAGGGAAGACCTTTTGTTGGAGGGGAATTTCATTTTGAAGTCTGGAAAACTAGTTCCTCCTGAGGGGATGAGGAATCAAGTGATCGTACTGGCCCATGAAGGTTACTTGGGCAGAAGTTTATGCAAATCAAGGCTAAGCGCAGACTACTGGTTCCCAGAAATGGATCGAGAGATGGAGGAGAAAGTACGCGACAGTTATGCGTACAGAGTGACAAATCAAAAGTAACTAAACATTCTCCGTTGAAGTACCTATGGCACCCTGGCAAAAGCTGGCCTTTGACATTACGGGCCCCATTCATGGTAGAGGCTCCCAGGACTGGTACCTGTTGGTATTGATTGACTATTACTCCAACTGGATAACTCACAAGATGGTATACAATATCAATACCAAGTCCTTGATTCACTTCTTAAAGGAGGTGTTTTCCAGAGAAGGCATTCCTACAACGATGGTAACGGACAATGGAGTACAACTGATCTCGGAGGAGATGAAAGAGTTTCTGAGAGACTGCTCGATTACCCATATCTGTTCACCACTATATTGTCCCAAGGCGAATAGCAAAGTGGAAAGAGCGAACCGCCTGTTGAAGGAATGCATAAATCTGGCCAGCAAGTCAGGAAAGAACGTGGAGGAAGCCATCATGGAAACGCTGTGGGCGTATCATACCACTCCTAACTTCACTACAGGACACTCATCTTTTGAGCTTTTGAGGCGAAGAAAGGCGGGGTCAAAGCTTGCTCCGAATTGGATGGGCAAGAATGCTCAGGTGGAAATAGATCAGGAGGAAATGAGAAAGAAGATTGAAAACAAACAAAGCAAGCACAAAGAATGGTACGACAGGAAGTGGGGTGTCAAGGAGAAGAACCTCAAAGAAGGACAGATGGTGTACATCAGAAAGCCCAATATATTGGGGAAGAGAGGAGACAAATTCTACGCCCCAGGGAAAATAAAGGAAGTTAAGAGAAATATTGTAGTCATGGAAGACGGGAAAATGTGGAGCCAGGACCAGGTAGTTCCTGTTACAGCTAGGGACAGCCAGATAAGTAAGGGGAATGCTGAGTTAGGGGACAGAAGGCAGGAAATAGGGCTGAGGAGAGCAAGCTTCAGGCAAAGAACCTCCCCGTTCTGGCACTGGCAGTACAGCATGAGGTAATAGTAGTAGCAGCACCCTCCATATTATTCGTTAGACCTTTACCACCGTTAATCGTAGATCATATACTTGGGCATTGGTCTTCTGCCCAAGATCTTATACCGATGGATTTTGTATTTCCCTTTCTGGATATGTTGTTCACTTATTCCCTGTTGTTCATCCCCACCCTCCCCGGGTTCTCCTTTCTTCCCTATCCTTTTCTGGTCCCCCTTCTTCACTGTGCATCCGCTGCATTCTCCCTAGGGAGGATGATGTGTTGTAACCTCACCTTTGGTTTCACCCTCCTCCCCTCCACCCCCACGCTTCTTCTCTCATTGGTTTACCCCGTGCCCTCTGCTGAAGGCCGAGATAGAATGTTGGGATGACCACTGTATGACACGACAAGCTGGGGGATACCGAGTTTGATATGACTTGAATAAACAACCTTGTCCTTAATTGTTTGGACCCATTTCACTACACTACTCTATCCTGTTTGGCTAGAATGTGGCCGAAGTCTTCAAATGCTAGACTGGAAAACTCTGCCCTGTCTTCTTCTTGATACAGGTTTTGATAAAAGTTTTTTAAGACCTTTCTGATATCTTCTGGCTCTGTATACTCCTCGTTGCACTCATGAACTTTCACTATTGTATTTCTGCTAAAGCCCTGCCTAATCCTTAAAGCTAGGAGCTTACCTGCCTGCTCTCCCGTCTCATACATCCTACCCCTCTGTGTCTGATAGTCATCAGCGCTTCTCTGTGCTACGCACTTATATACTTCTGCCTTAAGCGCCAGTATCTTATGCCGGCTATTGTCAGCCTCTTTCCCACATGTGATATCCCTCATATGTTGCTTCTCCTGTACCAGCTGAGGCATCAGTGTCTCATGCTCCTCTTGAGCTTTTTTCCTCAGGCTAGCAGAGAAGCTGATCGTCTCCCCTCTTAATGCCAACTGAAAAGAATCCCATATGCTATTTCGGAAAGCACTATACCTATTTATATTGAAATCATTTTGGGTCCAGCTCTTTAGATGTTCCTCAAATTTGGGATCCACTAGCAATCTCCTCTCAAAAGTCCATCTATAAAGAGAGCTAGTAACCTTATCACTTTCAAAAACTAAAATTAATGGACTATGGTCGGAGATTACTTTTGGTAGTTTTGTAATACTGCCTCTCCCCACCTCCAAAGATGATATAAGAAAATAATCCAATTTAGTGTACTTCTACTTCTTAAAGGGGCAGGAAAAATAGGTAAAGCCTGGATTAAGAGGTTCCTTATGCCCCACACATCCAAAAAACTATGTGAATTAATGAAAGAGGACAAGGCTCTAAATACCTCAGGTTTTCGGCCGGCATAATTTACTTTATTAGTAACACCTGTAAAATCTGCAGATATAATGAAATCGCCACAAACTATGAGGGGACATGGCCAATTAAGTAATTCTACCTCCAATTTATCGAACACTTCTGGTTCGTCCTGGTTGGAGCCATAAATTGTACACAGTGTAAACCCCACCTCAAGTTCCACAATTGCCCACCTGCCCAAAGTATCTGCCAGGGAGCGTAAAGCGCCACCGACGATAGTTTTGGCCAAAATTGCAACCCCTTTAACAGTGGACGTCTGTGTGGAACAAACCAATAAATCAAACCCTTTGATACTTAGCAAATGTTTTTTAGCCCAGGGTAGGTGGGTCTCCTGTAGACAAATCACAACCAACTGATTTGACCTCGCGAAGTGCCCCAGTTTTTGCCTCTTATTCCAATCATCCAAGCCCCCTATATATATCGAACATACCTTAAGCTTCCCCATGATTCCGTTGAAACAGAACCCCTAACCAATGACTCAACAGAAACCAATTAATTACAAGCGATACAAAAACCCAACCAAAAACAACAATGCACCAGGTACAATCCAACTTTTCGTCCATTTGTATCCCACCCTCCACTGTGATATCCCATCCCCCGCACCCGCCTTCCCCACCAAACCCCCTCCCTTTGTGACCCCCTTCCTCCCCACCCGCCCTAGCTTGGTTTCCCCCACCAACCCATAAGGACGCTCAGACTTTGGTCTGTGCATGTGATGTGCGCAGTACTAGTGGACAGTGGATCCTACAAACAAATCCATAACTAACTTACAATAGACCCTTATACCTAGAAAAAAAGGAAATAATTTCTCAAAGCCACTCCATCTTCTGGAAAGCTAAAAACTTTCTTCTCCTTTCCTATCCCAGAACTTCCACCCACCTTTCTTTATATACACCAGTGACCAGAAAACCACTCCCTCACCTCCCCACAGTGACAAGCAGCACTTATTTGCCCAGGGAGTCCAGAAACTCCTTTGCTTTTATCTCTGAAGAGATAATATTGTGTGACCCCCTGGTTGATGACTTTTAGTTGCGCTGGATTAACCAGATAGGCCTGGATCTTTTTGTCCTGAATAGGTTTCAAAATCTGATTTAACCTCCAACACCTTTCTAGCGTTATATGGCAGAAATCAGGCCTTTTAAAAAAGAAGACCCCACCACTTGATCTTTTAGCATCCGGTCTTGCTTTTTCAAAAATAGATTGCCGCAGGAGGAAGTTTCAGAAGAAAACAAGTATAGCCCGAGGAATATCACCCTCCTTCACTGGTACACACAGTTTGAACGGAATACGATGCGCACTTTGAATTTCTGATGCCTGATTCCTCTCGGAGAGTTCAGGAAACGCTGCCTTAAAAAGGTCAATTATGTAACTCCTAGCGTCAGACCCTTCTAAGCCCTCTTGAACCCCCAGTACTCTGAGATTATTCCTTCTTTGTCTGTTTTCAGACTCTTCTAGTTTCCATTAAATGTCTTTGATCTGGGCGTCGTGGACCTCCACCAGAGTTAAAGCATTAGTTGCATCCACTTCCGTAGCCATCACTCTCTCTTCCAAATTCGCCACTCTCTCTCCCATATTTCAAAATGCCTTAGAGGTCTTCCTCACCACCCCCTGCATTTTCCTCATCCCCGCCTGAGCTTTCCGGCTATCTTGATGGGTTTCTTCTCCATGAGCCAAAATAGACTGATGCATAGTATCCAGCATGGGGGGAATACCATCCACTAGCACCGGAGATTTTCTTGCAAAGGACCCCCAAAATGGTGTAGCCGACGAATAGTCCCACTATAGAACTTTCCTTCCTCTACTTTTCACGCCAATTTGCCCCATAGATTTTTTAGCTGTTGGGGGGTGATCCTCCTCACTATCCTCAGAGTCTGACTCCAGACTACTAGACCCCTGAGATGTGCTCAAAATGTCATACCATTTCGCTCCCTCCAAGACAGAAAAGAAGCAGTCTCTGGGCTCTTTCTCAGCTTCAGCCCTACTTTTATCTCCCGCAACAATAGATTTAGTACTTTCTGTTACAACGGCAATAAACTGCCTGCCAGTCTGATTCTCAGCTCCTTCTTCTTCCAGAACCACTTGTTTATTAAGTGTCCCGTCTCCCTTGCCCCCGGTAACCTTGCTGTCTTTTTTGCCAGAGTCCTCAAGTGACCCAGCGTTAACCAGTTGATCAGGAGGGGTAACCGCAGGTACATTATTCAGAGCTGAATCACTTGCGTCAGGCTATACCACGCTTCCCCCATTGTCACACTTGTCTCCAGCAGCATAAGTCAAACATATGCCTGTCGAGTTCACTCCATCTGGGGCACCTTGGATCACTACTCCGGAAGATGCCAGACTCACCTCCTTGTCTCTGTTTCTTCTCCAGGCACTGTTCTCCCCGTTTTCACCATTTTTGGCCCCAGCACCTGCATCCCCACCAGCAGACAGCTCCTTACCTCGCTGCAGTAGCTCCACCACAGAGGGACCTGCCGGGAGATTCTTTACGGCTCCTCCACCAGAACCTCAGCCTCTTCCTCTCCTTGGCGGGTCCGGCATATGCAGCTGTTGCGGGCGTCCGGGGGAGCTTCTCACAGGAGCAGGGTCTGCCGCGGGCACGGACGCAGCCTCACCACACAACTTACGGGCATTAACAGAAGCGCCGTTCCGGGCTGATGAGTCCGCAAGCACTTGCAGGAGAACAGCATCCGAGGCGGGAGGGATCAAAACAAAGAACCTAACGGAGTGGATTTCTCACGTTCCTAATCGGGTCTCATACAAACAAATGGACCTCTGCGAGGTAGCACCGCTAACAACCTCCTAAGCTGCCGCCATCTTGCCCGCTCTACTACTCTTGCAGATTTTTATGCACTCCCAACTTAGTATGTGAATCAATCCAGCCTGAGGTGATGTAATAGAAATATTCATTTCAAGTTATCAAGGCACCACTGTGGTTCCAGGGCCCAAAGTCAGCAGTGACCTGTAGAAATTATTTTCTTCAACTCACAGCTCTTTCAAGCTAGCAAATCTTGCTAGTTCAGCACCATAAAAGGCCACAAGCACTGCTTTCGGCTGGAAGATCTGTAGAATTATACTCAAGAATTTGTGACTCACTTTAATTTTCACATCAAGGACTGACCTTCAATTTTGTAACAGGCTCATGGTTGCCCCATCTATCTGTGCTTTCCTACCCAACTTATACTTGAAGCGAATTCCCCGGTAATCATACCTGGGTACCCACTCTGAGGGAGCCATGTGCACCTTAAATTTCCATTTAATCTGGGTAGTTTGCCTTGTAAGCATTACCTTGGGTTTTGTAGTGTTGATGGTTTAGTCGTTTTTAGAGCAATAATCCAGGAACGTGTCAAGTAACTTATGTGATGGGTTTTGTGTTGTTGGCAATAAAACAGTATCAACTGCAAAGAGAAGAATCCACGCTTCACTTCCTGTAATAGTGGACACATCGAGGTTTCTTTTAGCAGATGTACGAATTAATACTTTAAAAATAGACTAAAAAGGACCAGAGACATCACACAGCATTGCCTGTCACCTTGTAAAGTCAGGAAAAGAGCACTGTACTCACCAAAGGGCTCATATCGAATCTTGGCTGTATTTCTGGTGTTGCCAACAATGGCGTTCAGCAAGGAGCTATCTACATTTATATTGGGCATGGATGACAATAGTTTCTCTTGATTGATGAGGTGGAAGGTCGACTTCGGGACCTCAAAGATCAGGTATAGGATTGTGTTCTTAACCACTCTTTTCTTAATAATAATCCAGTATAAACGTATTGCCGGGTCCACTGTACTGATCTTGAATCTGAAGCCGACCTGTGCTTCCGTCAAAACAGCATTTCTATTCATCCAATCCTGAAATATGTTTAGTAGCACCTTGCCTAAGATTTTCCCTGTACCATCCAAAAGATGGCTCGAGCAGTAATTGGAAGCAGACGTTGGAAGAGTCTGTTAGAGTCCACGGGTTTTTTATGGCACCCGTAATGCGGACCAAAAGCTCCCCTAAGGCAAGCCCGTCTGTGCCCGTCCATGCCTGGACAACGCCAAGAGCCAGAAACCCTACCCCTCTAAATTCCTACAGGTTAGTATAGTCTTCTCTGAATCTCCACACTTTCAACAGGGTCCAAGATGGACTTCCTTTCTGATGTAAGTCGTGCTGCTACGAGATTAGCCCCGTGGAACTTACCATTAAGTTATTCCACCAGGTTATAGAGTATAAATGTTTAAGCTTGAACTGCTGCTCCCTGGTCAAACATCTTACTGAGGTGTTTGACCTGATCCAAGATCAAAACCCAGATATTTTTTCCTGATGGAGACCTGGTTATCCCAGGACTCTGTGTTGGAACCAACCCTTATACTCCCTCAGGGCTACAATTTGAAGAATATAATAGAGTCAGTGGCAGGGGTGGAGGGATTGCGGTGGTGTATAAAGAGCACTATGCTTGCAGTATGTCACCTGGTGAGATCCCTGATTGTGAAAACACCCTTTTTAATTTTGAACAGAACATTAACTTCACTTTATCTAGGTTGCTAATCTATCGCCCTCCAATACTTTTATGGAGGTATTAACTAATCTGATGGCCTCACTGACTATTAAGCCAGCCAACTTTAATAGAGTAGGCAATCTGAATCTCCATTTGGATGCCATACAGGATTGTGATATGGCTACATTTTTAGATGACCTTGCAGTTTGTCAGCTAACACAATGAGTTGTTGGTGCCACACATTCTTGCATAATGCAGCACACATAGAAGTTGCAAAACGTCATTTTTTTAAATGATACTTTATGTGCAGGAAGGGACACCTTCCTGCATGTAAACGATCAATGGCACTTTGCTGTTTCCTTGTGTGCTGCACAGTGCAGCACACATGGAAACAGCAAAAACGAGGAGAAATTAAGCATTTCTCCCCGTTGTGCCGGGGTAAGACCAGGTTTTCCCTGGTCTTAATTTTGACACTGCCACATATTTACACCAACTTTGTAAATATGGGGCATGATCATGCAGTGGAAGGCCCACCACAAAACCCATTGCCCTCCCCTTTTCAGGGAAGGGTGCCTTATTTACAAGGCAGCATTATGCCACGTTAAGTGGTTTAAAAAATACAAACTTCCTTTCATAAGAAATAAAAAATAAACATCCTCCTTCTTAGAGAGCTGCTCCCATTGCATCAGTTGTTATGGAATGCCGTAACATGTATCTTCTTCAATTACCTCACAGTTGGCTATCTCACGGGCGGGAAAGGTGTTAAAATCTCCACATATGAATAACAAGTTACTATTGGTAAATACCCAATTAGCACATAGGTCCCGGACATAATCCTCCAGCGCCTTCTAAATAGTCTAAACTTCTGGCCCTAGCGTGGAGGGATGTAAGCATTCAGGATTTCTGTACTACTGACTTCCCTGCCGATGTCAATTAATCTCAGGTGCAGGATATTAGAATGGCAGCATCCTACATCAATTTGCTGTGACTTATGATTCAACTTTCGGGAGACCCAGATTGAGAGATCCCCATTGGTCTGCCCTCTATGGAGCACTGGTGACCTGCTGGTTCGCAGAATTCCAGATGTCCATGGGTTTTTTCCTTTGAAACCATGTTTCCTGCATGCAGCAGATATTGTACCACTTCATGAACCACACCCAATCCCCATCATCCAATTTACAATTACGACCTGCGATATTCCATGATAAAATTAAAAATTACTTGTATACAATTGAGCACTTCCTCTTAGAATGAGAGAATCCAACAACGACCAGCATTAACGTAGCATCAGGTGATTACAACATTATCAGTCCGTCATGATCGGGTTCTGATCTCTTGCATAACAAATCCGAAGCAAATCATCCCCACTCATGATCAACCACCCCCTACTTTTCACTCTAATCCAGATCCTTAGCTTGCCAATGCCTAGAACTACAACAATGGTGCCAAGACCACATGATATACTTTCTTTAAATGTGAACGGACTCACAAGCTGTAATAAACTAAAAAGATCCTCTCCTACTGAGCCTCGAAACATACAGGCGTAGACCTCTTACAAGAGACCTACCTATCACACCTATAAACTGATAAGCTTCAATGGTACTGGGTGGGAAAGGTTCAGGCTGGCTGCAAACTCACCCTATCCAATACAAATAATTCAAATACCCAATCTAGCATGAGAAAATGTGGAGTAGTTATACTGGTGAAACTATACATTCCCTGCTTAGTGCTACAATCATGGATGGAGGAAAATGAGGTGGTCTGCATTTGTTAAATTGAGACTGGGCACAAAAAGCGATCAGCATGGGCTTCATTTACACTCCAGTGGGCTATAAGACATATTTCCTCCTACGTCTTAATCATATCATATCAGAGTTAAGCACTATCTTTATTATAGTAGGAGAAGACTAGAACCTGTCTCTGGATACAATCTTAGATAGAACTGGCTCATCCGACATGGCTAACAACAAAGACAGGGCTCTGTTCAGATATATCCTTGATGATCATAACTTCAGAGATATCTGGAGATTCCTGCACCCAGTTGACAAAGAATACATATTTCTCTCCCCAGTACATAGTACCCAGTCGAGATTACCCTACTTCTTGATCTACAAGCCTATGACTTCATTAATACTGCAGTGCACTATCCTAGAGGGATCCTTTACCGATCACAGGGTCCTGCATATCTGGGTGGACTGGAATGTGAGTAAACCGACAGGGAAGCTGTGGTACCTCAATTTCTGATCCTACGAAATGACCTTAGAAAAGGCCCACCTCTAATCGCACTTGACCACTTGTCTGAAGGACAACAGTGGATAATTAGATTCTTCACAAATCTTATTGGCTGCAGACAAGTCAACCATAAAAGGGCAATTATGAGAGTTTCAGCACTAGCTAACAAATTTAAGAAGGAACAAAGTCAACTTTTGAATCAGAAGTTAAACCCCTCATGGTTAAATACACTAAACACCCCACTGAGGAAGCCAGTCGAGAACTAGGGATGCCAGAAATGGATTTAAATGATCTCTTTACCTCCAAAGCAGAATATATGCTTATTAGGCTCAAAGCACTGCACTATGAGCAGGGAGAGAAGGCACGGGGGCTCTTGACTGCTTAACTGAGGCATGGGGAGGCAGGGATAACTGTACCAGGGATAAGAGACAAGGCAGACAATCTAGCCAGAGGTTCACAGTGAATAACACCCACATTTGCAGAGTAATATAAAGACCTGTTTACCTCAAACATAACTGGGAGTGAAACCTGGAAGGAGAACTTCCTTTGAGTAATATCCCTACCATGCCTTAATACTAAGGGTAGGTCACTTCTGGAAGGCGTGATAACAAAAGACAAAGAGGGTATATTTACAAGCCCTTATTGCCACAGGAACGTCACTTTTAAAGACTTTCCTATGGCGATATGTGCTTTGCCTTATTTACAAGGCAGAGTTAAGCCACTTAAGAGTGCTAAACGCTGCCTTGTAAATAAGCCACCCTTACATGCTATACTACGCATGAAAGGGGTGGGCAATGGATGTTGCAGTGGGCGTACCGCCTTAACATCCATTGATTTTGACGCATATTTACAAAGGAGGCGTAAAGATGGGGCAGCACCAAAATTAAGACCAAAAAAAACATGGTCTTAACATGGTGCAATGAGGCAAAATGCTTTATTTCTCCTCGTTTTTGCTGTTTCTATGTGTGCTACATTGTGCAGCACACATAAAAACACCAAAACGCCATGCTTGATTGTTTATGTGCAGAAAGGTGTCCCTTCCTGCACATAAACAATCATTTTAAAAATGACGAGTTCCAACTTCTATGTGTGATTCACAAAGCTGCACACATAGAAGGTACAACTCACCAGATAAGATTGTTTATGTGCAGGAAGGTGAACCTTCCTGCACATAAACAATCATTCCCACAACACAGGTACTCTTGTACTATGGTGCAAGGGTGCCTGCGTTGGTGCTAGGCAGCAGTAATTAGCAACAGTGCAGGGGGAAACACAGGGCTGCAAAATATTGTTGTAAATACACTGCATCTGTGAGAGGTTCCAGTTTAAGGCACTTGTGTTGGCTTTCAAGGCCTTGAATGGCTATGGAGCCCCCTACCTGAGGAAGAGAGTTAGATTCTACAATCCACAATGCTCTCTTTGTTCCGCATCCTTGGCGCTAGTCTGTACTCCGGTGGTGAGGCACTACCAAATAGGATGACGTTCCTTCCGGCTGCAAGTGGCTACACTATGGCATAATCTACTGCTTGCTCTGAGACGACTGCAGGATCTGCTTCCCTTCAGAAAGGCCCTAAAAACATGGTTGTTTCAGCAATAATCTAGCATTATCGTTCCAGGATATTACCCCTTCTTCATAATGTTAGCCACACTCACCCAGCGCCGGACACTCAGTAGAGTAGCTGTGCGCTTGATAAAAACTCTGGTAACATAACATAACATAACATAACATAACATAACATAACATAACATAACATAACATAACATAACATAACAGCCATGCGTTTCCAAAGTGGCCGAGCGCAACGTTAAGCCAAGCAGGCTAACGCCACGCTCCGCCACTTCCTTTGTAAATATACTCCAAAAGTGTCCATGCAATTTCCAAACTCCCCTTCAACAAGGCGCCTGGAGATGTTTAATACCAAAAGAAATTCATCAAATGGTTAAAAGCAGAGGTCATTGCCTTGCTATACAAGGCATTCAAGAAAGCAGTTTACCTGTCAGTCCTCACGAAGAAAGTGCTGGTTACATTACTCTCTAAACCTGGTAAAAACCCACAAGACTGCAGTAGATGCCACCTACATCCCTCCTTAATACATATATTAAAATATTACCAAGCATCTCAGGCACTAACTTAAACAGGTTATCACAGATTTTATCTACCCAACTCAAGTAGGCATCGTACTTTGTAGAGCGACGAGCAAGCATTTGCATGCATTCTCCTATCTACTGTGGGTTTCAAAAGATTTCGGAGAGAATTCTTTTTTCCCTAAGAGTTTCATTATGTAGTCCACATATCTGGAGTGTTGTCATTGGTAAATAAAGGGTGACAAAATATTGTGAAATATAATATATCCAAGCTGTATTGCAACTTTTAGGTGAGACTTTCATAGGAGACTGTCTTTTACGTTTCTTGGAGCCATTAATCATGCATGGGTAGTTGCCGCACTCCCCAGTGTCACTAGGATACATATCTTTCCGACTATCAAGTCCAAACCTACTCAGCATAGGATATGTCCAGTCAATGAAGGCATGTCCATTGGGTCACGTAGCAAGACCAGTTTTCCAGTCATGGGTATGTATAGGGGTTAATAATACTTGACTCACTGCATCTCCAATCCAGGACCAGAGGCGGAAGATATCAGGGCAGCCATAAAGACTGTGTGTGGTTTCGCACCTCCACTGGGCACACCTCCAGCAGTTAGAGTGGGGGTAACAGACCTGCTGTCCACAGTTTCTGTGGTATCCAATATCATTATGGGTTCTCCTACTCCTTTGTCGAAGTTCTCCCAATGGGATTCTGTGTACTCTAAGCGTAGGATTCTCTGCCATTTTATTGTGGAAAGACGATGAAGGGGGTTTAGAGTGTAGTTGTTCGACCAACATGCTATAGAACCCTGACTTTACACCCTTAATATTTCCCTAGGGTTTCAGGTATTGCTAGATGGAGGAGTCCAGGATGCCTCACGGTTATGCTTCCAGTACGCTGTTAAGGCAATGTTTACATTTTATGTAACGCCATGCTTGTTATGTAATTCCATGCTTGGTTATGGGGAGGTGAAATTCCTCATGCAATTTTGCACATGTTTTGAGGTTTCCTTAATAATAATAATAATAATAATAATAATAATAAAAACATTTATTAGGCGCCTGGTTACACAGAAGAAAAGTGCGTCTCCGCGCTGAGGATGCATTCAACAGGAGCTCCTAAAAACAGACGAATAGGGGAGGGAAACGGGAAAGAAGGACCCTTCAATATTCGTCCTTAGGGAACAAGTAGGTCTTCAGTTTCATCATGAACCGTGGTTCTGATGGTTCCATCCGTAGTTCAATGAGAAGTTCATTCCATTGTTTGCTGGCCAAAGACCTAAAGGAGCGCCCCCCCCCATCCGTTATTTGCGGATACGGGATACCACAAGCTGCATGCTGCCCATAGATCTCAAAAGGCGTTTAGGACAGTATATGGTCAGCATATTTTGGAGGTAAGCGGTTATTAGTTGATTTAACATGAGTATGCCTGCCGTCTGCCATATTACCCAATAAACGGAGCGGCCCCTCATTGTTATACTGGCATTGGATTGAACAGAAGGGAGAGGTGGCTCACTCGGTCCCAGGGGGCTGAGCCTAGTCTACGAAAAGCAAGAAAAGGTTCCCATGGACTCTAGATTATGGGTAAATATTCACATCCAATCCTGCTGCTCACTCACAGATATCAGCATGAAACATTCACTCTTCCTTTAGTTTGCAATGTTTCCCCCACTATGGCATGAATCTAGAACCAAACTAAAAGGTAGGGCTAATTTGTATTTATTTTATAAAAACAATTTTTTACTTTACACAAGCGTTTAATTACATTAATACAAATATTTAAAAATGCTCCTTCATAAATTTATATGAAGGATGCTAATATAATAAAAGCATACAAAATATATATATAAAAAAACACATCAATTATAAACAGTTCATAATGCAAGAACACAAGACCCTATGGCCTCAACAACCCAATATTAAGATACAGTTGTGGCCAGACATTAGATCCAAAACAGATATATGATATAAGGGTGATTTCGGCAAGAGACTGTATTTTCTTTTTTGTCCTGAAAATCCTTCAGCATTAGATTCTTATTACCCAACCACCTTCTTCGGGACTAACAAAAATAGACACAGGGTCTACTTTTCCAATTTTGCGACGGGTTAATCTAAACAAGAAAAAACAAACGTCAGCCTAATATTCCATATTATAGTGTTAAAATAAGCAAAACATTCTCTGATGTCCCCTGAATACATCGGAATTCTTCAGTTTGAACAAAAAAAAATTCAATTATATATCTTAGCTTCCTATACAAGATCATCTTCTCATGTTATATTTTAATCTGTTTAGCACTAGCTTCCATTCTGGACCGAGTGAGCCACCTCTCCCTTCTGTTCAATATAGTGCACGACCCTTGGGTCGGAGAGGCAATTCTCCTACATCATAGAAATGGAACCCTTAAAGACCTTTGCCTTCAGTGAGGAGCAACTTAATAAAACTTTGAGTACACACAATAAAAATGGAAATCATGTGACGATTATACCCAATGGGGGCGAAAAGTGGAATCAGTTTACCAACCTAAAGAAGAAAATGATTAGAACAGAGCTACATGCAGAATTTCTGGTAGAATATGTCCAGTCGGGCGTAATACCCATAGGACTCCAAGTAAGAAATGAGCTAGGTCTCTTTGTCAATAATAGAACATTTTTGGAAACCTGGGCGTTTATCTCCAACCGATGCAGTAAAGACTGGCTACTATTGATTATAGAAACTGCTCAAGAAACTATTCTAATAGAAAAAAGAGAGATAGAAGACCTAGAGAGGGCTCTATAGGAAAATAATGCCTTAGAAGATGCCAAAAAAAAGATAGATGAGATCAATCAAGACATACATGGTTATCGCGACTATCTCATCAATAGGAAAACCTTAAAATTAAAAAAAGACATGGCCAGATTTAACCAGGAGACGGTATACCCATACCTGAAAAAAGATTATCATACAGACCAACAAGAACAGACCTGGAATAGACCACAAAGAGGAAGACCGTATTAAAAGGCACCCTAAACATATGAATTTTTCAGACACTTCTGAAAGCAGCGCAGATGAGGATTTAAACGTATGAACTGAGGGACAAAGACAGCCATTTGACAAAATCTATGAGGATTTTTTAGGGCTGCGAGCATAGAGACCCCTAAGGGGATATTCAAAAATGGGAAGTGGAACCTCAATAAGACACCAGGTAACAAGAGAACCACAAATGCAGGAATACCAGAGAAACCCTCCTCCTCAGGAATACATGAGCACGAGAAACAAGAGATATTGGAAGTAAAAAAAGACAATCCTGTCATTAACTTATCGCATAGGAAACTGAGTGAAATAGAGAAGGAAGTGTTAGGAATGGGTTTTAATTTTGTCCCCACCTCTGAAAATTAATACATTTCAGATGGAAAAAGACCTGAGAGCTTTCTTTAGGAAGGTTAGATTGAGACGCTTTTTCAAAAATAGACCAGAAAGGGAAGCACAGGTAGACTCAAGTCTACGGGCTAGATCCACATTCACCACGAGTTTAGGAATGGTGGGAAAAAACATTGAAATTTTTGAAGCCATGGTCAAGATGGACGTGGGACATATTTTAACAGAGAACTACTTTCAACTACTTAATATATCTAAACTACACAAAGAAGCCATTGACTCCCTCTCCAAGGACTGCACCATTACTACCAAACCAGCAGACGAGGGAGGGGGCGTCGTAGTTTTAGATACAAATGACTATGAAGATAGAGTGATGTGCCTCCTTTCTAATGAGGAACACTACCAAATGGTTAAACAGTCAAGACTAGACCATTTGAAAGAAGAGGTGCAAACTATGCTAGAGACAGCAAGAAACAATGAAATTATTACAGGAGAGGAGTTTACGTTTCTGAATAACCCAAATTTTAAAATCCCAGTATTCTACGGACTACCTAAAGTGCACAAAAATCTGGACAATTCACCCCAAAGACCAATAGTTGCATCCATAGAATCATTGCTAGAACCTTTGAGCCAATATGCTGATACGTTTCCTAAACCGATAGTACAGAGACAGAAATCCTACATTAAAGATACCACCAATATGATCATCAAAACTGAAGGTATACAGTTTAATGAGAGCAATGAATATATGGTGACCCTCGATATAAAGGCACTGTAAATGAACATTCCTCAAATAGACACCATTGAGGTCATTGGATACACTCTAGAAAAGGTAGAGATTGCGGGAGCAGATAAGAGTTTTATTCTAGATTGTGTATCAAAGGTTCTTCTGAATAATATTTTTTTATTCAAACAGGACCTGTACTTACAACACAAAGGGACCAGCAAGGGCGCAACCTGCGCACCAAGTCTGGCCTGTATATATGCAAGCTCCTTTGAGGAGCGGTATATATATATTAAATAAGCCATTTTTTGAAAACATAAGAAACTGGGCCCGTTTCATAGATGATATTTGTTTTACATGGACGGGACCCGAAGAAGAACTTATAAAGTTTCTAGATTGTACCAACCTGGGAGATAAAAATGTGAAATTTACAGGTCAATACAGCAAAAGCAAAATAAACTTTTTAGATATCAGCATCAAACACGAGAATGGACAGTTGGCAGTAGAACTATTCACGGAGGAAACAGATAGGAACACCCTATTATATAACAATAGCTACCACCCAAGAAGCCAAAAAGACAAAATCCCCTTTGGGGAATTTTTCGCTTGCGAAGAAATTGCACCTCATTAGAAGTCTTTTATAAACAATCTGAAAAAGCAAAGGAAGAGTTTAGAGCCAGAGGTTATCCTAAAAGACTTATTAATCACTCACTTAAGAGAGCTAGATTTTATAATAGGGAATCTTTACTGGATGGTAAGAAACTCCAGGAAAAGGAGGATAAAATGGTGATGGTTAGCCAATTCTCGAATATCAGCAATAAGGCGAAAAACATCATTAACCACAACTGGAAGGTACTGAATGAGGGAGAGAGCAACAATTTACCAAAACCTATGTTCGCATATAAGAAAAACAAAAATCTACGTAACTCACTAGTCTACACATACAGAGAAGATACAGTGGAATATCAACAGACTATCCATGGCGATAAGGCTACAGGGAATCACAGATGCAGAAACTGTAGTATCTGCAACCTCTGCATAACCACTGAAAGTATAACTTTAAACTCAGTTAAACATGACATCAAGACCCTCAACAACTGTAGAAGTAAGAACATCATTTATGTTATCCTATTTCCATGTGGTTGTGGTTACATAGGAGAAACAGGGAGAGAGCTGAGGCAAAGAATATGTGAACATAGATCTGCTATAACCACCAGCAAAGAAAATGCACCGCTAGTTAATCATTGGAGAGAGAAGGGTCACAAGGCCAGTGAAATTAGATGGGTCATTTTAGAAAAAATTAAAGAACAAAGAAGGTTAGGCAACAGTGTGCAACGAAGAAAACAGCAGGAACAGTGGTATATTGTAAGGTTTGATACAATCAGAAATGGGCTCAATAGTAGAGAGGATTGGGAGAAGATTATTACAACTTAGAGATACTAAGGAATACATACCCACCATGAATATACTGACTTTCCTTTTCAGGACATTTAACTTTGATCGGTAATACCTTGAATAAGAAAACAATTGATGCAAGGTATCTGCCATCTTGCTCCGGTATAACTGGAATAGGAAGACAATTGGTAATGCAGTTGCCATAGGAATGGTTTAATCTCTAGCTTCAAATAAATAGCAGGAAAAACATACATAATAAGCTTGTATCTTAAACACATTGTTACTTTTCCATTTATGTACATTCTATGGAACTATGTGCCCACAGTTTAGATAACTAATGTTTGCATATCTGTATATATATCTAGTAATAGCAGTTACCGATAATATGTAGTCCACACTAAAATTAATATCGAGTAGAAGGAAAATGTTAATTAGATAAAAGGTAATAGATGGTGTCAGCGGTACAGTAGATTACATGATCAGTAGCTTCAATTGACTTTTGGACGAAAAGGGCACCTTTCAAGAAATAAGGGATATTGTATGAGATTTTAACTAAGTGAAACACTGGTAGTGAGATTATGAATCTGGGGGCACAAATGGAACACACCTAATATGACCGCCAAACATGCGCAGTCCGTCACGCGATGACATCACGTTGGACGTTCATCTCATGTGTGTAAACACTTAAAAGAAGGACTTGCGTAATGGCATCCTTTACATATAGGACACAGAGTATAAAGACGCGAGCGTGAAGAGGTAAGCGGGAAGAAGGGGAGAGCCCGAGCAACGAGAATAGACCCAGTGAATGTGCGCACTCTAATAGAGTCGGGGTGGGTAAGACACAGAGCGTCACTTTACCAACAGGGTTAGGGCACCCCGGCCTCCATACCTATATATAAATCATGAAAACCATTCAGGGGAGCGGGAGATGATACCCTGAAGTAACCCCTCTATAAAATAGGGATCCCGTCTAGCAGTACAATATTTATATCACCGCAAGACTGACTAACACAAAGGCATTGCCGTTACTATGGTACCGGATAGGTGACAATCCGGAAAACTAATGTACTAGTTAACATACTAGAGAACAGCCGCCATATCTTTAAAAAGAAGGGTAAACCCTGAGAAAACAAAGCTAACTTTATAAAATCAAAGGATATTAATCTCACGCAAGACCAGAAAAGTGATAAGAATGGAAGTTATCTAACTGAATTGTAAAAAGGCTCCCTGATTTATTATTTCAACAGATATCATCAGGAATTAATATTGTGAAACTCCGGTGCACCACCCCTTTACAAACGCATCAGAATTTGTGGGGTATTTTTTGACTTCATACAAAAATGGAATAAGATACAATTTCGGAAAAAAAGACTTATGCTCACATTGAGGTAAGCAGCGTTAAATCATCCCTAATTAAAAAACAAAGAAGTAACTCAACTCAAAACTATAAGACCCTCTTCATACTTCCATGCAGGGAACTACCTGGACTCCAAGGGAGATACTGAAACAAGAGATTCAGGAGAGAAAGGTTTTAAAGAATAATTATAAATATACCGGCACAATCAGAAAAAGTGTGATACATCTCCCCTAATATACGGAAGATAAGACAGCTGTTTTGAAAGTATAAATTAAGGAGGATTATGTATTACCACCAACAATAATAAGGTTTTGCCCTGTTATGTCATCCTAGCTATAGCAAGCGGACTAAGCATTGGAGTATTTTTTCATCTGAACCAAAGAAGAGATATGGTCAAAAGGCCAGGATTCATCCTATCCTACGGTTAGTATAGGAGATTGAATGGCGATATAGTGTTTGTGTATGAACTTGTATGACTGCATGTAATGATGTATTCGGACATACATGGGGAGGGACATATCTTCCTAGTAGGGATCAGTCTAGGGGGTGGAATTCCCCCCTCTTTTTTTTTAATGAAACCCAAAATGGAAGTTAGTGCTAAACAAATTAAAATGTAAAATGAGAAGATGATCTTGTATAGGAACCTAATATAGTGCAATATAATTGAAAAAATGTTTATGTTTAAACTGAAGAATTCCTATGTATTCAGGGGACATAAGAGAATGTTTTGCTTATTTTAACACTATAATATGGAATATTAGGCTGAAATTTGTTTTTTCTTGTTTAGATTAACCAGTCACAAAATTGGAAAAGTAGACCCTGCGTCTATATTTGTTAGTCCTGAAGAAGGTGGTTGGGTAATAAGCATTGATATCACCGAAACGCGTTGACGCACTTTCTAAAAATCTATTGCTGAAGGGTTTTCAGGATAAAAAAGAAAATACAGTCTTTTGCAGAAATCACCCTTATATCATATATCTGCTTTGGATCTAATGTCTGGCCACAACTGTATCTTAATATTGGGCTGTTGAGGTCATAGGGTCTTGTGTTCTTGCATTATGCACTGTTTATAATTGATGTGTTTTTTTATATAGATATTTTGTATGTATTTATTGGATTAGCATCCTTCATATAAATGAAAAGGCTCCTTTATGAAGGAGCCTTTTTAAATATTTGTATTAATGTAATTAAAAGCTTGTGTAAAGTAAAAAAATGTTTTTATAAAATAAATACAAATTAGCTCTACCTTTTAGTTTGGTTCTAGATTCATGCATTGTGGGGAAAACATTGCAAACTTAAGGAAGAGTGAAAGTTTCATGCTGATATATCTGTGAGTAAGCATCAGGATTGGATGTGAATATTTACCCATAATCTACTGTCCAGGGGAACCTTTTCCTGCTTTCCTTATACTGGCATTGGTCCAGATAGTGGCCTGTGTGTGCAGTCTTTCTTCAACTTGAAATGTTTATGGATAACAATCCAGGTCTGCAGCATAGCCTATATCATAGGATTAGAGGTGAAGGAGGCAGGCGATTTTCATGAGTATGGTCATTGTAAGCCTAACTCACTTTGTGTAAGTAGCTGTTCAATAGGGACCCATAAGTGCTGCTAGAAATGTTCCATACAGTTACGATTCAAGCCCCCATATTTCCTGTGGGCATTCACTTTGTATAGTTGTAGTCTAGGTTTCATGCAACACCAGGCAGAGTCTTTAGTATCCTTTTCAATGGAGCGCAGCTTCGTGGTTTTCACAAGGAGTGGGACCATTGCTAATATATATGCAGATCAAGGAGCTATTGCCTTCTTGACAGCTTGCAGTCTCCCCTATAGTGAGAGTTGGAATTGATTCAATTTTTAGAATTTGGATTTTGCAATAAGTGGATGTTATCTGCCACCATTCTTTCAAGCCCTCTGTTGACATAAACCCCTAGTTATTTTAGATGCTCATGCGTACATTGAAATTGGTATTCCACGATGGCTGCTTTTGTGGTGACTCACCTTTCCTCTAAAAAACTTTAGAGAAAGAAAGTGAAGGAGGACATGAGAGCAGGTAGTGATGTCTTGAGGTCGGTGATCCTAAGCAAGATATACCATTTTTTTAGGGGCCCGAGGGTGAGTCAGGATTCCTTCCATATTGTGTGATTGTCATTGGCGCTGCCAGGGGTTCTAGAGCTAACAAAAATAGTAAGGATGAGATTGGGTAACCTTGGTGGGTTCCTATAAGGAAAGAGAAAGGGTCCGATAAGGAATCCACCAAAGTTAACCTGGGCAATAGGGTTCTCGTAGAGCTATTTAACTTTAGAAATTAAATTGTCCCCTAAACCCCTCTTTTGCATATAGGGAATATGTAATCCCATTCAAGCACATTCAGAGTGTTGCCGGCAAGAGCCAGCTGTGGTTCACGCAGGTAACAGTGGAACAGCAGTGGGGCCGGGTAAGTACACATGATGTATGTATATAGCATTTCAGGTTGAAATTAGTGAATAATGGATACACTCGGAAACCTAAAAGGCAATAGAGATCATTGTGCCATTGACAAATATAATGTGGATTTCGGTTTAGCAACAGAGCAACATTGAGCACTATGAAGGCCCATGTTGCTTAAATAATGTAACAACAATAATAATAAAAAAAAGCGTGGCAACTTATGCACATACTTGTAGTAAATAATGGCCCTATCTATTTCCCATAGTTACGTGAATGAGTAAATACGTACATATACAAAAACTACAAAGATGGCGTTTTTTGTTGTCTACACACCATGTCAACCGCAATGAATATCAAACATTAGCAAAACATCGCGAGAGTACAAGTGAACTACCCGCGATGCGTGCACGGAATAAGACTTGTTAACGGTACTAAAACTACCAAAATGGCGACAGAGCCGGAAGTAGAGTTAATTGAAACCTTAATGGTTTCAATAATTCAATCTGAACCCAAAGGCAATGAGTATAAAAAGGCTGACCTGGGACCTTGTCCGTGAATCATTTCCGGCCAAGAAACCCAAAGGCGACGTATGAACTGACACGAGGAGGTAAGGAGAGGATCGGTGCAAGTAGCGGTATTCAAGCTTTTCTCGTAGTTCAAAACATGTGGGATGGTTTTCCTGTAACTCTCGCTGCGAAGAGGACGGGATTAGCGTAAGTGTGATACCCAAGTCACTCTTCTGTTAATGGAAAGGGCGGGACGTTTTTTCTGTAATTTCAATGCCGCCCATTAGTTTTAGACCTTTAGAGATGCATACGGAATTTTAAATACATAGGAGGAGCTTATATGGGATCGCCATGTGTTATCTTAATTACAACAAGAGATGCATGTTTGTCTATTATTGAATACATATCCCTAATACTTCTGTTGAAGCAAAGGATGTGCTTGTTAAATTAAAAATTATTGTGCTTATACTGGCAGTGTTAAGAAAAACTATTGGTGCAACACAGTCAGTGAACATACAGTACTGTTAACAGATCGACATATAGCAACATTAAGGGCTCTCAGTTAGGTTGTTTAGAACTAACAATATTTATAATGAACATGAACATTTAGACCTTGTTTCATTGTTTCAGGTCCGAATCTTGCCCCAAAACATTGATGACAGAAGGGTCCTTAGGATAAAGCAATAATAACCCTAAAAATCGCCATCTACAAAGCTACAGAAAGGCTTGAACAGCACCCTCAACATGGGGTGAGTTGTGTTTGAGATAGTAGTAGGAGGGGTGGCAGAAATCTGTAATGAGTGGGCCAATATGTGATTTCTGCAAACCTTTGTCACAGGAATTAGTCAAGTGGCCGACCTGAAGAGATAAAAACTGAAGATAGGTACCATTTTGAGAGGGCAAGCAAAAAGAAGGCCCCTGATGTGAGTATGCAGAATTAATTGAGAACATGTATACCTGAGGGAGATATGTTTTCTTAATACTAATATCCTTCAACAGAAATGGAGTGACTTAATCAATAAACAGATGGAAGTCTGAAATACCATTCAACAGTCAATACTCTGATCCTCTATGAATTATTTAAAGAGGATAAGCAATTGATATACATACCCAGACCAATAGTGATGGGGCATAGACAAAAGATTTAAGGAATAAGAGGGAGGGATTGCCTGAACTCTTAGTAATTGTATTTTTGAACAAGGATAATGTAACACTACACAAAGTATCGGGTATCGTGCTCGAGAAATGATTACCTAAATTGTAGGTATATCTACTTAACACTGGCTTTGTGACTACAATAATCAGAGTCTGTTGATACCATTGGAGGTAATATATACAATCTAGGGTAGCAGTGAATACATATGTAAGAATTTGAACACACTTTAGATATATGAGATTAATTGTATGTATTTATTTTTAGATTGCTTTCATGATGATTGGATGTTTTTAATTTTATGTCCTGAGGAAGGTGTTTGCACAGGAATAAAGGCACCGAAACGCGTCGACATAAGGACCACGTTTTTATTGTATTTTGTTGTGATTGATTTATTTGTATTCGAATAACTCCTGTCATTTAGGAATCTTTGGAACATAGATTACTTGATGTATTCTGAACAGGATAACGTTAGTTGTGTTTCACTTCTATGAAGTATTTTCTATGTAAAAAATCTTTTTTGTATCTTAGTAATAGCATTTATATGCTGATGTTTTTAATTGTACCAAGCAGGATGCTTTGGACCATTTCTGAATTTGTTTAAAAAAAAAAACAATGGAAGGTTGAGACTTCACGTGTTGAGACATATGTATTTTTATAACTAGACTACTAATGGTTGATTGTATAATGCTGTGAATACTCACATTATAATTGATAAAAACCAGAAAGAAAACACTTTTTTAATTAATTTTTTATTAAAAATCCACTGGGTGGTGGCAGCACTGCACAGCACCGCCATGCGCATCTTCAGTCTCTGCCTTCGCGTCTGCACGGCATGTCATTCACCCTTAGGGTGGGGGTCTGGAGTCAGTGGAACTGGTGCGCGTCACTGCGAGGCAGAGGAGGCCAGAGAGTGAGACGACAAGAGGCTGGAGCAGAGTCTGGAGGCCTTGAACCCACAATTTAATTATTTGTAGCTTGCCCCGGGCTGTTTCTGCCGGCTGCCGCCCGGCGCCCACAGGTGAGTGATGATCGTTTGCTTTGCATGCAAATGTAATCCTTTTCCATCCTTGATCAATTAATTAATGGCCAGGCACTGTCCCTGGGTCCAGTTCCGCAACCGCAGCGCAGTGGATGTGGATTTATCCAACTTGACATTAACAGTTACAATTTGAGTAACAGAGGGAAGCATTCTGTAAGTTACAGAACGCTTACCTCTGTTACTCAAAGATTGGGTGAATGCGCAAATATGCCTCCACCGTGATAGTGCCTAGATGCCTGTGCATTTTCATGGAGATTTGTTTCACTTTCTATCGAGCCGAGCCTGTAAAATAACATGCCCGGCTCTATAGAAGATCGTGCAGAGTGCACCAAACAAAATCTGCTTACATTTTTAAGAGCTTCACAATCGGCGGAGATGCATGTTTGTGGGGCTGGACAATGGGAGGGTGGACAAGCCACTGCTCCCGATTGCCAAAGAACAGCCCTGCCTCTTTCCAACCACAAACGAACCTACATTCTGCACTGGCCCTATGCTGTCAAATAAAAACACACCTTGTTCGAAACTAGTGCTGATGGGGGTGAAGAAAGGCGCTCTTGCAAGCTATTCACTCGCAAGGACAGCACTGTCCCAGAACATAGCCACAGGGAGGAGAATTATTATTAAGAACACATAACGCTTTCTTCTCACAGCTACAACATTAGCCGAAGCTGTGGACTCTGTTAGTTTTGTGCACAGGAGGCTGTGGACTCTGTCAGCTGTGTGCACAGGGGGCGGTGGACTCTGTAAGCTGTGTGCAGAGTTGGGGATTGATTTGAACTCTTTCAGCAGTGTCCAGATGAAAGGCTGTGGATTGTCAGCAATGTGCAGACGAAGGGCTGTGGATTGTCAGCAGTGTGCAGTGGTGGGGCTGTACGTTGTCAGCAGTGTGCAGACGAAGGGCTGTGGGTTGTCAGCAGTGAGCAGTGGTGGGGCTGTGGATTGTCAGCAGTGTGCAGTGCTGGGGCTGCACATTGTCAGCAGTGTGCAGTGGTGAGGCTGTATATTATTAGCAGTGTGGAGTGGTGGGGCTGTAGATTGTCAGCAGTGTGCAGAGGACTGCTGTGGATTGTCAGCAGTGTGCGGTGATGGGGCTGTGGGTTGTCAACAGTGTGCAGTGGTGGGGCTGTACATTGTCAGCAGTGTGTAGAGGAAGGCTATGGATTGTCAGCAGTGTGCAGTGGTGGGGCTGTGGATTGTCAGTAGTGTGCAGTGGTGGGGCTGTACATTGTCAGCAGTGTGAAGATGAATAGCTGTGGGTTGTCAGTACTGTGCAGTGGTGGGGCTGTATATTGTCAACTGTGTGCAGTGATGGGATTGTACATTGTCAGCAGTGTGCAGTGGTGGGCCTGACCATTTTCAGCAGTGTGCAGTGGTGGGGCTGTATACTGTCAGCAGTGTGCAGTGGTAGTGCTGCAGATTGTCAGCAGTGTGCAGAGGAAGTGCTGCAGATTGTCAGCAGTGTGCATTGGTGGGGCTGTGGATGGTCAGCAGTGTACAGACGTAGGGCTTTTATTTGTCCGCCCTAATATCAAACGGTTTACGGCTTTGAAAGTGAATCACAGTCAGATCCGGGGGCAGATTGGGGGTGGAGGGGTGCTGGCAATCATCTCCTTACCGCTGCAGACATTTTAAGGCAAAGGGGCGGTGGAGAAACCAGAAATAATGGCAGGGAGGGAGAAAAAGATGGAAGGGATGAAGAGATGAAGGTGGGAGGAAGGGATAAGTAAAAAAGGAGGGAGAGAGAAAGCGAGGAAAGACGGAAAGACTTCTAGAAGAGAAAGATAAATGAAGCATGAGAGTGAAGGGCAGGGGGTTGTCCGGTGGGATGACATGAGTAGGGGATGGGAGAGAAGAAAGGAAGAAAAGGCGCGGAGAGAGAAGAGCTAGAAAACTGCTTAGGACAGACAGAAGGAAGGGAGTTTGCAAGGGAATGAAGACTAACACAAGTGAGGGAAACCAGTGAGAAAGGGAGGGAACAACGATGGAAGAGAAGAAAAAGGGAAAGATGGTGGTAAGGGAATGAATCATTGAGGAAGGAGAAGCGAAAAACCACAATGTGTCTCCGCTAGATAAGGCCACAAGGCACAACTCCACCTCCCCAGATGTCGCCTTTCTGACGGAGACCTGGATCAACACCTCCTCGGCACCCGACATTGCCATAGCCATCCCGAACGGCTACAAGATCACCCACAGGGACCGTACCAATGGAACAGGAGGAGGAATCGCCATCGTCCACAGGAACACTCTCAGAGTCTTGACCAACACCGACGACACCCTCAACACAGCTGAACACCTTCACTTCCAGATTCACACCGATCCTAACACCACCCTCAGAGGAACTCTCATCTACAGACCCCCGGACTCTGGCCACAGTTCAGCGACTCCATCAACGACTTCGTCAGTACACACACACTCGTCTACACAGACTACATCCTCCTCGTGGACCTGAACTTCCACCTCCAGAACAACAACTACACCAACGCCACCACCTTCATAGGCAACCTCGCGAGCCTTGGACTCAGACAGATCGTCACAACACCCACCAACTCTGCCGGCCACACGCTTGACCCCATCTTCTCCGCAAGCTCCCATGGATCCTTCAGCCACTCCACGAACTCCATTGGACCAACCACTGCTGCATCCACTTCACCTTCCGGAAACCCACCACGCACCACAGCACCTAACAGATCCCTCGCTGCTGCTGGAAGAAAGTCACTGAAGACCAGCTAACAACAACCCTCGCCTGGAGCCCACCCGCCGACCCCACCGACCCTGACACTGCCATCCGCAACCTCAGACAGTGGATCCACAACTGCACCAACACCCTCGCCCGATCAGGAAACCCTCCAACAGACTCACCAGCAAGAAAGCCAGCTAGTTCACTGAGGACCTCCAGGCCTCCAAGCAAACTTGCAGAAAACTAGAGAAGACATGGCACTGTGAAACGACACCGGACACCGAATACCTACACAGCCAACAAGAACACCATGCCAACACTATCACCTCATCAGATCTGCCAAAAGGGCCTCCTTCAAAGACCGCCTAGATGACAACGCACACAACAGCAAAGAGCTCTTCAACATCATGAAGGAACTCTCCAACCCCAGCTCCAACACCATGACATCCCACCTTCGCAAGACCTGTACGACTCCCTTGCCACCTTCTTCCATCTCAAGATCAGACATCCACAACAGCTTTAACATAAGGATGGCCCCAACAGCCACTGAGACCCCCTTCTTCACGGCCACCATCCCCACCGATCCCCTGCTCTCCTGGACCAACATAAGCAACAACGATACAATCAAAATCATGAACACCATCCACTCTGGATCTCCGTCAGACCCATGCCCACACCACATCTACAACAAAGCCAGCACCACTATCATACCCCACCTCCGGAAAGCCATCAACATCTCCTTTGAGACAACGATCTTCCCCGAGAGCTGGAAGCACGCCGAGATCAACACCCTACTCAAAAAACCCAAGGCTGACCCTAAGGACCTCAAGAACTTCCAGCCATCTCCCTGCTCCCGTTCCCGGTGAAGGTCATTGAGAAGATCGTTACCAGACAACTGACCCACTACCTAGAGGAGAACAGCATCCTGGACCCGTACAAGTCCGGGTTCCGCAGCAACCACAGCACCGAAACTGCCCTCATCGCCGCCGACGACAACATTAGGGGCTTGCTGGACAACGGCGAAACCGCGGCCCTCATCCTCCTGGACCTGTCAGCCGTCTTCGACACTGTCTGCTGCCGCACCCTGTGCACACGCCTCCATGACGCAGGGACCCGAGACAATGCTCTTGACTGGACCACATCCTTCCTCTCTAGCAGAACCTAGAGCAGTGGTGTCAAACACAAGGCCAGCGGGCCAAATCCGGCCCGCCAGACCTCATCATGTGGCCCGTGTAGCCACCGCCGTTCGCCAGCCTTCACCTTTTATTCTCGCTTTTTTTTTATTGAGACAAGAAAGCCGCCTCTTCAGCGCATGCGCGGCAGCCTACAAGCCAGAGAACGTCTGCCCTCTAGCGTTATTGACACAAGAAAGCCGCCTCTTCAGCGCATGCGCGGCAGCCTACAAGCCAGAGAACGTCTGCCCTCTAGCGTTATTGACACAAGAAAGCCGCCTCTTCAGCGCATGCGCGGCAGCCTACAAGCCAGAACGTCTGCCCTCTAGCAGCGCCGGCCGTTCTACACAGGAAACCTCCACTTTACATGCATTCAGGAAACCTTGACTTGTTGAGCGCATGACATCCTGTGATCTGTGACAGATCCAACGGCTGCCTGAACCCTTCTCTCCTGTACTGTAAGTACACAGATGATGTATGGTGGGGGGGGGGAGGTGATTCTGCTTATTATTCTGCTTAAAAGTCTGGGCGGTAAACTTTGGATATACTGACCACTTTCGTGTCACTTTACAGTGGTGTAGGGACCATAAACTACAATCAAATAACCGAAAAATGTCCAAGAAAAGAAAAGTTGATGCAGAGGGAAGGCAATTTCAGGAGAGATGTGAAAGTGAATACATGTTTGTGATTAATGGAGACAAGCCGGTATGTACATTTGAATATCTACTTGCCATTATTCTGACTATGTTTCTGCTTTAAGAGCTAGTTATTATTACAAAAAACAGTAATAATTGAACGCAGTGACAATAATTTATGATAATAAAGAGTGGACACATAGTCCTACAGATACAACCGGCCCTTTGAGGGTGACCAAACTGCTGATGCCGTCCCCGATGAATTTGAGTTTGACACCCCTGACCTAGAGGGTCCGCTTGCCTCCTTTCCACTCCAAAGCCACCAAGATCATCTGCGCTGTACCCCAGAGCCCATCCCTCAGCCCGAGATTGCTCAACATCTATATGGCACTGCTCGCCCACGTCGCCCCACTGCATGACCTCAACATCATCTCCTATGCCGACGACACCCACCTGATCCTATCCCTCACCAAGGACCTCCACGACGGAATGAAATCCGTCACTGAGTGGATGAAGAACAGCCACCTGAAGCTAAACTAGGACAAGACAGAAGTCCTCATCCTCGGCTCCACCCCTCGGCCTGGGACAACTCCTGGTGGCCGACCGCACTGGGAATAGCACCGACACCCACTGACCACGCATGCAACCTGGGGTTCATCCTCGACTCTACTCTCTCTCTGACAAAGCACCCCATCTGAGCCACATTTTGCAACTATTCCACTCCTCCATTATCATTACCAGTTTGGGTTACATCGGATATATATATTTTTAATTATTATGCTGTTTATGGAAGTGTTGTATGCTTTTACGGCGTGTTGACGAATCCAATGGTTTTAACTGGCTGCATCGAATATTGGGTATTAGCACTATTTGAGCCTCACCTCGAATTTGGAGTAGTGCGAAATTGCTGCACTTTCTGTTGTTAGGCAGAACAGATTGTAATGGGGGAAAAGTGCAGAATTTGGGTGTGGTAAACTTTCATTTGCACATCATTTCCTATTCTGACCTCATTTACTCTGAATGCAGAACTGAAATCATTGGGGCAAAACACTGTTAATCCAGTTACCCTGGAAAGGTTTTTACTACGGCATAACTCTGAAGCATTTGTAGCAACGCCATTGATTTCAAAACATTTCTTGATAAAACAGACTGTAAAACCCCAATCACCCAAATGTTGGTCTTACATGAACGTGTCTGCAGGAAAATTGGACTTATTCTTTGTCGAGCACCAGCGCGGAATTATGTCACGTCTGGAGCTCAAACAGTAAATGTATCCACTAATATAGGTTGTGAGTTTGACTCAGTTTAGAAATTAAATACAAATTGACATTTTTGTAGAGATATTTAAGTAGAGTTGAGATTAAGCCAGTCCATATTATGGAGTTTATCGCTCTGCAAATTATGTTTTTGAAGGTTTTGTTTCCATGTGGAACCACCATTTGAGAAGAAGGATGGAAAATCTACTTGGGGAGGATGAAGGGTTGTCTGGTAAAATTGTGGGTGTTCTTTATCTCTGGAGCCTTGACTGAAGAGGGTAACAATTTTTTTCATCTCCCATTTTCGAGCCTTTCAATGCTTTGGCTTCTGGTATTGCAGATTAACCTAGGTATGCAGGGCACAAGTCGAGGGTACGTGTGGGTGGACGGCGTCCATGTGGGTGGACAGAGTCCACCCACTATTTTCACAGGGTGAACGCCGTCGACCCTGCCAAGAAGTTGGGCCCCACTGAATAATGTACTGAACTCGTCCCAGTGTAATTTCCACACCAGGACACTTTCAGCAGCGCCTGCTCGTTGTCTGCTTTCTGCCTGCAGAAGGCAACAACGTGTAGGTGGGGACAGGGCTTTCTTATTTTACACTCCTGCTTGGCCCATAACAAATGTCGATTTTTAGGTGTCACCAGGCCTCCTTTTGTTGGAGTCTCTTGGCTGGTAGCAGTCGATGCAAATGAAGCGGAGGGGAAACAAAGGATCCCATGTTGCTAGCACTTCACACATACTGAAGAGAGGCTGGGCTGATTGAGCAGAATTAATCACACGGGGTTTGAGTGCTCCACTAAGTGGAAAAACATCTATGCAACTAGATATTACGAAAATAAGCGACGTTTCAAATGTTAGTTCATGCACCTTCTGTTGGCATGCCCGTTCGTACACACGTCACTACAAAAATACATAAATACTGAATAGTTCAAGTTATGGGTATATTTAGAACATGTAAAAGATCACTGCAGTCTGATAATCTGTTAAAAATGCACCTCTCTTGTCACACAACATTTTCATTTTGTGGGCGTTCAATATTGCTGCCTTTAAATCCGATGTCTTTCCTTTTTACATAAGACAGACTGCGGACTGAAACAGAAGTCACATTTAGTTCTCGATCACTGCAGTTGGTTGTATTGTAATGTACGTGTTGAGAAATTAAATGGACCGCATTAAAGTAGATACAAACAATAAACCACCTCCTACTGGTTCCAAAAAAAGGCCTTCCAAAAGAATTTATTCTCTCATTAACGTGGTTCGAAGGTCATTGTCTATTCAGTTCTATTCTTTTATTCCTTTCCGGGGATGCGCTGAGTGATTATAAAGTTTGTAGATTGCACCAAATAAATACATAAATGAAAAATGTAAGTAAATAATATCATTCGAAGTATAACCGCGAGCCAGAAACAGAGGTTTCTGAGCATCAATTGAAACTGGAAGGTGACCTGTGACCCCCCACCCCTTCAGAATGTTTACTAAATTGTCAGAGAGAATGAGGGCAAAGTACAGTAATTCACCGAAGATGAGGTGATCTAAGAGAAGGCAGAATCCTAACCCTCTTGTGGATTTTTGCATATCTCCATAGCATCAGCATAAACCCCTGCTGACATCACCCCATCTGCACAAGGCGCAGGGAACATGAAAACAACGTACTCGAACAGGGACAACTCCGCTGTTGCAAAAGCAAGGAGAAGACATCGTAAAATCAGCAATCACCTCAGAGACTTCACAACGAACTGTCCACGTTACTGGTTAAATGAATTAAACAGGTAATAAGATTACTTGGATATCACAATTGCTGCTGTGATTTTCCGTTCCACCCCCACGGCCTCGAGGCACATGGTCTTTCCCAATTGTAATGAGGAATACATTGTGACATATTCAGGGTATATAAAGGTCAGTTACTAGGGAGCCATCGCACTGAAGACCCTGACATGGTCATGAGGTAACCTCTGCTGGAGCCCGCCCAACAAGAAGACGGGGTTCATGGCTGAATTACAGGGACTCCCTCAATGGAAGAGGAGAGGTTTACTTACGCTGCCTGCTACAAAGAGAGAATGTGAGTCAGTGAAGCAATAACGCTCAAAACAGACTTAAAAGGTGAAATCCGATTTAAAAATCCACCTTAAACCAGTTTTCGAAATATCTTCACACCTATACCCACTCTAAATCGTTTTAGGCAAATCCTCCCTTCTTATACGACTTCATGAGGCTTTCTACAACCGAATTCTCCGAAGACACTTATTTTTATTCCAATCTGCTCTATCCATGCCCTTCCCTAATCTCCCCATTCCCAAAACCTACCTTATACCAAATCTGTTTTCCGTGTTCCAATTTATACCCCCTCCCGACGCCCATACCTTCTTATTACCTTCAAGCACCATACCTTACTCTTGTTACCTTCAATCACCTCAACCTGTCACACATGTTGCCCAAATCATATTCTCATTCCTCCCTTGAACCCAGTCTGTTTAATTCAACTCCCCTACATTACGCTCATCATCCCTACTACTCGTACCCCATTCCTATCATCAACCCCATTCCTTCTGACGGCCACCCACTTCAAGTTGTCTCCCATTTTGCCAACCTTCCACACCCCAATTCCTTACTGCAAAGCACTAAACTTGTCCCAAACCTTTAATTTAGCCAAACCTCTCCTGATTCCCATTTCCCAACAATTCGGCTTCTCCATTATCATTACATGTTTGGGTCACATCGGATATATCTTTTTTTAATTATAATGTTGTTTATGGAAGTGTTTCATGATTCTATGGCTTATTGACGAATAAAGATGGTTTTGACTGGCTGCATAGGATGTTGGGCATAACACTGTTTGAGCCTAATCTCGAATTCGGAGTAGTGTGAAATTGCTGCACTTTCGGTTGTCAGGCATAACAGACTGTAATGGGGGAAAAGTGCAGAATTTGGGTGTGGTAACCCCGCATTTACACTTCATTTCCTATTTCGACCTCATTTACTCTGAATGCGGAAGAGAAATCTTCGGGGCAAAACACTGTTAATCGAGTTACCCTGGGGAGATTTTTACTATGCCGTAATTCTGTAACATTTATAATAACGCCATTGTTTTTTTATTTTTCTAAAACAGACTGTAAACTCCAATTACCCAAATGTTGGTCTTACATGAGCCTGTCTACAACATAAATTGGACTTATTCTTTATCGAGCACCAGCCCCGAATAGTGTCAGGTCTAGAGCTCAAACAGTAAATGTACCCACTAATATAGGTAGTGAGTTTGGCTGAATTTAGGAATTAAATACAAGTTGACATTTTTGTAGGGAGATATGTAAGTAGGGTCGAGATTAAGCCAATCTATATTTTGGAGTTTATCTCTCTGAAAATTATGTTTTTGGAGTTATTTTTTCCATGTGTAACCACCATTTGAGAAGAAGGATGGAAAAGCTACTTGGGGAGGTTGAGATTTAGTGCCTCGCGGAACTCCAGAGGGTTGTCTGGTAAAATTGTGGGTGTTCTTTGTCAATGGAGCCTCGACTGAAGAGGGTAACATTATTTTTCTTCTCCCAGGTTCGAACCGCTCAATGCCTTGGCTTCTGGTATTGCAGTGACCACCAATGATGGACTGTTCTCTGCTAGGTATGATAATCAGCCTTTTGTAACACATTTGTAGTTGATGCAGCAGGTCTTAAAGAAGATCCAGGGCCACTAGAAACAAGAATAGGTCCTAAAGCCATTAACTACAAACCGAGCAATATTTTACTAATAGTGCAAAAGTAATTGAACCAATCATCATAGGGCCAAACAAAAGTGGTTTGTAATAATAGTAGCTCCACGCTATATTCATGCCGTCTCCATCTTCTTTATGATAATTGGTTGAAAAATGGGTTGCTGTTTTAATGTTTAAGCAAATGCTCATTTAAAAACATTTAGAAAATGGGAAATTATTGAATTTATGAATGTAACTAATTATTACACTAGGATGTAGTGGTTTTCTTGAACAATTACTCTATAATTTCATTCATATTCAACATTTTCAGTCCTGTTTACTAGGAAGTGGTGGAGCGCAGCACGCTCCAACACTTCCAAAACAGAGGAGTGCACTGTATTTACAAGGATACGGTGCAGCCCTGCGTTCCCCTCTGTGCTGGCTATAATTTTAGCTGCCTAGCACCAACGCAGACACCAGTAGCGGCCCGTGGTGGGAGTGCTGCTGGGTGCTGATGTGGGGTGGGAGGTAGTAAACTTCGGATTTCGGCTTTTTAGAGGTAAGTAAACATATAAATAAATAAAATGAATTTTGTTGCGCACACTGCATCGCATTTGGTGATGCAGCACTTGCAACGAAATTCGTTTTATTTATTTATATGTTTACTTACCTCTAATCGGCCGTAATACGTAGTTTACTACATCCCATCCTGCCCCTCCCCCGCCTCACATCAGCGCCCAGCATCACTCCCACCACGGGCCGCTTCTGGAAGACACCCTTGCACCACAGTACAAAAATACATAAATACTGAATAGTTCAATTTATGGGTATATTTAGAACATGTAAAAGATCACTGCAGTCTGATAATCTGTTAAAAATGCACCTCTCTTGTCACACAACATTTTCATTTTGTGGGCGTTCAATATTGCTGCCTTTAAATCCGATGTCTTTCCTTTTTACATAAGACAGACTGCTGACTGAAACGGAAGTCACATTCAGGTCTCGATCACTGCTGTTGGTTGTATTGTAATGTACGTGTTGAGAACTTAAATGGACCGCATTAAAGTAGATACAAACAATAAACCACCTCCTACTGGTTCCAAAAAAAGGCCTTCCAAAAGAATTTATTCTCTCATTAACGTGGTTCGAAGGTCATTGTCTATTCAGTTCTATTCTTTTATTCCTTTCCGGGGATGCGCTGAGTGATTATAAAGTTTGTAGATTGCACTAAATAAATACATAAATGAAAAATGTATGTAAAAACTATAATTCGAAGTATAACCACGAGCCACAAAAATAGGTTTCTGAGCATCAATTGAAACTGGAAGGTGACCTGTGACCCCCCACCCCTTCAGAATGTTTACTAAATTGTGGAAGAGAATGAGGGCAGAGTACAGTAATACACCGAAGATGAAGGTATCTAAGAGAAGGCAAAATCCTAACCCTCTTGTGGATTTTGCATATCTCCATAGCATCAGCATAAACCCCTGCTGACATCACACCATCTGCACTATGATGTCACAAGGCGCAGGGAACATGAAAACAACGTACTCGAACGGGGACAACTCCACTGTTGCAAAAGCAGGGAGAAGACATCGTAAAATCAATCAGCAATCCCCTCAGAGACTACACGACGAACTGTCCACTTTACTGGTTAAATGAATTAAACAGGTAAAAAGATTACTTGGAAAACACAATTGCTACTGTTATTTTCCATTCCACCCCCACATCGTCGAGGCACATGGTCTTTCCCAATTGAAATGAGGAGTACATTGTGACATATTCAGGGTATATAAAGGTCAGTTACTAGGGAGCCGTCGCACTGAAGACCCTGACATGGTCATGAGGTAACCTCTGCTGGAGCCAGACCAACAAGAAGACGGGATTCATGGCTGAATTACAGGGACTCCCTCAATGGTAGAGGAGAGGTTTACTTACGCTTCCTGCTACAAAGAGAGAATGTGAGTCAGAGAAGCAATAACGCTCAAACAGACTTAAAAGGTGAAACCCGATGTAAAAATCCACCTTAACCCCAGTTTTCGAAATATCTTCACAACTATACCCACTCTAAATCGTTTTAGGCAAATCCTCCCTTCTTATACCACTTCATGAGGCTTTCTACAACCGAATTCTCCGAAGACACTTATTTTTCTTCCAATCTTCTCTATCCCTGCCCTTCCCTAATCTGCCCATTCCCAAAACCTACCTTATACCAAATCTGTTTTCCGTGTTCCAATTTATACCCCCTACCGATGCCCATACCTTCTCTTTACCTTCAATCACCATACCTTACTCTTGTTACCTTCAATCACCTCAACCTGTCACACATGTTGCTCAAATCATATTCTCATCCCTCCCTTGAACCCAGTCTGTTTAATTCAACTCCCCTACATTACGCTCATCATCCCTACTACTCGTACCCCATTCCTATCATCAACCCCATTCCTTCTGACGGCCACCCACTTCAAGTTGTCTCCCATTTTGTCAACCTTCCACACCCCAATTCCTTACTGCAAAGCACTAAACTTGTCCCAAACCTTTAATTTAGCCAAACCTCTTCTGATTCCCGTTTCCCAACAAATCGGCTTCTCCATTATCATTACATGTTTGGGTTACATCGGATATATCTTTTTTAATTATAATGTTCTGTATGGAAGTGTTTCATGATTTTATGGCTTATTGACGAATAAAGATGGTTTTGACTGGCTGCATAGGATGTTGGGCATAACACTGTTTGAGCCTAATCTCGAATTCGGAGTAGTGTGAAATTGCTGCACTTTCGGTTGTCAGGCAAAACAGACTGTAATGGGGGAAAAGTGCAGATTTTGGGTGTGGTAACCCCGCATTTACACTTCATTTCCTATTTCGACCTCATTTACTCTGAATGCGGAAGAGAAATCTTCGGGGCAAAACACTCCTAATCGAGTTACCCTGCGGAGATTTTTACTATGCCGTAATTCTGTAACATTTATAATAATGCCATTCTTTTTGTTGTTGTTTATAAAACAGACTGTAAACCCCAATTACCCAAATGTTGATCTTACATGAGCGTGTCTACAACATAAATTGGACTTATTCTTTATCGAGCACCAGCCCCGAATAGTGTCAGGTCTGGAGCTCAAACAGTAAATGTACCCACTAATATAGGTAGTGAGTTTGGCTGAATTTAGGAATTAAATACAAGTTGACATTTTTGTAGGGAGATATGTAAGTAGGGTCGAGATTAAGCCAATCTATATTTTGTAGTTTATCTCTCTGCAAATTATGTTTTTGGAGTTTTTGTTTCCATGTGGAACCACCATTTGAGAAGAAGGATGGAAAAGCTACTTCGGGAGGTTGAGATTTAGCGCCTCGATGAACTCCAGAGGGTTGTCTGGTAAAATTGTGGGTGTTCTTTATCAATTGACCTCGACTGAAGAGGGTAACATAATTTTTCTTCTCCCAGGTTCGAACCGCTCAATGCCTTGGCTTCTGGTATTGCAGTGACCACCAAAGATGGACTGTTCTCTGCTAGGTATGATAATCAGCCTTTTCTAACACATTTGTAGTTGATGCAGCAGGTCTTAAAGAAGATACAGGGCCACTAGAAACAAGAATAGGTCCCAAAGCCAATAACTACAAACCGAGCAATATTTTTCAAATAGTGCAAAAGTAATTGAACCAATCATCATAGGGCCAAACAAAAAGTGGTTTATAATAATAGTAGCTCCACGCTATATTCATGCCGTCTCCATCTTCTTTATGATAATTGGTTGAAAAATGGGTTGCTGTTTTAATGTTTAAGCAAATGCTCATTTAAAAACATTTCGAAAATGGGAAAATATTGAATTTATAAATGTAACTAATTATTACACTAGGATATAGTGGTTTTCTTGAACAATTACTCTATAATTTCATTTATATTCAACATTTTCAGTCCTGTTTACTAGGAAGTGGTGGAGCGCAGCGTTAGCCACCTTGGCTTAACACCACGCTCCAACACTTCCACAACGGAGGAGTGCACTGTATTTACAAGGATACGGTGCAGCCCTGCGTTCCCCCCTGCGCTGGCTATAATTTTAGCTGCCTAGCACCAACGCAGACACCAGTAGCGGCCCGGGGTGGGAGTGCTGCTGGGTGCTGATGTGGGATGGGGGTAGAAAACTACGGATTTCGGCTGATTAGAGGTAAGTAAACATATACATAAATAAAATGAATTTTGTTGCGCACGCTGCATCGCATTTGATGATGCAGCGCTTGCAACGAAATTCATTTTATTTATTTATATGTTTACTTACCTCTAATCTGCCGTAATCCGTAGTTTAATACGTCCCACCGTGCCGCTCACCAGCCTCACATCAGGGCCCAGCAGCACTCCCACCACGGGCCGCTACTGGAAGACACCCTTGCACCACAGTACAAAAATACATAAATACTGAATAGTTCAAGTTATGGGTATATTTAGAACATGTAAAAGATCACTGCAGTCTGATAATCTGTTAAAAATGCACCTCTCTTGTCACACAGCATTTTCATTTTGTGGGCGTTCAATATTGCTGCCTTTAAATCCGATGTCTTTCCTTTTTACATAAGACAGACTACTGACTGAAACGGAAGTCACAATTAGTTCTCGATCACTGCTGTTGGGTGTATTGTAATGTACGTGTTGAGAAATTAAATGGAACGCCTTAAAGTAGATACAAACAATAAACCACCTCCTACTGGTTCTAAAAAAGGCCTTCCAAAAGAATTTCTTCTCTCATTAACGTGGTTCGGAGGTCATTGTCTATTCAGTTCTATTCTTTTATTCCTTTCCGGGGATGCGCTGAGTGATTATAAAGTTTGTAGATTGCACTAAATAAATACATAAATGAAAAATGTAAGTAAAAACTATAATTCGGAATATAACCACGAGCCAGAAAAATAGGTTTCTGAGCATCAATTGAAACTGGAAGGTGACCTGTGACCCCCCACCCCTTCAGAATGTTTACTAAATTGTGGAAGAGAATGAGGGCAGAGTACAGTAATACACCGAAGTGGAAGGTATCTAAGAGAAGGCAAATTCCTAACCCTCTTGTGGATTTTGCATATCTCCATAGCATCAGCATAAACCCCTGCTGACATCACCCCATCTGCACAAGGCGCAGGGAACATGAAAACAACGTACTCGAACGGGGACAACTCCGCTGTTGCAAAAGCAAGGAGTAGACATCGTAAAATCAGCAATCACCTCAGAGACTACACGACGAACTGTCCACGTTACTGGTTAAATGAATTAAACAGGTAAAAAGCTTACTTGGAAAATACAATTGCTGCTGTGGTTTTCCGTTCCTCCCCCACGGCCTCGAGGCACATGGTCTTTTCCAATTGTAATGAGGAAAACATTGTGACATATTCGGGGTATATAAAGGTCAGTTACTAGGGAGCCGTCGCTCTGAAGACCCTGACATGGTCATGAGGTAATCTTTACTGGAGCCCGACCAACAAGAAGACGGGGTTCATGGCTGAATTACAGGGACTCCCTCAATGGAAGAGGAGAGGTTTACTTACGCTGCCTGCTACAAAGAGAGAATGTGAGTCAGTGAAGCAATAACGCTCAAAACAGACTTAAAAGGTGAAACCCGATGTAAAAATCCACCTTAACCCCAGTTTTCGAAATATCTTCACACCTATACCCACTCTAAATCGTTTTAGGCAAATCCTCCCTTCTTATACCACTTCATGAGGCTTTCTACAAACGAATTCTCCGAAGACACTTATTTTTCTTCCAATCTTCTCTATCACTGCCCTTCTCTAATCTGCCATTCCCAAAACCTACCTTATACCAAATCTGTTTTCCGTGTTCCAATTTATACCCCCCCCCCCGACGCCCATACCTTACTCTCATTACCTTTAATCACCATACCTTAGTCTCATTACCTTCAATCACCATACCTTACTCTTGTTACCTTCAATCACCTCAACCTGTCACACATGTTGCCCAAATCATATTCTCATCCCTTCCTTGAACCCAGTGTGTTTAATTCAACTCCCCTACATTACGCTCACTATCCCTACTACTCGTACCCCATTCCTTTCATCAACCCCATTGCTTCTGACGGCCACCCACTTCAAGTTGTCTCCCATTTTGCCAACCTTCCACACCCCAATTCCTTACTGCAAAGCACTAAACTTGACCCAAACCTTTAATTTAGCCAAACCTCTCCTGATTCCCATTTCCCAACAATTCGGCTTCTCCATTATCATTACATGTTTGGGTTACATTGGATATATCTTTTTTTAATTATAATGTTGTTTATGGAAGTGTTTCATGATTCTATGGCTTATTGACGAATAAAGATGGTTTTGACTGGCTGCATAGGATGGTGGGCATAACACTGTTTGAGCCTAATCTCGAATTCGGAGTAGTGTGAAATTGCTGCACTTTCGGTTGTCAGGCATAACAGACTGTAATGGGGGAAAAGTGCAGATTTTGGGTGTGGTAAACCCGCATTTACACTTCATTTCCTATTTCGACCTCATTTACTCTGAATGAGGAAGAGAAATCTTCGGGGCAAAACACTGTTAATCGAGTTACCCTGCGGAGATTTTTACTATGCCGTAATTCTGTAACATTTATAATAACGCCATTGTTTTTTTATTTTTCTAAAACAGACTGTAAACTCCAATTACCCAAATGTTGGTCTTACATGAGCCTGTCTACAACATAAATTGGACTTATTCTTTATCGAGCACCAGCCCCGAATAGTGTCAGGTCTAGAGCTCAAACAGTAAATGTACCCACTAATATAGGTAGTGAGTTTGGCTGAATTTAGGAATTAAATACAAGTTGACATTTTTGTAGGGAGATATGTAAGTAGGGTCGAGATTAAGCCAATCTATATTATGGAGTTTATCTCTCTGGAAATTATGTTTTTGGAGTTTTTCTTTCCATGTGGAACCACCATTTGAGAAGAAGGATGGAAAAGCTACTTGGGGAGGTTGAGATTTAGTGCCTCGCGGAACTCCAGAGGGTTGTCTGGTAAAATTGTGGGTGTTCTTTGTCAATGGAGCCTCGACTGAAGAGGGTAACATTATTTTTCTTCTCCCAGGTTCGAACCGCTCAATGCCTTGGCTTCTGGTATTGCAGTGACCACCAAAGATGGACTGTTCTCTGCTAGGTATGATAATCAGCCTTTTGTAACACATTTGTAGTTGATGCAGCAGGTCTTAAAGAAGATCCAGGGCCACTAGAAACAAGAATAGGTTCCTAAAGCCATTAACTACAAACCGAGCAATATTTTTCTAATAGTGCAAAAGTAATTGAACCAATCATCACAGGGCCAAACAAAAGTGGTGCAGCCCTGCATTTCCCCCTGCGCTGGCTATAATTTTAGATGCCTAGCACTAACACAGACACCAGTAGCGGCCCGTGGTGGGAGTGCTGCTGGGTGCTGATGTGGATGAGGGGTAGTAAACTACAGATTACGGCTGAATAGAGGTAAGTAAACATATAAATAAATAAAATGAATTTTGTTGCGCACGCTGCATCACATTTGGTGATGCAGCGCTTGCAACAACATTTATTTTATTTATTTATATGTTTACTTACCTCTAATCGGCCGTAATCCGTATTTTACTACGTCCCACCCTGCCCATCCCCCACCTCACATCAGCTCCCAGCAGCACTCCCACCACGGGCCGCTACTGGAAGATACCCTTGCACCACAGTGCAAGGGTGCCTGCTTTGTAGGGATACATTGTTTACGTGCAGGAAGGTGTCCCTTCCTGACAATGAAGGTGTCCCTTCCTGCACATAAGCATTCTGAAATGGCATTTTGAAACTTCTATGTGTGCTGCTTAATGCAGCACACATAGAAGTTAGAAAACATTTTTTTGTAAATTGCTTCTTCCTGCACGTAAACAATCAATGGTCTTTTGCTGTCTGTTTGGGCTACATCGGATATATATTTTTTAATTATTATGTTGTTTATGGGAGTGTTTCATGATTTTATGGCTTATATTCGAATAAGGATGGTTTTGACTGGCTGCATAGGATGTTGGGCATAACACTGTTTAAACCTAATCTCGAATTCGGAGTAGTGTGAAACAGACTGTAATGGGGGAAAAGTGCAGATTTTGGGTGTGGTAAACCCGCATTTACACCTCATTTCCTATTTCGACCTCATTTACTCTGAATGCGGGAGAGAAATCTTCGGGGCAAAACACTGTTAATCGAGTTACCCTGGGGAGATTTTTACTATGCCGTAATTCTGTAACATTTATAATAACGCCATTGTTTTGTTTTTTTTATGAAACAGACTGTAAACCCCAATTACCCAAATGTTGGTCTTACATGAGCCTGTCTACAACATAAATTGGACTTATTCTTTATCGAGCACCAGCCCCGAATAGTGTCAGGTCTAGAGCTCAAACAGTAAATGTACCCACTAATATAGGTAGTGAGTTTGGCTGAATTTAGGAATTAAATACAAGTTGACATTTTTGTAGGGAGATATTTGAGTAGGGTCGAGATTAAGCCAATCTATATTATGGAGTTTATCTCTCTGCAAATTATGTTTTTGTTTCCATGTGGAACCACCTTTTGAGAAAAAGGATGGAAAAGCTACTTGGGGAGGTTGAGATTTAGCGCCTCGCTGAACTCCAGAGGGTTGTCTGGTAAAATTGAGGGTGTTCTTTATCAATGGAGCCTCGACTGAAGAGGGTAACATTATTTTTCTTCTCCCAGGTTCGAACCGCTCAATGCCTTGGCTTCTGGTATTGCAGTGACCACCAAAGATGGACTGTTCTCTGCTAGGTATGATAATCAGCCTTTTGTAACACATTTGTAGTTGATGCAGCAGGTCTTAAAGAAGATACAGGGCCACTAGAAACAAGAATAGGTCCCAAAGCCATCAACTACAAACCGAGCAATATTTTTCAAATAGTGCAAAAGTAATTGAACTAATCATCATAGGGCCAAACAAAAGTGGTTTATAGTAATAGTAGCTCAACGCTAAATTCATGCCGTCTCCATCTTCTTTATGATACATTGGTTGAAAAATGGGTTGCTGTTTTAATGTTTAAGCAAATGCTCATTTAAAAACATTTAGAAAATGGGAAATTATTGAATTTATAAATGTAACTAATTATTACACTAGGATATAGTGGTTTTCTTGAACAATTACTCTATAATTTCATTCATATTCAACATTTTCAGTCCTCTTTACTAGGAAGTGGTGGAGCGCAGCGATAGCCACCTTGGCTTAACACCACGCTCCAACACTTCCAAAACGGAGGAGTGCACTATATTTACAAGGATACGGTGCAGCCCTGCGTTCCCCACTGCGCTGGCTATAATTTTAGCTGCCTAGCACCAACGCAGACACCAGTAGCGGCCCGGGGTGGGAGTGCTGCTGGGTGCTGATGTGGGGTGGGGGGGAGTAAACTACGGATTTCGGCTGATTAGAGGTAAGTAAACATATAAATAAATAAAATGAATTTTGTTGCGCACGCTACATCACATTTGGTGATGCAGCGCTTGCAACAGAATTCATTTTATTTATTTATATGTTTACTTACCTCTAATCGGCCGTAATACGTAGTTTACTACGTCCCACCGTGCCCCTCCCCCGCCTCACATCAGCGCCCAGCAGCACTCCCACCACGGGCCACTACTGGAAGACACCCTTACACCACAGTACAAAAATACATAAATACTGAATAGTTCAAGTTATGGGTATATTTAATGAACATGTAAAAGATCACTGCAGTCTGATAATCTGTTAAAAATGCACCTCTCTTGTCACACAACATTTTCATTTTGTGGGCGTTCAATATTGCTGCCTTTAAATCCGATGTCTTTCCTTTTTACATAAGACAGACTGCTGACTGAAACGGAAGTCACATTTAGTTCTCGATCACTGCAGTTGGTTGTATTGTAATGTACGTGTTGAGAACTTAAATGGAACGCCTTAAAGTAGATACAAACAATAAACCACCTCCTACTGGTTCCAAAAAAAGGCCTTCCAAAAGAATTTATTCTCTCATTAACGTGGTTCGAAGGTCATTGTCTATTCAGTTCTATTCTTTTATTCCTTTCCGGGGATGCGCTGAGTGATTATAAAGTTTGTAGATTGCACTAAATAAATACATAAATGAAAAATGTAAGTAAAATTTATAATTCGAAGTATAACCACGAGCCAGAAAAAAGGGTTTCTGAGCATCAATTGAAACTGGAAGGTGACCTGTGACCCCCCACCCCTTCAGAATGTTTACTAAATTGTCGTAGAGAATGAGGGCAAAGTACAGTAATACACCGAAGATGAAGGTATCTAAGAGAAGGCAAAATCCTAACCCTCTTGTGGATTTTGCATATCTCCATAGCATCAGCATAAACCCCTGCTGACATCACACCATCTGCACTATGATGTCACAAGGTCAGGGAACATGAAAGCAACGTACTCGAACGGCGACAACTCCGCGGTTGCAAAAGCAAGGACTAGACATTGTAAAATCAGCAATCACCTCAGAGACTTCACAACGAACTGTCCACGTTACTGGTTAAATGAATTAAACAGGTAAAAAGATTACTTGGAAAACACAATTGTTACTGTTATTTTGCATTCCACCCCCACATCATCGAGGCACATGGTCTTTCCCAATTGTAATGAGGAATACATTGTGACATATTCAAGGTATATAAAGGTCAGTTACTAGGGAGCCGTCGCACTGAAGACCCTGACATGGTCATGAGGTAACCTCTGCTGGAGCCCGCCCAACAAGAAGACGGGGTTCATGGCTGAATTACAGGGACTCCCTCAATGGAAGAGGAGAGGTTTACTTACGCTGCCTGCTACAAAGAGAGAATGTGAGTCAGTGAAGAAATAACGCGCAAAACAGACTTAAAAGGTGAAACCCGATGTAAAAATCCACCTTAATCCCAGTTTTCGAAATATCTTCACACCTATACCCACTCTAAATCGTTTTAGGCAAATCCTCCCATCTTACACCACTTCATGAGGCTTTCTACAACCGAATTCTCCGAAGACACATTTTTTTCTTCCAATCTTCTCTATCACTGCCCTTCCCTAATCTGCCCATTCCCAAAACCTACCTTATACCAAATCTGTTTACCGTGTTCCAATTTATACCCCCTCCCAACGCCCATACCTTACTCTTCAATCACCTCAACCTGTCACACATGTTGCCCAAATCATATTCTCATCCCTTCCTTGAACCCAGTGTGTTTAATTCAACTCCCCTACATTACGCTCACTATCCCTACTACTCGTACCCCATTCCTATCATCAACCCCATTCCTTCTGACGGCCACCCACTTCAAGTTGTCTCCCATTTTGCCAACCTTCCACACCCCAATTCCTTACTGTAAAGCACTAAACTTGTCCCAAACCTTTAATTTAGCCAAACCTCTCCTGATTCCCATTTCCCAACAATTCGGCTTCTCCATTATCATTACATGTTTGGGTTACATCGGATATATCTTTTTTAATTATAATGTTGTTTATGGAAGTGTTTCATGATTCTATGGCTTATTGACGAATAAAGATGGTTTTGACTGGCTGCATAGGATGTTGGGCATAACACTGTTTGAGCCTAATCTCGAATTCGGAGTAGTGTGAAATTGCTGCACTTTCGGTTGTCAGGCATAACAGACTGTAATGGGGGAAAAGTGCAGAATTTGGGTGAGGTAACCCCGCATTTACACTTTATTTCCTATATCGACCTCATTTACTCTGAATGCGGAAGAGAAATCTTCGGGGCAAAACACTGTTAATCGAGTTACCCTGCGGAGATTTTTACTATGCCGTAATTCTGTAACATTTATAATAACGCCATTGTTTTTTGTTGTTGTTTATAAAACAGACTGTAAACTCCAATTACCCAAATGTTGGTCTTACATGAGCGTGTCTACAACATAAATTGAACTTATTCTTTATCGAGCACCAGCCCCGAATAGTGTCAGGTCTAGAGCTCAAACAGTAAATGTACCCACTAATATAGGTAGTGAGTTTGGCTGAATTTAGGAATTAAATAAAAGTTGACATTTTTGTAGGGAGATATGTAAGTAGGGTCGAGATTAAGCCAATCTATATTTTGTAGTTTATCTCTCTGCAAATTACGTTTTTGGAGTTTTTCTTTCCATGTGTAACCACCATTTGAGAAGAAGGATGGAAAAGCTACTTGGGGAGGTTGAGATTTAGCGCCTCGCTGAACTCCAGAGGGTTGTCTGGTAAAATTGTGGGTGTTCTTTGTCAATGGAGCCTCGACTGAAGACGGTAAAATTATTTTTCTTCTCCCAGGTTCGAACCGCTCAATGCCTTGGCTTATGGTATTGCAGTAACCACCAAAGATGGACTGTTTTCTGCTAGGTATGATAATCAGCCTTTTGTAACACATTTGTAGTTGATGCAGCAGGTCTTAAAGAAGATACAGGGCCACTAGAAACAAGAATAGGTCCCAAGGCCATCAACTACAAACCGAGCAATATTTTTCAAATAGTGCAAAAGTAATTGAACCAATCATCATAGGGCCAAACAAAAAGTGGTTTATAATAATAGTAGCTCCACGCTATATTCATGCCGTCTCCATCTTCTTTATGGTACATTGGTTGAAAAATGGGTTGCTGTTTTAATGTTTAAGCAAATGCTCATTTAAAAACATTTAGAAAATGGGAAAATATTGAATTTATAAATGTAACTAATTATTACACTAGGATATAGTGGTTTTCTTGAACAATTACTCTATAATTTCATTCATATTCAACATTTTCAGTCCTCTTTACTAGGAAGTGGTGGAGCGCAGCGATAGCCACCTTGGCTTAACACCACGCTCCAACACTTCCAAAACGGAGGAGTGCACTATATTTACAAGGATACGGTGCAGCCCTGCGTTCCCCACTGCGCTGGCTATAATTTTAGCTGCCTAGCACCAACGCAGACACCAGTAGCGGCCCGGGGTGGGAGTGCTGCTGGGTGCTGATGTGGGGTGGGGGGTAGTAAACTACGGATTTCGGCTGATTAGAGGTAAGTAAACATATAAATAAATAAAATGAATTTTGTTGCGCACGCTACATCACATTTGGTGATGCAGCGCTTGCAACAGAATTCATTTTATTTATTTATATGTTTACTTACCTCTAATCGGCCGTAATACGTAGTTTACTACGTCCCACCGTGCCCCTCCCCCGCCTCACATCAGCGCCCAGCAGCACTCCCACCACGGGCCACTACTGGAAGACACCCTTGCACCACAGTACAAAAATACATAAATACTGAATAGTTCAAGTTATGGGTATATTTAATGAACATGTAAAAGATCACTGCAGTCTGATAATCTGTTAAAAATGCACCTCTCTTGTCACACAACATTTTTATTTTGTGGGCGTTCAATATTGCTGCCTTTAAATCCGATGTCTTTCCTTTTTACATAAGACAGACTGCTGACTGAAACGGAAGTCACATTTAGTTCTCGATCACTGCAGTTGGTTGTATTGTAATGTACGTGTTGAGAACTTAAATGGAACGCCTTAAAGTAGATACAAACAATAAACCACCTCCTACTGGTTCCAAAAAAAGGCCTTCCAAAAGAATTTATTCTCTCATTAACGTGGTTCGAAGGTCATTGTCTATTCAGTTCTATTCTTTTATTCCTTTCCGGGGATGCGCTGAGTGATTATAAAGTTTGTAGATTGCACTAAATAAATACATAAATGAAAAATGTAAGTAAAATTTATAATTCGAAGTATAACCACGAGCCAGAAAAAAGGGTTTCTGAGCATCAATTGAAACTGGAAGGTGACCTGTGACCCCCACCCCTTCAGAATGTTTACTAAATTGTCGTAGAGAATGAGGGCAAAGTACAGTAATACACCGAAGATGAGGTGATCTAAGAGAAGGCAAAATCCGAACCCTCTTGTGGATTTTGCATATCTCCATAGCATCAGCATAAACCCCTGCTGACATCACACCATCTGCACTATGATGTCACAAGGTCAGGGAACATGAAAGCAACGTACTCGAACGGCGACAACTCCGCGGTTGCAAAAGCAAGGAGTAGACATCGTAAAATCAGCAATCACCTCAGAGACTACACGACGAACTGTCCACGTTACTGGTTAAATGAATTAAACAGGTAAAAAGATTACTTGGAAAACACAATTGCTACTGTTATTTTGCATTCCACCCCCACATCATCGAGGCACATGGTCTTTCCCAATTGTAATGAGGAATACATTGTGACATATTCAAGGTATATAAAGGTCAGTTACTAGGGAGCCGTCGCACTGAAGACCCTGACATGGTCATGAGGTAACCTCTGCTGGAGCCCGCCCAACAAGAAGACGGGGTTCATGGCTGAATTACAGGGACTCCCTCAATGGAAGAGGAGAGGTTTACTTACGCTGCCTGCTACAAAGAGAGAATGTGAGTCAGTGAAGAAATAACGCGCAAAACAGACTTAAAAGGTGAAACCCGATGTAAAAATCCACCTTAATCCCAGTTTTCGAAATATCTTCACACCTATACCCACTCTAAATCGTTTTAGGCAAATCCTCCCATCTTACACCACTTCATGAGGCTTTCTACAACCGAATTCTCCGAAGACACATTTTTTTCTTCCAATCTTCTCTATCACTGCCCTTCCCTAATCTGCCCATTCCCAAAACCTACCTTATACCAAATCTGTTTACCGTGTTCCAATTTATACCCCCTCCCAACGCCCATACCTTACTCTTGTTACCTTCAATCACCTCAACCTGTCACACATGTTGCCCAAATCATATTCTCATCCCTTCCTTGAACCCAGTGTGTTTAATTCAACTCCCCTACATTACGCTCACTATCCCTACTACTCGTACCCCATTCCTATCATCAACCCCATTCCTTCTGACGGCCACCCACTTCAAGTTGTCTCCCATTTTGCCAACCTTCCACACCCCAATTCCTTACTGTAAAGCACTAAACTTGTCCCAAACCTTTAATTTAGCCAAACCTCTCCTGATTCCCATTTCCCAACAATTCGGCTTCTCTATTATCATTACATGTTTGGGTTACATCGGATATATCTTTTTTAATTATAATGTTGTTTATGGAAGTGATTCATGATTCTATGGCTTATTGACGAATAAAGATGGTTTTGACTGGCTGCATAGGATGTTGGGCATAACACTGTTTGAGCCTAATCTCGAATTCGGAGTAGTGTGAAATTGCTGCACTTTCGGTTGTCAGGCATAACAGACTGTAATGGGTGAAAAGTGCAGATTTTGGGTGAGGTAACCCCGCATTTACACTTCATTTCCTATTTCGACTTCATTTACTCTGAATGCGGAAGAGAAATCTTCGGGGCAAAACACTGTTAATCGAGTTACCCTGGGGAGATTTTTACTATGCCGTAATTCTGTAACATTTATAATAACGCCATTGTTTTTTGTTGTTGTTTATAAAACAGACTCTAAACCCCAGTTACCCAAATGTTGGTCTTACATGAGCGTGTCTACAACATAAATTGGACTTATTCTTTATCGTGCACCAGCCCCGAATAGTGTCATGTCTAGAGCTCAAACAGTAAATGTACCCACTAATATAGGTAGTGAGTTTGGCTGAATGTAGGAATTAAATACAAGTTGACATTTTTGAAGGGAGATATTTAAGTAGGGTCGAGATTAAGCCAATCTATATTTTGGAGTTTATCTCTCTGAAAATTATGTTTTTGGAGTTTTTGTTTCCATGTGGAACCACCATTTGAGAAGAAGGATGGAAAAGCTACTTGGGGAGATTGAGATTTAGCCCCTCGCTGAACTCCAGAGGGTTGTCTGGTAAAATTGTGGGTGTTCTTTATCAATGGAGCCTCGACTGAAGAGGGTAACATTATTTTTCTTCTCCCAGGTTCGAACCGCTCAATGCCTTGGCTTCTGGTATTGCAGTGACTACCAAAAATGGACTGTTTTCTGCTAGGTATGATAATCAGCCTTTTGTAACACATTTGTAGTTGATGCAGCAGGTCTTAAAGAAGATACAGGGCCACTAGAAACAAGAATAGGTCCTAAAGCCATTAACTACAAACCGAGCAATATTTTTCTAATAGTGCAAAAGTAATTGAACCAATCATCATAGGGCCAAACAAAAGTGGTTTATAATAATAGTAGCTCCACGCTATATTCATGCCGTCTCCATCTTCTTTATGATACATTGGTTGAAAAATGGGTTGCTGTTTTAATGTTTAAGCAAATGCTCATTTAAAAACGTTTAGAAAATGGGAAATTATTGAATTTATAAATGTAACTAATTATTACACTAGGATATAGTGGTTTTCTTGAACAATTACTCTATAATTTCATTTATATTCAACATTTTCAGTCCTGTTTACTAGGAAGTGGTGGAGCGCAGCGTTAGCCACCTTGGCTTAACACCACGCTCCAACACTTCCAAAACGGAGGAGTGCACTGTATTCACAAGGATACGGTGCAGCCCTGCGTTCCCCCCTGCGCTGGCTATAATTTTAGCTGCCTAGCACCAACGCAGACACCAGTAGCGGCCCGTGGTGGGAGTGCTGCTGGGTGCTGATGTGGGGTGGGGTGTAGTAAACTATGGATTTCGGCTGATTAGAGGTAAGTAAACATATAAATAAATAAAATGCATTTTGTTGCGCATGCTGCATTGCATTTTTGTGATGCAGAGCTTGCAACGAAATAAATTTTATTTATTTATATGTTTACTTACCTCTAATCGGCCGTAATCCATAGTTTACTACGTCCCACCCTGCCCCGCCTCACATCAGCGACCAGCAGCACTCCCACCACGGGCCGCTACTGGAAGACACCCTTACACCACAGTGCAAGGGTGCCTGCGTTGTAGGGAAACATTGTTTACGTGCAGGAAGGTGTCCCTTCCTGACAATGAAGGTGTCCCTTCCTGCACATAAACATTCTGAAATGGAATTTTGAAACTTCTATTAAGCAGCACACATAGAAGTTAGAAAAAATATTTTTTTGTAAACTGCTTCTTCCTGCACGTAAACAATCAATGGTCTTTTGCTGTTTCTATGTGTGCTGCACAACGCAGCACACATAGAAACAGCAAAAACGAGGAGAAATGAAACATTTCTCATCATTGCGCCTGTTTAGGCCCAGGTTTACCCTGGCCTTAATTTTGGCACTGCCCCATATTTTCACTGCCCTTGTAAATATGGGGCACCGTCAAAACCAATGGGTGTTGCAGTGGAACCCACACCACAACACCCATTGCCCGTTTCACGCTAAGTATATCGTGAAAGGGGGCATTATTTACAAGGCAGCGTTAATGCGGCCTTATAAATAAGGTAAAGCCGATAAAGCCACATGAACGTCACTAAAATGGACGTTTCTGTGGCGAGAGGAGCTTGTAATTATGCACTATAGATTATAGAGTGCTTAAAGACTGATGAAAAATGACAATATATTTTGGGGGTTATTCCGTTTTTGGTGAATGTGAGACATCTGCAAATAACTGGAGGATTACTGTCAATACTAGTTAGAATTTAATCCTGGATATGCTCTCTTTATAGTGCACACAGAACAGTCCACATTTTTGGGTAAATCTCCCACATCCACCAAACTCTAAATCACTTTTGTCATTTTTCTAATTTTGCATGGAAACTAACTGAGCTGATTCTTTGCTTAAAATGGTGGTTAATATATTTGATTTTTATTTCACCTCATCTTATCCAATTGAAATCATATCCAATTCAAATAATATGCAAAACCTTGAGGCTTCAAGGAAAGAGAAGTGACAAACTGCGTTAGAATTCGCAAGAGAAGGGTAAAGTGGTGAAAGAATTATGAAAAAGGGACCTCATCTCCATAATATTGCAAGCCACAGCTCTTCCCCATCATCTTCACATCCTCTCTAAAACTCACAAAGCCCATCCAGCAGTCTCATAGAGGATACCTCAAAAATAAGATTTAAGCACACCATGAAACACAGAAAAGACAACCTGTCCCTTATAACTTCCATAGTAATCTCTTGTGTTAAGAATCCTATTAACTGCTGACATATATTTTTCTTTTCTCACCCGCAGAACCACTGGAGCTGTGCTCCCATCTTGTAAACCATGACTATTTTCATCTCATGGACTACCTTATGGTTTACCCTTATCTTGACAGACCTATGAACAAAGGTGTAAATGTCCACTTTACGTAACAGCGCATTTGCAGCATTTGATGCCTCTTTCGTCGGATTTCATACTGAGGTCCACGAAAAAAAGGACACCTGCTTCAGAGGTATATGTGTCCGTGAGTGTGATACTTCAGACTTATCTACAACATCAAGAATGAAGCTGAAGTGTTGGAAAACAGTCCAGAGAATCAAGTCCTGGGAATCCTCACTAATATGGAGGTTGATGAGCTGAGATGAGGGGCATTGTGCAATGTTTCTTGAAGATCAGCTAGAATTTGGCAAGTGAGCATTGCAAGCAGAAATTATGTAAGCCAATAGGCTCTAAACAAGAAGATCTCAAAAGCAGCACAAGAGGGAGGTACAGTTCATCAATGCATAATGGAGCATAGTGCTGGTGCAACTGCCACGAAAGAAGCAACTGATCCACAATGGAAAATCAGATCGTCTGAACAGTATAGAACAATCAAAGTACATATTTCCTGAACTTGATTAACTGAAATCAACTTCGCCTGAAAAGACTAGGGTGCAAACTAGAACTGTATTCTCTCCCCCAAGAAAACACCAATCCATTCAAAATGTACTGCTTTAGAAGTTGAACCTTTTTACCCAAAATCTCTCCAATTACATCATCCTTTGCTATTCTATCTGGTTTGGTTTAAGCTGTTACAATGTAAAATTCCACACTAACAACAGATTACACCCTCCTTATGCTTACCACCACTGCACACCTATCATCGCTGCCTTTCAGACATTCATCCCCTTCATGCCTCATACCTTTGCACTCATTTTAATTTTGGTTCCTTGTTTAAGTTACTTACACCCACAATTGTACTACTCTATGCCACTCCACTCTATGCCTACCTACTCCACACCACTCCACACAATTGCATTCTACCGCACTCTACGCCACTCCACTCCAAACAACGCCACTCCGTGCCACTCTACTCAAACCTACTCCACACCAATCTACCCTATTCCACCCTACGCCACTCTATTCTACACCATGCCACTCAACAACACTCAATTCCACTCTACTCTATGTCACTTCACTGTATGCCACTCTATGCAATTCTACTCTACTTTACCCGACTGTATGCCATTCTACTCTATAGCACTCCAATCTACTCTATGCCACACTACTGCACACCACTCTATTAAACTCTACACAAGTCTAAGCCACTCTACTCTACACCTCTCCGATCAACGCTACTCCACTATAGTCTAAGCCACTCAACTATCACCACTCCACTCCATTCATACAACTCCACTCCAATCTATGCCACTATACTCTACCATTTCACTCTACGCCCACTTTACTCTATGCCACCCCACTCCACTCCACACCACTCCACTCTAAGGCACTACACTCTACGTCACTCTACTCCATGCCACTCTACTCTACGCTACTCCACTCCATGCCACTGTCCTCTACGCCACTCCCCCTATGCCACTCTATGCCATGCCACTAACTTTTAGTCATGCTGAGCAGCTGCCTCACCGCTGATCAATATGGCTAAATGACTGGCAAAGCCAATAGGTCTTGCTTAGGCAAGAGCTATAGACTTTGTCCATGGTTGTTTGTGTCTGCTGCTGCCTGAGGGCTTTTCAGGTGCCTCCTGCTTCGGCAGCAGTGTCAGACTACTTCACCTACTGATTAATTTTTGTGCCATTAACATTTTACTTCCACCTAGCACAGCATAAAACTCAGGACAGTGGGACAGCCCATTTTAACTACTGATCAGTTAGCCAGCTATTCATGTTTTTGTATGCCCACAGTATTTAGGACAACACTAAAGTATACACAACTGTGATGGATATAATGCTTGAATTAATCTCAGCCACTGGTAATTACTCAGGCCGCATCCCAATCCATTATTTTGCACACCATTAGTTTGACCTAGCTATATGAAAATCTGTGTTGACCCTGTTCCAACAGAAACTGTCCATCTTGAACTACCAGGCAAGGTCCTTCATGAGATGAAGTAGGTTTAGTGCCGTCAATGTGTTCTCAGATCTTTTGCATTTTTTACACTGAAGAGGTTGATGGCATTGCACTTTTCTTTGGAGCGAGGAATAGGTGAATCTGGCAGGAGGGATGCAGTGCAGCTTCTTTTAGTGGATTCCTTGATGGTGATGGTACTGTTCTTAGGCTGGTGTTTGCATGTTGCACTAAGGACCTTCACTATCAAGACCTCCTTTGGAGTTCTGTTTTTCTTACTTGTATCATAGGGATTGTTTATTGTCAGGAATGTCTTTAAAATGCAAGGATGTTAAAGACTTTGGCTTGCACTTGCATTTTGTAATTTGTTTGTGGATGTTTGTATGAAGCTGCCCCTCTATATATACTGTACCAAAAAGAGGTACAGTGTGCACAGACTCCAGTGAGTCTCCAAAGGTATGGCAGAGGTTACAGTAGATAATACCTTACTCTCAATTTAGTGGTAGCTGGCCTGAGCAGCTAGGCTTATCAGAGGGTAGTGTTAACCATTTATTGTACACCCTCAGGCAAGAAATGATGTCTAACACTCAAAGACTGAATGCAGATCAATGGGTTGTACATAAAGTTGTTACTTTGTTGTTTTAGTTCTCAAACTAAGAATCATTTAGTGCAGGTAAGTTTCACAGTGGTTTAAAAGTAGCAATACTTTTCAACAATGCACTAATGTTTTGTAAATGCAATTATATACTTTACAGTATGAAGAATATTTTCTGTAGATGTCAATCAAGTACAGTTGAACGTTTATGCAGTGATAAGGTTTGACAGTTCAATGCAATAGATAGAACTACAATGCAAATCTATGGAGGAAAACAATGTTAAACAGTTTGCAGGTAAGTACCGAAACTTACTTCCCCAGGCTTCGGGGGTATAGGACAACACAAGGCAAGGTTCAAGACCAGGTAGGAACTGCACAACCAGCGACACTGGGGCAGCTGAGTGCAGAGGTAACCGTGCCCAATGTTATCCAAAGGAGCCGGGGAGGGGTACCTCAAAGTGGCACGAAGTGGGGTACCCATGGTCTAAAGGAAAATGCACCAGGGGTTGAAGTGAGCACAGGGTGGCCACAAACCAGCACCTAAGCTACACCAACAGTGGCACAGGGGTGGCCGGGTGTAAGGTGCAAATCAGTGTCGGGCACCTAATACTTTCCAACGGAGTTCGTTGTTTTCAGAAAGAGGCTGCAGGCTTGGACCAGGAGGCTGGATGAAGGCAACCAACGGTTGGGCAGGTAAGTTGGATAGCTGGGGGGACACCAACAGCTGAGCTCTTTAGAGTCAGGGGCGGAGGATGCAGGGGTGCCTTTTGGTGTCGGAGCTTCTCAACTGGTTCCAGTCGCAGTCAGGGTGCAGGCGTCAAAGGGGTCCTGAATAGGTCAGCCTCTGATGCAGACGCGGTCAGGATCGACGGCAAGACTACACAGGGTAGGTGAGTCACTCGAACTCAGGCCGTGGGCGTCAGGTGCAGAGTGTGCTGGGGACGCGGATCCGCCAGAATCCGGAGTCCTTGAAGTTGGAGTTTCTTTGTGGGACAATCTGTGTCCTCAGAAGGCAAGAGTCTTTTTTGAAGACGAGGCAGGTCTCTAGGGTTCTTGGAGGCTGCTTAACTGCAGGACTAACTGGTTTCAGGTCGCATGTTCTCTGAAGCAGAAGATAGGCTGGTAGGGATGGTGACAAAGCAGTTGTTGTTGTTGTCATCTTCTCTGCAGCACAGCTTTTTGGTTCCTCTTCTTCTTAGGTCGAGTTATCTAAGTAGCAAGGTTCAGAGGTGCCCCTAAATACCTAGATTCAGGGGAGTTACAGGGAGGTGCAGGTTGGGACCAATGGGTCCCTTCTCTGGAGTGTCTACATTTCCTCTTTTGCCACCCTCCAGTGGGGGGGCATATACCTCGTCCTCATTGGGGGAGTCCCCTCATCTTTAAGATGGAGGGGACTGAGATGTGGGCTTCACTTTGCCTCCCCACCTGAGGTGTGGGGTTGGCAAAGGTGGGCACACCTCTCGTTCTCTCTAGGTTTCCCCGCTGATTCTCCTGCCCAAAGTGGGGGTCAGAACCAATGGGAGCCAGCTCCTGATAGCAGCAGAGGCTTTGGCTAGCTAAGAGAGGAAGCAAGCCTTTGAAGCTTACAGTTCGTGGAACCTGCCCATACCGGTGAGAGGAGGCATTACACCTCTGCCCAGGATGTACTTTCTTTCAGGACCCAGAGAGGTGGCAGATGGCGGGTAGCCACTCAGGAACCACTTCAGGGATGGTCATTTTCCAGGGGGCATCTCTAAGATGCCTTCTGAGTGCATTTTACATTCAATCCAACACTGGCATCAGTGTCGGTTTAATGTGCTGTGAACTTTGGTACCAAACTTCTCAGTCTTCATTAAAGCCATCATGTACTGACAAACTCCCAGCACATGTATTCAAAATGGCTTCACTGCGCTTACAATGTCTGTGAAAGGCACAGACACTGTGGAAGCATATTGTTCATGCTGCTTTGCCCTCACCTGTGTTGTGGTTACCCTGCCTTTAGGGCTGTAATGCCTGCTAGAGGGGTGACTTATCCATGATGTGCAGACAGTGTGGGGTGGGCATTCACACACTGGGATGTGAACCATGTTGACTCTTTAGTTTGTTCTGCACCAAAACACGCAGCCAGCAGTGGCAGTGTGTGAGTGTTAAGGTTAGGGGTCTCCAAGGGTGGCATGCCCACAGAGGACGTCTCTGATCACAAGGCCCTTGGTACCATGGGTACCATTTACAAGGGACTTGCATGTGGCCCAGAGGTGTGCTAATTTTGGAGACATGGGTACAGATTTGGGAAAGAACATTGGGCCCTTTAAGCCTGAGGTATGGTGTACATGCCACAGGCAGTGTGGGTGGGCATGGCACACAGGGATGTATGTTCGTTATGGTGGAATTGAGTTACCACCCAATCGCGCACTGTTCACTTGGCGCCCTGGCGCTTTATGTAGTTTATTGCTTCAAACTTTATTTTAACCACACTTGTGTTTTATTCCATTCGTTTGTCTTTTTATTTCATGCTTATATTCTTTTTTCATATGAGCTATAGTTGCATTATTCTGCATTCACATTACTATATAATCAGTGACATATATTCACAATACATTTTTACTTCATGTTTATCAGCATATACTTGGCACTTATGATATAATGCATTTAATCAACATTTTTTGAATGAGCCCAATGCATTTCGGCACTCGTGTGTGCCTTCATCAGGGGCAGTATCTACAAAAGGAAAGTGAGAAAGCATAGTGTAAGTATTTAAAGTCATGTCTTGGTGGGGGGGTTCTATAAATATGTAACCGTGATGTATGCATACCTGGTAGTTGTTGTTTTAAATCAACTGAATCCTGTCCTCCAATTTGGCCACTATACCACTGTTCAAAACACAAATACAAGCCAATATATAATCGATCCATATGTTCATATGTAATTGATAATAACTTGCCATAAGATGCCCTACATACCTTCAGTAATAGTATCACGGATGTCTGAAAAAATAATAATAGGCAAAAAATATCTTAACTCCTGTGTCTTGTGCACTAAAGCGATCTTTTTACATCCTGCATTGACAACATACCTTATTCGAATGTGCCTCGAGCCTCTGAAATAAACAAACCAGATCTGTACCTTAGTTTCAACTTGGGATCAAATAATAACTGAAAAACGGGTCGCGGTAGCTTGCCGTGTTTACCTTGTCTTGCTCTGTGCGTTCGAAATCTAAAAAAGTCGAAATTCAACAAGGTCAATTACCCTCGCCGGTAATCCTAAACTGTACTTCCCAGCTCTAAATTGAGCGCTGCTGCCATACCTGTATCGAGTACTTCTGCCGATCTAAACAATTCCCGCAAACCGCTAAGTCGTGCGTATTCACTGGTTGCTCACTTTTAATGGCTACGCTTCACTCCGCGTCAACTCCGCGGAGTTAACAACTGACAACGGACTAGCCCATAATATCTCGTTGCTTCTAAGTGTCCGTGGGCGCCATCTTAAAAAGGTGCACATAACGTATTGATGTGGTACAACGACCCCATTGTGACCGTTTTTTAACGTTATTAGTAAGTGCCTGTACCCTTCGCTAATAATGTATTGACTGCTCGCCTATTCTTGTATGAATCTATTAATAATCACTCCCATGTCGCAGTCCTGCTTCTGAAATCCAGATAAGTTACACTTAACTGACTGTCTTCACCTTTGTGACTTGTGAAGTTAAGTATCCTGTGACAAGTTCAGGCTTTGGTGATTCTATTTATATTGACACCAACTTCATAATCTTTGCTCTCAATCCCATGGAAAAATTATTTTTGGAGTGTCTCAATGTTATTGTCTTAAGTTGAGTCACGTGTTGTGCTGAGTGGTGTGTTGGTTGAGAACAGTGTTTGGGTTTGGTGTGTTAATTAACATCTCATCAGATTGTACAGTATATGGGTTCATGATTCAAGTTGCTCTTTCAGGTTACATATAAATTACACATCAGGAGAATTACAAGTATTTCATGAATCATAAAAACTGAAGTACATCTCCCTATTCTGAAATGTTGTTATTCGTTAAAATCATGGAAGATACATAAGTTCATAATTGTGAAAATCTCTCCCTCCTAGATTTAATTTTGTTCATGGTTGTCCCTATAGAAAACATGCTAAGTCATACTTGTCATTGAGGCCTGTTGGTATCATGGTGTTTAGATATTTTATCCAAAACAATTTGCGTTGTAGTAATTTCTGGTGATTGTTTATGCCTTGTTTCAAAGGTACTTGTTCCAAAATTTGGAATCTTAATTGAGATATGCTGTGTTTCTCTTGGATCCAGTGTTGTACCAGTGGTGAGGTCAAAGAGCTGTTCCGAATTCGACTTTTATGTTCCGATATTCGTACTTTTATTTTACGCTCCGTCTTGCCAATATACATCCTTCCGCATGGGCACTTGATTCCGTACACCACGTTTTGCGTATTACAGTCACTTGTGTGTCTTAAGCGTATCTGTTTGCCTGTTGTTGGGTGAGTGCATGTATTCCCTATTATTGCATTATTACAATTGATGCAATTGTGACACCGGAGTGTTCCTTTATTGGTAAGAAATGTTTCTGGTTGATGTTTGAGTTTCAGTTTTTCTTTTAGATTCAATCCTCGGGTGTACGCATGTAATGGCAGCTCTTTGAATAATCCATTAAAATCTGGTTCCAGGGACAGTAATTCCCATCTTTTATTAATGATATTTCTGATTTTGTATGATTGAGTGGTATATTTTGTTACAAATACCATTCTGTCTTGTTGTGTTTTAGGTCGTGGTTGCAATAATTTCGCTCTATCCATTGTAGATACCTTTACAATCTATTCTTGTAGTATGTTGTTAGGATATCCTCTTTCCTCATATTTCTGTACTTGTCTTTCCAGAGTTTTCACACATGTTTGCGTGTTTGAACATATGCGTTTAATTCGGATGAATTGAGATAACGGAAAGTTTTTGATCAAGCTCCTGGGATGGAAGCTCGTGTAGTTGAGGGCACTGTTCCGATCCGTAGGCTTTGTGTACAATTCCGTATCAAATCCATTATCCGTTTTGGTGATTCTGACATCAAGGAAATCAATTGTTTCATTGCTTATTTTATGTGTGAATTGTATTCTTGTCTCCACCTGGTTGAGTGTTCTTATTAAATGTTCTAGTTTTGCCTGTGTGTCGTCCCAGATTAAAAAAATATCATCTATGAAACGGCAGTAAAACTTTACATGTGATCATTCACTCCAACTCATCATGGTTTGTGACTCAATTTGAGCCATGAAGGTGTTAGCGTATGCTGGGGCCCCCGCAAAGCCCATGGAAGTTCCAGTTAGTTGGGCAAAAAATGTGTCTTTCCATATAAAATAACTATTGTGAAGACAACATTTTAATAGTTGCAACAAAAAGATTTTTTTGTCAGTTGGTATGTCATTCAATCTGAGTAATGCCCACTCTGTGGCTTCAAGACCTGCTGCATGTGGTATTGATGTATAGAGTGCCACCACATCAATGGTGCACAATATCCAGTGGTCTTGGTAGCCTTCTTGTATCCAGGCTAATTTGTTCAAAAAGTCTGTCGTGTCTCTGGTGTATGAGCCCCATTGTTGAACAAATTTCTGTAGATGATGATCAATATATTGTCCTATGGGATCAAAAATAGACCCGCACCCTGATACTATCGGTCTGAACGGTGGGTTGGTTGGATGTTTATGAATCTTTGGGATCATGTATATCCGTGGTCTTCTCGGGTTTTTGGCAGTTAAAAATGCTGCTGTTTGTTCATCCACAGTATCGTTGAGTTTGGCTGTCTGTAATATACCTTCCAGCATGCTTTGAAGTGCTGTTGTTGGGTCTGAAGGCAACTGTAGATATGTATCTTGATTAGAGACATGTTCATATACTTTGTGTTCGTAATACTGTGTGTCCATAAGTACTAGTGCTCCACCCTTGTCGGCTGGTTGTATGGTTAAACTTGCATCATTAGCCAAGTTGTTGATTATGTGTTGTTCCTCTTTTGTCAAATTATTATGTCTTTTCCTTTTGTAATCCAGTGTCTTTAAATCATTTTTCACCATAATCTCAAAGGTGTCAAGCATTTTGTGCGATATTGGAGCTTGGAATACACTTTTTGGTCTAAATTGCTTTTCTGTATGTTCAGTCTGGACATCTGCTGATTCGAGCACATTCTCAAAGTAATGTTTTAATTTCAATGTTCTCATGAACCTAAAAAAAGCTCCTTCTGTTTCCAATTCATTCGTTGGAGTGGTAGGCACAAATGTTAGACCTTTATTTAGTGTTGTTATTTGTTGCTTTGACAGCGTGGTGGATGAAATATTTATGATTAGACTACTGTCCGTCCACTTCGTAGAGCTTTGCCTGCCACTTCCTCGCCTTGTTTTGCGCTTATTGTTGGTGTTGTTGTTTGCATCGTTGGCGGTTGTCCTTGATCCTGGTCCTGTGACAAAAAATCTGTGTATCTACTTGTTGTTGCATGTTGACTACTTTCAGTTGATAGTATTACTCCTTCCTGTGTCGCTCTGACGGGTCCTCTCTGTATGGATGTCTCCTTGTCAGTGACTAGACTTTCCTCAGATGAGTGTTGAGCCGGTGATGTTCTTTTTGGAGGGACAAACTTGCGACGGGCATAGATATCTGCCCATGTATAAACCTCATTCAGTTTATAGTCTATAGTGTCGTGTTTGTACTTGCGTAGCTTCCCCTCTTGTAATTCCTTCTCATATGTGTCCAATTTGAGATTGATTCCCTCTAGACTTATTTTCCATGAATCCGCTTCCATCCTCTTTTCAAGTTCTGTTTTTAATGTGTATATTTCATCTTCTAATTCCCGTATAGTCTTAGCAAGTTCCTCTATGATGAGCAGTATAAGGTCCAGTGAGCATTTATTTAGGATACTGTACCACTTGTCCATGAACTTCGTATTAAGGTTGAATCGGAACAGCATTGGTTTTATTGACAATCGTAATCCCCTGGGGATGCGTTTAGCTTTGTGGTATTGGATGAGAGTCGATGCGTGCATCCTTTGATTTACTTGTCTGCGTGTAATATATATTAAAAACACAGGGATGTATGCCATATCTGCTCTTCAGTTTAGTCTGCACCAAAACACACAGCCTGCAGTGGCAGTATGTGGGTGTTAATGTGAGGGGTCTCTGTGGTTGGCATCATACATGCTGCAGCCCTTAGAAGGCCATCTCTGGTCACAAGGCCTGTGGTTCCAGAGGTACCATTTACAAGGGACTTGCATGTGGCCCAGAGGTGTGCCAATTGTGGAGAAAAAGGTACAGTATTGGAAAGGAACACAGGCCCTGGGAGTCTGATTGGCAGGGACCCAGGGCACACTCCGTCAAGTTGGCATCATGTATCTGTCAAAAAGGTAAGAAGTAACCATGCAAAAAGGGGCACTCAAAGACAGAATTCAGACCATTAGGTTTTGCAAAACATTGTTACTTTGTTATTTTATTTCTGGAACCACAAATCACTTAGTAAAGGTAAGTTTCACAGTGGTTTAAAAGTAGCAATACTTTTCAAGAATGCAGTAATGTTTTGTAAATGCAGTTATATACTATACAATATTAAGAATGTTTTCTACAGAGGTCAATTAAGTACAGTTATCTGCGTTTGCAGTGATAAGGTTATACAGTTCAGTGCAATAGATAGAACTACAATGCAACCCTACATAGGAAATTAATGTTAAACAGTTTGCAGGTAACTACTCAACTTACTTCTCCAGGCTTTGGGGATTTAGGATAACACAGGGCAAGGTTCAAGACCAGGTAGGTACTGCACCACCAGCGGCACTAGGGCGGGCGGATGAAGAGTTTGCTGGGCACAATGTTATCCAAAGGAACCTGGGGGTACCTCGAAGAGGCACAGTTTGCCGGTAGGTATCTACGGTCTTAGCATAAATGCCCTGGGGATTGAAGTGAGCACAGGGAGGGGCCACAATGCAGCACCAAAGCTATACAACCAGCGGCACAGGGCAGTTGGGTGCAGGGAGCAAATCAACATCTGACGCCCAATGTTTTCCAATGGAGGTCGTCGGATTCCGAAAGAGGCTGCAGCCTTGGACCATAAAGATGCCCAGTGCAGGGGCATATGCCTCGTGCTCATTGGGGGAGTCCCCTCATCTTCAAGATGGAGGTGACTGAGATGTGTCCTTCACTTCGCGTTCCACACCTGAGGTGTGGGGTTGGCAAAGGTGGGCACACCTCCCTTTCTCTCTAGGTTTTCCCGATGATTCTCCTGCCCAAAGTGGGGGTCAGAACCAATGGGAGCTAACTCCTGATAGCAGCAGAGGCTTTGGCTAGCTAACAGAGGAAGCAAGCCTTTGAACCTTTCCCTTCGTGGACCCTGCCCTTCCTGGGGGAGCAGGCATAACACCTCTGCCCAGGATGTGCTTTGTTTCAGGACCAAGGGAGCGGAGGCTCTCTACGCAGGGGCCAGAAACCTGTCTAGAGGTGGTAGATGGTGGGTAGCCATTCAGGCTTGTCATTTTCCAGGGGGCATCTTTAAGAAGCCCTATGAGTGCATTTTACATTAAATGCAACACTGGCATCAGTGTGTGTTTAATGTGCTGATTCTTCACAGTATTAAGAATGTTTTCTCTAGGTGTCAATCAAGTACAGTTGTATGCTTTTGCAGTGATAAGGTTTGACAGTTCAATGCAATAGACAGAACTACAAAGCCAATCTATGGAAGAAAACCTTGTTTAACAGTTTGCAGGTAAGTGCATATACTTATTTCCCCAGGCTTTGGGGGTTTAGGACAACACACGGCAAGTACTAAGACCAGGTAGGTACTGAACTAACAGCGGCATGGGGCGGCTGAGTGCAGAGGTTACTGTGCCTAATGTTATCCAGTGGTGCCGGTGGGTACCTCGAAGACGCACGGTTTGAAGGTAGGTACCCACAATGTTAGACAGTTTGCAGGTAAGTACTCAACTTTCTTCCCCATGATTTGGGGGTTTTAGGACAACACAGGGTAAGGTTCAAGACCAGGTAGGTATTGTACTATCAGTGGCACAAGGGTAGCCGGATGCAGAGGTCGCTGGCCACAATGTTAATCAATAGAGCCTGGGGGTACCTCTAAGAGACATGGTGTCCAGGTAGGTATCCATGGTCTTGGGACAAATACTCCGGGGATTTAAGTGAGCACAGGGTGGCCACAAAACAGCACCAAAGCTACACCACCAGTGGCACTGGGCCTAATGTTATCCATTGTTGCTGGTGGATACCTCAAAGAGGCCCGGTTTGAAGGTAGGTACCCACAATGTTAAACAGTCTGCAGGTAAGTACTCCTCTTTCTTACCCAGGACTTGCGAGTTTAGGACAACACAGGGCAAGGCTCAAGACCAGGTAGGTACTGCACCAACAGCGGCACAAGGATGGCCGGATGCAGAGGTCCCTGGCCACAATGTTATTAAATATAGCCTGGGGGTACCTCGAAGAGACTCTGTGTCCCGGGAGGTACCCACGGTCTTGGGGATAATGCCCACAGGGGTGCCGGGTGTAGGGTTTCAGTCAGTGTCGGGCAACCAATGCTCTCCAATGGAAGTCGTCGTTTTCGGAAAGAGGCTGCTGGCTTGGACCAGGAGGCTGGATGAATGCGACCAACGGTTATGCAGGTAAGTTGAATAGCTGGGGGTCACCATCAGCTTGGCTCCCTAAAGTCAGGGGGCGGAAGATGCAGGGGTGCCTTTTGGTGTCGGGGTTTCCCAACTGGTTCCAGTCGCAGTCGGGCTGCTGGCATCGAGGGGGAGAAGTGGTCCTGCATAGATCAGCCACTGAAACAGACGAGGTCAGGATCACCGGGGAGACTTCACAGGACAGGTGAGCCACTCAAATTCGGGCCGTGGGCGCCGGGTGCAGAGTGAGCTCGGGACACAGATCCGCCTAGATCAAGAGTCCTTGAAGTTGGAGTTTCTTTGTTGGACAATCTGTGTCCTCGGAAGACAAGAGTCTTTTTTGAAGGAAGGGCAGGTCTCCAGGGTTCTTGGAGGCTGCCTAGCTACAGGACTCGCTAGTTTCAGCTCGCAGTTTCTCTGAAGCAGAAGACCGGCTGGTAGGGATGGAGCCAAAGCAGTTGTTGTTGTCATCTTCACTGCAGCACGGCTCTTCAGTTCTTCTTCTTAGGGTTTGGTATCTAAGGAGCAAGATTCAGGGGAGCCCCTAAATACTTAGATTTAGGAGTGTTACGGGGGTGCAAGTTGCGACCAATGGGTCCCTTATCTGTTGTCTCTACGCCCCCTCTTATGTCACCCTCAAGAGGAGTGGGGCATATGCCTAGTCCTCATTGAGGGAGTCCCCTCATCTTCAAGTTGGAGGGGACTGAGATTTGTGCTTCACTTTGTCTGTCCCACCAGAGGGGTGGGGTTGGCAAAGGTGGGCACACCTTCCTTTCTCTTGAGGTTCTGTAATTCTCGAGTCTGACTCCATTTTGTTCTGTGCCACCATTTTGTGTTGCCCTCATGTAGGCCTGTGAAGGTAGCCTGGCGAATAAAGTGGCCTGGCCTTCTTAGTTCATGTATACATTAACTAATGTTTCTTTTTGACTCTGAAATTCACTAAGAAACTGACCTCTTCACCTGTAACTGACCCCGCAAAGCTAATTTCCCTGATCGATCTTTGTCTGAGATTGCCAATCAATGTTCAGGACATTGTTAACTTTTAGTTTCCTTGCACATGCCTTATCTTGTTCATCATCTGTTACTGTTTCTTTTTTATGTTTCTTCATTACATGGGTTATGCTTTCAGTTATAGGTTTGTTCCGCTCTTAATGATTAACTTTTGGGTTGGGATACTGTACATGTAATCATGCCATGCCCTGCAGTGCCATCTAAATCAGATTAACCTTTGTGAACTATGTAATTATAAAGTTTTGCCCATATCCTGATAAAACCCCAAAGGCTACTCACCTGCTGACCCTCCAGATTTTCCATTTGTTTAGGAATGTAATTGGTACAACTCCCTTACATGCCTGGGGCAGGATAAAGAGTATATAAGACATGAAGTAAGACCATTCTAGCAGACTGCCTCATTCAGTTGCTAAGGCTTCTGTGTGACGTAGTCTCACTCATTTGAGGTTAATAAAAATGTACTTTTATATTCCAGCTTCTGTGTCAAGTTATCCTTTGTGAGTTTAAAAGGAGTAAGTCTCAGTGGAACCACTGAGAAGTGGATTTTTGATTTCTACAAATGGCGCGGCCAACGCGGCTATCTGAGGGAGTGATCTTGTCAGAAGACAGAAATCTACTGAGGAGGACAAGATTGGATTCTACTAAGGAGGTACTCTGTGCACGGAGGTTCTGGGGATTCTTTGTCTCTGCAGCCCAGTATATTTCTGATCTTCCTGATTTTGATCCTCCACATGATGTCACTCCTGACTGAGAACCTTTTTGGCGTGAGTATTTAAAAAAAAGACTGTTAGGTCATTTAGAACTTGGCAGTTAGAATTTGGACAACCATTTGCTTGGTATAGCTTTGGAATTTTGGAATTTGTGTTGGCCAACTTTGGATTTGTATAGGTTTGTATATGCGAATTGCAATTTGTGTAGGCAGGTAATGAGGAGGTTTTTCTCTATCTAGTTTTGTTGAACGGTGCAGCGTACGAAGAGTACCTTAAGCACTACTTTGATTATAATATTGCTTATTCTGCAGTATTTTTGGCATGCCTGTTTTCAAAGCTCACATTGAAGAATGTGTTGCTGTTTCTTGGAGGTACCATAGTGTGATGTGAAGTAAATTAGCTGGCTCCCCATGAGGGAATACCTAAATAGGTTTAGGTAGAAAAACATATTTCTTCCTTGGTGATTCTGTATCCCCAGGGAATTAAAATAGGGACATAATACATACAAGGATCCTATGTTCTGTGCAATTTTATGAATGGAGATATGCAGAGCGATTTTTGGTTTTCTGCCAGCCAAAGCTAGTGAATTGAGTGTATCTTGGCTTCTTGGAAATAAAGGTCTGTGGGGCTGTTTTTGCAGTCTTTTGGAACACTATTGAGAAGAGTTTCTTGTAAATATGACTTACAACTAGTATTTACAAATGGTTTGGTTTCAGTACAGTCTATGGGCTGTCCTTTGTTTCAGTTCTAAGTGTTGATATGTGGGTTAAATGTGTGTTTAAATGTTTATGTGGTTTTCCCATTAGTGCAACTTCTGTAAGTAAATAATGATGGCGCTATTTATGAAATGAATGGCTAAAGTATTGTGTGTCCTGAGTGTTTGACCCCTTTCTGTTTATGTCTGAAATGAGCTCAATATGTGTTTGTGGTCTTTCTTGTTGTCTTCAGTCTGTTATGCAAAATGTTAGTTAATTAATATTAAAAATAAATTAAATAAAAATCCAGAAATGAACCATATGATATGCTAACATAGCTATATGTTGCTATTTAATTTATAGAGTAAGCAATTACACACATGTTATAGGCATATTCGTGGTTCTGTTGCTAAATAATAATTGTCCTTTAAAAAAAAAAAAAGAAGTGGCGCAAACATTTGTCATGTTTCAAGTTAGGCTTCTGTTCTTAGGCTTATGAATGAATGCATCTAAATATGATAGGCAAGGGATACAGCTTGCTTTTCCTATGTGGAATTATCAAAATGATTGTTTTTTTTTTTTTTTAAATAATAATAAATTAATTATGACAAATTATTAAAAAATAAGTGCTTTTAAATTCGTTTTTTAATATTTATGAAGCGTAATACTCATACTGTGACCTCCTAGAATTATGATTTAATTTAAGTTGTGTTGTACTGCATAATGAGGACATATGGAATTTCACTTGGCGCAGGCGTACACAACTAATTTTTCTACATGAGATATGTCTAATGTCCAATCTCTGCAATCTGTAAAGAACATTCTGAGGATGATTAATATATAGCACAATTATAGGATATTTATTTTAAGTGCCCCAGGTGGCAAAGTCGAAATTGGGTGAGGACACTATTTAGGCAGGATTTGTTTTCATTTAGAGTAGCTTTTAAAGTGCCTTAGGCTTCAGTAAATGCATACATTTAGGTATAATACAAATTTGCAGGTTGTTCTCATTTGGGGTTGCTTTTAATGGCTCAGTTAGCCAATGTGCCTGGTGCAGAGGTTTGAGTTTAATATCAGGGTTGAAGGTTTTAACTCTAGCTGGGCCTACTGAGACGTTCATCCATTTAAGGTTGATGAAATGAGTACCATTGCATAGGGTGGTAACAAGCATTTGTTCTAAAGCTTGTATGTTGTGTTGTTGTGTTCTGTGAATTATTCACAGTAGATGTTTTTGAGTCTGAGAATAGGAGTGGATTGTGGCCCCTAAAGGGAGTAAAATATTATGGTATGTGGTTTTGGATAGGGTTGGTTATTGCAAGTTAGAAAGAGTTAGGAAGGCTTTTTGTCTTTGACAGCTTCAGGGTGAAGAGAGAGAGGGCTGAGGAGAGGCAGATTTTGACCTGAAGGTCAGTAAGGTGGGGGTTAGCAGTATGTTGAAACAAGATGAGTTTTTGTATGACTCCTTTGAAGAATAAATGTTCGTGTGTTTTTCACGTTTTTGCATTTTGTCCTTCTATGAATTGTTCCTGCTGGTCCTGTGTGTCAGAAGCGACACAGTAAGTTGTATTTGACAGCTGATCACCACTAACTGGGGACCAGTTGTCAAAAGGAGGGTGAGGAAAGTAAAAGAAAGTGTACTTTAATTTTAAGCCTGACAAATTAAGCAGGCCCGAATATTGGGTTTTGGGCTGCATGCAGTGCGTGCGTCACCGCTCATTTACATGTGCTATTGTAATTTGTCTATGCTTTTTGTGCTTGGTATACAGCACGTATATCTGATGGCTTGACATGTGTGTTTTTTTATTTTTATGTATGTTTTTGTTTTATATTGTTGCTTCTGATACTATTACATGTGTTCCTGTGTTGTGAGGGGATGTCATGACGATGTACATCTTTGAGCAACAGTTGGTTGAACTTGCTCAGATACTAAATTTCACAGATATGATATTTTCATACTGTGAACAAGACAGACAACACTTCACCAGTGCATCATGTCTATTTCGCTATAATGGTATTAAAGAAAAATAAAAGAAATATACAGGATCAAAGTGTGTCACCTGCAGTTATTCACATTACTGCCCCTTCCCTCAAGGAACAGGCAGCCCTAGATTTGTACAAGGTGACCTAATTTCAATATTGCATTAGATAATCATGTTCTGCTTCCTAAGTAGTATATGGCTGTGTTCCTTAAAAGGAAACCAGGTTTCATTTTTCCCGGAAAAAGGAACTGGAACATTAGCTGAGATTACCGTATATGGTGTAGCGGCCAGCGGTAGAGCTAACATTTGTGAACTATTTAGATTTTTGTGTATCACCCGTACTCTTAGTGTTATGTCACATGCCTGACTATCACCCAAGTAATTTCTTGTTCTTCCTATAGATTTTCCTTTTGTCGCTTCTCCCCTGATCGATGTCACATTGTGCCTAATTATTGGGGATTTTGGTTGTGTCCGAGTCCCATTTCCCTTTTTCGTATTCCTTTCACCAGTCAGCCCATTTATTATTGTTGGTGTATTGTTCAGGTTCACACTTCCAGACTGCAGTGATGTACCAGGGACCCCCATATTAATTATAATTCCCTTTTGTATGACCAGATGGGTTTTTTCAAGAATTTTACTTCATGCCCACTTGGATGTTTTTTTTTTATAGTCTGACTGTCAGGATGGTGATGGACTGGTTAACTGGCTTAATACTATAGTATGACAAGTTTTCCACCTCAATAGGAGATATCTTATGTTTATTTTTTGAAAATGACGAATTTTCAATGTCTATTTTACTTTGGTTTTTTTTTTTACCCTTTTGTTCCTGCCCCTTTCATTTTTGGTGGGATCAGATGTGTTCTAATCATGGAAATACCAGGACTCTCTAGTTCTTGTATTTTGTTTCCACATTTGATCATTAGCCTGTGTATTGCATAGTGCACCTGATGCACAGTTATTAAAGGGAGGTTTCTACATGTCCCTGATGATCTGTATCATGTGATTTCTCTTTTGAAATGTTCTAGATGAGGAATTTAGGAACACTTAGACTTAATCATTGAGGGAAAATGTTTTCCCCCATTAGACGATGCCTCTACGTGTGAGGACATCCATTCATATAGAATTCCCATGTAGTTATCTACCCTTAGATGGTAGCGGATATGCTCTCATATGGAAACCCAATTGAAGAGGCTAGAGGCACTGTATTGCCTGCTTCCTTTGTCTTTGTATTCTATGAAAATGACAGTGTATTTTAGATCACAATAGTCCCATGGTGTATGGCCACTTATTTGAAGATTACAGGCCACCTGCTTGCAATCCCCTTGTTAAATACAATGAACTGTTTTTGTATTGAATTTGAAGGAAACTAACAACTGGGTCATATTTCCTACGTCACTAGTTCTGCGGGATCGAGTCATGACCTGCAGAACACTGATTTAAGCCTAATTCCCATCAGTGACAGCTACAGATGAATGGCAGACGTCTTGGCCCCACAGTCCCAGCACCCAGAAAAGTAGCAAGGCTGGACAGTGATTGCCAGCGCGCCATCAATGGTATCTCCAAAGTATTGTGCTTGCTTCATCAGAAGGCGTTGCACATCAGAAAAGAAGGAGGAGCTGTTGATGGCAGGGTTGTTTTGAGCCTTGAGTTTTCTACCTGTCATGTGCTGGTAACCTCTGACAGTGTGCAGTCCCTTGAACCCCTTGGCCTGAGTTTTGGCCACACACACCCCCTTTTCTTTGCTCCAATGGAAGGGCAGTGCACCGGAGGATCCAAGATTGACAAAAGGCACTACATCATGGTGCCCATGAAAGAGCAGCCTGAGCGTCCTCTGACACTGAAAAATGAGTGTTGGAGCCTGAGAATGTAGACCCGGGTCTGCATGAGATGATCTGTGCCCATGACCAATGAAGAGCACATTATTTGTAGTGTCTGCCCCAGAGGAGAGACACTGGTGCACTGCCTTGAGACATTGAGACTTTCGAGTGAGCTGTGAGTGTTTGCCAGGAGGGCACTCCAACTAAGCAGTACTATTTTCATGAAGAGGCCTGAATCGAGAAGACAATGGAAGCAGATTTGATGGACGATAGAAGCCTGCCAGAGAGGCTTTGAACGGACTTTGGGCACAGTTGCACAAGCGATTCCAGTGCAATTGTATAAAGTAAATGTTAATTAAGTTCTCATTTGACTGAATTGCCATGGAAGAGGAACTGGCTCCGCCTCTAGCATCCAAAAATGGTCTACCAGAAGTGAGTCTTTGTGCTACTATGTGTGTTCGGAGACCTGTCCCGAGAGAAGTAGAGAATAATAAGATGATGTTACAGCAACACCTTGACGACCTAATGAATATCGATATAGACCTAGATTCAGATTAACATGAGTCTTAGGTTATTGCCTACGTAATGGAAAAAGGAGGATCTGAGGTTCAGTAATTCTCCAGTCTGACTCCATTTTGCTCTGTGCCACCAATTTGTTTTGCCTTCACGTAGGCCTGTGAAGGTAGCATGGTGAATAAAGTGGCCTGGCCTTCTTAGTTCATGTATACATTAACTAAGGTTTCTTTTTGACTCTGAAATGAACTGTAAAAAAATGACCTCTTCACCTGAAACTGACCTCGCAAAGCCAATTTCCATGATCGATCTTTGTCTGAGATTGCCAATCAATGATCAGGACATCGTTAACTTTTAGTTTCCTTGCACATGCCTTATCTTGTTCATCATCTGTTACTGTTTATTTTTTATGTTTCTTCATTACATGGGTTATGCTTTCAATTATAGGTTTGTCCGGCTTTTGGAGGTTGAATTTGGAACATTCTTGATGATTACATTTTGGGTTGGGATACTGTACATGTAATCATGCCATGCCCTGCAGTGCCATCTAAATCAGATTAACCTTTGTGAACTATGTAATTATAATGTTTTGCCCATATCCTGCTAAAACCCCAAAGGCTACTCACCTGCTTACCCTCCAGATTTTCCATTTGTTTAGGAATGTAATTGGTACAACTCCCTTACATGCCTGGGGCAGGATAAAGAGTACATAAGACGGTGAAGTAAGACCATTCTAGCAGACTGCCTCATTCGGTTGCTAAGGCTTCTGTGTGACGTAGTCTCACTCATTTGAGGTTAATAAAAATGTACTTTTATATTCCAGCTTCTTTGTCAAGTTATCCTTTGTGAGTTTAAAAGGACTAAGTATCAGTGGAACCCCTGAGAAGTGGATTTATGATTTCTACACTCTGTAGGTTTTTCTGCTGATTCTCCTGCACCAAGAGGGGTCAGAACCGGTGGGAGCCAGCTCCTGATAGCAGCAGAGACTTGGGGATAGCTAACAAAGGCAGCAAGCCGTTGAAGCGTCCCGTTCATGGAACCTGCCCATCTGGGGGAGGAGGCATGACAGCTCCGCCCAGGATGTGCTTTCTTTTAGGGCCCAGAGAGGTGGCAGATGGCGGGTAGTCATTCAGGAACAACTCCAGGGATGGTCGTTTTCCAAGGAGTATCTCTAAGATGCCCTCTGAGTGCATTTTACATTAAATGCAACACTGGTATCCGTGTGGGTTTAATGTGCTGTGCAGTTTGGTACCAAACTTCTCAGTCTTCAGTAAAGCCATCATGGAGCTGTGGAGTTCGTACTGACAAACTCTCATCCCATGTACTCAAAATGTCTTCACTGCACTTACAATGTCTGTAAATGGCATAGACACTACAGGGGCATATTGTTAATGCAGCTAAGCCCTTACCTGTGGGATTGTGCGCCCTGTCTTTAGGGCTGTAATGCCTGCTAGAGGGGTTACTTACCCATTCCACAGGATGTGTGGGTGGGCATTGCACACAGGGATGGTGGGCCATGTCGACTCTTTAGTTTGGGCTGCATCAAAACATGCAACCTGCAGTGGCAGTGTGTGGGTGTTAAGGTGAAGGGTCTCTTGAGGGTGGCATGCCTTCAGAGGCCCTTCCTTGTCACAAGGCCCTTGGTACCAAGGGTACCATTTTCAAGGGACTTTCATGTGGCCCAGAGGTGTGCCAAATGTGGATTCAAAGACACAGTTTGGGGAAAGAACATAGGCCCTGTAAGCCTGATTGGAAGAGTCCCAGGACACACTCAGTCAAGTTTGCATCATGTATCTGGCAAAAAGGTAAGAAGTAACCATGCAAAAAAGGGGTGCTCGAAGACTGAATTCAGACCGTTATGTTGTCAAAAATATTGTTACTTTGCTATTTTATTTCTAGAAGTAAGAATCACTTAGTGCAGGTACGTTTCACAGTGGTTTAAATGTAGCAATACTTTTTAAGAATGCACAAATGTTTTGTAAATGCAGTTGCCGAAAGTATTGGTTATATACATCACAGTATTAATAATGTTTTCTGTAGATGTCAATCAAGTACAGTAGTATGCTTTTGCAGTGATAAGGTTAGACAGTTCTGTGCAATAGACAGAACTACAATGCAATCCTAAAGAGGAAAACAATGTTAAACAATTTACAGGTAAGTACTCAACTTACTTCCGCAGGCTTTGGGGGTTAAGGACAACACAAGGCAAGGTTTAAGACCAGGTAAGTACTGAACTAACAGCGGCACTGGGACGGATAAGTGCAGAGGTCACTGGGCCTAAAGTTATCCATTGGTGACGGTCGGTACCTCGAATAGGCACGGTTTGAAGCTAGGTACCCACAATATTAAACAGTTTGCAGGTAAGTACTGAACTTTCATCCACAGGATTTGGGAGTTTAGGACAACAACAGGGCAAGGTTCAAGACCAGGTAGGTACTGCACCAACAGCGGCACCAGGATGGCCGGATGCAGAGGCGCTGGCCACAATGTTATCCAACAGAGCCTGGGGGTACCTCGAAGAAACACGGTGTCCAGGTAGGTACTCATGGTCTTGGGGCAAACGCCCTGGGGATTAAAGTGAGCACAGGGTGGCCACAAAGCAGCACCAAAGCTACACCACCAGCAGCACAGGGGTGGGCAGGGTGTAGGGTTCAAATCAGTGTTGAGTAACCAATGCTTTACAACACAGGTCGTCATTTTCAGAAAGAAGCTGCAGGCTTGGACCAGGAGGCTGGATGAATGCGACCAACGGTTAGGCAGGTAAGTTGGATAGCTCGGGCCACCATCAGCTTGGCTCCCTAAAGTCAGGGGGCAGACGATGCAGGGGTGCCTTTTGGTGTTGGGGTTTCTCAACTGGTTCCAGTCACAGTCGGGCAGTTGAGGGGGAGACGGGATCCTGCATAGGTCAGCCACTGTAACAGATAGGTCAGGATCACCGGGGAGACTTCACAGGATAGGTGAGCCACTCGAACTCGGGCCGTGGGCGCTGGGTGCAGAGTGAGCAGGGGACACGGATCCACCGAGATCAAGAGTCCTTGAAGTTGGAGTTTCTTTGTTGGACAATCCGTGTACTCGGAAGACAAGATTCTTTTTCGAAGGCAGGGCAGTTCTCCAGGGTTCTTGGACTTCAGCATAGGCTTTCTTCTAAACAAATCATTGAGAGCTACCTGTCCATACTTCAACTTGGTGACACTTGAACAACTGACCATTAGAAGAGTGTCCCATTTCAGGCACATACAGTAATCTGCTATACATTCAGACTATCAAGAAACAATAACAACATCCAGGATCAAATAAACCCATTTGTCTCTGGTTATATTTAGAGACTACTCACCTAAAGAACCACAAAAGAAACACACTCTTCTCACAACTGCTTGTTAACCATATGCTAAACATTCCATATGACATTCAATCACAATGCAATCCTCTTGACTGCATACAGATCTCTCAGCACATCACCCACTCTCAAATTTCCTTGTGCTTATCCTCCTTTGACCACATCTGCATCCGCTTGTTCCTCACAGTACCTCCACCCAGTAATCATCTAATTCACTCATATCCAGACATCCCTGAATCACCACAACACAGTGCACAACAATCTCATTATTTCACCTGATCCCAACACCTTCAGTAACCTCACAACATATTACACTTAACATTAGAATCACACTTCCCTTTGTGAACTATGAGGTTACAAGCACACTACCCTGGATCTTTCCTGGCATTGAATCTTTAAAAACTAAAGTGCGATCCCAGATGTGCCGCTAGAAAAAATATCAAAGTCATTTGCCCTCAACACTGCTCATCTAAAACTTAATCATACTACTACCGGAATCTCATTTTCATTCCAGCCTTATCAAAACCTTTATCTCTTACTTTAACATCACTGCTCCCCGACTACACGTATCTGTCATACCCTCTGCACTTATTGCTAGTGAAGCTGTTGAATAATTTCACTCAAAAATGTGCATGACGGCCACACTGCTACATTCAACAATCTACTTCACTCTGAGATGAGCCAGTTACCAACTTTTTGTTCAATTCTTTTCAAACACAATCACCTGTCATAGTTATTCTTATAATTCTCTTGACTTCTTTTTTATGCAATACTTTACTTCATTCGTGCCCACACATCCCAGTCCTCCAGTACCTAACCACATAGACATCATTTTGCAGGCAGCCTCTCTATCTTTTAGTGACTTAAATGGCATATACCAGTATTGTATATATTGAGATTCCACCTAAATCCAAACATATTTTTCACAAGACATGCCCGGTGGTAAGGAAATCCAAAGCTAACTTCAACCATGATTTCCCAATAACTTCCGTTAGCGACAAAGGTGGTTGACTTACAGTTTTAACCGCCACTACTGGCACATGCACAGCACTCTTTCAAATTTTTTTTTTTTGTGTGACAAAATCAGAATGATTGACTTATGCTCCTGTAAGCCATACAACGGTAAGGATGCATTTACAGTTGCACTTTTTTATCACCAAAGCAATCAATATAAATAAATGTATTGTTTTATGATGTCATGATGAATTTAATGGATACTAGACGGAGGTCCTCCAGATATTTTGTCATGTACTTTTGCTACCGTTATTGATAAATATAGCTCTTTGTAAGTGCTCTTGTTTTTACTCTTGGTGTAATCATGTACTGTTATTTTATTATCAACTACTCTTATGGTTGTTTACATTCCGAATAAAGTTTTTTAATCAAATCGCCTTTACAGTATTATTCAGTTTCTTACGACTAGAAGTGGTATAATCATAGTACACTTCAGAAGTTTACTCTCATGCAAACATAAAACAGAAACTTCTTCGCTTCGGGGAATTGATCTCCATCAGTCAAACCATTCACTAATTTCTTTTTTATGTGATTCATGAAGGGTTCTTCTTTATCACTTCATTTTATTTTCTATTACTCTGGACTAGTCCCTCTCCCACCATCATGACCAACTGTTACTCTTTTTTTGTCCTCCATTTTATCTCCTGCTTGGATGTTCAGGAAACCCAGTAGGCAGTAAGCTACTAAATGTTGCAAACTTTTCATTTATTGTACCTCAAATGTATACTCCATGATCCACACTTGGATTTCTGGGAGCTACACATCCATCAAATACTCAAAGATGTATGAAAAAGGTTTTTGGTCAGTTTAGCTTTAAATTGAATGACTGACCAGTAATATTCAAATACCTCCTTCTCCACTGCAGAATACCGTTTTTCACTACTCACCCCTTCAGAGACAAATGCAACATTTATTTTATTCTTTCATTATTGTACACATATATGTGCATGATGCACAAATCTTCTCTTTACCCTCTTTCACCATAATGGTAAATTCCTACATCTCTACCTTTCACTTACCTGTTTCCTAGCTATCTGCTACTACGTCACCATTTACTTTCTTCTACTTAATGCTGTAACATCGAAAATCTCCACCACCTTTCTCATCTCCTTCCCATCTCAGAGACAATCATTCCATCCTCCACAAGGAGAAACAAAGGATTGATTATGGAGGATATTGATTCACAATTGAGGAATCATCTCTTACACAGGATAGGGACAGAGCATCAGCACCCAAGCATTAGAAAAATCCAGCACCACCTCCCTTTCCATACCACTAAAAATCTCCTTTGTTCACCTGTCATAAGTAATCTAAATTACTGCAACAGCTTGTTCATGGAACTCAACAAGTATGCATTCTCTCCCATTGGCAATGTTATCAGCTTTTCAACCTAACATTCTTCTCCCTTTCACTTAAAAAAACATCTCTCCTCCTGCCTTTGTGGTGTTTGAATCGCAGCCAATGGCTAAGCCAGCATGAAATCTTTATCCTAATCTTCAAATCAATTTATGGACTGGACCTTCACCCTTCACACCTCAACTTGATCAATGCAATCTGCTAATGCCACCTGTTCCCAGTTCCCATGAGGGCTGTTTTTCCCTACTTTGTACCCTGAAACTCCACCCCCCCTCCCATAGAGCTCAGCATCATTTCCAAACAAGTCACCATTAAAGCTAGCTACAAAACACCTCACTGACCAGAAGTGTCACCACCGTGGTCTAAAGGCCGCATCCAGCCATTTGTCTGCTCACCATCAGCCTGGGAAATGATAAAAGTGTGAATGTGTTTAAATATGTGTAATGTGCATGTCCTGTGAGTTCATCGTCCTGCACCTTGGCTTCCCTGATCATCTTTCTATGTAAATCAACACATCTGTTTATTGTCCTCCATTCTGCAATTGATCTTTTAGAGGATTTGTTATTCAAATCCATTCCCAATAAATTGTGCCACAACCTACTGCAATCAAGCCTTTATTATTAAGTTCAGTTTCACAATGATACAAAATTCCAGCCACACATACTTTCACGTCCTTTGTGCAGGTATAAACCCATTTTGGCTATCACAAAGAGAGGCAAGTGTTTGAACTAATGTGTTAGCAAACATTTCATTGTCTGAATTCAAGAGAACAATGGACAGTTTATTTCCTTTAAGAAACTTAACATCACTAAATTCCTTAGTGAAGGTTAAAAATGTAAATGTTTACCTGCTCTCATAATGTCAAATGCTGTACTTAGAAACATATTATGGACATGCAGACCTTTGTCAGAACATGTTTCAGGAGATAGAATTCTATGTGGATAGCTACCCTGAGTGACGTTTGTAGACCGAAGAGTCTAAAAGCATTTCGCCTACTAAAAATGTAATATGAGATGGCTTCTGCACCATGCCCTAAAACATTTGTGGGTCTTGTGAATAAGGCACAGGACACCTCGCCCATAAAGTATAAAGTGTTAAATTCATCTTTTCATACAAAATGATATCCATGATCTACAAACCTCTGTACAACAACCATGTAGTATGAAATGTCTCCAGGCTTGATGGCTGGCTGATCTAGGCCATATTGAGAAAGCTGTTTAGGAATAAATTATGTAACTTAAAAAGGTGAAGAATCACTGAGCGTCAGGCAGGTACAATATAAAAGTTGACATGGAGGCTCTGATTACAAGTAATTGGTGCAACATTTATTCCTCCAAATAAAATCCAACTCCACTGAGTTGCAATTTGTTGTGTAACAAAAGTACCACCCAATTATGAGTCTTTCCCCTGATAATAGGGAATAATATGCAGGTTTTAGTCTTTACTACATCAAAATCAGCATGTTCTGGTATTTACCAGGAGTCACCCCCTTCAAAGTAATATCTGCAGTTTTGACCAGCTGAAATGTATCCAGAGGATGTGTTTTTATTTTACTACTTAATACTACTGCTACATATATGTGCAGGATTTGGAGTTACTGTAAATATTAACATTTTAAGGCCAGCTCATAATGAGGGCCTGTAGCTACTATACTCAAATACAGATGTTATGGTTTGGTAAAACTAATAACCATGCATGTTTGAAAGGATGCAGCCAACCACATACTTTTTTCCTTATTTGGAATGCCATAGTTACGTGTGTTGTGGAAGGAGATTGTGGAAGCCTCTAGTAGCCTCATTGCTGTCTCTGTGCCTTCACATACTGGGGTAATGTTGTTTGGGATGTCGGATGTTTGTAATCCTGCCTTGATTTATGTCAAGCTTTTAGGGATGTAGGATTGGTTGCAGCACGCTTAGAAATTGCCAGACTGTTGGCCAGTAAATACACACCATATTTTACGACCTGGTGCACAGCAGCAGAATAGGGCATCCATATCGGTAGAGGTCGTCTTTGCATGTTTACTAAACTAGTAGGCCAGAGCAGAATGTTCCTTTGAAGAGAGACCAACTGGTCTGAATGAAAGCGGTCATCCAATGATATATTTGCTAAGGACCACATTGAGAATCAGCAGTAAAGTCAAAAATTGGTTATACCACTGTCAAACCTAGTAGGGTTTCCAACACCCTTGCCCAGCTGAAATCTATGGGAGCCATACCAAGAGATGGATGGCAAACACTCGGTCACCATGATCAACAATCTGATACGCCTGGGTGAGATACCCCCAGGGCGGTTCCTTTTCATCGGATAATGGAGGACGAGCCAGCAATCATCAGAGTCAGTCTCATATGAGTGATTTGAAAGATTGGGAAAGCTGCTATTCATTACTGGTCTCTCTGGGATTGAGATGTCCTGTGGCTGTTTCTGCTGATGCGGAGCCTGGTGCCACACAGTGTGCCTGGCGCCACACAGACATCTTTGAGGCTATTATTGGTGAGTCAATGGGCCTTGAGGGTGAAGTGAAGGCAGAAAGGGTACTATCAGCTGTTGGGTATATTTTCTCTCAGCATGTAGGCGGTTACATCTTTGAATTCTCTGTGTTTATCTAGGGCGTAAAGGGAGATGTCTTGGAACAGCAGGTTGGTATTGCCACCGAATATTACAGTATTTTAGCTCTGCACCACCTGGAGCTTCCGATGTGGAAAGTGCAAGTGATTTTTCTGAATTTACCCGTTTCCCTGCCACTGTGCGATTTGACGTGGAAGAGCGCCATTCTTTGCCGTTGTTAATTGTAATGCCTTCTATGTGCATGGCAGTGCTGAGAAAGGCTAGATGGGCTCTCTGAAGCACTTGTAAAAGTGTCTTGTTGGGTGACACAAGGCTTTAAGCCGCCTTAGGCTACTGTTATGGGAGAGGGCCCAAAAGCTTGCAAGATTAGAAGCAGTATTGCCCCTTTGGCGTTTCCTATCCTCATGTTATGCCTCAGAAGCAGGCTCCAGCCTAAATGACCTTGCCTCTGATTTCCCATAGCCTGTCAATTCTCAGATGCATGTAGGTATCCCTGGGTAGGGATGAGCCTCTTCCGGCAGGGTGCATGCCTGTATTGTGACCAAGAGGATGATGCAGCTCTGATGGAGGTTTATCAATCTCATGGCCCAGTTCTCACATGACCCGGATAGTGGAGAGGGATCAACATGTGATACCCCCATATCAAATTCAAATTCAAAAATCTTTATTCGAATTTTTTCATAAAAGCAATACATACAATCCCAAGTCAAATAACATATTACAGTGGTTAAAAACAGCAATATTTAAAAACAGTTATAAATGTAAGTCTCAGATTCACTAGGGGTTCTCCATTGTTTTGCGAACATGGGTAATAACTCTTAGAAAAGTGCTAGTGCGAAATATCAACTCTTCGTTATTCATAGTAAACCCCCATATTAGAGGGCATCAGCGTTCAAGCACCAGCCAGCCATCTCTGTAGCCAGGGGGTTGTATGACAGAACCACGCCTCCATTTACAATGCATGCCTTTACCCGCATCCATTACCACGCAAAGCCTTTACCATGCATTTGCTTTACAAAGCAGTCTTTTACCACGCAAACACCTTTACCACACATGCATTTACAACACAAGGTAAGAATATATATTAGGTAAGTGAAACTTTATATATTTATGTATATATGTGTGTGTGTGTGTGTGGGTGGGTGTGCGCATTTGTGTATATATACCTGGCATGGAGGGGGTAAAAAAGATTAATAAGTTCTTGACCTGTAACACCCCATACTGTGTGTACTGCCTAGTATGCCCATGTGCGAAATGTTATATAGGCAGCACAATACACCCCACGAAACGCAGAATCTTGGAACATGCCCGGGCAATTGAGAATAAGGATCACTCATACCCAGTAGCGAGGCATTTCTCCCAGTATCACAATAGTGACAGGAGTCTCCTGAAATTCTATTGCATTGATCACATTCCAGCTGGTGAACGTGGCGGGAACCGCAAATTGAGACTGCGTAGGCTCAAGTCAAGATATATAATCGACCTACGAACTGTAATTCCTTTTGGTCTCAACACCGAGGAAGAACTTTCCATTCATTTAAGTTAGATATGTAACTTCCCATAGGGGGTCGGTGGTATCTGAATTAAGTAATAGAGGTATCTGGTTGAAATGAGATGTAATATAATTTGATTGCTTTGCATTTGAATTTATCTACCAAATCATGTGTAATGAATTTACTTTATTGATTTATGGATAGGCATTTGCCTCAGAGGGCGCAGAGTATTAGATGTTTTGATAATGTTAAATACCAAATGTATTGAGCTTTGAATTTATGAGTAGTGTGATTATAAGCCCATCCAGGGCTCAATTGTGCAAGAAAGCGAAACAAATTCTGTTATTTAAGTTTAAATTCATTCCTTTATACTGATTGAAGTAAAAACATATACCTATATGATGAATGAACATTTTCCATCATGGCGCCCGTGTAAAATGAATGCTACGGCCAAGTCCGTTTTTTATGTTAATGACTGTGCCGGAAACACTGTGGAGATCTTAGATAAGATGGCGTTTATTGAGTATGTACTTTGATACAGCAGGAAGAAGGCACGAATGCCTAAACACGTCCTGTGCGATTTCTTTAAGTTGAATAAATAACTTCAATACTAATATATATACCGCCAGCCCAGAAGCACTCACTCTGTGCATTCTGGGAGTTGGAGTCCAGCAATTGTCGTGGCGATCAACAGGTGAGCCCAACTTGCTTGGGGGAGGAGCCTCCGGACCTGTACTCAAAGGGGCGCAGCAGTGGGACTATTCAGTGAAGCTGGCTACGCAAGGCAGGGCGCTGAGGAAGGCTACTCGCCAAAATGCATATGCCTGGAAACTGCATTGCATTGCCTGTTAAATAAAGCTGCTTTCTCCTTGGAAACCCCTCTGGCCTCTGCCCGTTCATTTTTGGAGGGGAGTCCTTTGATGTTTTATGCTTCAGCCAGAGAAGCATTACAGATAGCCCTACTGCAGAAGAGACCTGGACTTTAACTGGCGCACCATCGCTGGGCTCAGTGAAGTCATAACCCGGGGTACCGGGAGTTCCAGGGTCCACCATCGATTACGGCAAGGCACGGGTGGAGCGAGGTATTCTACCTCCGACAGGATGCAATGCTCTATGGCCGTCCCTGCCCGAATGCCTACCTGGAATTGAAGGTAGCAGTGGACCGAGGGGACCCAAGGAGGGGCTGGTGGACTTTGGCAGACCCCTGTGCACAGCCTCATCTCCCACCTGCACCATCCGGACATAGCTCCAGCCTATTTTCCAACACCCCCCACACCGCCAGCCCAGAAGCACTCACTCTGTGCATTCTGGGAGTTGGAGTCCGGCAATTGTCGTGGCGTTCAACAGGTGAGCCCAACTTGCTTGGGGGAGGAGCCTCCGGACCTGTACTCAAAGGGGCACAGCAGTGGGACAATTCAGTGAAGCTGGCTACGCAAGGCAGGGCGCTGAGGAAGGCTACTCACCGAAATGCATACGCCTGGAAACTGCATTGCATTGCCTGTTAAATAAAGCTGCTTTCTCCTTGGAAACCCCTCTGGCCTCTGCCCGTTCATTTTTGGAGGGGAGTCCTTTGATATATATATATATATATATATATATATATATATATATATATATATATATATATACATATATATATATATATATATATACACAATCCACTCCTTCGAAACAAGAAGCAGAGGCCACGTAGGGGGAGACAGGAAAACACTTTAATGGCAGCTTGACTCGTACACGGCGGATGCATTTCGGCATTGGCAGCCTTCCTCAGCGCCTAGAGTCTTTGAGCAGGGTGTGGGCACAAGATGAAGTTGAAGCAATGTCCTGCCGCACACCGATAGGTTCGCCGCTGACCCCGCCTCCTGAATAGTCCATCTACTACACCTGCCGATTCTGAGGCTACAGCGGAGACTGCAGGTCCCAGAGTGCAGTTCTGCAATGTGGTGAGTGATGCTGGGGGGGGGAATCAGGTGCTTGCGGCGGCTAGGACTTGTCCTCTCTGCTCACACAAATGTCCTGCATGTAGCTTCACAAAAATGCTCCCTCCAGTCCCCTGAACCACACAACCCCGAAGTCAGCGTGGGAAAATGACGGGGACTCGTCCGGAAATCCAGCTTGCCCTTCGTGGTGCACGAATGCTTCCAACACCGTCAGAATCCTTTTTTTCAACTCCGAGGGTTGACCTGGAATATTCAGTAACCTGAAGAAATAGAGTGCCGAAGCGGTGCCAGCAATTTCCAGGCCAAATTGAGATGCGGGGGCCCCTGTTGCGCGATACTGGCAATCGCGCCCAATATACAATCCACTCCTTCGAAACAAGAAGCAGAGGCCACGTAGGGGGAGACAGGAAAACACTTTAATGGCAGCTTGACTCGTACACGGCGGATGCATTTCGGCATTGGCAGCCTTCCTCAGCGCCTAGAGTCTTTGAGCAGGGTGTGGGCACAAGATGAAGTTGAAGCAATGTCCTGCCGCACACCGATAGGTTCGCCGCTGACCCCGCCTCCTGAATAGTCCATCTACTACACCTGCCGATTCTGAGGCTACAGCGGAGACTGCAGGTCCCAGAGTGCAGTTCTGCAATGTGGTGAGTGATGCGGGGGGTAATCAGGTGCTTGCGGCGGCTAGGGCTTGTCCTCTCTGCTCACACAAATGTCCTGCCTGTTGCTTCACAAAAATGCTCCCTCCAGTCCCCTGAACCGCACAACCCCGAAGTCAGTGTGGGAAAATGACGGGGACTCGTCCGGAAATCCAGCTTGCCCTTCATGGTGCACGAATGCTTCCAACACCGTCAGAATCCTTTTTTTCAACTCCGAAGGTTGACCTGGAATATTCAGTAACCTGAAGAAATAGAGTGCCGAAGCGGTGCCAGCAATTTCCAGGCCAAATTGATATGTGGGGGCCCCTGTTGCGCGATACTGGCAATCGCGCCCAATATACAATCCACTCCTTCGAAACAAGAAGCAGAGGCCACGTAGGCGGAGACAGGAAAACACTTTAATGGCAGCTTGACTCGTACACGGCGGATGCATTTCGGCATTGGCAGCCTTCCTCAGTGCCTAGAGTCTTTGAGCAGGGTGTGGGCACAAGATGAAGTTGAAGCAATGTCCTGCCGCACACCGATAGGTTCGCCGCCGACCCCGCCTCCTGAATAGTCCATCTACTACACCTGCCGATTCTGAGGCTACAGCGGAGACTGCAGGTCCCAGAGTGCATATATATATATATATATTACCTACTGGCGGTCGCCAGTAGGTATATATAGTTAGGATTTTTTCTCTATGGGATTTTTGAAAATTCTATGTCTAATAACTTTGGCGTTTGTGGACGGAATTGGCTGAAATTTTCAGGAAAATGGAACATTTTGTTTCTGAGCAGCCCCTGACAATTCGGGGGGGTTTCATCAAGGGGGGGCGAGAAAAAAGGGGGGTCCCAAAACGCGTTTTTCCCATGTTAATTTCCATAGGGCGGTTGGCCTCACTTTTAGCTCGAACGGCTGAATGGATTTGCACGAAACTTGGCAAAATTGTAGGGACTGTTAGCCCGATGTGCCTTTGCTAGGTCTCAATATATGTGCTCCAGTGGATTTTGAGTAATTTAGGTTCAAAAAAAGATATATATCTGGGCGGAGCCTAACCACACATCTGATCTGATTGGCTGTCAGCACTTCATCCAAGAAGTGTTGGCAGCCATCTTGGGACCAATATCCATGATAGCACCTCATTAAAAAGCATTGTAGTTAATAGAGGGTTTTAGGACTTTAGTTACATTATAAATCATTTGTTGATGGTACCATACTCGTTTTAGGAATTGTGGTGGGTTCTAAGGTGATTTTACCATGTGAAAAAACCTTCTGCTGTGATATCATGAATATTGTTTGAAAGAAAACTAATATCTCATGATTTTCCCACAGTGGTTTGGAAGGGGATCTATAAGCTAAACTGAAAGCATATTTTCTGTAAATTCACATTATCTTTCTCAGTCATGTGAAAATGAAGTCTGACATTCTCAGTAAAACATGTACATCCAACAAGGACAGAGACTGTCAGTTGATTCCTTTGTGTTCTACTGCAGCCTCCTAGAGTGTTCTAAAGAACAACTAGAGCGCTAACAGTCCTACTTATTACAAAGGTATGGCACACCTGAAGCCATCTTGATTGGAATAAAGTGGTAACTCTTAAAACATTTAATTTAACAAGAAACAACATGAGGGGGTATATTTTGCCATAGAAAGTATGATTAGTGCTGCAGAATGAAAAATTAGGGCACATTTTGAGTGACTTCTCAAATCCTTTTCTATTTCATTAAAACATTCTGACATGCAGTCTCCCAAAATGGCCACCAGAGACAAAAGAGCCCAAATGTAGCCCAAATATCACCCAGATGTAGCCCAAGTTTAGCCCAATGACAGAATGTCCCAGAGTGTTCTAAAGAACAACTAGAGCGCTAACAGTCCTACTTATTACAAAGGTATGGCACACCTGAAGCCATCTTGATTGGAATAAAGTGGTAACTCTTAAAACATTTAATTTAAAAAGAAACAACATGAGGGGGTATATTTTGCCATAGAAAGTATGATTAGTGCTGCAGAATGAAAAATTAGGGCACATTTTGAGTGACTTCTCAAATCCTTTTCTATTTCATTAACCGCATCGCTGCGGCGGCTTTTCCCGCTGTGCGCGGCAGATTCGAAATTACCGCGTTACGTGACGAGCTGGCCTTGTCATCCGCGCAGGACAGGTAAGCGCGATGACGAGCCCAGCTCGTCAATAGCCTCGAAGGGGTTAAAACATTCTGACATGCAGTCTCCCAAAATGGCCACCAGAGACAAAAGAGCCCAAATGTAGCCCAAATATCACCCAGATGTAGCCCAAATATAGCCCAATGACAGAATGTCCCAGAGTGTTCTAAAGAACAACTAGAGCGCTAACAGTCCTACTTATTACAAAGGTATAGCACACCTGGAGCCATCGTGATGGGAATAAAGTGGTAACTCTTAAAACATTTAATTTAAAAAGGAACAAAATGAGGGGGTATATTATGCAATAGAAGGTATTATTAGTGCTGCAGAAAGAAAAATTAGGGCACATTTTGATTGACTTCTCAAACCCTCTTCAATTTCATTAAAAAATTCTGACATACAGTCTCCCAAGATGGCCACCAGAGACAAAAGAGCCTAAATGTAGCCCAAATATCACCCAGATGTACCCCAAGTATAGCCCAATGACAGAATGTCCCAGAGTGTTCTAAAGAACAACTAGAGCGCTAACAGTCTTACTATGACAAATGTATGGCACACCAGAAGCCATCTTGATTGGAATGAAGTGGTAAGTCTGAAAACACTCAATTTAAAAAGGAACAACATGAGGGGGTTAATTTTGCCATAGAAAGTATGATTAGTGCTTCAGAAAGAAAAATTAGGGATCATTTTGAGTGACTTCTCAAATCCTCTTCTATTTCATTTAAAAAATTGTGACATGCAGACTGAAACATGCACTTTGAATACCAGCAGCAGACGTCCCTGGTGAGCAGTAGCTTTACCACAGTGATCTAATGTGCAACTAGAGTGCTAACATTCAGAATTTATGGCAAATGTGTGACACATCTGAATGCCTTCTTGATGGAACCAAAGTAAACAAGCATTGAAAATGCAATAGATCTCGCCCTCGTTTAAGTTAAAGCCATTCTGTTTGTAATGAGGTGGCTTTTTAGCTTTGCTTTTAACCTCATAGATGCTATTAAACATTCCTCCCCAGTGCTGCGCTGTCCATTGGAACTAGTGCTGAATGGACGTCCAACGGTCGTGCGCAGCACTGGAGAGGTAGTGCTGCCGTCGGCCAATGCACCGAGGCAGCACTTAAGGGGTTATTAGTGTTTTTTCAACTTTCATGTAAATAACATGCATCTGTATGCATATAAGTATATGTATGCATGCATTTATGTTTGTATTTATATAGATATACAGATGATATATGTTTATATATGTATGTATATATATATATATTCACTGAAAAAACCATAGGCTATAGACCATATATAGTTAGGAATTAGCATTTACAAAACCTTGAAAATTCACTGAAAAAACCATAGGTTATAGACCATATATAGTTAGGAATTAGCATTTACAAAACCTTGAAAATTCACTGAAAAAAACCATAGGTTATAGACCATGCACTCAGTGAGACACATTTAATCACTCACTCATACAGTCAGTCATGCACCTACTAAATCCTTCATCCAGACACTTATACATCCACTCATTCTTCAATATGTAAGACATATTTTAACTTTACAGAAACATACAGTCACTGGATGTTGTCATCAGTGATGTCATCAGTGATGTCATTTGAGATGTCATCAGTGATGTCATCAGTGATGTCACTGACCATGTCATGAATGATGTAATATGTGACATCATCAGCAGTGGATTGCGGGTGCGCGATATATAGTTAGTGCATATATATATATATATATATATATATATATAGCCACTTCACGTTACTATGATGCACCCGGCGTAATGAATTTCATGTAAAAATAAACTGGTTTGAACATCAAGTTAGACAGTCATGTCCTGTTTCCTAAGCCGAGTGGAATTGACGCTGTGAAATTCTTTGGAGTTCTGGGCTAATCAACAACAGACTCATTATGAATATATATATATGAGGACCCAGGTGGTTCAAAATGCGTAATAGCGGATATGCACAAAAAATAAAAATAAAATTGCACTTATAAAGAGGAGTTTGGGCCTTATGCGATTTTATGAAAAGCTGGGAACCGGCTGGAGAAAGGCGAGCAACATATATATATATATATATATATATATATATATATATATATATATATATATATATATATATTCACTGAAAAAACCATAGGTTATAGACCATATGTAGTTAGGGATTAGCATTTACAAAACCTTAATTTACTCGCACAAAACCATAGAAATTCGCATATATAGTTAGTTGCAATAACTATATATCGCGCACCCGCAATCCACTGCTGATGATGTCACATATTACATCATTCATGACATGGTCAGTGACATCACTGATGACATCACTGATGACAACTCAAATGGCATCACTGACAACATCACTGATGACATCATTCATGTGATAATACGATGAACCTCTTCAGACTCTAATATAACCTTAGATACACTCAGTGTAAACAGACACTCACAGATTGTCACTCATCCATGGAGTTACTCATACACCTAGTCAGTCATGCAAAGATTCAATCACACCTCCATTTCCTCAACTATACAGTTATACACACCTTACTTATTCAAACATATTCTAACACATATTTACTCTCTTATACAATCACTGATCACCTGCTTGCCTGCAGTCTGCGCCCCTCTCTCCCCTCACCTGCATTTAAAAAACGGCATTCTCTGCCTGAAAAGCACCATTTCGGTGGGTCCGGGTCCTGGGGGTCATTTTGGGCGCCATCTTTCTTTGGGACACCTCAGCCAGCGGCGGCCGCCATCTTGGAGCGGACTCGCCGCTCAGGGCTGATTGGAGCGCCTATTTAAGGCGGGCCTTAGCGCGGTGCTGGTCAGACCATCTACCACATCGCTGCGCTCGCGCTGTTACTAGCGCAGAGTATTTTAATGCTTCCTGGTTTTTTATTTGGGTTCGTTTTCTGTTCTATTTACCCCTGTTTTTAGCCTGCTTGCCTGCAGCCTGCGCGCCTCTCTCCCCTCACCTGCATTTAAAAAACGGCATTCTCTGCCTGAAAAGCACCACCATTTCGGTGGGTCCGGGTCCTGTGGGTCATTTTGGGCGCCATCTTTCTTTGGGACACCTCAGCCAGCGGCGGCCGCCATCTTGGAGCGGACTCGCACGCTCAGGGCTGATTGGAGCGCCTATTTAAGGCGGGCCTTAGCGCGGTGCTGGTCAGACCATCTACCACATCGCTGCGCTCGCGCTGTTACTAGCGCAGAGTATTTTAATGTTTCCTGGTTTTTTATTTGGGTTCGTTTTCTGTTCTATTTACCCCTGTTTTTAGCCTGCTTGCCTGCAGCCTGTGCCCCTCTCTCCCCTCACCTGCATTTAAAAAACGGCATTCTCTGCCTGAAAAGCACCACCATTTCGGTGGGTCCGGGTCCTGGGGGTCATTTTGGGCGCCATCTTTCTTTGGGACACCTCAGCCAGCGACGGCCGCCATCTTGGAGCGGACTCGCACGCTCAGGGCTGATTGGAGCGCCTATTTAAGGCGGGCATTAGCGCGGTGCTGGTCAGACCATCTACCACATCGCTGCGCTCGCGCTGTTACTAGCGCAGAGTATTTTAATGCTTCCTGGTTTTTTATTTGGGTTCCTTTTCTGTTCTATTTACCCCTGTTTTTAGCCTGCTTGCCTGCAGCCTGCGCCCCTCTCTCCCCTCACCTGCATTTAAAAAACGGCATTCTCTGCCTGAAAAGCACCACCATTTCGGTGGGTCCGGGTCCTGGGGGTCATTTTGGGCGCCATCTTTCTTTGGGACACCTCAGCCAGCGGCAGCCGCCATCTTGGAGCGGACTCGCACGCTCAGGGCTGATTGGAGCGCCTATCTAAAGTCGCTCCCTCACGCGCAGCGTGACGCGCAGGTGGACGCCTTTGCTTAGCCTGAGTCGTGCCGGAGTCCTGCCCGTCTGCGCCCGTCAGTGTCCCGGAGGCGGCGGGGCGGCGGGGGACGCCGGTTCGGCGACACTCTGGCTGAGATGATTTGTTACACCTCTGCGATGTTGCGGGATATGCGGGGCCACTCCAGCTCCTGCCGCTTCGTCTTCCTGGGGCGATTTAAGGGTAAACGACGTTGCCCGGGTTGTGGCTGGATGCCTTCCTGGACCCGTGTCAATGTCCCTCGTCCAGTAACAGCTGGCGCACAGCATCTTTGCTTGCTGCTGAATACGAGGTCGATAGGTTGCCATGCCCTGCACATTTACGATCTTCTTGTTAGGGAAAATCCCCTATGTCTGCTACTTACCGAAACCTGGCTGGGAGAGGCTTCCAACCCGGATGTCTTCTCAGCCATTCCTCCGGCGTACAATATCTTCCGGCAGGATAGAGTGAAGGGTAGAGGTGGGGGAGTGGCGGTAGTGGTGAAAAAGAGCGTTTCCTGCTCAGTGCTTCCCCTGAATTCCATCGGGAGCGCTGAGCCGCTCGCCTTCACGCTCAGACTGTCCCCGGGCCAGGCTCTGAAGGGGTTGTTGGTTTATAGACCACCAGGCCCTGTGGGTTCCTTCCTGGAAGATCTGCAGACAGCTGTCTCTGAGTTGGTGCTGACCTCACAGCACTGCGTTGTGGCCGGTGATTTCAACTTCCACCTTGACGTAGCGGACGACCCGGATGCGGTCAAACTGTTGGATATTACATCTCCACTGGGTCTTATACCGTTCGTGTCGGGGCCAACTCATGAGAAGGAGCATACCCTGGATCAGGTGTTTTCATCTGTCCCTCTTATGGAGGTTGACACCCTGCCGGTGCTCTGGACCGATCACAGGCTGATCAGATTTTCGGTGATGGAGAGTGCGCGGCCGGATAACAGTGCCTCTGTCTTGTCTAGACCGGCCTCGAGAGCGCTGCACAGAGTGACACCTGATATGCTGGAACAGGCGCTTCTGGATCACCCATGCCACCTTTCGGGCGATCTGGATAGCGACACTGAGGCTTTGCAGCTATGGCTCATTGATAGGCTGGACGATCTGGCCCCCAAGGCAGCCCCCCGGTCCACGGCGGCACAGCAATCTGCACCGTGGTTTACGGAGGCGCTTCGTGTGGCTCGTGGCCAATGCAAGGTGGCCGAGAGGGCCTGGCGCCGTCTGTATGATGGGGAGGCTAAACTCGCCTATAAGGCGGCGGTGAAAGCCTACCATCGGGACATCCTGGGAGCTAAGAGGGACTATTTGGCTAGGAGGATCGAGGCATCTGCAAACTCCTGTAAGGAGATCTTCACCATTGTGAAGGAGTTCACGACCCCTAGCTCCCAATCGCTGCCTTTAGTTTCTCCGGATACGTGGGCATGTGATCTTGCCGGCTTCTTTACTAATAAGATCAAGGTGATTCAGGCCTCCTTTGTGGAAGGACCGGAGGATGGAAGCGGCGTCACCGGGGCTGGGTGCGGATCTCCGCACACACCGGCGGCGGTGCTGTCTGATTTTCCTGCTGTTTCCAGCGATGTGTCCAGGCAGCTGCTGGCCAATCTGAAATCTGGCTCGCCACTTGACCCCTGCCCCGCCAAATTTTTGGCTGGGATGGCGGCGGTGGTGAACCTGCTGGTTAATCCCATCCTCAACGCCTCTTTGAGGGAGGGGAGGGTCCCTAGCTCTTGGAAAAGAGCGATGGTGATCCCCCTCCTAAAGAAACCGGGTCTCGACGCCGAGGTTCTGGCCAATTATAGGCCAATTTCACTTCTTCCGGCCCTCGCTAAGATCACGGAAAAACACGTCCACGGTGTCCTGTCGAGCTTTCTGGAAGCCAACAATCTGCTCCACCCATCCCAATCCGGTTTCCGTCCTAATTTTAGTACGGAAACGGCATTGCTAGAGGTCACTGAGATCATCAGGGAGACTCTGGATGTCGGCGGGAGGGCCATGTTGGGCATGTTAGACCTATCGGCGGCCTTCGACACCGTCCCCCATAGGGCGCTCTTAGCGAGGCTTTATGACATCGGCCTTAGGGGGACGGCGCTCAGGTGGTTCACATCTTTCCTTGAAGGCCGCCGCCAGACGGTCTGGGTTTCCCAGAGCTCTGCCGAGATGCCGCCACTGGGAGTTGGGGTTCCACAGGGTTCTGTGTTGAGCCCCACGTTGTTTAACATCTTTATGTCCCCTTTGGCGGCCTTGGTGGAAGCATATGGGGCCCAGATCGTCTCCTACGCCGACGACACGCAACTCCTCTTCGCATGCGGGAAAGACCAGGAGTTTGATGGAGGGAGAATTCGGGACTGTCTTACATTGGTCTTTGACTGGTTCCAACGGAACAGTCTAAGGGCCAATTCAAGCAAGTCCGAGGTCCTATTCTTTGGTTGCGTTGCCGATCCGGAGTGGCAGCACTGGTGGCCGTCCGACATGAGCCCTCCTGCACAGTCTTCCTTGGTGGCTAAAACTCTGGGTGTCAAGCTGGACAACCAGCTGTCGCTGCGAACACATATTCTGGGTCTGGCTGGCACCTGTTATGGAATTTTGAAAATGCTTCGTAAATTCCTGCCCCTGGTGTCTGAGGAGCACAGGCGTATGACTGTGCAGGCTCTCGTCGGCTCTAGGCTAGACTATGCTAATGCCCTCTTTCTAGGCCTCCCTGATTACCTAGTTCAGCGCCTACAGGTGGTACAGAACTCTGCCGCCCGGGCTATCTTTGGCCTGCGTAGACGAGCCCGAGCCTCCGGGCTGCTACAGGCGCTACACTGGCTGCCTATCCAGAAGCGGATACAGTTTAAATCCCTGACCTTGATGCACAAAGCCCTGTTTGGATCAGGGGCTGGATACCTGCGGCGGAGACTGGCCTTTTATCGACCAGTCCGCTCCTTGCGTTCGGAATCCCTTTACAAAGCGGTGGTCCCTCGGGTGAGGAAGGCCCGCATGGGAGGGCGCTCTTTCAGCTGCAAAGCTCCCCAGCTGTGGAACTCGCTTCCTCTTTCGCTGCGCAGCACTGCCAATTTGTTCCAATTCAGGAAGAGCCTGAAGACCTGGCTTTTTAATCTTTAGGCTGTTCTTACTGTTTCAGTTTCTGTTCTTTTCCTATTCTTTTTTGCTGTGTTGTGTTATTTTTATTCTGAGTTGCAGGTGGAAAGCGCCGGGACACTCTTTTCGAGTAGCCGTGCGCTATACAAGAGCGTTATAACATAACATAACATAACATAACAAGTTTTCAATGATCCATGCAGCCACTCACACATTCCCTGGCTCTTATACACAGTAATTTATATATGTCAACTCTCACATGTACTGTGTTTTACATATGTACTTACTTTGACATGTAGCACTGAAATATCCATTCACTCACCAATACACTCATGCACACAGTCAACCACCCATACAGCTGTTTCCACATGCAGTTTTGAACCCATACATCTAGTGAATCAACTGTTCACACATCTATGCACAGTCACACACCTCCCAGCCACCCACACACACACTCACTCTCCCATACAAATACTTGAGCAACCAATCAATAACCCATATAGTTAATCATATATCTACTGATCAACACATGCAGCAGTTTACAGAACAACAGATATAATGATGCACAAATTAAGACAGTTTAGTCACTAACCCATGCTCTCAGTGAGACACATTTAATCACTCTCTCATACAGTCAGTCATGCACCTACTAAATCCTTCATCCAGACACTTATACATCCACTCATTCTTCAATATGTAAGACATATTTTAACTTTACAGAAACATACAGTCACTGGATGATGTCATCAGTGATGTCATCAGTGATGTCACTGACCATGTCATGAATGATGTAATATGTGACATCATCAGCAGTGGATTGCGGGTGCGCGATATATAGTTATTGCAACTAACTATATATGCGAATTTCTATGGTTTTGTGCGAGTAAATTAAGGTTTTGTAAATGCTAATCCCTAACTATATATGGTCTATAACCTATGGTTTTTTCAGTGAATTTTCAAGGTTTTGTAAATGCTAATTCCTAACGATATATGATCTATAACCTATGGTTTTTTCAGTGAATTTCAATGGTTTTTTAATAGCAAATATCAAAAGCTGTCAAATGTCAAGTACGTGATAGGTAAAAACATTTTCGTGTTTATGCACACTGATGTGCTTTGAAACGCTGCCCCCCCCTCTTTTCTCTTAGGAGTACTCTCTCTTTGCAGATAGTGAAGGGTAGTTAACGCAGGCCTTTGCCCCCGTTGTAATCCGTCGTGCCTGCTTCTCTCTCCATTTGATTGATTGTTATCCAAGCATTTACTATTTTAGAATTGGTTCTCTTTGGTTAATTCTCTATTTACAAACAAGCACAGATTCGCAATACTCCGTTTAGTCTTTGCAGATAGTGAAAAATCGTTTTAAAAAACAAAAGGAATCGAGCAAAATCAGTAGGCCACTAATGGGATCTCTTTTTGACCTCGCTAAAATAGAAACATTAAGAACAACCCCTCATGAGAAATACGAAACTAGTGAGATGAACTGAGCTCCACACCATGATGGCTGCAAGACAGCTCGACTCCGCCACCCACCCCGCCCAAAATAACGACAAACCCTATGCAAATATTATAAATATATACAACACACCAACAAAGTAACAGGGTAAAACATTTTATTAAATAACTATTTACATAACTATTTTATACTTTTTGTTGCCCGATCCGGCTAGCTCAATCGATCAAGCATGAGACTCATGCACTCTGATCTCCTTGGCCTCAGTCAAGCATCAATAGTAAGATTTTCAAACGTGAGTGTACGTTCATGGTTTTGGTCCCTGAGTTGCTTCGATGTCACTGCCATGCTCAAATGGCATAAGTCCTGGATGTTGGGTGCCATAGTTCAGAGTTCTGAGCAGCGCTTGTAACACTGTCTGAAGCTTATTTGCACCTGCTGCAGCTTCACTATTCTCAAAGTAAGTGAGGGCCGTTTGTGGACCTGACTGCATTGGAAAACAATGTGATGCGGTGCCTCCCTAAACCGCTTGACGGAGGCCCCCGAGGGGCGGTGAGATGGCGCGGACTCGGAGGGGGCGCTTGGCTCCGACCCCCTCCCCAAGTCTTGTTGCCCTGGTGTGGCCTGAGATCGCCCCCGACATAGGCGGCCGGCTCCCGGGGTCAAGCGGAACTTTTTGCCTTTTGGTGACTCTTCCATTCTGGACCTTGTCCCACAATCCGTTCGACCTGAAGACACGTCCTGCGGTGCCCGAGTCCGACCATCACATATACCTGCGCCAGGTGGAGGTTTTTCAGATACACCCCAGCGCTTTACCCAACCAGCTGAGTTGCGCCCGCTCTTCCGGCTACAGCGTCTCGCCCACCATCCACTTGAATTGCGCCCACTCTTGCAGTGCAGTGATAGGCGGCTGCCACAGGACTCTCAAAATGGCGGCCGGCTCTTCGGATTTAGGCCTGGCCCACTAAAATGGCCCTGGGACACCTTGGAACTCGGATGCTTGACTGCTAGGGCATGTACCCCATTCCCTAAAGCGTCCCCTCAGCCTTGAAGATTCTACAAAAGTCACCGGGGCCCCCGACTGCCGCAGACTTCCGGTGGTGAGCGACTGCCATGATTGCTCGCGGAATGGCCACGACGTAGCCACGGGGTGCTCTCATGCTGACGCCAGCTTCAATCTGAAACATCCAGAAACACTGTAGACTACCGATTCGATCAGTTCCGGTGGAGCCCCAACGTGACCCGGTAGAAAAGAACTTGCCCTCCCCTTTTTTGAGTGATGGTTCTTGTTGCCTGTCCCTTCTGTTGTCAATTTACAGAACTTTTTGGACTACTGAAAGGGGTTGTGTTCCGACCGCTGGTTGGTGGAGACATTTTGACTATATTCTGGACCTGCGTTGTCGCGTAATAACAGGTCATGTGACTTGTTTATAAAACTTTTCATTGGTTTGAATATGGTGCCTATACACTTCCTGATTTCCTTCGAATCGAACGTTAACAGACGTCACGCAGCAAAAAAAAAAAAAAACGCTCACGCGCAGCCGCGGGAAGACAAGTATCAACATATATGAGCATCCTCAGCCACCCTCAGAAAACATAGGGGGTCAGGACACGTCTCCCGTACCCCCTTATACCCATTTCTCAAATTGTTTTTCCTCCATCTTGTAATTTAATTAAAACGAAACACAAAATGGCGAATTCCCGTTTCGCTACCGGTTCGCGAACCGGGAAGCGCTTCTACCGCAAAAAAATCAATATTTTTTTATTTGCCCCACGGGACCCTTTAATAACCCCAACATCATTCCTAAGGGGTCAAGAGGGGTCTACCTTCCCCCTTTCATTAAATTCACCCTTCGTTTTTCACCTCTTCTTCTCTCTCGATCCTACCGAGAGACAAGATGGCGGCCGCACCGGACTGTTTAGAATGTTGACAGACACCGGAGAGCCAATCAGCTTCGCTTCGCAAAGCTCCGTTACGCGAAAAGTACGCGATCTGGAGCGCTACCCGGGACGCTGTCACAGATATATACATTTTTTAAAACGTTAATTTCTCAAAATCCACTGGAGCAAATATATTGAGACCCAGCAAAGGCACATCGGGCTAACAGTCCCTACAATTTTGCCAAGTTTCGTGTAAATCCATTCAGCCGTTCGATCTAAAAGTGAGGCCAAACGCCCTATGGAAATTAACATGGGAAAAACACGTTTTGGGACCCCCCTTTTTTCTTGGCCCCCCCTTAACGAAACCCCCCCAAATTTTTAGGGGCTGCTCAGAAACAAAATGTGCCATTTTCCTGAAAATTTCAGCCGATTCCGTCCACAAACGCCAAAGTTATTAGACATAGAATTTTCAAAAGTCCCATAGAGAAAAAATCCTAACTATATATACCTACTGGCTATCGCCAGTAGGTGTAATATATATATATATATATCTATATATATATATATATATGTGTATATATATATATATATATATATATATATATATATATATATATATATATCTATATATTACCTACTGGCGGTCGCCAGTAGGTATATATAGTTAGGATTTTTTCTCTATGGAACTTTTGAAAATTCTATGTCTAATAACTTTGGCGTTTGTGGACGGAATCGGCTGTAATTTTCAGGAAAATGGCACGTTTTGTTTCTGAGCAGCCCCTGAAAATTTGGGGGGGGTTCGTCAAGGGGGGACTGAGAAAAAAGGGGGGTCCCAAAACGCGCTTTTCCCATTCATTTTTCCATAGGGCGGTTGGCCTCACTTTTAGCTCGAACGGCTGAATGGATTTACACGAAACTTGGCAAAACTGTAGGGACTGTTAGCCCGATGTGCCTTTGCTGGGTCTCAATATATGTGCTACAGTAGATTTTGAGAAATTAACGTTTAAAAAAAACAGATATATCTGTGACAGCGTCCCGGATAGCGCTCCAGATCGCGTACTTTTCGCGTAACGGAGCTTTGCGAAGCGAAGCTGATTGGCTCTTCGGTGTCTGTCAACATTCTAAACAGTCCGGTGCGGCCGCCATCTTGTCTCTCGGTAGGATCGAGAGACAAGAGGAGGAGAAAAATGAAGGGGGAATTTAATGAAAGGGGGCAAGGTAGACTCCTCTTGACCCCCTAGGAATGATGTTGGGGTTATTAAAGGGTCCCGTGGGGCAAATAAAAAAAATGATTTTTCGCGGTAGAAGCGCTTCTCGGTTCGCGAACCGGGTCGCAAACTGGTAGCGAAACGGGAATTCGCAATTTTGTGTTTCGTTTTAATTAAATTACAAGATGGAGGAAAAGCAATGTGAGTATTGGGTATAAGGGGGTATGGGAGACGTATCCTGACCCCCTATGTTTTCTGAGGGTGGTTGAGGAGGCTCATATTTGTTGATACTTGTCTTCCAGCGGTTGCGCGTGAGCGCTTTTTTTTTTGCTGCGTGATTTCTGTTAACGTTCGATTCGAAGGAAATCAGGAAGTGTTGACCGCCATTTTGACACTGCGAGTAAATATATTGTTAAAAATAATTGTTATAAATTAATCCGTATTGATAAACATTGTCGGCGCCATCTTGTTTTTTTTCCAATGCCACACTTTTGTCGTGCACGGCAGCCATTTTAGATGCCTTGACCAGACCCCCTCCCTGCACGCCGCCGATCCTCAGCATGGCTCCCCACCCTCGCAAGCATCTCCCCCATGCACTGGTCACCCACGTTCTCTCTCTCATGTATGGGCCATAAACCTCCTCCCATATGCGCTGCTCTTCCCTGAGAATCACACCCCGTGCTGAGGAAAATTCAGCCCAGATTACAACCGATGTCCAGGCTGCTGGCACAAGATGCCGCTTAGTTCCCATCTTGACCGGTTACCAAATAAAGAGACGGGCGCTGGAAGCAGGAACACAAGAACAGAGTTTTATTTTTCATGAGGAGAGCCTGTCATTTCACTCTACATATCATACAAGTACCACTCAGCCCCCTGGCCCCCTAATCCTGAGGCAAAATTGCCACTGCAACAAAGGACTTAAACTCCTGCAAAGAACACCATGTAACATTTAATATCATTTACCACCAATGTTTTCATATATCAGTGTTGCTGAACTCACTCAGTGAAATGTCGCTCATTTCATTAAATCACTTTTAAAGCATGCCTTATAACAATACACCCAATCCTAAGTGGAAGTGCTTATATTAAACATGGCATTGCTTGAACCAGGATAGACAAAGAAATGACACAGTGATGTAAAAGTTTCTGAAAGAAATGCCAAGAACGTCCCATGTGAAAGTGAATTTTATCTGGCAATCTTTTTCTTTTCCTTCTCATGAAAAGAAAGTTAATGCCAGGTTCGTTACCTGCCTCATCTGCAAAAAAAAAAACCCTCGAGAGCGACCGAAAAAAAATATAGCTATGGTAATCATACCATGCATCGGCACATGGAGAGGTGGCACCCTCTTAATTATTCTAAAGCACAACTTCGAGATTTGGTGGATAACCCCCGACCGGCAAAAACATCCACCAATGACTTAGCAATAAGTGAGTCAGAGGCAAGGGAAACGGTCCCAAATCTGCAAAAGAACTTTGGGCAGATGAGATTGACTTGTGTAGCATGTGGAAAATTAATTTCATGCGGAGAGATGAGTATTACTTTAATAAATAGATCATATGAAAATCATCAATGTCCAAAACGTCCTAGAAAGTAATTTTTGTCATTTTTGAGGAAGAGAGATAACCTACAGTGGTACGGAGTCGTTTTCGTTCGTACTAGGGGGGCCAGGTGACATTCCTTCGGGGTGGCTTAGGGGCATTTAAAACAACTTCCCTGATACAGGTAGCATATAAAGTAGAGGCTAAATACCAGGATCTTTATCGATTGCTTTATGCTGTACAAAAATGAAAAACACATACAACAAACCTGGACCATTCATATTTTCAATGTTTCTGCGTACTATACTTTTTAACCCTTAACTAATTGAGCTGCTTCATTTCACCTGCTTTTAAAAAAAAAAAAAAATTCGGAAACAGTGGCCATTTCTTCGAAACTTACCAATCTACGCGTTACAACTACGTTTGCTTTTTCAAAAACCTTTAATAAAAATGTTGGTGCCCAAATACGGGCCTACAACCCCGTGGGCCGGCCACGGAGCAGGCTGGAACTGTAAATGGGGGGGGGGTATTTATTTGTGGAAAACATAACAGAGTCAGTGGTCGTTGATTTCATAGTAAAAAGTGCGACAAGTGTAACAAAATCATATCGATAATTCATTGGGAGCAAGTACCATTAGTGTCGACAATTCCAACCTTCAATAATAAATACAGTAATCAATGATGCATTAGAACTTAATATCAATTCATTGTTCGAACGTGTAATCAGTCTTATCCCATATCAATTCATGTGCTAAAAACTGCATACATATCTCATGATATCAAGGCTGAGCAATCGGGGCACAACAAGGAGTTGAGAGTTTCATTTGTACCGGCGCCATTTTGGGTGAGGTCAGGAAGGTCCAAGTATAGTCAAAATGTCTCCACCAACTCGTGGTTGGACCGGGACCTCTTTCGGCAGTCCAAAAGTTTTCGTTGAAGAGTAGCAGAGGGGACTGGCGACATGAACCATCAGTGAAAGTGGGGTGGGAGGCAACAATCTCTCCTACCGGGTCATACTGGTGTCCCACCGGAACTGATCAAGTTGGTAGTCTTGCAGGATTTTGATCATTTCAAGACTGAGGCCGGCGCCGGCATGAGCGCGCCGACGTCCCTCGGCTACGTTGTGGTCGTTCCGTGGGTGATCATGGCAGTCATTCCCCATCGGGGGTCGGGGGCCCCCGTGGCTCTTATAGAATATTCAAAGTTGAGGAGAACGTTTCTGGACGCAGGACTCATTTTCTAGCTGAACTCAAAAGCGTTGTTGTACCGCAAAAGTAAACCAGACCCCCGCTGGGTGAGCGGAGCATCATTGCCTCGCAATAGTGGACGAGACCTTTTGTCGGGTCAGTGGAGCGCCGCTGCATCGCAAGAGTGGAGGAACCCTTGTCGGGTGAGTGGAGCGTTGGGGGTGCAGCTGAGGGGCCCACACCTGGGGGGGTGAGAGAGGCGCGTTCGCACCGCCTCTCCCTCCCAGCGCACCCCACGCCGACACCTGGCGTTGATATCCGTGATGTCCGGACCAGTCGATAAGAGGGAGGGGGTCGGAGGCAGAGGCAAGACATCCCCCCCCCCCCGTGGCCTGCAGGGCGCCGCTTCAGGACCGAACAGGGAGCTCATACCAAGCCGGGGCCAGACCAGGAGATACGAGGGGAGGGGGGGGTCGGTGGCATGTGCAAGACATCCCCCCCCAGTGTTGTTGCAGCCATTATTGAAGAAAGAAGAAGATCTCGTCGGCCTCGGCTCCTCTCCTGGTGCACCTTACGCGACGACCCTTTTGTTGGGTGAGTGGAGCGTTGGGGGTGCAGGGGGGTGGGAGAGGCTCGTTCACGCCGCCTCTACCTCTCAGCGCACCCCACGCCGACACCTGGCGTTGATATCCGTGATGTCCGGACCAGACGATAAGAGGGGGGAGTTGGAGGCAGAGGCAAGACATCCCCCCCGTGGCCTGCAGGGCGCCAGAAGAGAAAGGGAGGACCAGCACATTCCGGGCCGACCATCCCACGACTTCTCCGGCTGATGGCGGTTAGTCGGGCCCCGCCCTGCACGTGTCGAGGCCTTGTCTTCCGGATGGGCGTAACCGTGAACCTGTTGCACTTCGGGAGTTTCCGGAATGGGGGTAGGTATCTGCTGATTTGTATCTATTTCATGTTACCGTTATTGGGCGTGGCGGGCGGTGGGACAGACATGCTTGGAGCAGTGGGGGGGTGGCGGAGGTTAGCTACCTCGTGGCACCCGTAACGTCAAGCTTGGCTTCTCTCACCACTTCCATGTTTCTTATTTCTAGCGAAGTCAAAAACTCATCAGTGGCCTACTGATTTTGTTCGATTTCTTTCCCTTCTTTTTCAAGTGTGTTTCATTGTAAAGTTTCTGTTTAACAGGATACAGTGATTACTTCGTATTTTACATATGTCTTCTTTATTAGGGGTACTCTCCGGTTGAGCCAGATGATGTACCTCTAATAAATGGTCCGGGTGGAACTAGTTTCTCAATCAGTGGGGAGTAGATGGGCATGACAGATTACAACGGGGGACAAAGGTCCGCATTACCCACCCTTCACTACTTGCAAAGACTAGACAGAATATTTCTATTCCACGTTATTTGCAAACAGAGAATACCTCGAAAGAACTATTCCTTGAACAATAAATGTCCAGCCAATCAATCAATCAGTCGGGAGAAAAACAGGCATGACGGATTACAACGGGGGACAAAAGTCTGCATTACCTATCCTTCACTATCTGCAAAGGGAGACAGAATATTCCTATTCTTCTCTGTTTGTAGACAGGGAATATTTCAAAGAGCAATAATCAATAAAAAATGAACAACTTTAAGGTAAATACTCACAATATGACTACTCAACGAAGTTAAAAAGTAACGGATATAGGTCCTTGAGAGGTTTTCGGTGGCAGATATTCTACAATATACACTTGTACATATGAGTCTGATACAGGGCGGATCTCTGTATAACTATGGATAATTAGATATTAGGATGGCATACAAAGCTCCCAACCTTCTTACTTTTTCTCTTAAAGGGTTTCAAATTGGGGACAAATATTAGGCTGTGCTCTAGAGGTTGACGGTGTTGCTCCACTGGTACTCGGGCCTTCTCATGAAGCAGAAGGAGCCGCTCTCAATCTCCTTAACCATTCCCTTGCAAAGTTGACCGGATTCTTAGTCTGCAACTGCTTCAGCATACTTGCAGTTCCACACAAGTCCTTTTTATTGGGGTCTCCTCTTGAAAGCAGTCTTGCATATGCGTCAAGTAACTTTTCTTGCATTCACCTTTTTTAAGACTTGTGAAAATTAATTTCAAAACATTCAATAAATACGGTGTTACTATGCATTGTGTCAAATGCTTTATTAAAAATATGCAGAAAATGTTCCCTTTATTTGTTGTTAAGGTCTTTACAAGAGAATTTGAAGGGAGAAAGTAGGAGATGAATAACACATGTAGGACGTTATATCTCAAACTGCAAAAATTGATAAAAAGGGTGGACCAAAGTCTGCATGTACAATGCCAGTGGAAGCGTTTCAGGCACACTGCGAAGATTTAAAAAAATATAAATATTGTCAAGTTTTACTTTGACTTGTGATGTTTGATCTCATTTAGTCACTTCAATCTAATTTTAAACACTAATTTTCTTTTTGTTTTGCAGATTAACTACAATACTTATTTTGGACTCCATATTATATGTTGTTTATTATATTGTTTTGTTACTTATAGTTCTAGTTATTTATTGTAGTGTTATCTTTTAGTTATAGTTCCAGTTATTGTTTTAATAAAAGTTAATTAAAAAAAGTACATACGTCTGTTTTTTTGTGGGGGTAGCAGTCATCAATAGAAATGATATTTATAATTTGAAGTATAATGCTGAAGCTCACTCATTAGCAACATATTGTGGGGAACTTTTAACCTATGTGCTGACGTAAGTGTTCCATAAACTACTACTATGGTAACAGGCAAAATACTGTTTGGGGGTAGGGTATAATACGCAGGAATGCTGTAAAAATAAATGGGCAAGGGCTGTTTTGTTTTCCACTGTTGCAACATAAAGTGATCGATAAAAATCCGATAATCAGGCCTATCAGCGACTAAGACAGCAGGCCGAGTCTCTTTTGCTCAACGGCTCCCTCATGGGACGAAGAAACGCCCTTTTTCACGAAATAGGAATATTTTACTTGCAGGACAGTTGTTAATTTCCCGTGAAAATACATTAGCCTGGAACATTGTTAGTGATAAACTGTAAATGCATCTGGGTTCTTTGCTTAAAAAAATAAAATATAAAATATATTTGTGAATTAGAATATATGTTACAGCTATAGATATTTGCTATTAAAAAATCATTGAAATTCACTGAAAAAACCATAGGTTTTAGGCTATATATAGTTAGGGATTAGCATTTACAAAACCTTAATTTACTCGTACAAAACCATTGAAATTCGCATATATAGTTAGATGCAATAACTATATATCGCGCACCCGCAATCCACTGCTGATGATGTCACATATTACATCATTCATGACATGGTCAGTGACATCACTGATGACATCACTGATGACAACTCAAATGACATCACTGTTGACAACTCAAATGACATCACTGACAACATCACTGATGACATCAATCATGTGATAATACGATCAACCTCTTCAGACTCTAATATAACCTTAGATACACTCAGAGTAAACAGACACTCACAGACTGTCACTCATTCATGGAGTTACTCACACACCTAGTCAGTCATGCACTGAATCAATCACACCTCCATTTCCTCAACTATACAGTTATACACACCTTACTTATTCAAACATATACTAGCACATATTTACTCTCTTATACAATTCCTGATACAAGTTTTCAATGATCCATTCAGCCACTCACACATTCACTGGCTCTTATACACAGTAATTTATATATGTGAACTCTCACATGTACTGTGTTTTACATATGTACTTACTTTGACATGTAGCACTGAGATATCCATTCACTCACCAATACACTCGTACACAGTCAACCACCCATACAGCTGTTTCCACATGCAGTTTTGAACCCATAGATCTAGTGAATCAACTGTTCACACATGTATGCACAGAGTCACACACCTCCCAGCCACCCCCACACACACACTCACTCTCCCATACAAATACTTGGGCAACCAATCAATAACCCATATAGTTACTCATATAGCTACTGATCAACACATGCAGCAGTTCATAGAACAACAGATATAATGATGCACAAATTAAGACAGTTTAGTCACTAACCCATGCACTCAGTGAGACACATTTAATCACTCTCTCATACAGTCAGTCATGCACCTACTAAATCCTTCATCCAGACACTTATACATCCACTCATTCTTCAATATGTAAGACATATTTTAACTTTACAGAAACATACAGTCACTGGATGATGTCATCAGTGATGTCATCAGTGATGTCACTGACCATGTCATGAATGATGTAATATGTGACATCATCAGCAGTGGATTGCGGGTGCGCGATATATAGTTATTGCATCTAACTATATATGCGAATTTCAATGGTTTTGTGCGAGTAAATTAAGGTTTTGTAAATGCTAATCCCTAACTATATATGGCCTAAAACCTATGGTTTTTTCAGTGAATATATATATATATATATATATCCAAAACCAGAGAACACCAACAGTTGGAGGCCCACTCACATCCGTGTCAGACTTGTTTTTAATTTTCGCTTGCAGCACAGCTAAAACTTCTTTGCCATAAGAGTTCCGTTCCACGCGTTTCGGGCGTCACCGCACCCTTCATCATAAGGAATGGCATGTAGGAAGAGGCAGCGAGGTATCTCCTTAATTAGTGTTTAAAGTCCCGCCTACTGGCGTCCTCACTATGAACTCTGGTATTAGTAGTTCATTCAATAATCCTTTAGTAGGTATTGCTGCAATTGTCTCCTGAAAAAAATTTTTAAAACCACAGTGGGTTGCTCAAGTCGTTCAAAGTAATACGTCCGCTGATTCTCTACAAGAGAAAATATCACGTTGCTCCATAAGTGTCATTCACAGTAATGACGCTGGACCTGCTTCGATAGGCAGTGGGGGCTCTCCGTGACCCGGTGCGGGCCGCACTATATCCAAAACCAGAGAACACCAACAGTTGGAGGCCCACTCACATCCGTGTCAGACTTGTTTTAAATTTTCGCTTGCAGCACAGCTAAAACTTCAACAAACTCGGGCCAGTCTTTGCCATAAGAGTTCCGTTCCAACGCGTTTCGGGCATCACCGCACCCTTCATTATAAGGAATGGCATGCAGGGAGAGGCAGTGAGGGAGCTCCTTAATTAGTGTTTAAAGTCCCGCCTACTGGCGTCCTCGCTATGAACTCTGGTATTAGTAGTTCATTCAATAATCCTTTAGTAGGTATCGCTGCAATTGTCTCCTGAAAAAAAATAAAAAAAACACGGTGGGTTCCTCGAGTGGTTCAAAGTAATAGCTCCGCTGATTCTTTACAAGAGAAAATATCACATCGCTCCATAAGAGTCATTCACAGTAATGACACTGGACCTGCTTCGATAGGCAGTGGGGGCTCTCCGCGACCCGGTGCGCGGTGACTCATTGTGTGTGGGACTCCAATCTTCAGGTGCTCTTCATTTGGATTATATAGCGGCAAACCCTGCTCGCAGAGTCCCCAGCGGCGGAAGTGCGGATCCGGCGCCATCACGAATATGGGGCCACAGGAACATTGTGTCATTTTGCAAGGAAGATGAAACAGCGGGGCAGCTATTTCGTGGTGGTACGGCATCCCACTGTGGATTATTAATTACTAAAGAGACTTGGAAGCAATATCTACTATAGATTCATTATCTTAAGAGACTTCCTGAACCAGGAAGCATTGAGCGAACATGGACATTGGGCGGGACTACAATTTTCAAACAACGTATAATACCTACCTGTTATGCTGCCTCACTCAGACAGCCATCCCCGTGATCAAGGCCGGAAGGATGCCAGAAACGCATAGGGGAGACTGATGGCAAGGAAACCAGCTGTACCCAGGAAATTGATGAGCCGTGCTGCCTTGCAAAATAAATAGTTTTTGACACATTGTGTGTGGGACTCCAATCTATGGGTGCTCTTCATTTGGATTATATAGCGGCAAACCCTGGTCGCGGAGTCCCCCGCCGCGGAAGTGCGGATCTGGCGCCATCACGAATATGGGGCCACAGGAACATTGTGTCGTTTTGCAAGGAAGATGAAACAGCGGGGCAGCTATTTCGTGGTGGGACGGCATCCCACTGTGGATTTTTAAATACTAAAGAGACTTGGCAGCAATATCTACTATAGATTCATTATCTTAAAAGACGTCATGAACCAGGAAGCATTGAGCGAACACGCCCATTGGGCGGGACTACAATTTTCAAACAACGTATAATACCTACCTGTTATGCTGCCTCACTCAGAAAGCCATCCTTGTGATCAAGGGCGGAAGGACGCCAGAAACGCGTAGGGGAGATTGATGGCACGGAAACCAGCTGTACCCACAAAACTGATGAGCCGTGCTGCCTTGCAAAATAAATAGTTTTTGACACATTGTGTGTGGGACTCCAACCTTCGGGTGATCTTCATTTGGAATATATATATATATATATATATATATATACATATATATATATATATATATACACACATATATATATATATATATATATATATATACTAGCAGCCTGCCCCAGCGTTGCCTGGGGCAGAAGGGGGCTGGGGGCAGCATTTCAGGCTTGCGTGCACTCCCGCCCCGGCCCCCGCCTGCCACGACATTGCCTGTGTCCCGTACAATGTCGTGGCGGGCGGGGGCCGGGCGGGAGTGCACGCAAGCCTGAAAGGCTGCCCCCAGAACCTGAGCCTTACCGCAGTTGTTCCGGGCCAACCTCCCGCACCGGCTCCCTCCCGTCCCGTGTCCCAGAGCCTTACCTGAGCCGCCGCTCCTCCCCGAGCTTCTCACTGCACCGCCGCTCCTCCTTGTCATCACGTACGTTGCGGCCAGCGCTATGTCGTGGCCATCAGCATCACGGCCGGCGCTACTTTGAGGGCACTACTTTTTTTTAAGTTATATTTTTTAATGTACGTTTTATTTTTATTTTCTATAGCCTATGTCCATCTGCACGCCCTGAGGATTACAACAATGTATTGGGTGTGTGGATTGGCGCTGTGGTTCCGGAGTTTACCTTGCCAAAAGGTTTGTGTTCTCTCTTTATAATAGTAGTATATATATATATATATATATATATATATATATATATATATATATATATATATATATATTCACTGAAAAACCCATAGGTTTTACACCAGTTATAGTTAGCTGGACATTTTTCTCATACAAAACCATTGAAATATACCCGTTACAGTTAGTTGTACTCACTATAACCCGCAATCCACTGCTGATGATGTCACATATTACATCATTCATGACATGGTCAGTGACATCACTGATGACATCACTGATGACATCTCAAATGACATCACTGATTACATCATCCATGTGACAATGAAATACACCTCATCTCACTCTAGTATAATATTTTTCACTCACTGTAAAATATAAAGTGCCCTATTTCAAACCATTAACACATCAATAGTATTTTCTAAACATGTACTCAGTGATTCATAGATCTATATGCACATCTAATCCCTTACCTATAGATTCAGTGTTATATGCAGTGAATAATTAACAGAACACTAACAAATATACTTATACGCCTATTTAAACATTACACACCAGCACACATTGTATTCACGTATAAAGACATCTTATTGACTTATGCAAACAATGGATCATACTTACATTTACTCACCTACAAACACCACTTCATCTATTCATCTATTCACTTAGTCCGTTATAAAATGACTATTAGAAATATACAGTTCTCCATTTAGGCAATTAAATACCCCCCACCAAACCACATAGACATTCGTTTACCCATACAAATAAGTGATGGCAGCCATCTTGGGACCAATATACATGATGGCACCTCATTAAAAAGCATTGCAGTTAATAGAGGGATTTAGGACTTTAGTTACATTATACATCATTTGTTGATGGTACCATACTCATTTTAGGAATTGTGGTGTGTTCTAAGGTGATTTTGCCATGTGAAAAAGCCTTCTGCTGTGATATCATGAATCATGTTTGAGAGAAAACTAATATCTCATGATTTTCCCACAGTGGTTTGGAAGGGGATCTATAAGCTAAACTGAAAGCATATTTTCTGTAAATTCACATTATCTTTCTCAGTCATGTGAGAATGAAGTCTGACATTCTCAGTAAAAAATGGACATCCAACAAGGACAGAGACTGCCAGTTGATTCCTTTGTGTTCTACTGCAGCCTCCTAGAGTGTTCTAAAGAACAACTAGAGTGCTAACAGTCCTACTTATTACAAAGGTATAGCACACCTGAAGCCATTGTGATGGGAATAAAGTGGTAACTCTTAAAACATTTAATTTAAAAAGGAACAAAATGAGGGGGTATATTATGCCATAGAAAGTATTATTAGTGCTGAAAAAAGAAAAATGAGGGCACATTTTGAGTGACTTCTCAAATCCTCTTCTATTTCATTAAAAAATTCTGACATGCAGTCTCCCTAGATGGCCACCAGAGACAAAAGAGCCCAAATGTAGCCCAAATATCACCCAGATGTAGCCCAAGTATAGCCGAATGACAGATTGTCCCAGAGTGTTCTAAAGAACAACTAGAGTGCTAACAGTCCTACTTATTACAAAGGTATGGCACACCTGAAGACATCTTGATTGGAATAAAGTGGTAACTCTTAAAACATTTAATTTAAAAAGGAACAACATGAGGGGGTATATTTTGCCATAGAAAGTATGATTAGTGCTTCAGAAAGAAAAATGAGGGCACATTTTGAGTGACTTCTCAAATCCTCTTCTATTTCATTAAAAAATTCTGACATGCAGTCTCCCAAGATGGCCACCAGAGACAAAAGAGCCTAAATGTAGCCCAAATTTCACCCAGATGTAGCCCAAGTATAGCCCAATGACAGAATGTCCCAGGGTGTTCTAAAGAACAACTAGAGCGCTAACAGTCTTACTTATGACAAAAGTATGGCACACCAGAAGCCATCTTGATTGGAATGAAGTGGTAAGTCTTAAAACGTTTAATTTAAAAAGGAACAAAATGAGGGGGTTCATTTTCCCATAGAAAGTATGATTAGTGCTTCAGAAAGAAAAATTAGGGATCATTTTGAGTGACTTCTCAAATCCTCTTCTATTTCATTAAAAAAATTCTGACATGCAGACTGAAACATGCACTTTCAATACCAGCAGCAGACTTCCCTGGTGAGCAGTAGCTTTACTACAGAGATCTAATGAGCAACTAGAGTGCTAATATTCAGAATTTATGGCAAATGTGTGACACATCTGAATGCCTTCTTGATGGAACCAAAGTAAACTAGCATTGAAAATGCAATAGATCTCGCCGTCGTTTAAGTTAAAGCCATTCTGTTTGTAATGAGGTGGCTTTATAGCTTTGCTTTTATTAGTGTTTTTTAAACTTTCATGTAAATAACAAGCATCTGTATGCATATATGTATATGTATGCATGCATTTATATTTGTATTTATATAGATTTACAGATTATATATGTTTATATATGTATGTATATATATATATACATACACATACATATATATATGCATATATATTCATATATATATGTGTATATGTGTGCGTGTAGAGAGAGGTAGAGGTAGAGAGGTAGAGGTAGAGAGATAGCGGTAGAGAGGTAGAGACTAGTAGAGAGAGAAGTAGAGAGAGGTAGAGAGGTAGAGAGTAGAGAGTGAGTAATAGAGAGTAGAGAGTGAGTAGTAGAGAGCAGTAGAGAGAGTAGCAGAGAGTGAGTAGTAGAGAATAGTAGAGTGAAAAGTAGAGTGAGTAGTAGAGAGTGAGTAGTAGATAGTGAGTAGTAGAGGATAGTAGAGAGTAAGTAGTAGAGTGAGTAGTAGAGAGCAGTAGAGAGTGAGTAGTAGAGAGTAGTAAAGAGTGAGTAGTAGAGAGTAGTAGAGAGTGAGTAGTAGAGAGTAAGTAGTAGAGAGTAGTGGAGAATATTCCAAGGTTTGGCACAGCACCACTTGCACAATAAGTCCAATCAAATCATATCACTTAGAGTCCTTATTGAAGAGCTACATTTTGGTGTATATTCAAATGCTTTTATTTTCCTTAAGTTTATGTACCACAGCCAGCCGAAACGTTTCGTTCTGTACAACAGAACTTCTTCAGAGTGTTCTTATTTCCTTCAAGTTATGTCAGCATCCTGTTGTCATATAACTAGATATTTCTTCCAAATGTTAGACAAGCCGTAAGTACATTCTTATTCAAAGTGACTAGGTATCAATTTTACCCACACAATTCGGGCAGACTTGAGTAATTTATAGCATCCTCAAAGTCAGTCTTTCAAAAATTCCAAAGTATAGGACTTGATAATCCAAATCTGAATGTGTCTCAAGAAAAGTCATTTTAAATCGTTCGGAATATCGGTGTTTGGGCAGATATGACCCAGGGACCCCCAGTATGCAAGGGGAATTAGTCCCCCCTCTGCAAACGCGCCAGTGGCCTGCGTTGCAGAGAGGTGTAAAAAGGGGCATAGCCTCATTACACCTTTGTGCAATGCAGGCCCCTGGCGCATACTGGAGGTTCCAGGTGGGCTAGTTGGCCCCCAGGGACCCCTAGTATGCAAGGGGAATTAGTTCCCCCTCTTCAAACATACACGGGGCTGCGTTGCAGAGAGGTGTAAAAAAGGGTGTGGCCTCATTACACCTCTCTGCAATGCAGCCCACTGGTGCATACTGGAGGCTCCTGGTGGGCTAGTTGGCCCCCAGGGGCCCCCAGTATGCAAGGGGAATTAGTTCCCCCTCTTCAAACATGCACGGGGCTGCGTTGCAGAGAGGTGTAAAAAGGGGTGTGGTTAATCAGTTTAATACTTTGCTCTCCATAGCAAATTGTCCTTCCACAAAATTTGCAAACAATTTTGAAATCTCCAAACTGGGTTTGGATGTTTGGGACCATCTCACTTGTCTCTGGACCCGATGGAGTGGGTTGCTTACTTTGGGAGGTGCTGGGTGAAGATTGGGGAGGGTTTCTGGTCCGTTCTCTGACCTCTGCTGCAGCATAGTTGTTTGGGTGCCGGAGTTGCATGTGGCGAATCATGGTATTGTCGCCAAAAGAATACTTTTTGGCAGGGTTCCCCCTGGAAAGTGCAGTGCCACAGATCATACAAGTAACTTTTGGCGCATTAACTTTCTTGAGGCCCCTTGGGATTTTAAAAAACTCCAGACAATGTGCTCCTTTGGCTTATAGGTGGTAGTATCTTCAGGCAGGTACCGCCTCTCCTCCTCCTCCTCCTCTTCTTCTTCTCCACCACTGTGGTGTTGAGGTGGTCCTTGTGGTGGTGGTGGTGGTGGTTGAGATGCTCCTGCTGCTGCTGCTACTGTAGCCATTTCTCAGTACAAATAGGTACAAATAGGTCTGCAAGCAGGTCTTCCTCAGTCAAAGTGAAAAGTGAGAATGAGGAAAAAAGGTGGGGGCTTTCATCTTTTGGAAAACAAAACTGTCCTAAACCAATGAAAAGTGTTATTTTCAGGTCACATGACACTGGCTTTATCATTTGGAAACCAAAACTGTCCTGAACCAATGAAAAGTGTTATTTTCAGGTCACATGACCTGGCGCGCTTAATCTACGCGCCCCGTGGCGCGCCCCGGGGCGCTTACCTAGCGCGATCGTATGCGCTCGAGTGCTTCCGGGTGCGCTTACACCGTGCGTATCACGCGGACGCGGCTACGCGATACGTCACAATGATGTTTTTGTTCGCGGCAATAGCGCTAACGGGACGCTCACCGGTACGTGCACCGGGGCGCGCCACATGACTGCGCTTACCGGTGCGCTCACCGGTACGCGCACCGGGAGCGCTCCAGGGCAAAAAAACAAACCAAAAAAAAAACCATGAACAATATACATAAAAAAATAGTATTACATAAATATACAATATAGGATTCATTATAAAAAATATTACATTTCATAGCTATAGAAATTTGCTATTAAAAAACCTTTGAAATTCACTGAAAAAAACATGGGTTTGAGGCCCTATATATAGTTAGGAATTAGCATATAAAAAACTTTGAAATTCACTGAAAAAACCATAGGTTTCACACCAGTTATAGTTAGGAATTAGCATTTAAAAAACCTATTAAATTCACTGAAAAAAACATAGGTTTGACACCAGTTATAGTTAGCTGGAAATTTTACTGACATAAAACCATTGAAATTCCCACGTTATAGTTAGTTGGACTCACTATAACTTGCGCGCCTGCAATGCACTGCTGATGACGTCACATATTACATCACTCATGACATGGTCAGTGACATCACTCATGACATCACTGATGACACCATCCAGTGAATGTGTGTCTTTCTGAAAAATAAATTACGTGCACGCCTGGGCCTAGAAAAGGGACAAGATGGCGCCAAAAATATTTACGCTGCAAACTAGATTTCAACAGTCCTCCCTTTTTAACATATCTAGCCTGCTTTGTCAGTCTATATTTATCCCCATTATGTCATGGATCTCCACTTCGTATAATGCTTTCATTCGTTCAGCTTCAAAGTCCAGAGTCTTAGGGCAGATACAGTTTGCAAAAAGTGAGCACAGAGGCGGCGGGCATTGAATACCCAGGCAGAATCCACATATTATTACAATTGGTATCAGTATTATTGTAAACAACCTCCACCCCAGTCCTTTACAGTACTCCAGAACCAGCTCCCAAACGACCATCCTCCGTGCTCTTGGTGAACCTCTGAGGAGAGTCTGTGGAGACGTTCAATTGCCTTGTAGACTGAGGGCGAGTTGTCCGGCACGTAGGTGCAGCAGCTAGATCCGATGATGCGGCATGCTCCTCCACGATCAGCTAGAACCACGTCTAGTACAAGGCGGTTCTGAAGAGCCACCAGGCGGACCGCCTGAAGCTCGGCTGTGTTGTTCGTAAGGATGCCAGCTGTGATCTTCATAGTGGTTTCAACTGCCTGGGTCAAAAGTCGGATGGCACGGCTGTTTGCCATCGGGCCCCTAAATGGAACAAGTCCCTTTACTGCATCTAGGAACTGCGTACCAGTGGAGTCTGCTTGTTCAATGTCCTTTGCTTGCTTTTGTCGGTGATAGTTTGCTGGTGCCACATATGTCAGAGGAAGGACAAAAGCGATGTAGCAGGTGCCTTCCCAGCCCTTTGGGAGCCAGGTGTAGGCTTTGGTTCCACAGACGAAGTACATATTTGGGGAGGCAACAAAAGAGGGTGGATCAGTCGTGTGCAATGTTTTTGTGATGTGGCAGGAGCCGTGACCCACTGGTTTTGTTCCATGACCTTTGATGCAGACAAGGCCTGAGATGTTCACCACAGATAAGGCCTCAATCAGTGTGGTGGCAGTTCGCTTCCGGAGATAAGAGAAGGTGGGTCTGGCTGGATTGTTGAACACCTGCATTTCAATTCGTTCCTTTGCAGGGATGTTCATTTGAAAGGTGGTGTTGGATGTCAAAGGGCAAAAGGGGGCAGACGTTTTTCCAGTTTTGTTCAGCCAAAACTCATTGTAGAAGTGTGAAATGGTTTTGCCAGATGTTGCATTGTCCTTTTAACTCTCTTGTAAGAGTATCAGCCAGGCAAGGCAGGACCCATGAACGGAAAAAGGCGAGGGGATGAAAGTGATAGAATGTTCAGTTGCATGTGGTAGCAACCCACAGATCCAGCAGTTCGTGGCATTGGTAGCAAGGTTGTGTTGGTGCAGCAACTGCATGAATGAATTGTTCCAGAATTCCTTGCGTCTTTCTCGGAGTTGGGTTGAAAATGAAATGAGATAGTGTTCTCTCTTGGTGGTGGGTTGCACAGTGGGTATCAAAGTCTCATGGGCGGTGTACTTTCTTCCACGATCCAGAAGGTGGCCATGAGGAGGAGGCAAAAGAGAAGGGCGATGAAAAGGGCAATTGTCTTCGAGCTATGCATTTTGTCAGTCTTTGGGTTTGTGTAGTGGGTCTTTGGACGTCCGGTTGCTTCCATCACCTTCATGTTGGGCACTTCCATCATCTTCAAGAGGCTCAGTGACGGGCAAGACCACAAACTTAGTCTAGCTTCTCTTCTGATAACCTTAGTAGTGTTAGGCTACCGCTCTGAGATTTTTGGACTTAGTTTGTGGTCTGCTTGGCCGAAACGCTCTCCTTTCGACGTAAGTTGTACCCTTCTCTGGATGGCACAGTGGGATCTGGGAATTCTGTCAACTCAAGTGCCTCTGTGTCAGGGTAACAACTCAGGGCTGGTCTGTCTTTGTTCTTGGGTGTCCACGTCATCGGTCGCTCTCAGAGTCGGGGATATTCGTTTACAATGGTGTGCATGCAGCCAATTCCGTTTTCCTTCCACTCGGAGTGCAGTTCGGGTGGTGATCAAGACTTGCCAGGGGCCCGTCCACCTGGGTTCCAGACTCTTCATCCTTTGGAAATTTTGAATCAGGATGAACTCTCTGGGCTGGATGTCGTGTCCGGGGCCCCTAAATGCGTCTGGTATGGCTTGCTGCACCTGTTGGTGGATAACAGTTAGCGTTTTTGTCAAATTATGTAGATAGTCAGACATTAGGATGTCCGGTACATCATGGATGGACGTTGGCTTTGGTGCGGCCCAGATATTCATGGGTCGGCCAAAGACAACCTCATAGGGAGTTAGGTGGTGTTTGGTAGGGGTGGAGCGCATTGATAGCAACGCCAGTGGAAGGGCGTCTGGCCATTTCAGTCCTGTGGTGGCGACTATCTTTGCTAGCTTGAGTTTCAGTGTGGCGTTATGTCGTTCTACTAGGCCTGCAGATTTGGGGTGGAAAACTGCATGAAATTTTTGTTTTACACCCATCCCTTTCAAGATAAGTTGGATAACTTCGGCTACGAAGTGGGGGCCGTTGTCGCTCCACAAAATTTGACAAAGGCCATAGCGTGGGAAGAATTCTTTCAATAACACCTTTGGGGTAGTGATGGCGGTATTGTCCCGCGTGGGATAAGCTTCCACCCACTTGCTGAATGCACACACAATGACGAGTACGTATTTCAGACTGTGGCATCTTCTAGCTGAATGTAGTCCATTTGGAGGACTTCGAAGGGGTGGTCAGGGACCCCACACCCTCCCCGAGGTACTACAGTCCCTTTTCCTGGGTTGTGTTGCAGACATATCAGGCATTGTTGAACCAAGTGTTTCGCTGCGTCTGCTATTTTGTCGTTGTGCCAAATTCTGGAGACAAGTTCCGTCATGGGGGCAGATCCTATGTGTGCTGGGGAGTGCGTCATGGTCAGTATGGGGATCAGATAGGAATTGGGTAACAATCTGAGATAGAAGGGGGTTCCCCGAGACTAACAGATGTTGTAGGCAGGAACGAGGGGGGGAAAAATACAAGAGCCAATAGAAAAAGTCACCCTGCCAGGAATGATGAATGGAGGTCCCAGATGGGATCTGCTTTTGATTGGGGGGAGGAATATCAGGAGAGTACCTAAGACCAGAGGGATTAATAGACCACAGAGAGGATCATAGAAAATATATATTTTTTATTTTTTTGTTGATTTAGTGCATTTAGTCATATTAACACGGTGTTCAGAGATTATACATGTAAAAATTCCTAGGGTCATAAATGCTGTTCATCATTTTCAAAGATAAATTCATAAAAGATACACAAAAGGAAAACATAGGCAAAATATATAGTGTTCCACTCACTCCAGGAGATAAAACAGGGGGCTCAACAGGCACTCTAGTCTAAAAGTTCATTCATACTCTGACACATTCAATCACTTCATACAGATAATAAACGTAAAGCCTGCAACAAAAACGAGATGGAATTATGGTTGCATGAACGTGGGTACACTTTATGAAAGGCAAGGAGATGGAATATTGTTGCCTTTCTTGATGGCAAACGCCGTAATAACGCCAACGCGCGTTTCGGTGAGGGGCACCTTCGTCAGTGCTGGCAGAAAAGAGTGGGGAGGGGAACACACAAGCTGAGGGAAATGAGGGTAGAGGACTCTAGAGGGCAAGGTCCTTTCTTGAGGATTGTGAAGTTGGGTGGTAATAGTTCTCAGCGATGGATGGAGGAAGAATCACACTGGTATCCAGGTGAGAAACTGATCAGCGTTTGGGTAGCAGGCGATCAATATTTAGGCGGCACGGGCTTCCTTTGTTTGGGGGCACTAGTATGCATGTAAATAACTGATCAGCGGGGAAATGACAGTCGATCAAATTCAAAAGGCGAGAGCTTCCTTAGGTTGAGGAGCACTAGATGTAATACGGTACGCACCGCCGCGTCTGGAGGCTAAAGATGTAAAGGCGTGAGTTGGACGCTAGGTGAGTGGGGCGGGTGGAGACTAAAATGGCGAAGGTTCACGCTGCCTAAAGTCGATATGGAGGCGGCGTAGAGCTCAACATGTATCAGATAGGCTGGTAAGAGGTAGGGTTCGGGTCTCTAAAGTAATCTGGAGGATGCTTGAGTCCAAGACGCGGAACAATCAACCTGGGGTACTGGCTGGATACCAAACATTTGTTTGCGTCTTTCATCCGCCAGCAGCCTTCATCGTCTTTTAGGCCCACCCGTGCCCATTCAGTCAGTTCGTGCGGTGTGCTGGCCATTTGAATGTCCCTAATAGTCTCTCTAGCGTCCTTCCATTTTTCTGCTTGTGACCTGGTCACATACATGCGTGTTGTCGTTCTATTCTCGGCCGTGGTCGGGCAGTGATGTCAGCTAGTGCGTTCCACTGCCCTACAATGTCCGTCACCTTTTTGTGTGCCTGGCACTTGATCACAGCCAATTGTTTGGGGAGGAGGACTGCTTCAGTCAGGACAGAGACTAGATCTCCATGTAAGATCGGTGTGCCATGTGAGGTCAAGAATCCCCTTTCCTTCCATAAAAGCCCAAAATGATGAACCACCCCGAAGGCATACTGGAGGGTGTCAACCTAGTGGGGTTCTAACACTGTGAGGGGGTTCGAAAGGACAATTCCTTCACTCTGTCGGATAGAGACAGCAGCGGCGGCGACAGCTCGAAGGCAGGCAGGCAAAGCTCTGGCTACAGGATCAAGAGTGGCAGAGAAGTAAGCACAAGGGCGTTGTTTGGGACCGATGGACTGAGTTAGAACAGATAAAGGGCATCCCTCCCTTTCGTGAGTGTAGAGGGAGAAGGGCTTGGAGTAGTCTGGGATTCCTAGAACTGGTGCCGAGCAAAGGGCATCTCATAATTCTTTGAAGGAAGATTGGCATACGGGGGTCCAAGGGAGTGGGAAGGGGACATCTTTGGCCAGGAGGGAAAGTAAGGGCTTAACGATAAGGCTGAAGTTTGGCAACCATTGCCGACAGAATGAGGTGAGGCCTACTAGAGAGCAGACTTGCTTCTGGTTCTTAGGGACGGGGTTTCCAAAATGGTTTGAATCCTGTCGGGCGTAAGTTTCCTCCCGTCTTTGGACAAGAGGTGGCCTAGTTATGTTACTTGGGATTGGCAAAATTGCAATTTCTTCCTGGAGACCTTGTGACCATTCTCCGCGAGGAAGTGTAGGAGTTGGATGGTAGCTGTGACTGCAAGTGGAGTGGTGTCGGCTGCCAGAAGGATATCATCTACGTACTGTATCAACACCACTCCATCCGGTAGCTGAACTGTGTTTAGCTGTCTTTTGAGGGCCTGACTGTAGATGCTGGGACTTTCAGTGTAGTCTTGGGGTGCACTACAGAATCTGAACGAGCGGGATTTTAGGGTGAAGCCGAAGAGGTAGCGGGTGCCTGGGTGGACGGGGATAGAAAAGAAAGCATTCTTGAGATCAATTACAGTAAAGGTAGTGGCGGTGGACGGAATCAGGGTCAGAATGGTGGTGATGTCAGAGACTACGGGGTATTGAGGCACGACTACTTTGTTAACCTCTCGTAGGTCGATGATGAAGCGGTACGCTTTCTCATCTCCCTCACCTTGCTTCTTTACAATGGGTAGGATAGGGCTGTTGCAAACATTACTGACTACTTCCTCTACCACTCCTGCATCCACTAGGGACTGGATGATCTTTAGCAATGCCTTCTCGCCTTCGGGCGATATCCCATACTGTGGGAGCTTTGGGAGCATAGCGTCCTGTCATACAGTTACATGCACAGGGTCGATCATCATGCGTCCTACGTCCGAGCCGGTTTTTCCCCATAGGTACGGGGGTAATGTGTCAAGCAGGGATATGGCTCAAGTGTGAAACCAGTGGATCACTAGTTCCATCCTTATGTGCACACAATCATTCCTCCTTAAGAAAAGAGGATCCAATGAACGTTTTGTATGTTTAACCTTTGCTGTTTTTATTCTTCAATTGATTTCCAAAAGTATTCCATTTACATCATTTAATTGTCTTTTATTCGTCATTATTTTCAACATATGACAAAGTCCTTTAAACAGATCCAAAAAATTTCGGGTCACTAATTGTGCCCTTCATCAGGGAAAAAGACACTGCAAAAATAGAACATAAGTGAACAGAATGTCAATAAATCTCATATGTAACCTGGGAACAATTGCATGTATGGTGTTCTCTGTGTGTTAGATCGTGATGACAATAAGTGGGAGTTTAGGGTATCACCTTAAAAAAGCCTGCATGCCCGTGCATTTAGGCAAAAATTATGTCGACCATCTTACATGTCACTGTCTCTGTGGATTTGGGCTATAGGCTCTGTGGAAAGGAAATGTGAAAAAACATTGGTGGCCTGCATTTAAATACAGTTAAAAACCACATTGCTTCCATGGTTAATTAATTATTGATACCAAACGATGTATCATGGTAACTGACCTTTGAAGATTATTTGAAAAGTTTGTCAGGGTATCTGCGCGAACGCTCTCCTTTCACGAACGCCGGTATAGACGTGTCCGCCATTGACCGCGTTTTATTCAAGCTCCTGAAGTTCAGATCACGTGGTTAACGAAACTGAGAACAGACTCGCTGTTACGTTTTCGATCATGAGAGAAGTACCTACTTTATGAAGCGGCATGGATTGGCTGTATCAGAGTGTTAATGTGTGTGTGAAAATGTTTGCCAAGTGCTAACTTGGTCTGGAAAGAATTAAGGATTGAATTTAGAATGAGCAAAAAGAAAAATAAGTATAAGTCGTTTTGTGGAGATTCAAACCCACAGTGATAAACGTTAATCGCATGTATCTTAACGGGGCATGCTATTGTGTCATGGTTTATTATTGAAGGTGGTGAGCAGGTATTAATGTTAAAGTGTATAGTAACCCAGTACATTTGACAGTTGTTCAAGATAATATTCAACAATGTACGTAAACAATAAACATAAAGAAACAAATGAAGTCTCTCAGGGGCTTCATGGTCGACCTTAGAGCATTCTCAAAGATAGCAGGATAATTCAATTCTGTCATTTAAGCCAAAAGGCTTGTACGTTGAAAGTCTTTGTATCCAAACATTTTCTCTTTGAAGTAGAAATTTGGTGTTATCTCTACCTTCAACTTTGTGAATGGTTTCCAATATGATAAACTTCATTTGGGAAATGTTATGTTTTTCTTCAACAAAGTTAGTTGCCAATGACGATTTCATGTTCTTGAGACAAATGTTTGATTTGTGTTCAGTGAGTCTGATTCTGATACAGCGCTCTGTTTTTCTAACATATAGTTTGCCACATGGGCATTTAAGTGCGTATATAACATTACTGGAGTTGCATTATTATTATTATTATTATGTTTGAGCATGTAAAGCGCACTGTTACCCGGAGGTTTCCGGGCGCTGTGTAACGCTGGGGAACCCGTCCTGGCTTTCTCTGTGGGATGGTCCCTGCTGGGAGTCCCCAAGGTGGAGCCAAGCATCCTCGGCGTTGGAGGGGCCGTTGTGGAGATTAGGCAAGCTAATGCCCAGAGTTGCCGAGCGGGACCCCTGATTAGAGTAGGCACCGAAGCGAGAATTATCGGGTCCGCTGACCAAAGTCCATGACCCTGCCGCGTCGGGAATTGAATCCTGGTCCCGGCCGACTTCTGCTCCCGGGTCTGCCGCCTCTAACCAGTGAGCCACACCACTCCACAATGTTGCATGTGGCATTGACTTTGAGTTTAATCTCATGTCCTTTCATAGGATGATTGATCTTGTTGCCTTTAATAATGTTATTACAGTTTCCACAATTGAGACATGCTTTAGTGCCTGTGAATATGGTTGTTGTCGTCGGTCTGTATTGCAACATTTCTCCTAGGTTGCGTGCTCTAGTAAAAGCAAACAATGGGGGTTCCAAGAAAATCTGATTGAAATCGTGTTCAAGGTTTAGCAGTGACCAATGTTTGAATTTGGCACTGGAGGTGGAATATCTTGAAACTACCACTATGCGGGTCTGTTGTTTCTTTTGACTGGGTTGTAATAGTTTCTTCCTATCAATAATTGAGATCCTTTGTTTTGATTCCTCGATGATCTCTTCAGGATACCCTCTTTTGCGGAATTTGGTAGCAATTTCGTGAATCCTTTGTTCCAGTTTATTTGGATCCAACGTGATTCTTTTGACACGTGCCATTTGTGAGAAAGGAAGATGTTTTTTGAGGTTAGGCTCATGAAAACTAGAAAAGTGAAGCATGTTGTCTCTATCTGTTGGTTTTACAAACAGGTCTGTTTCAAAGCCTTGTTGATTAATGGTAATTTTGACATCTAGAAAGCTTACAGATTTATCAGATATTTCCCAGGTCAACTGGATGCGTTCATCAATTTGATTGAGTTCAGTGAGAACCGTTTGTAACTCCTCCTTGGAATTCTTCCAAATAATAAATATATCGTCAATATAACGTATCAGAAGTTTAAGATTGTCTGTCCATTTTTTGTTGGCAAAGATGTGAGTCTCCTCGTAATATTGCATGAATATGTTGGTGTATACTGGCGCCGCTGAATTGCCCATGGCCATTCCGATTAATTGTTGGTACCATGTGTCTTGGTATGTGAAATAACTATGATACACTGTGAAAAGCATTTACTCCATCAAAAACGTTTGGAAAGACAAATCCTGGTCAGTATTTAATAGCGCCTGCTCGATCGCCTCTATACCCAGGTAATGGGGTATAGTGGTATATAATGAACGTACATCCGCGGTGCAGAGCACTAATTTGTCCTCTGGATCAATGGTTACCTCTTGTAGTTTAGAAAGGAAATGGGTAGTGTCCTTTGTATATGTTCTCATGGTTTGTACCGTAGGCTGGAGGTATTTATCCAAGAGTTGGCCAATTGGTGTGTGTAAGCTACCACTTGTGGAGACTGTGGGTCTCAAAGGAGGATCCATGATATTTTTGTGTATTTTTGGTACCATTCTTAAGGTTGGGCTCTTAGGATTGGATTTTGTGAGTAAATTCTTTGTTCTATCATTGATAGTACCTGCTTCATGAGCCTTCTCTAAGATGTTTTGTAAATTTTTCATAAATTCTCGTGTGGGATTATTATCCAGCTTCATGTAGGTCGTGGTGTCCGAGACGTGTTCCATCACTTTGAACTCGTACATGGTACTATTCATGATAACTAGTGCTCCCCCCTTCTCAGCTTTGGTGCAGATGATCTTGTTGTTGATTGATAGTTTTTTAAGGGTATCCAAATATTTTTGTGTTATGTTTTTGCCGCTTTCGTTTACATGTTTGATGCCAGAAAGGTCTTGTTTCACCATATTTTCAAATAGGTCGAGTGTCTTATGGCTGACCGGTGATTGAAAGGGACTCGGAGGTCTTAGTCCTTGTAACTGATCAGGCTCATCCTTGGTTTGTTTTGGTAGTACATTGTCAAAAAAGTGGTGCAGTCGAAGCTTGCGCATGAGTTTGAAGAAGCTTACGTCCAATTCTAAGTTATCTGTGATTGTGGTAGGTACAAATGATGTCCCCTTTTGTAGAAGTTGAATTTCATGAGGGGTAAGGTAGTAGTCACTGATGTTGATATCCAGTTGTTCCGAGTGTAAGTCCTCTTCCCTTTCTTGTCTTTGATGGTTCCCGTTGTACTTCTCGTGGAAGGTGGTTCTTTTTCCTTTTCCTTTTCCTTTGTTCTGTCCTCTCCGGAGTCTCCTGTTTGTGATTGACCCTGTTCTAAAAAAGGATGCGGTTCAATTTGGATACTAGTGGTCGGTTGCTCTAGTTGTGTGGTATCCGGAGTTTTAGACATGAGTTGAACTCTCCGAGGTCTTTGAGTGGTGTCACTGTCTGATGAAGCGGTCTCCGTTTGGGAAGTGTAGGGTCTGTTCCTTCTTTTTTGGGTATAAACTTCAGCCCACGTGTAGACTTCTCCAAGTCTGTAATCGAGGGTGTCCCTCTTAAATTTGCGGATTTTTCGTTCATTGAAGTCACTGGTATGTTTATCCATTTGTGCTTGTATGTCTTCCAATGTATTTTTTAGTTCTTCTTCAGACATCATTTTGGATAGTTCCGCTGATACTTCGGAGATCTCTGTGGTTAAATTACAACAAACTGTTGAAATTAGCTGTGCATCTGCCCTACCAATACTCAAGCAGGGATATGTCAGCTTCGGTCATAGAGAACATGTGTTGTGTGGGACAAGGTCTGAGCAGCTTAGGGTTGTCGTACAGATTGACTCGAACTCCGTCCGGTGAGCATCTAATGGTGGCTCGGAAATGTTTCAACAAATCAAGACCCATAATGGCATCGGGGTGTTGGAGGAGAGCAGAAATGTTGTGTCAGTGATGTTATTTTCTAAGTCATAAGAGATTGGTGTGGATAAGGGATTAGTGGAGGGCGTTCCATCAAAACCTATTGATGTTACGTGTGAGCCAGACAAGGATGCCCTTGGAATCAGTCGTTTAGATAACGCACTTCGTTTTGCTCCGGTGTCTACCAGAAATGGAGACGTTGTGCCTAGGACCTTAGCGGTGACATAAGGGCCTTGCTGGTCAACATAGAGCTCGACTGGATCCCTCCCTTGCCCTTGGCAGTCCTATACGAAGTCGTAAGTGCTATTGTAGTCAGACTGTTGGCACTGGTTCTGTCGGGGACGGTCAAATGTGTTCGGTCTACCGGGCCTGTCGTTGTGTGTGTCATTTGTGTACCCTCATCCTCGTCCTCTATTCCTTGGTCCATTTGCTGAATCCCTGGCCTCCTTATTTTTATTCATTTCTAGAAGGACCGGGCATTGAGACTTTTCGGTGTCTGAATCCTTTAGAGAACGCACACTGGTTCTCATCTAAATCCTTCCGTCCAGTGTAGGGTGTGAGTGTGCGATCTGTAGGAGGTGGGTTTCTATGGGCATTCGATTGATAATTTCGCTTGTAGGGTTCCTTTCCTATAGTCACCCCTTGTAACTGTGCAATCATGACCCTTTTCTTTAGGTCCTTTTTCTTTCTTTCTGATGCCCCATCATTTTCGTTCTTTTGATGTTCGTAGTACTGGGCCATCTGAAGGATAGCCGCGGGTTTGGAGTCCGCCCAACTACTCTCACTGGTCTGCAATTTCTGTGATACTTCCTGCAGCAGACTTTTAACGTAATTTTGGACGAACAGATGATGTCCGGTTGCAGTGGTCATGTCTTGGCCACTATAATCGGAGAACACCATTTTGAACCGGGAGAAGTACTCTGATACATCTTCCTGAGGTTTCTGGCGGCAAGCCGTTACTATCGACCAGTCCACCTTCTTTTCTGGGATCAGGGTCTTCAATTTCTGGAAATTTTTGTCCGGGAGTTCTAGAATGGCTTTTAAGGGTTTCTGTCCCAGGTCTCGCTGTTTGTCTATGCCATCGAGTTGCATCCAGGTATGTCCGAACAGCTCAAGGTGGTCAACTTTCCGGATTTGCTTCCACACATCAGCTGGCAGACATAGCCCGAAAAACAAGTTGATGTCTGCTAGGGTCATAATTGTCGATTCTAAGGCTAAACCTAGTTCTGTGTAAAAGGCAGTGGGGTTCTTGCGTAAGTCTGGCAAGGATTTTCAGAAGGTCAGGATGTCTTGCCGATCCCATGGTTGATAAACCCAGTTATATACTACCCTTCCCTTAGCATCTTGATGATTAATGTCGTTGTGTGTTCCCTGACCTCGTGAGGGGACCCAGTAGGGAGCGGCCTCCTTTATAGGCATCATTGTGTCAATTTTCTCTGTATGGGATTCAGTCGTTACAGGAGTCGTAGTCTTAGCTAACTGGCTTTGTTCGGTGAGGTGAACTTCAAGCGTATGTGAGAAGAGGTCCGTCACATCACAATCACTTTCATCTCCAATATCAACTTTCCTGTACAAGGCCGCGAGGCGTTCAGGGCTTTTATTCTGGTATCTCTCCTCATAAGCAGTGAGGGTGTGATAGCAAAATCACACGACAAAGTGTCGTCTATGGCTATCGGCATATGAATTATACATATCCAGTATATACTCTTCGCTTTTTTTCCGTTCAACCAGTGTTTTCACTACTTTATCGATCCCTGCTCGTTCACTTTTGCTTAAACGGCTCATTCTCGTGGAATCATTTCTTTTAGCTTCGGATTCATCTAGTGTTTCTGCTGGTGCTACGTTTAGTATGAGAGGCTCGGTCGGCGCGGAGGCCGTAGAGACCGAGGCCCTGGCACTACCTTCATTTGGGTTTGGGGGTTGTACTAAAGGATGTAAGGGAGCATATGGAGGGGGCATATAGATGATTGGGGGACCTAATAATAAATCATCGTTTGCTTTTTGCTTTGAGGGTAGCTCGGGGTAGAGCGTTGGGGGTGTTCTAACCGGCCATTGTCCCGATGTTTGGAACTCTCCTTCTTTCTTGACTCTCTTTCTTTGATGTCTTCTTCTAGTTTTCTACCAGCTAGGTGAGCTGCCTTCCGTAGCTCTTTGTCTGTTTTCGCTTGGTCTCTCCTTTTATGTTGCGTTGCTTCTTTGCACCACATGCCAAGACTATCAAGCATGGTTGGCAAGGTTTTATGTTTATGAAGGGCTATTTCTAGAACTTCTATTTTATTTATATCAAAAGATCCTATCAGTGGCCACTGACTTTCTCGATCTTTCTTGGTATTTTTATGCCACAGTTTACTATAGGCTACGGCGACTAATCCATATTTCGTGAACATGTCCTTATTAGGGGTGCCTTCCAGTGGAGCTGGATGATCCACCTCTAATAAACGGACCGGGCTAAACCAACTACCAATCAGTGGGGAGAAGATAGGCATGACGTACAGCGGTCAAAAAAGATTTCAAACAATAGTGGACAAAGGTCTGCACTACCTATCCTTCGCTACATGCAAAGACTAGACAGAATATTTCTATTCTACATTATTTGCAAGTAGGGAATATCTCAAGAGAACCAAAATCCAAACAATCAATCAGTGGGGAGAAGATAGGCGCGGCGTATTATCAGCCCTTACCGATATGGACAAAAAGTCTGCACTACCTATCCTTCACTACCTTCAAAGGGAGAGAGAATATTCCTATTCTTCACCGTTTGCAGGCAGAAAATGTCTCAAAAAGCAATCAATATCGTTTACCGAGGCTAAACGATGCAATCAACGAGTAATACTAGTATTTTCAAACAATCATTTCATAATTCGTCGTGTTACACGACCTTACCCGGACCGTACAGACAGTTTCCCGTCTTCCACTTCCAGCGCCCGATCGTCCTCTATTCTCCGTTGTTGCCGCGGCACTCCTGAGGGTTCCCAGTCAGGACCGTAGATCACTCGAGAGAGAGGTCTGCTCGGAACCGGTGAAGTTCGGATGATCGGCTGCCAGACGAGGGTCTATCGGGCAGGAGCTCTTCCCGATCGTTGCAGTCGTTCACTCTGTCGTCAGGACCTCTCCCACTGGATCCACGTGTCACTGATGGGCCCCACGCTTGGGACGCCAATTGTGGAAGAAGCAGTTCTTGAAGATAACCTTTAGACGCTGCTTGGCATTAGTCGCCTCGCATACCATTCGAGGATTTAACAAATAAAGAGGCGGGCGCTGGAAACTGGAAAAGCAGGAAACAAAGTTTAATTCCGTCGGAACAGAACACGTCAGATCAGACAAACAGGGTATCGTCTCGAGGTGCTCTCTCTGCCTCTCCGAGGCCTGGCCTCTTATACACAGGTTTATGACTTTATTGCAGTTTATTACATATGGCACATTCTTGTAAATGCTTTTATGTAAGGAAAGACATCCTGTGAATCTCCGCTTCAGGCCCGTTCCCACACATATCTACAGTGGAAGTTCCCACCCCAATCTCAGCAGGTGATGACTACTGCGCAGCTGGACATTCCGTCGGTTCCCGGAATGTGTGCGATCAATCGGATCTCATGGGGTGGAGGCATTGATTAATCCTAGCTCCTTTGAAGATGGGTGAGTTTCACAGTAGGAGCAATAAACTACGTCCGCAGGGCTAGGTGATGGCCTGGGATCAGTTCAGACAATCGGGCACGGAGGAAGGGGGTTATCAAAAGGATCTGTGGCCATGAAAGGGATGGAGGGAGGTGTTGGCCTGGTATGGGATGTGGCTCCGAGGCAGGGCCGTGCTGAAGGGGTGGTTTATGGTCCGAGCATGTGAGTGCGGGGGAGCTGTCAGTGAGCGGGGGATGCTTGCGAGGTCAGAGAGACGCGCTGGCGATCGGCAATGGGCAGAGAGGCCATGGTACTTAAAATGGCTGCTGCTTACACGCACGCCTGGGTCTAGAAAAGGGACAAGATGGCACCGATAATGTTTACGCTGCAAACTAGATTTCAACATAGAGATGTCAATCTTTACATATTTCAGCAACAAAACTAAACTCTGGCATTCTTTTTTCTCTGTTGTGCGCTTCCCGGTGCGCTCCCCGGTGCGCGTACCGGGCGCTCCCTCCGCAACAATCGAAAAAAAAAAAAACTTTTTTTTTTTTGCCCCGCGAGGCCTTTTTATAGCTACCACATCAAACCTAGGGGATAAGGGAGGGTCTACCCTGCCCCCTTATGGTCATTTCCCCCTTAGTTTTGGTCACCTCTTATGTCTCGATCCTATCGAGACACAAGATGGCGGCCGCTCCGGACTGTTTAGAATGTTTACAGACACCCGACAGCCAATCAGCTTTCCATGTGCAAGTCGCGTGTCGCGCCCCCTGCGCTCCCCGGTGCGCGTACCGGGGCACGCTTACAGATATATATATATTTTTTTAACCTAAATTACTCAAAATCCACTGGAGCACATATCTTGAGACATAGCAAAGGCACATCGGGCTACCAGTCCCTACAATTTTGTCAAGTTTGGTGGAAATCCATTCAGCCGTTCGGCCTAAAAGTGAGGTCGACCGCCATATGGAAATTAACATGGGGAAAACGCGTTTTGGGACCCCCCTTTTATATCGGTCCCCGCTTGACAAATCCCCCCCAATCTTTCAGGGAAGGACCGGGCCACCGCGAGGCCATTTTGAGAAAATTTTCAGGCATATTCGTCAACCGGTGCCAAAGTTATTCCAAATAGAATTTTGAGATTTAACATTGAAAAAAAATCCTAACTATAACTACCTACTGGCGACTGCCAGTAGGTAATATATATATATATATATATATATATATATATATATATATATGTATATATATATATATATATACAGGCATCTTAAAATGTTAAATTTAAATTTTTTTCTCCATAGGATTGAATATGTCAGTATAAATACTGTTTTATATATTGTTACACATGTTAACCACCGAATCACATTTATATTACTGTTTAAATACAAAAAAAAGCTTATGTCACATATATAGTCTTCCCCATATGAGGTTAGTAGTGGTTGCATATTGCATATGGAGTCCCTGTGCAAAATACATAAATAGCAGCAAGTCCACTGTGCAAAACTGTGCATAAATGTGCAAATAAGCGTAGAAAGTGCAAACCGTATGACTGACAATTTCTATTAATATTGTTAACAATAATAAACCAGAATTTGGATAAAAAATTTAAAAGGATATAAATAGCAATTTAAAAGAATATATCATATCGGTAAAATAAGTGTAAAAGGAGGTAAAAAAATATATAAATATGTATATACATTATTAAAATTGTATATCTTCAGAGCTGTACAAATGTATTACCATGGGAAATTCATTTTGTCATTTGTTCATTTATTTGTTCTTTTATTATTTCATGTGCTTGATATTAGGGAACCTATATATCAAGATCACTGTTGTGAATGCATATTTACCCCAACTAATAATATGCATTACTAGGTTAATTTTGGAGCCTAGTTTACATAGTCGTATCAGGAAATGGAATATAGGGGAATCTGAAGATCTATAAAAAATTGTGCATTTCTTCAGTATTATTGAGCCCGTTTGGCCATTTGCTGTCAAACTCTAATATCATCTTTGTCTCGAGTTGACGTAGCTGGAGCTCACGATTCCCACCTTTTCGTGATTTGGGAATTTCCCCTATTACAAAGTATTTCAAACAAGCAACGTCATTGTTATGACTTCTCTTGAAATGACGTGCCATTGGATAAGCGGGGTCACTGTGTAAAATCCTTACATGCACCTGCAGCTTAGTACTGCCAATGTAGTTCAAAGCGCAGGTGCATGTAAGGACATACACAGCATATTCTGTTTTGCAGTTAAAGCTCCCAGCAATTGTCACATCTCGAATGCTAAATGGAGTCTGATAATGAGTGGTATTGACCCCAAATTTGCACGCTCTGCAGCTACTGCATTGTCTGAATCCCTGTGCTGGTTTAAGCCACATAGTATTAAGTCTAGTCTCAAGACTACTTTTCTACAACACCACACCCATATTCTTCGCTTTTCTACACAACAAACCAAAGACAACCATTCCTGTATACATTCTATTGTTGTATCTTATAAGGAAATCATAAGCGGCTGCCTCACTGTATAGGCTACCTCCCACGTTGAGCTTGAGTGCAAACGGTCCCCACTAGTCCTAATCAGCATGTCGGCTGAGGCCAGGTAGTTTTAAATGGACAGGGCAGTGGGTGACAAAGTATGGAATACAGATATGTGTTGAAAGTCCAGGCTGTTAGAAATGCACACGATTCTGTCAAGTGACATAGGTGCTTAACAGTGCAGTAAACAGTAATGCTGAGCAGCTGATGTTGAAAAAACGCTGCGACAAACTCTATGCTGTATGAGGTGACTGTGGTGACTATACATACCAAACAGTAAGAAACAGACATTGTGTGTGTCCTTTACAGTGAATCCTTGCTCACGAGCACATTGTGATGTCCTCTTTCTTTAACTCGTACTTTATCAGTGCAATTGCACGGGATTATGTTGAGTCATCAAAAGTTTATTACAAAAAAAGTGTGCCAGCAACCCTTCGCAGGAGGAACCTCACATTTTGCTGAGGGGAAACCATTCACTCGCCAGGATCTACTCACTACCTCCAAGGGGAGTGCAACATGGAGGAAGAAGAAGAGACGCGAGCAGCTGCACAGATTCTATTCACAAGAAAAAAGAAATGTGCAGCCAGCTCCAAAGAAGTCAAAGCGGATTTCCCACAAACGGTTAAAGACAAAATTAACAAACTTGACAAATTGAAGAAGGGAGAAATCTCTAAGTGGTGGGAAGCTATTTCCCTGCAAAACTACATCGATCAGGAAATGGTTCCCAGGGGCTGAGAATCTTCACCACACCAACGTACGAAACACCCAATCCCGCAATGTTAGCCGAATGGTCGGAAAACTCAGCAGTAAGCTCTAGGAGGATGCTAGAGATACTAGTAAACTATGCCTGGATAGACAGAGACTTACTATTAAAACAGATAGAAGAACTGATGGAGGACATCAAAAACAACCAGAAGATGATGCTGTAGAAAAATTGGTCACTGCTATAAAAGACCGCCTCAAACACTACGAGGAAGACATCAAGGCACGCAAGGAGAGGAAATTGGATAGGGATTACAACGACTATGAAAGTGGCTGGATACTAACTTTCAGTCGCAAATATGATCATCTCTACAATGATACTGGGACACAGGCGCAGGGTGGAGGCAATGAAGATGAACAGTTAATCCTGTCCAGCGAGACTGAATCTGATGTATCCAGTGTATCCACCGAGGAAGCCAGACAGATGGATAAAGTACCCCATAAGGCAAATTTTTTAGAGGAATATCGTCACCTGCGCCAAAGAACAAAGAAGGAGACTCCGGCACCAGCAACGAGAGGACATAGGGGACGAGGACGTGCAAGAGGTAGAGGAAATGTAGGAACCGAGGAAAGAGGCTCCTACAGAGGTGGCAAAAGAGGCAGTGCAAGGGGCAACGTGGGAAACATGAGAACACGCTCCAAAAGTGGACAATAATGGACCTATCCATGGTAATAAAAACTGTGATCAATCTATCTTCCAGGACAATGAGTCAAACTGAAAAAGCCACGTTAAGTTTAGTGCTCTCATTCTGTCCTTCTATGTCTTTCAATTATAGTGAGTCTAGGATAGATCTTTTCAAATTTGTACGCAAATTGAAGTTAAAAAAATGGCATACGCTCAAAAGGTTGGGGGTTCCAACAAGGCCAAATCCCACTCTAACAACTTCTCAGATAATTTCACGATAGGGGAGGTAGATACCCTCATCAATATACTCTAACTTGAACAGGAAGGGGACACGAGACCTAATGTTATCAATAGGATACAGACAGAATGGGAGGTGGAAACTATCAGCAACACTCAACTTCTGCAGGATGCAGCATTCACGGTGGACAGTAGTGCAGCCTCTGGGTTTAAGCCTAAGTCCACTTTTATTCCCATCATGTCTCATGATGCTATTGACACATTCCATGAATGTATCAGTAAGGATTTTTGTAAATACAGACATAAAAAAAACATGGTTATAGTGGCAATAACCTTTCTATGACACAAAGGAATTCCTTGAAGTCCCTCATGGAAGATGACAGTGTGGTCATTCGACCTGCTGACAAAGGAGGTAACATTGTCATACTAGACAGAGACAAATATGTAGCGGAGGCTCACAGACAGCTGGGTGACTCCAAATTCTATATTCCCACTACACAGGACATGTACAACAGTATTACCACACTATGAGAAAAACTCACCATGTGGAAGGACAAGGGCATCCTCGAATGGGAGGAATACAGGTATCTCAAGAATGACCATCCTGTTTTACCTGTATTGTATCTACTCCCCAAGCTGCACAAGAGCCAAGACAACCCTCCTGGAAGACCCATCGTGTCTTCAAGAGGGAGTGTCTCTAAACATGTGTCAAAATATGTCGACCATTACTTGCGTGACTGGGTCAATAGTTTGCCTAGTTACTTCAAAGGTACAAAAGATTTTCTTATGAAATTACAGAACTTACAGTGGTATGACAAATGTTATCTCATTACTCTGGATGTCCAGGCACTTTACACCATAATTGACCACAGACAGGGTCTTGAAGCATGTGAGCATTTCCTCAATGCGCGTCCACTTCGGTTCAAAGAACATAGCAAAATGCTATTTGAAACGGTGGACTTCTGTCTCCTTAACACTTTCTTTCTGTTCGATGGCGTTCTATACAAGCAGATGATCGGGGCCGCGATGCGTTCATGCTTTGCTCCCAGTTTTGCGAACCTCTTCATGGGTACAGGGAGCCGAAGATCTTTATGGATCCTGCTTGGACAGAACATTTGAGCCATGTTGCCACTTGGTGGCGATACATTGATGATCTTTTTGTGGTGTGGAGAGGGTCTGAGGAAGCAGCCATTGTCTTCATAGACCTACTTATCACCAACACCAGTAACATCATTCTTACCAGCAACATCAGCAAGGTCACTTGATGTCAAAATTGACATCAAGGATAATCAAATACACACCTCCCTTTTCAGGAAGGCCACGGCCGGCAACAGTGTTCTCCATGCCCTTAGTAGCCACCCTGAGACTCTGAAATGGAGCATTCCTTTTGGTGAGCTGCTAAGGGCAAAGAGAAACTGTAATACTGAAGATGGCTACCAACGTGAGTGTACCGATATGTTGGAACGGTTCAAAAATAGAGGGTATCCAGCTTGGGTTTTGAAAAACGCCAAACAGAGAGCTGATAACATCCCCAGAAGTATCACTCTTGAGGACAAAATCGCAGATGATAATGAAAACAATCAGGACAGCACACGACTCATTCTAACATACAATACTGAGTCAAGACAAATACAAAAGATACTGTCCAAAAACTGGGACATCCTGAAAAGCGACAACGTCATAAGTGGTGATGTTCCCATGAGACCGACTATCACTTATAGAAAAGGAAGAAACATTAGAGACCTGTGTGTACAAAGTGACATCACCACACACTCCACCACTCAAGGTTTTGGTCTCAAGGGATTTTTCCCTTGCGGCCACTGTAAAACCTGTAGGAACAGTACCCATGTTAAGAAAGTGGAATACAATGGGGTTAAGAAATAAATCAATCAATTTCTCACCTGTAGTACCACACATGTCATCTATGCGATTGTCTGTCCCTGTCAGCTATGGTATATAGGCAGCACTACCCTATATGCCAAAAAACGCAGACTGGAACACTACAGAACCATTACACACAACAATGAGAAATATCCAGTGGCAAGGCATTTTCGTGACAAACATTACTCCAATCCCACATTTTTGAGTTTTTTCATTCTGGAACAGGTTGACAGGAACCCCAGGGGCGGTAACAGGGTGTTGAGATTGAGGCAGAATGAATCCAAATACATTATTAACTTTAAGACAAAGGATCCGGCAGGCCTTAATCAAGATGAGGAGCTTGCAGTCTACCTCAAAGAGTACTGATGGTTTTCTTTGATGTCACATTACTTTTATCGTTCATGAGCATGGATTTATGTCTCCATCTACTCCTATCCCATTGGCCAGGAGTTTAGAACGCATTTCCCCTGTATTGCAGGCACATACCCAACCTCAATCTGATTATGTGCATTCATATTATCTTTCTCCATGTTTCAGTACTTTGTACAGTTTATTTATTTTTCAGTGATGCACTGTATAGATGCTTTTAACTTCACCAAATGATTGTATTTTCCAATAGGAGTACAGTTGGGGAAAGGGGCCAGGGCACTGCACTCACTTTCACGGGCAACTGTTGTCTTTCTCACTTCGAATACTCGTTTCACTGAGCACGCCTCTTGATGGACTTTTATGGCAAGCACTGTGACCCCACAACAATCTTTTGGGCCTTCGCAAGTAAGGACGTGTCTCTTCTCAATTGCGTAATCCAGTTTTTTACTTGGTATCTGTTTACTGTACTGTTAAGCACCTAACAGCCCGATTCATGAAACGAAATTGCGCTCGCAAAGGGCCAGATTCTGAGAATCTGGCCCTTTGCGAGTGCGATTTTTGCATTTGGGATTCATCATCCCAAATGCAAAAATCGCTATTTGCGAAATCGCATATTTGCGAGGAATTGGATTTAAGGAATCTCTAATAGAGATTCCTTAAATGCAATTCATCACCCTATTTGAAATTGCGAATTCGCAATATTTGGTCGCAATTTACCACGAAATCTGACTTTGTGGTAAATTGCGAAAAACGAGTAAAAAGGCACTTTAGTGCATTTTTTTCTTTTGCATGTTACACACACACACACATGTCCTTTGGACATGTGTGTGCGCAACACCTGTTTGAATTTGCATTTAAGGGGTGCTACAGGGTGTCCTTTGGACACCCCTGGCACCCTTTAAATCGCTATCTTATTTGCGATTAGCAAATTGCTAATCGCAAATAAGGAATACTCCCCATTCATTCCTATGGGACTTTTGGCCCATAGGAATGAATGGGAAGTTATTCCTTATTTGCGATTAGCAATTTGCTAATCGCAAATAAGGAATGTGTAGGAATTGCATTTAATTTTGCGATTCCTACATGAATCCCGTTTTGCGAGTCTGTAATAGCGATTCCCTATGAATCGCTATTACAGACTCGCAAAACGGGTCTTTGATGAATCTACCTGTAAGTCACTCGACAGAATCGTGTGCATTTCTAACAGCATGGACTTTCAAGACATATCTGTATTCCATACTTTGTCACCCACTGCACTGTCCATTTAAGACTACCTGGCCTCGGCCGACATGCTGATTAGGACTAGTGGGGACCGTTTGCACTCGAGCTCAACGCGGGAGGTAGCCTATACAGTGAGACAGCCGCTTATGATTTCCTTATAAGATACGACAATAGTATGTATACAGGAATGGGTGCCTTTGGTTTGTTGTGTTTATTTTCGTACACAATTTCATTTGATAAAACATGTGATTGAGAGAGCAATTGGACGTACAATAGCACTAGAACCTGTACAAGTATTAAAACGAACATGTTCCAAGATGACAGCCATTCAATGCTGTTCAGTCTTGTACCGGGTTCTTTAGCACAACATTTGGATTTTGGGTGGCTATTCATTTATGCCTAATTTTCACATCTTTAAAAAGTTGCTCTATATATTTTTATTTATGTACACTTAGAAAACAATGAAATCGTATTTTTCAACAATGTGTACCTCTATAATTCTCAAAGATGTCAGTCATTTGGCTACTGCGATGTGTGTCCTATGTTGGTGTCGATGGTTTGCTTGAAACTTTATGTTCTGCTTTTTAAGAGATTTATTTACACAAGTCGGCTGCTGGGACGCGTTTCGCCTGTTCACCAGGCTTGTTCACCACAGTGAAAATAAAGTTTGCCATATTTAAAGCCCATCAACACCATGTCACGTGAATTAAACTACACTGGCACAGTTTTTTAGCTCACTGCATCATCCCAGCTCAGAAACTGGCTACATGCAAATTAGTCTGTTTCTGTCCCAGTGCATGATGGGAACAGGGCAGACCAAACTACCAAGCCAATTCTTCACCAGAAAGGATACAAGCTACCAGGGACCGGTTTCTGGCATTTCAGCCGTGATTGGCCCGGCTTGCTTGAATCCTGATGGTGCAAGGAGCAAGGGACTCACGTCTGAGTATACCCTCCCACACTTAGTGTGGATAAAATCAATTTTGGAAAAGGTGATGGACAGAGTTTCTGAATGATGCAGAATACTCCTACCCAGTCAAGAGATCAGGGCTTGATGGGAACAGGGCAGACCAAACTACCAAGCCAATTCTTCAGCAGAAAGGAGACAAGCTACCGGGGACCGGTTTCTGGCATTTCTTGAATCCTGATGGTGCAATGAGCTAGGGACTCACGTCTGAGTATGCCCTGTTCCCATCATGCACTGGGACAGGAACAGACTAATTTGCATATAGCCAGGTTCTGAGCTGGGATGGTGCAGTGAGCTAAAAAACGGTGATGGATCAAGCCCTGATCTCTTGACTGGGTAGGAGTATTCTGCATCATTCAGAAACTCTGTCCATCACCTTTTCCAAAATTGATTTTATCCACACTAAGTGTGGGAGGGTATACTCAGACGTGAGTCCCTAGCTCATTGCACCATCAGGATTCAAGCAAGCCGGGCCGACGACGGCTGAAATGCCAGAAACCGGTCCCCGGAAGCCTGTCTCCTTCCCAGTATAAGAATTGGCTTGGTAGTTTGGTTTGCCCTGTTCCCATCATGCACTGGGACAGGAACAGACTAATTTGCATATAGCCAGGTTCTGAGCTGGGATGGTGCAGTGAGCTAAAAAACGGTGATGGATCAAGCCCTGATCTCTTGACTGGGTAGGAGTATTCTGCATCATTCAGAAACTCTGTCCATCACCTTTTCCAAAATTGATTTTATCCACACTAAGTGTGGGAGGGTATACTCAGACGTGAGTCCCTAGCTCATTGCACCATCAGGATTCAAGCAAGCCGGGCCGACGACGGCTGAAATGCCAGAAACCGGTCCCCCGAAGCTTGTCTCCTTCCCAGTATAAGAATTGGCTTGGTAGTTTGGTTTGCCCTGTTCCCATCATGCACTGGGACAGGAACAGACTAATTTGCATATAGCCAGGTTCTGAGCTGGGATGGTGCAGTGAGATAAAAAACGGTGATGGATCAAGCCCTGATCTCTTGACTGGGTAGGAGTATTCTGCATCATTCAGAAACTCTGTCCATCACCTTTTCCAAAATTGATTTTATCCACACTAAGTGTGGGAGGGTATACTCAGACGTGAGTCCCTAGCTCATTGCACCATCAGGATTCAAGCAAGCCGGGCCGACGACGGCTGAAATGCCAGAAACCGGTCCCCCGAAGCTTGTCTCCTTCCCAGTATAAGAATTGGCTTGGTAGTTTGGTTTGCCCTGTTCCCATCATGCACTGGGACAGGAACAGACTAATTTGCATATAGCCAGGTTCTGAGCTGGGATGGTGCAGTGAGCTAAAAAACGGTGATGGATCAAGCCCTGATCTCTTGACTGGGTAGGAGTATTCTGCATCATTCAGAAACTCTGTCCATCACCTTTTCCAAAATTCGTGCTGCAGTCTTAACCAGTAAGGCAATAGGACATGGGGATGGTAAGGAATGAAGCCTACATTGCATCTAGCAGATAATGGAAAAGAAGCAGTGTTTGCCAAGGGTGGTATGAGCCCTGTTACCCTAAGGAAGCTCATTCTTGGCAAAGGCATAACACATTTTGATGCACAGCACAACCCACTGAGAAACAGCCGACTACTAACACGTTGCCTTTCTTGGAACCAGCATAGCCCAGGAAAAGCTGATCATGAATCAGGTAGTCACAGTCCTATAAATGTAAAAACCGAGGGTCCTGCCATTGCTCTACACAGTGCAGACTCTCCTCCTTTTTATTAGGATGAAGATGTGGGTATAAAGTCAGCAGAGAGTGCACTGATCAATGTGAAACAGAGTGGCTTGCTACTTGTAGAAGGTTAACCCAAAGACCCTCTATGCACATATATATTTTATGTATTTTTATGATTGTTTTTATTACATGGGGCTGATAGTCTGCTAATACTGGCTTGTACTAGAATCTAGCCCCAATTGCCCAAAACAAACCTTGTTTCGTAAAGAACAAAGGTGGGTCCACCGATTATCTTCTGATAGTCGGGGCCTGAACGAGGACATTCCGTGGCACTCATTATAAAATTGTTAAAATTTGAACACTAGACTTCCCCAAACTCATGCACTTATACTGAACTGAATACAAGTAGCTGAGACCTGCACATTGTGTATGAAACCATTCCTGGTCCGCTTACTCATCATTTCTTATATTTATACTCGCGATCACTACATTGCATTAAATATGCCATTTCCACAAGGGGTTTATTATGGTGCTTTACATACCATACGTTATATCACCCCTTTAGGCTTATACGAGTAGGTTACATACATTCCATCCCAGCTCTCCCTACTAAGCTTGGCCTGATCCCTGGTAAAGCAAGTCTCCAAAACCCCATCCTGTAATGGCCGCCACAGTAACCAGGAAAACCACCTGACCGTACGCAGGGGGCGGAGCTAGGCGCCGAGTCCTGACGCTTCCGCCTAGAAATGGCAACCGCCACAGAGCTCCGGCATCTATCCGAGCTCGGCGGCGATGGGTAGGTGAAGCAGTAAGGACTCGGGAAGTGAGAGGTGAGGACAACTTCCGAGGGACACATTGGGATTCTTGATTAGAAGTAATTCTCTGTAGGCAGTATCGGAGGATCCATACTCGATCCTGCAGAGGGCTTAGGTAATCCTAACAAAAGCCACAATCTGACCTTATACACGTCTCCTCCCCCAGCCACACCTTATGGTTCCACCCTGATGTACCAACCCGCCAAGCCTTGTTGTGGCATTTAATTCCTGACCAGTAGGCGAGTCGGGTTTGCGCCTTTAGCATCACTATGCACATTTAGTGATAACAATTAGACCACACACTGAACCTTTTTACCAAATGAGAAGGAGAGGGTTTCTCCTGAAGGACTGCTGCTGTTGTTATGGTGTTGTTTTTAAAAAAAAACATCCTTTCACTTGCAAAGTGTTGGTGTGACGGTAATACTGCACGTTGTCACAACACGGTCACGTTAACTTGGAGTTAGTAGAAATTCACTATCACTAGCATGACACTGTGTGTAAGTTTGGTCCCGGACCATGTATAATTTCTGGCGATTACTTGATGCTATTAACCCTGTACTTTTATTCCCTATTCAGGCATAGCAAAAGGCCACAGAGGTAACAAATATCCGCATTTTTGGTATTAGACACATGACACTAGCATGTTGTTGAATGTTTGTAGACCTTGTCTTTATCCATCATAGGTCCTCATGAATCGTGGGCAATTGCCCAGGCGAGAAACATGTTGACCAATTCCTTTCCTAATCTAATCTAGGGCCACTACACCTAACCTGTTGGCACCTAGGGAGTTAGATTCACGCTTTTAATTGCAGTAGGGGATCCCCAGAATAAAGAAGTTTCCGGTACCCTCTACTACATTTTAAATCACTTCCCAGGCAACATACTGCATCACCCGCACACCAGCACTTCACCATAAGGCAGTTGGATTAAAAGATCTCCGCCAAAGAGCCCCTCTCTGAGGTGAGCCCGTCGGGATTGCACCGCCTCCCCGACGAGGAGCAACGCCAATGATGAAGCATGACACCCTTATGGGTGTGTGAGGCAAATACATCCAACAAAATGGATGCCCAAAGGTGTCACATCTTCACCTCCGGCCACGCCATATACACAAACTCCTTTCTTTAAGGAACAGTCCAGCACCCTACATTGTTGATCTATACTTGTTGAGGGCACCAGCTGATACTGGACCTTCCACTTTCCTTAGTGGTAAACAGTGCCTGACTGATCAATTGATCTCCCTCCCTCCTCTTGATAACAAGTCTGCTAAAAATGCCACTTATTCACACCTAAAAAGATTATTGTGGGTTTAGCCTAATGCCATATCCGGCAGATCATTACCACCAGAGCCAAGTCTACCTCCCATTAGCATTTATGGGCAGATGTGCTAACATATAACTTCTCCTGCTCACATACAAGCAAATAACTTTCTTAAACATGACTGCCGGTGACAGTGCATGTACGTTTTTAATAGTACAGATGATTGGCAACTGTAGGAAGATGTACAGCTGAAAAACATCTGCACCCAAGAACATGATGGCATCTCTCCATTTCACACATGCCACTGTATCACACGTGTCTTCCACATTACACATATCTCTCATGCCTCCATATCACACCTATCTTCCGTATCGCACATGCACAGAGCTAATTCTGAAGCAAAAAAATATACAGCAGCACAACCCATCCCAAACACACTCACACAAATGCCTCACAAAAGCATGACATCATTTTAGAGGCTGCTTCACCAGGCCACAAACTCATCTGTAAATTTTGGAAATCTAGAAGAGGAAAGGTAGGATCTGCAATGAACTCTGATGGAATCACATATACAGTGATCACGATATAAGCCATTTAGCACTTTGTTACACAGGTATTGGTCACTCGCTTCAGAGCGAGTAAGATATACAAGAGCAGCATTACACATGCCTTTGTTGTTATTATGAAAACAAATGTGTACTGGGTGCTTGCTCTTGGTTATCCACTTAGGTAAAACTATGGGATAACACAATGGGATTTCCTACCAACAAGAAGGTGGGTGTGGTCTGATCACTTCATAGGAAGGGCCAGCTGCCTGTGTGAGAGAGTGATTGCCTGGGTAGATATTTGGGTATGGCTGAAGGCTTATTGAGACAGAATGTCCATGGAAGATTGGTTGACTGTGAAGTGGACAGAGAGAGATTGTTGTAGTGCTACTTGCCTCTAGTGGGATGGATGACTGAAAATCACAGGGTGTGCTCCAGGGAACGTCATGTGAGGGACACCAAGACAAGGTCAGGCTTTGGCGCTCATGGCTAATCCGTCAGGGTAGTCAGATCCCTTCTACTTACGAGAGGCCAGGACTGCCCAGACGTGACAGGAACACATAAATGAAGATTCTCAAAGAAAAGCAAATGGGTTGGGCTTGTAGGTCATCAATTGGGCCACCATCCTTGAAGGCGAACTGGGCAGTTTTCTGTGACACTCAAACCCTGACACACCTAGACCACCCAATAAGTGATTTGTTACCCATGAAGACACAGAAACAGGAGGCCATACTTCTTGCTACTTAACAGTCACACAGGTTTGGAAAGCACACCCTGATGAAGTCCATATAGGACGAAAAGCGTTGGCTGGGCTGACTGGAAAATTTCATGTCTTGAAAGATTAAAAAAAGTTGGATACTGGACTCATTCTTGATACTCCTGATAATTGAATCTCTCTTCTTGTTCATCATTGTTATAGTTTTTAATATTGGATTTCCTGAATTTGGGCCAGAAGCAAAACAATATAGCGGATGTTCCTCCTTTTCTATTTGTTGTGGTGTAAATTGAATAGTTGTGGCTTCTAGGCAGTGGGGCCATGAAAAGTTCAGTGTGGGATCACTGATGATATTTAGTATGCTACACTTGTAACAAAGAAAGGGCCTACACTGCTTTGGCTTATCTTTTGTGTACTAGTGTAGATCAATTCTTAAGTTTTTCAGGTGGTGGTCCCCTGCAGTCATCCAGGAACTGGGACTTACTTTAGTCATCAGACTTTGACCTAGAGCACGCAAGAAATGAATTGAAATGAATTGTATTTATATAGCGCACTTCTACCCTCAGGCCTCGTAGCGCTGTATTCATACCACAGAGGAACCCTTCCTGGCTTTCCATGTGAAGTGTCCACTCCTGGGCACCCCCAAGGTGAAGCCAGGCATCACCTGCGCTGCTGGGGCCGACGTGGAGATTAAGCAAGCTATTGCCCAGAGTTGCAGCGTGGGACCCATGATTAGAATAGGCACTGAGGCGAGAATATCAGGTCCCAGGGTGTTTTGAGCTCGAGACCCTCCGAGGTGGGAATTGAACCCTGGTCCGGGGCCAGAGCTCCGCATCAAGGTCTGCTGCTTCTAACCATTGAGCCACATTTCTCCACGAGAAAAGCAGAAAAAAGAGAAATGAGAATGAAAGGTAATAATATTAAAATGGTGAGAAAATGCGAAAGCAATGATGAAGGAAGAAGAGACTCCAAGAGAGAGATAAGCAGATAGGAAGTGTGGGGTGGAGGAAGAAAGATGCATGGTGTTGTGTCAACACTAGACAACCATGGTATTTGGAAAGCCTGTAATTTGGGAATATATGACGTTACAACACAAACAATTACAACGCATGGCTTCACAACGTGGTTTTTACATCGTAACTACCGAATCACTGACAGAATTTCGACTTCAAAAATATCGACCTACAAGAATATCGAGTCAACAATATCGAGGGCAAAAATATCGACATCCTATCTACAACATGGTAAGTACAAAAATATCGAAAAAAAAATATCGATGTTAAAAATATCGATGTTAAATATATCGTTTTTTTTTTTTTAATATATAAATGTAAAATTAAGTCTATAAGACTAATAAATAAAAGAAACATATTTAAAAGTATCTAATAATATTTAAAAGTAATAAATAAAACATATATTAAGAATACATTAATTAAATATATACAGTAAATATGTAATATATATACATTGAACAATAAGTATTAATAATTATTTTACGAATTTATAAATTAATTAAATATATTGTAATTTACTAACACATTTACAAACATAAAAAAGTAACATAAATAAAATGTAAGTAATATAAAAAATAAAATAAATATTTGATATATTAACAATTAATTAAATAAAACGTTGCATAGCGTAAGGGTAAAAATTTCTATTCCTACTCCAGAGAGTACAACAGTAGGGAAAACTGACCCTGAACTCAAAAAACACCCCTTTACCCAAGAACTGAAACTGACCCTGAACCCTAAAAATACCCCTTTACCCAAAAACTGAAAACTGACCCTGAACTCAAAAAATACCCCTTTACCCAAGAACTGAAAACTGACCCTGAACCCAAAAAATACCCCCTTACCCAAAAACTGAAAACTGACCCTGAACCCTAAAAATACCCATTTACCCACGAACTGAAAACTGACACTGAACCAAAAAATACCCCCATACCCAAAAACTGAAAACTGACCCTGAACCCTAAAAATACCCCTTTACCCAAGAACTGAAAACTGACCCTAAACCCAAAAAATACCCCTTTACCCACGAACTGAAAACTGATACTGAACCCAAAAATACCCCCTTACCCATAAACTGAAAACTGACCCTGAACCCTAAAAATACCCCTTTACCCATAAACTGAAAACTGACCCTGAACCCTAAAAATACCCCTTTACCCAAGAACTGAAAACTGACACTGAACCAAAAAAAATACCCCTTTACCCACGAACTGAAAACTGACACTGAACCAAAAAATACCCCCTTACCCATAAACTGAAAACTGACCCTGAACACTAAAAATACCCCTTTACCCATAAACAGAAAACTGACCCTGAAACCAAAAAATACCCCTTTACCCAAGAACTGAAAACTGACCCTGAACCGCTCGCAGCCCTTGGGGAACATTCCTGCTGACATCGGACAATTTGAAAGCCTCATTTTACCTTGCTGGTAACTTTCGTTGCTCCTGAATACGAGGACCGGGGACCAAAGCAGACGCTGCCGGGGTCGGGACTGCGAGAGCCAGGGTGCACAGCGCTTGAAGATCCCAGCGCACCTGGTGTCTCTTCCCGCCCCCAGCCCTCCGCCCTGATTGCACAAACACCGGCTATTTAAGGCTCGCGGCCCCCGCTCCGCGGGAGCCGCTCGCAGCCTTTGGGGAACATTCCTGCTGACATCGGACAATTTGAAAGCCTCATTTTACCTTGCTGGTAACTTTCGTTGCTCCTGAATACGAGGACCGGGGACCAAAGCAGACGCTGCCGGGGTCGGGACTGCGAGAGCCAGGGTGCACAGCGCTTGAAGATCCCAGCGCACCTGGTGTCTCTTCCCGCCCCCAGCCCTCCGCCCTGATTGCACAAACACCGGCTATTTAAGGCTCGCGGCCCCCGCTCCGCGGGAGCCGCTCGCAGCCTTTGGGGAACATTCCTGCTGACATCGGACAATTTGAAAGCCTCATTTTACCTTGCTGGTAACTTTCGTTGCTCCTGAATACGAGGACCGGGGACCAAAGCAGACGCTGCCGGGGTCGGGACTGCGAGAGCCAGGGTGCACAGCGCTTGAAGATCCCAGCGCACCTGGTGTCTCTTCCCGCCCCCAGCCCTCCGCCCTGATTGCACAAACACCGGCTATTTAAGGCTCGCGGCCCCCGCTCCGCGGGTGCCGCTCGCAGCCTTTGGGGAACATTCCTGCTGACATCGGACAATTTGAAAGCCTCATTTTACCTTGCTGGTAACTTTCGTTGCTCCTGAATACGAGGACCGGGGACCAAAGCAGACGCTGCCGGGGTCGGGACTGCGAGAGCCAGGGTGCACAGCGCTTGAAGATCCCAGCGCACCTGGTGTCTCTTCCCGCCCCCAGCCCTCCGCCCTGATTGCACAAACACCGGCTATTTAAGGCTCGCGGCCCCCGCTCCGCGGGTGCCGCTCGCAGCCTTTGGGGAACATTCCTGCTGACATCGGACAATTTGAAAGCCTCATTTTACCTTGCTGGTAACTTTCGTTGCTCCTGAATACGAGGACCGGGGGCCAAAGCAGACGCTGCCGGGGTCGGGACTGCGAGAGCCAGGGTGCACAGCGCTTGAAGATCCCAGCGCACCTGGTGTCTCTTCCCGCCCCCAACCCTCCTATTCTACGCACTGGTGAGCGCGCACGCGGGACGCGCGCGGGACATCGCCCGGGGCTAAGCCCGGGCAAAGGGCGGGCCGTCTGAGGCCGTCCGAGGTCGGAGGAGGCCGGCGTGGGCCCAAAACTTTGGTCTATCTGCTATCCCCCTTGCGGTCTTATGGACTGGTAGGGACCTTGATTCCTTCTACTACCTTTGACTGTTAAGTAAGTGCCTGAATATTGGATTATTGCTTCTGGTCTGTCACAATTATGCCTAGTGAAACTAGAAGTAAGGCAGCTGCGGGCGGGGCCAAGTTGATTGGCACACTTGATGATTTCATTGTCCGTACACATACGTTGATAGACCAGGGAATAGTCCTAATGGAGAGGAGGGTATCCCAGGATCTGGCGTTAGCAAAGAGGTCCTCTATGGGCCACATTGCGCAGGCACGTACACCAGGACGTCCCGCGGCCCAGACTACTTCAGAGCTGACTCTTGTTGAGGTCCACAATAATACGATCACTCAACCCGAGCTTCGGGACTCTGCTCAAATTGATTCTCAGAAATTGCCACCTTCTGGTAATATTTTGATTTCCCCACAAATAGATACCCAGGCAGAATATTCGAATGTTGACTCACAAGGGGCAAGGGAGGGAGCAATCCCAAAAAAAAGGCATACTCAACAAATTCCTAATCAAAATAAGATAACTGTGACATCTGTACATAGAATAGGACCTGCACAAAGTACAGAACGATTAAGTGGTATTTCTGGAGAGGTCGCTGGGGAAGGAGCAGTTGGTCCATTAATAATGCCTATGACCATCATGGACTCTACCCTAGATGACACACTGGCGGATATATTCAATAACAGTTTGTCTTCAAATGGCACTGTTGCAAATTTAGACAGGGAAGATCCCAACAAAGAGAGGGAGGACTCCTTCATAATAACACTAAAAAACTTAATTAAAGCCCTGTTGTGCCCTTTGGAAATTAAGCTCCAGGCTATGGAATTACAATTAAAAGCAATGCACACGGATATAACAGCCCTGTGCTCGACTACAACCAAAAACCCCATACAGCCAACCCTTCCTCAAAATAGTTTACCATTAACAGCAATAACTATAGCAGAAGTAACTAATCCTGCTGTAAAAGCACCTGCACCAAAACCGCGTACTTCAGTGATTAGTAAAAAATTAATTAAACCTACTCCAGCTGTAGAGGTAAATAAATCAACTATTCCAACTAGTTCTGTCGAAAAACCCATCCAAGAAAGACAGGAAAAACGTAGAGTGATTGATTTACCACCAGATGCCTGCCCATATGTAGTCATTCTAACGGGTGTCCCTGAACTAGCTACTCAAATGAAAGAATCATTCTGGGCACTCAAAAATAAAGTGTTTTATTGGTTGAACTCAAACCACCCCCTCCCACCTAACTTGCATAGTAACTTAAAGATGGTGGAGCGTGTCCCCTGGGTGGGGAAAAGTACAAAAAGACTACAAGGGGACTGTGTGGTGATAACTTTTGATAACCCGAGATCAGTGGAATATATTTGTGAAAGGTCTAAGGGTCAAAATGGGGCAACAATTGTGGCAAGGCCGCTTTCTTTCTTTTATATGCCTGTGCAGCATATGGATAATAGATGGAGCTGGATGAGGGGCTCAAACTCTGTACAGGGAGGATGGGGAAACAAAACACGACATGACTCAGTTCATAATGCTTGGGGAGAAGAGGTAAATGATGGTTGGTCTATAGTTAAACGAAGGAGAGGGGGAATAAACTATTCAGACCAACACCGATATAATGAATGGAGGGACTTCCAACAAGCTCCCTTCCCAACTCCTTGCTTCAATCGATTCAGCAACTTGGAGGCTGTAGATTGACAGTTTGATATCCAGGTAGTAAAATCCCCTGTGTTTTTACCTACCCAAAGTAACCCATTGGATAGTCCCGGGCTGACTCTTCCGCATGCTGTGACCCCAAGGCAGGAATCTGGAAAGAACTTAATACCTGCAATTGATGTATTAAATGTGGCCAATATCTTGAGAAATGAGGTTGAAAATTCCAAAGAAATGGACACCAGAAGTGTTGAAAGTACGCATCGGAAAAAAGATACATGTTCCTTAATGTTCTGGAATGTGGCAGGACTTAAAACAAAAATCACCAATCCGGATTGGGAGGGAGTGATAAAAGACATAGAAATCATGGCCCTCCAGGAAACATGGGCCACTGACCAGATACATTTGAATGGTTATAGAACGTTTTGTACACCTGCGATTGGGGCTAGACATGGGAGACCAAAGGGTGGCCTGATAACGTACTTGTCGAATAGCTTAGTATATGAGAGGGTACGCTTTTATTCTAAGTGCGAATTCTACCATAAATTAGCAATAGACACCAAAACTGGACTGCGTTTTGTAATTATAAATTTTTATAATAATATTCCAGTTAATATTTCACGTGATATTTTGAAAATGTTAGCGATCGACCTACAGTGTGAGTCTGATAGGAATGGAAAGGAGGTAATGATTTTGTGGGGGGGTGATTTTAATTGTCCATTATGCACAAAAGGCTCTAAAGGAATTTGTGGTATAATGTTGGAGCAGGATGTTAATTTACCACATTTTAAGCACACAGAGACTGGGGATCTGTTGAATGAATTATTATTTGAGCATGATCTGGGATTTGCTAATGAATTAACTGAGCAGCCAATACCATTTCACCCAACTTTTATTGGGAGGGGGGCATCCACCACGATAGACTTTAGCCTTTGGTCTAATGGTTATGGTCATAAATTAGTTAATTATAAAATAATGGATGCACCACTCAGTGACCACCTACCGCAAAAAATTGAGATGGAGAACCTTTTCTTGGCCTCCTATAATGAGCAAATACAGGTTGTCCCAGACATTACATTAGGTAGACAGAATGGGTACAATCTCAAGTGGAGTAAGGTGGTACCTGAAGACTTCCTTAAAAAATTGTTAATTAGCTGCCCAGAAAATTTTGAGATCTGTTTAGATGAGGATTCCGATAGTGAAAGTATATTAGTTAATTTTAATATTATTGCTTCCACTATCAAAGAGAACCTACTTTTAGTATCAAAAAATGGTTTAATGAAGGGTACAAGATGGTTCGATAAAACCTGCACTAAGGCTCTAACAGAGCTTAAACATGCATTACATAAGGATCCGCGTGATGCTGTAGAGATAAGATCCTTAAGGAAGGCTTATAATGAGGCCCTAAAAAACAGAAAAGAAGCAATTAAAAAAGGAGTATGGGAAGAACTTTGCACAGCCTCACAAACAAGGGATGCATCCGCCTTCTGGAGGGTGGTAAACGCCCCCCTACCATACGAAAATACCAAAGCACGGTTGGAAATTGCGATTAATGAGGATAGTTGGGTCACGCATTTTTCCACCTTGTATACGTCAGTAGATGAGTTAAGAAATACTGGGGTAAACACAGAAGGCGAATCATTTGAGGAGGAAAGTGAACTTAAAGTAACACTACCAGAGATTGTTGAAAGCCTGGGAGCTACCAAGGGCGGAAAAGCGGCGGGCCCAGATGGAATCCCAGCGGATTTGTACAAGTCAAATATCGAACTATGGGGCCCGATACTTGTACAACTCTTTAATGCAGCTCTTGTAAGGGGATTGAACCCTTCCTGGTTCACATCAATTATTGTACCCATTTACAAGAAGGGAAACAGACAAGATTGTGCCTGCTATAGGCCAATTTCCCTTCTGGATTCGTCAATAAAGATCCTTGGTAGAGTGATTTTAGTTAAACTGCAAAACTGGGCGGAGGAGGCGGGGGTAATCAGTGATTTACAATTTGGATTCCAAAAAGGCATAGGAACAATAGAGCAGGGATTAAATTTGTTCCTGATTCAGCAGAAACATACTGTGATAAAAAGGGAGCGCCTATATTGTGCATTTGTTGATCTTACATCAGCTTTCGATTGTGTGTCCCATAGTAAATTATGGGACGTGATGTCACAATTGGGCGTGGAAAAGCCGATAATCCAATTCTTAAGGGACCTATATGCAGGAGCATCAGCTGTTGTACGTTTTGGCAAGAAGGGGGAATGTACCAGATCTTTCGGAATAGGCCGAGGAGTGCGCCAGGGGTGCGTACTGGCGCCTTTCCTATTTCTTATTTATATAAATGGTCTGGAAAAGTGCCTGCTGCAAGAGTGTGTGGATATGCCTAAGATTGGAAAGAGATTTATTCCCACACTCCTGTATGCAGATGATGCCGTTCTGATGGCGCGCACCCCCATTGCCTTACAAAAAATGTTAACATCTTTTAACCAGTTTATGCTCGATCTTAATTTAAAAATAAACTGTAGTAAGACTTTTTCAATGAATTGTGGCACGCGCACCAAAAAACAAATGAAAACAATGTACATAAATAATGCCCCCTTAGAAAGAACATCTACCTTCCCATATCTTGGCATTTTGTTTCACGAAACTGGTACTTGGTCAAGTGCGGTGAAGGTACGAACGCTCTTGTTCTCTAAGACAATTATGGCACTAAAAAGTTTTACACGTAAATTGGGAATGAAACCAATCAGGGAAATTTTAACTGTGTACAATGCAACGTGTGTATCTGTGGCACTGTATGGAGCTGGCCTCTGGGGTTATACCAATATAAAGTCACTTCAGATAGTCGAAAATAAATTTTTAAAGAACATCCTATCACTTCCAGAGAGTACAGCGAACTCTATATGCCATGATGAGTTGGGGATTCCCTTTATAACGGACACAATTAGAGTACAACCCATTTTACTATGGCATAGAGTATGGACAGTGAACGAATGTGTATTAAATCGAGCCATAATACAGGATGTCTTAAAAATGGGGAGAGCAAATGTTGTTGAATGGCTAAATTACATTAAAACGTTCCTTAATGAAATAGACCGTTCACTCTATTACAATGATCCGCCTTCCATGGCAAACATTCCTAGAAAAGACCTGAAGACACTATGTATGGAATTCCTCAGAAATAAAAGACAGCTTGATGAATCGAATAAAAATACTGTCACTTCTCATCAATTAATTTTAATAAGTGACAAATTACAGCCATACTTAAGTTTATATATGTGTAATTTTGATAGACTACTTTTAACACGTTTTAGAGCTAATATTGTTTTTAGATTATTTACTTTCCCTGTAATGAATTCATGGTCCAAAGAACTCCCTCTATGTCCCTGTGATGAAATATCTATACAATCGAATATACATGTTCTATTTTTTTGTAAATTCTATACGCTGCCTCGTAGAAAACTGATTGTCCCCATTTTAAAGGAAATGAACGTGAACAGATGTCGCCTAGCATATTTAGTACTGCAAAAAATGGACAATGTTTTTACTGTGGCTTCATTAATTGAGTATTTTAAACTGGTTTTTAAATTTAGGAAGTCGCTTTGCTTGAATGAATTGTAATAGTGTAAACACTATGTACTGTTTTTTTTATAACCTCCTACACTGATGTAATATTGTGCAATGTAAATGAAATATGATTGTTGTTGCTTTTATGGTTATATCTTTTTAGCCGAATAAAGTACTTTTTTGACTTTGACTTTGACCCTGAACCAAAAAATACCCCCTTACCCAAAAACTGAAAACTGACCCTAAACACTAAAAATACTCCTTTACCCAAAATTAATGATTATTATTTAATTAGCAATTAATTAATAATGAACAATAACATATAAAGTAAATATATTATCACATTAGCTGTAATTATTATAATTTAATAATTAATATTTTTCCCCAATTAATTAATTAACAGTAATTAAAAATTATATACCAATAAATAACTCTAATTAATGTAACGTATTAATATTATTTAATTACCAATTAATTAATAATGTTAAATATGTACAAAATAATAATAATTAATTAACTAATTAATAATAATTATTTTCCAATAAATTAAATATAAATTTATAAAAACATATATTAATTAATTAATTATTATTAATATACTCCCCACCCCATTCCCCTATAAACCCACATCCCGCTACAGAAAATATATATCAATTAATCAATTAATTTTTTTCCCAATTAATCAATATTAATTAGCAATTAATTATAATTATTAATTAATCCTACTAATTATTAATCAACTTACCATAATTAAATTACTTCCCACCCTATTCCCCTATAAACCCACAACCCGCTACAGAACACATATATCAATTAATAAATTAATTAAAAAATTTTAAACCTGACATCGTAAACTATGAAAATGCAAACAATCTGACAAAATATGCACATTACGATTTTTAATACGTAAACCACAGTTGCATATTTTTCCAGAATCAAAGAGTGTGTCAAACTCATACACTTTTAAAACACGAAAATTCAGCGCCACCTGAAATTTTCATAGCACCATGCGCAACTGAGGGCTTGGCAAAGCAGCTATTTAAGGATACATCCTACAATTATCCAAGGAATCCAACATGTAGCCCGCTGAGGGGTTCCTTGAAACGTAGCACAAATCTGCTGCCTTGGATTCTCTTCTACAGCCACTCTCAACTTCCTCTTCCAAAGATGAGACACCTCCATTAATTTAAATTTTACCACCTTCAGTAATGCCCCTTTTTTCAATATTCTTTTTCTGACTTTAGATCACTTAGTTATAGTTCTATAGCACAGAGGCTTGACACCTTCTAAACCTTTGAGGACCAAAGCGTATCCCAAAAGTGAATGGTAGCTTTGTAGGCGAAACAATTCCACACCACCAGATTCCCTTCCACTCCTATCGCCGGGCACATTGTGCTTTTGAGTAGGCTTAGCCATTTATTCAGGCAGTTGCCCTCACACATCTCCCAGCTTGCCTCTGTACCTACGGTCAGCAATTCAGCCCTATATAAGCATTGAGTTAGAACCATAACGTTATAGGCGGTAAGTACCGGGCTAAGAGAAGGTCCTCTGTATGTGGTTTTAAATTTGACTGGGCCACCATTAGTGGCCGTTTCTTTGTGCAGAGCTCGTTGTAATTTCTTATTAAACATCATACCTACATATTTACATGAGGTTAACATCTCCACCTTATCGTTGCCTAATACCTACTTATATGGTTCTATCTTTTTCCCCAAAGGTGATTATGTTAGTTTCCCCTTTGGTTTATTAGCCACTCAATACGAATGAAACCTCTCTAACTTAGGGGCCTATTAGGATGGCAGCCAGACCTGCGTCCGTCCGCCACCCCAGAGGAGGAGGGACCGTCTGCAGGAGCAGCGGCTGTCCCTCCGTGCTAATTAGGATGTGACCGCCACCCTGGCGGTCACATCCTGTATTTTTAACATTGCGGCGGGTGCTGCTTGAAGCAGCACACGCCGCAATGTTAAAAAAAACATGTTTTCCTTTGCGTGCACGAAGCTGCAGGCACCGCGTGGTGCCTGCCGCTTTGTGCACGCAACCCCCATGTGCACCCCCCCTTCACCCCTCGGGGCCCGCAACGGGCCCCCAAAGAAAACACTGTATGCCTTTCCACGGCGGAAATGCTGCCGTGGAAAGGCATAGGACCGGCTCCATCCTAATATACCTGGCGGTGTCTGATAGACACCGCCAGCCATGTTAGAGCTTTTCCGCCGCGGTCGGAAGGCGACCTTCGCGGAAAAGCGGCGGACGGAAAATAGATCCCTCAGACATCCTAATCTGGCGGGGGGTCATTTTCCAGTCCACAGCGAATAATCCGCATCCTCCGGGCCGGCGGTGGCTTCCGCCAGCCCGGAGGATGAGGATTATCCGCAATCCTAATGAGCCCCATACTCAGTAGGCCCAATTGTGTCAAATCTAAAATGGCCAAGTCATCCGAGTAAAGGATGTCTTAGCCCAAAGGGACTCTGGAAGAGAGAGACCTATTTAAATCTAGTTCTACTTGACCCCAATTCCGGTGATGAAGTTTTTGAAGTATTGCAAGTAAGCTACAGGGAATGTTCAGGTGCCGAAGTTTCTCCCACAATATAGTGTGATCCACTAGGTCGAAAGCTGAACTAAAATCTATGAAACAGCAAAAAAAACAATTCTGTCGTTTCCATTACCTTCTGCCCAAGAGCCTACAGACTGAAGCAATGATCTGTCGTAGAATAGCCTTGTTTAGAGCCTCCTTGATCCATAGGTACTATATTATTGTAATCAATCCAATATTTTAGTGTCTGTAAAATCACCTTAGAATACAACTTTACTCCGACATGAAGCAAATTTATCAAATAATTTTTTAGGTCGTCAAACTCCTTTTTTTTTGTTGATTGGCTTAATTATTGCACCCTTCCAGCTCAGAGGGAATTTACCTGTCTGAGTTGCAAAGACAAAAACTCTGGAGAAAACAGGCCCACCACACAGGGTTTGCTTTTATAACAATGGCGGGTAAATTGTCCAGGCCTGCTGCCTTGGGTAGTTTTTTTTTTTAAAGAACTCTTTTTATTGAACAGTCGTTTGGCACACCATTACCAGTTTCACAAGGGATTGTTCTGAGAAAGACCCCAGTAGACCCTCCTCGGGGTGGGCCACCTTCCTCTCTCAAGAACCCCTCTAGCCCTATAAATATCACTTACGAATCTGACCCAAACGTTCTCCGGGACCACACAACCTACAGGTTTGTTTGCCTTAATTCAGCCACTCCGGACTAACTTCCAAAATGTATGCAAATCGTCGGCCTAAAGGGCGCGGATCATCAAGTCCCTATTTACCTTACAGTAAACACGTTTCTTTCTACTGATTAGCACGGCATATTCCTTTTTTATGGCATCAAATCTTTTTTTAACCCCGGAGCCCCTCTGGGAGATGATTGCATTTCTGTTTGCAATTATATCACTGGATATAGAATATATTTTATAATATACCCCATAACTAAAAGGGCATTTTTAGTAGGAACAACTAAAGTTCTTGTAACACCAGAACCAGGAGCCCGGCTTTAATAGACATATCTGGCGGGAAGGAGTGTTAGCGAGAGGAGGCTGGAAGAGGTCCTTACTGTATTTACCTTTACCTAGCTTTCAAGAAATATCCCACCTTTCATTATGTAAGCATATCCTCGTTTAATTTGGAGTGGTACTCCATCTGAAGGCAATAGGCGACTTCAGTTCACATTTTAATGCACTTTAAGAGGTGCTTTGGAAAGCCTGTTGTCAAAAGTTCAGGAATCATCTTAGTATTGTGAAAGTTTTTCTATTGGATAACTAGTGAGGTCTCAGACATGTTTTGCTCTGTATATATTAGTTAGTTAACCTTAGCTACTGTTTGAGAGTAGCCAGACAACAGGTCAGCACCAAGGCGGGCACTGAAGGTGTCTAAATATTAAAACCAGGTACGATGCAAGTACAGTGTAGCAATTCTGTACAAACCACAACGAATTACATACATCTATGTTATGGGGTGTGGAGTAGGATGATTGTCCCATCACACTGAAGTGTATCCTATATTTGGGTCTAAAAAAAGAGATACAATGCAGAACATTGCTTTATTTAGGAACTTATGTTCAAAACTGGGCGATGACTGCCTAGGAGTGCTTATCTAACTTTGCCTTAAATCTGGCAACAGAATTCAGTCATCCCTTTCAGTTGTGTGGCCCCTGCCACCACCCAAATATTGAATGAGATTTTAGACAAAAGCCAGAAGAAGGTTGGGGGGAGCTCGCCTGGTTCTGCTGGTTTGCCAGCTAGGTGTGAACTGGCATGCTATCACGATGGTCTATTCAACTGTAGGTCCATTCAAGGTTCTTGTGTCCTCGTCAGTGTAAGCTGGTGTGGATGATTCAAGAACATATTGCTAAAGGGTCAACAGTGGGGTTTGGGAAAAGCTATTGTTAAAGAAGCTTTATGAGGCACTCAACAAGATCAGGAAATATGTTTTAATGTCTGGAAAAGAGTGGTTCCAACGGGGTTACTTTCAGTGGCGGCTGATAGGAAATGGGGGTGGGGTGAAGTACATTTTTAAAAACAAAAGAAAACGTACCTGCGTTCGCATCAAAGCCGCCGCCTCTCCTCTGTTGCAGGAAGCACCTGAGCTCACCTAAGCTAGTCCCAACCTATGCCAATCAAAATGCGGCAATGCAACATTGTGATTGGTCTGAGCACCGTAGTTTGAAACTCAGATGGGGACAGACAGCCTGTGCATGGTTCACCAGGCTGTGCATTATAGCCTGGTGGGGAAGATGAAAATTGTGCATGAACTTTTGGTTGGCCCAAAAGGGCCGGCCAAACAGTTCATGCGCACTTAGGGAGTGAAAAACACTCCTTTCCCTGGCCCCTGCTTTGGTCCAGCCCCTCCCCTCCCCACACCTAGGACAGAAAAATAAACTGACAATAACGTGCAGTTATAATTTTATTTTTCCTCTGCACTGCTCTCAAAGCAGTGGAGTGACGCTCCCCCGCCTTAGAAGAGGAGCCACGACTAGTTACTTTTCCTGAATTAAGAAAAAATAACCCCATTAGAATAACCTTTACATCTTTTTTTGTATTATTCAGGAAAAATGACCTCGTTGGGATTACTTTTCTCATCCTTTTTTCTTCATTTTGTGACAAACTTATCAATGTTAAGATGAAGTTTGATGAAATAAAAAATTAGAAGAAAACCTTATAGAAACACCTACAGCAACAATTACAATAGCTAAAGAGGCATTCCAAATAAAGAAAGAGGATATCATACAACACAACAGCAGACTCGACCCACACCATCTTGATCTTGTATCATTACAAAGTTCATCTGAATAATGAAGACGCACTTTTAACATGAGCTCAGTCATCATTACAACATCCATCTCAAGCTTTTATGTACTGCACACTCAACTACTAGAGTTGATAAAGCATCTCCTCTTAAGGCACTGGACCAATAATCCTTATCGGAAAAGGCCATACAGGCCAGAGGTGAGGAATTTTGCTCGTTTAGATAGACCCACGATTTACGTATCCTCCGTCCGCCCCCCTTTCTCAAGCAAACACTGGATTTATAGCACCCTAATAGACCTCAACATATCATAATATACTTTATGAAAATGATACAATAACCGAAGGCAACGCATTCTCACTCCACCCCATTTCAAGTGCTAGGCACCACAGGAATATGAATATATTCGATACTTACTGTCCTGCTGAGACATAGTTTGTGTAATATATGGTAGAATGTATACATATTTGTGGATGTTTGGCATCTTCGTATATGATATGATCTATTTGATGTTCTAAGTAAAAGTTACAAATATAAATGTACCAACATAAATAATAAAAACAAAAAAACAATTAAGCAACACAATAAAACATTATAGTAAGCTATATTTTAGCCTCAAATATTGCTATAAAATGATTACAAAGCATATACTTACCTTTCGATATCTTTGCCCACAATATATTTGTAGGGATGCTATTTCGACCACGATATTATGGTCACACAATATTTGTGTGTCTATATTTGGTGGAGTACCAACTGTCAACATGAGATAGCTAATTTCTCAGCCTATATGGAGCATGCTAGTTCTGGTGGCCTTCCATGTGATTCCTAATATTTTAAGAGGATGGAGGCTTGAAAACAGAGTCAGTAGAATTCCCTCAGAATTCGAGAAATATGCAATATCTTCTTTAGAGTTTTAATAAAGCATGGTGCCCTATGTAAGATACCTTCCAGGGGCGCCAGTGTGTTTCTACAGAGTCTGCAATGCAGGGCGCAGCCTGCCTCTATGTGAGATTGGTTTCTGTGAGGTAGGACTTGGCACCCTGTTGTCTTAAGCCTTGTGCCAATGTGTAGAGGTCGGTCTTAAGAGTGAATCCAAATGATATATTTTTAGCTGGAATGACCCCTTCCCCTTTTGGAGGGTCGCAGGGGTCACAGCCCATCCGACCTAGGCATGCGCGGTACATGCAGTCACACACTCATACTTCCCCCCTCTGAATTCAAGACGTACTACCCCCTTGAAAAACTGACCTTCAGTTTGAAAGTTCCAGTCAGTGTTTAAGCCCTGCACTGTTACAAGTCCACGCGCGATTTGCTGCTGGGGTCAACATATATTTTGCATAATGAGGTGCAAGGATCCAGTCTGAACTGGGCACTGTAATGAGGGTCTGCATAACGCAGATCGGCAATCCTGCGCCACATAAATGTAATACAGCCACAGATCACAACTCCAAGGCATACGTTTAAACGTGCCTCCTACTTTTTGAACGTATGTTTTTCAGTCTAACATTGGAAAGGTATTTTACTTTCATACTAGGTATGAAATAAAGGTTAGTGAATCTTACAAAAGACAGATATAGACTAGTCCATTTTATGTATTGAATCAATTTTGAAGAAAACACATTTTCGCTGCCTCGTAAAATGTTTATTCACCCTTATTAAATGAACCTCATGCCTAATATCATCTAATATCTATTACCACAACCATCTTTATGTGTTGTAACCATTTTTTACATAAATCCAATATTAGGTGCCATTTCTAATGGTCAGTCCTTCTGAGCGTGCCCTCTTCCTTACCCTGGAATTATCAAACCTCAGTACTTCTGAGAAATCTCGCATATCATTCAGCCCATTCTTCAATTCAGCACACACCTAGCCGTCTGAAGTCAGTAATAGTCTGTCATTATATACTCATTTAAAAAAATGAGTCTATCAGGATCCCACCACGGGTAGCATAATGCCTGGGGCCCCACTATCCAATCATCATCAAGCACACGGTCACATAAACCACGCACCTATCAAATGCACAGTCATATCAGCAGTCATGCACTGGCTGATATATGCTCCTCTCACACGCAGAGCTAAGATACAGGAGCAGTTTGGCCATTATGTGAACTCCAGTTGACCTCTATGCCTCAGCTATATAACGTGCTGAAACAAAGAGACACTAAATAAAAGGCGCACTCCTTAAATGACGATGCACTTGATATTTATGGTACCCCATCAAATGCTAGTCTCTACACTGTTTACTTGAAAACTGCCAGAATCATTCCTATCAGAGGTGCTGCACAGACTTACAAATAAAGTACCTGGAGCCTGGAACGATCTCGGTAGACACATTTTAAAGTGATGAACCTATTTGAGCGTGGATGATGGACAAACAAACAACTGACAATAAAAGACAATGGAAGAAAAAGGCCTAAGAAAAAGAAGCACTCGTTGGGGCACAGACACACAGTTCTCTGCCCCAGTTATGAGTCATTTGTTGCTGGCGCCGCTGCGGTTGTTTTTGCCCTTGACAGGTTTTCTCACAGAATGCAAGACCATTATAAGCATGTGTGTGAGGTACTTGAGAGGCTTCAACAACATGCCCTTTTTTGCAAGTTGAGCAAGTGTGAATTTGGGGTGCAGGAAGTGGAGTTCCTAGGGGTCAACCTGAGTCCATCCGGCCTGTGCATGACAGGCCGCAAGGTTACCGCTGTGCTGGACTGTCCGGTTCCAAAAAACGTTCGGGAGGTACAGAGCTTCCTGGGGTTTGCGAACTTCTATCGCAGATTTATTGGGGGGTTTTCCTTAAAGGCAGTCCCCTTCACGCGACTGTTGAGAAAAGGAGTAAGGTTCAACTGGGACTCCGAGGCAGACAAGGCGTTCAGTGCGCTGAAGGAAGCGTTCACATCGGCTCCGATTCTTAGACATCCGGATTTGGAAGCACCGTTTGTGGTGGAAGCCGACGCGTCTGATATGGCTATAGGAGCGGTTCTCTCTCAGAGGGACAAAGACACTGGACGTCTACACCCAGTAGCATATCTGTCAAGGAAACTAGATTCTGCCGAATGCAACTACACTATAGCGGAGAAGGAGCTCCTTTCCATCAAAAAGGCATTCCAGGAATGGAGGCCTTATCTGTTGGGGGCACGCCATAAGATAACGGTGTATACGGACCATCGGAATCTCCAATATATGCAGTCTGCTAGGCATCTCACACAGAGGCAGATGCGTTGGACCTTGTTTTTCGCTGAATATGACTTTTTGATAACATTCCGTCCAGGAGTAGACAATCGCAAAGCAGATGCCCTTTCTCGTCAGGAAGGCACAGACAACACGGAACGACATGCGCCCATGTCCATCATCCCTACAGACCGAGTGGTCAGTGTGGTGAGAAGCGAAGAATTCCTCACAGACATTAAAAAGGACCATTCCCCGGAACAGTGGGCAAGATGGGTAACAGCAGGAGAAGGGAGAAAGCTACGAGACGGGTTACCGTTTGTCAATAACAAGTTGTACGTGCCCTCTGTGGGGTTACGAAAGAAGGCATTTCATTGGTGCCACCATTCCCCGTTATCAGGTCATCCGGGGATAAAGAAGACCACCAAACTGTTGCAAAGACATTTCTGGTGGGAAGCCATGATGGCAACAGTCAAGAAATGGGTATCGGAGTGCGAGACGTGTGCACGTGGTAAGACGGATCACACGAGAGCTAGAGGAAAGCTCATCCCACTGCCCACACCACCGAGTCCGTGGCACACCATCAGTCTTGACTTTATCACGGGTTTACCTTTAGATAAAGGGAATTCTCCTATACTGGTGGTAGTGGACAGCCTAACAAAGATGGGCCACTTCGTACCTTGTTGGAACCTACCCACGGCTGGACAGACGGCTCAGATACTGTTGGAAGAAATAGTTCGTCTTCATGGATTACCTGAGGTGATCGTTTCAGACAGGGGTCCTCAGTTTGTGGCAAGCTTCTGGAAAACCTGGTGCAAGGCGTTGCAGATCGAGGTGGCCACTTCCACTGCGTTCCATCCTCAAACTGATGGGCAAACCGAGAGGCTAAATCAATCTCTTAAAAAGTACTTGAGATGTTATTCGGAGGAGGCTCAAGAGTCCTGGTCTTTGATGCTGTGGCTGGCAGAGCTATCAAATAACAATGCAGTGCATAGCTCCACTGGGGTGTCTCAGTTTATGGCCAATTACGGATACGCCGCAAAGACCCTTCCGATAACCATGCCGGAGGAGGTGAAGAACCAGCCCACGGTACAGGAACGCATAACTTCTCTGTTTCGGTTACACAAGAAGGTGGCTGGAATATAAAGTAGGAGACCGTGTTTGGCTGTCAACCAAGAACATTAAGTTCAAGCTCAGGAGCGTTTTTCATCCACGGTTTATTGGACCTTATGAGGTGGTGAGGAAAGTGAACCCCGTGTCCTACAAGCTTCGGCTTCCTGGTAGCTTGAGGATTCACCCGGTATTCCACTGTGGGTTGCTGAAACCAGCGGGAAAGGTGAGAAGAAGGCCTGTCCCTCCGCTGCACATGCCGAGAGGGTTGGAATATGAGGTGCGGAAGATCAAAGACTCGCAGTTTCGCCGTGGAAAGCTGTGGTTTCTGGTGTCATGGAAGGGGTACACGGAGGAGGAGGATTCATGGGAACCGTGCAGTGGTGTCCACGCCCCTAGGGCGATTTGTTCCTTTTACAAGAGGTGTCCGGAGAAGCCTGGATGTAAGAAGGCGCTGGGAAGGGGGGCCTACTGGCGGGATCCAGCTGAGGCGCCTGCCTAGATCAGGAACAAGAAGAACAACTGAGGACTACGGGTCCCAGAAGGCTTAGGGGCAGGAGGAGGTTATTTAATAAACACGTGCGCACGTAGCCGTGCGCGTAATTCTTAGTTTTGGAAACACTCGTCGGTCGGTGAGGAGAACGCCGACATCAGGATATATCCGTTGGCTCAATTGGCTCAGAAGAATCGAATCTCGGCGGTGCAGGTGGAAGAACCGCTTTCAGGAGTGAGCCGTTGGGGATTCACGGTCCGTGGTGCAGAAGGCAGCGTTACGGGGAGGAACTTTCCGAAGGAGAAAACGGCTTCAGGTAAGAGAGAGGAGCGGCTGCTCTGACTCTCTGTGCAAAGACCTCAGCCGCGCACATCGTAGAAACAGTCTGACCGCTTAGTGCTGTAACGAAGGGTCAAAGCTGCAACCTGCGCTTAAGCCGAGTTGACAGCGGAAAAGAAAGAAACGTCTTCAAGAAAACAACGGAGGGTGTCTGAGTCCAGGTTTTCTTCCGTCAGTACTCGGACTTTGTAGGAAGCGTGTTGATCCCCCAAGAGGAGGAGCGCTTGGGATTAGTATAGAGCAAACTCTCATGGAATGCGTGTTGATTCCCGGAGAGGAGGAGCGCCCCCGTTTGTGGTATTTGGCAGATTGAAACCTTTGGAAAACTTTGTACTCTTGCAATTGCTAATGGAGAAAGACCATTGGGGCAACTGAATGCACTGTAACTTGTGAACATTTGATTTATAACAATAAGGAGGGATATAACAATTGTGTTTTCTGATGAAGTAATCAGAAGATTAAGCAGGTTGATTCAAAGCACTGGGTGTGCTGCTTTTGGAGTTGTTTGTGTAGCAGAGGATCTGCATTTAAGGTACCTTATACTAGTGAGACATAACTGAGAGTAGCTAATGTTGGGGGAATGTGAGAAGTTTGCTAATCTTATTGTGCTTGTGTTTTACAGATCCTTTGTCCCTGCAGTCCCTTCCCGTCCTTTGTCCCCTGTCCGATCTGACTGGAACTCAGTGTTATTCATAGTGAGTTCGGAACGATCGGGAAGCGGAACCATTATAGCATCACATTGATCCTGAGGAGCAAGAGGAGCATAACACAAGCGCTGCGGTCGCGCCCCAGTTGCGCCGAAGGTGCGCCAAAGGTAAGCCCGTCTATGCCCGTCCGCGCCTGGACCGCGCCCAGCGCCAGACCCCCTGGGCCCCACAAACCGCACTTCTCCCGCATCACGTATGGCGCCGCCACCCTCCTAGCCCTGAACCCCGGATACACACCACATTGCTACGAAGCTGCCCCAGGACGTACCCATGGACCCTTCGCCTGCCACTCCTGCAAGTTCAACTGCATCAAGACCCACACCAAATCAACTAACTCCAAACACAGTTCCAACTCTCACCACCTGAACACCGAACTCTCGACACTGCTTCACCGGACATCGCCTTCCTTACAGAAACCTGGATGAACGCATCATCAGCACCCGACATCGCCATTGCCATTCCTGACAATTACAAGATCATCCGGAAAGACCGCACCGTCCAAACAGGAGGAGGCATCGCCATCGTCCATAAGAACACCATCAAAATCACGAACAGCTCCGACGATAACCTTACAACCACCGAACACCTCCACTTCCAGATCCACACCGACCCCAGAACCACACTTAGAGGCACCCTCATCTTCAGACCACCAGGAACCCGTAAACAATTCAGCGAAGACATCACTGACTTCATCAGTCCACATGCCCTCGCCTCCGAGAACTACATTCTACTAGGAGACCTCAACTTCCACCTGGAAAAGAAAAACGACAGCAACACCACCACCCTTCTTGGCAACCTGTCCAATCTCGGCCTCAAACAACTTGTTGACACCGCCACCCATATAGCCGGACATACGCTCGACCCAATCTTCACCTCCAGCAAACACATCTCCTTTCGATCACACCACAGCTCTCCATTGGATGGACCACTGTTGTGTTCACTTCAGCTACAAAACCACCTCGACCCACAACCCCCCACAACCTATCCACCGGAGAAAATGGAACAAAATCACCACCGACCAACTCCTCACATCGCTCAACCAGAACCCACCCGACCTCTCATCGGACCCAAACCAAGCTGCCATCAATTTCAAACAATGGATCACTCACAGCGCTGACGAATTAGCACCCTTGAAAAACCATCACACCAAACAAGACAACAAAAAGGCCCCCTGGTTCAACGATGACCTTAAGAAATCCAAGAAGCTATGCCCTACTCTCGAGAAAACATGGAGAAAAAACCCAACCACTGACAACATGACCACCTTCAAATCAGCCACCCACAAACACCACCAGCTGATCCGATCCACCAAGAAATCAGCATTCAAGAATCGACTCGATAATAACGCCCATAACAGCAAGGAACTATTCAACATCGTCAAAGAATTCACCAACCCCACCGCAGCCACAAATGACATCACTCCCTCCCAAGACCTCTGCGACTCGTTATCCTCCTTCTTCTACAACAAAATTACTGACATACATAACAGCTTCAAAAACAGTTCCATCGAGCAATCCTCTCCACCCCCCTCAGAACCTAAACCGCCCTCCAACTACCTCAACGCCTGGAACCCAATCACCACTGAAGACACCATACGCCTAATGAATTCCATCCACTCTGGCTCGCCATCCGACCCATGCCCCCACCACATCTACAACAAAGCAGACTCCATCATCGCACCCCATCTCCGTGATGTCATCAACTGCTCCTTCAACTCTGCTACCTTCCCAGAAATGGCGCAGTATGGAAGGGGTGCTAGGGGGGTGCGGGAGGTGGGAAAGGGAGTCAAGGTTCTGGGCTTATGCTCGTCGCCAGTGAGGGTGGAGAAGTTGAGCCGTCAATGCGAACACAGGAACAGTGTGGGGCAGGTGTTTAAGGAGGTGAGCGGGGCCTAGATGGGTACCCCCCGTCCTTTTGTTTGGAGCCGCCTCTGCCGGGTTTGATTGTTTGATTGTTTCCCCTATTGGTGGTGCTCAGGAAGGAGCCCGGTCAGTCTCGGTTGTGCCAGCAGTGGTCGGGGGGGGTAAGTCGATCGGTGACTTTGGCGGGGGAGCTACCGGGGGCGTCTTATACAATCAGGAACATACATGGCACGGCGGAGCGCGGCGGCGGTGGGTGAAGGTCTTTCAGGTAAAGTGCGAGGTTAGGTTGGCGTTCTGGTGGTTTTCGGGGGCATCCGGGGGATCACCGGTCGTGGGGACCTGGTTTGACGGGAGGCACTTTTGGGGGACCCTAGCATTGCCCATGGGAGGGTCGATCTGGCGTGCGCGGTTTGGGCGCTTCAGTTCCTTGTCGCAGTGGGCCTTTTCCTGGTGGACAGGCTCTGAGATGGACGCACGATCTGGAGGACTTCTTGCTGGTGGGACGGCCGGGTTCGACAGACTGCCAGCGGTTGCTGGTCAGTTTACGTGCCTCGTGGTTTGCCTGGGGGTGCCCCTGGCGCCAGAGAAAACGCACGGTCCCAGTTCGGTGCTGTCATTCCTTGGTAGAGAGCTCGACTCTCCGGAGGACAAGGGGACGGCAACGTCGTCGTTTGGGTCTGACGCTGTCCGGTTTGACACGGCCGCATCCTCGAGTACGTTTGTCGGAGGGGAGTAAAGGGGATTTGCTTGAGACAGGCGTTCTTGGGGCATTTCCATGGTGTGCATATAAGCGGACATGGCGGCGGTCGGGAGCAGTGGGGCAGGGGGATAGGTGGCTTCCGCAGGAGCAGGTGTTGCGTTTCAGGTTGAATTTGATGGACGGGGGCTTTCGGGGGTGACGATTCGCTGTCAGCGAGGGAGTGGGGGACGCAGCTGTGGGAAGGTGGGGCGGGGGTTTGATCGAGAAGGAGGTGGCAGACTGTATGCAGCACAGGAGTTGGGGGTCCTGCGGCACGCCCTATGGTGTATGGGTGAGGACCTGAAGGCGTTACGGAGGCATTCCGTCTGAGTGGGGGCGGCAACGGAGGCTGCGCGTCAGGGTTGGGGAAGGTCTCGGTCCCTGGAGGTCGGACTGTTAGCGGGCATCTGTCAAGCTGCGGGGGTAGGAAGTGAACATACGACATGAAGGACATTTCTCGCCTCTCACACGCCCTATGGTGTATGGGTGAGGACCCAAAGGCGTTACGGAGGCATTCCGTCTGAGTGGGGGCAGCAACAGAGACTGCACGTCAGGGTTGGGGAAGGCCTCGGTCCCTGGAGGTCGGACTGTTAGCGGGCATCTGTCAGGCTGCGGGGGGTAGGAAGTGAACATACGACATGAAGGACATTTCTCGCCTCTCACATGTGTGTCTTTTCAGGTGCAGGGGCGGGGCCAACTGCGGCGGCGCTGGAGATTTATGTTGGTGAACACTCATTTATAAAGCAGGTGAAAAGGGAGACTGGGTCAAGCACCGGAATCAGTGGTTGGAGTCGGACGACAGGTTGTTTCATTGTCAGCGGCAAGGAAAAGGGGCATGAGCTGGCATGCGTTGTTGCAGGCTTTGTGTGCAGTGGTAAAGGGGAGACTGTGCCTGACGTGTGCTTGGTACCGTGCAAAGGGTTAGGGTTGGGTTAAACAAGTGAAGAGGGGCCTGTTAGAGATACGGTGCGGGTAGGCGGGGTGTCAGGTCATTTGGTCAGATTTTCGGTCCCAGGTGGGTTGAAAGGGGGCTGAGAGGCCAGCGGCAATAGATAGGACCCGGAAGAAATTTACAAGAAAATGAGGGTTTTTGAGGAGATAGAAGATTGAAAGGATGGAGCACCTGGAGCTTATGTACGGGGCAGTGGATTTTCAGGGAGGATGGGGTTCACCTGTTGGTACGGAATGGAGTTATGTGCTACATTTGAGGGAGGCTCTGGAGCAGGACATTAGCACGCCTTTCGAGTGGCGGCTCTTCCTAATATATGGGGGAAGTGTAGGAGATCTGTTGTTGGATTATCGGGGGTAGGTCAAGCATAATAAAGGATTTAGCTAGGTGGAGAGGCAAATTGACGTTTCTGCTAATTGTTTACTGTTTGTGGATTGGGGGAACCAGTTAGGGGAGGGGGTGTGGGGTTTGTCAGGAAATTGCATATTTAGTGAGGTATAGTTTTGTACGGCGCAGGCCAAGGGTTTTCATTGTTTAAGGTGCACATGCTTCCAATAAAGCGGCCTTTATCACACCTAATTTTGAGTCTCTGGTCGGTGCTGTTTTCCTCCCCTCCCTCTCCCCCTCTCCCCCATTGGGCCCCAATAGGGCTTTGGGGGGGCGGCCGACCAGCAGGAGGCCTGCCACCCCCGGGGGGTTTTGGGGCCGGGGGAGAGGGGGGGATAGAACCAGCACCGTAAGTGGGCTGGTTTTGGGCTAGTTGGTAGCCTTGGGCTGGGGTGGGCTTGTTTTGTGCTGCTTTTGTGCTGGGCCCCTTTAAAACCGGACATTTTGCGTCATAGGCCACCATTTTGGTGGCTGGTGACACAGCAGCCGGGCGGGGTGTGGCGGAGGTAATTATTTTCCAACCTCCCTCCCTGGGTTTTCGATCAGTTGATGGGGGGTTTCAAGTGTGGGGCCTGGGGGGCAAGGGGAGGGGTGATTGCTTTTCTTCAGGGTGTAGAAGGGGTTTTTGTGGTGTGCGGTGGTTTTTGGAACGAGTGTTCTTGGGGGCGGGTACATCTGGTTTTTGTTCGATGGTTGTGGGGTTGCTCGTGACGCTGGAGCAGGTGTGGGGTGATTTTCTGCCTTTGGGGAGGTTCTTCCTAATATATGGGGGAAGTGTAGGAGATCTGTTGTTGGATTATCGGGGGTAGGTCAAGCATAATAAAGGATATAGCCAGGTGGAGAGGCAAATTGACATTTATGTTGATTGTTTACTGTTTGTGGATTGGGGGAAACAGTTAGGGGAGGGGGTGGGAGGTTTGTTAGGAAATTGCAAATTTATGGCCCGATGTAGGTAGGCATTTACCGGTCGGTAACGGCCGAATTCGGCCGTTACCGACCGGTAAATGCCTTTTCCAATGTAGGGGGCATGTATTTACAGATTCTGTATTTTTACCGAATCTGTATTTACCGAATCGGTAAAATTACTGAATTGGTAAATACAGACTCGGTAAAAATACCGAATCTGTAAATGCAGATGTAGGTGGTGCTTTAAACAGTGCCTCAGGCCCCTAAGAATTCGTAATTTACCATGTAATACTATTGCATGGTAAATAACGAATTGAGGTGTACATGCAATCTGTGCATGTACACCTGTGCCATGTGACACACAGACATGCCGTTAGGGCATGTATGTGTGCCACATGGCACACAAGCCTGACATTGGGGTGCTACAGGGTGTCAAAGTGACACCCCATTCCCCCTGGCAGGATTCGGTATTTACCGATTCGGTAATTACCGAATCGGTATTTGCCATTGATTCCTATGGGCTTCAAGGCCCATAGGAATCAATGGCAAATACTGATTCTGTAATTACCGAATCGTTAAATACCGAATCTTACAGGTTCGGTAATTAAAAAAGAAAAATTACCTACATCTGCCTTCTTCCAATTTACCTACTCTTAAACACCGAATCTGTATGATTCTGTATTTAAAAGTAGGTAAATCGAGATTACCTACATCGGGCCCTTAGTGAGGTATAGGTTTGTACGGCGCAGGCCAAGGGTTTTCATTGTTTAAGGTGCACTTGCTTCCAATAAAGTGGCCTTTATCACACCTAATTTTGAGTCTCTGGTCGGTGCTGTTTTCCTCCCCCCCAAACCCCCTCTCCCCCGTTGGGCCCCAAAGGCCCCAGAGGCTCAGTACACCCAATGCAGACGAAGACACTGAAAACATAGTAACACCCTTCCGTGCACAGCCCAAAAAGGCATAAGCAACTGTGAAGCTATAATGCAGTGCCAGGGCTAAGGCACTACAGCTTTGCAAAGCTATCAATGTGTCAGGAAGCACGCCAAACAAAAACACTGTTAACAACAAGCAATGCATCAAAATGGATTCGGCAGGCACCTGTGGACACTGAAAAGTGAGACCATATCCTATGGCCTGCTATACGTGTGCCTCACCACAACAAAACACCAAACAATAGCAAAACATAATCGGGGAGTCTGTGCCCCACAAACAAGCAGCCACAAGCAGGACATCTGCACTGACAAACATAGTTAGCCAATTTGGGAGAAACAGCTGGATGCGGAGGAGACACCACAACCCCGGCAACCCAGACATGCCCATCCTAGACGGAGGAAGGCACCGCAGACCTCCGGTCGGGCAGCATAGCCCTGTTCACAGCTAGTCTGCTGCACCGCAAGCAAATGCCAAAAACACCCCGTGGGCTCCTCTAACAGCACGCACCAAAGCAGTCTGCAACTCCCAGATGCCCTGAACCTAGCAAGAAGAATCAGCAAATCCACACCTGCAACACTTAATAGGGGAGCACTGGATACACCACTCACAACAGCAGCACAGCCTGACGCCATAAGCCGAGGAGTCTTCGATACAAACCTCCCCCCAGCCGGCTGGAGGAAAGCACAACAGACCCTGGCCCAGACGCACAAGAAAAGTGAAGTGAGGAGGATCGGACGCTGCCATACTGCAAAACCCTCACCGTACAGTTTTGAAAGGCTCTGCCAATTTTCCTCAGTCTGGTCGGATGTATGTCGTAACTAAGCATGCTTTTACAACGCATGCCTTTACCACGAAGGTTTTACAACGCAAGTCGTTACAACGACTTGCGTTGGGGGGCGCTGGATAGTGAATAGTTTAATTTACTATTCCAACTCCAGTCCCCGTGGATAGTAGGGAAGGTTTTGGATAGTAAATTAAACTATTCCCTATCCTACAGCGCCCCCCCAGTGCAAGTCGTTGTAACGACTTGCGTTGTAAAAGTTGCGTGGTAAAGGTACTGCGTGGTAAAAATTGCGTTGTAAACGCTGTTCCCCGTCTGGTCGCACTCATAACTACCGCACTGCAGCCCACAAGTATCCAGGAAACCCAAAAGAATCAGCAACTAGCAGGACAGCCCCAGCCACCATAAGCCGGTAAACACCATCTCACTAGCACACTCCTAACATGCCACGAGGACCACACTGTGGCATCCCCTGCAGCTGCACATCATGGGAAACCAGGGGATCGGATCAGCACTGCAGTGCCCGACCAGCACATAAGCCAACATCTCAAACAGTGAAGAGACAGCCGCAGCACCCCACAAAGCTGGCACAGTACTGCGCAGTCTGGTAAGACCAAATGAAAACAGAAGGATTGGAGTTGAAAGGGTCTTTGTATTACATGGAAAAATCACATGGTATGGGTGTCTGGCGAGGCAGGATTGATGTTGAAGTAATATTCTATATACAGGATCATCCAAGCTGCCAATCCATTAAGCTCCAGATGGTACAACATGCTTCGGCCACACCGGTACTCAGACTCCCCTGATGGAGCTCTGCCTCCAAAGCCCTAAAAAAACTACACTGGCTACCAATTCATAAATGTATCCTTTTTAAAATCCTCTTGTTGGTTTTCAGAGCGTTAAGTCCATCGGACAAATACCTCACCACCGGATTCACCTGTTACATGACCCAGACGCAGCTGATATCTTCCCATGTCAATCGCCTAAAGCTTCCACCCTTTAGACTTAAGACCCAAGGCGGAAAGTCTTTCATAGTTTTGGCACCAAAGCCTGGAACCAACTCCCAAGCTCTAGGAGCTTTTTGGATTCCGAAGCCATCTTCAAAAAGTCCTTGAAGACCTGGCTCTACATAAGCCCTAACTCGTTCTGTTACTCCTGAATCTGGACACTTCACTGATCTAGGTCCGTCTTTTTCAGCACCTTCCTGGATGGCAACATAGGGGTCCAAAGCTCAGGATGCAAGGATGAGGTGTTGTGGTCGTCGCGGTTGTCCAGGTGGAAATTGAGGTGGCCAACGACGATCTAGTCAATTGAGGCTAGAGCGTGGTGAGCAATGAGTTTGGCTATGGCTTCGCTGAAGGGGGGGGCAGGGCCCGCGGAGTCTGTAAATTAGGGTGCCGTGGAGGTTGGTGTTCGGTCTGAATCTGTAAGTGGAGGTGCCCGATGTCGGGTGTGCTGTCTCTGGAGTTGGTTGTGATGCAGAGGGTGTTTTTGTGTGCAATAGCGATGCCTCCTCCAGTCAGTTGATGCAGTCCTTGTGGATGATTTTCTGGCTGTCGGGGATGACGGTTACAATGTCTGGGGCTGAGGTGGGGTTTATCCCGGTTTCTGTAAAGAAGGCAACCTCGGGGAGATGGAATCGAACAGGTCCCAGATACCAATGGCGTGTCTTTTGAGGGAGCGGGTGTTGAGTAGGATGCATCTGAGGTGGCCAGTTCGGTTCCTGAGGTACGTGCGGTTGATGGGTCTGGAGTGCAGGGGCTGGCAAAGGTGCAGTTGTGGCACCAACTTGTAGCGAAACCAGTGGTATTTTGCAAACCGACCTATGTACTAAAAGGCTAGTTCGCAAAATACTAAATCATAGTTGGTCGCAATTCGACCTTCCTCACACACTAATGAGAAAGGTTGCATACTATGACCCATTAAGATTTGCTGCAATCACACTCATTGTGGCCTACTGGAGTTAGCAGACCACTAGGTCTGTGATAGCTTTTAAATCAAGCAATTGTTCTTCAATGCAGCCTGTTTTCCTTAAACAAAAACGGGATGTGTTTAAAAAAACAGCTTTGTCAAAATTCGCAAAGAGACCCCTTTCCATTTGGAAATGGGTTACCACTACTTTAATGTAGGCAGTAAAGTATTAATGTTTTCCACCAGAGTTCGGTTGAAAAATATTAACACATCCCACTGTGAATCACTATTTGGAAGGGACATCCTAAGCATGCCCTTTCCAAATAGAGATTCATAATGTACTCACAAACCTAACTTGTTATTGGGTAACAGATTATTGATTTGCAATTTGGGTTTTCTACATACCAAAAGTTACTTTTGCTGTTGCTAAGGCTCTGATTTACCAAACCAGAGGCTTAACAACTGCAAATTCCCTTCATACATCTTGCCCTAAAATCCTACTTATTAATTTACTCAATTTTGCATATTTACTGTATCAGTCCTAGCAACAAAAAGACTTCGGGTGAACAGTGCAATTACCACAAACTGAATCATCCACTTCACTCAGTTTGATTGATTGTCAGACAGAACTATGAATATTAGGTCTGACTATGTACTAAGACAGAAAAGTGAGAGTTTGGCTGTATCAATGGAATTAGTACGTTTTATTGTTTTTTTTTTGCATATTTACATAGCGCGAACTCGACCCGAAGGTATTGGAGCACTTTACATGAGCACCAAACGTATTTACATTACACATTCAGGCACTGGGAGATTTAGGGCCAGATGTAGGTTGCCCATTACCGGTCGGTAATGGGCGAAAATCTATAATTTCGGCCGTTACCGACCGGTATCCATGAAATGAGATGTAGAAGTTGATTTTTTACCGATTCGGAAAACATTCCGACTCGGTAATTATGAGTCGGTATAATTCCGACTCGGTAAATATGAGGCGGTTTTTACCGAAGCGGAATTTTCCGAATACATATTTACCGAATTCTTATTCACCGAATCGGTAAATAAGAAACGGTAAAAAAATGGCCATGGAGATGTAGGAAACCCAAAAAATACCGAATTCATCTAAATTCGGTATTTATGAGTCGGTATTTACCATGGATTGAATGCAGGTGGTAACCAGGTGAAGACTATAAAAAAAGTTCCAAAATGCAACAGTGGGTTCAGAATGGCGGCTTTCTACGTCATTGCAAGGAGGCTGAGACTACAGGCAGCAGAAGAGAGGGAATGGCAAAGGAAGGAACAAGTGTACAGGCAGAGGATAACACTGTTCCAACTGACAGATCCTGAAATACTCCAGAGGTACAGGCTACATCCCCAAACCATCATGGACTTGATCGGGGACCTACACCCACTCCTGGAGCACCCAACACCCAGGGCCCACGCCATCCCACCCCATGTGCAGGTGCTGTGTAGCTTACACCTGCTTGCCTCCGGGAGCTACCAGAGTGTGATAGCTGCAGTGGGTGGTGTGTCCCAGAGCTGCCTGTCCCGCTTCTTCAGGAGGTTCCTTGATGCCATGATGCAGAGGATGGAGCATTATATTTCATTCCCTGACACACCTGCGGAGCTTGCGAAAACCAATACTGATTTCTATCAACTGGAACACTTCCCTCACGTGATAGGCTGCATTGATGGCACCCACGTACCACTCTGTCCACCTGCTGCCACAGAACACATATACAGGAACCGCAAGTCAACGCACTCCATCAATGTACAGGTCATATGCAACGCTGGCAACATCATCACAGACATCATTGTGAAATTCCCTGGGAGTACCCATGATTCGTACATATTCCAAAACAGTGGAATATACACACGCCTAGTTGCCGGAGAATTTGGAAATGGATACCTGCTAGGTAAATTACATTGACACACCCTGACACCCACAGCAGATCATTGTATCATGTACATGCAACTAATGTCAATCTTTCTCCCCCCTAGGCGACAGTGCATATGCCCTGCGGTCCTTTGTGCTCACCCCCTACCTCAACCCATCCACCAGGAGTGAAAGGCGGTACAATGTGGCATACAGATCCACATGCAACGTTGTAGAGTGCACATTCGGACTGCTCAAGAGCAGGTTTCGCTGCCTCCACAAAAGCGGAGGGGCACGACAGCACACTCCAATCCTGTGCTGCAAAATCATTGCGACCTGTGCAATGTTACACAATCTCGCCACCAAGGAAGGCACAGAGGTGGAGATCACACATCATGAGGACATCGATGATGACACAGAACTGCCAGAGGCTCATGCTACAGTAGGAGCTCCAGCTACAGATGGGAGACTGAGACGGGCGGAGGTCACACAGCAATATTTCTGAGTAAGTAATGAGACACAGACAGGCAAAGATTATGACGTACGTAGTTTAATTTTCACTACGCAAGTGCAATGATACCACACAATGGTTACACAAAATGTAAATGTCCATGACTGTGTGGTCACGGTTAACACCACCGTGACCTGTACCTTGGGTAGAGGGCATAGTCAATGTTTACATCCACGGGTTACAGGGTGGGACTGATGTGGCTGTGTGTCATGGGTCTCGGTGTGGCCTGTCTCTGTCGAATGACGCCTGACGCTCCTGCGTATTTCAGGGACAGGAGTGCTTGCGCCGCTCTTGCTGGTGGACTCCTCACTTTCACCCACACATGTGTCGCCTCGAGTGGCAGTCTGTTGTGCGAGCATGAGCTCCATGGCAGAGGTCACTCTGGCCATTCCCACAGATAAATTGGTGCAGCACTAAACAACAGCATCCTGCATCGCCACTGACCGTCTGCACAGCAGGGAGGTTGCAGTCGCGAATCTGTTTAGGGCTTTTGTCTGCTGCCGCACATCCACACGGGCCTTGCGCCTCTCCAAATGGTCCCTGTCCAACTTGTCGCACAGGACAGTCATGCACTGTGTCATGTCTGTAATGCCAGATGCCATTGACTGCATGCTCTCAGATAATTCTCCTATGTCCTTGCCTATGTCATCCAGCTTGTTGTTGGTGGTGCGTGCCTGCCTCTGAACACCCATCATTGCTTTTGCCTGCAGGCGCTGGGCTTTGACCATGGTGGCCTCCAGACCGCAGAAGACGCCCTGACTGTGATGTTCTTCAGCTGCCTCCCGTGACCTTCGTCCTCGGACACTGGCCCGCACAGCTCTAGGAGTGGGCAGCTGCTCAGCGTTGGCTGACTCCAGTGGGTTGATGGCCATGTCACCCTCATCCTCTTCCTCCTCTGATGTTTCCAGTATGTGGGGAGGGGGCACATCAAGCCGCCTTGCCCTTTCCAGCACTGGGGACGGAGTAGTCGGGTTGGGGGACTGTGCAGACGCTCCTGACTCCTGACTCCCAAACAAAAGAGGAGACTGTGGCTGTGGTGGTGTTGTATCCTCAGGTGACTTGGCTGCCTGCTCTTTGTCCTTCCCTCTGTGTACTGTGCTGGGACCAGCATCTTCCCTCCGCTTCTCCCTGTCCTTCGCTGTGCTGCGCGATGACTCTCCTGTGGACAGACATGGACATTGTGTCAGTGGAGTTGTTCACCTGTGTTACATTTTTAAACACACTACTATCACTCGTTTGCCTGTCCCTCATTTGCTTATGCTAGTAGTGTGTTGCATCCCTTGCTGTATGGTATGCTGACTGCATGGAGGTATCTACCTATGACTACATCTCCCATGATACATTGCTGGGCATTGGTAAAACCTGTTCAGAAGTGTGATGTAGGCATACAGAGTGTGGAAGGGGAATAGGGAAATGGGATGATGACAATGTACATGCATCTTACCTTGTTTCTTTGCAGCTCTTGCGGAGCTGTCAGCGTCCCCAATGCCATGGATGGATTCAGGCTCAAGGGTGGATTCCACCTGCTCCTCAATGTCGGTGAGTCATGGTGCACGGTTTCTTCCTCCCCCTGATGCTGCAGCTTCTTTTCGGTGGGCAGCTAGTTTCTTTTTAGTTAGGATGCGAAGATCATACCACCTTTTTTTCAAATTGTCTATTTCACGGTGGGTGACTCCAATGGCATTTACCTTTCCTTGTATGTCAATCCAGGTAGTGCGCTTGATGGACTCAGCAACATGCAGTGATTGTTTCCCAAAGATCTTGCTGTAATGTCTGACAACCTCTGCAACAAGCACCTGCAGTTCTTCAGGGCTGAATTTCAATTTTCTTCTGCGCTCAGCAGCATCCCTCTGTCCATCCTGACTCTCCATGGTGATGTACAGGTAAGCTCAGGGAAGCCTGCTCCTCAGTCTGTCCTCCTGCTCTCCTGACTGTTGGTTTCTGCACCTGCATGGACGTGGCCACTCCCAGGCACTGGGGAGGGGTGCTTGATTCTGATTGATTGATTCCACTGTACCTTTGGGTTTGGGTGTGGTTGGTGTTCCTGATTGGTTCACAGGCTCACATATTTGTCAGTTTCAAATTTCCGATTCGGTATTTTCCGATTCGGTATTTCCCGACTCGGTAAATTCTGATTCGGTAAAACTCATTCATTCCTATGGGCCATGGGCCCATAGGAATGTATGGGTTTTACCGAATCGGAATTTGCCGAGTCGGGAAATACCGATTCGGTGAATACCGATTTCAGAGTCCGAGTGATTCCGAATCGGTAATTTTTACCGATTTTTTACCTACATCTCATTTTCCGATTCTGAAATACCGATTCGGTATGAGTCGGTATTTTAGAATCTGTAAAAAAAAATTACCTACATCTGGCCCTTTGTGATTTGCCCAGAATCACAGGGTGTGGACGCGACCTCGAGGCTCGAACTCTGGTTTCCAGTACCAAAGCCGTCAGTCTAGCCCACGGACCACATCCTCTCCCCAGAGTGTTAGAGGAGAGTATGCATTATAAAGTGGTGGAAGTGTGACTGACGGTAGTGATTGAATAGAGTGAGGTGATATAATGAGCGTGTAATGTCTGGGTGAGAGAGAAGGGTGGGTAGAGTATGATTTGAGCTGGTGATAGTCCCAATCATTGGACAGTGATTAAATCTTGGAAAAATTGTAAGTTTATGAAGTTTAGTGCTGATGGAAGCTCGGAAAATGTAAGCTTCCACGTGGTAAGGTGTTCAGTGGTATAGATGGAACATATTTTGGTCATGGTGATATGAATAAGAAGACTGATACAGGGTGGAGGATGGAAGGCGATTGGGTAGTGAGAATCAACTGCTAACTGGAGATTGTCATTAAAAGATTGACTGGAAGTGAAGTTAAGAGGTGCCGCTAGACTGGTATGAACCTCAATGAAGTAAGATCAGATAGAGTTGGACTTTTAATTCATTCCAGCAATGGTGGTTTTGATAACTAGTTCAGAAAGAGGGTGAAACAAGAGTAAAATATTATGTTTGCGATCAAAATGTGCTCAATCATATTTTCATGTCTATAGGAGAGGGACAAATGAGTACTGATCAATAGAAGTCCAGAAAGGAATTGACCAAAGTTTGTTTTTAGGTCTTGCCTACAGACAGCTGCTGTTGTTGAAAGACCTATTGTGTATGATACCGATACTTAAAGCAGTATTAGTTCAGGTCATCATTTTTCATTGGATGGATTTCTTGTTAAGCTCATTTACTTGCTTTTTATTTGATGGCTTTCTTTTGTCTACTTGTGTTCGTCCTACCATGAAGCATATCATTCCTCCTTTGACTGGGTGATTTGTATCCTTCTACTGCTTACATTCAGGGAACTTTTTTCTTCCTCTTTTAGCACTCCATGAGAGTGAAGGTATTTTCTTGCTCTCTCTGCCTCTCTCCCTATAGGCTGCTTCCCGTCACATCCTCGCTCACAACCGAGTGCTCCGTAGTGCTGACAGACCAACTGTTCGTCCATTGCTTCCCCATACCTCCTTGTAAGCATTTTTTATAATCTTGTTGATTTGCTTCTGGATTGCCAACCAATCCTCAGTTGCTCTTCCACCCTCCCTCTCGCATTTTTTTTAAAAACAAGTTTTTATTCTTTTTTTAATTGCAACAGCAAACCATAGTATAGTTGTCGGTACAGGGGAAAAACATAGCTAATCTCACACAGGAGTTTGGTATAGCAATTCCTAGGACGTAGGAGTAGAAAGAGCAAACACTCAGTGAACATCTATATCACTGTGGTCAACGCACTTAGCATCTGTCCAGCATTTTCTTTTGTTCCATTTTTTTTGTACTTTGTAGGAGGGCCTCAGTCAGCAATTTGCTAAGGTGACGCTCATGTCACTAAATGCTCTTTCACTCACCTTTCTTTTTTTTATGTATTGCTCCAAGATAAGTGTCCACAATCTTGCAACTGTTTATTTAAAAAAAAAAGACAAAATAACCACAGCATCATGGCATATACATGCACATATGTTCTGATGCATGCACACATCCATGATCGTGTTAGCAGCAAAAGACAAAATATCCACTGGGTCATACATAGTGACACATGCATGTATATACATCATCACACTGAGGCTGGATGTGGCTTTTCTTTCTTTTTTCCAATCCTGCTCAGCGTAGGCAATACACGATGGAAAAGAGAAAAGGTCAGCTAACTCTTTGCAATGATGAAGGAAATATGGCTGGCGGACGAGAGTCTAAGATGGTGTCATTGTCCGCAACTTGAGTGCCACACTCCGGTACTAGCTGTAACACCATTCACACAGACGTTTGTTTACCAGAGTGATATTCAGCTCTGCTAAATTATCCCTTCCATTTTTTGCTGGAGTACAGATGCCTAGCAGACGCTTCTGCGGTCTGACAGGGCTTCCACAGCTCTAGCTGGTGCCACATTTGCACCATCCTTCATTGTCAGCTCTGTCTGTCGACTCTCTACTTATGGGTCCACATGATCATCCTCATCCGATGCCACACTAGGAGACCCTCCTGTGCTTCGAGTTCATCGTACATCGATAATGTGGAGTTTTGTTCCATCTGCAAATAAATAACGCGCTCCCTGATCCCAGCTCCGGTTCGCGTTCTGGCTTGCTGGTGGTACCGTATCGAGACTGCAGTTTTGTTACCGCTTTAATTTATTTAATTTGCTTTGCGCTGTTATTTATTTCTTTAATCTGCCTCGCGCTGTTATTTATTTATTTAATTTTGCCTCGCACTCGTGTAGTGCTCATTTGGCTGTGCAATTTGCCTCGCGCTGTTATTTATTTATTTAAATTTGCCTCGCGCTCGTGTAGCGCTCATTTGGCTGTGCAATTTGCCTCGCGCTGTTATTTATTTATTTAATTAACATCACGCTCGTGTAGCGCTCATTTGGCTGTGCATTGGTTGCTTGCTCTGCTGTACTCTGCAGCGCGACACTCACCGAGGCTCTATTTTCTCCCTGGGAACTGGTTTGTGCCCCCGGTGCCGTGGTGCATCTGCTGCCCCTGCCTTACTCTCCCTTTGACCCTCCATCTTGTTTACGTGTTCCCTGGCCCGCCCCTCCTCCCCGCTACCGCCTCCCAGCTGCTGCCCCTCCCACCCACGAATAGAGGGCTCCCTACCTCCTCTGATGCGCTGTGATCACCTGGACCTGATCCAGCACGGTCGCTCCCTCCACGCTCCCTGATCCCAGCTCCGGTTCGCGTTCTGGCTTGCTGGTGGTACCGTATCGAGACTGCAGTTTTGTTACCGCTTTAATTTATTTAATTTGCTTTGCGCTGTTATTTATTTCTTTAATCTGCCTCGCGTTATTATTTATTTATTTAAATTTGCCTCGCGCTCGTGTAGCGCTCATTTGGCTGTGCAATTTGCCTCGCGCTGTTATTTATTTATTTAAATTTGCCTCGCGCTCGTGTAGCGCTCATTTGGCTGTGCAATTTGCCTTGCGCTGTTATTTATTTATTTAATTAACATCACGCTCGTGTAGCGCTCATTTGGCTGTGCAATTTGCCTCGCGCTGTTATTTATTTATTTATTTAACATCACGCTCGTGTAGCGCTCATTTGGCTGTGCATTGGTTGCTTGCTCTGCTGTACTCTGCAGCGCAACACTCACCGAGGCTCTATTTTCTCCCTGGGAACTGGTTTGTGCCCCCGGTGCCGTGGTGCATCTGCTGCCCCTGCCTTACTCTCCCTTTGACCCTCCATCTTGTTTACGTGTTCCCTGGCCCGCCCCTCCTCCCCGCTACCGCCTCCCAGCTGCTGCCCCTCCCACGCTCCGCCCCCTCCTCTCTCCATTTATGTCAGATGTCCGCACGTGCAGCGTTCACGCAAAGCGATCGCGCCCCAGTCGCGCCGAAGGTGCGCCAAAGGTAAGCCCGTCTACGCCCGTCCGCGCCTGGACCGCGCCCAGCGCCAGACCCCCTGGCCCCCTACCCTCCCACCCACCCCACATTACTTACGATGCCACCACCCTCCTAGCCCTTAACCCCGGCCGACTCTCCAACTGCGCCCAAGCCGCCCCTGGCCAAACCCATGGACCCTTCTCTTGCAATTCCTGCAAGTTCGACGGCAACAAGACCAACTCCTCATCCACGAACACCAAACATAGCTCTGACACTAACCACCTTAAATGCATCCTGCTCAACACACTCGATCGGTCCACAGGCACGCCATCGACCTCTGGAATCTACTAGACATCATCTCTCCCGACGTCGCCTTCCTAACAGAAACATGGATGAACGCCTCATCAGCCCCAGACATCACCATTGCCATCCCGGAAGGATACAAGATCATCCGTAAGGACCGCATCGACCAAACAGGAGGAGGCATCGCCATCGTCCATAAGAACTCCATCCGCATCTCAACCAGCTCAGACGTCAACCTTACCAGCGCCGAACACCTTCACTTCCAGATCCACACCGACCCCAAGACCACACTCAGAGGCACACTCCTCTACCGACCTCCAGGACCCCGCGCACAATTCAACGACGCTATCACGGACTTTATCACCCCACACGCCCTCCCCTCCGAGGAATACATTTTGCTGGGAGACCTCAACTTTCACCTGGAAAAGAGCAATGACAGCAACGCCACCTCTCTCTTGGACAATCTCGCCAACCTCGGACTCAAACAACTTGTCTCTACGCCCACCCACACCGCAGGTCACACACTCGACCCTATCTTCACCTCCATCAAACATGTTTCCTTCAGTCACACCACTACTCTCCACTGGACGGACCACAGCTGCGTACACTTTTTCTACAACAGGACCACAACTCACAACCATCCTCAACCTACTCTGCGAAGAAACTGGAACAAAATCACTATCGACCAGATCTCCTCATCGCTTCTTCAAAACCCCCCTACCCACTCCTCAAACCCCGACCAAGCAGCCATTAACCTCACCCAATGGCTATCCAACAGCGCCAACATCCTAGCACCACTGAAAAAACGTCAAATCAAACTAGGCAGCAAAAACGCCTCCTGGTTCAACGATGATCTTAAGAAATCGAAGAAACTCTGCCGCTCCCTCGAGAAGGCCTGGAAAAAAGACCCAAACACCAGCACTAGGGACGACTTCAAAAATGCCACCCGCATACACCACCAACTAATCCGATCTGCCAAGAAAACCGCATTCAAAGACCGACTAGACAACAACGCCCACAACAGCAAGGAATTATTCAACATCGTCAAAGAATTTACCAACCCCTCAGCCAACTCCAACAACATCACCCCCTCTCAAGCCCTCTGCGACTCCCTAGCTTCGTTCTTCCACAACAAAATCGCAGACATCCACAACAGCTTCGACAACCGACCCAGAGACCAACCCACCCAACCTTCTGCAGGACCTTCACCCCCCTTGAACATCCTTAATGACTGGAACCCAATCTCCACTGAGGACACCATCCACCTGATGAACTCTATCCACTCAGGATCCCCCACAGACCCATGCCCTCACCACATCTTCAACAAAGCAGACTCCATCATAGCACCACACCTCCGAGACGTCATCAACTGCTCCCTCAACTCCGCCACCTTCCCGGATAGCTGGAAACACGCCGAACTCAGCGCCCTTCTGAAAAAACCCACAGCTGACCCCACCGAACTCAAAAACTACCGCCCCATCTCACTCCTTCCATTCCCGGCCGAAGTCATCGAGAAAGCCGTCAACAACCAGCTCGCCGCCTTCCTCGAAAACAACAAATCCCTCGACTCCTCACAGTCCGGCTTCCGAGCCAAACACAGCACCGAAACCGCCCTCATCGCTGCAACAGATGACATTCGAACTCTACTGGACAATGGAGACACAGTCGCCCTCATCCTCCTCGACCTCTCCGCGGCCTTCGACACAGTCTGCCATAGCACCCTTCTACAGCGCCTCAGTAACATCGGAATCCAAGGAAAAGCACTGGAATGGATCACCTCGTTCCTCACCGGAAGAACCCAGAGAGTCCGCCTCCCACCATTCAACTCAGAAGCCACTGAAGTCATCTGCGGCGTACCCCAAGGGTCCTCACTCAGTCCCACCCTCTTCAACGTATACATGAGCCCCCTCGCGGCCATCGCTCGCCAACACAACCTCAACATCATCTCCTACGCGGATGACACTCAACTGATCCTATCACTCACCAAAGACCCTAACACCGCCAAAACCAACCTACATGATGGAATAAAAGAAGTAGCCGAGTGGATGAAGCACAGCCGTCTGAAACTGAACTCAGACAAAACAGAAGTCCTTATCTTAGGTACCTCCCCCTCCGCATGGGACGACTCTTGGTGGCCAGAGGCCCTTGGAAAAGCACCCATCCCGACGGACCACGCACGGAACCTGGGCGTCATCCTGGACTCCTCACTCTTTATGAACAGACAAGTCAACACCGTTTCATCATCTTGCTTCAACATTCTTCACATGCTCAAAAAAACATTTCGCTGGATCCCCACCGACACCAGAAAAATGGTCACCCATGCTCTGGTTACCAGCCGCCTGGACTACGGAAACACCCTATACGCCGGTATCACCGCAAAACTCCAGAAAAAACTCCAACGCATCCAGAACGCATCAGCTAGACTCATACTAGACATCCCGCGTAAAGACCACATCTCTAGTCACCTGAAAAACCTCCACTGGCTCCCCGTCAATAGGAGGATTACTTTCCGCCTCCTAACCCACGCACACAAAGCACTCTACGAACTTGGACCCGAATGCCTCAACACACGACTTTCCTTCTACACCCCCTGCCGCCAGCTACAATCCTCCAACCAAGCCTTTGCTACCGTACCTCGCATCAATAAAACCACCATGGGAGGTAGATCCTTCTCCTACCTCGCAGCTAAAACCTGGAACTCACTCCCCACTCACCTTCGTCTCACTCAGAACCACCTAGCATTCAGAAAGCAACTTAAAACTTGGATATTCGACAAGTAACTCCCCACCCTTCTTCAAGCGCCTTGAGACCCTCCGGGTATGTAGCGTGCTATATAAATTCTTTGACTTGACTTGACTTGACTTGTCGTTCTTACGCGTTTGGCTTTGGGCAGCAGCTGGACTGACTGTGATGTCATCAACGCCCAGGCAGTCTGAGACTGCACCCCATGCTACAAGACCACTGCACTGTCAGTGTGAACACAAATGAGCCTCTTTATCCAAAAAAAGTATAGTCCAGAAAAACAATTTGTTTGCATGGACGAGTGTGTGAGAGGTGCTACAGCACACTGGGGGCTGGCTCTGGAGGTGTGAATTAGCAGGTCAGCTGGGCAGCTGTCCGATTAAATTACATTTGGGCAAGGAAGTGTAATATGTAGTAGAGCCCTCAACAGGGCCCCTCGGTGCGTTTCCACTACTGTATCATCATATCAGTAACAGAAGAACATTGAGTCAGCTTAGATAATAACCGACATCTTGTGGTTCCTTGACCAGATGTCATACAATTTCGGCAGAGAAAGAAATGACAAGTTCGAAGTATGGGGAAAGCTGTACCGCAGGGTTACTAAAGGCCTCGGCGGCGCCTAATAAAAATACAGTAAAAGGCTTATCCCGGTGGCCGTATGGCATGAAACTCGTATCGCACCTGTGATAACAGCGCCCAGTAATTGAGTGAGTGTGAAGGAGGGTCTCGGCCCACGTGTGCAATGATATTGCATTTTTCCACTTGGATGCCTTTTCCAGGCACTCTAATCCACGGATCTGAGCTGGGATAATCCACTGACATCCAATTTTAAGGGAGAAGTTATTTTTCTTTCTCTTCTAAAGAAGCCAATTTGTTCATAGCGCAGTGTAAGTGTTAACTCTTTCGTGCTAAACGTAGCTAGCAAAAAGTAGAAGGGGCCTGCCGGCCGACTAAAGCTCTGTGCAGAAGGAGAGTTTAGAAAGCTGCCTCGAGCACACCAGAAATGCCCGCACAGACCAAATCCGAAAGTTGTTAGCCGCAATGAGAGGATTTTCTCGTCACGTGAGTATGGCAGCAGGATTTTAATCTCGCGGTAATGGAGCCTCTTCCTTCAGAAACATCTGAAAACGGGTCACGAGCCAGTAACAAACTGCAGACCGAGCATTCATCCCGGTTCCACGAATCAGTACTCGTAAAAAAAAGAAGTTTGAGGGAATTTTTGATATCTTTCTGGGCTGACCTTCTGAATGCCTAAATGTACATTAATAAAGCCAGGATGGAGCACCAGTACTCATGTAGAATCCTAATTATCCGACTCGTATACATTTACATTTGGCAACAGAAAGAAAACGGACTAATACATTTGAATAGGAGCAACACCAGACAAATCTCTGTCAATAATGTCAATAATTTGGAATACAGAAAATGAATGACTGTGCAGTTCCTAAAGTGAAGGAGAGTGGAGGAGAGTTCAGGTTTCTTACGGATTGCCCTCACACACCCAGGAGGATGTCATGCTTCATCATAGGGTGTTTTGCTCCTCGTCAGGCCGGCGCTGCAATGCCCAACGGGCACCAGCGAAGGGGCTCTTTGTCGGAGATATTTTGATGAAGCCGATGGGTGCGTGAGGGTGTGTGGAAAAGGTAGAGTGGTGTGAATTAAAATAGGTCAAGTACTGTCCTAGGTAATGGTTTTTATTCTGAGGGTGTACTACCCTAACTGAAATTGAGTGAGCCCTGCCTGGAAGTAATGATCCTACAGGGTCTTTCTAGTGTAAATGGTCAACATGTTTCTTGCCTTACAGCCCCTAACGGGTCAAGCGGCCATTCGCCAGGACCGGTGTATTAAAAGTGAAAGAGAAGGTACTCTTGACTCTTACACTACCGCAGCACTGGTGCAGTACATCATTGTGTAACCAGCGGTGCTGCCTGGAGTCAGGGCATATAGCCTGAGCTTTACAGACCCAGATCTTGTAGCAACAGTGCAGACGGAGTCAAGATAACAGAGCACTTCGTTGCTCGGTCAAAAGGGTGGGGTAGCAACAAGCTATCGTCCTACCCCTGCTCTGAGCCCCCCCATTTTAGAGTGACCATCCGTGTTTCTCATCATGGATGTCCACAAAAGTAGAGAGGAGATGAGGGGCAGGATATAATAACTATTTAAAGTTCCTGACTGATCTATAGTGTCATTGATCTGGTCCTCAGTGAAGAACCGGGTTTTAGAACCCATCGGCGCCAGCGAAAATATCCGATGTCTTCGAGTTCCCCTGCCTTGGCAAACAGAGACACGGGACACTTCTTGATGACGTCAAAGACCAAAGTTTATTGGCTGCAACCAGGAACAGAGATCTACGAAGCACAACACTGGTGGTTCGCTAGAAACTACACAATTTCAATGAGCGAAGCATGGTCTTTTATGCCAAAAATCACATTCCAAAGTAGCATCGGTTACATACAAACTGGCCAATCACATTGTGACATTTCAAAAGTAGCGCATGACGACAATCCCATTTTCCGTTGTCCAGCCCACCAGAAATGATCAAGCAAATTCCAACTTTCCTGTTCGATCAAGCCGGCCAAACCCATCATAAAACCTCAACCCAAATCAGTGATTATGTCGTAAAGGAAGGAGCAGAAACAGATTGGAAGCAAGATAGAAAGGTGGGTGCAGTGTACTGTAAATTCGGCCTGTCCTGCTCTTTGATCTTTATCTGATCAGCTGTTTAACAAGGAGCTGGCTCAGCGAGGTCAGCCTCGGGCAAGGGAGTCAGTTCGGCCAGGTCATTCAGAAGTCAGCTAAGGTGTACGTGTCCCAAAGACTCGCTCAGCCGTAATCATCGGCCTAGGTGAGGGCAACCACACAAAATGGCTGCCGTCCACAAAATGGAACCCGAGGGTTCAAACGAAATCCCTGGATACGTAGTGTTCTCATTGATCGATTAATGCGAAAACACTTGTACACACCGCACTCGTGATTTGCGGTCCGCTGACACCACAATCGTCTATTTCCGACGACCTTAATTGAACGGGTTTGGAACCACCAAACCACAGACCCTCAAACTACGGAACTACATCAGTCCTACCTTGTGGCTCTGTTCCTGACTATCCAGTGCCGGATGGAATTACCATCTTAACCTATGAGCCCTACTCTGTCCTCATCCCTTGTCTAGGTACCACTATTCTAAAAGCATGCCCTTTAGACCATTAAAAGGGTGACAGCAGTGCTTAATTTTTTAAAGAATAAGTGCCCGTGCCCAAAGCCTTTCTCAGAAGCCTGCATCCTGCGCTAATAAAAGTCAGAGCACTGAATACCAAGGCTTTGTAGCCTTGAATCCTCATGCCCCTTTTATCTACTACAGACACTCCCTGCCTCTTTATTTAAGTATTGCAGGTTCCTGCCTTTTCCATCTTTCTCTTCAAAGCTTCTTTTTTTCCCTTTGCTTGTTTTTTTCTCCCTTGCTCTCAGAAAATTTCCAATCCGGAATAGTAAGTGCCAGTCCTCAAAAATTTGTGCCAGCGATCCTCACCAGGAACCACCGGCTCAAAATAAGCACTGGTCAGACCAATACATGTGTTGGCTTTATTTTTACTGCGTTTGCACTTAAAGGTATCTCGATGTTACCCAATGTAAAACAAAGATCACATTATTACAATGTCATCATGTTTCCCCGCATATCATTTGTGTATTCCTCAGGATAACCAGTGCTAGTATTGGTGTGCATACTTTCACATGGAAGACCAGCTTCTTTAGGTTTTAATGCATTCTTGTAACCCTGTAAACTGCATATTACATTCTGATTGTTATCCAACCAACTCTATAGTATCCTTTAGGATTCCAAAGTGACACTTTTTTCATGCATAATACCAAATGTGCTCATTAAATTCATCATCAAGTGTGAAAAGATGTATCTTACAACTTGCAAATGGATAAAATCAACAGCAACCTACCCCAAAAACATACCTTTTCGAAACTACACTCACATTTGTTTCTGAAAATATTACAGAGGTATGCCAGCCATCATGTTGGCTCACATAATAGTTCCTCTTAGGCAACAAACATTAAGGGGCAGATTTACAAGCCCCTTGCGTGCCTTTTACGCCGCTGTTGCGTCACTTTTGTGACGCAGCGGCGGCGCAAAAGAAGAGCCATGGTGCGGGGTACTTACAATGTGACGCATCTGGGAGATGCGTCACGTTGTAAAGCCCTGCGCCAGAAGGAGACGTTCCTGCGCAGGGGGCGGGGGGGTCGTTCCGGTGCAGGAACGCCTCCTAAAAGTGGCTGAGTGAAATCTACAAGATTTCACTCAGTCACTTTGGGGCCCATGCTGCGTCAAAACCCTGCGCCTACTTGAAGCAGGCGCAAGGATTGACGCAGCCTTAACAAGATAGGGCCCCCCCAGTGCCTTGCTGGAGCTGCGTCGCGCTTCCGACACAACTCCAGCCATGCGCCGCTTTTACGGCATAGATGCGTGACGCATCTTTGCCGTGTTTGCCCATTGGTGTGCCGCATTGTAAATGCGGCACATCAATGGTGGCGGAGGCATGGCGCACAATAAGTGGCGCATCCCTGCTGATATGCAGGGATGCGCCACTTATTGTAAATCTGCCCCAAAGTCTTAATGAGAGTTGTTTTACAGATTTCATTGTCTTCATAAACTAGAACTTTCATTGCACATGGTTAGAAGAAGCTAACACATCTTTACAAGTACTGCAAACAGAAAGAGCCCCATCAAACTACAAAATTACAGCGAGTAAGAAAAATAAAACACAAATTGCAATATACTGCGCCCTATTTTGCCTCCTTGTAGATTATGTATTTCTCATGTAACTCAAAAGTGTAAAGGGACATTTGTACACGCCGAGAAGAGCCACAGTGCACTGCCATCTGACAGGGCGGTTTTATGGCAGACAAAAAACTGGGGGCCTCATTTATGAAAAGTGACGCATCGCTGCGTTAAAACAGCGATGCGTCACTTTTCACTGCGCACTCCTTGCGACACCAATGATGCGTCATATTTAATGTATGACGCATCATGTGGCAAGGAGTTACAGATACGTCAGTATTTCTGACGCATCTGTAAGCGCAAAAGTGACTCATTGCTGGAGAGTGTCACAAAAGTGACGCAACTCCAGCAATGCGTCCTGTCACATGGGGAAAACCCCATGTGAAAGGGCCTGCGTCAGTCTACGCCTGCTGTGAGGCAGGCGCAAGATTTTGACGCAACAGCATCCTAAAAGTGACGCAGTGAAATCTCATAGATTTCACTGCGTCACTATTACGAGGCTTTTTGCGGGGGAACGCCCCCTCTGCATACATTAAACCTGATGCAGGTATAATGTGGCGCAGGGGTTTAAAAAGTGACGCATCTACCTAGATGCGTCACTTTTTAAATATGGCACAACAAGGCGCATTTTTTACGCCGCTGGTGCGTCACAAAAAGTGACGCACCGGCGGCGCAAAACTGACGCAAGGCCTTATAAATAAGGGCCTGGGTACTGTTTGGGCTTCCGGTCTCACCTGTCTGCACGAGAGCAGCGCGAGAGAGAGTGTTTCCGCAGAGGAGCAGGCGAGAGGCGGTGAGCGGCGGGAGGTGAGAGGCGGCGTTCCTTTGCCGAGAACCGTGGCTGAAGCTGAGTGCAAGCTGCCCACGAGCCGCCTTCAAGCCGCCTCCAAGCCGCGGTGCGAACAGCATCTCGGAGCACCGCGGCTGTAGCAGAAGTAGAAGCCGGACCTCTTTGATGTTCAAGCCTTCAAGCCTTCAAGCCGCGGTGCGATCTGCATGTCGGAGCACCGCGGCTCCACTGAAGTAAGAGCTGCAAAAGCCGGCGGTCTCATTGAGCAAGAGAGCCCGATCCAGTCCGTGTTTTACTGGAGCAGACTGGAGCTGAGCTGCAGAAAGCTGTTGTAGCTGTCGATTGAAGCCCGCCTGCAGTAGCCTGTCCGAAACCGCTGCACATCGACCGCAACCCGGTGAGCCGGTGAGCCAGGGGCTGGGCTACCTTCTTCAGCAGCAGCGGTAAGCCCTGTGGATTTCTTGTGACATTCTGTGTCACTCTGCACAGCACGGCGGTGGTAAACTTAGGCAGGAGAACGTCAGGATCACGTCTCCTCACCGCAAGCAGCAAGCAGCAAGGAGCGGTGGGGAGAGAGGGTTGTGAGTGGCTGGGAGCGGGCTATTTTAATGAAAGTGAAAATCGGGTATTAATCCGGTATTAACCCGGTATCACTACTGAGTCCTGACACAACATCGGAAAACTAACTCCAGACCCAGGGCTCTACTTGACCTTACCAAATACCTGGTAAAACTGTCTTTCAAAAGTGTCTTTCAAAGCCAGCAGTTACCACATCTTGCACGATACACCTTGCTAGTCTCCGCGAAATCGTAACAGCACCTCGCTATCCTCCCTGACGGCAGCTATTCCTATTAGAGGGGTAGATAGGCTTGGGAGGTGGGGGAGTGCAGGTGGAGTGGGATTGGAGGTGCAGTGGTAGAGGTGGCACAACGGACACCAGGATACCAAGTCACCAAGGTACCAGTCTGCCAGGTTTTCTGTCTAATAGATCTAAAGAATGAGATCTGGAAAACTGCGTCTCAATATAAGTGCAAGACCAAGAAAAGACGAAGAAGACCGGATCCAGGACTCAAATAAGTCAAGTAAAAAAAGGAAGAGGATGGCACAACAAAGAGAGAGACTAGTGTCGGCACCTGAGCTATCAACCCCTAGCTCAAAACAACGTAACATAGGGATTCAAAAATTCATTTCTCCTAAGGACCTCATGACGTCAATTTATGGGCAAACGCAGGAACAAGCCCTCCAATCAAGCCCAATCACACCGGCACCATGTGTAAAGGAGAATGTGCAACGCCAACCAAATAGTACAAAGGAGAAGAACAAGGATTCACAGGACACTCACAGTGAGAGTTGTCCAATTAACAATTCATCTGACAAGAAACAAATCTCTCAGTCTCCAGACAAGCAAAAAAGCAACATTGGCTGCGGCAATCTCATTGTGGCAATAGCCCAAATAAATAAGAACGCTTCCCAATCTCATGAAAGTGATAAGGAAATAAAGTCATGGACCAGGGCAAAGTGGAAGAAGTAATACCAAGGAATAAATCGGTGGCGGGTCTAATTGCCGCACAGGAAGACTCATGGCCAACTTCCTTCTCCCTACCTGACGACATAAGCTTGGACATACAAACAGGAATGGAAAAAATCAACCAACCCCAGTTACAAGTACATCTAAAACCCAGCCAAGGTCCACATGACACCTACAGATCACAAGATCATGTGAAAAACGGACCAGGGTGTAACGGAAGACTGGAATCTACACCTTTACACCCAAATGTCAACCCCCACGAACGGGACAAAGACCGAAATAAAAATATAGGATGGAGCAACAACATTTTAAACCAGGAATCTCCAGTTACGATATCTTCAATGAGCAGGACAGACGAAGATTTAAATGTCCAGGAAACATCGCCCAAAGAAGAAGACAAGACCCCATGGAGTAAACCACTATTAAATACCTTAGAGCAGGCAATCAAAGCTCTGAACTTCCAGTCGGATAAAATGGACGTTCAAATCGACTTAATAAATCTCATAGCGAGCCATATCTCTGGAATAAACATCAGGCTGGACCACATGGCAACCCTGCTTCAAGGGAGGGCTGACAAGGGACTTTGTACAGAGATTATCCAGCCAAGCTGTGTTTGTGGCAAATTAGTGGATAATATGTCAAATTTACCATTAATATTAAATGACATACTAAGGGCGGTCCAGTCATCAATGGATATAAAACATAACACCAAAACTATGAGCAACACTGAGTCAATAAAATCAGATGTGGCAATTGGAAGCCAACTCATAGTAAGAGATTCCACCCAAAACAGCTATGTAGAGGAAGAAATAAGCAAGCAGTGTAAAGAAAAACCTGACAACGATCCAGGTCAAAAAGAGGAAGCACAACACGCAATAACCCAGACTAAAGTTAAGCTAACAAAAAGACAAAGGAAGCGCGCAAGGAAAGGGAGGGTTCAACCTAAATTCCAACCTTCAACAGATATTCATACCTATCCCATCTTTCATCACACCGCTAATAGGAAACAGAAACCAGCACCTGAAGTAATTGCCTCAAAACATATCAACACGCCCCCGGTCCAACCAAACCAGTCAAATGCTGTGAACGGGACCAGCCTGAGTATAGAATCCTCACCCCTACAAACCTCCTCAAAACCAAACCAGATACAAGGGATTACACAACCGAAAAGTCAGATAAAGAAACAAGAAAACCCCCTAGGAACTCAGGATAAAGATAAGACGAAAGATGAGTCTGATGAAAGGGTCTTAACTAATGAAGTCAGTGTAAATCACACAGTAATGATCCACCAGACAGATGAAACGCAATCACTCCAGGTCAAATCAACAAACCAGGTATTAAGGCACCAAAACGGCCCAATCTTCGTGGATACCGAACAAAATATAACAGATAAATATAAGCATAGTCAATCCATAAAAAGAGCAGATGAAAAGGTAAACAAAAGAACACCAATAAAAATAAATTTAAACGAAGATGGACGAACCTGCAGTATTCACCAATCAAACAAACAAACAAAGTGCATACACATACCACAAAACTCGAACATCGATAAAAATATGGACAGGATTAATGAACCAACCACCTATCTGAGAAGAATAGATGGTCCATACGAAGATCTAATAATAAAAACACTAAGCCAAGGGAGAAGAATAATCACAAAAGGGGAAACAACAGAAAATACAAACCCAGAAGAAGACACACAAGCTAAAACGAGCTCACAATTACAAGCAGAAACAAATAATAAACTGACATTTATACCGGAATACCAGACATCAGGACCCCAAGATTTTCTGAATAGAGGTAACATAATGAGGCTATTAAGAGAAATTCCAGAATTGAACGACATAGAATCTCAAGATCTCTTGTCAGTAGAATTTAGGTGCACCAAAAATATGTCAGAGGTGGAAGAGTCCTTAACCACCTGGTCAACTAAAGAAATAGTTGATAGAATACTCGAAAGGAGTTTGTCATTTGAAGCCTGGGGCATTACACTGAGGCGAGACGATCGGAAAAAATATCCATTTCCACTTTTAAAAACTTTAACCATATGTAAAAAGACAAAGGCTGAGGGGAACAGCCAAAAATCATGTTTAAAAGGAGCGTGTGTGGTATCTCCGCAAAAAAATACACCACAAAATAGACACGAAAATGCAGTGGCTCAAAGAGGCGCCTGTGAACAGGCAACAGATTGGACCTGGGTGGCTTCGGCTTTGAGCAAAAAATGCTCCTAACATGACGAGTCATTTAGAAAAAGATACCATGTTACACCCACGATTAACAGCTGATAATCAAGAGGAATCCATTGCTGCAAATCCGCACACGATCAGCCTCTGTTCCTGGAACGTACATGGTTTCAACAGCTTGTGCCATGACCACGAAACTGCAAACTTCTTGGATCAACACGACTTAATACTGCTACAAGAAACCTGGAACCTGCACCAAATCTCCATCCCGGGATATATCGAATTTCACGTCCTCGACGAAAAATCCTCTAACTTTGGACACCCTAGAGGAGGCTTATCAACGTATATCGCCCAACAACACAGATGGCATACGGAAGAAGTAGACACTACGGTTAACTGGATACAAGTAATAAAACTCACGGAGATTTTGGTCGCCGGTTCAGGCTCTTGTAATCTACTATTGCTCAACGTTTATGTTCATCCGGAAAAGAAGGAAAAAAATGAAAAACTGATTACTCTACTCACCTTGATCAGGGCCTTGCAAATCACTCATGAGACGTACTCCATGATTATATCAGGTGATTTTAATAGCAACCTAACAAAAGATGACAAGATAACGCAAGCTCTTGAAGAACTGGGCCTTTTTATTCTAATTAAGAAAGTCAGCGGGGATAGTGGTATACCTATAACCTTTCTAAGCGGTAACCGAAAGTCAACAATAGACTTCACAATACTGAGCAACAGCCTGTTACCAACGGTGAGTGCTTTTTCAGTGGAGCAACGTGTGGAAAGTGACCATTTCCCTCTAATTACTAAAATGATAATGTTGGTTACCAAGACGGAAAAACAAAATACCGTCATCCAGTATACTGAAAAATTTAATCTACGTAAACTAAAATGGAGAGGAAAGGATATAAAACCAACAATGGATAAAATCAAAAACGAACTGCTTAGTTTAACACCGGAAGAAAAAGAAAATCTGGTAAAAACATGGGAACACCTATGCGAAGCAGTAACAAGTAATCCCCCACGTACAAATCAAAACTCAATAAGATTCAATACTGGCAAAAAGCCTTGGTACACTACTACCCTGAGGGAAGAAAAAAGAAAAATTGCACGTGAAGTCCGCAAGCAGGCATTATTGATAAAAAGTGGAAAAAAATCAAATAAATTGGAATTGAAAGTTATGCGAAAAAAATATAAGATCATGCTAAGGAGCGCAAAAACACTGTACCAAGAGGAAATGTGGACTAACTTACTAATAGCTAGTAAACACAAAAATGCCAGTACATTTTGGGGTATTATCAATAAACTGACAAGGGGGAATACCCTAAAACAGGAGGCAGGTATCGGAGAAAGTATATGGACCCAGCATGTTGAAAACATGTTCAGCGACAGGACGGGAGGTGAAAAAAGGCACTGTAAACCGGAGTGCAAAGTATGCACTAGAAACTGTGAACATGCAGAAAATTTGCTAGGAAAAGGAGTTAATGCACCAGGAGACAAGCTGAAGCAATCGTTGGGTAGTGGAAACGAGAATAAACCTGAAAACTCACAGTTTAGCAAATCAGAAAAAATAGTGAATGCCGTGACCGACACCCTAGTAACAACAGACCAGCTTAAAGACAAAATAAATCGCCTGAAAAAAGAGGGTGCAGCGGGTCCAAACGGGCTCCCAAATGCTATTTTTAAATATTCGCCTGAATTTTGGGCAGTATACTTAACTCCACTCTTTAATGCAATCTACAACCAGAACAAACCACCAAGATCCTGGAATGGGAGCATAATCTACCCCATTTTTAAACAAGGTGACCACAACGAGCCGGGGAATTACAGGCTGATATCGCTAATGGATGTCGAGGCAAAACTATATGGATCATGCCTATTATCACTCCTTCAGGACTGGATGGAAGATACGAACATAATACCAATGTTCCAAACTGGTTTCCGGCCAAGGACGGGTACACTGACAAACTTGATAACCCTGGCGCTCTTGAAGGAAAAAGCTGCAAAAAGGGGGACGAGACTGTATGCTTGCTTTATAGACCTGCGAGCAGCCTTTGATAAAGTGAACAGATACCGGCTATGGGAAAAACTAAGATCATGGGGTATCCCGAAGAAGTTATTGGAGGCCATTATAGTCCTGCACAGCAACACCTGGGCTCGAGTAAAACTGGGAGACGGTAGCAGCGTAACGGCCGAAATAAGAACACAACAGGGCCTAAAACTAGGCTGTGTACTGGCCCCAAGTTTATTCAACCTGTACATGGCAGATATTGTCAACCACATGGAGATCGGGGAATGCCACCCACCCCACATGTCAAAAATCCCAATCCCTTTCCTGCAGTATGCAGATGATATTGTTGTTCTGAGCCAAACACCAATAGGGTTGCAAAGAACGATCAACAATTTGACAACATATTTGGAGCACGAATGCTTGGAACTGAATAAAGATAAAACTAAGGTTGTCCGCATTGTGGATCCTAAAAAGCAAATATTCAAATGGTATGCAAATAGCTCCCCAATAAAGGAGGAAACTTCATACAAATACTTAGGTTTGAAATTGGGGCGAGGGCCGACGAACAAAGAACATAAAACCGAGCTAAAAGCAAAAACACAGTCTCTGATTTATGCATACCGGCAATTACAAAATAAACTAAGTTGTCCAAATTATACACACCTGCTGAAAGTGATCAAAGCTCAAACCCTACCATCCTTGTCATACGCACTGGCCACCTGGTGTGGCAAAGAAGCAGGGCTGTTAAACAGCCTACAAACAAAAGTATACAAGGCAGTCTTAAACCTTCCAAAATCGTCAGCTCCGGCGCAGGTTCGCCTAGAATTTGGCCTTCTAAATCAAAAGTTTCGCAGTATGGGAACCTTTGTGAAACTCTGCCATAAAATACGCATGTCGGAAGCCAATACATTGGACAACCTGTGCTGGAAAGAAATCGAAACTCAACAGAAACAGCAAGTTCCAAACAGTTGGGGAGGCTACCTGTCTCAATCCCTAATCTGCATAGGAATTGAAGAATCCTGGGACATGAATCCAGACAGATTCACTTTTGATAAAATTGTAAATAATGCGGTCAAATGGGAATCCTACCTGGAAGACAAGATAAATACCGCAAAAAGACGACACGGGTGGACCGTGATAAATTCATATTCCGGGATAAAACCACAGACCTACCTAGAAAGCCACTTTAACAATTTGTTAAAACAAAGATATATAAAACATCGATTAGGTCTACAGTTCTCAAAGGACTTGCTTCCAGCCTGGAAAAACTGCCACACCGACCCCCATTGTCGTCTATGTGGATATCGAAATGAAACACTAATGCACTTACTATGTGTGTGCCCGGCACTTAAGGCCTTGAGGAGACGGCTTTTAAAGAACATTTTTAACAAATTGAACATTCGGACTTGTAGGCAAGCCGTAATCCAATGGCTAGATGGATCATGTCCTATGCTGGCCTGCAGGGGGGTCAAATATATGATGAAAGCCCAATCTCTCTTACAGCAAGCTGACCTTGGAAATATACCACCAACCTGAAATATTTGACACTTACTTGCCACTTACAAACAGTTTTATTTGCCAATATTTTAAAAAGTGTTTTATGTCCCATGATGATCTAGATGCATTTTGTAATGATTTTTAATAATTTTATACAATAAACTTGACTTGACTTGACTATGGCAGACAAATTACCAGAAAGAGGTTTTTTATACTCGTCTCCATAAGTTTGTATGGTGGGCGACCTAATGCATTGATTTATGTGAGGGATTTATAGAGATAGCACATTATAATCACACTTGTTGCTGTCACACCTCAAGTTTAAATACAAAGAGAACGATTTTCATAGTTCTATATATTACATGTATTTATTACAGAACCAAATATGCTTTACAATTGCCTATAACAAATATCAAAACACTTAAGGTCAATTAGAAGCTGTTTCAAATTGGAAAGTTCTATTGTAGATCCAATAGCCTACAGGACATCATAAATAAAGACCCTCACCTAACAAGCCTCACCTCTTGGATTCAGCGTCTGAACTCGGCTCCCTGTCTGAAGCTGCCGCTGGTTTTCCTGCTGTCACCTCAACGACTGGCCGGACCCGCTTCGCGGGTCCCGCTGCGCGGGTGACAGCCCTGTTGAACAACTCTTCAGCGAGTAAAGGTTTGGGCGTTTTCCGTGTCCGGCAGGGCTGCGAGCTACCAGCGGGGGACTCCAAGGACCAGGAGCCCCCGCGCGCCCGTCACCACCTGGGCTGCTCTCCCTGCCGGCTCCGCCCCCTCTCCTGTTTTAACGGGTGACCGGACATTGGACCAGTGGATTCCTCACCTAACAAGCCTCACCTCTTGGATTCAGCGTCTGAACTCGGCTCCCTGTCTGAAGCTGCCGCTGGTTTTCCTGCTGTCACCTCAACGACTGGCCGGACCCGCTTCGCGGGTCCCGCTGCGCGGGTGACAGCCCTGTTGAACATCTCTTCAGCGAGTAAAGGTTTGGGCGTTTTCCGTGTCCGGCAGGGCTGCGAGCTACCAGCGGGGGACTCCAAGGACCAGGAGCCCCCGCGCGCCCGTCACCACCTGGGCTGCTCTCCCTGCCGGCTCCGCCCCCTCTCCTGTTTTAACGGGTGACCGGACATTGGACCAGTGGATTCCTCACCTAACAAGCCTCACCTCTTGGATTCAGCGTCTGAACTCGGCTCCCTGTCTGAAGCTGCCGCTGGTTTTCCTGCTGTCACCTCAACGACTGGCCGGACCCGCTTCGCGGGTCCCGCTGCGCGGGTGACAGCCCTGTTGAACAACTCTTCAGCGAGTAAAGGTTTGGGCGTTTTCCGTGTCCGGCAGGGCTGCGAGCTACCAGCGGGGGACTCCAAGGACCAGGAGCCCCCGCGCGCCCGTCACCACCTGGGCTGCTCTCCCTGCCGGCTCCGCCCCCTCTCCTGTTTTAACGGGTGACCGGACATTGGACCAGTGGATTCCTCACCTAACAAGCCTCACCTCTTGGATTCAGCGTCTGAACTCGGCTCCCTGTCTGAAGCTGCCGCTGGTTTTCCTGCTGTCACCTCAACGACTGGCCGGACCCGCTTCGCGGGTCCCGCTGCGCGGGTGACAGCCCTGTTGAACAACTCTTCAGCGAGTAAAGGTTTGGGCGTTTTCCGTGTCCGGCAGGGCTGCGAGCTACCAGCGGGGGACTCCAAGGACCAGGAGCCCCCGCGCGCCCGTCACCACCTGGGCTGCTCTCCCTGCCGGCTCCACCCCCACCCCTCCCTCTCCCAGCTATAAAAACAAAGTGACCGTCCCGCCGCGCGGGAGCGCGCGGGAGGGCGCCGGGAGAAGCCCGGGACAAGGGCGGGACCGTCTGTGGCCGTCCGGGGCCAGAGGAGGCCGGGCCGGGCCAACCCTCTAACATCCCACATTCTACGCTACGGCATAGCCAAGGTACTGTTATTGACTAAAAGACATAATTGTAAGAACTTCGATATTCAGTGCCATTGTGCACTGTTGCTTAATCCCCAACTTATAGCATCCCTCCATTCCCCTCCTTGTTGCCAGACGGGGGTCAGTGGGGCCTTCACAAGCACCCTTTGAATCGCCCAGGAACAAGGTCGAGTAGGGGGGGACAACGAGGTTGGGTTGGGCCTAGATCCCTTGAATATCTGTTCAATATTCTCGTGAACACGCATCCAGTGGCTCAAATACCTGCCCTTATAAAATGGCCCTTAGATCTGGAAAGCAGCGTCTAGTGCACATCCAAACTTCGAAGGGGGTAGTCTCAGGCCCTCTAGATGCCTTTATTACTAGAGCAACCGGTATACTGGAAAAAGAAATTGAACTGGTTGAGCATAGATTGTCCCTGGACTTAGTTACTGGGAAACGTTCCTCAATAGGTGATTTGGCTCGTGTCAAAAGTCCTTTAACCAATGCAGCATTTAATTGTATCTCAACATCAGATACCGACATAATTGCCCACGAAGAAGGGATTGAAGCCCCTACATCTAGGCTACACGAAAACATGGACGTGACCTCCAATAGTAATGTGACTAGCATAGAAGAAAATAGCCAACCTTCTGTGCTTGAAACCTCTCAAATAAATGCCACTACATTACCTTGCACTCCTGTCCCACCAATAGAAACCACCAAACAGGCACCACGGAAAAGAAAACATGTATCCAGCCCTGAGGGAGGAAAGACACAGAAACAACCTAAAATAGATTCCGAGAATAGTCCCTCCCACTCCCAGTCCATCCAAATACCACAGATAGCGTACTGTCCATCATTGGCCCACTCAGGATCCTCTAACCCTTGCCCAACCTGTTTTAGTAGCGATGACATCCTGCTGGCAAAAATGGAAACAATAGTTAAAAACGTATTGCTTCCGGTGGTAGAAAATATAAGGATATTGTCCGCTAAAATAGATGTTCTAGAAGCGGCAACTAATATTAATATGGACCTCTTACAAAATATATCTGGCACTAAGCCAAGAGGCCAAGTCTCTAAAGGGGGCCCTACCCAAAGTACCGGGACAACCATAACAAAACCTGCAGTGATACCATCCACTAATACTAACAAGAAATCCCTAACAGGGCCAAAAACAACACCTATATCTAGAGCCACCAATAAAAACACTCCGAAGGTTAAACCCACAGCGGTGGCCAACAACGCTCATGGGGCAAAACATAAACCTAATACTGCTCCAAAGCAACCAATAAACACCCCAGCACGCGCCCCTGTGTCAAATAGGGATAATAAAACACCATACCTAGATAAGAACAAGAGGTTAGATAATAGAAACTCACATAAATCCCAGAGAGTCAACCTACCCCCAGAAGCGGCTCAGTACACTATTGTGTTAACAGGAGTGGCTCCACTTAAAGAGGGCATTAGAGAATCCCAGGTGGATTTGAGGAACAAGGTTACGTTCTGGTTGAATAAACATCGCCCACTCCCCCCGTCGTCCCCCACCGAAATCTTATATGTAAGGAGAGTAGATTGGGTTGGAAAAGAAGAAAAAGATCTAGAAGGGGACTGCATTCTAATTTCTTTTAGAGACCCGTGGGTAGTGGATAGAATCCAACGGAAAGCTAGATTTGCCCGTTTGGGAGATGTCCAGACATTACATCTTGGCTACTTTTATCCCTATATAAATCAAAGAAGCCACACGGGATATAACACATGGAAAGTTAAAGGGGGAAGACCCATAGAGCCTGTAATACATCACCACCCATATTACCCCCCCCTCTACAATCATTTTGAGGCACTGTCTGATCTAGAATGGGTTGACTGACTATGTGCACCTAACCAGTCACCCAAACTAGCACTGGTGGAAGATGAGGGAGTCCATACCTCATCTATCCCCACCCTAGAACTGGTAGAGGAGTGCCAGCCAACGCCCGATAGTAGCGGGCCAGTAAAGGGTTTTTTTGGGGTTAAAGGCACTACCCTCAATGTAGAAGAAGTAGGACTAACAAACACCCATCTATCGAGTCCACAATCCCCGCTCTCTGTTAGTAACAACTTCACAGAGATAGACTTGTTATGTTCACATTTGGTGTCCTGGAACGTTGCTGGAGTCAAATCACGGCTGGTATCTGATGACTGGTCGGAGTTTATAGGTAGCTACGAGGTTGTGCTACTACAGGAAACATGGGCTACAGCTCCGTTTTACATGGCTGGCTATATTAACTTCTTTAAACCAGCAGTAAAAGGTGTAAAGGGGCGGGCGTCTGGGGGCTTAACCACATGGGTCAAACAGGCCTGGGGTTTTACAGCTTCTGAAATGTATGTGGACAACCCTGACATACTAGTTGTAAGGTTGAGCAAAACAGGGGGGCAGGACTTGCTCATCATTAACATATATTCCAGAGGTCTCCCTGGCGGCAGAAGCCCCAAATTGATCGGCGAATTGGATACACTGTTAACGGGCTGGGATAAAGCCTCCTTCATCATGTTAGCAGGTGACATTAATTGCACGATTGAGCCTTTGTACCAGCCAGAGGATAATTGGGGGTACGAAGAAGATGTTACGTGGGAAATTCCTGAACTTTCAAACAAAACCTTAGTCAAAGCAACGGAGGCCGCCTTGAACTGGACTTCGTTCTGCCTCACTTGGGGTTTAAGGGCTGTGAACGGTCGCACAAAATCGTATTTTGGAGCAAACCCTACCTTTGACAATGGTGTAAGGAAGAGTCGTAAAGATTACATCTTTATAAAAATGGAACATTGGAATGTAATCGATGACATGGAAATCATAACACGACCTGAGAGTGACCATAACCCCCTGTCCTTGAAATTCTTAATGTGTGATCAGATAAAAACAAGGGAACCCGATCCTAGGGGGCAAGGGGTGATAACGGTATCAAATGACCGGAGGAGAGTGAAGTGGTCACTAATTTCAAACGATGTAATGATTCAGACCAACATTGAAAAGGTAGTGACATGTGCTCTAATTAACATGAAGTCTATTGCTGTTGAAAAGGGTCAGGATGCTTTACATAAATTGATGGGTATTCATGATAACTGCTTTTCTGAACTTAAATTTATTCTATCAAAGCCATGTAACTATAATACCAGACATCTGAACCCCCCAAGAAGTAAATGGTACAATAGAGAATGTAGAGATGCACATACCCACCTCATAGAAAAAGTTAAAATTAGAGATATCTGTGCTGTTAGAGAGGCTAGGAAGACGTATAAAAAAGTACAATGGGTGGCAAAAAAGGAATGGGAAGACGAGTTTTGGGCAGATCTTCTGGAAGCCAGTAAATCAAATGATCATGTCAAATTCTGGGACATCGTCAAAAGTGGTAAAGATGGCGAGTTTCGTACCCCATCCAACCATGTCTGCCCGGAAGACTGGATCAAACATTACTCTACCCAATTCTGTACAGCGGCCCATGATTCCCCGTCCAGAATGTCTATGCTGCCGGTAATAACACCAGGCAACTTGACCCTGTCCTTCACTGAAGCTGAAACAGAATATGCATTGGGGCTAACAAAGAGGGGGAAGGCACCTGGGTTGGACCAAATCCCGGCTGACCTCTTTAAAGCGAATACGGGTCTGTGGGTACCTTACCTAACTTACATAGCTAACAACATTGCGCGAGGTGCCCACATCCCCAAGACCTGGAAAGGGGCAGAGATTCTCCCCATACACAAAAAGGGTGATAGAACAAACCCAGGGAACTATCGCCCGATCAGCCTAATTGATTGTTTTCAAAAGGTTTTTTCTCGTATGATTTTGGTGAGGGTCCATGGTTGGATGGATATGGAAGGAATACTATCCCCTTTACAGGCAGGTTTTAGACCCGGCACAAGTACTATAGACCAGGTCCTGAGGTTCTGTATGATTTTTTGGAAATTTGTTATACTTGGCGGCGGTACCATCTTTGCTGCATTTATAGATTTAAAATCAGCATTTGATTTGGTACCGAGAGGAAAACTGTGGCAGGTTTTAAGGGATCTAGGAATGCCGGGGGAACTAGTGGACATCATCATCAGACTACATGAAGACAATTTCGCCAGGGTCAGATGGGGGGCACAAGGCCAATTTACGGACTCTTTTCCAGTCTCCCGAGGAGTCCGCCAGGGGTGCGTCCTCGCACCCACTCTATTCCTACTATTTATAGATCAGGTAGTGAAATTTTTTGAGTCAATTAACACCGATGCTCCGTCTCTGGCGGGGACAAAATTCCCACTGCTGATCTTTGCGGACGACACCCTCCTCTTATCTAAAACGAGGGGGGGTCTGCAGAAGGCATTGAATCACTTTGAGGAATATTGTAATCGCAATGACCTTCAGATAAATGTGGGGAAAACAAAATTTATGGTTTTTTCCAGAAAAAAACCTATACGTAGTAGTGTACAACTTAATGGGGTAAACCTAGAACAAGTTGACACGATGACGTATCTGGGGGTCACCCTGGATTGCCGATTGTCCTGGAAACCACAAATCGAGACCCAGCATCTAAAATTGTCCCAACTCACTGGTTGCCTTTTGCGGGAGCAAAAGAAATCGATCACCAAAAGGGTTGCCCCGGCTTTACAAATTTACGATGTTAAAATCAACGCTGCGACATTGTACGGGGCAGAGTTATGGGGTTTTATGGATCTTTCAAGTTTGTACAAAATCCAGTGCAGGTTCCTTCGTAGTTTGGTGGGTCTCCCCCAATCAACACCATTGATCCCTCTTTGCCATGACATGGGTTGCCGTCCAATAACAGATATGGCACGTTATAGGGTAGTGTCCACCTGGAGGCGTCTGTGGACCACGGAGGAGTTGTCACTCTTTGCAAAGGAGGTATCCGAGGTAAAGGCGATAGGGGGCTCAGAGAGAATCCCATGGCTGCAGATGGTGAAAAAGACCCTGGTTGACATGGGCCTTAGCCACCTGTGGTTTTCGCCAGATATTAGTAATTTTCCCTCAAAAAAGGATTTTAAGAGCCTATTCTGGGCTTCTATCCGCCATTCCCTGGTCCAGGTATCCGGTTCTGAAGATCTGACAGGGCGTTTTTTAAGATTTAAATTGGATCCGGTTCGGGAGCCATATTGGGATCTTATTTCTAAGCCCCTAGGAAAAAAATTGTATCACCAATTTCGGGTGGGCACTTTACCCCTCAATTCCTTCACAGCAACATGGAATAATAAAACTAGTAATCTATGTAGCCATTGCTCTGGGTGTAAGGAATCAGAGGGACACTTTTTGTTTGTTTGCCCGCGATATAGTGAACCCCGTTCAAAGTGGCTAAAACCCATTTTTAAACGTATAAACTGCAATAAATCTTTAGATGCAATATGGGTTTTAAAAACAAACACAACTGATTTTATTGTGATATGCTTGGCTAAATACCTAGGATGGGCCTGGGTAATCAGATCAAGAAGGAATCTTACTGCTACTTGACAGGGTGTAAGCTGTATAGTACCCACCACTAAAACCTGTTAAACCCATTTTAGAGCTTTTTAACTATTATGAAATGATATTATATTTGGAATATTTACTGTCTTGATTATTGTCGTTGATGGTTTAATAACTTTTTAACTTTGGACTCAAGTTTGATGTATATTGTTGATTTTACATATATGTAAATGTTTTGCTAAGTTGTCTTTTATGATTTCAATTATCGAAATAAAGACATTAAAACCTGAAATAAAGACCCTGTTGGAAAGAGAAGATTCTCACTGTTAAGTAGATGGCTAACAGATTTAATTTTCATTCAATTCCTCCAGGTTTGAATAAGCTCTTTACTGAGGGGGTATACATTCAACCGTCCCTTTTGGGCCAGTGACCTGTCTTTACTGAGAAGTATACATTCAACCTCCTCTTTCAGGCCGGCGGCCTATTCCAAAATAGTTCTCTGGAAATGAGTGATTTAATGATGATATTTAAAATGAGTAACTAATTTAGTATCTGTTGGTGTATAATGCTCGTGTGTTCTTGCATTCTCATGCAGCTAGTCGGTCTAGTATTTATGATTGAATAGTGAAAGTCAGGTAAATTACATTGATTGACTTGCAGTTTGTATTTTTCTTTTGTTCCCAAATCTCTCCATTCTGTAAAGCTACAGTCGTATTAGAGTCCGCGAGTGCAAGCATATTGCACCTGCCACATAGAAAATGTCAGGTGACTCGTTATGATACTTTTAAGAAGTTGGAGTATTAGTTGAGGGGGTGAGAACCCATCTCAAAAAATATTGACAATCCTTGTCAGGATGATCCAATAAAGTCACTAAATCAACCTTTGCTTAACCCACTGGGAGCTTGGTACACAGTAGTTACGCTTACTTTAGAGGCAATGTGTACATTATTTATGTAATAATCAAAAATAATAAAGTGAAAACACAACACAAGAAAACTCCAAAGTCCATTTTGAAAAATAGAGTACATTTTAGTGAAAAAATGAGACCAAAATAACAAAAATCTTATAAGTGGAACCCGAGCTTTGAATTTTTAGATACTGGATTAAAATAGCACCAAAAAGCACAAAGCACCAACCGCAGATATCTGGGCCAAAGTAAAAAGTTAAGGCCGCCCACGATGGAGCCTGGGCCAGACACAGGGATCCAGTTTGTCCCGGTGGAAAGTTTACCTACTACTTTAAAACTTCATAGTGAAAAAGTCGTTATCGATAAGTTATTGGGGGGCAAGCTGCAAGCTTGATCCAAAGTGGGTCTCAAGAACAGTGGTTGCTGAAGAGTGGGGTCCTGGTGCGGTTGTCGATAAAGGTGAGAAGGCTCTGAGTGTACAAAGTCTGAAGTCTGTGTCCAGTGAGGCCTCGACTTCAACAGTTTGTAGCTTGGTGCCGGTCCTGGTGAAGCCCTTTACATTTGGACTTAGAAACTTTTCTGGAAGTCAGATCTCCTTCAGTGCAACAAACCAGCAAGCTGAGGCTGACCAGTGATTTGACTTCGATGGCTGAGGCTTCAACAGGTCCCAGTCTTCAACGGTTCTGCAAGCAGAAAGTTCACAAAACATTCATAATACCCAGATCTTGCAGTGTGAGGACAGGAGGAGTATACTCTAACACCAGGCAAGGGTCCAGGAACGTAAGGGGCGTTACTTAGAGGTTAGCGCTCATTCCAGTAGAGGCCAGCAACAGGATCTTGAGCACGCCCCGTTGGTACTGGTCAGCTGGGCCTTTGCAGAGAAAGGCCTCTGGAAGCTTGTTGTGTCCCTGTAGCTCAAACAGGAGGTCATCCAACTGTCCCTTGGAGTCATTGCTGGGGTCTGGGTTCAAGGCAAGCACGTTCAGTCTTCCTTCAGGTTCTTCAGACAGCAGGACAGACCTTCTTCTGATTTGTCGCAGGCCTAGGAAGATTCTAGGGATACTAGGGGCACTAGGGATGCTACATTTATGCCCAGTTCCAGCATGTGGCTTTGGAAACTCCTTGCCACTCACTAGACATTGGGGTAGATGTTCCCATGTGAGACTGTACCTCTTTTGCAGCACTTTCTGTGTGTTTTACTGTAAACTATTCTGCAGTGTACCTCTCTACCTAAATCCAACATGGCTCATACGTTCTTCTCTTGGTTAGGCCCGCCTGTGCCCACCCAGAGGTTTGGCTGTGATAATGGGCAAACCGTCGCTTGTAGGCACTCCAAACTAGTTCGGTTGCAGCTCCATCCTTACACTGGGTGGGAGGAGCGAAGCTGACTAGCAAGACAAATGGGATGTAGGCCTAGGTGTGAGCTTCATCTGTCAGGGGAGGCATCCTTTGAAGCTCAAGAGTGGCCTGGGCAAGGAAGAAAAACAACTCTCCACACCCAAGCCCTTTCTCCACAGTGTGGGAGCAGTCCACACCTGACCATGGGGAGCCTACAGGTGTCAGGTTACACTAGACACTGACAGAAAGGCTCCTTTTGGCTTGGGCAGAACAATCAAAACTTTCTAAAAATATAATTTTCAAAATAGTTATATAAAATCCACCTCAAACATTACGTTGGATCTAAAATTACAATTAAAATAAGTTCTAGAACAATTTTTCTAACAGCTCCCAAACTGAAAGTAAGCAATATTGATGTTATAGTGTAACCAAGGGTTTCCAATGGGACATCAAGCCTTCCTGCAGTGAAAAAGAACTTTAGAGGATTTCACTGTCAGGGCATATAAAATATTAAATACACACCCTATTTTTTCAATAACCTGCCATATGGATATTTAGGGGGACACTTATAAGCCCATTACCGTCTGTGCCTCACTTTTACTGAGGCAGCACAATGGGCTTCCCCATATTTACAAGGACATGTAAAGTCACCCTGCATGACTTTTCATGACCTATAACCCCTTTAGCGCTGCCGTCCGCCAGCGGTCGTCGCGTGCACTACCTTGGTAGTGCTGCGCACGTCCGTTGGCCGACGCGGCCCCACCCGTTATTCGAACGTTCAGCACTGGGCGCTGAACGTTCGACGCTCTAAACGGGTTAAATATGTTCCCCTTTCACACATAGTTCTGCATGAAAGGGGCGTTCCATGGGTGCTGTTGTGGGTGTTCCTACGCAACATCCATGGAACTTGATGCATTCCCAGATTTACAACATTTTGTAAACCTGGGAATGCTTCAGAATCCTATGCCTCCCCAGGGGAGGTGTAAGGAGGCGCACAAGCATGCATAGAAAGAGGAAAATGCCTTTAATTATTGTTTTTGTGCAGGAAGGTGTCCTTTCCTGCACAAAAACAATCATCTCCTAAGCCAGGTACCCTTGCAAAATGATGCAAGGGTGTCTGTGCTGGCACATGGCTGCAGTTTGTGCATTGGCACAGGGGAGAAGGACAGGAATGTGCAGTATCTTGTAGATACGGTGCATGCCTGCCCTTTTATTTTGAGGCATGGGAGTGCAGCAGGAAGGCCTGCTGCGCTGCTAGGAAGTCAAAATATTGTAAATAAGGCCCTTAGGGCCTACCTTAGTGGTAACTAGTAAGCATTAAAACGGAAGGGAAGGTTTGGGCCTGGCAAAAGGTTTGTTTTGACAGGTCGGCACAGCAGTTTCAAAAATGCAAAAACAGGCTGCTGTAAATTAGATGCCCCAATTAACTATATGCCAATTTAAACATGTTTGAAAGAGAGGGCACAGGCACTTTACCTCTGGTTAGTAGCAGTAAAGTGTAAAGACTCCTATGGCCAGCAAAGATGAGTTCAGCAAAAGAAGGCAAAATCTGGAGGAATATCACACAAAAGATGACTATTTCCAACAGTGACCACAGAGTGGGAGTCCGTCTGTTGTAATTCTTGGACCAGCATTTTTCATAGATGTCTGGTATTTTGAAGGTGAAGCTAGGGGACAAAAGTATCACCTGGAAGCAAATAATGTTCTCAATATGATTTGGTAATGGATCAAAAGGTGCTTTCCTCTACTTCCTCATTGCGTTCCAGAGGTCTGTTCACAGCTCTTTTGAACGTATACTTGACAACGCTGTTGGGGTACTGCCCACTGGGTTAGATTCTTTTCGTAGTATCCCTGACTGTATGATAAAATCTTCTGTGTTGCTACGGTTCCATTTTTTGGGTGGCATATAGTGATTCTAAATGTATTAACCAATGATGGAACTCCCAGGTTAAGGGAGGTTATTTCCTCTATACTGTCGGACTAAGTAATAGGTGTAGAGCGTCAGTATTGCGCTATTAAAAACATGAATTTAAATTAGTTTCATGCCAAACACATCGGACATATTCTATGAATCTGTTCCACATACAGAGATGAGATAATTAACTGCAAATGATACGTTGGTACCTCCTTGGACAGCTCAGGATCCCAGCGCGGCACAGCTTTAGCCAGGTATGTTTTTGAAGGTAGAGTCTGCGCTCCCCAGTTTCATATCATTTTCACACTTGCACTGGAGCGCAACATGCATTCACAACCATTGCGACACATGGACCAGTGTGGACTGGGCATGCGGCGCTTCTGTGGTTAACTGCTCACCTGCTCATTAGCACCAAGTTAACCGTAGACTTCTAGAGTAGCCAATGAGGCCACCACCCACTGTGTTTGGCATCAGATTACTGAAAGTATTGAAAGGGTTAGAGTCAAGATTTTGATTCTAGGGCAGGCAGTTCCTAGTAGAGGGCACAGGCAGTGAGTAAGAGAGAAAGTGTTTGTGTACAGCAGGTTCAAGGGCCGAGCTCAGTTGGTATAAGCCAGTGTACAGCAGTGGGGATGGTGTGGACAGGCCAAAACCACAGCGGGATGAGGAGAGAGGCTCTTGTTTGACTTAGGGCATGCTTCAATACATGAGCATTGATTAAGACTGGTCAAGACTTTGGTGATAAAAAATGTAATCACAGGATTGTACACGTGGGTCACTGAAAAGCACACTGATGCCATTGTATGTGGCAGCAGCAGACGAATGCATGGAATAGATGTTCCTTTCCTGCACAGATGTCAGTTCTAAGGCAATTCCAATTAAAGGTCAGTTGCAGGCAGCACAATTAATTGCTGAGAGTGGAAGGAGAAAAGCAGGAAGACAAAATCTTTTGGTAACATAAATGGTACATTTGCCATTCAATGTAACCAGCATCCCCCTTCCATATGTTTGAATATATGAAGCTAAATATGAAAAATATATGCATTTACTAAAGTACAATTTATGTTACCAAAACATTTTGTCTCCCTGGTTTTATACTTTTCTCCTTCCACTCTCAGCAGTTAATTGTGCTGCCTGAAACAGACCTTTAATTAATACCCTATGAGACATTGTTGTATGTTACGGTATACAGACATAATATTGAATCAAAAATTTAAAATAGCACTAATATCGAAGTCAAAATAGAGAATGGACAAAATATCGAATTGACAGAATATAGTGGTGAAAAATATCGAATTGAAGGTAAGTAATGTGATATCGACTTTTGAAACATAGAAAGTTAAAATATCGAAGTATATAATATAGGTATTAAAATATATCGAATTTTTAATAATATCGAATTTTTTTAAGTGCTTTTTAATGCTATTTACTTTTTGTGTGATTTAATTCTGTAGAAGGGTTGTGGGTATATAGGAGAATAGGGTGGGATTTTAATTGGTAATTCATTTTTAATTGGTGATTAATTTTTATTAATTGATAATTATGTTAAGTTTATTAATTTATTTTTTCGTAGCTGGTTGTGGGTTTATAGAGGAATAGGGTGGGAAGTAATTTGATTGTAATTAATTAAATATGTTACTTTATTTATTGGTATTCATTTTGAATTAATTGTTAATTAATTTTTAATTGGTAATTTGATCATTTTTTATTGGTAATTAATTTTTATTAATTGATTAATTGATAATTATGTTAATTCAATTAAGTTATTTTCCATAGTGGGTTGTGGGTTTATGGGGGAATAGGGAGGGAAGTAATTAATTACATATGTTAATTTATTTATTGGTATTCATTTTGAATTAATTGTTAATTAATTATTATTGGTAAATAATTATTTTTAATTGGTAATTAATTTTTATTAATTGATGATTATGTTAATTTTATTATTTATTTTCCGCAGCGGGTTGTTGGTTTATAGGGGAATAGGGTGGGAAGTAATTTAATTGTAATTAAGTAAATCATTTTTATTTATTTATTGGTATTGATTTTTAGTTTATTGGTAATTAATTGTTAATTGGTGATGAATTTGTATTAATAGGAAATTAATTTTAATTACTAATATTTATTTGGTATTTTAATTGATTAATTATTGCATAACATTAAATTGGTAATTTATTGTAATAATTTTTTTATTGGTATTGATATTTAATTTATTTTTATTAATATATTAAATCTTTACTTTCCCGACTGTTAAACTGAACTAGAGTGGGAATAGCAATTTTTACCCCTACGCTATCCTACGCTTTCCCTACTGTTGCACTCTCTGGAGTGGGAATAGTAATTTTTACCCCTATGCTATCCAACACTTTCCCTACTGTTGCACTCTCTGGAGTGGGAATAGTCATTTTTACCTCAACGCTATTGTACGCTTTCCCCTCTGTTGCACTCTCTGGAGTGTGAATAGTAATTTTTACACCTACGCTATCCAACGCTTTCCCTACTGTTGCACTCTCTGGAGTGGGAATAGTAATTTTTACCCCTACGCTATCCAGTGCTTACCCTACTGTTGCACTCTCTGGAGTGGGAATAGTAATTTTTACCCCTACAGTATCCATCGCTTTCTCTACAGTTGCACTCTCTGGAAAGGGGAATAGTAATTTTTACCCCTACGCTATCCAACGCTTTCTCTACTGTTGCTTCGACTTCGATATTTTGTCATTCTATTGTTTGTCATCGATATTTTGGGTATTCTATATTTTTGTATTCTATATTTTGTCAGTGGTCCGAATGTTACAGATGATCGCCCGATTCTCTTTAGGGTTTATGGGCTACCTCCTGTAGTCTGATACTACCTAAGGCAATTCTAGGCAGCTGTCTATGGCACCAAAAGGAAGGATAAGAGCAGATTAACCATGGAAGCATCAGATATGGCCTGGTTATCAGATGAAAGACACTAACGTTCACTAACAAAAGGGAAGGGATATACTGGGAGTCCAGAGAGATAGGGTTCCTAGAACTAGCAGGAAGAGGTTGTGTGACTTGGAAGGACATCTTGGAAGAAACCCTGTCACTCCTGGAGAGTACAAAGGCGGATGCCAGAATTAGCACTAAAACATTGGGGTGTGCCAAAGGTTTCTCTCAGTGCTCAAATTACAGATAGGCATTCTGCCAAAACTAGTCATGTTCTGATGCGTCATGTCATAGCATGGAGTTTGCATAGCATGAGTTCTGCCACGGGTATGCCTAAGTTTTGAGTATTATTTTCCAGTCCAGAGTCTAATTTCTGGTGTATTATGGGATGGAGATATTTTTTTTTTTTCATGAATAATGCGGTAAAAGCACCTTGGCATTTTTCTTCCAATAGTTACATGAAATTAAACTCTGCAACGAAGACAGATAGCTTCAGCAAGGCAGCAATTAATTTCAATTTGTGGAAAAGCACAATTCTCAATAAAAATGTCGTACTGAATCAGCGCAGGAAAAATGGTAGGATTAACGATTCAGCTTTAGCTAGGTGTGTGTAAAAGTTTGCAGGTAAAGCTGAATACTCCAGAAAAATGGGAAGAGAGACGGGGACATCGGAAGGGGACACCCTGTCTCTGTATGAGGGCGCACAACCACCAGAGAACATGCACATCACGTCTGCATTCTGAGCCTGGCACTGACGAACAGCCACAATAGCCGGCGCGTGGCTGTATATAAGCTCTGACACTAAAGTGCCTAGAGTGACCCTGGCACTTAGTATCAATGAGTATTCGCCCACACCTCACACATCCGAGGCATTTATCCAGTTGCAAGGGCATTGGTCCTCTTTCTGAATTCAGGAAATATGAGTTGTGCAATTTTGTGATTTTATGTTGTCAATATACTCCCTTGTTTCAACAGCTGGCGAGACAGAGAATAACATGTTGGGTATCAGAAATGTTGCAAGTTGCCTTTCGAAGCGGAATTTGCAAGCTGTCCAGAGCATCCAAGTATTCTGTAGTGACATATAGTACCGGGTGCATTATTCTGGTGAAACGTGAACCAGGCAGAATCTTCTCACAGAGAAATTCACCGGCAGAACACATTTGCCATATTTGAGCTAATTTGTTCTTGTGGGCGGAATTCGGCGACTTTATGGAATTTCAGAGGTATTTGAGGGATTTGCGACTCCCTTCAATATGAACTGTAAGCAATACTTCGCTATTTTTCACAAGGTGCGTAGCATGTTTTTTCACTTCTACATTTCATAAAAAATTGCCCTGTGTGAGGCATGGAGCCAGCTTTGAACAATGGTTCTGCTAAAAAGACAGCTTCGACCAAGACCCCCAACTCATAATACACCCCTCCCCCAATCCTTCACCGTGATTCATAGGGCTGGCTCAGCATGCTCACAGCTGCCCATTGTAACACACATGTGATTGAATGGCTGGCAAGAGAGCAGATGCTACAATAAAACAATAACACGGGCCACAAAACTGATCGAGTTTAAAAGTTCACAATCAGGCATTGTATTGATATGCAGATTTTTCTCTGTTTTTAGTATCAATTTTAAAAACAGCAACCCAGTCTCAAACCTTTGCTAATTTATGAAAGGAAATGACACATTCGGCTACTGATGTTTGGATCAAAGGCCTCTGGTGGGGTGAGAGGAGGGTCAAGAAAGGGCTGGGACAGGGGGGGGCTAGGATGCTATGTCGGCGTTGGAGGCTGCTGGCGAAAATGTCACCTACTCGACTATAGTGCCAGGGCTTTAGGTGGACCGGGACCCCTGGGTCTAAGACCCATTAGTAAATAAAAACAGCCATTGAAATAAAACAAGGCCCTATATTCATGTTCTTAACTCTAATTGCAAAACACTGATCGATTTCTGAACAATTGCTATTAATAATATTAAGGTAATCTATGTCAGCAATTTAGTTCCTGTTTATATTACACCTTTACATTTTTTACTTAATTTTGCAATCCATAAGAGTGTTAACTATTTCCAGGGTGTTGTGTTGCTGTTTTTTTTACATACTTTATGTTACTTTTGTGTAGTGCATACTTTGAACTGAGTCTCCCCAGGCCTTTATAATGGGCTACAATAGAGAGCTCTGGAATTGGGCTGAAGTTAGTGTGTGTTTTTCATTCTACCTGTCAGTGGGTCAAAAAGGTGTCCAGAATATTTGGTCATCCAATCCTTGACCTCTTTTCAGGTCGCAACAAAGCAATGGTCACATATTCTAATTGAATTGTGATTCTTAGCAAATGTGTGAAAAGGAGGTACACAGTTGTCAAAATATTGAAATGCAAAAGTAAAAGAAAATGCAGTTCTTACAGGTGAGGGGGTGTGTTGTGCTTTTGGGAGTGGTGAAGTAAAGGCGATGCGAGGACGTTCAGTCAGGAGATGGAGTTAAATGAGGGTGCTGAAGAGGAAAGAGATGAGTTGTAAGATATTCAAATAGACAAGATATGACGTGAAAAAGGGAGTACATGTCTAACATAGCGTGAACATAACAGAAGTTATCGAGACTCATTGAAGACCACTGCTACTTCCACAGACCTCAGTTATGCTTAATTTATAGTCACACAATTTCAGAATTGAAACATTTTCAATATTATTTACAACAAAATAATTGTTACTCACTTATCTTAAACAGCTGACAAAGCCAACAGTCCTGGATGGTTCTAGGTGCATGTCAGTTCTTGGTATATAGCTCGATGCAATTATAGAAGACTTGGTCGGGACCCGAAATTCCAGTTGAGTGGCACACTATGGGAATCACAAAAATGTAGTGTACGTGTTTAAGCCACACTCTTAATTACAAAAGCCATGCCCCTTTCAGAGACCCTCACTTTTTCACCCAACTTAAAACCCTATTTAGGGCACATTTTTCCAAAACTTACAGTTCAAAGCTTACAGAATGCAAATGAAATAGAAAAATTAGTCTTCTACTAAATCCAGGCCCTATAAGTCCTGGTGAGAGCAATTGAAGCAGGTCAAGTCTCAGCCCCACAACATTGTTTACATGTGTTAAAATGATTTTGGATATTTTCCTCCACCATCATTTCATACAACAGCTTATATTGGAAATATCTGGGAACATTTTGCAAATTGCACATCAAGGGTGTCTGGGATCTTAAACACATTTAGAATTAAAAGTGTGGTTGGGGGGATTATAAGCTCTAATCAGTGTTGGATGGCACCACAGAACCAATGTCAATAGTTTTTAATTTCATTCTGGCACATGCATGCTACATGTGTAACTAGAGCTTGAGGCATGGCAGGCTCGCCTGGTTGGATGATGTCCACTTTCAGGAGCATGACAGACACATGGGGTAAAAATCCCTGCTTAAAAGTATAATCAGCCTGACAAGGAGTATGTGATGTCTTTTACTTTCAAAGCTTGCAACCTTGATTTGATGTTCAGGGACATTTAGAGGGGTTCAAATCAATGACAGCTGCAACTCTTACATTGCTCTGAAAGTTAAGTCCAAAATAAGGTTATATTTGACATTCTAGATGTAGCTGGTGAAGCATTAGTCCAGGCCACACTTATTCTCAATGACTAGAATGCATTATTTGAAGACTAGTATTAGAATTCAGGACAATGTTTATATCGAAAGTCTGGACACTTGGAGCTGTATTATCAACATGATGTATAGAATTATAAATGCCATTTCTTTAAGGTGCCAGTTGTCACACCTACAGAGCAGGAATATACATCCTTAGCTGATAGAGATGGCAACAGTAGTTCCGAGGACAATGGCTTGCCTCTGAGCTAAGAAAAGTCTAATGGGTTTTAACCGCTAACGACTTTCAGAGATTAGCTATGTGAGAGCGAATATGAACAGTTAGTAAGAAGCTTTTGTCTTGGATATGCCACTAGAACTGGCTATTTCTGGTAGGCTAAGGCTGACGCCAAAGCCAGGCAGAAACCACCATTCTAGTCAGGGCAAGGAAGTCACACGCCAAGATAACCCCTGCTCACCCCCTTGGTAGCTTGGCACGAGCAGTAAGGCTAAACTCGGAGGCAATGTGTAAAGCATTTGCGCCAGCACACAACAGCAACAACATCCTAGGCACACCACAAAAGGAACTCCACACAAGGTTATTTATAAAATAACTTTTGTATTGTAAAACACATCAGATAGTATCACACATGTACATTGTGCCAACTGGCACGGGCAATATTCACAAGGGATTATTTATAAGACAGGGCCACATGGGCCACTGTCAGAATCAACACTTTTAGAAATAGAAATACTGTCAGAAATTAGAATGAAAGAGTATAAAATCACTGTAGCACAAAGTAACAGTTATAAATCACAACCAGTATCTACTGGTAACAGGTAAGTACCACCTACGCAACCCTAAACATCTTAGAAGCATGTCACGCAGGGAACCAGGACCTCACTAGGACCACCTGTACTAAAAAGAACAACCACCTAAGTATCACACAGCATTTAGGGGTCTAGGAAAGAACACATTACCCATGATGCATAAATATACATTCAGAGGAGTAGTAAAGGGAAACACATGACGCATAAGCCTACACATTCAGCGGTGTTAAGAGGTGCAGCGCTAGGAGACACATGACGCCTAAAACATTCAGAGGTGCAGCGCAGGAAAAAGGAAGACACATGATGCCTAAAAACATTCAGAGGTGCCAGAAGAATTCAATAGCGCAAAAATCACATGATGCCTAAAAACATTCAGAGGTGCAGGAATAACACATGATGCAAGAAAACACATTCAGAGGTGCAATAACCATACAATTGCGCAAAACTTACATAAGCCACCACCTGTGGCAGTCCCTAGGCCAACTGGCCTTGTTGGGGCTAAGACGCCCTGAGTCTCAATGTCAGGGTGCGCTGCCATGCAGTGCCAGTCTCAAGAAACAAAAGCCTAAACGTAGCAGCTGGCACTAAGTGCTGCGCAGCTGTGAAGGCCTGGCACCACTGTGCCCTCTCTGTCCCACACAGGGACTCTCTCCTGAAATTGCACCTAAACGGTGTAGCTGCCCACTAATTGATAGGCAGCTGGAGAATTTCAAAACTGCGGCAGGGCTCTCACTAGCCCTCAGGAAACAAAACTGCGCCCACTGTGGGAGCCAACACAGGCTCTGATCTTTGCGCACATTGGAGCCACACAGGCTCTGGGACAACATATGCCCCCAACCGTTGGAGTCCCCCCTCTGGGGACTCGTGACCAAAAGGAATGCCCCGTTGTTGGAGCCATCTGGGCTCGGGACACACACCTTCCCTCAGGAAGCCTCTCGTGGCTCCAGACAACATGCCCCTCCGGGAGCCTTCTCAGGGCTCTAAAACAATATTACGGGCATGGAGCCTCTCAGGGCTGTTCCTGCACAACTCTCGCCATGTTGGAGCGGCCCGCTATCAAGTGGGGCCACTAAGGGTGAAGGCACCGGCAATGTGCCTCCTCACTCCCCCTCTCCCCCTCCCAGCCGGCTTCGACTCACCGGCTTCGGGGACTGTTCCGGCGCTCCTTCACTGGTGGCGGGGGCGGGCACCGGCAATGTGCCCTGCACCCCCCTCCGCCTTCTCCGTACTGTTGGCTGGTGCCTGCAGGGCTCTCCCTCAGCAATGGGAGCCCCGCACCGGCGGCACCGGCCGCTATTTCCCGGGCGCCTTCCTCTCTCGGCGCAGCAGCTCCGGTCTCCCTCTCCTCACGGGAGACCGGACGGGCACACCATGGCTTCCACCCGGCAGGGGGAGGCGGAAACGACGTCCTCCTCTCTTTCCCGTGGCTCCCTCCAGATCACAGGAGCCCCGGGCGGCCATTACCGCTCTCACCCTCTTCTCCTCCAGGCGTCCACGAGCACTGGGCCAATCCCAGCGCGGCCTTCGGGACGAGCCTCCCGCTGACATGCAGCCTCTTCGGCCATTCAGCAAATCGGAGTGCGGCTCTCGGGGGCAGGCCTACGGCAAAGGCCAATCAGAGCGCGGCTCCTTTTGATCCTCGACCAATCAGGTCACGGCCCCTTCGTTCCTTTCTCCACGACTTGCGGAGCGGGGGGGCAGCTTCTAGTCCATGTCAGGCCCCCGGCCGCGGTGGTGAGAACACGGGGCAATGCCGGGTGGGCACCGGCCTTAAATAATCCAATAAAAACGGGGAATCACAATCCAAGGGGTGGCACCCTCTATAAAAAAAACAATAAAAATAAAAGTGCTATTAAGCGCTTGGTGCCAAGTAGCGCTATAAGTACAAATAAAGCGCTCTCCAGCGCTTGGGGGCAATAAAGCGCTCCAAAGCGCTAGAAAATAGGCAGAGTGCTCCCAAGCGCTAGGAAAGGCAAATAAAGCGCTATTGACAAGCAAAGTCCTCCAGGGGATAGGGAGAAGGTCCAAAAGGGATCCTAGGGCAAAGCAAAGTCCCCCATCAGCCCAGGCAAGGCAGAGGGGTCCCCCAGAAGTCCTCCAGTTATCCAGGGGCTGGGCAGCGCCCGCCCCTGGTAGATTCAAGTCAGAAACAAGAACAAATTGGAAGGGGACACAGCCCCTTCTTATACAGAAAAAAGTCTTTGAAGTCCTTTGAAGTCTTTTGAAGTTTTTGTGCAAAGGGGGCCCTGAGCCCGGTCCAAACCAGTTCTGGGTGTTGCTGGGGCTCTGGGGGTGTCCTGGCTTCCTTCTTCTTTCAGTATCAGGGTCAGAGGTGACAGTCGCCCAGCGGGAGGTGGAGCCAGCATGGTGGTCTGGCAGGCACAGTCCTTTCCTATCAGGTGCTATCTCCCCCCACTTCCCTGGCAGCAGATGCTGCCTTTCATCGACGGGCTGACTCAGGTAACCTCCTGGGGGATCTGCAGCCCCTGTCATCCTCAAACCAAACAGTCCATCCACCAGCAGGCCCAGGCATTCTGGGCCAGGCTCACCAGCCAATCACATACCAGCAACAAATTACACAAATATGCCAACCTCTAAAAGTGGCACTTCTAGACTAGACACAGTCATGCCGCATATACCATTTCGCAGCATTCAATCTCACGAGTTCGTACATATCAAACTCGACCCTGCACTCCCCACACATCAGGAACTACCATGGGCATACATATTCCCCATTCATTCCTATGGGAGGGCAGGTCACTCACCACACATACACAGAGAGCTCAAGCACTTTACACTGTACCACAGTGAAAAAGTGCGCAGAGGCCTAAAATCACCACCACCAGGTTCCAGAAACAGTCTAGGAAAAAACAAAAAGTCTCGGGGTGAACCTGCCTAAAGGGCCGGGTCCAACACAATCCCCTTCCAGCCAAAACGCAGGGTAGACCAATCACTCCACTGATGGGCTTCACTGCTTCGGGCGACAAAACACGGACACGGACCCGCACAGCAGGGACACCTTCCGGTTCTACGCCACTCTGAACCCACATGGTTTCCTCTAAACAATAACTCTCTGACACAACTAGGATACCCCACTGGTACTCCCTAGTCATCCACGGCCAAGACCAGGCCATAGGCCATCCAAATATCACAGGTCCTAACCAATCCACAGAGCGGGGGGCAATAACCCCTGGCACACAATAGCCATTCTCCACTCTTCCTCAGTGTAGCTACAACTACCACTGATCCAACAACCTAGGGTCCACACCCCCAGGCTGACTAGAGGTCACGGGCAAGAATGCCCCACCCTACCTCTACTTCTGGGTTTCCGCACCCTCACATGGAAGCACTCACCAGAACACAATTCTCCTACCAGATCAGGACCTCACTCCATCACTGGTCTACCACCTGGAAACTATTTTACTTCTGAGGTACAAAGCACACAGAACAGTTCCTCTTCAAGCAGGTGCGGGGCACAGCACACAGCAAAGTCCCCTTTCCTCTACTTTAGTGGGAACAACAAACTGCAGGTGAGCCCCAGATCACTCAGCAAGGGCAGCCCCCTCAGTCTCTTCAGCTGATCCACTTTGGCAGAGATTCCTCTTGACCTAGAAGTTTCCTAATCTCCCAACCTAAGATCTAAACCCTCAGGTTGCACCGGGGTCAGAAGTAAGGACACCATCCCTCTGCACCCCCTTCCAGTTCCATGACTACAGGCCCAGTATGTCTCAGGCTAGACAGAGCACACGCCAGCGGCGTATCAGCGACACACTCTCCTCCAGTACTCCCTATCACAGGGTAATTCTCAGTATGTCCCAGGCTAGACAGAGCACACGCCAGCGGCGTATCAGTGACACACTTTCCTCCAGTACTCCTCCCAGGTCAGGCTACAACCCCAACCTGGCTTTCCCCCCTCCTCGGGGAATGACCTCCAGAGGCCCCACAAATGGTCAAGCACTCAAGACGGTCAAATGCTCAGTGAGTCAGGACTTCTGCACTCTCCACTTAGGAGCGGTACTGCCCAACACTAGGACCGCCGGAGTTCTGGTTACAGATACTCCCCGTCCTCTAGACACAGGAAGATCCTCCTCAAATGACCTATGTACAGCTTAGGCCCTTGACCTGGTGCTCTCTTAGGGAACCCTCCAGGCCCTGAGATAGGGTTTCGGGCCAACGTGGGACACACCTTCCCACACTCACTCTGCCTCCACTGAGACAGGGCGTGAGCCCCTACACCCCTACCATCCTACTGGGACCTAGCTGGGTTACACATGAACCTCTTCCCCTTCACAGGATCATCAGATACACAAGCTACTCCTTTTTGAATCACTTCCTAATGCCTCTGCAAGACATCTAGCACACCACCAGACATCCACCTTCCTGTCCAGTGCCTCTGCAGGACCTCCTGCATACCACCAGAGGTACAACTCACGTGCAAGCTCCTTAAAAAAAACTCACACCAACTCCTCCAGTTCAAGACACCACTCATCCACACACTCCCCCTCCAGACTGGTGAGACAGTTCCTCACTGCCTCTGACTCACAACCTGTACCCCTCTTACTGAGCACCAGGCACCATACTCTGGGAACTGGGAATGGGACTTCACGCACACTGGACACATTTAAGCTGCCACCACTGGATCCTACCATACTGTGGAATCCAGACACACACACTACACTCAGGCGATAACCACCCTCCTGAGCTAGCCATTTCTCCTCCACACTCCCTCTCTTCCATCTATCCACACAGGAACAGGAACAGGGATTGGGCACAGGACCCAGCAAGGGATTCCTAATCTATGGGAACCTCCCCCTCTACTGGCGTCCCACCTTGTCAATTTCTCTCATCTGCCACTAAACATAAAGCGCAGAAACACATTTGAAAATGACACTCTTGAGGAAAAACTAAAATCAAAAACAATAATCCCAAACATGTGACTATCTAAAAAAAATGCTGAGTTTTGTAATGTAGCCAGTTGTCGCTGTGGCACTGCGCAAACACAAGTCCAAATCCCCCCGCTGCCACCAATGTTAGAACTGGCTATTTCTGGTAGGCTAAGGCTGACGCCAAAGCCAGGCAGAAACCACCATTCTAGTCAGGGCAAGGAAGTCACACGCCAAGATAACCCCTGCTCACCCCCTTGGTAGCTTGGCACGAGCAGTAAGGCTAAACTCGGAGGCAATGTGTAAAGCATTTGCGCCAGCACACAACAGCAACAACATCCTAGGCACACCACAAAAGGAACTCCACACAAGGTTATTTATAAAATAACTTTTGTATTGTAAAAACACATCAGATAGTATCACACATGTACATTGTGCTAACTGGCACGGGCAATATTCACAAGGGATTATTTACAAGCCAGGGCCACATGAGCCACTGTCAGAATCAACACTTTTAGAAATAGAAATACTGTCAGAAATTAGAATAAAAGAGTATAAAATCACTGTAGCACAAAGTAACAGTTATAAATCACAACCAGTATCTACTGGTAACAGGTAAGTACCACCTACGCAACCCTCAACATCTTAGGAGCATGTCACGCAGGGAACCAGGACCTCACTAGGACCACCTGTACTAAAAAGAAACCCCACCTAAGTATCACACAGCATTTAGGGGTCTAGGAAAGAACACATTACCCATGATGCATAAATATACATTCAGAGGAGTAGTAAAGGGAAACACATGACGCATAAGCCTACACATTCAGCGGTGTTAAGAATAAGGCACATGATTCATCACAAACACATTCAGAGGTGCAGTGCTAGGAGACACATAACGCCTAAAACATTCAGAGGTGCAGAGCAGGAAAAAGGAAGACACATGATGCCTAAAAACATTCAGAGGTGCCAGAACAATACAATAGCATAAAAATCACATGATGCCTAAAAACATTCAAGGGGCAGGAATAACACATGATGCAAGAAAACACATTCAGAGGTGCAATAACCATACAATTGCGCAAAACTTACATAAGCCACCACCTGTGGCAGTCCCTAGGCCAACTGGCCTTGTTGGGGCTAAGACGCCCTGAGTCTCAATGTCAGGGTGCGCTGCCATGCAGCGCCAGTCTCAAGAAACAAAACCCTAAACGTAGCAGCTGGCACTAAGTGCTGCGCAGCTGTGAAGGCCTGGCACCACTGTGCCCTCTCTGTCCCACACAGGGACTCTCTCCTGAAATTGCACCTAAACGGTGCAGCTGCCCACTAATTGCTGGGCAGCTGGAGAATTTCAAAACTGCGGCAGGGCTCTCACTAGCCCTCAGGAAGCAAAACTGCGCCCACTGTTGGAGCCTACACAGGCTCTGACCTTTGCGCCGGTTGGAGCCACACAGGCACTGGGACAACATATGCCCCCAACCGTTGGAGTACCCCCTCTGGGGACTCATGACCAAAAGGAATGCCCCGTTGTTGGAGCCATCTGGGCTCGGGACACACACCTTCCCTCAGGGAGCCTCTCGGGGCTCCAGACAACATGCCCCTCCGGGAGCCTTCTCAGGGCTCTAAACAATATTACAGGCATGGAGCCTCTCAGGGCTCTTCCTGCACAACTCTGGCCATGTTGGAGCGGCCCGCTATCAAGTGGAGCCGCTCAGGGTGAAGGCACCGGCAATGTGCCTCCTCACTACCCCTCTCCCCCTACCAGCTGGCTTCGACTCACCGGCTTCGGGGACTGTTCCAGCGCTCCTTCACTGGCGGCGGGAGCGGGCACCGGCAATGTGCCCCGCGCCGCCTTCTCCGTACTGTTGGCTGCTGCCTGCGGGGCTCTCCCTCAGCAATGGAAGCCCCGCACCGGCGGCACTGGCAGCCATTTCCCGGGTACCTTCCTCTCGCGGCGCAGCAGCTCCGGTCTCCCTCTCCTCACGGGAGACCGGACGGGCACACCATGGCTTCCCCCCGGCAGGGGGAGGCGGAAACGACGTCCTCCTCTCCTTCCCGGGGCTCCCTCCAGATCACAGGAGCCCCGGGCGGCCATTACCGCTCTCACCCTCTTCTCCTCCAGGCGTCCACGAGCGCTGGGCCAATCCCAGCACGGCCTTCGGGACGAGCCTCCCACTGACGTGCAGCCTCTTCGGCCATTCAGCCAATCGGAGCGTGGCTCTCTGGGGCAGGCCTACGGCAAAGGCCAATCAGAGCGCGGCTCCTTTCGATGCTCGACCAATCAGGTTGCGGCCCCTTCGTTCCTTTCTCCACGGCTTTGCGGAGTGGGGGGGCAGCTTCTGGTCCACATCAGGACCCCGGCCGCGGAGGTGAGAACACGGGGCAATGCCGGGTGGGCACCGGCCTTAAATAATCCAATAAAAACGGGGAATCACAATCCAAGGGGTGGCACCCTCAATAAAAAAAAACAATAAAAATAAAAGCGCTATTAAGCGCTTCGGGCCAAGTAGCGCTATAAGTACAAATAAAGCGCTCTCCAGCGCTTGGGGGCAATAAAGTGCTCCAAAGCGCTAGAAAATAGGCAGAGCGCTCCAAAGCGCTAGGAAAGGCAAATAAAGCGCTCCTAAGCGCTATTGACAAGTAAAGTCCTCCAGGGGATAGGGAGAAGGTCCAAAAGAGATCCTAGGGCAAAGCAAAGTCCCCCATCAGCACAGGCAAGGCAGAGGGGTCCCCCAGAAGTCCTCCAGGCATCCAGGGGCTGGGCAGCACCCGCCCCTGGTAGATTCAAGTCAGAAACAAGAACAAATTGGAAGAGGACACAGCCCCTTCTTATACAGAAAAAAGTCTTTGCAGTCCTTTGAAGTCTTTTGAAGTCTTTGTGCAAAGGGGGCCCTGAACCCGGTCCAAACCAGTTCTGGGTGTTGGTGGGGCTCTGGGGGTGTCCTGGCTTCCTTCTTCTTTCAGTATCAGGGTCAGAGGTGACAGTCGCCCAGCGGGAGGTGGAGCCAGCATGGTGGTCTGGCAGGCACAGCCCTTCACTATCAGGTGCTATCTCCCCCCACTTCCCTGGCAGCAGATGCTGCCTATCATCCACGGGCTGACTCAGGCAACCTCCTGGGGGATCTGCAGCCCCTGTCATCCTCAAACCAGACAGTCTATCCTCCAGCAGGCCCAGGCACTCTGGGCCAGGCTCACCAGCCAATCACACGCCAGCAACAAATTACACAAATATGCCATCCTCTAAAAGTGGCACTTCTAGACTAGACACAGTCAGGCCGCATATACCATTTCGCAGCATTCAATCTCACGAGTTCGTACATATCAAACTCGACCCTGCACTCCCCACACATCAGGAACTAATATGGGCATACATATTCCCCATTCATTCCTATGGGAGGGCAGGTCACTCACCACACATACACAGAGAGCTCAAGCACTTTACACTGTACCACAGTGAAAAAGTGCGCAGAGGCCTAAAATCACCACCACCAGGTTCCAGAAACAGGCTAGGAAAAAGCAAAAAGTCTCTGGGTGAACCTGCCTAAAGGGCCGGGTCCAACACAATAGTTTTTAATTTCATTCTGGCACATGCATGCTACAAGTTTAACTAGAGCTTGAGGCATGGCAGGCTCGCCTGGTTGGATGATGTCCACTTTCAGGAGCATGACAGACACATGGGGTAAAAATCCCTGCTTAAAAGTATAATCAGCCTGACAAGGAGTATGTGATGTCTTTTACTTTCAAAGCTTGCAACCTTGATTTTATGTTCAGGGACATTTAGAGAGGTTAAATCAATGACAGCTGCAACTCTTACATTGCTCTGAAAGTTAAGTCCAAAATAAGGTTATATTTGACATTCTAGATGTAGCTGGTGAAGCATTAGTCCAGGCCTCACCTATTCTCAATGACTAGAATGCATTATTTGAAGACTAGTATTAGAATTCAGGACAATGTTTATATCGAAAGTCTGGACACTTGGAACTGTATTATCAACATGATGTATAGAATTATAAATGCCATTTCTTTAAGGTGCCAGTAGTCACACCTACAGAGCAGGAATATACATCCTTAGCTGATAGAGATGGCAACAGTAGTTCCGAGGACAATGCCTTGCCTCTGAGCTAAGAAAAGTCTAATGGGTTTTAACCGCTAACGACTTTCAGAGATTAGCTATGTGAGAGCAAATATGAACAGTTAGTAAGAAGCTTTTGTCTTGGATATGCCTTGGAGGGTTTCTCAGGACCATTCTAGTTAAGAAGGCCCCCCAGCCACAGTAGGAAAGAAAACTACTTTTAACCCTGCCAGATAGGAAGTGGCCAAGAAGCTGAAGACAGGGCTTCCTGGTGGCAGCTGGGTCCCATCGCCTCGAAAAAGGGTCTCCTGCATAATTTTACAGTAAGGCAAAAAGAAGTGTTGCAAAAGGTGTTGAAGGAACTGCATTAGTTATGATCAGATGGCAGAATGTATCCAATCACTGGCTAATGCTTGGGATAGATATAGCACCCCAACACCACTTCCTCAGAAATATCCTGGACCTGGAACTAATCCATCTGAAAAAGAAGGCCCTGCTGGAAAAACAATCCTCACTTCTGACTCCTGCTGGATGAAGATGATTCACAGAAAGACTCCTGAATCCTGTCGGTATACAGAGGCTAGAAGTGCTCTCCAACAGTTAAGTGGCCTCCTGCTTACCTACTTCAGGGACACAAACTGCAGAAGGACTCTTGACTCCAAGAAGGTTCTGCTGACTAAAGAGTTCTAGAACCTGCATGCACCTGGCTGCAGAGAGACCTGGTACCCAGAAGCCTCCACTGAAGAGCTAGGGTCGCAGACCAGAAGAAACTTTCCCAGCAGTCGGAGACTAAGTCTGAAAGTATAACCTTTAACCCTGACAAACCATTCGGTGTAGTTGATCTCTGGTCCATTGCGCCCAGCTTGAAATTGCATCAGGTCCCAGTCCAGGTGAACTGTTGTTTTTTCATAGTGCTTGACTTTTTTTCTAGCTGACTTTTGCCTTAAAACTTTAACAATTCCTATTGTGAAGATCTCATAGTCTTTTTGTTCATTATATTTGTCTCTAGTTTCTAAATTGTTTTGGGAATCTTATTGTGCTACATGCTTTACTTTAAAATGATGTGTACTACTTGAACTTAGCACACACTACTCTAAGAATTGGCTGCTGCTTGTGCCTCAGCTACTAGGGATTGAGCAAAGATTCTCCCAGAACTGGTTTAACCCTTTCGATGCTGATGACGAGCTCAGCTCGTCATCACCCACGGGTGTCGTGTGCTGATGACGAGCTGAGCTCGTCATGGAAACAGCAAAATGGTAATTCCCAGCAGAGGAGGGGGAAAACGCCTAGCAGCCAAGAGGTTAACCTAACCAGAGTGAATTGATTAAGTTGGTAGGGGTGCTCCCCTAAAATGAATATTCTATTTCTAACATAACCAATAACCCGTCGTTTGATATTAACTTTGTGGAGTAGCCGCGCACTTTACAAGTACCCCTTTACATTACATTACATCAGTGTTGGTATTGTATGGTTAACATTGCACAAACAAGGGAATCTTTAAAAAGATATATTTAACAGTTGAATTAACCTCAGTGCTTCCAAAGGTTACTTTCAGAAGGAAGAGACTGTGTGAATCATAGTTTACACCAAGCTTAATTAGTCGATGTATCGGAGTGGGATGGCAGGTGCAACAAGGCCAGAAGAGAACGAAAAACAACCATGGAAGTTTTTTTTTCTTCTTTATAGCAGGCAAAAACCACCACGTTAGCAAAGTTCATCCTTTTGATTGGTTTTAGGACAGTGCATTGCCTGCTGCCACGATTGAAAATCTAGACAAATTGGACCAAACCATATATTTTCGATTACAGTTTCCCAAATTGACCAACTAAGTTTTACAGGCAGCTCTGAAAAGGAACTCATGAAATATTCTGAAACTTCAGGTCCTTCCACAGGGCCAGTGAACATTATTATCAGCAAAGCATGCTTGTGCTTTTCATAATATTGTATGCCTTGTACCTTTGCAGGCTTTATTATTATTATTGTTAATTGTTTCAAATGTAATCGCTGTTTCTCATACAATTAATTGACGATGATATAAACACCGATTAAACACTAGATCAATAATTATATCAAAGCAAATATACTCCCAGGCTTATCTGGAGTGGTGTCCATCAGAATTCCTAAATCAGTAAAAATTACACCAGCTTTAACTATTGCACATTTTCAGTGGCCTTACCTATTCAAGTGCAAGTTGATCATTCATCAAAATTTCCATACCAAAGAAAAAATACCATTTAAATTGCAGCTGTTAGGGTGCGTCCGTATATCCCAAGTGCTCCTTTACTGCTCCAAAGCCTTTCTCAAGTATTACTGTGTGCTGCTTAATTACCTTCAACATGCAAACTTGAGAAGGTAAGAGTGATACAATGTGGCATTGGTGCTTTTTTAAATATGACCGGACAGCTCAATGTACTAGTTCAGCTGCACAGTACAGCTCTGCGTCTCAAACTAACTCGTCAGAATGGCGGTGGAGAGGGGTCATTATTCCCAATGTCGCACAACGTTTGAGGGCTTCGTGCTTGTGCGGCTAACATTTATTTATAGACTTTAGAGCAAAGCTGTCCTCTGTATTCACGATGAGGCAGGTAACATGGCTAATATCACTAGATGGTGTAGGAGAGTAGGGTCTGCAATCCTATGATCACCCGGACTTTTTGCTTTTGTTTCACTGGTTTATGACTTTCTCGGGCTGTGGGCCTGCCAATCAGACCCACAGCCTAGCTGTTCTCTCACTAAATTGCTGTGTGTACCCTAGGTGCATTACCCAATTGGAACTGGGCCACCCTGTCAGACCCTGTAACTCAGGGCATCGGTGTACCCAGGGCCTACCAGGAGCTGAAGCATGTATTATGCCACCCCTGGATGGCCATCTAATTCTGACACAACTGGCTGCACGACAGCTGGGGCAACGTGGCGTACTCGCACGTTGCTGTAGGTATAGTATCCCTATACCTAACCTTAAAATGGACACCCGAGTTCCTATCAGTCACTCCTATGGCAGGCCTTGACAATCCTGAAGGCAGAGTGCATGGAACCGTGTGAATTGGGCTCTGGCATGAGCCGAGCCCGGTTGCAGCTTGCGGAACCAAGACCCAATGGCTGTTCCATGATAACGCGTATCATATCGGTAACTTCGGTATCGCGTTATCAAGACATGTCGAGTTAGGTGTCATACGAATCGGGATGCTGCCCCCTCACCAATTCTGGCGACGAGGTTAGCATTCCGCCCTTCTAGAGGGACACGACATGTACGTAACTGTGAACCCCGGTTAAAGTTAACTGAAGCCTCAGCTCCACAAAATGGACGCTGCCACCACAGACACGAGTCTGACCTCCTGCTGCTGGGAGTCCTTCCAGCGAGGAGAGCTCGGACAAAGGGTTTCCTGTCAAGGGCGGTGTTCGCACCGTCCCAGACAGGGTTTGTGTATTCTGGGTAGGTAGGGCTTTGCAAGAAGGTGACTGCGGAGTGGCACCCCGGTGCTCACTACGCATCTGCCGGCTAGAACCAGTTCCAGGGGCGCGCAGCCCCTGACCTGGGGAAAGTCCAGCAGGGGGAGAGGGGTGTAACTACCCCCCTTCCTGGTCCCACCCCTAGGGCAGGACCTAGTCATGTACCCACCCCTTTCTTTAGGATAAAGGCCGGAGCGGGGACCCTTCCAAATTAGATCATCTTTGAATCAAGAACTACTTTCTACGAAAGGACATTCGAGACTCTTCTCAAGATTTCTCCCTTGTGGCTAAGGAGTAGTCACCCTGCATCCGCAGGCACCATCTAAGAACTCTGCGGTTTGCTGCAAGTCCTTCCTCAGGAATCCGATGACCCAGCTCGACGAGAACCGGCTTCCCTGGCACCTCTGACCTCTACCCACATCGTCAGCTCAGCTGAGATCTGTGGGTGCGACGAGACCTCGAGGGACCGGCCATCATCAAAACCTGCACGCTTTCTTAATCCAGCATGACCACCGAAGGAATCCTCTGGTGAGTGCTCTGGGGTCCGAGAAGCCCCGATCCTGAGCAGCTCCAGCACCGAAGTGCAGCCTCCCAGCATCTCCACGATCTGCGTGGGGCCCTTCTGCTCGCCGCTCAGCACGTTGTCCGATCACTAGCCGCTGGCTTGTGATCTCCTTGACGACATCCGACAACCAACGCTGCTGGTCTGGTTGCTCCAGACCGGCCCTTGCTCCCTTTTCCGAGAGGAGCACCCCGGACCCTCCTGGTCCACTCAAGACGCCGTTTTAGGCCCACCACGTGGCCCTGAAATCTGCCAAGGCTTGTTGCCCCAATCCTGGGCCCAGCGACGCCGACAGCATCAACCTTCGTGGGACAGCTCGCACCTCCATCCTGGTCGCCGTCAACGCCTCCTGGCCGTGAGACTGCAGAGCCTAGCGTCGCCCACTCACCTAGATGAGGTGACGGCCATCCGGTGCCTTCCTGGTACCCTCTGACTACTGGCTAGTAGTACGAACTTGGTCCCCTCTGCTTTCAGGTATCATCGATCTCTGATCCAGGCTTGGATCTCTACGAACTATTCTACACTGGTCGCCGGCCAGCAACTCCTTCCTTCCGGCTCCTGGCTCATCAGCGAAGACCCCAGACGCCTGTAAGACTTGTGCAGCCGCAGCCCTTGTGGCTAGGTAACTCCGGCATTTCGGTGCCCGCATAGCCTCCTTACTTAAGGGTCCTGAGTCCCTCGCTTCTGACTTGCCTTATCGGGTCCGCCCGAGACCACTAAACTTTCCATGCCCTCGGGCACTTGTATTGATTGTGCACTTGAAGTATTTTCCTAAGAGTTTTGTTCTGTGCTTAGTACCCTGTCCTCATAAAGAGTACAGGGCTGTTGTGAGTCTTAAAAATATACCGTTTATTTTCATAACACTTGTGTGGTGTCCTTTCACTTGGTGTTCAAGGGGTATGTGATGGTATAACAGCTGGCTTAACACGCCCTCTAGAGTTTAGCCCGAAGACTGCTCGTATCCACGCTACTAGGATAGCTGGTCTAAGGTTGACTTACAACCAATCACCATAAGGGTCGTTTGGAACGATACATAGTGGTCACTAGAATAGTGAACACTGCATATCGGGCCAACTTCTCACATTGGTGAGCAGCGGTTGGGATTTGAGCTTGCTGTGTTTTTTACCACGCGTATCCTAAGAATATCTTGTGAAAGATCGCATAAGTACTCCAGGTACATATAACTTAGCTTAGAATACTCTGAGTTCTACTGAACCAGCTGTTGTAGCTCCTCAAGGCTTAGCACACCTTGGCTACAACTCTTAGCAAGGGATCAGTAGGTAAACATATAGTGTAGGTAGGTGCATCACTTACACCACACTAGAAGCAGCATGTCAGACAAAGGAGGAAACTCTGAGTCTCCCCTTGTGTCAGTCGACCTTCCACAGGTCACCTCCAGATATGCTGCACTTAGCTTCCAAGAGATGCGACAGATCTGTACATCTCGGAAGTTAAAACAGGGTGCAAACCCTACCATCCCGTTTCTGATTGGTCTCTTGGAGACTTATGATGCAAGGAGGGCGGGTAACACCGACCCTTCTCATCCAGAAGTGGATATGCCCCCCCTCGAGGGAACCACAGGTGACCCTGACCATATCCATCTCTCCGCAGAAGGTGAAGAGGAGGACGAGGAGCCAGAGACATCTGGGGACGAGGCAGACAAAGGTCCAGTCATAGTTAGTCAGCTAACCCAGGACAACTTAAGCCGGCACAAGAATAGTACTAGGAGACCCCTGGGGCCTCTCTCGGGCCAGCTTAACATTGGGAACGGACGAGTTAGGTCTCTGTCGAGAGGCTCTAATAGATCCGTTCGAACCAATGGCTCTCGAGGCTCTGCTCGAAGAGGGATGACATCCCCTCAGAGGAGAGTGTACGAAGCGAAGGAGCGGGAAGTCAATCTGCGGATCGAGAGGGAAGAACCTGCCCTAGCCAAAGAAAGACTCGCCTTTGCTCGAGAGCAAGAATTGAGTGGGACAATTCCCACTGGTGGCAGCATTCCCCCACGGGAACCCAGGAGTTTAGACACTAAGCACCTGAATAAGATAGTGCCCCCCTTTAAGCAAGGGGACGACATCCACAAATGGATTACTGCTTTGGAGCGGGCCTGCACTGTACAGTGCATCCCCCAGAGTCAGTGGGCAGCTATCTTGTGGCTCTCCTTTGAAGGTAAAGGTAGAGATAAGCTCCTCACTACTAGAGTAGAGGACGCTAACAATTACCAGGTCCTGGAGAACACACTGATTGATGGGTTCGGCCTAACCACTGAGCAGTACAGGTTGCTGTTCAGGGATACCCAGAAAACTCAGTCTCAGGACTGGTCTGATTTCGTTGATTGTGCCACTAAGGCTTTCGAGGGCTGGTTGCTGGGCAGTAAGGTTACTGATTACACAGGATTGTATAATTTGATCATGCGAGAAGAGATTTTAAACAATTGTCAGAACCAGTTGTTGCATCAGCACCTTGTCGACTCGGATCTGACCTCTCCCCAAGAATTGGGAAAGAAGGCAGACAGATGGGTCAGAACAAGGGTTAAGCAAAACCAGGGCCAGAACCAGGGTGGTCAGAAGAAAGCAGACCAGAAGGGTAAAGATTCAAAAGGGGAACAAAATGACCAGAAGTCTTCGACAGGTCCCCAACAACCCAAAGAGGGGGGGGTCAGGCTTCCCAGAAAAAGAAGAATCAAGAAGGCCAATCGAAAAGGTGGTGCCAATACTGTAAAAGTAAAACTCACTGGTTTAGTGAGTGCACCAAGAAAGGAGGGCAGACTCCTGCTACTGCAGCCCCTAAGGCACCTGTGCCCCCTAGTACAGCCAGCAGTAGTAGTGCGCCTCCCAAGGGACTAGTTGGGTTAACCTTGGGTTCTGAGGGGTGTGACAGCTTAGTTGGTACACTCACTCAGGCTGTCCTTGTCTGTACAGGGGATGTGGATATATCCCCTGATGTCAGTCCCAATACTTTGGGCAAATACCGACCAACGCCTTTAATAAATGGAAGAATGGCTCAGGCCTATAGGGACACTTGTGCCAGCGTCACCATGGTGACGCCTAACTTTGTGGACCCTGGACAGATCATGCCAGGTACAGATTTCCTGGTGACCAATGCCAGCAACGTCACTACCAGTCATAGTATGGCGATTGTTGCATTTTCCTAGGGAGGGGTAAATGGCCAGAAAAAGGTTGTTGTTAGTTCAGACCTCCCAGTGGATTGTTTGTTGGGCAATGATTTGGAGTCATCACAATGGTCAGAAGTGGAGCAACGGACTCACATGGAGATGTTAGGCTTGCCAGCACACGTGTTTGCTGTGACCAGGTCACAGGTCAGACGATGCCCCACTGAACAGGTGCTGGATCCTGGAACAACGGACCAGACACCTCCCAAGAAGAAGAGCAGTCGGGTTAAGGCCTCGCCTTCCCCCTTGCCCCAGGTCGAGGATCAAGTCTCAGAGGAGGCTGACCTCCAGGAATTGCGGGAAACTGAACCTAAAGAACTCGAACTGGATCAAGTTGAGTTTCTGGGCTCAGGGGGACCCACACGAGAAGACCTGGGGAAGGACCAGTTAGACTGCCCTTCCCTTGAACCCCTCAGACAGCAGGCTGCTGCTGAGGCTGCTGGGAACGCCACAGGTACCCACAAGGTATACTGGGAAGATGGACTCCTGTACACTGAGGCAAGAGACCCCAAGCCTGGCATGACCAGGAGGCTGGTTATCCCCTTGTCTCAGCGTGGTTTCCTCCTTACCTTGGCCCACGAGATTCCCTTAGCAGGACACTTAGGCCAGACGAAGACGTGGGACAGGCTTGTCTCGCACTTTCACTGGCCTCACATGAACGAAGATACCAAGGAGTTTTGCCGCTCCTGTGTCACTTGCCAAGCCAGTGGTAAGTCAGGTGGCACGACAAAGGCCCCCCTTATACCAATGCCTGTGGTGGGGGTGCCCTTTGAACGGGTGGGGATTGACATCGTCGGTCCCATGGAACCACCAACAGCATCAGGGCACAAGTTTATACTGGTGGTAGTGGATCATGCCACCAGGTATCCTGAAGCTATTCCCCTTAGGACCACTACAGCCCCTGTGGTGGCAAGAGCCCTAGTTGGAGTATTCTCCAGAGTGGGCTTCCCTAAGGAGGTCGTCTCCGACAGAGGTGCAAACTTCATGTCGAGCTACTTAACTGCTATGTGGAAGGAATGTGGTGTCAACTACAAGTTCACTACACCCTATCATCCACAATGCAATGGGCTTGTTGAGAGATTCAACAGGACCCTGAAAGGGATGATTCATGGACTACCTGAAAAGCTTCGGCGTAGATGGGACGTCCTGATCCCCTGCCTTTTATTCGCTTACAGAGAAGTCCCACAGAAGGGGGTTGGCTACAGCCCTTTTGAACTTTTGTACGGGCATCCTGTAAGAGGACCCCTGTGTTTGGTGAAGGAAGGATGGGAGAGACCTCTCAAAAAGCCTGTAACCAGCATAGTGGACTATGTGCTTGGCCTCCGCTCGCGGATGGCTGAATACATGGAGAAGGCATCCGAAAACCTTAAGGCCAGCCAAGAACTCCAAAAAGCTTGGCATGACCAAAAGGCTGTCTTGACTGTTTACCAGCCCGGACAGAAGGTGTGGGTGTTGGAGCCAGTGGCCCCAGCAGCACTCATGGGCAAATGGTCCGGGCCCTACACCATGCTGGAGAAAAAGGGAGAGGTCACCTACCTGGTAGACCTTGGAACTCCCCGGAGCCCCCACAGGGTGCTCCATGTCAACAGGCTCAAAGCATATGTCGACAGGAAGGACTTGAGTTTGCTCATGGCCATAGATGAGGGACAGGAGGAGGAGAGTGACCCTCTCCCCGACCTGCTCACTCAGAATCCTGACGATGGATCGGTAGACGGTGTTGTCTTTTGTGGCAGCCTCTCCGAACATCAACAAGAGGGTTGTAAACAAGTTCTTCAATCCTTCCGGCATATGTTCTCTCTAACACCCAGTCAGACCAATTGGTGCACCCATGAGGTTGACACTGGTTACAGCTTGCCCGTCAAGAGTAAAATCTACAGGCAGCCCGATCACGTTAGAGACTGCATCAAGAGTGAAGTGCAGAAAATGTTGGAGCTGGGAGTCATTGAACCCTCGGATAGCCCTTGGGCTAGTCCCGTAGTTCTAGTGCCGAAACCTCACACCCCGGGCGGTAAGAAAGAGATGAGGTTCTGCGTAGACTACAGGGGTCTCAATGCAGTCACTAAGACTGATGCCCACCCAATACCAAGGGCAGACGAGCTTATCGATAGATTGGCTTCGGCCAACTACTTAAGTACGTTTGACCTGACAGCTGGGTATTGGCAAATCAGGTTAGCTGAGGACGCCAAGCCTAAGACCGCATTTTCTACCCCTGGTGGGCATTATCAGTTCATGGTGATGCCCTTTGGTTTGAAAAATGCACCTGCCACCTTCCAACGGTTGGTGAATCACGTTCTCACTGGGCTGAATGACTTCTGTGCGGCGTATCTTGACGATATCGCTGTCTTTAGCTCCACCTGGGAGGATCACCTGGTCCACCTGCGGAAAGTGTTAGAGGCTCTGCAAGCAGCAGGTCTCACTATCAAGGCTACCAAGTGCCAGATAGGGCAGACACAGGTTGTATACTTGGGCCACCTTGTCGGTGGAGGCCAAGTTCAACCACTGGAGAGCAAGATACAGTCAATCAGGGACTGGGCTCCTCCAACCACCCAGACTCAGGTTCGAGCTTTCTTGGGCCTGACTGGTTACTACCGGAAGTTCGTCAGGAATTACGGATCGATTGTGACTCCGCTCAATGAACTGACGAGTAAGAAAATGCCAAAAAAGGTTCAGTGGACAGCGAGCTGTCAAAAAGCATTCGATGACCTAAAACAGGCCATGTGCACGGCACCTATCCTCAAGAGTCCAGACTACTCCAAACCATTCATTGTCCAAACAGATGCTTCTGAGTTGGGTGTGGGAGCTGTTCTACCTCAACTGAATTTTGATGGTAATGACCAGCCCATTGCTTTTATAAGCAGACGGCTGACCCCCAGAGAGAAAAATTGGTCAGCTATAGAGAGGGAGGCCTTTGCTGTGGTGTGGGCCCTGAAGAAACTGAGGCCATACTTGTTTGGCACTCATTTCAAGATTCAGACCGACCATAAGCCCCTCCTATGGCTAAATCAGATGAAGGGTGAAAACCCCAAACTGCTTAGGTGGTCCATTTCCCTACAGGGGATGGACTTCACAGTGGAGCATAGACCTGGCACTGATCATGGCAATGCAGATGGGCTCTCCAGGTATTTCCACTTAGAACAAGAAGACTCACCTGGTCAAGGTTAGCTTATTGTCCCAACGTTTGGGGGGGGGGGGGTCATGTAGGAGAGTAGGGTCTGCAATCCTATGATCACCCGGACTTTTTGCTTTTGTTTCACTGGTTTACGACTTTCTCGGGCTGTGGGCCTGCCAATCAGACCCACAGCCTAGCTGTTCTCTCACTAAATTGCTGTGTGTACCCTAGGTGCATTACCCAATTGGAACTGGGCCACCCTGTCAGACCCTGTAACTCAGGGCATCGGTGTACCCAGGGCCTACCAGGAGCTGAAGCATGTATTATGCCACCCCTGGATGGCCATCTAAATCTGACACAACTGGCTGCACGACAGCTGTGGCAACGTGGCGTACTCGCCCGTTGCTGTAGGTATAGTAGGTACCTAACCTTAAAATAGACACCCGAGTTCCTATCAGTCACTCCTATGGCAGGCCTTGACAATCCTGAAGGCAGAGTGCATGGAACCGTGTGAATTGGGCTCTGGCATGAGCCGAGCCCGGTTGCAGCTTGCGGAACCAAGACCCAATGGCTGTTCCATGATAACGCGTATCATATCGGTAACTTCGGTATCGCGTTATCAAGACATGTCGAGTAAGGTGTCATACGAATCGGGATGCTGCCCCCTCACCAATTCTGGCGACGAGGTTAGCATTCCGCCCTTCTAGAGGGGCACGACATGTATGTAACTGTGAACCCCGGTTAAAGATAACTGAAGCCTCAGCTCCACAAAATGGACGCTGCCACCACAGACACGAGTCTGACCTCCTGCTGCTGGGAGTCCTTCCAGCGAGGAGAGCTCGGACAAAGGGTTTCCTGTCAAGGGCGGTGTTCGCACCGTCCCAAACAGGGTTTGTGTATTCTGGGTAGGTAGGGCTTTGCAAGAAGGTGACTGCGGAGTGGCACCCCGGTGCTCACTACGCATCTGCCGGCTAGAACCAGTTCCAGGGGCGCGCAGCCCCTGACCTGGGGAAAGTCCAGCAGGGGGAGAGGGGTGTAACTACCCCCTTTCCTGGTCCCACCCCTAGGGCAGGACCTAGTCATGTACCCACCCCTTTCTTTAGGATAAAGGCCGGAGCGGGGACCCTTCCAAATTAGATCATCTTTGAATCAAGAACTACTTTCTACGAAAGGACATTCGAGACTCTTCTCAAGATTTCTCCCTTGTGGCTAAGGAGTAGTCACCCTGCATCCGCAGGCACCATCTAAGAACTCTGCGGTTTGCTGCAAGTCCTTCCTCAGGAATCCGACGACCCAGCTCGACGAGAACCGGCTTCCCTGGCACCTCTGACCTCTACCCACATCGTCAGCTCAGCTGAGATCTGTGGGTGCGACGAGACCTCGAGGGACCAGCCATCATCAAAACCTGCACGCTTTCTTAATCCAGCACGACCACCGAAGGAATCCTCTGGTGAGTGCTCTGGGGTCCGAGAAGCCCCGATCCTGAGCAGCTCCAGCACCGAAGTGCAGCCTCCCAGCATCTCCACGATCTGCGTGGGGCCCTTCTGCTCGCCGCTCAGCATGTTGTCCGATCACTAGCCGCTGGCTTGTGATCTCCTTGACGACATCCGACAACCAACGCTGCTGGTCTGGTTGCTCCAGACCGGCCCTTGCTCCCTTTTCCGAGAGGAGCACCCCGGACCCTCCTGGTCCACTCAAGACGCCATTTTAGGCCCACCACGTGGCCCTGAAATCTGCCAAGGCTTGTTGCCCCAATCCTGGGCCCAGCGACGCCGACAGCATCAACCTTCGTGGGACAGCTCGCACCTCCATCCTGGTCGCCGACAACGCCTCCTGGTCCGTGAGACTGCAGAGCCTAGCGTCGCCCACTCACCTAGACGAGGTGACGGCCATCCGGTGCCTTCCTGGTACCCTCTGACTACTGGCTAGTAGTACGAACTTGGTCCCCTCTGCTTTCAGGTATCATCGATCTCTGATCCAGGCTTGGATCTCTACGAACTATTTTACACTGGTCGCCAGCCAGCAACTCCTTCCTTCCGGCTCCTGGCTCATCAGCGAAGACCCCCGACGCCTGTAAGACTTGTGCAGCCGCAGCCCTTGTGGCTAGGTAACTCCGGCATTTCGGTGCCCGCATAGCCTCATAACTTAAGGGTCCTGAGTCCCTCGCTTCCAACTTGCCTTATCGGGTCCGCCCGAGACCACTAAACTTTCCGTGCCCTCGGGCACTTGTATTGATTGTGCACTTGAAGTATTTTCCTAAGAGTTTTGTTCTGTGCTTAGTACCCTGTCCTCATAAAGAGTACAGGTCTGTTGTGATTCTAATAAATATACCGTTTATTTTCATAACACTTGTGTGGTGTCCTTTCACTTGGTGTTCAAGGGGTATGTGATGGTATAACAGCTGGCTTAACACGCCCTCTAGAGTTTAGCCCGAAGACTGCTCGTATCCACGCTACTAGGATAGCTGGTCTAAGGTTGACTTACAACCAATCACCATAAGGGTCGTTTGGAACGATACATAGTGGTCACTAGAATAGTGAACACTGCATATCGGGCCAACTTCTCACAGATGGTCCCAGATATTGGATTTGATGTGTCTCCACTTATCCTATAGAGCATTTTTAGGGTTAAGTCAGCGAGAGCATGTAATGTAATGTAATGTAATTTTATTTTTGTAAAGCGCGACTTACACTCCACGGAGCATCTTGGCGCTAACCACCCGTGCCTAGAAGGTGTTTGGCCGGGGAGCTAGTGAGGCACCGGTAAGACAGTATCTGGTATCTCTAGGGATTGGGGTTAGACTAGGGCTAAACAGGCTGTGTCTGTGAGTTTAAAAATCCATGTCTTTAGAGCCTTTCGGAAAAGGTTCTCCGACGGGATCTGGCACAATTGGAGTGGTAGTTTATTCCAGGCCCTGGCACCCAGCACTCCAAGGGACTTTCCTCCTTTCGTGGCTAGTCTTTATTTGGGAGTCACCAGCAGGTTCAGGTTGGAAGATCTGAGTGAGCGGGAGGGCACATATCTTCTGAACCTTTTTGACAGGTTGGTAGGACCCAGCTGGTGGTAGGACCTAAAGGTGATTACTAGGATTTTGAATAGCACCCTTTTATGAATGGGCAGCCAGTGCAAGCTCTTAAGTGCTGCTGATGCAGACGACTTCCTGGGCCATCTCAGTACGAGGCGTGCGGTGGCATTCTGGACCATCTGCAGTCGATGCAGTACTGCTTTACTAGAGCCTGCATATAGACTGTTGCAGTAGTCCAGACGAGATGTAATAAGAGCCACCGCCACCGTCTTTCTGGCTGTCAACGGGAGAAGGTCGAAGAATCTTCTGAGGCCTTTGATTATGCTAGAGCAGGACCCTGCCACAGCACCTGCTTGTTGCCTAAATGACAAGGCCTCGTCATACCTAATCCCAAGGTTGCGGGCCGTAGTAATGGTGTTTGGGGGGACTTCTGCTAGCGCGTGTGTCTCAGTTGTGAGACACTGTTTTAAACAAAGAGGACTTGAAGCCCACCCGTTGCTTACCATTTCCTGGCTTACCTGACCCTCTTTTTTATAGCCTCGTAATTCGTCAAGGCAGGCCTAATATCATTTTGGTTTCTCTCTGTGGAGCAGGGATCAAGCACTGATTGGTTCATCCTAATCAGTGCCTGTTGGCTGCTCCCGACGTGATTGAGGTACAATTTCTTTTTTTTTACTTTTAGTGCCCTGCAACCAGAAGTGTGTGACTGGCAAAAACGTACATAGCAGGACAAAGAAAATTGCAAAGATTTATTTTCTTCAGTTAACTTTCTTTTATTTTGCCAAGTCTTTTCTCACTTTGCACTCACGTTTTCAATCCAAAGCAATCTGCCCCATTCCACAATCTGCTGCTCTCCACACTAAAACAATTAAGCATGAGCGGATTTTGCGGATTGGCAATCCGCGAATTTGCGGATTTGCGAACTCGCAATCCGCAAAATCCGCGAATTCCCGCGAATTTGCGGATTTTTTTTTTTTTTTGTGTTCGCCCGTGTTTCTGCCAGTTCGCGAGGGTTTTTACAATTTCGCAATTTGCGAACTTACCTGTCGGGTCGCAAGTTTTGCGAACTTGTTGTTTCTACGTGTCCAACCTGTTTGGGACACTCTTCTTCATCACTGCTGCACTCTCTGTCACCACTGCCACTCTCTGACTACTCATGCCACCCTCTGGCCCACCCATGCCACCCTCTGTTTCATCACCACACCCTCTGGTTGTCCAGTGTACATTATTTTCGGCAAAGCAAAGCACACCTTCCCTGCCTCAAGTGACCTGAATTAATTTGGGGCTGATTAATGTGTCACAGAATATTTTTTTAGCTGGCACCTGCTTCCTTAGTGCGCCCTGATTAGTGATCTTTTGCACTTGCTAAGTGCTTTCATTGTTGCAAAATTAGTTACAACACCTGCCCTGCCCCAACTGACAATAATGAATTAGGGGCTGATTAATGGATTTTAACTTCCAGCCTGGCTCCTGCTTGTCTCCCTTAGCTGTAATTCATGACCTTTGTGGCATATGTGTAACTATTCTGAGGTTCAGAGCAGGGTCACATAATAGTTTCAACTGGCAACTGAACTCTGGAGGGGCCCCTCAGGAAGCACTACAGGAAATGGCTACTAATGATGTGCCTGAACTTTTGAACCTGGTAAGTAGTTACTTTCAGTTTTGCTTAAATCGTATTTCTGCAATTTCGCACTTATTCGCGGGGCGCGAACTCACGCAAACAGTGCGAGCAGTGCGAGCAAAATCCGCTGCTCGCGGATTTGCGGATTTTGCAGGAAATTCGCAAATCTCGCGGATTGCGGATTTCCCGAAAATCCGCAAAATCCGCGAGCGGAACGGATTTTCCGCCCATGCCTAAAAACAATGCACCCAGCTCCAATCCAAAACAATCTGACTCCCTCCAATCGAAACAATCTGCCCCATTCCAATCCAAAACAATCTGCCCCACTTCACAACAATCTGCCCCACTTCAATTCAAAACAATCTGTCCGACTCCAATTTAAAGCAATCTGCCCCACTACAATCCAAAACAGTCTGCCCGGTACAATCTGCCCCACTCCAATCTGCCTCACTCCAATCCAAAACAATCTACTTGACTCTATCTGCCCCACTCCAATACAAATACAATTTCCTCACTCAATCCAAAACAATCTGCCCTACTCCAATCCAAAACAATCTACCCCACTCCAATCTGCCCCTCTCCAATCCTCTCCAATCTGCCCCAAACAATCCATAACAATCTGTCCACTCAATCTGCCCCATTACAATCCATCCCACTACAATTCAAAACAATCTGCCCCACTCTAATCCACCCCACTTCAATCTGCCCCACTCTAATCTGCCCTACTCCTACCTGCCCCACTCTAAGCCATCCCACTCCAATCCAAAACAATCTGTCTCACTCTAATCCACCCCACTCCAATCAGCCCCACTCCAGTCGGAAACACTCTGCCCACTCCACTCTGCCACTCCAATCCACCCACTCCAATCCGCCCCACTTCAATCCACAACAAACCAACACACTTCAACCCACCCATCCCAAACCACTCCCATCTGCCTCACTCCTGTTCGCCCCACTCCAACCAATCCAAAACAATCTGATCCACTCCAACCCACCCCACTACTGTTCGCCCCACTTCAGTTCACCTCACTCCAATCAAATCCACCTCACCCCAATCCGCCTACCCCTTCCCAATTCTCCCCACTCCAATCCACCACACTCTACCCTACTCCAATCCAAACCATCCCACACCAATCCAATCTACCGGAATCAAATCTACCCCACTTCATTCCAATTTACCTCACCCCAACTCAATCCACCCCGTTCTCTACCCAATTCAACCCACCCCAATCCAATCCACCACTTTACACCCAAGCCAATCCAAAACAATCTGCCCCACTCAGTCCAAAACAATCTGCCCCACTCAGTCCAAAACTATCTGCCCCACTCAATCCAAAACAATCTACCCCACTCCATTCCAAAGCAATCTGCCTCAATCCAAGTTGCCCCACTTCAATCTAAAACAATCTGCCCACTCCAATCCAAAACAATCTACCCCACTCCAATCTGCCCCTCCTCACTCCACTCAATATGCCTCACTCCAACCCAAAACAATCTGCCCACTCCAATCTGCCCATTCTAATCTGCTCCACACTAATCTGACCCACTCCAACCCACAACAGTCTGTCCACTCCAATCTGTCCTAATCAAATCCATCTCATTCCAATCCAAAACAATCAGCCTCTGCAAATCTAAAACAAGCCGCCCCACACCAATCTGCCTCACTCCAATCTGCCCCACTCCAATCCAAAACAATCTGCCCACTCCACTCTGCCTCACTCCAATCCAAAACAATCCAGCACACTCCAATCCTCTTAACCCAAACCACTCCAATCTGCCCCACTCCTGTCCACCCCACTTCAATTTGCCGAACTCCAATCCACCTCACCCTAATACACCGACTCCTTCCCAATTCACCCCACTCCAATCCACCACAATGCACCTCACTCCAATCCAATTCATATCACACAATCAAATCCAGCCCAATCCAATCTACTCCACTTCAAACCAATTCACTTCACCACAATTCAATCCACCCCACTCCCTCCCCAATCCACCCCACTCCAATCTACCACCATTCACTCCACTCCAAAACAATTTATTTATTTATTTAAGAGTTTTATATAGCTCTAGACAGACCCGAGGTATCAGAGCGCTTTCCAACATATATTGTGATGCAATCAGTTATACAGTATTACAATAAGCAGCATTGTCATGTGTCGAATCTTGTTCCGGCTGTCTTGTGAACGAGTCAAACAAAAAACAGACGATGGAAAGCCTTGTTATTGAAGTGTCTAAGTTCTGCGCTGGACAGGATTCCTTTGGTGGAGGGTCTCTGTCATATTGCGAGGTATCTCTCACTTCAGATGAGTGGTTGAGGAAGAAGTCTTTGAGCTTGCTTTTGAAGTTTACGAAGGAGGGATTAGTCCCGATGTCGACTGGTTTGGAGTTCCAAATTTTGGGTGCATTTCCCGGGAAGGAGTGAGACAGGGTTTTTTGTTTGCGAGTTTTTGCTGGAATGAGAAGAAGAGTGTTGATGCTCCTGAGGTTCCTCGTTTGTCCTGACTTTTTGAGTTTGGAAGCCAGGTAGGCCGGTTTACCGGTGTAAAGAGCTTCATGTGTGAGACAGACAGTTCTGAAGTTGCCACGCATTTTCATTGGGAACCATTTTAGTTCTCTTAGAGAGAGAGAAATGTGGTTGTATTTCTTTGCTCCAGTGATCATCCTGGCAGCTGCATTTAGAGTTATTCGGAGGAGAGCTAAGTGAAATTTTCGGTTCTTGTGAGAGTTGCGTTCCCGTAGTCCAATCTGGACAGAACCAAGGATTGTGTAGCCAGTTTAAGGTCGTTGCCCCACTCAATTCAAAACACAATGTCAAACAATCCGCCCCACTCCAATTCAAAACAATCTGCCTGACTCTAATCTGCCCTTCTCCACCCAAAAACAATCTGTTCCACTCCAATATGCCCTCTCCAATCCAAAACAATCCGCTCCACTCCAATCCGCCCACTATAATCCAATCCACTGCATCCCAATCCAATCCACGTCACCTCACTCCAATCCACCCTACTTCGATCCAATCCACCCCACACCAATTTATTCCAGTCAAATCCAAGGTACCCAACTCCATTCCACCCCATCTCACCTCTCTCCAATGTACTCTAATCCAATGCACCTAAATCCAATCCACGCCACCCCAATCCAGTTTCTCTCGCAGGGTGCCAGTATCAGGTGGTGCCAGACATAACTTTATCGCCTCTCAACCAACCGAGGCCACACTATAGTACGCTAGTGCAATAGCTCACTTGTTATACACCACTCGACTCAAGATTGGGCCGATATAACGATTGTGGAATTTTATTGGCCATTGCTTACTGGGATCATGAACTGTGCACTTTCATTGATAATTCTTTATTCAAATGAGAAATATGTTTAGCCTGTGCTGAGTTCGAACTGAAAACTTTGCTTTGCCACCTACTACATCATTTTACTGCGCTTGATTCCATTGGATATTTTGGATCCTTGTTATCCACTTTGGAGTCTTATGGTTATGGTCACAATCGTATGACCTGATGGCACATGCGCCGTGACATTTCATCTTCATTAGCCTTGAAAAAGTCTGAGTACTTATTGTTAGTACGGACGAAACACGTGTCAGCTGTCTTTTTATCAACTGAAACATTTTATGGATCTCCTAATAAAGAAAATGATGATACAAACATGAATCCTATCTACTGATCTGTTCTGTCCTGACACTACAAGCTACAAGTTATACTCAGTTCTAATACTGTTATGACTATATAACCTATTAGTTTCATATGTACATGTATTTTAGGATTGTGCTCTCTTTGACCTCTTTTGTCTAGTTGTATACTTGTCAATCTTTGGTTTGACATTTTGATCCCTCTTGGTAGTGGGGGATAGTGGTCTATGGAGCACTCCGTCTTTAACATCTAAAAGATTGTGTTGATTTTTCCAGCATTGTTGTCCATTATACTATTATTAGTGTATGTGAGGTTTTTTCCAATTTTGGATACACCACTACCGATCCCTTTATGCATGCAATCCAATCAAATCCACTCCAGTCCACACCACACAATTCCAATTCACCCCACTCATATTCATCCCACTTTATTTCACCTCACTCCAGTCCATCCCACTAAAATTAAATCTACCCTACCCCAATCCAATCCACTCCACTCTACACAACACCAATCCAACCCACCCCATTCCAGTCCTCTTTACCCCAATCCAATCCATTCCAGTCCACCCAAATCCATTTCAATACACCCCACTCCAATATAACCCACCCTATCCAGTTCACCCCACTCCACAGCAGGCCAATCCACCCCCACTCTACTCCAATCCAGCCTACTCTACCCAAATCCAACCCACCCTACCCCAGCACAGTTCAGCCCACCTCACTCATTCCAATCCATCCAACCCACTACAGTGTAATCCAGCCCACTCCAATCCACCTCAATCCATTCCAATCCAATCCACCCACTCCAATCCCCCCACTCCAATCCATTAAATCCTCCCCACTCAACTCTAATTCACCCCACTCCAAACCACCCGACTCTAATCCAATCCACCCCACCCAAACCATAACAATCTAATCCACCCCACTCCAATCCTCCCCAATCTTATCCACCTCACCTCATTGCAATCCACCCCACTCCAATCCTCCCCAATCTTATTCACCTCACCTCATTGCAATCCACCACACTCCAATCAAGCCAACTCATCAAGTCCACCCACTCCAATCCACCCCACTCAATCCAACCCACTCTACCTCAATCCAATCCACCCCAACCTACTCCAATCCAATCCACCGCACTTCCTCCACACACTCCAACCCACTGTACCCTATTCCACCCCACTCCACTCCACTGTACACCACTCCATGATGCTGCACTCCATGACACTGCACTCTATGTCACTCTCTGCCACTGAACTCAGGTGACCTTTGTCCCTGCTTGCAGGGCCGGTCGCTTCACACACAGCGTGGCTCCCGCCCCCCGTGAGTGGCAGGACCCCTGACCCCTCTGCTGCTGCCTGCTCCAGCTGAGTGCCTGCATTGTTTGCGTAATGACTTGTGCCAGTTTCTTTGTACTGCCTTAGCTTGTGCCCCTGTATTTTTGCCAGTCTCTTGTTTTCTTGTCTTAGCTGTGCAGCGTGCCCCTGCAATTTTGCCGTCCCCGTGTACCGGTGTCTGTTTCCCGCCGCTTCTCCCCCTCCCCGCCGCTGCTCCCCTGCGGCCCGCCCCTTTTTCTTCTGTATCCCGCCCATTGGCCTCCCCGCTCCCGCCTCCAAGCTGCTCCTCCCTCCCACTTCGCCATTTATGGAGGTCGCCGCACGGAAGCGCAGCGGACGTGCCGATTGCGCTCCGAAGGCATGCCAAAGGCAAGCCCGTCTATGCCCGTCCGCACCTGGACGGCGCCCAGTGCCAGGAACCCTGATCCTCGAGGATGGCAGCGCACCCGACGAACTTACGACGCCGCCACCCTCCACGCACTCAACGCCGACCAGAACCCCGCCTGCTACCGAGCCACCCTGAAACGCACCCAAGGACCCTTCACCTGCCAAGCCTGCCAATACACCTGCCTCCGAACCTGCACCGCACCCACCAAGCCGAGCTCCAGCAACAACCACCTCAAGTGCATCCTGTTCAACACCCGCTCCGTCCACAGGCACGCCGTCGAACTCTGGAACCTCCTCGACACAACATCACCAGACTTCACCTTCCTCACAGAAACATGGATGAACGCCTCCTCAGCCCCCGACATCACCATAGCCATCCCGGAAGGCTACAAGATCACCCGGAGGGACCGCTTTAGCCAAACCGGAGGAGGCATCGCCATCGTCCACAGAAACACCATCCGCATCAATACCGACTCCGACGACACCCTGACCGCCGCCGAGCACCTTCACTTCCAGATTCACACCGACCCCAAGACCACCCTCAGAGGCACGCTCATCTACAGACCCCCGGGACCACGCACACAATTCAGCAAAGCCATCGCAGACTTCGTCAGTCCGCACGCCCTCATCTCCGCAGACTACATCCTCCTAGGGGACCTCAACTTCCACCTGGAGAACAACAAGGACTGCAACACCGCCGCCCTGCTGGATAACCTCGCCAACCTCGGACTCAAGCAACTGTGAACACCCCCACCCATTACGCCGGACACAAGCTTGACCCCATCTTCTCCTCCAGCAAGCACATCTCCTTCAGCCACTCCACCGGACTACACTGGACAGATCACAGCTGCGTCCACTTCAACTTCAGGAGAACCACGACCCACCACCACCCGCAACAGGTTCCCCGCAGAAGCTGGAGCAAGATCACCACCGACCAGCTCACCACCGCCCTCAGCCAAAACCCGCCCACCAACATGACGGACCCCAACGAAGCAGCCCGCAACCTCACACAGTGGCTCACCAACTGTGCCGACGAACTCGCACAACTAAAGATTCCTCCCAGCAGACCCGGCAACAGCAAAGCCTCGTGGTTTACCAATGACCTCAAAAACTCAAAGAACACCTGCCGCACCCTCGAGAAAGCCTGGCGCCACAACCAGACAGCAGAAAACATGACAGCCCTCAAGAACGCCACACGCAAACACCACCATCTGATCCGCACCACCAAGAAGACAACATTCGAAGAACGACTGGACAACAACACCCACAACAGCAAAGAACTCTTCAGCATCGTCAAAGAGCTCTCCAACCCCAGCGCCTGCAACAACGACATCACACCCTCGCAAGACCTCTGCGACTCACTCGCCTAGTTCTTCCACCGCAAGATCGCCGACATACACAACAGCTTCGGCGCGCTGACCACGCACACAACCACCAAACCAGAGCCTCCCACCACCACCCTTTACACCTGGACCCCTGTCAGCAACGAAGACACCACCCGCCTGATGAACACCATCCACTCCGGCTCCCCTACCGACCCCTGCCCACATCCCATTTTCAACAAAGCCGACTCCATCATCGCACCCCAACTCCGGAACATCATCAACAGCTCCTGCGCATGCGCCGCCTTCTCGGAGAGCTGGAAACATGCCAAGCTCAGCGGCCTCCTGAAGAAACCCACCGCGGACCCCACGGACCTCAAGAACTTCCGCCCCATCTCGCTCCTCCCCTTTCCAGCCAAAGTCATCGAGAAGACCGTCAACAGACAACTCTCCGCCTTCCTCGAGACCAACGGATCCCTCGACCCCTCACAATCCGGTTTCCGAGCTAACCACTGCACCGAGACCGCCCCCATTGCAGCCACCAACGACATTAGGTCCCTGCTCGACAACGGGGAAACGGCTGCCCTCATCCTCCTTGACCTCTCGGCAGCCTTCGACACCGTATGCCACCACACCCTGATACAGCACCTCAGCAATACCGGAAGCCAAGGAGCGGCCTTTGAGTGGATCATCTCATTCCTCACCGGAAGAACCAAGAGAGTCCGCCTCCCCCCATTCCGCGGCCACCAAAGTAATCTGCGGCGTTCCACAAGGATCCTCACTCAGCCCCACCCTCTTCAACGTCTACATGAGCCCTCTCGCAGCCATCGCTCGCCAACACAACCTCAACATCATCTCCTACGCCGACGACACCCAGCTGATCCTCTCCCTCACCAACGACCCCGCCACCGCCAGAGCCAACCTCCTGGAGGGAATGAAAGACGTTGCAGAATGGATGAAGATCAGCCGTCTGAAACTGAACTCAGACAAGACGGAAGACCTCATCCTCGGACCATCTCCCTCTGCCTGGGACGTTTCCTGGTGGCCCCCTGCCCTGGGCACCGCCCCCAAGCCAACGGACGACGCACACAACCTGGGCTTCATCCTGGACTCCTCCCTCACGATGACCAAGCAAGTCAACGCTGTCTCGTCATCCTGCTTCAACAACCTGCGCATGCTCCGAAAGATCTTCCGATGGATCCCCACCGAAACCAGGAAGTCGGTCACCCAGGCCCTCGTCACCAGCCGTCTGGATTACGGGAACACCCTCTACGCTGGAACCAGAGCCAAACTCCAGAAAAGACTCCAGCTCATTCAGAACGCCTCAGCACGACTCTTCCTGGACATCCCTCGCCACAACAACATCTCAGCCCACCTGAAAGACCTGCACTGGCTCCCCGTCAACAAGAGGATCACGTTCAGACTCCTCACCCACGCACACAAGGCTCTCCAGGACACGGGCCCAAAGTACCTCAACAGCCGCCTCACATTCTACACACCCACCCGCCAGCTCCGATCCACCAGCCTCGCCCTCGTCCCACGTATTCCCAAATCCACCGTCGGGGGAAGATCCTTCTCCTACCTGGCAGCCAAGACATGGAACTCACTCCCCACTCACCTATGGCTGACCCTGGACCATCTCTCCTTCAGGAAACAACTCAAGACCTGGCTGTTCAAGCAGTAGCGACCCCCCCCCCCTCAGCGCCTTGAGACCCTTACGGGTGAGCAGCGCTCTATACAAATTTTGCTGATTGATTGTATTCTACTCCCCCCTACTCAACTCTATGACACTCAATCCCCCCACTCCACTCCATTCCACGGCACACTACTCCAACAAATCCAGTGCACAGCATACAACTCCATCCACTCCACACTAGGAAACTCCACACCATTCACTTTTAGCCATGCTGACCAGCAGGCACACAGGTGTACAACATTGCAAAAAACACATCGCCAAAGCTAGCTATAGCAAGACCCATTGGCTTTGTCAATGCTTATTTTAACCTAGGAAGGAACCCACTTCAGCTTGTTTGACCCAGCCCGGCACAAGCTTCTGACATGGCTCTTCTTAACCACACTTGGACTTCATAATTAATTTTCAGTCTTGTGCAGAGAAGGTAGAGCAGGTCCTTTGGCATGGTGAAAATCTAAGGTGTCAAACAGATCTGACCCTAAACCTGGGGCCTCATTTATGAGGCCCCTTGCGCCATCGGAACTTCACTTTTCATGAAGTTCCGTGGCGCAGAAGCCTGCGTGGTATTTATCAGGCAGCAGTACGCCAGTTTTTGTGGCGTACTGCTGCCTGATAAATATCAGTCCCTTTAACGCAGTGTTCTGCATTAAAGGGGCGTGCAATGGGTGTTTCTGGGGGCGTTCCCAGCAACATCCATGGCCTTTTGACACTGCCCCAGATTTACGAGAAATCGTAACTCTGAAGCAGTGCCAAAAGCTTACGCCTCCCCAGGGGAGGCGTAAGGGAGGCGCAACAGGGAGAAATGTCTTTATTTCTCCTCGTATTTCCTTTTTCTATGTGTGCTGCATTCTACAGCACACATAGAAAGAGGAAAAGCCTCTTGTGATTATTTTTGTACAGAAAGGTTTCCCTTCCTGTACAAAAATAATCTTCCCCGCAACGCAGGCACCCTTGCACCATTGTGCAAGGGTGCCTGCGCTGGCGCAGGCAGCCCTCGTGCGCCGGCGCAGGGGAAAAGGACAGGAATGCGCCGTATCTTATAGATACGGCGCATTTCTGCCCTTTTCTTTTGCCGTAGGGAAGCGCAACAGGAAGGCCTGCTGCGCTTCCCTACGGCAAAAAGTCATAAATGAGGCCCCAAGATTTTTTTGAAATGATCAGAGGAACTGGCTGTATGATTACACTGTTATAGCCAGGCTTAGTAAGCAGCATGCATCCTTATCACAGGTAATTTTGGAATGTATAAAACAAATATAACATTGAGGATAATCTCTCATCGAAGGTCAACAACACTATTGAAATGTTACTGTGTATCTTTCAAAAAAATATTTTGCGATCAGTTGCTCTGATTTCTCTCCTTCAAATCCTATGTTGCAATTTTGCACATCCTTAGTCAGTACTGGAGTTTCACCAAAAATATAAATTAATGTGGCTATGAAAGTAGTAGCTATGAAAGTAGTAGCCTAGCGTCTCGTGAGTTCACAACATGTTTCCTGAGTCAATGTTCTACATTCAGGGTCATACATTTCTACTTCCGTCTTAGTGGGTCTAGTATTAGTGGATGTTTATCTGAAGTCTGAGATTCGGTAAATTTCCAAATTGAAAATGTATGTAATATGATTATCCAATTTAATAGATTCGACAGTGTGCTATCTGGGCAGGAAGACAATGACACAGACTTTCTTAAACGATTCTTCTTTCCGTGAAGAAGGGAGATTTCTAGGGTTTTGAGGAGAATTCTGACATGGTTCTAGCCTTAGAAGACAGAAAAGTAAGCAACAATATATCATGAAAATGTTTACTTGTAGGAAACCAGACTGAATGCTACTGTAAAATAACAGCTTGTAAAGATGGATGTGTCATGTTTACAACTCTTCTTTCAAAATGCTTCACGCATTTGGTTATAGTTCGACTACTTTTCAGCAGATGCTGAGTAGCACACGGCTGACTTATACTTCTAGTTATTGATATGTAATTCGAATTTCTCTAGCAACCGAGGAACCCTTGAACCTAAGAATTCCCCAGACAGGAAAAAACAGCAGGCCTCTGCGTTCAGCCGAGCATGCCAGCGGGGAAGTAAAGACGTCGCCGGATTTCACGTATTAATGAAAGCGTCCTTGAGGAAGGCAGAGCGCTCGCGCACTGTTGTGTGTTTTTCAAGACGTCGTCCCAGTCCGCGTGTTATTCTTTCACAAAAAGGTAGGAAGCTGGGCCAGCAGGAAGCTGCAAAGCAGAGAAAAAACAGCAATCTATACCATTGAAGACTTGCACGTGATATACACACAGGGGGTCCGTGTGGGATAGTTCGGTCCCTACAGACGGTGCTCAGGAAATCCTGAGAAAACCAGTCGTCCTGGTAATATCCACCCCTTCCTCTGTAGGATAGAGATCTCACTGGGATCAGGTTTATAGTCAACCAGGCTTCTGTTGCTTTATTGGGGCAGGTTTTGGAAGGAAAACGTGTAATGCAAATATATGTGTTATCTCGGTTGCTTGCCTTCTTGTGGGCTTGTTGAGAATTCAGTGTCAATTACCAGTACGTGAAGGAGCACATTGTAGGGGCGGGAAAGCCTCAGTGGGTGAATATTTATCCACACACAGGATGCTTCCGATTATGAGATGGAGAAATGCCTTTTCTGAGGAGAAATGCGTGCTAATAAGGTCGACTTGAAACACGATAAGGTGTTCTTGTTCTCTGATTTTCAACATTAGGGTATAAAACACTTCCAGTGTACTACAAGTGCCGGGGCGGGAAGCTTGCGGAGCACCCCACCGTTCTGAAGCTCTTTGAAGGTTGTGCCGCATGCTAAGCTTCTTTGTGGGGAGTGCAGGGGATGCCTTGGACATTGGCTGTGATTTCTCTGGCTTTCGTGAACTGTGTTTACCTTGTTTTCTTGCTATAATCACCTTTCTGTACCTCTGCTTGTTGGCATTGGAAGCGGACTCCACAAGGCCAGATGTGTAAATTCCGCAAATGTTGCATTGCGCAGCAGCGAAAGGTGCAAGAATTGCATTTTCCACTCTGCAGTAGGACATTTTTCCAAACTAAGAATTCCTCTGACCAAGCCTACCCCTTTCATGGCGATATATGTACATAGGAAGTAGGCCCACTCTTGGTCGAATGTGGTGGTGGAGACTGGATTGAATTGGACAGACAGGAAAAGTGAACTACAGGCAAGAGGGAACCCATCCATAAACCAAAAAATAAATTGATAGATGGATAGGCTAATATTTGTTTCGTCAGAAAAGTAACATTGAAATCATCTACGAAACACAATAGAAATCATTAAAGTGAGCTCGTTTTCCCCGTTTTAAAAACCTAATAATGCAGAGTGGGTTAGTCCTCCTCTGTGTCACACTGCTTGCCCTACGATTTAATGTCCCACACCCTCACTGGATCTTTGAACTGCAACAGGTCATAAGTGCATGTCTTGGCCACTAGTGTATGCAAACTGGTCCATCTCTGTTCCATCCTTGGCAGGGCAGGAATTAACATGCAAAATGTGCTCATGGTACGAGGAAAGATGTACAATTAACTAGTATTATTAGCTGCTAATAATTAATGCCATAATTCATTACATAATAACTATTTATGAGTGTGTGCACAACAACACGATAGGCCAGGAAAGACAATCTCAATATTTTGACTCTCCAATCATCACTCAAATCTGTAATATTTCCCATTGGTCCCATATACGTTTTGTTTCACCCATGGCTAAAGCTGTCCCTCCCAGCACCCCTTTCCAACTGGCTACTGAACCTTATTTTCCCACTCTTAGTACACCATCTGATTACAATTGTTTACTTTGCCACATAGCTCTACTTTCTTCCAGTCCCTTCTCTTGTACATTTGCCCCTTCTTTCTGAATGCACGCGTGTCTACTAAGGCTGCAACGACTTCAGAGGCAGTTAACTGCCCAGTAAAACCATGCGATGGGAACCATTAAAGGACGATGCACGGAGAATGTTTGGGAATGCAGATCTTTTTCTGTTATGCATGCAAGTGCAGAAAAGCAGACTGTTCTGTAGGGAACTTTGCTAGTTTGCTGGTAGGCCAGTGCCTTTGAAAAATTGGCCAGTTACTGATGGCTTTAGTTTCTCATCTATGAGATTTGGATATCTACTCAAATGTGATGCAGAACATTCTAATGGATTCCAGTTGCACGTGGATATTGCTTTTAATTTAACCAGGAGGATTGCCCTAATTTTTCCACTGCACAAATGTAGTCCACTTTGCACATGTTTAGCTGTGTCGTGAAAATGACAAAGTCTGCAATGTTGGTAACGGGCTGATAAAGCATTCTCTACGGCGGCGAGAAGACTCTGGAATTCCCTTCCACAAAGCCTTAGGGCCATTCCTCAGTTGATGCCCTTCAGGAAGGCACTCAAGACCTGGCTATACCCTCTTTAAACTATCTCCTTTCGTCTATAGGTATAGCAGGCTTCTCCAGATGGTAGTCTACAGCGCCTTGATGTGTTTGGGTAATTGCTGGGCTCTACAAATTTCAAATCAAATCAACGTTCTTATAGACAAATAACAGGAGCATGCAGGATTTTTTCTCTTCAATAACAAATCCCACAGAATCAATGTTGCTAGAATTCTGAATTGAATCCTCACAGATTGATCTCTCCACTGACATTGCCTATTCATATTAAGAATTATAGAACTTTCACGTTTGGGATTTTGGCTCCAAGAAAATACAATTTGCACATTAAAAGATGCACACACATCTTTCCAGAGGAATTCTCATAACTGATTTAGTGTAGCAATTTCGGAGCCCAAGTTTTTCCTGCTCAGTAAATTCGATTTCAAAAACATTCTCTGCACTCTAATGTTGTCTAATTTTTCTATGTACCTATTGCTCATGTGAGTGCATTTAGGACACATGTCAGGCACAGTTGACGTTTTCTTTTGATGAGATTTCCAAAGGACGCTTTATCCTATCCCTTTTTATGAAAATTATATTAGTAGGGATCGAAAAACAAAAAATATATATAATAATTTCCTCAACTCAAATCAGATTTAAAAAACGTGGCGATTAACCCACAAGGGTATCCTGATGCTGGGTTTGCTGGTCTCATTCGAAAAGCCATGTCTTGATACCCTTCCTGAACTCCACTAGGGAGGGCACTGTTCGGAGGTGAAGTGGAAGGCTGTTCCAGGACTTGGAGGCAAGTTAGACGAAGGAACGGCCTCCACTGTGTCTTCAGCAGAGGCAGGGAATTTGTGTGAGGGCGAGGTAGTTGGAGTCAAAGTGTCTGAAGGTTTGCTGGAAGTTCAGGTGGTGGTTGATGTATTCCGGGACTTGGTCATAGAGGGCGTGGAGGGCTTCCTATGTATTTCTTCGATTGGTGAAACGATTGGGAGAACATTTTGCCATATGATAAACACTATAACTGACAGTAAGCAAAGAGTATTTACATTTCATTAATATCCAGTTTCATATATAGATTTGTAATTAAAGTAAAAGGGTATCTAAACTAACTTGGAATTGTACCTAACAAGCATGATAATGCAAAATTTTCCCATTCCAAAAGGAAACGAACTGGCAGAGGAATTTGTTTTTCTTACGCAAATGAACCAAAGTGAAAACATTCCTTTGAATTGCAGAAAATTCCTGCTGTAAGAAACAAGGATTGGTAAAGCCACTAGGTATTGCCTTTGGGATCTGTTGACTTTGCCAATGGTTTTTAACAATGGTGTATAGCATGTCACATGCTGTACAGCATGACTTAATGAAAGGAAAGAAAAAAGACTATGAAGCAGCCGGCCATGTTATGTTATGTAGTTATGTTGACTTGTATAGCGCACTAATCACTCAAGAGGGTATCCAGGTGCTTGGGAAGTTGTGCAGGTGTGTGGATCCCAAGTTGCTTATATGCAGAGCCTGGTCTCCAGTTTCTTGTGAAACTCTGATGTGTTGAGGGAGGACATTCCATCTCTTGGGTGCTGTTAGATTTGGGGGTCTCTAGTTGGCACAGGTAGGTACTTGTGACAAATAGGGACCCTTGCCTCTAGTCGGGATAAGGGGATTACACTCCTAAAATGACCCCTGCTCACCCCCTCGGTAGCTTAGCATGAGCAGACAGGCTTATCTCAGAGGCAATGTGTAAAGCATTTGTGGCCACATACAGTAACTCAGTGACAACACTACAAATGGACACCACACCAGGTTTTACATAAAAAATAAGTATACTTTATATAGAGTTACCACAAGATTATAAACAACAAAAATACACAATACTATTACTTTAAGATGGTAGATTTAGCTTAGTTAAGTTCAGTTCTCAAAATGCGACACTTTGCGTCAATGTATCTTAGGTTGCGTTGCGCTTTCCTGACAAGCAATATCGAAGCGAGGGAAATGCGGCAAAGTTCAAGTACAAAGAAATAATGACGTGAAGATCTTCCAGATGCGGCACGCTTCTCCGGGGATGCGAGAAGTTCTCGGTTCGAATGCCTGAACTGCAGTGGCCACACCCTTGTTCAGAAGTGCGACGGCAACAGCTTCAGCTGCGACACTCTTCTCCCACGATGTGTGAAGCTTCCACACGATGCAAGAACTACAGCAGTGATATCCTTGTTCAGAAATGCGACGGCAGCAGCTCCAACGGTGGAGCACTTCTCTGGGATGTGAGGCGCTTTCCTCGATGCTGTGCAATGCGACAGTTCCAGCAGCAACACCCTTGTTCAGAAGTGCGACAGCAGGCACAGCGACGGCGACACGCTCCAACGTCGTTGCGAGACTCTTCTCTCGATGCGGTGCAGTGCGACAACTCCAGCAGCGACACCCTTTTTCAGAAGTGCGACGCGAGGCAGCAGCAACGGCGACACGCTTCCTCTTAGTTGCAGCATGCTTCTCTCGATGCGGTGCAGTGTGACAACTCCAGTGGTGACACCCTTGTTCAGAAGTGCGACGGCAGCGACGGTGACATGCTTCGATCTCGTTGCATCGCGCTTCCAGCTCCTTGTGACACGCAGTTCCTCAGAAAGCCCAAAACAGCAGCAGGCTTGGGAATAGTCTCTCCTCAGTTTCTCTCCTCAGTTTCATCAGGTTCCTCTCCTCAGTAAAGTTTTCTTCTTGTAGTCCAAAGTGATCTAATTTCATGGGATCAGGGTCCCAATATTTTTACCCCAAAATCCTTTGTTCTCTGAGGGGAGAGGGGCCTTTGCCCAGTCCAAACCAGTTCTGAAGCACTCTGTTTACCAGACTTCTCCTTTCCTTTCACAGTGCAGGGCAGAAACATCAGACGCCCCACAGGAGATGGAGCCAGCATTGTGGAAGGCAAGTACAGCCCTGGAGCACATTGTTTTCAGGACTCCTTCTCTTCTTTCGGTGTGCAGGGCAGAGACATCAGCCGCTCCCCAAGAGGTGGAGCCAGCATTGTGGAAGGCAGGCACAGCCGTAGTCAAGGTTGAGGTGCAACTCCTCCCTCCCATCTACATGCAGATCTCTCTATTCACCACTGGGTTGACTTATCCTGTCTCTTGGAATCTCCCAGCCCTGTGACTCACAAAACCAGACAAGGATTACACAACCTAGCAGAGGCAGGTTTGAAAGGTTAGGCAAGCAAATACCTACTTTCTAAAAGTGGTATTTGCAATCACAGAATGTTAAAAACAACTTCACTTAAGGATGCATTTTATCATTCTGAGTCCAGGCATACTAAACTCGAATTAAAAATGTAGTAACTCTAATAGCCTATTCTAGCCTATGGAGAACAGGTAGCCGTGCAATAGTAAGAAACAAAAATGGCTGTAATTCACTATTAGGACATGTCACATACATCAGGGCAACAGCGAAAATGGAAGGGAGACCCACGCTAATGGTGCCAGGTCTAACAGGTGCGATGTAGGAGAATGAGAGACCTCCAGGTTTTCTTTTCCAGATGAAAGGAGCCTGTGCCTGACCCTTTGGGTTCTTTTTTTATAAAGGAACAGGTCCATTTCAGAGCGGAGTCTCGTGGAGTCTTCTGATGAGGGTGTTGTGGGAGACTGTGTCAAAGGCTGCATAGAGTGCCATAGATTAGGTTTGTCTAGAATGGGTTACGATGGCATAGAGTTCAGTGAGTAGAGTGGAGTAGAGTTGCATAGAGTTGAGTGGAATCGTTTGGAGTAGAGTGGTGCAGAGTGGCGTACAGTAGGGTGGCGTAGAGTGGAGTAGAGTGGAGTAGAGTGGCATAGAGTGGAATAGAGTGGCGTAGAGGGGAGTGTCTTAGATTGGAGCATCATAGAGAGGAGTGTTGTAGGGTGGAGATATCGTTGAGTGGAATGTCATAGAGGGGAGGAGTGTAGAGTGTCATAGAGTGTCATAGAGTGTCATGGTGTAGAGTAGTGGAGTGTCATAGAGTGAAGTGTCGTAAAGTGGAGTATCATACTTAAGAGTGGCGTCTAGTGTCAAAGAGTTGAGTATTGTAGAGTGAAGTGGCATAAAGTGGAGTGGTGTAGAGTGGAGTGACGTAAAGTGGATTTGCACAGAGTACAGTTGCCTAGCGTGGAATGGAGTAGAGTGTCACAGAGTACAGTAAAGTGTCAGAGATTGAATGAAGAGCTGAGTGGCGTAGGGTTTAGTGGAGAAGCATAGAGTGGAGATGTGGTGAGTGTTGTAGAGTGCTCTGAAGTGCTGTATAGTAGAGCGGTATAAAGTGGAGGGGCATAGAGTGGAGGGATGTACAGTAGGGGCATAGAGTAGCGGGGTGCAAAGTATAGTGGAATAAAGTGTTATAGAGTTGAGGGGCGTAGAGTGGCTGTGAGTGTCGTACAGTAGAGTAGAGAGGTGAACAAGGCTCTGAGTAGAGTGTTGTCGAGTCAAAACTCATAGAGTTGAATATCGTGGACGAGAATGACGCAGAGTAGAGTGGTGTAGAGTGGAGTGTCGTAGAGTGGAGCATCATAGAGTATAGTATCATAGAGTGGAATGTCAGAGAGTGGAATGTCGTAGAGTGGATGGGCGTAGAGTGTCATGACATAGAGTGGAGTAGAGGGTCGTAAAGTGGAGTGGTGTAGAGTGCAGTGGAGTTGAGGTGAGTGTCATAGAGTGAAGTGGAGTGTTGTGGAGTGTTCTAGAGTGGAGTCACGTAAACTGGAGTGGGATAGAATAGAATGTCATGGAGTGGAGTGGAGAGAAGTGTTGTAGAATGGAGTGGTGTAGAGTGGAGTGGTATAGAGTGGAGTGGAGTGGCATAGCATAGAGTGTAGTGAAGTTGAAGTACCGAAAATTATTTACCACCTCCCAATTATAGTTATATTCACAACCAATCCCATTCCCATTACCAATAATTAGTCAGTTGGCAGGGATGTATGACGTTACAACGGTATTCACCTGTTACAACGCATTTTTTACTCCGCACTACCACTACAACGCGGGCATTACAACGCATACCGTTACAACGCATTGCGCTGGGGGGCGCTCTAGGATAAGAGGTAAGTTTAATTTACTATCCAACACCTTCCCTAGGGTCCAAGGGGACTGGAGTTAGAATAGTAAATTATACTTACCACTATCCAGCACCCCAAAGCGCTATGCGTTGTAGCGGTATGCGTTGTAAATACCGCGTTGTAATGGTACGCGGAGTAAAAGTATGCGTTGTAACGACATACATCCCGTTACAACGCATACTTTTACTCCGCATACCATTACAACGCGGTATTTACAACGCATACCGTTACAACGCATAGCGCTTTGGGGTGCTGGATAGTGGTAAGTATAATTTACTATTCTAACTCCAGTCCCCGTGGACCCTAGGGAAGGTGTTGGATAGTAAATTAAACTTACCTCTTATCCTAGAGCGCCCCCCAGCGCAATGCGTTGTAATGGTATGCGTTGTAATGCCTGCGTTGTAGTGGCAGTGCGTTGTAAAAATTGCGTTGTAACAGGTGCATACCGTTGGCAGTGTAGAAGGTCCAAGCATTTATTAGACAAACAAACTCTGCCAGAGGAGCTCCTTGCGACCTAACTCCACGAGGTTCGCCAAGAAGACTGCTGGCACATTGTCAGAACATCACATATATACAGTTGCATTTGCAGACTCATTGCCCAAGATGGAAAAATACAAGTTGGTACAGGTTGGTGCGAAAAGGAAAGGCCATATATGGCAGCCAAAGCGCTCTTGGTTTAGCTCATCCTAGATTAGCAAGGTCGAACGGGTGACTCCCTTCTGCCAGCTTTTAGACAGCCCGCCCCCGCACCCCTCCTGGAATGTGCTTATCGGGCCTTCTCCTGCTACCTACAACCTTGACAGGCCTAACGAGCTGAAACAGCAATTCTGCAACAGTTGGGTTATTTCTCAGGAGAACGCTTTAGGAAAAATTAATGGATGGGGGTCTGTTAATGCAGGGCTACGAACAAGGCCACAAAATGGCGCCGGTCAGGCCAAGGAAGTGTAAAATGCAGAGAGTGTTGCAAGCTAGAGTTCTAAAACATGTCGAATGGATTTATGCTAATGTTTGCGTGCATATGTTAAAACATTTAGATACATCATGCTAATATTGAAATATCGATTATAGATACGATGTAGCCGGAAATCGATGCCAGTTCCTCAAAGTGTCATAGACTGGAGTAGGGTAGAGAAGCATAGAGTGACGCTGAGTGTTGTAGAGTGGAGTGGAATTGAGTGGAGTGATGTAGAGTGGTGTAGAATGTCATACAGTGCAATGGAGACTCATAGAGTAGAAGGGCATAGAGTGGAGGGGCATAGAGATGAGGGGTGTATAGTAGGGGCGTAGAGTAGAGGGACATAGACTACAGTGGAGGAAAGTGTTATAGAGTGGAGGGGCGTAGCATGGCATAGAGTATCATAGAGTAGAGTGGTGTAAAGGGGAAATGAGTGGAGTGTCATAGAATGAAGTCGTGGTGTGGAGTGGCGTATGTTGGAGTGGCGTGGAGTGAGATAGAGTGGAGTGTTGTGGAGTGTCATGGAGTGTAGTGGCATAGAGTGGGGTAGAGAAGCTAGGAGGAGAATAGAGTAGAGTGGAGTAAAGTGTCGTAGTGTGGAGTAAAGTGTCATCAAGTGGCATAGAGATGGGTAGAGTGGCATAGAATGAAGTAGAGAGACATAGAGAGGAGTTGCATATAGTGGTATAGATTGTCATAGAGTGGAGTGCTGTAGAGCAGAGGGTCGTAGAGTGGAGGGCAGTGGAGGCATGCAGATTAGAGAGATGTAGAGTGGACCACCATAGAGTGACATAGAGTGGAGTGGCACAAAGTGTCGTGGAGTCGTGTGGTGTGGCCTAGATTTGTGTAGAGTGGAGTGGCGCAGAGTAGACTATGCATTCATGGTGTGGTAGTTTACTGTCATTACAGACAACACATTTTGAATTGAAATGACTGTTACATTAGTACGGACATACAGTTTTACTGATAGAACTATTAAGCACACATATGATAATGTGTGGAAATGGCATCACCTAGTGTATTGATTTATTTTGATCATAATACATTTTTTATTTTATTTTACAAACTTTTATATGGTGCAAACATGACCAAAAAGTATCGGGTATCAGAGCGCTTTACATATCACCAGTTGCGTTACATGAGGACACATTAAGTTTTGTTAGGCAAGGGGAGATTAAGTGATTTGCCCAGAGTCACAGGATGCATATAGCTGGGTCTGAACTGAGGTGGTGAAAAGAGCTAAAGAATGATGATGGATTCAACCCAGATCTGTGACTGGGGGTGAGTGTCTGAAAAGTTTCAGTGCTCCGTCTATCATCTCCTTGTTTTTCTTTGTTTTCCCTAAGTTGGCATGGTATGCCTAGTCGTGTGTCCCTTGCTCACTTTGCCACTGGATTCAAGTTAGCCTGGCTGATGAAGCATGTTACCCAGAAACCGGTCCCAGGATGCTTGTTTATGGTTCAGGGAAGACCTGGCTTGGCAGCTCGGGCTAGACTGTTCCCATGAGGCACAGGGTCAAGACTGATTTGCATATAGTTGGGTCTGAACTAAGGAGGTGAAATGAGCTAAAGAATGATGATGGATTCAACCCAGAACTCAGACTGGGGGTGAGTGTCCGAAAAGTATCAGTGCTCCATCCATCATCTCCTTGTGTTTGCTTTGTTCGCCCTAAGTTGGCAGGGTTTGCCCAGACATGGGTCCCTTGCTCACTGTGCCACTGGATTCATGCTAACCTGGCTGATGAAACTGGTCTGAGGATGCTTGTTTCCGGTTCAGGGAAGACCTATCTTGGCAGTTCAGGCTGGACTGTTCCCATGAGGCACAGGGTCAAGACTGCTTTGTATATATATGGGTCTGAACTGAGGTGGTGAAGTGAGATAAAGAATATTGATGGATTCAACCCAGATCTGAGACTGGGGGTGAGTGGCTGAAAAGTTTCAGCGCTCCATCCATCATCTCCTTGTGTTTGCTTTGTTCACCCTAAGTTGGCAGGATATGCCCAGACTTGGGTCCCTTGCTCACTTTGCCACTGGATTCAATCTAGCCTGACTGATGAAGAGTGTTACCCAAAAACTGGTCTGAGGATGCTTGTTTCCGGTTCAGGGAAGACCTATCTTGGCAGTTCAGGCTGGACTGTTCCCATGATGCACAGGGTCAAGACTGCTTTGCATATAGTTGGGTGTGAACTAAGGTGGTGAAGTGAGCTAAAGAATATTGATGGATTCAACCCAGATCTTTGACTGGGGCTGAGTGTCTGAAAAGTTTCAGCGCTCCCTCCATCATCTCCTTGTGTTTATACTTTACTCCATACCATGTAAATGCAACTCCACTGAACTCTACTCCACTGTGTGAGACTTTACCTCGCTGTACACAACTGCTGAACCATCAAATCTACACAGCTTCACTGTACAACACACAACTGTACTCTATGTAACTCTAGTTTAGAACACTCTACTACACTGTTTCCCACTCTACCCCACTACATTCTACTACACTGCACTCAATTGTTATGCTATGTTATGTTATGTTATGTTATGTTATGCGGGTTTTTTAAAGTGCTCAGGTAGAGTGTCCCGGCGCTATCAGATCAAGCAGAACAAGAAGCAAACGGACTAGATGAAGTTATTGTCCAAACAGCCAAGTTTTGAGATTTTCCCTAAAAGCAAGGAGGTTATCCGCCTTCCGCAAAGATAATGGGAGAGCATGCCAGAGTTGAGGTGTCAGGCGTTTAAAAGAACGACCCCCTACACGGGCTCGCTTAATTACAGAAACGGTAGCCCGAAATAACGCTGCAGAGCGTAATAATCTAGAAGGAAGATAAAAGCCTATTCTTTTCTTAAGATAGAAGGTGCCAGTGCAGTGAAGGGCCTTGAATGCCTAGTTCAGGCCTTGAAAACAATCCTTTTACGTACCGGCAGCCAGTGAAGAGATTTAGGAAGAACTGTGGTATTAGAATTCCGGCCAAGGCCGAAGATCGCACGTGCTGCAGAATTCTGCACTGTTTGAAGGTGCGAAAGAAGATATTCAGGAAGGCCCAAATACAGCACGTTAGCGTAGTACAAACGAGAACCAATCAGGGCCTGGACCGTGGTCCTCCGTAGGCCAGAGGCAGGAGCGGGAGAAATTTCCTCAGCATTTTTAGAAAACCAAAACACTGTCCCACTAGCCCCAGGATCTGTGATTTAAAAGTAAGACCATTGTCCACCTTTACTCAGAAGGAGGAAACATATCCGCCGGCCACCAAGACTTCCAGCAGGGGTCAGGAGGGCAGCCGAAAAAGAGAACCTCGGTTTTATCTGAATTACATTTCAGGTGGTTCAGATGGAACCATGAGAAAACGGCCCCTAGACAGTTCTTAATACTCTCTCCATCAAAATCAGTCTTATCTTCACAAGTGAAGAGAAGCTGTGTATCGTCGGCATATGATACAATCCGGGGCCCGTAGGACTCCGCCAGTGCCACCAAAGGGGACATGTAAATGTTAAAAAGAGTGGGGCTCAAGATCAACCCCTGTGGAACTCCCACCTCCAATGGTGGCACTAAAGCTGAGTGAGGGGGAGCCCAGATTGTTTGTTGGCGGTCAGATAGAAAAGACTCAAACCAAGAGCCGTCCCCCTCAGACCAATCTCATAGTGTCTTAAAAGGAGATGGCTGTGGGGGACGGTATCAAAAGCCGCCGATAAATCCAACATCACCAGCATCGCCTTTCCTCTATCATCCAGTGACTCCTTTATGCTTTCCTTAACCTCCAGCAGAGCTGTTTCCGTGCTCATATTTGCATGGAAACCAGACTGAGAGTGATGGAGAATATCATGAGATTCCAAGAAATTAGAGAGGATGGAATGAACATGCTTCTCCACGACTTTAGCAAAAGCCGGGAGAAGGGAAATGGGTCTATAGTTGGCATGCGTGTTGGGATCCAGGTTGGATTTCTTCAGAAGAGGAAGAATAAGAGCCTGCTTCCATGCCAGACGAGCAACTCCTGTATCTAAAGATTGAATGAAGACCGGGTTAATTATAGGATTAATGGCCTGGGCTATTTTAGCGAGAAACTTTTCGGGGTAAGGATCCATTGGAGATCCTGATTTTAATTTGGATAAAAGCTCTAATGAGGCAGCCGGGGAGAGAGCTGGAAAGCTAGACAGCAAAGGCTGCTCAGAGCCACCTTACATTGCTCCACTCTACGATACTTGCTGTATGCCACTCCCTTTGGTTTGCCTGTATGAAACTCTAACTAATGAGACCTTAATAAATATCACTCAATACTACAATTTGAAACACATTTTCGTTAGAAACATTAAAAATCATTTACATTTTATGAAAAAACAAAGGCATGGGAAGAGTCATCGTTAGGAAAAAGTTATTTATTCTTTCCATTCAAACCGTACTTAAGCTACACAATCATTAGAAATTGTAATGTTATAGTTATAAGTTAAATTTAGAATTTACACACCACCTTCAAATTACTATAAGTCATGCACCTATGTACACAGTGTTACTTATAGCTAACATTTTAACTTACAACACTATCTTCAAATTACTATAAGACGAACACCTCCAAACACAGTGTTCTTACCTCACTCGCCAAAGTGCATTAACTATAACTCATGCCTTCTCAATGTACTGATCATACCCTTGTATATGACATTACTTATGCCATGTCAAATCACTGCCTTCATAATAACACTTAGGACATCTCAAATGAGATGGTTTCTCAGTACACAGTGCATGGTAGAGTTGCAAGTTATAGTTAATGTAGTATGGCAAGTGAGGTGAGAACAGTGTGTTTGGAGGTGTGTAACATCGTAATTTGAAGGTGAAATGTTAAGTTGAAATGTAAGTTATAAGTAACACTGCTTACATAGGTGATGAGAAATTCTAAATTTAAGTTATAGTTATAACTTTAGAATTTCAAATGTTTATGTAGTTTAAGTATGGTTTGTGTGAAAAGAATAAATTAAGTTTTCCTAACTATAACTTACCCCTTACATCTGTTTTTTAATGGAATATATACATATATAGCAATCACAAAGAGATGATTTTTCAGACACCCACCCCAAGTCACAGATCGGGTTTGAATCCATCATCATTCTTTAGCTCACTTCTCCACCCCAGTTCATACCCAGTAACATGAAAATCAGTCATTTTTAAAATAATTATTTTTATTAAACAAAGTGCCAGCAACAATCACATTACAGAGGACATATCTTAAGATCAATAGATCATAGGGGGATAAAAGAAGAATACAGAAACACATGATGAGGAACACTATGGGGAAGTGGGTACATCGAATTCAGCAGTTCTGGGTGGCACACAAATCTCTCCTCTGTAAAGATTCCAGGGTCCCCATTCCAAGGACCATTTCCGAGGTCATCCCCTCGCAAGATAGACAGTTTTTTCTCGAAACATACAACAGTCCAAGTTGTTCTCCCATACTTCCACTGTGGGTGGCTGTGATGCTCCCCATAACTGGGCAATATTTCTTTTTGCAATCATGAATTCCAAGGTAGACCACTGTGTCTGTGCAGAGTTTAGATCAGTAGGCTCCCATATATTCAGGAGGCACCTCCTTGCCTCCAAAATCAAAGAGATCCCCAACTCCTTATGTATGATATCATGAATTTTGCGCCAGTATTCGGAGATATGTAAGTGTTAACAAATGATATGAAGAAAGGAACCAGTCAGGCCACATTGACGTCTACACTGATCAGACCCGACAAGCCCATATGTACCAGTTGGGGTCCCGTGATATAGACCCTATGCAAAACCTTCAATTGAACCAGTATCAGCCGAGCTGGGATAGCAACTTCTTTCGAGGAGGACAATGCTGCCTGCCAGTCTTCATCATTCAGTTCTATACCACCCTGGACCCACTAAGCTCTCAACCCCTCGAGGGGGTCTGCCCTGTGATTAATACATTTTTCATAGACTAAGGATATCGTCTTTTCGGGGAGATGACTGTCAAGTATTCTGTCTTCAAGTGATGAGGCCTCGGGGGGCTCCGTATCTCTGGGGAGTGCAGCCAGGAGCGAGTGCCGGACTTGTGCATATCGAAAATACTCAGAGCTGGACAATCTATATTCCGTCTGCATCTCTGTGAATGATTTCATCTTACCCTTTCCCCAAACATCTCCGATGGTGGAGATCCCAATTAGATCCTATTTATCAAACCTTATTGTCTTCTAAAGGTTGCCCAGTTTCTCAGAATCAAATAGTGGGGTGGCCAAAGTCAGTCTATTTCTCCAACCCAAAGAGTCGCCAGCATCAAACCAGATCCGAACAGCATGCTTGGTTGGTCCCGTTAGGTCAGGTTTTGCCGTCTTCGCGTACAGCGCTCTGCTATACCCCCCCCCCCCCCCCAGGAAGGAGCCATTTATCCATAGCGTACGCCGGATCACCCACTGTACCATACATACAGTGGTTGATAGCTGCCAGTTGGGAGGCCCAGTAATACCTTCTGATGTCCGGGAGGGCAATTCCTCCATCGTACCAGGGAGTATTAAGCCTAGCTAACGCAATCCGAGGTCTACCCTACCATAATAAGCTACGCTTCTGTCCTTCAACCTCGCGGAAGTATCTAGCTGGTACAACATCTAAAGTATTCTGAAGGGCATATAAGAAGCGAGGCAAAGCCATCATTTTGAAGAGGGCTGCCCGACCCAGCAGAGAATGTGGAAGTTTCCTCCAATTAGCAACATCACTCCTCAGCCTCTGCAAAGGGGGAAGAAGGTTGCGGGCATACCTCACCGTAGGGACAAAGGAAATATAAATACCCAAGTATTTGAAACCATCCATGCTGATATGAATTGGACAGTTACGAGGAGGAACCGGAGGGTCACCTTTCAATACAAACAATACAGACTTACCCCAGTTAATGGAAAGTCCTGAATTTTTACCAAAGGAGGCCAAGACAACAAAAACGACAATCAGAGACTTCCGGGGCGAAGTCAAATAAAGCAGATTATCATCTGTGTATAAGGATATCCGGTCCTCCCAGTCCAAGGACCATCGCAACCCCCTTATAGATGGTTCCCAGCGCAACCAAGCCGCGAGTGGCTCTAGTGCACGTGCAAAAAGGAGGGGGACAGGGGGCATCCCTGCCGGGTGCCCCGACCAAGCTGAAATGGTGCCGAAACTCTGTTGTTCACAACTATTTGGGCCATCGGTTTAGTGTATAGCAGCCAAACCCGCCTAATAAACTCGGGGTCAAACCCAAATTTAGACAGGACCGCCCACAAGTAGGGCCATTCGACAATATCAAAGGCCATGGTTTCATCGAGCGAAGCGATTACGGTTGACTCATTTAGAGTATGGGCTCTAGCCAGTGCCCCATGAAGCCTGCGCAAATTAAAAGCGGTGTTTCTGTGGGGCATGAAGCCTGATTGATCCGAGTGTATGAAGCCAGTCACCACCTTTACCAATCTGTTAGACTCAAGCTTAGCCAAGATCTTAGGTTCGGCATTGAGTAACGAGATAGGCCTATATGAGGCACAATTAGTTTTGATTTTACCCTCCTTATGGATTACCGCCACCGATGCCACCCTCTGGTCCCCAGGCAGAATCCCCCTGTCCCGTGACTCAACATACATGTCTCTATGAAAGGGCGCTAGTTCATCTGGCTTGAACTTGTAGTGTTCAATTGGGAGTCTGTTTGGGCCCTGTGCCTTCCCGGACTTTAGGGAGCAAATTGCCTGAGCAATCTCATCAGAGGTTAGGGAACTATGCATGAAGTCCCGGTCCGCCGAGGAGAGACGTGGAAGCTGAATATCTCGAGGTAGCAAACAAGAGTCCTCCTCCGGCCGGGTAGAGACCGCAGTATAGACAGTCTGAAAATGATCAGCAAACTGGTAAACTACATCCAGTGGGTCTGTAAGCGAGAGTCCCTCCTCCGTGACTAGTTCAGGGACAAGGCGACTGGCCCAGTTCTTTTCGTCCAACCAGGCAATAAGTTTCCCCGCTTCATCACCCAGGTCGTAAAGCCTGCCCTGATGTTCCCTACCTAGCACCTTAGCTCTATCCATTGCCTGTGATTTATATTCGTGCTGCTTAAGGCTCAGAAGATGCAGCTTGGCCTGTGTAACTTTCACTTCCAATTCCCCCTCAAGCAAGCCTATCTCAGTCTCGAGATCCACCAACTCCTTGTTCCTTTCTTTCTTTGAGCCCGCTTTGAGTGAAAGGGTCTGACCCCTAATAACTGTTTTGAAGGCCTCCCAGAGGGACAGCGAGGAGGATACTGACCCAACATTAAGGAGGAAATAGTCATCTAATGCTTTAATGAGGCAGTTACATATTTTGGGATTGCACAAATACCAAGGATTAATAGGGGAGACCTTGCCAGCCGTACCCCGAGTGATAGTCATGTGGACCCACAGTGGTGAGTGATCTGAAATCCCCCTAGCCAAGTGTGTGACAGCAGTTGAATAGGAAGCTTATGAAGCCGGGACCAAACAATAATCAAGTCTGGAAAGGCTGCCATGCGCCCCGAGTGGAAGGTGTAATGTTGTTGATCAGGATGTAGTAGTCTCCAACCTTCGACCAGACCCAATGCTTCTAAAAAGTTGGGCAATCACCCCATAGCTCCACTCGTGTTCCGTGGAGGATGCCTATCGAGCAGTCCAGAGACAACCGCATTAAAGTCGCCCCCCAAAATCAGAAGTCCCTCCCGGAGCGCAAGCAACAGCCTTCCCAGATCCACAAATGTGGTACCCTGGAGCCCCGGTGGGACATAAATCGACAGGAGGGTAATGTCTTGTCCTTCCCACTTGCCCGTGACCACAACATATCTACCCCTGTCACCCTCCCAAACGGAGGTAACCGCCAAGGGGAATGTCCTGCGAATTAGGATGCCTACACCTCTGGAGCCCGATGTTAAGCCTGAATGCGCTATTAGCTCATACCCCATTCTGTGGAGTGCTTTACATGAGTTCTCCACCAAATGCGTCTTGTGGAGTAATGCCACGTCTGGCAAGTGTCTCTTAAGGTACTGAAGGACTACACCCGCTTAATCTTGTCCCCCAACCCATTCACGTTCCAACTCAAAAGCTTGATTTCCCTACCCCCTATCATCTTCATAGAACATTCGACAATCCTCTGCAATCTGTGTAACAATCAAATGCAATGCACTGACTAAATTATCAAACCACTCAACAAATGAGACAACTTGTCCCTCCCAAGTCCCCCCACCCTGCTGCCCAGCCCACTAGGCTTAAAACTGCCCATTGAAAACTGCAGAGTGCCTGTCGCCCTAAAGATTCAAATGAAAGAACAACTTTACTTAGGGGGTTGAAGTCCATGAGCCCCGGCCAGTGCCCTATCTAATCATTGTAAAATGTCTGGAAGTATGTCCACTCGTACAAATTTACAATCTTTGGCACCCATTTATCATCTCAGTGACATGTTCCCACCCACACACACACACCCCTCCCCCACACACCCCGCCCGCCACATCCGGGAAATCCCCCAAACACCCAACTGGCCGTTTGTTCAAGAAGGCTGAGCGTCCACTCCACTGCCGTTTTCTCCATCTGTTGGGGCCCTAAAGTCCCGGTACTCGAGCCACTCCTGCACAGCCTCCGGCTGTTTGAAAAACCATGCTCGGCCCTCCGCCTCAACCCTGAGACGGACCGGGAACAGCATCGAATACTTCATGCCCCTGTCTCGTAGGTCTCGCTTCACTGACAAAAAGGTTTTCCTTTGCTTCTACACTCGTTGAGTGAAGTCAGGGAAAAAAGAGATGGTTGCGTTCTCGTATCTGAGTATCTGGTTCTCGAGCCCTGGAGGACAGCATATCTGTCTCAGTAGTTTAGGACCCGGGCCAACATAGGCCGCCCGGGACCCTGTGTGCCCGCTCGACCACAAAGAACTTACTGAGGCCCTTCCGTTTCAGGTGGTTTAGGATAAGACTCTCCACAAAGAGGTCAGGGGCCTGACCCTCCGACTTTTCCGGCACACCTAAAATGAGTAGATTGTTGCAGCGGAGGCGGCCTTCATAATCATCCAGCTTGAGGCTGACATCCGCCCGGGAATCTCGTAACTTCTTGACCTCCCTCTGAAACTGGGAGACATCATCAACAAGGCTGGACGTAGTGAGCTCAACTTGCTTCACCTTTTCGTTCACTTTCCCCATGTCAGCGCGAATCAATGTGATATCGATAGCCATGGAGTCCATCTTGTGTTCAAGCGAGGCTTTGACCCCCGATATCGCGTTCATGACATCATTTAGGGAAAGCTCGGGTTCTTCACCAGGCAGGGTCGCCTTAACTGACTCATCAGAAAGCCTCCCCTTTGGCGCGTCCTTCGATATCGTGTATCGATCTAATTTATTCGCCTGGACCGATTTCGAGCTCCTGGCTCCAGCACACTTCACCCGCTTCATCTTTGCAGCTGCAGCACACAGCCAGGGGTCAGTCACAAGAGTCAAACCACTAGGCCGCCCAGCACCGCACCCCAAAATTTGGACCACCAAAGAACGTCCTGGAACACCACCGGCGCAGTTCCTCGCCACGGGCAAACACTCAGGAAGGGGATCTCCACCTGTAGGTATTTAAAGACTCACATGTCTCCGATCCCAGATGTAGCAGCTGTCAACCCCGTTAATTCACTCCCAGCGGGCCACAGAGCACCCCTCCGCCTGCAGCTCAAGAACTTCCGTGCATTCATTAAGGGCAGATCTGATGTCATCAGTGCTCTTCCCTGAGCCAGAGGTAAGGAACACAGTAGGGAGGCAGGGGGCCTGTCACCACTCCATCCCAGGGCATGCACGAAGGCTGCGCCTCTCCGTCTCTTTGTCGCGGTGAGCTGAAAGCCCTCATAAAAATTTTTAACAATGGAGGACAGACTTTCTTAGAGGCGATTATCTGCCCTTCAATATAACTAACCCTGGGCGAAGAACTACGCTCCGTTCGCGGAGTTTGCGGAGTTTCAGCAACTCCGCGCTCCGCGGAGAACGCGAAGTTGTCGAATACTCCGCAAACTGCTGCGTAGCGTAGTTCTCGCGTGCTCAATAGCATTTTCGCGTGCGCGAGGATGCTTGTCGGTAAGATCGAGTTGCCGAACACGCAGAAACTGCAATCTGGCACAGAATAACTCGCGAACACGTTAGTAGTAACCGGAAATAAGGGGACGCGAGCGGGCGGGACAAACCTCATGGGTAACTTCGCGCGCTACACATCCCGAGCATGCAGGCAATCAATCAATCAATCAATCAGGATATTTGTATAGCGCGCTACTCACCCAGAGGGTCTCAAGGCACTTGGGGGAGTGGGGTCCGCTACTGCTCGAACAGCCATGTCTTGAGTTGCTTCCTGAAGCAGAGGTGGTTTTGGGTCAGGCGGAGGTGGATGGGGAGGGAGTTCCAAGTCTCGGCTGCCATGTAGGAGAAGGATCTTCCTCCCATGGTGGATCTTCGGATGCGTGGCACGGCGGCGAGGGCGTGGCTGGTCGATCGTAGCTGGCGGGTGGGAGTGTAGAAGGTCAGGCGGTTGTTGAGGTACCTGGGGCCCAGGTCGTGGAGGGCCTTGTGTGCGTGGGTGAGGAGTTGGAACGTAATTCTCTTGCTGACGGGGAGCCAGTGAAGGTCTCTCAGGTGTCCGGAGATGTGGCTGTGTCAGGGGATGTCCAAGATGAGTCGTGCGAGGCGTTCTGGATGTGTTAGAGTCTTTTCTGGAGTTTGGCTGTGGTTCCGGTATAGAGGGTGTTTCCGTAGTCCAGTCGGCTGGTGACGAGTGCCTGTGTGACCGTCTTCCTGGTTTCGGTGGCGAGCCATGGGAAGATCTTTCGGAGCATGCGTAGGATGTTGAAGCATGATGATGAGACGGCATTGACTTGTCTGGTCATCGAGAGGGAGGAGTCCAGGATGAAGCCCAAGTTGCGTGCGTGGTCCGTTGGTTTGGGTGCGCTGCCCAGGGCAGGGGGCCACCAGGAGTCGTCCCAGGCGGAGGGTGATGATCCAAGGATGAGGACTTCCATCTTGTCTGAGTTCAGTTTCAGGCGGCTGTTCCTCATCCACTCGACTACCTCTTTCATCCCTTTGTGTAGGTTGGTTCTGGCGGTTCCTGGGTCGTTGGTGAGGGAGAGGATCAGCTGGGTGTCGTCGGCGTAGGAGATGATGTTGAGGTTGTGTTGGCGTACGATGGCTGCGAGGGGGCTCATGTAGACGTTGAAGAGGGTGGGGCTGAGTGATGATCCTTGTGGTACGCCGCATATGACTTCGGTGGCCTTGGATCTGTACGGGGGGAGGCGGACTCTCTGGGTTCTTCCGGTGAGGAACGAGATGATCCACTCCAGTGCCTTCTCTTGGATTCCGATGTTGCTGAGGCGCTGCACTAGGGTGCGGTGGCAGACCGTATCGAATGCTGCGGAGAGGTCCAGGAGGATGAGGGCCGCTGTTTCCCAGTTGTCGAGCAGGGCTCGGATGTCGTCAGTGGCTGCGATGAGGGCGGTCTCGGTGCTGTGGTTGGTGCGGAAGCCGGACTGCGAGTGGTCGAGGCTGGTTGGGCGAGCGCAATTGGTGATCCACTGTGTGAGGTTGTTGGCTGCGTGAAGTGAAGTGGTGTGGTGAAGTGGTGGTGAGCTCAGTGAAGTGGTGAGCTGGTCGGTGGTGATCTTGTTCCAGTTCCTGCGGGGAACCTGTTGCGGGTGGTGGTGAGTCGTGGTCATTCTGAAGCTGAAGTGGACGCAGCTGTGGTCTGTCCAGTGGAGTCCGGTGGAGTGGCTGAAGGAGATGTACTTGCTGGAGGAGAAGACTGGGTCAAGCGTGTGTCCGGCGTAGTGGGTGGGGGTGTTCACCAGTTGCATGAGTCCGAGGTTGGCGAGGTTGTCCAGCAGGGTGGTAGTGGTGTTGTCGTGGTTGTTCTCCAGGTGGAAGTTGAGGTCCCCTAGGAGGATGTAGTCAGCGGAGGCGAGGGCGTGCGGGCTGATGAAGTCTGCGATGTCTTCGCTGAATTGTGTGCGAGGTCCTGGGGGTCTGTAGATGAGGGTGCCTCTGAGTGTGGTCTTGGGGTCGGTGTGTATCTGGAAGTGAAGATGTTAAGCGGCTGTGAGGGTGTCGTCTGAGTTGGTCGTGATGCGGATGGTGTTCTTGTGGACGATGGCGATGTCTCCTCCTGTCTCGTTGACGCGGTCTCTCCGGGTGATCTTGTATCCGTCCGGGATGGCGACGGCGATGGCGGGCGCTCAGGAGGCATTCATCCATGTTTCGGTGAGGAAGGCGACGTCTGGAGATGTGGTGTCGAGCAGGTTCCAGAGTTCCACGGCGCTCCCGAAGATGAAAAATGGCTTGCAAACGGGTCAAGCAAGCTACTACGCATGCTCGCGGAGCTATGCGTAGTTCGCGGAGTGCAAGTACATCTTCGCGTAGCTCGCGGAGTGCGGCTAGGCGAACTACGCCCAGGCTTAAATATAACCCCCTCTTTGCCTGTTATATCAGGCGGTGAGATTAAGGTGGCCCCAGTCCCACACAAGGCAGTTTTACCAGGGCCAGGGGTGGGGGGCGGGGGGATCCGGAGGGGGCTCCTATCAGAAGGCGCAGCTGACCGTTTCTGCGGGTCCCGCAGAACCAAACTCCACCGCCGTCCGCCGCCACCGGAGCCACAGCGCTCCTTACATAGCGCTGACGCATGTAGCCCGCACCCCAACACGACAACTGAGCGCAGGTTCCCACCACCGCGGCCGTAGGCCCCGCGAACCCGCCAGCTGGAAGTGCGCGTCTCCCGGCACCAATCTGCACAGAGGGCACCGGCTGCGAATTCACTTTAGGCTCACCAACAGGATCGGTCCCCAAGCCGCGATGGATACCGCTAAAGACTCCGGGGCCGGTGGACCCGGCACCGCTCTTCTCCCGCCACCCGGAGAGGCACACTGGAGGACAGAATGGTGTGGCAGGATTATCGAGCAGGCTCACTGACTCCGGAGCTCACTCGCTACGCAGCCATCCCTGTCTTCGCTTGGCCACGCCCGATGAAAATCAGTCTTGACTCTGTTCCTTATGGGAACAGTTTAGCCCGAACTGCCAAGCCAGATCTTTCCTGGTCTGGAAACAAGCATCCTGGGACGGGTTTCGGGGTAACACCCATCATCAGCCAGGCTAGCTTGAGTCCAGTTGCATTGTGTTTGCTATATATACACATACCTACAGACATGCACATGTAACAGGTGTGTATTGGGAGCAGGAGGATGAACTGCCATAGGTAAAAGTGTTTTAAAATCAGTTCTAAAAACTGTTTGTTACATACGTACACACACAAAACAGTGTGTGCCACTGATTCTTTCAGACACTTTTACCTATGGCAAGGCATCCTCTTTGCCCCCAATCCTTACTCCTGTCTGCTGGGACAATGATCTGAGGGTCCAGTTGAGCTCCTGCTGTGCTGCTTGAATGAAGCTGATGCTTTTCAGCATCAGGCTTAACTAACTGTTTCAAACGACAGAGGCACATGTGGAAGTGAGAGAATATGCAATAATTCAAATACTCACGCCACCTTCTTCCAAAAAACCGGGACATGTATTTAAAGTTGATAAAAGTGTCAGGACACGGGGACAGAACTCTGAAAAACGGGACTGTCCAAGGAAATCCGGGATGTGTGGTCACCCTGCTCTCCCATCAGGTATTAATTTTGCTAGAAACTAACAGGAGTATCCAAACTTAGAGCACAATAAAGAATGGGATCTCTGCACCTGGCAGTCATCAGCACTTCCTGACGGGGTAATGAGGGACAGGCAAAAGGATATGCCTGACCAGAAACTTTCACCTCTATAACAACAGAAACGGTAGTCTCAAATCTCAACCCTTCCATCTACTAAATGGCAGTGCTTAGGTAGAACTAATCATCAGCCTTTGCTAACACGGTCCTTGTTCAATTTCTAGGGGGTTGCCCTCTATCCTTACTCCTTCAGTTTGCTGTCTGAGTGTCCAGCCTCAAGCCACAGCAATGCAGTCCATATTCTTCCAATGTCTAGTCACGCTTCATCCATTCATCATCAGAGTGTAATTACCATACAAATGTTACACACATATACGTACACAGAATGTCAGTCCAAGAATCTGGGGTGCACATATCTATGGAACTTCTCATGAGATATTTCAGTAGATCACAGTCTGTGAAACACAGAGAAAAAAGTCTGATCACATGAATGATTGACAATAAGTTGGTCCCAACAATGATCATTTGGACTCATTACAACAACTGAAGGCTATGAGATCTTTCTCATCTTCTGATACAGACTGGCCACTGAGTGCAAATTAAGACATAACTAAAACTCAAACTAAATAAATTTTTTAGAAGACGGGAGATGTCACCACCATGGAAACATCAATCAAGAAAAAGAAAAAAAATATCAGAGATATAAGAGCAATAAGGAAAAATGTGAGGTGATAGGGATTTAATACACCATTACAAGTTCTGACATGTTTGCGATGATGAGAACTGGAACATCAATCAAAAAAGGGGGGTAAAGAGGTCAGAATACAGAGGACTCATCCTCCTTTACTCAATCTAACAACCAAGAAGAGTCCCTCTGTGTTGTATGGGCTAATTGACCACTACTCTTTATAGTTAAGGAAAGCAAAAGGTTTTCTTAAAATAACCCTCACCCACCAAGATTTCTCATGGTGGCATGTTTCATCATAGGGTTCTTCCCCTCCCGCTACGGGACTGGGAGTGCTGCGACCGATGAAGATGTGGGAGCACTTTGTGAGTTGAATACTATGAAGCAATAGATGGTATAAGAGTGGGAGTGTCTACTTTAGGGTTAAAAAATACCTGGCTAAGTAGGAACTAAATATGTATTCAATCCTCTTATTGGTATTGTTAAAAAAGGGGAAATGAGAGGCACTTGTCTATGTGTGTGTATCTCACGGTCAACATGTTTCAAGCCATTAAAATGATCCCTAGTAGTACTCCTACTAGTGACACCAATTAGGTCTTCTTAATAAGTGTTAAGGGAAGCATACATACAATATGATACCTAATCGGTATTTGTTCTTTCTAGATCTCTTTTGAACCAAGATGGGGCCCCATGAGCTTAACGAGCCCCAGAGCTCAACAGGAGGAAGGTACGCTTGTAGTCAAACAGTTGTCAAAGCTACTCCCTTGCCGTGCACATTTTGCCTGCCCGCTGCGTCCTAGTGTTCAAGAATAGCTGAACAGACAGATCTTTATTTGCAAGTACTAGTATGTTATCTGCCATCCTTTATTCAGGATCCAACGACATCTTGCAGAAGTTGTATCCTATACGTTGGTTAAAGGACCAAATTCCGGTGACAATAAATTTAGTCAGTCTTTATATCAACTTTTGACCAGATCTACACAGTGAATAAAACCCAACCGAAACAATTATGGAGATTCTGAAATTCTGTTAGCCAAACAACCTCTTCTTATTCAACCATAAATATACCCCCAGGTACAGGTGACTATGATGGGTGTAAAACATGCACCATTATGCCTTTGTCTTTTAATGAGGCCCATGGAAGGAATATTGCTATGGGAGGACAGCTTTTCAGAATTCACATTCTTTTTTTATAATTCTGAGTCTCTCTAATGAGAATAGTTTAATTAATTGGCAAGGGTATGCAACCTTTTTTGCGACATATTGTACTTTATAGTCTAATTTGGCACCTCCAGTCCACGGCAGCAGAAAACGGCCTGGTGAATACTGGTGGGCAAATACCCTTGGAATACAAAGCCTGCAATTCCAGCAATCTGAAGCGGATCGTACATGGAGGCAGAACACCCTCACATTGCCTGAAAAGGAATAAAAAGTGCAGGAGTAAATAATACCACTATTTTGGATTCCCAGGGTACTTCTGCCCTTGTAGAGTGACAGAATCTAAACTAGTTTTAACAATAGATGAGTTAATAATATCACAGTCTGAATTTAATGGGACAGCTAACCTGATTCTACTTGACCTCACTAATGCATTAGTTACTGTTCATCAACCCGCACTAGTGACCAGACTTCATACTGTCGGTATTTAGGTAAAAAGCTTGAGATTGAGTTTATTATTCCTATCCAACTGGAACTGTATCATCTCCCTCCAACCATACACATTCAAAACCTACCACCTGAGCTCAAAGACCCCGTGGATGAAACGCAGATCGTGCTCAAGTTCAAGAACCTCAATGACACCATGACAACAAGGCTAGCAACCTTCTCGGTTACTGCGAAAGATTGATTAACCCCACCCACCTAAAACTCAACTCAGTTACATCTAAAACATCCACATGTGGATATTGATCATTGGCAAAAACCATCCCACCAAGCCTGCAGACTTAGGAGAAGCTCGCCCTCAGGAATCATCCTCGCTTTCGATCTTACTGGGACCACAGACACTGCAAACAATATGCTCAGAATTTCCCTCCCTAGGCATTCCCCGCAATACAACAATATGACTCAGTGGTTATATATTACTTGCACATCTTCCCTTACCCTTGTATTCTGGGTTTAGCAACATGCCACAATAGTATGAAGTATGCACCACACTAGTCAGTGCTTCTGACAGTGTGCAACACCTTGCTACCCAAAGGGGTGTCAAATATACTGTGTCCCCAAAATGAGGCACAAACCAAACAAAAATCCTCTATGACATTGGAGCACCCTTAACAGCTTGTGCAGCTCATGTAAAAAATGATCCAGGTATTCTTTATGTTAGTTCCGTTTATTCTCAGACCTTCTAATGCCCGAACAGGTCAAAATATGAACAGCATATGCTCCAATATCCATCAGCCACCGCCAGCCCATGTTTTGTCTGGTTTTAGACTTTTTCAAGGCTTATTCTAACGTGTAACTCCCCTGACAGTTGTCCAAAATTAGTAAAAATAATCACGTGTTAATTGATCGAGTAGGAAAAGGTGATGATAAAATGCGCCTAGTCGGTATTGTTCAAAAAGGCTTAATTCAACGTTTCAATAAAATTGACGGAAAGTCAAGAGCACTGCACTGTGGGAGTCACTTTCTCTGAATTGAGCTGATCTACATCACTACAACTCCTACCTAAGTCTTCATAGACCAATATAGTTGAGTGAAACCGAGGAGTTGCAATGTTGGTCCTCTCCCAGATCTGCTGCTTGGCTCTTTAACATTTTAAAGACACACAAAAAACACCATGCCACAATCGCTGGTGTGCGTCATTTTTTAGGCACGCGTACCTGTTTAATGCATGCACTCGTTTTCAAAAGGACATGAAAAAGTCTTTATATCATGCAAGTTTAATGCAAGAAAAGACATTGGCAGAGCCAGTAGGTTTTTAAGGCGATACCCATTTGTCTTGCCAACGCTTGTTATGTGTTTGCATGAAGTTAACCCGGAAATTCTCTAAGTTAATGCTTGATTTCAATCAGCACAGATCGGAGTATGTGAAAATGATTGTTTCGTTCTATTTCCTAGCTGTGCGATCTGCAGAACATGCCAATATTTCATCATTAAAATAAACTGAATTGAGTACTGGTATAATAAATGAATGCCTGAGTTTGAGTAGCACAATCCAAAGGAAGCTAGAAACAGAGTGAGGAGAGAGGTGGTGAAGAAGGAAGCCGTAGGACCTGTTGAGCGATATTTTGCAACCTGCCTTAGGGAGCCGACCCAAGGTGGAGTCGGGTTAAAAGTAAAGTCCTTATTTTCCCCAGCACTGAAAATCCTTGCACTGGAGCATCTGCGGAGAAGAAGACAGAGAGAAGGAAACATTGAGAAGGAGAGTGTTAAGATTAAAGAAGAGGGAAGAGAATTAAGGGATGAAAACAGGGAGCCGGAATCACAAGCTATAGTAGGAAAGAGAGAATCGAAAGGTGGAACAAAGAGATGGTTGAAAACTAGATAAGGTAGAGAAAAGAAGAAGTAAGTTCTAGGGAAAGAAGGCAAGAAACAGGAGAGAGGAAGACGCCGAAAACAGATAGAAAGAATGGTTAAGAAGAGCATGGGAGAAAGGGCTAGGAAAGAGAGACTAAAAATAGAGAAGGCAAGATAAAATAAATGGAGGTGAAAAGTGGTAAGAAAGGAGAAAGGGAGATGGGGAAATGAAGAAAGAACAAATAAAATGAGAGCGGAACATGCGAGAGGGAAGGGATAGAAAAAATAGAAAAATAGAACAGAAAGGCATGAGAGAGACCACGACGAGGGAGTGGGACCAGCGAATGGAAGTGATGGGACGAGAAACAGGAGGGAGTGCTTCTGAAAGAAAGAGAAAATGGCGCGAGAAAACAAAGACAGTGAGTGAATGCGAATGAGGTAAAAGGAAGTTTAGGATTTTATGGTTGCAAGATCGTATCCACGCGAAGGAACCCCCTTTGGACGGTGCAGCGTATGTCGTTGATCCAATTGCTCGAGATATTTCTCATCGCATCTTTGAATATATATTCTCACTTTCAAAATAGGTTCCCGATGTAGTCCAACAAAAAATTAAGGAAGTGCAAACTTCCTGCTGGACCACTTGCGTTCTCTCCTGTATCCATGCCATACATTATGCACAGAGGTTTTTTTTCATTCCTTCTTTGATGACCTTATTATGAAAGAACATGACCACTTGGTGGCAGTAAAGCTGTGTTTCTGAACTGAAGAGACGGTCACTGAAAGAGTAAGTTTTCGACCCACTATGATACTTTAAATACAAAATAATTGTGATCACTCTGCAGAACTGGAAAAGAGGGCAGCTTAACACGGGCAATAAGAAATGCTTCATGTGAAATTCTAGGTCATAATTGAAGATAGGTTCATAACGCAGACATCAAACAGTTCACTGGCTCAATGCAGCCCAGATTAGTGCTCGACCATGTTTCATTTTCCATGGCAGTCTTTCTTATCTGAGCAATGAATTCATTATCTTTTAATTCAAGAAAGCTAAGAATTGTATCCACTGTTTTTTCCACAAAATATACTTCCCAGTCTGTGGCTAAGGATAGAACTTGCAATTGGTCACTCTCTTTCTCCTCTGATCTCTCAACGTCCTTACTGTTGGCTCTGGTTGTATCCCTACGGTGTAACACCAAAGTGCAGTAATGTCTGAAATGTCTTCTTTAAGGTTTTTTTGTTGTTGCTGCTTTGCGCTTATGTCTACTCTCCCCTAGACTTGTAGTGTCAAACTCTAAGGTGAATCGTCCCTCTCCTGTCTTCGAAGAGTTCTGGTAATAGTTGTTCTTTCATGCCAGGCTTACGCAAATAGCAGTGCTTAACTTGGGCCGGTGGTTGCCAGTGAGCAGGATCCTGCAAGAGAGAGAAAAGGGGACAGAGAGTGTCTGGTAGTGGATTAAAAACTACCAGCCTTGGTATTCGGAGCGCTGACGTTTAATTACACCAGACACCGGCTTCTGAGCAGAGCTTCGGGCACCGCTTTTTTCTTTCACAAATTAAGTACTGGCAAATTATCTATATTGTTTCATATTTTGTGAAATAAAACACTACCACTAAAGGAGCCCAGCCTAGTGCTAGACCTGAAAACACTACCAACTGTAAACTGTGAAGTCGTTTTAATAATACCTACAAAATGCTCGTTCACCAATGGTTTCATGGCACCAGGGTGTCTAAAAAAAGGATCTTAAAGTTTTTTGAAGGCGCTGTTTCTCAAAGAAGAAACAGAATAGACACTCCCCGCCAGCTGGTTCCAGTTCGCGAGAGCTTGGACAGAGAAACGGCGGCCTCCTGTCCATGCCCCTCTGAGGTTAGGAGGGACCGAACGGGTAGCAAATCCCAGCAATCTCGGAGTTAGGTCAAGTGCGACACATTTATAGATAAGCGTAAGAGAGTGACAATCTAGGCATGATGTACCGTTCCGAGTGCCCTAAACAAGATGGTTTTCCTAATAGTTAGCAAATGACAGTGCACGTGGCTGAATCTGTCTCTCCGGTCACCAGGTGCGGGAATTTATTTTGAGGGACCTGTATACATTGGAGGAGATCCTCAGGGAAGCATGAGTGAAGGGAATTTGCACAGTGCAGCTGGGTTCTCTTCTGACTGTGGCTATAAATGGCCAACGCTGGCGACCAGCTGCACATTGAACACGTTTGAAGGTTTCAAGCAACTCCAAGCCAGGGGCTCAACCGCTGGTCATTTTCTTCACAGCTTCACACCTCTTCTCTATCACACAGCATCAGAGGAAGTCTCTGGTTCATAGCTGCGCAGCTGTTCTCTTTTCCACAACACCAAGGACATTCTCTGGTGAGTATCTACATAGCTGTTCTCCACCCCACAACATCATAGAAAGCCTCTGATCTATTCTGCACATCTCTTCTTCATCCCACAGTGTCAAAGAGAAACTTTGGTCCGTATCGGCATTGCTGTTCTCTGGCCACAGCAGTAGAGTAAATCTCTGGTCAGAATCTGCACAGCTGTTCTTTATCCCACCTCAGAGAAAGTCTTCAGTCATTACCTCTATGTTTTCATAAACAATAAGATTATACCCTACAATCCAAAACAATTTGTTATATTTCTTGTGCTTTTTGGTTTAGAAAAAAAGTGAAATAGTGATCCATGAAATGTCATGGGAAAGCACAGAGGGCCTCATTAGGATGCCACCCTATCGGAAAACGGGACCGCCCGCCTTAGGGATGGGGGTCCAGGGGGTGCCATTAGGATGTGCCCACCACAGTGGCGGGCACATCCTGTATTCTCAGCATTGTGGCGGGCGGTGCTCTCTGCACCGCCCGCCACAATGCTGACAATACATCACAGCATTTTCTTTTGCAAAGCGGCAGGCACCATGCGGTGCCTGCCGCTTTGGAAATGAAAATAAAGGGGGGTACCACAGGTACCCCCGTGTGCACCCTCCCACTCACCTTCACTCTGGGGGCCCACAGGGGCCCCCCAGAGTGAAGACCGACACGGAAAGGAATTGCACTCTTGCCATTGTAATATGGCTGGCGGTGTCTAATTGACACCGCCACCGTATTAAACATTTTCCGCCCCGGCCACAAGGCGACCGGGGCGGAAAAGTAGTGAGCGGTGTTTTCTTCCGCCGTGCTCCCCCCGCCATACTAATATAGCGGGGGGGATACAGGGAAGGATGGCGGGCGGATTGCCCCCCAGGCTGGCGGTGGCTACCGCAAAAACCACAGTTGATGGACAGAATGCAGAACAATGTCATACATTCACCCCAGTACAGAGATCTGGGCCTAAATCCATCGTTTTTTTGCAATCCACACCACCCCAGTTCAAACATGGCCATATGCAAATCAGTCTGACCCTGTGCCTCATGGGAACAGTCCAGCCCGAACTGCCAAGCCATGCTTTCCCTGGACCGGAAACAAGCTTCCGAGGACCGGTTTCTGGCATTCCAGCCGTCTTCAACCCGGCTTGCTTGAACCCAGTGGTGTGGAGAGCATTGGACTCACGTCTGAGCATACCTATCCCACTCGGGGTGACAAATGCAAAAACCACAGTTGATGGACAGAATGAAGAACAATGTCATACATTCACCCCAGTACAGAGATCTGGGCCTAAATCCATCGTTTTTTTGCACTCCACACCACCCCAGTTCATACATGGCCATATGCAAATCATTCTGACCCTGTGCCTCATGGGAACAGTCCAGCCCGAACTGCCAAGCCATGCCTTCCCTGGACCGGAAACAAGCTTCTGAGGACCAGTTTCTGGCATTCCAGCCGTCTTCAGCCCGGCTCGCTTGAATCCAGTGGTGTGGAGAGCATGGGACTCACGTCTGAGCATACCCATCCCACTCGGGGTGACAAATGCAAAAACCACAGTTGATGGACAGAATGCAGAACAATGTCATACATTCACCCCAGTACAGAGATCTGGGCCTAAATCCATCGTTTTTTTGCAATCCACACCACCCCAGTTCAAACATGGCCATATGCAAATCAGTCTGACCCTGTGCCTCATGGGAACAGTCCAGCCCGAACTGCCAAGCCATGCTTTCCCTGGACCGGAAACAAGCTTCCGAGGACCAGTTTCTGGCATTCCAGCCGTCTTCAACCCGGCTTGCTTGAACCCAGTGGTGTGGAGAGCATTGGACTCACGTCTGAGCATACCCATCCCACTCGGGGTGACAAATGCAAAAACTACAGTTGATGGACAGAATGCAGAACAATGTCATACATTCACCCCAGTACAGAGATCTGGGCCTAAATCCATCGTTTTTTTGCACTCCACACCACCCCAGTTCATACATGGCCATATGCAAATCATTCTGACCCTGTGCCTCATGGGAACAGTCCAGCCCGAACTGCCAAGCCATGCCTTCCCTGGACCGGAAACAAGCTTCTGAGGACCAGTTTCTGGCATTCCAGCCGTCTTCAGCCCGGCTTGCTTGAATCCAGTGGTGTGGAGAGCATGGGACTCACGTCTGAGCATACCCATCCCACTCGGGGTGACAAATGCAAAAACCACAGTTGATGGACAGAAGGCAGAACAATGTCATACATTCACCCCAGTACAGAGATCTGGGACTAAATCCATCGTTTTTTTGCACTCCACACTACCCCAGTTCAAACATGGCCATATGCAAATCAGTCTGACCCTGTGCCTCATGGGAACAGTCCTGCCCGAACTGCCAAGCCATGCCTTCCCTGGACTGTAAACAAGCTTCCGAGGACCGGTTTCTGGCATTCCAGCTGTCTTCAGCCCGGCTTGCTTGAATCCAGTGGTGTGGAGAGCATGGGACTCACGTCTGAGCATACCCATCCCACTCAGGGTGACAAATGCAAAAACCACAGTTGATGGACAGAATGCAGAAAAATGTCATACATTCACCCCAGTACAGAGATCTGGGCCTAAATCCATAGTTTTTTTGCACTCCACACCACCCCAGTTCAAACATGGCCATATGCAAATCAGTCTGACACTGCGCCTCATGGGAACAGTCCAGCCCAAACTGCCATCATATTTGGTCCTGACGAGTAAGCTGTGGGGACTGCCTACAAAACATGTTGACCTAGTAGGGGGCATTTCATTACAATATACCCCCTACGTATCCTCAATTTTTTATATTTCCAGCTTGGGAAATGAATACAAATTGTTTTTTCCACTAGCCAGGGAATTTTTATTACTTATCATATTGTTATCACTGACCCTACCACTCTCACCCCTACACTACACCTAGCCTATTTCACAAAAAAGTGCTCCCACATATTCGTAAATTGTAGCCCGCCCGCCCCGTAGAGGGACGGGAAGACCCCCATGATGAAGCATGACACTAAAGGATTCTTAGTGTGTGAGGGGTATTTTAAAAACACATAGTGCTTTCCCATGACATTTCATGGATCACTAACACCCTTTTTTATAAACCAAAAATAACAAGAAATATAAAAAATTGTTTTGGATTGTAGGGTAGAATCTTATTGTTTATGAAAACGTTGAACAGGAGGTGGATTCTATCCGAATACCTCTTTACTCCCTCCCCTTTTATGATATTTTTCTCAATACCGCTATGTCCCTCGTCCTCGACCCAGTCACAAACAAGATGAGATAGTATCCAATCACAGACAGGGAACAACTCTGGAAACGGGGACGTAGAGGTGACTGCTGGGCTTTCACCTCCATCAGCCAAGAGGCAATGCCACATGGTTTCTCCCTGTGCTGTGCTCTGAGAAGCACCTGTAGCCTATGAGGGAGCGTCATTGCCGGGTACACGTTGCGGCACCCTTTGACATGGTTGTCAGCAAGGTACGTTATGCGGGCCACCGTGAATGCTGCAGAGAAGTGATTCTCAACAGCCGGGTGTTGCTGGGGCCTACTCCACTATTGGTTGAGGTGGTTAGGATTTGTGAGGCTTGATGACTGACGAGGCAGACTGCCAAGATTACTGCGGTGAATCTTGGTGGCAGTATGAGTTTTTAATAGTTAGCCCTGCTCCGCTTTGGTCGGAGTCGGAGCTTTTGGCCGGCGTATGTGGGCCACCAAAATGCTTGGGTTGAGCCTTGGCAGTGGTTTCCTGTGTCTAGGGCAGAGTATGTGGGCTGCCGAGATGCTTCTGTAAAGCTTTGGCGGCCGCATGCTTACAATTTCGAGCCCTGCTCCACTTCAGGCGGAGTCAGGGCTTGCGAGGCTCTGTATTACGGCCACTAAGTTGCTTGCGCTGATCCTTAGCGGCCACATGTTTCCAGGCTTGAGCCATGCTCCGATCTGAGTGGAGTCAGGGCTTGTGGCGGAGTATGCGGTCCACTGAGACTCTTCAGATTAGTTTCGAAGGCCATTAATATTTCGCTGCTAGATTCTGCTCCGTGGGTTGATCAGAGGCAGAGTATAAAGGAGGTATGTTTGGGAATCAGCTCTCACTGCACATCAGACCTGACAGTAATTACAGAAGACACACAAATGATGGATGGCATGCGGCATTGTAATCAACCTCAAGAGACTGAACAAATATGTGAGAAAAATTCAGTTCATGATGGAAACATTACAACGGGTCATTCCCTTGATTCAAGCAGGATCCGTGAGGTCTACGTTGGATCTCATGGAAGCATATCTGCATGTTCCCATGGCACCAAGATTCCAGCAGTATCTGCAAATCTCTCCGATGGGGAATCATTGGCAGTATTATGTTCTGCCCTTCAGCATGAGGTCATCACCCAGGGTGTTCACAAAAGTGATAGCACTGTTGGCGGCTCACCATCATCTTTAGGGAATTTCAGTATTTCCTTACCTGGTTGATTGGCTGCCCCAAACACCATCTGTTCAGGTGATTGTGCAACATCTGCACTTGACCGTAGTTATGCGTTAGTTGTGCTAAAGAGTCATGGATTTCTGTTGAATGTTCCAAAGTTCAATCTCCAGCCCTTGACACACTAAGAACGTTCATAGGTGCAGATTTTAATTCAACCCCGTGCAAGGTGTTTCTTCCTCAGTCCAGGATCTTCTGCTGACATCTCTGTTAGTACAAAAATGTCCCCCTTGTTCAGTGGATGAAGGTGCAGTGTCATATGGCAGCCTCTATCTTCAAAGTGCCATGGGCCAGGTTAGACATGCGGCAGTTACTGTGGCACTTACACACATTTGTGACATTTCCTATTCAGAATATGACTGCGGAGATTCCTGTATCTGTAGATGTTTTTCACAGTCAATGTGGAAGCAGATGCATCAAACCTCAGGTTTCCTTCTTCTCAGGATCTGTCTTTCGACCAGAGTGTTCTGCCTAATCTGCCAGAAGTTTGGATGTCCAACGATGTACTTATTTGCATCCAGAGCCAATGCGCTCATGCCAGCCTTTTGCTCCAGCACTCTGGTAGTTGGGACATGAGGAGTGGATACCTTATTAATTCCATGGCCTCCAATATTGGTGTATTCCTTTCCTCTCTTTCCACTCATTTATTTTTTCTGCTAAAGTTCCAGCAGGAGAGGGCAGAGATGGTGATGATATTTCCTTAATGACAGAGGAGAGCATGGTTCCCATTGTTGAAAGGCATGGCTGTGGTTCCTCCATAGATCTTGCTTAAAGTTCTGTCTCATCCATAGTCTCTCAGTTCGCAACTGCTGGTCTCTCTAAAGCGGTTTGGAGGTTGGGTAGGGGACTCTAGAGAGGCAAGGTTTGCCCACTCACATTATTTCGGTGGTTCAGGCCTCTAGTAGGAATTCTACACTGTCCTCTTACTATAAACACGGAGCTAATGTTGACGCTTGATGTTCTCTTCATGATCTTTCTTCTAAATCTTGTTCGATTTCTTCTATTCTACATTTTTTCCTGCATGGGGTTGATAAAGGTTATGCACTTTAGAGATTCAGTGTCATTTTCCTCAAATGCTGGACCCTTAGTTTGCAGGTTATTTCATAGTTTTTCTCTGTCTTCTCCCACTGCCAGAGCTTCTGTTCCTTCATGGGGTTTTTCTCTAGTTCTTCCCATTCTTCAATTCCCTCCTTTTGAAACTTGATCTTGTGTTGATTTGAAATTCCTTTCCTTTAAAGTGGTCTTTCTGGGGGCTATCACTTCAGCCAGGTGCTTGGGCAACTTTCTGCTTTGAAGTGCTCCTCTCCGTTTTTGAGGTTCAGGCAGATGCAGTGGTGTTGAGACTAGATTCTGGGTTTATTCAAAAGGTACATTCTTCGTTTCATTCTTCTCAGGAGCTAGTGTTACCCTGTCTCTGTCCTTCTACTGAGGAGTGAATGGTACACTCTTTGGATGTGAAATATGCATTGTCTGTATATGTTGAAAGATCTGCTACATTTCGGACTTCTCAGTCTGTTTGTGACTTTTGGTTTCGCAGCACGGGGCAGGTAGCGTCAAAGATGACTCTGAGTCATTGGATTAAGGACACCATCTCCTTGGCATGTCAGGGTTCTGAGTTGCCTTGTCCTTCTAACAATCAAGCAAGATCCACTCATGGAGTGTTGGCTTTTTGGGCCACCTTTAAAGAAGTGTCCTTGGATGAGATCTGTTGGGCTGGAACTTGGGCTTCTGAGTGCATATTCATCAGATATTATCATCTGAATTGAACGCAAATCAATCGCTTGAATTTTGGTAGTGGTGTGTTACAGTGGTTGATACTCCTGCTCCTCTTTGATTGTTTGGATATGGCAGAAAATTCACTTGAGCATTTTTTTTATCTTGTTTCATACTTTATTTCAAGATTCAGTATTGCAAAGGCTTCATTTTTGGTGTATGCTTCGGTATACCTCATGTTGTTTGTGACTGGGCCGGGGATGAGGGACGTAGAGATAATGCCTTGATTACTTACTGGTAATCCTCATTACTCTTAGTCCAACTCATCTTTGACCCAGTCACACTTCCAACCCACCCTCCCGATATCAGGCCTTATTGCTGCTTGGTATTTCAGGAAGTGCAAAGGTACGGCAGAGTAATTTTAGCCCTTTGCTGGAGGTTGGGTGTGTTCCCTGTCGGGGATTGGATACTACCTCATGTTTTTATGACTTGGTCGAAGACAAGTAGGACTAAGAGTAATGAGGATTACCTGTAAGTAATCAGGGCAGTGTCTACTCTGCACAGCTCTTCTCCATCCCGCAGCATCGTAGAAAGTCTCTGGTCAGTATCTGCTGTCAGCGTGAAGGATCCTCAGGAACAGTAACCCCCAGAAGCCCACCTTCTGGCAGCACTGACTCTAATGATAGTATGAACAGAGGAAAAGGGTGGTCAGATGGGGGGGGGGGGGAAGGGAAGAAGGGTAGGTATACCAGGGAAGGATGCCTGAAAGAGAAAAACAAACAACCACAGCACTATGAGCCAAGGTAATATCTGCAATAAATCATGTGTAAGAAAATAGCACTCTAGCAAAGCTGTGCTTGAAGAAGTCACAGCCTCACAATAACTTCAAATAATAAATATAGCCTCACTGCTACATGCACATAAAGGTTGATTAATCATCAATCGCGAACTGCAGATCAATTTAAATCTTTGGGCACAGAAAAACCAAACACGAGGAATGTAAGAGCATAGCATACACCTAACGGAATCAGACTGTTACTAAAATATAATAACTGTCACAGCATCAATGTTTGTACATTATTCAGCAATTCATGTGGACAACCCCCTAGGACCACATGGCATCTAAATATGTCAGAAAGTATAAGGCAGTAGCATGATAAATGCCACTCCTTTGAAAATATCCAAGCTCCTAAACATGCACTTTAACTGAAAGCAGAGCATGCACTGAAGAAACGCCATAGTACTTGGTGCTGGTCCGTATTCGATTTTTTTGTAAATTCTTGGCACCCACAATATTTATTTATTTATTTATTTTATCAATTTATAGGGCGCAACAGCTACCCAAAAAGGGTTTCCCGGCGCCTAGACACAGCTAGATTGAGGGCAGAAAAAAGAGGTGACTGTTAAAGTGGTTATTGTTCATACAGCCAGGTTTTTACAAGCTTTCTGAACCTACAGTAATTTTCTTCCTTCCGGATACAAGGGGGAAGCGTGTTCCAAAGGGAGGGACCCAGATAGGCAAAAGATCTGCCACCTGTTCTTGCGCGTTTAAACCTTGGTATGCAGAAACGGGCTGCTGTCTGTGACCGAAGGTTTCTCTTGGGCGTATAGAGGCAGGCAAGAGATTGGAGATATTTTGGTGCTGTTTCTGCTTTTATTCTGAACATGTAGTTCAGGGCCTTGAAACGGATTCTGCTCTCGATCCTGAGCCAATGAAGATTCCGACGATGGTTCGAGACTCCAGAGTTCTTTGGAATATTGCAGAGGAGTCTGACCGCAGCATTTTGCGCTACCTGTAGTCGTCCGATCACAGATTTGTTTGTGCCCAAATAGAGGATGTTGCCGTAGTCAAGCCTTGATGTGATAAGGGCATTGACTACGGTCTTTTGCGTTGACACTGGCAGCATCCACAGGATCTTCCTCAACCATTTCGCTATGGTGGGACAAAGGCCGGTTACTTTGCTGGCCTGTTTGTTCATGGATAAGGCATTGTCCAGTATAAAGCCCAAATTTCGAGCATGGGACACCGGGGTAGGAAAAGCGCCCATCTGGTCCGGCCAATGTGCAGGGTTCCAGAGAGCTTGGTCCTTTCCCAAAATCAGTATTTCCGTCTTGTCGCCGTTCAGTTTTAACTGGTTTGTTGTCATCCAGTTCAATATTTTTGATAATCCTTCCTTAAGTAACGAAGGAGAGTGGGGACAAGATTCAGAATGCACCCTCTTTTTTTAACGTAGCAGGAAAGTGGTGCCACGTGATACACCCTCCCATAACTACAAAGGTGAGCAAAAGAAAATGCCACAAATGCGCTCACAACAGGCAAGTGACTGTGGCGGGTGAGAGAGTTGCGGAAGCCCAATAACCTCTTCGTACGGAGAAAAGTTTATGGGGAACGCTACTCCGAATTAGAAAACACCACTGAACGAGCCTCGCACACAGATGGGTCCTACCGCCCCACCAGCAGTCTGAAAACAGGAACTGATGGCACTTAACTCCGAACCAACAACTCAATAGCAGGTGCCGGCTACAATGATTCATCCAATTAAATACAGTCGTAAATGGCCACTCAACTACTGCAATCTTGCGAGATCTCGACACTCTTGGTTTCTATTGTCACCCTGGCGCCTACTTGGACTCTAGGGAAGTGTAATGCTTCATTTACTCCATGTTGTTTTAACTGTATTATGTGAACACAGTTCCATCTTGTGTCTGTCTAACCCTGCCATTCTTCTGCAATGCATGTAGGGTGGGTTGCTTGCGTACACACAGAAATAGTTCTATTTTTTCACTTCACCGAGCAGGAGAGTTAAGGCTAGAACAGACAGTGGGGGCTACGCACCCCATGGATGAGAACGTTAAGAACTCTGCCTCAGCACTCACCAGAGCCTGGCCAGCTCTGATGAGTGACCTCGACATAGAGAGTGCAGCCAGCACGTACTGTGCAGATGAAGGGAGGGGCAGCTTCTGGAAGCCTTCCCTGTGTTAGTAAGAGTATAAAGATGGAGGTCTCTTGGTGTTTTGACAAGAAGTTTTTTTAGGGCGGACTCACCACCGGTTGAGGGCTCCTTTCAAAACTGTCGTCGGGTTTTTCCAGTTGTGCTGGCAGGATGATGCAAGACAAACAATGGGTGAAGAATTCCATGTTCCAATTACTTGTTCTTGTGTGTGTACAGTTATCTTTATATGCATTTATTCTTGTGTATATACATTTACTATATGCATTTGTTTTACATATGCATTATTGCTATTTGATTAATGGGAACTTGCTGCAATAAATATTTCTTTTTACTTGTCAAATGAGTGTGGAATTTTATCTACATAATATCTTGGTATGCTAAAGTGTGCCGAGTCTTATTTTGAAGTGTGTTCATGGTGCTTTGAAGTCTTGCTCAGGTGTTCTGAAGGGATATCAAGACAAGAAGGCATGCATCATCTGTGACTTTTCAGCATTTCCACCAATGACGAGCTCGATGAACATGGCGTTTTCCACAAACTCCATTCCCTGCTTGTTTGTAATATAGTACGGGATGGGCTACTGTACAGCAAACCCTGACAATTTGCACACTTCTTCTATATCCCACAGCGTCAGAGAAAGTCAGTATCTGCATATGCCTTCTCTATCTAAAGAAGTCATCTCCAAGCAAGGGAGTAAAAATAAAGATTATACACACACTTGAGTTGCTTTTGCCGAGGGCACTTAAGAAAATCAGAGAGCATGTTTTTCTTATGGGAACCCAGAACAATGCCACCTGCTGCCAAGCTACCAGGAGCATCATATTCGCTCTAATCTCAACAACACACTACGCTAGTGGAGGAATATCGAAACATTTTATTGTACTCCAAATGCATTGATAGTAAATGGCTCAATTTGCAGTTGCAAGGCCAATCGCTTGCATAGGGAGCAAGGAAATACACACTACATTGACCAGGCGCTAGTGAAACAGAGTTCGCTTTATGGGGAAGAAGATCAAGGGAGCCACGCTGAACACACCGAAATAACAACACCTCAGGAGATATGGAGAGAGTGCAACAAAAAAGCAAAGGTCGTGGTCCCACAAGGGAAAAAGGGTCAGAACACAACACAGAAGGGGGCCAGAAGGTTCGATCTGTTACAAGCAAAGAGAGGTCTGTTAGCCATGGCTGGTAATGATGGGAAAAACCTGCAGCCACAGAAAAAGAACAGGGGAGACTCCCTCACGGACTCACCAATCAAGCAAAGATCAGACCTCAATGCCACACTAGACATGATCCTAAAAAAGCTAGCCGAAGTACATGACCTAGCCAAATCAACCAAGCAAACCACGGATGCCATTCAACTACAACTAGCTGCGGTCAGATCTGATATCCACGCGGCAAACAACAGGCTAACAGTGGTGGAGTAGAGAGTTAGCAACATAGAAGATAGAGACCAATACACAACCAAAGCCATGGCAGCCCGAACAAAGACCACTGTATCACTGCTGAGACAGACGGCGGAGCTCAATGATCGCAACAGAAGGGGACACATAAGAATCCTAGGAGTCCCGGAGAGAGAGGAAGACAAAGCAGGGTCTTGCATGGTCCTTATCGAGGAGATGATCCCCAAAATCACGAACATCAAACTTGACCATCCCTTCGAGCTAGACAAGGTATACAGGGTCCCAGCATTCAAGGCATCAAACAGGACGAGCCCGCGCCCAATTATATGTAAACCTCTGTTATCAATACACACTGAGGCCATTTTTGGGGTAGCAAGGAAGAATCAAAACATGCAGTGGAACGACCATAAGATAATCCTCATGCAGGACTTCTCCAAACACATAGTGAACATTAGAAAGGGGTTTCTGGCCCAGAGGGACAAGCTAAGAAAAGAAAACATCCTGTTTTCATTTGTGGGTGCCACCAAATAAAAATCACCAACAAGGGAAGATCGCACATCTTTAAGGACCCTATTGAGCTGAGCAGATGCCTACAAGGCCCATCACAATAAGACATGGAAACCACACAACCAGGGTCAAGCAAGAGAAGAGCATCGCCGGATTCAAGAGTGGAGTGAGCAGGTGTGGGGTGCTGGAGTCAATGCCTCAACCAGGACATCTGCCGATTCAACCGCTTCTATCTCAGACCAGAATCCCACCACAGCCCTTTCCAAAGACATTTTGACAAGTCACAATAGGAACTTTCTCGCCAGCATGACGATGCAGACTACACCCACAAGGACTTGCAGTAGGACACAAGTGGGATAGAACGGGAGCCGTCATCCTGTGTGCCTATATATCCTTTGCTCGTAAGACACTCAGGGATAGGTCCTTGGGGGCGATACAAGATGGGGTAAGGAATGTGAGGGGAGCACTAGGCAAGATAAGGTTAGTACTTAATAACTGTGAAACCAGTTATTTGTGCAACAAAAGTGGGAAGTAGGATCACGATCTCCTGACTAATATAGAACCATAATTCTCTCTGGGAGGGCAGAACTGGGATCTTGCGGTCCCACGTCCAGCGTGCAAGGTACAGGGGTGGGGAGGGAGGGGGCAAGGGGGTTGGGGGAAGAGGGGGGAGGAGAAGCTCCAGGGTTGTATGTCTTGTTTGTTTAGTTCATTCAGTTCGTCTTTTTGTGCAATGCCTGTTCCAATTACCTACTCTGTCACACCCTTTCCCTCCTCCCCTATCTTCACCCAGCTTGGTCCATCACCAGGTACATAAGTAAGTTCTCAGAAAAATGTATAACAAAGAAAGGAGCAATAGGGGGAGCAAGCGGAGCCCACAGGAGAACACTGGAACTACAAAGGAGCACGTGCACAACATCACACAGGGGAGAGCAAATCCGGCGGTGCACACACACTAGAAGGTATGGCACACAATATTAGCCCCTCTTTGCTAGCAAATCTGAAGATAATCTCCCTCAATATGAAGGGCCTTATCCACCCAGTCAAGAGGAAAAAAATCCTAGACTACCTAGCCAAGACCAAAGGGGACATCATACTGTTACAAGAAACCAAGCTATCCCTTGAGGATGCAACAAGACTAAAGGCAAGATGGATAAGTCAGGTAGCCTGCTTGCTGGCGCTAGGGAAGAGAAGAGGAGTAATCATGCTGATAAATAGGAACTCAACATATCAATCATAGACCAGCATCACAATGAGGCAGGAAGGCTACTAATAACACAACTGAAGAGAGGGGATGAAACCTTCCAGGTAGTGAACACATATGCTCCAAATGCAGATGACACCATATTCTGGGAGGGAGTCTTGAGGAGACTAGCGCCCAAACCGATATGACGGTACTGGCAGGTGACTGTAACTTAGCACTAGACTACACCGTGAACAGACAATCACAAGCCCACACTCTCTCCCCAGCCTCACACAACATTCTGAAGAACATATGTATTAGATTTGACCTGAAGGATCCTTGGCGACTACAACACCCTGACACCAGAGACTACACAACTCCTACAGTAGAATAGACTACATCCTAATATGGGGCTCACACACCCATTTAATAGAGCATTCAGAAATAGCAGCTAGGACAATCTCAGATTACTCATGCATCAGCTTGCAATTGGCGGGGCGACACAACGAGAATCCCACCTGCAGGTGGAGGTTCAACAATGAAGTCATGGCAAATCAAGAAGACCAGGCCAGAATAGAACTAGCCATTAAGGACTACATTAGACACAACAACACTCCAGGTATGGACCCCAAGAGTCTGTTGGACGCACTCAAAGCGACGATCAGGGGAACACTAATAGACATCAAAGCGAAACGGAACAAGAAAGCCAAAATATATCTAGACCAACTAGAAAAAGAGATCAAAACCCTAGAAGCTATCCACAGCAGTGACACAAGGAACTATAATGCCTTAAACGATCTGACAAAAAAGAAATATGAATACAACAAAATTCTGAATAAAAGGGCTGGTCTGTGGTTAAATAAGTACTAAGAGATTAATCTATGCTAGGCGCACAAGGCAGGGAAAATCTTAGCGTCATACTTGAAGCACAAACAAAGGCAACACACCATTGCATCCATCACTAACTCACGGGGCAACACACACACAAGACACAAGAACATCCTACGCACGTTCGGTGAATTCTACCAGGAGCTCTACAAAAGGGACGAAACACTAGACCAGGACGGCTGCACTGCATACCTAGACAGACTAGACCTTCCTAAAATAACAAACGAGGAAGCACTTTCACTAGGAAGGGAGATAAATACAACCAAAATTGAGATGGTGATTAAGTCTCTTAAAGACAACAAGGCGCCGGGTTCAGACGGACACACAGGCTCCTTTTATAAAACATTTCGAACACAACTACTCCCAACCATGAGAAAAGTATTCAACCACTGTGAAGGGGAGGGAACAGTGTCAAAATCCATGTCGGAAGCAAACATAATAGTCATCCCTAAAGACGGCAAGGACATGCAACAACCCCAAAACTACAGACCCATCTCACTTATTAATATAGACTGCAAAATCTATGCTAAAATACTAGCCGTAAGACTTAACACAGTACACCCTAAACTGATTAGCAATTCACAAGTAGGATTCCTGAAGTCATGAATGTTGCATGATAACACGAGACTGCTGTGCCATGTTATCAAACTTGCCTCCAAGTCTGATAAACCTGCAGTGGCAATCACTCTAGACGCAGTGAAGGTATTCAACAGAGTGTCCTGGCACTTCCTAGAAAAGTGCATGGGGGCATACAACCTGGGTGAGAAATATACACGGAAGGTGATGGCATTGTACGCTAACCCCAGTGCCCAAATTGCCATCAACGGGACGGTGTCAGAAAAATTCACCATCCAACGCGGGACAAGGCAGGGATGCCCTCTATCCCAGCATTGTTTCTACTGGCGTTAGAACCCCTGATCAGGGATATCGTAGCCAGTAGGGATATGCTGGGGGTCAACATCAACAAAGCCACTACCAAACTTGCAGCTTACGCGGACGATATTCTTATTATCACAGAGAACTCCAAGCCCTATATCTTTGCCCTAATGGATATCATTGGAAAATACTCAGCCCTCTATGGATACAAGCTCAACAGAGATAAATCGAAATGTATGCCACCCAACATCAGACCCCAATACTGCAGCACTAGGTCTGTCTAATGCCTTATCCAATGCAATAGACACCCTAGCACCGGCAAAACAGCATTACTCAGCCCGTAAAAGTCCCTTGCGGCCCTGCTACTCTGACCGCCTTAGGCTTCTGCGACAGTAGTGTAGACAACAGGAAAGGGTCTGGCACGTTCATCCTGACGCTACAGGAAAAGCCCTACACAAAGCACTGTTGAGGGATTACAAGAAGGCTATAGTGGAGGAAAAAAGGAGCTACTTCACAAACTTTCTAGAGACCTGTTTAAAATAATCGATACTCTATCGGCACCTAAAGTTGCTGACCCCACTATTGAGACGCAGGAACTTTGCAATGATAACGCAAGCTTTTTTCACTCTAAAATCGCTGATATTTACAACTCTCTTGAATCTCTCAATTTGGAGTCGGACGCCAACTTAACACCTTCTCCTCCTTTGCCTTCCCCCTGCCAAGCTGAGGCTGTTGAAGGCAACTCCAAATTGTGCTTCACTAGTTTCCCTCTTCTGACCCTGGAAGATCTAAATCGTCTTCTTGACAACATTAAGTCATCCTCGCCTCTGGACCCTTGTCCTTTAAAAACCCTGAAGACCTGTAGAGGGGTTGTTCTTCCACCCTTACTTGAGGTCATGAACTTGGCTATTAGTGAGGGGACGTTTCCGCTATCGTGGAAAACTGCTGTCGTCAAACCTCTGCTCAAAAAGGCCTCTCTGGATCCGGGAGGCTTAAAAAACTATCGACCCATCTCCTAGCTTCCAGCCCACTTGAGGCTCACCTCAATCGCAATCTCTCCATCTTCATGGAGAACTCTAACCTGCTCGACATCTCGCAACACGATTTTTCGTGCCGCACACAGCACAGAGTCTACCCTCATGGTCGTGATAAACAACATCCGTTCTGAGGTTGATAGGGGACATTCCACTCTGCTGCTGCTGTTAGACCTCACAGCAGCTTTTGACACCCTGTCCCCGTCAATCCTGATTTCCAGACTTGAGGAGATTGGGGTAGAGGGCACTACTCTTAGTTTACTCTCCTCCTTTTTACACCACAGAGAGCAGAGAGTCAAGATGGGCAACTTTCTTTCTTCATCTCACTCGGTGCAATGTGGGGTACCGCAGGGCTCCTCGCTGAGCCCTCTCTTATTTAACATCTATGTTAGCCTACTTGCTCGGGTGGTGAGATCTTTCGGATTTGAGGTACTATTGTATGCCGACGATACCCAGATCATGGTATCCATCACTCAGTCGGCAAGCGGCTCAGCCCTCAAATTCAGAGCATGCATGGAGGCAGTCTCCCAATGGATGGTACGCAACTTCCTAAAGTTAAACGGGGAAAAGACTGAGGTTATGGTTTTTGGAGGAAATCAGGACCTGTAGTCTAAGGAGCAGTGGCCGGCCGCCGTAGGGGATTGCCCTCGCCTCACCCTTTCCGCCAGAAACCTCGGAGTCTTGATTGACCCGGCCCTTTCATTCGACCCTAAGGTCAACAGAACGGAGTCCACCTGTTGTGCCATCATAAGAACTCTGAGGAAGATCGCTCCTTACCTGTCTCATGCAGCTCGGAGACAAGCAACAGTGGCCTTGGTCTCATCCAGGCTTGATTACTGTAACGCCCTTTACAGCGGCATTAATAAGTGCTCCATCCATCGCCTGCAGATGGTGCAGAACGCTGCCGCCAGGATGGTCTTGAACCTGCCTAGGCTGGCTTCAGCAACTAAGGCCAGAAAAGATCTCCATTGGCTCCCGATCCATTCCAGTATCTCTTTCAAACTCCTCTGCCTGGCCCATAGAGCTGTATATGGCTCATGCTCAGAGGGCGTTAGGTCTCTCAGGTGTGTCTTTACGCCCAGAAGAACTCTCCGCTCAGCCTCCAAGAATCTGCTCTCGGTTCCTAGATTTGTGAATGGCAAGGTGGGGAGGCAAAGCCTTTTCCACTCTGGCGCCCAAACTTTGAAACTCCCTCCCCCCGGGACTGTCCAGTCAGTCCTCTATGGTGGTCTTTCGTAAGCTTCTAAAGACCTGGCTCTTCTCCCAGGCGTACTAAGGGTCCTGCATTCGGCTTTCTGAAACTTTTTTGTTTGTCTGTCTTTTGCGCCTTGATGCCCTTTTAGGGCTAAGTCTGCGCGTTATAAAACTTTTTTCATTCATTCATTCATTCAACATCCACACCACCAGAGAAGTACTAGACAAATCAGGAATAGTATGGCAGCCCGGGTTCATCAAGTATCTAAGGATTCCATTTGGTAAAAACCTCAAAACCACGCTCGACCAAAACGAGAAATGAATCTTAGGAAAGATAAAAGGGCTCCTGGAAGCTTGGTCGCCCAAATTTATTACATGGTGGCGGAGGATAGACACAGTGATAAACTACCTGGCGGAATGCTACCACTTACACTCACAGGCGAATTCCACCGCAAAATAGACAAGATGATAAGCAAGTTCCTTTGGCAAGACAAAAAAGCAAGGATAAGCCTGAAAAAACTAAGATTAGATAAAAAACTAGGAGGGCTAAACTTGGCAGATTTCAGAACATTTCAGATGGCTTTTATAGCTAGACAGGGCATGTACTGGATCCTGCTGAACCAGGGGTACATGCCGGCCTGGCTCAAGATTGAGAAAGCCATACTTAACAATATTGACCCAATAACACTCCTCACCACGAACAAACAATCACAAAAAGATAGCCCGATACTTAGGAACACAAGACACGCCCTGCTTAAAGTAGATCAAGAGATGGAGTGCAGAGTTAAGAATTCTAACTGGGAATTGCTGTGGGCAAACTCTAAGATAAAATATAGGGGAAAACCCTAGACATTGACTTGTGGAAAATACTAGGGATATCATATCCCGGCCAGCTGGAAGAGGGGGGAAGCCCCTATACCTTCAACATCCTAAAAAAAACTGCATAACCTCCCAGATATAGAACTCTATAACTTCCTTAAAATCAGAACAGCCCTAACCAAATAAAAAAAAACAAGACACAAACCATCAATCATCCAGTACACGGAGAATCTGAACAAAGTGGGCCACCAGGTGTCCAACATATATAAACTACTCCGACCCAACTCCTCCAAGCTGAATGATAAGACAACCAACTACTGGGATTTACAGCTAGACACCACACTAAGCGAGCAGGAAAGACAATACCTTTCGATGTCTCCATTGAAGAACATGATCTTCCCAGTCTTAGCTCAGACAAAGTTCTGGCTTCTGGCCTACTGGACCGCAGGAAACTTAGCGTCCCTGGGTCTGAGGGAAAATGACCAATGCTGGAACTGCCACACAGAGCAAGGGGGACCTGGGGCAACTAATCTTCCACTGCAAAAAGGTAAACAAATATTGGGGGGAAATATTCACCTTCATTTATAAAGCCCTAGGAAGCACACTTAGGGAAGAGTTCACATCACTCACCACCGCCTTCATAACATCTGATCTTAACACACAACAAGACAGAGACTTCCTAGATTTCCTACTTACGGCAGCAGTCAAAATAGTACTCACCAAATGGAAGGACACCTTCAAGGCCAACTTCAAGGGGTGGCTCAACTGGGTGACATTCCTGAGAGGAGCCGACATTACAGCCTTAAGAAACTTGCCATGGTGAAACCCCGACAGGGATATGTGGGCATCCTTGGATAAGTTCCTTGTCCCGTATGAACCCCCATGAATGGACCAGTCAGATTCAACCTAAGGGTCCTTCGCCACACAATCCACTATAGCAGGACACCCCCCCTTTTCCAAGGTCTTCTTCTTCTTCCTTTTCCTCACGGAGTAGGTAGGCGACAAGGGGGCGCTCAAATAAATATGTTGTCTTGAGACGTTTGGCCTGATGGTCCCCAAACATATAGAAACAAGGTATATATGTTATATGTTATGTTAGATGTGGGTTTCAACTGACTCAGGGACAGCCAAAGTGATGTGCCCTATGTTTATTCCGTGCCACCAGCAGCGAAACCACAAGGGCTGTCAACCCCAGATGGAGAACGCGACAATGATTTCATGTTATATATCATTTGTGGTTATTTGTTGTAAGTGTAAAAATACCAATAAAAATGTTTTTAAAAAAAAGAAAATACCACTTTCAGAAAGTAGGTATTTTCTTGCCTAACCATCCAGCCTGCCTCTGTAAGTTGTGTATTGCGTGTCTGGTTTGTGAGTGACGGGAGAGCTTGGGCCCCAGCAGACTGATGTGTCAGGGCTGGGCTGAATAGAACCTTGGCTGCACAGAGAGTGTGGGGGGGGCATAGATTTTCTATCACTCCCCTGAGCACTAGAGAGTAGGGGGAGGAGATTTCCTTTCAGCTACCTGTGCCAGGTCTGTTTTCGTCAATGCTATGTTCACCTCCTGCCAGGAAGCTGCACAGAACTGGTTTTGGCTAGGTACAGGCACATTCTGCCTTCAGAGGACATAGGATTTACTAGTATAAGTATTGGGGCCCAGATTCCAAGACTTTAGATCACTTCTGGGAATCAAGACAGACCTTTTGCCAAGGAGAAGAACCAGAGAATCTGCAGGGGTTGGACTGCCCCTGTGCCAGTGTGCTATTTTTTGGGGTTGGCCTGCAGTGGTTTCTTTATTGCCAAGGAAAGGAGAAAGACTTTTATTGAAACTCTCACTGCACCATCAGGATTCAAGCAAGCCGGGCCAAAAACGGCTGAAATGCCAGAAACCGGTCCCCGGTAGCTTGTCTCCTTTCTGGTGAAGAATTGGCTTGGTAGTTTAGTCTGCCCTGTTCCCATGATGCACTGGGCCAGGGACAGACTGATTTGCATATAGCCAGGTTCTGAGCTGGGATGGTGTAGTGAGATAAATAACGGTGATGGATCAAGCCCTGGTCTTTGGACTGGGTAAGAGTGGTCTGCTTAATTCAGACACTCTGTTCATCACCACCCCCTTTTCTGAATCATTTTTGGCCACTATAAGTGTGGCAGGGTATACTCAGACATGAGTCCCTTTCTCACTGCACCATCAGGATTCGAGCAAGCCGGGCCGAAGACGGCTGAAATGCCAGAAACCGGTCCTCGGTAACTTGTCTCCTTTCTGGTGAAGAATTGGCTTGGTAGTTTAGTCTGCCCTGTTCCCATGATGCACTGGGCCAGGGACAGACTGATTTGCATATAGCCAGGTTCTGAGCTGGGATGGTGCAGTGAGATAAATAACGGTGAAGGATCAAGGCCTGATCTTTGGACTGGGTAAGAGTGGTCTGCTTAATTCAGACACTCTGTTCATCACCACCCCCTTTTCTGAATCATTTTTGGCCACTATTGGTGTGGCAGGGTATACTCAGACATGAGTCCCTTTCTCACTGCACCATAAGGATTCAAGCAAGCCGGGCCGAAGACGGCTGAAATGCCAGAAACCGGTCCCCGGTAGCTTGTCTCCTTTCTGGTGAAGAATTGACTTGGTAGTTTAGTCTGCCCTGTTCCCATGATGCACTGGGCCAGGGACAGACTGATTTGCATATAGCCAGGTTCTGAGCTGGGATGGTGCAGTGAGATAAATAACGGTGATGGATCAAGCCCTGATCTTTGGACTGGGTAAGAGTGGTCTGCTTAATTCAGACACTCTGTTCATCACCACCCCCTTTTCTGGCCCGTAACCTCAGACAGTATATCAAAGGCTGTGCCAACACTCTCGCCCCGCTCAAGAAACCCTCCAGCAGCCACTCCAGCAAGAAAGCCACCTGGTTCACCGAAGAGCTCCAGACCTCCAAACGCACATGTTGGAAACTGGAGAAGAGATGGCTCCACGACCGCATATCGAACAACCACGCAGCCCACAAGGACGCCACCCGCAGACATCACCAACTCATCAGAACAGCCAAGAGATCTTCCTTCAAAACCCACCTGGACAACAACGCACATGACAGCAAAGAGCTATTCAGCATAGTGAAGAAACTCTCCAACCCCAGCGCCAGCACCTACGACATCCCACCCTCGCAAGATCTGTGCGACTCACTGGCCACCTTCTTCCATCGCAAGATCGCTGACATTCACGACAGCTTCAACACCTCGACCGCCCCGACTACGACAGCCCGCTCCCCGAACGCAACCTGCACCAACCAGATGACCTCCTGGTCCCACGTCAACGGTGACGGGACCCGCAAGGTAATGAACTCCATCCACTCATGCTCACCAACAAACCCCACACCACGTATTCAACAAAGCAGACACAAACATCGCACCCCAACTATGGAAGGTCATAAACATCTCCTTTGAGACAGCGACATTCCCGGAAAGCTGGAAGCACGCCGAAATCAACACCCTCCTCAAGAAATCCAAGGCGGACCCCAAGGACATCAAGAACGTCCAGCCCATCTCACTGCTCCCTTTCCCGGCAAAGGTCATCAAGAAAATCGCCAACATGAAACTGACAACAACATCTTAGACCCATCCCAGTCCGGTTTCAGGCGGAACCACAGCACCGAGACAGCTCTCATCGCCGCCACAGACGACATCAGACGTCAACTAGACAACGGCGAAACCTCAGCCCTCATCCTCCTGGACCTGTCAGCCGCCTTCGACACGGTCTGCCACCGCACACTAAGGACAAACCTCCAAGAAGCCAGAATACAAGAGAAGGCCCTGGCCTGGACCACGTCCTTCCTCTCCGACAGAACCCAGGGAGTCCGTCTCCCACCCTTCCGATCCGAAGCCATAGACATCTGGTGTGTACCCCAGGGCTCATCCCTCAGCCCAACCCTGTTCAACGTCTACATGGCCCCCCTCGCAAAAGTGGCTCAATAGCACGACCTGAACATCATCTCCTATGCGACGACACCCAGCTCATCCTCTCCCTCACCAAGGACCAGCACACCGCCAAAACCAACCTCCACGAGGGAATGAAGGCCATCACCGAGTGGATGAGGAGCAGCTGTCTGAAAATGAACTCGGACAAAACGGAGGTCCTCCCCCTCTGCCTGGGACGACTCCTGGTGGCCGACTCCACCGGGAACAGCACCAACACCTATGGACCACGCATGCAACCTAGGATTCATCCTCGACTCCTCCCTCTCCATGTCGAAGCAGGTCAACTCCATCTCCTCCTCCTGCCACAAGACCCTCCGCATGCTCCACAGGATCTACAAGTGGATCCCGACCGAAACCAGAAGAACGGTGACCCTGGCCCTCATCAGCAGCAGCCTGGACTGCAGCAACACACTCTATTCAGGAAACCCGGCCAAACACCTACGACGGCTACAACACATCCAAAACGCCTCCGCCAGCCTGATCCTCAACATCCCTCGTCACAGCCACATCACCCCCCACCTAAGAGACCTGCACTGGCTCCCCGTCAACAAGAGGATCACCTTCAAGCTCCTCACCCATGCACACAAGGCACTACACAACACCGGACCTGCCTACCTGAACAGCAGACTCATCTTCTACATCCCCGCCCGCCGGCTCCGTTCCGCCAGCCTCACCCTCCCCGCCGTCCCGCGCATCCAGCAAACAACCACCTGTGGAAGAGTCTTCTCCTTCCTCGCCGCCAAGACCTGGAACACCCTCCCCACCCATCTGCGGCAGACCCAAGACCTGCTCACCTTCAGAAGACTCCTCAAAACATGGCTCTTCGAGCAGTAGCAGCACCCCCTCCCCTCAGCACCTTGAGACCCTCACGGGTGAGTAGTGAGCTCTACAAGTTCACTGATTGATTGATTGATTGATTAGACCCCTTACTCTGACTAGAATCAAGGGTCCCTATTTGGACAAAGGTGCATACCATTGTCAACTAGAGATCCCCAGTTCTAACAAAGTAAAATGCGAAAAAACTTGATTTCTCATTGCCCAAAGTCTCATTCCACCAAATTTATTACATGATCTACACCAACCTATCTGAGGGGAACAAAACTTCGTAAGTTCACAACACATTATCAAACTTATTAATACTCTTTCAAGATACTGAGGGGCATATTTTTAAGACCCTTGCACCACTTTTACGTCATTTTCACAATGTTAAAAATGACGCAAAAATGGCGTAAGGGGCTTGTAAATATGCTCCTCAGTTCACAAGGAATGCAACTCATTTTGCAGGTAGAGAGTTAAAGTGCAAAGTACAAGGCCAAACTACTGTAAACCCCGGGGTCTCATTCGATCTAAGTCCCTACTAGGCCTGGCAATACAAATCCTACCTTCGGTCTGAATTAATTGACAAAAGAGAGCCTGGCATAGGAGGTTACTAATTTCCTCAAGAATTGACCAGGTGTTACGACTACATCCTGAAACCACATATCAGGCTACGGCCATCATCTCTCCTTCAAGTCCCATATTTTAGAAAATCAGGATGAAGAATCTTCCTCCTTTCCTCAAGGAAAAGCACACAGTCCATCAAAAGATGACTTACTGAGTACTTGTGACTCTGTCGGCAAGGAAACTGGCTGCAGTTCTCCATAATTTTATGCTCTAGACCTGGCATCCGCCATCCAGGGTCAACGGCAATCACTAAACACAAAACTTCATATCCCAGGGGCTTAGCCAGGATTTTATATAGATATGGAAACAGGTTCATATTTTTCTGGAAAATAAGGAAGGGAATAACAGAGCTCTTATTTCTAAGATAGTTCAAATCCTCACTTTGGCTAGTTTCCTCAGCATCTTACCTAAGGGTGCATTTTATTCAGCTTAGTTGCATTACTCTACCTTCTTCCAAGCATAACTCATGAACCCACAGGCACCCTAGCATTGTTGACACACGCTTACTCTTACAGGAAAAGTATACAATACCGCAGGAAGGATTAAAGCAGATAGCTTTTCACCTTGAACCTCATTTAAGATCACAAAAGTCAAAGCGCAAGACTCTTGCATCTGCCAGGGCACTCCACACAATGGTACCTAGCTCTCAACTTATAGCTTGGATCATCGCACTTTTGGGAAGGTCGAGGAACAGTTTCATAATACACCCATATAGGCTCTCCTATGGGATTTGCCTATCAATTGCTAACACCTCAGCCCCATAAAGAGCCTGAGGAATAAGTTAGACCTGCATCAACTTACTGATTGGCTCAAAAGTATAACTGCCAAATCTATAATCAAACCTTTTCAGAGCCTTCACTTTGGCTGATATTACAAGTGTATGAGAAGCCATATGTTTGTCTCCGGGCAGATCATTAGAAAATATCGTTCACAGGTACTTATGTTTTCGGGCCTACTCCAGTGAGGAAATGGAAAATCTTCATTCTCAGGGGTCTTACTAATATCAATAAAGAACTTGGCACAGAAGCTGAAATATGAAAAAGACATCTTTATTAAACTTAATTAAGTGAGGCTACGTCACCCAGCTGCCTTAGCAATTGAATGAGGCAGTCTGAGGAATACAGAGAACAGAGGCCTTACATATGTTTTGGGTTACATGACTCAGCACAAAAGTAAGGGGCAGTCCTAGCTTTGGCAAGCATGCAAAAAACCCAACATTCCTGCTTACACAATGCTTGACAAACCCATAATAGAACACCACAACCCATATCGTAAACAGGTCATAAAAAGAGGGAACAGAAACAGATGAGAGGTAGGATAAGGGGTGTGTATGTGCATACCAAACTTTACAATCTCCTATGCTCTGATCCTTAATCTTGATCAGCTACTGGGCAAGAAACTGGTCTAACAAGGTCAGCTCCAGGCAACAGGGTCAGTTCACTCAGGTCATCCAGCAGTCAGCTAAAGTCATCAGCCTATGTGAGGGCAACTACAAAATGGCTGCCATGCACAAAATGGAACCCATGGTTCAGAACAAAATCTTCAAATACACAGTGAATCCATCGGTGTAACATGATGAAAACACTCATACTTGCTGAACTCACTGTTTACGGTTCGCTGTTACCAAATTCGTAACAGAACCACGACCTTTATGACCCAGGTTCAGAATTCACGGAACCTCAGACCCTCCTTTTGCCCTTACATAGGCATAAGCTAAACTCGCGGCAATCTGAATCCAGGTCTATAGTCATCAGATCATCAAGATGTTGCTGGAACATAATCCTATTACTTAGCAACTCTCTCTGGACACGTCTCCTTACACACGTAGTAGCACAAAGGCCACATATGGCAGGACCAAATAGGGAATACCTCTATCTGTAGTATGTGGCATAAGACCACACACCCAACAATTAGTGATGTTCACTACTAACTGCTGTTGATGCAGAAGCTGTACAAAGGAATTATTAGTAAACTCTGATCTCCTAACCAGTTCATGTTCAGGTAAAATATGGAAAGAATGCAAAGGAGTAATAGTAGGAAGAGACACAGGTTGGGAGGTGGGTACAGAAGTCAATTGAGTAGAAAAAAAAACAATCCCACCCATAAAAGACAACGTCATGTTAAAAAAAACACTAGAAAACACGTTATTAAGAACATATAGACAGCAGGGGAAAGTAGTGACCACTATTACAAACGAAACTATAATCTTTCACAACCCCAAGCAGAAAGCTAATCCCAAAACTATCTAGCAACATTTCTAGGGCTCCTATGCATTTCAGTAATTTTTCAGGTGAAACAGTGGTGACCCTCATTAATGTTCTGAGGTGAAAATGGGATACTCTTCCACAGAGAATGGACTTTATTTTGCTTTTACTTAACAGAATACTACTTTAAAACAATGCCAACCAAACAATAAGTATCAGTCTCCTAACACCTAGTCTATACAATCACACGGAAACCTCTTGTGAAACCAACTATGCCCAGAGTCCGTTCAAAAAGCCTCTCTGGCAGGCTTCTATTGTCCATCAAATCTTCTTTTGTTGTTTTCTTCCACATGGGCCTCTTCATTCAGGCCTTTCATGATCCGTTGGAGGGCCCTCCTGGCAAACACTCATAGCTCATTCAAAAGTCTCAATGTCTCAAGGCAGTGCACCAGTATCTCTCCTTTGCGGCAGGCACTACAGGTAGTGCGCTCTCCATTGATCAAGGGCACAGATCATCTCGTGCAGACCCGGGACCATTCTCAGGCTCCAACACTCATCATTCAGTGTCAGAGGACGCTCAGGCTGCTCTTTCATGGGCACCAGAATGTAGTGCCTTTTGCCACTCTTGGATCCGCCAGTGCACTGCACTTCCATTGGAGCAAAGGAAAAAGGGGGGTGTGGCCAAAACTCAGGCCAAGGGGCTCAAGGGACTGCACACTGTCAGAGGTTACCGGCACATGACAGGCGCTCTTTTGCACTGAAATTAAGGGGCTCAAGGGACTGCACACTGTCAGAGGTTACCAGTACATGACAGGTGCTCTTTTGCCCTGAAATTCTGGTTCTGTGATGTCCGATGCCGTCTGATGGAGCAAGTGCGATGCTTTAAACAGTTCATTGTATATCAAGGGGACTGCAAACAGGTGGCCTGTGATCTACAAAGGAATAGCCACACGCCATGGGACAATTTTGGTCTAGAATACACTGTCATTTTCAAAAAGCAATACAAATAAAAAGGCAGTAGACAAAACAGTACCTCTAGGCTTTTCAATTGGGTTTCCGTGTGAGAGTATATCCTCCATCATCTAAGGGTAGATAGCGACATGATTAAGTCTAAAGAAAATTCTTAAAAAAACAGTCTGGTCATACAAAAGGGAATTATACAGAATATGGGGGTCTCTGGTATATTACTGCAATCTAGAAGTGTGAACCTGACAATACGTCAATAATAATAAAAAGCTGACTAGTGAAAGAAATATGGAAAAGAGAAATGGGACTAGGTCACAGCTAAAATCCTCAATAACTAGGCATGATGCGACATTGGTCAGGGGAGTAGTGACAAAAGAAAAATGTATAGGAAGAACAAGAAATTACTTGGGTGATACTCAAGCATGTGACACAATACCAAGAGTGTGAGTGATACACAACAAAATCACAATAGTTTAAAAATGTAACTCTACCGCTGGCCACTACACCATATACGGTAACCTCAGCTAATGTTCCAGTTCCTTCTTCAGGGAAATAAATGAAACCTGGTTTCCTTTATGGTACAAAGCCATACACTACTTAGGAAGCAGAAAAAAAACTGAGTAATGTAATATAGAAATTAGGTCACCATGTACAAGAGTCACAGATCTATAATTTTATCCTTACGTCCAATCAGGATACATAAATGTAGGGCTGCCTGTTCCTTTTAGGGAAGAGGGAGCAAGTGACACATTTTGATCCTGTATATCTCTTTTATTTTTCTTGAATACTATTTATAGCCAAATTTGACATACACTGGTGAAGTGTTGTCTGTGTCGTGTTCACAAAAATGAAAATATCATATTTGTGAAATTTAGCAAATCAACCCAACTATAGTGTAGCGATACACATCGTCATGTATATCCCTTCACAACACAGGTAAACTTGTAATAGTATCAAAAGCAGCAACATAAAACAAAAACATGCATAACGCACATGTCAAGCCATCTAATATACTTGCTGTATATCAAGCAACAAGCACAAAAAGCATAGACAAAACAATAACATATGTAAATGAGCGGTGACGCACAATATCATGTCCCAAAACCCAATATTCGGGCCATTCGGGCCTTCTTAATTTGTCAGGTTTAAAATCCTCACCCTTCTTTTTGACAGCAGATCACCAGGTAGTGGAGATTTGGCTGTCAAATGCAACTTACTTGTGTGTCACTTCTGACACACAGGACCAGCAGGAACAATTCATAAAAGGATAAAATGCAAGAATATGTAAAATGCACAAACATTTCTTTTAAAAAGAATTACTCAAAACCCCATCTCTTTTCAACCAACCAAACTCACGTGTCTTGTCAGCCTTAAAATCACCGAGAACAATCCATGAATGATCTGTGAACAGAAGCAAAAGGAAAAAGAAATATACAACACACAAAAGAGAGACATTTCTCATAACAAACAAATATCCTTTATAACTTGTAATCAGAAGACAAAACATGATACACATTAACAGACACAAAAATAAATTTCCATTACTTAACTGTTACCATCTTGTTAGTCAGCTTGCAACATTAAGCCATTTTAACTTTCCAAAAGTAAAATTCTTTCACTGACACTTCATGTTATCTTTGCACCACAATTCGTTCTCACTTAGGCATGTAGCCTTCAAAATTTCAATAAAAGACTTATTTTTGTCTAAGACTTAATGCAGTCCTTCATTTTCTGTCAAATAAAAGCAACTAGCAGACATTATTTTTTAGAGCAGAGATACAAATGTATCAGTTCTGCAGAGCATTTAACATGATGTTGGGACTTTCAAAGAAACCTTGTTTTATATTTTCCCTTTGGAATTAAGTTCTTTAATTGTATTGGTGTTCTTATGGAGAAACCAGAAACCCCACCTTTTAGAGGCCTGTTTAGCAAGGTCATTCTGCATTCCACAGAGACAAGGCCCTAATTTAAAAGGTGACAAATGTCAACATGAGAGCCTCCTTCCATTGTTTATAGGAAAACTAAAGATAGCAACTCAGCGTGACTTCACAAAACCTTAATAACACACATACCAGTTTTTAGAACAAATGCTTGTTGCAGTGGTACTCATTTCATCTACCTTAAATGGATCTCACTGGGTGATTTAAAAGGAAAACCCCAAAATGGGGACAATCTGCAAATTTGTATTATACCTACATGTATGCATTTACTGAAGCCTAAAGCACTTTAAAGCTATTATAAATGGCAAGAATGCTGTTTTAAATGGTCTATTTTACCCAAATTCGACTTTGATGTTAGGGGCACTTAAAAATAAATATCCTATAATTGTTTTACATATTAATCATCTTCAGAATGTTCTCTACAAATTGCAGATATTGGACATTAGACATATCCCATGTAAATCCTTATAAAAATGAGTTTTGTACACCTGCGCTAAGTGAAATTCCATATGTTAATGTTCTCATTATGCAGTGTAACACAACTTAAATTAAATTATAATTCTAGGTGGTCACAGTATGAGCATTAAGCTTGATGAATAGTAAAAAACGAATTTTGTAGCACTTATTTTTAATAATTATTTTTCAAAATGTATTAATTATTTTTAATAAACCCAATCATTTTTGATAATTCCACATATAAAAGCGAGCTGCATCCCTTGCCTATCATTTTAGACGTATTCATTTATAAGCCTAAGCACAGAAGCCTAACTTATAACATGACAAAATGTTTGCGCTACTTTTTATCTGTCTTTCTAAAAAGGACAATTTTATTTAGCAACAGACCCACGAATATGCTTACAAAAAATGCTTAAAGAGAGAAAACCCTTGATTGAAATACCTTCCTGTAATACAAAATAATGAACCTTAGTTTTGGAACCTTTTAAAATGACATTCTGAAATGTAAAAATGTACCTGTGCATCTGAGGGCAAAGTCATGGCTGAATAAATATTACTATATATTTAGCTTGTCTCTCAATGTTTGTAACGTAAGCACGGTGGCTGTCTATTTAAAAATAAAACTAAGACATTTCAAGTTTCAAAATGCGTGTGCAATACAGCAAGGTCCAATGTATTCAGATGATGTATTTGCCTGTTAATATCTAATACAATGCATCTAAGAAAAATGCTGTAAGTTTATTTATTTTTCGCAAAACACCCAATTTCGTTTTTGGGGGCTTTTTATTCCTAGTGAATGTGGATTTACATTTTAGTTCTTAAGCATTTAGACATTTTGCTTAATAGACTGAAAACATCAAAAAGAAACACAAACACACATTTGAGCTCATTTCAGACATAAACAGAAAGGGGTCAAACACTCAAGACACACAATACGGCGCGCCATGCATTTCGTGAATAGCGCCATCGCTATTCACTTACAGAAGTTGCACTAATGGGAAAACCACATATACATTTAAACACATATTTGACCCACAAATCAATAACCATTTGCAAATACTAGTTGTAAGTCATATTTACAAGAAACATTTCTCAATAGTGTTCCAAAAGACTGCAAAAACAGCCCAACAGACTGATGTATGTCCAAGAAGTGAAAATGCACTCAATTCACTAGCTTTGGCTAGCAGAACACCAAACAAAATCGTTCTGCATATCTTCATTCATAAAACTGCGCAGAAAAAAGGATCCTTGTTTTGTATTATGTCATATTTTAATTCCCTGGGGATACAAAATCACCAAGGAAGAAATATGTTTTTAAATCTAACCTACTTAGATATTCCCTTTAGGGGAAGCCGGCTAATCTAAACGTATACAAATTTGGCCAACACAAAGCTTCAAATTTGCTAAGATCAGGCATCTTATAGCTCACTAATCTAGCTTCAAACTTCAAGGGGCTATCTCTATCGATACACTCGTAAATATACAAGACCCTCGGTTTTTGAAAATTGCAATCTTCAAATAAAACTAAGGACCAAACAAACTAAGCAAAGAGCCACAGAACCAAAGAACAAAGGACTGGGAGCGACCCACTTATACTTAACTCTTACTTTTACTAATCAAAACGTTATCCAAATTCTAACTGTCAGGTTCTGCATGACCTAACAGTCTTTTTATAATACTCACGCCAAAAAAGTTCTCAGTCAGGAGTGACATCATGTGGAGGATCAAAATCAGGAAGATCAGAAATATACTGGGCTGCATAAACAAAGAATCTCCAGAATTCCTGTGCATAGAGTACATTCTTAGTAGAATCCTGTTCTGTCCTCCTCAGTAGATTTCAGTCTCCTGACAAGATAATTCCCACAGAAAGTCACTTCTCTGATGAGCCCCGCGTTGGCTGCGCCATTTGAGGAAATGGAAAATCTTCATTCTCAGGGGTCTTACTAATATCAATAAAGAACTTGGCACAGAAGCTGAAATATGAAAAAGACATCTTTATTAAACTTAATTAAGTGAGGCTACGTCACCCAGCTGCCTTAGCAATTGAATGAGGCAGTCTGAGGAATACAGAGAACAGAGGCCATATATATGTTTTGGGTTACATGACTCAGCACAAAAGTAAGGGGCAGTCCTAGCTTTGGCAAGCATGCAAAAAACCCAACATTCCTTCTTACACAATGCTGGACAAACCCACAATAGAACACCACAACCCATATCGTAAACAGGTCATAAAAAGAGGGAACAGAAACAGATGAGAGGTAGGATAAGGGGTGTGTATGTGCATGCCAAACTTTACAATCTCCTGTGCTCTGATCCTTAATCTTGATCAGCTACTGGGCAAGAAACTGGTCTAACAAGGTCAGCTTCAGGCAACAGGGTCAGTTCACTCAGGTCATCCAGCAGTCAGCTAAAGTCATCAGCCTATGGGAGGGCAACTACAAAATGGCTGCCATGCACAAAATGGAACCCATGGTTCAGAACGAAATCTTCAAATACACAGTGAATCCATCGGTGTAACATGATGAAAACACTCATACTTGCTGAACTCACTGTTTACGGTTCGCTGTTACCAAATTTGTAACAGAACCACGACCTTTATGACCCAGGTTCAGAATTCACTGAACCTCACCAGCTGTACATTTCCTAGGGACCTCGCAACGGTCCTTTTCTTTTTTGCAAAAAACAGTGTGTTGGTTTTATCAACATTAACAGGTAATTTATTTTCGAGACAGTAGGAGTTCAGAGCATTTATTTTTCTTTGGAGCCCAGTATGCAGAAGACCCATCTCTACAAGATCATCCACACACAATAGGCAGCTAGTGTGTCTACACCCAATCCTCGGTGAGAAACTATGGGTTGCACTTAACGTCTGGGGAAGGCCCGCAATGAACAAACTAAAAAGCAAAGAGACTAATACGCACTCCTGGCGCAACCCATTCTCTACTGGAATTTTCCTTGACAAGCTACCTAACCCATCTTGGTAAAACAGTGGTCTATTGTAGAATATCTTGGTCTAAACTCCCTTGCTCAAAGGGGATCGGCCCAGATTCGAAAGCCCAAGCAGCCAAATACTTCAACAAAGTTTGAGCAACCAATTTAGAAGCAATATCAGTCTAATCAAGTGATAATTAGCAGGTTGGTCCAGTTTGCCTTTTTTATGGATGGGCTTAACTATGGCTCCTTCCAAGAATTTTGAGACATAGTCTAAAACTATTACCCACTTAAAGAACACACTCATAGTTAGACTCCACTTCCTAGGATCTTTCTAAAAAATCACAGATCGCTGTAAAGTGAATGAATAAAAGTATACTAGTCTTCCTCACTGATCTGTGCCTCAAGGGAAGATGGTGATGAGAGGGTAACCAGCCTCCAGAACTTCCTACTATTTTTGTCCACAATGGCAGCCAACATTAATTCCCAATATGACCTATAAAACGCCCTCTTTGTGAGGCATACAAATTACGATAGGCAGTTTTCCAGGCCATGAATGCCGACAAATACTATTAGCCACTCTTCTACCCTCCCAATATTCGTTATATAACCAACTATTTCCCTTGACCCACAAGCTTGAAGAGTGATAATAGTTGCTTTGTTAATCTGCAATACAAGCCCATCAATCCTGGTCAGTCATCTAAAACCACACAATAGTCCAACTCTAACCTCTTGGTCTTTGTTCACAACCAACATGCGATAATAGAGACCAACTATCCACCACAAGTGCGACAATGCCCTCCCAGTAAGGAGAAAATATCTAATGAATACCACTACTGAGCCTTAGATGGCAAATGCTATGAAAAATAATTCTACTTTCTTGAAACAATTTTTCAAACATGTATTTATTTCAAGTGACATTTTTATTGAATATAGCTTCATTCTCAATTGAATTTTCCAATGTTGTCTGGCATTTTATGACATCTTTCACTGGAAATACCATTTAGAGCCCCTTCTCGAAGGAGCTGTGACCTCTTGTGTGTACTAAACCTTAAATAACTCATCTAACAAGTCCTCCAATGTTTGTTAAAATAAATCTTACCCCTTATTCTCCCTCCTATTAATGCTCACAACCCTTCCAGATAATACGTGAGAATTCATATGTGTGTTGCTCTTACTATATAACACAACCCACAATACAGCTAAATTTCAATTACCTCTTCAATCTCTGTTGAAGTTCTTAGTATAGAAAAAGCCATCATCGTATACTGCTTTCTTTGTCAAAGTTGCCCTGTCTCTCCTCATGACACCAAGTCATCTTGCTCTATTATCTCCATACATCTACGCTATATTAATACAAAATATCTGTGCTATTCTTCCTTCAATTGACTCCTATTATCCTGCTGCTTCTAAAATAGCATTCCCCATCTCCTTTTTCATATCTGTATGTGTTTCAGTTGAATCCATTCCATTCTATATCGGTAATCACATCTGCGTTCAAAACTTGTAAGTGTAATTGTAGTTTCCTTTATATAGCCTTACTTTCTCTCACAAGGCCTTGATTTGCTTCAAGTTGACTGGCATGGTACCCAGGAACCCAAGGTTAGTGGTAGTTTGGTGGTAGGTTAGTTTGTGTTGATTCTTCTTTGTGGGTTATAGGGTTAATTCTTGTGTTCTTAAAAGTCTCATGCATCTATAACATTTTTGTGAATCGTCCCAATTTTTGTTGGATGAATAAACAGATTAAGAGAAGCTTGTAAATGTAAATGTATAGGCATTTATATAGCGCACTACTTACCCGTAGGGTCCCAAGGCGCTTCGACCGCTGCGAAACCCTTCCTGGCTTCCCTGAGAGATGGTCCCTTAATGGGTATCTCCAGGGTGAGACCAGGCATCCCCGGCGGTCTGGTGGGGCCGTTAGTGAAGATGAGGCAAGCTAATGCCCAGAGTTGCCGAGTGTGATCGCTGATCAGAGTGGGCACCAAGGCGAGAGAATTATCGAGTCCGCTGACCCTGGTCCAGAAACCTGCCGCGCCGGGAATCGAACCCTGGTCCCAGGCCGTCCTCTGCTCTCGGGTCTGCCGCCTCTAACCAGTGAGCCACACTTCTTCACTGCTTGAAATATGATAAAGTCCAGAGAAGTCAGGACATTATTAGGATGAGTGTATCAGTGAAGGAAAAATGTAGATATGGACCAAAAAATTGTGACTGTATGCAAAAGGGTGGGTAGTAACAATTATGGGTGCTGTTGAGAGAGTGAAAGTAATTTGTTAAACATTACAGATGCATACAAATACACACACATTATTGCTAAATTGATCCTGTTTTCTTCCAAGATGGATACTTTCTTTACTTTCAGTTCCTGGTATGCGTGACTTCCTGTCACATCCTTCTGTTGTAAGACATATTGTGAGCTTACCAAAAGCATACAGGTGCTTGGAGCCCACCCTTTGGTTACCTTTCACTCCCACTTGCCTGCTTCTTATTCATGTCCCAGCTTGTAAATCTTGTGTGTCACTCCCACATTTCTTTTGATTAGCTGGCTACTATGCTTCCACTGATTGCTGTTCAAATGCTACTCAGTTCTTTTGGGTTAAGCAATTTGCGGGAGTCCAGCTGTCTCCCATATGTAATTCTCTCTCCCTACACTCCATGTTGCTGTCTGTCCCTGTGTGCAACTTCCCGCAACCTCCATGTAATGATCACTCTATATACTTTCCTTATTGTTTTCTTACCTGTTTACTTCTACCTTACCCCACTCCGCCTCGCTCACCTCTTTTTTCTTCTCTCCACCCTGCGTGTTGCATATACTTCTCAAAAACTCTTTATTGTCTGTTATGTTTTCTCCTCACCCCTGCACTCCATATTTATTTCCCCTCCCGCTACCTCTTCTCTCTCACTCTTTGCTTCTTCTCCCCATCCCTGCCCTCCATGTTGCTTCTTCGCCTGGGTTGATTTGCCTCACTCGCGCCCTCTGTGTTGCTTCTGTCTACCAAGCGCCTCTGTATTGCTTCCCACAACCCTGGTCTTCCGTGTTACCCCCACCTAACCCAAGCTTTAAAAAAAACACTCTCTCTTCAATTATTTTTCATTTAATGAACTCACAAAATGATGCGATTTTCACTTTATAGCACTTTTTTTTGCCATGCTTCACAGCAATAGGTCCCAAAGGTAACAACTATTGGATTTGCCAATGTTTGTTCCTATGTCCATTCTTTGGGAGGCTACTCTCGTTTCAATATCAATACTTGTAAATAAGAAATATGATTTCTGCCATTAGTTCATTAACTTTTTCTATTTCCCTTATCTGATGGTTCATCCCTCTTTTAAATAGTTCTTGAAATGGTACATTACAGAAGCATATGTTTACGGAATAGTCATGTGTCTCTCACAGAACTTCATAATAGTCTTTCTTTTCTTTTTACTGCTCTTATTAAAGGAAAATGCATCAAACTTCTTAATTTGCTACTTTATTTTACCATTTATCTACTTTGAAAACTTAAATTCCATTTTATTATTGGTTCTCTATGTCCTCATACTCCCAAGCTCTCATTCACCTCTAAGAAACCTTTTTCAATTTTTTTACTCATCGTTTCCAAATCTTATTTGTCAAATGTACCTTAGTTGAATCTTCTTTCAATGTCCATAACCAATAATTATTAGAGAAAATGCATCTTCCTACGATATTTTCTTGTATAGTTGATATTTCTACCACATATACTCTACACTCTGTTCTAATCACTTACATGTTATTGGTACTATCATGTTTTACTCAGCAGCACAGAAGTTGTCTTTACGCTCATTTAAATCTCAGTGTTTTCAATTGGAAAAAAGAAATGATTGTACTCACCTAATTGAGAAGAGGCAGAATTCAGAGATGGTATTTGTTAGATCTGGTTTCTCTAGTTGGCAATGGTATTCACCTTTGTCCAAATAGGGACCCTTACTTCTAAGTCAGGATAAGGGTATTTCACTCCTAAATAACCGCTCACCCCCTTGGTAGCTTGGCACGAGCAGACAGGCTTATCTCAGAGGCAGTGTGTTAAGCATTTGTGAATATACACAGTAAAACAGTGAAAACACTACAGATGGACACAACACAGGTTTTTATAAAAATAAGTATTCTTTATATAGACTTAAAACAAGACCACAAACGACAAAAATCCACAATACTATATTTAAAGTTGCTTAAAGATGATAAAAAGTTGCTTAGTTCAAGTTGATGAACATTGCGACACAGTTCTTAACAAAGTAACTGGATGCGTAACACAAAGTAAACAAAAGGCTCGCAAATGGGGAGATGCGTCGGTTCCGTGATCCGGGGCAGATGATGCGCTGTGCCTCAATACTTGTGCAGAGTAGGCGATGCGTCGTGATCCTTACCGGTGCAGGGTTGAAGCATAGGTTCTCGGCCTGCGGCCCATTGCGATGCACAAGATGGCGCCTTGATGCGATGATCTGGTTGCAATGTGAGAAGATGGCGCCGATGAAGCAACGATGCGATGACAATGCATAGACGCCCTGGCAGCCTTGTGACGACTCTGTACTTTGGAGCCGCGACAGGCCCTGCGGCGTGCTTCTCTGGTGTTGCGATGGTGACTCTCTTGATGGCGTCACGCTTCTCCGGTGATGCGAGAGCAGGCAGCTTTCACGTAGTCGCGCTTTCGGGGAGATGCGGTGGCGGCACGCTTCGCGGGCGGTGCGACGATTTCAGCTGCGGTGGCGACACGTTTCTTCTCGATGCGTCGTACTTCCATCTCCCAGCGACACACAAATGTCTGTAGTTAGAATTCCCAGCAAGGTAATTCATAGTGGAGCTGGAGATGAAGTCTTTCTTCCCTGAGACTTCAGCAGGAGGCAAGCATAGTTCAAGCCCTTGGAGAATATTCTGTAGATGATGAAAGACCTTAAAAAGTTTCTTCTTTCCTTGGCAATAAGGCAACCACTGCAGGCCAAGCAAACAGCACACTGGCAGAGGGGCAGTAAAACTCCTGCAGCTTCCTTGGTTCTTCTCCTTGGCAAAAGGTTTCTTGTTCCATAAGTGATCTAAAGTTCTTGGGACTGGGTGCCAATATTTATACCCCAAAATCCGTTGTTCTCTGAAGGCAGAGAGGCCTCTGCCTAGTCCATACCAGTTCCTGAGCACTTTGTTTACATGACTCCTTCCTTCCTTTCACTGTGCAGGGCAGAGACATCAGATGCCTCACAGAAGGTGGAGCCAGCATAGGGGAGGGAAGGCACAGCTCTGGAGCACTTTGATGACAAGATTCCTTCTCTCCTTTCACAGTGCAGGGCAGAGACATCAGACAAGCCACTGGAGGTGGTGCCAGCATTGTAGAGGGAAGGCCCAGCCCTATTCAGGTCCCAGGTGCAACTCCTCCCTTCCATCTAGATGCAGATCTCTCTATTCACCACTGGGCTGCCCCAGTCTGTCTCCTGGAATTCCCCAGACCTGTCACTCACAAACCCAGACAAGGAATACACAACCTAGCAGAGGCGGGACTGGACAGTTAGGCAAGAAAATACCTAGGGTCAGATGTAGGTCGGTCGGTAACGGCCGAAAATCGGTATTTTCGGCCGTGACCGACCGGTATTCAAGAATTGGCATGTAGGGGCACAATTTTACAGAATCAGTAAATTTACCGAATCAGTAAATTTACCGATTCTGTAAAATACTGAATCGGTATTTTTACCGATTCGGTAAATCTCAGATGTAGGTGGGACTCTTCTGAGTCCCAAAGGCCCTACAAAATCGGTATTTTACCACACAATCCTATTGTGTGGTAAAATACCGAATTCAGGTGTGCATGCACATGTGTGCATGCACAACTAGCCATGTGACAGACAGACATGGCCTTAGGGCATGTCTGTGTGCCACATGGCGGACATGCCTATTTGTGGTGTGCCAGAGGGTGTCAAAGTGACACCCCCTGCACCCTTGCAAAATTCGGTATTTACCGATTTTGTAAATACAGAATCGGTATTTTCCATTGATTCCTATGGGCTTCAAAGCCCATAGGAATCAATGGGAAATACTGATTCAGTATTTACAGAATCGGTAAATACCGAATGTTACAGATTCGGTATTTCCACATCTGGAAATACCTACATATTCACCCCTTAGATTTGCCGATTTTTAATTACCGAATCGGTAAAATTCGGTAATTAAAAATCGGTAAATCTATTCTACCTACATCTAGCCCTTACTTTCTAAACATGTCTAAATGTGTCTAATATGCCTGAACTAAGTTCAGGCATATTAAATTTGAATTTCTACCATATTCCCTGAGTCAGTTAGGATTATAAGAATGTAATAATCTAACTTCCTATTCCAGCCTATGGAGAACAGGTAGCCTTGCAATAGTGAAAAAAAAATGACTGTAATCCACTATAAGGATATGCTGCACACATCAGAGTACGTCCTACCTTATACTCACAATGCACCCTGCCCTTGGGCCTACCAGAGGGGTGTCTAGCATGAAGCAAAGGGAGGGTTTAGGGACTGGCAAGTGGGTGCACTTGCCAAGGCGACATGGCAGTACTAGACTGCACACAGGCCTTGCAATGGAAGACCTGAGACACACTTTACAAGCTGCTTCTGTGGGTGGCACAACCAGTGCTGCAAGCCCACCAGCCACATTTCATTTACAAGCCCTGGGCACACATGTGCACTGTACTAGGGGCTGACAGGTAAATCAAATAACCCAATTGGGACTGGGTGCCAATATTTATACCCCAAAATCCGCTGTTCTCTGAAGGCAGAGAGGCCTCTGCCTAGTCCATACCAGTTCCTGAGCACTTTGTTTACATGACTCCTTCCTTCCTTTCACTGTGTAGGGCAGAGACATCAGATGCCTCACAGAAGGTGGAGCCAGCACAGGGGAGGGAAGGCACAGCTCTGGAGCACTTTGATGACAAGATTCCTTCTCTCCTTTCACAGTGCAGGGCAGAGACATCAGACAAGCCACCGGAGGTGGTGCCAGCATTGTAGAGGGAAGGCCCAGCCCTATTCAGGTCCCAGGTGCAACTCCTCCCTTCCATCTAGATGCAGATCTCTCTATTCACCACTGGGCTGCCCCAGTCTGTCTCCTGGAATTCCCCAGACCTGTCACTCACAAACCCAGACAAGGAATACACAACCTAGCAGAGGCGGGACTGGACAGTTAGGCAAGAAAATACCTAGGGTCAGATGTAGGTCGGTCGGTAACGGCCGAAAATCGGTATTTTCGGCCGTTACCGACCGGTATTCAAGAATTGGCATGTAGGGGCACAATTTTACAGAATCGGTACATTTACCGAATCAGTAAATTTACTGATTCTGTAAAATACTGAATCGGTATTTTTACCGATTCGGTAAATCTCAGATGTAGGTGCGACTCTTCTGAGTCCCAAAGGCCCTACAAAATCGGTATTTTACCACACAATCCTATTGTGTGGTAAAATACCGAATTCAGGTGTGCATGCACATGTGTGCATGCACACCTAGCCATGTGACAGACAGACATGGCCTTAGGGCATGTCTGTGTGCCACATGGCGCACATGCCTATTTGTGGTGTGCCAGAGGGTGTCAAAGTGACACCCCCTGCACCCTTGCAAAATTCGGTATTTACCGATTCTGTAAATACAGAATCGGTATTTTCCATTGATTCCTATGGGCTTCAAAGCCCATAGGAATCAATGGGAAATACTGATTCAGTATTTACAGAATCGGTAAATACCGAATGTTACAGATTCGGTATTTCCACATCTGGAAATACCTACATATTCACCCCTTAGATTTGCCGATTTTTAATTACCGAATCGGTAAAATTCGGTAATTAAAAATCGGTAAATCTATTCTACCTACATCTAGCCCTTACTTTCTAAACGTGTCTAAATGTGTCTAATATGCCTGAACTAAGTTCAGGCATATTAAATTTGAATTTCTACCATATTCCCTGAGTCAGTTAGGATTATAAGAATGTAATAATCTAACTTCCTATTCCAGCCTATGGAGAACAGGTAGCCTTGCAATAGTGAAAAAAAAATGACTGTAATCCACTATAAGGATATGCTGCATACATCAGAGTACGTCCTACCTTATACTCACAATGCACCCTGCCCTTGGGCCTACCAGAGGGGTGTCTAGCATGAAGCAAAGGGAGGGTTTAGGGACTGGCAAGTGGGTGCACTTGCCAAGGCGACATGGCAGTACTAGACTGCACACAGGCCTTGCAATGGAAGACCTGAGACACACTTTACAAGCTGCTTCTGTGGGTGGCACAACCAGTGCTGCAAGCCCACCAACCACATTTCATTTACAAGCCCTGGGCACACATGTGCACTGTACTAGGGGCTGACAGGTAAATCAAATAACCCAATCATGGAATCACCAATTAGTACACCAATTTAACATAGGGAGCACTTGCACTGTGTCACTGAATAGCAGTGGCACAGTGCCCAAAGCATATGACCAGCAAAAGCATATCAAAACAGAAGAGGCAATCCGTCAAAAATGGAAAGGAGACTCATGCCAGTGATGCCAGGTCTAACACTATTATTGCTGACAAAGGGGCTTAGAGATTTGATACATTACAGAGTTTCTAGTTGTTCACACTCTTTTCTGTAATGTGTGCATGAGAGGTTGGCTATTGATCCTTGAATATGAAAGGACCAATTTAATAGCCGTGTTTAACTTCCCCTCCTTAACCAAGACCCCTCCAGCCCCAACACCTCTCACGTTTCTGCCTGTCACCCTCTCCCTTTTCTAACCACACAAAGTCTCCAACACATAATGCCCCTTGTATATGCCACCTAACCATAATGAATACGTTGTTTTTCACTTTACATTCTGCAATCCTACAGGGCCGCATTTCATATGGATAAAGTAAAACTCCATGAACCAGAATGCAAAGAGGAATCTGGGACTAGACTATGTGCACAGTCACTCTCCAATAGTGAGACATGGTCAGAGCTCCTAACAAAATCTCCCTTGTTTTTTAGTGCACAATGATGTTCAAAGCTCAAGACATCAAGGCCTATTACAAAGCATGTGTAATCTGAATGCAATACGCCTTCGAAATCAATTTTGCAAAAACACTCGTACAATGCACCTCAATCGTGAACTATATTGTACACTACTCTCTATGAATATTTTCATATCTACAGAGCTTTCATAAATGAACTGTGGGTTACTTTCAGTGAGTGAGGGAATCGGTGCCCAGACACTCACAGAACAACACACTCATTACAGAAGTTGAATCAAGCCCCTGTCTCTGGTCAGCTAGTTCATGAGGTGTACATGTCTGCTGAAGAGATGAGCTCAACCTGATGCTTCAAAGCTTTGAATATGAAAGAGGGAAACTCAGCCTTCCATCCTTCTGAGGTTCATGAAATCTGCGCGACAGTAATAACAGCTACTATTAACCACTTCGAGGTGATTCCCTTCAACGTGCTTTACAAATATTGTCTAACTCATATGTGCAACTCGGGCACTTATCCAAATCACTGTTTAAAAAGCGATAAGTAGAGGTAAAGATGCCTTAAAACATAATGAAGCATTTAATACTGTGTGTGCTGAATAAACATATTCAAGATAAGCTGGTAATATATCAGTAAGTACAGCACATGCTGCAGTAAACTGCAGACCTGCAGGTTACAAGCTTTAAGCCCAGCTAGACAGCTCATTGTTGAGCCTCCATTGCATAAATCTGTGTTGAACTTGTAGTTCAAAGGCCCCAATGCCAGCGACATGTTAGGGTAATGCCCCTGCTGAGGAGCTATGTAACATGAAGATCATACATTCCTATTATTATTGTGCAAACAGCTGGTGGCAGGTTTCAGTCTAAGAAGAGAGATCATTGGGTTAATCTGTTGGTTGTGGACAAGTAAAAGATAGAGAGAACGAGAGAGAGAGGGGGGGGGGGGGTGGGCTGAGGGACCAGAGAGAGAGAGAGAGAGAGGCAGACACTGGTATAATTTTCAGGTTTTATGTTCCTCTTTCAAAATGATATCTCTAGCTCTTTCATTTGCCTACTGCAAGTTCTAGTTTCACCTGCCAGTCACAGGTTCCAATCCCATAGGACTGCATATGAATTGAAGCTACCGCACACATCTACCAAAACATTCAAGTGCAAACCTTCATGTCCCAGTAAGATAGATCCGGGGGTTAGGTAGCTGCGGGATTCTGTATGTATGTAGCATATCTTAGGGTTGAATTCCTGCAGACACAACTCAGACTTTCACCCTTCAAAGGTCAACAATATGAGTTCATTTGTTTATGGTGAACTTAGCAGCTGCTTCTCAAACTGGAAGATACAATGTAGGTACCAGTGGGTATTAACACTTTGGATGCCAGGGGTCTGTGCACACAGATTGGCGGTGTACCTTCCTGGTCATTGTGTCTCTTGCCCATTATATATGTTTAAAGGTATACTGAGTACAATTTTATGATGTCTGCATGCACTTCACTATGGTAGTCAAGAGGCTAAACCAGAAAAGTATTCCAACACTAGTAAGGCTCATGCCAGCTCTTGGCAATTTCGTTCAAGATTTTTTAATTGTAAGAGCATGATTACTCATAGGAACCAACATAGTTATCATCGGCGTTATATCATCACACATATCATTATTAAATGTTTTAAGACGGGAATACTGATTAATGAGATGAAATGTCTAGTAAATGGCAAGCATTCCAATCGATTAGATGAAATAATCAATAGTACTAGTTTTACAGTAGGTGTAAGAGTAGAGCAGCTAATACCAAAACTTGGATGTGTGGATTTTGTTTCAAGATGTTTACAGATTTTAATTTGGAAATATAAAGTGCTCACATAGCATACCTAGTGGCAGTCATTCTAATGCATTCGATTAAAATCACTACTTCATGTCCTACATTAAGTGCAGACATAGAGCAACTAATACACAAAGGGGTGAATAATTAACAACCCCTATATCTTCCATTCTTCAAGTGAAACCATTGTCTCTTGTTAATCAGATATTTCTTTCAGTAGTAACGAATTTAGGTTGGCACAGTCAAATATCTTTGCACCGTTCACACTTGAGCTCTTCTTTGTATATGCTTCTATAGCCAGCGCTGTTCCCAAATCTACAATTAAATCTGGCCAGTGGCCTTTCCGCATCTATTACCAAGAGTTCCTCTTTGCCTTCTTAAAGGATTCAGGTAAATCTATGCCCAAATAGTCCAATGGTCAAAATGTTTCGATTTCAGGGTCATCCAATTTAAAGGTATTTGGAGGAAGCTTTGACCTAACATTCTTAATCTGAATCCACAGATAGTAAGTTTCTTTGACACGTTCAGCAACTGGTCTTTTGCCAATTAGAATTTAAGATCACAATTGAAAGAAAAGTACATTTGCAAGGAATGTATGAGGGTAAAAATAGTTTACAATTCATGGTGGAAATTCATGGTGTCGAACTATTAGGGTATTAAAAAGACGATGTCAGGAAGTTTTTTTTTAACGGAGATTGCACCATGTTTGGATTAAAAGAAAATCAAGGTGGTTTAGAAAGTAATAAAGAACGTAATGCATTCTCAGGGGAGAAAAGTTTGTTAGCGAGGTCTGTCGTATCTGCTTAACAGATAAGGATTGTGTATGTCCAGGAAGTGACCCATGCATAAAATAACTTTCTCTCAGGTCTCTGGTTTGTTATTCTCTTTGCCAGAAGTCTTTAGCTGTGGCTATATGAACTCTTTGCAGGCAGGATGGTATATTCTATACATAGGAACAAGTAGATTTCAATGGCTACCATCAGCAGATTTAGTCTCCGCCCTCTCTTGGAGGGGCCACAAGGTAGACTGACTCTACTGGACCACAAATGTGGTGGTTGAGGTCTTTGGCCACTGTTGTCCTTGGGTCTGTCCTATTATTGCTCTGCAAACGTGCCCAAATAGAAACCTTTTCACATCTGACTCACAGAGTATTGAGGGCAAGAAGTTCCCTTCTCAGGGAGGTAGTGGGTACTGTTGGGGATAACGTGGATGAAGGGGATGGGTGGAGACCTCAGAACTTAGCAATCAACCAACACACATAGTAACTTTAACACCTTAGACATTCCATTCGTGGGCGAGGTTCGAATGGTTCCCGGCTGTCGTGCGCACACGCCCACCGTGATCCGTGACGGCCAGGGGCTGTCATGATCACGGAAGGGGTTAAAGTGCAGCCCAGTGCTTATATTTTTTTACAAGCATTTTAATTACACAACAGAACTCAATACTACACTATCCAATCATGCTCAAGAACACAATGTTGAATCGCTGTTTACAGTCTTCTGGTGGTGTACATCCTGCAGCTCTCAGTTCCTCGCTCCATCTGGATGGTATCTAGTCACTATAGTCCTAAGTATCTGGAGGCAGAGGCACACATAGTGGGCATGCATCGTGCGACTCGCCCCAGTGAGATATCCCTTGACCCTCCCCATCATCTAGGACCACAGAGAGACATTAGGCCGATAGTTGGTCTTCACGGCGTAGTCTTTATTACACCTTAAAGCATTATTTATTCTTTAATTTTTCCATTGTCAATACCTTTGACATTTTATTCAAGCATAGGTAAACAACCACAGGTAATGTAGCCCCGAAGAGGTAGGCTCCGTCCAGCAGCGGATTGTCTTTTCATTCCAGAATCAAACTCTCTGTGCTTGCTGTGCCAGCAGGCCCCAACTTGCACTGTTTATCAGCAGTAAAGCAGTAACTCTGTAACTTTCCAGTCCTCCATCCCGGAGGCACTTACCACCAGGGCAACGCTTAACGTCTTGCCCCCACCAGGGTTCCGGACCACCGGATACCCCCGAAGGTCTTTTAATACACACCCGGCATCTCAGGTAGGGCAGGAGAGCCAGGACCACCAGCAGGTCAGTCCCCCCTCCCGCCAGCCTGGAGGCCCACATTGAAAACTCGCCCTGTTCCAGGGTCAAACAGTCCATGCAAAAACAGGAGTCCACTCCATTTCTTGCCCGGGACACCGCCCGTCCTTTTCCTTAACCTTAGGGATGGGTGGGTGGGAAAAATCACCGCTGGTCTGCTGCTTCGGGAGTTGCTGGAAGGGACAAAGAGGGTTTCCTGACCTCTCCCGCAGCTTTTATTGATGCCTGACGTCAGCAGGACCCAGGCCTCACTTCCGTCCACCTACAGAAAAATAGAAAGCAGACTGGCTCTCGCCCGAGATGCCACTAAGGGTGCCACGCCCCAAGGTGCGGGTGGCACCAGTCATAGTGGGCATGCATCGTGCGACTCGCCCCAGTGAGATATCCCTTGACCCTCCCCATCATCTAGGACCACAGAGAGACATTAGGCCGATAGTTGGTCTTCACGGCGTAGTCTTTATTACACCTTAAAGCATTATTTATTCTTTAATTTTTCCATTGTCAATACCTTTGACATTTTATTCAAGCATAGGTAAACAACCACAGGTAATGTAGCCCCGAAGAGGTAGGCTCCGTCCAGCAGCGGATTGTCTTTTCATTCCAGAATCAAACTCTCTGTGCTTGCTGTGCCAGCAGGCCCCAACTTGCACTGTTTATCAGCAGTAAAGCAGTAACTCTGTAACTTTCCAGTCCTCCATCCCGGAGGCACTTACCACCAGGGCAACGCTTAACGTCTTGCCCCCACCAGGGTTCCGGACCACCGGATACCCCCGAAGGTCTTTTAATACACACCCGGCATCTCAGGTAGGGCAGGAGAGCCAGGACCACCAGCAGGTCAGTCCCCCCTCCCGCCAGCCTGGAGGCCCACATTGAAAACTCGCCCTGTTCCAGGGTCAAACAGTCCATGCAAAAACAGGAGTCCACTCCATTTCTTGCCCGGGACACCGCCACAGGGCGAGGAGCTCACTGGCGCACTCGCCCTCCCCCTCCTGCCGCTAGACCACCCTAACTGCGCGGACCACATTTGAAATGGGAATGCACTTCTGTATTTTATAAATTAATTGAACTGTTTGTCATTATCCACACATCTTGTGTTATATGTAATGGATTTTTGTATGTACTAAGTTATAAAATTAGGGAAAAAAAAAAAAAAGAAATTTATTTCAATATAAAAGTTGAAACTTAAAACAATAAAATATTAGAATGTATCAATATATATCTTCAGTGTCAGTTTAGTCTTTAGCGTTTAGTTTTCTTTCTCTTTAGTTTAACAGGCACAAAACCCGGTGCAACTTTGTCCTTTTACTCCATACTTACATTGGACCGAACCATTATGGCTCCATTAGTTATCAGGGTCAACTTATTTATGACTGCCCGTATGAATGAGGGTCCAATCCCTGCGATCCTGCCCCCCCCTGGGAAGCACCTGAGTATTGTTGGCATACACCTCACTCTATATGATATCCAGCGTCTTTTGAATATGGCCCTGCCCAACTATATAGGGCAACCTTACAAGAAGTGACAGAGACCCGGAATGGGTGCCATGCAATGTGCTATGGAGGTAAGTCCTATAACTGCAAACCATGTCCCGCCTCCGCCCTTTCCGGGTGGAGCCTGTTGGTGTCGGGAGAACAAGCTAAAGCCACAGGCAACACCTCTGTGATGTTAAAACCCTGGTCAGTGACCAATCTCTACCTCACCTCCGGGTCTCTGGTACCCCATTCATCCCTTACCCATAACATGGCCACGTGCCTGGAGGCTTGATAATTCTCTTCCTGCTAACGTAAACCTGGGTGCGTCCTACCTACCTCGTCCTGCACAAGGAAGACAGATGTACCAAGCCTGTCCTGATTGCCGAGCAGATCCTTGTGTTAATCCAAGTACTTGCTGCTGTCACGATCATTCACCTCTCTATAGCCTGTGGTACCCTGACCCGGACCCTATCTTTTAAGAGGGGGCAAACCACCACCCTGTTATAATGGTTTTAGTTTTGAAGTGCCACACCCAGTGGTGTCTTGCATATCTCTTGCTCTATATGCCTTCCAAAAGCACCCGCTAGTTACAGCGGAGCACCGTATTGTGTTTTACCCTGCTTGCCCATTTAGAGACCTAATGGATGAGTGGCAAGGCCAGGTTACTTGGAATACCACCGAAAACCCCTGCTAGCTCCATGAAATTACTGCCTATGCGCTACCATTTTTTGGATGCCTTATCTTCTACAGTAACGGAAAACCCCCTTGCTGTGTTGGATCCCATGCCATCATGGCCTAACTGAAAATAGCGTTTAAAATACCCCTTTACTTTAGGAAAATTTGTTCGCCCCCCCAGGGCCCAAGCTGAACCTTTCCTGCTATCCTGATTAAATTAAGATGCGCTACCATTTATTGGATGCCTCATCTTCTATTGTAACGGAAAAAACCCACTTGCTGTGTTGGATCCCCTGCCATCCGGGCCTAACTAATAATAGCGTTTGAAATACCCCTTTCCTTTAGGAAACATATCTAATACTGCAGCAAAAAGGTTCGCAGCTGAGATTGCTTCTCCTACTATCCTTCTCAGTCAGAGATCCACGGAGACCAGCTGCGTTTGTAGCTCCCCCCGGACGCCACACTTGCTCATGGCATTATCCAGCATGAGGTAGCCCCCCATGTTTCTGTTGCCTTATTGATACCCCCTGCTATTCTCACACTTATCTACATTTATATACTCTCTTACCGCCCATTCTCCAATGAGCATTTGGTTTAACTTCAGGGCTGCGCCAGCAGGCCACAACCCAGATAGCCTGCTCTCTTTACGTTAACCCCCTTCCGGTCAACAGAGCCGCAGGTGAATAATATGCCCCCACTTGGGCAACCAGCGGCTTCCAGGGTAGGGCTGGAGAAGCCAAGGCCACCAGCAGGTCAGCCTCAACTCTCCCGCCAGCCCGGAGTCCATGATGATTTCAAAAACCTGTTCAGAGGTAAAAACTGTCACTGGACAAGAAGTTCCCGTGTTATTCTTGTCCGGAACCAAGTAACACCCATGGACCACACCATAACGTGTGAGTACTGTAATGCGTGACTTTGGCCAGACCAAGCTCAGCCTACCAGTGTGAGTACTGTAATGTGTGACTTTGGCCAAACCAGGCTCAGCCTACCAGTGTCATTTGTGATGCTTGCACTTGTGTGATCTGCAGGATAGGTACAAAATGTGTAGCCCGCCCTTTACGGGCAGGGGCCCACATATTTATCAGCTGATAGAACTCCTACACGTGCCATAAATGTAGGTGTTTGTGTAACAAAGTAACTCTGCGAACTAGTGTCTCTTCTCTTCACTGACAAAGCCAAGCATGATTTTGAATTTCAAGCTGGCCATATGTGACGCCATGCAACAGTACACTGTTGTTTACTATCATGTCATACATTGCTGAAATCTTATAAATCGCCCTGACATCATAGTGACGTTTACAATTGAGACATCATGACATTTGCATTTATCAGTTGTGTCACAGGTTCCGGTATCAAACTACAGCTCCTTAAAGTCAGGCTGACAAAATGGTGGCCCAACCCCAATACTACAATCGAACCGAAAGAAGCTTCCTATTTGCGCTCTTAACAGAATAGGCTAATTGTTTCTTTGATACGATTCCTAGTTTGTCTCCTTAGAGGTATTAATGCTACTTTTACCGCTGGTAGGTCCTAGTTGTTACAGTCTTATCATGATAGGCATTTCCTTATTTGTACCTTGTAGACCGCATTCACAGAAGCTTTTTGTGTAATTAAATTCAGTGTTGTGCCATACAGTTAATTTGCAGTGGCAATATCCATTTCATGATTCACAGAATTGGGAATAGTGAGGTTTTATCCTTGCAAATAGGATGTGCTCAAATGGAAATTCCTCCAGTCAGAGACTGTATGTCACCAGCAAAGGTAAGGTATTGTGTTTATTCACCAAATATTTTCAAGTAGGTTCCTGTGCTGAAATGTGTACAAAAGTAAATTCCTGAGTGGCTAAAGATATCTGTATTTCGAGCTGGGAATGTATTTTTACTTGAAAAGGATGTCTCCCTGATTAGCGAAATGATTTTTCTTTGTGCCTTCACCCTCTGAATTGCGCATGTGTTTTCCATGAAAGATCTCTCCATAAAATTAAAGCAATTAAGGCCGAGTGTTGCCATAAGTTACCTTTCACTTAAACCGGAGTGGTAAGTGTAGCGAATAGTTACGGCTTCAACAGGATTGTACCCGAGACACATTACATACTCCCCCCTTTGTTTGGATTGTTAATTCAATACCATATCTCCTCTGCCTACGTAGTACTCCGGATCTCACCGCAGCTGTCGCTCCTTCCAAATGTTAAACTTGTTACCGTAGCCATAGGCGCAAACTTTTTGTGCTCGAACTAACTATGTTTTATGGCTCCGGAGGTTGAAAGACCTTACGTACCCGATGTAATGTATCATCTGGGACTAACGCTGCCATGAAAACGTACCCAGGAACAAACCGCCACCTCTTGGTGAGATGCAGTGTGTACCATATGGCAACACAGATGCAACGCTTTGATCCTCTAATTAGCACTGTGTCCCTTACTGCCACTAGTGGAACCCCCGCATCTCCACCTCCCTAAAGCGAGGACAGGAAACCCCTGCCTACCGTTCTCGGTCTGGTGAAGAGCGAAGGGCCGACCCCCAAGCACGATTGCGTACTATCGGACCTCATTCACTTCTGTTTTTGGAAACTGCATTACATCTGAAAACATTACCGACATCCATTCTCGCTCATGCATTATGCAATAATTGTTTTCCACCTAAGCTCGAAACCGTGTCTCACCGGCCGAAGGTGAGGACTCTGATAATTGAGCCACCCTCGCACACGAGTTATTAGACCCCGTTCCCACTCCAGCCGCATGGCCAACCCAGGCTAAAGTGGATGTAGGAACCGCTAACTCTGTTAACTTTTAACAAAATATCATGCTACAACTATGCAAAGTATTACCATTTCGTCCGTGTGATTTCCCCCAACCTCCGTAAGACAATTAATTTTTCCGGCTCAACAGTACTCCCCCGTTGGTGCCGCCAGCGTAAGCATCCATACTGCCATCATTCAGCTGCTTGCGGGAGGTCCGGATTTTGCTCAGTGACCCATCTCCCTTTATCAGCCTCCCCCAAACACGGACCGGAGGAGAAAAAAAAAAAAAAAAAAAGTCATAAAACAGATTGCTGATACCGGGTGGCAAATGCACATACTTAATACTCGACGATAATGTTGCCCCATACCAGCCAATCAAATCTAATTTCTCAACTATAAATCATGGAATGACACAGATTCTCACGACAAAATAAATAGCTCGCTCCTGACGGATAGAGGAGTGACGAGTGCATACCGTGCTTATTGCTTTGTGCTCCGACAATAACCTAAGCAGAAACCATGTGTTCTTTATTACTGTGGTGTTAAAACAGTTCACCCTACCTATGGAGCTACTGTCATCCAATATTCCTATATATCCGATACCGACATATTTATGAATCCTGGCACAGTACCAGTACTCTCTCCATGTGTCATTTTTTACCCTGGCATTTCTTACGGTAGGGCATGCAAATGTGTACCAGTTTTGCATAATAATGGGACGAACGCGAAGCTGCAGAAATATATATGAATTACGCGCCTCTGCTCAAACTGCGACGATATGGCGAGCCCTAACAGAGCCACGGAGAGCGTGGGCTGATTCGTGAATCAATAAGGTATTTTAACAAATCAGTGTAGGTTTTGGTAAGCAAATAACAAATCTACTGACCAGTACGGGATCGAACACGCAACCTTGGCGTTATTAGCACTAAGCTCTAACCCGCTGAGCTAACCGGCCTTGCTCCACATGAATTGTGATTTACCCAACAACATTTCGCGCCAAGGGATATTTCCTCACCCAGAGCCAAGATTTACCTTGTCTCCTAACTTGTGCAACCCCACGCGCCAAAACTCCCCCAGGCATCCGGTACACAAAATCATGCATTAACTTAGATACGCCCCCGTGCACGCAAGGCACTCAAACCGGGGCATCTGGTTACTTGGTTTAAAAACCTTGATGCCAAGAAATCACGGACCCAACCCCGCGACCATCCGAACCATTATTCTCCGAAACCCATTAAGCTCCGGACTTCCTTTCGTGACCTTAAGTGCTAAAGTCTGGCGTTCCGATCACGTGTACTCCATACCCGGTTGGCTAAGCCATCAAGCCACAGTAAACACTCTGCGATGACTATCCTGCCCCCCTCGTTATTTCCTATCCGAGCCACGGTTCATCTCATACCGCCAATTATTTACTTAATGCCGGCCACGCGACACACCTCCCCCCGTTGCGTCTGGAATTAAAACTTCCACCGTGACTCTTTAACTTAAATACGACTACGCTATGAGGCCCCTCCCTGACCCCCGAAACAGCCTACTAACCAGCTTTCATAGAAATCGGAAACCCGGAAAAATCACCGCTGGTCTGCTGCTTCGGGAGTTGCTGGAAGGGACAAAGAGGGTTTCCTGACCTCTCCCGCAGCTTTTATTGATGCCTGACGTCAGCAGGACCCAGGCCTCACTTCCGTCCACCTACAGAAAAATAGAAAGCAGACTGGCTCTCGCCCGAGATGCCACTAAGGGTGCCACGCCCCAAGGTGCGGGTGGCACCAGTCATTAGGCACATATGTAGATTATCACAATTATCCCTCTGGGGTTTCAAAGCACAGCTCAGACACTTCATTTTGCCCTTGGTTTACTTCAGGTTCAAAGTCTCTAGTCCGTGCACTTGTCTTCCTTTGTGAGTATCCAACGCACACGGGGGAAGCCTTGCAATGTCTGTGCTCAGGTGTTTGCAGGTCGGGCAGCAGGACGGGCACAGCACCCACTTGCGATAGCTGCTTCCTGCTGTCAATGTTGCTTTACCAGGTAACCTATTTTCCTGAAGGCGGCTACCATGGTTTCTTGAGGTGGCAAAATTCTTTCCAACATTTTATTGTCAAAAGTTCATGTAAAAGGTAAATACTCGTGTTTTTAAAGGTCACCTGCCATTCTGGACAATGTTTATATCTAAGTGTGTTTTTTGTAAGTGAGTGACACATAAAGAGTAAAAATGAATGATTGCAAATGCATTTGTATTTTAGTTTTGAGTGTGAAGTCCAATATGTAAACATCAGTTAAAAATCATCAAATATATGCAATTAACCTTAGAATATTTTTTTGAAATTATGAATGAGTGCTCTTCATAATCCTTTGGGGATGAGTGCTAGATACGTGGGAGCCTTATGTACCCTGTTCTGTCTCCTATTTATTTTTTCGCCACTATCCCCTTAATATATAAAAAAAAAAGATTAAACACAAAAATCGAGTCACTGCATTGCAATTGCCAGGCAGTCTTAATTTGATCATAATACAGTAATATTGTATGTTGCACACTTATCTGCGGAGTGCCTTATAGTTTATCAGTCACACCCACACTCTTCAAAGCATACATTATTCCTATGGCCATTGTCATCCATGCGCACAACATAAACATCCTCTCCTACACCAATGTCAAGCAACTCAGACTGTCCCTCTCGGACAAGACGCACAACACAAGAAACAAGTATTTTACCTGTGTACTCAAGTCACTAACTGACTTAATGCCAACTGTCTTAAGCTCAACGCCGACAAGGCAGAAGTAGTGGTCCTCAAAAGGAACACATCTCCGCGTTTCTCCAGTTGGTGGTCGGCCGAACTCAGGCCCACATCCAACATCCACTCCAGGAACCTAGGAATCATCATCTGCAGCAAACCGGAAATGATCACAAAAGTCAAAGCTGTCCCTACATTCTGCTTCTACATCCTGATGTGCTGAGGAACATCTTCAAATGGTTCCCAAGCAACACCACAATAACCACCACTCAGACCCTAGTTACCATAAATTCTGACTACGGGAACCCCCTCTATACTGGGATCACAAGTAACTCAGCAAAACACTACAAACCATCCTGAGCTCGGCAGCTGGAGACATCCTTAAACCTCCCACTCACATATCACATCACACCTCAGAGTGCCTCACTGGCTCCCGATACATTAACACTGCAATTGCAAACCCCTTACACATGCATTGAAGGCACTACATATCTTAGGCCAACCTTCCTGAACAGTAGCATCACCTTTCACCAACCACACAGACATTTTGCTTCAGTATGACCCCTACTCACACACATCCCACGCATAGTCAGAACCAATTCATAAGGATGGGCATTGTCTTTCATCATTGCTCTTCGCAGGAAATCCAATCTGTTGGTTTTTAGAAAGGGCTTGAAATCATGGCTATTCATTCAGTAGGCCTTGTTTCCTTGTTTCTCTTTTGCCTGCCCCTCTGCTTCTGTTGTAGGTCATAAAGCGCCGGGACACTCTTCGGAGTAGCCGAGCGCTATATAAAACACTACCTAACATTAACATTAACATAATGCATAGAATGAACTTCCACTCCACATCCGAGCCACCTCCTCTCTTCTTGAATTCCACATGGAGTTGAAGACCTGGCTTTCCAATTAACCAGCCTACACAAGCCAGGGCTAGACACATACACTTGCGCAGATCATAGTGCACCAGCAGACAAAGGGGGGAGCATTCATTTAAGTTCTTGTGAACCTGCATTAACTCACCTTTCTACCTGCCACATAACTCCAGAAATCTGTTATTATCTCTTTAAGGCAGTTTTGGGACAGTCTCATATTTCAGTTGACAAATACGATGTTTGAACAATTAATGGAGGAAAAGTTTTCAAATATTTATTTAACACATATCTGTGCTTTTGTTTACAATAATCATTCGAGCTTTGCACTTAGATTAGAGTGGTAAGCCTTCCCAAATTATTTTCAAGGGAGTGATCAGGGAAATGCAATGCAAAGGAGGTGACCAGTCAAGTAGGTGTTTCATTGCATTCCCAACATATATCAGCACATCTAATTTACATCTAAATACATCTGCCAGACGTACTGAAGAAAAAAGGGGGTGGGCGCCAGGAGTGTCAGTTTCCACAGCTTGTTTGCAGGAAGGGAGATAAAGAAAGACATATTGAATACAAGCAGTCAAAAAGAAAAAGGCATGTGTACAGTGTGCCCTAGTGCCTTCAAAACCGGTATAAGTGAGCTTTCTACACAATAACAAGGCACTTGGGAGAGTACAACATGGCATAACATCTACAAAGAGAAGGACAGAGATGTTTGTCATTCAGTCAAATACTAGAAAACTACTACCGCGTGTGTGTGTAAATAATGCATTTCGCAATGTAGACTTGCCTTCGAAAATCTGATTTTTTTTCTCTCTTAAGGTGGGTTTGAGCTCGAGTGTTTCTTCGAGCCCGGACTACCTGACGTGGCACCATGTGTTTGAAGAGTCAGTGACGGGTCTGACTCTGTGCGCGATGCTATAGAAACACCTCCTCCACACTTCGCGGCTAATTAATGCATACATTTCATCCAGATGAAAGTGAGATTTATTAATAATTAGGAATCTTTAATTAAACCCATTGGATGTATGTGCTATTAATCAAAGAATACATGACAGAATGTACACAAAATCAAGATGCAAATGCACCTAATTGCCTCAGTTTGTAATAAACATAATTACAGCATCCCTAGTATTTACATAGCATGGCTGCAATCTATCATTCTGAAGTGGCCTTCCTCTTCATCCTGTTTCATCTACTAAATTTGAAGTATCATTCGTGGCCCATTTCAGATCTTAAGATGCAGTAAACCTAATTTGCTATGTTTTGAATGACACGATCAGCTACACACAACAAGGCATTAATGTACGAAGACATGGACATTTAAAAGTTAAAAGCCAGACTACAGTCCTGAGAAATCCGCCCTTGTTGAAAAGGAGAATAAAATCACACAATCAATTAATTCTTCCCGCAGTGACTGCAAATCCATGCCTTCCAGAAACAGAACAAACAGAGGCTGACTGGACCCCCCAGGATACGAACCCCTGACCAGGAGGTCAGGCAGATATCTGTTGGAGTAGGTGCGTATGGCCGGGATGCCTGTCACCCCCTCCCAACACAATCCCCAAGGATGGGAAGACGGACGCAGTTCTGAACTTTTGGAAGGCGGGAGGGAGTTACCCTCCCGGCCGTATTTATTAAAATATGAAACAAAATTAAAACATTAAAAAAAAAGTTTCATATCATGTACAATTTTCATTTATTACATTTCGATGAAGACATGTTCATTGGCTAACCTTAACAAATCTCTGATACAAAGGTTTTCCTAGCCGAGTCTAACATCCTGCAAATGCATACTTTCTAAATTAAAATTGTACATCCTAGCATTACGGGCCAACGGCAAGGTCGCAACCGGTGTCAGATCCCTACTACCAAAACTCTTGCCCTCACGGTGTGAGTGGCGGCCGCGCAGAGGACTGTACCCTCTGTGCCAACTCCAATTTCCCTTGTCTTGTTGGGGGCCCCCCATTTCAACTCGACGCCATCTTAAAGGTCGTCCGAGGACCCGTGTGAGGTGTCTGTAAGAAGGCAGCGTGGACTCCCCCTCCCATCCCACACTGTCTATCACATCCGCCGTCACGGATATCCGGGCCCCGGGAAATTCGTAGGAGGGGCATATAGCCGCCTCCTCCCCTGGAAGGGGCCTATGGCCGTCTTCCCCTAGGCGACCCATACTTAGTGGGTGCCGCCTCCCCGTGGGAGGGGCCAATGGCCTCCTCCCCCCGGGCGCTCCCATCCATAGTGGGTGGCGCCCCCCTCTAGGGACCCTGAAATTACTGCTCACCGATCATGACCTTACCGCCACAGGCCGGATAGTTGACCGGCTATCCGGCCCCCCCACAAACTCCTCCTAAAGGTCATGCTTCCTCAAACCCTTTAGCCATGCTATGAAGTCTCCTATGAGTAAGACATTCCCCTCCCGGGACAAGTGAACCCCATTGTTAAAAAGGGTTTCAAAGACAACCGGTAACCAAAGACCCTTTTATGTTGCCCGGCGCTATCGCCTCTATGACCCACCAATATTAATCAATGAAGAAGCAGGCGCTGGAGACTGGAAGGCGGGAAACGAGGATTTTATTCTCTCCGGAGGAGAACACATCAATTCAGACAGCAAGTATCGTCACGAGGTGCTCTAACCACGTCTCTGAGGCCTGGCCTCTTATACTAGGGTTTATGACCTTTATTGCACATAACACATTCTCGCAATACTTTAGTACTTGAAAGAACATCCTCGGAATCTCCCCCTCAGACCCGTTCCCACATACATTTACAGTTGGATTCCCCACCCCGGTCACAACAGGTGATGGTTGTCGCACAGCAGGGCATTCCGCCGATTCACGGAATGCATGGGGTTGGTCGGATCTCATGGGGTGGGGGCTTTGATCGATTCGGGGGTCTTTTGATGGGGAGGGGAAGCTTCCTACTGTACGGGGTAATAAACAGTATCCGCAGAGCCAGGTGGCAGCCTGGGAACAGGGAAGACAAACGGGGACACAGGAAAAGGGGGTTTGCATCAGAAGGGTTTGAGGCCATGAAAGGAATGAGGGGAGGTGTCGCGCTGGGAACAGGATGGGATTCTGTGGTGAAGCTGCACTGAAGAGGGGTTTATGACCCAAGGCATGAGAGAGCGGGGGTTGTCAGCGTGCGGGGGAATGCTTGCGAGGTTAAGAGAGAGAGAGAGACGCGCTGGCTATCAGCGAGGGGCAGGGAGGCCATGGTGCTCAAAATGGCTGCCGCTTACGCGCACGAATGGGCTTGGAAAGGGGCAAGATGGCGCCGATAATGTTCACCAAGTTTGTACTTATTTTCCACAGTCCTCCCTTTAACATTTCCAAGACATCTTGCTGGCCTATTTCCTATCTACACCTATATGCTGCGATCATAAGTAAGGGAGAGGAGACTTAGGCGAAAGAACTGTACATAAACATCACATTATAAACATCATATTGAAAAATCTCATCATTTAGTAGGCGGGTTCATCGTTAAGTTGGTTGCAGAAAAAGTCATCGTAATGCAATATCAGACTAGAATTATGTAGCGAGGGCATTGGGTACAGATCATAGAATAAGAACTGGTAAGTTATCATATAAGTAAGTCCTTTTTGTATACGGCGGGTGCATAGTCAGTCCAATGGTGGTTGGGAGAGAAATGAGATACAGTAAAAAATATATATCAGAGTTCTCGTTGTCCTTTGTCGTCTTCTGTCGGCACTGTTGAGCACCTGGATTACCTATCAACAGAAATGTTCATGTGGATTGAGTCGTTGGGGGTCTGCGGGTAGGGGTGCATTCTGTTTGGTTTTCGTCAGACCTCGTAGGAGAAATGCGTTACGGTTTTGGAGCAGGTGCATCTTCTTCCGTAATGCAGAGCATAGATTTTGCAATGGAAAATGCAATTGTTCCAGAATTGTGAGATCTGTTCGTTTCTTGAGTCTCTGTGGTGGGCATTTCCTGTTGCTTCCATCATCTTCAGGGTGCTTGGTAGCGGGCAGAACCACAGACTTTGTTTATCTTTTCTTCGGGGGCGGCCCTTGGTGGAGTTCTAGGTCACCGTTCTGGGATTTAACATAGCACCCACTTGCGATAGCTGCTTCCTGCTGTCAATGTTGCTTTACCAGGTAACCTATTTTCCTGAAGGCGGCTACCATGGTTTCTTGAGGTGGCAAAATTCTTTCCAACATTTTATTGTCAAAAGTTCATGTAAAAGGTAAATACTCGTGTTTTTAAAGGTCACCTGCCATTCTGGACAATGTTTATATCTAAGTGTGTTTTTTGTAAGTGAGTGACACATAAAGAGTAAAAATGAATGATTGCAAATGCATTTGTATTTTAGTTTTGAGTGTGAAGTCCAATATGTAAACATCAGTTAAAAATCATCAAATATATGCAATTAACCTTAGAATATTTTTTTGAAATTATGAATGAGTGCTCTTCATAATCCTTTGGGGATGAGTGCTAGATACGTGGGAGCCTTATGTACCCTGTTCTGTCTCCTATTTATTTTTTCGCCACTATCCCCTTAATATATAAAAAAAAAAGATTAAACACAAAAATCGAGTCACTGCATTGCAATTGCCAGGCAGTCTTAATTTGATCATAATACAGTAATATTGTATGTTGCACACTTATCTGCGGAGTGCCTTATAGTTTATCAGTCACACCCACACTCTTCAAAGCATACATTATTCCTATGGCCATTGTCATCCATGCGCACAACATAAACATCCTCTCCTACACCAATGTCAAGCAACTCAGACTGTCCCTCTCGGACAAGACGCACAACACAAGAAACAAGTATTTTACCTGTGTACTCAAGTCACTAACTGACTTAATGCCAACTGTCTTAAGCTCAACGCCGACAAGGCAGAAGTAGTGGTCCTCAAAAGGAACACATCTCCGCGTTTCTCCAGTTGGTGGTCGGCCGAACTCAGGCCCACATCCAACATCCACTCCAGGAACCTAGGAATCATCATCTGCAGCAAACCGGAAATGATCACAAAAGTCAAAGCTGTCCCTACATTCTGCTTCTACATCCTGATGTGCTGAGGAACATCTTCAAATGGTTCCCAAGCAACACCACAATAACCACCACTCAGACCCTAGTTACCATAAATTCTGACTACGGGAACCCCCTCTATACTGGGATCACAAGTAACTCAGCAAAACACTACAAACCATCCTGAGCTCGGCAGCTGGAGACATCCTTAAACCTCCCACTCACATATCACATCACACCTCAGAGTGCCTCACTGGCTCCCGATACATTAACACTGCAATTGCAAACCCCTTTACACATGCATTGAAGGCACTGCATATCTTAGGCCAACCTTCCTGAACAGTAGCATCACCTTTCACCAACCACACAGACATTTTGCTTCAGTATGACCCCTACTCACACACATCCCACGCATAGTCAGAACCAATTCATAAGGATGGGCATTGTCTTTCATCATTGCTCTTCGCAGGAAATCCAATCTGTTGGTTTTTAGAAAGGGCTTGAAATCATGGCTATTCATTCAGTAGGCCTTGTTTCCTTGTTTCTCTTTTGCCTGCCCCTCTGCTTCTGTTGTAGGTCATAAAGCGCCGGGACACTCTTCGGAGTAGCCGAGCGCTATATAAAACACTACCTAACATTAACATTAACATAATGCATAGAATGAACTTCCACTCCACATCCGAGCCACCTCCTCTCTTCTTGAATTCCACATGGAGTTGAAGACCTGGCTTTCCAATTAACCAGCCTACACAAGCCAGGGCTAGACACATACACTTGCGCAGATCATAGTGCACCAGCAGACAAAGGGGGGAGCATTCATTTAAGTTCTTGTGAACCTGCATTAACTCACCTTTCTACCTGCCACATAACTCCAGAAATCTGTTATTATCTCTTTAAGGCAGTTTTGGGACAGTCTCATATTTCAGTTGACAAATACGATGTTTGAACAATTAATGGAGGAAAAGTTTTCAAATATTTATTTAACACATATCTGTGCTTTTGTTTACAATAATCATTCGAGCTTTGCACTTAGATTAGAGTGGTAAGCCTTCCCAAATTATTTTCAAGGGAGTGATCAGGGAAATGCAATGCAAAGGAGGTGACCAGTCAAGTAGGTGTTTCATTGCATTCCCAACATATATCAGCACATCTAATTTACATCTAAATACATCTGCCAGACGTACTGAAGAAAAAAGGGGGTGGGCGCCAGGAGTGTCAGTTTCCACAGCTTGTTTGCAGGAAGGGAGATAAAGAAAGACATATTGAATACAAGCAGTCAAAAAGAAAAAGGCATGTGTACAGTGTGCCCTAGTGCCTTCAAAACCGGTATAAGTGAGCTTTCTACACAATAACAAGGCACTTGGGAGAGTACAACATGGCATAACATCTACAAAGAGAAGGACAGAGATGTTTGTCATTCAGTCAAATACTAGAAAACTACTACCGCGTGTGTGTGTAAATAATGCATTTCGCAATGTAGACTTGCCTTCGAAAATCTGATTTTTTTTCTCTCTTAAGGTGGGTTTGAGCTCGAGTGTTTCTTCGAGCCCGGACTACCTGACGTGGCACCATGTGTTTGAAGAGTCAGTGACGGGTCTGACTCTGTGCGCGATGCTATAGAAACACCTCCTCCACACTTCGCGGCTAATTAATGCATACATTTCATCCAGATGAAAGTGAGATTTATTAATAATTAGGAATCTTTAATTAAACCCATTGGATGTATGTGCTATTAATCAAAGAATACATGACAGAATGTACACAAAATCAAGATGCAAATGCACCTAATTGCCTCAGTTTGTAATAAACATAATTACAGCATCCCTAGTATTTACATAGCATGGCTGCAATCTATCATTCTGAAGTGGCCTTCCTCTTCATCCTGTTTCATCTACTAAATTTGAAGTATCATTCGTGGCCCATTTCAGATCTTAAGATGCAGTAAACCTAATTTGCTATGTTTTGAATGACACGATCAGCTACACACAACAAGGCATTAATGTACGAAGACATGGACATTTAAAAGTTAAAAGCCAGACTACAGTCCTGAGAAATCCGCCCTTGTTGAAAAGGAGAATAAAATCACACAATCAATTAATTCTTCCCGCAGTGACTGCAAATCCATGCCTTCCAGAAACAGAACAAACAGAGGCTGACTGGACCCCCCAGGATACGAACCCCTGACCAGGAGGTCAGGCAGATATCTGTTGGAGTAGGTGCGTATGGCCGGGATGCCTGTCACCCCCTCCCAACACAATCCCCAAGGATGGGAAGACGGACGCAGTTCTGAACTTTTGGAAGGCGGGAGGGAGTTACCCTCCCGGCCGTATTTATTAAAATATGAAACAAAATTAAAACATTAAAAAAAAAGTTTCATATCATGTACAATTTTCATTTATTACATTTCGATGAAGACATGTTCATTGGCTAACCTTAACAAATCTCTGATACAAAGGTTTTCCTAGCCGAGTCTAACATCCTGCAAATGCATACTTTCTAAATTAAAATTGTACATCCTAGCATTACGGGCCAACGGCAAGGTCGCAACCGGTGTCAGATCCCTACTACCAAAACTCTTGCCCTCACGGTGTGAGTGGCGGCCGCGCAGAGGACTGTACCCTCTGTGCCAACTCCAATTTCCCTTGTCTTGTTGGGGGCCCCCCATTTCAACTCGACGCCATCTTAAAGGTCGTCCGAGGACCCGTGTGAGGTGTCTGTAAGAAGGCAGCGTGGACTCCCCCTCCCATCCCACACTGTCTATCACATCCGCCGTCACGGATATCCGGGCCCCGGGAAATTCGTAGGAGGGGCATATAGCCGCCTCCTCCCCTGGAAGGGGCCTATGGCCGTCTTCCCCTAGGCGACCCATACTTAGTGGGTGCCGCCTCCCCGTGGGAGGGGCCAATGGCCTCCTCCCCCCGGGCGCTCCCATCCATAGTGGGTGGCGCCCCCCTCTAGGGACCCTGAAATTACTGCTCACCGATCATGACCTTACCGCCACAGGCCGGATAGTTGACCGGCTATCCGGCCCCCCCACAAACTCCTCCTAAAGGTCATGCTTCCTCAAACCCTTTAGCCATGCTATGAAGTCTCCTATGAGTAAGACATTCCCCTCCCGGGACAAGTGAACCCCATTGTTAAAAAGGGTTTCAAAGACAACCGGTAACCAAAGACCCTTTTATGTTGCCCGGCGCTATCGCCTCTATGACCCACCAATATTAATCAATGAAGAAGCAGGCGCTGGAGACTGGAAGGCGGGAAACGAGGATTTTATTCTCTCCGGAGGAGAACACATCAATTCAGACAGCAAGTATCGTCACGAGGTGCTCTAACCACGTCTCTGAGGCCTGGCCTCTTATACTAGGGTTTATGACCTTTATTGCACATAACACATTCTCGCAATACTTTAGTACTTGAAAGAACATCCTCGGAATCTCCCCCTCAGACCCGTTCCCACATACATTTACAGTTGGATTCCCCACCCCGGTCACAACAGGTGATGGTTGTCGCACAGCAGGGCATTCCGCCGATTCACGGAATGCATGGGGTTGGTCGGATCTCATGGGGTGGGGGCTTTGATCGATTCGGGGGTCTTTTGATGGGGAGGGGAAGCTTCCTACTGTACGGGGTAATAAACAGTATCCGCAGAGCCAGGTGGCAGCCTGGGAACAGGGAAGACAAACGGGGACACAGGAAAAGGGGGTTTGCATCAGAAGGGTTTGAGGCCATGAAAGGAATGAGGGGAGGTGTCGCGCTGGGAACAGGATGGGATTCTGTGGTGAAGCTGCACTGAAGAGGGGTTTATGACCCAAGGCATGAGAGAGCGGGGGTTGTCAGCGTGCGGGGGAATGCTTGCGAGGTTAAGAGAGAGAGAGAGACGCGCTGGCTATCAGCGAGGGGCAGGGAGGCCATGGTGCTCAAAATGGCTGCCGCTTACGCGCACGAATGGGCTTGGAAAGGGGCAAGATGGCGCCGATAATGTTCACCAAGTTTGTACTTATTTTCCACAGTCCTCCCTTTAACATTTCCAAGACATCTTGCTGGCCTATTTCCTATCTACACCTATATGCTGCGATCATAAGTAAGGGAGAGGAGACTTAGGCGAAAGAACTGTACATAAACATCACATTATAAACATCATATTGAAAAATCTCATCATTTAGTAGGCGGGTTCATCGTTAAGTTGGTTGCAGAAAAAGTCATCGTAATGCAATATCAGACTAGAATTATGTAGCGAGGGCATTGGGTACAGATCATAGAATAAGAACTGGTAAGTTATCATATAAGTAAGTCCTTTTTGTATACGGCGGGTGCATAGTCAGTCCAATGGTGGTTGGGAGAGAAATGAGATACAGTAAAAAATATATATCAGAGTTCTCGTTGTCCTTTGTCGTCTTCTGTCGGCACTGTTGAGCACCTGGATTACCTATCAACAGAAATGTTCATGTGGATTGAGTCGTTGGGGGTCTGCGGGTAGGGGTGCATTCTGTTTGGTTTTCGTCAGACCTCGTAGGAGAAATGCGTTACGGTTTTGGAGCAGGTGCATCTTCTTCCGTAATGCAGAGCATAGATTTTGCAATGGAAAATGCAATTGTTCCAGAATTGTGAGATCTGTTCGTTTCTTGAGTCTCTGTGGTGGGCATTTCCTGTTGCTTCCATCATCTTCAGGGTGCTTGGTAGCGGGCAGAACCACAGACTTTGTTTATCTTTTCTTCGGGGGCGGCCCTTGGTGGAGTTCTAGGTCACCGTTCTGGGATTTAACATAGTTCGCGGTCTACTTAGTCGGAGCTCCCTCCCTTCTGACGCAGGGAGTATTCTTCTCTGGGTAGCTCAGTAGGATTTGGAGGAACTTGGGAGTTCGGGTGGAAAGGTGCGGGTGTGAACAGTCCTTATGGTAGGTCGGAGGAGGAGGGGATGGAGCAAGGCCAAGTCGGGAACAGATCAGGGGGACGGAGGGTTTGCGACAGGCGGGTCCGTAACCATGTTCAGAGAGCGGGGACTTTTTGGCACACGTTGATCATAGAGCAGGGGCTTCAGGTCAGCCCTTTCCTTAGCTTTGTTTGAAACAGTGCCCCGTCCTGCGACTCCTTACTGCTGTGGTCTCGCCTCGGCCTCCGTCGCTGATGTTCCACAATCCGCAGTCAGGCCGCGTGCTCCCACATCCGGTCTCTTTCCCCTCCGACAGTGATACCCTTAAATGAGTGTTGAAAAGACAGTCTTTAGAGATTTTGCAGAAAAAGGTAATTACATAAATCTATTTTCTCTCCCAACACCAAGCAACTGGGGTAAGCACTCGCTACATTTGAGATTTTTGCGGCTAACGTATAAACAATTGATGATGGATTTTGCTGGATTCCTTACAACTTCCTTTTGTTGGCTAATTCTTTGACGCTTTGATGATTATTACGTTCATTTGTCATATGTCTATTATAGTAGATGTCAGGTCTTCTGGCAGAGACCCATTTCCCTAGTACGAGTCTTGCAAGGCTAGGCTGGTCTTCAGGGCCTTGTATTTCACAAAAAGTGCAACGTGCTATTCACCATAGTCTGATAGGCATCCTTCTGAGGGATGAACATAGGCTAAACAAGTCTTCATTACATCAAAACATCTTATTTTCAGCAAGGCTTACAGCAACAAGGTCTTTCGATTTTCGATCTAATTTTTAACTTTGCATACATCTTACTAACTTTCTATATAAATCCTCGCAACCTGGTTACTACAAAAACTCGGGGGTGGTTTGCGATAATTATTAAACTTATCCTCGGGGAAGGTGGGATCTTATGAAAAACGATTAGGAGCACAGCGAATCGGAGCAAGGGGCGTTTTTCAAGTTCTCGTTCAGGGCAGCTGATACCAAACTGGGGGCATTTTGGGTAGATGGGGGTGTCTCGATCATTTCTTACAGCTTGGGGTACGGAGACAATTTTCAATGGGGATGGTCGCATTACCACAGACACATTTTATCATAGAAGCCACTGACAAATAGTTCCCTGAGAGTGGGTCAAATTTAGGGAACTTTAGTCGTCTTACCTGTCCCTTTCCTATCGGCCAATTTAAATTTCATCCATATTTTAGTTGAAAAGGAGAGGTAGTAACGTGGTACCGATACAATTTTATTTAGGACAAATTTGTGCAAATACTTGTGGTATTTGGGGCCAATCAGGAGGTGCACCAGGTTCGCCAATTAGGTGCCAGTTGCTAGGAAGAGGGAAAGTGTGGAGGGGTGAAAGAGTGAGAGAGAGAGAGAGAGAGAGAGAGAAAGAGAGAAAGAGAGAGAGAGAGAGAGACAATAGGCAAAACAGTACACATGGGACATAGAGAATGACCGTGTATTGTTTGGGCTATTCAGTGCGTTACCCAACGTTAGACGTTTTGGGTCTGTGTTAGGATGTAAAAAAGCATGCAGTTTTGGGACAGAAAAGCATTAGATCTAGTACAAAAAGGTCGTGCATTGGGTAGGGCGTCCTTTTTGTGTCGTCTTGCAGCGGTAGTCCGTTTTCATGCATCGGGCGTGACGTGGTTCCAGATCCCTTATGATACTCCAATCGGGATTCTAATGTAACCTGCAGAGGGAAAAAAGGGGGGAAAAAGGGGAGGTAGGGGGACAACATTCGAACACATCAAATGTATGGGCACGAAAGTCCTTTACTTACCACATACTTGTACTTATCTCTTCGGGATATAATCCCTTAGGGTTTTGGTTTCCTAAAGTCATGGGGGCAGGCAATGTGATAGGTGGTTCATGGGGAGGTTCGAGGATAGCATTAAGGATCGCGTGTAGTGGAAACGCTAAAAAGAGGAATCAGAGGTGCCTAGCGTGAGGTACCCGGTTTTGTAGATGTATCCGGCCATCGGGATCCCTAAATCATTCCCAAAGCTGTGATGTTCTAAGGCATATCAGTTCTTCGTTCAACCCTGTACCTTAGTACCTTCGACCACCATATCTTTATAACATTTTATCGATCACACCGTTTTACTTTACCCATTCTCAGAAGTCGAGGTCCTTCTTCACACGTCAGTTCCTGAGCTTAGTCGCATATCTTGGAGGCAGCGTATCATACCTTCGATTCGACCATCAACCCAGGGCCGAACAACCATTTCTCGGATAACCTTAAAAAAAGAGCAGAACAGTTGCGCACAGAAAAACCCTCCCACCGATACCCGCATTTACAAAAGTATGCGATGCCTATCCATAGCTTTTTAAGACCTTTATTTGTAGAATTATTCAGTACGTAAAATGTGAGAGCGCAATTCATATTTTGGTCTGACATGTCGTCGATGGAAGCACATACAGTAGGGGGTTATTTTGTAGCACAAGAACATGTAAAAAAGGTCTAATTAATTATTTGCAAGTAACCAAAAACATTTCATTGCGTGACGAAGGAATCAGGGGCATTTCAGTTCATAAATGGAAACACAGTCAAGCTCATCGTAATCACATTTCCTAGATGTAAACCGCGGGTGTGCATCATAAGCGACGTTATGTATCAGTTACAACAAATATCAAAAATAAATTGTTCATTGAAATCAACATTTTACGGAACCCTTCTTAAATGTTCGCCAAGTGAACCCTCCTCCCTTTAACATCGAGTGCGCAATGGTTCGTATATATATATATATATCTTAGTACATCAAGTTTCATTAGCTAAGGAACACCACGAGGCATCCGTTAGTTTCCATTGATACCAGCGCCATTTTGGGCGAGGCCGGTTTAGTCCGGAAGTAGCATCAGGGGCCCGACAATTGGCGGTTGGACCAGAGTCCCTTTCGGCAGTTCAAAAGAAAACTGTGCTAACAGAGGGGCTGGTGGTGTGGACCGTCAATCAAGAGAGGGAGGGGGTAGAGTCTCTCTTACCGGGTCATGTTGATGTTCAGCCGGAACTTGCTCAAGTTCGTTAGCCCATAATGTTCCTGGGTGGTTCAGACGGAAGCTGATGCAAACACGAGAGCACCGCCATCTTGTTGCTGTGCCGTGGTTATTTCATTTGAGATCAATGCAACTGTTCCTCACCGGAAGCCTGAAGGGGCCGAGGGCTCTTGGGACTTTGGTAGAATCTTCAAAGTCGAGGGGATGTTTGTCGATGGTGGGGGCTTGCGCCCAGGTGGGCAAGTGCCCGAGTTGCAATGTCGGACAAAGTTACTCCAGCGGCCTAGACCTGCCTTTCGAGGGCCCAGACGCCATTTTGAGACCCTGCAGCAACCGCCCTTCGTTGTATCTATCAGGAGAGGAAGAAACTTCTTGTAATGGCGAAAGACAGAGCATCATGCTGCTGGAGCAGGACATTTTGGTTCGGGGCGCCAGGGTGCAGTAGTGGAGCCTTCGTCTGGGGAGGTGAGGGAGGCTCGTCCGTGCCGCCTTCCTCTCCCGGCGCATCCTACGCCGTCCCTTGGAATCAGGGGCGCACATGATGACCACCCTACACCCCTGATTCCGACTCTTGGGGGACCACTGTACGTCCGGTGCTCCGTAAATATGCCCGTCGGACATTGTATGTCCTGTACTGAGAAAGTATACCAGCCGGGTCTTGTATGTCCTGTGCTGAGAAAATATACCAGTCGGGCATTGTATGTCCTGTGTTGCGGAAATATGCCAGTCGGGTATTATATTTCCTGTGCAGCGTAGGTATATGGCCGTCGCCCGGCTGGAGGACATCGTCGTCGGGCCAGGGCAGGGAAGCCTCCTACCTGTGGAGGTGGAAGAGGCTCGTCCGCGTCGCCTCTTCCTCCCTGCCCACCCTGCATCCGTTCGATGGAGAAATTCGTGATGGCCGGACCAGGAGATACAAGGGAGGGGGTCATTTTCATCCGCCCCCTCCCTACTCGCGGTCCGGGGGACGCCATCCCTGGAAGGGCAGTATGGGAAGACCATTTCATTGCCTGCTGTGTGGAGTCTCCAGTACCTTCTCGCCAGCGATCTCTTTCTGGCCCATGGTTGCTGGCAGGCCCCGCCCCACACGTGCTATGTGTTTCGGATGGGCGGGACCATCGAACTGTTACATTGGAAGACTTCCGGAGTGAGCATAATATGTTTTGTATTTTTCCTATTAGTAAAGTTTGTTTTTTAGAGAGTTCTACTAGTTATTCTATTTACTGTTGGTTGTGTGTTTTACCGTAATTAAATCCTAAGTTATATAATAGACGCTTGGCTTTCTTGAGTCTTTTCTCTAACGGGGGGTTGTTTACACTGACCTGCAGTTGTGTTTGTTTTTCAGAGTGGGGGAGCAACAGAGAGCAATCAGTCCCAGAACTCTAACATGTCGTTAAAATTGGTCTGACGAAATCTGTGCCACCGAGCATAATCAAACGGGGTGGTCCTGTCTGCACTAGTCTGATTGGTTTTTATCTCGTGCCTTTTCCCTTTCTGTCGGCCTGTTCTTTCTGTCGACCCTCCGTTCTTACCTATGCTTTGCAGAGTCGGGCATTGGGCTTTCCAGTGTCCAAGACATTTACAGAAAGCACATTGGTTTTGTTTTAAATCTGTCCGTCCTGTGCGTAATGTCGGGGGATTACCTTCGGGTCGTTGTGTTCCGGGGTTGGCTTGTCGGCACATCCCTTTACACCGTTCGCTTTTCATGTCTACTCCTCGGGACTGTGCCATCGCTGGCCCTTCCCTTTGCCTACTAGACGTTTGGAGGGTTGTCCGTCGTGTCCCTTCACCTTTTCTAAATTCGTCGCCTTCCCTTCGTCGTGCAGCTTCTTTGCGCCACATACCGAGACTATCGAGCATAATAGGTGTTGTTTCATTCCTACGAAGGGCTATTTCTACCGTTTCTATTTTGTCAAGATCAAAGGATCCTCTCAGTGGCCACTGTCTTTCTCGATCCTTTTTCGTATATTTATGCCACAGCTCACTGTAGGCTATAGCGATTAATCCATGCTTCATGAACATGTCCTTATTAGGGGTGCCTTCCAGCGGAGCCGGATGGTTCATCTCTAATAAGCGGTCCGGGTAAAACAGGCTACTAACCAGTGGGGAGAAGACAGGCATGACGGATCACAATGGGATAATAGTCAGCACTACCTATCTTATCACTGCGCGCAAAGACTAGACAGAATATTTCTATTCTACGTTGTTTGCACGTAGTGAATACCTCATGAACCAATTCTGAGCAATCAATGTTAGGTCAAAAATAAAAAATCAATATGGTCAATGGGGAGAATAAGTAGGCTCGCAAAAGTTTGCGTCACCTACCCTTTCACTATCTGCAAAGAGGGGACCTATTTTTCCCTGTTTGCAGACAGAGAATCTCCAGAAAACAATCTATAACAGTTAATCAATGTTTAGGTCGAAAATAAAAAATCAATATGGTCAATGGGGAGAATAAGTAGGCTCGCAAAGGTTCGCGTCACCTACCCTTTCACTATCTGCAAAGAGGGGACCTATTTTTCCCTGTTTGCAGACAGAGAATCTCCAGAAAACAATCTATAACAGTTAATCAATGGGGGGAAGGGGCAATTGTTCAGTGGGGGAGAAAGATAGGTCCGACGGGTGCGTACCTATCCTTCGCTGTTTATAAAGGGAGAGCCTGTTGTTTCTCCGTTTGTAGACAGTGAATCTCCAATAAATTAACAAAAAGTAATACTAGTATTTTCTCAACAATTATCAATCACTTTCAACTATCTATCACTTTCGCAATTCGTCGTGTTTACACGACCTTACCCGGACCGCATGGACAGTTTCTCGTCTTCCGAATCCAGCGCCCGATCGTCCTCTTCTCTTCGTACTTCTCGTGGCACTCCTGATGGTTCCCAGTCAGGACCGCAGATCACTCGAGAGAGGTCTGTTCGGAACCAGTGAAGTTCGGATGATCGGCTGTCAGACGAGGGTCTATCGGACAGGGTACCTTCCGATCGTTGCAGTCGTTCACTCTGTCGTCGGGACCTCTCCCACTGGATCCACGAGTCGCTGATGGGCCCCACGTTTGGGACGCCAATTGTTAAAAAGGGTTTCAAAGACAACCGGTAACCAAAGACCCTTTTATGTTGCCCGGCGCTATCGCCTCTATGACCCACCAATATTAATCAATGAAGAAGCAGGCGCTGGAGACTGGAAGGCGGGAAACGAGGATTTTATTCTCTCCGGAGGAGAACACATCAATTCAGACAGCAAGTATCGTCACGAGGTGCTCTAACCACGTCTCTGAGGCCTGGCCTCTTATACTAGGGTTTATGACCTTTATTGCACATAACACATTCTCGCAATACTTTAGTACTTGAAAGAACATCCTCGGAATCTCCCCCTCAGACCCGTTCCCACATACATTTACAGTTGGATTCCCCACCCCGGTCACAACAGGTGATGGTTGTCGCACAGCAGGGCATTCCGCCGATTCACGGAATGCATGGGGTTGGTCGGATCTCATGGGGTGGGGGCTTTGATCGATTCGGGGGTCTTTTGATGGGGAGGGGAAGCTTCCTACTGTACGGGGTAATAAACAGTATCCGCAGAGCCAGGTGGCAGCCTGGGAACAGGGAAGACAAACGGGGACACAGGAAAAGGGGGTTTGCATCAGAAGGGTTTGAGGCCATGAAAGGAATGAGGGGAGGTGTCGCGCTGGGAACAGGATGGGATTCTGTGGTGAAGCTGCACTGAAGAGGGGTTTATGACCCAAGGCATGAGAGAGCGGGGGTTGTCAGCGTGCGGGGGAATGCTTGCGAGGTTAAGAGAGAGAGAGAGACGCGCTGGCTATCAGCGAGGGGCAGGGAGGCCATGGTGCTCAAAATGGCTGCCGCTTACGCGCACGAATGGGCTTGGAAAGGGGCAAGATGGCGCCGATAATGTTCACCAAGTTTGTACTTATTTTCCACACCATCATCAAGATACATGTGATCACCCCGAATACACCCATGCGGAATACTGTGCAACTGCGCCGAGCGAAACAACCTACCAATTTTGTTGTTGACCTTCTTTACTGAATGGTTCAGAGCTGACACCGAGAGGCCCCCCCGCCATACCTTCCTAGGAATCATGTGGGACCATGCAATCGTGCACCCCGGGATTCTTTTCGCCAGCCAGCTAACGGTAGACAAAACTCGCTCGAGTAATACTCGCCTGCCGAGTGTCACCATGTCATTGCCCCCCAGGTGTACTATGATTACAGATGGCGGTGACCTCTGCTGCCCTAAGAGTCCCTCAACAAAAGATTCGAACTGGTCAATACAGAGCCCGCCCCTTCCGTGGACGGTCACTCTGTACCCTTATTCCCCAGCTGCGTGAGTCACGTCACCTGCATTGAATACGTCCCCGGCCCGCCTCACGTATGAGTGGCCCACGACCCACACCACTCTCTCCTCAGCAGGTGATCTCTGACCGCTGGTCCCCTGGTGCTGGGTCGACTGCAAATTCCGCCCCGCATGACATGCTCGCGAAACTGTAAATCAAACAGAAGACAAGAAGCGTGAGTGCATGTAACTTGACTTCACAACATGTGCAATCGCACATACCTTTTAAAAAATTCGAGGACCAACGTCCTAACTGTTTCACCTCTTCAGCACTCTGACCCCTGGCTGTAGCCTCAGTAGCAGCCCCTATCCTAAAGGAGTTGGTCCCAAAATCGCTCGGGTCCATGCCCGCCGCTGCGATTGCCAGTGCTAGCACCCTCTGAAACTGAAACCTCGTCAGTGGGGTGGCATCGATGTGTCTCAGCAAACTCCCACCCCATGTATCCGCCCTCAGCACCAAATATTCCTCAATGCACTTTATCGGGCACGTGGGGGACCCTCGCATGCGCTGGACAACAACACTGTTTCCGATAGCTCTCTGGTCAGTCTTGGGCTTAGCTATCGTGACTACCATGGAATCACCCCTAATTAGGATGTGATCCCGACACAGGCCTCCCTCCACAATTTTCTTATTCTTTGCGACCAGTTCGCTCACCCGCATAGCCCCATGGAACGCTAATGCGAAAGCGGCCCGGAACAGAACTGCTTCGAATTGGGAGGAGCATGTAGTGGGTAGTATCGCCATAAGCAGGGACAACCTTTCTAAACCAATCGGGCGCCTCTCGTCTTGCCTATGCCCCTCAAGGCGCTGCCAGCCACGAAGGGCTTTTCTTGCCACAAAGGAAGCTGTTGGGTCCTTGATGCCATGCACCTGCGCCATGAATGAAATGGCCGCCCGGTGTCTATTGTCCGTTGCCGCTGATCGGCCTTCCCAGTGCAGTGCTACCAGGAACCTTAGGAAACAATCCTCCTGACCCCATGTCTGATCCCCTGTCGGACCCAAAAATGCACAATAGGAACGAAACGCTCCTTCGTATGCCTTCCTCGTCCTGGGGGCTAAGCTTGCTGCCACGAGGTCTTGTAATCCGGGGCACCGAGTAGCCGGAGTGCTTCGAGGACCGGTGCCGCCGCTAGCTCCGCAGTAGGTAGATAACCCCTGAACGCCTGCATATGTGAACGAGAGAGTGCATCAGCCGCATGATTCAGTACATGCGGCAGTACATTCAGTACATTCAACAACAGTCATATTGTCAGACCAAAATACCACAGAGCGATCTCTGAACTCGTCCGTCCATGCCATCAGAGCCACAAAAATAGGGAATAGCTCGAGGAACCCAATGTTACCTGTGAGACCGCTGGTGTGCCACCATGTCGGCCATGTTTGCGCCGACCATCGGTTACCAAAAATGGCGCCAAATGCCACGCTCCCCTCCCAGTCAGTCCACAAACCCAGCTCGTCCGAAGACGCTGGCAGCTTGTTCCACACTACTCGACCGTTGAAGTCCACCAGAAATGCCAACCAGATGCGCATATCCTGGCGAACCTCTGCAGACAGTCTCGTGCGGTGGTGTCCTTCTTTGAGACCAACCATAGCTTGTGCAATGGAGCGTGAAAAAGGGCGGGCCATTGGTATCACTCTCAGGGCAAAGTTAAGCTGACCCACTGCTTGTTGTAACTGATGCAGGGTCACTTTCTCTTTACTAAGGCACAGTTCAAGGGAAGCCCTAAATTTCGCTACTTTCCCTACCGGCAAACGGAAACATCCCTCCACAGAATCGAGCTCAATTCCCAGAAACTCCAGTGAAGTAGATGGTCCAACCGTGTTACCTGGTGCCAATGGCACTCCGAATTCCCTCATGAGGATGCAAAAGTCCTGTAACGCCCGCGCACATTTTGTGTCGCCGGCTGCCCCCAAGAACAGAAAGTCATCTAGGTAATGCATAACATGGCTATGCCCAGTGGCCTCGGTGAATGCCCATTCTAAAAAAACAACCGAATTTCTCAAAATAAGCACAAGAGATGGAGCAACCCATTGGCATGCATCTATCCATGTAGTAACGTCCTTGGAACACAAAGCCTAGCAGACGCTGATCCTGTGGGTGTACCGGGAGCAACCGGAACGCCGACTCGATATCTGATTTCGCCATCAGCGCTCCGGGCCCCAGGCGATTCAACATGGTGACGGCATCGTCGAAGGATGCGTACCGCACCGAACAAACTCCCGGGTCAATCGCATCGTTCACCGAGAAACCCTTTGGAGCTGACAAGTTATGGATCAGCCTAAACTCCCCTGGGTCTTTTTGGGGGACTACTCCTAATGGGGAACAGATGTAATTCGGTACTGGCGGGTGCCGATATGGGCCCGCCACCCGACCCAGGGTAACCTCTTTCGCAATCTTTCTCTCCACCACAGTTGGGTTATGCTGAGCCGAAAGCTGGTTTCTACAAAGTGGTTCTCCACGAAATTCCCCGCCGGGATGTGGAAACCATATAAGAATCCATTCCTCAACACCCCAGCGGAGACATGATCAGGGTATTTGTTTAGCCAGGGAATCATTGCCATGATATCGACGGGGGTAGGTAACGGTACACAATGGTCCCCCTCAGTCTTGTTTGGACCCTCCTCTACCTCCCGACCCGCCATTCTTTGATCTGCACGAACTCTCCGGGTGCGAGGAATTCCCACAACCCGCACACGCATGTTTGAACTTACATGCCCCTTGCGGTCTGGTGCAGTTGCCTCTATTAAAGCTCCAACAGACCCCCCGCTTTCCCCCATTCCCACCGGTCCTTGGTTGGTGATCGCCACCGGCGCCCGCTCGAAAGGGCACCGCGGGCTGTTGGCGGGAAAACCCCGACCCATTCCCGCCTGGCGAGGATGTCTTCGTCGCGCCATGCAGGAGCTGCTTCTGCCAAGAAATCGAGTCGAGACAATCCCACGTCAGAGATGAATCGTACTCTTTGGCCTTACGGAACTTCATTTCGTAACCCATCCATTCATTCCCCTCATATGTTTCATAAAAATCCATTAATCGTGCCTGATAGCAAGACAATTCAGGTAAAACCTCGGGCTTACGTTCCCCAATAATTGCAGTAAACATCGTGAAGGCCTTGGCCCAATTTGTTATTGTCTCATCCACCCTGAATCCCGCCATCTTGGCTCGCCAAACACTCGGGTGCCACAAATCTTTCTGCGTCTTAGCATACTCCATCTCGCGATGGTCAGTCAGCAGAGAAAACATATTAACATACTTGTCAGCCCAAATCAATTCTTTCGTGGCCAACGGGATATGTTGAACCACTCTCTCCCGTCTTGAGGGCAATGAGCCCTCCCCCGCAATTGGCAGTGCCTGCTTACCTGGTTCAGTTGTCGTTCCCGCTGTTTTTCCGACGCCAGTTGCCGGTCCTTCCGGGGTAACCTGTGGGGGGACAAGAGGGAGATTCGCCTTTGCGGCATCTTGCGACTGCCGCAACTGCTGAATTAGTAACCTGGCCTCTTCGGCCGTGTCTCCAGGTGCCGTAGCACCCCCTGTTTTTCTGCCGAGCCATGCGGCCAACTGGGCGGCCAATTCAGGAGGCATGTCCTCCTCGTTGACGGGCGTAATGACAACCGGAATCGGCTGACCCGCGTCTGGGATTGGTACCGGGGCCTCGGCTGGAACGGCAGGGCTCGCCGGGGGTACCTCGGGGACCGGAACCTCCCCCCCTGCCGCCCTATTCCTGACCCGTTTCCCCCTACCCTCAGGGGCGACTCCCAGCAATGCCGGGCCTATTACCTTCTTTGGTTTACCCGGATTGTTCATCGCAGCCATCTGCTTCTTCATGTTCGCCATATCTCGGCCAAGCGCCGGAACCATAACAACGTTCCATTCGATCTTCGCCATTCTGCTTACCAACATGCGAAGCACCTGGTCAGTCTCGGACTTCTTTCCTGCTTTCTTGCCAGACATTGTTTTCGAATATTCGCTCCAAGTCGATCAACACGGTCCTGGCTCCTTTAGCCTCGAAGTCGCTGAAAGAGAAACACAAGAATTACAAGTTCTCAAAATTGCTCCTTGTTCCGTTGAGGGCTCACGTGCAACGAGTGGGTGCAGCTTCCAAGCACAGGAACAAGAGGATGCGTCTTCGGATTCCCGCTCTCTTTATTCCTCATCGGGAGGGCGTGAACCCTCCGCGGGTACGCCTACTGGGCGTGGCCATCGGTGTAGGTGTCTAGGACAACCCCTCTTGGGCGGGAAAAGGCGCGCCCCGGCTACGCCGCTTCGGGCATACCAGCCGTGGCACGCCCCCCGCCCAAAACGGTTTCCCGGGAGGATCCGGGCCCCCAACCATACGTTCGGGGGGACCGAGTGGTCGCCCCTTTCCATTAGTCCAGTGACTCAAATCCTACCACCCTCTTTGAGTCACAGTATAATTACCATTTTGTGGTTTAACAGGACTGATTCCTTATGAAATAGTTTTAGTAAAAAAAAAAGCATATAGTGGACTAAGCATTTATATGTTGTTTTATGGTATGAAAACCAAAGGTAAATTATTCACGTGAGAGGACTCATTCTGCACAAATTATAACAATTTCTATATGATTTCTTTGTGGGAAGCAAAGGACCGAAATCATATTCTTACTCTCCCCCGCAGATGCCTCCATTGCCCCTCCACCATTGCCATTATTTTCTTAAATATAATTTTACATTTTTTGATTGCTGCAGGACCTCCACAATAGCGTTTTCATGCACTTCCAATAATTCTTAATTGAACTTTTAAGTGGGGTGATAACACATGTGCAAACCTACAGGAAGAATGACACAATGGGCAACAGCACCCACCTCAGTGTGCCTTTTTTGCTGATATTAAGGGGTACCATCAAAAAGCATTGCTTTTTAGAGATGCTGTTCGGAATCCTTAAAATACGCCAATAAAAACAAGCAATGGCAAAGTCAGCAGCCCCCAAAGGCGAGACTCTCTTTGCTTTGTCAATGTGTAACCAATGCCTTACCAATACTTGTTTTAATTATTTTTAGTGTTATTATTTTTGCCATCTGGAAAAGTACAGGAGATTGACATTCAGTTGTCACTGATTGCTAACACAATATGTCAGCTCAAACATAAGCATCGCACTACGTAGCTGAGACTGTAACGTCAATGTCCCCTGCGTTTGGTTGTATTAAGGATTCAAATCCGAGGTCAAGCTCAGACTTCCCCATCAACAGTGGGCACCTGAAAGACACACCACTGGCAGTAACAAAGAACAAAGCAGATGAAGCCACTTGAAACAATGCAAGTTGGAAGATCAATGGTTTCTCACACTAGGTCAAGGCCAGGTGGATTCCCATTTTTAATATCTTGACTGGCGTGCAAATGAAATTTAAACTGATGTTTCTTTCAATATCCTTCAGCTCGGCAGAAGATCTTGAGCTCCCTTAGCTGAACACCAAGATTACTATTCTCAAACTTCACGAGAGCTCCCAAGCTCTGGAACAATAATCTTGGCGGCAACCATCACAAAATGGACCTCCACGGTGAACACAGATTACTCCCATCATCCCGCCTCCGTAAATATTCTGCGCCTCTTCTATAAAGCTGTCGCTGCCTGTTTTGACACCCGAGCAATTGTTTTTCAAAACTCTTTCTACTTAAAGCAGTTTTTTGCAGCAAAAAAAGGAAAGTAAACTGTATAAACCCACTGAACAACAAAAAACAGACAGCATATTCCAAAGTGGAGAGGCTGATAACATAGAGTTCAGTATGCCTTAGATAGAGAAGTATTTTGCCAATATCAGACACCGAAAATTACTGGGCCCATACACAATTGTCGTATTCGAAGCCTAGACCATGCATCTAAGATTTTGCATGTTAAATAACTTCTTCGGAGACCTTCAGCCATCATTCTTTGACGTGGACAACACCAGTCGATAGCACTGTAGTTCCGTAGTTTAAGGGTCTGAGGTTTGGTGGTTCCGAACTCGTTCTATAAAGGTCGTCGGAAATAGACGATTTTGGTGTTTTTGTCTCAATCGATCAATGAGAACACTACATATTCAGGGATTCCGTTTAAACCCTCGGGTTCCATTTTGTGTACGGCAGCCATTTTGTGTGGTTGCCCTCACATAGGCCGATGACTGCGGCCGAGCGAGTCATTGGGACACGTACACCTTAGCTGACTTCTGAATGACCTGGCCGAACTGACTCCCTCGCCCGAGGCTGACCTCGCTGAGCCAGTTTCCTTGTTAAGCAGCTGGTCAGATAAAGATCAAAGAGCAGGACATGCCGAAGTTTATAGTACACTGCACCCAACTTTCTATCTTGCTTCCAATCTGTTTCTGCTCCTTCCTTTACAACATAATCACTGATTTGGGTTGAGGTTTTATGATGGATCGAACAGGATATTGAAATTTGCTTGGTCATTTCTGGTGGGCTGGACAACGGAAAATGGGATTGTCGTCATGCTTTTGAAATGTCACATCGCCATTGGCCAGTTTGTGTGTAACCGATTCTACTTTGGAATGTGATTTTTGGCATTAAAGACCATGCTCCGCTCATTGAAATTGTGCAGTCTCTAGCGAACCACCCGTGTTGTGCTTCGTTACATCCAATAAACTTTGGTCTTTGACGTCATCAAGAAGTGTCCCGTGTCTCTGTTTGCCGAGGCAGGGGAATCCGAAGACTTCGAGCGTTTTCCCTGGCACTGCTGGGTTCTAAAACCCGGTTCTTCAGTTGGCGCCCAAGTGGGGCGACTTCAGCGGTACCGGTCCAAGCCTGAAGATCGTGGAGAGCTTTGTGTGGAAATTCTGGAGGAAGGCCTGCCACTTCATCGAACCCTGTATGTCGTTGTGGTCCGAAAGTCTTTGCTGCGAGGTTCCCCGCTTTCCGATAGCTACGAAAGGACTGCTGCCCTGACTGTCGCCCTGTCTTGGAGCCATAGACGATTTGTAGAGCGAGACGATAGACGGGTCTTCTGGTGACGCCATCGACATTTCAGTTTATAATGAGTGGAGGGTCTCCCAGTCCTTAGTTTGTTTTGGTATCCCTTCGAGGATCGCTTTGATTTGGTACCTGCAGGCCCCAAAGCCAAGGGACTCGTGTATTCACGAGACTATCGTTTTGAGATTTCCCTTGAAGTTTGAAGTTAGACCAGTGAGCGAAGATGCCTGGTCTTAGCAGACTTGGGAAGATATTTGGTTGAGGTTGTTTTAGGGATTCCCGGTTAGAGGATTCGTGTCTGGTTCCTCCGATTGGAACTCCGACCTATGAGCTATACGTAAAATATGGAGTGGGCCCCATCGGCTATAATGACATCTGGGTAAAATATACGAAGAAAGACGGTGTCCTACAGTGGCCCCGTTATGGTCGCTTTGAAACAGAGATTTTAGATAATCTCGAAGTTAAATTGTTCAAGAAGAAAGCCCGGACGGCAATGTTTGACTCTTTCCGCATATGGCGCAAAGAAGCCAAACAGAAAGAAATTAAATTAGCAAAGAAGAATAAAAGAGAACGAGGTTTGTCAATGGTGCAAGCTGCTATAGTGTTTAGGGATGATGAGGAAGAGCAAGAGAGCGAACAGATGCTTAGGGTTAAGAAGTTAGCGGTAGATAAGTGCTACCCAGTTTTGCCACTTAAAGAGCAAGAAGAGAAGAAAGATCTTGCTAAAGATCCTTTAATGTCGCATCTATTGAGTTTGCCACCCCCTTATGCATCCCCAGAACCTGTATATGGGGACAAAGAATTTTTTTTTTCTCCCTCTGAACAGATTTTATTTTACAAAATGCTCGATACAGAGTTTACTCTCTTGGTGCTGTAACAGAACATCAGTCCGTTCTTTCCTAGGTCTATTTTTTGGACTGCAATGTGGCGTTTGCTTGCATTTTCTTGATTCCTTTCTTGTTGTGCTTCTTGGCAAACGCATGTTCCGCATACATTTGGGATCGACTCCTTTGAGAGATTCATATCGCTGAGATCTGGGCTTCTTGATGCCATTTCTGTGCCTTTGCGGGATTGGTTATGAGTTGTATGGTTCTTGGACTTGGCCATGATTGCACTGGCACTCTCGGTCTGTGCTGTGGCAGAGCTCGGGAACTGACAAATAATCAACACAAGTACTGCTCAATGTCAACTACCAAAACATCATCGGCTGTAAAATAATTTGCTTTAATAACATCATTGTGCAAGTGTCAAGATGATTGTATCCATATCTATGCAGATTCATTGTAAAGCAGAGGTAGAGAGAGATATAGAGAGAGAGACATAGAGAGAGAAAGACGGAGAGTTGTGTTTGTGCCCATTTATATGGGTGTCTGAGAGACAGTGTGCTTGTGTGTCTGTGGTTAAGGGCCTTATTATGAGTTTGGTGGTGCAGGACCAAGACCTCCCTGCTCCCGCACTGCCAAACCCACGTAGGAACCGCCCGACAGGCGAAAGAAAACTCCAGATCTGGTGGGCGATTCTTTGGCATTCCCAGGATGGTGAGGCACCACAATGGGAATGTCAAAGGCCGTACCTGCATGGCATGGACTGCTGCAGTCCATACCGTGTAGGTACTGGTGTGCATGCAGACAGGTGTGTGCATCCACATGGCATGTGGCACCAAGGGGCCCTGTAGGGCTCCCTTTGTTTCCTCACTGCCACACTGACCGTCATATAAAGTATGGTAGTGAGGAAACTCGTAATATGCTTGGCGGGGCTGCAGTGGCCCTGCCAAGGATATTGCAGCCTCAAGACTGCCGCACCAGCGCCACAGATCTCTGATCCCTGGGTGTTTCTGCCCAACCACTCTGGTTCTAAGAGGGCTGGCCAGACTCGTAATAAGCCCCTTTGTCTCTACAGTGTCTGTTGCTGTCCATTGATGCAGGAGCTCTAAGGGACTTTGTGGGAAACATGGTCCAAAGTCTAAAGATAGATAGTAATCACCAGACTAGGGGGTATATATTCACAAGGAAGCGTGATAACTACCGCAAGAGTAGGGTAACGCAACTTTCAACATCGCAGCCCATCATGGGAAAATAACCCTGTGTCAACAGGGAATTCACAATAAGGCGGTAGCCTGTGATAGACACCAGATACCGCGGCAAATGTCCGCGTGAAATTCAATGCTACACCGGTAAAATGCAATAGGCGAAAGTAAAAAATATGCAATGAGGCCAAATGCGGTACAAAAAGTAGCGAAAAGCAGCCATAAGCCTGCAAATCCCATACGTCTAGCGGGGCAATGCACCATAAAAACCACAGAAAAAATACATCAGAAACAAGCCAAAGCACTTAGAAACATGAATGCCCCCTGACCCAGCGCAGAGGCCAACTCAAACCCCACAACCCCCACAGACTACCAGCATTGAACAACGGGGTCGGGGAAGGCCAAGAAGAAGAGGGAGAGGAAGACGGGTGCAGACCGCAGGAAAACAAGAACGGCGTCACAGAGGTGACAGAACACTACCAGCAACTGACCCACTAGCAGACCACCTGGATTGCAGTCGGAGTGCCGAGAAGGCCAATCCAGGAGGCCAATAGGCGATGGCATGACGTGACTAAATAAACCAGACACCAACCCACTGCCAACAGGAAGGCAGCAACAGCGACAGGAGGTGGCAATCCAGCACCCCCAGAGGAGTTGGAAGAAACCCAGGCCACAGTTATCAGTGTGGAGACGGTGCAAGGACTATGGAGTATGGACACAGCTCGAGTGGACGTGACACAAGATCAACAGGGAGTGCCACAAACAGAGACTGGGTGGACGGGGGGAGATGGGCACAATGGCATACATGCACAATGAGGCGTAGCACACTGCACACCCACAAACACTCAGGATCATGTCCCAGATCCACTTGGCACACTGCAGCACACACAAATAGCACAAACAGCACACCCACATTGATGACAATATAGAACAATGCGCTTAGCCAACACTGCAGAACAGAGGACACAACTGGCGCCGCACAGCACAGAACCACACACAGGGGCGTGCAAATAGCAGTCACACACCCATGTTGGCTGTGCGTACGATGGCCATGGCCACTCCCCTTACAAATTGAGTGGGTGACAACCATGCTACATGTCCAATCTTCAACCCGCTGCCTGCGGTGACCTGTCTGCATCAGATGCACACAGCACAATATAATGTCATAGGGCCCAGGGCCCACATGCATACTACAAGACCACAGGGACACACGCAGATGTCATGTTGAACTGGCTACGGGCACATGCGCCTGGCCCCTTTATTGGCGGGGCCACATGTACAGTGACGTCTGTGCTGAATGTGTGTAGGGTGAGTGTAAGCCATTCCGCACGGAATGTCTGTTGCTGGCAACCACTTGAACATTGGACACCAGTGCAACGGAAACAGAAAATACATGCAATACAGAGTCATCTGCTGAGGAACATGGAGTGAGCCAGAGAAACCAGAGGACAGCCAGCATGCAAACAGAAGTGTCCGTGAATTGCAGTGCACTTGGCTTTGGACAATGTAGTGAGCGCTCTCATGTAAAGATAAAGTCTTGGATTATGTCCCTTCAATATATTACTGATGCAGATGCAGTGGGGTGTGTTAGAACTGCATCATCGTGCCCATCAACGTCTTAGGGCCCCCTCACTGTTTGGGGTGATATACCTGCGCAACAGATCCACAGCACAAAACACAATAAGCAATGGTCAATGGCCTGTGGTGCAGTGAGTCACTGGCACCTGGAGTGCTGAGCAGGGTATCAGGCCGATGGCATCCACAACAGGCCTGAGCAAGTCCGAAGTTTGTCAGGACCACCACTTCTACTCTAGTAGATGGCAGTTGGAGGTGGTGATGCGTCGTCTGGGCCAGTCTGGACTTGCTTTGGTGTGTGAGCCCTGGTGGGCTGCATTTGGGCCCAGAGGCTGCGTACAGCACAAGGCCACAGGGTAATGGCGTTCATGACCCCAAGACCTATGCCTCAGGCCCAGTCAATATCTCTGGAGAAGGAGTCCCGGACAGGACCAGCACCGAGTTAGGGGCCTCCCGATGAAGCCGGCATATGCACCTGGCCACGGGATGGTGACTTGTGGTGCAGTCTGATGGGTCACCATCACTGTCCGCGGTGTATGTTTTGGAGTGTTTGGGGGACAGTGGAAGGTGTCCTCCGGTGCAAGACGCTGAAAGGTTTGATTTTATCCAGAAGCAGCAAATGGAGGAGCGGAATGCGACAGCCCATTGCCACCACCAATTCCGTATCAGCTACATGAGGATGAAAACTGCCCCCTAGTCCATAGGCTTAGACACCACCACAGTTCGACCACAGAGTGTCCATGAATGTCAGGGAACAGACTTAGTAGCACCGGGGCTGAGTGGGGATGCAGTGTGCGGTGATGCCAGTACACTGATATGAACTCCGCCATTGCTGAATCATGACTCTATGACCTACTGGACTGCAGTGAAGGCCAGAGGCAGCGGTCAGCATGGGCTATTCACTGAGTACCGCCGGCATAAGTTGGTAGCCCGATCTGCCGGCAAAGTTCAGGTTCACTGGCACCACATATTCGGTCACCTCCGTGACTGTGACCCAGCTTTCGTCCAGACTGGGCCTCATCTTTCTCTTACTCCTCTCCGTACGACCACTGGTGTTGGCTCTGCCATTCGTGAATCGTGACTAGGTGCTGGATGTGAGACCTACCGGTCCGCAGGGTAGTCCTGGTCCCTCATACTCGTGTCACCGGATGACGTTGAACAGGGTTTGTGGCAGCACGTGTCGCCGGATGGTGTTGAACAGGGTTTGTGGCAGCACGTGTCGCCGGATGGCGTTGAACAGGGTTTGTGGCAGCACGTGGGGCAAGATGCGCATATGGAACTATGCCTCACGGATCAAAGAGAGTCTGGTGCTGTGGCCGCTGTCCCGGATTTGGGGTCACTGCCATTCATTAGCCAGGACAGTGTTTCACATATGGGACCCACTGAGCCGCAGAGGACGCCAGTAAAATATGTAAACAAGAAAGGACTAATATGGGCCAATGTCGGTGGTCTGAAAGGCTGTCTGGGTCGCGGGCCTCGGGTTTGGAGGTTGCACTGGCACGTGGTGGGCCCTCCTTGACACATGCCGGTGTCTGCTGCTGATCAGTGTGGCCTGGCTGCGCAGGGTCAGCCCTCAAGGGTGCGTGCTCCACCGGGCCAAAGTACAGCAGGCGCACAGGATCTCAGGCTACTTCGCTAAAAAGAACGGCGTTGGCCTTGTGGCGGGGAGGGAGGTGCCGCCCTGGCAGAGACGTTGTGCTTTCCAGGACTACGTGCTTTTTATTCACACCCCTACGCTGGGCTTGCGTACCCAGGCCCATCCCACTCTGCTCACGCTTACGGGGAGCATAACAGGCAACATTTCCGCAAGGACCCCCGCTGGCTGGGATGACATGGTTGCATCCACTGTCCACTAAACTCCATAGACCAGAGGTGTATGTCGCAGTGGATATGGTTGTGTGTCTGCATACTGCAGTCTGTCCTGCACTTTGCCGCCACTCTTTGCATTGTGTACTTTACCAATCATGGTTCTACTACATCCTTCACAAATGCCTGCTTGCCTCCTCTCCCCACATTTGCCTATTGTGTGGCTGAGTTGTCATGACATTGATTGGTCATGTTCACAGCTTGCCCAGGTTAACATTGGACGTATTTCGATCATGTCTGGTGGGTGGGCATGTTGTTGTACATGTTGGTTGTGAACTTGTGAAGTGTGCATTGCAAGATTTGTGGATTGCATGGTTGTGTAGTTGAGGTGAATGGGGTGTTAATTGGGAACATGCCAAGGAGCTTTGCATTTCCCTGGGTGGCATCCTGGGAAGGCTGGTTGCTTATGGAATGTCAGAAGGTGAAGGGATCATGCACACTGGCTGTGTATTTGAAAGCAACATTGGTGAAGGTCCAACGGTGTCTCTTATGTTGCCTGCACATAGATGTGTGACGTGTGCTTCCTGTTGCGCTGATTGTGTGCTGTGTCACCAGGGGGCACAGGTGGGACATGTGTGCAGTGGATAGCCCCCAACATGTGCGTGCGTCCGGCTGTGGCGTATGGTCCTTGTTTGGTCTCCAGCGGTTCATGCACATTGTATTGGCCGTACCGGGCCTGGGGTGCCAGGGTGATGGTGATGTCCATGACATGTGTGGGGGACTTGGATGTGGATGTCTGTGAGACTCCGCCGACTCCGGCGGTTGTTGGTTGGGGTGTGCCAGGGTCCAACACGTGCAGCACAGCCAGCAGCTTGATGTGGGGTGGGATGTTGGTTGTCTGCTGTGTTGGTGCCGTTGGCCTGTTGGGCGATAACGTTTGCGTAAGATGGTTGTCCCTTTCAGCCTGTAGTGGACAGTGACATTGTCAGAAGTTGTGCCTGTGAGGCAGGTACGTTTCCTAGGGGGCCGTTGTCTTTGTCTGCACTGGCTCTGTGGTGGTCCGGGGGGGAGGGGCTGCCGGGTGGGTGTTGTGGCCCCCTTGGGTGACCGAGCTGCATGATCAGTAGCTCCAAGGCTTCTGATTGTCTTCAGGCATGTCTCTGGGCTGGGCTCCTTATTGTGGTGCAGGCTGTTGTACGACTTTACACCAGGTCAGGGCTGGTTTATGCACCTTACCGCATGGTTAATGTTCTTATCGCTGATCTGGCTGGTCGTTGTGAATGTTGAGGTGTGGTGTTGTCACAGCTTTTGGCACGGGAACGCCTACTCTGTATCCCATTAGCGATAGTTGCGGGGGTCCTCTGTGACGATGTTTTTTGCGGCTGCTATTGTGGAAAACTGGTGCTGTGTACTGTTAGCACCTGCTTGTTTATTGGGGGTGCAAATTTATCACGACTTTGGTTGCGCAAAAGTGCTCTTAATTCAGCGATAGCTCCTTGTGAATATGCCCCTAGGTGTTCTCTGAATCATTTTGAAGGTGCAAAGACCTGGCTATGATTGGTGTTGGCTGAATATTCTGATGTCAAGGACTGATGTGAGATGCTCACCATAAGAATGTAATGTGCATATGGGAAATTCCATCACCATAAGAATGTAGCGTGACTATGGGAATTTCCATTAGCATAAGAATGTTATGCGACCATGGGAATTTCTATGTTATTCTTGTGGCTAAACTGAAGTTTCTACACAACTGCCCAGTGGTTTAACATTATATGTGGCACTTGCCCCCAGTCCTGGCTTTACACCCTACAGCAATTTGCATTCTGAAACATTTATGCCAATTCAAAAATGTGAATCATCAAAGACCAATTTACGCATAGTTGGTAGGTCGGGCTTGGCTGATGGTTTTTTGATGACTTGAGGCTACTGCTTCTAGTAGCCCAAGAGAAAGAAGATGCTTTTGAGCTTTGGTGGCTTCATGCCTCGCTCTGCGGCCTATCATAGCACCTGGATCCAAGGAAATTGAATCAGAAAGATCTGTAACTCTGGTATCCGCAGCCAGGAACATTCTGGCACATTTCCTAAGTAGGATAAAACCTAATTTACTTAAATTGCCATTGGTATCCCATGGCAGCACACATTCTGCCGTGAAATCCTACAAGCAATACTCCGTTCTTTGAAATTCATAACTGAGCTACTTAACAAATCACAAATGAAAGGCAATCCACGTTTCAGCCTTTTAACAGCTGCCTTATGAAAGAATGCACCTTTGTTCTGGCTCTTCGCTTCCTGCTCCCTGTTGCCTGTGAGTCAGTAGGAGAAGGTGTTTTTATTCAGCTCGAAATCTCAGCACAACGTGGCTCCTTCGTTATTACATTCCCTCTCAGCTAGTTAGCAGGAAGGAGCTAATTTTAGTTCCTGCAATATATTTCCGTCACGAGCTGTATAATTAAGACATCTATTCAAAGTCAATATAGCTAATTTGATAACAAAAAAAGCCCTCAGTCTGGATGGCTTTCTTTTCCGCACAGGATTATCAGCGTCAGGCCTTCGCAGGGTGTCTCCTGCTATTATCGGAGCACATTAGATGAGCTGGAGTCAGCCGTGGCGCGCAGAGAGGCAACTCACACAATTTGATCACAGGCTTGCAGGATTCCACAGAAAAGGAGCCCGCAGGAACGCTGGGGCGCGCCACGCTGTATTTGAATAGGTTCGGAGGAGAAGCGGGTCTCTGCAACAAGAGACCAGGTTGAACGGTTTTGGTTATTCCTCATTAGAGAGGAACCGTATCCCTTTGGGTAATAGCCTAACCCGAGTAAAATAGTTAATGAAGAACAAGCATAGGAAAGCCAGTAGGTCTCACCTTATTGACCTATTTGGTTTGCCAATGCTTTTTGCAGATGCTGTGGAGCATTTGTAAAAAAAGAGAAAATAAGTGCGATGAAGTAGAGGCTAGCTGAGTCATTCTGTAGGAGTGTGTGAATGCATGATTACGTGCTTGCCATTTTCTTTTTTATTTATTTAGCGATCCAAGATGGCCGACACCACTTAGGACAGTGAATTTTTTTTTTTTTAAAAAGGCTTGGGGCATATTTACAAGGGCATTTGCGCCACTGTAGCGTCACTTTATAGGATGCTCTAGTGGCGCAATGCCCTGCTCCATATTTACAGAGTGGCGTTAAGCTACTTTGTTTGCCTTAACGCCGCTTTATAAATATTGTACCCTTTCACGCAGATAACTGCGTGAAAGGGGTGTGCAATGGGTGTTTCTGTGGGTGTTCCACCCATTGCTTTTTGATGCTGCCTCAGATTTACAAGGATCCATAATTCTGAGACAGCATCAAAAATAACTGCCACTGAAAAGCAGATATTAGATTGGCGCAATGAGGAGAAATACTTCTATTTCTCCTCGTTTTTGCTGTTTTTATGGTTGCTGGATTGTGCATCACACGAAAAAGGAGCAAATCGCTTTTAATAATTGTTTATGTGCAGGAAGGTCTCCCTTCCTGCACATGACCATTCATCCCTGCAACACAGACACCATTATACCTGCAACCCAGACACCTTTCCACCATGGCGCAAGGGTGTCTGTGTTTGTACTCGGCAGCTTTATTTAGCGCCAGCGCAAGGGAAAACACAGGGGTGCACCATATTCTTGTGAATATGGTGCATCCCTTCATTTTTTAAATGACGTGGCACTACAAAATTGCTTGCAGAGCTGCCCTGTGCCATTTCTTTGTAAATATGCCTCCCGGTGCGAAACTCTTTTTGGATACTGAAGTAGCCTGACAGTTAATGGCAGCTTCCATATCCTCCAAAAATATGAAAAAAAAGATTTAACTGACCGCAATCAGTTGGTGAACAATAGTGGAGCTAGTGGTTTGGAGAGTTAGGAAAAGCACACCAATGGTGAAGTGGGTGAAGGTGATGGAGCAACAGTGGTGTGCTAAAGCACTGGAATACAGAGTGGCCTGGTAACTGCTGGCTCCTACACAATAAAGTAAAAATAAATACATTTTTTTTTTTAGAACCACAAGTGACAGAGGAGCAGTGAAGAGGTGGACAGGTGAATGGGAAGCAATTGGGGGGTTCTGTATTTAAGGGGGGGTAAGCAACACAGAGAAAGAGCAAGAACAGACATGTTCTCTCATGGAGTGCTAAATAAAAATAAAAATAAATGCTTCCTAAAAGTGAATAGTGCAGTATACCAGTCAGCCAAACAAAAGGTTTGTGAATAGACTATTCTCCTAGGAAGGGTCAAACACAAGAAGAGGAAAGCAATCCATCAAATAGGAAGCAAGCAATGAAATTGACTTTAAAGCCAAGCACCGTTAAGCAACGAGTGGGCTCTAATCCCCTGTAAGTCTTTGGTGTGGTCCACAAGTGGCTTTCACCTACAGACAGCTAAAAGGTTGAACTAAAAAAGAGGCCATCTTTTGCTCTAATTTAAGCAACTAAACTACCATCCCTCAAAAACTGACAACAGATGAATAAAAATAAAAATGCTGACATATGCATTTCTACCGGAATAATAGATACTAATAATGACAGATTGCCGTTTAACACAGCAGAGAGTCAGGGTAGGTACAATTTCCTACCTATGCACTTCTGCATTCCATGAACTTGCCAATGTCATTATAATTGCAGGTCAGAGAGCAACCTAAGCCGCAATGATCCGAATGACTCATCATGTAATTTCCAATCAGATGCAAGCACTCTTCAGCAGCCCCCAAAGACAGGGGTAACCCTAACTCCAGAACATAGCGTTGGCAGCTGGTTCTGTTACATTGCCTTACACACCCGAGCATTCAATCAGACAGGATTTGTAAAGTGTTAAATTCAAAAGATACTCATAGTGAAGGTAGAAAAGAGTATCTTTAATGAAGATATTTACTTTAAAATGTGTATACATGCATTGGAGCATCGTGTGCTGCTGCTTGGATGAGAGAGCACATCACAAGCAATACAGTCAAATACAAACAGACACGACCAGCATCTAGCAAGCTCGGTGTGCTTCGCAATTAGAAGTGTGTGCATTGTGCAATGAAGTGCCTGTCAGCAAAATAAGGCAGCTAGGAGCATTTATTTGCAAGCTTGACGCATTGCTCTCTCTCTCGTTTGTTTGAAAGACGGAGGGCATTCCTGTGAGGAGGGGGGAGGAGAAATGCGACACGGCCGCAGCAGGGGGCGGAGCGGGGAAAGCGGCGATGAGGGAGAGACACGGCCTGGCAGCCATGAATAGTATGAAGCAGTAGGGGCCTTTGAAGTGAAGCTAAGCTTTACTTCAAAGGTGTGGGAGGAGTGCGGCTGAGGCAGAGCGCACGCTGGGCGAAGCTTGTGGGGCGGAGCAGGAAGAGCTGCTGGGAAACAGATGGCTGCCGATCTGATGCTGTGCATGCGCATTGACCTAAAAGCGCACGGGCACAGCGTCAAATCGCCAGTTTAGTTAAACCTCTGTTTAAGCCCCTACAGTCTCGCTCCGCTCAATGTGCATGTGCATTGAGAGGCGAGACCTAAAAAGGGGCTACAAATTGTACTGTCCAGTTAGGGTGTTACGGTCCCCTGTGGCTATAAAGGCTATAGTTCCTATCCTAAATTCAAACGAAGAAGTTTGTAATCTGCACAGCTAGAGCATGGAATACTTTACCCATTCATGTTAAATCAATGACCAATCTGCTCTTGTTCAGAAAGGCGTTGAAAACATGGCTGTTTGGCAATCAGTGAACTCGCTTTCAATCTGTTATAGCAGAGTTAGCGCCAAGACACCTCCGGGTATTCGAGCGCTCTAGAAATATTTATAACATTACCTAACATTGAACAGGCCACAACAATCAAGAAACCGGCCACACACATTCAGACCAACCCATCAGGCACTGCCTGGTTGCCCTAAAGGCCAGTCCAACCCTGCATGACTGTGGATTACTAGGTGAGAGATATTTGTGAATTCCAGCATCCTTGTGCAGATTATATATATATATATATATATATATATATATATATATATATATATATATATATATATACATATATATATATATATATATATATATATATATGTGTGTGTGTGTGTGTGTGTGTGTGTGTGCGTGCCTACGTGCGTGTGTGTGTGTGTTTACAGTTTTATATAGCGTGAGCCAGGTCCACTTAGACATCAGAGCGCTTTACATCAGTAGAAACACTGACGAGACAATAGAGGAAAGAGCAGAAACCTGTCTATAACGATACGTAGGGTTGTATTGGGTGCAGACTACAGAGTTCTGCCATTTTACCTGTATAAATGAAGGTTTAGCAATGGAAAATTGAACATGAGTTCAGTTTGTAGAGTAGAGCTCGATCAATGGGAAACCTGGCCCTGGATCAGTAAAGGGTTATTCTGGGTCTAACTGCATCAGAATGGTAAGACTGTAATGTCCTCATCTCAGCATCGCAGGTCTGATACAAGGCACTGCTTTGTATGCTCTATAATTATAAATTGGCCATTGGCTTGTGTGCTCTAAATAAAAACACAGTTTATCTACATGCCTATTCCTTTATTCAGCGCTGTATTGCTGTAGCGAGGTTTGCACTTTACACATACATGTAATATACACGTATCCTACATCAGAGGCGCAACCAGGCCCGGTTCTAGAGGGTGGGCCGGGTGGGCCAGGCCCACCCAAACATGAGCCTGGCCCACCCAAACACGAATCTTGGCCTTTGCAGCGACGTCAAGAAGGCAACAGAAAATTTGCACTATAATTTAAAACGTTCCTCTGAACGTAATTTATCATCTCCTTCTAGGAGTTGCGTGATTGGGCCTTGGTGCTCTCTCAGGTACCCCCAATCACGCATCTCCTTCGGAAAGGTGAGTTGTGTCCCCGCCCACTTGTGGTAGAATAGGGACATGGCGAAGGGGACAAATCCCTTCTTTGGCACCAGGTGACCTTTGCGCGCTGCATGGATATTTCCTTCTTTTCAGCGCTGGAGAAAAGGAGTTTCTTTATCCTGATTCACCTTTCCTGACCCCCTTACGCTGCTTATCAGATCGGCTGTGAGACAGATTTCCTACCCAGCGGGTAAGAGAATGTGTGGATATTTCGTTTTTTTAAAAACCTGCAAAGGCCCAACAAGATACATACAACATGTATGCTTCGAGAATGTGTGGCTATTTTCATATTTTTAAAATCTGTGAGGGCCCAGCAAGACACATACTTTGTGTATGCCGTGTATATTTCACTTAAATTACTTATATCATTTTCATGACTGGCTCTGCCACAAATGCAAGACAACAGTACAAATGTCCAGATAACTCTGGTGATTAATGGTCCTGCTGGGTAGAAATCTTTTGTCTGTTTGTAGTTTTGGGATGCAGATAAACTGTAGTTTATGTGGATAGCTCAGTGGGTTACTGCCTTTGTCACAGAGATCCTTTTGTTACTTGCAGTTCAGAAGTTACAGATCTAACATAGGACAGTGACATATGAACTGTATTCTAAGAGCTGCATACAAACCTGAATGATATAATTAGAAAGTTTTTTGTGTATTGCGATATAGTTAGAATTTCCCCACTCTTTCATTATTCTAATGTTGCTATAAAGAGTTCGTTTTGGCAGATGTACATTTTTTATCAGTAAAGACAAACTCTAACCACTGGGGTATGCTTTAAATCCTGAGTTTGTGCTTCTCCAGACCTATCCCTTTTAACACATACTGCCCACCAGTATGGCTGACATGTGAATCCTACACTGGGTAATCCTCATTGGCTTATGTGACATTCCCTATAGGCTGATTTACATATTTGTATCATTCATTGTCTCTGCATAATGTGTGAATTATATAAAGTACTGTGAAACCCTACACTACGAGTAGCGATATACCACAAATGAAAAGCATACAAGAGTGGCTACGGAGAGATGATGGGCACTGTTGGAGGGTGGCAATAAGGGCATCTGAGGAGGAAGTGAATATGGGGAGAGTCTATGTAGAGATGAGGGCACTGTTGGAGGGTAGCAGTGAGCTACTCAGAGGAGTAGGTCATGGAGGGCTACGCAGATATGAGGAGCACTTTTGGAGGGTGGTAGTGAGGGAGTCTGAGGAGGGAATCATGAGGGGGAGAGGCTACAGAGAGATGAGAGGCACTGTTGGAGGGTGGTAATGAGGACATCCGGGAAGGAGGTTAATACGGGAGAGTCTAGGGAGAGAAGAGGGGCACCGGTAGAGGGTGGTAGTGTGAGAGTCTGAGGAGGTCATGAGGGAGAAAGGCTACGGAGAGATGACGAGCACTGTTGGAGGGTGGTAGTAAAGAGAAAGAGGTCAATGGGGGGACACCAATAAAGACTTCCACACCAGCGCTAAAGCCAACCCTGCCATGGCCTTTCTGTTTTTGTTTATTAAATTAGCAGTCGGGTCATTAGGGCCACTGTGGAACATATTTTAAAGTGTGTGCTAATTATATTTACTGGTATATTTATTGTTTTAAGTTTGAGGGGGATTTTACTAATTTTTTTTTACCAGGAATAATGAAAAAGGATCCGGATGTTGGTTGATATGGAGCTGGGGCCCAAGGTCAGCTGTGAGATAAGGTGCACAAGAGATGGATGGTAGAAAATGGATAATCAGGGCTGGAAGGGAGGGCGCTGCAGAGTCCAGGGTTAGGTGGCGTTACCAATGAAGAGAGATTCTCTCTGAAGGCTGGCAACGAGGGAGGCTGAGTAGTGTTACTTGCCTGATACTCCCACCTCAGAAACCTCCTTTTCACATCAAAGGGACCTTACATGGGATGCATTTTAAAAAAGAAAAATGAAATATCTGTTTCATTTTTTTTAAGAGCAGGCAGCAGTCCGTGGGACCCCTGCTTGCTCTTCAAAAATATTGTCACCTCCTTTCACAAAGGGGAAGGGCTCCCCTGGTGACCCCTTCCTCTTTCAAGTGGATTACTACCTATTTGGAGTAGGAGGTAAACTGCAAGTGTTTTGTGACTTTAATTGTGGTCGCAAAACAATGATGCATACAAATGCGGCTTGCTATTAGGAAGGGACGACCCTTGTTAATACCGTCTTGCACAATAGCGTTTGTACATGCGAGCAGGGCAGGGCCACATAGGCTCCTGGCTGGGTGGCATACTGACCAATCACAGCGCTGCTTAGAGCATTGTGATTGGCTTAGGGGAGGAAGCCTGGCTGCCTGCTTCCTGTTTTTTTTAATGAATATTATTAAATTGAACCCCTCCCCACCAGACCTCTGCGTGTGACCCCCCGCCAACACGCTATTCCTCTCACCCACTCCCTCCCGCGAGTCGCGTCTGCCGCAGTGGCCCACCCGAATGCACTCTTGGCCCACCCAAATAAAAATTCCTGGAGCCGGGCCTGGGTGCAACTAGAGCCAAATTTCGTGGGGGTAGGGAGGGAAGCGGGACTACGAAATATTTCGGGGGGTGGTGGGGGGGCTGACTCATCCAGCAATATGCAGTGGCACTTAGAAGGGGTGAAAAAAATCAACAAAGCCTCATTAACAAGCAAATGATCCTTTAAAGACCTGTGAAATACTCGGGTGCGGCAGGGTGTGTGCCCTGGAAGCTGTCTCAGCCCGGGCTCACACACACGAGGGTGGGGGGGGGGGGGGGTGGTGCGGGGGCTAAAGGCCTTTGAGCCCAATGGGCGTTGTGCGCCTGTCCTACATACAGCACAGGGAGAGTACACGTGTCCAAGGCCTGCGCCTTGTTACCTTGTGTCCTTCACTACTGGCTGGAGGGAAACATTTTTGAAGTGTTTGGACGATTGAAAATGACCCGAACTCGACCTTCCCCGAGTTTTAAAAACTCATTACCTTAGTAGTGTAAGGCTTGGCACGTCATCTGAGGGTGACGTCAGTGCAGGTCCCAAGAACAGCACCAAAGATAAAAGGACTTCGCCCCTCGACTGGAAAGGAACCTGAGGTGGGACCAAGGTCACATGGTCCGGGCAGGAGGGTGTTATCTCTGTTTTGACTTGTGCGTTGTCCCGGCGTGTTCTTCAGCGAAGACCCACAATAAAAAAAACACAACATTGGAGCAAAGGTTGTGGGCACCTCTCCCACCGATGTGAACTGCGCCCTTAATATAAACGGCTCCTAACGTTTCTCTTGCACACTTCTTGTTTTCATTTTTTGGGACGCCGAGGGAGATGTTCTCATGCGAGATGCTGCTGGAAACCCTCAACCCCATGCAGTACAACATCAGCCATGTTGTCCCCGAAGTGTCACCCACCGTCACCGTGTCTCTGCTGCTGGTCTCGTGCTTCCTGCTTCTCGTCTGGAGCTACGAAGAGACGTCATCAATCCCAGGTACGGGGCCTCGAGGGCGGCTCGGGGCACTGTGTGACTGGCCGGGCGAACGCGGCTGCTTTCAATGTGCGGGTACTGTCATGTCTTTATTCAACCTGCCTGCAGCCTCCATGGACTCAGCAGGTACTAAATTGCTGATATAAATGTCATCCAATCCAATTTAATAAATATCAAGTCAAGGTTTAAAAATAAAACCTACAAAATCTTGTACACGAAAGTTGACTCATAACTATTTTTTAATGGATTTACCAATATTTACTTACTTCTCATGCCCCTTTATTTTCAATTATGCAATATACAAAAATTGCCAAAATTTTAAAAAAGTTGTATCGTTACCCAAGGGTATTCCATTACATTCTAATTTCAATTTGATCACATTCGTTTTTTCATTGGATACCGACTCCCTGAGTTCAGGGGTGAATGCTGTATGCACACACCTCTACAGGAATCTTTTTTGTTTTATTAATGCTCATGTCGATCTGCTTGCAGTTTTCGTTTAATAGTATGCCTACTGCCATTATTGTTTCATATTGTCAACACATTCATTTAAACGTTTAATTAAAGTGTATTTCCAACATAAAAAAATAGATATGAGCCCCGTTACCTTTAGTTTTACTGCAAACCCTCCAGTGTTAGGGTCTGGTCTTGCATCCGTACAGGGGCGAATGATTGGGCGATTCTGCAAAGCCAACAGGCGGACCGCTTGAAGCTCGGTGGTGTTGTTGGTGAGGATGCCGGCTGTGACGTTTAGAGCTGTCTCTACTGCTTGAGTCAGGTGTCGAATGGCCCGGCTGTTAGTCATCGGACCCCAAAGCGGGACAAGGCCTTTGGCTGCATCAAGAAACTGGGATGCAGCAGAGTCCGCTTGGTCAGTGTACCGGATCGCCTTTCTCGGTGGTGTCCAGCAGGTGCAGTGTAGGTTGGAGGCAGAACAGAAGCGATGTAGCATGTGCCCCCCAGCCTTTTGGGAGCCAGGTGTAGGCTTTTGTACCGCAGATGAAGTACATGTTGGGTGATGCAATAAGTGAAGGGGGGGTCAGCAGTGTTCAGTGTTCTCGTTATATGGCAAGGGCTGTGGCCCACAATTTCAGTCCCATGGCCTTCGATGCAGACAAGACCTGGGACGCTTACTACAGATAGGGCTACAGTTGTGGTTGCAGCTGTTCTTTTCTTTAGAAAGGAGAAGGTTGGTCTGGCTGGGTTATTCAGTATTTGCATTTCCACTCATTCTTTTGCAGGAACGTTCTTTTGCAGGAACGTTCATTGGAAAAGTTGCGTTTGAAGTGAAGGGAGCAGTCGTTCTTCCAGTTTTGTTCAGCCAGAACTCGTTATAGAATTGTTTCATTGTCCCATAGAATGTGGCATTGTCTTTGTAGCCCTCTTGCAGGAGCATTAACCAGGTGAGGCAGGACCCATGAACAGAGAAGGGTGAAGGGATGAAAGGAATGGAATGTTCAGTGGCATGTGGTAGCAGCCCACAGATCCAACAATTGGTGGCATTTGCAGCAAGATTGTGTTGGTGCAACAACTGTACAAAAGAATTGTTCCAAAACTATTTGCGCCGTTCTCGGAGTCGTGGTGTCAGTGAAACCAGATAGTGTTCCTTTTCAGTGGTGGGTTGTATAGTCGGTATCAGTGTTCGGTAAGCAGGAGCACTCTCTTCAATGATCCAGACTGTGATCATTAGCAAGAGACTTGCAAGAGATGCTGTTAGGAGTATGATTGTCTTTATGCTGTGGATCTTGGTAGTCTTGGTGTCATTGCGGCGGTTCTTCGGATGTCCGGGAGCTTCCATCACCTTCAAGAGGCTCGATGATTGGCAGGACCACATACTTTCGTCTAGCGTTTCTCCTGGTAGCCTTTGTAGTGTTGGCGACCGCTCTGAGACTTTTGACTTAGTTAGTGGCCTGCTTCACCGGAGCACTCTCCTTTTGTCGCAAGTTGTACCCTTCTTTGGACGGCACTGTGGGGTCTGGAAACTGTCAGTTCAAGTGCCTCTGTTTCAGGGTAACAACTCAGGGCTGGTCGATCTTTTGTCAGGAGCTCTTAATGGGTGTCCACGTCGTCTTTTGTTGCCAGTGTCGGTGCTATTCGTTTCCATTGGTGAGCGTGCAGCCAGTTTTTCTTTCCTTCCACTCGAAGTGCAGTTCGGGTGGTGATTAAGACTTGCCAGGGGCCCGTCCACCGGGTTCCAAACTCTTCGACCTCTGGAAGTTCCGAATCAGGACAAAGTCCTCGGGTTTGATATCGTGTCCTGGGACCCTGGATACATCTGGTATGGCTTGCTGCACCTGTTGGTGGATAACAGTTAGTTCGCTCATTAGTTTATACAAATAGTCGGACATGAGTATGTCCGGGACATCGTTAATGGTTGTTGGTTTCGGGGCCGCCCAAATATTTATCGGCCTGCCGAAAACAACCTCGTACGGGGTCAATTGGTGTCTGGTTGGGGTGGAGGGCATGGATAGCAATGCCAGTGGAAAGGCATCGGGCCATTTCAGCCCAGTGGTGGCGACTATTTTGGCCAGTTTCATTTTCAGTGTGGCATTGTGCCTTTCTACCAGGCCCGCTGACTAGGGGTGGAAAACGACATGGAACTTTTCTTTTACTCCCAGCCCCTTCAGTATGTGTTGGATGACCTCGGCTATGAAATGGGGGCCATTGTCGCTCCATAAAACTCTACAAAGGCCATATCGAGGGAAGAATTCCTTCAGCAATACCTTGGCAGTGGCAGCGGCGGTATTGCCACGAGTGGGGTATGCTTCCACCCATTTGCTGAAGGCGCACACAATAACTAGAATGTATTTCAGACCATGGTACCTTTCTACTTAAATGTAATCCATTTGGAGGATTTCAAAGGGATGGTCGAGGACTTCAAACCCTCCCCGTGGTACTAATGTCCCTTTCCCTGGGTTGTGTTGCAGGCATACCATGCATTGTTGCCCTAGGTTTTTTGCTGAGTCTGCTATCTTGCCGTTATGCCATACCCTAGCAATCAGTTCGGTCATGGGAGCGGATCCTATGTGTGCGGGTAGGTGTGCCATGGTCAATATGGGGATCAGATAGGCATTAGGTAGCAGCCATATGTCTCTGTCTTTTGTCCTCCAGCAGCCTTCATCGTCTTTCAGTCCCACGAGCCCATTCAGTCAGTTCGTGTGGTGTACTCGTTAGTTGGATGTCTCTTATAGCGGCCCTAGCATCTGTCCATTTCTCAGCTTGTGACCTAGTCACATACATTCGTGTTGCAGTTCTGTCTTTGGCTATGACTCGGGCAGTAACGTCAGCTAGTGCATTTTCCTGTCCAATAATGTCAGTCACTTTCTTATGTGCTTGGCATTTAATTACTGCTAGCTGCTTGGGATTCCGTTCCATCGTTGGGTATTAACAAAGTTTAGATTTAATCAGATGCATATATTATTAACTGATTGCAAAACATGGTGTAAGTCAGAGGATGCTCCCCCCTGTAGGTGTGATGGCCATTCACTTCAGGATACTAGTCATTTTATGTTTTTTTGTCCTTTGTATAGATTAGCCAGAAGAAAGTTTATTGTTCCATTGTTAAAGGAAAAGGGATTCCTGCAAGTTAAACCAGCGCTACTTTATTTGCAGCTAATGGAATCCCCAGTAATCATGTTTGGAGTGGCAAGTTTTATAGTGGCTTCCATTCGTTGTAAGAATCGGAATGCGATAGATTAACTGATACTGTTGCTGTACATTTATTACGTCAAACGAAATATGTCTTTAAAAAAAAAAAAATTGCACATGTATATATACAACTTTTTTAACTGTTTTATGTATATTATTGTAATCCTCTTGTATTGTTACTTTTATGATTTTTTATGAATCGAATAAAGTGGTATTGAATTGAACTGAATTGAATTGAACTGCTTGGGGAGGAGGACTGCTTCAGTTAAGGCAGAAACTAAATCTCCGTGTAGGATGGGTGTGCCGTGCGAGTTCAGGAATCCTCTTTCTCTCCACAGGAGCCCGAAATGGTGAACAACCCCGAAAGCGTACTGGCTGTCCGTGTATATGTTTTCTGTCTTTCCTGCTGCTAAGATGCATGCTCGTGTGAGGGCAATCAGTTCTGCCGCCTGCTCGGATCGTTGGGCAATACGAGCTGTTTCTATTATGGTTTGGGCAGTGGTGACGACGTATGAAGCTGAGGTCGTGCCATCTGGGAGTTTGATGCATGAGCCATGTACCCATAGTTCCCCGTCCGGTTATGGAAAAGCTGTTTGTCGGAGATCTACCCTGCTCCTTGTCTGTTCGTCAGTGAGGGTCACACAGTCATGTAGGTGAGTCACATGGGGTCGTTTTCGGGCAGAGGTAACAACGTAGCTGGATTAGAAGTGGTGCATCACTTCAGAGTAATGTGTGGCGCTAGCAGGGTCAACTCATATCCTGTCAGTCGTGCACTAGTCAGATGTTGGGTTTTGGTTTGATTCAGGAGCATGTCAACTGCATGGGGTGCTAACACTGTAAGGGAGTTGGAGAGTACTATTCCCTCACTCTGGCAGATCGAAACTGCTGCAGCTGCTACGGTGCGTAAGGACACAGGTAGCGTTCTGGCTACTGGGTCGAGGGTGGCTGAGAAATAAGGACAAGGGCGCTGCTTGGGACCAATCAATTGTGTTAGGGCAGATAAGGCACATCCCTCTCTTTCATGTGTATAGAGGGAAAATGGCTTGGAGTAGTCTGGGGTTCCTAGAATGGGTGCTGAACAAAGGGCATCTCGTAATTCTTTGAACGCTGTTTGGCATTCGGGGTTCCAAGGGAGTGGTAATGGAATGTCTTTGGCTAGTAGGGAAAGTAGGGATTTGACTATGAGACTGACGTTTGGCAACCACTGTCGACAGAATGAGGTGAGGCCTACCAAAGAGCGGACTTGCTTCTGGGTCTTGGGGACGGAAGTGTCTAGAATAGTCTGGATTCTGTCAGGCGTGAGCTTCCTCCCTTACTTTGATAAGAGGTGTCCTAGATACGTGACTTGGGGTTTGCAAAACTGGAATTTCCTTCGGGAAACTTTGTGGCCATTTTCTGCAAGGAAGTGTAGGAGCTGGATGGTGGCTGTGACTGCTACTGGAGTGGTGTCTGCTGCTAAAAGGATATTGTCTACATACTGTATCAACGCCACCCCGTCTGGTAACTGAACTTCATCTAACTGTCTTTTGAGCGCCTGGCTGTAGATGCTCGGGCTCTCGGTGTACCCCTGGGGTGCTCGATAAAATCTATACAAGCGGGATCTTAGGGTAAATCCAAAGAGATAGCGGCTGTCTTGGTGAATGGGTATGGAGAAGAAGGCGTTCTTAAGGTCAATTACGGTGAACGTGGTGGCAGTGGACGGGATTAGAGTCAGGATGGTGGTGATGTCAGAGACTACAGGGTACTGTGGCACAACTATTTTGTTGATCTCTCGTAGGTCAATGATGAAGCGGGATGCTTTCCCATCTCCCTCTCCTTGTCTCTTAATGATCAGTAAGATCGGACTGTTACAGACATTGCTCACTACATCCTCTACTACTCCTGCTTCTACTAGTGACTGTATTATTTTGATCAATGCTTTCTCGCTCTCTTGTGATATCTTGTACTGGGGTACTTTCCGTAAGGTTGCGTCCTGTCGTATTGTCACATGCACTGGGTCTATCATCATTCGTCCTACGTCTGAGTCAGCCTTAGCCCACAAGTGCGATGGCAAAGTGTGAAGTAGGGACTCGTCTGCTTCAGTAATAGGGTACATGAGTTGGGATGGGTGAGGTCTTAGATGGTGGTGGTTGTCATATAAGATGACTCGGACTCCGTCGGGTGAGCATCTGATGGTCGATCGAAAATGCTTCAGCAGATCGAGACCCATAATGGCGTCTGGGTATTGGAGGAGAGGAGAAATGTAGTGTCAATGATATTATCTCCAAGATCAAAAGGGATCGGCTTGGACAAGGGGTTAGTGGAGGGCATACCATCAAATCCCATTGATGTCACGTGTGAGCCAGACATGAGTGCCCTTGGAATCAGTCGCTTAGATAATGCACTACATGTTGCTACCGTGTCTATCAGAAATGGTGACTTCGTGCCCAGCACCTTTGGGGTAACATAGGGGGCTTGCTGGTCAACATAGAGCTCGACTGGATCCCTCCCTTGCCCTAGGCAGTCCTATGCAAAGTCATACGTGTTCTCGTAGTCAGATTGTTGGTATTGATTCTGTCTGGGGCGGTCAAATGTATTTACTCTACCGGGTCATTCTTCACTGGCGTCGTTTGCGTACCCTCTCCTGCGTCCTCTACCTCTCGGTCCATTTGTCAATTCTCTCGCCCCTTTTTCCTTATTCATTCCTAACAGGATCGGGCATTGGGACTTCCAGTGTCCGTACCCTCTACAAAATGCTCACTGATCCTCTCCTAAGTCCCGACGTCCAGCGTAGGGTGTGGAGACATTTCTGGGTGGTGGTGTTCGAGGGATACTTTGCTGATATCCTCCCTTGTAGTGTTCTTTCCCTATGTTCACCCCTTGTAACTGCGCTATCATAACTTGTTCTTTTAAATCCTTCTTTTTCTTTTCGGTGGCCCTATCGTTTTCGTTTTTCTGGTGCTCATTGTACTGGGCCATCTGAAGGATGGCTGCTGCTTTAGGTGCCGCCCAACTGCTTTCGCTGGTCTGTAGCTTCTGTGATACCTCTGGTAACAGACCCTCAACATAGTTCTGTACGAACAAGTGATATCCGGTCGCAGTGGACATGTCTTGTCCACTATAATCGGAGAACACTGTTTCGAACCGGGAGAAGTATTCTGAGACATCTTCTTGGGGTTTCTGACGGCACGCGGTTACTATGGGCTAATCTATCTTTTTCTCAGGAATCAGGGATTTTACTTTTTGTACTATCTTGTCTGGGAGGTTTAACATGGCTTTTATAGGTTTCTGTCCTGGGTTTCGTTGTTTGTCTAGCACATCGAGTTGTCCCCAGGTATGACCGAACAGGTCAGTGTGATCTATTTTCTTGATCTGTTTCCACACATCAGCTGGTAGGCACAGTCCAAAGAACAAGTCGATGTTGGCAAGCGTCATAATTGTCGATCCTAGAGCGGTACCTAATTCTGTGTAAAACGCAGTGGGATTCTTTCACAAGTCCGGTAGGGATTTGCGGAACGTCAGGATGTCCTGTCTATCCCAAGGCTGATATACCCAATTATAAACCACTCTTCCTTTGGCGTCCTGGTGGTTTATGTCATCATGAGTGACCTGTCCTCTATGGGGGACCCAATAGGGGGCAGCTTCGTATATGGGCATCATATTGTCTACATACACAACAACATTTTAGAAGAGGGCCCAAGGGCAAGTTTAACGACTACACAGGTACATGCCCCAAACTCAATATCTAAACACCAAATGGTACCTAGTAGTCAGGAGAGTGAGTTATTCACCTGGAATCACAACGCAAGTACAATACAAATAACACCCGTGGGAACACACCATGCACGTTTTAAATGTGAAATTGGCCAAGTAAGGGCTCAAGGACGTTTGGAAAAATTCCCATCAGAGGCCACACTGTACTGCCCTCTTTTGCATCATTTGGGATCTCCTTGCCCAGGAGACAAAACAAGACGGCCGGTCAGATGTTACTGTGACCGAAATGGAGATGTGAGGGGGGAGTTTCACATGATTTAGTGGTGACTGAAAAAAAGCAGTGTAGAGTGAAAAGGGTGAAAAATGAGTGATTGTAAAATTAGGTGAGCTGGTTAGAAATCAAGAATTTATTAGTGTCTCCCAGTCCCTAAGGTTAAAAAACAAGTGCAAATGCGGGTTAGAAATAATATCCGCAGTCAGTAGTGGTCGACATGTTTCTGCATATAGTGAAAAGATTTTCATGCATTCCTCAGGACCAGTTATTTCAGAAACTACTGCTTTTTGTGAAAAATAATTATTAAAAGATATCACCTGAAAAGTCCAGGTTGTGTGCTCAACCATGTACTGTTACTGCACCGCATCAAAGCATTGGATCCACAGGGAAAAACAAAGACAAACAAAATAGGAGAACATGAATATGTCATCTTCCCGCGGTTTCATGAGATTCTGTCAAGTTAAACCTGAGTTTACGGCACCAGATCCGTAAACAATATTGTCTAGCCTCTCCATCGGAGGCTCCGTCATTTCCGATGTCATGTTTTTGACTACCCGTCCCTGTTCTATGAGGTGGCTGATGACTTCTAGGGTATAGGAGAAAAGTTCCGCCACATCACAGTCATTTTCGTCTCCCGTATCTACCTTCCTGTATAGAGTCATGAGTCGGTCAGGCCCTATTTTCTTGTACTTCTCCTCATAAGCCGTGAGGGTGTAATAACAAAAATGCACGACAAAGTGTCGCTTGTGATTGTCGACATAGGAGTTACATATATCTGTTATATATTCTTCTGTTTCCTTCCTGTCTACCAGAGTTTTGATGATTTTCTCAATACCTGCCCGCTCACTCTTACTCAACCGCGGGATTCTTTCTAGCCTTTCTCTGTTGTTTCGGTTCTTACTGGTGTGTCGTTTGACGAGATATCAGGCACGAGAGGCTTGGTCGGCGCAGAGGCCGTGGGTATCGAGGCCCTGGCGCCACCTTCAGTTACGGTCTGAGAATCTTGGTGTTGTATTAGAGGATGAGTAGTGGCATAAGGAGGTGGCATGTAGATAATTGGTGGACCTTGGAGTAAATCGACGTCTATCTTCTGTTTTGATGGTAACTCAGGGTAAAGAGCAGAGGGCGCTCTGACAGGGCATGTCCTGAGATCTCTGATTCTCATTCCTTCCTAGCATTTTCTCTTTCCTTAATCTCCTTTTCTAACTTTTTACCGGCTAGGTGAGCTGATTTCCGTAGTTCCTTATCTATTCTTGCTTCATCTTTCGTTGAATCGTTTCTGTTCGCAACATGCCGAGACTGTCAAGCATAGTTGGCGTAGTTTTCTTTTTGCATAGAGCTTTCTCTAGCGTTTCTATTTTATCGAGGTCAAAAGATCCCATCAGTGGCCACTGATTATCTCGATCTTTTATAGTGCTTTTATGCCATAGTTTACTGTAAGCTACAGCGACTAATCCATATTTTACATACATGTCCTTATTAGGGGTGCCTTCCGGGGGAGCCAGATGACTGACCTCTAATAAGCGGTCTGGGCAGAACCAATTACCAATCAGTGGGGAGAAGATAGGCATGACTTATAATCGGACAAATGAAGATCTCAAACAATTGTGGACAAAGATCCGCACTACCTATCCTTCGCTGTCTGCAAAGGGAGAGAACGTTCCTATTCTTCGTTGTTTGCAAGCAGGGAATATCTCAAAATGTACCAAATATCCTAAGAGCCAAAGAACCTAAGAGCGTAATACCAGTATTTTTAAATCAAACAATTCCAATGTAATCAATCAATCAATCATATGGATAAACCATCCTACCAATCAGACGTATTAACGTCCTACCAATCAGACGTGTAAACGTCCTACCAATCAGACGTATAAACGTCCTACTCGACCTTACCCGGACCGTATGGACAGTTCTTCGTCTTCCACATCCAGCGCCCGATCGTCCTCTGTTCTCCATTTGTGCCGCTGCACTCCTGTGGGATCCCAGTCAGGACCGTAGATCACTTGAGAGAGGTCCGTTCGGAACCGGTGAAGCACGGATGATCGGCTGCCAGACGAGGGTCTCTTTCAGGCAGGTGTACTTTTCTGATTGTTGCAGTCGTTCACTCCATCGTTAGGACCTCTCTACCGGACCCACGTGTCGCTGATGGGTCCCGCGTTGGGACGCCAATTGTAGAAAAGCATTTTTCTCTATTTATCATCAATCACTGCTTTGGCGTTAATCGCCTCTGATCTACTCGATTATTGGCTAATCAAATAAAGAGGCAGGCGCTGAAAACTGGAAAGCGATGAACAGGTTTATTTCTCAGGAGGAGAACACGTAAATTCGGACAAATGAAATGTCCTCTCAAGGTGCTCTAACTGTACCTCTGCGGCATAGCCTTTTATACACAATCTTGACTCTTTTTTGCAGGGTAACACATTCCTGACTGTGGTTTAGTACATCCCCGGAATCCCCGCTTCCAACTTGTTCCCACACATACCCACCAGCAAATGTCCCCCACCCTGGTCTCAGCAGGTGATTGTTATTGCACAGCTGGGCATTCAGGCAGGGTCTGAAGTATGCGGAATCGGTCTGATCTAAGAGGGTTGTGTCATTGATTAATTCCGACCCCTATGATGGGGAACGAGTTCCTACTGTACGGGGGTAATAAACTGTATCCGCAGGGGCTGGTTATTGCCTGGGACCGGATCGAACAGCCAGGTGCAGGGGAGGAGGTTATCGATGGGCCTGTTCGTGCGAGGGGGATGAAAGGGCATGGGCGTTAGGCACGGGAAGTGGCTCCGGGGCTAGGTCACGCTGAGGATGCTTTATGACTCTAGCATTTGTGCTTGGGGGTTGGCAGAGTGCGGGGGATGATTGCAAGGTCACGGTGATGCGCTGGTGAACGGCAACGCACGAGATGGCCGCGGTATCTAAAATAGGTGTCGTTTACATGCATTCAGTGGCTCTTGTTAGGCAAGATGGCGCCGGCGATGTTCACGTCTGTCGATTATATTTTAACACACTAAGGTAGCGGAGGACCAGGAGAAGTGCCCCTTTACTTGCCCTGCGTGAGGTGACCCTCCTAGGTAACAGCGGGAAAACGTGAGTGAAGAAGTTCGAGGAAAAGGGAGGTGAAGTATTGCCGCCAGCAGCATGTTTGAGGTGCCTGCATGATGCTGGCCAGTACCACAAGAGACGGCTGTGCTTGCTGAGGTCAAGCCTATTGGCAGTGAATGCTCCCCGCACTGAATGCCCTGAACCTACCTTCGCAGCTCCTGTGTGGATGACAAGAACACAAAGCTGGCTACCCTGTGGTTTCCAAAATGCCTGCATTGCCCCTGGCTCATGAAGAGAAATAGGAGAGCCAGGCCGGCAGAGGGGCCGAAGCAGGGGCCAGAAACGCGCTCCAGAAGCACCGCTCACTGAGTGACACCCTACAAGTGAAAGGAGCCCGAATTACATTGCCACTCTACGCAGCAGGACTGTGCAGTGCCTACGCTATTGTGCCCTGGCAAGTGATGGCTGCCAGTGGAGAACTTATAGTCACACAATTGTGAGAAAGCAGACTCACCTGTTAATGAATACTGCAAATCCCATGCAAGATACGGCGGCCGGTTGAGCAGAAGGGGCAACTTGAGGGGTCCCATCAGCAGAGGGGAAGAGCAGTGCCCTTGGCCCTGCAAGAATCGAGGGAGACCCCGCATCAGCATTCCCAACTCCGAGTAGCCAGGATTCATAGAGAGGCTGATAGCAAAAAGTTGTGGTGGCAGTGCCACCAGGTGTCTATTTGATGTACTGATAAGTTTGTAAATAGCACTATCCAAAAATAAACCACCCTCGAAGGAACACCAATACTAGATTCAAGCTGTCCCTGCATTGTATAAATCCCCACACTGACATCTCCTGTGGTTCAGGAGGCCCGCAGCATCAGCAAAGCTGCTGGGGCTTGAAGAAGAGAGGTGGCTGCAGCGCCACCTAGCGGTTAATTGTTGCACCATAACTAGCCTGACAAAGGAGCACAGCAACAATGCAAGCCTGAGGAATAATGTGCACGGCATGGGTGCCTCTGCTGAACTGGAATACGCAAGCTACATTATGGCTTGCAGTGCCCCGTGGCCATGCACCCAGACAGGGGAAGCACTAAGAGCAGTTTGTTTCAGGTGGAAGGGATACCAGGACTGTTGAGCATTTTTAGCAGCAGTTGAAGCGCACATTAATATGAGCTTGCTGCCATTTACCCCTGCATGTACTGTACTGCTCACTGTGAAGGTGATGGAGAGAAACATGCACCTCTAGTGGCAATAGGCCATGACAGCAAGAAAAGTGTACTGACCTTCCTGAAAGGAAAAGTAGAGACTGGCCACGAGAGTGCCACACGCTGGCTGCTGGTCATTACCGCAAGGAGGAGGGGAGACTGTTAACCCCCACCAAGAGCTCCAAGGAGCCCAAAGCTGCCCCACTGATGGAAGCAGCCAACAGTCTAGTGAAGTCAAGGGCAGCCAGGCAGCAGGCCATGTGTAGTCAGCCAGAAAGCCTCAGAAAGGCAAGAGTAGAACATGCGGTGCGCATGCCTCCAATTGTGGTCTGACGATACTGCAAGCAAAAAGTTCAAACACGCACAGCGCCAGCAGAGGGCACCCCGCAGACAAACTACAAGCCCACCACTGCCTGATGGGGCATCAGCCCACAAGAACGCGCCCTGCAAAAGGTGAGAGATTGAGAGCGCAAGATCAGAGGTGCACAGATGGTTGCACCTGAAAATCAGAGAGCACGGGGAGAAGCCCTGAAAAGGGAGCCCTCTGAGAGTAAGAAGTGATGTTGAAAGAACAAAGCAGCACCAACCGTCCACCCCCACACCAAAAGGCCACTATTGGCCCATCATTGACCATGGTACACAGAGTGACCAACCCTGACAAGCATGCCCAAACATGTGCAGGACCAAGTGTGCGACAGCCCAGCCTTGAGCCGTAAGCACAACGCCGTTGAGAGGAAAGTAGATGGAAGAAAGGTGACTCCATCCAGGGAGTAGAGAACTGAGAAGATCCCTGAAGGAAGGGACAGGATCTGTGAGAGGCCAATGAGGAACAGGAGAGTCATGTACTATTCACAGGACCAGACCTGTGCGAGGTCCATGAGGAAGCGAAGAGTTAAGTCTTGCTGACAGTACAGGACCTGCAAGAGGTCCGCGGCAAAGAAGAGAAACCGTCCTAAGAACAGGATGCGACCAGGGAGGTCTCTGTGAAGAGAACACACAGAGAAAGGCCTGATCAGAAGAGAAAAGGGCGTGGCATGACGCCACGTCATGAAAGAGTTGAGGAGTGAAGAGTTTCACTATGCCACATCGCAGGAAAACATTGGTGAACAGAAGAGTGTGGCATGATGCCACATTGCGAAGAAGAAAGAAACGAAGCGAAAGGTGTGTGACAGACCTGTCACATGGAAGGTCCAGACAACCACAAGCGTGCAGGAGAAAGGAAGAAGAGCGACTAGACAGAGGACTTGTGCCAGTACCTGAAAGTGCACTGGCTGGTTGAGGCAGATGGCATCTTTGCCAGCAACTGCACCTGCCCAAGAGTTGGTGGAACCGCAACTGGCTACGAATTACATCTAGTCATCATCAATCCAAGAAAGAAGTTGCTACCTGAAGCGCAATTTATCAAATGGTAAAAAATCATCCCTGTTACTATGTGCCTGACCAGAACCATCTAGGGAGCCTCACACAACCAGAGTGGAGCCTTGTGCTGCAAAACACCTGTAGACCAATAAGGCATTACCCCAGGTCCCTCCGTCCTCGACACCTTCATAACCAAGTAAGATAACCCATCTCAGAGACAGAAAAAAAGAATGAAGGAATGCTGGACCTACCCTCCCCCTCCCGCTGGGAGTACATAAGCGTACCGGTCCCAGCATTCCCTCTGTTCTTTTTTTCTGTCTCTGACAGATTTGGACGTGTTTGCTGCTTACCTGTGACGTGGATTCACCTTCCTGGTCCTCTTCTCCTGGCCTGCCGGGCTTGCTGGGAGTCGCGTTGATAGGCGCCCGGCCCTTTGCGGCTGGGGTGCCGCTCCTCCGGGATTCCTTCCGGGTTGCTGCGCGCGTCTTCCTTTGGCCTGGCCTGTTGGAGGACGCACGGTGGCGGCTGTTCTGGGGGCCCTGGGGCTGCGCTGGGCGGTGCTCCTGGTCCCCCTGCCTGGCTTCATGGCGTGGTGCAGGCTGCCCTTCCTGGATGCTCCGGAGAGTTGGGTGGTGGTGCCTGGTGCTGCCGAGGTTTGTCGCCCCTTCTCCTGCTGGGCTTCTTCCCTGGTTCTGTGGATGGAGGCTGTTCTGGGGGCCCAGGGGCTGCGCCGGGCAGTGCTCCTGGTCCCCCTGCCTGGCTTCAGGCCTGATGCTGGCTGCCCTTCATGGATGCTCCGGGGGTGTGGAGGTGTTGCCTGGTGTTGCCGAGGTTTGTTTCACCTTCTCCTGCTGGGCTTCTTCTCCGGTTCTGTGGAGGTGCTGGTGCCTTCTTCCTCTCTCGCTCCTGCTGTTCGTGGGCCGGATTGACGGAGGTTGGTGTTGGCCCTGGTTCCTACTCCGGTGGCTGCAGTCCTCTTTCCTGCCCGACGCTGGTGTCTTGGGTGGCGCCTGGGCTGGCTCTTGGGGGCAGGTCGCTTGGTGTCATTCCTGCCCCTGTGGTGAGTACCGCATAGCGGTTTTCCATTTTTTCCTGTTGCCTCGCACTTGCCTACTGCACTGGCCATGTGTCTGTGCTTTGTATGGGTTGGTTTGTTTCTTCCCTGTGCAGGTGCCTCGCTGCGCGAGGGGGACTCCTGGGGATGCCGGGATTTGAACCCAGGGCCTCATGCATGTGATGCATGCGCTCTGCCACTGAGCTACATCCCCGCTGCTGTCCTCCTTGGCGCGTCGGCTCCCACGGCTGCCTCCTGGTGATCTGTACAGGTTTGGGGTGCTGGTGTTGCGCTCCGGCCAGGACGTCTGCCGACGTGTGCGGGGGCTCCAGTGGCCGCCTTCCCCTCATGTGTGGTTTGGGGATGCTTCTTTCTCTTGCTGGGGGTTTCCGTTCCTGCTTGTCCTACTGCTACCTCCATTCCCCTGCTGCTCCAGGAGGGTGGTTGCCCTGGTTGTTTGTCCCTTCGGTTGGGTCTGTGCTTCCTGTGTGGGCTCCGTCCTGGTGCTCTTTGGGGCTCTCTGCCCTGCCTTCCACCTTGGGTGGTTGAGTTGGTTCGTGTGGTGCCGCCCTGCCCGTGTCTTTGCACAGGCCTTCTGCCTCCAGGTGCTTCTTGTTCATGAGCCTGCGGTCTTGCCACCCTGCCTGAGCCTGCTCTCGTCTGCTCTTCTCTCGCTGGTAGTGGAGTGTGGCGCTGCTGTTCTGGCTTCCCTTGCAGTCGGTCGCTGTGGTTCCGGGTTTGGTGCTGGTCGTGGGCGCTGGTTCCTGGGCTCCTCTTCCTTGGTCTCTGTGGCCTGCGGTCTTGCCTCCTGCTCACCCCTGCTCTCTCTTTGTTCCTTGGGGTTGGGCGTGCTGGGGTTATTCTGCTTTTTGGGGTCGCTTCTTCGTGCCTCGTCTTGGCGTGGGTTCCGGTCGCCTGGTTGGTGATAGGTTCCTTTTTTTGTCTGGCTGTGCTTGTGCTTGCTTTTGGGTTCCCTGTGTTGCTGGTGTCTCCCTGCCTGCTTGCTTTTGCCTTGCCCTCTGCTTCTCTCGTGGGGTTGTTGCCTCGCGCTTCTTCTGCAGCGGCCTGGTGGGAGTGCAGCTCTGTTCCCTCCTGCTTCTGGCTCCTCCGTGTTCCCGGCTGCTTTTCCCTGCTGGTGGTGGGTCGTTTTTTTTGCTGCTTGGGCCGCGGGCTGGGGGGTGTCCTGTTGCCTCCCCTGGGTTCCTGTTGCCCTGCTGCGTTTTTTTTCCACTTTCTCTGCTGCTCCTCTGCTTCCCTGCTTCTCGGGGTGTCCCGGCTGCGGGTGTCCGGGCTCTGGTTCTGTTGCATACAGTTTCCTTTCTGTGCCCTTCCTTTTGCTGTGAGCTGGCTGTTGTGGCCTCTGCTCGGCTTGAGTGTCCTGGTTCTTGGCCCTCCGCTTCCTGGCTTCTGCTTGGTTGCTTGGCCCTTGGTTGGGTTGGCCGTGTGGTCTTGGGCACCGGTCTCCTGGTCGCTGGCTCTTCACCTTCACGGTGCCTTATGGTCCCCTCGGTCTTGGGGCTCCTGATTCCTGGCTTTTTTGGTCTGCGCCTGGTTCCTCCTGCTCCTTCCCGGGTTTTTCTCCCTCGCTCCATCCTGGGTCTTCAGTTGTTTGTCCCGGGTCCTTCTGTGTGATTGGGTTGCTTCAGGGGTCTGCGAGATTCGACCTTGGCTCTTCATGTGCTTGCCTTTGGCTTGCTTCTGGTGTTCCTGGCAGCCCCTGTTGGTTCTGTTTGGTTCCTGCCTGGTTGTTCCTGGCTGGGGGGCCTCCTGAGGGTGTCTGTCGGGGGTTTGGGGCTGGGTGTGGTTTGGCGTCTGGTCTTCCTTTCCTGCCGCCCTGTCCCCCACCACCTCCCCCAAATTTGTTTCCGGTGGTGGTTCGCCTTTTGGTCCCTGGGGGTCGGGCCGTTGTTTTCTGGGCCTGGTTGTCTTGTGGCTTCCTTGTCCTGGCGTGCCACCTGGTTTTCCTGTTCTGTGGTTCTCCGGGTTGGTGGTCTGTGGTCCTGTCCGCCTTTTCTGTCCCGGATTCATCTGCTCTCGGTTTTTTTGGGTGGTCGGGCCGGGTTGGTCCCTGCCTGGCCTCATGTGGCTGCTGGGTGCTGTGGCCTCTTGTTCCATCTGCTCTCAGGTGTGTTTGATCCCCTGGTTGTTCTGGTCTCGGCTAGTTCCCATGCCTGGGTGTCTGCTGGGGCTTTCCGCTCCTTGACTGGCTCTGTTTCCTTGTCTGGGCTCTCTTTTGGGTCCTGGCTGGAAGAGGGGGGACTCTGCTGTTGTGGCTGCGTCCTCTTGGGTCCTTCTGGGGTCCTGTGGCTCCAGGTCTGTGGGCCTCCTGTTGGTTGTGCTGGCCTCGGGCGGGGCCTCTTGGGTTCTTTGCCTGTGCTGCCCTTTCAGGCTGCTGTTGGAAGTGTTTTTGCCGGGCGTTTCCTGGGTTTTTCTTTCCTGGTTCTGGTGTCCTGGCTCGCTTCTGCCTCCCTTGCCCCCCGGGCTTTGTTCCTGGTGAGGGTCTGTTTGGGTGGCCCTCCCCCCCCCCCCACCGCTTCTGTGGTTGGGGTGCGCTTCTGTGGTTGCTCTGGCCTCTGTGGGCCTCTCCCTCCTGGGGTTTTTCCTGGTGCTTGGCCCTCTGCTTTTCTGCTTCCGTTTTGGCCTTCCGTGTGGTCCTGCGGTGTAGTGCTGGTGGTTCCCGGTTCCTCGTGCCCTTTGTTTTGGTCTGGCCTCTGCGTGGACTGCTTCAGGGTTGTTGTCGCTGTCGGTCCTCCTGTGTGGTCAGGTTGCTTTGCTCTGGTCCTGGCTACCTGGTTCCTTTGGCACTTTTTGCTCTGTTTTCAGCTGTTGGCTTGGCTCCTTTCTGGTGTTGCTGGGTTCGGGCCTTGGGCTTGTGGCCTGGTTGCTATGCTGCCTGGGGCTTTCTTTTGTCCGCTGCTTCTGCCCAGGCAGGGGGTAGGGCGGGCCTGTGCCGTGTGGACGCCTCCTTGGTGCTGTCCTCTGTGCCTGGTTTTGGGGCTGCTGGGTTTCCCGTTTGCTCTGTTCTCCCCTCCGGCCTTGTTTTTCCCTGCCTTTTGGGTTTGGGGGTTTCTGGGGGTTGTGGCCAGTGGCTCTGTGCTGGCCCTTGTTGGGCTTCATTTTTGTTGGTTTCCGTTCCTAATGGCCTCTCCTTGTTTGGTCGTTTTTTCGGCTGGTGTCTGGGGCTGTCTCTGTGCTTCTTTGGCTTGGGCTCCTCTGCCCGGGATGTTCTGGGTTTGGTGGCCTTCCAGGTTTTTTTTGGTGGCCTCCTTCCTGTGGGGTCTTCTGGGGCTTTGGGGTTTTTCCCCTTCCCTGTTTCTTGGTTTGTTTCGAGTTCTCGCTCTTGTTCGGCTCCTGGGCTCTTGTTGCTCCAGGGCCTCCTCGGGGGGTTACCTCATCTGGTCTCTTTGGGCCGCATTTTTCCTTTTGGGTCTGGCGGGTCCTGTGTTCCTTCCTGCTGGTTCTGGGCTTGGCGGTGTTCGCTCCTGGTTTCTTCTGTTTTTGTCGATGATTCCCTGGGCTCTTTTGTGTTCTGGTGGTTTGTTCTGTTTTCGGATGAATGCCGGGGTTTGCTTTGGTATTTCTCACTTGGTTTTGAAGGTGTCGAGGACGGCGGGACCTGGGGGTAATGTCCTATTACTTACCAGTAATCTTCATTACTCCGGGTCCTGTAGTCCTCGACACCTTCATGGATTCCCTCCCTCCCTCCCGATCTGCCGGCCTTCATCCTTGGCTTGGTATTTCAGAGGGAATGCTAGGACCGGTACGCTTATGTACTCCCAGCGGGAGGGGGAGGGTAGGTCCAGCATTCCTTTGTTCTTTTTTTCTGTCTGTGAGATGGGTTATCTCACTTGGTTATGAAGGTGTCGAGGACTATGGGACCCGGAGTAATGAAGATTACCGGTAAGTAATAGGACATTCTCATCTCCTTGGGAGACTGATCAGCAAAAAAACATTTCTTGGACCCCACATGCACCTGAAGCCTGCTGAGGGGAGCACACCTGACCATTGCCTCACCTACCCTTGTGGTTGCACAAGCAACTCGGACGTGACCCTGTTGGGAGTTCCACAGAGACTCCTTTGCGCAGCCTAGGTGAGGCCCACATAGCCCACACAGTCCTGGGGCAACCCAGTGAAAAAGGGCCTCAAGGAAATTCTGACATGAGAAAATCCCTGTATGAGAAATGAGTCTGAAGCTGCTCCAACAACATGTACCAGCAGGCACCAAGGCCTCAGGGGAAGATGACCAAGCATCACACTGTCATCCCAGTCTTTGCAGGTCTGCTTTTCATGGAGCCCGGGTGCCTCCGAAGAAATCTCTGCAGCGGACTCCATCCCTGCTCGGGATGCAATCCCCAGTTTGAACTGTTTAAATGACTGCACCACGATGAGAGCAGGCGGGATCGAACAACACCGCATAGATGGACTGTTAATTCACGGCATTGCATTCGTGCCCAGTGTCATCTGGTGAAACCATGGGTGTGTGCCTGATGCCGAGTGCTCCCAGCTGCACTTGTTAGCCGATCCCATACCGTCCTGCAGACGGCCTGAAGAGACGCAGTGGTGTTTTGTTTTGTTGTTTATTCACTCCCACAGGAGGGACTCCTTTGTTTCTTTTTCAATAAAGTTTGGGAGGGATGTAGTGTTCTGCTGGACACGTTTTAGTGTTCCAGAAATGTACTGCGTCACTCCTTAAGGGCTGGCTTCTACATTCACCCCACATCCATCCATCACAGGTATCCCTGGTCCGGTAACCCTACCAATAAAAGGGTCCGGGCACACATGCCCTGGGCCTGTTCTATGTACAGTGACCATGTGTCTGTGTACGCCTTTGTGTTGCATGCAGGCCCAGGGCCCCATACCCGACAATACCTATGTTTCTTTTCTCAAAATAAGCTTTGAGAAGGCCTCAATCAGGGTGATTTGTGGACGCCAATGTTAGTAACAGAGACATTCATGGAAAGGCATCTTCTCTTCAACATCACAATAAGAAGTAATCCATCCATGTGGTCTCAGGACCAGAGGGAAGGAGGATCTGAGAGACTCTGACATTGTATTCTTTTTTTTTTAGGTGGAACGCGCGAGAATTCGCCGGCGAGAAGTCTGAAATAAAAAGGTCGTGAAGAAAATAAACAATTCACTTAAATAATGTGAAATCGGCAGAAGAAACAACATTTCCAAGAGGAGCCCAGTTTCATTAAGGGAGAAAAACACTCCCTTCCGCCACCGGCTTTACTTAACAGACCCCAGTGTATGGAAAGAAAAATAATGCGCCACAGAGGTCACCGTGCTGCTGCCCTTTGGCGCGCGATGTAATAAGTAATCACGCTGTAAAATCCCACGCCGAGGGCAGCAGAATCATTCGGAATCAGAAATGCGTCTAACCGTGCTTAGAATAGAAATAGGCCGAGCGTTTTGCGTTGCATTTATACTGAATTAATTAACTGATTAAATTAAGCTCGATATTTAAATCAGAATTTGTTTATGAATTGTCTTTGGAAAGAAAGGCGTGCATTTCACCACGATAATACGTCTGAAACAATTGCAGTCTCCATGGCGACTTCTTGCGCTTGGGCTAAATGTGGAATAGTATTTACAGGCTTTTTAACCTTTTGTTCCTAATGACACGCTCCTATTATTATTTTTTGGGTAGTGGGGTGGGGGAGGGATTAATCATGAAATTCGTCACAAGCTCCATCTCTGGCATGCTAGAATCGAAGGAGAATTAAGTTGTGTGACGATTTTGTTCTCTGATGGCAAGTTTGCACCCAAAGTAGCAGCTGTGTGACATTGGGTTCAGAGAACTGCCAGGTAACTCGGGGCTGTATTTTTTGTGGTCTCCACCTAGGGAGGTAGCCAGGGCCGGACTGGGAACATAAACCAGCCCTGGCCAAAATGATAAATTCAGCCCCCATGTGCAGACATGTTAATGTGTGCTAGAACCTGAGCAACTCTTTCAAGTTGCCGCCAGGATCGAATAACCTGCACCACCACTCCTGGAAGATGAAACCGGCTTCCAAGGATGAAACCGGCCCCCAAGGGTCAAAACCGGCCTTCTGGAGCTGCAGCCTCCCCTGGGATTGCCCGCTTGCCCGGCCAGCCAGTCTGGCCATGGCATAACGCAAGCCAATGCAGCCCCTGCGGTGCAGGGGGGCCCAAGCCTTTTAGAGCCCCCCTAGCCCTACAGTAGGCTCCATTCAGCCGAAGCCAATGAATATATGTGAGATAGGGGAGACTCGGACGGGGCCCTTCCTACATTCTGCCGGGGCCCCAACACAGCCTCACTGTCTCTCTCTCTCTTTCTCTCTCTCTCTCTCTTTCTCTCTCTCTCTCTCTTTATGTCTCTCTTTTCTTTCTCTTTGTAATGTGAGTCTATCTATCTATCTATCTATCTATCTATCTATCTATCTATCTATCTATCTATCTATCTATCTATCTATCTATCTATCTATCTATCTATCTATCTATCTATCTATCTATCTATTTATCCATCTACCTGACAAACTTGTCGAATTATTTACTGGGCTATTTATTGATCTATTGTTCTGTCAGTCTTTTTATCCTACCTATCTTTTGCTCTATTTTTGTCCACATGGGTCTTATCAAGTACACTTTTGACATTCTTGTAGCCCTTATACTTGGCGGGAGAGAAATGAAGTTCCTGCTTCCTGAACTCTAAACAAAAGTTACAAAGGGAGAATATTGGGACTGTATTAGAATGCAGAGCGTTTCTTCACCCTTAACAGGTACATGAGAGGGGCGTGGCTTGGCGCCCGGCGAGGACGGCAGCTCGGATGTGAGCGCTCCGAGCCGATAAGGGACTTCGCCACCTTTTTTCTGCTCCAGGCACCTGCAAAGCTCCTCCTCCCAGTTCGGATGTCAGGGACAACACGGCGGTCCTCCATGCAGCAACAACCGAGCGGCGGAACGTCCGTATTCCTTCATTTTTCGGCGGACGCGGTTCACTGAAAGCCGCGACCGCCATTTTGGATCTCCACAACGCCCGCTACGGAGCATCCGCTCGTGGGTTATGCCTGCCAAACGAGAAGCCTCGCCTCCCACCACCTGCTCTTGGTGAGCCATTGCCTTTATTATTGCAACACTGCCGCTTGTCTTTCAGGAACGTCGCCTTTCAATCAATTTTCAGCGCGTTTTTTAGACATTGCAATTTTGGCGGCCATTTTGTCCCACTGAGGCTTCCTCTCATAACCTGCATGTAAGCGCAGCTCCAGCCTACTCTCTACCATAAACGCAGTACTCATTACGCTTTCCTGCACTTATTTCTTTACAATTGATGGCACTTCTCTGCAAAATGCTGGCGCATCCCCCTTCATGTGTGCAGATTGCCTGCACATTACACCTTGTCTGAAGAGCTTCTCTTGCGTCATACTGCGCCAATTATCAACGCTTCACCGCCATATTGATTCTCTGCCTCATTTGTCAATGTGTCGCCTCCTTCACTCAGCTGCATGAATACTGCTATACATCTCCTCCTAACTTTTTGGCACACCTGACTTCGGAATAGACAGCCTTCTCTTCCTTTTTCCATCTACTTTTTTGGGACTTTGCGTGTCTTTCCACACTCAAGCGTTCCTCACTGTTTATAACTCTTTTTTATGGAAAGGAGGGCAATCTCTCGCACTCCCAAGACTCCACGTCGAGTTTTTATCAAAAATTCGAAAGTCTTCACTGCATTGGCACAACTTGAGGCCTCTCAGGACCTTGCCACCCAGATGTCGCAGTCAACCTCCAGGTAAAGCGACAACGAAACGCCTCAAAAAAGACCCTCCATCACCGACTGGATCCACATCGGCTGTCTCCATGGAGTTATTACTTGAAGAGATTCGTGCCCTTAAGCCATTTATGGAAGAGACTAATTCCAAATTACAGGTCCTTACTGATAATTGGTCTCAGATGGATGCTAGAGTGACTACTGTAGAACATTCTCTCACATCTCTGCAAGAGTCATCCTCCAAGGTGTCACACATGCAGTCTCAGATTTCCTCTCTCCAAAAACAAGTTGAAGAATTGGAGAACCGAAACAGACGCAATAACCTTCGACTCTACGGCTTGGCGGAGAATTGTGAAGGGACTGACCCCATTGCCTTCTTTAAATCATTTCTACCCAAGCTTCTTCATCTACCTGAAGGCACATCGCTTAACATCCAACGAGCTCACAGACTGGGTCGCCTTCCTTCTGCGTCTTCCCCCTCCTCACGACCAAGGGGTATCATCATGTACTTTTTGGAATATACTGACCTGCTCAAAGTCATTTCAGCGGCCCGTGCTTCACCTCGTCTTCAATGGTCAGGCTCCAACCTCTTCTTTGCGCAGGACTACGCCAAATCTACAGCCAGTCGACGCAAGGCCTTTTTGGACATGCGACCTGAACTCCGCGCCATTGGAGCCAGATACGGCCTTTTTCATCCTTGCTTATTCAGAGTTACTTACAACAACAAGACAACGACTTATGAGGATCCTGTTCGTCTTCGAAGTTTTTTGAATGCAACACAAACAGCTGATATGGACTTTTCTAGCTCTTCATCAGCTTTCCCTCCATGATTTCTGCATGATGTGTATCCGTTGTTTTACTTAATTTACATGTTTACTATTTGTTGTTGACTGCATCACTGTCTGCCTTTCCTAGGCTTTCCAGCGACTTCAGTCTCTATGTTCCTCTCTTCATTCTTTCCCGTTACTCCTGCATCCCTGTTCGATGATCGCGTATTGTTCACTGCTACCTTTTATACACCTTTTTGTCTTTTAACGTTGTTCTGTTTTCTTCTTCCTTCATTCGTCTCATTCATTTATGTTTTCCCTCCCTTTTTCTTGCAGGTTTATAATATGTATGGCGTTTTCCCCTCGACTTGTCGGTTCGCTTGCATTGGATGCTTGCTTCCTCTGCCTGGCGCTCCCCTCTCACTCATTTTTCCTCGTCTCCTCTCCCTGGTGATCATTCCTCCCCGCCTCTACCCTCCGTAAGTATGTTTTCCCTTTCCTCCCGAATGTTCGCTTTCCTTATTGCGATTCTCTCTCTCTCAAGTTCACTAGTTTCCTTTATTCCACAGGTGTCTTCCTTTCTTATTTCTCGACAACTCTTCTCCTATCAATTCTTCCCTACCATTCTTGCTACTTCATGGTCTGCCTTCTCATTTTTCTTATATCAACTGATTCTATTTCTCTCTCCTTCGCTCTTTTTCCTTCTTCGTCACCCTTCTATTTATCATTTTCCTGCACTGCCTTTTATTGACTTTCTTACTTTCCTTGGTTTTCTTCTTCCTCTGGGTTCCTCTTGCATCTTTTTTCTCTCTCATGACATTTTCCTCCTTTCTTATTTGATATGTCTCTGAAAGTAATCACATGGAATGTTAAGGGCGTTAATTCCCCCATCAAACGACAGAGAATTCTATCTCACCTCGCACGTTTGAATGTGGATATTGCTTTTTTGCAAGAAACTCATTTATCTGCTGAAGAACCTGTTAAATTGAAGAAAAGTTGGGTGGGTGATGTTTACTACTCTCCTGGGGATGGTAAACGCAATGGTGTTGCCATTTTATGTCACAAAGCTCTTTCTCATTCCCTGCTTGCTCAGGAATCAGATGCTGAAGGCCGATGGATATATGCCAAACTCTCTATCAAGAATGTTCCAATTTCTCTCCTAAACGTTTATGCCCCTACCACTGGTGATCCCACTTTTTGGCACTCATTTTCCCAGCACATCACCAGATTCATTGATGAGAATTTTATATTGGCAGGAGATTGCAATCAACCCCTAGACCCCTTTCTAGATAGAAACTCCAAAGCACACTTCATCCCTAACAAATCTCATAAATCCTTCTCTCAAGCTATCTCTCAACACAAACTCACAGACGCTTGGCGTCTATGTAACCCAGAACTTCAGGAATTTACTTTCTATTCTCCATGTCACCATTCCCAATCCCGAATTGATTACATTTTTGTTACCCACAACATTGCCCAAACTCTCACTCATGCGGAAATTGGTCCAATTTTACTTTCTGACCATGCCCCCACATTAGTTCAATTGGACATCTTACCCAAATCAATAGGCCCTAAACGCTGGCGTTTCAACAATTCTCTCCTCCTAGACCCTAAATTCACTACCTCCTTCACTTCCTTCTCCCATGAATTTTTCTCCCTAAATGATAACTCCCCTGTCCCCAAACACACCATTTGGGATGCCTTTAAAGCGGCGGCAAGAGATTTCATCATTGGCTTTGTTGCTAAAAAACGTAGAGCTGCTCGCGATTTTACTAACGCTATCCTTCTGGATATTAAGAAATTGGAGCATTCTTATTTTACTTCCCGCTCACAGCAAACTCTAACCGCCCTGGTTAGCGCTAAGATGAAATTTAACAAAAAATCTACGGACGATGCATCCTTGTACCTATTAAAATCTAGTGCCAAGTTCTATGGAGGCAAAAATAAGGCTGGCAAGATCTTAGCCAATTATCTCAAGGTGAAACACAATAAATTAAATATTGAATCAATCTACGACGCCAATTCCAACTCTCAAACACACAGACGCAGACATCCTCACTGAATTCTCTACCTTCTACAAGACCTTATACTCTTCTGAAACTCAGCCTTCTTCCCACTCTCTAGATACATTTTTCTCCTCCATTCACAAACCATCTCACTTTCCACTTGACCTCTCTCACTTAGAACTTGATATTGTTGCGTGTTTATCTAGGTTCCTGATCGATACTGTGACCTTATGCCCCTATTCGGCTATAAATCCATTTATTCCCTATATTGGCATAACCGTTCAAGTGCGATTTTCTGAAAAGTCATCTCTGGCCTCACACGAACAGAGCCACATTCCAGCATAGTTCTCTCTGCCACTTCCTTTGTGACCAATTAGTGCAATGACAGAGCAGAAGTCACTATCTGATATTCCTAGATTAACACTCCGAGTTCTTCAACAAGATAAAAACTCAGCAAACCTGGAAATCCCCGCTTGCTGTGTTTTGATTAGTAATGGAACTCTAATGAGCAACTGATAACTATCACTTCCTAGTGACATCTTTAATTGACGTCTTATGTCCAGCAAACTTGCGTCAAACCCGACACCTGTCAGGTATAAATATTACCAACGTTGCCTTAAGCAATGCGAGCTACTGTTGCTGATGCCAGCTGCCTGCAAGACTCCGTGTTGGTGAATCTAGCACTCTGTCACTGCAGCCTGCTGTCCCTGTGGTGGTGAAGCTGCTGATACCATTATCGCTGCTAAAGCGCGAACTATGGTGCAGTACGCTTAGGAGCTGAACAGCCGTCCTCTGCGAAGACATCCAGCAGATTCCAGCTGCCCGCGGACGCTGTCCCCCCTCCTTCCTCGACGCGCTGAAGAAAATCCGCTGCCTTTCTCCTGCAGAGAAATCCAGCCCCGGCGTTTCCGGTCTACCCTCGCGGGTGACTGGGATATCAAGAGTGACCCCTGAAGGAGATACCAATCCTCCATCATTCTATTCAGAGGTATGGTGTTGACTAAACCCTTAGACGAGAATTCTTGAAACAAACCTTGGCAAAACCAACTTAACTTAAAGCTACTTACTTACTCCCCTTCTACGTGTTAGGCTTATGTCAGGCACACTGGGGTAGGCTTAGTTAGAAGCACCAGTTGAGTATGTTAGCCTAATGTATATATGACTGTATATATGTTTTATTACTTTTAAACCATTGTATGGCTAAGAAACCATATCAATGCTTTTACAGTTCTATTTCGCAATACTTCTTACTGTACGTACTTTTTATAATAACAAGTCTTGCAATTGTGGCAATACATTTCTCTTGTACGAGAAGAAAGACTGTTCAATAAATGTTAACTCTTTATTGACAAACGCCCGTCTCTCTATTCTCTACATCTCGTGAAAGTAAACTGCACTAGACTGACTGAGTGAAATACATGTCTATTGTTTCACACGACCCTAGAGATTGACTCTTGATCTGAGGAGCAAAGTTGTCATGTTGCACGGTTGTTGGAAAGCTGAATCCCTTCTTGTCTGTTCCAAGGAAGCTGATCACTTCCTATGCAGAGAAGAAAGTTTCCAGTGACCTCTGAGCTAGTTGGTAACACAACCCAATTAAGTTTAGCATAGTCAGTGGAGGCCTGGAATATCCGCAGTTCCACGTCGATACTACTGTTTATGTTATTCCAATGTGCAGGGCCTAGTGGGAAACTAGGAACTACACTACATGGCGCCCAACGTTTGGTAAGGCGATAAACTAACGCAAGACAGTTAGAGTAACTCAGTCGTGCATATTTCACAGACCCCTTTCTCCCGTAAATACTCCAATAGACGTCTGGAGTGGGTGAAAGGTTAAAATCCGCCCGACCTTAGTAGGAAGAGATTCCTATGTAAAGCTCTGGTTTATTCAACGTTGAAGGATACAGTGTTCCAAAATATTGTGCACCTAATCTTTGTCTCCTTGGAGACCTACTCTGCAAACCTTGCATTTTTACAATGCCAGAAAATAACAGAACCCCTGGGGCCGCAGCAGATGCGACTCAGCAAGGTCCTGAACACACAGACCCGGATGCTATTATCATCCCGGTCCACTTAAGAAGATCTATAACTTTAAAACTTATAGAGAACGGACTGACACCACAAGGTGGTACAGTAATTTTCGTGATAGAGGCTCACGAGTATCGGCAGACAGAGGTATTCTATTCATGGATAAACTTTCCAGCGGTAAACGCTAGAACAAAAGAGTTTCACTATTACAAAATAGAGAAACCTCTGGAAGAGTACGCTCCTTTCGAGGAGATTGAAATTCCACTTAAATTTCAAGAGCACCTGCTCTGGTTTAATGGCGCCCTAAAACACAATGATCACATAACTAGGCTCGGTCCACTAGGTAGACCAGGAGCCACGTGGCCGGTTCTAGCCAGCTACACACCACATCCGGACATTGAAAAAATTTCAAAAGAAGATCTCTTAGTTAACATAGGAGAATTAACAAAAGCTTATAGAGAGTTAGTAAAATTATTTATTAAAAATAATTCAAACACTCCTAAAAAGAGCTGGGATGGAAATAAACAATCCACTCCCAAGGAAAAAGTTTTCCAGTCCAGAGGAAGGTCTCCTTGACGGAGGGAAAGAACTCCGACTCGAGAACGCCAGTCTCCCCAGAGGGATCCCTCTGAGAAAAGATATAACCTTAGAAATAGGGATAATCTGAAAAAACCTGATAGATATCAAAGTATTGATACACGTCCCTCTCGATCTTTTCCACAGAATTCGGAAAGAAGAGGACGGTCAGACCCAGGAGAGCACACCAAGTCCAAAGACAAGGAACCTGCTCAAAATAAGAAATCTCAATTTCAGAAAAAGAAGGTAGCTAGTATTAGAGTAATCAACCATGCCGAGAATACTGAGGACACAGTTGAAAAACGGGGAGTGGGCATTGACAATGTTGGACAGTGCAGCAGAAATCAGTATAGTGCGCAAGATCTTGATGAGTCATCTGGAGACAGTGGACACGAATGAATTCATTCAGGTTGAAACTGCCGACGCCAGACTTAGCGAGCCCCATAAAATATACGAAATTACATTGCGTATAGAGGGTGATAAGACTAGGAAAATTAAGGGTCTATTTTGGGATAAGCTCTCAAAAGGCTATGATATTCTGTTAGCTGAAAAAGATTGGCCCCCAGAGTTTGTCAGGGAGTGCCCTCGTGGCGAAGAAGTGATTATGCCTGCCTTCTCGAATCACATTCCGATTCACAAAAAATACACATATGCAAGGAAATGGGCAGTGGCCCAGGCACCTGCATTGTATAAAAATCATGTAGGATGGGATGAGGATTCACCTCCTCACAAAATCCAACTAAAAAGTGAACCAACTGCCCAACGGCAGTATCCCATAAAGCAAGAAGCTAAAAAACAAGTCAGGGAGATCTTAGATCAACTTGAATACCAGGGGGTGATTGAAACATGCACCTCTCAAATGAACAATCCTTTGTTTCCTGTCTCCAAGCCAGACAATTCGTATCGTCTAGTTTTGGACTACAGACACCTTAATACATGTTGCAAAACTTTTGCAGTACAAAACTCGCATAGTGCAGCCCTAATGAATAACATAGTTAGGAAAAAATATAAAACGACATTAGACATTTCTAACGGTTTTTTTGGTCAAAACATTGCACCAGAAAGCAGATATTTGACCGCTTTCTCTGCATTTGGGTCACAGAAAAAATTCTGTCGACTCCCACAGGGGTTCAAGAACAGCCCAGGACTATTCTCAGCTAGGGTAACAGAGTTACTACAAATCTATGATGATGAAGCATTATCTTACGTAGATGATATTTATCTCACAGACGACGACTTGGATACTCACTTGAAAAGAGTGAACACCATTATACTTGGGTTCGCAGCAGAGGGTTACAAATTCAACTTTAAAAAGTCCCGAATTGCCCATCTGACAGTACTATTTTTAGGGTACGAATTATCAAGTGAAGGGAAAAGCCTAGCGGACAACTTCTTAGAGAAGTGCGCTGTATTCCAAGCTCCAAAAACGCTGAAGAATTTACAATCCATTCTAGGTTTTCTGAATTTCGGAAGAACTTACATACTAAATTACGCAGAGAGGGTTAAACCTCTCTACGAACTAATTAAACCTGATTTTAAACAAATCAATTGGACTCAAAAACACACAGAAATTTTGAGATCACTGCAAACAGACATGTTAGCAAAAACAAAATTAGATACACGTGACAACACACGTGATCTTGTAATCCGAGTCATCCCAGGAAGATGCGGATTCACATACCTAACCTCTAATGAGGGAGAAAAGGTACCTATTTCAATTAAATCTCACTTGTACACACAAGCAGAAAAAACATTCAGTCACACAGAAAGAACTGTGAAAGCAGTGCAAATCGCATTAGCAAATGAACGAGAACTAGCACACGGCAAACGGATTAATATCCTTACAGCGGAATCCGCCTTCGAGGCGCTATTCAGCCCAGTAAACCTGCCTACAGTGTCACTGGATCCGAAATGGATACAGTGTATAGATTCTCTAGGAGCGGAAGACGTGAAATACTATTTCGCCCTGCAATTTGAAGAACTGAATGATTTAGTATATGAAGAAGAATATCCTCTGCCAATCGAAATTCTGCCTCTCCCACAATATGCCTGTATAATCTATACAGATAGCTTTGTACAGCATTTCAACGTAGAGAGAAAATCCTACGATGCAGCGTGTGCGATCATTAAAGGTCGTTGGCTGTGCGGTAAATTCAGACCGAAAGTAACAAAAACTGAATCTGTAAGAAACTGTTCGGTTCAGAGAACTGAAATCAGATCTTTAAAGATGGCGCTCGAAAATGCAGAACGTGAATTCCCGACACTTATAGTGTGCGATTCTCATTTTTGCGTCAACTCTTACAACAACAAACTGCAGAGTTGGATCGAAAACGACTACAAAGATGACACAGGTGCCACAATAAAGCATAAATTGCTCTGGAACGAGGTAGCTCTTTTAAGTAAAGAACTACAAAAGACTCACGTGATTCACGCACAGAGTCTTCAACTTGATGGCGTTCACGTTGCAGGGAATTCATTGGCTAATACAGCCAAAGCGGAAGCAACTAAACCGGCTTCCGTAGCCACAAAAAAGCGTACAGATAAATACATAGACGGGGAAACCATGCTGACAGTAAAAACGACCGTAAAAGGCGACTGTGCAGCACTACCCGTAAACTATCCACTCAATTATGCATACATAATCGATGCAAACTCTGTTCCTTTTGCTCGAATCCCTGGAGTGGGGGACAGAGTAATTCCAAACAGGAGCAGGAGGGGCTTCCTCTTACTGGAAGCACACATGGGTTTGGGTCTAAGGCACAGAGAGATCAAGGAATCACTGACTGAATTACAATCAGTATTCTGGTGGCCGGGAATGAGTGTAGAACACCAAATATATGCAAACAACTGCGAGAACTGCAATAGGGATCGCAGTAGCGAACCTTGCTACCGGCTACCAGTCAGAAAGAGCGTAACGCTGCCTACACCCCATCCTGCATCCTATTAACAGTTAAGACGAAAAGCACTTAAAAAATGAGGCCTCCAGCGCTCGGCTGACGCTAGAACGGTTATAAAAGATTTGCGAGTCTTTATCGGCACATACGCAATTACCATGTTCCATTCTGACCAGGGTCCTGCTTTCAGCTCTCGAGCTTATAGGGAGGCCATGGCCAGCATGGGAATTGGGTTGCGGTATTCTTGTCCGTCGCACCCCGAAGGGAACAGTGTGGTAGAAAGAAAAAAACTGTGACATAAAGCAATCTATAACAGCGAAGGTATTAGGTTCAGGCGCTGGGTGAGTCAAACATTTAATAAGTGTCCAAACTAGTCTTAACAACATGCCAAGAAATTCTCTAAAAGGTTTCAGCCCATACGAACTATTGTTCGGAATTAGAATGCGAGTTCAGGACCTCGATAGTCAGATGTCAGTGGTACAAGAAGAAACAACGCACTTTGATGTAAAGGATCGTTTGGCTGTTTTACAGGAACTGAATGAAACAAGAAAATCCTTAAGCAACATAAAGTTAAAGCAACAGCCAAGTACCACTGACGAGGCACCACCAGCAACAGCCCCAGCAAGGCCTGTCTGGATTCCAAAGATTGGGGATCTAGTCAGAGAAAAGATCGCGGTTAAGAAGGAATTTGGGCCTTCTTACAGAAAAGCAGTACCTGTCTTAGCAGTCACCGGAACAAGATCAGTTGTGCTACCGCCCCTTGCTGGTAAAAAGGAGAACAGAGTCGTATCTATCGATCTGGTAAAACCACAAGCATGTGGCCTATAATCAACAGTAGGCCCAATCAACAGTAGGCCCAGTGGACTCCCAAGAAACAACAGAATACCCAAACTTGCAACAATCCAAGAGGTTCAAACTGAAAGACTCATCACATTCGATCAGCCTGCAGTGCACAATGAAGGACTATGCAATAATGCCATGGAACTCGTGCCTCTTGAAACACAGATTGAAACAGTTCGTCAAGAAACAACACCAGTCTACAATGATGTGGCATCAGAAAGTGCTACCGAGAGACAGATTGAAAGAACAATCCCATCAATTGACAGAACTGCCTCTGGTTATTTCATCAACTTCGACAACTTCTCTGAAGAGCAAAATGACCCCGAAGTGATGCCAGAAACAAAGAAGACTTTGAAAGAAAAAGCAACAGAACTCTTTCATCAACTAAAGGAAATCTACCTTATTTCCCCTTGGCTAGAGTTCTGGTTCGGTCTAGGTGTATTTTTCCTCCTGCTTTGGCTCATCATGGTACTGTGTTTGGGAAAATTCATTGAAGGAAAATATATTACAATGGACACAGCAAGTCAGAACATCAACCTAGTCCTGAAACCACACAGGTCATCCCACGTGAAGAAAAGAGAACTGTCAACAGTAAATGTCACAGCAATTCCAATACCTGGTGGGGTAGTATGGGAGAAAACAGACTATGAGATCTATGGTCCGGTCGAAATCCTGAAGTATCCTCATCAACTAAAGGTTTCCTTAAGTGACTTTGTGACACCTAGTACATTCTCTGATGATTGGGACTTTAACAGTATTAATGACATGATGTCTGATTTACAAGGTTCATCTAGTTATGAGCAGTTATTCTGTTACACCCACTATGGGGATCATTACTTGCATAAATCTGCACAGCCTAGAAATGTTTTTATGTATAATCAATGGGAACATTGTTCTACACCACCTAAAAGCAGTTCTAAAGCATTTTTTGAGAAATTCAAATACTTCTCAGGGTTTAACACCAGTGATGCAGAAACGTTTTTTTACAAACTGTTAGACAAAACAGGAATGAAAACAATGCTGACAAATTCTAAATTGATATATTCAGAAGCATTTTATGACAAAATGATGACATTTGGTTTTGATTATTGGAAAAATAATATTGAAACGAAAACAATTTGGGGTACAAAAGATTGGCAGGTGCAAGGCATTGAAGCACTATTTAGAACCTGCATGATACCAGAACAAATGTTATTTTTAAATGACACAATACACCAAACATCTTGTCTTGGCCTAGCTAAGATCAAAGACCTTAAAACACCGTCTATACCAAAGCCAATACCTGAGAATACAACCACAGATATTGAGTTAGACGTGTCACAAATTTTGCATTTCAACAGAACAAATCCTGATTGGAAAAAGGGGTTAATCTGGCCTACAGACACAAATAGCTGTCAAGATAGATTCCTGAATAAAACACAGGGGTTAAAAATGACCAGATTAGACTCGAGATATTCCCAGAGACAACATCCAGGGATTATAACAACATACAGTGTAGGGAAACTCTGCCTTGAATGGCTAAAAACATCCACACTGGCTGAAATTAAGCAGCACTTGTCTTTACTAAAAGATGGTGCTGATTTGCGCGATTTCATTCTTGGACCACGCAAACAGCGTCAAAAGCGTTTCATAGCAGTAAAGCAAATTGAAACTGCTGAAAAAATACGAGAAATTGATCGTATTAATTTGGAGAAATCATTTTCTGTGGTAGACAATGGGTTAATGACTCTGTCTTCCAGAATATATTTGTTGGACAATATTGTATCCTCTGCCTTTGATGTGATAGACAGAGATTTGCTAATGTTACAACATGGCCAGTCTCAATTACGCTCTATTATAGAATTAGGCTGGACGCTGCAAAATCTTCGTTCAGGCTATGTGCCTTGGCGTTTAATCAACACAACGTCATTATTTTCCAGTTTTAACCTTACTGATAAACAGATCAGTTTGGCACAGAAAGGAGCAGACTATACAATCCTGAGCATCGAAAAACTCGAGAGATTACCATTGACAATGTCAGAGAGTCCTGTCATTGAATGGATAATACACGGAATTATTACAATTCCGATAACAACTTTCCGATTTAAAAAGTGCCTTGAGTACATACCTGCTGGCCAGTATGAACAATTGGGTAAAGGATATGTAAAATCAGAATGGAAATTAACATACACTCATTCTTGCTATAGTGACAGCGACAAAAATGTATTTCTTAGTGGTAACAACTGTAAACACTCACTAAGCGGTATACTTTTGTGTCAGGGTATTAATTTACACGGAGCATGTGATGGAAATTCAAACAACCTTTCATGCCACCAGCTAGTCACACCTGCAACTCAGATAGAGCCCTTCTTTATGCAACTCGCGAACGGGAGTTACATTCTTAGAACGGATCACAGATGTTGTGGCCTTGTGCCAGGGAAAAGTTATCTAGTAGAAGTAACATCCATGGTCAAATGCTGTATGCAAGCATTGTTTCCGAGTGGGCCTGCAGACATAGTGACTCCCATCTGGCCTCGTCTGAATCTCTATTCTATACGAATTGATACATTAAGCAAAATGAAATCTGTACTTTTACAGACAACAGTGCCTATAACGTCATCAAAAGAGACGTATGATCTTCTAGTTGCAAGGACAGCTACTGAAGTTCATGACCTTTTATCAACAAATTGCCCCGTGCATTTCGTAGAAATGTTCAGCCAACTCCTTAACATGTCTAGTGCAACAAGCATCCCAGGCATATTTAAGACAGTCTTTACGGGACTGCTAACACCCTTCCAGGCAATTTTGGGAATCGTTCCTAATTTTGTGCACTCCATTTTTGGCGGCATACCATTATTTTTGGGACTTGTAGCAGGGATTCTATTTTTGACCCTCCTGCTTCGTTATGGCAAGCCTCGGCTCAGACATAGCTCCCATGGGAATGGAAGAGACAATCCTAGCAATGCGCTACCGGGACAGGATAACTAACGTCCTTGGATTGGCCAGGCTGAGAGATCTAAACATGACCTGGTTCCTTTCATTCAGACCGATATGGCAAAATTGCATTTTACCTGTGCTACGGTGTATGCTTTGCGGCGATGAATGCGTGTTGGACATCTGTCTTTCACTTCCATCAGCAGTACCAATGGACGTCGATACTTTGCTCAGTCCAATAACGGCTCACGCATTGTGTTGTCCCCAGCGGCTACCAATCCTGATGACGGCATTCGTGGAGACTCCTGTACTACAGCCAAGTGGTAACAGTGGAGCGAGTGACAAAAGCAACATCATCCAGGTACAACGTTCTGTGAGCATTGCTGGTCCCGACTATGATGACAGCAATCATTCTCACACCTGCCAAGTTACAGCGCTATCTAATTTGGTTGAACTATCACCTGAATTTGTAGACCAATTCTTTGAGAGCCTGTCTGACACGATGTTCTCACCCATACAGAAACAATAACTTTTAGAAGCTTTTCCGACACACAGTGTTCCCATGAACTCTGAATTCGGCCTTCAGTTTTGATCAACAAAAACTGCCAAGAGCTTTGGAAATCTATTTTTCCCCGTTCAAGCTATAATTCTTTGAATTGGACAATTTTTCTAATATTGACCTTTTTTGGCACGAACAATTCTTTGCTTAACGTAAAAACTATTCTTAGAGAACAGAAGCTTCACACTTCTATTTCTAAACACATCTAGAGACATAACAACATTACACCAGCCTCTAGCACACATGTTATTACAATGCATTTTTATGTGATGATTTATCTCGCTTTTCTTCTGTCAGAGATACTTCATGTGTAATTCCCTTTGCATAATCGTTCATTGATTTCATATGCAATAATTTTTTGAATGATTACTATGCTTTAAAAAACGTACAGTACCTAAATTTCATGTATTTTAAGTACGCCTATTTCGAATGCATTTATGTATTTTGGGGTGGGCAATGTTACACATGCATCTAATTGCTTTAGTTTTAGTAATTTTGATGGACATTAACCCGTGGAGTGGGTGTTGCGTGTTTATCTAGGTTCCTGATCGATACTGTGACCTTATGCCCCTATTCGGCTATAAATCCATTTATTCCCTATATTGGCATAACCGTTCAAGTGCGATTTTCTGAAAAGTCATCTCTGGCCTCACACGAACAGAGCCACATTCCAGCATAGTTCTCTCTGTCACTTTCTTTGCGACCAATTAGTGCAATGACAGAGCAGAAGTCACTATCTGATATTCCTAGATTAACACTCCGAGTTCTTCAACAAGATAAAAACTCAGCAAACCTGGAAATCCCCGCTTGCTGTGTTTTGATTAGTAATGGAACTCTAATGAGAAACTGATAACTATCACTTCCTAGTGACATCTTTAATTGACGTCTTATGTCCAGCAAACTTGCGTCAAACCCGGCACCTGTCAGGTATAAATATTACCAACGTTGCCTTAAGCAATGCGAGCTACTGTTGCTGATGCCAGCTGCCTGCAAGACTCCGTGTTGGTGAATCTAGCACTCTGTCACTGCAGCCTGCTGTCCCTGTGGTGGTGAAGCTGCTGATACCATTATCGCTGCTAAAGCGCGAACTATGGTGCAGTACGCTTAGGAGCTGAACAGCCGTCCTCTGCGAAGACATCCAGCAGATTCCAGCTGCCCGCGGACGCTGTCCCCCCTCCTTCCTCGACGCGCTGAAGAAAAGCCGCTGCCTTTCTCCTGCAGAGAAATCCAGCCCCGGCGTTTCCGGTCTACCCTCGCGGGTGACTGGGATATCGAGAGTGACCCCTGAAGGAGATACCAATCCTCCATCATTCTATTCAGAGGTATGGTGTTGACTAAACCCTTAGACGAGAATTCTTGAAACAAACCTTGGCAAAACCAACTTAACTTAAAGCTACTTACTTACTCCCCTTCCACGTGTTAGGCTTAGGTCAGGCACACTGGGGTAGGCTTAGTTAGAAGCACCAGTTGAGTATGTTAGCCTAATGTATATATGACTGTATATATGTTTTATTACTTTTAAACCATTGTATGGCTAAGAAACCATATCAATGCTTTTACAGTTCTATTTCGCAATACTTCTTACTGTACGTACTTTTTATAATAACAAGTCTTGCAATTGTGGCAATACATTTCTCTTGTACGAGAAGAAAGACTGTTCAATAAATGTTAACCCTTTATTGACAAACGCCCGTCTCTCTATTCTCTACATCTCGTGAAAGTAAACTGCACTAGACTGACTGAGTGAAATACATGTCTATTGTTTCACACGACCCTAGAGATTGACTCTTGATCTGAGGAGCAAAGTTGTCATGTTGCACGGTTGTTGGAAAGCTGAATCCCTTCTTGTCTGTGCCAAGGAAGCTGATCACTTCCTATGCAGAGAAGAAAGTTTCCAGTGACCTCTGAGCTAGTTGGTAATACAACCCAATTAAGTTTAGCATAGTCAGTGGAGGCCTGGAATATCCGCAGTTCCACGTCGATACTACTGTTTATGTTATTCCAATGCGCAGGGCCTAGTGGGAAACTAGGAACTACACTACAATATATCCCAACAAGAACTACTCAAAGCGCTTCAATCCCTCCAGAAAGACAAGGCTCCTGGGCCGGACGGCTTCACAGTAGAATTTTTTCTCCACTTTTCTAAGCTCCTTATCCCTACACTCCATTCCCTTATTGGCACCTTCCTTTCCTTGGGTTCCTCCTCAGGCTCTTTTTCAGACGCCCATATTTGCCTCATACCCAAGGAGGGGAAGGATCCTCAACATTGCAAAAACTACAGGCCAATTTCTTTGGTCAATATTGACTATAAAATTTTTGCAAAGTCTCTTGCGGCACGTCTCGACCTTCTTCTTCCAGACCTCTTGGGTGAGGAACAGTCGGGCTTTGTCAAAGGTCGTTTTATAACTGATAACACCAGACTCCTCTTCAATATTCTTTCTAAATCTCGCCTTTTACCCCATCCCCTTGCGGCCATTGCCCTGGATGCCGAAAAGGCGTTTGATAGGGTCGAATGGACTTATCTATTTCACACCCTCCGTTGGTTTGGTTTTGGTCCTGTTTTTATATCATTAATTTCACTACTTTATTCTAACCCACGTGCAGCGGTTTGTGCCAACGGTCAAATATCTTCCTTTTTTGATTTAAAAAGAGGTGTTCGCCAAGGCTGTCCCTTATCTCCCTTTCTCTTTAATCTGGCCTTAGAACCCTTCCTTTCCAAACTCCGTCAAAATCCCTCCATCCATGGTTTCCAACTGTCAGATTCCCACATCAAACTAGCTGCCTATGCAGATGACATTTTGCTATTTGTCTCCAACCCCTCCGTTTCCATTCCTGCCTTTCTCAGTGAAGTCCATGCTTATTCCCAAATATCTGGCTATAAACTCAATAACGATAAATGCGAGATCCTCCCCTTGACTAAATTCACATTCAAACCCGATTTTGCCGCCTCTAATTTCACGTGGAAACCTTCCAATATCAAGTACCTTGGAATGCATATTACCCCTACCATCCCAGACACTGTTTCCCTGTGCATGTCCAAATGCATTCAACAATTAACGGATCTCACATCCAAGTGGCATCCCCTTTACCTATCCTGGTGGGGTCGCCTAGACACTATTAAAATGATGTTGTCTCCCATTATTCTCTATACCCTCTCCAATATTCCGGTCCCTGTCCTCTCCAAATTTTTCAAAAAGATCAACTCTATTTTAATGTCCTTTCTTTGGAATAAAAAGAAGCCACGAATGTCTCTAGCACGTCTGATTCATCCTAAATCAGAAGGTGGGGTTAACTTTCCTAACTTCCCAGCCTACCACAAGGCGTTCCAATTGAGGCAAGCCTCTTTCTGGCTGCAAGACCCTGACACCCCAAGTCCTCTATGGGCCAAATTTGAACGCCTCCTTCTTTCTCCCTTCTCCTTTGCTGAATACCTCTCCTTCTCTCGCAAACCCACTTCTATCTCTACTCCGATTCATAAGTTTACCACTAAATTACTCCTCTCTTCCACTCATTCACCTCCTACTACCATTGCTGATTTCCTCTCCTCTCCCATATGGCATAACACGTCCTTACTCATACGTGAAAGACCCTTTTTTTGGAAAACCTGGCCTACTCGAGGGCTGCAGTGGATTTCCCAACTTTTTTCTCACTCCTCTTTCTTGTCTTTTGACACCCTTCGCTCCCTCTATGACTTACCCACTTCCTTTGCACGCAAATACCAATTGCTTAAAAACACAGTCCTAACGAAATACAATGACCTCTCTCAGCCCTGCCCTCCTCCTGCTTCATCCACTCCCTCTTCCACACTTCATTCCTTCTTACGCACTGCACCAAAAGCTGCTGCTATTTACAAATACCTTCACGCTGGTGAGACTCCAAGGCCTAAATCTAAAGTGGAAGAGTCCTGGGAGCATGATTTGTCTGTCTCTTGGTCGGTTTCCTTTTGGGATAAAATCTGGACCAAACTTCGCAAATCTTCCAGAGCAGCAACCCTCACTCAGACTTTGTTTTTTATTTACAATGGACTCCTCTTCACACCCTCTGACCTTCACAAACGCTTTCCTAATACTCCCCACACATGCTGGTCTTGTTTGTCACCACAAGCTAATTTATTTCATATGTTATTTTTATGCACTCATGTTCGTAGTTTTTGGCTACAGGTTTGGGCTCAAATTAATTTAATTTTCCACACTTCTATCCCTTTTTCTCATACACATGTTTTTATGGGTAGCCTCTCCCCTTGCTGGGATGACGCTGATCTAAAACCTCAGATTGTTGACCTATTACTTGCCGCTGCCTTCCAACAAATAACGGTCAACTGGAAAGACTTCTCCAAAATTTCCTTCAAGGCGTGGTGGTTTAATGTATGCCATAACCATAGACTCGATACTGCTCATGTTTTCCCGGCATGTATGGCTACTAAACGCATGGACTTATGGACTCCCGTCACACTTTATCTGGACTCATGTAGCAAACGCTTGTTTCACCCTCCGCCTCCACAACAGGAAGTTCCTAAACCTCCTTGATCGCTCGATACATTCCACTTATCCTCCATTGTACCATTTTGTCTTAATTCTTTCCAATGTTTCATGCTTTTCATATTTTATGCTTAACGTGTTTTCTCTTTGCCTTTTCCTTTTCTCTCATCTTGTACCCAGATATCTTTTATTATAATGCTTGCATTTGTATGATTGTATTATTCTGCTCAGAGTCTTTAACTTGATATCACATTGTACTTTGTTTTGACACCTGGTTTTCTTTCTCATTACTATCAAATAAAATTTTCTTGAACTTAAACAGGTACATGAGAAGGTAATTCTAAAGCGAAAGAACAAGAACGGACAAGGCATTCTTTACTGTCTGGATACTTAAAAGAGGGGAAGAACAGAAAAACATCGGAGTGGAAGAGATCCCTGTCTGAAAGGAAGGAGAAATGTTGAATATCTGCGAAAGGCAGGTCAAGAACGTGCCATGCTGGTGGATTGCAAGATTTTGAAGGATCATGACAGGAATGGAAAACTCTTTCTAAGCAACCAGATCAGGGGGCAGAAGGTAAAAAAGAATTGCATCTATTTGAATAACCAAAAGGTAGTTTAATGACTGCCATAAATCTAAAGTTTTAGTCACACTAACAGGTGATGGTAAATATCCCACAATATATGGTGAGAAAACACGAGTCCAGACCTTAGGCCATCATTCTAAAACCCCGGTGTTTGTTTTTTTACTGTACTCTGCTTATTTTCAAATGTTGAGTTTGACAGGTTGGGATTGGAATAGGAAAAAACATGTGGATGTGTTTTTTCTCCATCTAACTTGTTTTTCCTGAATACATTCATCCAATTCACACTTGGAGGAATATGTGCAGGAAAAAACATTAGTAATATGTTCATTTCTCACAACTCGTAATCCTGATTCAAGTGCAAACATTGTTTTCTCCAGAGTCCAGGTTTACAGGAACATTTGGAATGAGACCCTTACCCTCCACACCCACACCATGATTTGAAGTCACATCCCACTTACAGATGTCTGCATACTTTCTATCAGCTTTTGCCTGAAGCCGGTCCTTAAGCAGCCTAGTTATATATTTACACTAAACACAGAGAACAATCGCTTCAAAGTTCTTCATTGAGATATTTAGTTTCGTCTTTTTAATTAGTTTGTAATTCCAACTAGGTTAAAATCCTGCAACACAGCAAGCTAATTCCAGCCACTGTACCAGGTTCTTTCAGCATTTGGGCCTCTTCAAGATTTTGTGGAAAACACCGAATGGACCATTTCAAGCTCATTAACACATGGCAAACTCGAAGAGTGGTGGGCCATGTTATCCAATTTCTTTTTTAATACTTTATCATTTAAAAACTAACATTAATCATATGTTCCTTTGAAGCTCATCTAGTTAATCATATGCTGTATCTATTCGTTAATCTATTTTGAATCCTTTTATGTTGCTAACATAACGAGAGTTTTAAAATCATGACTTGAAATTTATAGGATGCATTCATACATTAATTAGTTTGGAATGGTTTTATGTTGCTATCACAATGAACCAATTTTTTAATAAGGGGTTCCTGTCCTATATACATCCTTTTGCCTTTCTTCAATCGTCATATGTTGCGCTAATGAAGGTGTTTAAAGGGGCCATCCATTATAGAGAAAAACAGTTCTCTTTGCCAAGTTCTGCATTTTTCACAATCACCAACTAGAGGAGTTCTAGAATGTTTGTTTGCTGATGTCAGCTGGGGTTTTGAGATCAATTGTGAAATCGTTCACTGGACGTCCCTTTTGAATCATAAATCATAGTTGGGGATTACAGATTACATGCAATTGTACTTGAAGCTATTTATTCAAGATTAAATACCTAATTGTAATACATCATCAATTTACAAAATCATTATACAGAGATATATAAGAAGAGCTGGCCGCATATTGTGCTAAGAATAATAAGAAAGGCGTTTATATAAGAAAATGCAGCCAAATCTGGACATTAAGAGCTTTCAGTTAGCAGATAGTTAATTACAGAATTGTATTCAGTCTGTTTCAGATTTCTTTTGCAAATTGCCTTTGATTATGCTTGGGATTGTGAAGGGTTTGTAAGAAAAAGAAAGTACAGCATCCTCATTATGGTAGTTCCTGAAGTGCTCAGCCTGAAATATTTAGTGATTGGTCATGATGGCATTAAAGTACTTTTGTGTACATTTATTAAAATGTCTAATCAGATAACTGATATCCAATTTGCAATAAGTACATCCTAAAAAAATGGATAGTAAATCTCACTAATTAGTGAGTTGAAGACAATTCTGTGTTTTTCTAAATGAAGTGGTTATGATCGAGAAAATTAAGTTCAGTGCATGCTCACACACACTGTATACTCATCCATGAGAGGTTTTGTTTTCTAATGTTGGCTGGTTGATTCTTTTCCTAAGCAGGATACTCTTCTGAATATAATTTCTACTTGTTCAGGTAGAAATTTAACGTGTAAGATCTGTGTCAACTTTTCCAATGCTTATTTATTGTGTGTCTTAGACCACATTCTTGGATCCTATAAAGTGTCATTATGAGATTGTTCTTGTACTGATTTCAGGTTTAGTTGTATTCAACTACAGCTTCAACAAGTGGGGGGGTCCTTCGATTGCTAATGGATGACATGCAGGAAATACCCTAGCTCTTAAGAGAGCCCGAGTAGGATCTGGGTGTCCCTGAAGGCCTTACCATATGCTGTAAAGGGTTTTGGAGTTTTTAGACCAAATGTCAGGAATCAGGGAGTGAAGAGGTCTGCATTTACTATTAAGAGGTAAAGATTTGCTCAGAAGAAGACATCAGAGCACAGGCAACAATGAATGGGGCAAGCTCGGAAGAGGTAAAGGGCGAGCCTGTGGCTGCAGGGTCTGAATAGGAGAGACTGTCAGATGAACCTCAGACAAAGAACCAATTAGGGTTGCCCTCCCAGGCCACAATTAGGGCAGGTTCTTCCAGATGACTTTAAGTAGCAGCAGTGTGAGTTAGTCAATTCCGTGGAACGTACTTTGTTGTAAGGTTTGCACAACTTTCAGTTTGTTCACCATTAGAATACCTTACCTTTTTCGTTTTTCACTTTCCCTTCTACTTTCCTATCTTTAGTTTTGTGACCTGTCTGCTGCATGTTTCAATAGGCATTTACCTCTCACCATCTACCCTGCTCCTGAACTTGGAGAATATCTCCTGGTACTGTCTGGATTTGCCAACTGCTCATGACTTCATGGAGCAAGTCTGGTACTGAACGAGATTGTTCTTGTGACAATAGTTGTAAACATCAATCACTGAATCATATTTTGATTTTCTCACGATTTGAGCTTACTACTGTGTATGGTGCCAAAACCTGTTGACAACTTCACATTGAAATACAATGCAAGAAGGGCAGCAGCATGAATGTTCTCGCTCTCTCATATACCGTACCCCTTTTTAGGTTAAGTCTCTGCAAGACCTGTTGTCATCTCTTCTAAAGGCTTTTGGAACACCCACAAATTGCCACTGGTTATTATCTGTGGCATTCAGAAATGTTTGTCCACGTGGTCCCTCCTTTTGGTGCGGGTTCCCACCCCGTGGCGATTTCACTAATGGTGTCTTTTGGTCGGCCAATGCTCTCTCACAGCACTGGATTGCCGCTCCTCTCCTCTGATCAGACTCTATTTTCTCCCTTCAGCTTCACACTATCTGGAACAGTGACTGTATTATTTACATGCCTTTCTGGACACATGACACAGTGTTTTTTGTTTTCCTCAGCAAGCTCAGGCCCTCCTTAACCTGTTCCCTCCCACCCTCCCCCAGGTCAGCCTCCACCCTCTCCTGTGAGGCAGAAGCCTCGCACACACACAAATGATACAAGTAGTTACTTTAAGGCAAGATGGATCACGCCTTACGATAATTACTTGTGTTATTATTTACAGCGTCCTACAGTGGTGTTTGTCTGCAGGACCACCAATCAGAGCACGAGAAAGCGCTTGCAATAGAGCCCTGTTTAAAGAGCAAGAAAACTGCTGCTGATTGGTCATAAGCTCTGACTCCTGTGCTCAAAGTTGTGCTAAGAGAGAAGGGGCTGGGCCTGCCTGCTCTTCAAGTTTCAAGTAGGTGACTACCTGTGCTAGTCTGTAAGTTCACTCGCATTTGTTATTATTTCCAATTGCATTGAATAGAAGACAAGGGAAGTGTCCACTTCTCTTGCTCTGCCACTGTCAGCTGCCCGCCCTCTCTTTCTTCCTCTTCCTTTTCTTCCCTCTCTTTCTGTCTCTGTCTTGCTACTCCTCACTTGCTGAAAACCATAACTTCAAGAAACGGCTCTTACGCTCTCTTTCCTCTCCTTTCCTTCATCCGTTTACCTGTGAAATAAATCCAACAAAGAAAAAACACTTTTGCTGGAAATGTCGTCTTTTTCTGACATGTTTCTATTCCAAAGTGCAGCCTCGGCACAGCGAGAAAAAAAGGTTAAAAATGCAAAAAATAATAAATAACGAAATAAAGCAAGACAGAGTGGTTGCAAAGAGCCAGATTGGTTTTATTCACACTGTTTAAAGCCGGCGTTCCAACCTGATTCAAACTAATCTTAGTCTAACTGTAACTTCAAACTTAGATTTTAAAACACCAAGAAAATCTGAGCATACTAATTAAGTGAAACAATTGCAAATATCTCCTACAGGACGGGGAAAATGGAACACAACTAATAAACAGTTTGCATATACGACATTTGGAGATGACAGAGAGAATATCATGGGCATAGAGGCTTTATTAAAAGAGTAGGAGGAAGGAGGATAGATAGACAAACACCCACACTATATTTACCTAAGACAGGAATGAGGACCAACCCTGGCCACGGGTCAGCTTTTGGGAAGGCGAGGACAAGGACCCTCAAGGATTTAGAATGCCAGTAGATGAGCAGGTACAGCTCACGGATAATCAGGACAGGATACCCCTCAGGATTTAGGTCAGGACTGGGCTTACCAAAGGGCACGACCAACACCTGCAGCTTCGGATGCAACGCCTGCGCTACTCCATCTCTGTATGGAATCCGCCAGTAACCCCGATTGGGTTATCGAATCTCCCAGCAAAGTGCTTCGCCAGCACTTAAGACTATTTCCACCCCTTGGAGTTTGTGGAAATCTCGGACAGAGTGCTCCGCAGCTCTCTGTATCAATCACCTATAGAGTTCGTAGGGTCTGTGACAGGTCAGCTAATCGGACAAGTAGGACAATTTCTCTAGCTAAAACTAGGCTAGTTATACCCTTTGCGGGTCCCTAGACCACCCACAAATTTTGCAAGTGACAGGGTCCCCAACTTATGATTGGTCAGGAGAGGTGGTTAGGTCATTGTCACCACCTAAAATTCTGGGTTCCCATAATTAATATTTATATTTCATCACCCACCCCTTACATTCCAGTTCTCAGGGCATACACAGCAAGGAATACAATGGGTCACACAGTAAAGTATCAATTTGTTTCGAGTTCAGGTGCAGCTCGGCTCCTCTCGCTGGGTCACAGTTCAGGTTCTCATGAGCATCCCAGCTTCGGCAGCCAGCTGGCGGGGTTTTGCTTCTGCGCGGTTTGAATTGTCCCTCATCACATGACAGGGGTGCAAGAGGTTTCAAAGATGGAGCGGCTCCCCACTCCCAGGCCCACAGATACGCGGTACATGAAAAGTAAGCGAAAACAAATTAGAAACACAGAAAAAATGAATACACTGTACACCATGATAAGCTACACTACACCCCTTACTTTATAATAACTATAGCGGTTAGAAGTTATGCAGAAATAGACAGCTGTGCAAAAGCAGCAAGGGCAAGCAGAGAGCGTGTTTAGACAAGCGGCCATTTTAGCAATAATGCGCATGAGCGAAAATATCCCTCCAAAACTGTGAGTGCGTCACATCACATGGGTATGAGCGACGCATGCGCAGACTGGATTCCTGCGAAGCAGCGATGCAGTAGTATGCAAGCCTCATTAGAATCAATAGACACATAGGCAAGCATCTCTGGGACACCCGCGTGTACTGAAAAAGTGTGATATTAATGACAAACAGGATTGGTTAATACTATTACAAGTTAACAAGGTTCATGAATGTGAGCAAGTCGCTTTACGTGCGAATCCTTGCTCCATCAATCCCCTCTTTGATGATATTTACTATCATCACTATTATATGGAAACAGATGCCAACTTCCTTTCTCACATATCACTCATCTCGATCTCAATAAATTTGTTGTTGAGCTTCTTCTCAGCATCCTTATTGGGATGGAAACCCTTAGCCTTCTTATAGATTTGGTTTCTCAACTCTTCTAATTCAAGTTCGTCAATATTCCTCTTTACTCCTCTCTTGTTTACAGTATACTTCTTTCTGCACTTTTGACATTTGCAGCAAATAATTATAATAAACACAATCAAACTTATTCCAGCTATTGGCATCAGTATTTTCCCAACAAGACTTCGTCCTATGTTAGAAAACCAACTACCTACAGAGGAGAGACCATCAGTTAGTCTCTTCCAGGCACTATCAACCTCCAGTGGTTTGAGTTCCTTTTCCAAATTAGTTATGTTTCGCACATATTTCTTAATTTCTACGCTTTTATCAGGAATGTAAGTGCAACAATGTTGTGCCTTCAGCATCCTGCAGACTCCGCCCTCTTTTGCCAATAAGGTATCAAGAGCAAGTCGATTCTGCAAAACCATTGATCTGATCGCAACCATTTCAGTATTGACCAGCAGGAATCCAGCAGCAGTGTCAGTTGATAACCGATCCACTACTGTAGATAATTTGCAAATACGGTGAGTATTCAGAACCACTCCCACTCCAGGTATCAGTGCACTAAATATATCACCTATAATTTCTCCTACACTTTCACATCTACTACGTACTAAACCATTAGTATTTTCATTGCTTCCAGCGGCGTTGTTCACATGGTATATTTTCGGGAAGACAATGCCAAAATAGCAGCTTCCATACCAGTGATCCGACAATTTGAAATAAGCCTTGTTTCCACATATATAATAAATTCCGGGAAACACAGGCTCTGACCCATTTTTGAAACCCCAACCTCCAATTACCTTGTAATTATGTTCGCATTCACTGGAACCGATGAATACATTGTTATAATAACTAGTCTTTTCTCTATGAAGACAGAGTTTCCCTTTCCGTTCAAAGTCCAGCAACAGTGCAGGATTAGCTTCGCCATTTGAGGTGCCTTCCATGTTTTCAGCCCATTTAGGAGTTTTCTGTCTCTTATCATTTGCCTTTCTTTGGAAACTCTCCCTTCTCTTCTCTGCCATTTTTAAGATCATTTTCTCCTGCTCATGTAATGAACAAGTCAAATTATCTCTGCGAGCTTCATTTAAATCTATGTCACCTATTGTCAGGAAGTATTCTCCCATGTAACGAGTGACTTCGCTTCTAACATGTACAATGTTCTGGTTTCCCCGAATAGGAAGTTCAGAAAAGATCACGTCAGTGTTTGAATAGTAGTACTGTAAAGTGCTTCTATAAAATAAGCTTGCTCATATACTACAGGAAATTCCATAGGTCAGGGGTAAATGGTGATAGGTCACACCTTCAGCTACTGAAGTAGGTAGCTTCATGCAGACATAGCAAACTTCTATTTCCATAGCTTCTACATAATGCACTAAAAGATTTGCAAAGACATTTAAATGTGTTCTGTTTTTGATCCTGTGATAATGCAGTCCTTCCTCATCTGGTGCTTCTAAGTCAGGTCTGATTTGTTTCAGACTAACTGCATTCTCACGTCTTTCTACACTTTGTGGTGTTTCTTCGGTATGTACAACTTCTGTGTCTGGCGTCATTGATTTGGTAGGGTACAGGTTAGTATCTTTACTTATCATAAAAGGTATAAAGACTGTTAGTCCTATCCATATTACTAATACTATTGCTACGCTACATAAGCATATTTTACAGCAAGTTTTACAACAATTCCCTCTAGGTCTTCCATTCACATTTGAATCAGACATTTTAGCTCACAGGTGGCTTTCCAACCCCTCTTTGTTTCTCAACACAAGAGGCTTACGCAGTTTCACTTTCAGGTTGGGTCTTCTTCCTCGGGACTCAGATCAGCAATCGAATCTTGATCGCTTTTGTCGCTTATTTCAGGATCATCAATTTCTTCCAACACAAAGTAAGTCCATTCAGGACTTCGGTAATTTTTGTTTTGTCTTTTTATTCTGGTAGTGTGTCTGTTTTGCTGAGTTCCTGCTCTCTGTCTTTCACTAGCAGCTCTTTTTCGGTCTTCTATCTTTTCTTCCACTGTTTTTAATCTTAGTTTCAGTCTTTTTATGTATCTGGGTTCACTTTTCTTCTTGAGTCTTTTAGCTGTCACTGTAGTTTGGCCCTCTTCACGAGCCCTTTTATTTTCGTTCTGTTGTGGCACTGTTACTTCAACAGTATCTTTCTCCCTTCCTATCTGACTAGTCCCAGGTCTTTTTTCAGTTTCTTCTGCCTGGTTTCTAAGCTGACCTTGTTCAGGTATACCTTGGATTTGTCTTTGATTTTCAACTGTTTCTGGCTCTGCCTCCTGAACACGTTCGTCTATTTCTATCTGTTCCTGTTCATGCACTTCGAACTCTTGATTTTCTTCCGCATGAACTTCAGCCCTAATTACTATCTGTCCCTTTTCAGTTTCTGGAGTCTTTGGAGGTGTGTTGATGACTTGGTCTGTCCCTACTGGACCTACTTCCTGATCAGGTCTGACGTGAATCTTGATAACCTGACCGTCTTCTTCTAGCCTTGTCTCATCCTCACTATCCCACTCTCTGTCTAGATAGGAATACTTTCTGGTTCTTATTGGATCAAGAATCAGATCGTCTGCTGGGAACCATTCGTCTTGACTGGTGCTCGGTAGTATGACATCCGCTACATCCGGACCCTCGTCTGGAGTCTCCTCAGCTACACCACCTTCAGCTTCAGTCGCTTCTTCTCCGGTTACCCTCTTGGTATGGCTGGCATGGATCCACTTTGGCACGCCGGCGCACTTCACAGCAGTGGTAGTGACAAGGATCACTTGCCTCGGTTTTCCCCACTTTGGTCCAAGGCAACTCTTCCGGGTGTGTTTCTTTAACACAACCCAATCCCCAGGTTTCAGTTTATGGGCTGGAGTTGTTGGCCATTCGACAGCGTCCTCCCCAATCTGGTGAGAGATAGAACGCACTTGGTCACCCAGCTGCCTGCAGTATTCTAGTACCAAATCATCAGAAATACTTAGCAGTTTGTGTCCTGGTACCCATGCCTGTCGCATCACTCTTCCCATTAGTATCTCATGGGGGCTCAGACCTGTCTTTCGGTTTGGAATGCTTCTCAATCCCATCAAGACAAGAGGTAATGCTTCTATCCAGTTCAATTTCGTAGAATTACACATTTTTGCCAATCTTGATTTTATAGTGCCATTCACCTGTTCAACTATTCCAGAAGCCTCTGGATGATATGCACAGTGTAGTTTTGGCTCAGTCTTGAATGCTTTATAGAGCTCTGTTAAGACTTCGTTGGCAAAGTGCCCACCTCTGTCTGTTTCAATTGTTTCTGGAAATCCATACCTAGGTATTAGTTCCCTTAGCAATAATTTGGCTACAGTAATGGCATCATTTTTCTTTGCCGGGTAGGCTTCCACCCACCTTGAGAATAGGCAAACTATCACTAAGACCTACCTATATCCTTTGCACATGGGTAACTGAAAAAAGTCTGCCTGCAGTCTGACGAAGGGACCTTCTGCCTTTCCAATCGTACTTTGGTCTACTACGGTTCTTTTCCCTGGGTTAAATTGCTGGCAGACCAAACACCTCTGGCAAAGCATCTCCGCAATGTTTCTGAACTTTGAGTTGTAAAATACTTAATTGAACATACGGCACATTGCATCCCTCCCGATATGTGTGTCTCCATGGATCATTCTGACCATTGGGGCAACCATACTGTCTGGTAACACAGGCATACCCTTCTTATCAACCATAACAACATCCCTTTCCCTGGGTTGACATCCATCTGTCACCCATCTTTGCTTTTCCTCCTCCTCTGCTGCCTGCTGCAACTCTTTCAGTTCCCTCCAAGAAGATACATTCTCAAACACCATAAGTTGGCAGCTGTTTCCGCCTCCCCACAATTTAATTTTTAGGGACATTTTGTATCGGGCACAGTACTGGGCAATTTGGTCAGCATATCGATTTCCGGCTGTCACATCATCATGGCCAGATTTGTGAGCAGCACACTTGACCACCGCCAATTCTTTGGGCAACTGGATTGCTTCCAGTAGGTTTTGTACCACTTTTCCATTTCTGATAGGGGTACCTGAGGAAGTCATGAATTCTCTTTGCAACCATAGCTGGCCGAAGTCATGAACAACCCCGTAACCATATTGACTGTCAGTGTATATGGTTACTCTCTTATTTTTCCCTTGCTTGCAAGCTCTGGCCAATGCAATTAATTCGGCTACTTGGGCAGATTTTGTTTCACTTAAATAGGATGCTTCTAGGGTCGTTTCCAGTGTGACTACGGCATAGGCAGCACTCAACCCTCCATCCTCATGTCTCAAACAGGAGCCATCCACAAACATCACAAGGTCCTCTACAGGAAGGGCCGTTTCTTTTATATCAGGTCGTGGTTTCGTGCTAAACTCAGTTAAGTCAATGCAGTTATGTTCAATTTCACCCTCCACTTCTGCATTTTGGGTGATGGGCAACAAGGTTGCAGGGTTCAAAATATTGCATTGGGAAATTATCACATTCTCTGCACCAATAAGAATTCTCTCGTACTTAGTCAGCCGACTAGGTGTGAGATACTGGGCCTTGGTTCGGGTCAACAGAATCACAACTGAGTGTGGAACATAAACCGTTACAGGATGTCCCATGACAATGTTTTCACTTTGTTCCAGACTAGTGCAGGTGGCAGCTACTGCTTTCAGACACCCGGGCAACCCAGCAGCCACTGGGTCCAGAGTAGCTGAAAAGTAAGCCACTGGACGTCTGGTCAGACCATGTTCTTGTGTTAGAACAGAGAGTGCACAATTGTCTCGTGTATCACAGAACAATTCAAAGTTCTTTGAATAATCTGGCATTCCTAATGCAGGAGCTGAACACAGACAGTTTCGTAATTTTATCCAAGCTGTCATGCTTTCGTCATCCCAGCTAACTGGATCATCTACTCCTTTCCTGGTCATTTTTATCAGTGGCTTGGCCAAAACAGCAAATCCCACAATTCACTGTCTGCAGTATCCTACAACTCCTAGGAACATTCTGACTTCCTTCTGGGTTCTAGGTAATTCCATATCTCGAATTATTCTAATTCTCTCTGAAGTGACCCTTCTGATACCTTTTTCTATCTGGTGCCCCAGATATTTCACCAAATTTTTACAGAACTGCAATTTGTCAGGTGATACCTTATGACCTTCCTTGCCTAGATGATTCAATAAGGCAATGGTATCAGTGACACAGTCGTTTCGACTTTTAGACGCCACCAGAAGGTCGTCTATGTACTGGACCAAAACAGACTCCTTTGGCAGGACCAGGGATTCGAGGCATCTTTTTAAAATCTGATTGAAAATCGAAGGGCTTTCTGTGTACCCCTGGGGGACACGATTCCAGATGTAGACATGACTGTCGAACTCAAACGAGAAAAGAAATTTGCTGTCTGGATGCAATGGGATGGAAAAGAATGCGTGGCATAAGTCAATGACAGTAAACCATTCCGCATTCCATGGAATCTGGTACAGGATTACTGCAGGGTTTGGCACAATGGGACAGCAAGGTACAACAATCTAGTTTACCTTTCGCAGGTCCTGCACTACCCTGTACCTTCCGCTAGGCTTTTTAATTCCAATTATGGGAGAGTTACAAGGACTGCTCATTACTTCCTGTATGATGTTTGCCTCTAGTAACCAGTTTACTTCAATTGCAACTCCAGCTTTCACTTCTGCACTCATTTTATACTGTCTGGTTTTCGGGTAGATAGCATTGGTCTTAATGGCTATTTTAACTGGGTCCACATTTGCCATTAATCCTACATCTCTCCCGGTGAAATCCCACACCTCTGGTATCACTTTTTGTTGAAGCTCTTCCGGTAAGTCCTGTATTGTCAGGGTCTTGATTGCTGTATCGGGCCTTAGCAACATTAGTTTGTACAGGCCGTCTTCATCTGGGGTCTGAATTTCGACGCCCTTTGGTGTGCAAAAGATGGTACAGTTCATTTTGCACAACAAATCACGTCCCAGTAGATTTACGGGACTGGAATCACAGACAACAAATCTGTGCATTTCTTTGAAGTTCCCTATAGAGATCTCCATTGGTTCAGTTACTGGAGTACTAATTATCTGATTTGATACGCCCACTACTTGGATAGCTTCTCCCGAGAGGGGTAGGTTTGGAACGTCCGCTGTTCTCACAGTCGAACGGGTAGCACCAGTGTCCAACAGAAAGGTGACGTCATTTCCTTCAACCTTTCCTTCAATGTATGGCCCTGTCTGTTCTACCGGTAAGGAGGCGCCAAGCACGCACTCCTCTTCCTCCCCCCTCAGGCCCCGTCAGTATTGTTCATCACAGAGGAATGTATCATTTAACAGGAATTGTGAAGTTGCTGCATTTCTCTCATCCCCTCCTTCCCATACCTCGACCCCCTCATTCTGCTGAGCCTGATTCTTGTAACTAGGTCTAGGAGCTCGAGGCAATGGATGCTGGTTTACCTGTTGCTGATTCTTTCGTGGCCCCTCTTTCTGCACCTGTGGATTTAAACCATTTATGGGGGCATTACCAGCCTGCAAATGTGGACACTCATCTCTCCAGTGCCCTATCTGACCGCACCCGTGACAGGGGAACTTTTTCTTAGCCTCTTCTTTACTCATCTTTACTCGGGGCTTCCCTCCTCCCCCAGAGTTAGTGTTTTGCGTTTTATTATTCAATTTACTAAACTGTTTCTCTTGTTGTTCAGCCAATTTTACTTGTGCCCACATGACTTTCTCTTTCAGGTAAGCATGGGCGGAAAATCCGTTTCGCTCGCGGATTTTGCGGATTTTCGGTAAATTCGCAATCCGCGAGATTCGCGAATCTCCCGCAAAATCCGCAAATCCGCGAGCAGCGGATTTTATGGCTTGCTCGCACTGTTCGCGTGAGTTCGCGGCTTCCCAGTACAACTTCGCGCCCCGCGAATAAGCGCAAAATTGCAGAAATACGATCTTAGCAAAACTGAACCTACTTACCAGGTTCAAAAGTTCAGGCTCATCATTAGTAGCCATTTCCTAAAGTGCTTCCTGAGGGGCCCCTCCAGAGTTCAGTTGCCAGTTGCAACTATTATGTGACCCTGCTCTGAACCTCAGAATAGTTACACATATGCCACAAAGGTCCTGAATTACAGCTAAGGGAGACAAGCAGGAGCCAGGCTGGAAGTTCAAATCCATTAATCAGCCCCTAATTCATTATTGTCAGTTGGGGCAGGGCAGGTGTTGTAACTAATTTTGCAACAATGAAAGCACTTAGCAAGTGCAAAAGATCACTAATCAGGAAGCACTAAGGAAGCAGGTGCCAGCTAAAAAAATATTCTGTGACACATTAATCAGCCCCAAATTAATTCAGGTCACTTGAGGCAGGGAAGGTGTGCTTGCTTTGCCACAATAATGTACACTGACTGGACAACCAGAGGGTGCTGTGATGAAACAGAGGGTGGCATGGGTGGGCCAGAGGGTGGCATGAGTAGTCAGAGAGTGGCAGTGGTGACAGAGAGTGGCAGTGATGAAGAAGAGTGTCCCAAACAGGCTGGACACGTAGAAACAACAAGCTCGCGAAACTTGCGACCCGACAGGTAAGTTCGCGTTTGCGAAATTGTACAAAACCCTCGCGAACTGGCAGAAACCCGCGCGAACACACAAAAAAAAAATCCGCAAATTCGCGAGAATTCGCGGATTTTGCGAATTGCGAGTTCGCAAATCCGCAAAATTCGCGAACGCGAGATTCGCAAAATTCGCCCATGCTTACTTTCAGGGCTTTCTTCTTGTTCTCCATCTCATCCTCACAGTACTTGGCGTACTTAAGGACCTCATCTATGGGCTTTCCCTGCCAACAGATTTTATTATCTCTAATCCACTGGGATATTTCAGGTCTCAAACCCAACACGAACCGGTAAATGAAATGGGTCATATCTTTCATTTCAATGTTATCGATTCCACTGTAGGTTTTGAATACCTGTAGTAATCTTTCATAATAGGAGTGCACAGTTTCATTATGATCCTGAGTAGTCCTATCTATTCGGGTCCAATCAGTTTCCTTTGCTGGCACTTTTCCCTTTAAGTATTGTATGACTTGATCATACTTTCTCATTACGTCTGGAGAGGGAGCTCCAGTTCGGGAGTCTCTCTCATATTCTTCACTGGGCCAATCAATTGCAATCTTGCACTCAGTCCATAAATCTCTGGGAACTACAATGTCAAAGAACCCATCCAGGTCCTTCAGGAGACACCTTTGGACTTTCACAAATCGCTCAACCTGCCTATACCACTCCACTGGTTTCTCTCTTAATTTTGGGAAGTCATTGGTAAAAGACACAATATCTTATCGGGACCACGGGACATGTACGTATTTCCCACCTGGTACTTCTCTCATGGGATACAGTTTTTCTGCTTGGCCTACTTCTTTTAACACGTATTCGGAAGTCTTTGGTTTGGCTTTACTATCTTCCTTTTTCTTTGCCCACCTGGCTTTCCATTTATCTAGATCTCCCCATTTCTGCAGTATGTTCAGCAATTATTTTATCTGTATCTTCTTCCCTGACACATTCATGTTCTCTAAATCTTTGTCAGAGAATTCAGCTCTATAGGGTTTCTGTAAGACTTTGGATTGACTAACATCAATTCCCATATCAGCAGCTGTGTCCATTAATTTCTCGTGGAGCACTCTAGTGTTCCGGGTAAGGCTTTTGCTGATAAAAAGCAACTCCTCCTCACTGAGAGTATTTAATCTATCTAATCCCACATTTCCGGACATTAGCTCTTCCATTTCTATCCTTAGTCTGTAGATATCTAAAGGTTTGGGCTGGGGAGTTTCCTTTTCTATTTCTCTGGTCCATCTATCCAGTTCTTCGGGAGTCACCACTGTGGCGCTCCTGATCCCTGAAGTTGTTTCAATTAGGACTTCCTTTGCTTTAGCCTGATTTCCTGCCCGTGGTACACTTGTCCCGGGTTCTCTTATGGGCAAATCCATTAAGGAGATCACAGACTCACATTCACTTGCCTGATCATCAACTATGAGCGGCTCCTTTCTCGGGGGTGCTGCAATTGGAGTAATAACTGGAGTTCTTGGACTAGCCTGCCTATCCCCATAAAGAGGTATAGCAGGACCAATAGTTACTGGGATTGTCAGGGCGTCGGGACTGGGATTTATCTGAGCTACAGTCTGAATTAGTTCATTTCGCTGTTTAATCAGTGCTTCTCTTTCCCGTTCATGCAAAACCCTTTCCGTAGAGTTGTAATGCATTACTTGGAGTACCAAAGGAGGGTATATACTCGGGGCAGTAGGGAGTACTAAACTGGGTCTGTCCTCACCAAAAGGTCGGTAATTTGGGACCGTTGTACCAGGTCTGCAAAACTCGTCACTACTACTGGCTTTGCTACCAGCACCAGTTACATCTGTCTCACTGGCCCTTCTACCTCTAGGATGTCGGAAAAATGGATTTTTCGAGCTTAGGGGCCCAGATTCTTCGGCATAAGGAGGTGGATTTTTCATTAACAAATCCTCCAGGTATTCATCTTCCGAATCCCCCATAGCCATTAGATGTCGAGTTTTCTCTGCCTTTTTTCCTCCTCCTTGTTCAGTTACCCCAAACATCGGAAATAGTCCCTCAACCATCATATTCTGTCACCACTGCTTCATCTTTTGCTCTTTTGTTTCCCGCTGCAATTTTGGATACCATTTGCTCACTCCCTTATCCATCCGGGGTCTGTCTCGCTCTAGAGCCTCGATCTCCCATTCCTCCAAAGCTTCATATTATGTTAATCTGGGTCGGGGGTGTAATTCATTCATTCGGGTCCTCAAGTTAAACAGGATTCTACCATTAAAGGTACCATCAAGGGGAAATGCTAGGACTCCGTCATCTTCAGTGTACTTTACCAAATTTTCTAACCACACACAGGTATGATACCCTTTGTCAAACATCATAAAGGATACAGGAGTATTAGGAGGTGGAATGATCACACCCTCCCTAGTTCTAATGGGCTTGTCTTTCTTGAAATAATTATTGATCTTTTCGGCAAGGGTCAATTTTCTCTTTCCTCCGTACATATTGTAAGGTCTACCTCTTAGCATCTGCTCCTTATGAAAACCTAGGTTTTGCGGATTAGGTAAGAATTCGGGATACCACATACACCTCTCCAAACTATCTTCGAGCTCCCATTGATTAATTTTATCTATTTATGTGTTTCCAATGCTAGCACGTCTTTGAATTCACGGCAACCAATCAGCACCGAGGTTGCGAAAAGCTCTTGACCAATGGGTGCGCGGCCCTTTCGTGAGACGCGGTCTCACTCTTCGGCGCTCACCCCTCCCTTACAATTCTGGCTTCGCTACACACCCGCGGGCTTAACCAATACCAGCGCGGCACGGAGTGACGCCAGTGCAGCCTTGCGACCGACTCCCTCCTTCACAAGGTAACGGAAACTTTGAATTTTTCTTAAAGTGCAAGTGCTTAGTTTAGTTAACAACGTATAACATTCGCCACTGTGCTTGAGGGTTTTAAAAAGAACAAGGGTTTTTCTCGTACTGCAAGTAAACCACTTCTGTCTACTTTTCATTTCATTCACTACGGATAGATCTCTTCTGCCTATCCTCTCATTCAAGCATTAGAGACCTGCTACTCCTTTGACTCATCCACTTCTTTCTGGGATATATACTAAGTCAAACTTTCACCAGCGAACTCCTTTGCTGTCACTCAAGCTCCGGAGAACCTATTACTCCTGCCGCACGTGACCCTTACTAGGTGATATCACAACGGGAGTTTCATCAGGGTACTCGTAGCTAACATTTACACATCAATTAATTTGTGAAAATCCTAATTAGCGCTTCCAGTTCTGCCTAACCATGCACTAATCTCCCTCCTAGCCAGTGACCTCTCAGCCAAGTGGATTCTACTCACCACCTGCTATTTTATTTCCCCGGGGATTCCAAACAACATAGAACACTTACTCACAATTTTGTTAATTACATGCAATATTATAGCAGCATTTCATGAGATATAATTTCATAAAACCTTTTTATAACATTTAAATGCAATAACAACCTTATTCTAGCAGCAATAAAAATGTTAGCAGCACATTTGATTTTTCACAGTTCATCAGAAACGATCTTATCTTAACTAGTCCTAACCATAACTCTGCTACCAGAAAATTACTGATAGAGCGCGCAGGTCGCCCGACTCTTAGTTTTACCCGATTTCACGCACTTGGGCCCATGATGTGATTATGACAGTATTTTTGTGAATCGGGCGAGTTTACACACCACCATCAGTAATTCTATGTGTTTTCTACTACCTGACTTACCACAGGCACATATTCTCCCGATGAATCAGGAGCTATCAGTGGACAAGAGATAAGATAATCCTAAAACACTTTATCCATTTCACAATACTTTGATCATTTTATAATGACCACAGACACCTGAAGGGGTTTAAGGATTTTTATATAGTAAGTAAAATTCAAAGTGACAAGAGTATAAGGCTGATGCAAATCAAAACGTCAATAATCAGGATTACAACAATGATATAGCTATGGATGAGGGCAAGCACCATTGAGTGCAAGTGGAAGTTCTATTGGGAAAGGGTAACAGGGAACATGCTATTCAGTTTAAGGCTTATACTAGGGTAGGTGAGTTTCAAAACACATTAGTCAGTGAATTGCTAGAGTCCTACAAGTGATTCAAAATAATCTTAGTCTAACTGTAAATTCAAACTTAGATTTTAAAACACCAAGAAAATCTGATCATACTAATTAAGTGAAACAATTTCAAATATCTCCTACAGGTCAGGGAAAAATGGAACACAACTAATAAACAGTTTGCATATACGACATTTGGAGATGACAGAGAGAATATCATGGGCATAGAGGCTTTATTAAAAGAGTAGGAGGAAGGAGGATAGATAGACAAACACCCACACTATATTTACCTAAGACAGGAATGAGGACTAACCCTGGCCACGGGTCAGCTTTTGGGAAGGCGAGGACAAGGACCCTCAAGGATTTAGAATGCCAGTAGATGAGCAGGTACAGCTCATGGACAATTAGGACAGGATACCCCTCAGGATTTGGGTCAGGACTGGGCTCACCAAAGAGCACGACCAACACCTGCAGCTTCGGATGCAACGCCTGCGCGACTCCCTCTCTGCACGAAATCCGTCAGTAACCCAGATTGGGTTATCAAATCTCCCAGCAAAGTGCTTCGCCAGCACTTAAGACTATTTCCACCCCTTGGAGTTTGTGGAAATCTCGGACAGAGTGCTCCGCAGCTCTCTGTATCAATCACCTATAGAGTTCGTAGGGTCGGTGACAGGTCAGCTACTCGGACAAGTCGGACAATTTCTCTAGCTAAAACTAGGCTAGCTATACCCTTTGCGGGTCCCTAGACCACCCACAAATGTTGCAAGTGACAGGGTCCCCAACTTATGATTGGTCAGGAGAGGTGGTTAGGTCATTGTCACCACCTAAAATTCTGGGTTCCCATAATTAATATTTATATTTCAGCACCCACCCCTCACATTCCAGTTCCTAGGGCATAGACAGCAAGGAATACAATGAGTCACACAGTAAAGTATCAATTTATTTCGAGTTCAGGTGCAGCTAGGCTCCTGTTGCTGGGTCACAGTTCAGGTTCTCATGAGCATCCCAGCTTCGGCAGCCAGCTGCCGGGGTTTTGCTTCTGCGCGGTTTGAATTGTCCCTCATCACATGACAGGGGTGCAAGAGGTTTCAAAGATGGAGCGGCTCCCCACTCCCAGGCCCACAGATACGCGGTACATGAAAAGTAAGCGAAAACAAATTAGAAACACAGAGAAAATGAATACACTGTACACCATGATAAGCTACACTACACCCCTTACTTTATAATAACTATAGCGGTTAGAAGTTATGCAGAAATAGACAGCTGTGAAAAAGCAGCAAGGGCAAGCAGAGAGCGTGTTTAGAGACAAGCGGCCATTTTAGCAATAATGCGCATGAGCGAAAATATCCCTCCAAAACTGCGAGTGCGTCACATCACATGGGTATGACCGACGCATGCGCAGACTGGATTCCTGCGAAGCAGCGATGCTGTAGTATGCAAGCCCCATTAGGATCAATAGACACATAGGCAAGCATCTCTGGGACACCCGCGTGTACTGAAAAAGTGCGATATTAATGACAAACAGGATTGGTTAATACTATTACAAGTTAACGAGGTTCATGAATGTGAGCAAGTCGCTTTACGTGCGAATCCTTGCTCCATCAACAATCATGTACTGAGTCAACATAAGGTAATGCAGCTCCGTTCGCTACCAGAATGTCCTGTTCAGGGAAGAAATACAGCACTGCGTTACGCTGCAATTACGTACAGTGCGATAGGAAGACAATGCAAGGCATATCACCACCAGCATGCCCTGGGCAAGGAAGGAAGAAGGTAATGCATCACAGTGCAATTCAGTACAATGCAGCGAACAACCAATGCAGTGCGCTACGCTAGGATCCTGTAGCCTGCAAGAGAAACATAACTTAGTGAGTAGCGCACTAATCACTGAGTTCGTTAAGCACAACTAGTGTCATACGTTGTCCAATAGTTCGATAGTTCGTTAGCATCAAATATGCAAAGTGTTGTACAACTGTTTTTAGAAATTATGCAACCGGTTGCCCCCAACACGAATCAACGATGACACTCAAGTTCCACTCTGGGCCCTGGCTCCTGTATTGCCCTGTCCGGGACCAGCACTGCCCGAGATCTGGGCCGAAGCAACAGGCGCACAGAGCTGCCAGCAGCGAGAGGCCGAGAGAGTGTCCTCTGGGCACGCACCCCGCCCCAGGCGATGATCCACTTTACCTGGGGGGGTGTGACCCCACTCTCCTCTCCTGCAGCAGCAGATTGGGCCGCAGCAGCTGGGGTCCCCACCTGCGCCGCCTAGATCAGTCAAAAGCCTGGGGGTAGTTATCGATGACGAGCTTTCCTTAAAACCTCAGGTCAATTCTGTTGTGTCCACCTGCTTCTTTCAATTACGGAAAATAAAGAAGATCAGTCGGCTGCTCACTCGACCTGCTCTGACGCAGGTTGTAAGAGCATTGGTGTTGTCTCACTTAGACTACGCCAATGCCATCTATCTTGGTCTACCTGTCACCCTCAGCAAACGTCTACAGCTGGCACAAAACCAGGCAGCGAGACTGATTTATCACCACCCCCGATGGCAGTCCGCCAGACCGCTTCTGAGGCAGCTCCATTGGCTTCCGATTCAACACCGCGTTAGTTTCAAATCGGCCTGCATGACTTTCAAATCCCTTCACAACTCTGGCCCACAGTTCATCCAAAAACTTCTTCTTAGGTACACCCCCTCTCGCAACCTTCGCTCTGCCTCCCAAATCTTCCTGACTGTCCCTCGCTACAAGCTGCTGCGCAAAGGAGGCCGTAGGTTTGCCACCCTCGCTCCCAAGCTATGGAACTCGCTCCCCCAGGAGCTTCGCTCATGCACTGCCCTTCTTCCATTTAGGAAGCTCTTAAAAACATGGCTGTTCACCCAGGTTGCGGCCTAGTGCTAATGGCCTCTTGTAAGTTAGTTCCCCTGCCGGTCAGCGCCATGAAACCTTTGGGTGTGCGAGCGCTTTATAAAACTTTGATAAGAATAAGAATAAGAATAAGATTGGCCTCACTCCAAAACCACATCACACCGGGCAAGGCGCGCTCGGGCCAGTAGTTCAGCTCCTGCAGGGCTGCCGGTCCGGGCCGCCAACTTTCAGCACAAACTCCTTCCACGAAGCCTTCCACACAATGCTGGTGCCACCCCATGCTGCCTTCGAGTGCCCAATCACTTGGCCCTCCTCTCCAGCGCTGTTAGAACTTCTTCGCTTCCCGGTGCTCACCGATCCCCGGTACTCCTCACCAGCACCTCCAGTGGCACCTTCGATAAGCACCCCCGGCGCGTCCGAGATTCACTCCTCCTCCGGCCTCCGGCCTCCGATGACCAGGCACACCTCACTACACCTCGGCTGGCACTTTGACATGCACCCTGCACTTCCGAGTCTCGCTCCGTTACCGGGTGCACACGATCTTAAGGCACTCTCCTCTAGTGCCCCGACTGCACCCCCACAAGCACCCTGCGTGCTAGAGACCCACCTCGTTTCTTGGTGCACACAATGACCCAGGCGCTCTCCACTAATGCTCTGGTCACACCTCGATACGCCCCCTGCACGTCTGAGTCTCATCTCTCCTCCTAGTGCACACAACGTACCAGACGCTCTCCACTAACACCCTGGCTGCACCACCTCACGCCGACTTGCGTGTCGGAGACTCACTCCTTCTTAGTGCTAATGATGTCCCGGCACTCTTCATTAGTGCCTTGACTGCACTGCGACATGCTCCCCCTGTGCATCCCGAATCTCGGCTCTCTTCCACGATGCTCACAATCTACAGGTGCTCCAAGACATGTAGCCGTACAAAGACACGCACCCTGCTTGTCAGAGTCTTGATTCGCCCCAGGTGCCCACGATCACCTTAAGAACCCCGTTGGAGGTTGCAGGCTGCCATGACATAGTCCCACCACCGCACCACTTGAGACTTCGTGGAAACTTTTGTGTTCCTGTGTTTCCGAACAGGGAGCCAGCTCACCTCAGGCCTTTGGGGTACAGGACGCAGCACACAGCAAAGTCCTGCTCAGGAAGAAGAGGGGGCGATACCCACTGCAGAGCCCCTTCAGTCTCTTCTTGGTCAACATTAAACCAATGAGAGTAAAATTATCTGAACATCTGAATTGTTTAATAATAACTTGAATAGTCTTCAGTTATTTTTGTACATAATGTAGACACAACTTGATTTCAACATTATGCTTAGTGATAGCTCCATAACATTTCAAGCATTGCAGTAGAATATTCAACAATTTTGGAAATATATCCATTCCGAAATGGCTGCTGTCTGAACTTTCACCCATTGCTAAGTCCCCAGCATATAATAATAGTCCTTTCTTTGTATCGGCAACTGATTTTGTCATTTCATTGGCTTACATCGGAGTGGTAAATCTAAAGATTGCTGATGTTGATAGATTTGAGGGATTCTGCATGGGTTCCTTCTGCGTGCTCGCTGCTGCTCTTGTTGTAAATATTTTGTCTGCAAACCACAACTGGACACGACGCACAGCGCTCGCAGCTACAAAAGTAAAGTCTTGTATTTGGTTGTTTCACAAATTTGCTTCCATAGTATACTCTTTAAGAATCATCAACTCTCACTGATCTGCAGGTACTACTTAACTCTCATTATGTTGTAGGTAATGCATAATATCATTTACGGGGATGGTCGGAAGTCAGTTTGATACCTCTTTGTATGTTTTATTCAAAGAGAGGTAGCTCCTTTTGGGAAGCTTGTTATTTAGCGTAGGCTTTCCTAAAACGTCAAACAGTGAAGTAACTTTATTTTTGTGGATGGTCTTACGTATTCTCATAACAATAATGTCTGATTAATTGTGGTTATCATTCCTCACTGATGCTATGTGACCATGTGAATAAAAGGTTGCACCCTTGGTTAAACCACATTAATTACAGTTGTCTATCTCCTTGCGGCTTCCTACTTGTGTCACTACATTGAAGAGGTGCCACCTGCTGGATCGTACCGGGTTGACGTTCTCATGGAGCTTACAGGTGTTGTGCTTCTCACATGTTATTTTTGTGTTCTGACAGTGGTCATTGGTTTTTATATGTGTTTCTCGTTTATTACATGTTCTTTTTTTTTATGCTGAATGTTTACAATGTGTATAGTAGATGAATACCCACCCAGCGTGTTGACTCCATCCAGCACTCGCACACATTTTGAAACAAGCTGTGGCATAGCCAATAGGTCTCGCCTTTAGCCATGCAACAGTTGATGTTGTTGCACCAAGGATATTTTGCTGGATAACTAAACACTGATAAGGTCATAAAGGCGATACCTATTTGCTATGCCAATGCTTTTTGCTCTTGGACAGCTTGAGGCAACAAACTGAAAGATGGCCAACAATTATCCTAACAAAAGTCAGTCCTTTTGGCTTTGCCAACGCTAGTTCTTTTTAGCATCCTCTTCATTCCTAGTTGATGCCCTGTCACTACTTTTTGCCTCACTCTTCCCTCCATGTTGCTTAATATGTTTAATATGTTTAATGTTCAATACTGTTGGGCTCCTTTTCTCATGTTCGATGTATTTCTGAAACTACTGTATCATGGTTGTTTGTTGTTTGTTGATTGCAAAGTCCACCAACAATCCTATGTTAGCTAAGCACTATATACAGAAATCTTGAACAAATAAGAAAATAAATAAATGAGAGTGTTAAACTGATTTGCGTATAAAAAGAAAATTGTATGTATGCTGTATTATACACCCTAGAGGATTGCTAAATAGGGGAAGGGGTATGTAACTTCCTAAAAATGCTCTTGTTGTGGATCGGCGGAGGGGATATAATTCATATGTTTACTGACTGCCCTGTGCTTCTAGAATACTGGTGTGAAATAGCCAGATGCCTGACTGATGAACTTCATGTAGAGGTGGAATTCGATTTATATAATATTATGCTTGTAAATAACTTAAATGCGCCATGTCCAAACATGCGCATTGCACTCATATCTTTTATCATTGCTAGCTTATGTATTGCCCATGAGTGGAAAAGCCGGTTCCTTCCTCCATTGAATACTTTGTGGACATTGATGCTTAATTTTTTAGGTCGAGCCTAGACTCAGCGCAGGTGCGCTTCTCTGCGAGGCATGCTATCATTCCTCTATGGGCTTAGATCACACCCACCACTTTCTAAGCATGGGCTGAAAATTCGTTCCGCTTGCGGAATTTGCGGATTTTACGCGATTTCGCGATCCGCAAATCTCACGAAATTGCGGTAAAATCCGCGAATCAGCAGGGACGAATTTTCAGCCAAGCACTTACAGGGTTACAGCAGCAGGTGCAAAAGGTGAAGCTAATTTTTTGTAACCTTTTACAAAAGGGTTACAAAGAAATTAACTTCAACTTGGGCACCTGCTGCTGTAAGCCTGTAAGTGCTTCCTGGCGCCTCGTTGCCTACTTGCAACTATTCTCTGACCCTGCTCTGACCCTTGAAGCAGGGTCAGAGAATAGATACAAGTAGGCAATGAGGCACCTGTCACGAAAATTAAACCTCAACAGGAAGCACTGACAGATATAAAAACAAGCATTTGCAAAACAATAGGTCTCGCATTAGGAAAGTTTGAGCTATTGGTCTTGTAAATGACAATTTTTTTTATTTATGTGTTGGTTTCGAAAATAGCTAAATTAATAGCTTTGTCATTTACAACGCCAATAGTTATAACTTTCGCAAATGTGACACCTTTAGCATTTGTAATGCAACATGTTTTGTATTTACGTGACTTAGATGTTTTGATATTACAAATTACAATGGCTTTTAATTTTTTTAAATAATTAATACTTAAATAAAAGTGATTTTAATTTATAATGGCAATAGCTTAAACGTTTGTAAATAACTTTTGAGAAGATTATGTTCAGTGTATTTTATTGTGACGAAAATCCAAGAACAGAAGTGAAATATTAACATCTTTTTGTGACATTTGTAATAAAGCTTGAAACATTGAGAGAACATATTTGAACCAGTTGTTGTTGAATGGTTGCGTAGATTGATGCCGGGGTTGCGCTGAGTGGTGCTGTGGGGATGCTAAGTGGTGCTGTGGTGGTGCTGCGTGATACTGGGATGGTGCTGAGTGATGCTGGGGTGGTGCTGAGTGGTGCTGTGGTGGTGCTGAGTGATGCTGGAGTGGTGCTGTGGTGGTGCTGAGTGATGCTGTGGTGGTGCTGAGTGATGCTGTGGTGGTGCTGAGTGGTGCTGTGGTGGTGCTGAGTGATAATGTGGTGGTGCTGAGTGATGCTGTGGTAGTGCTGAGTGATGCTGTGGTGGCGCTGAGTGGTGCTGTGGTGGTGCTGAGTGGTGCTGTGGTGGTGATGAGTGATTCTGTGGTGGTGCTGAGTGATGCTGTGGTGGTGCTGAGTGGTGCTGTGGTGGTGCTGAGTGATAATGAGGTGGCGCTGAGTGATGCTGTGGTGGCGCTGAGTGATGCTGTGGTGGCGCTGAGTGGTGCTGTGGTGGCGCTGAGTGTTGCTGTGGTGGTGCTGAGTGATGCTGTGTTGGTGCTGAGTGGTGCTGAGTGGTGCTGAGTGATGCTGTGGTGGTGCTGAGTGATGCTGTGGTGGTGCTGAGTGGTGCTGTGGTGGTGCTGAGTGATAATGTGGTGGTGCTGAGTGATGCTGTGGTGGTGCTGAGTGGTGCTGTGGTGGTGCTGAGTGGTGCTGTGGTGCTGCTGAGTGATAATGTAGTGGTGCTGAGTGATGCTGAGTGGTGCTGAGTGATGCTCTGGTGGTGCTGAGTGATGCTGTGGTGGTGCTGAGTGGTGTTGTGGTGGTGCTGAGTGATAATGTGGTGGTGCTGAGTGATGCTGTGGTGGTGATGAGTGGTGCTGTGGTAGTGGTGAGTGGTGCTGTGGTGGTGCTGAGTGATAATGTGGTGGTGCTGAGTGATAATGTGGTGGTGCTGAGTGATGCTGGGGTAGCGCTGAGTGATGATGTGGTGATGCAGAGGGCAGAAAGGCACAAAAAGCAGTCTAACAAAGATGGGCAGAAAAACAAGGGAAAAACGAGTCTAACAGAGGGCAGAAGGGCACAAAAAAACAGTCTAACAGAGGACGAAGGGCAGAAAAACAAGGGAAAAACGAGTCTAACAGGGGGCATAAGGGCACAAAAAACAATTCTGACAGGGGTAGAAAGGTGCAAAAACGAGTCTGACAGAGGGCAGAAGGGCAGAAAAACAAGGGAATAACAGAGTACAGAAGGGCACAAAAACGAGTCTAACAGAGGGCAGAAGGGCAGAAAAACAAGGGGAAAATGAGTCTAACAGAGGGCAGAAGGGCACAAAAAACGAGTCTAACAGGGGGCAGAAGGGCAGAAAAACAAGGGAAAAACGAGTCTAACAAAGGGCAGAAGGGCAGAAAAACAAGGGAAAAAGGAGTCTAACAGAGGGCAGAAGGGCACAAAAAACGAGTCTAACAGGGGGCAGAATTAATCCCGCCTTGCGTGTTTGTCCACGAGGATGCCACAGTTTTGTGCAATACCTCTACGCAACTGGAGTACTTTCTACTGTCTAATCAGTAAGTGCTCCCTCGTTGGCTAAATGTATAGGGGCAGATTTACAATAACTGGGGCATCCCCAGGGATGCGCCAGTTATTGTGCGCCGCAGCTCCGCCACCCATGGTCCGCCACATTTACAATGCGGCGCACCATGTGGCAAAAACGGCACAGATGCGTCACGCATCTGTGTCGTAAAAGCAGCGCAATGCTGGAGCTGCGTCGCAAGTGCGACGCAGCTCCAGCAATGCTCTGGGGGGCCCTATCTCCCCAATGCTGCATGAAGCCTTGCGCCTGCTTCAAGAAGGCGCAGTGTTTTGAAGCAGCATTGGCCTAAAAGTGACTGAGTGAAATCTTGTAGATTTCACTCAGCCACTTTTAGGAGGCGTTCCTGCGCAGGAACGCCCTCCCCTATGCCAGAACGCCTCCTGATGGCGCAGGGCTCTACAACGTGACGCATCTCTCAGCATTGCTGGACACAGCTCCAGCAATGCTCTGGGGGACCCTATCTCCCCAATGTTGCATAAAGCCTTGCGCCTTCTTCAAGCAGGTGTAGGGTTTTGACGCAGCATTGGCCTAAAAGTGACTGAGTGAAATCTTGTAGATTTCACTCAGCCACTTTTAGGAGGCGTTCCTGCGCAGGAACGCCCTCCCCTGCGCCGGAACGCCTCCTGATGGCGCAGTTCTTTATAACGTGACGCATCTCTCAGATGCGTCACGTTGTTAATACCCAGCACCCTGGCATATCTTTTGTGCTGCCGCTGAGTCACAAAAGTGACGCAACTGCAGCGCAAAAGAGGCGCAAGCGGATTGTAAATCTGCCCCATAGTGCTTTTACTACACTGTAGCTGCGTGAAGGGCCATAAGATGTGTCTCCAGTGACCATGTGTGCCTGTGCCTGTGTTACAGGCACACATGGTCACTGGAGACACGTCTTCTGGCCCTTTACGCAGCTGCAGTGTAGTAAAAGCACTATACAATTACCCAATGAGGGAGCACTTACTGGATTAACCAGTAAAAAGTACTCCAGGGCAAATCGCAAAAAAATACGCGATTTCACAGGAAAATTTGCGAATTTGCTGATTTTTTTGCGATTTCGCAGGGAAATCCGCGAATTTGCGGAATGCGAATTCTCAAATTTTGCCCATGGCGACTTTCTATTTGTTCCTACTTATGCTTTCTATATTGCTTTCATTTTATTGGAAAAACGTTTCTATTTGTCCCTTCTTTAGGTGTATTTTCACTTTCCTGGTGACTGCCCCAGTCACATCTTCCCTCACTCTTTGATTTATTTATCGTTTGACCAGCGGACTCTTTTTTGCATTTAATGGTCCCACGTCAATTCTTTCTTGTCCGCAGCCGCTATCCTTATAGCACGCTAAAGTTCTTCAGCGCACTCTTTTTTTAGATTATTTTGGTCCTGTGCCATTTACTTCTTGTCTGTGACTGCTCTCGTTATAGCACACTACTGTTCCCTGGACAGTGATAACAAGCTGATTGCTTGTTACTCGTTTCATCTCCAATACGCCAGACTCCTCAAAGTCTAAAAATAATAATTATGTTTCTCACTTCAGTGACCTCACTGTGCCTAGTTCATGAGCACATGTGTAAATGAATATTCCTCGGGAGGTTTTAGAAACACTTGAAAGTGTTTTTGGTGCCACTGTTTCAATAGCAATAATAGCATTGTTAAGATAGTGACTTATTAATATTATTAATATTTATGGCTTTATTAGATCGTTGACTAAGTCTTTATTGAGCTATATACCTTCATTGGCTTAGTTTCTTGCAGACACATCTGTTGTGAACGCACTCTGTTGTTTGTGTATGGCAAACATTAAGTACTGGTAAAAAAAGTTTATTCTTCTTCAACATATTGTGGTATTGTCTGTGAACGCCATGTTACAGTGATAAGCTAAACCGCTTTTAAGCGTGGGCTAATATTGATTATAGTTGGTGTTTGCAGTGATATACTTTGATAACAGCAGACAGGGCTTGAAGCAGGATGAAACAAGCATTAAAAATGCAATAGGTCTCGCCTTTTATTAAGTTAAAGATATTTGCTTTGCTATAGAATAACATTAGCAAAGCAAATGGCTTTAAATTAATGAAAGGCGAGACCTATTGCATTTTCAATGCTTGTTTCTTTTGTGATCTTTTTCGAAAGGTGTTCTTTCAGGCACCATTTTGCAGTGTAAAATGTTCTTGTTGTTGGCTTCCAGACCCGGGACCAGGGTTCAATTCCCGACGCGGCAGGGTCTTGAGCTCAAATGTCCACGGACTCGATAATTCTCGTTTCGGTGCCTGCTCTAATCATGGGTTCTCACTCTGCAACTCTGGGCATTAAGCTTGCTTAATCTCCACAACGGCCCCCTGCGGCGGGATGCCTGGCTTTCACCTTGGGGATGCCCTGTAGGGGCTATCTCACAGGGAAAAGCCAGGACGGGTTCCCAAGGCAAGCGCCGGGAAACCTCCGGGTAGCTGTGCGCTCAATAAATGCAATAATAATAATAATAATTGTGCTTTCTGGTAGTCTTGGGTGTGCAAATTCTATCTCCTCATGCTGCAAGGCTAAGGCTCTCAGGTTCTGGGTGAAGCACCATTCCCTCATGCATTGCTAGTAAATCTTGTCTTTTTGGCAATTTGTGAATTGATCCCCGAGATATCTCCATTATCTCTGAGAACCAAGTCTGGCTGGCCCATTGTGGGGCAATGAGAATCATTGTCATGTGGCTGCTTTTGCATTTGTTGATTACTCTGTGGAGAAGCGGTATCAGGGGAAAAGGGTAAGCAAATATCCCGGACCAGTCTATCCATAGCGCATTCCCCATGGACTGATTGCAAGGTTACCTGGATGGGCAGCGTTGGCATTTTGCATTTTGCATTGTGGGGTGTTGCAAAGAGTTCGACCTTTGGAGATTCTCATTTGTAAAAAATCTTGAGGAGTTCAGTTTGATTCAACTCCCACTTGTTGGGGGGTGGGGTGATAATGTGTGTCTGCTTCTACATTGTCCTCTCCGGGCAGGTGTGTTGCTATTATGTGTATGTTTCTTGGGATTGCCCATATCCAGAGTTGCTGAGCTAGAGTCCAGAGTACCCATGATTGTGTTCCTCCTTGCTTGTTTATGTAAAACATGGTGGTTGTGTTGTCTGTTTGTATCAGAACTGTCTTTCCATAGAGCTCTTTCTGAAATGTTTTTAAGGCTACGAACACTGTTTTTAACGCTAGGATAGTGATGTGCTTCAGAGAATCCTGCTGTGTCCACAAAAATCCTCTTTCTTTGAGGTTCTTCATGTGCGCTCCCCATCATATCTGTGAAGCGACTATCGTTATGGTCACTGTTGGAGTTGGTTGTGTGAAAGGTCTCCCTTGTGATATGTTGGTTTGGTTCCACCATGCTATTTCCTGCTGCACTGATGGGTGATAACCACTAGATCTTCCCAACTCCCTGTTGCTTGTGGCCGATTAGGCTTGAAGCCATTCTTGGAATGGTCTCATGTGTAGGCGAATGTTGGGAATCAAATGAATACAGTAAGCCATCATTCCTAGCGGCTTCCCTATTGTCCTCACTGTCAGAGCTTGCCCCTTCTGATATAGCTTTGTCTCCTTCAGTAGGGCTAATATCCTCTTCTCACTTGGGAACACCTTCCCCAATATTGCATCTATTCTTGCTCCTAAAAACACTTTTTCTTGTTCTGGCTGTGGGGAAGATTTGTCCCAGTGTATGGAAAATCCGAGCTGAACTAGTGTTTGTACTACTTGTAGTATATACTGCTTGCAGAGTCTGTATGAGCTTGCTCTTACTAACCAGTTGTCTAAGTACGGGTATACATGGATTCCTTGTCTTCTTAGATGAGCGGCACTGCATCTAGGCACTTTGTGAACACTCTTGGTGCTGACTTTAGACCAAATGCTAGCACTTTTAACTGGTAGTGTGTTTTGTTGACCACAAATCTTAATAGCCTCTTGTCTTTCTTGTTTATGGAAATGTGTAAGTAGGCATCCTTTAAGTCTATGGTTGCCATGTAGTCTCCTTTTTGCTACTGAGGAATCACCTCTTGCAGTGTTGTCATTTTTAACTTTTGGGTCTATAAGAATTTGTTGAGAAATCTGAGGTCTAGTATTAGACGCAGTGTTCCGTCTATCTTTGGAATTAGGAGGTAAGTGTAGTATTTCCTTTGTTTCTTTCCTTGTGTGGCACCTGTTCCATTGCTTCTTTGGCTTGTAATTCTTGTACTTCTTGGAGTAGCTGAGTAACTTCAATCTTTGAATGTATTTTCCTTTTTGGGCCTTTGTTTGGTTAACTCTATGCAGTAACCGTACTGTATTATGTTTAAGATCCATTTGTCTGAAGTGATCCTGCTCCATTTGTGAAGAAGTACTTTAACCTGCCTCCTACTGGTGTAGTATGGTAGAGGAACTGTTTATTTGATGTTGTTGTTCTATTTCGGGCACACTCTGTGATGTTTCTTGAGTGTGTGTACTGCTTGGAATGCAGTCACTGTGTTGTTGGTGGTGGTGGTGGTGCTACCCCTCTTTGTCGAAGGCCTCTTCACCAGGGGTGCCCTAGAAAGGATGGTCTTTCTTGCTGGTATTGCCAATTTTGTAGTTGCCCTTGTTGTTGGACTGGTTTAGCCCTTGGTAACCCCCGATGAGATATTGTAGGGTGATGGTTACCTCTGCCCACTGGTCTCCTTGAGGGGGTGCCTCTACGCATGCTTCTGAATTGTAGAGCGCCCATAGATCTTGACGTTTTGTGTTACTTTTTTATTTGATTTAGCTTGTTGTCCACTACGCTTCCAAACAGCTATTCTCCGTTAAACAGTGAGTTCAGTATATTTTTCTGCACCACTGGTTTGAACCTGAGATCAGCAGCCATGCGTGCCTTCTTTCGGGGATGTCGATCGTTATCTGCCTGCTTGATGTTTCTGCGGCCTCTAGTGCAAATTTTAAGCATGTATTCGCAATATTTTTTCCTTCCTCTACTAAGTGGCTTGCACTGTTTTGAAATTGTTCTGGTAGGTGCTTTAGTAGCTCCCCTACCTCCTCCCAGTGTTGGTATGCATGTCTGTTGAGCAATGCATTTGAATCTGCTATGCGCCATTGATTTGCCGCACTTCTCTCTACCTTTCCCCCTGTACGGTCCATCCTCTTGCTTTCCTTGTCTGGTGGTGGACCCATGGTGTTTTGTACATTAGCCCTTTTCCTGGCCGTGGCTGCTATAATGGAATAAGCTGCCACAGACTCCTTGGTTTAAATAGGGTCCTTGGAGGAGTGTTTGTATTTCTTCTCCCCTCTTGGCGCGACTACCTTACATGTGGCAGCCTCCTTTCCCATATCCAGTACACTGGCTACATAGGTAGGAATTGGTTCCTTGATTGTGTAGGCATTAAAGTTTCGAGTAGAAAACATGATTGTGGTTTTTCTTCCACAAGTTGTACTACATAGGTATCTGCAGACTTTTTAACGACTTGGTTGTACATACCAATGTCGTCTGGAGGTGAAAGTCTCAAAGGATAGGTATCAACACCCTCTTCTGGGGAGTCGGCGTCGAGGTCTTGCCATTGTAGCTCTTGAACCTCTGAGGTTTCCGAGCCCACATAAGTCTGTTAGACTTGTTCTTCCCCGAAAAAGAATTCTTCTTAGTCTTGCTCCTCGTGCGGTTCAGGTGTCGGAGCCTGTAACTCCTCGAAGCTCTTTCCTACTTCTGTCGAAGTTTTCGGCGGAATCTTGAATTGCTTTAAGCTTTCATCTAACCCTTTCTTTCTTTGCAAAATACTCGCTATTTCTGCTTCTAGCCTCTTCTTTTTCTTCTCGATCTCGGACGCGTGAGTTTCTGCGTCAAGACTTTCTGCCTTCCCCTTCGCGGTTGACGGCGCCTTAACGGCAGTCGAAGCCTGTTTTGATCTCTCTTGTTTAGACGTCGATGCGTCTTTTCCATCACCGTCTTTGATCTTTCGAGGGTCTTTGCTATTACAGAGTCCTTGTGAAAGGATCCACCGGAGTGTTTCTCTCTGGACACAACTGAGGACGTCCAGTGCTTCAATGCCGAGGCTCCATTCGATGCCTTTGAGTCTGTTTTTCGAGACTCGTCTAGTTTTTCGAGGCAGACGGTTCTCTTACCTCCCTCGACCTCTTCTTTTGACATCTACAACCTGGACGTCTATGTCCTCGTCGACCTCTGGACCTTTGGTGACAGTGTCCGTTTCCTCGCTGGAGAGTCCCAGGTCTCGTAAGGATGATGCTGTGCCCTGTCCATGCATGTTGTAGTTGGCTCTTCTCTGTCTCTCTCTTACCCTTAAAGTCTTTGGAGTGAAAGCTGAACATGCGTTGCAATCTTCACTTTGGTGATCCAGTGGTAATCAAAGGTTGCAGATAGGAGGTTGGCCCTTTTGGGCGTACTTGTGGTGACAATTTCAGCAGAACTTTAACGGTGTCTTGTCCATTACTGCACACAGGGAGCCCCCAGTATGCACATTGTCCATTCATCATTGAAGGTTGCAGTTTTTAGCTTTCATCGCACTCTGACACCTTGATTTAAAGTCCGGTACGTCAAATCCTCGTACTGTTTGTTTTCGAAGTTTATTTCTTAGTTTTCGTCAATTTTTCTCTCCAAATATCAGGAGCTCCTTCCGTATCGATCCAGACCCAACGGTGGAATAAAAGAATCTGAAGGTGGCGACAAAAGGTGGAAGCATGTCGACGTCACAGAAGGACACCAAATATTTGGTAGGTCGATACCCACAAAAACCCCCGACAAATACAAAAATTCCGGACACGACTAGATGGCGGAATAATGACCAGCATACGAATCCAGAAAAGATTCATGCTGCAAAATCAAGCTTTTTCTCCCGGCGCTGAGCCACAGATTCCACGCCTCCCCTTTGAATCACTGTGGCCTGACAGTGTAGAGCCCCATGGAATGACACTACGTTCCACTTCATTGCGATCACGAGTCTAGCGGACAACACAGCAAGCCCTATGATACCTATAAGGTACTAAGCAACCAAAATATTGCTAAGCTGGGCTTTGATGTGGAGCTGCCAAAAGTCTTGTTGGTTTATGTAATTCTCCTGTGGCTGAATCCTGTGCACAGAATGATAGTTTCTGAAACAGCATTAAAACGGGCCCACATGTTGATCTGTCAGTCTAGCCCTTATAGGACGGCCAAATGGCCCGATAGGTAAGTCCGAACCTGTAAGTGCATACAGTATCTAGGAATGGTGTGTCAGGGAGGAATACAAAAAGAACAATTGATAGACAGAATGCAGAACAATGCCATACATTCACCACAGTACAGAGATCAGTACAGTTTTTTGCTCACCATGCCATTCCAGTTTGGAACCAGCCAAATGAAAATCAGTCCTGACCCGGCACCCAATGGGCACAGTCCAGCCCGAATCACCCAGCCAAGTCCTCCCTGGACTGGAAACAAGCATCCAGGGAGGAAGACAACACTTGACATGTTCAATCACGAAAGCCAACCCAAATCAATGTGCTAAATATGTGTCAAACTTTTCATGCAAAACAAATCTGGGGTAACAGGCAAATGGAAAGGCTCTGCCAAATAAAAAGGGGCAGCATGGAGGAACTATACAGTGAGAATAGTGGTTTAAAAGTACAGCACATTTGAACAAGCATTGAAAATGCAATAGGTCTCGCCTTTGATTAAGGTAAAGCCATTTGCTTTGCCAATGGTATTGTATAGCAAAGCAAATGGCCTTTACTTAATGAAAGGTGAGACCTAATGTTAGTCAGTGTCAGTCAGTCAGTCAGCCAGTCAGTCAGTCAGTCAGTGTCAGTCAGTCAGTCAGTGTCAGTCAGTCAGTATCAGTCAGTGTCAATCAGTGTCAGTATCAGTCAGTGTCAGTCAGTCAGTATCAGTCAGTGTCAGTCAGTCAGTGTCAGTCAGTCAGTGTCACCCAGTCAGTGTCACTCAGTCAGTGTCAGTCAGTCATTGTCAGTCAGTCAGTATCAGTCAGTGTCAGTCAGAGTCAGTCAGTCATGTCAATCAGTGTCAGTCAGTCAGGTCAGTCAGGCAGTGTCAGTCAGTGTCAGTCAATCAGCATCAGTCAGTGTCAGTCTGTCAGTATCAGTCAGTATCAGTCAGTGTCAGTTATTCAGTGTCAGTCAGTGTCAGTCAGTGTTAGTCAGTGTCAGTCAGTGTCAGTCAATGTCAGACAGTGTCAGTCAGAGTCAGTCAGTGTCAGTCATGTCAGTCAGTATCCGTCTGTCAGCTTCAGTCAGTGTCAGTGAGTCAGTTTCAGTCACTGTCAGTCAGTCAGTGTCAGTCAGTCATTGTCTATCAGTGTCAGTCAGTGCCATTCAGTCAGTGTCAGTCAGTCAGTGTTAGTCATGTCAGTCAGTCAGTTTCAGTCAGTCAGTGTCAGTCAGTCAGTTTCAGTCAGTGTCAGTCATGTTAGTCAGTGTTTGTTAGTATCAGTCAGTGTCAGTCAGCCAGTCAGTGTCAATCAGTCAGTATCAGTCAGTCAGTGTCAGTCAGTCAGTCAGAGTCAGTCAGTCAGAGTCAGTCAGTCAGAGTCAGTAAGAGTCAGTGTCAGTCAGTCATTGTCAGTCAGTGTCAGTCAATCAGTCAGTGTTAGTCAGTGTCAGTCAATCAGTGTCAGTCAGTCTGTGTCAGTCAGTCAGTGTCAGTCAGTGTCAGTCAGTATCAGTCAGTCAGTGTCAGTAAGTCAGTATCAGCCAGTCAGTATCAGTCTTTCAGTGTTAGTCAGTGTCAGTCAGTCGGTGTCAGTCAGTGTCAGTCAATCAGTGTCAGTCAGTCAGTGTCAGTCAGTCAATCAGTGTCAGTCAGGGTCAGTCTGTGTCAATTAATCAGTGTCAGTCAGTGTCAGTCAATCAGTGTCAGTCAGTTAGTGTCAGTCAGTTAGTGTCAGTCGGTCAGTCAGTCAGTGTCAGCTAGAGCAGCTCTGCTGACCTGGTTCCCTGGCTCTAAAGCAGCTCTGCTGACCTAGTTCTCTGGCTCTAAAGCAGCTCTGCTGACCTGGTTCGTTGGCTCTAAAGCAGCTCTGCTGACCTGGTTTCTCTGGCTCTAGAGCAGCTCTGCTGACCTAGTTCTTGGGCTCTAGAGCAGCTCTGCTGACCTGGTTCTCTGGCTCTAAAGCAGCTCTGCTGACCCGGTTCTATAACTCTAAAGCAGTTCTGCTGACCTGGTTCTCTGGCTCTAAAGCAGCTCTGTCGACCTGGTTCTCTCCCTCTAAAGCAGTTCTGCTGACCTAGTTCTCTCCCTCAAGAACAGCTCTGCTGACCTGGTTTCTCTGGCTCTGCTGACCTGGTTCTCTGGCTTTAGAGCAGCTCTGCTGACCTGGTTCTTAGGCTCTAGAGCAGCTCTGCTGACCTAGTTATCTGGCTCTAAAGCAGCTCAGCTGACCTGGTTCTAGGGCTCTAAAGCAGCTCTGCTGACCTGGTTCTCAGGCTCTAGAGCAGCTCTGCTGACCTGGTTCTCTGGCTCTAAAGCAGGTCTGCTGGCCTGGTTTCTCTGGCTCTACAGCAGCTCTGCTGGCCTGGTTCTCTGCCTCTAGAGCAGCTGTGCTGACCTGGGTCTCTAGCTTTACAATGGCTCTGCTGACCTGGTTCTCTGCCTTTAGAGCAGCTCTGCTGACCTGCTTCTTAGGCTCTAGAACAGATCTGCTTACCTGGTTCTCTGGCTCTACAACAGCTCTGCTGACCAGGTTCTCGGGCTTTAAAGCAGCTCTGCTGACATGGTTTCTCTGGCTTTACAAAAGCTCTGCTGACCTGGTTCTATGGCTCTAAAGCAGCTCTGCTGACCTGGTTCTCTGGCTCTAGAGCAGCTCTGCTGACCTGGTTCTTAGGCTCTAGAGCAGCTCTGCTGACTGGTTCTCTGGCTCTACAACTGCTCTGCTGACCTGGTTCTGTGGCTCTAAAGCAGCTCTGCTGACCTGGTTCTATGGCTCTAAATCAGCTCTGCTGACCTGGTTCTCTGCCTCTAGAGCAGCTCTGCTGCCCTGGTTCTCTGGCTCTACAGCAGCTCTGCTGACCTGGTTCTCCGCCTCCAGAGCAGCTCTGCTGAGCTGGTTCGTAGGCTCTAGAGCAGCTCTGCTGATCTGGTTCTCTGGTTTTAAAGCAGCTCTGATGACCTAGTTCTCTGGCTCTAAAGGCTCTGACCATTCAAACATACCTCTGTAGTCCAACGATGCCTCACACAAAATATTTGTCAGCTCATCATAATACGCAAATGAATGCATGATTAGATTGCTTTAAAAAGCTAAACATCAGAGAGATAAGGTGCGTTGATGATGCAGCAGAATTCCACATTTTGCAAGGGTGAAGGGCTAAAGCAGGAGAGGCTGTCAGCAGCCATTACAAGCGTGTGGACTGCGCTACAAATTAGTAAAAAAGAGTGCTTCGAGTCCTTTAAAGGAAAGAGTGTACACAATCCAATCCCAGTGGGTGTGCCTAGAGGGGTGGCAACAAAGAATGATTGGCATGCCTTCAGTGCAATCATTGCATTGCTTTAGGCATAATTTGTGACGCCAAACAACGCGCACGAATGAAAGCTAAAGGCAGAGCTGGAACGAGGTTTCTGGAATCCTATCGATTCCAAGAAGTCTCGTATAACGAGAGCAGCACATGCGTTGCTGACGTCAGGCCGAGACGTCAAAACTGGGACGGGAGTGCCTGTAAAAGGGGTGTGGTCCATGTAATTATGAGCATGGCTTTAAAACACGTAAACTATATTTCTGCGAATCCCATAGTGCAACTGTATTTTGATTCCTCTCTGAGATTTTTGTATTGCATCCAAATATGTAACACAGCGACTAATAGACACCTAAAAACAACCAGGACTATTCGCAGTCTTGTTGGTAAGATACCATTAAAGATGAGTTTAGGGCCCTAGAGAATCAAACCAGATTTACCGAGACACGTATGACTTAAACCTTTTTTTACCATCCCATGAAAATTAATCTATACAGTCGTGGTTTTTGACATGCACAACTTTGTTGGGATCATCAACCACAAGATACAGTGAACCAAAAATGTTTAGAATGGCTGGTTTTAATAGCATCTGTCTTTTACATTTTTTTAAAATTGTTTTTAACCCCTTGCCCGCGGACGGAATTCCGCTCCTGTGAGGCACATTCCGATCGCGGGCGTGGTCATGACGGCCCTCAGCCATCATCAGCACACGAGCACTGTGTGCCATGATGGCTGGGGGCCGTCATCAGCATGGAAGGGGTTAAACGTTAATAAATATTTGTTATTGAAGGAGCCGTCAGGACAGAAAGGCCAAATTTGAACACCTTCTTGGTAAAACAGCTCTACTATGTGGCAAAGTAAGCAAAAACATACCCCTCAGTTTTCACAATGGAGAAAAATGCACACATCCTGTTGAATAAGGCATTACATAGCGAGAAAATGTTCTCCAGCTCACCATGTATTGGGAAAAAAACTCTGTGCAATAGGAGCTGCGAGAGTCTCCAGGCCTGAAAGGGAGATTTTAAAAAGTTCATCTAAATTATGCTTTTATCATACTTTGGGGGGCAACGTCAGCTGTATAGAACCCTTTTTGTTTGATAGCCTTTCATGTCTTCCATTGCTTCCCATGCCATTCCTATTAGTATCTGTGCCTTCATCTATTTATATGCATAACACTTCAGCGTATATTTGCATATAATGGGTCTTGGGATTGCAGAAAGCTTTACACAGCACTTCATGCCGATTTTTCTTTACTTTGATATTCGTGCACATATCGTGAATAAGATCTCAAGAGACATTTGGGCTGAGGGCCTGCAGGGAAAAGGCATGGCATTTTAAGAAGATGCAAGTAACAAAATAGGTCTCAGTGTCTGCATATGAGCTAAGACAATTACTCAACAATACTTTTTGATATTAGTCTAATTCATCCTCTGTTAAAGAAAACAATAAAATGCTTTTAATATAAATATGATCTTGGTAAGTTACATTTTCCTGTCAAGAGCTATCTAGAACCTTAGAGTTAGACTGGAGCAGTTTCTTTTGACTATTTCTCACATTGCAAGCGTGTAGCATTTTTGTATTTGGCACTTCGAGTGGCACTTTATCACAACATGAGCAAATTGCTTACTACTATTTTCTTAAATGACTGCTTTTGTTGTTTAATTTAATTACTGAGTTCTGGGAGGCTGATTGCCTTGAACAGGGATGGAAGTAGCTTGTTTTAGAACTCCTACCAGTGCTTTGCAATGCCCCTGTCACCCTGCACGGTCTTGCTGCCTCTTACCGGCGCCCACCTCGCTGCTAGGCTTGTGTCTTTTGTAAAATTATGGAAACTATGCACTCTAATTGATACACTTTCCATTCCATGTATCAAGCAAGCGTACATTCCTGAATCAGACTACATATCTCCTATGTTGTCACTCTATGACTATTCAATCCCTAGCAGCACAGAACCCAGGATAATGTGCTGCATGGCTAAACCCTTATAAGGTCCCAAAGGCGAGACCTATTGGTTATGCCAATCAATGCTTGTTTGGATTTGGAACTTGCTGTTTTGAAAGCTAAGGGAAAAGGGCTATCAGAGACTTTTAGTAACTTGAGGACAATGTTTAAATTAAAATGATATTACGAAGTATAATTCATCCCAGAGTCAGAGAGACGTTCTCCCCATTAATCTACTTCTGAGCGGAAGAACTTTTAAACATGAGAAAGATAATATTTTAGCTGTAATCGGTAGCATTCGCGCAGGATTTGAGCAAATATTAAATGCTCATTCAGGCCCGCCTCATCCAGTTCGAACTGTGCGCATGATTTAGGACTGTGCGCAAGAAATTGTGTCTCACGGAGAGGTGATGGGCCGGTAGGAACTGGGGCGGCGTGGAGGCTTGCTGCCGGAACGTATGGGGTTAACAACACTTTCATCGCGGAGTGCATTCACGGGCTGTGATTTCCACACAAGCTCGCTTGTTCTGCGTGTGAGGGCAGCAGCAGCTCGCATTTACAAAATGAATTACGCAGCTGTGTTCACCTCAAGGAAAGGAGGTTATTGTTGTTAGTCTGACGGAACGACTTGTGCGTGAATGTTCAGAAGTTACTGTATCTCTTAAGGGCATGTGTTGCGTCTCATAGTTAAGCGCACAGTACGGTTTCAATATAGAGGCAATGTGTAGTTACAGAGAACGGTTACCTTGAAATGTTTCGCTCATTATTGCAAGAATTACAAAACAAGATGGCTGAAGGCCACGAGAGGAAGAAAAATAAACTCGGGAAAAACGAAACTGGATGAAAGCTCAAGAGAAGGGGAACACCAAAAGGGGCGGGGCCCCACCTCTGCCCTAGGCCCCCCCCCTTCCAGTGGGTTTTTCCACTCCTGCAGGTCACCTCGAACTGTGTTTTTTGTTTCCCAAATGTCACTCCCTCCAGCCCAGCTTCTTGCTTCAAAAGCAAATCTTTGAAAGTGGTAAAATGCAAATATAGTCACCCCTCAAATGCACCGAGCCAGCAATTAAAGGATCACACCTGTCTTTCTCCAGCAGTTCTGCGTCTTTCTTTGCAACATTTGTGCAATTTGGGATGAATGGTAAAACTTACAGAGCGATTTTAATTACATTTCCTAGTAAACCATTGGAAGAGGCACTCATAAAATACTTAAGCTACAGCTGCGCAGCAAGTAGTGCCAGCTGCACCGTTTTGGCCTTTTACAGCTGCGCAGCAAGTAGTACCAGTTGCACCGTTTAGGCCTTTAACAGCTGCGCAGCAAGTAGTGCCAGCTGCATCGTTTAGGCCTTTCACAGCTGCGCAGCAAGTAGTGCCAGCTGCACCGTTTAGGACTTTTACAGCTGCACAGCAAGTAGTGCCAGCTGCACCGTTTAGGCCATTAACTGATGTGCAGCAAGTAGTGCTAGCTGCATTGTTTAGACCTTTTACAGCTGCGCGGCAAGTAGTGCCAGCTGCATCTTTTAAGCAACTTTTTCTGTGGGGACAGTTCTGATTGAGTTGGACTCCCGCTGCAGTGGCAGCACCATTGACACTATGGATTCAGGGCACTTGAGTCCACCTCTGAGATGGCCAGTTGGCCAGGGAGACTGCAAGGTTTGTAGGGCGCCAGGCCCTTGTACGTATATATGGTGCTAGGAAATGTTTTTTCATGTAGTATTTCTTCCGCACCCTTTTCTGAGTACCTCTACAGGTGGTCTTAAAATGACGAGGTTGTTGTGCATATTTAGACTTTGCTAGTCAGATTCTGCTCCACCCTATGCTCTTTGCCCCTAATGTTAGTGATTCCCAGGAGCTTAGGGTACAATAGTAGTCTGTTGAGATCATGGGGGTACAATGCGGTTGGTGCCGAATGTGGTTCTGTTAACAGCCTGGTGTTAAGTACAGTGTTCACCAATGGACACTGGGTGTTCACTTTTGTTCTGTTCTACTTTGACTATATTGGCCACGGGCTATTCTTTATTTAGGAATGACAGAACTGACAGCACGGGGGGAGGTGTTGCAGTCATCTTTAGAAACTCTCTTCAACTTAAGGCTTCTCCTATCAGCTCCTCCCACACCTTTGAATGCCTTTCTTACAATTGCACCACCGTTCACCCCTCAGATTCCATGTCATTTACCGCCCGCCTCGTAGTGGCCCTTCGTTTTTGGAGGAACTCACTGACTTCATCAGTGACCAATACTCGCAAAGTGATAATCAAACATTCGTGGGTGACTTCAATCTCCACTGGGGCTTACCGGAAGTCTCTTCTGCGAACTCGCTGGCCACCTTCCTCTCTACAAACAACATTATCCAACACTGCACAGAATCAACACACTCTAAGGGCTCAATCTTGGACCTTGTTATTTCTAAAGCAGGCATGCTTTCTATCACTACCCCTATTCATGTAGACTGGTCTGACCACCTCCTCATCCCATTCTCTCTTCAACTATCACACTCTATAACTCTCGGCCAACCCAAGAGGGCTATCTCCTGGTTCCGTGATGCTAAAAATATTGATGTCGGTCCCCTCTGTGAATCAGCTTTGTTATCACTTCCAAGGCTAGACCCGAACCTAGATGTTGACGAACTCACCTCCCAATGCCTCACAGTTCTTGCAGCCGAAATCAATAACGTCGCTCCACTCAAAAGCAAAAGGATAAGGCCCACTCCCTCAGCACCTTGGTTCAACAAATCCCTCTATGAAGAAAGGAAGCAGCTAAGATTCCTGGAGAAACAATGGAGGCAAGTGCCCTCCACTGATAACTTGGTCACGCTTCGCTCAGCAAGATCCAAGTACCACAAGCACATCTTCCTTGGGAAAGCGGCGCACTTCAAAACCCTCCTTGACTCAACCAAAAATAGACCCAAAAAACTATTCGATCTCATCAAGATTCCTAACTGCTCTCCCCCAACCTCCAAGTTGGAGGATTCTGCAAAGAGAGCATCGCATTTCGCTATATTCTTCGATGAAAAAGTGAAATCACTTGAGGATCAGGTCGCTCATCCTACCCCTCCAGAGGAGCGCAAATCCTTAGCCATTTGGCAGAACTTTGACCCCATATCTGAAGATGCCCTTCTCATGTGCATCCGCGAAACAAAGCCCTCCAACCATTCTCTGGACCCCATCCCCAGTACCATTGCCATTGACTTCTATACCCTTTCCCTTTCCTATTGGACCAATCTGGGCAACCTTTCCCTCTATCAAGGCTCCCTTCCTGTCTCCTTCAAAACTGGGCAGGTCACCCCTCTGCTTAAAAAACCCACTGCTGATGCGACAGACCGCAACAACTTCCGCCCCATCACTAACCTACCCTTTCTTGCGAAGATCACAGAAAGATGTGTAACAAAACAACTCTCTCGTCATATCAAGGACAATGATCTTCTTGACAATTATCAGTCCGGCTTCATCCAAAACTGCAGCACTGAAACAGCCCTACTGCAAGTGGTTGATGACGCGCTGAGGATACTCGATTTGGGGGGGTCCTGTCTTCTAATTCTCCTTGACCTTTCAACAGCCTTTGACACTGTCAATCACAACACCCCCCTCAATACTCTTCAACAGAGAATGGGCATGGAGGGCACTGTGCTTAAATGCTTTGCTTCCTTCCTCTCTGATAGATCCCAAATGATCAAAATAGCAAACAGTCTTTCATCTCCTGTGGCGGTAGGTCAAGGTGTTCCTCAAGGCTCGATACTTGCACCCACATTGTTCAATCTCTATTGAGAACCACAGGGAAATCTCCTAAGAAAATCCGGGATCCACTATCATCTCTATGCAGACAACACTCAAATCTACCTCAAGGTTGCCTCCACTCACGATCTCTCTATCCTAAGCTCTACTCTCCAAAACTGAATTCCTCCTCTTCTCCTCCTCACTCTCTCCTCCCCCGGTGCAATCATGGATGGATCAGATGAATCTACTTAACAATAAACCCATCATTGTCGACAGTGCAAAATCCCTTGGTGTCATACTCGACAAAAAACTCAATCTAATCTCTCACATCAATTCCTTTGCAAAGTCTGCTCGATACCAACTGCGCCTTCTTTGGGGAATCCGTTGCTTCTTCCTGGAGCAGGACCTTATAACCCTGGTGCAATCGCTGGTCCTCTCCAGACTAGACTGCTGCAATTCTCTTCTTACTGGCCTCCCTAAATCCCACTTGTCCCCCCTTAAATCTGTTTTCCATTCAGCAGCTTGTTTCATTTATGGGGCCAAAAGAAGCGACCACATCACATCAATGTTTTCCACCCTCCGCTGGCTTCCCATCGAGGCTAGAGCTATCTACAAGACTGCCTGTATCACCCACAAAGCCTTACACTCCTCCTCTCCTCGCTACCTGGCGAATAAACTGAATTTCTCTGGAGGCTCTAGACCATCTCGTAATGCGGAAAATCTTCTGCTTGAACCTCCCACTTTCAAGAAGGAAAGAACGATGGCCCAATCCTTTTCAGGCAACGCGGTGAGAATCTGGAACTCCCTTCCGCCTCAGCTCCGGACCACCAACTCCTCCCAGGCCTTCAAAACGGACCTCAAAGTTCTCCTCCTCCAAAGACACCTCCAAAAGTAATCCACGCCCTCTCTTATATCTGAAGGAAGACCTCCCATTACTGAAAACTCTATTCTCCATGACTATCGAAGTGCCTTCCCAGTGTGTTCTTGTGGTTGGAGTGTATGCCATTTATTGCAGTATTGTCCTTGTACCTGAGTTTGGTACTCCTTTGTAACATGCACACACCACTTTTCCCTTGTAACACACGGTTTGCTACCTCTCACATTTTGTTTGCCTTTGATACTTGCACAGGTGCCACCATTGCCTACGTAACGTTTGTTCTTGTGCCTGAGTGTCTCGCATTTATTGCAGTATTATACCTCTAATTGTACTTTGTTTTCTCTTGTAACCTGCACACTTGTCACTTTTTCCTCCTGTGCACTTTTTGCTACCTCATGTATTTTGTTTGCTCACAATTGTTACTTTTACCTCATGTAACGTCTGCTTTTGTAATCTGTTCACGTGTAATGTTCTCCTCATGTATCAGTTCTGTTCCTATTGGGAAGCGCTCTGGCACCTTCGGGTAAAGTCCGCGCTATATAAAAAAGCATAAATAAATTATAAATAAATAAATTGTCTCCCATCATTTTTATTTTCTCTCCCTTCTTTTTTCGGTTTCCTTTCCCTATTTTTTTTTTCAAATCAAACAATGCATTTATATGTGATTGCTGTATTTAAGGATGAACTTTTCTCATTTAAAACTTAATTTAAAAAATACAAAAAATAAAACAAAACTTGCCTTCTCAGGCAAGTCGTTTCTTGACAGCTATTTCCCACTACAGTTGTACTGTGTTTTTTCATATAAAAACGAAGCTTGTTTACATTTCTTCGGAAGGGTAGAAACTTGGCTTGGGAGAAAACAGTCCAGGGAGCCAAACGAGGCAAGAGCTCTTCTGTCAGAATAGGGAAGAAGAGAAAACTTTCCAACGTCTTACACTTCGCAATATCAGTCTTTAACATTCCACTCATCTGCACGTTTTCTAACTTTTCTTGGCCTGTACCTCCTAGCAGCAGGCCTGAAGGGGGAAAGGCTGCCATGACATAGTGTTTTAATTACCTCCTTATCTCTCTAATGAGGTTTAACAAGGAGGTGGCAGGGAGCGTCCAGGCATGTGTTTGTAAGGCTGCCGGTTATTTAATTAAAAAACAATATCGCGTCCAGCTGCTTTTTGTTAATAATCCGTGCCCCCCTGCCTTTAATTCACTCCTCCAAAGAAAAGACAAATAAACAATCTACACGCTCGCACTTTCGGAAATTAAGACTTTTTCCCCTGGTCGTGATGATGAAGATACTATCTTAAAACTCTCACTGTGGCTTCATAAAATCTGCCAGACTCCCTCTGCAGAGGTATTTCGGGAAGTTGGTCAGTTACATGGTGGCGAGGTGCACTCTGGCTGACTGGAAAAGGGTAGATATGACAGAACTCACTTTATTAGAGAAAGTCATTAACTCGATTTCATTTAGCTCTTTGTGTTACAGGGAAAAAATAAATTCCGTGCCAGAGAGAATTTGGGGTTGTATAATTTAATAGGAGGTTAGTGTATAACCACTATCGAAGTTATAGCGAATTACGGATTTGTCACTGGTGGATGGTGGGACACTTCTGCTTCTTGGAGCCTTGGTGGGGCCTATCAGCGGCTATATTGGTGGAGATGGCTCATCTGTATTCACATAATGCGCCCCTGGGGGAAGTCAGGTCGCAGACCAGTCTTCTCCTGGGGTATTCGCGCAGGACAGGAAGGACACCTGAGGGTAGGCATTAGAGGGTGGGATTAGGGGTGGGGGTCGCTCGGGAGTGATTATAAGGGCCAGGAAGAGGTTAATCTTCCTCTTCCTGGGTCCGACACCACCGGGGAGAGAAAAGACTTTTGAGGAGTGTAGCGAGGGGTTGGGCCCTGTAGTGCCGATCGGTCGATTGGCGGGGTAATTTTTGGAAGCCAGTTGCTCAGTCAGAGTAATTACCGTAGGACTCGTGAAAGGACGCAGAGGCGGTGGGCGCCTCACTGCGCGTCCTTAGTGAGGCCGGTAGGGATGATCTACTGCGGCCGGGCGTCCTGGGCCAGGCTTGGACAGGCCTTACACGAACGCCGAGGAAGGTGTCGGCGGGCGTGGTGGCCGCGGTGGTAGTGTGCCAGGAGGAGCCACCATCTGGTGGCAAGACAGGTTCAGGTAGGGGAAGTGGGGGGGTGGGTGAAATTGGAAGGCTGTGGGGAAGCGCGGGGCAGGCAGCAGAGCCTGCCTGCGCATCTGGATGCCGGCCTAGGGAATGGGGCTTCAGCTGGGGAGGCGGGGCAGGTGATTTCTGGGAATGCGCTACAGCACAACCAGTCAGCAGGAGACCTGAGACCTGAGCTGGCTGCCGAACGGGGGAAGGAGCATGCTGGAAAGGCTGGGATGCGGAATACAATGCATAGCCAGCCGCTGCCTGTAGAGGGAGTGGGGAATAAACAGTGCTCAGGCTGAGCACTGTCTACTCCTCCCTCCCCCTTAAGGCAGTAGGGTGTGCAGACTGATAAAGTGGAAGGGGTTGACGGGAAAGACTAGACTCTCGAGGAAAAGCAACAGGAAAAGCTTCCGTATATGGGTCTGGCTGTTCCGTTGGGTACCCATTTATCTGACAAGACAGAAAACAGGATATGGCGTCACAAGTATGTGGACGTTTTCTGCTTTTGCATAGGAAGATACAGGCGAAAGAGGAGTCGAAGAAAGAAGAGTGGGAGTTCACCAGGAGGCCCAGGGTGCCCGTTAGTGTGGAGAACTGGAAGTCAGCTTTTCTAATTTATGCCAGTATTTATTGTGAGAAACATCTTAATAGGGCCATAGCTTTGCTAAAGTACATGGACATCATCCGGAAGGTGCGGATGCATTTCGGGGGATTTGCATGGCTAAGTTATGATGATGAGTTCATGGCACATATTAGTATCAATCCAGATAAAGCCTGGGGGGAAGTGGATCAAGAACTGTGGATGCAGTGGATGTCTTCCATGCAGTCATTTGCATCTAAACATACAGCGAATGGCCTGTGACATATTGGTCTTTTCCGGCGCTTCCCGCCCAGGCAGGGGTGGGAGGTAGCAACACCCCGACAGGAAGCACAGGAAACCCACCTCAAGCAAGGGGGAGGGAACACAGGAGCATGCTGGGACTACAATAAGGGATACTGCTCCAGATATTTCTGCAAATGCAAGCATGAATGCTTCAAATGTGGGGGACAACATGCTCTCACACAGTGTTTCACTTTGGCCACACTGTCTGAGCAGTGGCGGGCAACAAAGGGCAGAGAACAGGTTGGGCCAAATGGCTCCTACCCTAGGTAAGATAGAGGCCGTGGGACTGTGGCTCTCATTGTACCCGGACAGAGAAGCTGCATTAAAACTTCATTGGGGATTGACAGAAGGTAATTTCCGGATAGGCTATCAAGGTCCTAGAGAGAGGAGGTGGGCAGAAAATTTGAAGTCAACCAAAGAATTACCTACAGTGGGGGCAGCGAAGTTGAGAAAAGAGGTGGAGGAAGGTAGGATAGCTGGCCCCTTTGACAATTGGACAGTGGCTGATTTGATTATCTCACCTCTGGGGGTGGTCCCTAAGAAAGGACAAGGAGAGTACAGGATGATCCCCCATTTGTCATGGCTGCAAGGGAGGTCTGTAAATGACTTTATAGCAGAGGAGGACCCAAGGGTGCTGTATGCCTCGGTGGACAATGTAATCCGCCTAGTAAGATGGTGCAGGCAGCGAGCGGAGCTGGCTAAATATGATGTGAAGTCGGCTTTCTGGATACTACCAATACACCCTGTGGATTTCTCGTTGCTGGGGTTGCAGTTTGAGGGGTCCATTTTCGTGGACAAGGTCTTGCCAACAGGATGTGTGATCTCTTGTGCGTTGTTTGAGATGTTCAGCATGTTTCTGCAGTGGGCTTTTGTGAAGATAAGTGGTCATTGGGAAGTGTCACACTACCTGCATGTTTTCTTATACATTGGCAAGGGACAGTCCGGAGAGTGCGGAAGGGCGCTGCATCAGTTTCAGGACAGGGTGAAGCTGTTTGGGGTGCCGTTGGCGCCCGAGAAGTTTGCTGCGCCCAGCAGTAGATTGACTTTTCTAGGCATCGAGCTGGACTCTATCCTATGGTTGGCACGTTTTCCAGTAGGGAAGGTTCTGGAGATTCCGACTTTCCTGTTGCGGTTGATCGTAGAAAAGAAGATCGATCTGAAGACAGTGCAACAACTCATGGGATACTTGAACTTTGCTTGTAGGGTGGTGAGAGCTGGGAGAACATTCTGCTGACGCTTGGGCATGGCCATGTCTGGGGCGGTGCTACCACAACACAGAGTCAGGATCTCGATGGCAGTCAGGGCTGATTCGCAAATCTAGTATACGTTTCTGTCGGACTTTAATGGAGTGTCATTGGACTTTGTAGAGGATAGGACGATCTGGCAGGTGCAAATCTTTTCTGATGCTGCAGGGGCTTCTGGTTTTGGTGTTTTCTGGGATGGTTGTTTGTGTGCGGAAGAGTGGTCACGTCATTGGTTGAGGCAGGGGAGGAGCATAGCCTTTCTAGAGTTTTTTCCCTTACTGGTGGCATTGGAGGTCTGGTGTGCAGAATTCCAGAATAGGCCGGTGCTTTTCCATGTGGACAATATGACAGTGGTGGTGCTTGTGAACAGACAGAAGGCAAAGGACTTGGGGGTTTTGCGGCTGCTGAGTAGTTTCATGCGAAGTGTCTGCGAATGAATGATGTTTTTCGGGTGAAACATGTCCCAGGGGCGAGTAATGATATCGCGGATGCTTTGTCTCATACGCAATGGCAGAGATTCCATCACCTGGCTCCCGGAGAGGATGCTTGCAAGACGGAGTTGCTGGCCGGCATCTGTGACTGGGTGGGAGTGAGAGTAATAGGCCTGGTTGAGAAGTCGATAACGTACTCGACGAGTCGTAGTTACAGGCTGGCATGGGCTGAATTTGGATAATTTTTGGGCTGGGCGAAGGATAGGAGGAATATGTCAAGACAAGACACAGAACAGAGAGTGATAACATTTGTTCTGAATTGCATTGAGAAAGGTTTGTCGCAAACAACGATAGCTGGGAAGCTGGTGGGGATTTCGTTTTATTGTAAGTTGTAAGCTGGTTTTGACCCGGCAAAGGATGAGTTGTTGGGTAGGATGTTAAAATGTTGGAGAAGGGAGAAGGGGGAGGGACAGGGGAAGGCCATTACTTTTGATTTATTGCAGCAGTTGTTGCAGGTGTTGCTCAATTGTTGTTATGATGGTAGTAAGGTGACAGTTTTTCGGCTATGCATGTTGTGGATGTTTTTCGGGGCATTTCGAGTTTCAGAGTTGTTGGGCTGTGGTAAATAAAATTACCGGGACTATTTTTCTATACATTAAATGACAATAAGGATAGCTCAATAAAATGAGAGGCAGAGTCCGTGGTATCTGAGTCATACGGGCTTTAATTAAGTATCTCGAGACACTGGACATCGGGTTCCATCACCACTAAGGTTCAGGAAGGGATATTCAACATTTTATTAACATCACACATTATATATAGTAAAACTGTATAATTGAAATGAATACAGTAGGCGTAACAAGTGAAAAGAGAGATAAGAGCACATGTGCGTAAAAGAAGGCGTGGAAAGAGGCGTACACGTAGGCGTGCACTTGATGAGTCACAGACGTGTCATAAGTGGGTGTATGCAAAAGAGAAAGTTTGCAGGGTCAGCAGAAACCTTTACCACATATGCGCGCGCAACTGAGCATGACGTGGTATTGACGTGTAACTGGGGAGAGCTGGGGGGTTGACTTTAGCACTAGTAGAGGAGACTGGTGTCTGGGATGTCAGAACGACCTGCACCTATAGCATATCTGGTATCTTGTGTTTGGAGGATGTATTATCTGAAGTAAATGGTCTCTCGGGCAGAGGCCGTTCAATACTGAATGCTAGTGCGTGCCTATGTTTCTTCATGTAATGTACGGGGGCCATGGGCCTACCATGGTAACGGGTTCAGTAAATCACTTGCAAGGAGACAGGAAGGCTGGGCCCTTTGCTCTGCAGCCGGGAATATGTTTACCTATTTCACTAGACTGGAATGTGTTTTTGCGGAGGCTGAGCAGATAACTGTAGGCAAAATACCGTCTTGGCAGGCAGGCCAGGCCGAGCCGGGCACCGCTCGCCTGGGCAGGAAGTAAGGTAGAGGTCAGGGATGCATACCTAAATTGCAGCTTTCTAAGACAGAAGAGACTCGGAGCCTCAATTAAGGGCCTGGCTCGACTGAGCCAGAAAAACGTGGAGAACGTGTGTCTTGCAATATTTAAAAGTGCACCATGTAAAGACGTTGGCAACATAGGCCTAAAAGCCAAATTAACGTTGCTTTCTTGGAGGACTGAATAACTGACATGTTAACGTTGGACGCAAATGCAAATGCGTCTTCATGGCAGGCACGGAAAGGGAATTACATGACATACATGGAACATGGCTAGGGTGCGAGTGGGGGTCACACTGACTACCTAAAAATTTCTATTTCCTCAGGGCACCAATACACAGATGGGCAGAACGTTCGTGAAAGTACGTTTGGATGGGGGACGTTTGGGGATTTGGTTGGGGCAGACAAAAAAGGACCAGTAGGGTAGGGATAAATGAGTGTGGTTGAGGTAGACGGGTTGTGCGGGGGCGTGCCCAGTGCAAGAATGGTGTCGTTTCTTGAGTAGGTCAAGTGAAAGGACAGGTAAAATTTTTTGTCAAGCGTCAGGAATGATGTTGTCAGCTTACCAGTTGTTGACAGTACTGCGCATGGCACTGTGGCGTGTGGGAAGGGACACTCCTGGGTATGGCACGCACTCATTTCGCATTGGGGTGGCTATGGCGGCGGTGCGGCTGGGCTGGTTGTGGGACAGGATATGACAAATTGAGAGATGTAGGTCCAGGTGTTGTGAAAAGTATGTGCGCCAGTAAAGGGGGGGTTTTGGCTGCAGGAAGGAGGAGGGTTTTTGTGCGAACAGCGTTGTGAGATGACAGTTGCCATGTGTGGGCTAACAATTTTTCTTGCCGTAGGTTGTGTGAGGGGACCAAGGGCTTTGGTGGGCAAAAGGACGTATGGGTTGGGGGGCATTATTACCCTGGCTGCCAAAGATGATTTCACAGAGAGGCTGCCCGGACACGTTAGTCCTGCACTTAGGGGAAAATGACTTGATCAGGCTGTCAGGGCTGGCAATCCATGAAACTAATACAGAGGGATCTGGAGGTTGTGAAGCAAAATATGGCAGGCAAATGCATTGTCTGGACTGAGATTGTACCTCGTAAAGTCTGGAAAGGGGTGTGAAGCCAATGGCTGTGTAAAAAGCACACAGGAAGCTCAACAGAGCAATGAGGGTTTTTTGTGCCTCTAAGGACATTAAAGTAATTGGGCATGTTGGGTCCCGATGGGGTGCACCTTTCGCAACTAGGGAATGCATATTATAATATGGAGATGCGGGACATGAAAGTAAACTATGGAATGAGTCTATCTGGTGTTGTAGGGAAGTGTCTGAGTGAGGGCAAAAGGTGCACAGCTGAGAAGGTGGGCAGGTAACCACCCTCCGGGAGTTACCTGGTTGGCAGAATATTGGAGGGGTGGGGAGTCTCAGACGGGCACAACCACCCTTTCGGGGGGTGGGGGAGAAACAGGTGAATGATGGGGGTGCAGGATGCAAGAGTGCGTCCGTAGGAGATTCAAGAGAGGATGTTGAAAGATAAGTGAGGAGGTATGTAGAGTGGGAAGAGGTACAGAGTGGATTGGGAAGTGAACAGCGAGGGGAGAATGGATGAGGTGAATGAAAGGTTGGTTTTGGGGAATGTTAATTCTAAATTGATGTTTTGATTAAAGTTTAAGTTACAGCTGTCCTAATAAATGGCCTCTTATGCTTTTTCATCTGTTTGGAGTGTATTTATTGCACGATGCGGCCCCCAGGGGAAGTCAGGTCACATACCATTCTTCCCCCGGAATATTCGCGCAGGACAGAAAGGACACCTGAGGGTAGGGGATAGTGGGTTGGGTTAGTGGTGGGGTCGCTGGGGAGTGGTTATAAGGGCTAGGAAGAGGTTAATTGTCCTCTTACTGCGCCCAACACCATTGGGAGGGAAAAGGTTTTTGAACACCTACCCACCCTACAGGTTTTAAGGGCAAGGTGCTAGGTAGGTATAGTGTGTCAGTTTAAGAAGAGTTGTTTTAGGCCGAGGTTAGCCGTATTTAGAAGGGGTGGGGAGTCTCAGACGAGCACACCCACCCCTACGGTGGTGTGTGGGGGATGAACAGGTGAATGATGGGGATGTGGGATGTAAAAGTGCGTCGCTGGTAGATTCAAGAGAGGATGCTGAAAGATAATTGAGGAGGTATGGAGATTTGGAAGAGGCACAGAATAGATTGGGAAGTGAACGGCAACAGTGTGGAGAGAATGGATGAGGTGAATGAAAGGTTGGTTTTGGGGACTGTTAATTCTTTTTTATTTTATTTTATTTATTTATTGTTTTCAAACAGGTCATACAAGGTGGATGTTCAGTAAAACACAGATGCAGAATCGGAACTTACATTCACAAAGAAAACCAACACCCCGCCCCGCTTCCCTAACCCTCTCCCAGTCATTATCCAGGACATAATCACTTCTGCTCATAGCCATAGCTGCACATGGTCTGTATGTCAAAAACTGATCAATAGATGAAAGGCAGGCCCCAGGAAAATCGCCTTAATGTCCGTCTGCCAGAGGGAGGCCAGGTGCAGCACTCTGTCCCATACAGGAGCAGTCCAAAGTCAATAGAAAGAGCCAGTTTATGAGATATGACATTCCGGGTTAGACATCAAATAGGACGTGACAGGGGCCTAAAACTCCTTAGGGCGGGAGGATTCAGGGAGCTCTTCCTCATACACTGTCAATTGATCCCTACAATAAACTAGATCCTGAAGCCACTGTTTGATAGTGGGCGCTGATAAGGATCCCCTTTGCTGCGCCACTGCCAGCTTTGTGAACAAAGTGGAGATCGCCACAATACATCTGCTAGCCGGTTACAGCTGTTTTACATATCCCAGCAGGCACAGCTCAGGCGTACAACTCGCCGGCTCCAACACCATATCTGACAGGATGCGAACCACCGAAGTCAAAAAAGCAAACACACCACCACACACCCATGCGACATGATAAAACTCTGTATCTGCAGCCCCACAAATCGCGCACTTCGCTGATTCTCTCAGGCCATATTTGTATAATTGCACAGAAGAGTAGTAAACCTGATGTATGTATTTAAAGTGAATATTTCTGAGATTGCAATTGGCCTTGAGTCGGACTGTGAGTTGGCAGCATGTTGTCCAGATCTCCGGACTAATTGGATGGCCTATCGCAGCCTGCAAGCGCAGGCATGAAGAGCACTCCTCCTGATACCGTTCCCGCAGCGAGGAATTATATAGCTTAGTAATGAGTCCCTTGCGGTCCTCACCCGGTAGTAAGGCCTGTAGTGCACGAAGCGCAGTCGGCTCCACCGGATAATCAGGGTATATCGCACGAACAGCCTGGCGTACACGAACATATGAAAAATTAAACATGAATCCATGCTCCAAGCCATTTTGTGCCTCATGCAGCGTCTTAAAGCGGCCCTCCGTATATAAATTCCCCACTCTAGTAATGCCCGCCGTTGATAGCTGCTTCAGGGCAGTTGGTTCACGCGCCGATATCTCCGGGTGAAATGCAAGGGGTAATAGTGGGGCATACAGGGAGGGCTGCTGAGCTCTTGCTGCCAGCGTGCGCCAAGCCCAAGCCATGCACTGTGGAGGGTTTAGCTCTATTCTTGGCCCACCAGAGCCGCCCTACTGGACCATCACCTGCAGCTGGACAGGCAGCACTGCATCCACTTCTATAGCTACATGCGGCTGAAAACACCTTTAGGAAATGCCAGTAGTGTGCGAATTGAGCCTGCGCACATAAATAATTTAATCGTAAGTCTGGAGCCTCAAAGCCCCCCCTGTCAAATGGTTGCACTAAGAGATCCCATCGAGGCTGCTTCCTTCCCCACACGAATGTCAGAAGAGCCGATTGCAGTGTGCAGAACAGTACTATGTTGAGTAGAATGGGTATATTAACAAAATAATCTAGCAGTGTAGGCAAAAAGACAATTTTTATGATTGCTATTCTATCCGCCAATGAAAGGGGGAGGTGGGACCACAGCCCAGCCTGCTACGATATGCGGGTAATTGTACGCACATAATTCTCAGTGACCACCACTGTGGGGTCGCGATGCACCATACTCCCAGGTACTTTACGGGATCAGAGGTCCAGGACAATGGGAAATCGAGTTCAACCTCCTTAGTGTACTTCGTGAGTGGAAAGACCATCGATTTGGACCAGTTTATTCCGAGTCCCGAAAATCTTTCAAACTGGACTTATTCCCTGAGTAACGGAGACAGAAACACTGATGGCTCTCGGACGTAAAGCAGCATATCGTCCGCATATAAGGAGACGATCAGTGGGTGCTGCCAGAATCGCAAAGCAGCGGGCGAATGCTTTTGGCGTAGCTTACATGCCAGCGGCTCTAGTGTCAATGAAAAAAGCCTAGGGGACAAGGGGCAACCCTGCTGTGTACCTCGCTTGATAGAGAATAAAGATGACACCTTGTCGTTAACATGCACCCGCGCAACCAGCCCGTTATGCAGTACCTTAAGCCACTGTGTGAAGAAGGGGGGAAATCCCATCCTACTCAGTACAGTAAACATGTAGGACCAATGGACGGAGTCGTAAGCTTTTGCTGCATCTAGCAGCACAGCTACTGCTTGGAAGTCAGGCTCAAAGTAGTGTAGTGTGGACAGTGTACGTAAATTATGCATCGTGAAGCGTTCCGTCACAAAACCTGATTGGTCCAGTAGGACCAACAGGGGTATTAACGGTTGGAGTCATGTAGCGATCATCTTTGCGAGGATTTTCGTATCCGTATTAATTATTGAAAGTGGTCGGTACGACCCACATTAATTGGGAGGTTTATCAGGTTTTAGCAGAGTGACAAGGAGGGCCTCTCGGAGGGAGGGCGGCAGGGCTCCGGTCTCGTAAGCCTGCGTGTAAACTGCTAGCAGCCGTGGGGCTAACACTGCCGCATTCGCTTTATAGAACTCACTCCGCAAGCCATCTGGTCCCGCCGTCTTGCAGGTCGGTAGGGACAGGATGGCCTCTCTCACATCATCCTCATCAAAGGGTGCACTAGGTATTCCCGGTGCCCGTTGGACAGCCACCCCAGCGCCACATCATCAAGATAGTCATGCGCCTCTTCAGTGGAGGGAGAGTTACTAGCTGCATATAAATCGGTATAAAACTTTAGTACAATGTCGCAGAGGTCCTCAGCCGAGTGCCGGGGCCTCACTGCTACTATCCAGTAGTTCAGTGACAGCCTCCTGGCGGCGTGGTTCCGCAAGTTTTTGGGCAAGAGATTGACTAGGCCTCCCACCTTGTCCGTAATATCTAGCTATCTTACGTCTTGAGCAATGCAGCAGCTCCTGATCGACCGTTTCAGTGGGTTCCGTGACTAGGTCACGTATTTACGCTAGCTTAGATGCCGAAGAGTCCAAGTCATAAGCGCGCTCCAAATGGGAGATGTCCGTAGTCAGCTTCTTAATTCTACACCGAAAGTCTCTTAAACCCCTCGATTGAGCCCGGATACAGGCACCACGGATGGTGACCTTTAAGGCCTCCCAAAGAACTCCAGCACTTTCTACAGTATCCTCATTCTCTATAAAATAACTCCTAATCGCCTCCGCTATGGTCTGTTTAGAAACAGGGTCCTTAAGCTCCGAAGGTTGGAGCCTCCAGGTAAAAGATGGTAATTGGCCCTCCAGGATCTTTATCTCCAGTATCACCGGTGAGTGTTCTGATAAGGAGCGGGCTGCATGCGACACCCCCGTTGTCCAGGTACAGACCTGCTTCGATACGAGCCAGAGGTCGATACGGGACCAAGAGCCATGCACCACCGATGCAAACGTGCTTTTCCGAGCTGCGGGATGGCAAAGACACCATATATAGTGCACTTGACCCGCATCTATTGGTTCAAACAATAACTCGAAGCTCAGAGGGAATACGGAAAGGGTCGCCCTCCATTCTAAATCTATAATTCAACTAAAGACCCAATCCAATGGCGTAAAGCTACATCAGTGACTCAGAAACAAGGGGGCGGTCACAATATCCTGCTCCCAGCTACTCTCTTATACACGTTATAAGGAGGTGATGCACTGTACTCCGCCCACGTTAAAAAACACCTGTTCTCCCGGACAGCACCACAGAACACCACAAATAGTGACCCAAAACAAGGGTTGGTCGCAAAAGTCCACACCCAATGTTGGACTTCGCTCTTAATAGAGGAAAAAATGTGAGAGAAGCAAGTGACGCCTCACGGAAACACCACCAACGGGGTAACTGGTATGCAATTTCCAGACAGGCCCCTGTCTCATCATCGGTAGTCACTTGCTTCTCAAAAGAAATAAGAAGAAAGAAAAGAGGTGTCCAAAACAAACAACATAAAATGTGACAAACAGTGGAGAGCAGAAAGATCTGCTGGTGACAAACACACACAAATAACTGAGTGCCTAAAAACACACAGCACACCAGTCCCTTAACCAACTTTATTCATAGGGAGGTGATAGTGGGCTGTTTAAATTAAAAAGGCTGGTAGCTATTCATGCATACCATTACCTAATGCCAGTGCCGACATCTATTAGTCCCAAAAGCGTGTCCCTTGCCTGTTTGGGCCTGGCCTCTACGACCCCATGCCTGTCCATAGTGGCATCCAGCCACAGGTTGAAATCCACACCCCATACAAGTGCTGGAGGTGGGAATGACAATACTCTGTGCCACACATCCGAATAAAAGGAAGGGTCATCAATATTGGGCCCTTAGACATTCATTAGAAGCACGCTCTCACCACCCAATTGACCATGCACAACCGCTATACTGCCACAATCATCTGTCGCAGTTAGAAACACTGTAAAGGAGACCCCCTTTTTCACCAAGATCAGCACTCCTCTAGCATACGATGAATAGGAAGATGATACCTTCACACCCGCCCAGCGCACACCTATTTTTTTGTCAGACTCGGCTGTCAGGTGTGTTTCCTGCAGCAGGGCCACATTCGCTCCCATTCGATCGAGGCTCGCAAACACCAACCTAATTCTTTTAGGCATGTTGAGGCCGCGTATATTCCAAGTAAGAAACTTAAGAGCGTTACTCATTGCAGAATAATGACAAAGGCAAATACATGGCACGAGGTCTCACATAATAAAATAGCATGTAGTGACTAAATCCATACTGTCTGATCTCATGACTGGAAGAGAACCAAAAACATTTCTCAAACCCCAACCCGCAGTCCCCCATTTCCCCACCCACTGCAGCACCCCAACCATGCCAAAGCCATCCCAACACCCAACACCCAACACATCACCCACCCCCACCCTACCCTCACCCTACCCTAGTAAAACAGAATTGGGGTACTCCCATAAGTCGGGGGCTCAGAGGCAGAACCCTCCCGCAAAGCAGGAGTCGAACGAGCAAAGCAGTGGTTGAACTATGCATCACATGCCCAAGAACAATGTACGGGGAGAGAAGAGTGCCAGACATCTCTATAAGAGCATACAGCCAACCCAGACTTTTCAAGCAAGGCCCTACATGAGAGGTCAGCAAGGCCCACAGCAATCCCATAATAGTAGCCCTAGGTTAAAGTAGGCTGTAATAGTAATCGGCAGGTGTTGTTTAACCTAAACTGTCAAATCTTTCATTGGGTGTAACGTACATGCGAGCAGGAGATAACTCTAAAAATTATAAACAGGCTATGCACCTATTAAATCATATGTAGTGAGCAAACAAGAAACACAATCATGATGTCCAGTAACACATTAAATCCGAACAGTTACTAATCGTCCTCTTCGGCTGCTACCATAGAGTCTCGCCTCCTACTCTTCAGTGAATGTTCCATTTGAGCTTTCGGGGAGGTGAAGATCTTATTCTCTCCCACCGCACCTATGTGAAGTCTGGCAGGGTAGAGTATGGCATAGGGAACTTCCTTGTTTCTCAGAAATTGCTTCACAGCGCTAAACTTCCGCAGGGCAGCCTGGACAGCAACCGTGAAGTCAGGGAAGAAGGCCAAAGTGATGCGAAATTGTACCCTTCTCCCTAGCCAAGTGCAAGATGGCATCACGGTCCCTTTAATTTAAAACACAAGCTATAATAGTTCGGGGTGGCCCCTGGGACCGGGTGCGCCACCAATCGAGTGATGGGCTCTCTCTACAATGAACATTCTGGACAATTGCTCCGTGCCGAAGATATCCGTGATGAGGCACTCTGCATAGGTCTCCATCTTTCCCACATTTGTAGATTCTGGAATCCTGGTAATTCTGATATTTATGGCGCCTGGAACACGCTACTAAATCCTCATTTTTAGCTTGAATAGGAGATAGCACCTTTTCCATGTTTAAGGTTTTGTCAGATACTGTTGACAGCCCATCTTCTACTGCCGAGACCCGTTGTTCCATCTCCCCCATTCGGGCATTCTGTTTCTCCAACTGGGAAGACATGTGATCCAGCCTATGGTTCACTGCAGTCATCGCACCCTCTATAGATTGTAACGTGCGTTGCATTGCAATTTGCCACCAATGTAGCTTCGAGCGTGGGGGGGCTATCTGTGTGCACATCATCCTTTGAGTCCGAGGCCGCCTTCTGTGGTGTCTTGGGAGCCCTGCGGGACTCAAAAGTAAAGTGTGGCTGAGTCTTACTGTCCACCCCATAATGGTGAGTGTAAGTTGCTGTGCGTATGATGGGGCAGAAGGGAACAGAGACTGGGGCCCCAGTCCAATAACACCCCAATTGGCCAAGTTCTCAAAGGAGCCCAGGAAGGAACCAACGCCAAGGCCCAATTCCTATCACAAAGCGATGCTCCAATGCAGTCACCTCCTACGAATACACCCCACAGCTCAGATCAACAGGGCAGCCCGCAGGCCCCGCGGCGACACGGAAGGTCTCCAGTGCAGTAATGTCCCACAGCTGGCAGCACTATGCCTCACCACAATTGCTCTGAAGTGCAACACCCAGGGACAATTGGTGCGCAGTCAGGGCCGCCCCACAGGCAAGGGCCCCGTGTGGACCACCGGTATGTTGCTGGGATTCTGCTCCTACACAGAACTGTGCACAGAGACTTGAGACCTCAGTGAATTAGGGTGTGCCAAAACTCCCTTAGTACCCAAAATCCCCTACCAGATTAGCATCAGTGTTACATTGGTTCTTCCAAAATACCAATTATTAGACAACCCAGAACATGCGACTTAGGTTTCCTCAGGCAATGTGGAAAACATGAACCCTCTTTCTTTATACTCTCATGCCAGTCCAAAACAGGGAGTAAAAAGAGACACGTGCAAGTTTGAAATATTTATTTCTAACGCTGTGTTCTCATGCGCAGCATCTTAGCTAATACAAGCAGACATATTATTAGAAACAAGATTGTCAGCATAGTTACTATTCCATAAAATACAAAGGGAGAAAGCATGTTATAATGATAAATGGAAACAGGTTTAAAATATACTTATATATCACCCTCCCTTGCTAGTAGGTTATTTTTTAATTACAGAAGGTCTCTTGGGATTACATGGGTGGCCACATACCTCTGGTATTAGCAGAAATGGATCACATCAAATTCCGCACAAGCTCTCAGCATACAAATGTTCTCCAAGTGTGTGGGATCATACCTACGCAGTGCATTATTAAACACGCCAATATGAGAGGTGGCCACAGCTGCATATGTGTTATATCTAGAACGTGCGCTGATCAGTCCAAACAACAACCACAGTGTTGAAATAACCTTCAAGGCCTCGACACTCACTGTTCAGACTAAGCTTACCAAGCAAGGCTACTAATGTAGAAAAACACGTCAATCTCGTGTGAAGCAAAACACTCTGCTAAACTCTAAACATTTAATAAAGTGTCTGGCGTGTGCAAAAGGTAGCAGAATGGAAAAATGGCGTTTAAACTTCTAAAAAGCTCATATCAACTTACCACTGTGTGAATGCAAGGCTCAGCCCCACGACTCCCTCTCTTGATCTGAGCACGGATAAGAAGGGGGCACATTTAGAATGCGGAGATCAAGAACAAGAGTCAGAATCAAGTTCAAATTGCCACAGTGGAAAAACGGGAGCAAACTCCAATTTTTAAAAAAATACTTCAAATCAAGAATCATTTTAACAGGCACAGTGAAGTCAATAGGCCTAGTTGGAAAAAAATGAATACGGCAAAAACAAAAAATATCGGTTGTCCAACATGTGACGTCAGCCATGAACTAGAGAGAAGAGGAAACACATCTCACTTCAACAATGTATATGCACAATATGTTGCAACAGCCTCCAAATAGAAGTCATTGTTCTCATCTAAAAACATTTCAGCCATCCAATTCAGCAATGGGAAGGAACATACAGGTTCCTCAATATCCGGAGCCTCTAGTACCATCAGAGGACAACTCGGGTTATCTTCAATATAACAGCGTGCCAAGAAGTCATGCGCCGCTGCAAAAACATTCCAACGTCCCCGGACTCCATGCATCGCTGCAAAGGCCATAATCCCGTCACCAGATGAGCAACTAAGGGGCTCATCAGTTGATCATAATGCGCGTTGGGAGACACCGTATTGCAGAGACACAAATCGAGGGCCCATTCGAAATCGCAGCTCAGGCAAGGAAAGACAGGCTAGACACATGTGAAAAAGGAAAATCGAAACGATAATCCATAAACTGCACTCAATGTAGCAAGAGGCAGCGCTCCATAATAATCAAGCATTCGGTTGCGGAGCAGCAACAGCCGTGGCAGATCGTCTTGTAACACAGGACGTGAATCCATTTTGAAATAAACAAAGCAACAGAAGCACTCCTGCAACCACAGCGAGCATCAAGGGAAAACCACCAAATAGGCTGGAAAAAATCTAATAAAAAATGCTGGGAACACACCAAATATAGTTTGAAAAGAAGTCACAAGGCCACTATGAACAACTTTAAAAAGTGAGCCAGCCTTGTGGTGGAGGAAGCATTAAAGACAGTGTGCATTAATTCACCGAAATGCAAGGGCAAATCCGTATTTAATAAAGCATGCACATCTGTGTGGGTGTTTGCCACTTGAAGGACAAATGTCTCATGAGCAGATGCAAGGGCAACTTCTTTTTGAGACAAAAGAGCTCTTATGGGACTCATCTTGTTGAACTGTGCTTTGAAGGTCGGAATCGATGGCCAGATGGAAACATCCAGCTTCCCATGTGGAGGAGGAAACATTACGTTTTTACAACAAGCTACATTTTCAGAGACCGTAGCGACGTAAGGAATCCCACAACAATCCTCATTATTTAAAAGTAAATAACTACTGTTTGCTAGTAATGTGAATGTGGGTATGATAGCAGGCGTCGGTGTACCTTTCAAAACACAGGCTAGATTAGGCGCATCCTGGTTGCATGAGCAATGCAATTGGATATTCCTACACACTAATGAGTGGTCTGGTGTTGTTGTGCAATCTTCACCATTCAAATAAACTTCTTTTCCCTCCCTCAGGCACCTGTAGGTTAACGGAAGCGACCAAGCTTCATGGAGATAAGCGGTGCCCAGAGGTTCATATCTGCCAATTGCATAGTACTTCATGCACCTTTTCTAAATTTGCTTGATCTATAGCTCTTAAGCGGGAAGCAGCCTCAATCTGGGACAGTGTCCAAACGTCATTGTAAATAGCATATATTCACCTTTTGGATCTGCCGGAAGCAGGACCCTTGACAAAATCATTTAGATCAACATCATCAGTCAATTTCGATAAATGAAGCTTAACTGATGCTAAAGTGGAATGTTTGAGCCAATTCTGACATAATTTGCCTACTGAATAGGTAGTTACAGAATGGTCACTCTCAAAACGGGGATCCACTCTAACCTGTGTGTAGCCTTGTGGTAAAACAAGAAAACGATGTTGGCAAGAATCTGCACTTTTGTGCCACAACAACCAACCATTAGGATCCAAACTGGATATGTTAAAAGTAGAATTGAAGCAATAGGGTCTGTAATTCTCTCATAGAAAAACTGGTATTATTATGCCAACAGGGGTATTCTTCCCATTCAGGAAAAGAGGGAACATTTTTTTTTTTAGTAGTAGCCAATCCAGAGCATGTGGTTTCTGAAATACTAGAATTCAAGAACAACATATGGTTCGGGATGAGACATGCACGATGCTAAGCCTCAGTTTCTTGCACTTGCCAACTTTTAGAACCCCAAACAGATTTAAGATCAATAGTATCCTTCCACATTTCACAGCCCCCAATAGCAAATTGGTCAAGAAAGGACTTGGAATATAATAATTTTGTGTGGGTAAGTCTAACTTTGGAAGTGGACTTCTCGGTTATTTTAAAATAAAATGCATTGATATTTGACTGATTAAAATCAGTAAAATAGGTGAACCTCTTTAAAAGAGAAATGGAGCTGCCTTCAACAGGAGCCGGACAATGTTCCCATTGCGTATAATTAACCATATTCCTCCTGGTGTTTGCCTTATGCAGGTAGTGATTGCCAAAGTGTTGATAACAAAACAAATCACCATAATTTGCCAAATCTAAATATAAATATTCAGCATCAAAAGCAGCATAATATTTCAAATCGGAAAACAAAGCCTCTACAGCTTGAACATCCCAATCATCAGAATGTATATTTTGTTTAATTGCATCTCCCATAGAAACCCTTAGGACATTCGGGACATTTATAACCTCTGTGGGACCATGGATTTGAAATCTAACAGCATCCCATACAATCCCATCTAAGACAGGCCAACCAGTAACGTTTACAAAAGCCAGGTCCCTCTTCAATCTGTGTGATGAGTAATGGGGTGCCAATGTACCATTAATGTGTTGAATAGATGTTCTCTCTTCAACATAGTGTCCGTTTACAAGATAGAAAAAATACACCACAAATCCAATTGACATGAACAAAAACATTTTAAAAAGCACCAACCAAATGTAGGTTCAAGGAGGCATCAACAAATGTTTTTGGAACCATGCAGGAAAAAACTGACATTTTTGAAGGGGACTTTGATGTGGTAGAGTTAGTGTCAAATGAAAATCTGGACTCAGTTGCCAAACAAGTTTGCAGATCGGGCATCAATAAGTCTGTGGGGTAAGTATATTCAATATCATCAAGATGATCATCAGGTGGGGTACTCAATAAAGGACTGGAAACAGCAGGCATCTCGATGGCAACATCAGGCCTGGTGTTAGGAGCCGGAGCCAAAACAGAATGTCTGAGTATAGATTATTATTTTTTATTTTATTTAATGCAGTTTTATATAGCGCAGAATTTACCCAAAGGTGTCAGAGCGCTTCACAATAGAACCAAGTACGTTAAATGAGGATAATATTACAAATTTACACGTTGCATAAACAAACGAGAAACAAGAACAGGTAAAATAAAATAATAGATGGCAATCACTCTAGCACAATAGGATGAAGATTGTATAGGCAGCATAGATTACTAACAAGAATGAGATGGGCAGTAAAGCTAATGGAAGCAACAGAATGATGGAGAACGGGTAATTAACTAACAGGCTTTGTGGTATCGGTTTAATGAATGCTCATTTCACCTGCTGCTCAGTTCAACACTCGTGTCAGCTGTCCTGACATCACCGGGCGTGCGACAGCAGAACCAGAAATACCAGAGTCAGTACAAGTCTGGAACAGAGCAACAGGTCGGGCGGGTGGGCAGCGAAGGCAGCGACTTACCCAGGGAGGTGGCTCCGCCGTGGAGATGCTGAGCTTCACCGACTTCTCCTCGTCCTCCAGGAAGGCCAGGGCCCGCGAGAGCAGTGAGCCCTTGGCCAGCTTGTTCTTCCGGCACCAGAAGAAGATGGCCAGGGTGACCAGCAGCCAGATGAAGCTCAGCCCCAGGTAGCCCAGAACGTACACCGGCAGGATGAGCACGAAGGTCTTGCCAAACTGGGTGGCGAGGCCCACAATGTCCACGCTGAGCAGAGACTTCTCGGGGTCGCCCTGTGTGTCAGGGGGGACCCCGGACCTGGGACGTCTTCGGAAGCTGGGTCCGCGGGGAGGCTCCCTTCTGTGTCTTTGCCATTTAGTGTTGCCATAATGCAAGTTTTGTTTTCTTAGTTAAAAAAAATATAAAATACGTCGAAATAATAAGTCCACAGCACACAATTCCGCAGAAACTTTGCCTAAAAAAATAAACAAGGCGCTGAGGTACTCCCGATCGTTTCCCCCGCTCAGATCCAACTATGAGGGCAGCGGAGATCCGGCTTCAGGCCTGGGGGAGAGCGGCGTGGGTCAGACCTGCATGTCCAATTGCAGTGGACAGGAGACCCCAGGTGTCATACTAAGAGGAATCAGGCACTCTGTGTAATTTTACATTGTCAATGGAGATGTAAATTATTTCCTTACGACCTGAAAGTGGAGGTAAAATTACTGTTCTTGTGCCCTGCACGGCAAGTACAGGAACTGGAGCTCGATAAGAGGGACCAAATTATTTCTTGTTTTCGATCTTCTCTTGAACTAGTTCTCCAACTCGGGGTAGCCAGCCAACTACCGTAATCTGCAGCGCAGCTTCTGATGTGGAGGGCAAGTGTTCCTTTGCAAGACTGCCTCTCATCTCTTGTAGATTCTGTAAAACATGACAATGTTCATCTATGTTAAAGGGGGCAGCTGCTGCCGCCTGGTCTAGACCTTCAAGGTCCGGGACGAACATTTTGATACCAAAGAGCATTTCATATGGGTTCCGCCCACCCAGAGACCTTCTAGGGAGACTATTAAGTGCACGCTGTTCGCTGTTGAGATCGGCTAGCCAGTTCCGGCCTGTACCTATAACTCAGGCTGTCAATGACTGCTTTAAGTCTCGATTCATTTGTTCCACCACACTATTACCCTCAGGTCTGTATGGAGACGAAAATTTGACTTGAACCCACAATAAAGTCATGGCATCCTTGGGCGCCTTAGAGGCGAACGCTGGACCCTGATCCGAATGGAAGGTGCCACACGCAAAAATTCCCTAAAAGACACGCAAATCTCTTATGACAGTATGTGAATCAGCAGTGAGGTGTGGCCACACCCATGCCAAGCAAGTGCAAGAAACAACTGCAAATAAGATGTACTGCTATGCAGTATCAGAGGAAAAAGGACCGCAGTGATCTAAATAAACACAACCAAGTGGTCTATTAGAAATGTACAACTGTGTCTGGGGCGGACGCGTAGCAGTCTAAGGCTTTATTTGCTGACAAATGTCACATTGAAGGACATACTCACGCGTCTGTTTGTACAGTCCCCGCCACCAGAAACGTTGTTGTAACTGAGATACAGTAGCCGAAACACCTGCATGCGCGGAGGCAACACCCTCGTGGGCAGCTGTAATCAGTGTAGACCTGTAGTCTATGTTGGGAATCAATCTTTCACCAACGTACAGTACTTTCACATAAGGAACTTTATCAGGTCTTAAATGATAAGAATACTTTGAAGGAAATCCAGTAGGACATTTATTTCCCTTCTCAGTAGCGGCAGTTCCTGCCAAGATGTCATGATCAATCTTACTTTTGGAACGAGTAACTGCTGCAACCAAATGTGTCAAGACTGCTGTTTTCGCGGCCTCTTCGGCCAAACTATTGCCAACAGCGTGAACTCCCACACGTTGATGACCAAGAGTATGAATTACATTCACGAGTGGTAGCTGCTCTTTAAATTCAGCCACTCGAACCCAGATCATTTTATGTTTTATTGTGCTACCCTTGGAATCACGAAAATCATTCTGAGTACAAAAGAACAGGTTTTCATCGTAAGACTGGACTCAGTAGTAAGAGTCACTCACAATGAGAGTAGTCACACCAGGATCAGCGTACTGCAATGCAAGCATCAGAGCACGGAGCTCAGCCAATAGGTAGGTACAGTCCCCTAATGTCTGCGTATGTACAACATCGGACTTGAATTCATCATTCACCATGGTACCAACCACAATGGCGCAAGCTGAGATGTATGCGTGCTTAGACCCATGCGCAACTTGCGCTGAACCATCAGTGTAAATGATACAATGGAAATCCTCCAAAGGCTGCATAGTCAACGGAGCAGGATAAACAAACTCAGACTGCAAAAACTCCTGTGACTGTAAGGAGGCGTCAAAAATGAACATGACATCCGGAGACGTCAATGATGACGCCCATTGTATCCACCGTGGGTGCAAAGCTTTAGAATTAGGTACACTGGCTTTCGTCACTGCCTCTAGAGCAGGATACTGGGTAACAACCAACAAGCATTTTCCCTGTGACAGTGCGCGTTCCTTCAGAATCACCATTTGCACTGCTGTCAAAACTTTTTCCACAGTGGAAAACCGCATTTCAGCCGAAGTGTACATGTGTGACTTGTAAGCGATAGGTACTGTGTCACCTTTGTTAAAAGTAAGGTATGTGAAACCCACCGCCCCAGGGATAATTCTTATCACCAGGTTGGTGTGGTTATCACGAGTCAGTAAGAATTTTGATTCTAGCAGATCGGCCTGCAAAGATTGCAAAATGGCAGAATGTTCAGGCAGCCAACATGATTTTATAAAATAGGTTGTATCAAGGCATACAATGGCTTGATACGCTGGGCATATTCGGGAATGTATGTATGCCCAAAATTCAAAAATCCCAGCAAAGATTGTAATTTTTTCAGAGTTGTCGGAATGCAGAGTTGTGCGCATTTCCCCAAGAAGTGAGGAGCCAAACCTCGACCTTCATTATTGAGCTTATAGCCCAGGAACAACACTGTGTACTCTGCAATGTGAGACTTTGCAAAGTTGAATTTGTAACTGAAGTCCACAAAATTAAAAATTTTGCGGTCAATGCGACACAGATGCGCCCATATTTCGTCGTCCATGAGATAAATGTCATCCACATATGAACACGCATCTGGGTCGACTCTCTCTAAAAGAGATACAATACGTGCAGCAAACACTCCTGGACTATTCTTATAGCCCATGGCAAAGCGTTTAAATTGGCGTTATTTGCCACTGGTAAAACTGGTCCATTGGGAACTTAGACCAGAGTAATTGTGGGCAAAAAAACAATTGGATATGTCAAGTGTGGTTTTAAACCATTTACGCACAAGACCATCCATTAAAGCAGAGCTTTGTGTATTCTGTACTGCACAGGTATGGCAATGCAAGTTTAAATGCCGGTAATCCAATATCAAACAGTACGAACCATCAGGCTTGGTCACAGTAAAAAGTGGGTTATTCATCTGTGACACACAAGTTTCAATCACTCCTTGATATTCCAAGTGTTCAAGGATTTCCACAACCGAAGCTTTCGCTTCACGTCGCATGGGATATTGAGGTTGAGGCTGCGGTATAGACCCTAAGGGAATCTCGTGGTAGGGGGAGAATTTAACCCAACCACAGTGCGTACGGTACAAAGTTGACGCAAGGACCTTAGCCCACTCTTCTGCAAAATTCAGCACATGCTCCTTAGACACCGTGCGCGCGAAACTAGGGAGGATTATCTCCTCCCCTCTCGGAGCTGCGAGAACAAAAGGTGGGGGCCAGTCAGCCTCCGCTAACAAAATGTCATGGGTAGCTGTAAGATTTTCACAAAATACCCCTTTTATGGTACGTTGTATTTCACCTTCAATTAAAAGGTCAATTTCAAAAAGCCTATAAGGGGCAGCTACTCTAGTATCAGCTGTCTCAACAACAAGAAATTGGTCAGTCGCTGTCACCTTCAGTAGGGTTCGCAGGGCTTCTCGTACTATGGTACTCTCCGCCGCACTGTCCAACAAAGTCAGCGCCCATGTCAGATTCCTAAGCTGCGTTCTCACTATCTGTGGCATATCTCACTGTTAAAGTGGCAACTTTCTTTTTTCTGAAACCGGGGTCTTTTATGTGAAGAATCATCCTGCTTGCCTTTTCCGTCTTTCGGGCGGGTCTGGTCGCGACTCTGATGGCCACCCCAACCTCTGCCGCCGCCTCCACCACCAGACGAAGAGGCCGATGTGTCCTGTAAAGAAGGAGGAGAGCATTGATCAGGAACCTCAAATCGATCAGGTGATTTAATCGTAGAGCGGTCGCGCAAATCATGAACGCGCTCAGTATACACAGGCACGGGAGACGCGGGACGGGACTCATGTTTCTGTTGTTGTTTCCCGTGCTTTTTATTTCTGTTCCAATTTTGCTTTGGAGCTTTGGGTTGAACGTCTGTCTCAGACTTCAAACCCTGAGGTTGTTTTTTATCTTTAGCAGAAAAGGGCTTGACACCTAAACTATTGCGTCCAATGGTTTTATAAGCCGTCGTTATAATTCTCGGTAACTGTCTGGGTTTATTGGCATCGGGGACATGGCGCAAGGCATTAGCCACTTGAAAGTTCACTGCATCATCCTTTATATTAGAAAGGACAAGATCAGAAACTACATTAAATGAGCCTACGAATCTCATTCCCAATTCAACCGCAGCCTCCGGTCCGTGTTCATCTTGAACACGCTTAATGACCGTCTTTAGGACAGCCATTGACGGAGTGCCAAAGCACCTTGTGTACACTGCCCCAAAAATTCTGCCCCATGACTCGCAGTCACTGGCTTCTGGTACCAAGCTCCTGGGTAAACTAATTGTAAGAATCCTGCATTTTTCTACGGGAGTCGAATTAGGAAAAACAGCCTCCGGCTGGTCAAAGTTCACGGCAAGCCAAAAAGGCGTATCATCCTTATCCTGGGGATGCTTGCCCATAACCGCATTAACCATCACAGGACTAAGCTTCATTCCGCTCGGTCTAGCTGGAAGCGCCGCAACACCAGGGGCCCCGTCCTGGAAATGGTGGGTGATATATTGAACTAGGGTCCTGATAACATTGATTGCAGAGTTATATAGGGGCTGCAATTCAGCAACGGGGACTATCCCCGCACGAGGATGCGGGGTAAAATCAGCCAAAACAGGCCAAGAAGAGCCTGGAATGGACAAGGAGCCTAATCTAATCACTGTTACACTGTGGGGAAGGGCGCCATCAAACCAAACACAGTGCTGCCATGCAGAAATCGGAATTTCCTGTGTCCTATAAGGAACATATTCCAAGGGGATGGCTGTGTGAGTGTAAGTGTGAAAAACCTGAGTAGCCGCATCCACTGGCGGAAATGTCACCCATGAGTAGAAAATCTCAAACGGGTAAGCAACCTCTGCACTCACCAGAAAAATAACTGCATGCCCTGCAAACCAACGTTATAAGCCTGCAAATGATTGCGGACCGCAATGCGACTATGCTGCGGTATGTCAAAGTTAGCCATAGTGACACAGAGAATTAGAGGTACAATGTAAAACAATGTAGCTCAACTGAGTAGTAATTCAAAAGGAAACTGTTTTAAAATATTCAAGCTTGAAAAGACCTATGTATCTATAGGTAGGTTTATTTGACATCACTGTTAACCGGAAACAATAGTGAAGGGGCTAAGGACCGATATAAGTACTACTCAAGCGGCATGAAATAAAACCACCATTGTTTGGCGCCATGTTGCAGGGATTCTGCTCCTACACAGAACTGTGCACAGAGACTTGGGACCTCAGTGAATTAGGGTGTGCCAACACTCACCTTAGTACCCAAAATCCCCTACCAGACTAGCATCAGTGTCGCATTGGCTCTTCCAAAATACCAATGATTAGACAACCCAGAACATGCGACTTAGGTTACCTCAGGCAATGTGGAAAACATGAACACTCTTTCGTTATACTCTCATACCAGTCCAAAACAGGGAGTAAAAAGAGACACGTGCAAGTTTGAAATATTTATTTCTAACGCTGTGTTCTCATCCGCAGCATCTTAGCTAATACAAGCAGACATAGTATTAGAAACATGATTATCAGCATAGTTACTATTCCATAAAATACAAATGGAGAAAGCATGTTATAATGCTAAATGGAAACAGGTTCAAAATATACCTATATTTCACCCTCCCTTTCTAGTAGGTTATTTTATAATTACAGAAGGTCTTTTGGGATTACATAGGCGACCCCATACCTCTGGTATTAGCAGAAATGGATCACATCAAATTCTGCACAAGCTCTCAGCATACAAATGCTCTCCAAGCGTGTGTGATCATACCTACGCAGTGCATGATTAAACACGCCAATATGAGAGGTGGCCACAGCTGCATATGTGTTATATCTAGAACGTGCGCTGATCAGTCCGAACAACAACCAGCACAGTGTTGAAATAACCTTGAAGGCCTCGGCACTCACTGTTCAGACTAAGCTCACCAAGCAAGGCTTCTAATGTAGAAAAACATGTTTATCTCGTGTGAAGCAAAACACTCTGCTAAACTCTAAACATTTAATAAAGTGTGTGCCATGTGCAAAAGGCAGCAGAAAGGAGAAATGGCGTTTAAACTTCTAATAAGCTCATGTCAACTTACCACTGTGTGAATGCAAGGCTCAGCCCCACGACAGTATGTAGTCCTGGGGCACGGGTCACAGTGTCTCTATACGCTCCATATGCCAAGGGAGCAAAGCAGTAATGACGTGGCAGGCAAACGTGATGGGGAAGCAATCTCACTGCTACCACAAGGCCCCAGTGAAACTGCCAACAGTAGGCCCCACAATGCCCTCTCCTCAAAGGCGCCGAGTGTGTGCACTATGTGGGCCCCACAGTGAAGGACGCAGGCAGGAACCAGGGCGGCCGCCCGTCTCCCGGCAGGTAGTCGAGTCACGCTCCCGGCCCAACCAAAGATTGTGCTCAATTTGCAGCAGCTCGCGGGACACAGACAACACCGGGGCCCGCCTCTGCGACCCGGGCCTCAGTTGCGGCACTGCCCCACTCACCTCTACCAGTGCCGACGGGCACCGGTCAGTTGGGGTGCCCCAGCGAGGCCCGTAGGCCGCCCCACAGTCCGCCGCCGCCGGCCTCCTTCTCCTCCTGCACCAGGCTCAACCAGCTCTGCAGGGAAGGCGGGCACTCCCACCGGCGCAGCTCCCCAGGCAGTATAGGGGGTCGCGCAGCAGAATGATGCAGGCAGGCAGATACTCCCGCTCCGGGCGGCTCTACACCTCCGCGGCGGCCGCCATTTTACTACAGATCGTTATCAGCGTGGTGCGGCCCGACCATGCAGACAGCAAAGCCCAACAAGGACTCCAGCACCATCAATGCCCCAGGTGAGTGGAAAGCGGCTCTGATGTTTAGCAGGTCCAGCAATAGCGTGATGCAGCAGGTATTGGTCGGATTTTGGCTCGGTCAGTCAGAGCCTCACAGTAGTGCGGCCATCTTGCTGTGCCCTTTCTAGCTCCCTAATGTCGGGGACTGTTAATTCTGAATGGATTTTTTGATTAAAGTTTAAGTTACAGCCTGTCCTAATAAATTGCCTTTTATGCTTCTACATCTGTGTGGAGTGTATTTATTGCGCAATGCTGTGTTTCCCGGTCGCCACTGTGCACTAATGCCGGGTTAGCATTACATCCCTAACAATCAAAGGGCAAACATCTTAACATTTGGATTAGCCTCTTGTCAATGTAAACATTTGTGCTAATCTTTTCCTACATGAAATGTGGGCAGTATTTGACATGGGACTTGGTGGGATTCCCAAATACCTGTCATGGTGAAGATTCTCCAGGACACAGTGCCCCCCTGAGCCCCCGGTAGAGGTTTTCAGGGACTCTGTACTCGTTAGTAGACTTCCCTCTCACTTCTAGGCAAAGCCATTTCTGCCTGGTGCTCCTGAAGCACTGGGTGGAAATGGCTAGTTAGAGAAATCCAGACAACTAAGACTTTTTCCTGTCTATCCTTTGTTTATTTTATGAAATTCCTCTGTATGCTAATTCTTTACCACCTAGTGCATACATTTAGGTGACTCACGTTATAAGCAAGTTGAGACAAAAGAAACATAGAGGAACAAATTCACAAAGAAATTGCTTACAACACAAAACGTTACAATGCATCACAAGCAGGCTCACACTTTCCACAGTGATGCCAACTCTGAGTCTTTGTCACACAAAGGAGGTATGCGTATTGAGGTGCACAAACCTGTGCAATTGCGCAATGAATTTTACTTATGCTGGGCAATGGAAGTACAGAAGCCTTGAAGGGATAGCAGACCTACATTCTTGCATTTGGATTCACCATGTGCAAGCATTGAGAAATGTATTCATTAAATAGAGAGGTATCACAATATGACAGATTGTGGCACGTTCCGAGCAGGGCCTGGTGGGATCATATAGTGGACCCTGATACTTCTATTTACTTCCATCAATGAGGGTTGCTGTGAAATACTCTCTACAAGTTGAAGCCTCCGTCTGGGGAAAAGTTGCTGCTTATCATTGGCAGTATGCAACCAATCAATATCTCATGAATGCAAAGCATTGATGAATCCCACTGTGAGTCACAAGGAGGGGTGGAGTCCTAGTTTGGATCCTCTTCACTCGCAACTTACAAGCGCTTGAAAAATTTGCATCATAATTCCAAGTGCATATTTCAAATAACAATACAAATGTATGCATTGTATTTAGGACTTTGCATTCCCAAAGGAAGAGGATTTGCTCTGCACTGGTTTTGGGTTTTGTAAATGCAAAGATCTTTCGTCAATCTGGCCCCAGGTCTGTTTGCTGTTTCATAGTCTGATGTTATGTTATATGTCTTCCAACCTGTACACATGCTACTCTAAAGACTTGATGGCTCAATATCTGATCAAATGTAGCATGCAATCAACATATGGGGGAATTGCACTGTTATCACAAAACAGTGACAGTGTGGCAAAGTGCCTTTTCACAGGAGAGTCCTGAGGATTATTGCTGGGTGGGGCCAAGTGAGACCCAGTGTTGGCGCTTTATAATGCTGATGCAAAGCATTCACATGTTTATGGTGTGTGCACCACAACGCACAAACAATTCCATGAGTCAGACACCCATACAGTATATCTCTGCTGGGATGTCAGCAGCCTCGACTATCAGGTTGAGACACCAACAGTAAAGAAGAAGATCCTCCTGTATCAAGGGGGCAATGTCAGGAGACTAAACAGAGAAGAGGTGACAAAGAGATAAGATTTAAGACCCACCTAATGAAGTGTGGCATTAGGAGAGAAGCCGTTGTGGCCTTAGATCATTCCTCTGTTTTTATTGTTTCAGAGAAAGCTGCCTGTGGATAGACGTGTTTTTATTTTGAATCTGTGGCTTTTGACTGAAAAAGGGAAATCTTCAGGAGCAATTGAACATGGCTTCAGAAAGATACGTTTGGGGTAAGAAGATGCCAAATCAGGTGTAGCTCGCTCGAAAGAAGCTGGGGAATCAACTGATACCCTTCTCTCATGCTTAAATTTGATTTGATTTGATTTGATTTGTGGTTTTGGCCGCTATAAGTGTGGCAGGGTATGCTCAGACGTGAGTCCCTTGCTCACTTTGCCACTGGATTCAAGCAAGCCGGGCTGAAGACGGATGGAATGCCAGAAACCGGTCCTCGGAAGCTTATTTCCGGTCCAGGGAAGGCATGGCTTGGCAGTTCGGGCTGGACTGTTCCCATGAGGCACAGGGTCAGACTGATTTGCATATAGCCATGTCTGAACTGGGGTGGTGTGGAGTGCAAAAAAACGATGGATTTGGGCCCAGATCTCTGTGCTGGGGTGAATGTATGGCATTGTTCTGCATTCTGTCCATCAACTGTGGTTTTTGCATCAGCAATAAATTGGGCAAGCTGTTTGTTCAAATGTTTCTGAATTACATTGGCACCAAAGGGCATCCTAGCTATTGGCCTGTAGTTTCCAGGTTCTTCTGGGTCCAGGTTGTTTTTTTTAACAGGGGTAGGACTGATGTTAGTTTCCAGAGGGCGGGATAGGTACCTGAATTCACTATGTGGCCCATAAGCCCAACCATTTGCTCACTGAGCAATTCTGGGAAGAGATGAAATATTTTCGGTGGACATGGGTCCGAATATGCCCCTGATTTAGTTGTCATGACTATCTGGTGAACCTGTTCCCTCTCAGGGAGGCAGAATTTGAACGATGGTCTATATGTTCTGCTAGGATCTGAATCCTCAGTTTGGTCCCTTTTATCTGGGGTGGGGATCTGTGGATTGGTCGCATTAGAGGATTCATAGACCCGGGTCACTTTGTTGTTGAAGAATTTACCCAGAGTGTTGCAGAAATCCCTACTGGCTGGCATATTCGTGTTCGTTTTTACTTTGGATAATTTGTTATGCTTAGGTTGTTGAGGTATCTGTTCTTGGGTTGTGTATAACGGTGCATTAGCTCCAATGAGCCTTGGTGCTTGGAAACAAACTTGAAGTTTTACAGTGGGAGTACATAAGGTACAGCCATCGGTGGCAGGGGTCCACAAGACCCTGGAAACGTTTTTAAAGTCTGGCAACTGGGATTCCCCATCATTAACATGACAGTTATTCTGTTACCACTTGTAATACAGCGGACAGGATTTCCTCCAAATTCTAATTAATTGCCATAGTATTGTGTGCTTCCCACCTCGGCTTTAGGTGCTTGGTAGGTAGGAGTGACGATCGAGGGTACGCAGGCTGCTGTAGTATTCCTCAAATGTAGCCCTGCATGTCTACAAGGACTGCAGATATAGTGATGCCCATTCGGCCTGAGTACCAGACGAGTAACTTTTGGAACAAAAGTTAATATAAAATAAAACACTTCAAAAGGGTTTAAGGACCAACAAATCACTCTGTGTTTGTGAGTGTGATAGACTGAACTCTATTGCTACACACTTTTCTGAGTTAGTATTGAAACCCTATACTTTTTTGAGCAGCTAGCATTGTTGGATGGTCTACGATGGGGAGGAGGCAGTAAAATACTGTAAAAGACACTTCCCGCCCAGTCTATTTTAAGTTTTTAGATTTTGTGGTGATTAGTTTTGCTGCAGTTGTGCTGTGCCAGCATGTTTTGATGCCAACTATGACAGAATCTTTCTCCTATTTCCATAATTCTAGATACCATTCAGATTAAGCAATATGATCATGAGGGTGTTGTTGTCATAGTATGCTGTTGTGTGCTTGGTGTTTTAAACATTAGATTTGAGTATTCAGGCCAGGCAGCTTTTGTCTCCTATGAGACTAGTTCTTATGTTGAGCGATTTAATGATTGCATGTAGTAGTCCTGTAAGTTCTTGTGCTAAGCTGTCTTATAATGGGCAATATTTCAGGTGGTATACAGTGTTGGACGGTGTGGTGTATCAGCATCTGATATCACTCCATATAGTATAAGAGGGGTTAATATGAAAATGTATGTTAAATTTAGTGGACATACATAAACTCGATCCTGTAATCAAGCATTTGCTTTCACTCTAACTTGAACTTTCAACTGTTGGCTATGCTCTCACTGGACTGATTGAACGATTCTCTGTTATGCAGGCTGTATGCTTTAGTCAGCAATATATGTGGTGATTTTTGGTGTGTGCAGTGTGGTTCACCAAATTCCCCAATATCCTTAAGGGAGCAACTCACATGTATGTTGGTGGAGTTTTAGTGAGTTGTGTCTATGGCCTCTTCCAGCAAGGAGGATGTTGAGTGTCTTCATACCCCAATGACGAAACACTTCTTGGCTGGAAACAACCTGGCAAAATTATTTAAAAGGACTGTTATGATAAAGCTCTTATCTGAGGCTTTCCTAATGATTCCACTGGATTGGCATAGATTATTGATTACCATAAAGGAAACTGACTTAAATATCATGGCTCGTGGTGGTGGCGAGTTTGGCTTGCTAACTTCATTGGATCTATTAGTAGTGCACAGCATTGTAAACCTCCAAGAGAGTGTCCTGAGTTGAACTGAGTCTTGTGCCACACATGGACACTCACAGGTATCTCAACACACTCCTATTAAAAATATTGGAGGGAGGGACTTAAAATGCCAACCCTTAGTAACTAATGTTAAAACAATGAAACCATGTTAAAATCATATTAATAATGAATACATGGCTTTATTTTAATATATAATCTAAACATAATGTAAACTAAATACACTAAGATTACATTTTACATTTTTATGAAAAAATTAAAATAATTGTAATGAATTTAACACATAACTTCAAACTTTCACCTAAAAATGATCTTGTCAGTGCAATTTAAGTCATTTACTTCAGGACTTAGGTTTGACAGAGTATTTATAACATGGATAAATTAGCAATAGGTAGGTCACAATCACTCACTTAGTTAATACCACCGTCATGGACCAACAGGCTCCCTGAATTCGTTCCTTTTTAGATTCTCTTTCTATGGACCGGAAATCAGGAACCATGGATGGGTAATGACCATGTCAGGGAGTAGGCCACGTTACAACCCATGCGATACATCACATGCCATTACAACGCGGTCATTACAATGACTGCGTTGTTACATCGCATACCATTACAATGCAAGTCGTTACAATGACTTTCTATAGGGGACGTGCTGGATTTTGGAATAGTATAATTTACTATTCCAACTCTAGTCTGTGCAACAGTAGGGAAGGTGTTGGATGATTTGCGATGTAACAATGCAGTCTTTGTAATGACTGCGTTATAATGGCATGCGATGTAGCGCATGCCTTGTAAACAATGTATCCCACATCTGGCAGATATGACACGCATTTCCCCCCACTGCAAGGCATTGAAATGGAGGGCTGGAAGGAGCAACTACAAAACCCAGAAGGAGAAGAGGAGAATGTGGAAAGCATTAGAAAAGGAGGAGGACACCCTCAGACTGGTGGAAAGATGGAGAACATTGAGGCAACCTCACAAGAAAACACCGACAGGCCCCACTACCCTAATGAGTGATGTCCTGGACGCCACAGTCCTGGGATTGGAAAGCAGCTTCAGGCAAGTGAAAGCTAGGTGGTTGGAAACATGACATCCAGAGAGGGGAAACTGTAAGGGAAAAGTTGTAAAGTCAATATGGTGGGGTGCTATGTTTATCCTTCACTTACCAGTATCCCACAATTCTTGGTATCTTCTGCTTACTATTACTAACTAATGATATTCCAGGAAACAACCAATACCTGAAGTGTTGTGGTATTTTTCTTAGTTCAGTTTTTCTTTTTCCTCTAATTTGTTTATTCGAGGGACTCCTTGTTATATCCCCATATTCTTAAGAAAGACGTTCCCTTAAGACATGGGATAACAAGGTCAGGGCTGGATTGTGAAAACTCAAATCAAATAGTTGTTTAGAGGTTTGGCTCCGAATAAAACTAAAACAAAAAGTAGAATTTCAGACACTTTGAAGCATTTAATCTATCTTTTTGGGTGCAGCCTGGGCACCAAGTCAATCTGTTTGGGAGTGCTGCTGGCCTCTTACCATTTGCCCCTCCATTTCAATTTATATCAGTCCTTCTTCTGAATCTTCTACAGGTCTAGGGGTGTTCTGATGCATGGATTTTAGGGTCCTGTTTTCATACACGGTGCAAGCCTTTATTTGGGCTTACCCCCAAAACTGGTTCTTGTCAGTTCTCCCCCTTTCCCTGGCTCCTGCTCCAAACTGATGAGGGTGGCAAAAAGCAGGATAAGCATTGTGTCAGGTTCTTTTGATTGTGCTATCGGTAAAATTCTGAAATGTAAGTGAGGATGGCTACAGCCCCTCCTCTGCTATCCGGTGAGGATGGACCATCATGTCAACATCTAATCCAATTTGCCTTGTCTTGAACCAATACACAAAACCCACCAGCAGAGTCATTCACCGTCTTGTGACCCAGGACATTGGCTGAAAACCACTGTTGCTTGGGTCAAGAAAATGCCAGCTTTATAAAAGTGCCATTTTCATGATTAGAACTTAGAATGCAACTTCACCATTAAAACAGATTGTAAATTTCAATTCATTTGAGTATAAACGGCATATTTCTGTCTGCGCTCAATCTGAAGTTAGCACTTATTTAATGCAATAAGGTAACCCAATAATAGCTTATGGGCGAGAAATGCAGTGAAAAACGACATTAGCAGAATTTCACTGACAGAAAATGTAAATATTATGAATATAAAGCCATGTCCTACTTTTGAAACACCATGCTTCCTGCCCTATGAGCCTTTAAAGGCCTACCGTAGGGGTGACTTAGAAGTGAAAGAATAGGTATTATGCCTGGTCAATATGGCAGTTTAAAACTGTACTACGGGCTGCAGTGGCAGGCCTGAGACATATTTGAAAATGCTACTTTATTGGGTGGCACAATGAGTGCGGCTGCTCACTAGTATCAGTAAATTTACAGGCCCTAGGTACATGAAGTACTGTACACTAATTGCTTACAAGTAAATTAAATGTACCAATCAGATGAAGGGCAATTTTACCGTGTTTAAAGGAGAGGGCACAAGTACTTTACCACTGGTTAGCGGGGAAAAAGAGAACAGATTCCTCAATGCCAAAAATAAACATGTTCAGCAAAGGAAAGCAAAAATCTGTGGTGATCCTGCCAGGCTCAACTGGGATGATGTTAAACCTCCTGATAGGATTCCTGATGCATTAGAATTAGTACAAAATTAGATGGCATTTAATTTTTTTATAGCTGAATCGCTCTAAGACAGAGGTGATGCTGACCACTTTGCACCTTGATGTTTGGCAAAATAAGCTTTCCCTCGTTCCATAGGTGTTTGTCCTTAGCTACCTCAGAATGTTAGGAGTCCAGGCATCATGATGGATTCCTGTCTCAACATGTCCATACAGGAGCCATCAACCACTAATACTTGCTTCTGTTATCGCAGAGGTTTCCACAGGGTTTTCCTCTCCTCTTTTTTCTTAGCGCTATATAGCCCAGCATAGTAGTAGCGGAATGCCTCATAAATGTCCAACTGAACACCAAAAGGCGTAACCACTGAAAGGAACGAGGTAGGTGATGGTACCGTCCGAATCATGTGGGCAGGAGTTCACCTGATGTATATACTTCTGTGTGTAATGTCTGTGTATAGGTATTAAAATCTAAAACCTGCATGCGCTCCATGAGCTCCACATATTTGATTCTGGCATCTTGTAAGTCATCTAAGTGTGTGTCATCATGCGCTGCTGCATGCTCAAACAGTACCTGCTGTGCTCGGATATGTTGAACGTCCTGCAGAGCTTAATGTTTTGCCCGGTAACAGTTGCAATAGACACCCCATAATTACAACGCTTCCCATTTAATTAATGAGGAGGAAGCAGTACATGTCTGGTCTGCAAAGTACGTGTCAATGGTAGTAGCGAAAGTGTCTTTAAAAACAATGCATTCTAAAAGTGATTCCATGCAACATGTTGGAATAGGGCTTTGGATCCGGACCAAGGTGAAATCTAATTCAAGGGGATTGTTGTCTGACAGCCTTTTACCTGGGTAGGTTGCATTAGTAATTTTTGCTTGTAATGATAGAGGGCACATGATACAATCCAAGCAAGCGTGTATTATATGCAGGGGAGAATATAAGGAGTAGTCGCACATGGCTGTATTGTTGACCCGCCATGCATTAGGGAAGGACATTGTTGATGCCCAGTCACTCAAGGCCCTGGCTTGTTTGACCAAGCTAATACTCGATAGAGGAGGGTGAGAGCGATTCAAATCTGTATCCACAAACACGTTAAAGTCACCCCCAATTAACCACAGTAGGTGTGACAATGCAGCCAGCACAGAGGACAGGTATGCCAGAAAAACAACCAGACCCAGGACTAATGTTTCACCATCCAAGACCCCCCCGGACAAAAACGTATCGACCATTGCTATGTATTTTAGTGTCGCACTCTTCAAATGGCACTCCAGCCCTTATCCAAACAGCTGCCTCATGGGCAAAGGTTGAGGATGTTGTGGCAAATAGTTGTCCTTTCCATTCCATCCAGAGTTTAACTGCTTCAAAGGAGGAAAGGTGTGTTTCCTGCAAATAGACTACGTTCGCCTTACGGGGATGAAGCTGGGTAAGGATACTGTGGGGCATATTAGCAAGGGCCATATCCCGTCTTTAGCAGCACTTTTTGCCGCTAAAGCGGCGATATTATTATCGCCCTATCAGCAAGCTGTCGCTAACAGCAGTTAGCAACAGCTTTTAGGCGATAGCGACCGGTTTGGGGCCCGTTTTGCATGTCAGCGATATTTATCGCTAATGACATGCAAAGTGGGCGTACCCAAACTGTTGGCGACTGAAAGCAGTCGTTAACACAGCTTTCGCCTATTAGCAAGGCAGGCAAAGTGATAAAAATAATTGCACTAAGCGTGATTATCGCTATAATCTAACACCTGCTAAAAACATGACTTACCTGTTTATCCAATATGAGGTAAATTGTCAGGTTAAGTCCCCATTGGCGTTAAAGCGTGAATATTGCTAGATTTCCAGTGATATTCACGCATTTCGCCGCTATCGCTGGATATTTTAGCAAAATGGAGAAAAACTTTGCTAATAGCATGTTTTCTCCGCTCACATATCCAGCGATAAAAAAAATGCGCTAAGCGCATTTTGCAATAAATATCGCTATTCCTTGCTAATATGCCTCTGTGATTTTTGTGAATAGATCCCATACCTCTGGCATTCCACGTCGAAATTTTATAATGATGTATATTAAAAAGATAGGGTATGTAGGTGGCTCCCACATCAAACATATTATGTAACATGAGACAAGTGGATGCAAATGTTTGCAGAAACAAAAAGAACATTGTCCAAATACTAGGTCCAGTGAGGAACGATCGTTCAACCAAAACTGTAAAACCATATTAACAAATTAATAATGTGTTCAACCGCCTTGGGGTTAGGCTAACATGGACTCCAAGTAAGACAAAATCAGAACAGTATAGTGCTTCAAAGAAACCATGTTAAGCAAGCATTATGTGAGGTAGGCAATTCGTATGGATTTAGAAAAATAAGCCTGTGAGGGGAAGGAGGAACAAATCCTTTCCAGTCAAATAGTTCCCACAAAGAAAAAGGAAAAGAATAAGAAAAGGGGGTGGGGAGCGCTTATCTCCGTGTGTGTAATGAGAAAAGATATTGGTAAAGTGTAGGGAAATATCAAACTAGTATTGAGTGAATTAAACCAGGGTATGCCGAAGATGAGAGGGGAAAGCACCTCTTTGAAGAAAGGTGCAAGAGTGATCCACCCAGCGGGCACCTGTGGCTAGGGTGAAATTACCCTCTAAAGAAAAGGTCCATCCCTTTAGACAAACTAGACGGTTTCTATCAACCCTACCAATAAAGTGAGGTGTAAATCAAAAAAATAAACAAAAATCAAAAAGGGGAGTAAAGAGGCAGTGCTAGGAAGCACTCAGGTGGACGCACCCTCCTCCAGTCAATGGTATGAATAAACAACAAGGTCCACCTCTAAGAGGTATCCTGTGAGCCAAGGTATAGCAGGCATACACAGTATTTGTTAAAATACCCCTCACAAACCAAAAGGGCCCTTGGTGTCATGCTTCATCATCGGGGTCTTCCCGCCCCACTGCGGGTCGGGCGTGCTACAACTAGCGACTACACTGGAGCACTTAGATATTGTAAGTGCTATGTGAGGTGTATATGAGTGAGTGTACGTAGGGGCAGGAGTGATTAGGAAAAGTGAGATTAAAAGAATACCTGGCCTTATGAAAACAAAAAATCTTTATTGGTCATGATTTGATATGATATAAAGGCTTTTGTAGCGCGCTCTGTTACTAAAATAGTAACCTGGCGCGGAAGGTGAGGCAGATTCCGAGGGCAAGAAGGAGATAACAGTTTAAAGAGTGATACTAAACAAATGAGTTACCAGTCAGAGGCTGGTATCGTAAAAAAAAGTGTAGCGGAGAAACTTTAAGCTTAACAATGAGCTAGTTCTCCAAGTGATGTCAACATGTTTCGAGGCTGACTGCCTCTTCGTCAGGACGGGGTCAGATCCCTCTGTCACTCACTAACATTGCCATCAATGTGTGCTATGTGTATATACAAGTGAAAGGATGTGGATTATAATACCTATGTGGTATCGGATATAAATAACAGTTACAGCCCTATCAGTATTCCTGCAAAGAGAAATGAGAGCACGTAAATACTTCCAGCGCGCTTCCCAATGCGCGTTCATATATCACCTGTGGAAGTAAAAGCATGGTGACATAAGTTGTGATTTTGCAATTTCAGCGAGTCTCTAAATATAAGACACACTCAGGTGCTGTGACCTGTTTGAAAAGAGAAAGACACTACATGACAAAACACACGCGTAACATAAAACACACACTCTATGTCGTGAAGATCTGTACAGACCAGTGGTGAGCTGCAAAATAAATGCAAATGGAAGACTTAAGTCAAAATACATACTAGAATAAGTTGGAGTCAGTGCCCCTTGAGCCAATCTGGAAGAGGGGTAAATGAAATTTCCATCTGTTGGTAAAGGGAAGGAAAATTGGGAATGCCACAGTTCAATATAAGATCTTGGGAGTAGTTCTAAAAGTCAAGGTATTGAGCTCCCTAGCGTGGCTATGCCGTACTCACTAATCCTCGAGCAGTCCTCGCATCCTCCCTCGTCAGAGGCTTCCGTGGTGTGAGAGAGTGGAGCGGAGGATGTTATTTTATACTCGATTGAATTGGATAATTGATTACACCTGAACCAGTGGGGAGCGGCTGAGAGTGGTGTAAATTATGAGATACTAAGAGATGATCCAACAGAAGATATCCGTATCCGTATTCTCATGATGGTTGAAGAAGCCACTGCCCATGATTGTGTATCCAAAAAAGAGGCAGATTTTCTCATTCAAAACAACCCCATAACACCATATTTTTATACTATACATAAGATACACAAGGAGGCACCCTGCCCACCTGGGCGTCCGATAGTGTCTGGTATCGGTTCCATATTGGAACCACTCTCTAAATTCGTGGACGCGTTTTTGAGACTGATGGTACAAGCAACCAACACCTATCTTAAAGAAATTAAGGCAGTACTCCAATTGATCGAAGAAATACCTTTTGACCCCGAGCATGACCTATTACTCGGGTTGGACGTAGAAAGCCTCTACACGAGTCTCCCCCATTGTGAAACTCTTGAGATAATTGAGGAGGTCCTTTTCTCATCACCATGGCAATACCAGACCCCGAGACAAGTAGTTTTGGAATGCATTAGTCTGGCATTGAAGAAAAATGTCTTTCTCTATGAGGGCACACACTACTTAAAAAAGAACGGGACCAGCATGGGGAGCACATTTGCTCCCAGCCTGGCTGGTCTCTATGTTCACCACTTGGAGACCACAAGAATTCTCCATCAACAGAACCCCTTTCATGATCATTTGATCACATGGAAACGCTACATCGACGATGTGCTTGTGATCTGGAGGGGTGACATTCAATCTGTTCAGGATTTCATGATCTGGCTTAACCAGTAGGATCAATTTTTGAAATTTACGCGTACCGTATCCAATGCAAACTTGGTATTTTTAGACCTCAACATCTACCCAAATCAAGGTAGATTACAGACTACCAATCACTTTAAACCCACTGCCAAAAACTGTCTCCTACTATATAACACTTTTAATCCGAGACACCTGCGAGATAACCTCCTCTACAGGCAGTTTCTTCGCCTCAGACGTAACTGTTCTAGCATCACAGAATTCAAAAACCAAGCAGCTGACCTTGAACAAAAACTACTGAACAGAAACTATCCGAAGGAAATTGTTAAGAAGGGCCTGAAAAGGGCCAAGAACAATAATAGGGATGCCCTATTGGAACCAACAATGCCTAAGAAACAGGAAAACCGTCCAATATGTGTAACTATGTTCAACACTAACTCAAACAAAATTACTAAAATAGTGAACAAACACTAGAAAATCCTGAATTGTGGCTCCTTGAATTTTCCAAAACCAATGTTCTCCCACAGAAGGGGGAGAAACCTGAGAGACATCTTGGTCCACAGTAGACCAAGAACCACGAAAGACAGTGGCCCTCCAAAATCAGCAGCTGTAAATAGCCACCATCCTTGTGGCTCATGTACCTCATATGATCTTACCAGCAAAAGTAAAACTATCAGGTTCTCAGACGCAACCACCTGGGAACAAAGTGCGTTCACGAACTGCAACAGTAGAAATGTTGTCTACGTTATCACTTGCCCATGTGCCAAAGAATATATTGGAATGACCTCGAGACCAGTCAAAATACGTATTTGCAAACATGGAAGCAACATACGTTGCAAAGTAACCACGACTAAGATGGCCTCCCACTATTTAACCATGGGACACAGCATTCAGGACCTTCACTGGACTGTAATTGAATCCATCAAGTCGGAAAAAAACCTCCTTGAAAAAGAACAACGGTGGGTGTTCCGTCTGGGAACACACATCACAGGGTTGAATGACGACATACCCTGGGCGCAATTGAGCCAGTAAATTTTTTACTTTAAATCAAAAATCCCTGTTATGAACTGTCTGCACACTGCATGCCACTGAAGAGTAATGTTTAATTACATCCACTCCTCCACCCTTCTGTATAAAACTATTCTCTCCCCTGCACTAATGTATGTCTGCATGCCACAATATCACACTATATGCGGCGTGTTATTGGTTAAAGAATGTTTGTGCCCACTAGAAAGGTCTTCCTTATCTGAAACAACCGAAACATCGTTAAAAGTAAACATGCCTCCAATACCCTAATGAATTTTTGGCACGGTATTGGTCTAATGTGATTTAATCGTTTCCACATCAGGGAATACTAGCCTCCAATACCCTAATAAAAACCGCTCTGCGCATGCACGCTATTGGAACGCAGTGTCCGCCTTTATCTACCCATATTGCTTACAGGGCAATGCAAACAGAACCACACCCATACCGACACTCATGACATGGCAATCAGCCTAAGTGAACGCCGTTTTTCCAATATGGCGCCCGCACTTGAGAAACGGCCTCAGTTAGACATTACTTTTCCAAGATGGCCCCTGCTCCCTGCCGCCATTTACGGACATAGATCACTCTAGTCTTTACACCACTCTCAGCTGCTCCCCACTGGTTCAGGTGTAATCAATTATCCAATTCAATCGAGTATAAAACAACATCCTCCGCTCCACTCTCTAACACCACGGAAGCCGCAGGCGAGGGAGAATGCAAGGTCTGCTTGAGGATTAGTAAGTACGGCATAGCCGCGCTGGAGAGCTCAATACCTTGACTTTTAGAACCACCCCCAAGATCTTATATTGAACTGTGGCATTCCCCATTTTCCTTCCCTTTACCAACAGATGAAAATTTCATTTACCCCTCTTCCAGATTGGCTCATGGGGCACTGACTCCTACTTATTCTAGTATGTATTTTGACTTAAGTCTTCCATTTGCATTTATTTTGCAGCTCACCACTGGTCTGTACAGATCTTCACGACATAGAGTGTGTATTTTATGTTAAGTGTGTGTTTTGTCATGTAGTGTCTTTCTCTTTTCAAACAGGTCACAGCACCTTAGTGTGTCTTATATTTAGAAACTCGCTGAAATCGCAAAATCACAATTTATGTCACCATGCTTTTGCTTCCACAGGTGACATATGAAAGCGCATTGAGAAGCGCGCTGGAAGTATTTACGTGCTCTCATTTCTCTTTGCAGGCTTACGATTCAGGAATACTGATTGGGCTGCAACTGTTATTCATATCCGATACCACATAGGTATTATACTCCACATCCTTTCACTTGTATATTCACATAGCACACATTGATGTTAATGTTAGTGAATGACAGAGGGATCTGACCCCGTCCTGACGAAGAGGCAGTCAGCCTCGAAACATGTTGACATCACGAGGAGAACTAGCTCATTGTTAAGCTTAAAGTTTCTCAGCTACACGTTTTTTTAACGATACCAGCCTATGACCAATAAAGATTTTTTGTATTCATAAGGCCAGGTATTCTTTTAATCTCACTTTTCCTAATCACTCCTGACCCTACTTACACTCACTCATATACATCTCACCTAGCACTTACAATATCTAAGTGCTCCAGCGCATTCGCTAGTCATAGCACGCCCCGTCCCGCAGCCTTTTGGTGTGTGAGGGGTATTTTAACAAATACTGTGTATGAGTGCTATACCTTGGCTCACAGGATGCCTCTTAGAGGTGGATCTTGTTGTTTATTCGTAAATCAAAAAAAATCAGGTTTAGAGTACATTTTCTGCTGGTTGTGGCACCATGGAAGGAAAAAGAGGCATGCTGACAATGGAGTATGGATCCGAAGCTGCACTGTCTGAGAACTAGATTGGGGCATCAGCTGCTTTGTTCTAAAAGAGGACACCATTGTTATCTCGGCCCCCCTCCCTTCAAGACCTGCTGCGGGGAGGGATCCGCTCATGGGGTTTGTCATTCCAGTGACCCCCACATTGACGCCGCCGGAGAGGCCTCTGTGCCCCCTGAGATGGCATGTCGTGTGCAAGAGTAATACTGCTCCAACCAGTCCAACATGGTCTCCGGGGTGTCACAGAACAGAGTACGTTAGTCACGGATGACTTTCAACCGGGCCGGAAACATCAGTGCATAGGTGAGTCCCTCCGTTCTAAGTTGTTTTTTGGCAGGCAAGAAGAAAGCCTGCCAGGGCTGGACTGCCAATGTGTAGCCCGGGTAGAGAGACATGTTTGAGGTGTCTAATAATTAGTGAGGTATTCTGTCTAGCCTTCTGTAGTACTATATCTAGATATTGAAAATGCGAGCAATGTTATGCCTTGGCGGTGCCCCCGGTGTGGGGGAGGCAGTGTGTCGGCATTCTATGTGCCCTTTCCAAAAATGTAAAAAGTCCCTGCAGGACAGCCTCTGTCTTCAGATATTGCTCAACAAAGCACCCCTCTGGCATCCCAATGATGCACACATTATTGCTGTGTGACCGGCCTTCAGCATTATCCACCCTAGTAGGATGGTGAGTTGGTTACTGAAGTCATCTATGGTAGCTGACTGTGATGCCTTTTGAGGGGCCAGCATAGATAGTATTGTATTGTATTGCATTTGTATAGTGCTTACTACCCCGACAAGGCATTGATACAGGATAAGGTTGCTTCAGCAGACTTAACCCTAACAGATAATGTATGGTGATCATCTCTCAGCAGGCGTACATATGCAGCCAGAACAATGCGGTGTTCAATGCTGCTCTGGAGTCACGTATTTCTTGGAGGATGATGTCAGGGGTTCTTTGTCGTGGGTGGAATACAATCCTTTGGGTATGGGTGGATGAGCCATCTGATTGGCTTTGTTGAGATGTCTCACGGTTTGGTAGATTTAGTGCGGCCAAGATAGAATTTCAGTATAAGCCATGGGAAAACACAAAGTTGTCAATGGTAATTAACAAGAACGGTGTTAAATCGAGACTGTCGCCTGCCACACAGGTGTATTATGACTCAACACCAGCTATTGTGCAAGTCCCACACATTTAACTCATTGCAGGCCAATCTGTGTCATGCAAAGTGGGCAGTACCTCGGGCAGACAAGGAAAATCTTCCCCAAATTGATGTGTCTCTCAGGGGTCTGGGTAGGCCCAAGATCACAGTAGACTGTAGGCTCCAGGTCGAGAGAGGCCCCAAATGTGGTAATACCCCAAGTCCAGCAGGTGGATGATGGAAGCTCCTCATCAGGGATGTTTCTATCGAGGAGAGTAAAGTCATATTAATGTTCTGAGGCAGGAGGTGTCCACTCAGCACTCTAGAGTGGAAACCCTAGGGCCCACTTCACCAGTCTCATCTGCGTGTTTTGGGCTCTCCCAACCGAAGAATGCCCGATCAGCACCTATGTGCAGGCAGGGGAGGGGAGGTAGCCAGAAGAGCAGATCCGCTATCTCCTGCCCGGGCAGGCTCATCTCAAAGTGGCGTGAAGCCTGAGGGCAGGCTCCTCTCTCTCTCCACAAACAGGAGCTACAATGTCTGCCATTGCCGGGAGCTCTGCCACTTGATATTGTTTGTGGGTGCCAGAGGGTTCATTCAATTCCCCAACAGTCCACAGCAGCTCTGAGGGAAAGGCAAAGAGAGCCCCTCGCAGGCAGTGCTCTCTGGTCTTCTACTGTGGCTGTGCAGAGCGAGGTGACAGAAGTGGAGAAGTCATAAAAGCCACGCTGCCCAGCCACCAGGCCCTCCTCCATGTGGTTCATCCAAGCCGTATGTCACTGCTGGCTCCCACTGCAGGGAATCTGGCCACAGTTGCTCCTGGGGGCTCGGGGATAGTTACCCCTCACAGGCGTAGTGATATAGCTTCCTGCAAAGCATGGATGATGCTGCATGGTGCATGGTTTTCAAGCTTTCAAGCACCCGGGAGGACCATTAAGTTAGTGAGTCTGCCAACATTGGGCTTTAGCCATGCCCACTAAAGTTCAGTAACTCTTTAATGCTGTATGTTAGAGAAGTAAAGAGTATTAACATTGGAAGTGCATCATGTAATTTTATAGTCTTAATACTGCACTCATAGTTGCCCTCTCATGATCTTAGTTTACTTTAGCTTTGTATTTGCATAGCCTTGGGTGCCCTTCTACTTCATTTGACTGAAATGATGCTCGCAGGGTAAGTAGGGAATTCTTGGCTATCCTAATGCTAGGGGATACTAAGTAGATTAACATTTCAAGTATGACAAAAATGCTACCCCCTTGCCACTAATTTCTGTCAAAAGTTAGTGCACTCACAACATAACCAAAGCAAAACATTAGACTAATAGTTAGGAAGGAAGACATCTGGTTGATTCCCCACAATGCAAAACCAAAGGGGATGATGGATGGGGTGTTGAACATTGCAAGCCCTCACCCCCAGTCTACTGAACTGGGTTTATTCCAACATCATTCTTTAGCTCACTCGGCCACCCCAGTTCAGACATGGCCATATGCAAATCAGTCTGACCCTATGCCTCATAGGAACAGTCCAGCCCGGACTGCCAAGCCATGTCTTCCCTGGACCTGAAACAAGCATCCTGGGACCGCTTTCTGGCTTATCAGCCGATCATCAGCCAGGCTAGCTTGAATCTAGTGGCAAAGTGAGCAAGGGACCCACGTCTGGGAATACCCTGCCAACTTAGGGCAAAGAAAGCAAAACCAAAGGGGATGATGGATGGAGTGTTGAACATTGCAAGCACTCACCCCAGTCAACTGATCTGGGTTTAATCCATCATCATTCTTTAACTCACTCCGCCACCCCAGTTCAGACATGGCCATATGCGAATCAGTCTGGCCCTATGCCTCATGGGAATAATCCAGCCCGAACTGCCAAGCCATGTCTTCCCTAGACCGGAAACAAGCATCCTGCGACCGGTTTCTGGCTAATCAGCCGTCATCAAATAGGCTAGCTCGAATCCAGTGGCAAAGTGAGCAAGGGACCCACGTCTGGGCATACCATGCCAACTTAGGGCGAATAAAGCAAAACCAAAGGGAATGATGGATGGAGTGATGAACATTGCAAGCACTCACCCTCAGTCAACTGATCTGGGTTTAATCCACCATCATTCTTTAGCTCACTCTGCCACCCCAGTTCAGACATGGCCATATGCAAATCAGTCTGACCCTATGCCTCATGGAAACAGACCAGCCCGAACTGCCAAGCCATGTCTTCCCTGGAATGGAAACAAGCTACCTGGGACCGCTTTCTGGCTAATCAGCTGTCATCAGCCAGACTAGCTTGAATCCAGTGGCAAAGTGAGCAAGGGACCCACGTCTAGGCATACCCTGCCAACTTAGAGCGAACAAAGCAAAACCAAAGGGGATGATGGACGGAGTGTTGAACATTGCAAGTATTCACCCCAGTCAACTGATCTGAGTTTAATCCATCATCATTCTTTAGCTCACTCCGCCACCTCAGTTCAGATATGGCCATATGCAAATCAGTCTGACCCTGTGCCTCATGGGAACAGTCCAGCCCAAACTGCCAAGCCATCTCTTCCCTGGACCAGAAACAAGCATCCTGTCACCGGTTTCTGGCTAATCAGCCGTCATCAGCCAGGCTAGCTTGAATCCAGTGGCAAAGTGAGCAAGGGACCCACGTCGGGCATACCCTGCCAACTTAGGGCGAACAAAGCAAAACCAAAGGGAATGATGGACGGATTCCCAACAATACAAACAATAGCAAGCAGGGTAGTAGAAATATCTCAGACTTCTCATCCTTTCAAGAAATTACAATGACAGAGTGTAATTATCTTGTAAACACCAGCATCCCAGGTGGCTATCCAACTGCTCCTTGAAATCTTCAAATTTTCAGAAAGATTATTTCAACGCCAGCACCCGTCCAAATCAGAAACATAAAATAGCTCCATATCCTCGGGAAGATTTCTAGAGGACTTTAAAAAAATCTGCAGACATCAAATACCTCATAAAAAAGGAAGCTGCAAGACTTTACCAATTATAAACCGACCTCTAATGGATCTTTTCTTTGCAAACTAATGAAAGTATAGCATTTCTCCATTTCTCAAAATTTAGAGAAGAACATTTTTAAGTCTCATACTACTAAACTGTATTCCTCCAGGTAGAAGTAATGATTCAGTGCTAATCACAATTTGGCAAAACTTCAGAAACACACTAGACAAAAGCAGCAAACCCACCTTAATACTTTTGTATCTTTCGACAGCATTTGATATATTTCATCACAAAACCCTAATTCTTAGACTCACTCAAACTCAAAGAAATTGGTATTGAAGGCACCATTCTTTACTGGATTTCATTCTACTCACACAACTGAGCGAAATTTAACCCATTCTTCCCATGGATAGTCAACTTAAACACAGGCGTTCTTCTATAATCTATAATCTATTGTGTCACCTCACTTCTTCATTTGCATTAAACTGTTACTACAGCTAATCAACTGATTTGAGCCTACCTGCTACAATTGTATGGGTGAGACACTGCTTATCTAATGCTAGATGCTTCAAAAAAAGAACCACGCTGTCTTCGAGCTGGACGAACCTGAACATCCACCAGAAATATCTACTGAGGCACAAAATCTTGGAATTGTCATTGACTCTGCAAGCTCACAAATATTTTAGTAAACAAAATGTCTAAATACACCTTCTACACTTTGCATCATCTTTCCATATGTTTGATTTACTTTAAAGATTCATGCAATAACATCACGCATCCTCTTAAAAATCCATTACGCTAATGTACTGTGATACAGCATCCAACTCTAAAGAATGAGAAGCCCGCAGAGAATTCAGAACTCAGCACCAAGACCACTTCAACATGTAAAGGCACAAACTCATATTTTCTCCGTTCTAAAGGCTCTCCACTGGTTACAGGTCACAAGAAGACCTCCATTCAAGATAATATCCACCATTCACAGAGGAATAAACAGTAAAGTCCTAGATTCTTACAGACAAAACTTGCCAAACACCTCACAATCAGGAGCTCAGGTTGCAGGGTAGCGTAGACCTCTAACAACTTCAGTATACAAGAAACAAAAGATTTTTGTCATTCATTTCTTTTAATAGCCTTTCAAATTAGGAAATTTCCTCCCAGCAAACATAAGAGCCACTAACAACCATCTAGAATTAATCTTGAAATAGTTAAGAGCAGTTTATTCCCATTGTGATTATCAAGGAACATCATAATTATTTGTCTGCTAAGACAATGTCAACACAAATACAAACTGCTCAGTCTACTGACAGATGCCTATGCACACATGACCAAGGGAGAAACCCTCACCACTAATGCGGACAAACATCTTGCTAGACGTTTTGTATCAACTGAACGTAACAGAAATCCCAAAGCTAACCAACTGGACAACATACCCAACGTATTTTTCATGAAAACACCAAGTATGAAACCAAAAATAGAGAGATAACTTTATTACACTTATATGAATGAGCGCAACTCAACACTTTTTATGATCAATCCTATTGCTCAGGATGATGGAATATGGACCACCTTACACATCCAATTACCATTGATTCTTTAAGACCGTGCATGAATATTAGCAAGGCTTCCCTCCACAAAGTCCATCCTGTCCCTATCAACTTCTCCTCGCTTGATTTACTCTTCTAAATCACTGTTTGCTACATCATATGGTTTCTGCCTATGTGAACCTCTTCCTAGAACATAATAATCTGTGAACTTCCTCCTAATGAATCGGTGCAATGTACAAATCATTTGCACAAACACAATTCTACCAGCAATGACTTTCCTACTCCTCTTAATTAATCACTGCCCTTATAATTGTAACCTATCGTTTTAGTTTCAAACATAACCCATAAAAAATGTATTTCAATCACCTAAAACCTTGAATATAAAACATGACATGCTCTGTCCTGATAACTCCAGAACAAAACTTTTTAACCCCTCCCATGCTCGCTCGGGTGGGCTGTGCTGGTGACGGAACGGTTCCGTCACGGCCTGCTCGCCGCGCCTGTGCGGTGAAAATTCCGCGCCTGCGCGGCGCGTTCTACTGAGCTGGCGGGGCCGTGACGGAACCGTTCCGTCACAAGCACAGCTCACCCGCGTGCCGTGACGGAGCGGTTCCGTCACGAGCACGGGACCGTCGCGCTCCCCCCCCAACCCCTTAGCACTGCAGCGGAATAGCCGCCGCAGTGAAGGGGTTAAGGGCCGGATTTAGAGTTCGGCGGATGGGTGACTCCATCACAAACAAGAGTGATAGCCCGTCCACTATATTCCAAGTGCATTATATCCTATGGTGCTTGTAATACGACTTACAGGGTATTTGTAATGTTTGTGACGGAGTATTCTGTCCACTGAACTTTAAATCAAGCGCTAATTCAGTCTGCAAGAATCTTTGGCTAATGTGTAATATGGTCCTCACCTGAAGAATATATGTGAAAACCTAATTAATTAATGAAACAATTGACTAACCACTAAACCTTGTCAGGGGCAGTAAATGCAACATAAACGCAAATACAATATAACTATATACAACTGCCAAGGTGCTCTATAGCTCCAAGAGACCCTGGTAGGGTGAATGCTGGGCTAAAATGCCTAAAATAACATAAAGAAGTAAATGATATACTATGTAAGGGGGACCCAGCACACACATATAGCATCAGGGGCGTTTTCTCTCTTGATGGTCTTACGGGCACCATTTTTCATGTGTCAGCATAATGTAGACCTTGCATCCTTTCGTTTGTACCAGATCTCCTCTCCACAGTCCATCAATAAAGCTCCGGAAAGAAGCAACATCTTTATCTATTTCATTTGTATAATCTTGTCTGAAAGTCACAAGCACAGCGATTAACAGATTGATAAATGTTTGCCATGCATACACTGCACAGAGACATCTCATTGATCAAATTAGTGGTTAACTGCAGGAGGAATGGCTGCAGCTGCGGCCCCGTGTGCCAGTCTAGCTGAGGCAACAAAGCTAAATCACTTTACAACAGCATAAAAAGAGCTCTGTGCCAAGCCTGCTGTGTGCCAGCCCTGACCGGTGGCCTTATCACAGCATTGGGATCAGCCTGAAGTCATCACATGCTTAGAATAAAATCCCAGATGTGATTAGTGAACTCCAGCTTCCCCGTTTGCATTTGCCAACCTCACAGGCATACATCTTCGTGCCTGTTTAAGAATCTCAATTAAGTCTATCAGCCCACTGCTGCTTGGTCCATTCAATAAAGTGTACATTTTCCAAAAGAAATATTAAATGCCAACACCTCAAGCTGTTACTCACCACGCTGCCACCAAAAGAAAGCAGATGTAAATAAGAATTCTACTTTTAGTAGATTCTTCAAAACACATTAACAGTTGTCTCCTTAGGTGCAGGACGAAAGATTGACCTCAAGGAGCAGTGGAATCTAACGTACCTCTGTAACAATGGGCTGGCATGCCCCCTTTGCAGTAGGACAGCCGGCAGGTGACCAGCTGTTCTACTCATCCCCTTCTATTATCTGTACTTGAGTCATTCTCCCACCCATTAAGGGCCTTCTCGTAGTTCAGGGACGTTGTGCACAAGTTGGCTTTGTTTGGGTGGCAAGGGAAGGGCTGTGCCCCACTGATCTCATTGGGTGGCCATTGCTGTCTAGTCAGGCCTTGGAGTGATGGAACATTAGTGATAGAAGCCATCAAGTCTCAAGGGAGAGGCACCCTTCTACTGCACCACTAGACATGTCTGCAACGCATGCGTGCACACTTTTGTGCTTGTGGTCAATGCACACCGAACAGCTTGAAGACATTATTTCAAATAAAAAATAGTCTTACCAGATTCCATGTACCAAACTAGCAATTCGGATCCAACAGGAGTTATGCCAGTCTTCTCTTGTCCCTGACCTACTAACGCCATGCAGAGGACACTATTCGGCCAGATGCAGACCCAGGAAAAGTTGAATGGGACAAGAGAGAGAAAAAGAGGCCCTAGCTATCATCACTTTGTCTGGTCTTCCTGCTAAGGCTCTCTCAACGTGCACTCCAAAAGTGTTGCTATCTATAAGAAAAAATACATCTTTCAGGATTTCAACATTTAAACTTGAAGTCACAAATCATACCAGGACATATGGGATACCTTGTGACAGTCTTTGTATTTCCGACTCCCAATGGGTGGTTGCAACCTCTATGATAGATGCAAGGAAATACCTAAAATATCAGTTTACTTCTATATTGATAACTACCTTCAGTGATTCAGAAATCAAACCTGTCTGAGTGATTCTTAGAGCAACAATTTCATCGGCTGTACCCTAATGAATACACATTACATCTTGCCCGAAAACAATCACCTCTGCACTCCTGACCATATCTTAAGTCGATAGAATATATTAACTAAGTCAATACAATTTGAGGATTCCTAATTTAGAATAGGAATTGCAATTAGAGTTCCTAATCCTTGGAAGGATGATTCTGATAATCAGGTGCAATATCAGACACCTAAATCTGTGATCTCAAATATTATCCAAAATACTACTCTGAATTCAACAAGTTTTTGCGAACTCTGGGCATAGTGCTTGCATTCTATCTCTGGCAACAGGGGACCAGCTGCGGCAACAAAATAATTTGATTGGCTATCAAAGAAACTCTAAAACCTGAGAATCTCAGGCCCGGCCAGCACAGGTAACAGTGGTGGGGAGGGTGCGGGGGAGGTTAGTGGACAGATGACAGGATAGGGAAAGTAAAATAAATTAAACCACTCACCCTGCGCTCGCCGCATCACCGAGTCAGCGATGTGTCGAGTGCAAGGTAAACGTTTTTTTATTTTTTTATTTAACTTTCCCTATCCCGTCGTCTGTCCACTCCCCGCCCTGCCCTACCACTGTTATCTGTGCCGGCTGTGCCTCGAGGAACTCATGGCTGCCACTATTGCAAGCTTTGTGAGAGTCCTGTGGTGCTCTGGGACTTTTATTCTTTTTTGACTCCATCTGTGTATTTAATCCACCTAGTGCAGGCATCACAGTCGCTTGCAGTACGTGACCCCCACCGACAGTACGGTACCCCACCGTTCCCAGTGTGAGAGACCCTCACACCCTGAAAGTTCTGAAAAGCAAGTCTCCTCACGAAAACCATACATAATGAGAGGCAGAAACAAGTTCTATTACACCTGATCATCCACCAATGGAATGAAGCGGCGAGCCACAGTACAAATCAGTCTTTCCCCCATGCGCATGGCTAGTGCATACAGAACAAGGGATCAGGCAGACACATCCCTATACCCGGAAACATTAGCGCCGATTATCCCCTGACCAGGTCGGAATACAACTGAGGCCATGGTTTTGAAGTAGACTGAAACTAGACTAGGCCTCTAAATACCTGATTCAGGAACTATAGTGTGAAGTGACAGAGGACTGACACAGATTTGGTAGGGATGCTAAATAATTCTGTCATATCACCCACGAAAAGATGAAGGGTGCTCTGTGAGGAGGCCCCGATTTTATTCTAATAGCCTGCACTGTCCGATTTCTGCCCTTGCTGCAGCACGAGACTACAGAATGGCCATCAGCCATCATCATGTGACGTTTTCTCACACACACGACACCTGGGATTATTCACCGGTACAGGTGCAAGGTTCAGGTATAATGCAGAGAACAGATGAAAACTCCTCAGTTAAAAACTTAAAAGGGAGGCAAATTGAAGTCCCAATGTAAAAAAATAAAGACAAAACGCAAGGAATCAGGCCAAAATTTGGATCAGGCGGCAGAAAGGTCTTTGTTTCTATTTTTTTGTTAGGTTTGCAGCCCATCCCCATTGATCCAATGAATCTGGTGAAGAAGCAAAAACATTAGATTTGAGGAATATGAATTCACTTTCTGAACATTGTAATGTTTATAGCGGTACTGCCGTTATCAGACTGTTAGGATAGATGGACTGCTCGGTTGGAGCTGAGCCCAGTGGATAGATAATGTGGTCCTTTTCCTGAAACAGGCATTATGATTTTATGAAAACTGTGATGCAACATTACAAATGGTCTTTTACTCCTTATCTGCAGTCAGCAGGCTGCAGATGCACTGATTCAACCTATCAAATGGCCTCTCTCAGTGGAAGTTCACCATGTGCCCTATATACTCCTGTATATCAAAAAGTTTCTAAATAGTTACAGGGGTAGATTGTGCAGCATAGAAACTCTTGCCGTACAGGCAAGTCCTTCGCTGCCCTGGGTACTGTGATAATATGATGGAAGCTGTCATTCTGTGTGCTTAGTGTAACCAAGATGTCAGAGGGGCATATGTATGTAATTTACGTTTTGCAATTCTCAAATAGCGATTTTTAAGGAATCGCTATTTGAGAATTGCAAAATGGAATGTATGTAATAAATCACAATTTTTTTGCGAATCTCTAAAAGTCCTTAATTGCGATGAGCAAATTGCGAATCGCAATTAAGGAATGAGTGTCCCATTCATTCCTATGGGCCAAGAGGCCCATAGGAATGAATGGGGATACATTCTCAAATTGCGAATTTCTATGAGAAAATCGCAATTTGAGAATCGCAATTCCAAGGGTGCCAGGGTGTCCAAAGCCAAAAACCACAGTTGATGGACAGAATGCAGAACAATGTCACACATTCACCCCAGTACAGAGATCTGGGCCTAAATCCATTGTTTTTTGCACCCCACAACACCCCAGTTCAGACATGGCCATATGCAAATCAGTCTGACCCTGTGCCTCATGGGAACAGTCCAGCCCGAACTGCCAAGCCATGCCTTCCCTGGACCAGAAACAAGCTTCCGAGGACCGGTTTCTGGCATTCCAGTTGCACCCCACAACACCCCAGTTCAGACATGGCCATATGCAAATCAGTCTGACCCTGTGCCTCATGGGAACAGTCCAGCCCGAACTGCCAAGCCATGCCTTCCCTGGACCAGAAACAAGCTTCCGAGGACCGGTTTCTGGCATTCCAGCCGTCTTCAGCCCGGCTTGCTTGAATCCAGTGGTGTGGAGAGCATGGGACTCACGTCTGAGAATACCCATCCCACTCGGGGTGACAAATGCAAAAACCACAGTTGATGGACAGAATGCAGAACAATGTCATACATTCACCCCAGTACAGAGATCTGGGCCTAAATCCATCGTTTTTTTGCACTCCACACCACCCCAGTTCAGTATGCAAATCAGTCTGACCCTGTGCCTCATGGGAACAGTCCAGCCCGAACTGCCAAGCCATGCCTTCCCTGGACCGGAAACAAGCTTCCGAGGACCCTGTTGCACCCCTGGAATGTGCATGTATGTACATGTGGCGCACATACATGACCTAAGGGCATGTCTGTGCGTCACATGGCACTTTGACTTTTTTTTTAAAAATGCGCTTTATGAGGAAATCGCAACATACTGGCGAGTGCGCTCGTTTGTCAATGCGCTAGCGCCACTTATTGATTCCTTGCTCTGACAGAATTGACCCTGCTACTTATCTGTTTTAAAAACTAAAAATTCTTGCTGTTTTAAATTTTTTGATTACCTGTGCAATCTTGTGCTTGGTGTTGTGTGCATCAGCCTCCCCGTCCTCCGCAGCTGCCATGCTGTTTGTGTGGAGGGAGTAGACGCTTCGAGCAGGGGCACTATCCTAACTTCCGGTGGGACACTCGTGAGCGGCCATTTTGAGAGGCTCTCGCTCTAGTGGTTTCCCGCATTTCCTTACTTAAATCCTGCAGCGACAGACAGGTGAGTGCGCTCGATTGTCAATGCGCTAGCACCACTTATTGATTCCTTGCTCTGACAGAATTGACCCTGCTACTTATCTGTTTTAAAAACTAAAAAATCTTGTTGTTTTAAATTTTTTGATTACCTGTGCAATCTTGTGCTTGGTGTTGTGTGCGTCAGCCTCCCCGGTCCACCGCAGCTGCCATGCTGTTTGTGTGGAGGGAGTAGACGCTTCGAGCAGGGGCACTATCCTAACTTCCGGTGGGACACTCGTGAGCGGCCATTTTGAGAGGCTCTCACTCTAGTGGTTCCCCGCATTTCCTTACTTAAATCCTGCGGCGACAGACAGGCGAGTGCGCTCGATTGTCAATGCGCTAGCACCACTTATTGATTTCTTGCTCTGACAGAATTGACCCTGCTACTTATCTGTTTTAAAAACTAAAAAATCTTGTTGTTTTAAATTTTTTGATTACCTGTGCAATCTTGTGCTTGGTGTTTTGTGCGTCAGCCTCCCCGGTCCACCGCAGCTGCCATGCTGTTTGTGTGGAGGGAGTAGACGCTTCGAGCAGGGGCACTATCCTCACTTCCGGTGGGACACTCGTGAGCGACCATTTTGAGAGGCTCTCGCTCTAGTGGTTCCCCGCATTTCCTTACTTAAATCCCATGCAGCAGTCGCGCAGCGGACGCGCGCAGCAGGCACGCCGATGGTGCGCCAAAGGCGCCCCATGGGGAAGCCCGTCTGCGCCCGTCCGTGCCCGACCGGGACCGGGGGCCACGACCCCTGGTTGTGCCCACCTAACCTATACTTATAGTGCCCAGACCCAACTGAATCCATCCCCCTGGGCCTTTAGGTCAGGTCCTTAATTCACTCCCTTCTTTCATTGCTGATTCAGCCTTAACTTCGTCTAACTTCACTGTATTAGGCGACCACAATATCCATCTGGATGACCCATCTGATCACATGGCAAATGATTTATTAGCGAGCCTCTTACCGCTCCAAATTGTTCAGAAAGGTTTCACCCCCACGCACATCAAGGGCCACCTTCTTGATTCGGTGCTTAGCAACGACCAGGATCTCTCAGTAGGATCCCCTATTCCAGTCCCTTGGACTGATCACCTACTAGTCCCTCTGGTCTGGGAAACCACCATCCCCCTCCCTGCGCAGAACCTTGCCCCTCAGCTGGAAAGGAAATGGGCGAACTTGTCCCGCAGCTGGTGGTCGGCGACCCTAACGGCCACTATTCCTGATGCTGTCAGACAATCCTGGCCAACTCTGTCCTGCCTGTTCATAAGCGCTACAAGGCCTCCGGGTAGTTCGCGCTATAGAAATCTTTTTTCAATCATTTTCATTCATTCATTCATTCATACCATCTACTTGGAGTAGGCGGTATTTTGCAATTCCTTAAGCCAAAATCGCAATTTACGAGGCACCCTACATAGCATTTAAGGAATCGCAAAATTGCGATTCCTTAAATACTTGAGCAAAATAAGGAATCGCACTTTTTGCAATTCCTTATTTTGCTATGTGACCCATACATAGCAATACGCGAATCCCGGCGTTTGCGAATCGCAAACGGTTTCCTACATATGCCCCAGAGTTCCTTTGTCATCATGGTATTCTGGGATCATCTGGGAAAGGGGTGTGACAGTTAATGGAGTGCGGGGGAAGGAGCTTCACACGTGTAGCTGGCTAGGTATAAACCTTTTGATCATAAGACAGGGCAGTCCCTAGAATTTCTTAAATGTGGCGACAAGCTCCTATCCTCCACACCGACTAGTTACAGTGAAGGTGAACCGAATAGGATACAACAGGTAACTAGTTGTGCATGGACATGTGCTGTGAATACAGTGTGGAGAATCATTTAATTAGCCAGTGCTAGGAGAACGGCATGTACAAGTGTAAATCACATAATCGGCTGCCGAATGAGAAGTGTTCAGACCAAGTTCAATGAGCACAAAGGGAGCTGGGCTGCTGGCATGTCGCTGGCAACAGATTATGAGGCACATCAAAAAACAGTGAGACCCAGCAAAGTTAGCGCATGTTTCCCCACGTGCCACTTACTTGAAGCACCAGTAAAACGTGGGTATTCCTCTGTGTGGCTACTCTCTGTGACGCTCTGCATTCAACTATGGCTACCCTCTGTGATGCATAGCTGCCAAGGTTTCAGATTACTATGTGTGACATTTTCATACTTTCAGTGGAATTATGAGTGACATTTCAAGGACTATGAGTGACACTTTCTCGCAAGTAAAAACAAGCAATGAAGACGAAGGAAACATACAAATATTAGAAATTACTTTCTACTGAGCAATCAAAAACTCTAAGAATATCCTAAAACTGCTGCAACGCACCAGAAATGGAAGGACACTAATGGGAGACAGAATGCGTGACTGCAGTCCTCGGTAGCGGAGGGCAGGCAGGCACTGCAGCTGAAAGGCTGAATACAAGAATAAGTTATGAAAAATGAAACTTGCATGAAAAAAGATATTAAGAGCTGTCTCTAATTTGTTACAAAGTGTTACATATGAGACAGCGAAACATTTCTCATAAAAATCCCGAAAGCCTATAAATCTCATAAAGGAGCAAACTGAAAACTTGGCAGCTATGCCCATGCCAGCCCCAAAGATAAGCACCCACCCCCTAACTAAAGCAACTACTGATACTACAGAAAACGAGTTAACTGGCTGGTGAGATCTAGGCAGAAAAAGGCACAGCAGCATTATCAAAGGGCTTTCTCTGTCACTGCTAAACAACATCCGGTTGCTTCCTCCAGCAGCAATTACTCCGACCGACTGTCATCTCCAGTTAACCCTGTGTGCTCTATATCAATATCGCACAATCTGCATGGTGCGGCTAGGACCATCTTCAGAGCAGCTGCAGTGCCTGCTTGCCCTCCGTTACCGAGGACTGCAGTCACGCATTCTGTCTCCCATTAGTGTCCTTCCATTTCTGGTGCTTTGTAGCAGTTTTAAGATATTCCTAGAGTTTTTTGTTGCTCAGTGGGAAGTAATTTCTAATATTTGTATGTTTCCTTCGTCTTCATTGCTTGATTTTACTTGCGAGAAAGTGTCACTCATAGTCCTTGAAATGTCGCTCATAATTGCACTGAAACTATGAAAATGCCACACATAGCAATCTGAAACCTTGGCAGCTATGGGTGTGTTCAAGTAAGCTGGGAACCACACGGCGACGGTAAGGTAGTCGGCGTGGTCCAGTCAGCCGCTGGTCACGCACGCCTCCCCAGTCTTGCTTCTGGAATCCTCGCTTCATCCAGGAGGTGCTGTAACAACACGCCCGCCCCCGCGGCACCACAGCCAGTTATCACATCCACTGGCTGACTGGGGCAGGCCCAGCCGGGGCGTCTTGGTATAATTGGGCACATCACTACCTTGTCCGGGTGACGTCAGGCCTGGCCTGGCTGCAGTAGTGAGTGACTCAGCCGCGCCTGGCGGGAATTTAAAATGCAGCAGGCTATAAAGATACATTGTAGCAGCAGTGCAAAAGATTAACAAACTGTTACTGAGCCTGTGCTGTTGGCAGTGTCCCGGCCGGCAAGTCTGCGGGGAGCAGCAGAGCCGGCACAGGCTACAGGTGCGCGCGCTAGCAGCCTAGCGTTGCAAGTTACTTTCAGCGCTGGTTACAGCAGAGAGTCAGTAGCATTAAAATGTGTGACAATGCATTTCAGTGCGGTGATGCGGCACACCACACTGAAATGCGGTAGTGTCACGCCAGGTGCGTGATACTTGGCAGGACTGGTGATGCTATGTATTCAGCGCTTGGGCTTGGGGTTCTACAGTCGGATGAACAGACTAGAGCGGACACTCAGCGCCTATATCAATCAGCGTCCTCTTTCAAGCAGATAGGTGTGATCACAAGAGTAGCAGAGTCTGCCTGGATTCTTCTGCCTAGCTGATTGGTGGAGCACATAGGGATTTTTCCATTTGGATAAACCCTCTTGCCACTGTTGCTTCGATATCCTTGATTTGTGGAATATGCTTGGATCACTAGGGCGGCCATTTTAGGTAGGGATAGTTTTCTAGGCATTTTGTAGTAATTTCCAGCCTTCTTTGGTGCAAAGTTACATAATTGAAAACATGATATTTGCAGTAATTTCTAGCTTTTACGGCTCCCACTGGTCACCGACAATGAAATAGGACTGCAGCTCATTCAAAGACAAGAAACCTAGCAGCATAGAGAGAGGATTTCTATTATCTGTTACAATACTGTACATTGGGAATGTATCAAATCCAAGGTGTGTCTAAGTAACTAAAGGAGAATAATATACAGTGAAATAGTTTTCAATAATGGATGTCCATTCAGCACAAGCAGTAGATGCTCCTCCAATTTTCCTTCATCAAGCAGGTACTCCACCAATTGAGTGGGAAAAATGGATTAGTAGTTTTGAAAATGACTTGGAATCTGTAGATGGTTTGAACTTTCGACCATCAAGGAAGAGAGCATTATTAATGTATGCTTTGGGAAAGGAGGCCTAACAATTCTTCACATTTTTACCTGCAGCTATAGGAGCGGATAATGAGGAAATAGAAAATTCTTATCTGGAAGCTAAGAAAAGGATAGAAATCTACTTTGGGAAGCAGGTGAAGATAGTCATGCAAAGAAAGAATGTTTACATGCAACTGCAGAATAGTCATTTGGACAGTTTGTAACGAGACAGGGGGAATTAGCCTTGAAATGTGATTTTGGGAATCTGACTGATCAAATGATCAGAGACTAGCTTAAGGTGCAGTGCAAGAATGAAAGGATGCAGGAGAGACTGTGGGCAGTGGGACATCCAATTTTTCAAGTGGCAATTGGTATTCTCAAGATTGTGGAAGAGGCAGACTCATGCATCAGGGAAAGGCAACAGATTGAAAACAGACATGTGGAGGGAGTTAATTTAGTGAGTAAGAAGGATGACCATGCATAATCAACCAAGGACTTGGACTCAAAGGAGAAAGCCGCAGTGGATAAAGGGAATAAGAAGTCAAGCAACAAGGTAGGGTTTAAGGGATGCTATAGGTGTTGCAGCATGTTGCATGCTGCTGATTACAAGGGCTGTTTTGTGAATGACAAGGACTGATGCAAGTGTGGGATGAAGGCCCACCTGGTGAGAGTGTGCAAAGAAACATCTAAAGGTCGAGTAGCTGGAAAGTGGAGCATGAGAACATACTAGAAAGGGTGCTTTGCATTGAAAGCAGACAAGGTTCAAGAATAAACAGAACGAGAGCTGGAATTACGGTGAAGGATATGCAAATTGAATTAATGGTTGCCTGGGGGTCAATGTATACTATAGTTAGGAAGGAATTATATGATAATGTGTGGTTGGGGTGCTATTGCATCCAAGTGACATACAGCCAATAGGATATGGAGGTGAAAACATACACATAGTAGGTTTATACCCACCAAGTTTGAATTTGAAGGAAGAAGACCTGAAGGGCAAATGTATGTGTCTGGGAGGGTCATGAAATTTTGAGTTGAATACAACAGTATAATTTACATGTTATATTGGATCCCAGATCCAACAAGCAAGTGTTCGTAGTGCAAGATGAGGAGGGATTGGAAATCATATTGAAGAAATTTGTGGAAGTTTTCAAGGATTGCATTAGGACTCTGAAGGGATATGTGAATGACACAGAGCTAAAAGAAGAAAATTAGGCACAGAGTGTGGAGGAATCCAATAGCAGTGAGAAGTGAAGTGAAGGAAATGTTGGAAGACATGGAGAAGGAGGGACTCATTGAACACGTGGAGGCATCTGAATAGCTTTCTCCAGTGGTGATTACAAAAATAGGGGATTGGCGCGGAATGTAGTTTCAAATTCATGCATATAATCGATCAAACAATGTAATCAAATATCTAACCCTGAGCGAAGTTTAAGTAGTAATGCTACGCGTAGGTACGCAAAGTGCACTACAACAAGCTACACGTAGCTAAGCGAACTGTGTAGTGCGGTAGGGGAAATGCTGTTCGCACTGATTGCACAGTGCCGGATGCTTGTCCGCACTGAGCAATCATTGCAAACCGCATCTTGCACAGTGCAAGCAGTCGTTTTTTACTGCTCGAGTAGATTTTTACTCAAGCGGCAGCTTTCTCAACGCGGACTGGTAGTTTCTCATTGCGAGCGATCGCGTGCATGCGTGACCACTCGCAATGAGAAAACTGACCTCCCCGCGTTGAGAATCTCGCAGAGAGGTTTATTTTCCACGCTTGCAATCGACAACTTGATGTTGCTGATCGTGAACCAGGAAAAAGTCTCGCCGGGATGTAGATTTAGCTTGCTCGTAGTAGCCTACTTGACGTTGAGGACCCCAAGAAAGCAAAAAATGCCCCCTACGCTATGCGTTTTTGCACTGTGCTACATGCAATTCTCGTAGTGCATAGTAGTGCAAACTTTGAAGGCTCTGCGAACGTAGTGTAGTCCTATACCCAGGATTACAAATATCCACAAGACCACTCTTTCCCGTCACAGGACAAATTATCCCCTTCCCCTTTGTGAGGGAAACCATCAATTCATTACATAATATTGAAACTTGACACAAATGCAACATTGTCTGTGTTCCCTACCCCACACATTGACGCTTCATAGACTTACTCCACTCCAACTTTCTCTCATGCCATCCATCTCTCCTCCTTTACTTGTATTCCTACTGCGCCTCACACTTGCTATTTCCTCATCACCCATCAACATGAATCCAGTTGATCGCTGTTTTTTCCCCTACAACCTTCTCATTTTTCCTGCATCATTCCTTTTACATTACTGTGCTACAAGGTATAATTGGTCCTGTGAAGGGAAAGGGGGGTCTTGTGGATATTTGATGACATGGCTTGTTGATAATGTGTATTAATTTGATGACTACATTTGCTGCTTACATTTATGAATTTGATAATTTTTGTTGTTTTGTTGTTGCATTTATGAATTGTATCATAAGTCTTGGGGGTGTCAATGTGCAGGGTGGGGAAGGCAGACAATGTTGCGTTTCTATCAAGTTTCAAGTTTATATAATGAATTGATGTTTTCCCTACGAAAGTAGAAGGGGATAATTTATCCTGTGAGTGGAAAGGGTGAGTCAGATGAAGCAGTAAGCAGACTGACAGCTTCCATCCTATTGAAACATGTACACCATATAAGGGGAGGTGCTTACGGTATTAGCATTCTTTTAACATAGATGAACCTGTTTTTTTTGTGGTTTTTTCTTTTTACTTGTAGGCTAGCAAGTAGTCTGTGGTGGCATGGAGATATGTTAATCATAAGTACAGGGTGAGGCTGGCTTATACATTATTCAAACGTAGATTTAGATAGAATGGGTGTTATACAGCTGGTCAGCCAGTGTGACTGAGGTGTCGAATGTTGGTGTGTTGATGCTGTGGAATGTTGGATGAGTGAGAGAGTCAGTGGGAGAATGGGCTGAGTAGCGGGAAGGCTGCCCCTGGTGGGGCTCTTGATCTTAACATTTATCCTAATAAACATTTTACATAATCTACCATGGATTACTGGACATCTTTCAACGACAACAATGGGGCATAACCGTTTTTTGTAATTCTGCCGAAGGACGATTTGGAGCGTGGTAGAAACTGTGTATCATAGCAAGCAGGGCTGTGTGTTATGCAAGGGAGGTGAGCATTGTTTTACAATAATCCTTTATCATTCATGAAACCCATTGCCAACATACAGATAACACGGGCCGAGTACCAGGCATTGCTTGGAAGAGCGTGTGCCTGGTTAATTGAGGCCCCTCGGTGGAAAGGACTTAATCAGGAATATATGCAGCGTTGTTGGGCGAGCCACTAATCTGAGCTCCAGCAGCTCTAGATTGCAGCAGCAGTGGTTGGAAGAACACAAAGCAGATCCGCTGAAAACTGGCCCAGACTCTGTGCCAGAGTTTGACCATGAATATTAATCAGGATGCTATTACAGAGCACTTCAGCCAGCGCAGAACAAAGCTTATTAGCATCTTGGTTGTTGAGATGCTGACCGCACAATGACCCCAGGCTGGCTGCCACAAGTGCGCCTGCAATATGTGGACGCATTTATCTTTACCACAGCAACAGGCAGAGCTGGGGAAACACACATCTGAGGCAAGTATTATGCAGCAGGGTGGTTACACTATAGCAAGATGAATGTGGGCGAGTCTGAAGTCCAGTACAGGTGTGTGAGAGCATTTTTCAAAAGTTGAAAGGAAGTCAGGCAGTGTCTGGAAGTAGGAGGCTTGAACCAAGGCTAGAAATTACATTTGACTGGAAAATAATTATAACATTCACGTTTGATTTAAGGCACGTCACTATTGTTACTTGTACCTACTGGCCACTGATGATCCTTGAATGTGCAGAGAGGTCAGACAACAGGATGTGGGAGCACACCGCTAACCTCTCAGGCAAGGTTCGCCCCTGGCATTCTGGTAAATGGTCTCTTGTAGCTCGCTCCGATATTTTCGAGTATTTTGCCAAGGTTGGCGCAGATAGTGCTGATCTCTCTTCACAAGTGTTTCTGGTTTATTAACCGTCATCAGTAGAGAATACAGTCTTTATTTTGGGGTTTGCTGATTAGGCTGCCAAACATTATATCAGGTCCGGTACCTCTCACTGGCGCGCAGGTGCTTCATCCACGAGCTCGTCAGCTCAATGACTCTCGGGAGTACTTTAAATAGACAACAGGATGTGGGAGCACACCGCTGACCTCTCAGGCAAGGTTCGCCCCTGGCATTCTGGTAAATGCAGTCTCTTGTAGCTCGCTCCGATATTTTCGAGTATTTCCCCAAGGTTGGCGCAGATAGTGCTGATCTCTAGACACGTGTTTCTGATTTATTAACCGCCATTAGTAGAGAAAACAGTCTAGTGCAGAGAGCTTACCTGATTGAGCACAAGAGGACCACCCTCTGTCGTGGAGTGGCCTTGGGCATGGGTGAACTTGGCCCCGACCCGGGGCGCCAATATTCCAAGGGGCACAGCAGGGAGTTGCCTGACTTAATGTCATGCAAACAGCAGCCTGTCCATCCCACTTGGTCTCAATCGGGTCCAGTTAAAGACTTTGTAATCAGCCAATAATGTACCTCAGCATAATTGTTAGCAGTCAATCAACACCTTCTCCCATTTTCCTCACTCCTCTTGCAATCACACTGTAACGACCCTGCCCCCGCAACCAACCACGGCCCGTGGAGGGAGTTTCGGTGGGGCGGAGAGGCAGGGTGGGGGAGGGGCAGGGTTGGGGGTGCTAAAAACCGGAGTATGGATAATTGAAGGTAAGTAAACAATTTAATTAATAAAACGAATTTCGTAGCGCGCCCTGCATCACATTTTGCGATGCAGGGCGTGCTACGAAATTCGTTTTATTAATTAAATTGTTTACTTACCTTCAATTATCCATACTCCTGTTTTTAGCACCCCTCACCCTGCCCCTCCCCCGCCCCGCCTCTCCGCCCCACCGAAACTCCCTCCACGGGCCGTGGCTGCCCGCAACATATACCACATTTTAGTCCTGTCAGGGCACTGTCCCAGTCAATCCAATTTAGGGCCTGCCCTTGGTGGGGAGCATGGGGCTGCTTACCCAGAACACGTGGGTAAATGGGACCTAGTTGTTTATTTTACAGCACAACTCGCTCACAAACTGGTAAAAAAAACAATAGACCCGTAACTAAAAAAATTGCATTCCTCACATAGTAGTTTGAGGGGAACTATTGCTGAATGCTGTCATATGACTGCTAGCCTGGCAGAACCATGGATCTTGTGTTCATGAGACTTGACAAGTTATTTTTTTGAAAAGCAAACCTTTAGATTCTTCTTTTATATCTTTCTTTTGAACTAGACACCTATTACTGTACACCACACTGAAACAGCGATGTGACCTGCTGAATTTATTTTGTTTGGAGGTGAAGTTCCCAAACCAAAAAGAAAGAGCGATCCAATAAATAATTGAGAAGCGTTGGTAAATTATGTCAGTTGCCATTTGGTAAAAGCAGATCTGCCATCTGTATGGCCTTGTGGTTCTCTTGGTTGCCAGGGACAGACAGGAGTCAGATAAGCAGAGTCCTGTGGCTTTGTCAATTGAACTCCTCTTTCCGTATCTTACATTTCCAGTGTTTGTGTGTGTCTTCTCCCCACTCTCTGTGTCTCTCACTCCTTAATTTCTCCTTTTCTACCTACTTCACCTGCAAAGTCAAGAGAAATGGGAAACTTTGAGCCTTCGTGAAGACCTGAAAAGGTTCCAAGGGTTCTTGACTTTGGCCAAGGTGAAGTTTAACTTCAAGCACCATTCAAAAACCAAAGATGACATTGCCTGCAAAGTGATAGCATGTTACTCACTGCCACTCAGGGTTTCAATGTGCACTGACTGGCAGTGCGTAGTTGGGTACCGGTGATTTCCCTCTGCCAGTACTCCCAAGACTTACAGCGACCTCAGATGGGTAGCTGTTATGCAGAAAGGAGCCACTCATCACCCTAGGTGCTCCTTTCCTTAAGGGTGCACTCTCTAGTCTCTATTTATTTATGTAAACTTCAACAGCTTCGCAGTTCACAGAGCTAGTGAATTTTTGTTTTTACACTGTGTGAATTTGCAAGACTCGCATTTTCAAAACTTTGCATATTCCTACATTCAACTTCAAAACCGTGTCACAATGAGACATGGTAGTTAAAAAAATAATTAAAAAAGTGAAACTGAGAAATGTGGTTATTTTTTCTTCTTTCCTTTTCATATGGCAGTGGGGTACTACTACTAACAAGACATCAGCGCAGGTGACAGCGTGAGTAACAACGTGAATAAATGAGACAATCCCAATGTATTTGTCCAGCAGTGAGCCATGGCTTCAGCAGATAATCAAGTATGTTATTTTTTGTAGAGGCAAGGAATGTGCATGAGGTCAGCCCTGCATGGGCACTGGGTCTCAGCTGATGGTGCTGATGTCGCTGCATTTTAATGATTGATTTGTGTAATGCGTTAAGAGAAATGGGAGCTCTCATTTACAGTAGGGGTGCTATAATCACGAAAAATCAGTCCGTGGATGAAGGTGTTGTAGTTATGTGGAGTGGGCACTGTTTGGCTCATCACAGTTGCAAGACAAGTGTGCAGTGACAGTCTTTGAGTGCAGGTCCTGTGGAGAAGAAGAAAATAATAATATATGTGCCATCAGCAAAAAAGTGATATGGAAACTCAAGTGAGGCATTGCCTGCCCTGTACCCTCTTTAGGGGCAGAGCCTGGGCCTACACTATCGGTCTTTCCACGGATGTCCTGTGCAACATCTCTTGAGTTGCTGTCCCGGCTTCAATCTGGCTCACCTCTGGATGTATGTCCAGCAAAATGTTTAGGTAGAGTGGCGTCGGCAGTAAACAGCTTGCTGAACCCCCTGCTCAATCTGTCCCTGAGTTCCGGAGTGGTGCCTCAGGAATGGAAACACGCATTGATTCTGCCGCTGCTCAAAAAACCTCTTTTAGATCCCTTGATGCAGGCTAACTATAGACCTATCTCCCTGCTTCCTGCTCTGGCGAAGGTGGTTGAGAAACATGTACAGCACACACTTACCAACTTTATTGAGAGTAACAACATTCTCCATGATTCTCAATCTGGTTTCCGTGCTAACTATAGCACGGAGACAGCCCTCGTGGAGGTGACCGAAGCCATCAGGGAGACGCTCGATCATGGGGGAAAGGCTATGTTAGTCATGCTGGACCTGTCGGCGGCTTTTGACACCGTCCCACATGAAGGTCTCCTTTTAAGACTCTGGCAGATCGGATTGCGTGGGACGGTGTTGGATTGGTTTCAATCCTTTTTATCGGGCCGTCGACAGGTGATCTTGGCTCCACCGTTCTCCGCTGAAATGCCATCGCTAGAGGTGGGGGTTCCTCAAGGGTCCATTCTGAGCCCCACCCTTTTTAATATCTATATGGCCCCTCTGGCGGTGGTAGCGGAGGCTTCTGGGGCCCAGGTCATATCATACGCTGATGACACCCAGCTCCTGTTTACTTGCAGGAAAGGAGAGGTTTTTGACGGCGACAGGATCAAAGACTGTCTGAGTGCGGTCTTTGCGTGGTTTCAGCGGCACAGCCTGAAATGCAACTCGGATAAGTCTGAGCTGCTTTTCTTTGGCTGTGCCCCTGACCCCAGCTGGAAGTCGTGGTGGCCCCAGGACATGTTCCCTCCGGAGAAGGCGTCCTCCCAAGTCAAAAATCTTGGGGTAGTGTTCGACGACGACCTTTCTTTTCGACCCCATATTATGGGGCTATCAGGGAAATGTTTTGGCATCCTAAAGATGCTCAGAAAATTTCTTCCATTGCTCTCCCTGCAATATCGAAAGACTGTCGTTCAGGCGCTAGTAGGGTCTCGGTTAGACTATGCTAATGCGCTATATGCAGGACTGCCCAAGTATCTACTGGCTAGACTGCAAATTGTTCAAAACTTTGCGGCTAGAGCCATATTTGGCCTGCCAAGGAGAGCCAGTGCCTCATTGCTTCTAAATAGGTTGCATTGGCTACCTATTTCTAAAAGAATTATGTTTAAAATCCTCACGCTGGCTTTCAAAGCCCTTCACTCTGTTGGTCCTAATTACATCAGGAAGCGCATGGCTTTCTATGCGCCGCGGAGGATGTTGCGGTCAGCTGAGTTGGCTAAAATGGATGTTCCGTCTATTAGACGTGCCTGGAAGGGAGGACGGTCTTTCCAATATGTGGCGGCTCGCCATTGGAATGAGCTCCCTCTCACCCTTCGTAAAGCCAACAGCCTCCTAGCCTTCAGGAAGGAGCTAAAGACCACGCTCTTTTCTGTTTAAATCCTGAGATCGTAGCGTTTTGCAGCCTTTGTGTTTCTTGGTTTTCAGGCCTCTTTGTCAAAGCGCCGGGACACCCCCTGGGGTAGCCGTGCGCTCTAAAAGAATGGCGTAACATAACATAACATAACATAACATAACATAACATAACATAACATAACATAACATAACATAACATAACATAACATAACATGGTATCATGGAACCAAAACGTAGAAATAATAAGGTATTGTATTATATTGCAACATTTGTATAGCACTTTACTACCCCTATGTGGGCATTGAACCACTTGCCTTCATGGGGAGCATGCAACAGAGTGTAGGGTGTGTGGTTGAAAGAGTGCTGTCTGTGTTTTGATCCTATGTGTGAAGTGTTTGTCTGTGGCGAGTGATGTCTACCGACGTGCAGTTATAGTGTTATAGGACAAAGCACTCAACAGTGTGATGGATGAAGAAGTGCGACAGAAGTTTTCAGTAAGCTGGCAGCTTTGAGCAGCTCTTCAGGTCCCTTTTTTGGTGTTTCTTGTTCATTATCGCCTTAGCTGGTTTCTGGGCCTTGTCCAGCTCTCCAAGTCTGTCGCCGATAAAACAAAGAGAAAGCCCACTATGTGTTGAGGCTTTACCAAGGAAAAGAAGCAATTGTATGGGAAGGGACTTACTTTGAAAGATTATGAGTTTGAGTTTGAGTTTAAAAGCACTTTTAAAGCGCACGTATACCGGCGGTTTCTTGGCGCTGTAGCTAGTGGGGACTGAGGGTTAAGAGCAGGGAGAGAGGAATGGGCATTTATTCAAAGGATTTAGTGAATAGGTAGGTTTTAAGACTTTTGCGGAATTGGGGATAGAGGGTGATGGCACGGAGATGAAGGGGAAGGGAATTCCAAAGGGTTGGTGCTAGAATGGCAAATTTGGAGCCGCCCCACTTCTTTCTCCGGAAGCGAGGGATGGTGAGAAGAGACTGAGAAGAAGAGCGTAGGTCCCTGGAGGGGACATAGGAAACGATCTCAGAGGAGATGAAGGCCGGTGCAAGGTCCAATCGAGCCAGGAAAGTGATGGACGCGAGCTTGAATTGAATTCTAGCCCGCACTGGGAGCCAGTGGAGAGATTTCAGAAGTGGGGTGGAGTGGTGGAATTTGGGAAGGTTAAAGGCTAGGCGGGCCGCCTGGTTTTGGATCTGTTGTAGGCGGCGCAAACTGTATGCAGGAATACCGGCATACAGAGCGTTCCCGTAGTCCAGGCGGGACACCACCATGGCCAGAATGATAAGTTTGAGAGCGGAAAAAGTAAAGAAGCGGGACACCTTGCGAATAGTACGCAGTGAGAGGAAAGAAGAAGAAACCACAGAGCTAACCTGGGAGTGGAGGGTGAGTTGGGAATTGAGCTTAATGCCTAGTGTTTTAACTGAGGAGGAGGGGACAGGAGGAGAACCAAGAGAGGGAGGCCAGAAAAGGGGGGACCAGGGGCTGGATGAACCGCCCGTCAATACCAACTCAGTTTTGTCCGGGTTAAGTTTGAGGTGATTGTGGCTCATCCAGTCCCTGATGTGAAACATGACAGTTTGAAAGTTGAGGACAGCAGAAGGAGAGGAAAGATCAAAGACCAGCTGGAGGTCATCCGCATAGTTAAATACGGTGACCTCCATCTGTTGGAGAGAAAAGATAAGAGGGGCGATATATAGATTAAACAAAAGAGGGGAGAGAGAAGAACCTTGAGGAACCCCGCACTGGACTTTCCGGAAGTCCGCTGTGAAGTCACCCAGGCGAACAGCCTGGGTGCAGCCGCTCAGGAAGGAGGACAACCAGACCAGGGCAGTCCCCTCGATCCCCGCCGCCCCAACACGGGAGAGTAAGATGTTGTGGTCCACCGTATCAAAGGCGGCTGAGAGGTCGAGGAGCACAAGGGCCTGGTGATGATTGGTGTCCATACCCTCCCTGAGGGTGTCGAGGACCGACATGACCACGGACTCCGTGGAGTGTGCGGGGAGGAAACCAGCTTGGCGGGGGGCAAGGGCTCCATGTTTCTCCACAAAGGAGCTCAGAGCGCAGGTGGCGTGGCGCTCGAGCACCTTAGCTAGAAATGGCAGGAGGGAGATGGGGCGGAAATTGGCAGGGACAGAAGGATCTGCCCCAGGTTTTTTCAAGATGGGCACAATTACCGCAGACTTCAAGGAGCTAGGAACTATGCCTTGCGCGAGGGAGCTGTTGAGGAAGTGAAGGGGGGGATCTGGGCAGGCGACAAAGATGTGGCGGAGGATATGGGCAGGACAGGGGTCAAGAGGGTAGCCAGATTTGATCAAAGGCACCAATGAAGTCAGGTTTTCCTGGGTGATAGGGGGAAAGGTGGTTAGTTTGCCTTTGGGAGGGGGACATTGGGGATCCACAAAAGAAGGGGGAGTGGGGATGTTGGCCTTGATGGTGATAATTTTCTGGATGAAATAATTGTTAAGAGAAAGACAGAGATCATTTGACTATCTAACATGCAGAAGCACTGTGGGCTATTGGTCTTACTTCAGGGCAGTGTTGCTGTGTTCAAGAGTTCCTGCAGTGTCTTTTCAAGTGATCTATTATTGTGCCTTTGTTGATACTGATATTCATCAGTGTCATGCTCATATAGGTAACACACCCTCTGAGGTGGGACCTGAAGGGGGCAGCAAAGCGTGCCTTAGTGCACTTGGGTGTAGCAAATACAGGTACAGGCGGACACTGAGGAAATATTGCCTATGGCACCTATAATTCTTTCATGTCGATATAATTCCGCTTATTTTAAAGTTCAAGAACGACAGGGCTGGGACCACATATGGTACTACATGGTTCTAGAGCATGGACTGGGAACCCAAAATGAAAGTCACTTCTGAGCCTCTAACTTCTGTTTTTACATTAGGAACAACAGGACGTGTACACCCACAGCCTGTGGGTGTGAAAAAAACGTGGGAAAGCCTAGTTTTGTGAGGCCTCATAAAGGCATGAATTGAGAGAAGGGTCGGATAGGCATATGGTGTCCTCAAATGTTTAGTGACACCACAGCTAAGACACCTGAACAACAAAAAAGACACATTTATAAAAACGATTTGTGTGCCAGACAGACTAACCCACGATCCAACTGTACCTGGCCCCACATCAGCAACAACAGAAGAATGGCACAAATATCGAAAACAAAAAAATGTTCCACATCCACATCCACTAACTCCCCATACTATTCGACATGTACTTAAAATAATACCACAAATAAAAGATATTGGTGAAAGTCATTCTGCTTCATGAGACCTCCACAGGCTGTGGGGTTGATCCACCAGGCAGCAATGTCTGCTCCCCAGCCTCGTGTTAGGCATAACAAAGGAAATAAGCACAGATTAAAACAAATGCCGCCGCTCGCATGCCAGAGGTCCATCCTTCCCTATCGTTGTAACACTATAAAGTGAAAATAAAAACGACTTACCTCTTTGTGAAAAAGACTGGAGTGAATTACTGCGGAAGCAACTGTTGCCAATAAATGCTTCCACTCCCAAGGATACATGAATCCACATGAGCCACAAATGAAACTGATGTGCCATCTGCCCAGTTCCCAGCGCCAATGGCCCAATACCCTTCCGAGTGATAATGTGCTCTACAAATCTGCATAGCATAACATAACATAGCAATTGGCATTGGTCTGCGAAACATATAATTTGCAATTTGTGATTTGCGGAGGAGATTCTGTGCAGGATGTGTATATAGGAAGATTTTGGTGTGCGAGAGATTTAACCTATTAAAACAGTAGTGCAGGAAGAAACATTGGTGGTTATAATGGAAAGAAATATATAGTTTTGCAAATATCATGAAGGGCAGAAAGTCCGAATTTGGCAAAAATACACAGACTGGAGAAATGTTTCACAGACAGGAATTCATTTCAGGCAAAATCACTTGTTTGGGCAGACGTGTCGGTAATCTTTGGATATCAGCGATCTGGTTAATTCTCTATCTTCTATGCCAGAGAACTAGATGTGAAATTGCATTGCCTATCCTGCTGGTAAAACTCCTCTAAAGTTCATAAGACATCCAAAACGTTCTAAACATAGAGTAACATTGTAGATATGTGTGTATGAAATAGAGAACAGTCTCTCTGGATGAACCCTCCTGACGGAGCACAGCAAATAATGTGCAGGCCCATAACGGAACGCTTCTGTGTTGGCTCCTTGCTTGAAGAAGTGGCCTCCTTCATAAAGGAACGGATAATTGTCAGAGAAGACAGAATGAGCCCAGAAAGTATATGCGGCTGTCTCGGTTCTCATCATCACTGAGAAACATTGCGCTCACTGGCGAGCATGATTTCCAGTCACACACTAAAGTCAAGTTTCAGAAAAATTATGATGAGACAAAATATTTAATTATTCGTATTTCTTGGTAAGCACTTAATCCTATGAGACTGCCCTTTGTTAACATTTTTTTGTCTCTCTCTATATCCATCGGATGAGAAAGACTTTGCAGATGTATTGCTCACCACTTGTTTGCCTGCCTGCCAAAGGAGCTCTGGAGTTTGTAACTAGTGAACGCCTTTGGCTTTGCCAGTGTTAGTGTTATTATGTTAGGTTCCAGTGAGTGCTCGTGGGGCTTTATGGACACAAAAATTACGTTCAGATGCATTTTCTCTAACAAAGAAACTTGGCTTAAGAAGGAGTTCATGTTGATCATGTTATATGCATTTGCCAAAAGAAGTTGGAAAAGCATAATATGTTATTGTAGACAAGTCTAGAGGTCAATGATTCTTTCCTTTTTAGTAGCCAGAAGACTTTGGCGAAAGTAATGGCACGCAAGAGGTTTGTGACAAATAATTACGGATGCTACTTAGGAAAAAACAACAACTCACATTGATGTCCTTCATTTCCAAAGAACTAAACTGAACCAGAAGCACAAACCACATGGGAAGACTCTACTGGTGGCCAATAACTCTTGGAACAAACACATTGCATTAACTTTTGCAACTTGTATTATGATCTGCCCTCAATTTATCACTTAGATGGCCTACCAGGGGGAACTTTTATCTTTAGGGGCTTTGGCAAAAACTTGCATAAAAGTTGAATAATGCCATGAACGCATTAATATAGTTTAAGATGCCTGACTGCTGAGACATACCCAAGTACAAAGGGCCACCTCTCACTATCTGGAATATGCTTTATATTATTCGATAGGAGATTCACTTGGAAAAATGTACATGACCCTGCAAAGTTATTATGCAAATACCTCTATAGTTGTACAATGAACACCTCTTTTGGCTTAATTTTGAACTTTGAACGCAACGTCAGAACATATATTTTTGTTAGCTTGCTTGTTATCAAAGAGAGTCCAGTGCATGTTGAAGTGGTTTTGCACATTCAGACCTTTGTTTCGAAGTGACAAGCTGTATGATTAGTTAGTGAATCCGGGGGATGTTCATTGTTCTGGGTCATTGCTTAGTCCTCGTCGTTGGGTAATACATGGAGAAAATGTATAGACATGGATAAAGTCCAAAATTACAATAAAATGTTTTTTTTCTAAACCGTAACGCATCAAGCTGTTTCTTCAATTACACCACGTTTCTAATGATTGTAGGGAAGTGCCAATTCTGTTTTTTTTGTTCGCAGAGCCCTTGGGGTGTTACCTTCTTCAAATCTTAGAATTATTTAGTCAAGAATTGGCAAAACCAGTAGCTCTGATGTTGGCTACCAGCGTTTTGCTTCTCGGTTTTTGCAAAAGGTTATTTTTGAGGAGCTGAGGGGCCTCTCAAATGTAAACAATTCAAAGTGACTCAAAGCAAAAATATTTTGGGGCCTCTCAAAATACACTTTGACCTGGCAGTCCCTGGTACTGGAGGGAACTATTCTGTGTGGCTGTACTCTTTGTCAGAGGAAAAAAGGCTGTCACTCACAGAAATGTTTGCCATTGCAGAAATGAGCTGACCCAGTCCCCTGTGGTGTATGATATAGTGGCCGAAAGAAATGTGAATGATACAAAGTCAGACCAGTGGACCTAAACATTCTTTAAAGATATGATTTGGATCTAGGTGCTGGGTCGACATATATTCCATATTCTGCTCCCTTCACCGGCAGTAGCCTGCCACTGGTGTGTGTTTGTCTATAGCCTGTGCTGGATATTTTGAATGTCCTGTACTTAATGCATTTTATGGATCTATTAGGTGTTTATGGTGGTGTGAGTCACTGGAAAACATGTGGTAGTTTGAACCAGAATGTTAGATGTGCCAGTCTCAGCAGCTTGAAAGTAATGTGCTGTTCTGTAGGTAGCCCACATAGCTTTTCGAGCAACTTTACCAAGGGAATCGTATAAGTGCACTAATAGATGTACTGGAGTAGATTTCAGATTTTTTCCCTCGACACAAGCTCAGCAGTAATACATCAGGAAAGCGGTGGGAGTAGCAGCTTACCAGGCATGCTTCTAGTGAGTTCTGTTATTTTTGTAAAGGTATCTCTTTCCCCAATGCCTACATGTACATGGTTTACAATCACTGTTCACAGGCAGTCCGATGTGCAAATGCACATTTCTTCTTTTTTCCCCAACGAAGAAAACATTTTTACACCAAAAAAGAAGTCTCTTACCCTACAGGCCCACACCGTTGGAAAAGAGTTCTGTTCCCCTTCCCACCCTAAAAGGGCAGTTATTTCTGATCAATTCCTGTGCGGGTAGGGATAAGCGAGGATTTGGTTAATATACACAAAGTTGCCAATGTGTGGGCGTTCTGAAATTTCCAATCCATCCATGCCTTAAACCTCTCACTCCTCACCATTTATGTGGAATTTAGTACTGTGTAACTTTAAGCAGTCATGCCATTAAACATGGACTACTAAAACTGTTTGCCCACAGGACTTAAGGCATTTATTTCTCTTGTGACGGAGTAACTTGTCCGCCAACCTCTAAATCATGCTCTAAGTTAAGTACACACAGAAAAATACTCTTCCAGTGACACATCACTCCCACTGCACCAGTTACATTAGTGCTGCTAGTTAGACCTTGTCAAGTTTCAGCCAAAGATGCAGATCGTCTGGGAGTCTTGGTTATCCTTGAATCTCTCTGAGGTCTCAATCACTCCAATGTCTGAGAAGAAAAAGAAGGCAAAAGTGGGGAGGTACAGAGTAAAAATAGGAGCACTTGCTGTCGCTGGTGGGTGTTGGCAAAACCATGGGTGGAATAGTGTCTGCTTGAGGATTAGTGCACTGACACTGACTCATTCTCAGGTGGTGTTAGGAGCGAATGCTAAATGAGTACGAGTAATAGAGAGTCTCTACCACCTAAATTTGACCGGTGTAATGAGATATCACCCAACAACAGAGACAGCATGTTTACCTGAATCCTGGACTTATGATACTGTCATGAGGGCGAACATCAACCAGGATACCGGGGTTGCTACCCAGGATGCCCAGGAGATGGAGACTAACGGTTAGCAGCAGAAATCAAAACTACAACAACAGATAACACAGATAATAAGCGACAAGCTATAAAGGGGTTTCTTGATAAAGACTGTTGTGAGGGAACTGAAAAGTGTAAAAAACAACAAAGGTGTGGGACGCCGGGTGAGATGGACAAACTACATGAAAGTGGAGAGCCAATACAACTGTGGACCTTTGCAGGCAAAGAGACCTGTGTTCAATGAAGTTAAATACGTTCTACCACTAGTGACCTGGAAGTGCATTTGCTAACCTGGAAGTTCCCAACCATGCAGTGGTTAGTGGTCTACCTTTATCAGTCGTCATTGCCCACTCTTCTAAAGTTTCCAAACTCGTCCCTGTCTGAATCAGATGATTCAAAGATGAACATGAGAGGTAACAGAATTAAATTTCAACCAATTACCTATGCACGCTTGGACTAAATTCCTATCAGTCCAGCATAATTGTTATGTGTCCGGGGCAAGTATGGAAGAGTGAGCATAAGAAGCCAGTTCACCTATATGTACGATAGGCGGTAAAGAGGTAAGCTGCCTGGCATGAGGGGTTCATCACTAAAACATCAGGAACCCAATGGTGCTGCCTATTAATATTATTTGACTTGGTTAACTCTATAGAAGTACCATACACTGTACATATATACATACATAGATCGCTACATTATGGTTGCGTTAACAAATACATTCTTAAAGTCACTCCTTCTCAGCACATTCGCATTTATATATTATTAATATTGTACAATAATTCAATTCAATAAGACTTTATTTCGGATATATTTCAATCCATAAAAGCACAAATTCAATAAACATTTCATAATTAAAATCACTATTACATCAGAACAAATAATACATATTACAGGAATCATACAAATTTCATTAATGAGTAAGTAGGCAAAGCCGAAATCACAATTAAAATGCAGGTAGTACCGAAATACAACAAAGTGCGTTAGTGCATCATCCTTCAGAGATATATAGTCACTCAACTAAGCATTTCCTTATTTTCACAGTTAATTTTAAAAATTCTATCACCTGGAGGACACTATCACCGTGCAGTAGCTGTAAATACATGAGTGCAGGTCTTATTTGATTAAAATTTAGTTTCTTTAAAAGGGTAACAAGATAACGTTTACGCGGGTATTCATAAAATCTACATACAAATATAAAATGCAGCATATCCTGTGGAGACTTCCCGTCGCAGCCACAGGGAGCTACAGTTTTCTTTAAAATGTTCAGCTTTGATCTGGTTAAAAGGTGATGAAAGATATTAAGCCTGAACCTTGTCAGCAGAAATTTTTCATGGGAAGTAAAGGAGCATGTTAGGTATGGTTCCATAGTATCACAAGTTCTTAACATGACATATTTCCTAACATTTGGTTTCAAGAGCTCAACTTCTTATCTTTGGGCCCTTCTATCCATTTAAAAAGCCCTCTTAATTGCTGCCACATCACCCTTTACTATCTCACTCGAGTATTCAAACAGGTTCAAGCGTCCAAGCTTCAGGAACTGCGACTTCAAATATTTAAGCCAGGGTACACACATTGCATTATCTTGTGATACAAGATCTTTCACTATCTGGTGGGTTAACGGAATATCATGATTTAACCATAATTTTACCCAGCAGGTCAGTGGTCTTAATCCAACTATTTCGGATAAATACTGACTTCCCAGCTCTTCGTGTACCGCCAGATTAGATGTACTGGCTGGGACACAGAGCAGACGCTTTAAGAAATTATTTTCAGTAACCTGTAACTGATCGCCACTGGCATAGCCCCATATCTCACTGCCATAAACAGCCGTAGCTATTGATTTGGCGTTGTATAGTTTCATCATGGCAACGTTTGGCTTTTTCCCCAATTTAGTAGCAAAGTTAAAGATAGAGGCATTTTCTCTTGTCATTTCCCCCTTCTTTCTTGCCACATGTGGGGCCCAGCTAAGCTTTGTGTCAAATAAAACACCGAGATATGAAAATGTATGAGTGATGGGGATCAGGACATCCTCTAATTTAAAAATGAAATTCTTTTTGGATTGACGGCCAACATGCATTATATAAGATTTAGAGTTGTTGACCATAAGGTCCCTAATAATCATAAAGTCATTAAAAGCATTCAAAAGTACCTGGAGACCTTTTTCTGTTCTTGAAATTAAAACCGCATCGTCTGCGTATAAAAGTACGGGAATACCCCTCCTGCCGACTCTAGGACAATCTGATTTTACCTCCTGTAGTACGGCAGCTAAGTCATTAATATAAAAATTAAAAAGAAATGGGGCAAGGATGCAACCTTGGCGCACTCCCTTTTTAATGCTAAAATTTCCTGTGGTTTCCCCATTTGATGAGAACCGAACATTAGCTCTGGTGTCACTGTGCAAATACACCAAAAAGTCCACAATCCCCCTGTCAACACCTTTCTCCTTCATGGTCTGCCACAGCCTTCCCCTGTTGACACAGTCGAAGGCCGATGACAGATCCATGAAGGCAAGGTGAACTGCTCCCTTCTGTACAACAGTATATTTACTCAATATGAGAAACAGGTTAAGGCACTGTGTTATAGTAGAGCGGCCTTCACAGAAGCTGTATTGGGAATTTGACATAATGTTATTATCAGCAGTCCAGCTTGTTAAACGCTGCAGTAAGATTCTCCCCATAATCTTGACCATAGAATCTATTAATGATATTGGGCGATAGCAGAGAGCACTTCCCCTATCTCCTTTCTTGAAGATAGGGACAATAGTTGACAATCCCCAAGACGTTGGACACCCCACTATAGCGGCAGCGTTAAATACTGCTACCAGAATGGGTGCCCAAAAGTCTGGGTCTGATTTATAGAGATCCGGTGGGATTCCATCTGGTCCAGGAGCTTTATTTGCTGTGAGACCCTCTATGGCATCCAATACCTCACTTTTGTCAAATTTAATAATGCCTCCCCTATCATAGGGGGCAACATCTATGGTTACAGGATCCACAATATAGTACAGGTTTTTAAAATGACATTCCCACTCCTCCTTCGTTATGCAGCAGTCAAGTCCGTCACCTGGTTCATCTACCAGAAAATGTTTTTTAACTAGTGCCCAGAATTTGGTGCTGCAATTCAAGGTGGAGGGGTCAAGTAATTCATCCCAGGCCTCTTTTCTTAAGAGCTCCTCGCGGGAAGCAATGACAACCTTATATTGTACAATACATTATTAGTAGTTCTGTAATTTCTTTGACATTTCTTGTTTACTTCCTGGTTCAGATAATAAGCCTTCTTCATAACTGAATACATTGGCTGATTTAAATGCAGAAGTACAGCCAAAAGCAGAGTTAGCTTCAGGTGCACAGATGACGTGCTGTGCAGGATGGACCTGCTTTTCCAATGCTCTCTGTCTGCCAGCACAGCAATTAGGGCTCCTTCACTTGTCGCCAAGTTTGCACTTGCTCTTCGCGTTACTTCACCTTTCTCGTTTTTTTTCCCTTCCCTCGAGTAAACATTATATTCCCTCTGGAAAGTCTGCTGCCTGCTAGACATAAAAACACTTCTATGGTTCTTGGTTCCTTGGGCAGATATACTAGTATACTTGGGAGATGGTTACCTGGTAACACTGGTGCTGGACATAATAGGGCACTGGCGGGAAGCCACTGGTGAACCCACAGACACTCTGTTGCTCGTTCTCTCCCCCTCTCTTACCCTTCAGTCCTTGCACTCTTCGGTAGACGAGAGGCGAAGTGTACCATAGAAGAGAGACAGATTGGCATAAGAATTCTTCTTACATTTTAAGCGTGACAATTTAGTTGTGTCTTTTGTTACACAATTTGACAGAGCACTCTAAATCCACGGTCTGCTCGTGACCATGACACAGATTTGGTTTAATTTATGATGAGTTCCGTAGATGGAGTGACTGTTTCACAGTACTTTTAGCTCGAAGTGGGTTCTCTTTGGATTACTTCGATTCAAGCCTCTCAATACAACCCCCCCCCCATCCCAAACCCCCCCCTCCCCTCCGCACGCTCTTACGTGGGGCCATTGTGGGGCGGCAAATGCCCTCATCGCCATGGGCGGCAAAAGGTCTAGCTATGCCACTAAAGCGTGCTCACATATTAGGGAACAGTAGCAGAAGGATATACAACTGGCTGCTGACAGCAGAGCATTAACAACCACCTCCAACTAGCAACTAGGGGAAGAATAACAGAGACCAGAAGGAAGGAGAACTTGGTCTGGATCAAGGACATATGGCCATTTGGTAGGCATCTAGGCCCAGGGATGGTTCACGGAAAAGAAAGCACCTGTTTGAAATTCTAGTGAAGGAGTGTGTTGCTGTGACCAGCCGTTTGGCAAGTCCTGTTTTGATGGCCCAGAGGCCACCAAATAATTGATATGGGGCGGATCAGGGAAAGGTAATAATACTTCCAATAAAGTTGGTGTTAAGAAGTTAAAAACACATTGGGCCCGATTCACAAAAGTAAACTGAGACAAAAATTTAACTTTACAACTTTCGGTATTCACAAAGGGCATTTACAGGTCGTAAAGTTAGACTTTGTCTCAATTTTGCTCTCAGTTAAAACTTGACCAAAACGTCAGTTTAACTGAGGTAAAAGTCTAACTTTATGACCCGTAAATGCCCTGTGTTTATACTGAAAGTTGTGAAATTAGACTTTCGTCTCAGTTTATCTTTGTGGATCGAGCCCTTTATTGTTTTTTAGTTCGTTTTTTTGCTACTTCAGTGCTCACCTCGAATAGGATTCAGCGAACTGCCTATGCAGCCCCGTACACCGCAGAATTTCTGATTCAGTATGGTTTGCTTTGCTTCTATCATCTTTTTTGCGCGGGTCACTGTTCTCTCCCTTTCGACAGACAGACTGTTTCACTGAAAGCTCTGGGAATTTCTGAAAATTTTCAAGTTCCCAAACATAGTCTTTTGACCTGTTTTGGGGCTTCTACCGAAGATGAGCCATGTTCACTTTCATACACGAGTCCAATAATTCCCCTTTCCTTTTTAATGCCTTTCTGGTTCCCTCTGTTCAGTCACTTTTTGTTCATAACGAGGTAGCTTTGTCACTATTTTTAGGTTTCGACCTGGCCGTAGCTCTGCAAAGCAGGGCTACGCCCAGGCGAAAACTTTTGTTTACAGTATGGGGGACTTGAATCCGCCCCTTCTTCCATTGGCTAGCTCCATAAATGGAGGCTAGCCATTGGAAGAGAGTGGCTGTCAATCACGCTTTCCCCGTGAAAACGCGATTCGGGGGCGTTTCTGTGTCTTTTTTTAAGTACCGCTCTCTCCTCTTCCTATTGGCTGGAATTTTACCTTCCAGCCAATGGGAAGGGGAGAGGGCGAAAAACACGCCCCCGAATCTGCCGGCCGGGACACTCCCGTGACGTCATTCCCCGGGCCGCGATGTGATTGGCTGCCGGCCCGGGACCTGACTTGTTCTTTCTTGAAAACACATGACTAATCCCACTAGCCAAGAGCACCATTGGATTAGCTACTAGCCTTGGGTTTAGGAGTAGCGTGCTGCTCACCATAACATGCTTCAAACTCCTCTTCAGGGGTGGTAGACGCTATATAAATGCCATTACAATAGTCGCCGGTGCATGTCACGCACGTGCGCTGACATTCGTGTATTTTTTTTTAAGTTTGCCGAAAATAAGGCAGTGTTTACACTTTCCCGAAACATTCACATCCTCGACACTGCCTCTGATACTTGAGGTTGATGTGCCTCCCCGACGGGTTCTATAGACGACGGATCATAGGTGGGGTGGCTAGTACACCGGAGCAATATGTCAGCGTGCTGTAGGAAGCTATCGCTGCCGGGCCTGTTTGTTTTCCTTCCCTTTCTATGAAATATGTGTACAGTGTATGACCCATCGGCGCTGCGCAGTCCGTCCTCTGTTTTGCTGCTTGGTGCGTAGAGAGGGGAGAGGGCGGGGGCGGGCCCGGCCCGGGTGTGGCCTTACATTCCTGGCAACCTCACTCCGAGCACCGCGCGAGCAGCAGCTGTACCGCTCCAGCTGTGCTCCTCGTCGCTGCTAATCCCGCCGGTGAGTAGGGGGAACGGCTGTGATTACATGTTCTGAGGGGGGTAGAAAAATAAGGTGGGCTATGGAAGAGGCGCCTTGGTGGGCCCCAGGGAGGGTGCAGTATAGGACTGCAGTAGCAAGGAGATATGACTGCAGCAGGAAGTGGAGACTGTGCTACCGAGGGTGCTGTGGGGCTAGCAGCTTCTGTGCTGCGCGGCCTTTGTGGGGGCTGCAGGGAGTAGTTTCAATGGGACATTTCTGGAAGGATTATCTTTAAGAGTGTAAGTCACGAGGGTGGTCCTTTGAGGGTAACACCTTGGGGTGGGAGGGTCCTTTGAATTTATGGATTGGGGCTGTAGTGGGGGCTTTAAGAAAGAGTAGTGATAATTGTGAGCTGTGAGAAACCGCACTGTAGTACTTTTGCCCCTCGGGATACTTGCTGAGGGAAATGTCACGGTGAGAGTGGCATAAGCTCTTGCCTTCTAATTTAGTCTAATTATATATATTTTTTCATTGGTAATACATCTTGGAGCTATTAAATACTAACGTCTGGTTAATTTCGAAAGAGTAAATACGTGAGGTTAAATCAAAGGCCACGGTTCGAACATACCCGCAGGCGCATTAAAACAAACCTTGTGCAGAGCATGGGTCTTACAGGCTGTTTGACTAGAGAAGTCTTATGGTCTTGTGTATTGCTACATCTAGATTTTTTTTTAGGGTAAGGCTTGCACAAGAGCACATTATTATGATGTGTGTGTCTAGCGTGCTATATAGATTCTTTCGAGTGCTTTCCCGTAGTTTTATTTTTAACATTTGTGTACGTGGAAGATTAGGAACCAAAGACCAGAGTGCTCATTTTAAGAGTTCACCATGTGTGTGAAGGTTTATATGTGCTGCAGTGAAACATCAGCTCTCCCTACAGTCGTAAACGTTTAGATTAACGAGGATGAGCTAAATTAGACCGTGTTAGTCCCATTGTTTACTTTTGTGTTCGTCTCTGCTGTGTAATAAAGTTTTGTTTGCGTTTTTGTCGCACATGCGCCGTGTAACCTCTTTCGGGTTTGCTAGTCATGGCATTTTCTTTGAGCTGATTTTTAGGCTTTGGTGAGTGTAGGATGCGGTTTCAGAGGCGGGCCTGTCATCGTGTTGTGAAGTAGCCTTTATTAGAAAAAGAGGTTAGGGTGGTCGTCAATACTGTATGTACCCCTTCTTACCCCCACCTACTGATCGAAAGGCATCGCCACTTCCCAACCCATCCGTCCCGAGCAGGACTCCTGATTTCCCTCTCTCTCTCTCGCTCGAGTTGTTGGTAATCTGAATCTGACAGTTGCTCCGCTGTCAGTTTCCTTCTCGGCCTCGGGGGCTTCATTTAAACCCCCGGCTGGCCCTTGGCCAGGTTTCCACATATCAATGTTGCTAGTATGGCTGCTCCCGAGAAAGAGGTTGACCGATCAGCCACCTGTGGAGCTCTTCTGGCAGGAAGTGAGGATAACACCTTCCTCCCTCTGAAAAGTCAGAACCCAACAACCTTTGTATACAGATCTCTAATATGTAACATAGGTGCTGGAAGTAGGTTTGAAGGGGGTGCTGTAGCACCGCCAAATAACCGTGCTGGAGTCCGAAGGTGATTTAACAATAAAGGTGCCTTTTAATTTTTATTCATATGAGAATCTTGCAGGTGGGAAAAGAAATGTTGTGGGATGTCACTTGATACGCTGCTGAAGTGGGTGTATAGAGCTGCGTTTCCTTCATTGGTACGTATACTATCTTCAGGGCCATTGAAATTATTTGGCTGCAGTTATTTCTTCTCTTAATTAAGGATTTGCCACATAATCTTTGCCCAGACATCATTACCATGTGCAAAAATGACCAAATAATGAAATACTATCAAAATATGGACTGCATTATGTTTCATAATATCTTGCCTCATAATTCATTCAACTTTTAAACATAATTTGTTGCTCTCCTGTTGCATAATTCGTTGCTCTGTCTATGTGTGTGGCTCTGTCTGTGTGTGGCTCTGTGTGTGTGTGTGCAAATGCAATAGGTCTTGCATTTGTGAGAGATTAAGCTATTGGCATTGTAAATGACAATGCCATTTATTTATCTGCTTTCAAAACCAACACATAAATACAAAATTTGTCACAATGCCAATAGCTCAAACTTTTACAAAGGCGAAACCGTTGCATTGTAAATGCTTGTTCTCTTTTTTATCAACTCTATTTATTGGTAAACATTGTGAGAGTTTACTCTAGTCTTGGCTTTCTTCTCCCCCTCCTTAGTTTAAAAGAGGAGTGCCAGGAAGAATGGCCACCATTTCTCCACTAAACACACCGGGCCATGCGTCACTTTTACGCCGCCGGTGCGTCTAAAATGTGCCTTGTTGTACCATATTTACAAAGTGACGCATCTAGGTAGATGCGTCAGTTTGTAAACCCCTGCGCTACATTATACCTGTGCCAGGTATAATGTATGCAGGGGGGCGTTCTGACGCAAGAAAAGGTCATAGAAGTGATGCAGTGAAATCTATAAGATTTCACTGCGCCACTTCTAGGACGCAAATGCGTCAATTTCTTACGCCTGCCTCACAGCAGGCATAAGAATGACGCAGGCCATTTCACATGGGGCTTGCCCCATGTGAAAGGACACATTGCTAGAGTTGCGTCACTTTTGTGACACACCCCAGTAAATGCGTCACTTTTGCGCCATACAGATACATCAAAAATGCTGACGTATTTGTAACTCCTTGCGCAATGATGCGTCATACTGTAAATATGACGCATCATTGGTGTCGTAAGGAGGGCGCAATGAAAAGTGGCGCATCGCTGTTTTCACACAGCGATGCGTCACTTTTCATAAATGAGGCCCACCCATTCTGCCATAGTCAGTGGCAGGCATGATGCACCATAGGACAGCCAAGACCGACCACTGTAAGGCCACAGAGTAGAGTTTCTACAGGACTAGCAAGCCAGAGTAAAGAACCAGCAGCATTTTCACAATATTTTAGACAACTGGAAAATTAAATCATTTTGAGATATAAAAATAGCATACATCTATTTGTGAACTTATCCGCAGGGAGAATGAAGTACAACAAAACTGTCCAAAATGGCTTTTATTCTATGACATGTCGTGTTATCGACATATCAGATGCCGTGGAAGCACTGTGTCAATCTGTGGTTATTAAAAAGGAAAGCACAGAAGTGATGCCAACTCTTTAGTAGCCTTCAGGCATTTGGTAGCTCTGAAGTGCATCGAGCAGCAATCACCTCCACCTTGTGTGAGCCTCCTGAAACCGATAGGCCAAATGGACAGGGGCCTCGACGAGAAGCCTGGTACAGGTTAAAGTGTTTTGGAGGAACTAATGCCCACATGCATCAAGCATTTTTGGAATCGCAAACGGTGCGATTCCTTAAAATCGGCCGTTTGCGATTCCAAAAATGCTTTTTGGGATGCATCATTGCTTTTTCTGTAAAATCGCTAATTTTGCGATATTCAAAAATGCGATTGCATTTAAGGAATCGCAGTTTTGCGATTCCTTAAATGCAATGCATCATTCTTTAAAAAATTGCGATCTTGAAGATTGCAAGTGCAATTTACCACGAGGTTGAACCTTGCGGTAAATTGCGAAAAATGTTTAAAATGGTCAAAATCACATTTTAAACAATGTCATGTTACAGACACACATGTCCTTAGGACATGTGTGTGTGAAACATCCATTTAAAAAAACATTTCAGGGGTGCAGGGGGGGTCCTTTGGACCCCCCCCTGCACCCATGGAATGCATCAACATTATGCGATTTCAAAATTGCGAATTCGCAATTTCCATTGATTCCTATGGGCCTTTTGGCCCATAGGAATCAATGGGAATAGCGAATTCGCAATTTTGAAGTCGCATAATTTTTGCGATTCGGTAAAAATTGCGATTTTTACCGCATCGCAAAAATTATGCATTTTCTGTGATGCATCCCGTTTTGCGAATCCATATTTGCGATTCGGTAAAAATCGCAAATTTGGAAACGCAAAACGGGACTTTGATGCATGTGGGCATAAATCCTATCATACTGGTACTATGGTGGGTCTACTACTTTTAGGGAGTGAGTGTAAGTAGTGTTTGGCAAACTGCATGCATTAGCATATATGGCTCAGCAGGTGTGGGCCGCAGAACTCCAAACGTCCTCACGCCAAGTTCATTTCAGAGAACGAAAGACAGACTGACGGTGTTACCATAGTGTCTGCACTGTCTGTTGTAAGATCTTATGTATGTGGAGAATGCCCTAGGCCACAGCACCCTGATGATAAACTCCGTTTCCCAGCAGTCCTTGAATTCTCACGTTGTTTGGAAACAGCGAAGGCCTGCTCGTATTACAGTGAATAACTTTCCCTGTATTCCATGGTGGACTTTTAACGTAATCAGACAACAATGTTGCTGCAGCCAGGACTTTGCTACTTGGATTCAGGAACTTGTTTGAAAAGTACAGTTGCTTCCTGGAGACTTTGCAGGGAAACAGTTTTGTGAACACACATAGGTATTCTTAAAATAAAGTTATGTATTTGAATATTTGACTTTAATTACTGCTAAAGACAGAATAAATAGTTTGCACTAAATTTCGAGTTTAATCCTGTGAAGGAATTGATATAGGGTACAAGGAGTTATTAGCAAGTGATGTATGTATCACTAACCCTGTGAACTACATGATATTAATGCCGGTTACTTATTTTTCTGTTGCTCAAGAGTGAAGTAGGAAGAAAGCTTATCTCCACCGAGAGAACGCATAATTATTGAGGTTGAGGTGGAGACCGTACCAATAGAGAAGGGTTGGCGATCATTTATAAAGGAACCAGTCTCTTTTATGCTTCAGTTTTAGGGCTATCAGCTTCATATCGAAGCACAGAGAATTCTTACATAGATGTACTTTTTTTTTTTAAACAGATTTTATTGTCAGATTGCACATATGTTGCAGGGCTCTGCATACAGCAAGAAAGCAACTGACCTTTTCAAAGGAATAACCAAAAAGCACCTGACATAAGGTATAAATTAGAATATAAAGGACCCTCCCCAAATCCCCCCCACACCCCCCCTGAGTTGCACAAAGTAAAGTCCACTGAGTCACATCCATACACAAGTAATGTAGAACAAAAAAAAAGAAAACCACGCAGATCAAAAACGGCATGAGTACACACACATCCCAAGTAGAATAGAGTGGAGTAAAGTGGCATGGAATGGCATAGGGGGAGTTACCTAGAGCGTCCTAGAGTGGAGTAGTGTCATAGAATGGCATATTCACTTTGTGCTATTTTAATATCGCGCGTTTCAAATTGGCTTGATTTAATAAGCTTTTAATATTGGCTTGATTCAAGAAACTTTTACTTGATTACCTGGTGCTTTGTGACCTCTCCCCCCCTCCCTTCGCCACCGGACCGCTCTCGGCCGAGTATTGACGCTGAGAGCTGGTTCCCGGTTTGGCGTGTGATTGGCGGCGGCCATATTGGGTGTGGGTTATCGCGGGGACGCGCTCTAGTTGCGCTTAAAAGGGGCTTAGAGAGCCTGGTGCTTGATCTTGACAGAACGATTCTTTCCCCCTCCTGAGGCGGAAGCCGGGAGGTCTACTCTTTGACTTTGTGCTATTTTATTATCGCGCGTTTCAAATTGGCTTGACTTAATAGGCTTTTAATATTGGCTTGATTCAAGAAGCTTTTATTTGATTACCTGGTGCTTTGTGACCCCCCCCTCCCTTCGCCACCGGACCGCTCTCGGCCGAGTATTGATGCTGAGAGCTGGTTCCCAGTTTGGCGGGTGATTGACGGCGGCCATATTGGGTGTGGGTTATCACGGGGACGCGCTCTAGTTGCGCTTAAAAGGGGACAGTCATGCATCCGCGCTGCGGGCGCGTACAGCGGACGCGCCGGACCTGCGCCGGACCTGCGCCGGAGTCGTGCCAGAGTCCTGCCCGTCTGCGCCCGTCTGCACCCGTCTGCGCCCGTCCGCGCACAACCGGGCTCAGGGGTCTATCCCCCTGGCTGTCGACTGATATATTCCCCAGGTGAGCTACACCGGCTAGACTCTAGTAATCTCACTTTAACTTCAACCATTTTGACCCAGCTAAAAGAGAACGGCATTCTGTGTACTAATAGGAGCATGCCTGTGAATCATCCCAGTCTGAAGCTAACTAGCCTGAACACTAGATCGTTACAAAAACATCACCTTGAAATTTTTACTCTCCTTCAGAATGAAGACATACACGTCCTAACTCTTACAGAAACGTGGCTGGGCGACAGCTCTCTACCCGACATCATAGCCACCCTCCCAAACGAATATGACGCTATGTGGCATAATCGTGCAGATAATGCCCGAGGAGGAGGTGTGGCAATTCTATTTAAAAAACATCTAACTGTCACTAAACTAATGGCAGAAACAGTCGATTTAGCTGATATACTTGGGGTGAAGATTACTTTGAGAAACACCTGTCTGGCTGTTCTTACAGTCTATCGTCCCCCAAAATCTACTTCTTTGTTTAATGATTTACTGACCACCATCATTTCAGATATCTGTACACGCTATCAAAAGGTCTGAATAACAGGAGATTTTAATGTCCATTGGGACAAAACGTGTAAGGATGTGGCAACTTGACAGTTGGAAACCACCATGACCACACTTGAGTTCCAACAATTAGTAGAGGTACCCACACATGATAAAGGCCATACCCTCGATCTAATCTGGACCTCTGATCCGGATGTAGTTCTAACAGGTGTCCTACCCTGTATTTGGTCAGACCACTACCTGATAAATTGCGACATCCCAATAGATGGGTACCTGTCTCAACCACTATCCCCCAAAAACAAAAAAGTGCGTAAATGGAGGAAAATTGACTCAGAAACTTTGACGGACACCATCATCAAAAATATACAGCTACATGATATGCATGGAGATCTAGATCAGGAACATGCGAATGTGATGCAAAAGCTTACTCAGGCAATTGACCAAATTGCACCCGCAAGAAATCAAAAGATAAATAGAGCAGTAAAAGGGGCCCCATGGTTTAATCCTTCCTTGAGGGAACACAAAATAAAGCTCCGTCTTTTAGAGAGACGCTGGAGGAAAACAAATGATCCCTTAGATAGGGATCATTATAAAATATTTCTTAAACTATATAAAAATTGTATTCTGTCAGCAAAAGCTGAGTACTATGAATCCCGAATTAACAACGCAGAGAATATTCAGAAAGAAACCTTTAAGATCCTAACGGAGTTGAGCAAGAAAGTAGAAAAATCTGAATCCCCGATAGATTGTAACACCTTTCAACACTACTTTCTTGATAAGGTAAAAACTATTCTCTCTGACATCAAGAATACCTCCAGCAGTCAGCCCTCTTTTTCCCACCTTCAAACCCCCCCCAGTTTATACCATTTCTAAATTCCCTTTGATTGACTCCACTGTCTTAGGACAGCTTATGAATCGAACTAAGTCAGGCTCACCAGCAGACCCATGTCCCCCCAGCATCTTTCGCCTGGCACTCCCTACGTTAGAGAGTCACTTTGTCTCCCTACTGAACAAATCATTAGATATTGGCCAACTCCCTTCCAGTTTTAAAGAAGCTCGAGTTAGGCCTCTAATAAAAAAAGCCGGGGGCAGATCCCACCAACCCAAAAAATTATAGGCCTATATCCCAGCTACCTTTTATGTCCAAGATTTTGGAACAACACGTCTTGATATCCCTCTCATCATTCCTGGAGTCACACCATCTACTCCAGGAGCGTCAAGCAGGGTTTCGGGCGCACCACAGCACTGAATTGGTGATGCTTTCAGTTCTGGATGAGCTCAGAGGTATGGCTGATAGTAAGAAGCCGAGTGCCCTGATACTACTAGACCTGTTAGCGGCATTCGATACTGTCAGCTACACCCTGCTTCTGGACAGACTGGGCGCTTTCAGGATACAAGACATAGCCTATAAATGGCTAAAATCCTTTCTTTCCAGGAGAACTCAAAGAATTCAATTGGGGGACTGTATATCAGATTTGGGTACCCTGAAGTGTGGAGTCCCTCAGGGATCTGCTTTGTCCCCACTCCTTTTCAACCTTTATCTGCAGCCCCTAATCGACTCCTTGGTAAGCATGGGCTGCAAAACTTTTAACTATGCCGATGATACTCAGTTCTTACTTACTATTGACAACTCGGCATCTGCACAGTCCCATGCCCAAAAAAATTCTCAAACATACGGTGAGCTGGATGACAGCAAATTCGCTGAAGATAAACCCAGACAAAACTGAGGTCTTGGTGGTTTCAACGGAAGCCTCTCCTTGGGGTGACCTGTTTTGGCCTCAAGTTCTTGGCCCCACCCCGAAACCATGCTCTAATGTAAAAAGTCTAGGCATAAAGATCGACCATGAGCTGTCAATGGCCAGCCAGATCTCATCCGTTGTTGGGACCTGCACAAATCTAATCAGACAGCTACGTAAGCTAGTCCCTCTCCTTTCCTCTTCCACGCTTCGTACAATTGTTTCCGCCACAATACTTTCAAGATTAGATTATGGGAATGCCCTGTATCTGGGTCTGCCCTAAACATTGATTAATAGGCTGCAAGTAGTCCTGAACGACGCAGCTAGGCTGATCTTTAGGCTACCTAGACGGACTCATGCATCTCCATTACTGTGTAAACTACATTGGCTCCCCATAAAACAACGGGTGGAGTTCAAAAGTTTATGCATCTCCCATAAGGCAGTCTATGGCCAAGCACCTGCCTACATTAAAGAACGCCTTGGGGTTTATAACCCCACACGGTCATTAAGGTCCTCAAACACTCAACTGCTGTCTTGTCCCCACTATAAATTAGCAACGAAGGGTGGCAGATCTTTTTCAGTGGTGGTTCCACAGATCTGGAATAAACTCCCAGAGTCTCTTCGTAAGGAAACAAATCTGTTGCATTTCAGGAAGTCTCTAAAAACACTCCTGTTTAGGGTAGCCTTAAGCACCGCTTAGTGCCACGGCCTCACACATCTTTTTTCCGCCTATCTACTCTGCTAAATACCATCTTCTTCTATCATAAGCGCCTAGAGACCTGACGGTAATTTGGCGCTATATAAGCTGTAGTTAACAATAACAATACCAATAGATTGAAGTAGGATGTCAGTAATGCAGAGTTTAATGGAGTAGATCATCATAGAGCTGAGTATCGTTTAGTGGAGTGGATTGTCGTAGAGTGGAGTGTAGTACAGTGGCCTAGATAAAGTGACATAAAGTACAGTGGTGCAGAGTAGATTGGCATAAAGTGCAGTGGTTTAGAGTTCATTAGTTTTGAGTAAAGTAGAGTAGAGGGCATTGGAGTAGAGTAACGTAGAGTGCAGTGGCAAATAAGATGATCGATGCAGAGTAAATTGCAGTGGCATAGAGTGTAATGGTGCAGAGTAGGGTAGAGTGGCATAGAGTGTAATGATGCAGAGTGGGGTGGAGAGGGATAGAGTGAAGTGGCAAAGAATAGAGTGGTGCAGGGTAGAGTGGAGTAGTGAAGGATAAAGTGCAGAGGTGCAGAATGCAGTGGTGTAGAATGCAGTAGCATGGAATGCAGTGGCACATAGTGCAATAGAGTAGCGTAGAGTAGCGTAGAGTTGAGTACTGCATGGTAGAGTGCAGTGGCATAGCATGCAGTCAGGCAGAGTAGAGTATCAGAGTGCAGGGTGTCAGAGTGCAGGGTCATAGAGTGGTGAGTTCTGAGTAGAGTGGTTCAAAGTAGAGTGGCACAGAGAGCAGTGACATAGGGCCAGATGTATCAAGATACCGTTTTGCGAATCCTAAATAGCGTTTTTTTGCAAATCGCTATTTAGAATTAGAAACGGTATGTATGTACAAAATCGCAATTTTTTTGCGATTCCTTATTATTCTTTATTTGCGAATTCGCATTCTGCGAATTCGCAAATAAAGAATAATTTCCAATGCATTCCTATGGGCCAGGAGGCCCATAGGAATGATAGTGCAATAATTCTCAAATTGCGAATTCGCAATTTGCTAACCGCAATTTGAGAATTATTTGAAGGGTGCAGGGGTGTCTCAAAGACACCCTGCTGCACCCCTCAAATCTACATGTGTGTGCATGTGGCACACATATACCCTATGGGCATGTATGAGTGTCACATCCCACCCTTACAAATGCCAATTAGGGCATTTTTAAAAGAAATCGCAAATTACCACCAACTACAAGTTGGTGGTAAATTGCGATTTCTTAACACAAATTCGCAAACCAAAAATGTGTCATACATATCATTTAAGGAATCGCAAAATTTGCGATTCCTTAAATGCTATGGCAAAATAAGGAATTGCAAATAATTGCGATTCCTTAAATTGCGATTTTTTGATAATATCAAAAATCGCAAATCGGCCGTTTGCGAGTCGCAAAGGCCGAATTATGTTAATTTCGGCCTTTGCGACTCGCAAAAGCCTTGATACATCTGGCCCATAGAGTTGAGTGGTGTAGAGTGCAAAGACAGAGTACTGTAGTACAGAGTAGAATAGAGTGGTGTGGAGTGGAGTGGAGTTACGTAAAGTGCAATGGTATAAAGTAGAATGTGGTGGAGTATAGCGGCATAAGGTGCAGTGGTGCAAAGTATTTGTCATAGATGCAGTGGCGTAGGCTGAATTGGTTTTGAGTAAAGTCATGTAGAGTACATTGGCATAGAGTGCCCTGGTTGTGAGTAAAGTGGTGTAGGGTACATTGGCATAGAGTGCAGTGGTTTAGAGTATAGTGGCATAGCATATAATGCAGATGTGTAGAGTAGGGCAGCATAGAGTGCAGCTGTATACAGTGAAGTAGAGTGGCATAAAGTGCAGTGGCATAGAGTACGGTGACATATATTAGATTGTTTCAGAGTAGAGTGAAGTGGTGTGGAGTGGAGTGGTGCTGGGTAGAGTGGAGTGGTATAGAATAGTGACGTAGACTGCTGTGTTGCAGAGTGGAGTGGCGTAGAGTGGAGTGGTTCAGAGTGGAGTGGCCTAGACAAGTGTGGTGTAGAGTGCAGTGATTCAGGGTAGTTTTTCACAGAGTGCATTGGTGTAAACTGCAGTGGCGTAGAGTAGTGCAGAATAATTTGACAGAGTGCAATGGTGTAGAGTGGCATAGGCCCACATGCATCAAGCATTTTTGTAGTCGCAAACGGTGCGATTACTTAAAATCGGCCGTTTGCGAATGCAAAAGTGCTTTTTGGGATGCATGAAGCAATTTTAGAATTCGTAACATTGTTGCGAGTTCTAAAATTGCGGGTGCTTTTAAGAAGTCGCAGATGTGCGATTTCTTAAAAGCAATGCATCATTACTTTCACAAGTGCAAAGTCGCAATTAGGGTGCCAAATTTACCGAGTGGTTGAACCACTCGGTAAATTTGGAAAAAGTGTTTAAAATGCTGCAAATGTTTTTTTTTCTACATTCATGTTTCACACACACATGTCCTTAGGACATGTGTGTGTGAAACATGATGCGAAAAATACATTTCAGGGGTGCATGGGGGGGTCCTTTGGACCCCCCCCTGCACCCATGAAATTTTCAAAGTGCCACTCGCAATTTGCTGATGCCTTCCCATTGACTCCTATGGGCCTTTTGGCCCATAGGAATCAATAGGAATTGCGAAAATGCACTTAAGAATTCGGTATTCATTTGGGATTCGGTAAAAATTGCGATTTTTACCGAATCCCAAATGAATACCGAAAACAATGATGCATAGCATTTTGCACTTCTTAATTTGCGATTCCTTATTTTTCGCAAATTAGGAAGTGCAAAGTGTAACAATGATGCATGTGGGCCATAGAGTGTAGTGACGTAAAGTAAAGTGGCATACTGTTACGAGTATCACATCCCACCAAACCCTTAGTGCACTGGCATGCATAAACACTCCAAGGAACTGGGTACAAGTGCCACGTTAACAGAATTCCAGGAGGTAGTGACAAATGTAACATCATAAGGAATATTTAGCTCTGGTTTATCCTATGTACTAGTGTCTTAGCTATATTGATGCCTGGTGGCATAGTGCATAATGATGGGTGCCTAATTATGGCATAGACACTAATTGAAACCCTGGTGGTAGGCACCACTTATATATTCATCATTGTATGTATGTTGACATAACTCTAGTGGCAGTGGTAGGCGCCCACAAGAACAGCCAGAAACCTCTTCATGTGCCTACCCACCGCAGCCCTGTATGTAAATCCATTTTGCAAGTGGGCATGTGCGAATGGCAGAAATCGCACTACGGCCCACATGCATCAAGCACTTTTCATTCGCAAACGGTGCGATTCCTTAACATCGGCCGTTTGCGAATGCAAAAGTGCTTTTTGGGATGCATGAAGCAATTTTAGAATTCGCAACATTGTTGCGAGTTCTAAAATTGCGGGTGCTTTTAAGAAGTCGCAGATGTGCGACTTCTTAAAAGCAATGCATCATTACTTTGACAAGTGGAAATTCGCAATTAGGGTTCCAAATTTACCGAGTGGTTGAACCACTCGGTAAATTTGGAAAAAGTGTTTAAAATGCTTTAAATGTTTTTTTTTCAACATTCATGTTTCACACACACATGTCCTTAGGACATGTGTGTGTGAAACATGATGCGAAAAATACATTTCAGGGGTGCATGGGGGGGGGTCCTTTGGACCCCCCCTGCACTCATGAAATTTTCTAAGTGCCACTCGCAATTTGCATTGACTCCTATGGGCCGTTTGGCCCATAGGAATCAATGGGAATTGCGAAAATTAACTTAAGAATTCGGTATTTCTTTGGGATTCGGTAAAAATTGCGATTTTTACCGAATCACAAAGAAATACCGAAAAAAATGATGCATAGCATTTTGCACTTCTTAATTTGCGATTCCTTATTTTTCGCAAATTAAGAAATGCAAAATGACACAATGATGCATGTGGGCCTACATGTTTGTAATTATGAATTGTAGCGGTAGGACAGTGCTTTGGGACATTGTAAAATGCACAGAAAAGACATATATCCTATAAAGCTTCAAACTGGTAATTCTGAAAACTGTTGTTTTGGGACAGATTGAGCAACACAGTTGATAATTAACAGCAGCACGTGTGTAGACTGAATTATTGTCAAGAGTTTTTGCTTATGACAGTTGTTAGACTGTGCTAGCCAAATCTATGTACTTGCAAATAATTTTTTTTTCAAAGGTATAACAATTCGTGGTCAGTGAATTCGAACCTGGTATATGACTGTAAACAGAATTACTTGAGAAAGAGTATGTTGTAAAATACGAATTAACTGGTATGTTGGTTCTCTGTACCTCTCATATGCAAAAACCTTTCTGAGTCTGGAGAGTTGACTTATGACTAGTAAGTGTTGCTTCTTTGCAGAGCGTAAAGCCCCTGAACAACTAAAGACTCTGACACACTGGGCACACCGTCATTTTGAATTCAGTACTCACAGCCTCCTGGAGTAAGAAGCACCTGGCACTGATTAAACCGCACCATTGAAGACCTGGTATTGTTCTCTTTCTCGCTCATCCCAACCCCCTTCCCCATGGGAAATACCTGGGAGCAGTGAATATTTCATTGCATCCCTTTAGTTCTCACTGGGATTTGGAGATTATCGTCCCCTCATTGGAACTAAGTGGAGTTTCAGGTGAGTGGCTCGCAACACATACGGTGCAGTGGTGCAGATTAGATTGGCATAGAGTGCAGTGATGGAGAGTGCAATGGTGTGGAGTGGCATTGCATGCAGTGGTGCAGAGCACAGCGGCACAGAGCAGAATGTTGTAGAGTATAGTGGCGTAAAGTGCAGTGCTGCAAAGTAGTTGGCATAGGGTGCATTGGTTTTGAGGAAAGTGGTGTAGAGTGAGTTGGCGTAGAGTGCAGTGGTGTAGAGTGGAGTGGCGTAGTGTAGATTAGAGTGGTGCAGAGTGGAGCAGAGTGGCATAGAGTGCAGTGGTGTAGAGAAGATTGTTTCAGAGTAGAGTGAAGTGGGATGTACCATGTTACAACGCATACCGTTACAACTACCTACCATTACAACGCGACCATTACAACGCATACCATTACAACGCATAGCTCTTTGAGGTGCTGGATAGTGGTAAGTATAATTTACTATTCTAACTCCAGTCCCCGTGGACCCTAGGGAAGGTGTTGGATAGTAAATTATACTTATTGCCTATCCTAGAGCGCCCCCAGCGCAATGCGTTGTAATGGTATGCGTTGTAAAAGTCGCGTTGTAATGGTAGTGCGTTGTAAGAAATGCGTTGTAACAGGTGTATACCAGTGAAGTGTGGTGGAGTGGTGCAGGGTAGAGAGCTGTGGCATAGAGTAGCGGCCTATAGCGTAGTGGCGTAGAGAAGAATAACACAGCATTATTTGTAGTGGAATGGCATGAGGTAAAGTGGCATAACGTGCAGTGGCATTGAGTGCTGGGGAGTAAAGTAGATTGTTTCAGAGTACAGTGAAGTGGTGTAGAGTGGAGTAGTGCAGAGTGCAGGGCTGCAGAGTGGAGTGGCACAGTGTGGAGTGATGCAGAGTGGAGTGGCCTAGGCTGGAGTGGTGTAGTGTGCAGTGGTGCATAATACAGTGGGGTAGCGTGCACAGGCATAGAGTAGAGTGGTGCAATGGTACAGAGTAGAGAGCCATAGAGTGAAGTGGCATAGAGTGCAGTGTCAGAGTGCACAGTAGATTAGAGTGGTGTAGAGTGGTGCAGAGTAGTGTTTCAAGGAGTAGAGTAGAATAGATTTCACTGGCAAAGAGTTCAATGCTGCAGAGTAGAGTGTTGTAGAGTTCAGTTGTGTAGAGTAGATTGGCTAAGAGTGCAATGCTGTAGAGTGCAGTGGTGTACAGGGGTGCAGAGTAAAGTGACATAGAGTGCAAAGGTGTAGAGTAGAGTGGTATAGAGTGCAGTGGTGCAGAGTATGTTGGCATAGAGTGCAGTGGTGTAAATTGGTTTCGAGTAAAGTGAAGTACAGTGCAATGGCAAAGAATGCAGTGGTGTAAATTAGATTGTTTCAGAGTGGAGCGAAGTGGTGTAGAGTGGAGTGCTGCTGAGTAGAGTGGAGTGGTATAGAGTAGTAGCGCAGAGTGCATTGACGTAGAGTGGAGTGCTGCAGAGTTGAGCGGCCTAGACTGGAGTGATGTTGAGTGCAGTGGCAAAGAGTGCAGTGGTGCATAGTACAGTGGGGAATAATGCACAGGGCAGTGTGGCAGACTAGAGAGGAATAGAGTGAAGTGGCATAGAGTGCAGTGTCAGAGTGCAGTGGTGCATACTAGTTTGCAGTGTAGAGTGCTGTGGCATAAAGTAGAGTGGTGCAGAGTAATATGGCACAGAGTACAGCAGCAAAGAGTTCAGTGGCAAAGACTAGTGCTGCAGAGTAGAGTGTTTGAGAGTGCAGTCATACAGAGTAGCATGACGTAGAGTGCATTGCTATAGAGTAATGTGGTATACAGGGGTGCAGAGTAAGGTGGCGTAGATTGCAATGGTTTAGAGTAGAGTGTATAGAGTGGAGTGGTGCAGAGTAGATTGGCGTCCATAGAGTGCAGTGGACTAGAGTGCATTGGTTTTGAGTAAAGTGGCATAGAGTGCAGTGGCGTGGTTTGGAGTGCCGTGGGGTGACCCAGAGTAGAATAGAGGGGCGTAGACTGCAGTGGCATAGAGTAGATTGTTTCAGAGTAGAGTGAAGTGTCAAGAGTGCAGGGGTATAAGTAGTCTGTCAAAGAAAATATAGGCTGTTACAATGCACGCTATAACATCTTATACTATTACAACGTGGTCGTTACAACAACCGCGTTGTTAGTATGTGATGCATTTACATCGCAAGTCAGTACAACGGCTTGCACTAGGGGTTAACCTGGACTTAGGAATATTATTAATTATTATTCCTACTCAAGTTTGCCCAACAGTAGGGAAGGTGTTGGAATGTATTTCCAATACCTGAGCACCCCTAGTGCACGTTGTCGTAATGACTTGCAATGTAATTGCATCGCGTACTAACAACCGGTTGTTGTAATGACTACATTTTAATGGTAGCGCTATGCAATGACAGAGTTGTAAACGCTTTTCCCGTCAAAGAGTTTAGTGGTGCAGAGTAGATTAGAGTGGCATAGAGTGGCACTAGAGTTCAGTGGCATAGAATGGCAAAAAGTAGAGTGGCATAAAGTAGAGTGGCAGAGCATGCAGTGTTGGAGAGTATACTGTAGTAGAGAGTGGTGATGTATAGTAAAGTGGCATGGAGTTCATTAGCAGAGTGCAGTAGTGTAGAGTAGAGTGGAAATTGAGTGCAGTGGTGCCGAGTACAATAGAGTAGAAAAATGGGGAGTTAGGCCCTAAAGGACGAGGGGTAGGCGGGGCCATGTAAATATTATCACTATGAAATTAGCCTACACCTCAACTTATTCAAAAAATGCAATTAATTTCTGCACAAAGGTAAACCCTTTTCTTCTGTTTATCTTGGTAATTTAATTTTACCTTTTTACTTATGCCAGTAGTTTATAAATGTTCATACATTAATACATGGAAAAAGAACATCATCATTCCAACAAAATGACATAATTCTATAAATGTGTAGCAAAATATATAAGACAACAATTCAAAACACTCTGTGAAAAAAATAATAATAGATCATGCTCAAACATTCAATAATCGTGAACAAATATTGTCAAAAACAATTTCATATTCGCATCTTACAATATTTCATTTGCAATCAATAAGAGGATGGAAACACTCCTCAACCTTCTTTAGATGCCGATACTTGACATCTATCCTGTTCAATCACTTGATCGATAAAGTTTTTAACAAGGAAGAAGTTATTTTCATAAAACGAACATTCCTTGATCATACAGTGAGAGTAAATCACACCGTCTCTAATTATTTTGAGACTTATGCCAACGCGTTTCGAGTTCCGGTTATGATTCACCGGACTCTCTTCAGGGCTGTCTCAATCTTATCTCGAATAAATTGTTTGTGACAAAAAAGATTTATTAAAATCACTTCCTGTAAGGCTAATCTTACTAAAGGTGCTTATATCAGGACAGATGTACCTGAATGACAGAAACACACTGTCTTTATTAGCCAACTTTCTGCTTGCAAAATTCATCCACAAATGTTTTTGAATGCCAATTGTGCCTCTGCAACAAAATACTAGTGCTAAGTTATGTTGTTCCTGTCTCTTTTAAAATCGCAATAAGTTAAATTTTTACTAGCAAGTTACCTTTCAAAGTTGTGCTAAATCCAGACGGATTAGCCTTTATTCAATTTGAGCAGAGCTTTGTTTGCTATCTGTAAAATAAGGGGGATGCGGTATTTACTTATTGAGCCTGCCACATTGTATTAGTTAGACGAAAGTAACGAAAGGGAAATACCTTGGAGCTCGTTTTCTTTTATGAAGCCGTCCCTTCGATCGTAACGTGTGTTTCTTTTTAGCGTGTTCGTCTATAACGCGAAGATAAAGACCTATTAATTATCTAGCACGCACTGATTTTATTTGTTACACACTCATTATAGTTCTTACTAACCACCATGTGGTTCCCACAGAGTTTATTTTCAGTATTCCCTCAAGTGCTCAAACAATGGCCACCATTACGCGGTCCCGCGTTCACTTTCCACTATTATGTGTGTGGGCGTGTACCTTTTGGTCCAACCAATCGTGAACAAGTGTCTTCACAACCTTTCACAGATGCATTTTGGAATACGTAGTTAATCTTTTACCAATGAGGATTTTGGATGTTCTCTACATTAGTTACGCTTACGAATGAAAGGCATATGAAAGGCAAATACCCCTTACTCAAATGCCATGCATTTTAACGTAAAATCCATCATATTTTAATCAGCTCGCTCATGGTATTTAATCCAGTGCTGATACTATTGAATTTCATTATCATCGACGCTTCCTTACGTAGCAGGGCATTTTCAAAATCTAGGGATCTATTCGTGGCATAAATTACTGCCAAAATCGTTCATTGGAATTCATTCTCTCCATGTGTTTCTTTAAGAAAATGTTCCACCATTTGTGCTGTAATGACCTTATTTTTTTATCCTTAACCTGTGTTGCGTGATTCTTGCATTTATTTGTTGATTTGTTTTGCCAATAAATATTTTTTTGCACAGGCACAATATGGCATAGACTACATTTCTGGTTCTGCAATTAGTGAAATTGTCATGTTTCCACTTAACTCCATTGTGGCTAAATTCAGTCCCTTCGATGGTAATATTACAAGCCACACAAGTACCACACTTATGATGGCCCTGTATTGGATTCAAATTCCACTGCGAGAATAAATCGCTTTTTGGTTTTGGAATTGAAATATCCGCACAAATGATCTGCTGGCCAATTCTTTTTTCATAGCAAATATTGGTTTTTGTAAAGGATATTCAGGATTCTCAGGGAGATGCCGATTTCTAAGAGTGTTCTGTCTAAATTTGTTTGAGGACCAAACGTAGTCAGTACAATTTCTCCTAATACGTAATAGTTCTCCATATGGGAGATTTTCCTTTAAACTCTGAGGATGTGCACTCCTGTAGTGTAAAATCGTAATTTTGTCAGTTTCTTTCTTATATAATGACGTTCTTAACCTTTGTTTGAGAGTGCTCACTTCAACATTGAGAAAAGTAATTCTTGTTTTGCTGGACTGGATAGAGAACTTGATGTCACTGTGCCTGGCATTAAGCCAATCATGGAACAAGTTTAATCCATCTGGCTCCCCTGCCACAGGATCATCAATGTACCTTAGCCATTGCAATATTTTACTCTTGTGGGGATTGTTGTTTTGAACAAATCTTTCTTCGTATTGGGCCATATACAACACAGCCATCTCCGGTGCATATGGGCAAACCATGGCCGTACCTTTGACTTGAATTAAAAAAAAAAAAAGGGGTATTTGCCTTTCATTCATGAGCGTAACTAATGTAGAGAACATCCAAAATCCTCATTGGTAAAAGATTAACTACGGCATTCAAAAACATTCGTGAATGAATTTTGCAAGCAGAAAGTTGGCCAATAAAGACAGTGTGTTTACGTCATTCAGGTACATCTGTCCTGATATAAGCACGTTTCGTAAGATTAGCCTTAGAGGAAGTGATTTTAATAAACCTTTTTTGTCACAAACAATTTATTCCATATAAGATTGAGACAGCCCTGAAGAGATTCCGGTAAATATTAACCATAACTCGAAATGCGTCTGCATAAGTCTCAAAATAATTAGAGACAGTGTGATTTACTCTCACGCTATGATCAAGGAATGTTCGTTTTATGAAAATAACTTCTTACTTGTTGAAAACTTTATCGATCAAGTTATTGAACAGGATTGGTGTCAAGTAGGCATCTAAAGTAGGTTGAGGAGTGTTTCCATCCTCTTATTGATTGCAAATGAAATATTGTAAGATGGGAATATAAAATTGTTTTGAATGTATGAGCACGATCTATTATTATGTTTTTTCACAAAGTGTTTTAAATTGTTTTCTTTTGCAACACATTTACGGAATGATGTCATATTGTTGGAATGATGATGTTCTTTTTCCATGTATTAATGTATGAACATATATAAACTAATGGTATAAGTAAAAAGGCAAAATTTAATTATCATCAAAAACAGAAGAAATGTGTTTACCTTTGTGCAGAAATTAATTGCATTTTTTGAATAAGTTGAGGTGTAGGCTAATTTCATAATGAGTACAATAAAGTGGCATAGAGTAGAGTGATGCAGAGTAGAATAGAGTTGCATAGACTGCAAGGGGGAAAATTAGATTGGTGTAGAGTGTTTTGATTTGGAGTAAAGTTGTGTAGACTGCATTGGCATAGAATACATTGGCGTAGAGTGGTGCAGAGTAGAGTGGAGTGGTGCTGAGTGCAGTGGCACAGAGTGTAGTGGCGTAGAGTAGATCGTTTCAGAGTACAATGGTGACAGGAGATTAGAGTGGCATGCAGGAACTTGGCATGGAGTGCACTAGCGTAGAGTGTATTGTACAGAGTAGAGTGCATTGGCGTAGAGAGCAGTGGCATTGAGTGCAGTGTTGCAGAGGAGTAGATGAGTGTGGAGTGTGGAGTGGTACAGAGTAATGTAGAATGCAGCGGTGAAGTGTGTAGTGGTGCATAGTTGAGTAGTGTGTAGTTGAGTGCAGTGGCACAGAGTAGAGTGGAGTAGAGTAGAGAGGCACAGACTGGAGTGGTGCAGAGGAGAGTGCAGTGACGCAGTGCGGAGTGGAGTGGCATAGTATGGAGTGGTGCAGAGTAGAGTGTAGTGTCGTGAGGTGATGCAGAGTATACTGGAGTGCGGTAATGTGAAGTTTGCATGGAATGCTAGCGTAATGCCATTATAGGCAACACATCTCCAAATGAAATGACAATTACATTGGCACTCACATAGAGTTTTACTGATAAAAGTATACAGAGCACAAACGATGTGCAGAAATGCCATCACCCTATGTACTGATTTGATCGTCAGCACAGAAATAATTTACAGACATTTAAAACTTGTTGTGTGCTAGAAAAAAATTACATCTGTACAGCCTTCCTCAAGAAGCCCCTGAGTAGCCTTCATGATTGTAATTTATTTATCTTTCTCTGACTTCAAATACCATACTCACTGGAAGGCATAGCCTAACATTTGATTTCTGTCTTTAAATGCACAGCATAAGATAAGAACAAGATTTACGGCCTGTTTATAGAAAGCGAGTTTGTGGAACAATACAATAAACAATGTTTGGGCAATGGGAGGGACACACTCTAGTTGGACAGCCTAAAGCAAATAAAGCCAGCAAATTGAGAGCCAGAAAATGTAAGTTACAAACCATAAAGCTAATGGTAAGCAGCGGCCAGACTGAATTCCTAGGTTAACTTTCTGAACGTCTCCAAGATGTCTTTAGCATCTCGCAGGCTGCAACCTAAAAAGGCATTACTTAGCTATTTTGAAACCTAACTGCTCTAACATGATCTGAGTAGTGTCTCCTTTCTAGGTATAAAACTGTTCTTCCTGTCATTTCTATACTAAGCGAAGAGGTTTTCACTATTTTTCATCAGGTATCTGAGAGCGTGTAGACAATGTCAAAACATTTTGCCATGAGCTACTTCCATAGTAGCTCTTCTATTTTTTTGAGAGGGGAGAGATATGAAGTGGAAATTTGGAACAAAAGTACACAAGCACCTCCCCTGTACGTTTATATCTGTTAACAGGAAGTTGAACATGAAACAAGATTTAGATCTCCTCCACATGTCTGCTTCTTCTTCCTCGTTGTCTTTCTGAAAAGGCAAGCCTGACGTACAGGCCTCTCTTGCTACCTATGCATACATATGCATCATTTTCCTCAAACAAACCCATTAGGAAAAGCTTGGAAGGCACCTTTTTCTATTGATGGTGAGCTGGGCCCTCCCAAACCCGACCCATGCTTGACGAACAATCTCTTTTAGAATGGACACCGCGCGGTGGTTGGGAGATCTCAGACTCACACCGATCGATTGTCACTGAATAGGCTACGCCTTTCAGTACAAGAGCCTGCACCTGCTTCATGCAGGAGGAATAGTGAGGTACAAGGGGGCATAAAACGGGTAGGATTGACCAGGCAACTTGTGCAAAGAGTAAAATAAATGAATGGCATATAACATTTTATAGTATAACTTAACTTACCCATCGCGCGTTGCTGCGAGCTCAGAAAAAAGGAAATTTAAGGAAACTTGTTATGATAACCTTCAATTTACATTGTTACATTGTGTCATTTTTATTGAAACTTATTCCTTTTAATATGGAAAACATTTTAAAGTGTTGTTTTAATTCTGTTTATTTATTCGAGTGCGTATGGATACACGGTATTTTTTGTTTTTCCGTCTGGTGCGTACACGAATAAATCAGAAGGTTTTCCAACGCGTGAGCTGACCACATACAGTTGTCTATGTGAGAAGCACAGATTCTCCAAATCTAGTCCACACACTTGCAGCGATTGTCCTTGTGCTTTGTTGATGGTCATTGCAAAAGCGAGTCGCACCGGAAACAGTAAACGTTCAGTATTGGAAAGATTATGAGGGCCCTGGGGAGCCAGGGGCCCGTTATTTAACACATTTTTCTTTTTCTTTTTTCTTTTCTTTTTTTGCCAGAAACCTTTGCAGGTGTGTACTCAACAACTTTTAACAATTTTTTTTGTTGTTTTGCCAGAAAGCTCTGCGGGAGTGAACTCAACAACTCAACTTCCCAAAGTTTCATGCTGATCGGATTAATGGTGTAGTAATGCATAAAGGACAAACAGACAGACCTACATTTGTTTTTATATATAGAGATTGCCATGTTATTTTTATTTAAGAAAATAGGCATCGAATGTGAACCAATCATGTTATTAGTACTTTAGGTTCAAAATTACCTGTGAATAAACAGTGTATGCTGTTTGAAAGAACATCTTCATCCACTGGGTATTAGGTGAACATATTAAGTGCCTCACCTCAAAAAGAATTGACTGTTGAGTCAGCCTTCTGCGGCTTGAATATTGTTTTGAGTGCAATGATTGTGGTCCCTCTTCTTTGTCTGGTTCATCATCCAGACATTCTCTTGGCAAGACACTGCGCGTGGCAATGAAGTAAAGCATTGCACACACTGCAATATTTAGCTACAGGTGTATGGGATATCCGAATGCATCACTACCTTTTTGTAAACACCAAAATATTCTCTTTAAAATTCCAAGTGTAATTGTCATGGCCTGCTAGTATACTGCGCTGTAACGGCACTCCCGCTATGTTCTGGAATTCAGAATAGGTGTGAGGGCCCTTACCTGAAGGGCACATTGACTGTCACCTGTAACATAGCAATATGGCTATGAGTGATCTGTATGACAACGTGTGTTGCATTACACAAGACACCTAGTAAACAGACATTTTCCATGGCTCTCCTTTCAATCTGATTACAATGTGCACAACGATGAAACATGTAGGAGTTGTGTGTACACACAGGGTATCGGACAACTAGGTCAGTAAATATATGCACATTGCTCATCGCCTATTTGTTAAGAGAATTTTGGATTTTCCTATAACTATATAGGTATTCTATACCGGATGGATGGTGGGCATATTGGGATCAGAATGCGATCTACACATAATGTAATATTTGATAGCATGTTTTGCCTGCAAAAAACCTGGGGGACTTTGAATTGAAATGTGTATTTATACTGGCTAGCATGGCACATGTGACATTTCTAAAAGCCCTTGACAGAATGCTTCTAGTGTAGGCTCCAATTCAGCATTCTATTCAAGACTGCCTTGCTCAGCCTTTAACTGATATACATCTCCTATTCTGCCTGTTCAAATAGAGTGACTGTCTAAAAATCCAGTTCTGTTTTTCTCCTCCAATGGAGAGCTCCCAACACACTTCTCCTCACCACCATCGCATACAGTGCAGCCATTGTGGATGATTGTGCTGCATTTTAGGTGTGCATTTATACAGTGCATCTGGTTACCACCGGCTTCCACTTAATGCTTCTTTGCATGTGGAGGTTTGCTGCCTGTGTCTATTCCCAATTTGTGACTTGTCTGTACATAGGAGTTGCCAATTGCTATTACCGCTAGGCCCTTTGGGATTCACGATATTGAGTTACACTTTTGCGAATCAGTATACTATTCAGTTTTAGCAAGTCACAGCTTCCAGCCACATCATACATTACTAGCGCCTCTATTTCAGTTGCAAACCACTTTGCGACTGATTTGCGGCTTGTAGAATGTTTATTCATGATGGCCCCTTTCTCTCGAGTGAGCTGGAAATATTGAACACAAAAACTGCCTGGAATAATATCATTATGACTTGCTACCAGTGTTTTCCTCGAGCATTTTGTGCATGCATTTACACTCGTTCCCTGTGGAAATTAGTACTAAGAGGTGGGAACAGCTTTCGCAAGTGTATGGCAGCCTACCTTTCAGAGAGTTTTGGCTGTGCAACTTCCTCCAGGTGTAACCTTCCATAGAAAGCAAAATGTGCTTCCAACTCATACTCTTCAATTGGACACAAACACCTTTTGCCCCTTTTCAGATTTTGGGTGGCACGTATAATGATCCTCGGTCTGAGACATCTGTTGGTGCTGAAAATGGATTACTTAGAGGGATCCAGCATCTTGCTGGCACAGTTACAGATGAATAAGTATGCTGATTGAATGGACAGTGAGATTAGTAGGGAAAAGATTGGGATGACTTCATGTCATCCATGATAAGTGGCATCTCTGCTGTGGATGGAAATAATGAACATTAAGCCTGTACATTAAAGCTATGCTTTTAAAATGTTTAAATATTCCATTAATACTTCCAATATGAACTACATATAATTATACAAAGATTACCTCCAATTTTAATGAAGTATTTACCAATGTTTAGTGGCAAAATAAAAGACTGGTTCTGGTGTGCACATCAGTTTCCTGGTACTTTCACACCCATTAATTCTATTTTCACATTGTTTTTTTTAATATCCAATATTTAAATCGTTTTGAACGAAGGTATTGTTACCTTGATGAGTAAGTGCATAGGCAAACTTGTTACATCTCTTTTAATAAAGGAATGAAATATGCACTCAGGGGGATATGTTTCCTAAAGTTATACTTGACAGCAGATAACAGATGGCAAGCCTCTGATTTTCTTAAAGATACCAAGTTAGAAAAGGGAGCATCCCCTTTCAGAATGCCAGGTTGTAGCAAATCATGTATATTTCAGTTATCTATTTCCAAATTATTTACATTTTGCAGTCTTTTTAGTTTTTCTAGGAAGAGAAATGTGTACCTGCTACTCAGACAGTGTGAGTGTGGTGTGGAATGTTGGTGCGTGATGATGCTGTGGAATCTTGGATGAGTGAGGCTGTCAGTTGGAGTATAGGCTGCTCCTGGTGGGGCTCTCTGTACCTTTTATCCTGAACTTACTATCTTAATAAATACTATCTTAAGTTACCCTGGAGTTGGGTTTTCGTTTGATTACAACATTTTGGCAACAATTTTACTAAGGTGAACCTGTGTGTGCTACCTGTATGTAACTTGTAACTGAAGAAGATGTTCTTGAAGATGCTCCTCTTGTTTCTGTGTTTGGCGTGTACAGCAAGCTGGAACTCCTGAGCCCCAACAGTGACCACAAGACCAGTCTGCTCCAACCCGGGCGTGCCAGGTTCTGCTGGACTTTCCCTCTTCTTGTCTGTTGTAACCTTGGAAGAGGTGTCCGTGTTGATTTACCTTGGGAGATTGTCTCCATCAAGAGGATTTCCCCAGAGGAGCAACAAGTTTGAGGTTTCCCTCTTGTCTGTTTCTAGAACAGCTTTAAGTATGAAGAAGTTTGCCTCTCTCCTTGTGGGTAAGAGCTTATGGCGTCCTGCCAATTGAAGAGGTGTTCCTCTCATGTTGAGTGTCTAGCCCGCAGAGCCTCCATGTGGAAGTGTCTCCGGCAAGTGTCCTCAGAGTCCTTTTCTAGAAGAGCTACAAGCCCCTGAAACGGACGTGTGGGACTGCCCCGCAATACTTGTTTGTTCGGGGGAGGAGTTTCCTTGCTCCATGTAGGAAGAGTATCTTGGGCTCTGCAGTGGGAACCCGCCTACTTGTTTTCTCTTTGCAGACTTGGTGCAGAGTGGTGCGGTGCTTGGTGCTACTTTGGTGAATATTTTTACCCCTTTCATTTGTGACTTTTTCTCAAGCTAAACCCTTGATCGCTGTACTTCATGTTTTCAAACTTTCAACTGGCAACTGTCGCCTACCCTCAATGGCTGCTCCCCGTTTGCTAGCTCTAACGCGAGCCCTGTCTTCATCTCGCTGAGATTCTAAAACTTCCACGCTGTTTCGCACGCGCGTGTCTGGAACCGCCCGTTACGCGCTCGGCGTATGTGTTACCAGCGTGCAGACATCTTGTTTGCGGTAATGATGAAGCCGGAGAGTGTCGGATACCTCTCCTCAGTGTCTTCGGTGATCCTTCAAGGCCTGCGCATTCGTGTGCCCTGCGAGGTGTTCTGGAAGCAACATTCTTGTACTACCATGATTTCTGGGCATTAAACTTGTGGTAGCTTCTTTTCCCGATCAGCATAGACTACTGTTGCTTAAACTTATGCACTGTAATTTTTTTTTTAACGGCGAAGAGTTCTGGTGAGCTGTTGGAAGTGACAAATCTCAAGTATGTTGTAATTGCTTCAGCGTAGGGGTACTCACCTTGGGAACTCTGGCACCTCCCTGTCTATGACCTTGCTAGCCAAGCTCATACTCTGTATTCCTAGCATAAGGGTTGGGTTTTAAAAGTTTGTCTTCCATGGGGTGCTTCGCTGTTTATGTATTCTTTTATACAGTGTTTATGCTGTGTTTTGGAATTCTTCTTGAAAAATGTTGTTCTTTGTTTTACTGTGGTTTTTTAAGTCACTCTGAGTTATCCCAACATGTTTTAAACTTCAGGGAAGGGGTGGATCTCTTACTTAAAACTCTTGTGCTGTTTTGTTACTTGTGTGTGTGAGTTGACTTTTGGTCTAAAGTTCCACTCGATTACCACGTTTCTGTGGTTGTGGGGTATTGTGTTAATTCTCCCTGTTGGTGTAGTGTGTAAGATGACTTTGGTTGTTAAGTCACTCTGGATTACCACCATGGCGTGGTTGTGGGGTTGGTGAACTCCTCTCTGTTGTTGGTGTACGTGTGTGGAAGCTTTTTGGTGTTTAGCCTCCCTAGTCTCCCACGACCTTTATGGGGATGGGTTGATTTGGTAAGTCACCCTGTTGGCGTTGTGTGTGAGATGACTTTTGTTGTTGAGTCACTCTGGGTTACCACATTGTTGTTGTTGTGGGAGACTTTATCCAGTCTCCTACAGAGTGTGTGTGTGTGAGTGGGTTGTCTTTTACACCTGAAGTCGCTCTTGGTTATCCCCTTGTCATTATTGTGGGAGTTTCTGTATCTCTCACTGTTGGGCGTGTATGTATGAGTAGGCTCTTAGGTGTTGAGCCTCTCTGGCCTACCACTATTTTTGTGGTTGTTGGTTGACATAGGTATTTCTCCCTGGTGGGCACTGTGTTCGAGTTGACTGGGTAGGGGTCACATGTGTCTACCACACTTGTGCGGTTGGTGGTTGATTGAGGTTTCAGCCCTGGTATTGGGTGTGTTTAAGTCATCTTGTTGGTTGCGTTTTTGAGTTGACTTGTTTTGTCACTCGTGTGTACCACCTTTGTGTGGTTGGTGGGTGAATCAGGTTTCACCTCTAACTTTGGAGTTATGGTTGAGGATTGTCTGTGTGCTTGTCCTCCCTTTCCATCCTCTTTTACAGCTTGGGGGATGGTCTCATCTGGTGTTTGTGTTGTTCTGTGGCGAGTTTTCTTCTGCATTGTTTAGGTCTGGTTCCCTGTGTGTTCACGTTCATCTTCAGCCTGTCCAGCTGGTATATTTGTGGCATTTTGGGTTTGTTGGTTGTGCGTTGTGTACTAGTTTGCTGGTCTGTTTGGTTTTGTGTGGAAAGGTGGAAAGTATTTGTTTGTTTTGTGTGGAAAGGGAGTGGAATTTGTTTTTGGTTTGTGTGGAAAGGGAGTGGATGTGGGTAGGTATTGTCTTTTTGCTTAAAACATATTTTCCTTGTCCAGTTTGTTGTTTTCATCATTGTTAGTACATTGGTAGGCATTGTCATGTTTCATTACTGTATTGCTTTATGTTAACTTTCATGCATTTTGTCACTTTCTCCTGTGCTTTGCTGCATTTTGATGTTACCACTAAAGCCCATTGTACTGTGTTTTACCTGCTTTTTATCCTAACTGGTTTGACCTTAACTATCTTCGGGACTTTGCAATGGGTCCTCTTCTTATTTCTGTGCATGTTATTTTACCAATGTGTGCTTTATCCTTGAACCTTTGCATTGTATTTCTTTTCACTGTGAGGAAGGGAGAAGTGGTGTACCTGCTGCTCAGCCAGTGTGAGTGTGGTGTGGAATGTTGGTGCATGATGATACTGTGGAATGTTGGATCTGTGAGGCTATCAGTTGAAGTATGGGCTGAGCAGCAGGAAGGCTGCTCCTAATGGCTCTCTGTACCTTTTATCCTGAACTTAATATATTAATAAATACTATCTTTATTTACCTTAGAGTTGGGTCTTCGTTTGATTACAACAAGACACCACACACACCTGACTTATTAAGGGCAGGGCAAGAATATATTGTACATACATTAATTTTAAATCACCTATTTCTCACCCAGGTATATATTTTCTTTCATATTATAAAAAGAAGTCTATGACAAGATTCATTATTAAGAGGAGTAGACATGTGTGCTACCTTTATGTTCAGAAAAAAAGTGAAGTTGACAGTTAAGTACTATTAATGACATTAGTTAAAACCAGCAGGCTCATTCATTCTTTTTCTTTTATATTTATTCTTTTTAGACACCACCATTTTTCATCAAGAGCAAAGGTTTTCATGGCAACTTTTATGGCTGCTGTAGATTGCACCAATTCACTTTGTTCCCAGACTGACAGGTTACTGCCAATAAATGAAATCCACATTTTAAAGCAGTTTCAAAAGTGCACACTCAATCTTGGTAGATTTCCTGCACACCTATGAATTTGTGGGTCTAGTTCTTTTTATGTACATATTATGCAGTGATATTCAAAACAGAAACCTTGCCACTATCTGACGGGTATTCGAGTGTAGTGATTTCAAAGCTAGTATCTATTTCTTTTAAGCAAAGGTAATCTCTCAGCATTTTCTTTAAAGTTTGGTCCTTCAACTATGGATAATAGTCATCATAGCACTGAAAGCATGTTCAGACGATGCATTGACTGCAGGACAACACTACAACTTTGTTGTCACTTTGGTTGATTCTGGTCAATACTATTTTATCAATAATAGTTGAGCTATCTTTTCACCTGTGTACTACGGTAACATCTCTTCTGCTAGCTTTTTTGACATAAGTCTCTGTTGTGTTGGCTGCAATTGTGAAGTAGGTAGCAAAACATTTTTTTTCAAAAACCTTCCTTAATAGGGGGTTTAATTTTGGATTGTGCAGATGAACTGGAAGCACTGAACTGAAGCTACTGCTGTGACTGAGATGATTGATTCGATTTAAATCGATCTACTGTGTTGAGTGAAGCTACAACTGGAAAATGGACTAGTAGTTTCTGATGTGCTGGTGGTATGGCACCTGTGCCGCTGCCCACCTTTGTAGAGGACAATTAAATGGTAACTTTGCCCTTAATGGAAAGTATTAGGACTAGATCTTCAACATTCTGTTTACCAGCCTCGGGCAATCTATTCTCAATGCCTAAAAAAACAGCATACACAAAGATGAAGTGGGATAGAAATATTAAAGCTGACCTACTTTCAGCCACACAAACAACTCCTGACTTGATGCCAGAAAGGATTATCTCTGTACTCTGGATCCAGTAGAAGTGATGTATTCTTCCAGCCCTCCTTAAAGCCCCCACTGGCCACACACAAAATAATATGTTGGGCAATAGTAAAAACAGTGAAAGGTGACTGGAATAAATAGAAAAAATAGAGACTGTGGATACCATCAATCTAACATTTCATTTTACTGGGCACTGATGTCTGTAGGCTGAAATGGGTACCTAATGCACCTAATTGTCAACACGATACTTAGAACAGTCTTCCACATAGTGGTGCTGCTCATCTAATTTAAAGATGAGCAGAACAACCATTGTTGAGGAATACAATATACATTAAAATTGCTCACACCTGCCTTCCCAGCCATTCCTTTAGCTTTCGGGACCTGGAATAATCTAAACTGTCCCATTCACATGCAAGAGAAATGGTTAGTAGTTGTTTTGGCGGTGATGACAGGGGCAATGGGTGGTGCCAGCTGCTGTGGCCTCCTGGTCAGAGCCCTGGCACTTAATATTTTACAAACTAAGCACTGCTGCCTACAGCTTAATAGACATGTTCCTTCTGATACTAATTGGCTTAGGTTCTAACTTGTTTCTTGTGCAACTGGAAAATAAGTAAAATAAATTAATATTTGTTGATGCCTATACTTAGCAACACATATCACTTACTAAATACCACTTATACCTCAAATGTGCATTCATACATACATACAATAAGTAACCATAATCTTGTTGCAAGAATCTCGCTGTTCCTTCATATAAAAAAACACAAAGTTAAAAAATGTAAGCAATCCTAACAGCCACTACTAAACCCAAATGTTTAAAAGTAGTTCAAATTTCGTTTTCAGACACAATTTGAATTCCAGTGTACTTCTCTGTATTCAAACTGCTCATGAGCAAGCTATTAAGGAAATAAATGTTCTGAAACAAATCACAATTCCTAGAGCAATGGTTCTGGCTACCGCAACACTGCAGCATGATTTCCTAGCAAGAACACTGCAAAAAATTAGGCACAAAACTGGCCATGTACAGGACTCAAGTCTAAGAAGCGGGGGAAATTCTGGTAGGATTTTAGCGAAGAGACTTCAGCAGAGGTAAATAACTAATCAAATTTACAGGATACAGGATCATCTTGACCAGATACGGGATCCCCCAAGTGAAGTCTTGAATGTTTTTCTCGAGTTTTTTAACAACTTATATACAGAGGATGAAACAATAGACACAGATGAGAAAATGAGGGAATTCAGCTGTAAAATCGAAACTAATAAAGTTACACAAGATCGAAAGGAGGAATTAGCAGCATGTATAACTTGGGAGGAAGTGCAGGGAGCATTAATGTCTTTAACAACAGGAAAAGCGGTAAGTCCGGATGGCATTCCTTTTCAATTTTATAAGACATTTCGACAAAGGCTTAGACCGGAACTTATGACATTGTTTCTCGCTGCTCAAGGGGGTTCAGCGCCAGATTCGTAGTGAAAAAACACAATTATTGTTTTTAAAAAGAACGATAAACCCGAGCTGTATCCCTCCTCATATAGACCTAGCTTACTGATCAATTCAGACAGCAAGATTTTTTCTAAAATTATTGCTCACCGTTTAGGTATGGTTATCACTCCTCTAGTGTCTAATTTTCAGCATGGGTTTATCCCCGGCAGGGATACTGCTGAACATGTGAGACGAGTAATAGCCCTCTTAAATTGGGCTCAGGGACCTGAATCCGCATTGGGGGTGATCCTGTTGGACGCCGTGAAGGCATTCGACAGGGTCTCCCGGCAATATATGTCGGATGTCCTGGGATGGAAAGTTTTTTTTTCAGTTTATCCAAGCAGTTAAGACCCTGTATATACGCACTGTAGCTGCAATACACATATCTGGACAAGAGTCTGGTTCATTTAGTATTAGCAGGGGCACAAGGCAAGGGTGCCCGTGCTTCCCTCTTTTATTTGCATTATATATTGATTTATTTTTTAATAGATTAAACCAGCATATAGATATTAAGCCAGTTAGTTTTCGTAATGTTGAGTATAGAGCATTGGCATATGCTGATGATATAGTCGTACTTACTAGTGATATTGTTACCGCTCTACCTGCAATTAAGTCATTGGCCGTACAGTTTGGCTGTTATTCTGGCTATAAATTAAATATAGAGAAAACTCAGGTACTTTATTCAGGTACAGATCCCCAGTTAAATATTCCAAGTGTCCCAGAAGCACCATACTTAGGAATAAAAATCACATCGGCAGTGGACAAGATCCCTGATTTGAATATTATCCATGTGATGGAGAAGTGAATGCAACGTTAGAATGTTTAGATCATCTTTATTTATCTCTCCATGTGAAATGTCACATGTTGAAAATGTTGGTTCTACCAACATTTTTATATATGTTTAGAACAATCCCCCTAGAGTTCTCTTCTTTGTGTTTTGTTAAACTAGAGAGGATATGTTCCAAATTCCTGTGGGTGTACCAAAGACATAGAAGGTCTTATAAGAAGATGGTTTTACCTAAACATCATGGGGGCTGGGGTATCCCACATTTCATGATTTATTATTGGGCAGCTATGATGTTATATATGGGTCCCCTGATAGTTGGGGCTAAAGCTGAGATTCCCCTTTCCTATGGACCATCTATTTATGAATTTGGGTTGGAAGAAGAGATTAAAGGTTGCTTAATTAAGGTAATTGAGCCCAGTTATTTTTAAAAAAAAACTTTAAGATTCTCAAGGTTGATTATGCAGTCTGGAAACAAATTAAACAGAAGATACATGTTTCAAATCTTAATGTTTATACCCCTTTCTTTGCCCCTGGGTTACTTCCTATAATTGTTCGAGACTAAGTAACAATTAGATGGGGTTTAAAAGGATTAGGATGCTTAGGGGATCTGTTTGATAAAGGCCAAATTCTATCTTTTTTAGAACTTCAGGAGAAATTTGGCTTAGGTAAACAAGATTTCTTTAAATACCTCCAAAATCACAGTTTTCTGGCTCGGTCAGGGTCAGGAATAGGGCATCAGGTTGTGGAAATCCCTTTAATTGAAAAAATTACGAAAAAAACACCAATAGGTCAAGTTTATCAAAAATTAGTGGAAATATTTCCGGATGACCTGGATATATGGAAAACGAAATGGGAAAATAAACTGGGAATCAAAGATATTAATATAATTAAATCCCTCGATCTTGCTAACCAGGTTTTAATGGCGGGAAGATTGCGGAGTCAGCATTACATGGCCCTTTATGATTTATATTATACTCCTAGTAAAATTGCTAGATGGGGTGTTACAGTGGGGGACAAGTGTAACAGGTGTGGCTTATTTGCCGTGGACTATATTCATATGTTTTTTTCCTGTCCTGGATTGGCGGAGTTTTTTCGAGTAATTAAAAACATTTTAGATATGATACTTGGATCCCCTATTAAAATTACAGGAGAATTAGTGATTATTGGTGTAGGGTCTGATACAGAGGCCAATATTAGATTGAGAGATATAACTGCTACTCTATTTATTGCTATGGCGCTGGTACGGGCCTGTATTACTAATGAGTGGATTAGCTCTGACCCACCCACTTTTATTAATTGGCGATCAAGACTCTTAGCCACGTATAATCTTGAATTAGCAATATATAAAACTAAAGGGATAAGGAAAAGGGCCATGGGATCTAAAATGTGGTCTCGAATTTCAAATTGGATGCAATGAATTAGGATAGGTATGTAAATGACCTGCATGTGATGGCTATATTAATTTAACGGTGGAAAAAGGGGGACTGATTATTTTTGATTAAAGGAACGGATATGTATGTTTAATTAATTATTATCTTGTCTGAGAAACCCTGCCTATTTAGTTCTTGACAGGTTTTTGGTATTTGCTTTGTTTATTAGGATGCATCAATGTTTTTCTGAAATGTATCATACCCTTATGTGTTATGTTGTATGATGTATCTATTGCCTTGATAAAAAGGGGGGGGACTCAATAAAACATTAAAAAAAAAAAAAAATAGGAAAGTTATACCCAGCTATATGAGGAAAGGTCCCTGGACTTTGTGATCTGAATAAATAACATGATACTATCACACTTGAACTGAAAATATGTTTGTGTTTTAAGTGCTGGAATATATTTTGCTTTTTCATTTTGGTTTTAATAAAAAAAAGTGACCTTACGGCTAAGCATCTGTGGAGAGGGTTGATTGACATGGACAAGTGACCTATATAAAATATATGAACTCCTCTCCATCCACCAAAGATAATGGTAGGTGGTCAAGAAATTAGAATTTGGTTACCTTATTATATGATAAAAAGGGAACTGCATATTATCGATGGTACTTTCTTTCCTTGTTGACCAAGTCTTGAGAGTGATTCATTTTTATGCCAGTGCTACAGCTGATTCTGAATAGATGTGATGTTTCTAGACCCGCAAGAGACTGAGCATAAATTCGCAGTGGTGCCACCCTGTGTTTAACTGGGCAGGTGTGGCAGAACCAGGGTTGGTGACAGCTGGGTGTGGTGTGGAACCTTGTGAACCCCCTTCATGACATACCAAAGTCACTGTTGATTTAGAAGATGAGTCAACAGCCTCACTATTCTAGTACTTCTTTGTATATTGTTGCCATCAGCATACAAGTGTGTCTTCAAATTGAGTCCATTGACCCCCAGGATCAAAATGAATGTTCAGATTACCATAATATACTTGTTCTGACAAATGGTGTAGCCTGCAGTGTGGCTAGAGAGGAATATTATGGGCTAAAATGCTGGTCCGGGAGGTCCCAAAGGTGCTGTTTACATTACCCGGTGTGAACATCAAATGTCCCTATCGCACTTGAACTGAAAATATCTTTGTGTTTTAAGTGCTGGAATATATTTTGCTTTTTCATTTTGGTTTTAATAAAAAAGTGACCCTATGGCTAAGCATCTGTGGAGAGGGTTGATTGACATGGACAATTAACCTCTATAAAATATATGAACTCCTCTCCATCCACCAAAGAAAATGGTAGGTGGTCAAGAAATTAGAATTTGGTTACCTTATTATATGATAAAAAGGGGCACTGCGTATTATCGATGGTACTTTCTTTCCTTGTTGACCAAGTCTTGAGAGGGATTCGTTTTTATGCCAGTGCTTCAGATGATTCTGAATAGATGTGATGTTTCTAGACCCCCAAGAGACTGAGCATAAATTCGCAGTGGTGCCACCCTGTGTTTAGCTGAGCAGGTGTCGCAGAACCAGGGTTGGTGACAGCTGGGTGTGGTGTGGAACCTTGTGTACCCCCTTCATGACATACCAAAGTCACTGTTGATTAAGAAGATGAGCCAACAGCCTCACTATTTTAGTACTTCTTTGTATATTGTTGCCATCAGCATACATGTGTTTCTTCAAATTGAGTCCATTGACCCCCAGGATCAAAATGAATGTTCAGATTACCATAATATACTTGTTCTGACAAATGGTGTAGCCTGCAGTGTGGCTAGAGAGGAATATTATGGGCTAAAATGCTGGTCCGGGAGGTCCCAAAGGTGCTGTTTACATTACCCGGTGTGAACACCAAATGACCCAGGATACTTTGAAGCAATATTCTGTCCATTCATCCCTCATAGCAGACATTTGTTCTCTAAAATGTGAATGGATGCTAGATATTTCCTGTCAGGAGATAATGTTCAGTGTTCATTATAGACATTAATGTTATAATTTTTTATCTTAACTCTTAGGCTAGGTCAAAGAGAGTCAGGGAGTTAAGAGAGTGAGAGGTTCACCATATTGGACATCTTCTTATAGCTTGGGCATGAAAAATAAGGAGGGAAAGAATGTAGAATATGTAAGCCACCCTGACAATATGTGTGATGGAACTCTAAGTGGAAAATACTTCATACTAATTCCACCATAGAAGTGTGGTCAGAGGTCCTAACTGTATGGCATTCAGTGCAAGACCAACATTTACTTGGAAATAAAAATGTTAGTGCAACAATTCTGTCAGTTTTACTCACCTACGTGCATCAGTACCTCGATAAAGGCAGGGCTGCGACAGCAAGTAGAAGATAAATACCATTACTCCCGGACCCAGCTACTGAGTCATGTGACCCATAGACTAAAATGCTCAAAGTTCAAAGATGTCCAGAGGGCACTGTTCAAATCTCCTATAATCAAAAAAAAATCATATCCCATGAGAAAAAGCCCACAAGTTAAGCAAAAACACAAGGGAACACCTGAGGACCTATGTACCACACCACACTGATAACACCCATACCAGAAATGTCTTGAACAAATGTGGGTGCACAACTCATGCGTCTTGTGCACACTAGCCTAGTTACATCCACAGTTGAAAATGCCCTAAAATCAAGGGAAAATCTGGGGCAGCTCCAATACTCACTTCCTACAGGCATTAACCTGCAACAGCTGAAAATACCTAAATGTTGAGGAAAATTAGTGTGCAACCCAAAATCCCTCACATACCACATATACCAGGGCTCATGGCACACAAGATAAAACAGCTAAGGTAGCTTTTGGGACCAACTATAAGTGCCAAGTATTTTAAAAAACATTTTAGGTAATTCCACAAGTCTCCCATAGTTCCTTAGATTCATAGACCTAGCTATGGTAAATATCTGGAATCACATGCACATCTAGGAACTTAACTAAAGACTCCTGTGCCTCCTGCACCTCCAGGATGAAGACAGGAGAAAATACCCACCAATTTAAGAAAAATCTGAGAACACACTTAAGCTTCTCAGGTTCTTCAGACCCATAGCACCCATAAGGTGAAATACTCAAATATTTGTTTTTTAAGCCAGGGCAGGCTCATCACAGTCACCAAAATCATTGAACCCACAGTAGGAAATGCCTATATTTAAGAAACTTTCAGGTGCACTGGCCGACCACATCACAAAGTGTCATAACATTCATAGCCAAAAATTGAAAGAAACCCAGATGCTGCTTCAAGTTTCTTATAGTCCTAGACTAGTAATACCAACAGAGGAACATGCCCAATAACTGAGAAAGACAGTGGGCATGTCAGGGTTCCACCACAGCACCTAGCCTCAATGGACAAATAGCATAGAATGACGCCCAAAATAGAAACTCAAGGGGAAACATACCTTCTGCCTCACAAAGCCCCTGGTTCTCACTGCACAAACAGCAGAAATAGCCACACATTTTGGAATATTTGGAAATCTCCAGCTTAGCAGATGTGTTCATGTCAGAATCTGTCTCGAGCACCAGAGCCAATAAGAGATGCATTCTTTGGTAGCAGAATTCATCACAGTGGTTGGTCTAGAGCACTGCAGTAGACCAGAGACCTTGCCATGGCGGTGTCAATGTCCATTGTGGGTTGAGGGGTTCCATGTGTGGTGTCAGCCATTGTACCAGGCAACAATGTGGTACCTCTGACCCCTTCAGTTTCAGCAGGAGCTCTTGGCCTTGAAATTAGGTACAAAGCATATTATCAGAATTCTTCTGCAGCACCCATACAAACACGTAACATGAATCTTACTTTAGCAAGAAAAAAGTACCATAATCAGTCATACTCCATGAGGTAAATGCCCTGCAGAAAGGAGGCAAAATCAATAGAAGCAAAGTTCATATAAAGCGCGAAATTTCTCACGATAAGCACATAAACACCAACCAATAGACTGCCTGGAAGGGGGACATTAAAGCAGGTAGAGGATAATAAGTGTGACGTGACAGATGGAGGTGCTTTATTCTCAGTCCACACGTGGAATTTGTGCAGACCAATGGAGGCTATACATGGGGAGGGCAGAGAGACGGATGGAAAACATTTGACTTGGGTAACTGATGTACCTTATCCTCTATTCCAAAAGCTGCAGGGTTGACTGAATATCTAGACTGTAGCCAGTAACCTCTTCTTCACTAATCCTGACTAGCAGAGGACCCCAAACTGTACTAAAGATTGTGCTGTTAATCTAATCAATAAAACAACCATTCAGTAGAACCATTTTGCCCTTCCATCTTTGCCTCTGGGGCAAGAAGACATTTGATGTCTAAAATGGATCTGCATTGAAGCAGATGCCATGGAGGCCCTGCAGAAGATCTTAAGAGAATGACAGCAGCAATTAATGTAGGTCTTACAGTTCCACTGTCAACAAATCCAACCTGGGAGATGAGCTTTCCAGTTGACATTTCAGTCACAAAACGTGTGCCACTTCACTACCCAAGAAAAATATCAAGGCATACTATTATATTTAATTAATGGGGTCACTTTTACCCAACTTCACCTGACGATTCCAGTCTCCAGCCCGAACAAACAGCAACCGGGAATTGACTCCAGATATTTCTTTATAACTTTTTAAAGTGTTACTCCCACCTCAATGCCTTTAAAACATGGCAGATGCAGAAACCTTACTACCCATTCAGTGAATGGTTGTTATAAAGGGCCCACCCATCCAATGCATTCCATGTTCACAAATGTTTGTTGTTCGACGTTCATTGTTTCCACTATTCACAATTGATTAATCATTTACTTTTAACTTCTTTGTTAATTGAAAATGTATTATTTTCATGTTTTAAAAAAATGGTGTTTCGATACTACTGTACCATTTTCAGGGGATAAAAATAATATTCCTGAATTGAACCAAATGAATAGCATCTGTTACCAGGCATGCAAAAACAATGTTTGGCTTAACAGCGCAGTCAATATTACGACTGTGTCATTACCATGACTTCCATTACAATGCAAGTCATTACAACGACTTGCTTTAGGGAAGCACTGGAGTTTGGAATAGTTTAAATTACTATTCCAACTCCAGTCGGTGTATCAGTATGGACGATGTTGGACTTAAAATCCAACACCAATCCAACACTGCATTCCACAAAGCAAGTCGGTGTAATGTCTGGAACTCATGGTTATGTCGCAGTCGTAAGACTGACTGCGTTGTAAAGGCACTACGTTGTAATGACTGCGTTGTATTAGATGTTTCCTGACCCAAATACATGTAGAATTCATCAGGGACCCATTAAAGTGAAAAATAACTCTTTATCCTCTTCCTCCACTCTCTGACTCATCCCAAATCCCATTCTACTACTAATTAACCCTTTCTAGACTCTTCCCACCTCTACCCCTCATTGAATCATTTCAAACCTATTTTACTGCTCGGATTTCCCAAACAAGCCTTTCTAAACCCTTCCCTCATGTTTCCCTTCTCCACTCATCTGATACCTCATCTCGCTCCCTAATCCACTTCTAGAAACTCTTCCCTCCTCCAGCTCTCCTTTATGTTATGTTCTGTTAGAGAGTATTTATAGAGTCCAGCAGTCACACCAAGGAATATCATGGCGATTTAGTTAATTGAGTTGCTGGCATAAAGTAATAACAATTGAGAACTGGACTGAAGGGGTAAAATCAGAGCTTTGCATAGTGCATCTGAGGCAGTAAAAATCCAGGTTTTCAAGAATTTCTGAAAAGGGTTTCTTATTGAATGACATGGAGGTTACTAGGGAGTTGGTTCCAGGCCTTTGTGTCTAATAGTACAATGGATTTGCCGCCTTTAGAGATACAACCGAAGGCTGGAGGTTATAACTGATTTAAGTTGGAAGATCTAAGCGTGCGGCAAGGTACATAATGGGTGAACCTAGATCGAAGATACTGGGGGCCAAATTAATGAAAGCTTCTGAAAGTAATTGTTAAGAGTTTAAACAGTAATCTTTTGTGGACCGATTACCAGTGCAGAGTTTTAAGGGCGGCAGATGCAGAGGATTTCCTAGGCCTTTTAAGTACCAGTCTTGCTGCAGCATGTTGAACCATTTGAAGTTTATGAAGGACTGGTGTATTAGTTCCTGCATAAAGACTGTTGCAGTAGTCGATTCTAGAAGTAATCAAAACTGTTGCAACTGTCTGCCTCATCGTAATGGGAACTAAATCAAAGAACTTTTTTAGTGATTCAATTAAGTGAAAGCAGGTACCTGCTACAGATAGTGCTTGCTGATGAAAAGACAGAGTAGAATCAAATCTCACCCCCAGGTTTCTGGCTGCAGTTACGGTGTTAGGGGGAGGGCGGGTATCAGCCGCCCACCATCGGCTGGGACAGAACTTATTTCCCTTCCCTAATGGCATGATTTCCGTTTTTTCAGAGTTGCATCTCAGATGGTTTGTCTTCATCCAGTGATAAACAGCTGTGAGGCATAGACAGAGGTTTTCATCAGAAGTGTGGTATTTTTGTCTTGGACCAATACGAGCTGTGTGTAGTCCACGTATGAGATGCTCTCAATGTTGAAGGACAATATTAATCTAATCAGTGGGGCCATATATGTATTAAAAAGTACTGGGCTGAAGATTGAACCCTTACTCAACAAAAACCTCCTCCAACCAATATGCTCTCCAGCTAAACACTTTCTAGATACTTTTCATCTTCTATCCCTCCACTGTCCTTTTCAATCCAACTAACAGACTCACATGTCCATACTCAAATTAATTTCATATTTCCCTATACTAATTCAATACTAATACTTTTTGGGTTCCAGAATAGCATGCTACTCACCGGAAACCACTTTGACGCGTCATCAGGTGTAGTAAGCGCTATTTAAATGCAATACAATACAATACAACACATATTGTAACAACAAACTCGTCAGACAATCAGCCATGCTATAAACAATCCATATATACCCTACTGTAGTTTTAAACCAACCAGTAACTTCTCAAGTTCAGCTGCTTAGCTTGTATAGATTCTTCTCTCAGGAAGCTGACCTGGCATTCACGTCAATTTGGCTGTTACATAGGAAACAAAAACAAAATAGCACACTACGGGGATGATTGCGAGTCAGGTGGAGCACAATTACCTCATGGGATTCCACTCAGCCTGATTTCAAATTGGTTTGTTTTTCCAAATATCCTTTTTCCAGGTGCGGGGGCACCCAATCTGATGCTCCAACTGGTTATTCCAGCCCAAAAAGGACTGCACATACATGCACCAGCTGCTCAGAGCAGATGATAGAGGTATGCTGGAAAACAGCATGGGATGGCACATTCCATGTGGTTTTAGACTGGAAAATCAGTCCCACACAGTCATTTCCCATTCCATGAAGATCAACACATAATTGTATGGTGCAGGGTAATTTTATTGGGCAATTAAATGTGTTTTTACCATAGCCCCAGTGATGTGCTCTTTATATTCGGGACCTGCGTCTTTTCACTAAGTCAATTGTAGCTTCTACAACCTTACAAGTGCCACTATTTAAGTTTATAGGAGCTCCTATACCCAATTTTCATATACAGAAATGGTTAAATAATAACATTTCATGAATCCTTTCAAAAACACCACAATCAGGTTCAATCCCATCTGGTTTCCCTTTGCTAGTACAACAGGGCTCAAAATTAATCTTAGTTGACTTAACAAACTCATTATATCCCTATTGTAGTTCAGTTTACCAAGATTGTGCTTTGACTGTCTTCACAAGGATCAAAATATATTTTAGCATTTTTCCGCAACAACGTTTTTTATGTCATACATTCTTTTTTATTAAAAAAACAACTAAATAGCGAAGAACATTACATACTTTATTAGCTAAAGTGAAATATGGTATAAATAGTAATAATTTGTGGTAAGTTACATAAGATGGATTTTGAGTCCTGTGGTACTAAGAAAACGAACCCAGGTGGGATATTTAAAAAGATTTTATGAAATAACAAAGTCCCACTAGGTTTATAAGTATCAGTACAATTGTAGCTAATTTAAGGTAATATAGCCATGAGAAGTGAAACACATGTTCATTTACCTTCTTTTGTCTGGGATTTTAATTGTCTGGTGAAAAAGGAGACATGTAAACTTAACATGCCATAACTAATCCATCTCCGCAGAGCTGGAGGATGTGCACCAATCAGAATTATCTTTCAGTTTCCCCGCGCGTGCATATCATGTGGTATAGTGAGAACTGCAAGAAGGAGGCAGAAACCTGTTTTATGCTGTGCTATAGTGAAATATGTTCTATTGGACTATGTCATATTGTGTTGTATAGTATTGTATTGAGCAAAGTGGAGAAGGGTGGGTGTAAGGCTGCCACACAGAGCAATACCGGCCATTTGTTCAAATTTTAGATTCAGCAAAGGTCCAGACATGATCCCTAAATAGAGCTCTATAGAAAATCATCTGTATTCATTTCTAACATGCCTTTAATGCCTTTTGCATTATCTTTCTACTAAGAAAAAGATTTCCATTCTCTTGTTTTGTAGTTCATTAGAGAAATTTATTGGTTGTTAGCATATTCATTAGCTTTTCATAATTTTTAGCTTGTCGATACTTTCAAAATACAGGCAATGTCATTCTGTTATTCAAATCCAATGCATTTCGGGCATTATAAAGTCATGCCCTTCATCAGGGAAATAGACACTGAAAAAACGAAAAATAAGGTGGCATTTACTAATTGTAAAGATATAGAGAATCAAAAGCGCTGGTACGAAATTTTAAACAAATGCTCTCTAGACTTGATCCTCTTGATCATACAAGAATTGTCCACAATTCTGGAAGAACTAAGTATGGAAATAGAGGAGACTTCATCAGAACTTTCTAAAATGATGTCGGAAGATGAATTAAAGACGACCTTAGAGGATATAAAAAAACAAATAGACCGCCATACGAAAGAGATCAACGAAAGAAAAATTCGTACATTTAAAAGGGACACTTTGGACTACCGTTTAGGGGAGGTCTACACATGGGCAGATATCTACGCGCAGAAACGAAGGAGTAAGCCATATAATTCGAACACTGACACCTCATCAACGGACAGTGACACCACTCAAAAATCTCGTAGACCACCACCAAGCAGGACTACCCAGGAAGATACAACAATGGAAGAACCTACCACGAGTAAACCAACGGAACCGAATCCTTTTTTAGAACAGGGTCAAGCCCAAAAAGGAGACCCAGGCGAAGCACCAGAAAAGGACAAAGAAAGAGAGCCACCGACCACACGAAGCACATCGGCCAGCATCAAGGAGAAAGAGAAAATGAAGAAAAAGCCCCAACCCCAGAACAACTAGTAATTAACATCAGCGATAAAAATTTCAATCCATACGAACTACAAATACTACAGAGGGGGATGTCCTTTGTTCCGACTACTGGTACAGACAGTCTGGAATTAGAGGTGAGCTTATTCAAATTCATGAGGAAACTTAGACTGAGACATTTCTTCGACAACATTGTACCAGAGCGACCACAAATTGACCAAGACCAACTACTAGGCTTAAGACCTCAAAGCTCTTTCCAAGCTCCAATGAGCCACAAAACATTAGATCTGTTTGAAAACCTAGTACGACAAGACCTACAGAAGTTGAAACATACCAAACCCAAACAAAGAAACATAACACAGAAAGACCTAGATACATTACACAGAATGGCGAATGACAACAGCATCATCTTTACCAAAGCTGACAAAGGGGGAGCCATCGTTATTATGAATACAGAGATGTACAATGCAAAAGTGATGGAACACATTTCAGACACCCTAACCTATACTCGGTTAAGCCAAAATCCTACGCTGGAATACTCCAAAACACTCAAGAACATTATCGATGAAGCACATAAAAAAGGCATCATCACGGACAGGACAAAACAGTTCTTGTTAACACTGAATCCTAAAAGTCCAACACTGAGGATGGTCCCCAAAATTCATAAAAACACCTATGATCCTCCGATGCGACCTATAGTATCCACCATAGGTAGCCTCCATGAACCCATCGGCCAACTCATCGATAAATATTTACAAAAACCAGTACAATCCATGCAAACTTACATCAAGGATACTACTCAATTTCTACAGAAATTACAAAAGATAACAGTCAATCAAACAGACAAACTAATCTTGTGTACAGCCGATGTTCGTAGCCTATATACGAGCATACCTCATGACATGGGAATAGAAGCGTTGGAGAACGCTCTGCTCAACTCGGACCTTGACATAGATTTTCAAACATTCCTCATGGAATTAATGCAGTTTATCCTTTACCACAGCTACTTTAAAGTTGAACAATCATGGTATCAGCAGCTTACAGGAATGGCAATGGGCAATTCGGCGGCACCGGTATATGCCAACATATTCATGCAATGGTATGAACAACAACATATCCTCTCTAAACCTGAATGGACGGACAATCTCAAGATGATAGTGAGGTACATTGATGACCTTTTCTTAATTTGGACTAACACCAAAGAAGCCTTAGACATCCAATTGAAGAAATTCAATGACATTGATCAACGAATCCAGTTAACATGGGACATATCGGATACAGAAGTAAACTTTCTAGATGTCAAAGTCACAATTTCCCCTGAAGGATTCGAAACAGATTTATATACGAAACCAACTGATAGAAACAACATGCTTCTATATTCAAGTTTCCATGAACCAAAACTCATCAAAAACTTGCCATTTTCACAAATGGCAAGAGTGAAACGCATCAGTTCAGATGAACAGAAGTTGAAAATCAGACTCACACAAATGACCACAAAGTTTACCTCAAGAGGATATCCACCGAATCTAGTAGAAGCAAGCAGAACTAGAATTGACAACATGGACAGATCCAACCTCTTAACCTCCAAAGAAAAAACTGAGCAAACACGGATCGTAGCAGTCTCAAAGTATTCCACTGCAAGCAGAAAATATAAACAATCAATTTTGAAACACTGGTCAATTCTGAACATGGAACCGGATTTTAAACAAGCGTTCAGCTCCACACCGATCTTTGCTTTCACTAGAGCCAAGAATTTGGGGGAAATCCTCCGTAACAAATCTCCAGACAATACCACATACTCAGGAACCAAACCCTGTCTAAACTGTGGGAGTTGCAACAACATAATCCGGGGCAACGAGATATGCCACCCCACACAAGGTTACCCTATCAAACTTAAGGTAAACGGTACCTGTGAATCATCCAATCTAATATACGGAATCAGATGCCCATGTGGGAAAATGTACGTGGGTAAAACAGAGCGCCGCATAAAGACACGCTTAATTGAGCACAAATCCAATATTCGCTTGAAGAACACTAAATCATCTTTAGCATCACATTTTGTAGAAGCACAACATAATGTTTCCCAAATAAAGTACATCATCCTTGAGATCATCCAGAAAACAGAGGGAAGAGACAATACGAAATTTTTACTGAGAAGAGAGAATTACTGGATCTATAAACTGTTCACCCAAAAACCAACGGGGCTCAACGACAGAATTGAATTTTCATGCTATCTTTAAAGTATTTGCTCTGCAGACTTCTGCTTGTGTATACTGTACTGGGTTCTGTAAACATCAGACACATACACACACTCGTACCCACATCCCCACTTTCACCTTCCCCCATAGCACCATTGCTTACAACAATGATTCCGATATCAGGACCTCACTAGTTCGAGGCTCCTAGCGTTCGTTTTTCACATCTGATTATAACCTTTTATTTTTTTTATTTTTATTTTTCTGAAATACCCTTTTTACTCCATATTTTTAATATCCATCAGTAACACTACCACATTTATTGTTCATTCAGTATCTAGAGGATGCTGTCCGATATCACAGTCTAACCATAGCGATACCGCTGTAGTCTTGTTTCACTGGCCATTATCACGTGATACAACACATGACCGACCCCTTTTTTGAAAACAAGGAAAGCGCGGACTGCTCCTCGCAGCCGCTGCTACGGGAAACCGCCACGGCGAAGGAATTGAACAACCACGAATTGAACCTACATCGCGCCAGGTTAGTTACATATAAAAACGCACGCGGTCTTTTTGACTCGCGCATAACCTGCTCATTTTTCCCTTCAGTTTCCGGAATATATCCTAACTATACCCTCCACATTTCTTCTAGATTACGAAACTTACATGGAGAAAGGCATGTAAGTAACCGCGTCCCCACACCCCTGCGCATACCCTTACCCACAACACACTCCCACACGATCAAATTGCATGTTTTCACTTACACTGGGGAATACTGTTGTGATTGAGATGCAACGCATGCATTTTACCCTGTCTTTTGATTCTCTATATCTTTACAATTAGTAAATGCCACCTTATTTTTCGTTTTTTCAGTGTCTATTTCCCTGATGAAGGGCATGACTTTATAATGCCCGAAATGCATTGGATTTGAATAACAGAATGACATTGCCTGTATTTTGAAAGTATCGACAAGCTAAAAATTATGAAAAGCTAATGAATATGCTAACAACCAATAAATTTCTCTAATGAACTACAAAATAAATTTCTCTAATGAACTACAAAACAAGAGAATGGAAATCTTTTTCTTAGTAGAAAGATAATGACAAAGTGTGCCCAACAAGGGATGTCCCTAGAGATCCTCTAGGTCCACAACTTCGCATTCAACTACTTGACGCCACTGGACTCCTGGCGCCACCTTGTGGAGCACCTAAAAAAACCTCAGTTAAAACCTCTCAACTTAAAAGAACTGTATGTTATACACAACTAGCTGTGCATCCATCCACTACTAAATTACTTTAATGCCTTTTGTTCACTTTAATATAGCCTTATAGCCCGCCGTAGAGGGCTATACCGGCTATTAAAGACCATCTCCAGCGTTAAAGGCCCGAGCCGAAGGCGAGGGCCTTTAACAAGGGAGAGGGACTTTAATAGATGGTATAGCCCAGCTAAGAAGGGCTATAAGGCTACTAGAACATTCTGCCACTAGTGGGCAGAATGTTCTAACAAAAAAAACAAAGCCTTATGGGAGCGTGAGGGGATTGGAATCCCCTCAGGCTCTCTGAATCCTTTGTTCACAGCCAGAGCAGTGAACAAAGAAACATTGGAATGTTGGAGCTTATCCCAGCCATTATAAGCCCAGAGCACTCCATCGTTTTCAATGGAGCTCCCATCATTTCAATGTTCTAATTATCGGTAGGGCACTTCTGGAACACCTGTAAATGTGCTTACTTCATAGATTTACTGTTTAAAAGTATGTACTTGTAAGTGAAAAAATATTGCATTTGGATGATTTTCTTAATATTTTTGACGTCGGGTCATTAAAATACTGGTCATGCTAGTGGCGCTCTGTTGACGTATGTAGCTATTCTATGGTCCTAAAGCAACCAAACTCAGGTCCCAGGAGTCTGCAGTGTTGCAGTTGTTAAAACAAAACAAGCTTTGGGCTGAATTTAGAGTTTGTCGACCAGAGCTCATATGGAGATAGAGTGCACTTTCATGTTTGCACCACGGCGCACCTTAAAGCAGGTGCGATGAGTGCAAACATGGAAAGTGCACCCCATTGATAGCGATGGTGCTGTATGTGCGCCAGCGCTGTATGTATTACAAAAGGGCTGTACAAGCATCTGCGGCCCTTTCCGTTATATAAAGTGCCCTGGTGGCTCAAAAAGTGGGCGCAAATGCCCATTGCTCCCCTTGGGCGCTTGTGTAATGCGGCCCCTGGTTACTCACTCACGTTGGAACATCCAATCTGCAACACTCTAAACCAGGGCCTATCCTTTTCTCCCACTCACCAGCATCTCCATGACCTCATTTCGTTACCTCGAAGGCATGCATTTTATTCTGTATGTTTGTGGTAAACAACCTCATTAAAAAATATCCCAGTCCTTGCCATTAACACCCCTTTTTCTATTGCTGATTGAATTGTCAGTTATTGACAGGTCCGACGCTCCTCACACTGCCTTTGCTAGGCAGTTCAGCAGGCGAGTAGTCCCTGCTACAATGATTAACCTACAATGGCGGCTTACAAAACGGCGGCTGGTAGGTGTCTGAGCCTCGATGATAGGCTGAACGCTTTGTGCTCAAGTTCTGCTGCGAAAAGGGCACGTGGGCTGAAAAAAAGCACTTTAATGACTGTGCCGAGGTCAAGCCTCACTGCAAAGGCTCTCATTATCATGGATTTCCATTCCTGCTGCTCTATAGATTTCAGTTTACCTTGAGTAAATGTTATCTTTGCGTAAATTGCTCTTATCTTGGAATCCCTCACAGTGTACAGAACAATTTGCATTTTATGTAAAGTTTTTGTGCCAATATAAATAACACATATTTAGAATTGTCTTGCTTGCTCGCCAATGGCATTTCATTAAACGTGCTTCTCCTGAGTGTGGTGATGTGAATTCTTGTTGGGGGGATTTTTACACATGCACGATAGTAACCTCTTTTCTTCCTTTTTCATTTCATTTTACATACTTTGGATATTTATCTATCGTACGCCTTTTCTATTTTTTTCTTTGCACTTTCATATTTTTTGATTAAATTGTAAGTCATTTCTTTTAGGCACAATTTCAGCCAGTGAAGAAATTGATTGGCTTTAAAACCTGGTCTAGCGCTTTGAAAGACTGCGCGCTAATAACTCAGGGTGTCCAGAGTAGGAACACAGCGGTCAATGTCCCCAAGTTCAGAGCTCGCAGCCCAGTGATGGAAGCGGAACACGTGTAGTCTCAAAATTGATCATGTATGTGGAGTTAACCGGTCATTTTAAGTGACTTAAAACAGTTTGTTGTGCATCTGTGGAGTTTGTTTGAAAAAATGGAACAAGGAGGGTACTGTAAGAGGATTATTCTTTCCGAGGTGTAAGGATGCAGCCCCGCGGCCCTCCGGGTATTGCAACAGTTGCTGTAGAAAGGACAGGGACCTTGCATCTCGTGTCACAGAGCTACAGGATGATCTCAGCAGATGTTGCTTCAGCAAGGCGAGTCATCACCATGGTGAAGGCCGACAACCAGAGAAGGGCAGGGCAAGTTTTACAAATACCCCAATTCGAATAGAGAATATTGAGGCACTGGGAAATATTGACAATTTAAAATGAGAAACAGGCATAATCATGAGAATTCATTCACATTGATTAGAAAGACTTGTTTTACATTAGTTGTCATTTGATCATTTAATTTAAAAACTCCTACTGCTGATCCTTCCTCTCTTTCTAAATACTGCCCAGTTTCTAAACTCCACCTTTTCCCCAAAATATTTGGCTGGTTTTGAACCATATCACACTTAGCTTATCCTCAAATATTCTACTCAGTCCCCTCCCTCAGGTTTCAATGCTCTTCAATCTATAGAAAGCTGCCCTTTCAAATGTGTCTGACATTACCAACTTTGCCCATCAAAATCACCTGTCATCCATCCCAGAGTAGCTTCTTTAGACACTGTCGATCATCGCTCCTCCTTTAGGACACACACAAGTAGCATACAAATGGATTTCCTCCTACCAATCTGCCATATCATTTCCAGTTGGTGTCTCTCAAGTTTCATTTCTTAGTCCTCTCCATTTTTCTCTCAACACTACCTCTCTTGAAGGCATTGACTCCTTATTTGAGCTTTCATATCTTTATGAAAATGACACCCAAATCCTAAATTATGTTAGGTTAGGTTATGTATTATTAAGTGCAAACATTCACCTTAGAAAGGCATCTAGGCACTAAAACTAAAAAACTTTAGCCTGCTCTGCAAACAAGCTAGGAAAACAGAAAAACTACAATAATCATGCATTGGGAACAATACTATTTTTTATAGTTTTATGAAATTGAGTCAGGTTTGACTCTTGCTCTCATTTCCTATGTTTTTTGCCCCAATCAATCATATATGTTTCATTGCCATACCAGTGGATGGCTCCACAGTCCAGCACATTGAACTCCTCCAAAACCAAGGTCCTCCTCAGCAAATACCTCTCTGACTGAACCAGTGAATTTCTTCGGATACCATGAAGGTCTTCTCCTCTGTTATGGTTCTTTTCAGCACATTCGTGACAATGGAATCCTTCATAACTACTAGAGCTACTGCAATAAGCTACCAGCCACTGAACTTATTCAAGATCTACCCATACATCCCATTCAATACAGTCAAAACATTCTGCAAGACGTATGATTCCTGTAGTTAAAAAACCTGATAGTTGGAGGCTGTAGTGCACCAGCTTGTAGAGGGAGAGCAAAAACAGGAGTGGACCTAAAGCACTCCCTGAGGTCTGTAGATCAAAATCAAACAGACTGTTAAAAATCAAGGGGCTCAGCTCCAATAACTATCAGATAATCAAACAGAGATAAAATGGGTGCTGAACTGAGAAGGCCAGTTTAGTCCTCTTCTTTGTGAGTAGGAAAGACCCTTAAGCATACTCCTTTCTACCCAAACTGAGGTGTAAACCCCTGCTCACCATACCTACAGAACAACCCAATCTCTCTGACCCAGTGTTTCAACTGCAGGGAGCTGAGGACGTATTGCATGGTTTTGGAAAGAGAAAAGGCGAGCAGAGGAGCCCCTGGGTGTAGGCTGGATACAAAAATCAATAGCTAAACACGAGAACCTGAAACTGCCTATTATGTTCCACTTCAGGTCAATATAGAAGAAGTTATCATAATATTGGATTCAGACTGCAGATAATGTGTGGTAAAATGAAGTTTGGTCCTTCCACATTAGATACTTCCTCAAAATAAATGAAATCTAAAATGTGTGACCGGTTGCCAGACAGAATTTCCTGTGGTTAAGGTCCTGATATAAGAACCTGCTGTAGAAAAAACGTATATTTAAGAAGGAGTAATACCAAAACTTCCAGGGATGAAGATCCTTGGAACTGATAATCCTAATTTTTTAACCCTACTTCAAAAATCCCTTATAGAAAGAAATGGCCGGCTTAAGGAGGCATCTTTGTTTGCAGGAAGAACCTAACTGAAGTGAACCTGTCAACGGGAAAATAAGTAGTCGGGCTACATGAATACAGAAAAAAGGGGTTGCGTCAAAATGCCTTAATTTCACATCAACCTTGGCTTTTGTAAGGAAATTTACGAGCTGTCCAACTAGAACATTCCACTTTAAAGTCTGACTAGGATCAGGCCTGAAGAAATTATGGGACTCCCCCAACCATTGTTTTTTTATAAGGGGTTGCTCTACAGAGTAGGAAAATCAGACCAGGCTTCTTAGCTTTTGGCTCCCGAGGCATTTAGGGATCAATCACCATATTATGCCCATTTGCACTTCCTTGCCAGTCATTCTGCTTTGGGGAACAAACTTCGCAAAGTATTCTAGACCATTTTTCTTGCCCATACATTTTTCTTCGAATAAAACCTTATTGTCAGAAATGCCCTCATTGTCAGAAGAAAAATACATATTTTTCAAAATTCCTATGAGAAAATGTCGATCATAGAAATCCATTTACAACTTGTAGGGTTTGATTTTGTAGGACCTCTAATTTCTTCTTCACAAGGGTATAAAGTAATATGGTTGGCAATGCTACCTATTACCCGAAAGTAATATCATTATAAAAAGTGAATACTAAGGCCATAACTACTGCTATTATTGATATTTTGTGTCAAATGGGCTTCCCTAAGGAGGTTATGACTGACCAGAAGAACCCCCTTCTTCTGAAAACGAATGGAACCAGCTGGTGCGCAGTTGGGAATAATACATGTTGGTCTATCATACCCAAACTGTTGATTTGGGGGAGCTGTATATTGGGATAAGGACACCCAACACAGACACTATATCTATTCTATACATCAAGGTCAAACCCCAGACCTCCAAATTGGTCAGTTGAGGATACCCATCATTTTAGAGACCAGGCTTTGACACGTTCCCTACTGACACTTTCCTACACACAAGTATCAAAGGGTCTAAACATAAAAATATACGCTAAAGTGATAAGGACACCCAACACAGACACTATATCTATTCTATACATCAAGGTCAAACCCCAGACCTCCAGATTTGTTGGTTGAGGATACCCATCAGTCATCACAAGGAACCGCCCTTCATTATTTGGGATTCCTTTTTGACCAACAAGGTGGAGCCACTGCCCTTCACAGATGAGGACAAAGATGGCGAAAGCCCTCACCTGCTCAGACAGGCCTCGGTCTTGCTACTCTGTGTTTAGAATATATAGATGAAACAGAGTGACTGATGGCGCAGTGCAAATAAATGTGAGTGGAAAGAAAAGTGTGTTAAAATTGGATGAGGGAGTACTAAAGAGTTTTATTCTGGTGTCACTCACTCCTCCAACATTAAAAGTGGTCAATGACAGTTTTCTAAAATAACTGCCTAGGTGTAATAAGAGGTCAACATGTTTCAGCAAATCATACATCTTACCAGTTTTGTAAGAGGTAGAGACCTCACCTCACCTGTCTGCAGCTCAGGAGATGAGTGAAGCATCGCTCTAAATAGGGGGCAAGTAAATACAAATATGAGCACAAGCACCCTAACTTTCAAAGAGCTGCACACGCTTAGTGCTAAGAAATAACCCACATGGTAAGTGGTAAGTTGTAGGTGTATTCCGTGTGAGAAAAGAAAGTCGCAAGGAGTAGTGAGTAGAAATTCGCTAAACCGTGCTAGAAATATGGCCCACATGTGTAGAGTAAACCATGAACAAAGAGGACAGAGGCCGGACCTGACCCTGCCCGTAAGAATTACCGGCGCTAAGCGCTTGCTGTAATTTTCCAAAAGGAGAACAGCTGGCACTAAGATTGTTATCGGCTGATAATGAGCTTACCATAAAACCTGCGGACTAAGGGGGTGCTATTGTCTTGTTAGACACTAGCACCTACCGCACGGAGGGCCTACGACAATTGAGTGATGTGAAGTCTTATCGCCTCCTGGAGAATGATCCTACGGAAGATCTCAAGAAAACTATGCGGTCTATGACTGAAGAAGCCCTGTCTGAAGGCTGGATTACACCGCAAGAAGCGGCTTTCCTATGTATAGAACATCCCGTAACTCCTTATTTCTATGTCCTGCCTAAGGTACATAAGAAACAGAGACCACCCCCAGGTCGCCCCATAATCTCGGGCATTGGGTCGATCCTTGAGCCACTGTCAACCTTCGTTGATCATTTCCTTCGCCCTATGGTACAGGAGATGCCCACCTTTTTGAAGGAGACCACCGACGTGTTGTGCCTACTACCTGAAATTTATTTTGATGTTACCACTGACCTTCTTGTTTCATTCGACGTTGAGTCGTTATATACATCTATACCTCAGGATGAGACTTTAGAAGTGATCTGCTCTTTATTACAAACAAAAAATCTTGAAAGCATCACTCCAGTACATTTCATTATGGCCTGCGCTACCCTAGCAATGAAACACAACTTTTTCAGATTTGAGGACACCGTGTACCTTCAGACATCAGGTACCAGCATGGGGAGCATTTATGCTCCCAGTTTAGCAAATCTTTATGTTCATTCTTTTGAGCAGGAGCATATTCTGACCATCTCGAATCCCTTCCTTAGCTCTATTAAGCTATGGAAGAGGTACATCGATGATGTCCTGGTGGTATGGCGAGGGTCTAGCGAGGGATGCTATGAGTTTCTGAACTGGCTGAACAACAGAAATGCTTTTCTCCGCCTTACAGTTGAAGTAGGCAGAGACAAACTGGCCTTTTTAAACCTTATGATCGTGGCAACCCCTGAGGGTCAAACAAGGTGTTTACCTGTGCACACCCTATTAAACGCAAAGCACAATGCTTACAACTGTTTGACTAAGCGTGCGTGCTGTCTGGTTGAAGGGCGGCCAGCCCAATTGACAGAACAACAGCTAGTGGAACAACGAATCTATGACAAAATCTCGAATACACAAATATCGACCTACAAAATTATCGCAACAAAAATATCGATGACAAAAATATCGGGATCCTATACCTAACAAGGTAAGTACAAAAATATCGAGAAAAAAAAAAATAGAATGTCAAAAATATCTTTTTTTGTAAAATATCGTTTTATTTTATTAAAATAAAAATGTAATATTAACAAAATAATACTTATAAATGTAATAAATGTATTAAAAAATATATTATAATATTTAAAATAATACATAATGTAATACAAATTAATAATAATAAATATATAATACATAGTATATTTTTCATTAACAATAACTCTAAATTAATTATTTTAATAACTTATAAATAAATAAAAATATAATAAATTACAAATACATTTATATTCATAAAATAATAATATAAATAACAATTAATAACAACATAAAACTAATAAAAATAAATAAATACATTTTAGATAGCGTATGAGTAAAAATTACTATTCCCACTCCAGAGAGTGCAACAGTAGCGAAAGTGTTGGATAGCGTAGGGGTAACAATTACTATTCCCACTCCAGAGAGGGCAACAGTAGGGAAAGTGTTGGATAGCGTAGGGGTAAAAATTACTATTCCCACTCCAGAGAGTGCAATAGTAGGGAAAGTGTTGGATAGCGTAGGGGTAACAATTTCTATTCCCACTCCAGAGAGTGCAACAGTAGGGAAAGTGTTGGATAGCGTAGGGGTAAAAATTACTATTCCCACTCCAGAGAGTGCAACAGTAGGGAAAGTGTTGAATAGCGTAGGGGTAAAAATTACTATTCCAACTCCAGAGAGTGCAACAGTAGGGAAAGTGTTGGATAGCGTAGGGGTAACAATTACTATTCCAACTCCAGAGAGTGCAACAGTAGGGAAAGTGTTGGATAGGGTAGGGGTAACAATTACTATTCCAACTTCAGAGAGAGCAACAGTAGGGAAAGTGTTAGATAGCGTAGGGGTAACAATTACTATTCCAACTCCAGAGAGTGCAACAGTAGGGAAAGTGTTGGATAGCGTAGGGGTTAAAATGATATACTTATAAATAAATGCTTTTTTTTTAATAATAAAAATATGAACTATGAAATAAATATAAACCATTTACAATACCTATACATAATTATTAAAAACATGATTAGCAAAATATATTTAACAAAATAAAATTATTAAAAAGTATAATTTTATAATATTTAATCACCAATTAATAATTAATTAATAATTATATAATTAACAAATCAATTAATTTAAAAACATTATTACTTAATTACATTTAAATTACTTCCCACCATATTCTCCTATAAACCCACAACCCGCAACAGAACACATTAATCAATTAATGATTTCATTAAAATTTATTACCAATTAATTAAAATTATTTACCAATTAATTAAAATTAATTTATAAGTCCTACTAATTAACAATTCCTTCAACATAATTAAATTACTTCCCACCCTATTCCCCTATAAACCCACAACCCGCTACAGAACATATTTTTCAATTAATCAATTAATTAAAATGATTTACCAATTAATTAAATTTAATTACCAATTATTTAAAATTAATTAATAATAACTACTAATTAATAATTAATTTTACATAATTAAATTATTTCCCAATTATTCCCCCATAAACCCATAACCCGCTACAGAACATATTTTTCAATTAATCAATTAATTAAAAGTAATTATAAATAATTACCAATTAATTACAATTAATTAATTATTCCTACTAATTAATAATTAATTTAACATAATTAAATTACTTCCCACCCTATTCCCCTATAAACCCACAACCCGCTACAGTACTAAAATACAAAATTTTATTAAACTACATGAAAAAAATTAAAAAACATAATACAATAAAATATACACAAAAACTATTAAAAAATCGATATTAGTAAAATCGAAATTATTTACATCGATATTACTGACATCGATATTTAAAACTTCAATATTACTAATATCGATATTAAGAGTGTCGTTATTACTTACCTTCGATATTATGTCCCTTCGATATTTAAACTTCAATATAATTGTATATCGAAATTTAAATCTCGATATTTTGTCTGTGCACCGGAACGACCACTGGTTTACCAGACGCACAGCAAAAAATTAAAGTATGACAATGTTACTTATACTTTGAATTGGTGACTCTAATAATAACCAATAAAGAGTTCAATTTTACAACCAAAAGAGTTTTGTTCATGTATTCATTTTCATTGTCATAGAACACATAAAAATAAGATGAAGAAATTAAGCTTTTCTTGTAATGTGAACAAAAGTCATCACAATGTTACTATTATGTACAAAATGAACAATTGCTATCTATTTACACAAAAGTCAATCATAAGTACATAATGTTGATTACACAACCAACACATTTTTTGAAATAGCCCAATGCATTTCGGGTAGATCCCTTCTTCAGGGGCACTGTGAAAAGATAAAAGTGAAAAAACGAAGAAAAGATTGAGCGATATGACCAGGCTTCATGTGTAAAACTATTTACAATGACTTTAAATACATCCAATGAGTGCTCATTCAACGTCCAGACGTAAAATGACAGTGTCAAGTTGATAAATGCCTAATGTGTTATCTAACGGTCAATGAAGGACTAAAGAGGAAGAAAAGTGAAAAGAGCTTGTAGCAAAGCTTCCACCCAGTGTATTAACGTGAAACGCGGTAATCAAAATGATAGCGATGTTACCTAAGATAACCAACAAAAACGACAGTGCTTGCGCAGAAGTAACCACCAAGTGTGTGAACATAAACAGTGCTGTTAAAAAATTTTTTAGTGGTGGTATCATGGAAATCATCCATAAAAGAAGAATCCATAAACAACCCACAGTGCTTCTAGTAGTAAGAGACTCACTGCTTAATTCAGTTGTGTCTAAACTAGTATCCTAGGGAACATTGAAGAAAATGATACTCGTGTCTCTCTGTGACTGCAGAAGGGTAAAGATGATGAAATCTCTTAGACACTATAATTACTGGAACTTGTACCAACAATAACTGTCTACACATGAAAGACCTACAAATCTGCACTTACATAATCAGGTATAATATGATAAGACCTGGCAGCTAGAATCCAAGCTGTAGATTGACCAGATACTGCCTTATCTTCAACTCTTTGAGCCACCTAAAACAACAAGTATCTTCCCTTAGTGATTATGGCGAATGATCGACTAGCACCAGATCTAAGCTAAACATTTCTGCCGTTTATCAAAAATTAAAACTGTGCAACAAACTCACCATGTACGACTACGTTAGGCGAGTGTACCAGTCAGCTAACGTACGACCGAGAAGGATGCGTCAACCTCGACCAATTCAGTGCTCTGGAACACAAGCAAAAGTGTTCTTACGTGAGAGCCTGCACATAATGAATTATAACAGACTGGCTGTATGTGTAACTGAGAGCAATTACACGGGGATGTAAAAAACTCACCTAGTAATAGAAGAGCCTGCATCGACATCCGTGGATTCTTGCCAGAGTGGAAATTAAATCACTGCGAAAAGCCAGGGGGTTGAAAACCGGCGTCTCCAGTCATAACTGTACAGAAAACGGTTGTCCAAGAACTCCCTGCTTTGTTTTGACAGTCACCCTCCCAAGTCACTAAGGGAGAATCTGCCGTATGGGCAGTTCCTCAGAGTACAGAGGAACTGCTCTAATGCCTCGGCTTTTAAGACACACTCCACAGTACTAGGTAATCAACTGGTATCTCGGAAGTATCCACCTAGACTGGTGCAGTGCTCACTGAAACGCGCCAAGAATAACAACCGTCTTGCACTCCTGGAACCATCTGTACCAAAGCCACAGTTGGAGAGACTCACAATTGTTAACACTTTTGGAACCCTTTCTAATAAAATACAGAAAGTGGTCAGGAGACATTGGCCTATTTTGAACTCTGGACATACATCAATCCAGACCCCCTTGTTTTCATTCAAGAGGGGTCCCAATCTGAGGGATAGAATCATCCACACCAGACCACGTGATGAGAGGCCTAGGGCTCCAGGCTCTCTTTGGGATCTTCCTCCAGTGACAGGTCACCACCCTTACGGCTCATGCCATTCTTGCCCACAAAGTAAGAAATCTGTTTAGATAGATATAGGAACAACTAGACCCTGGATTCAGATCAGATTCACAACTTGTAATAGTGATAAATTGATCTATCTCATCACTTGTCCATGTGGGCTTAAGTATTTTGGGATGACGACCCGTAAAATCAGGATCAGGATACCCTTTATCCCGGCCCATGTTGCAGACGTGACTAAATACCTCTTATTAAAAGAGCAGAAAATGGGTCTTTAAACTGGGCACCAATCGGGTGGGTCTAAATGTTGAAATACCATGGTCCGCCTTGTGAAATGAGCCTGGTACCGTGGTACTTCAGTGTTAATTGACATACTAGGGCATCAGTATATATGTCAAAGTATACGCCTGTCCCCATGTCATCACTTAATGTTGCAAGGGTTACCACCTTCCCCCCCTTTGGATGTCTGGGAGCTTTTTTACAAAAACAACAGGTGATGTCCCGAATGTGGATCAATGTCACTCACTCACCCCAGTCCAAAGATCTGGGCCCAAATCCATCGTTTTTTTGCACTCCACACCACCCTAGGTTAGACAATGGCGATATGCAAATCAGCTCTGACCCTGTGACCCATGGGAACAGTCCAGTCCGAACTACAAAAGCCATGTCCTTCCCAGAACGGAATCAAGCATCCGAGGACCGGACCGGTTTCGAGGTAACACCTCTCATCAGCCCGGCTAGCTTGACTCCAGTGGTGTGGAGTGCCTGGGACCCACGTCTGGGCATCCCCAGCGCACTTAGGGCGGAATATGCAAAAACAACAGGTGATGGACCGAATGTGGATCAATGTCACACACTCACCCAAGTCCAAAGATCTGGGCCCAAATCCATCGTTTTTTTGCACTCCACACCACCCTGGGTTAGACAATGGCGATATGCAAATCAGCTCTGACCCTGTGCCCCATGGGAACAGTCCAGTCCGAACTACAAAAGCCATGTCCTTACCAGAACGGAATCAAGCATCCGAGGACCGGACCGGTTTCGAGGTAACAGCTCTCATCAGCCCGGCTAGCTTGACTCCAGTGGTGTGGAGTGCCTGGGACCCACGTCTGGGCATCCCCAGCGCACTTAGGGCGGAATATGCAAAAACAACAGGTGATGGACCGAATGTGGATCAATGTCACACACTCACCCCAGTCCAAAGATCTGGGCCCAAATCCATCGTTTTTTTGCACTCCACACCACCCTGGGTTAGACAATGGCGATATGCAAATCAGCTCTGACCCTGTGCCCCATGGGAACAGTCCAACCCGAACTAAAAAAGCCATGTCCTTCCCAAAACGGAATCAAGCATCCGAGGACCGGACCGGTTTCGAGGTAACACCTCTCATCAGCCCGGCTAGCTTGACTCCAGTGGTGTGGAGTGCCTGGGACTCACGTCTGGGCATCCCCAGCGCACTTAGGGCGGAATATGCAAAAACAACAGGTGATGGACCGAATGTGGATCAATGTCATACACTCACCCCAGTCCAAAGATCTGGGCCCAAATCCATCGTTTTTTTGCACTCCACACCACCCTGGGTTAGACAATGGCGATATGCAAATCAGCTCTGACCCTGTGCCCCATGGGAACAGTTCAGTCCGAACTACAAAAGCGATGTCCTTCCCAGAACGGAATCAAGCATCCGAGGACCGGACCGGTTTCGAGGTAACACCTCTCATCAGCCCGGCTAGCTTGACTCCAGTGGTGTGGAGTGCCTGGGACCCACGTCTGGGCATCCCCAGCGCACTTAGGGCGGAATATGCAAAAACAACAGGTGATGGACCGAATGTGGATCAATGTCACACACTCACCCCAGTCCAAAGATCTGGGCTCAAATCCATCGTTTTTTTGCACTCCACACCACCCTGGGTTAGACAATGGCGATATGCAAATCAGCTCTGACCCTGTGCCCCATGGGAACAGTCCAGTCCGAACTAAAAAAGCCATGTCCTTCCCAGAACGGAATCAAGCATCCGAGGACCGGACCGGTTTCGAGGTAACACCTCTCATCAGCCCGGCTAGCTTGACTCCAGTGGTGTGGAGTGCCTGGGACCCACTTCTGGGCATCCCCAGCGCACTTAGGGCGGAATATGCAAAAACAACAGGTGATGGACCGAATGTGGATTAATGTCACACACTCACCCCAGTCCAAATATCTGGGCCCACATCCATCGTTTTTTTGGACTCCACACCACCCTGGGTTAGACAAAGGCGATATGCAAATCAGCTCTGACCCTGTGCCCCATGGGAACAGTCCAGTCCGAACTACAAAAGCCATGTCCTTCCCAGAACGGAATCAAGCATCCGAGGACCGGACCGGTTTCCAGGTAACAGCTCTCATCAGCCCGGCTAGCTTAACTCCAGTGGTGTGGAGTGCCTGGGACCCACGTCTGGGCATCCCCAGCGCACTTAGGGCGGAATATGCAAAAACAACAGGTGATGGACCGAATGTGGATCAATGTCACACACTCACCCCAGTCCAAAGATCTGGGCCCAAATCCATCGTTTTTTTGCACTCCACACCACCCTGGGTTAGACAATGGCGATATGCAAATCAGCTCTGACCCTGTGCCCCATGGGAACAGTCCAGTCTGAACTACAAAAGCCATGTCCTTCCCAGAACTGAATCAAGCATCCGAGGACCGGACCGGAACGATGGATTTGGGCCCGATCTTTGGACTGGGTTGAGTGTGTGACATTGATCCACATTCGGTCCATCACCTGTTGTGTTTGCATATTCCGCCCTAAGTGCGCTGGGGATGCCCAGACGTGGGTCCCAGGCACTCCACACCACTGGAGTCAAGTTAGCCGGGTTGATGAGAGGTGTTACCTCGAAACCGGTCCGGTCCTCGGATGCTTGATTCCGTTCTGGGAAGGACATGGCTTTTGTAGTTCGGACTGGACTGTTCCCATGGGGCACAGGGTCAGAGCTGATTTGCATATCGCCATTGTCTAACCCAGGGTGGTGTGGAGTGCAAAATAACGATGGATTTGGGCCCAGATCTTTGGACTGGGTTGAGTGTGTGACATTGATCCACATTCGGTCCATCACCTGTTGTGTTTGCATATTCCGCCCTAAGTGCGCTGGGGATGCCCAGACGGGGGTCCCAGGCACTCCACACCACTGGAGTCAAGCTAGCCGGGCTGATGAGAGGTGTTACCTCGAAACCGGTCCGGTCCTCGGATGCTTGATTCCGTTCTGGGAAGGACATGGCTTTTGCAGGGCCGGACTGGGAACCAGAACCGGCCCTGGCAAAGTGCTCAGCCGCCCCCCCCCCCCCCCCTCCGGGTGGAGAGGTGGGGGGGGGGGGTACGGGGGTCGGGGTGCGACCGTGTTCTGTGCCAGGGCTGGTTTTCGGCCGTTTTTGTTACAGGGCCGTGCTGCAAAAACGGCCCTGTAACAGAAAACGGCCCCCAGGGGCCCAAAACCGGCCCCCAACCATGCGGCCCACCGGGGGATTGCCCGGTGCCCGCAACGGCCAGTCCGGGCCTGGGCTTTTGTAGTTCGGACTGGACTGTTCCCATGGGGCACAGGGTCAGAGCTGATTTGCATATCGCCATTGTCTAACCCAGGGTGGTGTGGAGTGCAAAATAACGATGGATTTGGGCCCAGATCTTTGGACTGGGTTGAGTGTGTGGCATTGATCCACATTCGGTCCATCACCTGTTGTGTTTGCATATTCCGCCCTAAGTGCGCTGGGGATGCCCAGACGTGGGTCCCAGGCACTCCACACCACTGGAGTCAAGCTAGCCGGGCTGATGAGAGGTGTTACCTCGAAACCGGTCCGGTCCTCGGATGCTTGATTCCGTTCTGGGAAGGACATGGCTTTTGTAGTTCGGACTGGACTGTTCCCATGGGGCACAGGGTCAGAGCTGATTTGCATATTGCCATTGTCTAACCCAGGGTGGTGTGGAGTGCAAAATAACAATGGATTTGGGCCCAGATCTTTGGACTGGGTTGAGTGTGTGACATTGATCCACATTCGGTCCATCACCTGTTGTGTTTGCATATTCCGCCCTAAGTGCGCTGGGGATGCCCAGACGTGGGTCCCAGGCACTCCACACCACTGGAGTCAAGCTAGCCGGGCTGATGAGAGGTGTTACCTCGAAACCGGTCCGGTCCTCGGATGCTTGATTCCGTTCTGGGAAGGACATGGCTTTTGTAGTTCGGACTGGACTGTTCCCATGGGGCACAGGGTCAGAGCTGATTTGCATATCGCCATTGTCTAACCCAGGGTGGTGTGGAGTGCAAAATAACGATGGATTTGGGCCCAGATCTTTGGACTGGGTTGAGTTTGTGACATTGATCCACATTCGGTCCATCACCTGTTGTGTTTGCATATTCGGCCCTAAGTGCGCTGGGGATGCCCAGACGTGGGTCCCAGGCACTCCACACCACTGGAGTCAAGCTAGCCGGGCTGATGAGAGGTGTTACCTCGAAACCGGTCCGGTCCTCGGATGCTTGATTCCGTTCTGGGAAGGACATGGCTTTTGTAGTTCGGACTGGACTGTTCCCATGGGGCACAGGGTCAGAGCTGAGTTGCATATCGCCATTGTCTAACCCAGGGTGGTGTGGAGTGCAAAATAACGATGGATTTGGGCCCAGATCTTTGGACTCGGTTGAGTGTGTGACATTGATCCACATTCGGTCCATCACCTGTTGTGTTTGCATATTCCGCCCTAAGTGCGCTGGGGATGCCCAGACGTGGGTCCCAGGCACTCCACACCACTGGAGTCAAGCTAGCCGGGCTGATGAGAGTTGTTACCTCGAAACCGGTCCGGTCCTCGGATGCTTGATTCCGTTCTGGGAAGGACATGGCTTTTGTAGTTCGGACTGGACTGTTCCCATGGGGCACAGGGTTAGAGCTGATTTGCATATCGCCATTGTCTAACCCAGGGTGGTGTGGAGTGCAAAATAACTATGGATTTGGGCCCAGATCTTTGGACTGGGTTGAGTGTGTGACATTGATCCACATTCGGTCCATCACCTGTTGTGTTTGCATATTCCGCCCAAAGTGCGCTGGGGATGCCCAGACGTGGGTCCCAGGCACTCCACACCACTGGAGTCAAGCTAGCCGGGCTAATGGGAGGTGTTACCTCGAAACCGGTCCGGTCCTCGGATGCTTGATTCCGTTCTGGGAAGGACATGGCTTTTGTAGTTCGGACTGGACTGTTCCCATGGGGCACAGGGTCAGAGCTGATTTGCATATCGCCATTGTCTAGCCCAGGGTGGTGTGGAGTGCAAAATAACGATGGATTTGGGCCCAGATCTTTGGACTGGGTTGAGTGTGTGACATTGATCCACATTCGGTCCATCACCTGTTGTGTTTGCACATTCCGCCCTAAGTGCGCTGGGGATGCCCAGATGTGGGTCCCAGGCATTCCACACCACTGGAGTCAAGCTAGCCGGGCTGATGAGAGGTGTTACCTCGAAACCGGTCCGGTCCTCGGATGCTTGATTCCGTTCTGGGAAGGACATGGCTTTTGTAGTTCGGACTGGACTGTTCCCATGGGGCACAGGGTCAGAGCTGATTTGCATATCGCCATTGTCTAACCCAGGGTGGTGTGGAGTGCAAAATAATGATGGATTTGGGCCCAGATCTTTGGACTGGGTTGAGTGTGTGACATTGATCCACATTCGGTCCATCACCTGTTGTGTTTGCATATTCCGCCCTAAGTGCGCTGGGGATGCCCAGACGTGGGTCCCAGGCACTCCACACCACTAGAGTCAAGCTAGCCGGGCTGATGAGAGGTGTTACCTCGAAACCGGTCCAGTCCTCGGATGCTTGATTCCGTTCTGGGAAGGACATGGCTTTTGTAGTTCGGACTGGACTGTTCCCATGGGGCACAGGGTCAGAGCTGATTTGCATATCGCCATTGTCTAACCCAGGGTGGTGTGGAGTGCAAAATAACGATGGATTTGGGCCCAGATCTTTGGACTGGGTTGAGTGTGTGACATTGATCCACATTCGGTCCATCACCTGTTGTGTTTGCATATTCCGCCCTAAGTGCGCTGGGGATGCCCAGACGTGGGTCCCAGGCACTCCACACCACTGGAGTCAAGCTAGCCGGGCTGATGAGAGGTGTTACCTCGAAACCGGTCCGGTCCTCGGATGCTTGATTCAGTTCTGGGAAGGACATGGCTTTTGTAGTTCAGACTGGACTGTTCCCATGGGGCACAGGGTCAGAGCTGATTTGCATATCGCCATTGTCTAACCCAGGGTGGTGTGGAGTGCAAAATAACGATGGATTTGGGCCCGATCTTTGGACTGGGTTGAGTGTGTGACATTGATCCACATTCGGTCCATCACCTGTTGTGTTTGCATATTCCGCCCTAAGTGCGCTGGGGATGCCCAGACGTGGGTCCCAGGCACTCCACACCACTGGAGTCAAGCTAGCCGGGCTGATGAGAGGTGTTACCTCGAAACCGGTCCGGTCCTCGGATGCTTGATTCCGTTCTGGGAAGGACATGGCTTTTGTAGTTCGGACTGGACTGTTCCCATGGGGCACAGGGTCAGAGCTGATTTGCATATCGCCATTGTCTAACCCAGGGTGGTGTGGAGTGCAAAATAACGATGGATTTGGGCCCAGATCTTTGGACTGGGTTGAGTGTGTGGCATTGATCCACATTCGGTCCATCACCTGTTGTGTTTGCATATTCCGCCCTAAGTGCGCTGGGGATGCCCAGACGTGGGTCCCAGGCACTCCACACCACTGGAGTCAAGCTAGCCGGGCTGATGAGAAGTGTTACCTCGAAACCGGTCCGGTCCTCGGATGCTTGATTCCGTTCTGGGAAGGACATGGCTTTTGTAGTTCGGACTGGACTGTTCCCATGGGGCACAGGGTCAGAGCTGATTTGCATATCACCATTGTCTAACCCAGGGTGGTGTGGAGTGCAAAATAACGATGGATTTGGGCCCAGATCTTTGGACTGGGTTGAGTGTGTGACATTGATCCACATTCGGTCCATCACCTGTTGTGTTTGCATATTCCGCCCTAAGTGCGCTGGGGATGCCCAGACGTGGGTTAGGCACTCCACACCACTGGAGTCAAGCTAGCCGGGCTGATGAGAGGTGTTACCTCGAAACCGGTCCGGTCCTCGGATGCTTGATTCCGTTCTGGGAAGGACATGGCTTTTGTAGTTCGGACTGGACTGTTCCCATGGGGCACAGGGTCAGAGCTGATTTGCATATCGCCATTGTCTAACCCAGGGTGGTGTGGAGTGCAAAATAACGATGGATTTGGGCCCAGATCTTTGGACTGGGTTGAGTGTGTGACATTGATCCACATTCGGTCCATCACCTGTTGTGTTTGCATATTCCGCCCTAACTGCGCTGGGGATGCCCAGACGTGGGTCCCAGGCACTCCACACCACTGGAGTCAAGCTAGCCGGGCTGATGAGAGTTGTTACCTCGAAACCGGTCCGGTCCTCGGATGCTTGATTCCGTTCTGGGAAGGACATGGCTTTTGTAGTTCGGACTGGACTGTTCCCATGGGGCACAGGGTCAGAGCTGATTTGCATATCGCCATTGTCTAACCCAGGGTGGTGTGGAGTGCAAAATAACGATGGATTTGGGCCCAGATCTTTGGACTGGGTTGAGTGTGTGACATTGATCCACATTCGGTCCATCACCTGTTGTGTTTGCATATTCCACCCAAAGTGCGCTGGGGATGCCCAGACGTGGGTCCCAGGCACTCCACACCACTGGAGTCAAGCTAGCCGGGCTGATGAGAGGTGTTACCTCGAAACCGGTCCGGTCCTCGGATGCTTGATTCCGTTCTGGGAAGGACATGGCTTTTGTAGTTCGGACTGGACTGTTCCCATGGGGCACAGGGTCAGAGCTGATTTGCATATCGCCATTGTCTAACCCAGGGTGGTGTGGAGTGCAAAATAATGATGGATTTGGGCCCAGATCTTTGGACTGGGTTGAGTGTGTGACATTGATCCACATTCGGTCCATCACCTGTTGTGTTTGCATATTCCGCCCTAAGTGCGCTGGGGATGCCCAGACGTGAGTCCCAGGAATTCCACACCACTGGAGTCAAGCTAGCCGGGCTGATGAGAGGTGTTACCTCGAAACCGGTCCGGTCCTCGGATGCTTGATTCCGTTCTGGGAAGGACATGGCTTTTGTAGTTCGGACTGGACTGTTCCCATGGGGCACAGGGTCAGAGCTGATTTGCATATCGCCATTGTCTAACCCAGGGTGGTGTGGAGTGCAAAATAACGATGGATTTGGGCCCAGATCTTTGGACTGGGTTGAGTGTGTGACATTGATCCACATTCGGTCCATCACCTGTTGTGTTTGGGAGCTTTTTTACATCACCATCGAAATAGGATAGGAGTAAGCTCCATACACACACACACACTTTTTAGCCGCTTTTATCTTTGAATGGGAGCGAAGGAATTATCCACCTTGAGTGTAGCGTGTATAAACTGACAACGTCCTCTCTATGTATACTGATCTAAATCGGGTCGTGTTGATACTTGTGGAGGGTCGGTACCGGTTATTTTACTGTATTGTTATTTCATTTCATCTTTTTTTTTACTTGTAGATCGATACCTCTTATTACTATTACTTCACAGAGGTTTTGTATTAGAGGCTCTGAACACTTTTTTGAAGGTTCGGCATCTGTCGTTAAGCTAAGGCTTCACCAACGTTGCCAGGAGTTACGGGCGTGATAGTATTTCTCAAACCAGCTCTATGCCAACCAGGGCCGCTGTGATTCGCCGGCCCGACGAGCAAGAGCCTATTACGAGTGGGCTCATTGCTATCCAATCAGGTGCGCTGTCTAACACCCATGTGATTATTCCCGACAATGGTGTGCCAGGTTATATACTCGGGAAGCTCCCAGTCCCGGTACCTCCCCAGTCGGCTTGGATGCCGGCAGAGAAGTATCGACGGACAAGTGAGCATTCCTTCTTAACCTGTTACTCTATCTTGGGCACATCCAGACCCCTTTTACAGTATTTCATCTTCAATTTATACGCTATCTCGAGCGCTGCGTTTTTCTCATGTCACAGATAACGCTTAGTGCCAGTGATTCGTACGGGCAGGGTCAGGTCCGGCCTCTGTCCGCTTTGTGCATGGTTTACTCTACACATGTGGGCCATGTTTCTAGCACGGTTTAGTAAATTTCTACTCACTACTCCTTGCGACTTTCTGTTCTCACACGGATTACACCTATAACTTGGCCAGTTACCATGTGGGTTATTTCTTGGCAATAAGCGTGTGCAGCCCTTTGAAAGGTAGGGTGCTTGTGCTCATATTTGTGTTTACTTACCCCCTATTTAGAGCGGTGCTTCACTCATCTCCTGAGCCGCAGCCCGGTGGGGTGAGGTCTCTACCTCTTACAAAACTAGTAAGATGTATGCTTTTTCCCTATTTGGAATATAAATATATATCCAGTAAGGAGACAATAATACACTACTTTAGCGAGTGTTTGGTGCATATGTGTTAAATAAACTATATTATTGTTCAAGTACATTGACATTCATTCTCTATATATACGCGGTGATGGCTCACCCACATTTTCATTTGATATTCCTCTCTCGTGCTTCTAGTGACACATACAGTTTGCGAGGCAAGACCCGATGTGGACGCCTAGAAAACTCAGGTGATCTCTAAGCTTGTCTCCCAATGATTTCCTAATTTATCACGGAATCACACTTTATTTTTTTTTCTCCATATTTGTGTTTCTCACACTTTTTTGCAGTAGCAACATTCATATAGGTCCTGAAGAAAGCAAGGACAAACCAGAAGATTTGCTGAAACATGTTGACCTCGTATTACATCTAGGCAGTTATTTTAGAAAACTATCATTGACCACTTTTAATCTTGGAGGAGTGAGTGACACCAGAATAAAACTCTTTAGTACTCCCTCATCCAATTTTAACACACTTTTCTTTCCACTCACATTTATTTACACTGCGCCATCAGTCACTCTGTTTCATCTATATATTCTAAACACAGAGTAGCAAGACCATACTGAGGCCTGTCTGAGTAGGTGAGGGCTATCACCATCTTTGTCCTCATCTGTGAAGGGCAGTGGCTCCACCGTGTTGGTCAAAAAGGAATCCCAAACGATGAAGGGCGGTTCCTTGTGATGACTGATGGGTATCCTCAACCGACCAATCTGGAGGTCTGGGGTTTGACCTGGATGTATAGAATAGATATAGTGTCTGTGTTGGGTGTCCTTATCACTTTAGCGTATATTTTTATGTTTAGACTCTTTGATACTTGTGTGTAGGAAAGTGTCAGTAGGGAACGTGTCAAAGCCTGGTCTCTAAAATTCCCTTGGGCCCCAAATTGATCGTTTTGTTATTTTTGTGGTATAATGGGAACCTTAAACTCTCACTGAGAAAATGTTAAGTCAAGAGGGGCTGGAGTGGGATAAGTTGTTACTCTTAATTATTTTTGTCTTTTGTAATCAAACCCGATATAGTGTAGGGTGTTCTCCTTTCAAATTACCATTCGGAAGGAAGCCACAAACCCTATTAGAAATGACTAAAGAATATTGGGAAGAAGTCTCACAAGAAGACCCAAGATTACTAGGATATGTCACACACTTACGGGATTATGATAGCCTAGCAAAAACTACATATAAAAAAACTTTAAAAGAAATGCATAAATCAATGAAGAAATCCAGGAGAGAGTATATAGCCAAATTTATTGAGGAGGCCAACAAACCTGACAAAGCCATTTTTAAAGTTGTAAACGCCTTTCTCAAACCTCGCGAGTTGATAATCGATGCACAACCATCAACGGCGCTTTGCGAGGAAATATCAGACTTTTTTGATAATAAAATCCAGAAGATTTACAATTCCTTCTCATCCTCGGTTGAAACAGTTAAGTCTGACACAGCCTTAAAGAAATACTCTAGGCCCCCCCCTCTCCAATTTTTCTGTGATCTCGCAGAAGGAGGAATTGGTGGCTATCAAGTGCTGTAAATCTGGTTCACCAGAAGATCCGTGCCCTCCGAAATTATTGAAGAAGTTAGCTAACTCCTCCTCCCATGTGCTATCTGAAATATGGAACACCTCCCTGGCCACAGGCATCTTCCCAGATTTATGGAAGCATGCAATGCTCCTCCCTCTTAAAAAAAAAGCTAATATTGATTCAGGCAAACTCAATAATTACAGACCGATTTCTTTACTACCGGCACCTGCCAAGATACTCAAAAAAATAGTACAGAAACAACTGGCCAATTACATCGAGAGCCACGACATTTTGCACGATACTCAATCGGGGTTCCGTGCGGGGTTTAGCACGGAAACCTCGCTAATTGAGGTGGCGGACTCAGTCAGGTTGGAGCTGGATTCAGGGGCATCAGCCATGCTGGTGCTCCCGGACCTATCTGCGGCATTTTCATACGGTTGACCACTCCATTTTTATACAGCGCCTCCAGGATGTAGGGTTCGAGGGCACAGCTTTACAATGGCTCAAGTCCTTTCTTCATAACTCTGCTCAGAGAGTGGCACTCCAACCACATCAATCCAGTCGTAAGCCCCTTTTGTGTGGCATCCCTCAGGGCTCAGCCCTGAGTCCACTGCTCTTCAACATTTATTTGGCCCTTCTTTTTTCACTGATTGCCAACTGGGGGGTGAAGGCAATCTCCTACGCCGATGATACCCAGCTGGTATTCCCTTTTAAAGACTTGTCGTATGCCTCTTTTGAGACTTTTAAAAGCTGTCTAAAAGATATAGCACAATGAATGAACAACAACAGGCTCAAGATGAATGCAGAGAAAACTGAGGTGCTAGTTTTTGGCAACAGCCTACCCCCCGACGCTGACCTTTGGTGACCTGAGGAAATGGGCTGCCACCCGCTCCCGCAAACTGCGTAAAAAACCTGGGCATTAAGTGGCAGACGGACCTATCTTTTTCGGCCCAAATTCAACAGGTGACAGGTGCTTGTATTGGCACTTTAAGAAACCTGCGTAAAATTCTACATCTTCTGGTAGAACACTGTCGCAGGTCTGTGGTTCACGCCACAGTTACCTCCCGCCTGAATTATGCGAACGGCATGTATTTGGGCCTCCCATCGTACCAGATAAAGAAATTGCAGATGGTCCAGAATGCGGCTGCGAGATTGATTAAACATGTCCCATTCAAGCAGCACATCTCTCCTCATCTCAAAGCATTGCATTGGTTGCCGGTCAACAGTAGAATCAAATTTAAGGCCCTAACCGTAGCCTTTCGGGCATTCCATGGATCCTGCCCTTGCTATCTGAAGCAGAGACTTGGTGCATATGAGCAGCCTCGTTCTCTCCGATCAGGTTCCCAGAACCTGTTACGCACCCCTCGAGTTAGGAAAGCTCGATTAGGGGGCAGATCCTTCTTGCTTAAGGCTGCCATGCTTTGGAAAGCCTTGCCAAACGCATTGCATCAAATCACCTCTGAAACTATTTTCAGGAGGGCAGCCAAAACCTGGCTTTTTAACCAGGTGTAGCCTCTTGGACTCTCTGTGTTACGAAGGCGGCCTGGCGCACCACTAGTTGCTATAGCGCCGGGACACCTCTTAGGAGTTAGCTGTCCCGCTCTATAAAAGACAGTATTATTATTATTACTAGGATATTCACACACTTACAAAGTGTCTAGGAGCACTCAGGGATATGGAAGGCAACAAAAACAGAAGGACCATTCGAACTAAAAAAACGAAATGGTGAGAGTTACAGACAGGGTTTTGGGTTTTTATTATCACTCCTCACCAGTGACCAAACGTTTGGTCAGAATGGCATGGTCCATATGAGGTGCTAGAAAGAGGGGGAAAAGTTATACAAAGTACAAATGACCAGAAAAAAGAAACAGAGCAAATTTTCCACAAACATCTGTTTGCAAAATGGCAAAGGCCTCACCTTGTCTAAGTGTCTTCAGTCCTGAGAACACCTGTAGTAGCGCAAACTCACCCGTTGAGATAGGAAAATAATTACAAGAGTTCCAAAAAGAAGAGTTGTTATGCCAATAAAGTAAATTTTAGGAGATTTTTGGAGAGTCACCTGGGCAAACCTATATAAATTTCATCACATACAAATGGAACCCAGAAAACATTGTAAAGCAAAGTCCACATAGAATACGTGTCAGAGCCTCAAAGAAACACCATACAACAGGAAATGGGAAAGATGTTGGCATTTAGAGTCATAGAACATTCTAATAATGAGTGGTGTTACCCAATAGTATTACTTCCCAAGCCAAATGATTCTATAAGATTCGGAATTGAGGATAACTAATAACATTTCAAAGCTTGTTAGTTACCCACTGCCCTGTATAGTTTAATTAATTGAGCATTTAGGAGATTCCCCGTACATTACCCTCTTTGATTTAACTAAGGGATACTGGCAAATCCAATTAGCACAAGCGGATCAAGAAAAAACTGCATTTGCTACTCCCCAAGGTTTATTCTACTTTAAAGTACTCCCTTTTGGTTCACATGGGGTTCCCGACAGATTTCAATGGCTGATGAATCAAGTATAACAACTCTATCAATCATTCTCCTCGGTTTATTTAGATGAAATTATAGTTTTTAATAAAATGTGGGAGGATCATTTTACCACACTGAACCTTAATATTCTCTGCTTTGCAGGTAGTTGGCCTTTACATAAACACAAAGAAAACCAAAATAGCAAATTACACTAAAATATTTAGGTTATAGTTTAGAAAATAAAACTATTTGACCTCAGGAAGAGAAACTAAAATAATAACCTCAATCTGTTTTCCATCTAATAAAGCTATGGGTTCCTTTTTTGGGTTTATTAGGTTGCTAAGGAGGTTAATTCCAGAACATTCTCACATCTCAATCCCTAGCAGATCAACCCCTTTAACAGAAACAACAGCCAACCAACAAGTTTACTAATGAACTACTGAGGGCTTCACAAGCATTTGAGACTCTTTTTTTTTAATTTAAACATTTTTATTTACAGTTTTACATCCATTTCCCCCCCCAACCCCTCAAACATACATGGCGGACAGGTAAACATATAAACATACGCACATTAACATCATGAGCATTGCTTTTCCTTTTTGTTTAACACAACAATACATAAGCCAAACTAATAACAAAATCCTATATACATTGCAGCCTGGCTAGTATATTTTAAATTAACTTTGTGAGTCCCGCCATTGTGTAAAAGGGTTCCAAATTTCCATACCCCTGTTGCGACACTGTCTGCCTTTCCCTTTGTAAATGGCTATCTCGATATTATGCACCGCTAATAGCCTAGCTAGCCACTGTTGGAAAGAGGGTGCTAACGGATCGAGCCAAGCAGAGGCTAGGCATAGCCGAAAGACAGCCATCGCTACAAATATGAACTTGTGGCCAATTCCAAGGTTGTCAGGATCGTCTGCCCCAAGTACCATTGCCTCATTTGACAGAGTAACCTCTCTATGGAGAACAGCTGATAAGAACCTCTCTATGTCTTGTATTAAGGGAATTAACCCAGGGCATGAGGCAAAGATATGTATGGAATTGACTTCAAATAGGTTACATCTCGGGCAGCAGGTCCCTTTGCCAGTTCCCCATTTTGCAATCTTGTCAGGTGTGTAGTAGAGAAAGAAACAGGTTTTATAAAATTGTGCTTGAAGTTTAGTGGAAATAAGGATAGTCTGAGCTAACTGGCATGTATATAAATAGCCTTCGTTTGAAATCCCAAGTTTGCTTTGCCATTTTAATGATGTTTTATCTAGGTCATCCGGGAATATGGCCAGCAATAGCGCGTAAACTCCTCCTATAGTGTGATTTTTAGAGTTTATGATCATCTCTACTAGGGTAGATTCTTCCCCCAATGTCCTAGCCCCCGGTTTATGAGTTAAAAAATCCCTGATTTGAAGATATTTAAAGAAATCCCGCCAGTCTAAACTGTATTCATCCCTCAGAGCTTCAAAAGATTTAATCCCCTATATTGTAAACATATCCCCTAATTGTGTTATTCCTAATCTGTGCCATTTATTTACACAACTATCTTTGAAGACCATTGGTGGAAGAATTGGATTATTCAATATTGGAGTGTACTATGTAATTTGTCCTATTCCAAATGTTTTCCTTACGGCCTTCCATACATTAAAACAACTATAGAGAGTCTTAAATTTGACCTTCTTATGATATCTGTCATGCATATGCCTCTACAGATAGCCATAGCTAGAATTTCCCACAAGCAACTGGAAAATTGATACTGTATGTTCTTCTGTGTTATCCCCCTCTTGTAGTAATTCCTTACTATACAGTAATACACATGACCAGTAGTATCTTCTTAGATTAGGAAGAGTTAGCCAGCCTCTATTTTTAGGAAAGGTGAGATATTTATATGCCCGTCGAGGTTGTGCATACGCCCATATAAAGCTTGAAAATGTATACGTTCCATTGCAGTAAGCCACTGATTAGAAAATTCCAGGCTAATTGCCATGAATAGATATAATATTTTTGGAAAAAACACCATTTTAATTGCGTTTGCCCTCCCAATGATGGACAGATGAAGATTATCTAGGCGTCGTAAATCCTTATGCATTGCGTTCAACATTGGCTTAACGTTAATATCCACAACTTCCTCCAAGTTTGAGGAAATGGTGACCCCCCAGGTACGTTGCTTCCTTCACCACTCTAGGGTCATTCATCACAATGTTTTGATTTAAAACAATTTCTGTCTTCCCCTGATTAATGCATAACCAGAGACTAGTCCAAATTTTGTTGCCTTGGTCTCAATGGTCAATATTGCACCTGCCGGATCTGGGGTAACTATAGCAATATCGTCAGCATATGCTAATGTTTTTGTAGCGTGCCCCTGTAGTATAATAGGTGATATGTTGTCGTTTTTTCCCAGGTAACGAATAAACAAATCTATATATATTGCACAGAGCAATGGTGAGCAAGGGCAGCCCTGGCGAGTTCCTCTGGATATGGGGATTTCCCTAGTTAAACTTCCATTAACTGACACTACGGCCCTAGGATTAACATACATCTTTTGTGTAGCCTGTATAAACCCTGTTTGGAATCCAATCCTTGCCATCGCTTTCCAGAGAAACTTCCAGGAGACCCTTTCAAAAGCCTTGAGACTCTTAAAGTCAATATCTCCTCAAAGCCCCTGTTGCAAGCACCAGACTTTCCAAATCGTTTTTACTACAGACAGATGCTTCAGATGTAGGGATTGGGGCAGATCTCTCTCAAAGAAACAAAGAAACCTATCCACTTTATTGGTAGAAAGCTGTTCCCACGGGAATAATGTTATGCAACAATAGAAAAGGGTATATCTAGCCATTAAATAGGCTGTATGAAAATTGAGGTATGACCTATAGAGTAGATTTTTCATATTATAGTCAGATCATTCCCTGCTTACCTGGATTATCTTAGTGAAAGGAATAATGCATGCATTATGAAGTGGTTCTTGTCCCTACAACCATATCAGTTGAGTGTCAGGCATTGAAAAGGAAAGAAGATTTCCTGTCCATATATCCTGTACCGTTACCTGATCAGAAAGAGCTAAGGGAGGACAAATGTAAAAAAAAAAGGCAGATTTACCTGCTGGAGTACAGGTCTTAAGTGTCGCAGCAATGTGAAAAAAGACATCAAATATAATATCACCAGGGAGAAAACGATAAGTATAAAGCACACAATAATTAAAAAGTACAAAATATTTTGTTTATTAAGTATATATACTCAAGATAAAAACATTAAAATTTTAACACATAATAAAATACGACACATAACCTATTCTAAACAAGCAATATAATGCAAAAAATGACACCATTAATTCATAGAACAGTGGCGGACAATATTAGTCCTCTTCGACGCGCGTTTCGGCGTTTTCACAAGAACGCCTTCTTCAGGAGCCACACATACAATCACGTATCTCGATAATCTGTATAATTCCAACCGATAAATGGAACGAATAAGGGAAACCTGTCCTCAGTGGGAATGGGTGGGAGGGCTCGGATTCTTATAACTGTACCCAACCGTCAGGTCGAATTACTAGTATGAATAACAAGGCAGTTGTTAGTACCGAACCGGGAAGACTGCTTGAAAGTCTAGCGCTCGTTACTGCTGATCATTAATTTTGAAATTGATGACATTCAGTGGAATCATTAGTATTCGAGTTACAAGGGACCTCAGTCGATATATCTTTTCCCTTCGCGTGTCTCAGTGATTAAAAAAGAATCAGCGTTAACAATGTTCGGTAAAATCAATAATGTTCAGGCGGCAAGGGACCACAGTCGATGTATCTGCTCCCTTGGCTCGGTTTATATTACGGTAATTAAAAAGGAATCTGCATGAACATCAACCCGCGGGCGTCACGACCGATGAATCAAATGGCGTCCCGCAGCCGTTGGAAAGGATAATTAAGTGTCGCAGCAGTCATGCCACCCAATGAGGATGCCAGAAGACAAGAAAGGGTAAAACAAATATTAGAAAGAAAAAAGGGACAGAAACAAGAACAAGAGAAGAAAATGGTGAAAGGAGAAAAATGACTCGGACAGGTGGGAGTTCAAAAAGACAGAAGAGGAGAACACGAGGGGCACGGAAGGAGAAAATCAATCCCGGGCAAAGAAAACGGCACAGCACCTGATGCCACTGATGAGGGCAGAGCTGAAGAAAACATGTGAGTGAAAGCAACCACTCCCAGCTGAGTGCCTCCTGACACAGGAAAGGACTGCCCCAGCCCTTGGCTCCCACCAATTTCCCAGAGGGCCATGACAAACTAAGGTGAGTGCTCAGACACAGGCTTGGGCCCACCAGCTGGTGGGGGAGAGGGTGGTAGACCCAGAATGGGGAAGAGAATCTCCTCCATAACCATGGGGCAGTGGTGAAATTCACAGGAGAATTTAAAAAGTGTATATATTGTTGTGAAGCATTATAACGAAATTTGCCTCAATTGATTTTTTAAACAAAGAGTAAAGATAAGCTAAGAAATAGAATGAGAATATAAATACCATAAAAGAGGCCAGGATAAGAAAAAGAGGGGCTGATGGTGGATGCTCGTTTCTGAGCTCCAACCCAGCTCCGACTCATCGCTTGTCCCATCCTTGTGCGAGTGTGCTTTGTGAGAGCCGTCAGAGATGGTAAGTGTCTGTTAGACCTGGCCCTTTTTGCAGGTTTATTACCAAACATTTTGCCCTTTGCCTCCAATTCTTCTGTCCCTGTTTTTGTGGGATATAGGATTCTGGGCACTTTACCACTGCTAATCAGCACTAAAGTGCATATGCTCTCTGTGTAAATTGTGATTATGATTGGCTATCAATGATTGGCATATTTGATTTACTGGTAAGTCCCCAGTAAACTGCACTGAATGTGCCAGGGCCAGTAAATCAAATGCTACTATTGGGCCTGCAGCACTGTTTGTGCCACTCACATGAGTAGCCCTGTAAATGTGTCTCAGACATACCACTGAAATACCTGCATCCGAAGTATTAACTGCCATGTTGATCTAGCAAGTGCACTTACCTGCCAGGCCCAAACCTTCTAGTTTCTTACATGTAAGCCAACCCTCAGGTAGGCCCAAGGTAACCCCATGGGCAGAGTGCAGTGTAAGTGAAAGGTAGGACATGTGCTGGTGTGTTTTACATGTTCTGATAGTGACATACTCTGTATTTCGCTTTCAATATTGAAAGGCTGTCTGTCCAATAGGTTATCATTTGAGCTACACTGTAACAATTTAGATGTGTAACTTTCAATTGGGCCAAGGTAGAAGAATGGAGTTTAGGCTGTCTGAACTCAGAGTTTAATAACACACCTTTTAGTAAATGTGGTTTTTAAATTGTGCGTTTGAAAATGCCACTTTTAGAACTGTGAGTGTTTGATATTGCTTTGTTCGCCCTAAGTTGGCTGGGTATGCCCAGACGTGGGTCCCTTGCTCACTCTACCACTGGATTCAAGGTAGCCTGGCTGATGAGGATTATGAATCCGAAACCAGTCCCAGGATGCTTGTTTCCGGTCCAGGGAAGACATGGCTTGGCAGTTTGGGCTGGACTGTTCCCATGAGGCACAGGGTCAGACTGATTTGCATATGGCCATGTATGAACTAGGGTGGTGGAGTGAGCTAAAGAATGGTGATGGATTAAACCCAGATCAGTTGACTGGGGGTGAGTGTTTGATTTGCTCAAGAGCTCCGTCCATCATCCCCTTTGGTATCACCTTTAGAACTTGGGCATTTTCTTGCTTTACCATTCTGTGTGCCTCTGCTTGTATGTATATTCACTGTCTGGTTTTGGAGTGACTGGAGCCAGCGATGTGCATTCACTCCAGACAGTCACAAGGGGGTTGAGGTGTGTCCTGCCTTGCCTATCTGGCCGACTCCTCGCTGGTCTGAATAGACCTGGTTTGCATTTTGAGTGATGGGAGGAGTTTTGCTAGCACCTGAATAGGCATGTCTCCTTTGCACAATGATGTCACCACCCTCTGTGGTCATGCTGGACCAAGGAGGCCCAAACTTGTTTGGACTTAGCTCAGAGACCCTGTAGCAAAGAGAACAATTGAAACTGGCGTATGAGTATTGGAAATAAAACCACACACGTTTAGATTATTTCTGGAAACAAAAAGACCCTGCCAAGAAGAACAGCTGAAGAGCTGTGTGAGGAGCACTGCCTTTTCTCTATGAGGGCTGAGTTGGCCTGCAGTTGCTGCTTCTGTCTGTGGTGGAGGAAAAGGACTGACACTTTTTGCCCTGCTGTAGTATCCTGCGTGGGAAGACTCTCCAGGGACTTGTGTGTAAACGCCTTCAATTAGAATTCTCAGCAAGATAAAAGAATTCAGAGAAAGATCCTTGCTGGATTACAAAATGAACCTGCCTGTGAGTAGAGCTGGAGAAGCTGTGTGAGGGGCACTGCCCCTGGTGTGTGGGGGATAGGACAGCCTGCAGTGGCTGCTCCTGCCTCGAGCAGGAGAAGAACAGGCATGTTCTTCAGCTTATTTAACAAAGAAAGCCTTCAGGAGTGCTGTGGCTTCCAGCCTCGAGCATGTGAGGCTCTCTTGACCTACAGGAAGCACATGGTGAGAGCAATTATCTTGTTTTTTGTAAAAGTAATTTGTGCCATGTGGAAAACACCTTGTGGGCATGAGATGTGGCCAAGGAGAAAAGAAAACTTTGAAGCGCGCCCCCTTGTTGCTGGGGCAAGCTGCTGTCCCTGGCTGAAGAGGGAGCCCAGCCCCGCCCTGCCTTCCTCAGAGCCAAGGAAGAAGGGTGGAGTCACCAACACAGCCTTCATGATAGACGACAGCCACATACCCGACCTACAGCACTGCCTGTAGGCTTGGGATTGAGGTCTGTCGGGCGTGGTTGTTGCTGTGTGCCCGAGTGGAGCAGGAGGCCAGAGAAGCACCTCTGCTACTGCCTGGCATTATGGTAGCAACAGGAGTCCTGCGAGGGCTCGGTGCAAGGGAACACCCTCTGCACCATGGGCAGGTTTGTCTGAGATTGCTGGCAGCTTCTCCGCAGGCTTGTGAGCAGCTTCAGAAGACTATTGCTCAAGGAGACCGGTCAAGATCTCCTATTTAGGGGTGCTTGTACACCCTCAACCATAGCTTGCCAGGCACAGCTTCAGCCTAAGGGTACAGACCCTGGGTGGGAGGTTCTATTTTTTAACCAAGCCTGCCTCCCTCCTGTAGGCCTATGGTGGCCTGGAGAACTCAGCTCTCAACCAGTACCTAATGCCTCGGTTTAGAACCTTGGTGTCAGATAGGACAAAGATCTGACCCTATCACCCCAAGTCTGGCAAGTTCCGGTGGCCTGCTTTTGAAAGATGAGAACCATCAGAAAACTTCTAGATTTCTTATTCAACGAAAGCCAAAGAACCGCGGTTCATGCCCTTGTGCCTTGTGACCTCTCACCTCAATTATGCCAACAGCCTTTACCTGGGCTTGCCCATATTTTGATCAGAAGGCTGCAAATAGTATAGAACGAGGCTTTGAGGCTAGTCTGCAAGGTTCTGTTGCACCATCACCTCTTTCAGCATCTCAAACAACTCCATCGGCTCCCAGTTGCCTGAAGAATTGAATTCAAGGCCCTTACAATTGTGTTTCGGGCCTACCATGACAGGGGCCCTAGCTACCTGAGGAAAAGACTCCACCCAAACTCTCAGGAGTGGTCATTAAGATCCAACCACAGACACTACCTCACTGTCCCTCACTTTTCCAAAGCTAGGCATGGGGGTAGATCCTTCGCCTTTCCACCCACACATACTGAACTCAGAGCAGGACTTCAGAAAGACGCTGAAAACCTGGCTCTTAAAGTTTATGGTTTAGCGGGCCGGTCCTTCTTCTCTGATGTCCTCTGCATTAGCGCAGGGACACCTCGTTCGAGGTAGCTGTGCATTCTATTACAAAAAAGGGGAAAAAAGGAAGGTGTGGAACTGGAATGTGCCCCTGCTGTTGAAGGCCAGGGTCCATGTTCTATTGTCCCAATCATTAACGTCCAGCAAGATATTGATTGGTCTCCCCTGGCTTTAGGCTGGTGGGGGGTTGTGTTAGACCTGGCCCTTTTTGGAGGGTCATCCCCAATTGTTATGCCATTTGCCTCCTATTTTTTTGACCCTGTTTTTGTTTGCTATCGGATTCCAGGCACTTTACCACTGCTGATCAGTGCTAAACTGCATATGCTCTCTGTGTAAACAAGACACTGTAACAATTGCATATAAATCACATTCATATACAAATGCAGAAATGCATTTTGCACCGACAGAAAAGATTCTGCTGGCAGTACAGACTGCTGTAGTGAGAGAAAGATCATTGACTCAGAAGACATGCATAATTGTTGTGTCTCCAATTGCAGCCTTAGAGGCTGTTAAAAAGGCCAGCGTTCCTAACACAAAAGCTTTACATCCACGAGGGGATACAAAGGCTCAGCTCTCTTACAGCAACAGATGTAGATTACATATGTGAATCTGCACTACAAACATAGGCATAGCTGCAACATAAAAATGAATAATCTCTGCCTAATGAAGTAATGCTTCTAGATCGGTATGATTACATCATCTATAATGACGGTTCTGCTCGGCCTGCTGTAGGGAAGGAGCACCAATACTCTGCAGCGTGCGCCGCTGTGAAGGGTAGAATGCATGATGGAGAATTCCATCTACAAAAGAACTGCATGCAGTCACTTGGTGATTACACAGCGCAGCTGGCTGAACTGAAGGCTGTAATTCTGGCACTTGAGAATGCAGATTCCAGATTAAACACACTAATTGCTGTTTTGCTGTTTTGCTGTTTTGCAAATCCTGATTTTAAACTGCGCCGCTTTTTCTGTAGGTATTATCGCGCTACTGCTGTGCATTAATTACCTGGCCAACAACGCGGGGAAAGAGTAGGACATTCTTGCACCATAATCGGCCCCCCCACCCGCATTTTGCGGGGTCTCTAGACAGGGCTCCAGGGTTCCGGTGGTGTTTTCCGTCCGCCATCTTGGTGGGGCTAACGTTTGGGACACTTCAGGCGCCATATTGGGTGGGGCTAGAGGCTCTAGTAGCCGGAAGCCCGGGCGGCGCAATACCATAAATAGGTATGTGTAAACAGACGCGCAGCGGATGCGCGCAGCGGACGCACCGTAGACGCGCCGGAGGTGCGCCAGAGGTAAGCCCGTTTGCGCCCGTTCGCGTCTCGGACGCGTCCGGTGCAGTGCATAGGGCTGCCTCTGGCACATCGAGCTCTCCGACGGACCCGCTGGTATTTCCTTTCGAGAACAGGGGAGGAGCACAATCTCAGGTTTTTTCCTGTGGACTTCTGAATGTACGCTCCCTAGTTAAGCATTATGCGGAAATTGCCCTGGTAATAGAATCCTCCCATCTGGATATTCTGTTTGTGACCGAGACTTGGATCACATCAGATTGCGAGGTAGAGCTCGGGTGGGCGTGCCCACCTGGATATCTCGTGAGGCACGTTCCTCGTGCCTCTGGTAGAGGAGGAGGAGTTGGATGTATTTTTAGAGACTCAATCTCCCTCCTACCGCTTGTGCTAAAGGAAATTCAGGGATTTGAGCTCATGGGCTTTTCTATCGGGACCCAAGGTGGTACGTGGATGGCTGGCCTATTGTGTTATAGACCACCCTCGTCAACTACAGCGGCCCTTCAATCCCTGGTCGACCTGATATATGATCTTTCAAACTCCCACTCTAAGTTCCTTGTCTTGGGCGACTTTAATCTGTGGCCCTCTGGGCCCCACGACCTTGCTTTTCGAGAACTCTGCCAAGCGTGTGAGAACATTCAACTTAAACAACTTGTCCTCTCCCCCACCCACACGAAGGGGCATACACTGGACTTGGTGTTTGCGGATAATGAACTAATCTCAGTGAAGGACATTTTAACCCAATGCTGGACCGACCACTCACTGATCCTCTTTACTGTAGCTCAGCCGGCCCTATCAAAACCAGTTACTTCGGGGAGTACTACATTCAATCGATCATGGACTCGCCTGTTAAAGGAGATTAAGCAACCTATGTTCCTGGCCCGAACATTTGAGTTAAAGAACAGCGTAGGTGAGAGCTATGATGCCCTCTGTCAGCAAATCTTAACAACCTTGGACGAGGTAGCACCCTTACGGAAACTGAAGGACAGATACAGAGGGACCAATGGTTGGTTCACCGAGGAACTCGGCCAGGTGAAGCTACGCTGTAAACAAGCAGAACGCACATGGAGGAAAGGGTATTCAGAGCAGGACAGGGCCACCTATAAAGGCATCTTACTGGAATATAGGCTCCAGTTAAGAAATGCCAAAGCCAAATTCTTGGAAGAGACATTGGCAAAGGCATCGAATAAATCACAGACCCTGTTCAAATTGGTAAAAAGCTTAGCCAATCCTACATGTGCCATACCATCTCCACCGGTGTCACAGGAGCTTTGTGACTCGCTAGCCACAGCTTTTGATGACAAAATTAGGAACATTCTGAAGGGCCTTGAGGGTTCTATGCAGCCTATGCCATCTGGTTCTTGTCCCTCTGTGTCCCCCGGTCACCCGGCTTCTGAGTCAAGTATGAACAAGGAGCCTGCCTGTCAGTTGCCGAGTGTTCCAATACCCTCGCTGGAGGAGTTTTGTGCTCTGGCTAACTGTGTATCATCTGGCTCTCCTCTTGATCCCATGCCGCACAAGATCTGGAAGGCCTTCCAGGACGAGCTGTTTCCCCCACTCCACTCTATCTGTTGCCAATCGTTAGCTACTGCATCTGTACCAGACTGCTGGAAATTGGCTATTGTAACACCTTTGCTAAAAAAGGCTACTTTGGACCCCCTCTGCCCAGCCAATTACAGGCCTATCTCGCTGTTACCATTCGCGATAAAGATCTTAGAGAAGTGGGTTACGAGAGCCTTGGCCAACTTCCTGGAATCCAACTCCAGTCTGGATGTAGCTCAGTTTGGCTTCAGACCGGGCCACGGTACTGAGACTGCTCTGGTTACCGTGTTGAATGATCTGCGAACGCGTGTCGACAGGGACAAGTCAGCATTTTTAGTACTGCTTGACATGTCGGCCGCGTTCGACACGGTGAACCATGAGGTCCTTCTGGGCCGTCTCGGTAATGCGGGAATAACGGGCTCAGCACTAGCCTGGTTATCATCATATCTGGATAACAGACAACAGGCAGTAACATTACCACCGTTCCGCTCTGCCATACGCCAGGTGAACCAGGGTGTCCCCCAGGGTTCGGCGATAAGTCCGATTCTTTTTAATCTGTACCTCCGCCCCCTGATACAACTTATAAGATCTTTCGGTATTCAAGTCATCAACTACGCCGATGATACCCAATTGATTTTTTCTTTTGAGGGTTCAGAGGCAGTGTCGAGGGACACCTTCCATCAGTGTATGTCGGCCACAGCAAAGTGGTTGCAAGCCAATTCACTCCAATTCAATGGCACAAAGACGGAGATATTGCACTGCTCTTCTGACCGACTCCCTCGCCCATTGCCGGAAGATTTTTGGCCTAGCTCCATTCCAGGCTCGGTGGAGGTAGCAGACTCGGCCCGCAATCTGGGAGTCATGTTCGAGTCGAACCTACAATTGGACGTCTCGGTGAACAGGACTGTTGGGACATGTATGGGCCTGCTCCGTGCTCTACGGAAGATACTGCCGCTTCTCCCGCGGGATGCCAGAGTAGAAGTAGTGCGTAGTGCCATCCTCAGTAGGTTAGACTACTGTAACGCACTACTTCTAGGAGCCCCAAAGGTTTTGATCCATAAATTACAGAGGGTTCAAAACATGGCGGCTAAACTAGCCCTATCCCTACCTCGCTCGGCTTCTTCTGCCGGAGCCCTGGCAATCTTACATTGGTTGTCGGTCCAGCAGAGGATCTCCTATAAGGCTTTGTGCCTGGTTTTTGGAGCACTGCATGGTCAAGGACCAATACCATTGCAAAATCTTTTTTCGTGGTATCAGGCTGCCAGACCTCTGAGATCCGCCTCAGCGTTCCTAGTGAAAGTCCCAAGAATAAACAGAGTGAGAATGGGCGGCCGCGCCTTCAGTTTCACGGCCGCCACAATGTGGAACACTCTACCTCTAACACTGAGGAGCAGTCAAAATTTGATTTTATTTAAAAAGGACCTTAAAACCTTTCTCTTCCCTAGAGCAGAATAAATTGTAGAACTGATGGTGGAACTGATCTCAGCGCCAGGATACCCGCTGGGTGACAGCTGCGCTTAATAAGCATTAAAATACATACATACATACAATTGTGTGATTCGCATTATTGTGTCTAGTCTTACAATGAGTAGCTACACTGCTGAAGCCAGAATGGATTTAGAGATTCCAAAGGGTACATGATAAAGCACAAGATGCTTTGAGGACAGGTGGCCAAACTAAAAGCATGTTTGCCACTGACTGATGTGATACATACATTGAGTCATCAGCGTGTAGGAATACACATTGTATAGAATTCCATGGCTGATGAATCCACAAAAGCAACAATGCAAACTGCTGCAGTCACTGCAATTACTCGTTCTATTCTGGAGGTTAAATTGAGACATTATGATGGCCATCAATGCTGCACGCAATGGCATCCACTTGCCAAAATGCTACCAACAAAGTACTCCTACCAGATAAGTGTGTAACACATTCCATTTGCTCATATTCCCAGAGTGGAGGATGGAATAATACCTCATTCAATTCACAGGTTAGGATTAATCCTAGCAGCACACGAGGGCATAGCATCTGCTCATATGCAGGCGTGGTGGCAACAATTTAACTATTGCAGCAACGCTACTGGTGGCCAGGTCTATACAAACAGACCAAGGAATTTGTCCTTAATGCAACATCTGCCAGCAGATGAAGGGTTCCACCATCGCACGTCCAGCACAGACACTTCTATTGATCTCAGACAAGCCTGTGGCTTGTGTTTATCAAAACCACTGCAGACCCTTACAATCTAAAGGGCCTTACAAATACATGTTGGTAGAAATGGATTCCTATTCTTGATTCCTATGGGTTTTGCCACAGCCATCATCTGACGTCTGAACTGTTAGAAAGACCTGCAAGTCTTTATTGGGATATATGCAGTGTCCACGTTCCTTTCAGGCCAAGGTTTGGTGTTTGCTGCTGAGGCTTACATGGACACCATGGGAAACTTGGGTGTGATGTGCAGTATTCCTCACCCTATCATCCTGAGGGGAAAGTGGCAGTGGAGAGGAAGAACTGTGACTAAAAGCAGTCTTTAACAGATGGGGTATTAGGTTCAGTTCACAGCTGGGTTCACCACCTGTATGGGGTCCAGAGAGCCCTCAATACTCTGCCTAGAAAATCTCTGGGTGGTCGGACTCCCTATGAAATCCTTTATGGGGTTAAGATGTGGCTTCCAGACCTTGACTGTCCCAGTACAGTGATGGCAGAAACATCATGTGACATCAATGAACATTTCAATGTTTTATTGGAACTGAACGATTTCCAGGATGTTCAGAGCAACATCCAGCAGAAACATTTCGCCACTGGTGAAGTGAAGAATGCACCAGCAACTCCTGCTTGGATTCCATAGATTAGTGATCTGGTCCATAAGAAGATTGTGGACATGAAAGAATTCAGGTCATCCAACAGAGTGCCTGTACCTGTCCTGGCGGCTTAAAAGTACCAGAATTGTACTTTTACTGCCCATTGCTGGCTACAAAAACAAAAGATTTGTGTCCATAGATCTCATTGAACCACATCATGTGGCCGGTTCCACACAGTAGGCCTCGAGGCATCCTAGGTAGTTATCTGTCTCCACTCACTACCCTGCAGTAGGTCCCTTGGGAAGACTGGGGACAGCTAACACTGAAGTATAACTTCATCCTGTTACATGAGTAAATTCCATACAATCAGCATGTATGGGAACATAGATTGTACTTCTGCAAACAGACACATATATACCATAGGGCAGCTCAAAAGCATTTGCACAGAAGTTTGCATATTTTTCTGGTTACACCCGGCTGTCCCAGAGTCCTATTATTATAAACGAACAACATCATAAGCTAAGAAAACTATGCTCACTGACACCAAGCTGATTTAGTCTACATCTTTCATTTCCCAGCTGTCTTTACAAGGGTTTGTCTTTTGGAAATACAATGTCGATCTATATGGGAAACCAGAGATTGGCAGGTTCAGCGGAAAGAGGCTTTATATAGAGCGTTCCTTATACCATACCAAATTATTTTCCTGAACAAAACAGTGCAGCAAACATCCTGCCTTGGCCAGGCCAAGTTAAAAGATTTAAACGCACCAAATATTCCCACATTTCCATATTTTGCAAATTGGCACGATTCACAAGCTACACGGAGCAAACATTATTTGTCTGATTCATAGACTATACAGCCGCCTTTGACAGCATCAACAGGGAGAAACTCTGGCCAAATTATCTGGCTGGAAAATAGCCCCAAACCTCCTAAATCAGTTAATATTTCTCCACTCCAACAAATGGGTTCAAATAAAACTGGGGGCAGGCGATTGCCTATCGAGAAAAATACCGACTACCAAGGGGCTTATGCCGGGTTGTGTCATGGTCCCTGTTTATTATTATTATTATTAGGACTTGTATCGCGCAACAAATCATCCCCAGAGGGATCTCTCTGCACCTTGGTGGCACACTGCCGGTGACTCATGACAGTTAGAACAACCATGTTTTAAGCTGTTTCTTAAACTAAACCAGGGTACAGCAGGCTCGGATCTCGTCTGATAGTTTGTTCCAGTGGAAAAGGGCAAGATGTGAGAAAGCTTGCCCACCCACTTTAGTTTTATTGATTTTCACCGGACAGAGCAGTTTCCGATTGCTTGATCTCAGTTGGTGCACGGGGACATATGGAATGAAGTTCTGCTTAGGTACTCCGGACCCGTCCCTTGCAGTGCTTTAAACACTATAGGCAATAGCTTAAAAACTGCTCTCTTCTTGATGGGCCACCAGTGCAATTGTCGCAAGAAAGATAGTGACAGGGTGCATACCGGTTTATTGAGTGCCAACCGTGCTGCTGTATTTTGAACTACTTGCATCCTCGATGATAGATCGTACCTCATTCCAACTAGCGAATTACAGTAATCTAGTCTACTGACTAGCAGTGCCTGTATTTGGGTCTTTCTGGCTGCAAGGGGGATCCACAGAAAAATCTTTCTCAACATCCGCACGATTCTAAATCATGTGCCTGAAACCGTCTCACATGGTCCTCCATAGAGAATTTATTTGAGTCCTCCGTAGAGAATTTATTGTCAATCATAGTTCACAAGTTCCTTGCCTGCTTTTTTGGACTAGGCGCTTCCCCCAGTTCTATAGGACCCCATTGTCAAGTAATGTGGTTTGTGACACAAATGTATCCAATTGGACACATTGTGTTCTGGTGGTCAGAAAGCTTTGTAGCCAGGCTAAGGTCATTTCTCCGACAGTTGTTAATTAATCAGTGTCTCCATGACCTTGGAACAGCACGGAAGGAGGGAAATCGGCCTATAATTTTGCAGGTCAGCTGGGTCTGCCAGCGCTTTCTTTAGCAGAGGTTTGATGTATGTCTTTTTCCAATTCCTGGGAAATGTAGCCGTGGCCAAAGAGATATTATAGACCGCTGAGAGCGAGGGAGATATGACCGGTGTTAGTTCTGCCATAATAAACGGCCGATCCGGATCTAACTGCGAGCCTGATTTAGTAAGTGCAAGTACGGACTCCACTTGTTCTGTGGTGATATTTACAAATGAATCGAGCCTGGGTAATGAAGAAGGGGGGATACTATCTCCTTTGATACCTCTACTGCACCCAAGGAACAATACATTTTGTCAATCTTCTGTTTGGAATTGTTGGCTAAGTCATCACAAAACCTTTGCGTGGGCGGGATAGAGGGGTTATTAGCTCTGCGGTCCGTGAACTCCTTGAGGATCTTAAAGCGCTCCTTAGAGGAGCTATTTGCCTCCCGTATTCGTGTGCCTAAATGATCTCTTCTTGCTGTATTACAGCTTTTTATATAGGCTCTATGTGCTGATTCATAGGCCAGCTTATCCCCCGGTAGCTTAGTTTTTCTCCATTTCCTCTTGCTACATCTACACAGGGTCTTTTCCTTTTTAAGGCATTCTGAGTACCAGGGGCCTGGGACAGCCCTTTCCTGAGTGCTCACTACTCTGAGTGGGACAATGCTGTCCAAGGTGTCACTAATGGAGGCTTTCTAGGTCTTTGTCACTTGCAGCACAGCTTTCAAATGTCGGGGTTCTGAACCCCCATCTAAACGCTGCCAGAGGGACTTTCCTTCAAGTCTACAAAGGTTTTCCCTACGTTGGGGATGGCTTCCTTCTTCTGGCCCTCTAAAAGTGGCAGATGATCGGTCCAAGTTAACGCCAGAGGAGCTTCTGCTGATAAATCATGGATATTCCTGAAAATGGAGTCCAGGGTATGTCCTGCTACTTTTCATGTCAGATCTCACAACAGAGCTAGATAACTGTAACCTCATGCCCCGAATTTGAGTGGTTTTACTCTTTCTAACCTACTGTATGCCGATGACCTAATATTAACCAGCCGGACTCCAATTGTCCAACAGCAACTCATAAGCGCCACAAACAACTTTTCGGCCAAAAATGGGATAAGCATAAATCTAGATAAATTCAAAGTGATGGTACTAAACCTGAGTAGTAACAAATATCAAATATTGATGGGAGCTGGGGCGCGGTGCCTCAAGATGGTTGAAGAATTTAAGTACCTGGGCATAATCTTCGACAGGAAATGCATGTTCCTTCAACAAAAAGTGGTTATTAGAGGAAGAGGGACTTTACTGGCTATCGCATTTAAAAATATCAAACACAAAATAACTGGTCCCAGCCTCACCCCTCTACTACAGGTGCTTCAACCCAGGCTTCTACCAACTATCACCCATGGCAGCGAATGCCTGACAGGGAGAGACAAGGGCACTCTGGATAAAGTGGTGTCCAAGGCCATGAGAATAATATTTAATCTTCCACAGTATACATCACCGGCACAAATAAAGTTAGAGTTTGGCCTGCAAAAGCAGCAAATAGCATGCAATGGTGCCTACGTTAAATGCTGGCACAAAATAAAGGGAGCCAAGACTGGATCACTGAACTCATATTTATGGAAGGAGCTCAAACAGAAAAAAGACAGTCCCGCCATGGACTACTTCAATTAGCATTAAGTAGTCTTGCCTTACAGGATCTTTGGGAAACGGTCGGGTCTCATAAAAGTTTCAAGGAACTAGTAAATAAATCTGTAAAAATACTAGTCTCTTGGAGAAGACAAAGCCGTACTAAAGGAGAGAGCCAATGGGTGGATTGTTCTTCAGAGCTTTTCCAGGTGCTTGCCACAAACGTACCTTGGTATAGGTTTTTCAAGAGCTGTGAAGGAAAGATTCCTGCATCTGAGCCTGGGAATTCTACCAGCAAGGCAGCACCTTCCACTGTGGAAACGGTCAGATACAATAGCACAGAGTAGATTATGTGGTGAAGCCAAAGAAGATGTGCATCTGCAAGGTTTTAGACAAGGAACAAAGATCCTTACTAAAACCGGCCCTGAATGAAAGACAGATTCGAACATGCAGACAGGCAGGGAAAGCTTGCTTTGCAGGAGGAGATATCCAGTTAGCCTGCAGCCTGGTCCTCTTTATGAGTGCAGCAGGAACAAAGCTAAATCCAGCAGTAAACTGATTTACTGGACATAAACCTGCGATTATCGCTTATTTTTGAACAAGCTGGAAATGTTTTCATTGTAAAAGTCTAAATGAATTTTAACCTCCACGATTAAATCTTTTGTTTTAACCGAGATATTGTGGCATTTACTGTTTAAAACTACTGTGTTTTTAAGTTTGTTAACACGGTTTTACGAATTTGGGGTTATATACCAAGTCATAAATTGTCCAAAATTACTGCGCTATTTTAGATTTATTAACATGGTTTTACGAATTTGTGAATTCTTTTTAGCACAGTTGTAACTCTGCAATGGTTTTAAGTAATCTGGTAAATAAAATAAATAAAATATATACACTGAGCAAACATTAGACAACATGTTTCGAAATGGAATACAATTCTTCATAAACCAATCAGGAGGGATGGTTAGTGCGGAGGTTAGATACCAACGTATGTCAGGCTTGTTTTCTTGACAACACCAAATGGTTTAAGATCAATAGGCCCCACCCACGTTACGTGCAGACACAACAATAGGGGGGGTAACAACATACAGCATTGGGTAGTTGTGCCTCGATTGGCTTAGGCATTCAGTATTGTCTCAGGTGAAAGAACACTTGTCCCTCCTTCCTGATGACATGGGATTACAGGACTTCTTGCTAGGTCCTAGAAGATCTCGTCAAAAGCTCTTTCTGTATGCTCTATACAATGAAGGAAGGAAAGTTTCACAGCAGGAAGATGCTGAGAGACGGCGTGAGAGTGACAGGGCAAATTTAGAAAGGGCTACAGCAGTAGTAAACAATGGTATGACTTCTTTATCTACCAGGATATACTCTCTCCGAGATATTGTGTTGCCTGCAATCAACATCATACAAAGTGTTATGTCTTCTTTGCAACATGGGCAGTCACCACTTAAGGCTATTATGTAACTGAGTTGGACTTTACAGACACTTTGTGTTGGTCGCGTTCCATGGAATCACCCTAATGCCTCTAGTTTCTGATGTTACTAAACAACAGACCATCATGGCAAAAAAGGACGGAACATACACTATGTTATACAAAGAGTACTAGAAAAACTACCAATCACTGTTGCAGAAATATCTCACACGGATTGGATAATCCACTGCTTTATTTCTCTTTCACTTTCAATACTGCTTATACCACCATCAAGTGGCAGATATGAAACTGTAGGAGAGGGGTATGTACACAAGTCATGGATCTTACCTTCTAATTACCGATGTAGGAATGGTGAAATTGAGGGTTTTCTTATTTGACTGGCTGGCAGAGTACCTTGGGGCATTCTTTGGTTTGTAGGGATATTTCCCTCCATTAGCGCTTCAACGCTAATGGAGAAGAACTGGCTCCGCGAACGATCACCGGACAGCCACGCCGCCCACAAGAATGCCACCCGCAGACATCACCAACTCATTAGAGCCGCCAAGAGGGCCTCATTCAAGGACCGCCTAGACAACAACGCACACAATAGCAAGGAACTCCTCAACATCGTGAAGGAACTCTTCAACCCCAGCTCCAATGCCAACGACATCCCGCCGTCACAAGACCTATGCGACTTTCTGGTACCTTATTCCACCGCAAGATCACCGACATCCACAACAGCTTCAATGCCACAACGGCCCCAATGGCCCCAATGGCCACCACCACCACACGCACCGTCCAGTTACTCTCCTGGACAAGCGTCAATGACAAGGACACCAGCGATATCATGAAGACCATCTACTCCAGCTCACTGCTAGAACCATGCCCCCACCACATCTTCAACAAAGCCAGCGCATCCATCGCACCTCAGTTCAGCAAGGCCACTAACATCGAGAAAGAACACTTACAACACAACTTTTACAATGCACTACCTTTACAACGAAACTTTTACACCGCAACATCCATTACAACGCATGCCATTACAACGCAACCATTACAACGCATGTCACTACAACGCAAACCACTACAACGCATACCTTTACAACGCAGTCATTACAACGTATACCATTACAACGCATACCTACACTATCCAACACTTACCCTACTGTTGCACCCCCTGGAGTTAGAATAGTAATTTGTACCCCTACACTATCCAATACTTACACTACTGTTGCACCCCCTGGAGTCAGAATAGTAATTTTAACCCCTACACTATCCAACACTTACCCTACTGTTGCACCCCTGGAGTTAGAATAGTAATTTTTACCCCTACACTATCCAATACTTCCCATATATGCAATGTAATGGTATGTGTTGTAATGGTATACATTGTAAATGTAGTATGCGTTGTAGTGGAATGCGTTGTAAAGGTAGTTTCAAAGATTTCGTTGTAATGGCATGCGTTGTAATGGAATGCGTTGTAATGGATGTTGCGGTGTAAAAAATGCGTTGTAAAGGTATGCGTTGTAAAAGTATGCATTGTAACGACATACATCCCTAACATCTCCTTTGAGACAGCAATCTTCCCGGAAAGCTGGAAACACGCAGAGATCAACACCTTACTCAAGAAACCAAAGGCGGATCCTAAAGACCTCAAGAACTTCCGGCCCATCTTCCTGCTCCCTTTTCCTGTTAAGGTCACAGTGAAAATAGTCAACAAACAGCTGACCCACAACCTCGAAGACAACAACATCCTGTACCCTTCCCAGTCCAGTTTCCGCAGCAACCACAGCACCAAAACCACCCTCATCGCCGCCATGGATGACATCAGGACATTGCTAGACAATGGAGAAACAGCAGCCCTCATCCTCCTGGACCTATCAGCCGCCTTCGACACAGTCTGCCACCACACCCTAGGCACACGCCTATACAACGCCGGAATCCAAGGGAAGGCCCTGGGCTGGACCACCTCCTTCTTTTCCGGCAGATTCCAGAGCATCCGCCTCCCCCTTCCGCTCCAAGGCCACCGAGATAATCTGCGGCGTACCCCAGGGCTCGTCCCTCAGCCCGACGCTGTTCAAGATCTACATGGCACCCCTCGCCCACGTCGTCCGTCAACACGACCTCAACATCATCTCCTATGCCGACGACACCCAGCTGATCATCTCCCTCACCAAAGACCCTCACAAAGCCAAAACCAACCTCCACAAAGGAATAAAGGCCGTCGCCAACTGGATAAGGATCAGTCGACTGAAGCTGAGCTCTTATAAAATGGAGGTCCTTGGGCCCACCCCTTCGGCCTGGGATGACTCCTGGTGGCCGACCGCACTGGGAACCGCTCCGACTTCCACTGACAACGCACGCAACCTCAGGGTCATCCTCAACTCCACTGTAGTAAGTACACCTCAGCTAGGCCTACTTAGTGCAAGGGTTCGCCCTTCTCTGGACAGAGTCCTCGGACCTTAGGAAGAAGTTGGCAATGAAACTGGAAATACAAATACAAAGTTTATTAAACCTTTAAAGGTGGTACTACAGTCCACACAACACTCTTCAGTATTGTATCGAGTAGTACAAAGAACTTAAGCACATGGCCCCTTTTATACACAATGAGGGGGCTCAAGAAAAGGCGGTACAAAAGACAAGAGTAGATTTATGACCATACAAGGGCATATTAGAAGACACAATCGATAGATGGGCGGAGCTAACAGTCTCCGATCACATTCCTGTCTGGAAACAATTAAGTAACGGTCACTGATCCTACTGAGCATGTCTGGACATGTTGGAAGCGGAGACTGCTAAAAATAGCCTGTTGCCGGGCAGACTCCAGGAGCAATGAACAAGGAGGTAGGACCAAGCGCATGGCGAGCACATGGCAATGTATGGCACACAAAATGGCCGCTACAAATTCAAGATGGAGTCGGTACATTTGTTACGATAATGGTTAAACAAAACATGTCTTCTGCTAATGCTTAACTTTATCGCCGTTGATTTACAACACCACCCTCACCATGACTAAGCAGGTCAATGCCATCTCCTCCTCCTGCTTTAACATCCTCCAAATGCTATGCAAGATGTTCAAATAGATCCCCACTGAAACAAGAAGAACAGTCACCCAGGCCCTCGTCACCAGCAGGCTGGACTATGGAACGCCCTCTACGCAGGAGCATCGCCAAACTCCTAAGACTGCTGCAACATATCCAAAACGCCTCGGCATGTCTGATCCTAGACATCCCCCGCCGGAGCCACATCACCCCCCACCTTAGAGACCTACACTGGCTTCCCCTCAACAAGAGGATAATCTTCAAGCTCCTCACCCACGCACACAAAGCCCTCCACGACACCGGCCCAACGTACCTCAACAGACGACTCAGCTTCTACACCCCCACCAGCAAGCTCCGCTCTGTCGACCTCGCTGCTGTCCCCCACATCTGAAGAACGACAGCCGGAGGCATATCCTTCTCCCACCTCTCCGTCAAGGCCTGGAACACCCTCCCCACCAACCTACGGCAGATCCAAGACCTACTGGCCTTCAGAAGACTACTCAAGACCTGGCTCTTCGATCAGTAGCAGCGTTCCCTCCCCCCCCCCAGCGCCTTGAGACCCTCACGGGTATGTAGTGCCCTTTACAAGTGTCCTGATTTATTGATTGATTGATTGAAGTACTGTTTCCCTCAGCCTGTGCAGTTAGGGATGCAATGTGCAATGCTTTGGCTTTCGATAAAGCTTTCCAATATGCCCTTTGATGCTTTGAGCAGACTGAAAGTCCTATTGTTTCAGAAGGATGCAGCCTGAACATCTGCAAGGGAGACGTTTGACTTCAAGTTGCAAGGTCTTCTTCTGAGATACAGTCGCTATTCCATGCTAATTTCCCACACAATTTCGGTGAGCTTGTGCAATGCATTTTTAACATGTCTAGTACTACGAGGTAGTACACTTTTTTTAAAGTCAATTGGCTTTGAGTTGGGTAGTACCTTCCAGACAGTCTTCCGAGGTATTCCATCTTTCATACACTCCATGCTGGGGAGCATTTTTTGAGGATTAACGCTGGTTTTGTTTCTAATTGTTGCGAGTGTGATGTATTTTGTCTGTCCTGCAATGGCTGTTCCATCATGCGGCCAACTGGGGATGGCATTGCCACACGTGCTCCTGTGTCATGAGAGAATGATGCAGTCCTTTGGCACATCCTTGCTCCGAGAACTTAAAAACAATTGATTCTTGTTCTTTTGAACTGTCTGGCTACACTGTGTGCAGCTCGTCTTCTGCTGTCTGCTATGTACTTTCGAGTGTGCCCTGACCATATGCTTGGAAATGCAACCAGTTCAATCTATGGACATGGAACTGCTGGTGAGTCCTCTAAAGACCCACTTATACTGATGCCCTTCGCAATTGCAGTTGCTTCAAAATGCACACTATGAGCATTCCTGGGATGATACAGCTCCTGGTGATTTTGATCCTGGCTCATCATCTGTGGATTTGGTACTAGCAGTTTCTCCTTCAGTGGCTGCCGAGGGGTTTGGATTGACCATGTCTGTGTATGCCGGGAACAGCAATGTTTTTTGTCTATTCCCCAGAACATTTCATCAATCTGGCAGTTTCAAGCAGTACAGCTATTTTAATTATGTCTTGTTTTTATTAATCCAAATTCCTTTTAAATTATACTCGCTTTTATTCGCTTTTATATTGATTTTGCAATGTGTCTTTCTGAATGCTTTTATTTTCAAAGAGCATGATGCTTTAATGATTTTAGTTTTCTATAACACTTTACATTTTTAGTATTATTTTCAGGAAGCGTTTTTATCATCTCATATACAAGGAGTGGGTGTCATGTAGTCACATTGTAGGCTTTAGTAGAGATACCACCATTTTACAGGCTCCCGTTTTTAAGTTGCCATCTTTCCTTATACAAAATGACATTTGACACAGATTTGCTTGCATGCCTGTGCAGGATAATATTCTCTGAAACAAATTTGCTTTCATTTCCATTTTGTAGGCATATTATCAAATACCTTGTGCATTCTGTACAAGGGCTAAGTTCACTACACAAAATGGCATTGTGAGGTATTGTCTGTTCAGCGACTGAGCTATCACAATAGAATCAACAAGAGTAGCCTGACTGAGACTTCCGCATGGCAACATGATTCCTGTTTATCTCCCAAGAGGGATGCATTCCAGCTCTCCAGCAAGACGGCCTTCCTGATGACACTTCGCCACAGGTAATGTGGGAGCTAGATCACCTTACAGGGATTCTGACAGATTCACACACGCTAGGCACACTAGGATAAGGAGCACTAGGTAGGAACAAAACATAGCAGTATGTATATGCTTGGATATATTCACTGTAAACAGCAGAATGGTTGAACTATTTGTCTTCTTTACCAAGCTTTTATTGCTGATTACACTGCTATTCTGTTTCCTTCTATTCATTATTGCAGCACACTTCACTTCAGGTTGCATATTTCACCTGTTACCTTTCCTAGTTAGGGGTACAGATGGTGCATTGTGCACTAGCAGGACTAAGGCCAACATATTCTGATGGTGTGCATAGAATCAGTTTTGCACAGTTTGACATTTATATTTTCCAATAAACGCACAGTTTGTACTGTAAGCCATACAACACCATGTGAGGATGATTTGCTTTAAGCAACCATGGATGTTAAATCAATAGACTCATATATTAATCATAATGATGGCTTCTCTAGTTTGGAAAATCTTGAACAGTTGACCAGTTAATTTGTGATCTCATAGCAAGATGTTGGTGGAAATGGCTTTCATTGTCTTAAAAAAATACTTTTTTTTACTATGAAGATGTTTTGAATCACCAGACATGCAGGACTGCGATGGGTTCTTGCTTCGCACCTTCGTACACCTCTGTGTTCATGGACAAATTTGAAAATGATTTCATAGAAGGGCCTAGTTTAGAACAGTTTGAGGATAATGTGCTAATTTGGTTGAGGTTCATGAATTATATTTTCATGATTTGGAAGAGAGATGAGCAATCACTCAATCTTGTAGCTCCTGTTAATAATGAGTTATCTTTGGAGGTCAGTGATTATATTATTTATTTCTGAGGATTGTGTCATATACCTTGAAGGTCACAAGAAAAGGAGCAGCATTTATAGAAAACCCACATCAGTTAAAAGTACTCTTCATTCAAGTTTAGCTCACCCCTCTCATCAAAAGAATAATATCCCCCTTAGGGAATTGTTGTGAGCATGCAGAATTTGTAGTAAAGATTCTGCCTTTCAGAAGGATGTTTCCAACATTCAACCATGTTATTAACATCAAGGTTCTTCCAATCATGTTATACAGAAAGCATTTAAGAAAGTTGACATTTAAACTAGAAATGCACTGCTCTGCTAAAATCTAATAATAAAGCAAATAAAAGTAACAAAGAAACTAGTACCATTAGGTGTCTAACTAAATAAAATTCTAAATAGCCATTGGCAAGAAAAAGGATACGCTATGTCCAAGCAACACTATTGCATTTTCCAAGAAACCACGCAGACAATAAATAATTGCGAACATGCTAGGTGTTTTTAAATGTGTCGGTAAATGCCTCCCTGAACAATTACATTTTAAACTAATTGGGTCGTTGTAATGTTATGCATACATTTGGTCTGCAAAGATTCATGCCAACAAAAAATACTTTGGGCCTCATTTATGAGGCCCCTTGTGCCGCTGGAACGTCACTTTTTGTGACGTTACGTGGCAGAAGAGCCTGCTCCATACGTACCAGGCAGCACTAAGCCACTTTTTTGGATTAATGCAGCCTTGTGAATTTTGTTCCATTTCACACAGTTTTCTGTGTTAAAGGGGCATGTAATGATTGTTGCTGGGGGCATTCCCAGCAACATCCATGGATTTTTAACACTGCCCCAGGTTTATGAGAAATTGTAACTCTGAGGCAGCGCCAAAAACTTAAGCCTACCCAGGGGAGGCGTAAGGGAGGCACTGCGACGAGAAATATTGTTATTTCTCCACATTTTTACATTTTCTGTGTGAGCTGCATTGTGCAGCACACAAAGAAAATGGAAACAGCCTCTTGTGATTGTTAATGTGCAGGAAGGTTTCCCTTCCTGCACAAAAAAAATCATCTCTGCAACACAGGCACCCTTGCACTATGTTGCGAAGGTGCTTGTGTTGGTGCACGGAAGACCATGGTGCCCTGGCTCAGGGGAAAAGGACAGGAATGCACGGTATCTGATCAATACTGTGCAATCCTGCTCTTTCTTTTGCCGTAGGATAGAGCAGCAGGAAGGCCTGTGGTGCTGCCCTATGGCAAAACCTTATAAAAGAGGCCCTTTGTTTCTGTTAAGTGTCTTTCGCATCAGCCTGCCTTCTGAGAGTTCAATGCGTTTTGCTCCACTCCCAACACAAATTAACGAACTCTTTGAACCCTACCTCACCCCTTTCCAACTCCCTCAAAATCAGTGTACAAACACGTGGGCCTGCATAAACCACTAAGATATTTTTAGGGAGCATTTCACATAAAAGCGACCTGACAGTTTTCTAGTTTGCAAGAAAGGTTGCGGCTACAGGCATGAGAAACTTTATAAATAACTAAAGTAGTAAGAAGTGAAAAGTGTGCTGTTAAAAGTTGTGTGTCCTGTGTAGTTTAGTACTGCACAAGTTCTGATCCATTGTGATGATTAAGCAACACATACAAGGGTTTAATGGCCTGTTCAAATTAAGCATGGGTGGAAAATCCGTTCCGCTCACGGATTTTCGGTAAATTCGCAATCCGCGAACGCTCGCGAATTTACCGAAAATCTGCAAATTCGCACGCAGCTGATTTTTTTTTCTTGGTGATACAATTTTGCGGCGCGCGGGTTCACTTACCGTCATTCAGCGTTTGCCGAGTTGTTTTTCTCTATATTTTGCGAGTGCTGCGCCATTTTGGATCTTGCTGCGGGATCCCGCGGGAGTTTGGCGACCGCGATTACGTCATCGTGGCTTGACACCTTGCACAGCGAGAGTTTGTCAACGCGAGTATGCCGTGATCACGTATCGCGGGAGTTCGCAATTACGGACACGTAGATGCGGCGGGCATCAACAATCTCGCACTCGCAAAAATACAAAATTTGCAATTCTGCACAAGGAATCCACCAGCAAGCAGCATAAACCTTCTGGAAATGATGATTTTTATCAGAATAACTCCTTAGGTTGACATTTGCCTGCACTTTTTTTTGCAAGGAGGAAGGAAGTGCCCCACAGTCTCCAACTTCCTGTTCCTGTCCAGCAGGCTCCTCCCAGTGCTTTCTTCATGTGCTGGTCACTTTCATTCGGATTCTTCACCTGGAAGGATTACTTTTTGTGGATGCTGCTGGATATTTGGATTTGAGGCCTTTTTGACTTTCTTTGGATCACTTTTGGATTAGAAATTTCACAAGTAAGTTTGTTTGGGGCATTACAGTTGCTGCAACTACAATTTTGGAATTTTCGATTTTTGGGCTGTTGTTGGGGCCTTTTGCCCAGGGGTACTCAGTGGTGGGTGGACTAAGTATTTCTGTGGGCTCTCTTTAATAAAAACATCATGGAGGGCCTGGATGGCTTGGGATTGTGCTGATTTTTCTGTGATTTTCGTTTTTTAGGCTGTTGTTGTGGCCTTTTCACCAGGGGTAGTGAGTGGTGCATGGGCCTAGTCTTTCTGTGGGGTGTCTTGAATTTAAACATCATGGAGGGTATGGATGGCATGGGATTGTGCTGATTTTTCTGTGTTTTTCGATTTTTTTGGGTGTTCATGGAGACAGGCCATGTGGGTGGTTGCCATTTTGAGTGCTGCTACAGGCAGGCCCTGGCCATGTGCTGGGAGGCAGGGGGCCATTTTGAATGCAGGCAGTGTTCTTAGGTCTGCAACCATTTTGCCTAGCTTTCAACCTTTATGCCCAGGGGTAGTGAGTGGTGCATGGGCCTAGTCTTTCTGTGGGGTGTCTTGAATTTAAACATCATGGAGGGCTTGGGATTGTGCTGATTTTTCTGTGATTTTCGATTTTATGGGCTGTTGTTGTGGCCTTTTCACCAGGGGTAGTGAGTGGTGCATGGGCCTAGTCTTTCTGTGGGGTGTCTTGAATTTAAACATCATGGAGGGCATGGATGGCATGGGATTGTGCTGATTTTTCTGTGTTTTTCGATTTTTTGGGGTGTTCATGGGGACAGGCCATGTGGGTGGGGGCCATTATGAGTGCTGCTACAGGCAGGCCCTGGCATGTGCTGGGAGGCAGGGGGCCATTTTGAATGCAGGCAGTGTTCTTAGGTCTGCAACCATTTTGCCTAGCTTTCAACCTTTATGCCCAGGGGTAGTGCATGGGCCTAGTCTTTCTGTGGGGTGTCTTGAATTTAAACATCATGGAGGGCCTGGATGGCTTGGGATTGTGCTGATTTTTCTGTGATTTTTGTTTTTTTGGGGTGTTCATGGGGACAGGCCATGTGGGTGAGGGCCATTTTGAGTGCTGCTACAGGCAGGCCCTGGCCATGTGCTGGGAGGCAGGGGGCCATTTTGAATGCAGGCAGTGTTCTTAGGTCTGCAACCATTTTGCCTAGCTTTCAACCTTTATGCCCAGGGGTAGTGAGTGGTGCATGGGCATAGTCTTTCTGTGGGGTGTCTTGAATTTAAACATCATGGAGGGCCTGGATGACTTGGGATTGTGCTGATTTTTCTGTGATTTTCGTTTTTTGGGCTGTTGTTGTGGCCTTTTCACCAGGGGTAGTGAGTGGTGCATGGGCCTAGTCTTTCTGTGAGGTGTCTTGAATTTAAACATCATGGAGGGGATGGATGGCATGGGATTGTGCTGATTTTTCTGTATTTTTCGATTTTTGTGGGGTGTTCATGGGGACAGGCCATGTGGGTGGGGGCCATTTTGAGTGCTGCTACAGGCAGGCCCTGGCCATGTGCTGGGAGGCAGGGGGCCATTTTGAATGCAGGCAGTGTTCTTAGGTCTGCAACCATTTTGCCTAGCTTTCAACCTTTATGCCCAGGGGTAGTGAGTGGTGCATGGGCCTAGTCTTTCTGTGGGGTGTCTTGAATTTAAACATCATGGAGGGCATGGATGGCATGGGATTGTGTTGATTTTTCTGTGTTTTTCGATTTTTTGGGGTGTTCATGGGGACAGGCCATGTGGGTGGGGGCCATTTTGAGTGCTGCTACAGGCAGGCCCTGGCAATGTGCTGGAAGGCAGGGGGCCATTTTGAATGCAGGCAGTGTTCTTAGGTCTGCAACCATTTTGCCTAGCTTTCAACCTTTATGCCCAGGGGTAGTGAGTGGTGCATGGGCCTAGTCGTTCTGTGGGGTGTCTTGAATTTAAACATCATGGAGGGCTTGGGATTGTGCTGATTTTTCTGTGATTTTCGATTTTTTGGGGTGTATAACTGAACTGATGTTCCTCTGTCTTCCATTGCTTTCAGGTGCACAAGACTCAAGAGAACCACCAGTGCCAGGAAGAAGTCCTGCAGCGGTGTGTGTGTGCAGCATAACGTCACACGACGTCACGTCTGGCCACAGACAACTCTGCAACTCGTGCAACTGCGGCCTGCTGTTCTGACCTGCTCTGAAGAAGATGGCCCCAAAAAAAGTCCCCCGTAGCTCCTCTAGCAAGAAAGTTGCCAGTAAGGAGCAGAAGAAGCAAGTTACCAAGGAGACTGGTGTGCCGCCCGCCACATTTTTTGGGAGTAAAAAAAAAAGTACGCCTGCAGCAGCAGCGGGATCTGCTGGGGACCAAGCTGGGAGCAGCACCCCCGCTCCATTGGGCTCAGTGCCACCACCACCACCACGCCAACTTAAGTCCAAGCCCTTGTGTGCTGCAGTGATGTTGGCTCATCGCAAGAAAGTAGCAGCAATGTCCCTCAATCAACACAGGTTGTTGTAACTCATCTGACGAGTGTTAAACAACCACAGCCGCAACAACAACCGCATGGGCAAGTGCAAGCCCAAGTACAAGTGGAAGGAGAGGCAGCGCAAGGAGATGTGCAAGCAGAGGTGCATGGAGGGTCACAAGTGCCCACAATAGTTGTTCCTCCCGAAGTAGGGGCACATCAGGAAATAGACAATCAAGGCGAGGTATCATTTGAGGAAGCCACTCCTCCTGATGATCATTCATTGTCTTCCACACCCCTAGCAAGGAAGAGATCAAGGGTGGTGTCTACATCTTCTTCAAGCACACCTCCTTCTGATGATACGGATCAAAATTGGGAACCAGCACCACTGCTGTCTGAGAGTGAGGCACACCATGATCTGACAAAGGTAGTTAAGCGTAAAAGGAAGCTCGTCCAAAAGTCTCATACTTATGGAGTGTGATGAGGCTCAACAAGAAGTGGCGGATACTGCTGCTGATGAATACTCTCACGACGACAACCCAGTCATCATAAAGGTCACTGCAGCCCCAGCGGGCATGCAGCAAACAGACATTTTGACCCTAGCCCGGGAAGCTGCTGAGCGTGATGATGATGTTGTCGACGAGGAGGCAGTGGAAACACCACAATCATTGGAGTTAACTAGTACACCAACACGTACCGCTTCCATATTTCTTCCTCGTCAAAAGGGACCTCCATCCACCTCGACCTCAATTAGTGGTGGTGAAAGTGCACAACGTACTAAAGTTCGACAATCCACATCCTCCACTTCATCTGGCATTAGCAGCATGACCACCACCACCAGTATCGCCGCCTCCTCCGGCCCCCACAGACAATTCAAGTCCCCAGTTTGGGACTTCTTTAGTGTTTGCCCAAAAGGGAAAACTTTGCCATTTGTAGCATTTGTAAGCATGCAGTTAGTCGTGGTAAGTTTGGTACCAACTATGGTACCGGAGGCCAGAGAGGTCATCTTAGGAGACAGCACGCTGTCCAATGGTTTGCGCACCTAAAGGAGATCAAGGAAGCCCGAATTGCAAGTCAAGAAAACGTTGATGTTTCATCTGATGATGACGAGGAGGAAGAAGACGTGTCAAACACTTCACTTACACCCAGTATCCCTGTCAGCAGCACACCCCATGTGAGCCACACTAAGAGTGTGGGAGAGAGTGAGACACCAATGCGAAAAAGTTCATCAGCGAGCGTAACAGGGTCGAAGAAGTCATCATCATCATCCCGTAAATGCTTGGTCCAGGGTAACATTAGAACCATGTTGTTTACAGAAGCGCCATATGAACGCAACCACCCACTGACGCATCTGTATAACACTAAGCTGGCTAAAATGCTAGCTCTGGACCTTCTCCCTTTTTCTTTTGTAGAATTGATTGGTTTTCTAGAATTAGTGGCAGCGCTCTGCCCTAAATGGAAGGTTCCTAGCCGGTTCTATTTTGCCAGAGTTGCGGTTCCACCACTACATGAAGATGTGCTGGAGGTGATTGGGGCAGCTTTGCAGAAGAGTGCTGTTCACACTATACATCTGACAATAGACATGTGGACCAGTGGCGCAGGCGCTGATTACATGTGCATCACTGCACACTGGGTCTCTTTTCCAGGGGTTAAAGCAAAGCTAAACGCAGGTGTTGACCCGGACCAAGTTTTTAAAGCTGCTCGGAAACATGCAACACTAGCCATGTTTGGCTTGGAGAAACGTCACACAGCAGAAAACATTTTGAATGAGTTTAACACAAAGGTCTTTCACTGGCTGTCCCCAAAAAAATGCCAGATTGGTTATTTTTCGACGGATAATGGCGCCAATGTAGTTAAGGCCATGGAGTTGGGTCAATATTTCAGAGTGCCGTGTTTGGCGCACTGTATAAACCTGGTTGTTAAAAAATTCTTGAGTGATGAAGACAGTCCAGCGTGCGAGTTAGTGGCCACCTGCCGAAGAATGTGCAACCATTTCAGCCATTCTTTTAAGGCCCGGAAGCATCTGAGGAGCCTGCTACATGAACGTCGAATGCCAGTGAAAGCACTCATCCAGGAGGTGGCAACACGTTGGAACTCAACCTTCTACATGCTTGAGCGTCTGTATGAGCAGTATACGGTACTCAATCACTATTTCTTAACACTGGGTACAGCTCAGAAGGACCTGAGGCTAGATGCGGCGCAATGGAACCTAGTTAAAAGCCTGACAGACATGCTTCGTCCTTTTGAGGTCTTCACGCGTTCAGTCAGCAAGGAGGACTGTAATTTGGGAAAAGCTATCCCATTGTTGCGCATGCTGGAGCACCAACTGAAGGTGGTGTCTTCTATGTTTGAAGAAGATGAAGAAAAGAAAGACGCTTTTCTTTTGGTGGAGAAATTATTAGAGCGCCTACTTGGTGATGAACGTCTTAAAATGATCCACTCAGAACAGCATTACATTTGTGCTACTATTCTGGATCCACGCTACAAAAAGGCGCTGGCAGGCCAAGCATTCTTTCCTTTTGGTGATCAAGATGTTACAAAGTACAAACGTTGGCTAGCCTTCTCAGCCAAGAGGTTTGAAAGAGAACGGCAGCAAATTGAAGGAAAAGGCTGTACATCAGCATCAGCAGGCCATCCCAAGTCAAATGAATCCACTTCTGCACCTGTGGCTGTGGCACAAGTGACCTCTCAGCCGTTAAAGACACCGGCAACCGGATCATCTGCACCAGACACAACAGTAACATTGGATGCAGAAGAGGATTGGCTAACTCGGCTTGGGTTTGGTTCTCAAAAGGTCACAGCAAAAAGTAAGCAAAGTGGAGGAACCTTGGAGGACCTTGAGTCGATGGTGCAGGACTATCTGAATGACTCAACAGAGGTCTATGTTAATGCTGACCCATTGGCGTATTGGCAGGGGAAAAAAGAATTGTGGGCACAGCTCTCCAACCTGGCTATAAACTACTTGTCTTGCCCACTCGCAAGCGTGTCTTCAGAACGTGTTTTCAGTGCTGCTGGTGGCATTGTAACTTCCAAACGGAGCCGCCTCTCGCCCAAAAATGTGGAGAGGTTAACAATGATCAAGATGAATCAGCACCTCATACCACCAGATTACAAAGTACGAGAAAGCACGCCGGATGAAGATGGGGTGGACAGCAACATAGATGAGGGAATTTCTTCTCTGTTAGGTGACACTGGCCTCACCCTGCCTCAATTAGCAGAGTATGATGACGAAGCCTTATTCTTATTCACTGACACCGAGCCCTGAAAATGAGACAATGAATCAATAACTTTCTTTTTCGTCCTTATTCACTTTTATTCCTGTGTGTCTGTCTTTCTTTGTTGTGCACAGTTAAAATTATTCAAACTTTAATCACCTAATCACAAAAACAAGCCCATCAGCAGAACTGTCTTCACTTGTTTGCTTATTGATTTGAAGGTGCCGCAGTCTGCATTCCTCAGGTTCACAAGTTCACAAGAACATGCTCCTCTATCCTCCTCCTCCAGACTCCTATTTCCCTCAAAGCAGAGGGCTGGATTACACCCAATGAAGAAAGACTCTGCACTTGTGGGGGTGTTCTACTTCTTTGCGGGTGAGTTGACGGCTCTGGGGCCATTGCAGGGAAGCTCTAATACCGGATACAAGTGGTTTGGACCAAATCGGAGGCGAAATTATTTTTGCGTTTTTGCTGACTTGCTTGCCTTTGAGGTGCTCTTTGGGGGGTTCCGGGTGTTTGTGGGTGAGTTTTGGGGTCTGGGAGCACTGCTGGGACACTCTAATTTTGATTGCATTTGCTTTTCAGGAAATCCGTGGTGGAAAACGGGAGTTATGACCTAGCTGCACAGCGCGTTTGGACCGAAGGCCGAGAAATATTGTAAGTATGAGATTTTCCTTTTTGGCTGTTTGGGGGTGTTGTGCTTTTTTGCGGGTGGGTTGGCGGGTCTTGGGGCATTGCTGGGAAGGTCTAATACCGGATAGAAGTGGTTTGGACAAAATCCATGCAGAATTTTTTTGTGCTATTTCTGACATTTTGCTCAATGTAGCGTTTTCGGGGGCCTGTTTGGGGGGCTTCCTGGTGTTTGTGGGTGGGTTTCGGGGTCTGGGAGCACTGCTGGCTATGGATACTTTAGATTGCAAGAGGTTTGAAGCAAATCCATGGTGGCAGAGGGGAGTTAGGGCCTAGCTGCAGTGCGCTCGCGGAGTGATTTTGGAAATTGCCAAGAAAATGACTAAGTCCCCATTTTTGTACTTTTGCTTTTTGGCTGTTTGGGGGTCTTCTACTAGTTTTTGCCTGGGTTGACGGCTCTGGGGCCATTGCTGGGAAGCTCTAATACCGGATACAAGTGGTTTGCACCAAATAGGAGGCGAAAATGTTTCCGCGTTTTTGCTGACTTGCTTGCCTTTGAGGTGCTCTTTGGGGGGGGTTCCGGGTGTTTGTGGGTGAGTTTTGGGGTCTGGGAGCACTGCTGGGACACTCTAATTTTGATTGCATTTGCTTTTCAGGAAATCCGTGGTGGAAAACGGGAGTTATGACCTAGCTGCACAGCGCGTTTGGACCGAAGGCCGAGAAATATTGTAAGTATGAGATTTTCCTTTTTGGCTGTTTGGGGGTGTTGTGCTTTTTTGCGGGTGGGTTGGCGGGTCTTTGGGCATTGCTGGGAAGGTCTAATACCGGATAGAAGTGGTTTGGACAAAATCCATGCAGAATTTTTTTGTGCTATTTCTGACATTTTGCTCAATGTAGCGTTTTCGGGGGCCTGTTTGGGGGGCTTCCTGGTGTTTGTGGGTGGGTCTCGGGGTCTGGGAGCACTGCTGGCTATGGATACTTTAGATTGGAAGAGGTTTGAAGCAAATCCATGGTGGCAGAGGGGAGTTAGGGTCTAGCTGCAGAGCGCGCGCGGAGTGATTTTGGAAATTGCCAAGAAAATGACTAAGTCCCCATTTTTGTACTTTTGCTTTTTGGCTGTTTGGGGGTCTTCTACTAGTTTTCGCCTGGGTTGACGGCTCTGGGGCCATTGCTGGGAAGCTCTAATACCGTATACAAGTAGTTTGGACCAAATCGGAGGCGAAATGTTTTTTGCGTTTTTGCTGACTTGCTTGCCTTTGAGGTGCTCTTTAGGGGGGTTCCAGGTGTTTGTGGGTGAGTTTTGGGGTCTGGGAGCACTGCTGGGACACTCTAATTTTGATTGCATTTGCTTTTCAGGAAATCCGTGGTGGAAAACGGGAGTTATGACCTAGCTGCACAGCGCGTTTGGACCGAAGGCCGAGAAATATTGTAAGTATGAGATTTTCCTTTTTGGCTGTTTGGGGGTGTTGTGCTTTTTTGCGGGTGGGTTGGCGGGTCTTTGGGCATTGCTCGGAAGGTCTAATACCGGATAGTAGTGGTTTGGACAAAATCCATGCAGAATTTTTTTTGCTATTTCTGACATTTTGCTCAATGTAGCATTTTCGGGGGCCTGTTTGGGGGGCTTCCTGGTGTTTGTGGGTGGGTCTCGGGGTCTGGGAGCACTGCTGGCTATGGATACTTTAGATTGTAAGAGGTTTGAAGCAAATCCATGGTGGCAGAGGGGAGTTAGGGCCTAGCTGCAGAACGCGCGCGGAGTGATTTTGGAAATTGCCAAGAAAATGACTAAGTCCCCATTTTTGTACTTTTGCTTTTTGGCTGTTTGGGGGTCTTCTACTAGTTTTTGCCTGGGTTGATGGCTCTGGGGCCATTGCTGGGATGCTCTAATACCGGATATAAGTGGTTTTGACCAAATCGGAGGCGAAAATGTTTTCGTGTTTTTGCTGACTTGCTTGCCTTTGAGGTGCTCTTTGGGGGGGTTCCGGGTGTTTGTGGGTGAGTTTTGGGGTCTGGGAGCACTGCTGGGACACTCTAATTTTGATTGCATTTGCTTTTCAGGAAATCTGTGGTGGAAAACGGGAGTTATGACCTAGCTGCACAGCGCGTTTGGACCGAAGGTCGAGAAATATTGTAAGTATGAGATTTTCCTTTTTGGCTGTTTGGGGGTGTTGTGCTTTTTTGCGGGTGGGTTGGCGAGTCTTGGGGCATTGCTGGGAAGGTCTAATACCGGATAGAAGTGGTTTGGACAAAATCCATAAGGAAAAGCCTTTTGGCACTTTCTGTAACTTAGGGTTCATTAGGGTTAGCCCTAGCAACAGGATTGCATGTGTTTCGGGGTGTTCTAGATTTTTGCAACTGAGTTCTGGGGTCTTAGAGCACTCGTGGGAATGTGTAGTTTTGGTTGCAAGTCATTTGAAGAAAATCCATGGTGGGAAAGGGGGGATTTGGCATAGTTAAAGAAAGCCTTTGCCACTATTCTTAACTTAGGGCTCGTTAGGGTTCGCAGTATTTCTATTGCATGTGTTTGGGTGGGGGGGTTTTCAAGTCTTGGAGCGATGCTAGCTATGGATACTTTTGCTTGCTTGCAAGTGGTTTGAATACAATCCACGGTGGGTAAGGGGGTATTTGGGCCTACTTTTACTTTCAAAGTACGTTTTGTCACCAGTTTTCTGCTAGGCCTCGTTTTTTGAGATCTGATTGGGGGTCTTCTACATTTTTGCGACTGGCTTTAGTAAGGGTCTGGGTGGGAGCACTGCTGGGAAGGTCTAATTTTGTTCTAAAACACAGTTTACAGTACACCTAGCTTGAGGGGAAAGATCCGCTAAATTAATTTGCCCATACTTATTTATCCTTCAAAAGGAGACTCAGACAGAGTACGCACTTTCAAAAATATTGTACTGTCTATAAGGAAAATCAAAGTTTGACTTTTTGCACTACACAGCGTACATACCTTATATTTATTTATCAGTGGTGTTGTAATATCACTTCCTGTTTTTCGTTCAATAATTACAGGCCGGGTTTCAGTCTGTGCAATTGGGAAAAAAAGGATGGAGTCAGGCTTCACATTAGCGAGCCGCAATTCAGCATCCGCCAGGCAGGCAGTGGACAGGGTGTCTTCTGGTCACCAACATTGATGGACGAAGCGTCAGCTGGAATGGAGGAGTGCCGCTAATAAGAGGAATTGTTTGCTGCATGAAACTTACTTACCAAATTCAACAGGACAACTACAACAACATACAGATACAGTATCCATTGTTTTCTTCTATGAGTGTGACTGCATTCCTTGGATCTCTCTCTGCTTCTAAATTGATCCCTACAGCCATTCTATAGGTTTTACTTTGGCTATTTTTTAAACCTAATTTAATGCAAGAAGTGTTTCTCTGAGTGCAGAGATAGGCAAGTGAAAAAGCTGCAGCCCTGTACTGTCGCATTCTGTCATTAACGGTTGTCGAAAGTACTACTTACTTTTCAGTAACAATGCATGCAGTAGTGCATGCACTTCCTTTATGTCACTTAAAAGATTTATGATTAGCTTTGTACCCAAAGATTTCTTTATCTTCAATTATTGTTTGTCCATGCTGTGCTTTTTTTTTCTTCTCTCAACAAAACCTACCCAAAAAGAAACCCCCATTCCCATCCATTTCCAAACCCTAACCCTCTCCCCCCGGGCTGTGTGGTTTTGATTGATGTGTGACTAAATGACATCAATAATTCCACACACTTGCTGGGGAGGATAAGGTCATAGCAACAGGCTGGTGAAGGAATCCAAGGATATATTCTAGACTTCAGTACTATTTCTTGTAGTACTAGCCAATGTCAAAGAAATTCAACGCAAGTACTAGTTATACTTTCAATACTTTACCATTTGTTAGGCTACATTGTGGCACTGTTCTAGTGTACTGTCACCTGCTATATTCTCTATCGTACCGTTGTAATGCTACAGTAAGGACAAACCAGGTTTCATTTTCCTTTTTTTCCATAGGCATGCAACTGCCACTGGTGGGAGGTAGTATAATGGAGTATTAGGAGAGACGAGAGATTGACGGTAGAGCTACTAAAGTCCTAGGACTCTTGAATTCACTTACTCTGTGAGAGGCACTTAGTGTTGAAAACATTTAGCCATTTACACTTAAAGGAAGAAATGACACAGACTTAAGTTTCAGGAACACAAACTTTCTGTTAAACCCCCACCCACCAGACTTAAAAGCAGTAAAAAACAGGTATGCTCAGATAAAGTTTCAAAAAGTATATTTTTGTAGCCCTAACAAAATAATCTCCCGCAAGACCCTCCCTAACCCCAACGATTGTCCTTCAAAAGTCCCAAAAACAACCCAACTCCCAATTCCCACCCCCCAAAAGTCTCTAAAAAAGGGGCAAGGGACACTACGGCAGGCTGCTGTTCACTTTTGCGGCCAGGGCATCATACTCCTTGCGGAGGGTGGCATGTTCAGAGCAGAGGCCCTCCACCAAGGTCTTATATGTTAGGACCTCCTGCTCCAGGTAGGACACTCTGAGGCATAAGCGGTGCTGGCGTGCCTTGCAACTCCTGTGGGGGGCAGCTGCTGTCTTTGCTGCTCGGCGGTGGCAGTTGGCTTTGGTAGCCGGCTCCGTACCGCTGGAGCACTGCGCTGGCTGGCAGCCCGTGGGGTCACGGAGGAGGATGCAGCTTTCCCAGTGGATGTTGTACTGGTAGACTGCGTGTCCTCCTCCTCCATGGCCACCAGCCGCCGATATTCGGGGACAGTGGCATCCAGCCTCCGTTGCCGGGCCATTTGATCCAGCTCCTTCCTTGATGGTCTGTTTGATTTGGAAGGAGCAACTAAATGAAGAAAGAAAGACATAGTCTGTAACCAATGCTCCTTAAGATTACCACAAAATTATTGAGCAGAAAGTTGTGTCATAGTACAAGTAGCAAATTAAAAGCACAGTACATAACTATTGAGGGCAGTATCTATCTAAACCCCCACTTCTTCATCCTTGCTCTAACATTAGTGGGAGTTTAAGGAACAAATTCTACGAGCACTATGGACTTCCATTACAGTCGACTATGACAGTACACCAGGCTTCTTCTTCTTCTTCTTCTCTCTTGTTTAGGAAAATTGGTACGTTATCTTATGCAAGCCGGCATAATGCCAGCGCAGTGAACTTGCACCCGAGAAAAACAGACGCACACCATGATGAGTGAGACAGACTTGCGTTACTGTACCGGTCCAGTACATGCAGGTGGTGAAGCTCTTACTTTTCTATTACGGGTGGCACTGAGAATACTCTGTTAAAAGGGCTACTGCTTAATTAATTTAGCTTTCACCCTACAGTGCAAATGAGTACTAGAAAAGGAAAATGAAGAAGCTAAATTATCTGATTATCTATCACTTCACATGGAATGTATTTGATTACATATGTGATGACTTTAGGTTCTTTACTTATTATTGAGTGAACAGTGATACACCCACATATGAATGACTTACTACTACTAAACTAAAGTTATTAAGAGAGGTAGGGAGTGTCCACCGTAAGAACCGGATATATGCTGTGCTTTCAGTTGCAATACAAACTACTGCTACTATTCATGGTAGTATTTGGACAAAATTACAACTTCTTTTCCTTGCCTTTCATACACTGGAACGGACGTGCGGGTGCGGTGTTACATGCTCTTCAAAGTAACACTTAGTTCATCCAGTGACCGTCTACTCTCTCTAGATACACATATGCTATCTAAGAGTATATGCTATCTAAGAGTCAGATAGTCCCATGATCCAGGCATCCATCCATTCAAAGTATATGCACACATGCAGTTTCTGTTTCATCCACCCAGGCTGTTCTCCTTACACCCATCCTTGCTTCATCATTCACCGAGCCATGCACCATACCAAATTCTTTCCTTCCCAGCCACCTCGGGGACCAAGCAAACACATATCATTCTTCTTTGCCAGTCATCATTAAATTTATTGTCCTTCCACACTTACTTACACCCTTCTTTCGCTTTTCGTTCATCCCATCCATCAAGTTCATCTCAGATCTGATTGGGATTCTTCTCGCCAAAAACTACAAAGCTAAGTCGAAGTACATTTAGAGGAGGCTGCTACCTGGTTGATTTATAATACACCTGTGCAGATAGCGGGCGCAGGCTCCTTGCACTTGCTGGTGCGCCCCCTCCCCCTCCCAGAGCCCCAGATAGCACACTCTGCAGTCTTCAATGTCAATAAGTAAGGAATATATAGCTTACCTCTGCCTGCCACCACCGTGTGAACCCTCACAGGCACACTGGTGTCGTCCAGCACTTGCACCGCATCCTCCCCAGAAGTGTCCCCTCATCCACCACCTCCGCGCTGGCCCCGCCACCAGATGTTCCACCTACAAAGAACATTTAAGAATGTTAGAATACACCACTCACTACTATATAATATTTGGTCTAGGAATAAAGAAATGTTAAAAAAACAGCAAACAATGTAATAATTTGTGGCTGTCTACTCTAAAGTAAAAATGTCCCTTTTTCCAGGGAAGGCTGTTGTCTTTCTGCACTTTTTGGCACAACTGATGAATGCTTGCTTTTTATTTTTAACACGCACCACTTTTTCTCCTAACAGACAGAAGCTTGACTTCTAAGAACACGAGCAAGATCAAGTTCAAACCAGGTGAGGGCTCGGCTCGACCACAAGAAATGCGTCCAATTAATCGTCAGCACTAAGCACTTTTCCATTTTCAGTTAAACGTTTACTTTTATGACAAACTTGATTTTAATAAATGTGTTTACTTTTAATAAAGCTTTTAAACTTAAATAGACTTTGTGGTTTTTGGTCCTCCAGAATAGAGTGGCTGAGCTAAAGGTTTTGGAATTTTTGCAAGCATGAGTCTGTGCCTCTGACACTTCTTGACTCTGACTCCGTACTCTTGTTCTGCGTTGGATAATCTAATCATCATTGGGGATCAATCATCGGTGGCTTTGGGAGCTAAAAGACTCTGCCACACTATCTAGTCAGTAAGGAGATTGGGGGTTCAACTACAAAGTCTGTTATCACTGAGGTATGTGGAAAGTCTATCAGCGCCTATTATAATTGATAAGCTAAGCAATGCATTATTTAGTGTCCATAGTACTGTTTGTGCAGATTTGTCCCTGCAACAGTAGTAGAATGGATTGTCCTCCTATCCAAACCAAAAGTAAAGTAGTATCTTATTCTTTCTTGGTGGTCATTCACCTTTTTATTGTTGGCAATTGTCAAAGCATAAACATTTAGAAGACTTGAAAAGACAGTATGGACAATCCCAGAGAACTGCACTCAGTGTATAGAGCTATTGCTGACTATAATGGGAGTCCAATGGAATTGCCAAATGTGCAATCTTAGTTAGCTACACAGACAGACTAATAAGAATAATCTAGTAATACCACAGGAAGTCACAGTCGAGGCAGGATAAGAATTTAGATCCAGTCTACAAGAAGATCAAAGACGATTTAGAAAAAATCGAATGAGGAACGCTAGGAAAAAATAGGTACTCTATATTAAAATTAAAACTTACCGGGGCCAGCAAAGGAGCCCTCTCCTGCCCGATCCTGACCTGCATCCTGGCGAACAGCAGCCTCCTCCTCCTGTGTCCTCTTGCCCCTGGGGGGAGCTGATGTACAACATGACAGAAAGAAAGACCAGAAAACATGGATGAGATTTGTCAACCAAATCAAACATTTCAAAAGAACAATAACAAAATATTTTGGTGAAATAGCAAATAGACAACTATTCCACGGGATATATTGACCGATCTCATGTGGTCTACTACGTTATTAGTATTGCTTGATTTGCGGACAAAGTACTAAAAAGGTTTGCCTAGGACTGGCAGGCAGCAGTCCGCAGCACGCGAAGTGACAGACAAAGTCCATCGTGATTGCAGATCAGCGACAATACTAAAGTTTCCTACTACATTAACCAGTCATTAAAATACTCAAACTATCAATCCACCACCACTATTTCTTCTTATCGCCATGTGTACAAAGGAAGGACTGGACTTGAGTCTGTAGGGGCTGATTTAGAAACCCCTTGCGGCTCTTTTGCTCCATTGTTGCGTGACTTTTGTGACGCAGAGGCAAAACAAAAGAGGCACTATGGTTCGGCGTATATTAACAACGTGACGCATATGGGAGATGCATCACGTTGTAAAGCCCTGCGCCATCAGGGGTGGTCCGGCGCAAGGGAGGGCGTTCCTGCGCAGGAACGCATCCTAAAAGTGGCTGAGGGAAATCTACAAGATTTCAATCAGTCACTTTGAGGACAATGATGCGTGACTTAAACCCTGCGCCTGCTTGAAGCAGACGTACGGCTTGACGCAGCATTGGGGAGATAGGGCACCCCAGAGCATTGCTGGAGCTGCGCCATCGTTGCGACGCAACTCCAGCAATGCGCCGCCTTTATGGCACAGATGCGTAACGCTTTGGTGACGTTTTGGGCCCATGGTGTGCCGCATTGTAAATACGGCGCACCATGGGTGGTGGTGGCGTGGCGCACAATTACTGGCGCATCCCTGCTACTTTGCAGGGATGCGCCGGTAATTAAAAATCTGACCCTTAGTGTCTAGCATTAGGCAGTTCTTTAAACTACACTCATGCATAATTTCACAGGCCAATGAAATGAGCACAAAATCGAAAACAAATAAGCATAGTAGCAGCGCTACTGAGAAGGAGAGCAGTGCACCTGAAATGCACAGAAGATTTTGAAATATAATTTACCTACAATGTAATCAGCAGCATTATTGCTCTTGGTAAAAAACAAAAATTTGCAAGATAATAACACACAGAGCAGGAGAAAACATAGTAAAGAAATAGCTACTACTACTCACCAAGCCCGAGGATCGCAAGGCCGAGCAGGTCGAGCAGATCGCGTTCCTGGTCCAGGACATCATTCCAGCGGTGGGTGGCCTGGTTGTAGGTGCGCCGGACCCGAGAGTGGTGGTACATGGCCCGGCACACCTTCTCCCACCGCTTCCGGCGCTCCCGGATCCCATACCCGCTACCGATCTTGCCGCCTGCCATGATGGTCCTGGGGAGGCGGCGCAGAATATAAAAAATTAGTGCGGCCACCTCCTCCGGGCTGAAGATCTCCTGGGTTGCAACCTGCTTCCCCCTCAAACGCCTGCACGGGAGCCGGGCACGGGGTGCGGGACCCTTCCCCTTCTCGGGATGCTTCCCGGTTCCCTTTACCATGGTCTGGGCAGAAAGGAAGCTAAATAATAAAGAAAATAGAATAGGGAAGAGAAGAAAGGAAAAATGAGTTTAAAAAAGTAGTTTAAAATTAACCAAAAGTAGCAGAAAACACAAACATATAGAGCTAGAAAAATAGAGGGATAGATAATAAGTAAAATAGATTTAAAAAAAACTTCAAACAAGCAAAGGATGGCAGAGATTCAGAGAGGATACAAAAAGCATGCCCAGAACCATAGCAATGAATGAGAAACAAGATGGCCGCGCCCGTTTCCTCGCGAACAAACGCGAAATTGTACTAGCGAGCCGCACACTTTGCGAGATTACACATCGCGCCCGGAAACGGAAATACGTCATGCAAACAAGATGGCCGCGCCCGTGAACGACCGCGAGGGTAACTTCGCACCGTTGCGCTACAAGCGGCTCGCTAAAATGCACAAAACCTTGCGAACCAACACGCCACAAAAAACAAATCGCATATTCGCACGAATTCGCGGCTTCCGAATTCGATCTCGCGAAAGTTAGCGTCCCGCGAATCCCGCGAAATTGCAGAAAAACAAATTTTGCAAACCTGAAATCACTCAGCAGGTGCAAAAGTTCAAACTCATCATTAGTAACCATTCCCTGTAGTGCTTCCTGACTGCGGCCCCTCCAGAGTTCAGTTGCTAGTTGCAACAATTGTATGACCCTGCTCTGACCCTCACAGCAGGCTCATAGAATAGCTACAAGTAGGCCACAAAGGTCCTGGAAAAAAAATGCACTGCAACAGAAAGCAAATTACTGATAAGGAAGCAGGTGCCAGACTGGAATTTTAAAACAGTGACACATTGATATACCAACCCCAAATTAATTCATGTCAGTTGAAGCAGGGCAGGTGTGCTTGCTTCCCCCCCCCCATAATCTACAGTGATGATGAACCAGAGGGTGGCATTGATGTACCAGAGGGTGGCATGGGTGAAACAGAGGGTGGCAGTGATGAAACAGAGGGTGCTGGGAACCTGTGATGATGAACCAGACGTAGAAACAACATAGTCGCGACCGTTGCGAGCCGACAAGTAAGTTCGCAATTGCGAACTGGTACCAAACCCTCGCGAACTGGCAGAAACCCTTGCGAACACAAATTTTTTTTTGCGGATTGCGAGTTCGCAAATACGCAAATTCGCGAACGCCAGATTCACAAAATTCGCCCATGCTTAGTTCAAATACAGCATCCAGTACGCTTTTAATGATGCTCACACCCTGATGCTCACCAGCCTTTGAATGGGCACTTCTTCCTCTGAAGAGCAACAGGTGGTAGGAGCACTTGTCAACAAAAAAATAGGGCTACAGCTGTTTTTGCGGTTACAGTCACTGAATGACAAATAGTCAATCCCATCCCAAGCACACCACTTACGCTTTAAGGTCAAACTGGTTCACTTGTACATACGGTATGTGTTCCTCATGATAAGGCATCCAAATAGAATATTTTACTCACAGATCCAGCCCAATCAGACAAGACTGTACCCAGACAGGCAAGGGTTTACCGGGCAATATCAGCTCTTCACAGGGGAGATAGTGTAAACTTAGTGAGCTGATATTGTGTGTAGATCAAACCCTAAGAAATAAGTGCTGGTGCTAAGCACCCGAAAACAACTGGCACAAATTAAGCGCTGGTTCAAGTGATGAAACAGGGCTCAAGCCACAGGGCAGGCCTCTGAGGGCGTAAGGCAGGCTCCAGGCAGCAAAGCCATCCTTACAGGTTCAGGAAAGCAGTCTTGTCGAGTACACAGCAGGCCACAGCAGCAGGCAGTCTTCTGAGAGTCCTTATGTGGATCCAGAGAGTGAGTTGAAGAGTGGGTTTGTAGGTCCTATTTTTATAGCTGGTGTGTCCTTTAAAGTAGAAGAAGTTTCTAGAGAATTTCCTTTGAAGTGTTTAAAGTGACCTGACTCCCTTGCCCTGACACCAAATGAGCTGCATGAACAATGCAAGAGTGACAAGTCCTTTGTGCGAAGGCAGAGCTTAGCCTATTCAGTTGCAAGTGTGGCTGAGCCCAGCTCCCCTCCCATCCCATGCAGGTACACCTAATCCCTCTATTGGGTGGTTTTTTAGGAGGAATAAACAAAGTCCAACACAAACACCGTCCACAGCCACAATTTAGGGGCTGTCTTTTATTATGTGAGTGACACACACAATAAACACAGCAGTCAATTGCTTTGTTGGTGGTATCACATTGTTGCACGTCTAACAAGGAACATGTTACATAGACAAGGGTTGCAGAAGGTAACAAATATCTAGATGTAAAAATGGTCAACATGTTTCAGCAATTTGATAGGACCAACGAGTCCATTGCTTTCATTCTTTAATTCTTGCATGTGATAGAGTGATACACTCTATACACTCTATCACATGCAAGAGTTACAGCTACGTGTCTTCATGCTTGAAAATTTGAGAACCAATGTGTTGTTCTATCAAACAATCAGGTTTGAGTTAAATGTGTATTAATTACATGTTATCATGTCTATATGTATGTGGTCATTTTTTACTGTTTTCTGTCTGTGTCCTTTTTCTTCCCACCAGTGACATACAAAACACCTGCAAGCAAAGACTGCACCTAGGAATCCAGGTGATCTTTTTTCATGTTGCAGTATGTTCATTATGTAGTCACTTTTTAATATTTCACCATATTCTTGCAGTAGCACTATCTAATGTCTAGGTCCTGATGAAAGCAATTGACTCGTTGGTCCTATCAAATTGCTGAAACATGTTGACCATTTTTACATCTAGATATTTGTTAAGTCTACCTTTGCTGCTCTTTTGATATTGGTGGAGCGAGTAAAAACAGAATAAAATTTCATTCTTGCTCCCTCACCCAATTTTATTTTCACTAAGCACACAATTCTTTCTTTCACAAGCACTGCAAATCAGTCACTCCTATACCCACCAACTGGCCCTTTTGACACTCTAACCACACTAGTCACTGCCAGGTTTACAGGTGGTTATGAGATCTGACCTTACATTTCTACCGGCAGTGGTCCAAGTAGATGGCTTACAGGAATCCCAAACGATGAAGGGCGGTTCCGAGTGGTGACTGATGAGTATCCTGATAGGCCTTATAGGGATCACAGGATATTTTTCTATGTTTTTTCTTTGTCTTTAAGTGGGTTGTCACAGACAGTACTAGTTTAATGTACCACACATAGATTTTGTATTTAGACCCTTTGACACTTTTGTGTTTCATATGTTCATTTAGGGAATGTGTCTCTGCATGGTCATTTAAACTCCCTTAGGCCTACCTTAACCTTATTGTTTTTTATAAGCAATGGAACACAGGCATGATACATCAGCCAGCTTCATCCTGGTCAAAGATTTTCCTTTCTGCCCGCTTTTTTACTGACCTGGCAGAAGGAGCGGGAGAGGACTCCAACTTCCAGTCTCCCCAGCAACACGCTGCGCCTGGAGGCACTTAAATTCACGCCGCGGGTCCCACTCCTGGGGAAGCCCGCTCTTCTGACCTGGCAGAGGGAGAAGGAGACGACTCCACCTCCTGGTCTCCCCGACAACATGCTGCGCTGGAAGGCGATTAAATTCACATTGCAGATCTCGCTCCTTGGGAAGCCTGCTTTTCTGACCTGACAGAGGACTCCACTTCCCAGTCTCACCAGCAACACACTGCGCCCGGAGGTGCTTAAATTCACGCTGCGGGTCCCGCTCCTCAGGAAGCCCACTTTTCTAACCTGTCAGAAAACTCCACTTCCCAGTCTCCTCTGCAACACGCTGTGTCTGGAGGTGCCTAAATTCACGTTTAGGGTCCTGCGGCGCAGGACACGCAAAGGCGATACCCGGGCAAAGCCCGTGCCTAGGGCAGGCCCATCTGCGCCTGTCAGCGACAGGAAGAGTCAGGGCTGGGCAACCCCTCACGGCCCGGAGTGATGTATCTTTCTGGAGTTCTTCGATAAAGTGATTACCATTTATACCTGAAGGTTTATTGCTAGGCAAGTTTTTAATGACTTGTTGTTTTTATTTTGCATTACTTTTTTCATCTTTGTACATTGGACTAGCATTCAGAACTGTTTCAGCTGCTATTGTTTGAGATACCTTCGCTCTTGGCAAATATCTATCTGGCTCTGAACTGACATGTTGTCCTGCTGTCAATCTGTTAGCTCCTCAAAATAAAGGTGACTGTAACCCCGGACTGTGTTTTTATTAGGCATCTTTTTAGTAAGGTACAGAAAATTGTTGAAAATTTACATACAGGAATGACGATGGTAACATCCCCTAAAAAAAACGAACCACTTCTATTTTGAATTACATCACAGGTGTAAGGGAGCCAATTGGAAAGCAGATCATGAGTTTGGAGGAAACCCTAATCACCTGTTTTGAGGAGACTTCCAGGCCTGTTCTATTGAGTGTAGTGGCAAACCTTCCCAACCGTGCCTGCCAGCCATTCAACCCCCACGGAAATGGCTAAAAACTCTGAGTATCAATGGGAGCCATTCCATTTTAGATCGGGGGTGATCGGTGCATGAGGAAATCCAGTGTTTTAAGTCTCAATCCACCAAAGGGGTACAAGAGGGAACCGGTGCAATCTTTCAGAGATCCTCTCATGTCATAGACAGCAGTTTCAGTCCTCTTTTGATCTTCAGCTGGTCTATAAAGTGTTCTGAAGATGTTTCACAAGAATGCCACATTAATTCCTGGCATTAGCTAGCAGGTGAGGGTGACTTCTTGCATCTCTCTGACGAACAGGAGAAAAGTTCCCAGGGGTACCCCTACCCACTTGTGCAGTCGTTCCTGTCTGCTCTACAGCACATGTGCCATGTGGCAGGGCATTTTCAAGATGGCTAAAGTCTTCAGCCACACTAAACATGAGCTCTGAGGACTGGGGTGTGTGCGTGGGGAGTGTACCATGGTAATCCTAGTTTCTCCCACATTTAACACTAAAATCTAGCTTGAAGCAGGCACTGTATCTAACACAAGGCAAATGTAGGGTCCATCATCAATCAGACAGGGGATCCACAAAAATTATCTTGGCACAATGTTCTCTCACTTTCAAGTGTGCCCCAAGTATTACATGTGGCTCAACAGACGTGCCAACCATGATTTGACAGTGTGGCTCAAGGATGCCCACAGCCCCTACTCTAAATATTCTGAGGAGTTCTGTTGAGTTCAGACAAGTCATCTCTTTTCATTTCGGTCAGCCTACTGTTTGTTCCTGGAAGGCATTTCACAACTATTCGTGGCTGAGCACAGGCTGAGAGCTGGAACAGGCCTTTCTAATTAGCCTTCTGACTGTTCAGGCAGGTAATGGGTAATTTTTTTAAAGTTTCTTTTCCTTAATATTTATTAAAAGTACATGTTCACATCTGAATGGAATTTGTTAATAACTATTAAAATAGTTGTTCAGTTATTTACTAGCTGGTCCCTTTTTGAGATACAATATTAGTATTTTTATCAGAATTCTACTTTTCTACCTAGGACAGCTGGTCCTGCCACAGTGAACATAGATTTTAGGGCCTTGTCTTTGTAGAGTCATGATAATATTAATTTTCTACATGTCCCGCTTTTAAACACCATACCTTGCGGTATGCAAGGCCTGCATAGGGGTAATTAATACTTACAAGTAAGGTTTGTACCTGTCAAACAGGTCACACTGACACTGCAGACTTACATTGTTACAGTAAGGCTGCACAGGGTAGGCGTGAAGCCTTATTTGCACTGTCACTATATTAGATGGCACATTAGGTACTACAGTAGTTGAGTGGCATTTAACTTAACAGGCTTATGATACACTGTTTACACAGTATACTAAGGACTTATGGCCATGTTAAATGTGCCACTTATGAATAAAATAATTTAACCATGGTTAAAGAGGAGCACAGTAACTTTACTATTGGTTATCAAAGGTAAAGTGCACAGAGTTCTAAAGACAGTAAAAATATAGAGTCCAGTAAAAGGCAAAACATCTGACCACACAGAAAAGGCAGTTTTCCAGCACCTAGCTTATTTATTGTGAACAGCGTTTGTTAAAGCCAGTAGCCCATTAACAGTGGATTATTCGCACATTGTCCTATAAACTATGGACAGGTATTTTGTCACATGCAATCTCACAGATTGTTGTCCATTTACTCTGGCAAGCCTTTGAAGTATGAGATTAACACTGTAACGATTCTTATTAGGCCCTATTGTGAAAATTTGAATATTGTTATACTAACTGTAACTTGTACATATTTGTAATTTTGTATCTGTATGAATGATGATCGCCAGATTATGAGCCGTTCAGTAGGCCTATGTTGGCTATTATGTAAAGCCAATGATAAACGCTATAAATGCTTTCAGATACCTCAGGTGTCATCTGTTTATAATGAAACGTTTTGGCAAGGCGAGTAGGCATGACTAACATATCGAGAAAAGCATTTGTTCAAGGCAATAGTTTTTTAACAATGTATTGTTATAAGAGTTTGCTAAAGGTTGTATGCTAATGCTTTATTACATTGAATTATGCAGATTACCATAGTAGCAAGGGTTTTGGTGTTAATGACCTCCTCGAACAAACCATGGATACAGAAGATTTGCAATGTGGTAATTGTTAATAGGCCTCATTAGGAGGGAATGTATATGATTTTAACTGTAATTTTGTACATTTCTGTAATTTATCATGGTGTTTTTAGTGGTTGTCCTGTGGGAAAGGTTATGGCTAAATCAATAGGTCTCTGTTGATTATAGTGACAAGTCCATGAGAAATGTTATAGATCTGATTGTTCATTATGAAAAGTTATAATAAAGTCAGTAGGCCTTACATATTGAGGAGGTATTTAAGAGGGGAATATTATTACTCTGCATTAAATTCTATATGTTACATGGAATCACACTGATTAACGTAGTTGGCAAGGGTTTTGGTGTTGGTTTAAACAGTGGGTATAGATGATTTGCACTGTGAGAATCCTTGGAATACCCTCTTAGAAGAGATATCATTTTGCTTTGCCGACTGTCAGTTGGTTATAGTGACAAGCCAATGACCACAGCTACATGCCTAATTAATTAATAATAGGAAAATGTATTTCGGATGCCAAGGGTCTGAACTGTTTACTATGAAAAGTTATGCCAAAAGCAACAGGCCTAGTTTGTTTACTTTTTAACATATAGTTAAAGTCAGTAGTTGTATTATTAAGGGTGAATAATTTCTGCACTGCGTTAAAGCCTGCAGTTTAGTATTTTGTTACATGAAATCGCACAGATTAAATTTGTAGGGAAGGATTCTGATGTTGGCTACCCCCTTAGACAATCTCAGGGGTAGAAGTTTTGCACGTTCTTGTTAGAATCTCTTCGGAAGGCCTGACATGATTAACTGTCTGCCAGGATCTTGTCATAAAGAAAATCATTTAAATATATAGCCCATCCATTTATATAAATATGTATCCCTAAAGGTACATAGAGGGCCATTGGTCTGTCTGAATGTCATTTATACTCTGCTCCCATCCATAACCCCTCACTGCATGTGGTAATGGTTTAGTCCTCTTAAACCATTAGCTCTCTTGTCATGTAACTGAGGGCGTTTTCTGATCATGTGCATGTCCACCTTAAAATTAGTATGCTTCAGTATCAGCACCGGTTGACGAGTCCTTCAGTTTTGTATTTTTCTCTTTTTGTAGTTCCCCTTTCATTTCTTTGCTTCTCTTCTTTTTATTTAAATGTATTTTCTGAAGAGTCTCCTACAGCTCCACTAACAGTGCTATTGGGCTGATTGCTTGCCGCTCATTTTATTTGCAGCTTGCAGGATCCCACGTGGCTACTTTCTCTAAACCAGGTGACCATTATTGAACGCTGTTGTCCAAGTGTATCACTGTTTTACCATAAGAAAATGGCCAACATGTTGGTTCTAAAAAACCTGCCACGCTGGAACATTAAAACAATGATATAATATGTACAATACTACTGCAAGATGGACATCTGCTACTATGTTTAGTGTTGTTAATGTAACCATGCCATGTTTTACTACGTCTATGCTATTCATTAATCTGGCATCTGTTTTTGAGTTTATGTGTGTTTTATTATGGTTGTATCAGAGTTGAATACAAGAATGAGGAGTAAATGGATATATGACTGCTAAGATGAGTGACGGAGTGCATGCATGATGAACTATTGAGAGCCTAAACCCATCAATGACACAAAAGACACTTTCATTCATAAACCAGACCTACTGGCACGGCCAGTGATTGTTCATTAAATACAAAAAAAAGGCCCCGCTATAGGTCTGTGGTATCTATCAGTCACCTACCTTCTATGAACAGCAGAAAAGACACCGATAGAGAGAATAACTAGACACTTATTACATATGTTTTTCCTGTCACCAAAGTTGATATTCACCCAATTCATCCCCGCAATAGCCATAATAAGTTCCACCATTGGGCATGTAATGTTCAACTATCCAACACTGAGAATGCCAAGGCACAAATGTTAACTATCTGCCAAAAATATACTTACGTTAAAGATATGGAATTTGTCTTCTGTAGAAAGGTACACAAGTCCTTTATTGTGGATGTTAAGTTTTCAGACCATGTAAGAACTCAGTTTGATGGGATTCCTTCCTTATTCATTCTCAACGTGTTTTTAATGCCTTTCACTAATATCAGCTGGGGTTTAAAACAACAATGTGATGGACTTATTTTTGAAATTTTTAAAAAGTTTTTAAATGTTTGTTGTGTGGACTTTATTTTAAAAGCTTCATGATCTGGACTTGAATTAAGTTGGTCTTTCAAATTGACAAATGTCTCTCCTTGTCTAGTGCTAGCATCCTACTTCATGCGTCACACATACATCAAGAGTAGATGAATTTGTTTAAGGAGCTTAACCCTCTGTGCACAGGGCTTTTAGCCTGGCTGAAGAGAAAAAACTCAATTATCACAATATTATATGCATTTGATAACACCTTCTGGGAAACGATTAAATAAATAGACATAGAAGGAAATGCCATGTTTAAGAAAGGGGTGGAGCATAGCATTTTATTGTAACATTAATATAGTGCCTACTATCCTTATGTAGGGTGCTTGAGCACTTCCCAACTGGTGAGCTTCACATATGCTCATCACCCCTACAAAGCTACCACTCAAAAATACCCTCAATACAACTGTGTATAGCTATTTTCACCAGGATGTATTGTCACCGGCAAAACCAGATCATAGATCCCTACCAACTTCACTTGCTTACTGTTAAAATAAACTTAATGAGGCAGTAGTATGAAGGAAGAAGGGAGTTTATTTCAGGAGAAGGTTCCTCAGATTGCCTAGCCTAACGCTCCTCAGGTAAGAATGCCAACATTCTATGCTGCACTCCTGCTATCATTCCAGGGAGGAACCATAACTTGGGGAGGGAATGGAGCGTACCAAAGGGGAAAAACAACAAGGGAGTACATATACTGTTAATATATAAACCCAAATTAGGAGGAAGATTATACCACACCTCCTTTCCCAAAAGATAGAGAAGAAGAGAAGAGTAGACAACAAGGTCTTAAGGTACCATGAATAAAATTGACAATCAAGATTGCAGTAGAAAAGAAGCAAACAAAAAAACCTCAAGGTTAAAGGTCATTTCATAACGTAATCTCCATGCCATTTGGGTGACCTTACATATCTGTCACTTATTTTGATCTTGAGCAGGTTGATTTCCTCATTGGAATTGTCAAACAACTTGCCACCACCATTTTGTTCCGAATACAGAACCGCTCTATCCATGCTCCACATTCTGCCATCAGTCATAGTAACCACATTCTTCCTGACATCTTTGATCTTTGCGGAACCATAGTATTTGTTGTATTTGTTTGTGATGACGTCAGGTCTTTTGACAAGAATATGCTGACCTACTTTCAAGTAAGGTGTTTTGACTCCCCATCTAAGATCATATTCTTGTTTGTATTTCTCTTGATGGCGCTCAATCTTTTCCTTGGCTAGCTGACCATCCCACAAAAAAGAATTATCTTCAAATAACCAATTAGGAGTAAGTCTGGATCCAGGTTTGCGCCCTCTTAAAGGGAAAAATGGAGAATAACCAGTGACACTGTTGGGCGTGATGTGATAGGACCATATCACGTCTTTGATAAATTGAACTATGGGTTTGTTTGCAACCATCGCTAATTGTAAAGTGTCTTTAATCATCCTGTTACAGCGTTCTGCTAGCCCATTTGCACGTGGACAATATAAGGGAGCTGAAACCTGTTTTATGGCCAGGATATCCAGGAAAACTCTCATTTCCTCAGAAACCAACCGCACTATGTTGTCAGTAATGAGTGTGTGGGGCACACCTAAGCATGGGCGAATTTTGCGAATTCGCGATCCGCGAATTTGCAAATTCGCGATCGTTTATGGGAGAGGGAGAGAGAGATAGATAGATATGTCGTTTATGGGAGAGGGAGAGAGAGATAGATAGATAGATAGATAGATAGATAGATAGATAGATAGATAGATAGATAGAGAGGGAAAGAGAGAGGGAGAGAGAGAACGAGAGAAAGAAAGAGAGGCCGGATCTCTGAAGGGCCAGATTCCTGAGTTGCCCATACAGAACATACAGCTTTTTATTTTTAGCAAAATGCATATGAAAATTGTGCTGTAAAGGTCTCTTTTAGTTTAACCCCTCCTGACAACTCAAAATGGGTGTATTTGCCATCCTCTCCCTTCTTCCTGTTTTTTATATCTGTAAGTGCTTCCTGATGAGGTTTAATTCCTTGGACAGGTGCCTCGTTGCCATCTTGTAACTATTCTCTGACTCTGCTTCAAGGGTCAGAGCAGGGTCAGAGAATAGTTGCAAGTAGATAACGAGGCGTCAGGAAGTAATTAGCAGCAGGTGTCCAAGTTGAAGTTAATTTGTTTATAACCCTTTTGTAAAAGGTTACAAAGAAATTAGGTTCAACTTTTGCACCTCCTGCTGTAACCCTTGCTTGGCTGAAAATTCGTCCCCGCTGATTCGCGGATTTTACCGCTATTTCGCGAGATTCGCGGATCGCGAATTCATGGAAAATCCGCAAATTCGCCCGCGAAACGGATTTTACGCCCACCCTTAGGCACACCTTCACTAGAAAATGCATCAGAAAAAAAAGGTTTAAAGCTTTGGTGTCCACTTTGTTGACAAACTTAAGGGTAATCCATTTTGAGAAATAATCCACTAAAACTATAATGAACCTTTCTTGTAGACCAGTTATCTGTAGAGGTCCTATGATGTCCAGACCTACTTTCTCCCATGCTTTAATGGGAACTTGAACTTGCACTGGTTCTAATGGTGCTCTCCTAGTACTTTTAGTTTTATTGCAAAGACCACATTCATGGCATCCCATGACTAAGTCCTCAATGAGAGTATCCGTGCCAGGGAACCAGCATCCTGAATGGAGTTTACTTTTGGTTAGGCTTCTACCTAGATGTCCTTCATGAGCTATCTCACAGATGTGTTGTCTGAGCTCCACAGGAGGAACTATATTGTCAGACTTATACACATTAGTTCCTGCAATAGACAAATTATCCCTAACATTCCACTATGGTTGCAACTCACAAGAAAGATCAGTACATTTCTTAGGCCAACCATTAAGGATGTTTTCTATAACTGTTTTTAAAGTAATGTCCTTTGACATGAGGTTTTTTCACTCTTCCTCTAAGATGACAGGAATGGTCACTTGCAACACTTCAAATTCGTCCATAATTTCTTTCATATGCTTAATGAGAGGTAAACGAGAAAGGCAGTCAGCAACCTGGTTCTTATTGCCTGGGACATACTCAAGCTTAAAGTTAAAAATTTGTAGGGACACCAACCACTTGCCAATCCCCGGTGTAGTTTTCTCAATATCCTTAGAAGAAAATAAGAACACTAAAAGTTTGTGGTCAGTCCTGAGTGTAAACGGTATGCCCCATAGAAAGTATTTAAAATGGTTACTTGCCCAAAAACAAGATAAAGCCTCCTTTTCAATAGTGGAATATTTAACCTCAGCATCTTTGAGTGTCCTGGATGCAAAAGCTATGATTTTTTCTTTGCCCTCTTGCATTTGAGACAGGGTGGCACAAATTCCTCTGCTACTAGCATCAGTAGTACGAAACGTGTCTTTCGTACTGTCAACATTTCCAATACATGGTGCTGTGGCAATAGCTTTTTTGCGTCTAACAAATGAAGAGTTGTGTATATTTAACCATTCAAATTTATTTTCTTTCTTAAGTAGGTCTCTAATAGGTTGTATAGGATCAGAGAATTTTTTTAATAAAGTTGGACATATATTCAGCCAAACCCAGGAAAGATTTGATCTTTTCTTTGTTAGAAGGAACAGGAGCTTCTACCACAGACTCTATGAGATTCATCTTGGGTTTCATGCCCTCACTGGACAATGTGTGTCCTAGAAATTCAAATGATGGTACTCCTATCTTGCACTTGTTTTTCTTAATAGTGAAACCCACTACAATAAGTCTGGTATACACTTTCCTCAGGTTATGATTATGTTCATCTTCATTAGAACCATAAATGAGAATGTCATCTTGAAAACAGATAGATTTGTCTACACCTTCCAAAACGTGTTGCATTATTCTCTGGAAGGCCGCTGCAGCCGAGGCCAGACCAAATGGCATTCTTAGAAATGTATAACTGCCAAAAGGTGCAGTAAAAGCTGTGAGGATTTGAGAATCAGGGTGCAAGGGAATTTGATGATATGCTGAGGTGAGGTCTAATACTGAAAAGAACGTGGCACCATTTATTACAGATAACATTTCATTAATCTTTGGAAGCGGGTACCTGTCTACCCAAATACTGGCATTTAAACTTCTTAAGTCCACACACATGAGGATATCATTGCCCTCCTTTTTAGAAGTTATTACAATGGGAGACAACCATTCTGATCTTTCCACAGCCTGAATAACGCCCATTTTTTAAGTTTCGCCAGCTCCTTTTGTAATGGATCTCGCATCACTAAGGGAATGGACCTGGTTTTATGTGCAATAGGGACAGCATAATTTTTAAGTTTTATTTTGTGCAGGTAATTCTTTAGCAAACCCACATTTTCGGTAAATACCTATGGAAACTCATTACAAATTCCTTTTCCTGTGAAGGATCTATCAATAAGTAAAGCTTGTTTGACATTAGTGGGATCAAGGGTGATACCTAAATCCTTCTGGTGCTTCCACCCTAGTGAGTTACTTCCCTTTTCCCCTTCCCATAAGTGTGTCTGTCCTTCAAGGTAATGCGCATATTAACCATCCCTATCAAAGGAATAGGGTCCTTGTTGTACCCTCCTGGATGTGTATCCGGTTTATCAAAAGTGTATTCCCCTTCATCATACATCTTTTGGAAAGTGACAACTTCTATTAGGGTATAAGGGGAATATTAATCTGCAAAAGCCCTAACATTCTTGCCATCCAATTGTATATCACAAATAGGGTAACTAATCTTTTCTTCTACTCTCGACCATGGACTTGAAAGTTAAACTTGTTATTTGCAGAATTTATGGTTTGATCATGAACAACATGTACATCCTTACTCACATCTTTAGAATGATACATTTTCAAATAATGCCCCACTCTAATACATTTTCTACAACTCATCCCTATGGCAGGACACTTGGGAAAGTTTGATAGCTGATTAGCGTTTTCACATCGGTAACATAAATTTTCCTTTTTGAACTTAGATTTAACAGTGTCTCTACTCGCTACTTTTAAAATTCCACATCTTCTTCTTTAATTACATTGACATGCTTCACTTCTGATACAGAGTCTTTGTTCATTTTCATTTCTTTCACACAATAGGCTGTGTGCTCAATACCTTTAGCTATGGTAACAGCCTAATCCCAATCTGGGTTTTGAGTCAATAACCTTTGTTGCACCTTGTGATCGTTAGTGCAATGGACCAATTGATCCCTGATGAGGGAATCGGTCAGTGCACCAAAATCGCAAGTGGCAGAAAGCCCTCTCAACGCAGATATGTATGAGGTGACTTTTTCATTCTTGCTTTGAACACTTTGAAAGAATTTGTGTCTTTCTAATACAATATTCACTTTTTCTTTGAAATGCAAACCCAACCTTCTTAACGTGGTAGTAGTCAATATCTGCCTCACCATCTTCCTCTTCACCATCAGCAAGATCTTCATACATTTTCCTCGCATGAACACCCAACACCCAACAATATGTGTTGTTTTCTTACTGTGGAAAGCTTTTCTCCTCCAATGGCAATTAGATAGAAATGAAGACTTTTGACCCATCTACCCCATGGTATTTCAGGTTCCCCTTCATCATTTAAAAATGGGGGTTGTTGACTCATATAAGCAACCGACATATTCACAAATAACTTAAGCTATTAAATATAATGGATGGAACAATATGAATGGAGTAGAATGTAGAATCACAGAACTACTGCAGTCAAATACAAAAACGGTGCCTGTCAGTGTGACAGTCCGAAAATGCTGTTGGTGGTAATGCTGAGCTTGTCAGCATGGAAAATGCTGCAGGCGTAATGTTGACCAACGTGAAAAATTTGCTGCAGGCGTAATGCTGAGCCTGTCAGCGTGTAAACTTCTAGACAGGATGGAAATGAATAGGAGCTGAAGGCAAGCTGTGCCTGTCAGTGAGTGAAAAATATTTTTCACTTACTTGGTGGATGGACAAAACAGGAGGCTGGATACCTGCAGGTAACTTTCTCAAAGTGAAGGACGAAACTAGCTGGGATTTACTATGCAGGGAAGGCTTGTAACAGGAGCACTTCACAAGAAGCAAATGCTGACTCTAGAGGCTCTGAAAGAGTGCGAATAGACATACAGCTCTCCTGAAGCGTCAATAAGGAAACGCTCCTCATTACAATATTGCGCCTCACTTGAAGGGAATAACGCAGAGACGGGAATGCTCAGCAATATGAACACTGCCCCTGGCGGAAACGGGTGAAGGCGCCTCACCGGCGTTGTGACACGCATGAAAGGAGACACCCAAAGAGAATCGCCTGGGGGAATGCACTGAATCCAGAATAAAGGAGAATAAATGACGTATGCTCCGAAACTGGAACACTGCTCCAGGCGAAAACAAGCAGACATGCCTCACAACTCATAACACACTTGGGAGGTGGTACCCCAAAAGAAACGCCCGGGGGCATGCGCTGATGCCGGGACACTACACCACACGGAAACGTGAGGCGATCTTGAAGAAGGTGAATCATGAAGAGGAGGACGCCTCAGAAAATGCCAGCAGTCCATCACCAAACGAACAGAATAGGAAAGGACACCCCTCCGGAGCATGAAAAATGAAGCACACCAGCTATAAGGAGTAAAAATCAACGAAGTAGGCTGGCAGGAACAGGGGTGAGGAACAACAGCTGCCCCCTGCGTTGCAAAATGGGGTTCAGTCATCGCCAAATTGTTAAAATAAACTCAACGAGGCAGTAGTATGAAGGAAGAAGGGAGTTTATTTCAGGAGAAGGTTCCTCAGATTGCCTAGCCTAATGCTCCTTAGGTAAGAATGCCAACGTTCTATGCTGCACTCCTGCTAACATTCCAGGGAGGAACCATAGTCGGGAGTCGTCTCGGCTCCCGGTTCACGCACTTTCTCTGGGCAATTTTCAGCGTTTCCCCCGAGGCTACATCGTCGGTAAAAGAACCTACCAGTGTTGGATGATGTGAGGCACCGGTGGAATGTATTTTGCTCTCTCAGGAGCGTCTGCATAGGCTTTACTCTGTTGCGACTTCTCCGGGAAGGGAATCCAGCGAGGGCTAAGATCGCGGCCGGAGTCCACCCTTGACGAGAGACGGCTCGACCCCTCTGAACAACGTCACGTCTACAGACGCTACGGACACACCGGCACCTTGAGGAACGCAGCGGTAAGCCCCGCAAAGCGTGCTCGGGGTTTCTGGAGGCAGTGGAGTCCCTTTATATCCTTAATGCCTGACTTCAACAATTAAGTGAGAGACAAGATGGCGGCCAGAGCCCGCCCGTGATGAGAGACGGCCCGACCCATATGAGAAAGGTCGCGGCTACAGACTACGGACACACCGGCACCTTGAGGATCGCATCGGTGAGCCCCGCGAAGCGCGCTCGGGATTCTGGAGGCAGTGGAGTCTGCGGCGCCTTACATCCTTAATGCCTGACTTTAACATGGCGGCCAAAATTGCCCTAAAATGCGCCTGGAGCTGAAGCTTCATGTCGACCCTGCTCTCCAGGCTACAGAAGTGATCTTTGCAGCACACCACTCCGGAATAGAGAGCGGGTTCCAGCGCCGGAATTTGGTTGGAGGTGCTTGGGCATAATATCACGGCCCTAACTTGTGTAGCTGGCCCCGAAATTAGACTTTTCGGTTGCAAACACCGGTGAGCAAGATGGCGACTGCCCCGAACTGACTGGTTGCGGATTACCCTAAATTACAACTTGTGACATTGCCAGCGGCTGGTTGCTGAAGCTACCTTTTTTTTCCAAATGATTTTAATTAACTTTTATGGCAATAAAAAACTTCCACAATACATAATTTGCTGTTAGAGGTGTGGTTGCTGAATCTACATTGACGATCCTCAAATGTTTCTTCCCTTTTCTGATTTGCCTTTTCTCCATACCCGTGCATCCCCCCCACCCTTCCTTGGTGCTGTGACTGCATCCCCCCTCCGATCCCACTTAATGGAACTCCTTTGTACTCTCTACCATTCCTATGTGTCTCTTAGAGTATATCCATTCGTATCCCTTCCCTATGTATATAGAGATAACTCTAATCACGAGTACTCTCTACCATTCCTATGTGACTCTTAGAGTATATCCATTCGTACCCCTTCCCTGTGTATATAGAGATAACTCTAATCACTAGTATATGCAGTAGACCTTTGTATTCTCTACCATTCCTATGTGACTCTTGAGTATATCCATTCGTATCTCTTCCTTGTGTAACTTTACATCTTGTACATTCGCAATTATTTCTGTTTGTATCTTATACGTAACGCATGTAATCCTTAGTCCTTATGTTCGGCAACTGGTTCTTATGTAAAGCGCTCTGACACCTTCGGGTAAAGTTTCCGCTATATAAAATCGCATTAAATAAATAACTTGGGGAGGGAATGGAGCGTACCTAAGGGGAAAAACAACAAGGGAGTACATATACTGTTAATATATAAGCCCAAATTAGGAGGAAGTTGATAATTCTTACCCTACAGCTTTTCATTTTTTTTTTGGTTCTAGGCAATTTAGGGCCCCTTTTTGGCCCTGATGGTTAATAGGTAAGTTCTTTAAATCGTCTGCAGCCAGAAAGCAAGTAGAATTCATTATCAGTCCAGGAATATTGGAGGGATTATTCTTGTGCTCGCGACATCCTCCTGGAGAACCGCAGCCTTAAGGCCCGGTGGCGCAGGGTACGCCTAAATCCCCAAACAGAGACACAGACTCTTCGTCTGGCGTAGAAGATGATATTTATTAGCTGCAGCTAGTACAGTGGTCTTAGAAGTTGTCAATACAACGAGGTTCAAAAGAGACTGCCACTTAACTCCGTGGTGCACAGGTTTATATACAGCACAATGCAAAAATGCAATCATACATGAGCATGAGCTAAAGGCAAATGTTATAGACAATACTTTAAGTCCAAAACAACTCAAGTTCCCCGAGTATGTTTGTGACTCGACCGCTTAAGCAAATCACAAGTGAATCCACACCATTCGGGTTACTAGCAGAGAAAACACAGTTGTGTGTCATAGAAGGACAGTCGAGAAACAGGAGAATGCATGAGATGTGTAGCGAACTACAGCAGATAAAATAACTTAAAGGAAACAATGGTGTGGAATGACATGTAGTCCGGACGGGGATTAATCAGCTCAGACAGGAATTAGTGTACTCGGCCAGACCCTGACACTCGTTAGTAAACATAGGCGAGGAAGCCAGCTGACACGCAAAGCAGAAACGAAAAAACACATCGCGTTCGCCGAGCTGCCTGAGTGAGGGCATCACAAAATGGCGACGATCCTAAAATGGAGGCTGAGCACGAAAGAATTCGTAATTTACAGAACCTCACTCCTGCCCCAAAGAGTACTGCATTTGGCAGACACTCTGAATCTTTGATGCTGGGGGAGTGTGAAGAATGGATTCAGAGGTGACGTAGCACAGCTCTCATCCTTAATAAGTGAACCATGGTAGGGTTTCAATCAATCAATAAATCAGTCAAATTTATATAGCGCGCTACTCACCCGCTAGGGTCTCAAGGTGCTGGGAGGGGAGGGATCCGCTACTGCTCGAATAGCCAGGTCTTGAGTTGTTTCCTGAAGGAGAGATGGTCCTGGGTCAGCCGAAGGTGGATGGGGAGGGAGTTCCATGTTTTGGCCGCCAGGTAGAAGGATCTTCCTCTGGCGGTGGCTCTGTGAATTCGTGGGACGGTGGCGAGGGCGAGGCTGGTCGAGCAGAGCTGGCGGGTGGGTGTGTAGAATGTGAGGCAGTTGTTGAGGTACTTGGGGCCCCTGTCGTGGAGAGCCTTGTGTGCGGGGGTGAGGAGTCTGAACGTGATTCTCTTGCTGACTGGGAGCCAGTGCAGGTCTCTCAGGTGGGCAGAGATGTGGTTGTGGCGGGGGATGTCCAGGATGAGTCGTGCGGAGGCGTTCTGTATGCGCTGGAGTTTTTTCTGTAGTTTGGCTGTGGCTCAAGCGTAGAGGGTGTTCCCGTAGTCCAGTTGACTGGTGACGAGGGCCTGGGTGACCGTCTTCCTGGTTTCGGTGGGGATCCACCGGAAGATCTTTCGGAGCATACGCAGGGTGTTGAAACAGGATGACGAGACGGCGTTGACTTGTCTGGTCATCGTGAGGGAGGTGTCCAGGATGAAGCCCAGGTTGCGTGCATGGTCCGTTGGCTTGGGGGCGGTGCCCAGGGCAGGGGGCCACCAGGAGTCGTCCCAGGCGGAGGGGGTAGATCCCAGGATGAGGACCTCCGTCTTGACTGAGTTCAGCTTCAGGCGGCTGGTCTTCATCCACTCTGCGACGTCTTTCATTCCTTCCTGGAGGCTGGCTTTGGCGGTGGCGGGGTCGTTGGTGAGGGAGAGGATCAGCTGGGTGTCGTCAGCGTAGGAAATGATGTTTAGGTTGTGTTGGTGTGCGATGGCTGCGAGGGGGCTCATGTAGACATTGAAGAGGGTGGGCCTGAGCGAGGATCCTTGAGGTACGCCGCAGATGACTTTGGTGGCCGCGGAACGGAACGGGGGAGGCGGACTCACTGGGTTCTTCCGGTGAGGAACGAGATGATCCACTCCAGTGCCTTCCCTTGGATTCCGGTGTTGCTGAGGCGCTGTATTAGTGTGCGATGGCATACTGTGTCAAATGCTGCTGAGAGATCTGGGAGGATGAGGGCAGCTGTTTACCTGTTGTCAAGCAGGGATCTGATATCGTCGGTAGCTGCGATGTGGGCGGTCTCAGTGCTGTAGTTAGCTCGGAAACCGGACTGTGAGGGGTCGAGGGATCCGTTTGCCTCGAGGAAGGCGGCGAGTTGTTTGTTGGCGGTCTTTTCAATGACTTTGGCAGGAAAAGGGAGGAGCGAGATGGGGCGGAAGTTCTTGAGATGCGTGGGGCCCGCGGTGGGTTTCTTCAGGAGAGCGCTGAGCTCGGCATGTTTCCAGCTCTCTGGGAAGGTGGCGGTGGCGAAGGAGATGTTGATGATGTCCCGGAGTTGGGGTGCGATGATGGAATCGGCCTTGTTGAAGACGTGGTGGGGGCAGGGGTCGGTTGGGGAGCCGGAGTGGATGGTGTTCATTGTGCGGGTGGTGTCTTCAGTGCTGATCGGGGTCCAGTTGCAGAGGGTGGTGGTGGGGGGTGCTGATTCGGTGGTTGGGTGCGTGGTCTGTGCGCCGAAGCTGTTGTGTATGTCGGCGATCTTGCGGTGGAAGAACGAGGCGAGTGAGTCGCAGAGGTCTTGCGAGGGTGTGATGTCGTTGTTGCAGGCTCTGGGGTTGGAGAACTCTTTAACGATGCTGAAGAGTTCCTTGCTGTTGTGGGTGTTGTTGTCCAGTGGTTCTTTGAATGTTGTCCTTTTGGTGGTGCGGATCAGCTGGTGGTGTGTGCGGGTGGCGATCTTGAGGGCTGTCATGTTTTCTGTAGTCTGGTTGTGGCGCCAGGCTTTCTAGAGGGTGCGACAGTTTTTCTTGGAGGTTTTGAGGTTGTTGGTGAACCACAAGGTTTTCTTGCTGCCGGGTCTGCTGGGAGGGTTCTTCAGTGGTGCGAGGTCATCGACGCAGTTGGTGAGCCACTGTGTGAGGTTGCGGGCTGCTTCGTTGGGGTCCGTTGTGTTGGTGGGAGGGTTCTGGCTGAGGGAGGTGGTGAGCTGGTCGGCGGTGATCTTGCTCCAGCTTCTGCGGGAACCTGTTGCGGGTGGTGGTGGGTCGTGGTTCTCCTGAAGTTGAAGTGGAAGCAGCTGTGATCAGTCCGGTGTAGTCCGGTGGAGTGGCTGAAGGAGATGTGCTTGCTGGAGGAGAAGACGGGTTCAAGCGTGTGGCCGGCCTAGTGGGTGGGGGTGTTCACCAGTTGCTTGAGTGCGAGGTTGGCGAGGTTGTCCAGCAGGGCGGCGGTGTTGCTGTCATTGTTGTTCTCCAGGTGGAAGTTGAGGTTTAGGGTGTCCAAGGGCAGGTGCCTAGGGCCTTACAGCTCTTTTATCTCCAATTAATAACAGATGGTGATGGGTCCTTCTTCGTTTCATCTTTGTCATCTCTTTTCTACTTATTTGATGTGGTTGCCCCATGGTTATCTCTTGGGGATTTTGCCTCTTGTTGCACAGCAGCCTCCAGGACACGAGGCCCCTCTGCAGCACTTCAGCAGCATCTACCTCGCTCGTTTTATCTGTTTATTGGAAACTGGTATAATTTTGGTAAGAAAAAATAAATAACCAAGGCGGCAACAAGATGATGAGAACCTGAATGTCATGGCTGTTGAAGGCTCAATCGCTAGGTGTAGAAGTACACCGTGACTGCATGTTCTACCACACGCTGACCAGCCTGCCCCCTCCAAGAGCTTCTCTGCTAGTAGCTGGGCTGCTCATGTACATGGGAGGTCAGAGGGTTATATTCACTAGAGTAGCTTCCATTGAGGCAGCAGGTGCAGTATAATCCTGATTATTGCTGTATTTTATAAAACCAAACAGCAGCCAAGGACCCATGCCACACTGGCTACTCGACTAGGTACAATTCCCTACCTCGTATTTTTTTCCTTGCCTACCTGCTTTCCTGGTAAGGGCCACTAAGCTACCTGATTTGCTTGCCATACCCCTATGCTTAATTTGAGCCGGTGGTTTTAGTGCTCAGCACCTGCACTTCATTTTCAAAACCTGCGCTTGTGCAATTTAAAGAGGAGCACAACAACAGATATGTATCAAATTAATATACATTAAAATGACTAATACCTTCCGCCCAAGTACTTTTTTTTTGTTTTGGGGGCCTGGAATAGTGTGGATTCTTACACTTGTAGAGGGCATGACAGTAGGTGTGGTGGTACTGTCATTGGCAGCGCTGGCGGGGGAAATGGCTGGTGCAAGCTGCAATGGCCTCTTGTCAAGGGCCCTGGCACTGATTGAATCGGACTGTAGGCTGGCTCGCGCAAAGAGCCTTCACATGCCAACACGCTGTTCATCCTGAAATGCTCCCAAGCCTGCTGCACATGTATGAACACAGGATTACCAAATAATTAAAGATTTAAGAAGTTGCACTCTCACAGCAGAAATTGCAAAAGATGCCTGATTATGCCTGCATGCAGAATTGTTTAGAGCGCCGTTAAGACATCTTTGTTTGTCAAGGAGTATTTTTCTAATTCAAAACTGGCAGTTTGTCACTATGGAGAGCCCATGCCTGGCTGAGCAGATCCTGACAAGGTAAAGATTACACCACTGTGTTAAGAGCACTAACTGTCAAGACCGTTTTGTGTCTACTGGTGTTTTTCATGCAGACAACATAGGAGAAAGTCCCTTGGGGGTTGAAATACATTGCCATCCTTTCACAGTCCCCTCTAATAGAACAAATCTGCTCTCTCCTCTCCTCTGGCTGATGTTTCCAGAGCTGCAGGGCACAGCGCCTTTAAATGGGTTTCAGCGTGTCATCTGCTCTAAATCTACCCTCCTTATGTACAGAGCATTAGACTCCTTTCCTAGTGTCATGCAACATTAAAATGGGAATGCAAACACGTCAATGACATGTATTTGACAAAAAATAATGATTTGAACATCACTTTAATGCCTCAGAATCTGCAATTCATGTATGCTAATGAGAGCGTAATGGGATGGTTTGAGAACCGAGCTGTCATCGCGCTGCCAGGCGGGTTGCAGAATGTGAAAAGATACGGCGCAGCCGTCGCCCCGAGCAGGGCCTGCGTTCTGTGCAGTAATTTGGGCTGAACACTGGCATTATTTCCTACTGCGGGGGGGTGGCTGGCTGGGAGGGGCCGGGCTGGGATGGGAGAAATGAGATGCGCCGAAGGTCTGCTCGGACGCCGAGCTGTACTGCATGGCCGCAGGTTCGAGTAGCGCATGGTCAGGTGCACGGGCCACCGATGAGTGTTGGAATGTGTACACGTGCATCTATATATGCAAATTCACAAGCGCGCGCTCTTGTGATTTATGTAAAATGGCGCGGCCTATCCTTGCACTCATTGGGTACTGAGACATATTATTCCCAGTAAACATATGTACGCCACAAACAGAGACTACTCTCAGTGACGTACGTACGCTGCTCTCTCCTCTGTAAAGCTGGGTTCAGCTTGAATATGTACATATCTTTACTGAACGTACATTGTCATCATCAAACTGCATCAATGTATATATGTTTCTTTTATAAGGCGCACGGTCAGACCCTGCGGTCCATTCTATAATATCTGGACTAATGCGCCCACTGTAGGGGCCTGTGTTCGAACTCATTGTCACAGGTTCAAATTCCGGTGGGTCCACTCCGCTTTTCATCTTTCTGAGGTCGATAAAATGAGTTAGGTAACAATAAACATCTGGAATTCAATGCCAAGATACCTTTGGGTAAACATGCGCTTACAAATTTATGTCTCCTTTTTCAGCAACCAATGAATGCTAAGATCCCGATGAGCTGCCAACCCCTGCAAAATGATTAAAGGGATGGCTTTGTGACTTTTTTAAAAACATTTTTATTATTTTATTTAATGCTATTTTATATAGCGCAAACTTTACCCGAAGGTGGCAGAGCGCTTTACATAAGAACCAGTTGCACAACATAAGGACTAAGGATTACATGTGTTACATGTATCTTTTATGTAACACATTACATAAAAGATACAAACAGAAAAAATTGCAAATGTTCAAGATGTAAAGTCACACAAGGAAGAGATACACACCGAAAGAAAAATTGCAAATGTACAAATAGTAAAGTCACTCACGGAAGAGATATGAATGAATATACTCTAAGAGTCACATAGGAATGGTATATAGTAGAAAGGTCTACTGCATATACTAGTGATTAGAGTTATCTCTATATACATAAGTAAGGGATACGAATGGATATACTCTAAGAGTCACATAGGAATGGTAGAGAGTAGAAAGGTCTACTGCATATACTAGTGATTAGAGTTATCTCTATATACATAGGGAAGGGATACGAATGGATATACTCTAAGAGTCACAGCTCGATCTTCTTCTTTCGCTCCTAGTCTTCCTCTCTTGTCTATGTGCTCAAGCCAACCCAAGAGGAAAAATATCTATAAAGCTCTTTGCTGTCTTCTGTCATCTCCACTTCACTGGCTATGTCACTTAGGCATTTCTAGGCCTAGCTATCTGACTGACTGCCTTCAGTGGCTGGCGTTCAGTGATGTTGGCTACCTGCAAAGCAAAACCAAAGGGGATGATGGACAGAGTGTTGAACATTGCAAGCACTCACACCCAGTCATCTGATCTGGGTTTAATCCATCATCATTTTTTAGCTCACTCCGCCACCCCAGTTCAGACATGGCCATATGCAAATCAGCCTGACCCTGTGCCTCATGGGAAAAGTCCAGCCCGAACTGGCAAGCCATGTCTTCCCTGGAATGGAAACAAGCATTCTGGGACCGGTTTCTGGCTAATCAGCCGTGATCCGCCAGGCTAGCTTGAATCCAGTGGCAAAGTGAGCAAGGGACCCACGTCTGGGCATACCCTGCCAACTTAGGACAAACAAAGCAAAACCAAAGGGGATGCTGGATGGAGTGTTGAACATTGCAAGCACTCACCCCCAGTCAACTGATCTGGGTTTAATCCATCATCATTCTTTAGTTCATTCCGCCACCTCGGTTCAGACATGGCCATATGCAAATCAGTCTGACCCTGTGCGTCATGGGAACAGTCCAGCCCGAACTGCCAAGCCATGTCTTCCCTGGACCGGAAACAAGCATCCTGGGATGCAAGTGTTTTTCTTCTATTTTCATAAATGCTACTGCTCAGCCTTATTTTATACAAACAACAGCGGTCCCATGCATACAAAAATGTGAAGAGACTGAAATATAGACAGAATCAATCTATATTGGAAGTGACATGTCCAGCCGAACAGTGGTCTTCAAATTTTACTCAATTTACAATTGTTACACAGCACGAAATACTTTCCACAAGTCAGCCAGTGTGGGACACAAGCCTATACCCAGCACTTACAGAACGGGTACAGAGCGTGGGTGTAGAGAGCAAAGAAGGGCTTTTAAGGCAAAGCACGTTTTTCTGTCATCAATACAATTGTGCAGAATATTTTACCAAAGCACCATACAAACATATAGTAATCACGTTTTGGCATTAGGTGCTAGAAAGGTCGACTGCGTTTCGGACCCCCTAGTAAATCACGGGGACCATCATCAGGACATTACAATCAAAGCCTTAACAAGAAATTTAGCCTCTAATTGCCTAGAAGGGGAGAAAAGGGAAAAGGGAAATATAAACATTAAAATCTTACTCGCTTATTGAACAAAGAGGAGCTCAAATGGATTTTAAAGACTGACAGTTTAAACTCGGGACTCAACCTACAGGATGAATGGACCTCCTTAATCTAATGTGGGCTTACAGTCAATTGTGCTGATCATTATAATGTGTAAAATATGTTTTATGTATAAACATACACGTTTTTGTTATATGTCACAATTCTCCCTCTCTGGGTTCTCACTCCACTAAGATGGCCGCCGACCTTAGTCCATCTTTTATTTTAATTTTCACATCCTCACTCCTAGGCTCCTCACTGACCCAAGACCACCGCTCACCGGAGTCCCTTATCTATCTTCATAACCGCGCCCACCTATTGGCTTAGCTTATACTCAGCCTCAATGTCCCAAGATGGCCGCTTACCAAGTCCATCTTCTATTTTTATGCCCACGTCCGGCCAATCAACTTAGCTTACAACTCAGCCTCACTGTCCCAAGATGGCAGCTTACCAAGTCCATCCTCTATCTTTATGCCCGCGTCCGGCCAATCAACTTAGCTTATAACCGGCGCTTCACAATCAACTCACGAGCACGCCAGGGAGCACCTCTTCCATCCGATCCACCCGGTAAGTCACTACCCCTGCCAATTGGGGACAGTCTTATTGCCCATACGACTCCCCTCCCAATCCTTATACTCTGGTTTTTCCCTCTAGGTCCCCCTGGCCCTGACGGATACCACTGTGTACCGCGGCCCGATACGCCCCATTGTGGTAAGACCCATGTCTCTCGTTAGTCTCAGTGTTCTTTATCAAATTCCCAATTGATAATCTAATGCCAATTATGGTTTCAACTGTTTTAGGGCGCTCGTTTCCTCTCACTCCTCCCCGCCGATTCCGTTGCGGGATTACCGGTAAGCCTGACTCTCTCGCCAAACGCCCCGCGCCTGCACCCTGCCTGCCGACTCACTCCTGTGAATGCTTAGTCACCACATAATCCAGTGCCTGCCATCATGCACTGAACTGCTCCACGCGCTCCACGCACTTTACCGTGGGTCACTGACCACAGCGAGTCCGCAATTGTGCATGCGTCTCAATCGTCATCTGCAGTAGCAATTGGTTTTCCATCGTCGTCAGCATATGCACTCTGTTTTCTCCGTCCGTGTAGTCACTTTCTCACAAACACGTGTTAAACCTGCAATTCTGTAAGTGGCACGACAATTAGGACCCAGGTTGTGCTTTTATTAAACCTGAACCTCAAATGTGCAATCCTTCACCAGCATGCAAACGTCACGTTCGCCAAGACCTAGGCTGCACAATTACGAAGCCTGATTGTCAAATGTGTAATTTTCCACCAGCATGCTTCGACGTAACATTATTACACTGGTAAATGCCTCTGAATGCCACTTGCTCCCACAATGTAGGTCTTCACTGGTCACTATGTTCACCTGATCTGCAAGGCTCAGGCTATGTATTTTAATGTTTATATTTCCCTTTTCCCTTTTCTCCCCTTCTAGGCAATTAGAGGCTAAAATTCTTGTTAAGGCTTTGATTGTAATGTCCTGATGATGGTCCCCGTGATTTACTAGGGGGTCCGAAACGCCGTCAACCTTTCTAGCACCTAATGCCAAAACGTGATTACTATATGTTTGTATGGTGCTTTGGTAAAATATTCTGCACAATTGTATTGATGACAGAAAAACGTGCTTTGCCTTAAAAGCCCTTCTGTGCTCTCTACACCCACGCTCTGTACCCGTTCTGTAAGTGCTGGGTATAGGCTTGTGTCCCACACTGGCTGACTTGTGGAAGGTATTTCGTGCTGTGTAACAATTGTAAATTGAGTAAAATTTGAAGACCACTGTCCGGCTGGACATGTCACTTCCAATATAGATTGATTCTGTCTATATTTCAGTCTCTTCACATTTTTTTATGCATGGGACCGCTGTTGTTTGTATAAAGTATGCTCCCCGAGGTCCCTGCTGACTAATTGGGGCCCCTTGTTGTTGTTAAACTACTCAGCCTTATGACTCACCAACAGGAGTCCACTATAGAGCCTTTTGTACAAATTCCCAAACTCCAGAAGTGCTTGCAAGGAGAGCAAACTTTCTCTTGAAGACATCAATATAAACCCATGGGAGACTTAGTGCAACAGTTGGAGAAACATAATGAGGGTACCTTTGAAGATTGCTGTGCTTCCGGCAGCCCCAGAACACTTAACTATATGTTGGTGGTGACCGAGCCATCCCTGGGACACCACATAAAGCTTATATATAAATTTAACGCCCCACTTAGGGGGTTATGGGGTGACCCTCAGCCCTGATGCATGCGTATTTTATGAGTACCCTCATGCCTCAACAAAATGATTTCCCTCCTTTTTAATTCTTAATTTCTAGGGCTCCTGGCCCAGTCAGGCACCAGACTCCTGCATAATTATGGGCTACATTGTGGGGCATAAAGCCCCTGTGGCTCCTACTGGCTCCTTCGCACCCAGCTCCACTGGTCCTGTGTGAGAGCCAGAAGATCTTCTCTTTCTCATGTGAAGCACGAGGGGAAACAGCAGAATGAGTGCACCCATTCCCCCAGACCTGGGCATGGGGATGGGGAAACACCCATTGGTGCTCCTGGGGCACATGTGCCTTATGAGCCTTGAGGCATTCTTCTTCAGTCACGGTGAGATGGGGGCTGCTAGGGGCAATCCATAAAAATAGTGTGAGAGTGTTCATTTTTTGTTTGCTAGCTCCAGTCTCTGAGAACATTGGGACCCTAATGACAAAAGCCTCACTGAGGAGCCTCTTGCACTCCCCTCTCATATCACATTTTGTTGTGCCCTCCAACTTGGCTGTGCCTGAGAGTATATTGAGAACAAGGAGGTGGGGGGGCACCCATGCTCTCTCAACTCCCAAGAGCCCATTAGACTGATTTTGTTGAGGAGTGTAATTTTTCTCAGGCTTGCTGCCCCTCAAAAACTGGTAAATTTGGAGGACCCTTAGGGACCTGACCACCAAGATGGCGGCCCTAACCTAAAATAGCTTAATTCCAACCCTGGGCCCTTAATCGAAACCCGATCAACCTAGAGTTGTGACCTGTGCCCCAAGGTAAGCAGTTCAGAGGCTCAAGATTGCTTCAGAGGACAGACACGTTTGACCGGCAAACGGTTGCAGATTAAAGTGTGGCAGGCCCAGCTAAATCATGCGGCAATATAGGGCTGGATACGGAATGGAGTTAGGGGCAAGAGCTAGCGGACAGTGATGGAGCAACAGAGTGAAGCAACAATGGTCTGGCCACTGGCCCATGATTGTGTCCTGCACCACATGGCTAGCTGGAACATATGCCCAGAAGAACGAGAGAGGAGTAGGTGGAGTACTCTGACTGGCTAGAGACAGCAGGTGAGTATCACTTCCCTGCTGTATTCCATTCATGCCTAGGTTCTGAGACATCTCATTAGCAGGAAAGAGCAGCACACCAAGAAGATGACACAGGGGTATGGGGCAGTCTCATGGAAACAACTACCATGACTTGTTGGGTCTCCACGTCCTACTACTTGGAACGTGTGAGGCAGGCAAAGACTGAGGGGGGATCCTAGGTGAGTGGTCCGCAAGGGGGCCTGTCAGCACTGGTCAGAATGGTGATAAGACCTAGGGGCCCTGGGTCCTTCTCCCCCACCTTTCGAGACCTCGGAGAGATCTGGCCAGCTTGAGCAGGGGTCTATGTATATCGCTGGAGATCCAGTGGCTACATCAGCTGAGATGGGGATGCCACAGGGCCTGATGGATATTATGACCGGGCCATGTGGGGGCTCACCAAGAACAAGTGATGGAGCTGTTGTGGTCCTGCTTGCCCCCTCTCACTTGGAAACTCATGGGCTCCCCAAACAGTGAAGACAGCCTACCCCTATGATGACCCATCATCACAGATAGCATCAGAGGTCTTTCGGAGAGCAGGAGAAGTTACTTCTACAAGTACCTACTCCAGGAACTTGGTGTTTCTGCACCGCTTGTGAGTTGCCTCTCCAGAAGATATGTTCAATCTCTTTTGTTGTCTGAATATCAGCAGGATGGGGAAAACACAAGTGCAAACCTCTGTACAACAAAGTAGAATTAATAAATTTGCCCAGGCAATGGGGAACCAAAAGCTGCTGTCAATGATAACTGAGGACAACACTGCATGCCTGGAGGCATCCCTCATTGCACCCGAAAAGATCTTTTACGCAACATGTAGCAATCGCACTACCTTGGAGGATAGGTTTGATGGTGTGGATATAATTCTTTCTCCTAAGCCAAGATTTTAAGAAGGTGTCTGAGTGCTTAACAGAAGCAGAACAACAAATCTTCAACTGCAGAGGATACGCTCTGTATGTTAAAACCTGAGGTGTTCAAGCAGTCAGGCGAAAGTTATTGCAGCTGTAGAAAAGAGCAGAGGATGTGAAGGATAGATTGAGACAGAACAACCTCCAGCTGGTAGGGATGTAGGAGGGACTGGAGGGAACTCAGCTGGAGGGATTCCTGACATACTCGCTCATTTCTTGGATCTCCTGGGAACCCTCTTGTCTTGCTTCAAGAGTCTAATGCCCCTTGACATCTCAGCCCTCTATTGTTGTACCTCCATGTGCTATAACTGCTCACATTCTTAATTTCTATGAGTGGGATGCAGTGTTCCATGCTGTCAGGAACAGATAAAACCAGCATTGTACCTGGATCAGACAGAAAATAAAGCGTTTTCATTTTACAGGAAATGATCTACAGGAAGTAAACACAAAAGAAGGACAAGGACAGGTACAGGAATGGAACATGTAAGAAAGCAAGGGTAGACTCGAAGTTGTCAACAGGAAGGGGGAGGAGACGTCACCTGGCGCGAATCACAGAGGCTCATCAGAGAACGCTGAGGGAGAAACGACACACCAAGCAGGGCCCGCTGCAAAACAAGAAACTGGCGAGAGCCCACTGCGAGACCCTAGCTGCAGGACAGAAAGGAGGCGGCTGCAACTAATTCCATGGATTGAAAGAGCCACTGGCAAAACGCCTTGCCCTGCCACACTCCTGGAGGAGCGTGGCTATGGTGCATTATCTGACTCAATTCTGGCAGGGGAGGCGGGAGAGAATAATGGGTGGTCTCAGCTGGGGCCAAGTTTAACAAAGTGTTTTTAGTGTTTTCTGTGCCTTAGGAGCAGACTGTAAGAACCACTCCATATTTGCTGGAGGAGGTTCTTTTTGTTTATTTATGAGTTTAGCCTTAAAAAGGGTACTTCTTCACTTTTCACTTCAATGCATGACTACCTTGTTAGTGGGGAAAACAGGGAGAAACTCCACGAAAGGGGGGGGGGGAGAACACTAATGCACACAAAGTCAAGATAGAGGAGAGGCACAAAAGGAAAATATAGCTCTACAGGCAATAGACAGGACAGAGAGCCATAGTAAGGTAATGGAACTTACCTGTGCTTTTCCCTTTTCTCAAAGGTGCTTGGTGCAGAGCTCTGGTACATCTTTGGAGAAGAGAAGAAAAAAGACCTAATTATAACAATCAAGTCGTAGAATTGTGAACTCTTCAAACCTAAGTACCGAAATAAAAATACAAAGCTGCTATCAACCAACCACAAAAGTGTGAAGTGTTTTACATGCCAAGCAATACTCATCATCAACTCTTTGAAACTCAAGGTTTTCCTGGACAGCACAACATTAGTATAGTAGCAAAGGAAGTCATTTGGAGCTATCATACATGCTCCTCTTCTCGGCAAATCCAAAAGTCCTGCACCAAAGTCACTCCTTTTTTTTAAGACTCCCCAGGATGACTAGGACAGGGTAGAGGAGAGGATCATCCTGGGTCAAAAGAATGTGAGAGGATCAGCAGCTCCCCCTTCAACTCCTGAGCCGGTGGGGACCTTGTCTTCCTGGACACAGGGAGATCCAACAAAGGGAGGCCACATAGATTAAGGTATGGCTCTGAAAGGCTCCCCATGTGAGGGTGTTTCACCCCCTCACTCACCAACACAATGAAGGAAATGAATGAGTGCCTCTCGCATCCCTGCCACATGATGAGACGACAATGGAGGCCTGAGCCACAAGATTATGTGAGTTGGTGAGCCTGGTAGTGTAGTTGCCTTTTTACAGCCAGAAAACTAGGTCCCTTTTCTTGGACACTACATGAATGCTAGCCTGGTATACTTTAACCCTACAATAGTCTGGGCCCAGGAAAGCTGTGTATGGTCACTCAATACCTGTTCGTGTTAGTCATACATTACCATTCGGTTGACAAATACGTCTGTTCCATATAATCTCCCAAGTGCATACTCCTGGCTGTATATGCCTTGTACATACATTGCTAAGAAGTGCACACCTGGGAGCCATTTGGCACTCATCCACAGAAACTAAGCAGCAGGTCAGGGAATTCAGAACAATGAAATATTGGTGTCCTAGGCTAACAACACTGTCTGTGCTCCAACACACGTGACCCTAACAAAAAACGTAAGTTATGAATTGCCCTGAACTGCATTTACAATGATGCAAGGGGGATGACTAGGACAGGCCTGTTACCAGTGTGCAACTACACCCCTTAGCAATGTATATACAATCCCCAACCCACTGGGGATCTGTTTATCGATTTACGAAGCCAGGATTCTGCAAGTGGAAGCTGTTTGGCATTTACCCACATACCCTAAACAGAAGGTCATGTTACCCCCAAAAGGCTCTTTGTCCTTTTGAAGAGGTCAGAAGAATGAAACGCTGGTGTCAAGCACTAACAGCACTAACTTTGCTTCAACACTCACATGACCACAACAACAATTGGAAGCTATGGGCAATCTTGAGCTGTATTCATCACGATGCACTGGGGAGGTCTAGGAAAGATCTGTGACCAGTATGCAACTCCACCACTTAGCAATGCATATACAAGCTCCTAACCCTTGGGGCAGCTGGTGATCAGTTTCTGTAGACAAGGGTCTGCACATGGGAGCAATTTTGTCCTCATCCACAGACACTAAACATCATGTCATGTTACCCCAAAGCACCCTTTGCCTTTCTGAAGAGTTCAGACGACTGAAACCACGCTGTGAGGTGCTAACAGCACTGGGTATGTTACAGCACTCAAGTGACCAAAAGATAAATTGTAAGTTATGGACTGTCTTGCACTGCATTTACCATGATGCAGTGGGGAGGGCTGGGACAGACCTGTCACCAGTGTGAGACTATAGCCCTTAGCAATGCATCTACAAGCTCTTGCCCCTTGGCTTGGGGGAGCTAGTGATTAGTTTTAGGAACTAGGAGTGTGCATTTGGGAGCTGTTTAGCAGAAATCCACAGACACTGAACTTTCGGGTATGTTCTTTCCAAAGGACTCTTTGCCCTTCTGAGGAGTTTAGAGGCATAAAACACTGTTATCTAGGGCTAACATATTGGCTGCGATTCAACCCTAAAGCCGTGACAAGGAAAATTGTAAGTTATGGATTGAATTGAACTGCATTTACCATGATGCACTGGGGAGGACTTGGAAAGACCTCTGACCAGTGTGTGACTTCACCCCTTAGCAACTCAGAAGCCTTACCTTTACTGTAGCTGAGATGCTAACACTTCAAATTTGTTGGTCAGGTATAAGCCATAATGAAGAATGCAACCATATTCTCTACCAACTCAGAGAGTTAGGGTTGGATGCTTCATGGATTTCCACAAAACAATACTTATTGGCAGAGTCTTATTCCAATAATACTTTCTACTTTTTAGTAAGGCCATGTCGTGGCTTTTCCATAGTGTGTGGGGTCTGTGTTATTGTTCTCACAATTATAATAACCCCAATTCATTCCTTAAAGTGGTTCTTTAAAATGCCTTAATTATTGCAGGTATGTTTATCAGAAATCATTTTTCACACAAAGGGTGTTTTCACCGAATCTTGTTTTGATAAGACAGTCTCTTCAGAGGCGTAAAAAGCATCAGGTTGATAGTGAATACCCCTCAGTATTCCAAAACCAATCATTCAAGCTTTGCCGAGCATCCACCTGGCAAAAGGTAAGTAGAAAGATAGATCTCTTAAGTTTTGTACATTAACCTTTTCTATAATAAATACAGTAGGCCTCTCGCCAACAGATAAAGCTGTCTCTAGATAAGACATAAATTGGAGCTGATAAAACAATGCACCTTCCTGTGGGTTATCATTGTGCAGACTGAAATGAAGAGCAGGAAGCCATCTCCTGTTCTCCGAAGGGCTGTTGTACGTTTAACCAGCAAGAGTACTAAGCTAGGCTGTCATGCTTTGAATGAGATGGAGCCATTTGTTCTCAGTCGGACTTCTATACTTTAGCCAGATTTGATCAACACGCCTCAAGAATGCGCCTATAATTTGAATGGGAGAGTTCTGGCACTTGTTAGAAATGACACTATAGACAGAATGGACTGAACCAGAAAGTCTCTGCAGGCTGCATTGTTTTACAATTAGTGTTAGTTAAGAAAAAGACAGTTTGTATTTCTCCAGTCTGATGGGTTTGTGACAATTACTTGGTGGTACTAAAACCAAAACTGATTAAGAAGCAACACAGCAGTACACCTTGAATAACATCAATGTTGGCTCCTCGGCAGATTAGTAAAGATGTTGAAACACGTGTCAGGAGATGTTAACAATGATTGTGAGCAAAAACTGATATGTGGGTGCCATGTATCCGAATGCTCTGGGTATGTCATAATAGGCACCCGAACCTCGACAAATGTTGACGTCCTGTCACTTCTAAAAGTCGTAGATGATTGATAAAACTGATTTTGTAGCTGTGTGCATGTGTGTTAACATCATATGTGGGTCTGCGTAGTGTATATAGTTCGTCAAATGGAGCTAGCTAGCCAGGCAGGGACTGGAGCTTCATCGAGTTCCCTTTGTTCCCCACTGTCCTGCTCCCTCCCTTTGAACTCCTGTTCATTATCCCGCCGCTGTGTACAATGCTCCCTATCCATTCCAAACACATACTGAGAATACCAAAAAATTACAATACCCTTTGAAGATACAAAACTTTACAACAATTAACACAAACACATGTGATATCTATCCAAACAAAGCGTATCATTGTTGAATAAGCAAGAAGCTGGATTTGGCAATGCTTGTTAATGTTTGTTAGGGAACGGACTTTCACGTCCGGTGCTTTTAATCAATGTACTGGTTGAATCACACCAATGCATTTGAAAGAAAAAATTGAAAATTGTGTCCCCGACAAAAACGTGATGACCTGAGCTAAAACCATTAGTGCAGCTTATAACCCTCAGCTGAATCTTCAGCTGCGTTGGGGCTGCATGTAGACATTTTGCCAAAAATAAGGGAAAAGAGGTGGACTTGGCTACTCAGGTGACATCAATTTAAGTTTCAACTGATGCGCTGTTGAACCAATAATCAGCACTTTCTACTGGACACTTGCTACTTGGCACACAAAGAATTGTGGGGCAAATTATCAAGGGGGTTTATCTCCGCTTTTTTGGCTTTAAAAGCCAAGAAAGCGGAGATAAAATTATCTACCTATTACCTAGCTGTCGCTAACACCAGTTAGCGACAGCTAGTAGGAGATAGCGACCATCTTGGGCCCCGCTTTGCATGTCAGTGATATTTATCACTAATGACATGCAAAGTGGGCGTGCCAAGATGTTAGCAACTGGAAACAGTCGCTAACATCGCTATCTCCTATTACCAACTTTGGAGATATTTGCGCTAAGCGCGAATATCTCCAAAAGCTAACACCTGCCCCTGAGCAGTTCTTAGCCATGTTATCCAATGGTAGGTGGATAACATGGCTAAGAGCATTAGCTCGGTAATGCATGAATATCGCTGGCTTTTCAGCGATATTCATGCATTTCGGCCGATTTTTATCGCTTAGGAGATGAACCTTGATAATAGCAAGGTTCCTAAGCGATAAAAATCGCCGCAGCTCGGCGATAAAAATATCGCCACTAAACCAACATAGCGATAATTATCGCTAGTTGTTGGTAATATGCCCCTGTATTTGTACTACAGGACATACTTACTGTCTTGCATACCATGTCTACGCATCTTAGCTAACTAACCCTTCATTCTACAGAGAATAGCTCTACTTGAACACTGTGATGTGGCACGAAGATTACAAAAGAAAGCAAGAAACATTAAATAAAAAAGCAGATCACACCTCTATTGTTGATTGCAGAACGCAATACACAAAGACTTATATTGTCTGTAACAAAACTGAACAACAAAAGGCAAACCTTCACACAATAGGCTCTCAGTGTGAACAGTGCTGAACAGACAGCTTGAACCATATTTCAAACCTCCCAGTTAACACCCACCTCTGAACACTGTCTTGCAGCTATGATTATGCTACTTTGAACACGCAGCCAATACACAAGCTCTTTTTTCTTAAAACTAGTGAGAATTATAACAAACTTACCAAATAGCATGTTTGCCTTATATTTTGAAGAACATCTTTGTACAATATCTCAAGCTATCGGATGACCTACACACATCTGGAAACATAATCAATTCCAGCAACCTGGTGTCATGAACACTGTGCCAGTTCCTGTTTAGAACTTCCAATTTCTACCATTTTGCCCTTAGAGACCCTTCTATTGTTATTCCTTACCTTATTCAGAACTTTCCATTTTCTTAATATAACATTTTCAGTTTTAAGCATTATACAAATATCTGCACCTTATACACCTGCTTTATCACTATGATACTTACGCTGCTGCTTTTGTCCCCATAATGTATTTGTCTTTTTGATGATTTAGTGTCCCATCGTTATTTTCAAAATATAAAATAAGATCGATAATCAGATGCTATAAGAACCCAGGTGACAAAACATATTTTAAACAGGGATTTCGCGCAGGGCTGTCGAGACAGCGGTCACACCAATTTGCAGCATCAACTTTAGATCGAGGCAGCCAAGGAAAGAGTGACCTTCTGCCGTTCGCTGTTTATGTTCCAGCCTCGAACAAGCTGCGACAGCAAATAGCCAGCTCGCTATTTCATAATGAAAACACAGGTACGCTGTGTGAGCCATCGCTGAAATTCTTAAATAGGCTCGCTATTTATTGCTATAGCTACAACTTAGCATACGGCTTAGAAATAGATGGACCATATCAACTCAATAACAATGTTAGAGCTATACTTGTTTTCATTTTTTATGACATGTTTCACTGTGTAACTTTTCATTTTATTTGTGGTTGTAGTTGGTATTTTATGTATTAGTTTATATCATGTTTCTGAGTGTCACCCCTGAGTGTTTTATGCACTAAATCGAGTTTGGAGTTCCCTTGAGCCTAGAGCTGCTTGCAGAGTCAGTATAGATTTCCTGCACCCACTAATGATCAAGCAAATGCCCATGGCAGTGTAAATGTTACTCACTTGACTTTAGCAAATTGATGCTAAATATGCAGGAGACTTTTAAACTAGATTTCCTTTTATTTTCTTATTTTAATACTCTTATTGTCTACTGTGTAAGTCACACATGTTGCAGGGAGTGGCTAAGCAGCATTACTAGGTTTCGCCTGCACATTGCTTGCAGTGTGCCTGTGAAATCTGTTGTAGTTATTATATCTTAACAGGGGGCTCTTATCGGTCCCAATCCAAATTACTGTGTTCATTTGCTTTTGTGTGGGACTTTTTTTGTTCACTTCCCCTGGCTTCACACATTTACAATACTTCTACTAAAGCTGTTCACACTGTTTAAGCCCTATCCACTGTCAAGATAAGATCTCTTCTGTCTAGAAAATACCTCTTTCACCGAAAAAGGCAGACAGCTTCTAACAGTATGCTGGAATGCTTGCTTTTTATTTCTTAGTTGTGTGAAGAAATTGCTTTAGACTTAGAACATTTATGGCATTTCCTATTCAAGCCTCAGTACCGCTCTGTAGGCATTATCGGATGGATTTTTTCAAATTAATCTATTTGGTCATTGTGATCAAATTTTAAATGTTGTAATAAACATTGCAAGTTAAAAATAAGCAAGATCTATGCTATATTTTACTACTAAACAGACACCCACAAGTGCAGTTACCTTGCAGACCCAGGGTCATGTTTTGAATGGTGCAGCAGGTGCAGTAGCACCGGTCCAAAAGTTGTCTGAACTCCTCTTAGCACATAATACTATTATATTTGACTACTAAACAGGCGGTCACAATTGCAGTTACCTTGCTGTTAAAAGGGACTTAATTTGAATGGTGCAACAGGTGCAATGGCACTGGGGCCAAAAGCTTTAGGGACCCCACTAAACCAATATTATTAAAATAATTAAAAATAAACAGGCAGTCACAAGTGCAATTACCCTGCACCCAACAGGGTCATGAATTGAATGGTGTAGAAGGTGCAGTGGCACCATGCCCAAAAATGTTGACGACATCCTTGAAACACCTAATTTTACTATATTTTACTTCTATACAGGCAGATAGAATTGCAGTTATCTTGCAGTTAAAAGGACCTTGATTTTAATGGTGCAGCAGGTGCAGTGGCAACCGGGCCAAAAGCTCTAGGGATCTGACTAAATGCAGAATATTGCTAAACTTCACTGCTAAACAGGCAGTCACAAGTGCAGTTATCTAGCAGGCGCTAGGGCCATGATTTCAATGGCGCTGCAGGTGTAGTGGCAGCAGAGCCAAAAGTTGTCAGAACTCCTCTAAAGTCATAGGCGTAGTGAGATGCGATGGGAGGCAGAACCAAACTCAACGGGCATAACATTTGAGTGGGACACAATCCATGCTACTGCTTTTTTTAACAAAATCTCTCCAATATTGTCACAAACCAAATATATGCTGTTGAACAGAACATACTGGACGTCAGATAAACATTTCATGCTTCATCTACGATATAACCCTAAGTCTTGGTATTGTGACTCAGGTGTAGGAGATCGGGCCCATGTACTTTTTGACTGCCCATTCCTAGGAAAATACTGGGGAACATTTTTTGACTGCATTGAACATATTTTCCACATCAAACCTGCAAGGGAATTTGTCTATGTTTTACTGGGAGTACTAGACCCAAATCTAGCCAATGATAATGACCGCCAGCTCCTTGATCTAATGCTCACCCTGGCTTGTAAAGTGGTGTTATGTAAGTTGAAGAATGCTTCTGAGGTATCCTTCAAGATGTGGCAAGATTGGCTTTCCTTTCTGAGGGGGCGGACAATCCTGCCCTGCATTCCTCCCCATGGCGCGCTTCTCATAAGAGGCTTTGGAAATCTCTTGAGGCTTCCTCTTTTTCCTTTGATCCTCCGTGAGGCATTGTAGGCAACTATACTCGTTTGAATGTGAGTTCTGATTCGCCCGTCACTGTATGCTTCGTGTCAACTTCCCATAGCTTTTATTGGGGTACACAAGCATCTCCTCCCCTTAACACATCCTTATGCCACTTTCCATTAGCACTAGACAGTGTGAGCGTATTCAGATACTGTGGGAGTAAAACTCGGGTGTGTTCACTGCATGTTCATTGTAGTGCAACCATGTATATTTGCTTTCATTGTATGTTCATTGTAGTGCAACCATATGTATTTATTTGCTTTGATTGTTGCGTTTGGGTTAAAATGTTTATTTTAACTACGTGCTCTTAGATGCAGTATCTTGGCTAACATAAGCAGGCATATGATTAGAAGTAATACAATAACACAATCAGCATTTTTACAATTCCATAAAACACAAAGGGAGAAATCATGTTATAATGTTAGTGGAAGCAGGTCTTATAGCACCTTGTGTACCACCCGCCCCTGGCTAGGAGCTAGGTTTTATAATAATAGAAGGTCTCTAGGTTTAAACGGGGTACCCCATACCGTCAAGATCAGCTGAGATGAATCACATCACAGGATCAGCAACGCTCTCTGTAGTTGAAAAGGTTTTTCTCCAAGTGCCTGAAAACATGCATGCATTGTAATATTAAAGGCACTCGAGTTTCAGCTATTCGCAGCTGTGGCGTGTTGTGTCTAGATGGGAGCCGATCAACCTGAATCAACAGCATACATTGTTATTCGACCTTGAAGACTTCTGTACAAAGTGTACAGACGGAGGTTGCAGTGTAAGTCTAGGGATGTGGAAAGCAGATCATTCGCATGTGAAGAAAAGCAAGCAGTTTAACTTACAACAACAGATACATGTAGTGTTGTGTGTGTATCGGGACGGCTGGGGTTTCAGGAAGAGGCTGGAGACGTTGTTTAGGTAACGAGGGTTTTATTTTCATGTACAACTTTTTTTGACGAAAAGTCAGTCTTTCTTTTGCAAATTCCGCGGGGTCCGTCTTGGCTGTGCGTGGTGTATCTTCTTCCGTGACTGGGTGTTTTCGGGGTTTCAGGATGGGATGGAAGTTCCCCTCTCGTCGATACCGCCAGAAACAGAAAAACAAAAGGACCGTTTTAATATGTCGCCCTCGTACTGACTGAAACCCAAAGGAACCAAGGGAGTGCAAGGACACCTGTGACTTTGTGCAATCTCTAACGTGACCAAATGCTCGTGAGGCAGAAGTGAGGCAGCGGTGAAGGGGAAAAGGTGTTCGGAGGGTCGGAAGTCTAGAGGGAGGACTTCAGGAGAGAGCCCTGTTTAACGTGGGACTACACCCCTCCTCCCTACCCAGTTTGAGAACTTTTCCCGTACCTGTCGCAGCCACACTCCTCCCTCGGGAGTGTGGCGGGGCGAAGCGTGGTCTCGTTGGCCTCCTGGCTCGTCTGCTTCTCTGTTCGTCTCGTCTTCTTCTCTCCGATAACGCCGTTCTCTCCTCGCTTCTTCTCCTTCGGTGATGTCACACGCCGCTTGTGTGGTTTCCGGACTTTTCACCAATCTAACGCAGTTGACGTCATGGTGGGACGGGCCGTCCTCAGCATCCCGCGTCCTGTTAAAGGCGCCGCACCTATTTTCCTCCGTGTCGACTTGCCAAGGGTCTTGTGAATCCTGCAGGGAATGAGGTGACGAAACGCTGTCATTGTGCAGCCACCACTCCACTTCTGATTTGTCTCCACGAGAAACATGTCCCGCGTTACATTGTGCAAAAGCGGCAAAGTTGCAAAATGGCGTTTAAAGTTCTAATACGCTTATGCTAATATAGCAATGTGTGCAGGCAGAACCCGATGTTCACTACACCCTCCCCTGATCGGACCACGAACAAAAGGGAAGCAATTAAGGAATGAAAAGTTCAAGTTATAGTGAGACAGAACCAAGTTCATATTTTGCCAAACCTGATAATTGGAAGTGATAAATTGAAAGATGTGAGATAAAAAAAAAACAACGGGGGGCGGTATACTACCTATCATGGAGAGAAGAAAAAAATAGTAAAATTTAAAAAATCTGAGTTCAGTATGTGCTCTTATCTGGATAACTACCTATTCATTCCATTAGCGTGTAGGCACAGTATGTTGCAACAGCCTCCAAAAGGAAGTCATTGTTGTCTTCAGCAAAGAATTCAGCCATCAATTTAATAAAGTGCATGAACATACATGTTCTTCGATAACTGGAGACTCTAGCACCATCAGAGGACAACTTGCGTGTTTTTCGAGGTAACTGTGTGCCAGGAAGTCATGAGCCGCTGTGCATATGTTTCAATTACCTAGAACTCCATGCGCAGCCGCGTAGCCATAATCCCGATACCAGAACAGTCCAACTCATGAGTCACTAAGGGACTCATTAGTCGATCATAATCCGAGCAGGAGACGCCGTATTGAAGAGACACAAATCCAAAGCCCATTCAAAAGAACAATCAAGGCAGTGGAACACAGGTTGCACACAAATAAAGTATGAGAACCGGAAGAATAATCCATATGCTGCACTCAATGTGGCCAGAGGTAGCCTGTCATAGAATTCCAGCATCCGGTTGCGAAGTTGGATCAGCCAGGGCAGGCCATCTCGTGACACAGACAGTGCAGCCATTTCGGAGTAAACAAATCAACAGCAGCACACCGGCAGCCAAGGTGAGAATTAATGGTAACCCACCGAAGAGGCTGGAAAAAAGAGAGTGAAAAAATGGGAGTATCACACAAAATACTATTTGGAATGAAGTCACAAGACCAGAGCCCACAACTTTAAAAAAATGTGCCAAGCCCGTTATAGATGAAGCATTGAATATAGTGTGAATCAAAGCGCCAAACAGAAGTGGGAGATCAGTACTTAAAAGTGCATGCACCTCTGTTCTGGTGTTAGCTACGTGAAGGACAAATGTTTCATAAGAAGTAAGGGCGACTTCTTTTTGGGACAATAGAGTCCTTATTCTGCTCCTCTTGTTGAACTCTACTTTCAAGGTCGGAATGGAAGGCCAGATGGATATGTCGAGCCTCCCATGCGGGGGCGGGAAAATCACATTTTTGCAACAAACTACACGTTGGGAGACAGTTACAATGTACGGAATCTCTGCTAGCATCCTGCAGCACGCTTAATTATTTAAAAGTAAATAACTAATGTTAGCTAGTAATGTGAAAGTTGGTGTTATTGCCGGTACTGGATTACCTTTTAAAATGCAAGCTAAATTGGGAGCTTCTGTGTTGCATGCTCTGTGCAATTGTATATTTGTGCACACCAGAAAGTGATCAGGGTTAGAAGTGCTCTTCTCGCCTGTTAAATAAACTTCTTTACCATGTAATGTAGTGTAATGATGTCTTGTAAAGCGCATGAATCACCCCGCATGGGGTATGTCCGCGCTGTAGACCGCTGGGGAACCCGTCCTGGCTTTCCCTGTGAGATGGTCCCTACTGGGTATCTCCAAGGTGAAACCAGGCATCCCCGGTGTGTGTGGGGGGCCGTTGTGGAGATGAGGCAAGCTAATGCCCAGAGTTGCCAAGTGTGATCCCTGGTTAGAGTAGGCACTGAGGCGAGAATTATCAAGTCCACTGACCCTGGTCCACAACCCTGCCGTGTCGGGAATTGAACCCTGGTCCCGGGACGTCCTCTGCTTCCGGGTCTGCCGCCTCTAACCAGTGAGCCACACCACTCCACTCTCATGCACCTGTGTGTGAATGGCAGAGACCAAACTTCATAGAGAAAATAACTACCCAGTGGTTCATATCTGCCTAGGGCATATTGTTTTATAAATGAACTGAATTTAAACAAGGGGAAAGGCAGTACTATTAACCCATGAAAAAGCCATACAGCAGAATTAGATTCAGCGACAGCAAATGGTAAGGGTTCTAATTTTTCTATATGCAAAAGTGAGTGTGTTGTATCCTTCATGGACATGAACTATTGTTTTTCAGTCAAAATAAATGGTAAAAACAAAGATGAAGTAGTCATGTAGTCCCAAGGAACTTTACAAGATTTCAGTGTTTGCAAAAGTCCAAGCAAACTGCATTATTAAACGCAATAGATTTTGACCATGGAACAAAACAGATACATCATCTTCCACAATATCGACAACAGATGAAACTATATTATCTAAAGTGTAAATTCTGGAAGAAAGAGTATTAATGCTAATATCAATGACTGCATTCACTTTTTCTAAATTATCTTGATCAATGGACATTGATCTAGAAGCAGCTTAACTGACGCAAAGGGGGAATATTTAAGCCAATTTTGACATACTTTGCCCACCGAATAGGTAGTAACAGAATGGGAGTTTTCAAAACGGGTGTCCACCCTAACATGCGTGTAGCCTGGGGTTTCATCAATTAACCTAATTGTAGATCTTTCGGTAAGGTAATATCCATAAATTAAATGAAAAAAAACAACCCAAATCCAATCGACATGAACAAAAAAATAGAGATGAGCACCAACCAGATTTAAGTCCAAGGTGGGATCAAAAAAATTCTTTTAAACCAAACAGAAAAAATTGGCATTCTCGATGGGGCTCTTGATGTTGTAGAGCTCGTGTCAAAATAAAAACGTGACTGGTCGACTGCACGTATTTGCACGTAAGGCAACACATCAGTGGGATAGGTATACTCTGTATCTTCATTGTGATCAACAGCCGGTGGATTCAATTATAGATTTGTAACTGTATGCATCTCAAAGGCCTGTTCGTATTTGCTGGGGAAAAAACAGAATTTCTCAGCATTGCTGGACAAGAAACCGCTGGAGTCATACTAAGAAGAATCAGCCACTAGCTGTAGTTTGACATTGTCGATGGAGATGTACCTATTATCCTTGCGACCAGGAAGTAGAGGTAAAATGACTGTTCGTGTACCCCTCTACACCAAGCCCTGGAACTGGAGCACGATAAGAGGGGCCGAATTCCTTCTTGTTTTCCACCTTCTCACGGACCAGATCACCGACTCGAGGTAGCCAGCCAACTACCGGCATCTGTAGTGCAGCATCAATCGTGGAGGGCAAATGTTCCTTTGCAAGACTGTCTCGAGTTTCTTGTAGGCTCTGTAACACAACATAATGATTATCTGCGTCAAAGGGTACAGCTGATGCCGCCATGTCTAGACCAACAAGGTCTGGGACAAACATGTTAATGCCATAGAGTATATGGTATGGGATCAGCCCACCCGGAGACCTTCTAGGGAGATTATTAAGTGCACGTAGTATGATATACAAATAGGTGAATCTGTTTCTGTTAGCGCCTAAAGCCCTAGCTGTCAAGGATTGTTTTAAGTCACAGTTCATTTGCTCCACAACAGAATTGCCCTCAGGCCGGTATGGAGACGAAAATTTGACTTGGACCCCCAACCAGCATAAGCGCGGAGATACCCCTTCGGGGATCTATTCAGGCGCTATAAAAGCACATAAATAAAATAAATAATAAAATAAAGGTCTCATGGCTTCTTTGTACGCCTTAGAAGCGAACGCTGGACCTTGGTCAGAATGGAAGGTGACACATTCAAAAATTCCCACAAAGACACGCAAATCCCTGTTGACAGTTTGACCCTCAGCGCTGCATTGTGTCCAAACCCATAGCAAGCGTGTGCACGAAACCACTGCAACTAATATCAGTATCTGAGGAGAAAGGAACGCAGTGATCTAAATGAACACACGCAAGTGGCTTATTAGATATGTACAACTGTGTTTGTGGTGGACGCGCAGAAGTTGAAGGTTTAATCTGCTGGCAAATGTCACAAGAGAGGACATAATCACAAGTTTGTTTGTACAGTCTGCGCCACCAGTAACGTTGCTGCAAGATAGTGACAGTCGCTGAAACGCCTGCATGAGCCTAGGCCATGCCTTCGTGAGTGGCTGTTATCAAGGAGAGCCCGCGGTCCGCGTTGGGAATCAATCTGTCAACAACATCATTAATTCTCACATGGGGGGAAGGGGGGTGCTGATCCAGCCGATTAAACTTGATGAGTTAGTATCAGTAGGTAGTAGGAATAGGAACAGATTGGACTGGGTGGGTACTATAAATGGTACTGGGTAAATTGCTGATAGCCTCAGTTAACATTTCTAGCCTGAAAAATCCCTCGAAAAAACGTAGGATTAATGAAGATATGCATTATCTAAAGGCGGACAAAGTTTATCCCCAAGAGACTCAAAACGAAGCCTACAGACAAAAGATAGCTGAGTTAGCAGGATACCAATTGATCTCTGCCACAACCCAGGGAACACGCATAACAGGGGTTGAGGTTTTGGCTCGCAAAAAAGGTTTTAGGTTTCCAGTTTCAAAATCGGACCAGTATGGTAGATGGGTTATCACTCACTGCTGTTCGGACAACTACTCTTTCACACTATGCTCTGTCTACGGATCAGTGTTTGATGAACCTGACTTATTTGACTGGTTGAATGTGGAGCTGGTTGGATGGCAGCTGTCCATAATTATGTGTGGGGATTTCATGTAAATTTAAACAACAAGAATATGAAATTAGGCAAGCAGTCATATCAGGGTCGTAAGTTTTCAAAGCATTGATTAAGTTTTATAATACACATGGACTTTTTAATGCATGGAATACATTAGAACCCCAAGATGTGAGATATACCTTTTTTTCTACACCCCACCAAACTCATGCTAGGTTGGATGCTTTTTATGTGTCCCACAATGTGTTAACAAGGTCCAGCATCATTAAATTCCACCGGGTGATGTCGGAGCACAATCCCCTAGTATTAGAGAGCTCACTCCTTACATCAAAACCCTCCATATCTCATTGGACCTTCAATAGAGTGCTTTTGTATGAGGAAGATTATGTCCAACACATGATGAAGTGGATTTCACTTTAATAAATAGCCACATCAGAGTATATGCTAAAATTCTGGCTAAACAATTGACGACGATCAATAAGAAATTGGTTTCTCCAACCCAGCATAGATTTGTACCAGGAGGTAGTCCAAGAGATCATATACAGAGGGTTATTGCTCTTTTTGATGAGGCAGGAATTACCGGGGACCCTATTGGGCTTATCCTGTTTGATGCAGAGAAGGCCTTTGATAGGGTCTCCTAGTCATTTCTGTGGGTAAATTTAAAGAGCAGAGAGTTTGGGGAAGGCTTTATCAACTATATCGAAATAATGTATAAAGACCTTGTGGCAAGAATATCAATAATGGGAGAGATGTCGGACCCGGTTTTGATCAGCTGGGGGACCTGACAGGGTTGCCTGTGCTCCCCCTTATTGTTTGCACTATATATTGACCCGCTAGCCAGGAAGATCAAATATAACAACCGGATTCCAGGAGTGCAGAGCAATGGGGGGAGCACAAGATGCTGGCATATGTCACGGGATCTCACAATTATTACCTCAAATCCCATGAGTGCACTGAGGGAGATTGAAAAAGAAGCCAATATTTTGGGGAATCTTTCCGGCTATCGCCTGAACACACGCAGAACTCAAGTTCTGGTTGCCAAAGGACTTCAGATGAATGACTATCGTTTGGTACAATTTATTTGGGTGTTGAAGTTACGGCAGATGTTGCGAAAATTAGGGAAATAATTTGAACCCTTTACTCTCCAAATTTAAAATTGAATTCAATTGATTACAGAACCTTAAACTTACGATGGTGGAGAGATGTAATGCTATCAACATTCTCTTTTTACCAAAGATTTTATATTTTTTTAGGGCCATTCCTCTGAAGGTTTGCAGCTCTTGGTTTGTTGCTATGAATCATCTATTTTCTAGGTTTATTTGGGCTAACTGTCGCCTTCCGAGAGTGCTTCCATTTTTATTATTACCAAGAGAGAGAGGGGGGTGGGCAGTACCTAATCTTCAGCTTTATTATAGGACTTCAGTTTTACATAAAGTGGGGATATTACTTAATGAAAAGGAAGAATCAACGTTGATAGGGTCGCCTGCATCAGAATTTGAGTTGTGACAGGGAGATGAGGCTTGGAGTGTCTTTTACGCCACATAGAATTGAATTACTATAAAAGGCTTAAGTTTTAAACACTATTCTGTGCATTTAAGGTTTGGACAGCGATCCGGAAAAACTTGGCCTCAGGGGTATTAATGCCTATACCCCAATATTTAAGAACGGTTTTCTCCCAGATATTTTTACTGATGGGCATATGAGGAATTGGTATGATAAAGGAGTTAGGGTTGTGGGCGATGTCACAAATGGGACTGAGGTGTTTCTATTTGAGACTATAAGAGACAGATTTGAGTTAGACAATCAGCAGTGTTTTAAATATCTTCAGATTAGAGATTTTCTAGTTAAGAAAACGGGTGCACCTGTGGTTTCTCTAGGGTAAAGCTGATTGAGGGATTACTTAATGGCTCAACCACACTAGGGGGGATATATAAAACTTTGAATGAGCTGACACCAGATGATTTGAATAAACACTCAGAGTGATGGCAGGGACTCTTACAGGTGGGATCGGGAGAGATTGAAGACTCACTACACCTGGCCCAGACGTCATTCATTGGTACTAATCTTCAGCTTCAGTGTTTTAAAACATGGTTTAACCTCTGTACAACACCAGCTAAGTTTGCAAAATTGGGTAGGGTGGCAGGATCAACATGTCCCCGATGGCTATAAAGCGGCGGATAGCATTCATATGTTTGCTGACTTCCCCTTGCTAGATACTGTGAGGCAGGATGTGAGCAATATGCTGGGAACCAAGCTGGCAGGGAAATTGTTTTGTCATCTCAATTGATTGTACTGGTGGTTCGACATCCTATATACTGAAATCAGAGTCAGTCCTTTCTTTTCATTGCATTACAGTCTTTAGACTCTGCCTGGCCACTCATTGGCTTGATCCCGTTCCGCCATCTGGCCAACAGTGGCTAGGAAGATTTCTTGCAGTACATAGGTTGGAGAGAGCAGTTTACTCTAGAAGATGCCCCCGGGCGAAAGTTAAAGGGTTAGCAATTTGGGCTCAATTCATTAAATGGTTCCATGTGAATAATGAATAGGGATGGTGAAGGGGAGCTACTGTGGGGGAAAAGGGATCAAATTAACCATTACATAACATACTGGGGCATTGCCAAGATATATACTTTTTCCAGTTTTGTAATCTATGCTAAATGTCTATGGATATATTCAGGGCTGGATAAGGGGATTATATGGTTGGGGGAGGGGTTGTGAGGAATGGTTAAGATTATATGTTTGGCTTTTTCTTGCTTTGTTGTACATAAGAAAATTCGAATAAAGACCTATGCTCCATTGAGAGAACTGGCAAAACAAAATTCCCCGTTCAAATGATCTGATGAATGTGATCAAAGCTTCAAAAGAATATAACATGCAGTTGAGAATACAACCGAGATGGCCTACTTTGATTCCAAACTACAGACGAGTTCACAGTAGATGCGAGCCCAGTGAGACTGGGGGCAATCCTTGCTCAATATAATGGTCATCTGAATGCCCAGAGACACATTGTGGCCTATGTAAGTTGAAGCTTGTCTCCAGCCCGAAAGTCAAGATGCCCCCTCACATTGAGAGGAGGGGTTGAGATTGCAAGAGTATGACTATGCAATTTTACAGAAGCTGGGTAAAGACCAGAACCCTGCTGATTATTTTTCACAAGTACCTCTACATCATCACAGTTCAACATCCAAAACAGCTGAAGAGTACATTAACTTCGTTGTGAAGTCCAGTATGCCAGCAGCTCCATTGAACAGATTATTGATGCTACCAATGCTGACAAGAACATGCTTATCCTCAAAGACATATCAAAGACATAATTTGAACTGGATAGCAGTGTTGGACCTCTTGTGGATAATGTCAAATAAAATAAACAATCACAAAATAAACTGTCTGTGACCAAGCAAGGCGTTGTATTGAAAGGCTCAAGAATTGTCATACCTGCAAGCAGAGAGCCTAGGACAACAGGTAATTGAAAGAGCCCATGAACGACATTGTGGAATTGAAGCTACCAACAGAGCCCTAAGACATTGAGTGTGGTTCTTGCTTAGATGAGTGACTTGAGAGGGAAGTAAAGGAGTGCCATCTTTGCAAGTGCCTTTCCCCCAAAGTGACACAACATCCATTGACAATGTCTGACCTTCCGACACAGGTTTGGGAAAGAGTTGCAGTTGATTTCTTTGGGCCCATAGGAAACTGACATCATCTCATAGTAGTCATTGATGAGTATTCACATTTCATGCTGATAGAGAAATTATCATCAAAAACCCAAGACAAGGTCATTGAGTGGCTGGATAACATCTTTGTAGCATGGGGTATCCCAGCCATTCCTAAATCTGACAATGGTCAGCTGTTCAACGGCAAAGAACTCAGAGAGTTTTTTTAGTCAGAATGAATATCAAGCATCAAAAGAGTAAACCTTTGTGGCCCGACACAAATTGTGTTGTGGAATAATTCATGGGTACCCTCATAAGAGTAACTCAGCGAGCATCAATGGATGGGATTGAATTAAAGCAAGACCTGAGTCAAGGCCTCTGTGCTTATCGTTCAACTCCTCACTCCACAATGGGTGAAAGTCCCGCCATCTTCCTTTTTCGGAGAGCCATCAGAACCAAACTGCAACAATGGACAGTACACCGTTCCGTGAGTGCTGATAAGGATTATGTCACCGACACTTCTCAAAAGTGCAAAATGAAGATGTATGCTGAAGGGCATTGGAGGGCCCAAGACACAGACTTCAATGAAGGTGACTTTGTCCTGGTAAAACAAAAGCGGAAAACATACACTCCATTTGCTGCCTCTCCTCTGAGGATTGTGACATGCAAAGGACACATGGTGATGGCCCATCATAATGGATAGTCCATCATTCATGATTCATCATAGTTTAACCACCCACCTCTGAGATCGTCAACTCCTGCAATCACCAATGAGGCCGTCCCGCCTGAAAGTAGAGATCAAGCATCAGAACCTGTACCATCAGTGCATGGACAAATTGCATCTCAACCACTTTATGCCACAAGATCTGGCCACTAGTGCAAGCGCCTAGTCGACTTATCGAAGAAATATAATGTAACTGTTGTTTGTACTTTTTATTTAAGACGGGGGAAGATGTAGTGTCATAAGATTATGTGTGTTAGGACCCATGCGGTTCTGGGTGGACTTAACAGAGGAAGTACATAACAGAAACCATTGTGTGTTTGTATGCAGAGGAATAAAGGTGTGAAATCCAAAGCTTTGTGTGTGGCGTATTCATTGCATTCCTCTCCATGTCCACCAAAGAACTTTGTCTAGTTTTTCACTGGGCTCGCTGGATTACAAGCAGTTTCCTAGTCACTGAGATGGGACAGAGGGACAGTGGGCATTGGGGAAATATGGACTAGGCGAGCATGAAAACAATGAGACATGTAGTATGATCCATGTCTTCAGTATAAGAAGGATTAAAAGAAGCCACATGTTTTTAGAGGAGAAACCTGGGGTCCGCTGTTACAAGGAAGGTCCAGTATGTCTGGGAGCTTCACAGACGTCAGGCCTGTGGATGCTGGGTGTAAAGGGTCACTGTGTTCAGACACTTCAAATGAATAGGTCAAGAGCCCTCTACTTTGAGTGCTTAGGGGCCCCATATCGCCTGACAGGAAAGAAGTTTAGCACTTCCAGGTGACAGGAAGAGCCACTGTGTGGGGAGAACTCAAATGGAATGTGCCTAAGGCCAGCTGACACTGTGAGTGAAGGGTCACTGAGTCTCGCATGAGAGAGACCTGGGACCTGCTGTTACCATGTGCATACTCACAGGGCAATGTCAAGAAAAACCACTGAGTCACTGGGTCCAGATGTCTCCCGGAAGATAGGTCTGGAGCCTGCCACTAATACACTGTACGGAAGCTCATTGTATCCAGTGAGCTCTCACAAGAGAGGTCTGGCGCTTGCTGCTACAGTGTGCCCAGATTTAACATGTAGTGAAACAAGTTTGAGGCTGAACAGAAAGAGAATTACAATCAAGACTTTAAAGGATGTAAACATTTTCTCAAATGTATGGCTGTCGGCAACCTACACAAGTATGTTTGCTGGTAAAGTGTTGGCAAGGTAAGAGTTGGACACATAGCATAAATGTCACTCTTTTATGTTATGATTTAATTTATCTGATGCATGTCAATTGCGTATACTGTGACTTGCTACTTCCTGTGTACTTGTAACTGGACAAAGGGAATGTTATATAAACTCTATTTTATCGCCCTCAAGAACTTTGATTATTATTTGAGGTGGGTGACTACCCACCTCATGGAATAATCACAAACCTTGTCAGGGTGAACCCTCAAAATCACTAAATTAACCTCAGCTCAACAGCCTGGTAGCTGTGGCACAGAGGTAACAATCTTAACTTTGGCCAGTGTGTAAACTATGTATGCAGTAGCAAAAAAGAAATAACGTGAAAATGCCAAACAATAGAAACCTGAAAAAGTTAAATTTACCAAAATGACCAAAATCCAATAAGGGGGATGCAGTGATATGATTTAAAAATAAATGATAGTCTATGGTCCCAGTAGGCAGAACACAAACACAATTTAAAGCTGACTGCTATGGAGTGTGGGTCAGATACACTAAGCAGCTTCATCCTTGTAAAAGATGTTACCTTGTCTTTTAAGTCCCAACACTGCTAAGCTCCCCAGGACCTACATGAAGGCACTTCAAGATTCACAGGGTGTCAGGCAGAGACCAGCAGCAGGGTCCAGTCCAGGTCCAGCTGGATAATTCCAGTAATAGACCTCTTGCAGCTTATTCTCTCCCTTTAGCCACACAGGAGGCCAGCTAACTGACGCTTGGAGTCCACTTCTTTGGCCTGAATAAAAGAAGCAACAGGTCTGTCAGACTCCTCTCAGGTAACAGACAGCTGGTCCAGACCTCTTCTAATCTACACCAGTCCATAGAGGGCTCTGAAGAGGGTGCCATGGTATGCCATATTTATGCCAAACAACAGTAATGGGTGAGGGTGACTCCTGGCCCCTCCCTAACCAATGGGGTAAAAGTTCAAAGGCTCTGACCTACCTACTTTTGCTGAAGTTCTTGGTTGCCTTAATGCAAACAGATTCAAAATGTCATGTGTCAATGCATTTTCAAGATGTTGGAATTCTTTATCCACACTAAACATGAGCTGTATGGGATAGAAAGGTGTGTGGGGGAGTGTACTGTGGTAATCCCGATGACCTTCCACAGCTGTCATTCATGACTTGGTAACCTCAAAGCTGGATTATGCGAATAGCCTTTATTTAGGGTTTACCGTTGTATCAGCTATTCCACCTGCAGGTCATTCAGAACGCTGCAGCTCAGTTGATCCTGAAGATGTTGACTCTCTCATCAGTCATGGCCTACTTGAACAGTCTACATTGACTGCCCATTGCTATCCGCATCAAATCAAAGGTCTCATATTCACTTTCAGAGCTTGAGAGCTTCATATTTCAGAAGAAGACTGCATCCCTACCAACAGGGGAGATCACTGCGCTCCAGTGGACAAAAACTTTTATGTATTCCCAGGGAACACAAGGCAAGAAGAGGTTGTCTCTCCTTTTCCTTCTTGACCACCAAACTCTGGAACTCATTACCTTTGACTTGTCGCTTCGTGCCTACCGAACCAGTTTTTTGCAAGCTTCTGAAGACTTATCTCTTTGATATATAGGCCTCCAGTTCTCTTGTTTGATTAGTTGCCTGTTCCACTTTTTAAGCCTCTAGCGCAGGGACGCCTTTTCAGGTGCAGCCACGCGCTTTAAAAATTTAATTGTACTGTATCTAACAATAAAATCCTGTTTGAGGCAGGCACTGTATCCACAACAAACCCAGAGACAGGTGTTTGATAGGATAAAAGCAGGGTCAAAAAGGATGTCTAAAGCACACATTCTGAATGTTCTGTATTGTTTAGAGGAATTATCTCTGCCCATTTAGGTCAGCCTAATGTTTTCCCTTTGGAGGTGTTACACACCTATATCATACTTATTCAAGGCTGAGCTCAAGTTGAGAGCTAATAAATGCTTATGCTAATTAGCCTTTTGACACCTCAGTTCGGTAAAGGTAACTTCCCAAAAGTTACTTTTCCTAAATATTCATTACCAACCTGACTTCACAATTGAATTGTATTTTGAGTAATTATTAAAAATAGGGGTTTGTCATTTTTTTAGCTGATTTAGGGCCAGATGTAGGTAATTTCTATTTACCGATTGCTAAATACCGAATTTTACCGATTCAGTATTTAAGAATCGGTAAATAGAATGTAGGTAAACAATCTGTAAATTTTACCGATTCGGTAATATTCGTTATTACTGATTCGGTATTTACCGAATCGGTAATAAGGAATACATTCCCATTCATTCCTATGGGCCAGAAGGCCCATAGGAATGAATGGGAAGCCATTCACTATTACCGATTCGGTAATCGGTAATAGGGAGAGCATATTCAAGTGTGGCAGGGTGTCACATTGACACCCTTTTGCACCCCTGAATCGTGCATGTGTGCACATGTGGCGCACATACATGTTCTAAGAGCATGTATGTCTGCCACATGGCACTTTTAAAAAAGCAAAAAAAATGCTTTTTAAAAGGTATTCGGTATTTACCACCAACTTATAGTTGGTGGTAAATAACGAATCCTTAAACCAAAAATGCACTCATTTAAGTGCTCCCTACATAGGATTGAAGGATTCGGTAATTTACAGGTTCCTTAAATTAAGAAATCAGTATTTTACCGATTCCTTAAAATAGCAAATCGGTAAATTACCGAATCCTTAAATCCAGCCTCCTACATCGCAAAGGGCTAAATACCGGTCGGTAACGGGAAATTTACCGATTTTTGGCCGTTACCAACCGGTATTAGCCCACCTACATATGGCCTTTAATTCTCAATATACAGGATTATCATTCTGTACTCTGGTTTTCTACATAGGGCAGCTAGTCCCACCACAGTGAAACTAGCTTTTTAAGCCTTGTCACTGTAGGTACATAGCAGTATCAATTTTTTAGATGTGCCACGTTTAAACACAATTCATCTTACCTTGTGTGCTACCTTGTCCACATAAGGCTTCCTCATATTAAAAAGGATTTTTTTTTCTTTCCTGTCATGAAGCTTTAGTTTAACAAGCTGCACTACAGGTTTATACTGCAACATTCATGCAACACAGTATAGGTCTGTAGCCATATTTGCACTGTTGACGCAATAGGTGTTGCAGTCCTGAGGTGGCATTCAACATCCAGGCTGTGGCTGCACTTTTTACACTATATAGCAGGGACTTACAGAAAAGTTGAACGGGCCAATCATTAACTATGTTTAAAGGGAAAGCATAGGCACTCTACTTCCGGCTACCAGGGGTAAAGTTCAAAGAGTTCTTTGGCAAAAAAAAATATAGGGTCCAGCAAAAGGTGGTAAATCTGGGGTGACCATGAAGAAAAGGTGGATTTCCTACATCCAAATTATGCTAATTAATGTTTTGTAAACTTGAAAATCATACCTCTTTCTGATGACTCAAAATTGCAAAGTATGAAGTTAGTGTCTTGTATTATTAGTGTATTTATTAAGTTCTGAAATGTAACATTGCTTTCTTCTGCATGCAGTTTTGTTTGACCTTATTATAAATACAAGACTACAAATACCAAGATGCAAACAAAATGCATATTTGCTAAATTAATGAGATGCTCTTCATTTATCTTATTAATTAAGTCATAGACCACAGCTAGGACAAAAGATGATGCGAGATTAAATTCAGTTTAGCCTAGGGTTCCCACTGACCAAAAGCTGCCCCTGATTGCTTCACACATTGACAACGACCCGCAAGTCTGTGTTGATTATACTTGAACAACTTTGACAGTACTCATCTTTGGACTGACAAAGTATATTTCAATCCTGGTTGTCTTTAGGCATCGAAGGCTTCAGTTTAGAATCATGAAACTGAAAAGTGGGTCTTCTTCATGCTTCAGTCATGCCTTGATTCTGGAGTGAAATACTTATTCTTAGGTCAAACCTACCAGTCAGCACAAACTTTCTGGTTACAAAAGCCCTATTGTCAGCTTCCCAACAACTTGCAGTGGTCTTAAATCCTGCCAAGGTTTACCATTGGTTGAATTTCTTGTCCATCTTTGTTGCTTGCTTGATGGCTTGCTTTGTCTACAGTTGTGCATCCTTTCCCTGTAGCACAAAATCTTAATTTGTGTCTTTTCACATCTCACTTGTATTACCACAGATCTCCTCTATCAGACAACACAAGCTGTCTAGTTGTGAAAAGATCTATTGTCAAGGAACACTGACAGAATATCAGTAACAGAAATATTGTGTGGATGGAATATCGGGTCAAAACTATAGAGGACCAAAATATCAGAAAGTGAGTGAAAATAGGTAAATATAGAATTACTAGTCTTAACTCCACATCCACATACCTTGAAGATATATATCGTCAAGGTACATATACGTGGAATTATATATTTTGTCGTAGATATTCTTGACATAGTGTTTAGTCCACGCAATAATTTGTTTTAGATATTTTGTCTAAATACCATTGTCAGCTTATGTTGGGTTTATAGCTACACATTGCTTACTATTAGTTGGCTTTATTGTCAGACCCGTTGCTTGCTTCTTATGTGTTAGCTTGTGTGGGTGTTTCTTCCTCTTGTGTGTTTGTTCCCACCCTGGAACATAGCCTCATAATGTATGTCCATCCATTGCTTACTTTTCAGGCACTACTTTTTTCACTTTAGGGTTAATCACTCAGTGAGAGTGCATGTGTTTTTCAGCTATCTCCATTGTGTGCTTCTCTTCCCCTCCTCTGCCCCATTTTTCCTAACATCTCCATGGTGTGCTCACCAACAACCCTCATGTGCTTCTCCTTGCCTTACCTTCTCACCAAAGTGTTTCTCCATTGACAACAGCTTCCCCAAATCCCCCCCCGCTGTCCATTGAAGCCCCTCGCCCCATCTGCAGTCTTTCTTTAAAGATTTTTTTGGGGGGCAGAAGGGAGAAGATTACCAGGCAGCAAATTGCTACTGGCCTCTCTGCCTTAAAGCACTTTTGTGCTACTTGTATTTCTTTTTTTATCTACATCTCAGGCTCATATCAGTAAATAAAACAAATTGCACCTGTGTCACTTTGTAGGAGTGCTTAGGCAATAGACCATGTCTGCGCCTACAAAATGATTTGGCAGCGGGTCACCTCAACATGCCTTTTTCTTTTACCTTGTAACAATGCTGCAGAGCATCATCCTGCTACTGTACAGCATGGCTTAAAGGCAATGACAAAGCAACTAGGTTCCAAAGGAGATACCTTTCTGCTTTATCAATGCTTTTTTCATTTTGCTTATGTATTTCATGGAAGTGCATGTGTCTTGAAACTTTCTCTCTGGTGTGCTGCTTTTCTCACCCAAAAAGCCACTTCCCTCCTTCATATGGCTATCTCCTCCATCCTATTTTTGCTTTTTTATTTATGCATTTTATATTAATTCCTGTCCCCAAGCTCCTCCATTCTATCCCTGCACCAGGCTATAGTGAACTAAGATGCAGGAACAACTGTGGAAGCTTCAAGTCAAATTAGACATTTTGGGCCAGATGTAGGTCGCCAATTACCGGTCAGTAATGGCCGATTTCGGCTGTTACCGACCGGTAATTGGTTTTTGAGATGTAGGGGGCCCGAATTTTACAGATTCGGTAAAATACCGACTCGGTATATTTACAGAATCGGTAATTCCAGACGTAGGTGGCACAGTTTGCAGTGCCACAGGCACTTAGGAATTCTTATTTTACCACCCAATCCTATTGGGTGATTAAAATAATACCGAATTCCCCGAATACATCTGTGCATGAACACCTATGCCATGTGACACACAGACATGCCCTTAGGGCATGTATATGTGCCACATGGCACACAAGCCTGCAATTGGGGTGCTACAGGGTGTCAAAATTCGGTATTTAAGAGTAGGTAAATCAGGATTACCTACATCTGGCCCTCAGTTCCTTTAGACATGCTCAAGAATGCTTGTGAATATAACAGTGCGGGAGGTGTTGATGAAAACCCTTAGTAGACTTTCATGCTACTGTGATTCACATTGGAGCACTGTAGTCTACTTTGAAGGCAAGCAGTAACAGAGGCTGAAAGTAACCTAACCTAAATAAGCCACACTGCTTGGTCACTGATGGGCAGGGTGGATCTGGGACAGAAAGTAGGTTGGGCACCAAAATAAAGTAGACTCCATTAGTTAAACATATTGCTAACGAAAGCTGCTCACATTTTTAAATCAGGGGTTTTGAACTAGTAGAGAAACTAGTTAGCTGTTTGCAACGTTTGAGAGACTGTTTGCATTTGTGCTTACTGCAGGCAATGTTTGTAGAAATATCGTGGGAATCAATACTAAAAACCATCCCAGAAGACCATAAAGCTGGCCAATAAAAAGCCCAGAAAACCTGCTTACACACTGACCTTTCAGACCAACCCCTGTGGCTCTGTCAGATTTCCCTATAAGCCAATCTAACCCTAATGAAATGTTTATTGAAAGAAAAAAATAGGCAGATTCTCAACATTGCGTGCAGGAGGGCTATTGTTACTGCTCTGACTGAAATGAAACATTTGAGTTTGTTTGCATTGGAAATGTACCAAAGAAAGTGTCTATACTGTATGGAGACAAGCTCAGCTTCCACAATGTGCACCCAGTATGTTCCTCCTTACAAGTAATTTCATTTTTCTTACATTTGTATGAGTGTTTCTCTGTATACAGTACTAGGAAGGCTGCAACCTTTAGTATTTTATTACTAGACAGTATTTTTTCCTTTTACTTCTTGGAATTGTTTTGTACATCTAAACCTCTTTACACTTTTTACTGATCCTGTGTTTGTATAGCTGCTACAGTGGAAAGGGCACATATGGGCAATCACTGGATATCTGCATTTCAATAACTAATTTGGATATCAACCGGAGTGATAGTGTGCTCTATATATTAACATAACATGATATGACATAACATTCGTAGGTTGATCTCAGGCTGTCCTTATATTTTCCCTTCGAATTTCAGTATTTTTTACCTGCTTTTTATTGGAAAACTCAATATTACATATAACAGAATGCAAAGCAGAAAGACCATGGTAAAGCTCCCCTCTAATGCCATACCCTCAGAGGGCTGTAGGTCACGTCTTTGCTGCTTTGAATGGGGATATAAGTGTGTAGGGCCTTTTAAAAGAGTATTTCTACATTTAGTACTGGTCCCTTGATATACCCTCATAACAATCTTGTTGTCCAGAGATTTTCATTTTTCATTAGTGTTTTTGTATCATTAGAGAAGTTATTTGGACTGGGTAAACATTGCTACTCCAGGAAGAATTTTTCTGGACAACATTTAAAAAACTGGTGGATCTGTTGCAGTGATGATGTAATATTTCAGGAACCATGAGCACTGTATTCTTCATTGTGGTGTCAACACATGGGTTTTGGGGGTCCAATAGTCTTATAGAGACAGAAAATAACTCCTCAGAGCAACCCTCTTGCAATTTTCTAAAATGGCGTCTCTATTATGATGTGTTTTGGCCATCTTATTGGTAATTTATTTGAATATTGTTTTTGTTTCAGGTTTCCTATTGATTGAAATGTGTAAACATGAGTGAAGCAGTTGGTAGGAGAGAATCTTCACCTCCTGACAGAGAGTTGCTAACTACAAAATCTGAGAACTTTTTCAAAAAAGAAAAATGTGTCATATGCAAAACTAATCGGGAAGAAAAGGTAACATTAAACTGCAGCTGGATAGAAGAGATTTCAAGATGCTGTAGAAATATGGCAAGAGGAAGTTCACAAAAGATTGAAACTAATGGAGTGAAGAGGATCACACATTTTTTTGTTGTAAAAAGAAGTACTGCAAGTCATATAAAATGGAAAATAAGCCAGGAAAATAATTGACAAAAAATAGCAGACACCAGTGAATCACAACAATAATTCAAGTCTTCTGAGAAAGTGAGGACAACCAAATGCAATACCCATTCACTTAGAAGATCCATGGCTACACCTCGTCCACCTCCAACGATATATCAGAAAGCAGAGGATCTGCAATTTGTTAACTGTGCTTTAGCCAGAACAAGGGCCAAATAGTTTGACAAAAGAACAAAGTACAGAGTAAGTGAGTCTCAAAGACCAACCATGTTTTTATCTGCAGCTAGTTTCTTCCAAGACTAAGTTTTCAGCCTTGTAACTGATCTGAACAGATAGATGAATGTATTTGGAGGGACTTGTATGCCCACCTGAGCTGCATGCATGCACACATTCAAAAAAATGAATGCACAATGACCGTCATCCTTTAGTGAAGCAAAATGAGTTTTAAAGCCTCTTCAGGGTTGGACAGGAGTTCACACTGTGAGATCAGAGAAATAATGGTCAAAATTGATGACCTTAATATTGAAATTAAGATTTTTCTATTGAGAATGTACAATGACATAATTTTTTTTGTCAGAATGACCACTTATGTTGTTCCCTAACTAATTTGACTCCTGAAGTTCTTTATGACAATATAAGATCGCAGGATGCAGTAAAATCAGCAGGAACTATTTCAAGAAACATCTTGAAACATTTTGAATTTGAACTTCATGACAAATTTTGTGATGCCCCAGAGCTCTGCAAATCATGGGAGTCAAGAAGAATGCTTGATGCTGTCTAAACATTGTTTAAATAATTGTTTAATATCAGCAATGCAAAACTGTAACAAGCTAAAGTTGGAAGATTCTGTTCCAAAGTTCTTGAGCTTGGAACAGAAACCAACAAAATTGATCATGGGTTTGAAGATGTAAGCGAAAAAGTGGAAGTCAATCCCATGAATAGACATGCTTATTCTGTCCAAATGTACTGTCTCTTCTGAATAAGGTTTTAGGAATTACATCACAGCAAAAAAGATTTACAATTGCTGCTCTTTTGATGACAGCTTCTTTGTCTGGAACATCCACCACATATGATACTGCCATGGTGCTTTTTCAAGACTGTACCAATGAAGTAGCTGCTGGAAAAGAAGCTGTGTCAGCTGTAGGCATCAACAAACAAAGCTGCAATCTTATAACATAACTGACTTGCCAACATGTGCAAAATCACGACAAGCAATCAACACATCCCAGTCTCCCAGAAAGTTTCAAAGTAACTGAGGACATGAATATTTTTCTACCTGATGCTGCGGTCCACAAAGCTGATTTAACTGAATTTGTCCTGTCACTTATTCCATGCGGAATCAAGGGTGAAGAAAAGCCAGTTCCTCCATTGGCTGGAATTCACTACGAAGAAGGTGTGCTTTTTACCAGTAATACCATCTCCAGTCACAAACTACGCAACTGTATACACAGCTCTACACATTTTCTAAAATGTGCATGCTTAGCTTGAAGACTGGCCTTTCTTGTCAATTTTCTGCGATTAAGGTGTTTTCCCTATTATAGCTGACATTTTTATGAGCAATCCAATAGAATTTAATGATCTTTATCCAATTATGGGTGTTTTCCACGGATCACTGACATAATATCGAGGGACATAATATCGACTAGCAAAAATATCGGCGAAAAAATATCGACAGACATAATATCGACTTTGTATCTAAAAACAGGTAAGTACAAAAATATTGAGTAAAAAATATCGTTTACAAAAATATAGTTTATAAAAATATCGACTTTATTAAAAACAATGTGAAATTAAATTAATATTGAAAATTAATTACTAAAATATACTTTAGAATACTTAAATTACCTTATATTAATTAAATAATTCAATAAAATTATTTTTTTTAAAAATCACAATCATATTTGTTAAAACATATATATATATAGTAACTTAATATAATTAAAAAATATCCAATATTATTACCGTAGGATAGCAGAAGTGTAAAAATTACTATTCCAACTCCAGAGAGTGCAACAGTAGATAAGGCATTGGATAGCGTAGAGGTAAAAATTACTATTCCCACTCCAGAGAGTGCAACAGTAGGGAAAGCGTTGGATAGCGTAGGGGTAAAAATTACTATTCCCACTCCAGAGAGTGCAACAGTAGGGAAAGCGTTGGATAGCGTAGGAGTAAAAACTAATATTCCCACCCCAGAGAGTGCAACAGTAGGGAAAGCGTTGGATAGCGTAGGGGTAAAAATTACTATTCCCACTCCAAAGAGTGCAACAGTAGGGAAAGGGTTGGATAGCGTAGGGCTACAAATTACTATTCCCACTCCAGAAAGTGCAATAGTAGGTGAGGCGTTGGATAGCGTAGAGGTAAAAATTACTATTCCCACTCCAGAGAGTGCAACAGTAGGGAAAGCGTTGGATAGCGTAGGGGTACAAATTACTATTCCCACTCCATAGAGTGCAACAGTAGGGAAAGTGTTGGATAGCGTAGAGGTACAAATTACTATTCCCACTCCAGAGAGTGCAACAGTAGGGAAAGCGTTGGATAGCGTAGGGGTAAAAATGACTATTCCCACTCCAGAGAGTGCAACAGTAGGGAAAGGGTTGGATAGCGTAGGGGTAAAAATTACTATTCCCACTCCAGAGAGTGCAACAGTAGGGAAAGGGTTGGATAGCGTAGGGGTAAAAATTACAATTCCCACTCCAGAGAGTGTAACAGTAGGGAAAGCGTTGGATAGCGTAGGGGTAAAAATGACTATTCACACTCCAGTGAGTGCAACAGTAGGGTAAATAGATACATCATATATTATTTAAATAAATATATATATTAATATATATAAAAAAATTAATTAAAAGTAATTACCAATTTAATATAATATAATAATTAATTAATTACAAATACTAATTTAAATTAATCCTTATAATTAGTTATCTAGTAATACTAATTTATTACAAATTAACAAATAATTAATTAGCAATTAAAAAGTTACTTAACAATTAAAATCTAATAAATACCACAAAAAAATTAACATATGTAATTAGTTATAATTAAATTACTTCCCACCCTATTCCCCTATAAACCCACAACCTGGTACAGAAATTAAATTAGTTAAATTAACATAATTATCAATTACTCAATTAAATAAAATTAATTGGCAATTAAAATTTAATTAATTACCAAATAACAATTATTTAACAATTAATTATGAATAAATAACACTACATATATTAACATATTTAATTAAATATAAATAAATTACTTCCCACCCTATTCCCCTATAAACCCACAATCTGCTACTGAAATTAAATTTGTTAAATTAACATACTTATCATTTAATCAATTAAATAAAATTAATTGGCAATTAAAATGTAATTAATTACTAAATAAAAATTAATTAACAGTTAATTATAAACAAATACCAATAAATAAATCTACATATTTAATTAAATATAATTAAATTACTTCCCACCCTATTCCCCTATAAACCCACAACCCGCTACAGGAATAAATTACGCACAATTTAAATAACATTAAATTCATTAATTAAATTACATTATAACATAAATAAACACTTTTAACACATAAAATACACTATAAAAAATTCGATATTATTAAATGTTCGATATTTGTATTAACCTATATTATGTACTTCGATATTTTGACTATCTATATTTTAAAATTTGATATTACATTACTTACCTTCAAAACGATATTTTTTGATGTCTATATTCTGTCCATTCGATATTTTGTCCAGCCTACATTTTGTACTCGATATTATGTCCATTCGATATTTTGTAGTCGAAATTTTGTTTTTGGGGGATAGAAATAGAGCGTTGAAATGTTTTCTGGAACAAGAATGACAAATTAGGATTTGCATATCTTATGTCAGGAGTAAAAAAGCGACAGCGTGCACTTCATTCAAAAAACATAATGCAAAGCAAGCAAAGTTCAACACACTCAAAATTAGAAATCCTGAAAACCAAGTTCATAGAGTTTGTCAAAGAATGTGAAAAAAAATTAGAACTTTGCAAGTACTGGGGAAATATTTATAGCTCTAGTGAAAAACTTGCTGATAGGGAAGGTGATTAGCGTCTGCACATGAAGACTGAAGAGTCACTGCTTACTGTATTTGGCGAATTTGATTGCATAAACTACCTGAGATTTGGGACCTGGTATTTGGAAAGAGTGAAGTAGCTAGAGGTGAAAAAAAAAACACTCCACTACAGAAAAGACAACCAGAGACATTTTGTGGTGAAAGACAGAGGGAAGGTTCAATGCTGTGCCTCCAGATATGATTCTAGAGCAGATGATCCAGAGATCACAGGAAAGCTCCAAGGGAATTGTTGGTCAGACAATTAAAAGTGAATATTTGACTCAATAGAAGCTAGTTTACCAAGAAGTCCTTTCTAGTTGCAATGTTTTTCAGAGAGATGGCAAATTCAAAATTAATTGACCCCCGCAAAACTGTTCCTCACCACGAACTTGTGGGAAAGAGAGAGCAACGTTTTAACAAACATGTTGACAACCTTCTTCAGTTCATGCGTTAACATGAAAACCCCTTTGAAATGACCGAGCCTGTGCAACTTCACAACTTTGTGACCAAGCAATATGTTGATAACGATATAAAGACATATCTACTAGATGTCCTGGAACAAGCATCAAAACTATAGGGGATTCCGGAGTCGGGAGCACACCACTGACCTCTTCCGCCGTATCGCCCCACAGCATCATGGTCTGTGCAGTTCAAGTATTGTCAGGAACGGTTCAAAATTCAATTTTCAAAGTTTTTTCACCACAATCGGTGCAAGTAAGTACTTGTGTTTAGATCATCTCTAGACACGAGCCTAGCTCGTGTTTCGGGATTGTTTCCCTCATCAGTAGAGATAGTTTTGGGGTTGCAGAACAGGTCGCCAAACACCCGTCACGGGCCTCGTTGCCCCTTGGGGGCGCAGGTGCATCTCCAACTAGCTTGTCAGCTATTATGGCTACAGGGAGCCATCAAAGGGGATTCCGGAGTTGGGAGCACACCACTGACCTCTTCCGCCGTATCGCCCACTGCTTCATGGTCTGTGCAGTTCAAGTATGGTCAGGAATGGTTCAAAGTTCCATTTTCAAAGTTTTTTCACCACAATCGGTGCAAGTAAGTACTTGTGTTTAGATCATCTCTAGACACGAGCCTAGCTCGTGTTTCGGGATTGTTCCCCTCATCAGTAGAGATAGTTTTGGGGTTGCAGAACAGGTCGCAAAACACCCGTCACGGGCCTCGTTGCCCCTCTGGCGCGCATGTGCATCTCCAACTAGCTCATCAGCTATTATGGCTACAGGGAGCCATCAAAGGGGATTCCGGAGTTGGGAGCACAACACTGACCTCTTCCGCCGTATCGCCGCACTGCATCATGGTCTGTGCAGTTCAAAACTATATGCAGAACTGAAGCTGGAGAGATTTGTATTTATAGAGAAAAAGCTGTTTGACATAATCACTAAAGATAAACTTCCACACTTTAATTGCCATAGTAAGAGTTTTGTCCAACCAGCCACTGAAGAACCGGGTTTTAAACCCAGCGGCGCCAAGGGCACGTCCAAAGTCTTCGGATTCACCTGTCTTGGTATACAGAGACACGGAATACTTCTGGGTGCCGTCAAAGACCAAATTTTATTAGCTGCAGCTAGTAACAGAGATCCTAGAAATACAGAATAGCGTATATTCTCAGGAGACTGCTCAATTTTGTAAGGCGAAACATCCCTTTTTTTACCCAATATTCACATTATAAATGCACACCCACTGCACAAAGTTCTGACCAATATGATACATTTTCCCACGCAGCATCACATAGCAAAAAACCTCAATTTACACTGTCCCAACCCACAAGTTAATTATTAGTAATGTCCCAAATTCAGTCTCCACAAGCCGGACAAACCCATAATTGAAAGCACAATGCATGTAATGAAGAAACATAGAAAGCAAACAATGACAGATAACGAGCAAAATAAGGCATGTGTAAAGAAACTAAAAGTTAACGATGTCCTGAACTTTGATTGGCAATCTCAGACAATGATCAACCAAGGAAATTGGTTTAGCGAGGTCAGTTTCAGGTGAAGGGGTCAGTTCTTTACAGTTCACCTTAGAGTCAAGAAGAACCTAGTTAATGTATACCGATACGAAAAGGCCAGGTCGCTTTATTCATTCGACCACATTCATTGGCCTACGTGATGGCAACACAAAATGGAGGCACGGACAAAATAGAACCCATATTTGAGACAAAGTCTCTGAATACGTAATGAACTCGCTAGTTAACGTGACGAATTCACTCCATATTAGCCGTACTTACTAAATACGGTACGACATCACCGAAATCGTGATGGAACCATAACCTCACAGGACAAGACAGGATTTACAGAACCTCACCACTTCAAAACAGGTTACAAAAAAACAACTTTTGCAAGCACATATAGAGATGGATGTAGCAAAGGAAAGGGGTGAATTTATCATGATCTTCTTCCAACAAAGCATTATTTGAGGGAAATTCTGCAACCAAACGAGTGAAGCACAAACTTGTACAAGAGCTCAGAAAAAAACTTTCACCTGTGAATTTCGATTTGAGAAGGTGAACTCACTGAAAACTGCTGTTGTTGTAGACTATATCTCAGAATTGCGAATGGGAAAAATTTAATCCATGCAAAACTTCAGTGAGGTCATGCAGACTGTTCTACAGATATCAAAAGTCAGTGTGCACCTAGCAAGAACTCCATATTTTCTTTGACCGTTACCTTGAAGAGTCAAAGAATGTGAGAGAATCAGATGAATGTCTTCAAGTGGAATAACTGACCGTGCCTGCATCAAAGATTCAACACCTGTACCCGTGCAACTTGATAAATTCTGGTCATCAACATCAAACAAGATGAACTTGGAGATGTTAACTCATCAAAACATTGCTAATGCTTCCGTGAACACTGATGTTTAAATTATTACAAGTGGAATGATTGTCAATGAGGAGTCGGTGCCTGCAGAGATATATTCAAAAGGTACGGGCCATATTGTTGAAGAACTTAACAGAAAATTGGAGGAAACTGACCTTTGTGTTATGCCCCATGTTAAGTGGGCTGTTCAAAATAGTTCCAATCAAGTCATTGTACTGTCAAATGACACAGATGTTATTATCGTGGTACTGAAAATGGTTACAATGTTCATAAGTCAAACATTGTCAGAGTTATGGATACTGTGGTACATTTTCATTACCTATACAGAATTTATGCGGTAAAGTTCAATAAGAATAACTCAGTCAAAATAAGAAGGCAGAGTCCGTGGTATCTGAGGTTAAAAAGGGGTTTTATTCCTTAAAAAGGAATTGGTTCGAACCAATGGCAGCATGACCCATCGCCACGAGGGTTCAGGGTAGGAATTGCAATGGACATGTACAATGATTTATTAACAAGAAATCGTATATATAGTCATTTCATACAGTAACATTGAATGCAGAAGGCGTAACAGCTGAGAGAAACGAGATAAGAACAGTAATACGTAACAGGAGGCGTGTACTAGGGCGTACACGGAGGTGTGCGCTAGAAACGTCACATAAAGGTGTCATACGTGGGTGGATCCCTAGAAAGATCCTGTCGAGTCAGCAAGAACATGTGGTAGAAATGCGCGCGCAGCAGCATGACTTATGATTGACGTATAACGGGAGGGTGAAGGGGACTTGACATTTAGCCCTACATGTGGAGACAGAAGTCTGGAGTGTCAGAACAACCTAATCCCAAATCATATCTAATATCTTATGTTTGAGGAACTGTATTATCTAGAAGGAAAGGTCTCTTGGGCAGGGGCTATTCTATACTGACTGCTAGTGCGTGCATATACGACTGCGTGTCTATGTGAGATGTGAGGGGCCATGGGCCTACCATGGTAACGGAAACTATGAATTACTTGCATGGAGACAGTGAGGCCGGGCCCTTTGCTCTGCAGCTGGGAAGGATGTTTACCTAAACTACTAGACAGGAATGTATTTTTCGAGGAGCGGAGCAGATAACTTGAAGGCTGAATACGGTCTTGGCAAGCAAGGCTGGCCGAGCCTGGCACAGCTCGCCGCGCAGGGAGTAAGTCAAGGGTCAGGAAGCAGCAGACTGCGGCTTTCAGAGGCAGAAAGCAGAAGGAGGCTCGATGGCAGAAATCAGGGCCTAACTCGCCATAGCTAGAAATCATGAAAGTGCACCACATAAAGACGTTGGCAAGGCACACTTAGGAACGGAATATCTGACCCATTCATGGTGGATCTGAAAGAGGACATGTTAACGTTGGACGCAAATGTATGTGCGTCTTCGTAGCTGGTTGTGGAGGGAACTTACATGCACTAGAAGCATGTACATGGAGCCGTTGGGGTCTACGATAGGGGACACAATTGACCATAAAATTCATATTACCTCATTCCCTCCTTGTCCCCTATCAAGATATATCAATCAATCATGATATATCAATCCTCATTAATCTATCAATCTGTTCATGTAACATCATTTGCTCTTCTTTCTTCTTATGGCGTTTTGAATGAGGACTTGAATGAGGAATACAGGATGTGGCGCACAAGCCGCAAATCGCTGGCCCACATTGCAGACATAGGCAACAACTGAATACTATGAGAAGGCCAATACCTAGGAAGGATAGGACTTTCCATCCCCAGGCTGACAACGTTGTCCAGAACCAACCGGACCAAGTCCAGGTGCCTGGATTCTGGTGTATCAGACTTGCAATCTTATGAAGGCGAGTTATGGCTCTATATACTGATGGTGCGTTTTCTGGAATGAAAACACAGCAGCTCGACCCGATGACCTTACAAGCTCCGCCCCTATCGGCCAGGATGACGTCAAGGACGAGACGATTTTGAAGAACAACAATCCGCATAGCAGACTGCTCCTCTGTTAAGTTACCTAGAGCGGAAGTAGTTTCATTCACTACTGCTTCAAGGGTTCTAGTTAATTTTCGTATCAGTTTACTATTAAAGACAGCACCTAAGTAGGGAAAGAAACCTTTGTTGAAATCTGTGTATTGTTCCCATGCCGTTTCAGTATAGTCGACAATCGGGAGATCTCTCTGGGGTCTATTGTGTACTAGATGGGTGTTTCTATGGTAATCAGGAGGGTCTAGCAAAACAGGTGGCAGAAGGAATGGAATGTAACAGGTGCCATCCCAATCTAGAGGTAAGCGTATATATGCGGTATGACCACAAATGAAGTAGGAATGACGTGAAGCTTTGAAGGTAGACTTGCCCTTATCACTAAATTCGATCACAGTAGTACATCTACTATGACCCAGGTGTACTGAACCATTCTTCCTGACACATAATTCACCTTTGACTGGAAGTACGGACATGGCGGGCAAGACTGGTTCTATTTCGGATTCAACACTGAGAATCATGAGGTTAAGTGTAAAGTTACCTAATCCATATACTTCATTTTCTAGATCAGTCCCTGTCCTTTTGGGGAGACCCTCCTTGTCAGGGAAACAGACTTTATGCAAAACGACGTTCAGGTTTCCCCATACCCAGTTACCCTGGTAGACTACGGAATCGGAATCTAGAGAGTTTATTAAACTAAACCATGCGCCACAGGACCCATTATGTGTGAACGGGTACGGAAAAAGAGGCAGAACTCCTTTGTATTTCTGATAGGGAGGGAGTCGGCCACATATCCAACAATTAGTAGCATTGCTGGTCTGATGGGAATGATGTAACATACTAATGAATGTATTGTTGCGCAGCGCAAGTCTATAAGAGAGTTCATGAGGGGGTAGCTCACTAAAACAATGCTCGGCAGTGACGTTGAAGGTAGAATTTTCACGCTTGAATATAGGATAGTATATGTGAAGAAGCACACTTGCAGCAATAATCATAAGACTCAGAAAAAACATAATCAATAAAGTCACAATACAGTGGCTGCGAAGAGATTTGCAATATTCACGTTTCTTGAGCTTTTTCTGTCTATCTCTCTCTCTGTTGGGGTCTAGGGGATACATGTCAGAAAACACGTCTAACCGATTCACCTAGGGGAGGACTTAAACAATTAAACTGTCTGACTTGCTAGACCTCAATTTTTCTTTATACTCCTGCTGTGGAGTTTTCTCTATCAGGGGAAGTTTAGAGTCACTAGAATCTGGACAGTCCTTAGAGGGGGAGGGTGAGTCAGTCTCTGGCAATGCACAAAATTTCTTCACGTGACTCGAGTGCAGCCACCCTTTGCGGCCCTCGATCTTGATTGCAGTCCTCGTCGTGAGAAGAACCAACTTCGGCGCCTGCCACCTGGGCTCCAGCGGACTTTTCCTGTCGAAATTTCTTACAAGGACGATATCACCTGGAACCACGTCATGCGGTTTCACCTCGGTGTTGTCGGGAAAGGCTGCAGCGACCTGTGAACGACATGATTGTAGTGCAGACATCAAGGAGGCAAGGTAATCTGTCAACATATTACAATCGACATCAGTAATTTTTCTTGGCAGAGGCGTCCCCCACATATTCGGCGGTCTACCAAAGACCACCTCATACGGGGATAGCCCTGTTCTGGAATGGGCGACCATTCTCATGTAAAAAAGGGCGACCGGCAAAGCTACGATCCAGTCGACACCCTTCTCCTTACAGATTTTAGCAAGACGAGTTTTCAGGGTCTGATTGTGTCTCTCTACGAGACCTGCTGCTTCAGGATGTCGGACACAGTGGAACTTCCACTGGTAGCCTAGCAGGAGTGATACCTGCTTCATAAGCTCGGACGAGAATGGCTGACCGTTGTCTGAGTACACGACACGGGGCAAACCATATCGAGGGAAGAATTCACGAACCAGCTGCTTGGCAGTGGTCGGAGCAGTGTAATCTGGGACTGGATATGCTTCTGTCCAACGGGAAAGTGCACATACAACTACGAGGACATATTTAAAACCTCAACAACGTTCCATCTGAATATAATCCATCTGGAGGACTTCAAAAGGGTGATCAGGAGGATGAAAACCACCTTGCTCTACGGGAACGCCTTTACCTGGGTTGAACTGACAACAAATCATGCAAGTACGCACTTTCTGTTTGGCTGCTGCTCGTAAGTGTTTATTGAACCAGAGATGTTGAATACTGTCTAACATGGCTTTTTCTCCTAAATGTGCTGGACTGTGTACGGTATTAATGATAACTTGAACCATAGAGTCGGGGAGAAACCATGTGGATTTTCCCTTCGTCATCCATCCTTGATCTGTCTGGGTCCCTCCTAGTTCAATCCATTTCTTAATTTCATCTGGTGTAGCATGTGTCTGTATGTCAATTACATCTAGGGCGGGATCCTTAACTGTCATGCAATGTGTCGGTGTCGCGACTATTGTCTTTGTCAGGTCAGTGGTGTGAATCTGATTCTGAGCTGTATGTTTTGCGGTTCGGTCTGCTAGGTCATTATCCTGGGAAATAGTATCTGTAACTTTTGTATGTGCCTTACACTTCATGATGGATATTGCGGTAGGCAGATGTATTGCATCTAATAGAGTGTGGATAAGGGGACCGTGTTGAATTTTGGCACCTTGAGAAGTCAAAAAACCTCTCTCTCGCCAGAGGACACCGAAGTCGTGGACAACTCCGAATGCATAACGGGAATCTGTGTATATGTTAACTCTCTTGTTCTGGGCTTGAATACAGGCTTGTGTCAGAGCGATGAGCTCTGCTGCTTGTGCTGACAGGGTGTCAATACAATTTGTTTCTATGACTTCAGTTTCTGTTGTGACTGCGTAGGCGGCCACTAATTCTCCTGTACTTGTTCTCATGCATGAACCATCCACGTAAAGTGTCAGGTCTGGATCTGGTAATGGAGTGTCTGTCAAGTCTTGTCTGGGTTTCGTCGTGATAGTAATGACTTCAATGCAATCATGTGCCAATGGGTCTGTTTCAGTTAATGGCAAAAGTGTAGCAGGATTCAATGTATTACAACGTCTAATTTCTATGTGTGGCTGAAATAATGTCAATTCATAACCTGTCAATCTTGCTATAGTCAAGTGTTGAGTCTGTGTTCGATTTAAAAGAACTTCCACGGAGTGTGGAACTTGTACTGTCAATGGATGTCCTAACACTATTGAATCACTTTGTCTGATTGCTAGAGCTGTTGCAGCAACTGATTTCAAGCACGCAGGCAGAGCCTGGGCTACAGGATCCAATGTACTAGAAAAGTAAGCACATGGTTTGTGTGAACCTGCTTGATCCTGCGTGAGTACCGATAATGCAGTACCTTCACGTTCTGTGACAAAAAGTGTAAAAGGCTTACTGTAACATGGTGTCGCTAAAACTGGTGCTTGACATAAAGCTTTCTTTAAGTCGTCAAAAGCTTGTGTATGTTCCTGAGTCCAAGGGAGGACAGTCGAAGAGGCTGCCTCCTGAGTTGTTAACTGAATGAGTGGTTTTGCTAGAAATGCATACTGAGGGATCCATTGTCTGCAGTAAGAAGTGAGGCCTATAAAAGCCCGCACCTCCTTTTGTGTCTTGGGTGGTAGCATACCTGCAATTAACTGGATACGATCGGGCGTTAGCTGTCTCCCCCATTTGGACAGCAAGTGGCCTAAGTAAACAACTTGCTGAACACAGAATTGCAGCTTCGAAGGGGATACCTTGTGCCCCTTGTCAGCCAGGAACTGTAAAACCGTCAGTGACGCTAGTTCACATTCAGGTTCACTTCGGGCGGTGATCAGTAGATCATCGACATACTGTAGTAGGGCAGTGTTTTCAGGCATGTGTATACTGTCTAGTTGTCTTTTCAGTGCTTGGCTATAGATGCTGGGACTTTCTGTGAATCCTTGAGGTGCGCGTGCAAATTTGAAGCTTCGTCCATTTAAACAGAATCCGAAAAGGTATTGGCTTTCCGGATCAATAGGGACACTAAAGAAGGCGTTCTTAAGATCAATAACGGTAAAGAACGTTGCTTCAGAATCAATAGCTGTCAATAGAGATGAGATATCTGGGACCACAGGGTACTGCGGTACAATGCATTTATTCAATTTGCGCAAATCAATAACCAATCGGTAAACTGGTGGTGCATTGGGATCTGTACGTTTAAGAATTGGAATGATAGGAGAATTACATAAATTCGAGTTGGTTTCTACAACCACTCCTTGTGCAATGAGCTCTTCAATGATTTTCAGTAAAGCCACTACAGCATCGGGGGGTAACTTGTATTGTCGAATTCGTGGTAAAACAACACCTGGCTTGAGTGTGACTCGATACGGTGTAATGTGCATACAACCTACATCAGTGGGGCCTTGCGCCCATAAGTGTGCAGGTACATTCTGTAATCGGGGATCAATATCTCTCAATACATAGTGACCTTTAAAGTCACGTAGAAACAACCGTACTCCTTCCGGAGAACAGCAAATAACAGCTCCTAGAGCTTTCAGAGTCTTGATACCTAACAAGTTTTCTGGACATGACTTTGTGAGCAGTAAATCTGTAGTACGTGTTAATGGACCAACTGCAAGGGGAAGTGGTTGCGATACTTCATTGATAATAGGCTTGCCTGAAAAACCAAGGGAAACATTCTGTGAGCCTGAGAGGGGTGCCCCTGGGACTTCGTCATGACTGATCGTTGTACGGCTTGCCCCTGTATCAATTAAAAACTTTCTGTCTTTCCCTAATACTTGACTGTGTACATAAGGACCCTCTTGATCTACAGGAACCTCAATAAGAGGCAAGCCAACTTCCCTCTCTAGGCTGTTTCATGTGTATCGCTGATAATCGGGATAATCAGTCTGGGCATATTGGTACATCTGTTGTGATGCATGTTGAGTTGCAGCAATCGGTTGGGGTTGTGGTACCGCTACTGTCTGTACTGTCTGTTGTGAGGCTTGCATAGGCTGAATATTCTTTGGTACTTGTTGTTGGACCTGGTCCTGTCTAGGAGGACGCGGTCTCTCTTTAGTTTTTCCAGTAAGTGTATTATGTTTCAAAACTGCACAATCGTTTATATAGTGACCTGGCTGTTTACAATAGTTGCATGTCCCTTTAACAGGAGCTGTTGTATTATTAGACTGTGTCGTGCCCTTTTTCTGACCGTCAGCTGGGACTGACTGAGCAACTAACATTTTCATTTTCGTGTCTTTCATGCGTCTCTGTTCGTGTTCGTGTTCCTCTCTAATTCTATTCTGGTGGTACTGTAACATTTGTAACATTTGTGAAGGTGTATTTGCTTGCCATGTGCTCTCGACTTTCTGTACACGATTCTTAACTTGGGGCAGGGAATTTTCGACTAGCTTTGTTACGAAAAGATGTGGATATGACTCGCTACTTGCTTTCAGGCCACTATTAATACCAAAACATTTCTCAAATCGGGAATAAAAGTTGCTAGTGTCTTCATCGGGTTTCTGTTTACAGGCTGAGATTGCATCCCAGTCCTCCTTTTTAGTTGCTAACAAACGTGGCAATACTTGTACTAACAATCCTGGTAATTTTTTAGATTTGTCCCCAAGCCCTGTTCCTGGGGTACGAGTCTTTTCTTCGTCTTCTAATGCAGCCCAATCTATCTTTTGGTCTCCTACCTCCCAATCCTTTTCTTTCAGTTTCTCGTAAATACCGGAAGGCATTAACACTTTCAATATTTTCATAATGTCGGGGTAGGTGTAATCCCCCATGAGTAACATGTCTTTAATTTCACGGTGGAAACCTGCTGGATCTTTATCGTGACAGGGCACTAATTTCTTCATTTCTAACAGTTCAATTTTCGTTATGGGCGTGTACACAAACACGCGTCTAAAGGAATTATCAGCATTCTGGACTGGATGCACTTCTCGCAAGGGGTTCTGTCTGTCTATGTAATACATTTTTCTGTCTACGGGTGGAGCTGGAACAAACCGTGTATTCAGGAAAGTATTATACCTGTGTCGATGTTCTAGAATTACTTTAATCAAGTCAGTACCTAGACCTCTCCATTGTGGCGAGAGTAGTTCTATTAAAATATCAGGTAAGGGACCTGGATCAGAATGTTGGCCTTTGAATAACGTAATGAGATGCTGAACCATGTATATGCCAGCTAATTTCTGTTCATCAGGGGAAAGATTTAAAAAAGTCTGCACTAAACCATCATCACTATATTTATCAGGATCGTCAGTCCACTGTACGGCTGACCTGGCCAATTCTTGCTCATCCATGGAATTGAGTACATGGTACCCCATGCGTTCTTGAAGTATTCTATCAGCGGCCTGGAATAGATGTTCGGGGGTCCTTGGATTCGACATGGCAGCTTGAAAGATTCTTTTACTTTCCGGACGTACCGGACGCATTGAATTATTATAGGGTCTTCCCTTACCTACATATGCTATCATTTCTCTAACTGGTAATTGGGATTGTCCTGTTGCCGTCTCTGGTGCATCCTCCTCCCCTGAAAATTCATTCTTATCTGAATCTATTTCTGGTACCGACTGTCTTCTTTCATGTATTTTTATTACTGCACTTCTGATTCTTTGGTACATGTTTTTTATACAACTCTGTTTATCATGGTTCCCGTCTGCTATATTCTGACCCCATCTATTAAGTGCTCTCATTTCTTCCGGGTCTACACCCGGCCTATCTTGTTCTCTTATTAGGCAGTTTATGAAAAACCGTAATATCTTGGCTTGAGTGTCAACTTTCTGGTGAGCCATGGCCTCGCCAATGCTTTCAGGGCCTTCCCCTGTTTGAACAAAATGATATATTCTGTCTAGATGATCAACCATTCCTGGTAGTAACAGTAAAAAGTTGGTAACCCGTCTTAGGCGTACTGATGCGAGCATCAATCTGTCGTCATTTTTACCGGGCACTGGATCATATCTACAGTCTGAGAGACGTTCTTTAAGTATGTCATAATCGGCTGATTTAGGTGTACATTGTTGCGCTAGATCCCTATAAGTCAATCGGAGTGCTGGTGGCGGTGTTTGAAAACCTATCGCACCTCCCGAGGTGCCAGGACCAAAAGGATTGAAAGGGTTAGTGATCGGAAGAATAGGTGCAGGAAGGGTTGGGGGAACAGGTGCAGGGTGTCGAACAGGAGAAGGAGTTCGTTGCGGAGGTGGGAGTAGATGATCTCGGGGTGGAGTACCATCAGCTGGTAGTGGTAGTGGTTAAACATGTGGATTTGTATATGCAGGAGCTACGTCGTCTAGATAGGAAGAAAGGAATATGTCTTTTGTGGTCTTGTGATGTACTTTAGTCGGGAGCAAGGGAGGGGGCAGATCCTTCGGTATTTCCGGGGTGGCCTTAGGTAAACCCTCGGCCAGCAAAGGATACATACCATTCATAAGAGTGTTCCGTTGTCGGTCTACTTGTTCTGCTTTTACTCGTATCCCCTCCTCAACTAATACGTTTTCTTGGGCTTTGTCTGAATCTTCTTTATGTTTCTCTGCTTTTCTGAGTGCTTTCTCTGTGCGTCTGTGCGATTCTTTACGCCATAGTTCAATGGCGTCTTTCTGTGACTGTCTGGCTTTCTTTTTCCATAACGCTTCCTCTACTCTCATGATGCACTCAGCATCCCATGTCCCAGTAGCGGGCCATCTTTGATTCTCTGCTAAATCTTTAGTATAGTCTACCCACAAATCGAGATATAATACAGCATCTAGGCCGTGCTTGTGGTACATAAAGTGCCCTGGAGTGTCCCTAGGTGGAACAGGCACTGCTTCTTCTAGAATCCCTTTTCTAGTTCCTATCTGTCTTAGTTTGGAGAATAGCGGCATATTTCAGCCGTGCTACTCTGGGCTTGATACTTTACTCGAACTTGGACACGACTAATACAGTAAACACAATAATGCAGATCGAACAATCACTCATACCACGACATTAAAACATACTAAAACATTTCAGAGCGGACAATAATGATTAGAATAAAACTAACTAATTGCATACTGGATATACTGCTAAACAGTACAGATACACTGCTAAACAGTGCAGACCGGATATACTGCTAAACAGTACAGATACACTGCTAAACAGTGCAGACCGTGGCTGTGTACCCAACCCCGTCTTGACCGGCACAAATTAATGCGCTCGTCTAGATGCGTCCCCAGCAACGGTACTCACCGGGAAGCACGGAACAGAAGGCCTCGGAAACTCGATACTGGACTGAACTCGACTGGACTCAACTCGGGACGTAAGTACTTCGGAACTTCGGAACTGGTGGGCCTCCGGATACCTCGGACTTTGCTCTCTCAGCTAGGCTCTGGTCGGGATCCTCCGCACTCCTCACCGCCTCGTCTGGGTGTCGATCGCAGCCTCAGTCACCTCCGTTGGCCTGAGGGAGATACAGGAAATCCTGCGGGTACGCGTAGTTGTCCGTCAGCGCTGTGGCAGGGGACCGGGCCTGCAACGCACCGCCGGCGCGTGGGGTGGGGGAGGGGTTCCTATTCGGGCGCCAAATTATGTGGTAAATTTTAATTACCTATACGGAATTTATGCGGTAAAGTTCAATAAGAATAACTCAGTCAAAATAAGAAGGCAGAGTCCGTGGTATCTGAGGTTAAAAAGGGGTTTTATTCCTTAAAAAGGAATTGGTTCGAACCAATGGTAGCATGACCCATCGCCACGAGGGTTCAGGGTAGGAATTGCAATGGACATGTACAATGATTTATTAACAAGAAATCGTATATATAGTCATTTCATACAGTAACATTGAATGCAGAAGGCGTAACAGCTGAGAGAAACGAGATAAGAACAGTAATACGTAACAGGAGGCGTGTACTAGGGCGTACACGGAGGTGTGCGCTAAAAACGTCACATAAAGGTGTCATACGTGGGTGGATCCCTAGAAAGATCCTGTCGAGTCAGCAAGAACATGTGGTAGAAATGCGCGCGCAGCAGCATGACGTATGATTGACGTATAACGGGAGGGTGAAGGGGACTTGACATTTAGCCCTACATGTGGAGACAAAAGTCTGGAGTGTCAGAACAACCTAATCCCAAATCATATCTAATATCTTATGTTTGAGGAACTGTAATATCTAGAAGGAAAGGTCTCTCGGGCAGGGGCTATTCTATACTGACTGCTAGTGCGTGCATATACGACTGCGTGTCTATGTGAGATGTGAGGGGCCATGGGCCTACCATGGTAACGGAAACTATGAATTACTTGCATGGAGACAGTGAGGCCGGGCCCTTTGCTCTGCAGTTGGGAAGGATGTTTACCTAAACTACTAGACAGGAATGTATTTTTCGAGGAGCGGAGCAGATAACTTGAAGGCTGAATACGGTCTTGGAAAGCAAGGCTGGCGAGCCTGGCACAGCTCGCCGCGCAGGGAGTAAGTCAAGGGTCAGGAAGCAGCAGACTGCGGCTTTCAGAGGCAGAAAGCAGAAGGAGGCTCGATGGCAGAAATCAGGGCCTAACTCGCCATAGCTAGAAATCATGAAAGTGCACCACATAAAGACGTTGGCAAGGCACACTTAGGAACGGAATATCTGACCCATTCATGGTGGATCTGAAAGAGGACATGTTAACGTTGGACGCAAATGTATGTGCGTCTTCGTAGCTGGTTGTGGAGGGAACTTACATGCACTAGAAGCATGTACATGGAGCCGTTGGGGTCTACGATAGGGGACACAATTGACCATAAAATTCATATTACCTCAATACAATATGGAACAGGCACGTAATCCCGCTTCATATTCTGTACAAGAAACTTGACTCAGATATGCCCAGTGTTCTTATCAAGGCACATGTTCTTACAAGTGATGACACTATGAGCGAAACTGGAACAAAGTTTGGAGCTTTAACTGCTGAACCTGAAGTTTCTAAAAGGGTTTGCTGAGACAGAAGAAGAATGTGACTTTCCGTGGAAAAATACATTGCGCATGTGTGGAAAATGAGTTTTGACTGTCACACATTTGACAATCTACGGTACAGTAAGTTCAAGAGATCTGTCCCGCTAAGTGACCTTCTACCGGCATTATATTCTGTGCGTGGACACCTTAAAAAGAGTGTTCTACTTTTTCAGAAGATGTTTGATTGTTTTGGATCATTAATATGTAGAGGAACATCCATGTGAATTTGGTTGGGAATATATTGATGGGGTGCAAAACCCTAAGGAATTTCTAAAGCTTCTACCCAGAGACCTACAAATACATGTACTTGTAAAACCTGTGCTACAAACAGATGTCCCTGTCGATATGCTCCTCTCAGAGGTTCAACATCCTGCAAACGTACCACAAACGATTTCAGAAACAAATAAAAAAAGTGAACTATGAAAATGGATATAAAACAGGAGTGCTAAACATGACTTTTTTCATATTTATATCACATACATTGTTTGGCATATACATATAAGGATTCAAAACCATTATAATTTGTTTCATTTCTATATGTGTGTCTTCTTCCTGTATTATAGCCGCCATTTTGGAAAATTGTAGAAGGGTTCCTCAGAGGAGTTATTTTCTGTCTCTATAAGACTACTTGACCCCCCCAAAATAAAGTATATAGTTCTCATGGCTCCTGACATATTACATCATCACTGCAAGACATCTGTTGTTTTTAAAAATGTTGTCCAGAAAAAATCAGCTTGGATCAGCAATGTCTACCCAAGCTCAATTACTTCTTTAATCATCCAAAAAACACAAATTGAAAATGAAAATCTCTGGACAACAATTCTTTTTAGAGGTACATCAGGGGGTCAGAATTAATTCCCTCCCTACTGGTTTCAAAGCTTCTTCTGCAGCTGTGATCATCATCAGCAAATTAATCATATGGAGTGCAAGGCATGTGTTGATATCATGCTCTACAGGCTGAAAGCCATAATTACGACTCACTGTCTTTACAGCTGGTCCCTTGGAGTCAGAGGATGACTCAAGCAGTGCTGTAGGAGTACACTGAAGCTGTTCAGCCGGAGCTGTCATTTTTTTAGGCACACTCAAGAGATCTTTGTGTCACTCAGTGATCATCTAGTGTACAACCTACTGCAAGATCTCTTCTAATCAGAGACGTTTTAAGCATTGGGTAAACTTTCCCGATAGCTCACCTCAGTGTATTCCTGTATCTCAACCTTTCTCATTCTCTGTCTACCTATACCTCTTAATCTATCTCTCTTTGCCCAGTATAATCTTAACGATTTTTTGGGCCCACAGAAAGACATATTTCAGCTGTTTTTGGGTGGACCCTGTTTCTGAAAATTTGTTTGCAATATGTGGGTTTCAATAAGCAAAAATTGGGTAATAAAATGCTAAGTTAACATAAACCGGAGGCCCAAAAAACATGGGTTGCCAGGAGCCCCAAAAACACTTAAGATGACACTGCTCTCCTTACTAATCAAGTACATTAACAAGCCCTAGGAAAGTGGGTGGGTGAGCGTGGTTGCAATTGGTGCTGGATTATTTAAAAGTGGACGTGGAAATTGACCTAAGACCCTTGAGACTGACAGAGAGGCGTACTGCTCCCCTTCCCAGCCAAGGTAATTGAGAAGGCCATCAACATACAACTCGCTGAGTTCATTGAAACCAACCATGTCCTGGACATCTCTCAGTCCGGCTTCTGAAGCAACCACAGCACCGAGACTGCCATCCTCACCGCCATCGACAACATCTACTTCCTCCTCGACCAGAGCGAAACAGCAGCCTTTATCCTCCTGGACCTCTTGGTCATCTTTAATACCATCTTCCACCACACACTAAACACGTGACTACATGGCACCAGCATCTATGACAATTCCTGGACTGGAACTGCTCCTTCCTCACAGGTTCAACACAGCGAGTCAGACTACCACAGTTCATCTCAGAGCCCACAGAGATCAGCTGCAGAGTGCCCCAGGGCTCAACCATGAACCCTACCCTGTTTAACTTCTACATGGCCCCTCTTGCAGCCCTTGTCAGGAACCACAGACTCAACATCGTCTCCTATGCCGATGACACCCAGCTGATCCTCTCCCCCACCAACGAACCCACAGCCACCAAATACAACTTCCAAAATGGGATGAAGGTCGTTGCCACCTGGATGAGAGACAGCTGCCTCAAATTCAACTTGAAGAAGACCAACGACTACCTCATCCTGGGATCCACCCCCTCTGCTTGGGATGACTCCTGGTGGCCTGCCGCACTAGGAACACCCCACACTCCCATGCACTCATCAGCAGCAGATACGACTACTGCATAGCACTCTAAGCCAGTGTCACCTAGAAGCTCCTCAGGAAACTACAGAACATTCAAAATGCCACAGCCAGACTGGTCCTCAAAATCCCTTGCTGCAACTACATCACTGAACACCTGCGAGAACTACACAGCTCACAGTCAATACAAGAGTCACTTTCAAGCTCCCCACACATGCCTACAAAGCCCTCCACGATGCAGGACCAGCATATGTGAACCACCTCCTCACATTCCAGGTACCCACCAGACAGCCCGATGCGCCCAACTAGCCCTGGTCATCATCCCATGGATCTGCAAGACCAGGACCAGAGGAAGATCCTTCTCTTACCTGTCCCCCAAGACCTGGTCACCCTACCTCTCCACCGCAGGCAAGCCCAGTCGCTGACCCAATTCAGGGAGGATCTGAAGACGTGGCTCTTCGACTGAACCCCAGAGCCCAGAAGGATCAGTACTCCCTACCCCCAGCACCTTGAGACCCTCACAGGTGAGTAGTCACACTATATAAACCATAATTGATGATTTGTTGATTGACTGATAAAAGTGAATGTGTTTGCATTTTACTCATACATATTTCTTTCTAATATAAACTACACTACATGAAATGGCAGCTGTACATTACAGTAATGCAACACAGTCTAGCTGCTACTTGTCCACATGTAACAGGAAACAGTGGTTAAACCTGCTTAAATAAGTCTCAATTCTTTGGAAGTGGAAAGTGTGACAAAATTCTGAAATAAAATGTTGCCTGGACTTTGTGGAACTAAACAATAGCAATTAGAGGAACTCTCTTCTCTGGAATGATCTTTTAAATGCATAAATTGAAATGTATTTGTATAGTTCTCTCACCACGTCACGGCTGCTGAAAAATGCTTATTGGCTAGGAGTTGGGCACTTCTCGTTCTCCAGTGGATTTCAACTACTTCTTCAGAACCAAAGCATCCATTCAGGGAAGCTAATTTTCAATTATCACTTCACAAGAATCATTGTGTACAAAAAGAAATCAGAAGAAGCTTCTCTTGAGGGTGTATTATGAGTGTAGGACGCATCTTTGGCAGTGCATTCTTTAGCGTCTTTCTCTAAAGCAATTCCTAATCTTTTCAAAAGCTGTAGCTGTGGCCTGCTCCTGAGCTAGAATAACATGCTTTTTTCATGAGAACTTCTTTCTTCTGCTCCCCTGCAATTTGAAGCAGAGCCTAAAAAATGAAAGCATTGCTAAAGCAAATAGATAATGGCTTTAATATTCTAATGCATGGCTGCAAGATCATATCTATTGGCTCCGTGAGTGCACATCCATCTACAGTGGCCATCTTTGAAACAATTTTCTTTTACTCTAAGAAGATCTATTATAAGATGCCCGCTGCTAGTGAGTGTGCATCCATGGTGGATATGTTTGAATGGATTTTCCTACAGCATGAAAAAACCTCAGGGCAGCCAATGGCAAATACAATAGTTTTGATTAGCCCTGAGCGGAGAACTCCGCTCCATTCTTGGAGTTTTCTGCACTCTGCGCTCTGAGAAGGTCTTGGAGTGCAGAAAACTCTGCTCTGCGTAGTACAGTGGAGTTTTTTTCCTCACTCGCGCTCGCCAAACGTAAGTTGGCAAATGGGAGCCGCCGCTATGGTAGGTAGTCTACTCAAGCGGCAGGAAGATCAGCAGAAATGGCAGTTTGCGCTGCACTCTGCCACTTGTGGAACGCCACTGAGTTTTTTTGTCACTTCACGGAGTTCCGCTATGAGGAACTCCACAACCTCCGCCCAGGCCTAGTTTTGACGGGAGAGACAGCTTGGCATTCACAATGCTTGTTCTACCACTACTTCTATTTTCCTATTTCTTTTACAGCATAAGCATGGCCTAGTGACCTGAACGTGTGCCACTGACAAATGTGTTGCCAGTAAAGCAGACCCAGCCTTCCGGTAAGGTCATCATGGCACAAGTCGAGGGAGCACGCGGGTAGTGTGGTTCCGTGGTCCGAAATGGGTTCGATAGTTCCGAAACCCGATTTATAAAGATCGTCGGAAATGGACGATTTTGGTCTCTACAGACCGCAAATGGCGAGTATAACGTGTCTGAGTGTTTTCGTATGAATCGATATAGGAGAACACTCTCCATTTGAGGATTTAGTTTGAACCCTCGGGTTCCATCTTGTATGTGGCAGCCATCTTGTATGGTTGCCCTAACATAGGCCCTATGATTGTGGCCGAACGAGTCCTTGAAACGTACGCCTTAGTTGACTTCTGGTTGACCTGGCCGAACTGACTCTATGACTGGGGCGAATCCCGCTGAGCCAGTTCCTTGTTCAGCAGCTGGCCTGATAAAGATCAAAGAGCAGGACGTGCCTTGACTTTATGGCACTCCGTTCCCACTCCTCTATCTCCTTTCCATCTGTTTCTGCCTTTCCTTTACGACATGCTCATCGATCTAGGTTGATGGTTTTATGATGGGTTTGTCCGGCCTGATCGAACAGGAAACTTAGCATATGTGCGATCGTTTTGGTGGGCTGGACAACGGAAAATGGGATTAACTTTGACTGTCGTGATTCGCTACTTTTTGAAATGCTACTTGTCCATTGGTTAGTTTTGTATGCACCAAATGTAAATTGTGATGTTGCCAGAGGCGTAATTTTCAGCATAAAAGACCGAGTTTCGTTCACTGAGTTGGTGCAGTCTCTGTCGAACTACCCATGTGTACTTCGTAGACCTCTGTCCCTGGTTGCAACCAATAAACTTTGGTCTTTGATGCCATCAAGAAGTATCCCGTGTCTCTATTAGCCAAGACAGGGGAATCCGGGGTCTTTGGGTGTTGCCCTGACACCGCTGGGTTATTGTAGTAGTATCGGTTCCAAGAAAACCCAGTACCTCAGTAGACGGCATCTACCCACTACTTTTGCAGGGTGGATGTGGTCTACCCTACCAAGAGGTTGGACCCCACTGAAATATGCTAAACTTGTCCCTATGTAATTTTCCAAAACTGTGACGCTTTCAGCACTGCCTGCACATTGTCTGCTTTTGTTTTGAGCAGCAACATGCAGGCAGGAGGGGGCTAATCAGATTCTAGTTGTGATCATAACAAAAGCCGAAGTTTAGGGGCCATCAGGTCTCCTTTTTGTTGGAGTATCCTGGCTGGGAGCTCTTGGGATCCTCACACGAGGATGCAGTGGAGGGGAAACAAAGGCTCACATTTTGTTATCACTTCACAAGTACCTATGACAGGCATGCTTTTGACTTTGTTGAGTCCCTGTATGTAATAGATATACATGCACTGTAAAAATGTCAGATGTGTTGGTTTGTTCCAGCATTTAAACAAATAATTTATTTACCACTACTTTCTTTGATTTCTTTTGTAGCACTTTACCACTACTCATCTCAATGCAGGATGTAAAAGCCCTTTACATCACACATACACATTATACATTGACAATAAATCATTTGTGTGCAAATCATTGTAAAGGATGTGTTACATAAGAAAGTGAAGGTTACAAGGTGTAGGAGCCACATGTCTTTCATAGCACACTGTGCTACATACAATACGATTACAATTTATGAACTACAATTAACAAAAGGATCTCTGGGTTAAAAGCAGTAATCCACTTACCCATTTACAGAAAACAAAATCTGTCATATGAGTGTTACATAATGTGCTTTGCAGAAGACATATTAACCCTCTACGCTACTTTGATTCAAAACTGGGACTAGACAAAACAAAGATCATTCCAGCAAATATGTTATCTCAAGAGTTATCTCATCATTATTATTATTATTCCGTGCGATTTAGCTGGAACACAAAGATCTCTGCAGCAGGTGCTTTAAACTCATTAGACAGATTTTAAATAACAGACATTGCAACCAATTAAGCAGAACAGATTTACTGCCACATTTCTCTTTGTTGCCTATTTGTTTGTGTCAGGGTTTTAAACAATAAAATGTTGAGGTCCAGATTTTGCATCGGGTTTGCAGCAGTTTTTTGGCACAACCCGAATGCAAAATCTAGTTTGCTAAATATTGTAATGCACTCAAATGTACTCATGATAGACCTGCTAAACAGATGTGAGGTCTCAAGATCTAATGTCACTTCCGGTGAGATCATGGGCTGTGATGCCACGTGCGATATCACGCACTATGATGTCCTGTACCATGATGTCACTTGCATACTGCCTAACTTGGGTAATCCCCCCACTTCTTTTTTAGGTTGAGAACCGTAGGCTGCGCTTGCGCAGTCTCCCGGAGGAGGTTTAATGTTTTGTAGTATGGGGGCTTGAACCCGCCTCTCTCCTCCATTCTCCTCCATTGGCTGGCTTCCTAAACGGACCGGGAGGAGATTTAATGTTTTGGAGTATGGGGGCTTGAACCCGCCTCTCTCCTTTATTCTCCTCTATAGGCTGGCTTCCTAAACGGAGGCCAGCCATTGGAGGAGAGGGGAGTCACTCCAATAACGCCCCGTCTCTTTTGGATTTGGGGGCGTGTTTTTTTGTTTCTTTCGACAGTGACGTCACCCGTCACTCAGAACGCCAAAACACGCCCCCAATTCTGAAATTTTCGACCGCCATTTTTTTTCTTTGTTTTTATTTCCCGGAGTAGGTGATAAGTAGTGCAGTGTCCCTGAAATAGCGGCGGGACCCCCGTTTGGCTCGCGGGTTTTCCAAGTGAGGAAGCGAGTGTGTGTGTTTGTGTGCGCGTTAGTTGGAGCATGTGCAGTAAAGTGCCTGTGAGAACTTGTGCGCAATCAGTTGAACTCTGGCGGTGTGTGATCGCCGGCAGGAAGCGTGCTCGGAGGGATTCGCCTTGTCTGCCCCTCCACCGGTCCCAAGCCTCGGCCCTTCCGCCCACTGCACCCCATCCCGTCCCCAAGCCCTCCCTGCCGCCCCCCAGAGCCCTCCTTACCTCGCCCGGTCCATTGATGGCCACCCCCTTGGCAAGGCGTGCCTCGGCCGTCTTGGAGCGCCGTTCTATCTTCTCCATGATGCCCTGAATGTGGCGCCCGGAGATGCCGTGGAAGAGCATGGCGGCGGGCCGGATGGCGCACGAGCTCTCCTCTGCTCGGCACCCCACTATTTTTATGCACTGGTCCTCCGGGGTTCCAAAGAGCAGGCGGGCCGGCGCCCAGGGCGGAGGTGCCCCCGCAGGCCGTCCCAGGCTGAGGGGGGCTCAGGGCGCCGCAGAGCTTCCTGGGGGTGCAGAAAAGACACAAGCAGTGAGGGCTGGCAGCACACACCTGGCGGGGGGCGCTGCGGTGGAAGCAGGTGGAGGCGGCCCGCACCCTGAATCCCGCTCAAGTCCTGGAGTCTGAAACCCCAAGCGGCAGGAGCGGTATCCGGCATGGCTAGCCCGAGAGGTCCCCGCGCCTGTGGCTCGCACTCGGGAGTGCTGCCTTCCCCAGCAGTGCCCGCTCTGTTAAGAGGCTAAAGCTCTGTAAATAATTTGACAGCGTTGTACCCTTTCACACACACTGGATTAGAACTACAATTGGCATTCATATTCATGACCATTGTACTGCATCTGCAGAGAGGCCAAAGACTGCATGGGCAGTATTGTGGTCACCTTTAAAGCCCACTGGCAGGTACCGCGAGAAACTCCCCCTGTCTGTAGTCTTAACTCTGGAGTTTCCAAACATGACCAGAAACTTCTCGCTTTCCACTTCTACAGTTATGGCAGGAAAAGGTTTCACTGTTTTTTTGTTAATTTCTGGCAAGTGTGTAACCTTTCTCAGAAACTGTAACGGTTTATAGAAAAATATAACCTTCGGGGGTACGGAGACAAATCTTGATCAAAGATCGACTTTAATTCAATGCACTATAATACTAAAACAAATGTACAAATAACACAGCTTTAAATGTCCACCAACAACCCGACTCACACACAGGCACCTACTCTCTCAGTAGACATTATTAAAGATGAATACGATGCTTTAAACGAAAACTGCAGAAACACAGCATCTTGGAAAACGTAAATACCCCTGGAAAAGTAATTTAAGATACCCATGAAATACAGAAACTACCTCCCCGATATGGGTTTTCTTTATAGTTTGCTCAGCCATTGTTCAAAAATCATGCAAACTTTTCCCCGAGAACCTAACTGCAGAATATAGCGCCTGACAGGGACCCGTTTCAACGTTTTAAATATTGCCTTCTGGATCCGACGGAACCCAGAACATTTAAAGCGCAGGGCACGTGCTTTACAAGTCAGGCGCCGATACATTGTGCCTTCTCCGGGGCCCATCACGTTACTCGCGATTGCCCTGTCAGAAGCCGGAACGCTGCTGAGGTGAGTTTACCGCCGCCCCAAGCCCGCCTTTTAATGTTATTCCGAGAGCAGCCTTTCAAGCGGTCTCTGAAGAGGGGTTGTAGGGCGTGGGTGGTGGACAGTTTCCCACCTGCTAGTTATCCTAGGTGGAGAGTGCTGGAGGAACTAGGCTGAGCCGTTTTTACTTGCCGCATCATGTCCACCCTGGAGAAGCAGCTACAGACGAGCCGGCTGCCCTCCAGACCGCCAGTACGCGGAGAAGGCCAGCCCGGGGCAAAGATGCGCATGGGGTAAGTGAACTCTTTTGATCCTACAACTACACCTGGGCACAGCCCGTAGGAGGGGCGGGGTGAATGAATGAGGGGTGTCCCTAATGATGAATTCCGTAAAAGCCGAGTCAAAGCATATTTGTGTCATGTTCAGATTAAGAGAGATCCGTGCAGTAGGCGTTGTTATTACGTGTGATTGAGGAGTCCATCAGCAAAGCCCTCGTAGTTTCTGTTCAGGCTAAATAACCTGTATATTGTATTGCAGCATTTATATAGCTTTTACTACCCCATGCGAGGCTGTCTGCATGGGTAGTATGATACGCCGTGTAGGGTGTGTAGTTTGAAATATATTGTCTTTGTTTTTGATCGTGTGTGGGGAGTGTTTCCATGTAGTGCATGGTGACTAGTGCGCTGCGATTATCGTGACACAACCCTTACCAGTGTAATGAATGAAGAAGTGTGAGAGTCAGGGGCGCAATTTATGGTTTTCAGAAAGCTGGCAGCTTTTAGCCCCTTGTTGTATACTTATGATCATGGTTCTCTTAGTTGGTTATTGCACTGAGTTGTCCATTCTGATATATTGTGTTTAAAGTGTAAAGTCCTGACCAGGCATGCATTGGAGGGAGTAATGGTGGAGATATGTAAAGACTTCCATCATAACCTGTGCTTGAAATGTAAATATAGAAAGGTAGGTACTCATTAAACCAGGATATCTGTTAACTACTTTGAAGTGCTGGTACTCTTCTATTACAAGTGTTAGGCCTCCCCTGAGAATTGCAGGTACTCTCTTCTTTAAATTAAACAAGTGCAGCTATTCAGTACCTGCCCATTTAAGACACTGTTAGTAACTCTTCATCTCTAGGAAGTAGCCCTCTCCTTATCCACACAACAGAATGACACCCATTTAAATCATTGATATTTCAGCAGCCAACCTACAGCGCTACGTCCCTTCTTTCAAATAGGTTGTGGTAAGCTTTTGTGGGCTCGGGCTATACAATGTGTGATGCTATTCAACACTTTTGGTAGAGCAAACTTGAAAGGGCATCCACATCGTTGTACGTAGATATTTCTTTCTTCATCTTTTATCCACCCAAATTCAATTTTTTGGTGTACCTGTAAGAGTGTAGCTGTATAACTGATTTATAGAATAGGAAATAGGCATGAAGTAAATCAATCCGAGGCACCAGCTCTGCCATGTTTACAAGGTTGGTCCAGGCCAGGTTTTTGTTTTAACCCTGAGACCTATAATTGTGACAATCACGTACAAAAGCAGGAACACAAGTCACGAAATTCAAAGAAAAAAACAAACCTGGATTGACTTTCTCATCACCCATGGATCTCAAACTCCATGCGTGTGTCTTATTAACCAGAGACAACTGACTCGAGGTTGGTGCTGTTTTAATGACCACCTATGCACAGACACCACCTTGATGCGGGTCAACATGCTCCGGGCTATGCTTTTAATTTACCAGAGCACTGCAGTCCTGCTCCACTTCATTTTATTTACTTAAACTATCACTTCTTAATAAATTCATTTGTCAAAGAAAAGGCCTGAATTGGAGGATTGCATCTTTGCTGATATGCAACCCATCTATTCCTGTACAGTGTGCAGGAGAGAGAGTCCTTTCACGCCGCAATCCAAACTTTATGCCAGTGCACCTCAGAACCCCTGCCCCCTAGCTGTGCTTGCTCTCCTGTGTGTGTATGTGGCTCTGTGTGTGCATGTGGCTCTGTGTGTTTATGTGGCTCTGGGTGTGTATGTGGCTATGTGTGTGTATGTGGCTCTGGGTGTGTATGTGGCTCTCGGTGTGTATGTGGCTCTGGGTGTGTATGTGGCTCTGGGTGTGTATGTGGCTCTGGGTGTGTATGTAGCTCTGGGTGTGTGTGTGGCTCTGGGTGTGTGTGGGGGTCTGTGTGTGTAGGGCTCTGTGTGTGGGGGGCTCTGTGTGTGTGTGCGGCTCTGTGTGTGTGTGGGGCTCTGTGTGTGTGTGGGGGGCTCTGTGTGGGTGTGGGGCTCTGTGTGTGGGGGGGCTCTGTGTGTGTGTGTGGGCTCTGTGTGTGTGGCTCTGTGTGGGTGGCTCTGTGTGGGTGGCTCTGTATGTGTGTGTGGGTGGCTTTGTGTGTGTGGCTCTGTGTGGGTGTAAATGCAATTGGTCATGCATTTGCGAGTGATTAAGCTATTGGCATTGTAAATGACAATGCCATTTATTTAACGATTAGGCTATTGGCAATGTAAATGAAAATGCCATTTATTTATGATTTTTAAAAAAATGTCATGAGCAACACCAATAGCTCTACCTTTAATAATGCAGAGACCATTGCATTGTAAATGCTTGTTTTAGGACCTGTGCCCTGAAACTCAGTAACATGTAATGGCACGTGTTTTTATATAGAGGCATTAGAAATACCAGAAGTGCGCTGCATGTAACCCAACTATTACTATTAAAAATGTAAGAAATAACGCTAGCTACTAAACTGAAGTTGTTCTGACCAGAATGCAGAAGAAATGTCGGGAAAGCAACCAAAGAAAGAATTGAGCAAATAAAAGTTTTCAAGTCTGGGTTGAGTATCGCAATCATTCTAAATAAGGCGGGAGTGGTCTGCATTGTACCTGGCTTTACAGTCCACATGCTGGCATTTTGTCTCAAGGCGGGTTGAGGGGTGATGCTGCCAGGGCTCTCAGAAAGATGTAATTGCCCAATACAAAATGTTATTTGCCTGGGAGGAGGCCTGCAGCGACGGCATCCCGAAGACTCAGTTTAGCAGTCTGTGGGAAGACAGTGACATTTACACATCGGGAGACCTCCCTGCGCTGAGTGACACTGACAGGCGAACAGCGGGAGCAGTTTAGCCTTAAAGGCAAACTCGCAGGCCTCCGTCTGACGCCTGCCTGCTATTTTATGACAGGCATTAACAAGTTCTGGATCATTAGCGCTGCATCCAGAGAAGATAATTTTCTCCTCCATATGCCTTGATTTTGTTTATGAGAGGGAATATAGATCTTCCACGCAGTTATCCTTCAGAATGACAGACCGTCGGAAATTATTTTTCAGGCACGCTGAGCAAACTGAAACAATTAATGTTTTACTTATTTTTTTTCTGCGTTTCTTCTGATAGACCACGAGCATCTTCAGACCTCGTAAATGTGGTAGTGTGTTATATTACATGGGGCTCTGTAATGCCTGCATAAACGGCAGTCACTCATTCCTTTGTAATCAGCAACTTGTAACGCTATAAAGAGTCAGAATCTAATTATTATATATAGAACTATAGCGTCATATGGACAATGAGAGGGAAGCTCGAGTTTTCTATGATGTCACTTGGAACCCTGAGGTGAAAAACATTCACTTTTTACCCATCTAGAATTTGATGTTATGTATGGCCCCCAAAATCATCTTCCCACTCATTTCAACTACTGAGCAACAGAGGATAATGGGAGAGCTATATATAGCATGCCTTACCTCCCTGATGCAAATGTGAAAACTAAATATCTTACCTGCTATCCTTTATCAAACCCCAGGACATTCCCTGGGCTATCTGCTTTCAGTCAAAGCAGACAAGCAGAGCTGTGCTGACAGGATCTCAGAGAGCCCTGTCACCTGGCCTAGAAGGCCTTTATGACATCACAACAGTCAAGAACCAGTTTTGTTATCACCTGTTGTGATATCATAGCAAAGAGTTATGACTTTTAACAAATAGAGGTCTCTGTGACAGCTATATATAAGAAGGTTATTACAGTCGAGTTCTGACAGCACAATGCTTGCTTTCAGAGGCAGCAGCGGAGGTGAAAGGCAGGTCAGGTCACAGAGCATAATTAAAGCAAAAAATGGAAGCTTGCTTTTCTCTCTTCTGCTCTATTTTAATAGCTTACAATGGCAAACAGAGAGAATGTTTATTTTCTGCACTCTTTAATTAGAAAAACTAGAATATTTCTGCTTGTTTCAAATGTTGCACACTTCTGCAGCTTTTTTTAACTGACATATTGAACTGTTTATGCCATGTTTGCAACAAATAACTAACATGTTTAAGATGTGATTCTGCACTAGAAGTTTTGATTTTATTCCTCATGTCTGTCAGTATACTTGCTTTTTCATATGAAAGAGCTACTCGCCAAAGTTTTAAGTGGTTTGTGGGAAAGGTGAAGGTGTGACCATGTATTATATGGGATAAAGTACAGCCAGGTGTACATGATATGGATATTGCAAGTCACCGCGGAGCTCCATGCCCTTATAAAGGTATATGGTTATGGAATTTCTCTATGGCTTGCAATATCATTATCTTATGGCAGGGGGTACTTTATCCCTTATATAGTTCGCTATTGTTTGGGAGACTATTTCTTATTCATTGAATTCTGGATGTATAATTTTGGTGTCTATAGGTTAAAGCTTGAAAGCTTTGCCAATTGATTAGGCATTGTTTGGGTCAACAAGCAATAGATGATATTTCAAGGTGAAATGCACACGCAAGTAAGGGCAAGCAATGCTGTGGTGAAAGATGCCTTGTTTCACAGGTGGTGACCGCTCTCAGCCTTGGGGCAAAGAATGCCCAAAGGTAAGTGAGTATACATGACATCCATTATGAAAAAACAACCACAATAATCCTGACTGTATGAGTCTGGGTATTGTGTTAGTAAATTGACTATTCTCCGGCTGCATTTGTTTACAAATGTCATTAAGAGAACAGAATAACATTATTATTTGTACGGAATGACATCTTTAAATGTTGACAATAATCCAACCATCAAGCACCTAACTGTGTTTTTGAGTCATTGTTGAACACCACTGCCCTTACAGCACCAGTCAATTGACTTGGGGTTCACATTACCCTCCAGGTCCACCAAATGATATCTTTCACAAGACGGCCACCTGACCAAATGGACAACCCTCACCAGAAATGACATAGCGGCAATCATGCAGACCGTCCACTCAGTGGCCCAGACGGACCTATGCTCCCACTATATCTACAACCTGGGAACATCACCAATCAGCACTACCCTGAGCTACTTCATCAACACAGCCATCCCTTCCGCCAATTTTTCAGATGAATGGAAATGTGCAGAAATCAACCTCATTCTCAAGAAGCCCACAGCCAACCCAAATCAACTGACCACATTTTGACCCATATCTCTGCTCCCCTATCCAGTCAAAGTGATTAAGAAGCCCATCAACAAGCAACTCACAACCCACATCGAACTTCACCATCTACTAGACAAAACTCAATCAGGATTCAGAAAGTACCACAGCAACGAAACAGCACTAATTGTGGCCACTGATGATATTTGAATCATCCTAGACCCAGGAGAAACAGCAGCCCTCATCCTGTTCGACCTCTCCACTGCCTTCAACACTATCTCCCATAAAGCCCTCATCAGAAGACTGCAGGAGATGGGCTTAGAAGGCTCGGCTCTCAATGGATCTGTTTATTCTCACAGGAAGAACCCAAAGAGACAGGTTGTCACCCTTCACATCAGATTGATATCTGGAGTCCAAGAGGCATCAGCCCTCAGCCATACCCTTTTTTAACACGCATGACATGGCTCACCAATATCATCCGATCACAAGACATTACCATCATCTCCTAAGCTGATGACACACAACTCATCTTATTCATGACGGGCAAGACAACCACCACCAGGATGAACTTCACCAACTGCATGACCATGCTAACAGAATGGACGCGAAGCAACTGCCTGCAGCTCAACTCTGACAAGACAGAAGTACTGGTTTTTGGCAACAATACCTCCTATGGGACTCCACCTGGTTCTCTTTAGAGCTAGTGCCAACACCCAATCCAACAGACCATGCAAGAAATCTAGGGATCATCCTAGACAACAAGCTCAATATGACAGCTCAAGTCAATACAGCATGCACCTCCTATTTCTAGATGCTATGAAAGATCTTCAAATGGTTGCCTCAGAACACCGGACAGACCATCACAGAAGAACTAATTACCAGCAGACTGGACTATGATAGCACTCCCTACACCTGAATCTATAAACAACTCCTACACAGACTCCAGACCATCCAGAACACCGCTGTGAGACTCATAAGGCGGAGCTTGGGGAGTTGTACTATGCGGACTTCCACGTAGTTGCATAAAAACTCTGTGGCATTCCGCAGAGTTCCACGAGTGGGAGGAGTCGCTCGACTCAACCACCCCTACTCAAAAGTACATCTCACCATAAACATACAGGGAAAGGAAGCAACATTTTACAAAGTAAGCAAAAATAAGACATACTCCAGCCAGCAGGCTTTTCCATCACAAAGGCACCACAGTTAATCACGGCACAAAGTCTGGCCAAACACAATGCTTCGCTTAGCTCTGCTGAAACTTTTTTTGTTTTTTTAGACCACATGGTGCCCACTGCCCACCCACCACTGGCAGTGATCGCCCTTGTATCACTCTACGTCAAGCAGATGCAGGAATGAAACAAGCCGCCTAGATCAGGAAGTTTTACACACAGAGCATGCTTTGCTCTCCAAGGCATGCTTCGCCCTCCATTTAGCACCAGAGTCCAGGCTAAGCAGATCTCTGATATTCTTTTCTTGCATGTGTTTTCTTGCTCTGAACTTTTCTCCTCCCGTAGCATTTCCTTTCACCGCCTCTCGCTCCCCTCCCACCCTATTTAGTTTAGTGCAGACCAAACATCCTCTCCTTGTCCCAGACGCAGTAACGTGCTTGAAAAGAGGGAGTTTGCATCTCAGCTTTCATATCTGAGTGTCGAAAAAAGCCCCTAACAGCCACTTTTCAATGCAGCCCACTCTGTTTTGGCCTGATAACGCAGGAGTGTCTAATCAGCACAAATAACCATGAGCTCCTTTACTGCTCACCAAGGCGTAGATTTGGCCAGAGTTCCTCTCAGTGTCGTCCCAGCTAAGGCAGCTGGAAATGGATGTATGATATTACAATGCAATCATTTAGATCGCGGTACATTACATCGCTGTTTTTACAACGCAGGTTGTTACAATGACTTGCGCTGAAGGGCGCTGGACTTAGAAATAGTTTGATTTACTATTCCAACTCCAGCCTGCGTACAGTAGGGAAGGTTTTGGAACAGTAAATCGCACTATTCCTTAGCCTAGAGCGCCCTCCAGTGCAAGTCATGGTAACGACCTGCGTTGTAAAAGCAACAATGTAAATGTATTGCGGTGTTTTGACCACGTTAGAAAGGTCGTTTCCCCTGGATTCCCTTATTGTCTAGGCAACAGAAATGTGCGCTGTGGAGCAGTCTGGACTCTCTGTACCTCCTTCAGCCCACTTCTCCCGCACCACCATCACCGACAGACTTCAACCAACGAGAACCACCTGACACTTCATGTTATGAGGGCGTCACTTCCTGTGGCTGACTCTCGATTGTAAGCTCTCCTTCCTGTTGCAGCAACACAATGCACCTGCGTGTCATAGAATTCTTCACAACTCCTCTTCGTCACCGCAGTGGGTGTAGTTTAAGTACTGTGATAATATTGAATTGCTTAGCGCTGAATATTACTAGTCTGTGAGTGTGCTGCATCTGTTTATACAGACTTTTTAATTCACGGACAAAGCAAATACTTATGCCAGCCTTTTCATAGTAAAAAATGCAGCCAAGTGTAGACCTTGCTTACTAGGGACCAGGTGAAAGTGAGCACAGTAGTGCACCACAGCGCTGGTAAACTCAGCTCTGCCGGCGGCTAGCAGAGTTTTTTGCCGGACGGCGCTATCCAAGTGGAGCACAGAGTGGCAAAAACTCTGAGAACTCGACCAGCGGAGAGGATTTGACTGCCCACCCATAATAATTGACCTCCCATGCTGCACCCAAATTAAATCCCACCTCAAGAAGCTTCACTAGCTCCCCATTCACAAGCGCAGCCATTTCAAACTTCTCACGTGCACATACAAAGCCCTCCAAAACACAGGACTGGAATATACGGAGAGCTGCACACACTTTCACCAGCCTCCCGACAACTATTCTCTGCCTCACTTTCACTTGCACGCATTCCCAGCATCCAAAAAAGCAAAAATTGAGGTGGCTCATTCTCCTACTTTGCTCCTATGACATAGAATGACTTCGCTCAACACATCAGAGCGTCCTCCTCAATTCTTGTGTTCCAAAAGAAGCTGAAGACCTGTATCTTCATATAAGCACCTAGGGAACCTCACACATGCACACCTGCCCAAGAGCCTGGATACCCTCTTGGGTGAATAGTGCACTATACACATCAATATCAAATAAAATAACGCACCTGCTTCCTGACCACAATGAAGCCTGGGGCAACATGCTGAAACCTAAACCAACTAAGCAAGAGACAACTCAAAGAGTGAATCCCCCCAGCACCCTTTGGGAGATGGGTCTTGGCAACTGGGCCATACCACAGTTGCCTGGTGAAAGCACCTACTCCCATCATTACCAGGACAGTGACATGGGGTACCCAAGAGGGCTAAGGACAATCATGGTAACTCCTGCCTTGGCCCCTTCCTAAACACTACAGTACCACTGCCCCAGCTCGAAATAAGGTTTACAGCCAAATCAAGGCAGAATTTGCCTCGCTTTGACATCCTGATGCCAAGATGTCTATTTTCTTTGTGGCCAACCACAACTCTACCCCAGCAAATAAGTCAAAATGCATCTAAGATAAATGTGGCAAAAGAACACACAGTCAAAGAGAAACACATTTTTTTGATAAAATGTTCTCTTCATCCCTAAAAAAGAGATAGGAGACTGTGCAAACATAAGATTTGGTTTCTTGGGGGCAGATGCTGCATCAGAGGTCCGCAGGGGCACAGAGGAGGCCCAGCAGGACCACCTGCACATTAAATAACTCGGCGTGATCCTCAGGAGATTTTGCTGATCCCAACAGCCAATAAGCATAGGGGGCTGCTTTCACATACTCCCCCATGTGCAAAATTCAAATTAGAACAATGAATGGCCAGTGGACTCCCCTCAGCCCAGCGGGAGATACCTGCACCTCTACTCAGGGAACACCATGGCAGTAGCCCCCTCATGTCCAAATCTAGGGCACTGGCATGGCATCATTTTCACAGATGTTCATTTTTTAGTCTGATGTGATACACTATGTTCACATTTGGATTGGGCTGGAGGTGTGTACGAACACACATTTTTTATATTGCACTTATTGCCTTGTGGAAAAGCTGATACTCAATACTGTAGCCCTAATTTGGTTATAGTGATAAGCCAATTATAAAGACTAACTTGTTTATTATGAAATGTTAGGACAAGAGAATTAGACCTGACCTATTTATTGTGCAAAACCTAAGGCTTTTGGTGTTGTTACCCCCATTTGACACATACTGGGAATAAAGAATGTGCACACTGTTAATACTTACTGACGTATATTATTATACCAAATATAATTGTGTACAAACCAATGATCTGTTTATTATTAAATGTTATGACAAAGGCCGCAGGTCTGATGTATATACTTTGAAATGCATAGGTTAAAGGCAATGGGCCTTTAAGGGTGGATTGTTTTTACACTGTGCTAAATATACAGATAGGTATTTCATCACATGGGGACTCACAGATTCATGTAGTAGGGAAGGGTTTTGGTGTTGGTTAACCCCTCTAACAAATCCTGGGGTAGAATGTTTGCATTCTGATGATCCTTTTTAGGCCCTCTGAGGAACAACTGCATATTGCTTTGCCAAATGTGCTTTATACACCTTTGGAATTGTATAACTGTATGCCTAAAAGTTTCCCTGTGGGGCAGCTTATAGTCAGTGCCAGATCCACACCGACCCCAACACCCCCCTCGGAGAACCCTCATCTACAGACCCCCTCCGGACCCTGACCCCAGTTCAGCGACTCCATCATCAACCTTGTCAGCACACATGCCCTTGCCTCTACGGACTACATCCTCCTCGGAGACCTGAACTTCCACCACGAGAACAACAACAACACCAACTCCACCACCCTCATCGACAACCTCGGACTCAGACAACTCGTCACAGTACCAACACACTCCGCCGGCCACACGCTTTACCCCATCTTCTCTGCGAGCACCCACGTCTTTTTTGACCGCACCACCAAACTCCACTGGACCGACCACCGCTGCATTCACTTAACCTTCCGGAAACCCACCATACACCACCGCAACCAGCAGATGCCTCGCTGCAGCTGGGGCAAGATCACCAAGGACCAGCTAACTGCCGCCCTTGCCCAGAGACCACCCGCAGACCTGACCAACCCCGACACAGCAGCCCGCAGCCTCAGACAATGGATCAACGACTGCGCCAACACCCTCGTCCTGCTCAAGAAGCCCGCCAACACCCACACCAGCAAGAGAGCCAGCTGGTTCACCGAAGACCTCCAGGCCTCCAAGCGAGTCTGCCATAAACTAGAGAAAAACTGGACCCGCAAAAAAACACTGGAAAGTTTCACTGCCCACAGGAACGCCACCCGCCAACACCACCAACTCATCAGACCTTCCAAAAGGTCCGCCTTCAGAGACCGCCTAGACAACTATGCACACAACAGCAAAGAGCTCTTCAGCATTGTGAAGGAACTCTCCAACCCCAGCTCCAACACCAACAATATCCCACCATCACAAGACCTGTGTGACTCGCTGGCCACCTACTTCCATCGCAAGATCGCAGACATCCATGACAGCTTCGACACCGTCATCACCTCGGCAAGGAACACCCTCCCCATTCACCTCCGACAAACCGAAGACTTTCTAACCTTCAGGAGACTCCTCAAGACCTGGCTCTTTGCACAGTAGCAGCCTCCTCCCCCCCTAGCGCCTTGAGACCCTCACGGGTATTTAGTGCGCTTTAAAAATGCTATGATTGATTGATAGGCTTATGTTCGTTATAGTAACAAGCTTATGGTAAAACCTTTACTCCTAATTAGCTCATTGAGAAAAGTTACAACAGACACTAGAGTTTTGTCTTGTTTATTTTAAAAACGCATGACATAGCAAAGGCAGTAGTACTGGCATATTTATTTTCAAAATGATATGTTAAAGGAAATAGATCTTTCAAGATGGGTTGTTATTTCACAGTTCATACACTATGCACAATAGCATACCAAGATGGCTATCAGCTGCAATGTTAATTTTCTTATTGAAAGCATATGCCCACCACATTTAGGCAGAAACATGGTTTGTGTTTTATACTTCTATTCCTTTATTTATGTTGCAAATGACTGTTGAATTTCTGTGTGTGTTTCATTCTGGATGCAGAAGTGGGTGACTGTAAGAATGTGTTAGTGACTAGATGAATTAATTTATGACTGCAAGGATGAGTAATAGAATGCATACATGATTTAATCCATGCCTAAATTCAGCAGGGAGTGAAGAGACACTTTCAGTAAAATTCCAGAAGTATTGTATTACCCTGGCTTAATTCAGGCATCGCCAAGAGGTTCTTAGACTTTGAGATTTGAAAAAAAAGGTTTTCTATTTTCAGGAAATTGCCGTTCTAGACTCCCACAGTCACCTAAATAGATGGTTGTACTACCCTTTATCAAATCTACCCCGGTCTTCCCCCACGATTCCCACAAAGCGTAGCAACAAACGGCTGTATAGGTATTCCGGAGAAAGAAAACTGTTGACAGGAGCGTCATTTGGAAGTTATGCAAAACCAGAATAATTTCCATAAAAACACACGGGATTCACTTTTCAGAGCATTATTCTGAGTAATTATCAGGTGCAACTGAGTATTGTAATTTATCCCTTTGAGCTCTCACATACTGTTTGTTGCGATTAGGCCTGGGCAGTGAACTTCGCTATGTTCGAGGAGTTTGCAGAGTGTTCTGCACTCTGAACTCCGTGGAGCTCGCGGAGTGCAGAAAACTTTGCTTTGCGATGTGCAGCAGAGTTTTTTCCCAGCTCGCAATCGCGAACGGTAAGTTTGCGAGTGTGATCTGCCGCTCGGGTAGAAATTCTACCCGAGCAGCAGAAATACCAGCACAAGCTGCAGCTTGCACTGGACTCCGCCTCTCGCAGAACTTCATGGAGTGCTTTGTAACTTCACGGAGTTCTGCGTAGCAAAACTAAGCTGACTACGCTCAGGCCTAGTTGAGATACAATGACGCTCGCCTTATTTCAAATTACGAGTACCTCTTTTACTATGCGGCATTCAATTCTGTTTTAAAATACCTTCATTACACTATTGTAAAGTGTCATCACACACCTAGATATACTCTCCTTGTCCTGCTACTCTTCCTGACAGTCTCTTTGCCTTCAGCAACTAAACAGCCAGCATAGTTTTGTCTGGCCTCTAACAGTACCTTCTAAATCATACATTTACTTTGATTTGGTCTCCCCTGTTTGCATGTATGCATGTGTGCATGTGTGCTTTTATGTGTGTTGCTTCACACTGGCAACTTCCTTAATTTTCTTGTTCCTTAACCTCCCAACCTTGTCTGCTCCAGTTGGACATGCACTTGCACCTTAAGCATCAATGCTAAGGACAGTTGGGGAATGAGACATGTCAGTTGTAGTTAAGTGCCTTTGTTAACCACTTATGGTGGCTTACCATTTTCTAAACAATCAACCATATCCCTATTGGTCAGGGCCCTGGGTTTGCAATGTGATGGTTAATCTTTTCTCTTGAATTTGACACAATTTAGTTGTTTTTTACCGGGATGACTTACAAACAAACTTTTTGGTTGGTTTGTTATAAATTGTTATTATTTCATATATCACTCAATATGTCTGTACTACCAGTGAATCCAACCACCTAGTTCTCCATGGATCACTGGTTTCGTATTATTTTCTTTACAATTCAAATGACATCACTTTCACAGCAGTAGCCATTTTGAGATCCTGAAGAACGCCACAACACTTTACAGGTCACTGGCTGAAACATGTCTATCTGAGCACAATACGACATGATCTAATTGTTTCTGTTGTATTTCTTGTTTTCAATCCTAACACATGGTAGCCAGAATAAAATGATGTGATAAACCCTGTAGCTAGTTTAACACCATTTCACTTCCAGCACTGCACCTCTCATAACACAGCTATCAAACAATGGGATCCACCCTAGTAGAAACGACAAAGTAATGTTCCTCCAGATCTTGTGTGTCTCCTAAAGTGACGGAAAGCACACAGCTTTGTTTAAATACCCCTCACCCACCATGCTTCATCTTCGGGGTCTTCCCCTCCCACTACGGGACGGGGTGTGCTACGACCTACGACTACGTGGGAGCACTGATTGTTTAACAATACTATGTGTGGTGTAGGAGTGTGAGTGGAAGGGTCAAGAGTGAGTGAAAGTGGTGATTGATTAAAAAATATCTGGCTCTAAGGAAAACCAAAATGTAATGTTCCTATGAGCTGATATTATTAAAAATGGGGAATAGGACAGAGGTACTGAGCTTTAATGGGCAGTACGTCCTGTGTTGACATGTTTTGAAGCCCTCCCCTGGCTTTTCATCAGGACCTAAAGAGACCCCTTATACACCCAAAATTTCAAAATGAAAATCGTGTAATACTATGACGTAAATACTCTGTGACATGCTTAACATTCTACATGCACTGTAAACTTTACCCCAATAGGTATTTTGGTTGGTATGGCTTTATAATTAGCCAATTCAATGCCTCATGAACCTCAAAAAACGAGAGGGAAGGAGCACCTATAGTCAAACAGTCATCAGGGTTACCTCCTCTCCTGGCTACTACCTCCTCGCGGTTCCGTATAACACCCCTGAGCTCCTCCCTAGCAGCAAGGGGGTTGCAGCCCGCATCATGACTAGGCTTCATGATGCGAGGAGGACTCCCAACGATGAAGCATGCCACCTCTGGTGGGTGAGGGAATCCGTCCTTTAAACTGATGCCTTCTCTATAGCCAGCGCCTTATCTGTCTCCCAGGTATTTGTTTTAGACTCGAGGGTTCTTGTGTGTTTTATGCCAGGAGGCATCTGTGCAGAGTGGTTGAGAAAGGGGGTGGGCCGCCGATGCCTTTCCAGTAATCCAGCTGTGGGGGTCTTCCTGCTTTCAAAGTATGGGTACTTGGCCTCCAATGATCCTCATCAGCCAACTACCCCAGGAAGCCCCTCTGCAGATTGGTTGAGAAAGGGGGCAGAGCTTTCACAGAGCCTGCACAGATGGATCACCGGCAGCGCCTACCTTAGCCCCCTCAAGAAAAACAACACCCACGCCAAGAAAGCATAATGGCTTACCACTGAACTTCGAGAGTCCAGACACAATGGCCGCCGCCTCAAAAAGAACTGGAGGAACACCAAATCCAAAGAAGCCCACAACAACTTAAGTGCCGCCACCAAATTCCACCACCAACTCATCAGAAAACAAGGAAAAGGAGATCAAAGACAGAATATCCACTCACGCACACAACAGCAAAGAACTCTTCAACATCATCAAGGAGTTCGCCCAACCTACCAGCGAGTCCACCGACATCTCACCCTCACAAGACCTCTGCGATAAACTCAGAACCTTTTTCCACCACAAAACCAAGAGCACCTACGACAACTTCGTTGAAGACAACTAACACACTGAACCCTCACCAACCACCCCGACACCATGAAGCCAACGATCAACAACTGGACAGCCCTCACCACCGAAGACACACTGAAGACGATTAACTCAGTCCACTCTGGGGCCCCACGGACCCCTGCCCCCACCACATTTTCAACAGAGCCATTGACACCATTGCACCCTTGCTCCGCAACACCATCAACCGCTCACTGGCAACAGCAGCGTTCCCCAACGACTGGAAACATGCCGAGATCAACCCCCTCCTCAAGAAACGCTCAGCGGACCCCACCGACCTAAAAACTACAGACCCATCTCCCTGCTCCCCTTCCCAGCGAAAGTCATCGAGGAAGCAATCAACAGCCAACTCGCCGGCTTCAGAAAAAAACACAGCACGGAAACCGCCCTCCTCGCTGCAACAGACGACATCCGCACCCTACTGGACAAAGGAGAAACAGCAGCCCTCATCCTCCTCGACCTCTCAGCGGTGTTCAACACAGTCTCTCACCGCACCCTAATACAAAGTCTCCACGATGAAGGGATTCAAGACAAGGCCCTCGACTGGATCCGCTCCTTCCTCTTTGGCAGAAAGTAGCAGATCAGCCTCCCCCTGTCCTCTCACACCCTACACCAACGACCTGCGGAGTACCCCAGGGGTCATCCCTCAGCCCTACACTCTTCAACGTCTACATGGCTCAGCTCGCCCCCATCATCAGAACCTACCAACTAAACATTGTGTCATACGCAGACGACACCTAACTCACCCTGGCCAACAAACCTAACACCCAGTGACACAATTTTCGAGAAGGCATGGAAGCTGTCGCAAAATGGATGAAAAACAGCTGCATTCAACTAAACATCAAAAAAAAAACAGAAGTACTCATCATGAGCCCACACCCGATGCCTGGAACGTCACCTGGTGGCCCCCGACCCTCAGAAGTCCGCCCACCCCCACAGACCACGCAAGCAACCTGGGAATCATCCTGGACTCCGAACTCAAAATGGACTGCCAGATCAACGCCATCTAGTCCTCCTGCTTCCACACCCGTCGCCTCCTACGCAAGACCTTCAAATGGATCCCCCTCGAACACAGATAGGAACGTCACTCATGCCCAGTCACCAGCAGACTCGACTACGGCAATGCACTCTACGACGGAATAAACAAAAACCTCACACGCAAGCTACAGAACATCCAGATCGCCGTCGCAAGACTGGTCCTCAACCTGCCAAGATACTGCCACGTCTCCCAGCACCTGCACACACTCCACTGGCTCCCCATCGAAGCTAGAGTCACTTTCAAGATGCTCACCCACGCTCACAAGGCCCCCCACGACACAGGACCATCATACCGGAACAGCCGACTCATATTCCACACACCCCAAAGGACCTTTGAAAGATATACAGCAGAGGGACCGCCACACTGCCCTCCAGACCACAACATTGGTCGAAATCTGTCATGCGGGTGGCTGCGACCTTCGGCAGAGTGGTGCCACGGCGGTTGGCACCGCCGGACAACCACTCCACCAAAAGTCGAAATTAGGCCCTAAGTATTTTAAAACATATGGATTTAACACTACTTACCCTATTCATATATATATTCAAAAAAATACCATTTACACCTAATAATTTATTATCCTGCCACATTACATCTATATACGTTCACGCACTTTCATGCTATGCATATTTCAATGACCACAGTCTGCTATATGCCCTTTCACTCTATGCCATTGCTGTCTATGCCAATCTACTATACGCTTTTACACTCTACACCACTAGACTGGGCACTGTTCCAATGTACTGCACTCCACTGTACGCTACTCCACCGCAAACCCCACCACTCCACAAACACCACTCCACTGTATAACAAACCACTCTACACTATTACACTGCACATCACTCCATTCCACACCACTCCACTCTATGCCTCTCCTTTCTACCCTAATCCACTATACCCTACTACACTCTATGCTATTCCACTGTATGAAACTCCACTCTACGTCACTACACTCTATGCCAGTAACACTCAACATTGTTCCAATTTACACCGTTCCACTGCACACTACTCTACTGTATGCCACTCCACTCTACAACACTCTATTGTATATATGCCTCACTATACTATTAGACTGTATGTCACTATAGTTTACTCCACTACACTCTACCCAGTTCCACTGTACAACACTTTACTCTACAATTTTCCACTCTACACTGTACTTTGCTACTACACTGTACCTCACTCCATACCACTCTACTGTACTCTATTCCACTGTATACCACTCCACTCAATGTTATTCACTTTACACCACTCAACTTGAACACACTCCACTGTACACCACTAGACTGTAAACCACTCCACTGTACACTATTCTACTATATGCTAGTCAACTATATGACACTTCAGACTACGCTACTCCACTGTACCCTCCTACACTGTATGGCAATCCACTCTACCCACTCCACTGATGGTGGACGGTGTCAAATCAGTCTCACCTGCAGACCCCTGCCCACCAAGGTTGTTCGGAATGGCCCTACCTGGAGTAGAGAGGGAGGTCCTTGACCTGCTTAATCGATCTCTGTAGACGGGTTGTGTCCTCGCCAACCTCAAGGAAGCCAGGGTTGTCCCCCTATTGAAAAAACCAGGGGCAGATGCAGCCAATCTTAAGAACTATAGGCCCATCTCCCAGCTCCCCTTTCTGGTGAAAGTAGTAGACCAACATATTCTCAAAACACTGTCACTCTTTATTGAGGAACAACAGTTACTCTAGGTATGGCAGGCAGGCTTTAGGGACCATCACAGTACATAGCTGGTGATGCTGTCAGTGCTGGACGAGCTTAGACTCACAGCCGACAACAAGAAGCTGAGCGCTCTGGTTCTACTGGACCTCTCGGCGGCGTTTGACATGGTCAATCACGCACAACTACTGGCCAGGATCTCAGAATTGGGTATCTATGGGCTGGCACACCAATGGATTGCGTTCTTCCTGTCAGGTCGGTCTCACAGGGTCCAACTGGGTTAGTGGGTGTCTAATATCGGCGGACTATCCTTTGGAGTTTCCCAGGGCTCAGCGCTGTCCCCTCTTCTCTTCAACATATACCTCCAGCCACTTGTGGCCGCGATGGGCTGCATGGGATGCCAAGTGTTTAATTATGCGAACAACACACTGTCACTGTCACTCTTTATTGAGGAACAACAGCTACTTTAGGTATGGCAGGCAGGCTTTAGGGCCCAACGCAGTACATAGCTGGTGATGCTGTCAGTGCTGGACGAGCTTAGACTCATGGCCGACAACAGGAAGCTGAGCGCTCTGATTCTACTGGACCTCTCAGCGGCGTTCGACATGGTCAATCAGGCACAACTACTGGTTGGATCTCAGAATTGGGTATCCATGGGCTGGCACACCAATGGATTGCGTCCTTCCTGTCAGGTCCGTCTCACAGGGTCCAACTGGGTGAGTGGGTGTCTAATATCGGCGCACTATCCTTTGGAGTTCCCCAGGGCTCAGCGCTGTCCCCTCTTCTCCTCAACATATACCTCCAGCCACTAGTGGACGCAATGGCCTGCATGGGATGCCAAGTGTTTAATTATGCGATGACACACAAAGAATCCTTCAGATTGACAAATCTCCCCAGGCCCACGCACGGGTGCAAAACAAACTTAGGTACACGGTCAACTGGACGACAGCCAATTCGCTTAAAATCAATCCTGTTAAAACCGAGTTCCTCGCATTTACTACCAAAATCAACCCCTGGAATGACTTCCTCTGGACACAAGAGCTTGGTACTACCCCCAATGCCAGTCCCGGTTGTAAAATGCTAAGGCATCAAAATAGATGCCAAACTTTCCATGTCGAACCAGGTTCCCACCTTTGTTGAGACCTGCATGGGCTTACTGATACAACTGCGGAAACTAACCCCCCCCCTCTCATTTGCCACACTACAGATGGTCATGTTGGCAATGAATGTGTCGGGGTGTAGCTAGCCTTTAAAATGATTCCACCATGTTCTGGTCCTTGGTCACCTTAGGCAGCAATGGATCTGCCTCCCTACCCAAAAATGTTACATTTCCATCTGCCTGGAGCAACCACTTTTCAAAGTCATATTCTGAGGGACCTCTAGATCCTAATGAGCGGGTGTCATTTGGAATGGATTCTTCCAGCCAGTCTGGTCTGTAGTTTGAGCCAGGTGAAATTGTTGTCTCTCTCAATGCCATCACTAGTGTTAGAGCTCTGGGGTAAGATGACATACCTGCAGATTTATTTATTGACAGAGAGAATTGGTCCAAATCCATCCTGGCCTCAGCTAATGCTATTGCGAAGGGCATCCCTATCCTGGACTCATGGAATGCGGCTGAAGGTATTTCCATTTGTTAGGGTGACAGGTCCTCACCTGCCAATTATAGACCGATCAGCCTTAACTTCATCCTTTGTTATGGGCCCAGCTGGAATATGATAAGTGCCTACCTCCCCTGTAGGTTACTGCTTGTAAACATCTGGCGCTGCTAAATGTGTCCCGGTGTATTGAAAATCACACCCGGACAAGTTTACCATATTTCTGTGCAGTCCAACCTCTTGGTAGGGTAAACAGCATCTACCCTGTGAAAAGAGTGGGTTGACACCGTCTACCCACGTGTACCCTCGACTTGTGCACTGAGTACGATGATTACCCAGCGGTCGTGGATACAACTGTACCATGTGTACTCTGGTACTCATCCAGCAGTCTGCCTCCTGAGCAAGCTTTTTGGGGTCAGTCAGTTTGCTGTAAATCAGATTATGGCACAGCTCTGGAAAACAAGGATTATACAAGTGCTCCAATGTAATCAAATTTTACAACCCCTGATAGACTGTTACCTGGCTGCCCTTTACCCAACCATCCAGTACTCTGCAGGGATGATCAACACATTCAAGCCAAGTTTGGGAAACAACCATCTTGCACCCAATAAACTTGCCCTTGCAAAACATGTCACCAATCACCACAACTAAGGGGCACAGCTGCTCTCCAGTTAAAAGCAGCCGTGAGTGCATCTATGGTGCTCAGCAACCGGCAGACGAGGTTTGCCATAGGTTTGAGGGCGGTACAAAAGGGGGTGGTAATGGACCACCTTTTTTATAGGTTTGAGAGCGGCCCGTTCTTCTTGATGACATAAGCTTATTACCTTTGACTCTGGGACGGATTTTAAAGAAAAGCCAAGCTTTTCTTGACATTTAAGTTCCTTTTACATGGCACTGAAATATACAGGATGTTGCATCTTCTGTCATCTATTATTGGACAAAATTCAGCACTCGATCAGTGAAAAAGGTATTTTGTCATCATTTCAACCTGGGTTTTGCAAAAAAAAAAAAACACTGACATGTGTTCAGATTTCTGCTGATACACTGGAAGAAGATTCTGATCGGCAGAGGCAACTTGTATGTTCCCTTTGTCGTCCTCAAATCCACTTTTGATCTAGTTCATTGAACAAAACTGTGGCAGGTCCTCAAGGACATGGGTATGCCTCCTGACTTATTAGCACTGGTTATACGTTTGCCAGAAGGCAAATACGCCAGAATTCTCTGGGGTAACCAAGGAAAGCTGACTAAGTGGATCCGTGTTTAGAAAAGGGGTCCGGCAATGCTGTGTTCTGGCACCCACACTGTTTTCTTTATATCTAAATTGCATAGTCCACTACCTCCCCCAGTTTTCTAACGGCTCCCCTAATCTAGCTAAAGTGAAGACGGCCATTTCACTTTTTGCTGATGACACCCTGTTAATCTAAAAAAACTCAGTGGTCTCCAACAGCTGCTGACCCATTTTGAGGAGTTTTGTACTACTCAAGGTTTGTAGAGTAATGTTGCAAAAAAACTAATTTATGGTATTCAATCCTCACAAATCATTCAATCATTCAAAGGGAGATTGCTGCTAGGTGGCAAAACACTTGAGAGGGAGGACTCATTTGACTATTTGGGCATCAAACTGTTGTCGACTATGCCCTGGAAACTTCATGTTGAGAAAAAGGAATAACACCTGCATATAGCAGGTGTTATTTCCAAAGAGCATTCTGCGTCCTTTACCAAACCGATGTCTTCTGATGAACTTTGGAGGGTTTTCAACTGCACTGGGTTGGCAAGATCAGAGAACAAGTTCTTAAGTAAATTGGTCTATTTCCTACCAAGCACCCCACTATTTTCACTTCTCCTTGACATGGGCAGGAAGGCGACTGAACCCAAAGCCACACTGCGCCACTTATTGTTTTGGAAAGGATCTATACCACACCCAAACTAAGACACTAGGTTTTTTGGGCAAAACTGATATAGACCACAAAGATCGGTGCTGATTTATTCTTTAATGGTGCAAGTCGCCATGATGTGTTTCAGCCCCTCCTCGGGCCTCGATCACATGACATAGTTCGACATTATCATAGGGTTCTTAAAGTGACTAGTGCAAACGTAACGGTGGACATGTGGTACTTTTGTATAATATAGAAAGATTGAAGCAAGAGTTAATTCCAGAACTCGGACGCACTGCGTGGTCTAAATTGTGTACCAATCATGCACCAAATTAATCCAAATTTAATCTGTTTGTGCTCAGTATTCCAAAAGTTTGTCTTTTTTCATCAAGTCACATAGTAAGCAATTGATGTATGATCAGCTTCTACTACAACAGATGTGCCTCAAGTCTTGTTCTGTCGCATGCCCCATACATAAATATATCCTTACTGAATAATCTTCGTGTCCCAATGCATTTCAGGCTTATTTTTATAGCCCTTCTTCTGGGGTTCACTATAAAGTTTAAAAAAACACAATTAATTAGATGATAAACTACATGAACATGTTTAAATGCACAACAATTCATCTCTTGATTTTACCCCGAGACTCTAATTGACGTATTTCCTCTATGCGCAAATATATGCGATACGCTCTCTGGTCTAACCCACAAAATTCAAATACATTTTTACACTTATGTGTTTCGCAGCTTGAGGCCCGTGATCGTGCTCGAGTTCCTCCTGCCTGTTGGTACAAGCCTGAGCCTGATACTTATATATATTTTTTTTTTCAAGGAATTGAAAAATTATATATCTATATATATATTCACTGAAAAAAACATAGGTTTCACACCAGTTATAGTTAGCTGGAAATTTTACTGACATAAAACCATTGAAATTCCCACGTTATAGTTAGTTGGACTCACTATAACTTGCGCGCCTGCAATGCACTGCTGATGACGTCACATATTACATCACTCATGACATGGTCAGTGACATCACTCATGACATCACTGATGACACCATCCTTGTGACAGAGTGACAGACCTCCTTTCAGTGTAATGTAAGCCTTGAAACACATATTCAAAAATAGAAATTAAAATTTTCAAAAAAATGGAGATACCCATACCAGTTACAACAAACAATTCGGTCGCCAGTAGGTAGTTATAGTTAGGAGTTGACGAATCTGCCTGAAAATTTCCTCAAAATGGCCTTGTCAAGCTCCGGTCCTTCCCTGAAAGTTTGGGGGGGGATGCGTCAAGCGGGGGCCGAGATAAAAGGGGGGTCCCAAAACGCGTTTTCCCCATGTTAATTTCCATAGGGCGGTCGAACTCACTTTTTGCCCGAACGGCTGAATGGATTTACACCAAGCTTGGCAAAATTGTAGGGACTGGTAGCCCGATGTGCCTTTGCTATGTCTCAAGATATGTGCTCCAGTGGATTTTGAGTAATTTAGGTTAAAAAAAATATATATATCTATAGGCGCGCCCCAGTACGCGCACCGGGGAGCGCACCGGGCGTGCTACGCGACTTGCGCATGGAAATCTGATTGGCTCACGGGTGTCTGTAAACATTCGAAACAGTCTGGAGCGGCCGCCATCTTGTGTCTCGGTAGGATCGAGACACAAGAGGGGGCATAAAAAAAGGGGGAAATGACTATAAGGGGGCAGGTTAGACCCACCCCTGACCCCCTAGGTTTGATGTGGGGGCTATAATAGGGTCCCGCGGGGCATTTAAAAAAAAAATTCGATTTGCGCGGGGGGGGCGCCCGGTACGCGCACCGGGGAGCGGACAGGGGAGCGAAGCATGGGGAAAATCCAGGGCCTTATTTATGAAGGCCTTGCGACAGTTTTGCGCCGCCGGTGCGTCACTTTTTGTGACGCACCAGCGGTGTAAAAAATGCGCCTCGTTGCGCCATATTTAAAAAGTGACGCATCTAGGTAGATGCGTCACTTTTCAAACCCCTGCGCCACATTATACCTGCGTCATATATATATATATATATATATATATATATATATATATATATATATATATATATATATATATATATATATATATATATATATATGGAAAAGCAAAGCGCCCCTGCGCTAATGGAAAGGATCACCACATCGTCCTCGCCCTCCGGCGCTGTGAACGGTCCCGGCAGCTTCTAATCTTCACCCCTTATCATTCAATGAGTCCGACGCGTTTCGGGGCCTTGAACGCCCCTTCATCATGGACAGTGCTGTGAAGCATGGCGTGTTCACCTGTTTGCAGTCCAAAACACGTTTATATTTTGGATGTGTCCTCCCTTAATGGGCGTGGCTCTATGATTGACATTCGCCCGGGTGCCTGGTAAATGTAGTCCCACAGGTGAACCTAAGTATTCCTTGAGTAGGTGCCGTGTCTTCATAGACCAATGTCTTAAAAAATATTATTCCCTTGAGTAGGTGGGGAATAAGATACAGTGCGTGTGATGACTGAGGCAGAATTCAAGCTCTCTGCCGAGCGGCGCATCTTCCTACTCAAATGCTGCAACTTCGACATCTTATTCCCCACCTACTCAAGGGAATAATATGTTTGGACTGCAAACGCGTCGGACTCATTGAATGATAAGGGGTGAAGATTAGAAGCTGCCGGGACCGTTCACAGCGCCGGAGGGCGAGGATGATGTGGTGATCCTTTCCATTAGCGCAGGGGCGCTTTGCTTTTCCACATGTTTAACGGTCTGCCCGGACCGTGGAAGGAGATCCACATCACACGCATTAAGAAATACAGTGCGTGTGATGACTGAGGCAGAATTCAAGCTCTCTGCAGAGCGGCGCATCTTCCTACTCAAATGCTGCAACTTCGACATCTTATATATATATATATATATATATATATATATATATATATATATATATATATATATATATATATATTTCAAAAAGGTTGCCCCAAACGGAGGGGTCCACACAGGTAAGATTCGCTGATGATTTTAATGCAGGACTGCAGCGTGAACACATAGGAAATCAAAACAGCCATAATTTTTCGCCGACGCGTTTCGGGTTTTATCCCTTCTTCACAGGCTCGAGTTCAGCAAACAAACACCACCCAAAAATGCACCCATATTTAAACATAGTACCCGCCCCAGTGGGCGTGGCCGCTCGCACAGGCTCCCTGGTACTCATAGTGCACTAAGTGTTTCTCAAGTGAGAGGGTGTGCGTGTTAGTCCATAACAGTTCAAATAATAACCACAGTGGGTTGCTGAGACTCCTCTACATAGTTCCACTGCATCTCATCATCCTCATTACGGCAACTGTCACATTACGGCCTTCACCACCTGACGTCACCCAGGTCTGTTGTTGCACAGCGGGCCTTCCTCCACGGCCGAAACACTTAGTGCACTACGAGTACCAGGGGGCAGTACGAGCGTCGGCAAAAAATGATGGCTGTTTTGATTTCCTATGTGTTCACACTGCAGTCCTGCATTAAAATCATCAGCGAATCTTACCTGTGTGAACGCCTCTGTTTGGGGCAAGCTTTTTGAATTGTATTGAACGGCTATGCTCGGCCGTCACATTTACGGTCAAATCAGTGTCTGAAAAGGGAAAAATAATTTAATGGTGGAAACGTCTGGAGGTAAATGAAGGTTTATTTCAAGCTTAATAGAAAACACCAGTTGAGTGCATCCTTCGTTTTTGAAGTACGATCTACCAACTGTTAGTGGTAATCGTGGTTCAAAGAGGATTTGGAGTGCACAACAATACACAAGGTTAAATAATAATATGTTAAAACAAGCATTCAAATACAAAGGAACAGAGTGCATGCTAGAAGCATAATGCGCGCATGTAATGCAGTGGATGAAGCCTGTGTGCATGTACACTTAGTAATGAGCTCACTACAGTTCGCTAAAAGCCAACACCACGTGTCTATAGGGCAGTGCTGTACGCTGGCTTAGGCCTACAGTATGGCCCAGCAGGCCCTTAAAATGAGACAGACATGTGACTGAATGAGGTGAGAGATCACATCATTACGCACGACAACATCGCTTTTTCGCACCTGGGCAACCAGGCTGATGCAGTCCCCCCCTCCCGCAGCACTGTGCTCAACACGTGTCTGTAGGGCAGCACTGCCCGCAGGCTCAGGCCTACAGTATGGTCCAGCAGGTCTTTAAAATGAGACAGAGATGTGACTGAATGAGGTCAGAGATCAAATCGTTACGCATGGAACTTCGCTAGTTCGCACCTGCGCACTCAGGTTGATTCAGCCCACCCCTCCCGCAGCACCGTGGTCAATTGGAACCGCTGTGCACTCAGGCCCCACTTCTCACCTGCCGTCATTGTTGTGTGTGTACGGGCAGCAGTGTTCACAATTCAGTTGCAGTGTTGCATTGTTGATTGGAGGATGGTGTACATGTCATGGATCCCTTTTTTTTATTGCGCATTGTGATATGCGAGGTGGATGCGGCCCTATCACCTTAGGCAGTGTGGAAGAACTGGGACATGTGGTGTCGTTGTTATCCTATTTATGCGTAGGCAAAGAGGGCTGGGTTTGCGTATGCCAGGCCAGCTTAGGAGTGTGAACAATTGTTCCGGGGATCTGGGCGTTGTTCAGTTCGTGCCTGGCCAGGACGTGTAGTTATGTTGTTTCTTTTGCTGCTTTGACGTCGCAGAATGCGCAATTTATATTAATGTAACATGTATCGGGAGGGCGTCAACTATCGCTAATGAGATGCTGTTCAAAAAGATTGAATGGCGAACATTATATGTCGTTGTCAAGGTTGTGGATATGTGCAGACATGCATGTCAATGGTGTGCGGTATTATTGAAAGTGTTGCTATAGCGAAGCGGACACATGTGAATGTGCTCGGATGGAGGGAGGATCAAAAGCATGGGTGAATTTTGCGAATCTGGCGTTCGCGAATTTGAGTATTTGCGAACTCGCAATCCGCAAAATCCGCGAATTCTCGCGAATTTGCGGATTTTTTTTTTGTGTGTTCGCAAGGGTTTCTGCCAGTTTGCGAGGGTTTGGTACCAGTTCGCAATTGCGAACTTACTTGTCGGCTCGCAACAGTCGCGACTATGTTGTTTCTACGTCTGGTTCATCATCACAGGTTCCCAGCACCCTCTTTTTCACCACTGCCACCCTCTGTTTCACCCATGCCACCCTCTGGTACATCAATGCCACCCTCTGGTTCATCATCACTGTAGATTATGGGGGGAAAAGCAAGCACACCTGCCCTGCTTCAACTGACATGAATTAATTTGGGGTTGGTTTATTAATGTGTCACTGTTTTAAAATTCCAGTCTGGCACCTGCTTCCTTATCAGTAATTTGCTTTCTGTTGCAGTGCATTTTTTTTCCAGGACCTTTGTGGCCTACTTGTAGCTATTCTATGAGCCTGCTGTAAGGGTCAGAGCAGGGTCATACAATTGTTGCAACTGATCTCTGGAGGGGCCCCAGTCAGGAAGCACTACAGGGAATGGTTACTAATGATGAGTTTGAACTTTTGCACCTGCTGAGTGCTTTCACTTTTGCAAAACTCGTTCTTCTGCAATTTCGCGGGATTCGCGGGGTGGAAACTTGCGCGAGATCGAATTCGGAAGCCGGGAATTCGTGCGAATATGCGATTTGTTTTTTTGCGGCATGTTAGTTCGCAAGGTTTTATGCGTTTTAGCGAGCCGCTTGTAGCGCAACGGCGCGAAGTTACCCTTGCGGTCGTTCACGGGCGCGGCCATCTTGTTTGCATGACGTATTTCCGTTTCCGGGCGCGATGTGTAATCTCGCAAAGTGTGCGGCTCGCTAGTACAATTTCGCGTGTGTTCGCAAGGAAAATCTCACGCGAACTTACCCACGCGGTCGTGAACGGGCGCGGTCATCTTGTTTCTCATTCATTGCTATGGTTCTGGGCATGCTTCTTTTATCCTCTCTGAATCTCTGCCATCCTTTGCTTGTTTGAAGTTTTTTTTAATCTATTTTACCTATTATCTATCCCTCTATTTTTCTAGCCCTATATTTTTGTGTTTTCTGATACTTTTGGTTAATTTTAAACTACTTTTTTAAACTCTTTTCTTTTCTTCTCTTCCCTATTCTATTTTCCTTATTATTTAGCTTCCTTTCTGCCCAGACCATGGTAAAGGGAGCCGGGAAGCATCCCGAGAAGGGGAAGGGTCCCGCACCCCGTGCCCGGCTCCCGTGCGGGCGTTTGAGGGGGGAGCATGTCGCACCCCGGGAGATCTTCAGCCCGGAGGAGGTGGCCGCACTAATTTTTTATGTTCAGCGCCGCCTCCCCAGGACCATCATGGCAGGCGGCAAGATCGGTAGCGGGTACGGGATACGGGAGCGCCGGAAGCGGTGGGAGAAGGTGTGCCGGGCCATGTACCACCACTCTCGGGTCCGGCGCACCTACAACCAGGCCACCCACCGCTGGACGGATGTCCTGGACCGTGAACGCGATCTGCTCGACCTGCTTGGCCTTGAGATCCCCGGGCTTGGTGAGTAGTAATAGCTATTTCTTTTCTCCTGCTCTGTGTGTTATTATATTGCAAATTTTTGTTTTTACCAAGAGCAATAATGCTGCTGATTACAATGTAGGTAAATTATATTTCAAAATCTTCTGTGCATTTCAGGTGCACTGCTCTCCTTCTCAGTAGTGTTGCTACTATGCTTATTTGTTTCGATTTTGTGTTCATTTCATTGGCCTGTGAAATTATGTATGAGTGTAGTTTAAAGAACTGCGTAATGCTAGACACTAAGGTTCAGATTTTTAATTACCGGCGCATCCCTGCAAAGTAGCAGGGATGCACCAGTAATTGTGCGCCATGCCACCACCACCCATGGTGCGCCGTATTTACAATGTGGCGCACCATGGGCCCAACACGTCACCAAAGCGTTACGCATCTGTGCCGTAAAGGCGGCGCATTGCTTGAGTTGCGTCGCAACGATGGCGCATCTCCATCAATGCTCTGGGGTTCCCTATCTCCCCAATGCTGCGTCAAGCCATACGTCTGCTTCAAGCAGGCGCAGGGTTTGAGTCACGCATCATTGTCCTTAAAGTGACTGATTGAAGTCTTGTAGATTTCCCTCAGCCACTTTTAGGATGCGTTCCTGTGCAGGAACGCCCTCCCTTGCGCCGGAACGCCCCCTGATGGCGCAGGGCTTTACAACGTGCTGTTCAACAGGAGGCAGGCCAGGATCGGGCAGGCGAGGGCTCCTTTTCTGGTCCCAGTAAGTTTTAATTTTAATATAGAGTACCTATTTTTTCCTAGCGTTCCTCATTCGATTTTTTCTAAATCGTCTTTGATCTTCTTGTAGACTGGATCTAAATTCTTATCCTGCCTCGACTATGACTCCCTGTGGTATTACTAGATTATTCTTATTAGTCTGTCTGTGTAGCTAACTAAGATTGCACATTTGGCAATTCCATTGGACTCCCATTCTAGTCAGCAATAGCTCTATGCACTGAGTGCAGTCCTCCGGGATTGTCCATAATGTCTTTTCAAGTCTTCTAAATGTTTATGCTTTGACAATTGCCAACAATAAAAAGGTGAATGACCACCAAGAAAGAATAAGATACTACTTTACTTTTGGTTTGGATAGGAGGACAATCCATTCTACTACTGTTGCAGGGACAAATCTGCACAAACAGAACTATGGACACTAAATAATGCATTGCTTAGCTTATCAATTATAATAGGCGCTGTTAGACTTTCCACATACCTCAGTGATAACAGACTTTGTAGTTGAACCCCCAATCTCCTTACTGACTAGATAGTGTGGCAGAGTCATTTAGCTCCCAAAGTCACCGATGATTGATCCCAATGATGATTAGATTATCCAACGCAGGACAAGAGTACGGAGTCAGAGTCAAGAAGTGTCAGAGGCATGGACTCATGCTTGCAAAAATTCCAAAACCTTTAGCTCATCCACTCTAGTCTGGAGGACCAAAAACCACAGAGTCTATTTAAGTTTAAAAGCTTTATTAAAAGTAAACACATTTATTAAAATCAAGTTTGTCATAAAACTAAACGTTTAACCGAAAATGGAAAAGTGCTTAGTGCTGACGATTAATTGGACACATTTCTTGTGGTCGAGCCGAGTTCTCACCTGGTTTGAACTTGATCCTGCTCGTGTTCTTAGAAGTCAAGCTTCTGTCTGTTAGGAGAAAAAGTGGTGCGTGTTAAAAATAAAAAGCAAGCATTCATCAGTTGTGCCAAAAAGTGCAGCAAGACAACAGCCTTCCCTGGAAAAAGGGACATTTTTACTTTAGAGTAGACAGTCACAAATGATTACATTGTATTCTGTTTTTTTCACATTTCTTTATTCCTCCTAGACCAAATATTATATAGTAGTGAGTGGTGTATTCTAACATTCTTAAATGTACTTTGTAGGTGGAACATCTGGTGGTGGGGCCAGCGCGTAGGTGGTGGTATTGGACGAGGGGAACAACTCTGGGGAGGAGGCGGTGCAGGTGCCGGACGACACCAATGTGCCTGTGAGGGTTAACACGGTGGTGGCGGGCAGAGGTAAGCTATATATTCCTTACTTATTGAGATTGAAGACTGCAGAGTGTGCTTTCTGCAGGGGTGTATTATAAATCAACCAGGTAGTAGCCTCCTCTAAATGTACTTCGACTTAGCTGTGAAGTTTTTGGCGAGAAGAATCCCAATCAGATCTGAGATGAACTTGATGGATGGGATGAACGAAAAGCGAAAGAAGGGTGTAAGTAAGTGTGGAAGGACGAGAAATTTAATGATGACTGGCAAAGAAGAATGATATGTGTTTGCTTGGTCCCCGAGGTGGCTGGGAAGGAAAGAATATGGTATGGTGCATGGCTGGGTGAATGATGAAGCAAGGATTGGTGGAAGGAGAACAGCCTGGGTGGGTGAAACAGAAACTGTATGTGTGCATATACTTTGAATGGATGGATGCCTGGATCATGGCACTATCTGACTCTTAGATAGCATATGTGTATCTAGAGAGAGTAGACGGTCACTGGATGAACTAAGTGTTACTTTGAAGATCATGTAACACCGCACCCGCACGTCCGTTCCAGTGTAGGAAAGGCAAGGAAAAGAAGTTGTAATTTTGTCCAAATACTACCATGAATAGTAGCAGTAGTTTGTATTGCAACTGCAAGCACAGCATATATCCGGTTATTACGGTGGACACTCCCTACCTCTCTTAATAACTTTAGTTTAGTAGTAGTACGTCATTCATGTGTGGGTATATCACTGTTCACTCAATATTAAGCAAAGCACCTAAAGTCATCCCATATGTAATCAAATACATCCCATGTAAAGTGATAGATAATCAGATTATTTAGCTTCTTCATTTTCCTTTTCTAGTACTCATTTGCACTGTAGGGTGAAAGCTAAATTAATTAAGCAGTAGCCCTTTTAACAGAGTATTCTCAGTGCCACCCATAATAGAAAAGTAAGAGCTTCACCACCTGCATGTACTGGACTGGTACAGTAATGCAAGTCTGTCTCACTCATCATGGTGTGCGTCTGTTTTTCTCGGGTGCAAGTTCACTGCGCTGGCATTATGCCGGCTTGCATAAGATAACGTACCAATTTTCCTAAACAAGAGAGAAGAAGAAGAATAAGACTGGTGTACTGTCATATTCGACTGTAATGGAAGTCCATAGTGCTCGTAGAATTTGTTCCTTAAACTCCCACTAATGTTAGAGCAAGGATGAAGAAGTGGGAGGTTAGATAGATACTGTCCTCAATAGTTATGTACTGTGCTTTCAATTTGCTACTTGTACTGTGACACAACTTTCTGCTCAATCATTTTGTGTTAATCTTAAGGAGCATTGGTTACAGAATATGTCTTTCTTTCTTCATATAGTTGCTCCTTCCAAATCAAACAGACCATCAAGGAGGGAGCTGGCTCGAATGGCCCGGCAACAGAGGCTGGATGCCACTGTCGCCGAATATCGGCGGCTGGTGACCCTGGAGGAGGAGGACACGCAGTCTACCGGTACAACAACAACATCCACTGGGACAGCTGCATCCTCCTCCGTGCCCCCACGGGCTGCCAGCCAGCGCAGTGCTCCAGCGGTACGGAGCCGGGCTACCAAAGCCAACCGCCACCGCCGAGCAGCAAAGACACCAGCTGCCCCCCACAGGAGTTGCAAGGCACGCCAGCGCCGCTTATGCCTCAGAGTGTCCTACCTGGAGCAGGAGGTCCTAACCTATAAGAACTTGGTGGAGGGCCTCCGCTTCGACCATGCCACCCTCCGCAAGGAATATGATGCCCTGGCCGCTAAAGTCAACAGCACCCTGCCGTAGTGTCCCTTGCCCCTTTTTTAGAGACTTTTGGGGTGTGGGAATTGGGAGTTGGGTTGTTTTTGGGACTTTTGAAGGACAATCGTTGGGGTTAGGGAGGGTCTTGCGGGAAATTATTTTGTTAGGGTTACAAAAATATACTTTTTGAAACTTTATCTGACCATACCTGTTTTTTACTGCTTTTGAGTCTGGTGGGTGGGGGTTTAACAGTAAGTTTGTTTTCCTGAAGAGTCCTAGGACTTTAGTAGTACTACCGTCAATCTCTCGTCTCTCCTAATACTCCATTATACTACCTCCCACCAAACGCTTATCTTACCTGTAATTTGTGTTTGAAAGTAGGGCTAGGCCCAGGGCTGGCTCCATGGGAAATGGCAATTAAGGTTGGCAATCCTGGGCGGATGAAATGTCCTCCTCATTGCGGTGGTACTAGTGGTGTGACACAGTGGCAGTTGCATGCCTATGGAAAAAAAGAAAATGAAACCTGGTTTGTCCTTACTGTAGCATTACAACGGTACGATAGAGAATATAGCAGGTGACAGTACACTAGAACAGTGCCACAATGTAGCCTAACAAATGGTAAAGTATTGAAAGTATAACTTGTACTTGTGTTGAATTTCTTTGACATTGGCTAATACTACAAGAAATAGTACCGAAGCTGAGTAAGTCTAGAATATATCCTCGGATTCCTTCACCAGCCTGTTGCTATGAACTAATCCTCCCCAGCAAGTGCGTGGAATTATTGATGTCATTTAGTCACACATCAAGCAAAACCACACAGCCCGGGGGAAGAGCGTTAGGGTTTGGAAAATGGATGGGAATGGGGGTTTCTTTTTGGGTAGGTTTTGTTGAGAGAAGAAAAAAAAAGCACAGCATGGACAAACAATAATTGAAGATAAAGAAATCTTTGGGTACAAAGCTAACCATAAATCTTTTAAGTGACATAAAGGAAGTGCATGCACTACTGCATGCATTGTTACTGAAAAGTAAGTAGTACTAGAATGCGACAGTACAGGGCTGCAGCGTTTTCACTTGCCTATCTCTGCACTCAGAGAAACACTTCTTATATTAAATTAGGTTTAAAAAATAGCCGAAGTAAAACCTATAGAATGGCTGTAGGGATCAATTTAGAAGCAGAGAGAGATCCAAGAAATGCAGTCACACTCATAGAAGAAAACAATGGATACTGTATCTGTATGTTGTTGTAGTTGTCCTGTTGAATTTGGTAAGTAAGTTGCATGCAGTAAACAATTCCTCTTATTAGCGGCACTCCTCCGTTCCAGCTGACGCTTCGTCCATCAATGTTGGTGACCAGAAGACACCCTGTCCACTGCCTGCCTGGCGGATGCTGAATTGCGGCTCGCTAATGTGAAGCCTGACTCCATCCTTTTTTTCCCATTGCACAGACTGAAACCCGGCCTGTAATTATTGAACGAAAAACAGGAAGTGATATTAGAACACCACTGATAAATAAATATAAGGTATGTATGCTGTGTAGTGCAAAAAGTCACACTTTGATTTTCCTAATAGACAGTACAATATTTTTGAAAGTGCGTACTCTGTCTGAGTCACCTTTTGAAGGATAAATAAGTATGGGCAAATTAATTTAGCGGATCTTTCCCCTCAAGCTAGGAGTACTGTAAACTGTGTTTTAGAACAAAATTAGACCTTCCCAGCAGTGCTCCCACCCAGACCCTTACTAAAGCCAGTCGCAAAAATGTAGAAGACCCCAATCAGATCTCAAAAAACGAGGCCTTGCAGAAAACTGGTGACAAAACGTACTTTGAAAGTAAAAGTAGGCCCAAATACCCTCTTACCCACCGTGGATTGTATTCAAACCACTTGCAAGCAAGCAAAAGTATCCACAGCCAGCATCGCTCCAAGACTCGAAAACCCCCCCACCCAAACACATGCAATAGAAATACTTCTAACCCTAACGAGCCCTAAGTTAAGAATAGTGGCAAAGGCTTTCTTTAACTATGCCAAATCCCCCCTTTCCCACCATGGATTTTCTTCAAATGACTTGCAACCAAAATTACACATTCCCACGAGTGCTCTAAGACCCCAGAACTCAGTTGCAAAAATGTAGAACACCCCGAAACACATGCAATCCTGCTGCTAGGGCTAACCCTAACGAACCCTAAGTTACAAAAAGTGCCAAAAGGCTTTTCCTTATGGATTTTGTCCAAACCACTTCTATCCGGTATTAGACCTTGCCAGCAATGCCCCAAGACCCGCCAACCCACCCGCAAAAAAGCACAACACCCCCAAACAGCCAAAAAGGAAAATCTCATACTTACAATATTTCTCGGCCTTCGGTCCAAACGCGCTGTGCAGCTAGGTTACAACTCCCGTTTTCCACCACGGGTTTCCTGAAAAGCAAATGCAATCAAAATTAGACTGTCCCAGCAGTGCTCCCAGACCCCAAAACTCACCCACAAACACCCGGAACCCCTCCAAACAGCACCTGAAAGGCAGGCAAGTCAGCAAAAACGCAAAAAAAAATTCGCATCCGATTTGGTCCAAACTACTTTTATCCGGTATTAGAGCTTCCCAGCAATGGCCCCAGAGCCGTCAACCCAGGCGAAAACTAGTAGAAGACCCCCAAACAGCCAAAAAGCAAAAGTATAAAAAATGGGGACTTAGTCATTTTTTTGGCAATTTCCAAAATCACTCGGCGCGTGCTCTGCAGCTAGGCCCTAACTCCCCTCTGCCACCATGGATTTGCGTCAAACCTCTTGCAATCTAAAGTATCCATAGCCAGCAGTGCTCCCAGACCCCGAAACCCACCCACAAACACCAGGAAGCCCCCCAAACAGGCCCCCGAAAACGCTACATTGAGCAAAATGTCAGAAATAGCAAAAATAAATTCTGCATGGATTTTGTACGAACCACTTCTATCCGGTATTAGACCTTCCCAGCAATGCCCCAAGACGCGCCAACCCACCCGCAAAAAAGCACAACACCCCCAAACAGCCAAAAAGGAAAATCTCATACTTACAATATTTCTCGGCATACGGTCCAAACGCACTGTGCAGCTAGGTCACAACTCCCGTTTTCCACCACAGGTTTCCTGAAAAGCAAATGCAATCAAAATTAGACTGTCCCAGCAGTGCTCCCAGACCCCAAAACTCACCCACAAACACCCGGAACCCCCCCCCCAAACAGCACCTGAAAGGCAAGCAAGTCAGCAAAAACGCAAAAAAATGTTCGCCTCCGATTTGGTCCAAACCACTTTTATTCGGTATTAGAGCTTTCCAGCAATGGCCCCAGAGCCGTCAACTCACCCGCAAAGAAGTAGAACACCCCCACAAGTGCAGAGTCTTTCTTCATTGGGCTTAATCCAGCCCTCTGCTTTGAGGGAAATAGGAGTCTGGAGGAGGAGGATAGAGGAGCATGTTCTTGTGAACTTGTGAACCTAAGGAATGCAGACTGCGGCACTTTCAAACCAATAAGCAAACAAGTGAAGACAGTTCTGCTGATGGGCTTGTTTTTGTGATTAGGTGATTAAAGTTTGAATTATATTAACTGTGCACAACAAAGAAAGACAGACACACAGGAATAAAAGTGAATAAGGACGAAAAAGAAAGTTATTGATTCATTGTCTCATTTTCAGGGCTCGGTGTCAGTGAATAAGAATAAGGCTTCGTCATCATACTCTGCGAATTCAGGCAGGGTGAGGTCAGTGTCACCTAACAGAGAAGAAATTCCCTCATCTACGTTGCTGTCCACCTCGTCTTCATCCGACGTGCTTTCTCGTACTTTGTAATCTGGTGGTATGAGGTGCTGATTCATCTTGATCATTGTTAACCTCTCCACATTTTTGGGCAAGAGGCGGCTCCGTTTGGAAGTTACAATGCCACCAGCAGCACTGAAAACACGTTCAGAAGACACGCTTGCGTGTGGGCAAGACAAGTAGTTTATAGCCAGGTTGGAGAGCTATGCCCACAATTCTTTTTTCCCATGCCAATACGCCAATGGGTCAGCATTAACATAGACCTCTGTTGAGTCATTCAGATAGTCTTGCACCATCGAATCAAGGTCCTCCAAGGTTCCTTCACTAGGCTTACTTTTTGCTGTGACCTTTTGAGAACCAAACCCAAGCTGAGTTAGCCAATCCTCTTCTGCATCCAATGTTACTGTTGTGTCTGGTGCAGATGATCCGGTTGCCGGTGTCTTTAACGGCTGAGAGGTCACTTGTGCCACAGCCACAGGTGCAGAAGTGGATTCTTTTGACTTGGGATGGCCTGCTGATGCTGATGTACTGCCTTTTCCTTCAATTTTCTGCTGTTCTCTTTCAAACCTCTTGGCTGACAAGGCTAGCCAACGTTTGTACTTTGTAACATCTTGATCACCAAAAGGAAAGAATGCTTGGCCTGCCAGCGCCTTTTTGTAGCGTGGATCCAGAATAGTAGCACAAATGTAATGCTGTTCTGAGTGGATCATTTTAAGAAATTCATCACCAAGTAGGCGCTCTAATAATTTCTCCGCCAAAAGAAAAGCGTCTTTCATTTCTTCATCTTTTTCAAACATAGAAGACACCGCCTTCAGTTGGTGCTCCAGCATGCGCAACAATGGGATAGCTTTTCCCAAATTACAGTCCTCCTTGCTGACTGAACGCGTGAAGACCTCAAAAGGACGAAGCATGTCTGTCAGGCTTTTAACTAGGTCCCATTGCACCGCATCTAGCCTCAGGTCCTTCTGAGCTGTATCCACTGTTAAGAAATAGTGATCGAGTACCGTATACTGCTCATACAGACGCTCAAGCATGTAGAAGGTTGAGTTCCAACGTGTTGCCACCTCCTGGATGAGTCCTTTCACTGGCATTCGACGTTCATGTAGCAGGGTCCTCAGATGCTTCTGGGCCTTAAAAGAAAGGCTGAAATGGTTGCACATTCTTCGGCAGATGGCCACTATCTCGCACGCTGGACTGTCTTCATCACTCAAGAATTTGTTAACAACCAGGTTTATACAGTGCGCCAAACACGGCACTCTGAAATAGTCACCCAGCTCCATGGCCTTAACTATATTGGCGCCATTATCCGTGGAAACATAACCAATCTGGCGTTTTTTTGGGTACAGCCAGTGAAAGACCTTTGTGTTAAACTCATTCAAAATGTTTTCTGCTGTGTGACGTTTCTCCAAGCCAAACATGGCTAGTGTTGCATGTTTCCGAGCAGCTTTAAAAACTTGGTCCGGGTCAACACCTGCGTTTAGCTTTGCTTTAACCTCTGAAAAAGAGACCCAGTGTGCAGTGATGCACATGTAATCAGCGCCTGCGCCACTGGTCCACATGGCTGTTGTCAGATGTATAGTGTGAACAGCACTCTTCTGCAAAGCTGCCCCAATCACCTCCAGCACATCTTCATGTAGTGCTGGAACCGCAACTCTGGCAAAATAGAACCGGCTAGGAACCTTCCATTTAGGGCAGAGCGCTGCCACTAATTCTAGAAAACCAACCCCTTCTACAAAAGATAAAGGGAGAAGGTCCAGAGCTAGCATTTTAGCCAGCTTAGTGTTATACAGACGCGTCAGTGGGTGGTTGCGTTCATATGACGCTTCTGTAAACAACATGGTTCTAATGTTACCCTGGACCAAGCATTTACGGGATGATGATGATGACTTCTTCGACCCAGTTACGCTCGCTGATGAACTTTTTCGCATTGGTGTCTCAATCTCTCCCACACTCTTAGTGTGGCTCACATGGGGTGTGCTGCTGACAGGGGTACTGGGTGTAAGTGAAGTGTTTGACACGTCTTCTTCCTCCTCCTCATCATCAGATGAAACATCAACGTTTTCTTGACGTGCAATTCGGGCTTCCTTGATCGCCTTCAGGTGCGCAAACCATTGGACAGCGTGCTGTCTCTTAAGATGACCTCTCTGGCCTCCGGTACCATAGTTGGTACCAAACTTACCACGACTAACTGCAAGCTTACAAATGCTACAAATGGCGAAGTTTTCCCTTTTTGGGCAAACACTAAAGAAGTCCCAAGCTGGGTACTTGAATTGTCTGTGGGGGCCGGAGGAGGCGGCGATACTGGTGGTGGTGGTCATGCTGCTAATGCCAGGTGTAGTGGAGGATGTGGATTGCCGAACTTTAGTACGTTGTGCACTTTCACCACCACTAATTGAGGTCGAGGTGGATGGAGGTCCCTTCTGGCGAGGAAGAAATATGGAAGCGGTACGTGTTGGTGTACTAGTTAACTCCAATGATTGTTGTGTTTCCATTGCCTCCTCGTCGACATCATCATCACGCTCAGCAGCTTCTAGGGCTAGGGTCAAAATGTCTGTTTGCTGCATGCCCGCTGGGGCTGCAGTGACCTTTATGATGACTGGGTCGTCGTCGTGAGAGCCTTCATCAGCAGCAGTATCCACCACTTCTTGTTGAGCCTCATCACACTCCATAACTATGAGACTTTGGACGAGCTTCCTTTTACGCTTAAGTACCTTGGTCAGATCATGGTGTGCCTCACTCTCAGACGGCAGTGGGGCTGGTTCCCAATTGTGATCCGTATCATCAGAAGGAGATGTGCTTGAAGAAGATGTAGACACCACCCTTGATCTCTTCCTTGCTAGGGGTGTGGAAGACAATGAATGATCATCAGGAGGAGTGGCTTCCTCAAATGATACCTCGCCTTGATTGTCGATTTCCTGATGTGCCCCTACTTCGGGAGGAACAACTATTGTGGGCACTTGTGACCCTCCATGCACCTCTGCTTGCGCATCTCCTTGCGCTGCCTCTCCTTCCACTTGTACTTGGGCTTGTACTTGCACATGTGGTTGTTGTTGCGGCTGTGGTTGTTCAACACTCGTCAGATGAGTTACAACAACCTGTGTTGATTGAGGGACATTGCTGCTACTTTCTTGCGATGAGCCAACATCACTGGTCGATGGTGATTGAACAAGTACACTGGCTGCGTCTGCAGCACTCAAGTGCTTGGACTTAAGTTGGCGTGGTGGTGGTGGTGGCACTGAGCCCAATGGAGCGGGGGTGCTGCTCCCAGCTTGGTCCCCAGCAGATCCCGCTGCTGCTGCAGGCGTACTTTTTATTTTACTCCCAAAAAATGTGGCGGGCGGCACACCAGTCTCCTTGGTAACTTGCTTCTTCTGCTCCTTACTGGCAACTTTCTTGCTAGAGGAGCTACGGGGAACTTTTTTTGGGGCCATCTTCTTCAGAGCAGGTCAGAACAGCAGGCCGCAGTTGCACGAGTTGCTTAGTTGTCTGTGGCCAGACGTGACGTCGCGTGGCGTTATGCTGCACACACACACCGCTGCAGGACTTCTTCCTGGCACTGGTGGTTCTCTTGAGTCTTGTGCACCTAAAAGCAATGGAAGACAGAGGAACATCAGTTCAGTTATACACCCCAAAAAAACGAAAATCACAGAAAAATCTGCACAATCCCAAGCCATCCAGGCCCTCCATGATGTTTAAATTCAAGACACCCCACAGAAAGACTAGGCCCATGCATCACTCACTACCCCTGGTGAAAAGGCCACAACAACAGCCCAAAGAAACGAAAATCACAGAAAAATCAGCACAATCCCAAGCCATCCAGGCCCTCCATGATGTTTACATTCAAGACACCCCACAGAAAGACTAGGCCCATGCATCACTCACTACCCCTGGGCATAAAGGTTGAAAGCTAGGCAAAATGGTTGCAGACCTAAGAACACTGCCTGCATTCAAAATGGCCCCCTGCCTCCCAGCACATGGCCAGGGCCTGCCTGTAGCAGCACTCAAAATGGCCCCCACCCACATGGCCTGTCCCCATGAACACCCCAAAAAATCGAAAAACACAGAAAAATCAGCACAATCCCATGCCATCCATGCCCTCCATGATGTTTAAATTCAAGACACCCCACTGAAAGACTAAGCTCATGCACCACTCACTACCCCTGGTGAAAAGGCCAAAACAACAGCCCAACAAAACGAAAATCACAGAAAAATCAGCACAATCCCAAGCCATCCATGCCCTCCATGATGTTTAAATTCAAGACACCCCACAGAAAGACTAGGCCCATGCATCACTCACTACCCCTGGTGAAAAGGCCACAACAACAGCCCAAAGAAACGAAAATCACAGAAAAATCAGCACAATCCCAAGCCATCCAGGCCCTCCATGATGTTTAAATTCAAGACACCCCACAGAAAGACTAGGCTCATGCATCACTCACTACCCCTGGGCATAAAGGTTGAAAGCTAGGCAAAATGGTTGCAGACCTAAGAACACTGCCTGCATTCAAAATGGCCCCCTGCCTCCCAGCACATGGTCAGGGCCTGCCTGTAGCAGCACTCAAAATGGTCCCCACCCACATGGCCTGTCCCCATGAACACCCCAAAAAATCGAAAAACACAGAAAAATCTGCACAATCCCATGCCATCCATGCCCTCCATGATGTTTAAATTCAAGACACCCCACTGAAAGACTAAGCTCATGCACCACTCACTACCCCTGGTGAAAAGGCCAAAACAACAGCCCAAAAAAACGAAAATCACAGAAAAATCAGCACAATCCCAAGCCATCCAGGCCCTCCATGATGTTTAAATTCAAGACACCCCACAGAAAGACTAGGCCCATGCATCACTCACTACCCCTGGGCATAAAGGTTGAAAGCTAGACAAAATGGTTGCAGACCTAAGAACACTGCCTGCATTCAAAATGGCCCCCTGCCTCCCAGCACATGGCCAGGGACTGCCTGTAGCAGCACTCAAAATGGCCCCCACCCACATGGCCTGTCCCCATGAACACCCCAAAAAATCGAAAAACACAGAAAAATCAGCACAATCCCATGCCATCTATGCCCTCCATGATGTTTACATTCAAGACACCCCACAGAAAGACTAGGCTCATGCACCACTCACTACCCCTGGTAAAAAGGCCACAACAACAGCCCCAAAAAAACGAAAATCACAGAAAAATCAGCACAATCCCAAGCCATCCAGGCCCTCCATGATGTTTAAATTCAAGACACCCCACAGAAAGACTAGGCCCATGCATCACTCACTACCCCTGGGCATAAAGGTTGAAAGCTAGGCAAAATGGTTGCAGACCTAAGAACACTGCCTGCATTCAAAATGGCCCCCTGCCTCCCAGCACATGGCCAGGGACTGCCTGTAGCAGCACTCAAAATGGCCCCCACCCACATGGCCTGTCCCCATGAACACCCCAAAAAATCGAAAAACATAGAAAAATCAGCACAATCCCATGCCATCTATGCCCTCCATGATGTTTACATTCAAGACACCCCACAGAAAGACTAGGCTCATGCACCACTCACTACCCCTGGTAAAAAGGCCACAACAACAGCCCCAAAAAAACGAAAATCACAGAAAAATCAGCACAATCCCAAGCCATCCAGGCCCTCCATGATGTTTAAATTCAAGACACCCCACAGAAAGACTAGGCCCATGCATCACTCACTACCCCTGGGCATAAAGGTTGAAAGCTAGGCAAAATGGTTGCAGACCTAAGAACACTGCCTGCATTCAAAATGGCCACCTGCCTCCCAGCACATGGCCAGGGCCTGCCTGTAGCAGCACTCAAAATGGCCCCCACCGACATGGCCTGTTCCCATAAACACCCCAAAAAATCGAAAAACACAGAAAAATCAGCACAATCCCATGCCATCCATGCCCTCCATGATGTTTAAATTCAAGACACCCCACAGAAAGTCTAGGCTTATGCACCACTCACTACCCCGGGTGAAAAGGCCACAACAACAGCCCAAAAAACGAAAAACACAGAAAATCACCACAATCCCATGCCATCCATGCCCTCCATGATGTTTAAATTCAAGACACCCCACAGAAAGACTAGGCTCATGCACCACTCACTACCCCTGGTGAAAAGGCCATAACAGCCCAAAAAACACGAAAATCACAGAAAAATCAGCACAATCCCAAGCCATCCAGGCCCTCCATGATGTTCAAATTCAAGACACCCCACAGAAAGACTAGGCCCATGCATCACTCACTACCCCTGGGCATAAAGGTTGAAAGCTGGGCAAAATGGCTGCAGACCTAAGAACACTGCCTGCATTCAAAATGGCCCCCTGCCTCCCAGCACATGGCCAGGGCCTGCCTGTAGCAGCACTCAAAATGGCCCCCACCCACATGGCCTGTCCCCATGAACACCCCAAAAAATTGAAAAACACAAAAAAATAACCACAATCCCATGCCATCCATGCCCTCCATGATGTTTAAATTCAAGACACCCCACAGAAAGTCTAGGCTTATGCACCACTCACTACCCCTGGTGAAAAGGCCACAACAACAGCCCAAAAAACGAAAATCACAGAAAAATCAGCACAAGCCCAAGCCATCCAGGCCCTCCATGCTGTTTAAATTCAAGACACCCCACAGAAAGACTAGGCCCATGCATCACTCACTATCCCTGGTGAAAAGGCCACAACAGCCCAAAAAAACGAAAATCACAGAAAAATCAGCACAATCCCAAGCTATCCAGGCCCTCCATGATGTGTAAATTCAAGACACCCAACAGAAAGACTAGGCCCATGCATCACTCACTACCCCTGGGCATAAAGGTTGAAAGCTAGGCAAAATGGTTGCAGACCTAAGAACACTGCCTGCATTCAAAATGGCCACCTGCCTCCTAGCACATGGCCAGGGCCTGCCTGTAGCAGCACTCAAAATGGCCCCCACCCACATGGCCTGTCCCCATGAACACCCCAAAAAATCGAAAAACACAGAAAAATCAGCACAATTCCATGCCATCCATGCCCTCCATGATGTTTAAATTCAAGACACCCCACAGAAAGTCTAGGCTTATGCACCACTCACTACCCCTGGTGAAAAGGCCACAACAGCCCAAAAAACGGAAATCACAGAAAAATCAGCACAATCCCAAGCCATCCAGGCCCTCCATGATGTTTAAATTCAAGACACCCCACAGAAAGACTAGGCCCATGCATCACTCACTATCCCTGGTGAAAAGGCCACAACAGCCCAAAAAAACGAAAATCACAGAAAAATCAGCACAAGCCCAAGCTATCCAGGCCCTCCATGATGTGTAAATTCAAGACACCCAACAGAAAGACTAGGCCCATGCATCACTCACTACCCCTGGGCATAAAGGTTGAAAGCTAGGCAAAATGGTTGCAGACCTAAGAACACTGCCTGCATTCAAAATGGCCACCTGCCTCCCATCACATGGCCAGGGCCTGCCTGTAGCAGCACTCAAAATGGCCCCCACCCACATGGCCTGTCCCCATGAACACCCCAAAAAATCGAAAAACACAGAAAAATCAGCACAATCCCATGCCATCCATGCCCTCCATGATGTTTAAATTCAAGACACCCCACAGAAAGTCTAGGCTTATGCACCACTCACTACCCCTGGTGAAAAGGCCACAACAACAGCCCAAAAAACGAAAATCACAGAAAAATCAGCACAAGCCCAAGCCATCCAGGCCCTCCATGCTGTTTAAATTCAAGACACCCCACAGAAAGACTAGGCCCATGCATCACTCACTATCCCTGGTGAAAAGGCCACAACAGCCCAAAAAAACGAAAATCACAGAAAAATCAGCACAATCCCAAGCTATCCAGGCCCTCCATGATGTGTAAATTCAAGACACCCAACAGAAAGACTAGGCCCATGCATCACTCACTACCCCTGGGCATAAAGGTTGAAAGCTAGGCAAAATGGTTGCAGACCTAAGAACACTGCCTGCATTCAAAATGGCCACCTGCCTCCTAGCACATGGCCAGGGCCTGCCTGTAGCAGCACTCAAAATGGCCCCCACCCACATGGCCTGTCCCCATGAACACCCCAAAAAATCGAAAAACACAGAAAAATCAGCACAATTCCATGCCATCCATGCCCTCCATGATGTTTAAATTCAAGACACCCCACAGAAAGTCTAGGCTTATGCACCACTCACTACCCCTGGTGAAAAGGCCACAACAGCCCAAAAAACGAAAATCACAGAAAAATCAGCACAATCCCAAGCCATCCAGGCCCTCCATGATGTTTAAATTCAAGACACCCCACAGAAAGACTAGGCCCATGCATCACTCACTATCCCTGGTGAAAAGGCCACAACAGCCCAAAAAAACGAAAATCACAGAAAAATCAGCACAAGCCCAAGCTATCCAGGCCCTCCATGATGTGTAAATTCAAGACACCCAACAGAAAGACTAGGCCCATGCATCACTCACTATCCCTGGGCATAAAGGTTGAAAGCTAGGCAAAATGGTTGCAGACCTAAGAACACTGCCTGCATTCAAAATGGCCACCTGCCTCTCATCACATGGCCAGGGCCTGCCTGTAGCAGCACTCAAAATGGCCCCCACCCACATGGCCTGTCCCCATGAACACCCCAAAAAATCGAAAAACACAGAAAAATCAGCACAATCCCATGCCATTTATGCCCTCCATGATGTTTAAATTCAAGACACCCCACAGAAAGACAAGGCTCATGCACCACTCACTACCCCTGGTGAAAAGGCCACAACAGCCCAAAAAAACGAAAATCACAGAAAAATCAGCCCAATCCCAAGCCATCCAGGCCCTCCATGATGTTTAAATTCAAGACACCCCACAGAAAGACTCAGTCCACCCACCACTGAGTACCCCTGGGCAAAAGGCCCCAAAACAGCCCAGAAATCGAAAATTCAAAAATTGTAGTTGCAGCAACTGTAATGCCCCAAACAAACTTACTTGTGAAATTTCTAATCCAAAAGTGATCCAAAGAAAGTCAAAAAGGCCTCAAATCCAAATATCCAGCAGCATCCACAAAAAGTAATCCTTCCAGGTGAAGAATCCGAATGAAAGTGACCAGCACATGAAGAAAGCACTGGGAGGAGCCTGCTTGACACAAACAGGAAGTTGGAGACTGTGGGGCACTTCCTTCCTCCCCCCCCCAAAATGGACTCCTTGCAAAAAAAAGTGCAGGCAAATGTCAACCTGAGAAGTTATTCTGATAAAAATCATCATTTCCAGAAGGTTTATGCTGCTTGCTGGTGGATTTCTTGTGCAGAATTGCAAATTTTGTATTTTCGCGAGTTCGAGATTGTTGCTGCCCGCCGCATCTACGTGTTCGCAATTGCGAACTCCCGCGATACGTGATCACGGCGTACTCGCGTTGAAAAACTCTCGCTGTGCAAGGTGGCAAGCCGCGATGACGTAATCGCGCTCGCCAAACTCCCGCAGGATCCCGCAGCAAGATCCAAAATGGCGCAGCACTCGCAAAATATCGAGAAAAACAACTCGGCAAACGCTGAATGATGGTAAGTGAACGCCGCGCGCCGCAAAATTGTATCACCAAGAAAAAAAAATCCGCTGCGTGCGAATTTGCGGATTTTCGATAAATTCGCGAGTGTTCGCGGATTGCGAATTTACCGAAAATCCGCAAAATCCGCGAGCGGAACAGATTTTCCGCCCATGCTTAGAGGATCAGCAGTGAGGCTACGTCATATAAATTGCTAACGCTTATTACAGTGAAGCAACGTATGTCAAACGTGACTCTGAAAGTCTTACATATGACACACTACTATATTGGTTAAGCCTGACAACAGAGCGTACAACACTACAAATCTACACATTACTGTTTCCTGTTTGTCACATGTGATCTAGGATGTGCACTCTACCCATTGCTGATGATAGTCCTTAGAGCCACCAATACCCAGGCCGAAAGGCAGCACAATAATGTGCACACACACAAACCAGGGCATCGTGTAACACACATTTCTTTTTTGATGTAACGTTTGAGATGCATGGCTATCACGCGTGGAAGGCTTAATGTACAGACCATGAATATTGATCAAGATGATCGTTGCATGTTGTGTGTAGTATAAGATATGTATACACAGAAAAAAACTTTTCAAAAAAGCTGTTTAAGGTGAAGTGGTGTCTCTCATCAAACGTTGTGGAGAGAATGACTAAAATGGGTGGGGTCATGCACCTGTTACAATGGGAAATGTTATGAAGCAATCAAATGCTTTTTTTTAAGGTCACATGGCAATCTTGCACCGAGCATGCAAGGAGGCTGCACCCAACGCGATTTTGAGAAAATATATATATCATAATATAAGTTTATTACAGTTAGAAATATATAAATGTTTAAAATATTCTAGATTATCACTTGCTGTAATATACTGTTTAAAAATATTTAGATATACTTTTGTGACAAAAAAAAAAAGAGGGAATGGCGTACCCGGCGCAACACTATGCGTCTGTGACGTAACAGATGGCCTGCGGCGTGCACTCGTCGCATATGCAACGCGCTGCGCGCAACCCCATACGTACATGTCATAACGGGTGGCTAGGTACTGCGTACCCGTCGTATACCAAAGTAGCAGCTGGGGCAACTTCATGCTTATATGATGTTCCGCGGGACACGGTGTCACGAACCAGTCGGATACGAAATGCACATCATTTACGAGTTTAGCAATATGGTGGATCAGATTCGTGTGGTGATGGAGCTTGGTATGATACCGGTATGGGAGTGCAGTTTTCTCAAAAAATAAAAGAAAAGAGATGCATAATTTTTAAAGGTAAAAAAAGAAGTATAATGGAGTTCCAAAATATCTAAAAATATTATAGAAAAAATATAGGTTTTAAGAACATTAAAATATGAAATTAACATTTAAAAAACCTTTGAAATTCACTGAAAAAAGCATAGGTTTTACAGACATTATAGTTAGGAATTAGCATTTAAAAAACCTTAGAAATTCACTCAAAAAAACAAAGGCTTCAGGGATGTTATAGTTAGTTGAACATTTGATTCATATAAAACCAGAGAAATTCACCTATTATAGTTAGTTGAGCTAACTATAACTTGCGCGCCCGCAATGTACTTTTGATGACGTCACAAATTACATCCCTCATGACATGGTGAGTGACATCACTGATGACAGCTCAAATGACATCACTGATGACATCATCCACATGAAAATATGATGTATATATTGATGCCCTAATACAAAGTTTGATACACGCACTCTAAAATACAGACTACTATTTTTGAAACCATACACACAACAATGGCAGATACTACATACCACTCACTATTTCCTAGGTCTGTACACACATCCAGTCACTTATACATGCAGTTACTCATCAATACAGTATATAATATGCAATCATACACCTATACATACAGAAACACTCTGCTACTCATCCATAGAGTTACTCACACACCTAGTCAGTCATGCAAAGAATCATTCACATACCAATTAACTCATGTATGCAGTTATACACACCAACTCCGTTATTTATACACACACCATATCACTTATTTATAGAGATACTAACACATATTTACTATCTTATACAATCACTGATACAAGCACACACTCATTTATACACACACTCTTCAAATAACTTACTCTCACGTAGAGTCATTTATATATTCTAACACTCACATATACTGCCTTAAAACATATGTAGTTACTCACACATATACCACAGAGACATTAATTCACTCACCAACACATCCATGCACACACTAACTCACCCATACAGCCCTTCGTAGATGGACTTTTGAATCCATACAACCAGTGAATCACCCACTCAGATATCTATGCACAGTCACACACTCTCCCACCCACCCACACAGACACTCAGGCACCCATAGAGATACTCAGATAACAAATTAATAACCCATGTAGATACTCATGTAGCTTCTCACCACCACATGCAGCTGCTTACACACCAACTGAGAGACTAATACAGACTTTCACACAGCTGGGTCCCTGCTCATTTGTATCAACAACACGGCCACGCTGTTCCATGCACGCGGTAATCTTCATCCGCATTTAGGAGCTGCATCTACAGCAGCGGGGCTCCTGCCCGGGTTGCGAGGAGCCCCGCTGCTGAAGATGAAGATTACCAAGTGCATGGAACAGAGTGGCCATATTGTTGAGACAAATGAGCGACGCTCTACACATGCAACCTACTACAGGGCTGTAAACAAAGTGTAAGTCATCACAGCATCCCACTATGGACTATACAAACCTGCACACTACGAGGGCCAGAATTCCAATTGTAGGGCATGCCCACTGGGGGGAAATATAACTACACGCTGCTAGTGCGGTGAGAAACTGGCGCAGCTGTGACTTCGCAATACCAGAGACCAAGGGCTAGGAAGCCCGAAACATGTTTGTTACGATAAGCGATGTGGGAGTGCTGCTGTTTTCCCCTGCAGTTCAGCAATAAAGAAGGCTTCAGACACGCAAGTATGTGGCTCCTCCATTTTGGCTGCTTGCAGTTGGAACATATGGCGCCCCTGCCCGGGTCACTAGGAGCCCCGCTGCTGAAGATGCAGCTCCTAAACGTGGATGAAAATTACTGCATGCATGGAACAGCATGGCCGTGTTGTTGAGCTAAATGAGCAGGGACCCAGCAACGCTCTACACATGCAACCTACTACAGGGCTGTAAATAATGTGTAAGTCATCGCAGCATCCCACTATGGACTATACAAACCTGTACACTATTAGGACCAGAATGCCAATTGCAGGGCACACCCACTGGGCAGAACTATAAGTACACGCTGCTAGTGCGGTGAGAAATTGGCGCAGCTGTGACTTCGCAATACCAGAGACCAAGGGTTAGGAAGCCCGAAATTTGTTTCGTACGATAAGCGCTGTGGGAGCGCTGCTGTTTTCCCCTGCAGGTTCAGCAATAAAGAAGGCTTCAGACACGCAATTGTGTGGCTCCTCAATTTTGATTTATATATATATATATATCTATCTCTATATATATATATATATATACATATATAGATATATATATATATATATATATATATTTTTTTTTTTGCCATTTAACGAAGCATTAACTTTGCAGTAAGAGATGTTCACGGATACTGAGAGGGAGGAAGCGGCAGATTCATTGTTCATACCTCAAAAAGACACTAGAAAGAGAGACACTTTACCGGAGAAAATAACGGCATCTAGTTCACTTGTAAAACTCTTCTCCACACTCGAAAAAACATACGAGAAAGAAATCTGTAAGTGGTGGGAGGCCACCAGCTCACAAAAATATCTGGAAGTTGGAAGTGTCCCCAGGGGACTTAGAATCTTTATATTCCCCTCGTACAAAAAAACGAATATTGAGCTTCTACGTGAGTGGTCTGAGTTCATGAATGAAGTGACACAAGGAATGCTATCGGAAGCCCACATCGGGCAATACCTTTCTACACTCAGGAAGCTATCACCCACGTAGTGTGATCAACAATATCCCCCTAGGAGAGTTTTTGCGTATGAAGCGAAACTGCTCTACAGACAAGGAGTTTGAGAAAGGGCGAGGAGAGTCCAGACAAAGATTCAGTCAGAGGGGATACTGCAAAGGAATCCTAGACCAGCCTGAAATGAAAAGCAATGCAGTGGGGTGAAATGACCTACGGATTGATAAACCTAGAGTAGGTGAATCTAAGATCAGAATGATCACAGGTTATTCAAAAAAATCAGCAGAAGTCTTCAACATCATGAAGAGAAATTGGAAAATCCTAAAGACAGACAGCGTGATAGGGAAGCCATTGTCAGAATATCCCCTCATTTCATACAGAAAAGGAAACTCATTTAAGGACCATCTTGTCAACGGCCACTATGAGTGTAAGAGTAGGAGGAAACCATCAGCAGTGGGTTTTTACCCTTGCATGAAATGTAAGGCATGTAGAAACTCACACAAAGTAAAATACTATCTAATACCTGGAAAAACAAACAAAACACCAATATCCAAGTTACTTAATTGCAACTCGGACTACACCATATATTGCTTAATGTGCCCCTGTGGAAGAAAATACATAGGGAGCACAATTAAGCAGACCAAACTCAGAGTTCTCGAACACATGAGAGCTATCTCAACGAAAGACCAGAGCTATCCAGTAGCTCAGCATTTCGAGGAGATGCATAAAAGCAACAGCAACCTATTCACCTTCTTCATACTAGATCAACTGGTCAAGAATGAACAAGGTGGAGACTGGGTAAAAAAGCAGCGAAATTTGGAATCCAGGTTCATTATCCTACTCCAGACTAAGATCCCAGGAGGTATGAATAATGAGGAAGAAATGTGGACCCACATCTAATAAATTGTCAAACAATTTTAGGGGGGAGATTACATCTGAGAAAAGAAAGAAAGAAATTTGTCTCCCAAATCTCAAGATTTGACCAAAAATTGATTAGAACATGATAATGCCCATTCAGGGCCTTATTACCAGGGCCACGTTGAGTACCATAACCCAGGCAACTCCCACCCATAATATCCGTGAATCACATTTTACAGTTCCCAACTCCGAAAGCAAAAATACTTGTTCAATAAAAGGAGTGATAATGAGAACTGTACAGGACAACGGCCTTTAGAAATGATAGGCGACCAGGAATATGTGATGTAACATTATACTTAAACACAAATTGCTATTACTAATGAATTGATTAGTATAATCACACAATGATTTGTGAATGCGCTAAAAAGCACTGATGACTGTACATAAATTGTATATATATGAATTTGTTTTAGCGCGATGTTGACCACTACAAGATGGCCGCCCTTTCCAATGATGGAATTGTATGAAATGTGCAGTTTTTAATTTTTTATTTTAGCACACGTGACAGGAAGTCGCAATGAACTTTTATTTAAACCACTTTAAAAAAATGCGATGGTTTACACTGACGAAGGCGGCAATGCCAAAACGCGTTTGTAATCCTTGTTATGCTGCAGAGCTATGAATAAAATGGCTAGCCTTGCTAAAGCGACTTTGATTGCTCTTCTTTGAGACGAGTCCCGGATACGGAGGGGCTGAAGTGTTATATATAATCAACTAGTGGCCCGTCCCGACGTTGTCCGGGTAAAAAAAGGCTAGGCAGCAATGGTTTTAGTATCATTGTGCATTCGTCCCACATGATAAGAGACACATTTTGAAGCAGTGTCCCCAAAGGTCCGTTTTTCCGAATAGAGCATATTGAATCCCTTTCAAGGGAAACTGTTAGAGGCAGTTCAAAGGTAGAATATGCTGTTTTCCCAGCTGTTAGCAAAGTGGCAGCTATTCCAGATGAAGCAACAGCTAGAGCCAAATTCCCAGAAGATCGAACTTTGGCAAGTATGAGGTTGATTAGGTAAGTCTTTCCTGTGCCACCGGGGGCGTCTATGAACAATAGTTTGCCTTGCTTCTTTTCAACACTATCAACTATGGTGTTGTAGGCGAGTTGTTGATCGGGAACTAAGTTAGGCAAGTGTTGAGCAAGGTAGTTATTTAGCTCTGGAATATTGTGTGCGGTAGCGATATTGTGGTATCCAGTTAGGTTAGTTCGAACCGCTGGCGGCAGGCTGAAATCTTGTAAGGACTTCTCGCTTAATAGATACAGTGAGTCTTCAATTTCTATAAGTCCTTGGTTTATGATTTCATTGTTGATAGCAGCCCGTGCCGACGCTGTCCGGGTATGAATTGCTGCCGGCCAGTAGTATATTGTTTTGTAGGATTTCGTTTTGATAGCATTTCTTATCTGTGACAGGCCTGTGAAACGCTCCGATTCACAGTGCACTGCTGATGCACTTAAGAGTGCGCGTTCAGTAGTGTGTGAACTGGAGTTTCCCTACTTGATATTTCTTTGCAATATTATATAGCGCCAACTCGATAACATGGCATGAGCACAATTTACATTACAGAAGAACACATTCATTTGCGGTAGGCACGGGGAGACAAAGCGATTTGCCTGGAATCACAGGATGTTGAACTGATGTCGAGATTCGAACGTAGCTCCCCAGTTCTAAAGTTCGCAATTTTAGAACTTGTGGCGGGAGGTGTGTATAAAAGTGTATGTTGGTGCTGGCCATCAATGAGAGAGACCTGTGCATTTTTCAAGTGGGTGGTGACAAAATATGAGTATGTTGCTGGAGATGTGGGCCGCCGTGCCACCAATGTACTTACCGGGGGAGGGTAAACACCGATTATTCTGCAACTTTCTTTCCGCATACCATCACTCCACATACTTTCATTACGAAAGTACCATGACTCCGCACTGCCATTATAACGCATGGCATTACATTTTATATGCTTTTACTACGCATACATTTACAACGAAATTCGTTGTAAATGCATGAATGGTAAAAGCATGTTTTTTTTTACTGTTGGATAAGGTAAGTATGGGTATAGGGATATATGTTTTGGGGTACTGAGGTATATGTTTTGGGGTGTTTGGGTATTTTAAGGGTTCAGATATAGTTTTGGGTTATGGGGTACAGGGGTAGTTTTAGGGTTTAGGGATAGGTATGGGTTTTGGGGTACAGGGGTATTTTTAGGGTTCAGGGCTAGGTTTGGGTTTTGGGGTATAAGGGTATTTTTAGGGTTCAGGGGAAGGTTTGGGTTTTGGGTTACAGGGGTATTTTAAGGGTTCAGGGCTAGGTTTGTGTTTTGGGGTACAGGGGTATTTTTAGGGCTCAGGGCCAGGTTTGGGTTTTGGGGTACAGGGGTATTTTAAGGGTTCAGATATAGTTTTCGGTTTTGGGGTATAGGGTTTTAGGGTTCAGGGGTAGGTTTGGGTTTTGGGGTACAGGGGCATTTTAAGGGTTCAGGGCTAGGTTTGGGTTTTGGGGTACAGGGGTATTTTTTGGGTTCAGGGATAGGTTTGGGTTTTGGGGTACAGGGGTATTTTTCAGGTTATGGGGTAGGTTTGGGTTTTGGGGTACAGGGGTATTTTAAGGGTTCAGGGCTAGGTTTGTGTTTTGGGGTACAGGGGTATTTTAGGGTTCAGGGGTAGGTTTGGGTTTTGGGGTACAGTGGTATTTTTAGGGTTCAGGGCTAGGTTTGGGTTTTGGGGTACAGGGGTATTTTTAGGGTTCAGGGGTAGGTTTGGGTTTTGGGGTACAGGGGTATTTTAAGGGTTCAGATATAGTTTTGGGTTTTGGGGTATAGGGGTATTTTTAGGATTCAGGGGTAGGTTTGGGTTTTGGGGTACACGGGTATTTTAAGGGTTCAGGGCTAGGTTTGGGGTACAGGGGTATTTTTAGGGTTCAGGGCTAGGTTTGGGTTTTGGGGTACAGAGGTATTTTAGGGTTCAGGGGTAGGATTGCGTTTTGGGGTACAGGGGTATTTTTAGGGTTCAGGGGTAGGTTTGGGTTTTGGGGTACAGGGGTATTTTAAGGGTTCAGGGCTAGGTTTGTGTTTTGGGGTACAGGGGTATTTTAGGGTTCAGGGGTAGGTTTGAGTTTTGGGGTACAGGGGTATTTTAGGGTTCAGGGGTCGGTTTGGGTTTTGGGGTACAGTGGTATTTTAGGGTTCAGGGCTAGGTTTGGGTTTTGGGGTACGGAGGTATTTTTAGGGTTCAGGGGTAGGTTTGGGTTTTGGGGTACAGGGGTATTTTAAGGGTTCAGATATAGTTTTGGGTTTTGGGGTATAGGGGTATTTTAAGGGTTCAGATATAGTTTTGGGTTTTTGGGGTACACGGGTATTTGAAGGGTTCAGGGCTAGGTTTGGGATTTTGGGGTACAGGGGTATTTTTAGGGTTCAGGGCTAGGTTTGGGTTTTGGGGTACAGAGGTATTTTAGGGTTCAGGGGTAGGTTTGGGTTTTGGGGTACAGGGGTATTTTTAGGGTTCAGGGCTAGGTTTGGATTTTGGGGTACAGGGGTATTTTTAGGGTTCAGGGGTAGGTTTGGGTTTTGGGGTACAGGGGTATTTTAAGGGTTCAGGGCTAGGTTTGTGTTTTGGGGTACAGGGGTATTTTAGGGTTCAGGGGTAGGTTTGAGTTTTGGGGTACAGGGGTATTTTAGGGTTCAGGGGTCGGTTTGGGTTTTGGGGTACAGTGGTATTTTAGGGTTCAGGGCTAGGTTTGGGTTTTGGGGTACGGAGGTATTTTTAGGGTTCAGGGGTAGGTTTGGGTTTTGGGGTACAGGGGTATTTTAAGGGTTCAGATATAGTTTTGGGTTTTGGGGTATAGGGGTATTTTAAGGGTTCAGATATAGTTTTGGGTTTTTGGGGTACACGGGTATTTGAAGGGTTCAGGGCTAGGTTTGGGATTTTGGGGTACAGGGGTATTTTTAGGGTTCAGGGCTAGGTTTGGGTTTTGGGGTACAGAGGTATTTTAGGGTTCAGGGGTAGGTTTGGGTTTTGGGGTACAGGGGTATTTTTAGGGTTCAGGGCTAGGTTTGGATTTTGGGGTACAGGGGTATTTTCAGGGTTCAGGGGTAGGTTTGGGTTTTGGCGTACAGGGGTATTTTAAGGGTTCAGGGCTAGGTTTGTGTTTTGGGGTACAGGGGTATTTTAGGGTTCAGGGGTAGTTTTGGGGTACAGTGGTATTTTTTGGGTTCAGGGCTAAGTTTGGTTTTTGGGGTATAGGGGTATTTTTAGGGTTTAGGGATAGGTTTGGGGTTTGGGGTACAGGGTATATTTATAGGGTTAAGATGGGTTAGTGTTTAAGGGTGTTGGGGTATTTTAAGGAGTAAGGGTGGGTTATGATCATGGGGTGCAGGGGTATTTAAAGGGAGCAGGGTCGGATTAGCACACAATATGAGACATGGCATGAAGGGTGGAACGTACCACACGCCCCCAGTGTTTGTCACGCCACCAGCACACGCCCCCAGCACACACCCACAGCACAACGCAGACACGCCCACAAGGGACTACTTTGCTGGCATGGTTCTTTTACCTTTTAAATGTATATGGTGGGCGTCTGTATAGCCTATGTCCTTCTGCTGCAACTGCCCTTTCCAACGCTGAATTGGGTGTTGTTATTGGTGCTGTGGTTCCTGAGATTACCCGCCTCAAAGGTTTGGGCTCTCTCTTTATATTATTAAGTATGGATTCACTCATTAATACATTTACTTTAACTTCTAATGAGCTCTGTAAACAGATTTCTCCCAAAAAAGCCTTTCCCTAGGTGCCAGAGGAATATTCTCTGGTACCATTAGTTGTAATACCCAAGTGGGAAAAGCCTGTGTGGTATGGACTGATATTCACACAGCAATTTTGTTGTTAGGTATATCTCTTCATCATCTTCCTAGTACAACCCTCCTACCTCAGTGCCTATCTCTACCAAAGGTCAACCTTCATGCGACGAAAAGTAAAAATATAAATAGAGGTAAGTAAACATCACTTTATTATAAATCAGAAATAACAAGATAAAAACATGAGCCAACAGTCAAAAACCAGTCTTGTGCTGTATGCATCTTCCCTTATCTTCTAGGCAGTACCAACAATACTCTCTTCAGTTTTGTCATATAACTGTTTATACCTCTACAGGACTTAGAGAAAATTAAAGCTATGAAGGAACATTATATGCAAAAACAGTTAAAACCAGTACAAGTGTCACTATGCATCATGAGGAAAAGAAACTATATGTGTATAGAGTATATTCCACCTCCTTATTTATAATACAGTGCCCACCAGAAAGGTATACTGTCCTAATGTTACTGGTCAGTTCACTCATTAATACATTTACTCTGTAAACAGCTTGTTCCCGAAAAGCCTTTCTTATGAGAAGGAGGAATGTTCTCTTGTACCATTCTGGACCGATGAAAAAACAGGCTGCCATGCAAAACCCCTTTTGTAGGCTTCCCAAGATGTTACATAGTTTGAGTCCTGGAAAACAGCTTGCTCCATGTTATGTTATGGGTATTTGTAAAGCCCGCTATCACTCACAAGGGTATCCTGGCTCTGACCATTTACAGAAAAGCTGTGCCTGATGCTAAAAGAAACTCTGGTCAAAAAGAACCATTCCGGTTGTTAACAGAGCTAGAGAATTCTACCAAATAGTTCAGAATTTTCTCTTTTTCTTGGCACTTCGCGTGGAGACCAATATATTTGACTTGATTTAAATTTGTAAGCGCAAAGAATGCCCTAAGGTGTCTTGGTGCTGACGTCTGCTCTTCCAAACTCACAAAAGAACATAATTGAATAAGAATGTTTAGACAAGCGATGCGAAAAGCCACGTTTTTAAGTGCTTTCTAAAGATCCTAAGGTTTGACTGTGAACTTAGGTGCAGTGGCATTTGGTTCCAGAGAAGAGCAGTAGCATGCACCAAGTTTCTGCCATACCAGGTGGCTCAGCAAATCTTAAGGACTACCATGGTCTTAGCAGAGGTAGATCGCAGACATCTTCTGTGGGTGTACCAGGAAATGTTTCCGCTCAGATAAATTGGGCCTGTTCCATGCAGGGATTTGTGTGGAATACAGAGTTCTTTCAAAGCAACTCTGCTTTTGATCCGCAACCAATGTAGTTCCTTGAGCCCTTTAGCAGCAGATTCATGTTTTTTAAGGTTTTTCAAGAGATGAACAGCAGCGTTCTGCAGTCTCTGAATCTTTATTATCAGCCATTGTTGAATGTCCAGATAAATAGCATTGTAGTAGTCTAACCATAAAAGACAACCACAGTTGTCTGTAATTCTGTGGGGATGAAAGGTAGCACTTTTTTTGAATTTTTTAGAGGTAGAAACAAGAAGAAATCAACCAATTAGTCTGCTCTTTGAATGTCAATTTGGAATTGAAGGTCACGCCCAGATTTTTGACTTTGGTGACTGGTGTGAGTAAAGTATGGACGGCCACTATGAAGGGCTCCAAAATGATAAGTCTGATCCAAAGAGGAGCACCTCTGTCTTGTTGGAGTTCAGTTTTACGCATTGGCTGTCCATCCAGTGGACAATGGCTGACATACAGTACCTAAATATCATAGATACCTCGTCTATATTTATGATATTGTGTTGAATCCAAAAGATCTAATCAAGGTGGCTAGTGGAGCAACAGAGATGTTAAACAGTGTAGGGCTGAGTGAGGACCCTTGCGGGATCCCACACTGCAAAGAAAAAAAGGTGTTGGAAGTAAAGTCTCCAAATGAGATGGACTGAGTTCTGTTGCTGAGAAAATATGCCACGAGATTAAGGGCCTTATTACCTGTATTGGCAGTCCTCCAGTCCGCTGGAGGACCGCCAAAGCTGTGGTGTGCCTGCCCGCTGGATTACAGGTGTAATCCTGATGAGGAGGATGGTGCTGGGGCAGTCTGATAGTGGTGGTCTGTTAGGCTCAAAGGAGAACCTAACATGCAGACTCCTGCAGTGAGAGCGCGGACTGCATGTTCCTGCACGATGTGACATGCATGCCACACTGTGCAGGAACTGGGGGGGCAATACCATGGGGCACAACATGTGCCCCCCCCGAATCCACCCCCAGTCCGAGGAGTGGCAGGGGGCCCTTTAGTTGCCTCTCCGCAACCTTTTCATAGTGGGCTCACCATCATGAATAGCGCAGTGGAAAGTCAACTCTGAATATGCTCTGTAGCTTTTAACCTGTTTGGGAGAAGCCAGCTTATTTGCTCCTTCCTCGACCCATTTAGAGAATGTATCTGCTCATGCATCGACCTCCCCCATGATTATGGGAGGATATGTATCAAGGATAGCTGCTAACTCATGTCTGTCCCATTTGCTTCAAGCTCAAACGTTTTTACCTATTTCCTTACACAACTCGATCCGCTTAGAGAAAGGAACCTGGATGGTAAATTTGTTCAACACGTGGTCTTACCATGTGACCAGAAGGATACTTTAGATTGACAGTCCCTGGAAATTAGAGAAACCTGCATCCAAAGTATGCCCTGCAATGTGCGTTGGAGCCTTAACTAGTAACTTGAGATCTACATTTGCCATATTATCAATTTACTGTATTGTGTCTTTGTTATGGACCTCTTCTAAGTGAAAATTAAAATCTACTAAAACTGTGAAATTAGCAACATGAATGCAGTTATCTAACAGCTCACTTATGCTTCCAAAAATGTTACTCTAGGAACTAGCGGTCGGTAGATCAGAAAGCCATGAAACCTTGTGTGGTCATTTAATTTACTATTGAAAGCAAGCACCTCTGCCTCGGTCAGTGTAAATGGTTCCCATTTAATGTCTAGTTAACGTTTGTAGATAAGTGCCAAGCCACCACCCTGTTTTCCAACCCTAGCTAGTCAGGAGATTGCACAACCTAATTGAAGGCCAGTTGCTATATCTGGGTCTGATGCTTTGTCTGCCCATGTTTCAGTTAAGAAACAGAAATCAGGGTTGTTGTCGTCCTGGTAGTGGAAGAATTCATATTTGCATTTTATTGCTGATCTCGTGTTCAGCAAGATACACATGGGCATCCGCAGAAATTTTTCCAGGGGGGGCTAACCTGGCAAATGAAGTGGCGTTGCTAATGTTAATCAATAGGGGCGGGGCTAAAATGGCAGACAATCAGGATCGGGTAATGCTCAGGCCAAGCTGAGAAAAAAAAAGTGGTGAATTCTGCATTTGAAACTGTTCAACAATTAGAGCACACGTATGAACCATAATATTACCCCCCTGGCCCCTTAAAACGCATACATTCCATGATCCCTAAAAGTAGCCCCCTGGCACCCCAAAACTCATAACCCATACCTGCCCTAACCCCTAAAATTGTCTCCCTAGTACCCCAAAACCCATACCCGCCCTGAACCCTAAAATGTCCACCCCTTGCAACCCAAAACCCATACCCACCCAGAACCCTAAAATTACCCCCCCCGGTACCCTAAAACCCAGACCCAGTACCCTAAATTACCCCTGGCCCCCCAAAACTCATACCCGCCCTGAACCCTAACATTACCCCTGGCACCCCAGAACCCGTATCCACCCTGAACCCTAACATTTCCCGTAGCACCCCAAAACCCATACCCGCCCTGAACCCTAAAATTACTCCTGGCACCACAAACTCATACCCACCTTGAACCCTAAAATTATCCCTGCCACATAAAACCCTAAAATTACACCACTGGCATCTCAAAAGCTGAACGCTAAGGGGCCCATTTACAAGCCCCTTGTGCCACTTTTGCATCACTTTTAACATGGGAAGAGTGACACAAAAGTGGCTCAAAGGGCTTGTAAACCTGCCTCTACAAGCGTACACTACATTTGCATACTCCTTGAGGTTTCCATGCATGTAAGTCTAAAACACTGTAACCTAGATATACAGCCAGTAGGTAATGCTGGTGAAGCTGTAGAATGCATTAAAGTTACTGGAACTTACTTAAAAACTGCTGCCTTCTCTTCTGATACTATTCGGTGGAGACGGGCTGATCAGCAGCACTGTCGTACTGGCATACAGCCCCTCCCGAAGGTCGCACTTTCTAGATAGGTGTGGGTCATCCTGGATTCTCCTTGTCTGGGCCTCCTCTGCTTCTTCGTCTGTGCACTTGGATGCAAAAAGAGACAGATCCATGGCCCTGTTCACCATTTATCTGGTGAGAAGCGCCATGGATGTGTATTCCATACAAGTGCACAGACAGCTGGGTGAAAGGGATGGCAGTGCAGGTGACGCTTTTCCTTTGTAAATTTATTCCTGCTGGCGTCCTAGCCCATGGTTTGCTGTCTGTGCACTTGTATACACATCTATACAAGTGCACAGACAGCAAACCCTGGGCTATGATGCCAGCAGAAATTCCTATACAAAAGAAAAGCGTCGCCTGCACTGGCCATCCCTTTCCCCCTGCTGTGCACATCTTCCCACTCTCACGCCATGACCAGGCAGCTAGAAGTGGTGATTTGTCATTCTGAGGGGTGTGAATGTTATAAGAATGTGTGTGCCTGGCTGAGACAGCTTCTCAGCACACCACACACACGCAGCCGCACCTGAGTACTTCACACAGGTATTTAAAAGACCATTTACTTGGTAATGAGGCTTTGTTGTGTTTTCACCCCTACTTAGAGCCCCTGCATCTCCACTCTGCACATGGCTTTGGCTGGATGAATTAGCCCCCCCTCCCGAAATTTGAGGGAGACGAGTTGACGTGAGGTTCAAAAGAGGGGTGAACAAGGATTGAAGACGCCGAGAGGTGACCGTGATGGGACAGACATTTAATGCAGTTTCCTTTACAAATGGGTCTATTGTATGAATCTAATTTGACAGACTCGAAGACAGCAAATGCTGCCGCCTTTCCATGGCTTCTGAAAGTTTTTTTCTGAAAGTTGGGTCAACGAGCTGATCGGGTTCTTTTCTTCCTTCATGTGGTGGTGATGAGTGGGTTGCAGGGTGTCTGCACTTGTCGCCTCTGTCATTGGTAGCCCCCTGCTTCCATCTGAACGCCAAGAAACACCGCCTCCCCCAACCACCCGCACCTGGAGGGGTCGACGTGATGTCTAGAGTGACCAACTGGCATGGGTGCGAATTCAGGAGAGTGAGTGTAAAAATTCAGAACAAAGGGTCAAAATTCGGGACAAAAATTCAGGACAGGAGGTCAAAATTCAGGACAAAAGGTAAGGTTTACAGACACATTAGAGAAGGTTGCGCAATAGTATATAAGTAAGTAAATAGACAACCACTAAAGTACAAGTGAAAATAAGTTTATATTAGGTTGAGACAATTGTGCACTGGTTTGGCAGTATAAGCGCAGCTTTAGGAAAATGTGCAGGTCTTCTGCCCCCACCTTTCCAGCTCCCAGGGAAAATGCCTGATGCATTTACTTTCTTCTATAGTGCTACTCATCCCAAATATGTGGGGTAGAGTTTTGGAGTGCATTACAACACACACATATTATATAGAAACAATCACTCATATAAATGGGAAAGTCAATATATAGGAAATGTTGCTTAAGATAATGGTGCTTACAATGTGTAATCATACTTTCATCTATCATTCAGTCTTTCACGATTCATTCTGTCCTTCCATCCTTGTGCCCATCCATGTCCATATTCATCCATTTACAAACCTATCCATCACGTTTCATTCCATCCATCTGTACACTCATCCATCCACTCTTCCACACATCCATCCGTTAACTCATCCATCCAGCCATTCACCTGTTCAGTCATCCATTTACCCATCCCCTTTCCTCTTTCAATTCCCCTTTCACTTAGTCATCCATCCTTCCATCCACCCACCCATCCATCTACTCATCCACTCATGAATCCATCCATTGAACCTATCATTCATCCATCCTTTCAGTCATCCATCTACCCTTTTACTCCTTCCCTCATCTATCCATCCTTTTGTCCATCTACCCGCCCTTTCACTCACTCATACCGCCTTACATCCACCCTTTCACTCATCCGTCCATCCATTCACCCTTTCACTTATCAATTCATCAATCCACCCTTTCACTTATCAATTCATCAATCCATCCAATATTTCACTCATCCATCCACCCATTAACTCGCCCGTCATCCTCCCTTTCACTCATCCATCCATCATTTCACTCATCTATCCAGCCATCCATCCATTCACCCATCCCTTCACTTACTTACTCACTCACCTTTTCACATTAATTATGAGACCCATCAAGAACTCCACCCTCGCTGTAGTTCCTAAAGCAAGGGGTGGGGTGGAGCAGGTTTCACTATGCCCCTGCACATAGACAATCTGAAAAAGTGCAAGGCATGAGTCATGCATGATGCACAGGGCCTTGAAGAGGGGTGACTGTGAAATGTTGTTGTTTCCAGAGCTTTAAGTGGGATGAAAAAACTAGGGGGGTCTCTTCAAAAGGGTGTTTGATGTAACAAAATGTGTGCCTTAAAACACATAAGCTAAAATTCTGTGCTTAATATAATGTACCGCCCGACTGGTATTTTTGTTGCTTCTGTCATTGCATCCAGATATATAATACAAGTAACGTTACACTTAGAACAAGTAACGTTACACCTACAACAAGCCAGAACTATTGGCTTTGTCAATGGTTGTTAGTTGAATAAAATAAAAAAGCAGCAACCCTGGCTGCTATACTAAAACTATAATCCTTTCCTTTCAACTTCTTTCACCGCCTTCCTTTGGCTAACTGCATTCTCACCTATCAGCAGCATGGGCGTTTTTGCACTTTCATGTGTCTTGCCCTGGAGTGAGGCTGGAGGAGGCCACCACATGCTGTGCCAGCCCAGACTGACCCATTGTCATTCTGTATGTGGCAATCAGCCGCACACAGAATGATAATGGGTGGGGTGGGGCAGCTCTTGTGCTCAGAGGAGTGTGAGGCACCTCATCAGGGAGCTGAGGCCTTTTGCAGGGGAACAGCTCTGTTCCCTGCAATGCCTAAAATTACAGACAAAAGGCTGAGGTCCAAACGGTTGGTCACCCTAGTGATGTCCTGCCTGAAAACGAGCCCCGGCATCAGGCCTCACTCCTGGATGCATTTGTTCAGATGGGTTTGTGCAGGGGGGGGCAAGGAGAGGCGCTCCAGGAGGGGCAAGCACCCCTCCTTGCCCCCCCCTGCAGACGCCCATGAAGATGCAAATTAATTTATTAGACGAGCTGACATACAAACTGGGACTGCAGCTTTGGTTAGCAAATGTAGATTTGCCTGGAGAACCCTCCAGTGAGCAGGTGGACTTGCAGGTAGTACAAACATAGTTAGAGTTCACCTAGTTGAAATTAAAGAGATTTCAAGGAGAGGTCTTACTCCAGGAGAAAGCTGTAGGAAGGAATCTCTAGAGTAGCTAAAAAATTGCCCAGGGGTCCTGGCATTGGCCGCTGTGCAGACGTGGATGGGCTTGCCTTTGGTGCACCGCTGCGCATGTCCACGGTCTGTGGTCATATTTAAGTTACGGCATCAGGCATGGCCGAGAAGTAGCCAATAACAGAAGCGCGAGTCAGAGCCAGCTGAGATACGTGATTGGACAATCAAAGACACAAAACCGAGGTCCAGCAACCCCTATCACGGGATCAGGGTCCTCTAAAAGCGCGGTGAAGTGCTGGTCAATAAAAACCAAACTAAAGTAAAAATGTAAAATATGAAATGAGGAAATTTCAATTAACAGGCAAAGCCTGTATCAAACCGCACATTTGCAGCCAGGCATCACCATAAAAGTCAGACTGTAGTCGGAGTACAAGGAAACAAAATGTGAGCATTGAATTTTCAATAAAGTCCTTTTGCGATCAAACAAGCAAGAAGATCTTAATCTGTTTTATATCAAGTCATTTTGAGAAATTCAAAATTCTCTTCTCATTACAGTGGGGAATCCCATGAATGATAAGGCTCCAACACTTTCTGGTTATGGAATTCATGGAGTCTCTGCAAGTACTAAAGCCTATATAGGCAGCAGAATTCTACACAGATTGTAATGGCCAAAATTCATATAGACACTTTCCATCAAGTGATGGATAAGATGTTAAGTCTTTCTCTGGCTTTAAATATATTCCTGCCACTCTCAAAAGCAATCATTCTACCACCCCACAGGAAAGCCCTCTTGAGATCCTACTTTTTTTGCCAAATTCTGGCCTATTGCAGCATTTCCAACACCGAAGGGAAAAAGAGGGACTGTGCTGCAAAAAATAGCACCCTCTCAATTAATTCCCAAAACAAGCAAATATCTGGCCTATGGAGTACCCACTTGGGATTACCCACTTGGGATTACCTGGGCTGAGGAACCCGATATATAAGTTAGTAGTGTGTCAAAAAATTCCTCAGAAAAATTAAGGCAAACTCTCGCCCACCAACTTAGGGGGCAGGCTTCATTATACGTTTGTCTCATCCACCCAACAGTTTGTTAGGGATGGGCGGATGCGCTCCCTTTTAGTACAGGAAGTACATTGTTAACATGGGTGAATGACACCTACTCATGAAATGTGGGATCCTAGGTTATAGATAGATAAATTAATTTCATTAAACCTAATCTGAGTTTATTGTGGGTTTCTTTCACTGCTTGAAACTGGACTATTTTTCATGCCCAAAAAACATTGACTTTACCTTCCCCAGTGTTCCTTACTTTCCCCACGTTTACTAAATTTCTGTCTTAGCTAATTAGTCCATCTCGCAAGTTTCATACATATGCTGACAACACCTTTATCTAATTGGAAGTGCTTGACCCAACTAATCTCTTCGCTAAACCAGACTGAAGCCTAACAAAAATTTAGAGATTGGTTCAGAACTAATGAGCTCTTATTGAGTGAGAAGAAAAGAGAAGCGGTGCTTCGGGAAGATATGCTCCTCCTCTGTTCTTAGTGTCCTTCCCTAGTACTGCTAGCTTCTTCGGAGTCGGATTTTACTTTTCAGACACAAGAAAACATCTATGGTTCTGTGGAATGTGGACATGACTCTAGGTTCAACTTTGAAAATAATTCTTTGTTCTAGAGACAGCTATCTGCTCATAGGCCCCAGTACGAATTATAAATCATGTAGTGATCATGGATTCTCTATGGTTTGGCCAACCTTCTCAGCATTTATGGGAAATAAAATCACTAAGGCAGTTTTAGAGAAAAAATAAATTATATATTTCTGCTACTTCCTGGTTGGTTACTGCTCCTGCTATGACCTTTCCTCCTTTTTTTCTTTGGGAATTCCCTCTTTATCTGGCATCTTTACAGGGTTACACTGGGGCATGAACCTTATTAATAATAAAGAAAAAGAACATAGAAAACTAAGAAACTCACTTATGCTCACTTGTGCTTCTCATCGGGAATGTTTGCTTTTTAGGAACAGATTGTCCAGTTAAAGAGACTTACTCCTGACAATAAGAATGACATGTCACACTTGCATCTCTTATAATGTAGTTTTTACATTCATAACACAGTATGACTACTCCCGATTAAATTATGATTTGCGGCTCAGATAAAGAAACAGTATGAATCCGTTTACGGCCAAACACATTCTGTCCTAACGGACACTTGGAGTACATTACTATTATCACATGAAATCAAACCATTAGTAGCTTCAGTGGTTTTCAGCCGTATTAAGATGATTAGATGTCAAAATATCATATACAGAAATATCATCTGACATAAATACCAATGTCATAAGTGTTGTTTACTAAATGTTTAGTCCAATCGGTTTAGATTTTCTATGATTCAGTCCAATGGGGTGGTAATTTTGTAGATTATATTTGGACACAATATTTATGTCAGAGGATAGATATTCTGGTGCCACACTATTATGAATGATGTAAATCTATTAAGATTGATTTTGAGCTAGTAACTTTGGGAAATGTATATAAACAACAATGGAAGTCATAAATACATACTGTGGGATTACTACTTAAGACATTGCGTGTTAATCTACTGGTATCCTGGACACAAGTGAATCAAAGGGTCCTATGCTGAGCATGGATCTTTTCATACCTGTGAAGTCACTGACCACACCAGGTGGGATAACATCCAAGTGTTTGGAAAGCAATAAATAATGAAACAAAGGCTCCCCGGATATTCCATTTAGGACCTTGTACCACATTTTCTCATTGTATTATCCATTGACAGCACTTTCTTCTTCAAGACATATAAGAAGTAATCACAACTACAGTTTTGTCTTATTCCAGCCTTTTCAAGACAGGTCATTGAATCTCAATATATAACTTTATTTCCCTGAAATAGTTCAATCTTTTTCAACCTTTATCGACATTAGTCATTATACAAGGAAATGTTCATCAAATTACCTTTTCACCCGACTTCGTGAATCAGATGTTCTCAAACCATAATGCTAATGGATAGCAAGTTGTCAATTACTCATATTCTAATACACAACCAGATTGAGTCCTTGAAAGAATGATCTTCTCTAGTCCACATTAATAGCATCTTGAGGGTTGGAAGTCATTGTCGTTGTCATTGTCAGAGACTATGGGCCAGATGTAGGTGAAATAGATTTACCGATTTTAAATTACCGAATTTTACCGATTCCGTAATTAAAAATCGGTAAATCTATGGGGTCGACATGTAGGTATTCCAGATGTGCTGGAATACCGAATCGGATGATTTCGGTATTTACCGAATCGGTAAATACCGATTTTCACAAGGGTGCAGGGGGTGTCACTTTGACACCCTCTGGCACCCCCAAAACAGGCTCGGGTGCCATGTGACAGGCATACATGCCCTAAGGGCAGGTCTGCCTGTCACATGGCATAGGTGTGCATGCACACCGTCATTGGTATTTTACCATCAAATTTGATTTGATGGTAAAATACCGATTCGGTAAGGCTCCTGGGACTCTGAAGAGTCCCACCTACATATGGGTGGCTCAGATTTGATAAATTTACCGATTTTTTATTTCACCAAATCGGTAAAATTACTGAATCGGTAATTTTACTGATTCGGTAAAATAATGCCCCCTACATACCAATCACCTATTTACCGATCGGTGACGGCCGAAAATACCGATTTTCGGCCGTTACCGACCGACCTACATCGGGCCCCTACTTCCTCCACAAATATTTTACGGTCTAACCTGCACATGGTGAAGTATGTGGGAAACTAAATCAGTAAAGCATTACTAGAGGACAATATTTGCAGAACTGAAACAACTTAAACATAACAACATCAGATGGAGGTGATCAGGGACTGACTCAATTATTATCCTAGTAGATGCCACTCTTAATCGTTAAGACCTGTCACATGTGCTGTAAGTCTATACATCCAACGTTACCCCAATGCTTTGTTACAAAACTGGATGAATACTCTCATGGTTAGTCTTCCACATTGCATTCTACTTTCAGTCTCTAGTTAGTATACACATTTTCTCTATATTTGTTGTAATTCCAACTTTTTTCATTAGAAATTCTATGATAATGTTTGTATGGAGTCTCTGTTCTCAATATGTTCTCAAACCAATAAAACTTTCTTGTTTCTTTCCACATCTTCAGTGTGAGTGGACTAGGCCACCATGTGATCATGAACTAAATTTGTACAGTTCAAGGTCCTTAAATGTTATACATATACGTCTTCAAGACTAAGGGCCTGATTAGACCCTGGCAGTTGGCAAATGTCATCTCCTCCATGGCGCCATCTCCTGTGAAGGCACTGAAAGCTTGGGGTGTGGTTGTTGTCTTTTTATTCAGCTGCCCACCAAAATCCCAAAGCAACAGTTTGCTACTGAAAAATGACAAAAATTAGACCCCCACCACCACCACCACCTTGGAATAATTTTTATTTTTCTGTGCATGACAATCAGTGTTTACCTGGTGGTGATGGACAGAAATTATTTATATATTAGGCTGGTCGCTCTAAATACTACTGTGTTCAGCTAGCGAAGGCACTGCCAAAATATATTGATGTTCATCTCGACTTATAATTGAGTGGGCACCAAGGGTCTGGAGGATAATCGCATTTCTGATGGTGTACCCTGCCACCACCATAAGGCACTAACTGTAAATGCAGAAATCTCAGCTGTTCTATCTATTTGCAAAAAGAAGTCTACAAACAAACAGGCATATTTGGAAACCCTTGCACCTCCGTAGTGTCATTTTTTGTGACACGTTGGTGGGGCAAACCACAAAATCATATTTATGAGGTCACTCAATGCTACTTTGCTTGGCTTTGAATGGCCTCATAGATATGGAGTAAGGCAAGGCAGTGCACACAGCTGTGTTGCCTTATTCTGCACTAGGGAGGCATTCCATGGGTTTTGCGGTGCATGTTCCCACGCAAAACCCATGGATTTTGATGTTGCCCCAGATTTACAAGATCATTATTTAACTACCTCCCTGGTATGAACCCTCTCTGATTTGAGTGAACTACAGCCTTAATACCCTTTGCCAAGCTTGCTGCCAATATGCCTACAAAGATCTTATGATTCGATTTTAATAAAGATATTGGTCTATAAGACTCAATCTTCTGTGGGTCTTTGTTTTAAAATCAAAGTCACTCTCGCTTCAGCCCATGAACCAGGAGTACATTCTCCCTAAATATAAAAGTTATCAAACTGATTTTTTTAAATCGGCACTACCTTTTCCAAAATACTAACCTTTCAGGCAATGGGGGCCATAGACATGGCTGAAGTTAAGAAGGCCCCTCTAACAATAGTAGCAATAAATGCTGCAAAGGCTTTCGACCAGGTCAATTTGGTATATCTGTGGGAGACATTAAAAAGCTTTGGTTTCCCCAATAATTTTGTCCAGTGGGTGAAGTGCTTATATTCCAACCCTAAGGCAAAGGTTTTGGTGAACGGGGCCCTGACAGACTGGTTCAATATCGCAAGAGGCACTAGGCAAGGGTGCCCCTTGTCACTATTTTTATTCAATTTGTACATTGAGCCATTTGTTAGCTGGCTTAGGACAGACCATAACATCCAGCCCCTCAAAATAGGAGAGTTAGAGCTAAAACTTTCTCTCTATGTGGATGACTTGCTCCTATATACATCAAACCAAGCAGAGGCAATACCTAGACTGTTTGAGAAAGCCGAAAAGTTCGGCGAAGTTTCAGGGTATAAAATCCATAAGGAAAAAAATGAAATAATGGAATGGAATCAAGTCATTGGTAGTCAGGGGGCAAAGAGTCAAATGAGGTACTTAGGGGTAAGAGAGTTCAGAATTTAGAAGATATTCCCAAAGTCAACTGGAGGAGAGTTTCAAAAGAGGTTGCCAGTTTACTAACACAATGGGTAAATCTCCCTTTCAACATCTATGCGAGGGTCAATCTTGTCAAAATGATTATCTTGCCAAAAATCAAATTTCTATTTAATTCAGTTCCTTTGCTTTTTGGGATAGAAGATATAGCTAGGTGACAAGGTAAAATAGGTACGTTCATATGGGCTACGAAAGTGCTAGGATAGCATGGAAAAAGTTAAGAAGAGGTCTTACACTGGGGGGGTAGCCTTACCAGACATACTCACTTACTGTTATGCTTTCCATTTAATAAAATGTAGGATGTTGGCTAATAAAACTGATTCCTCATCATTGGGTTTATTATTTGAGGCAATGTTAAAAGATTTGGAACGAGGGCAGGAATACTTTCTGTATAAGTACGGAGACCCGAAGTTCTATAAAAAAGTTAGACTAAAGATACTGGGAGCTGCCTTAAAGAATACCATACAATGCAGCACAGTCTACAAGATCACTTGTGTCAGATGCTAAAAATGGGAGGTGTAAGATGTTGGGGTGACCTTCAAAAAGACTGTAAGCTAAAAAATTGGGAGGCGCTCAGTGGGTTAACTGGAGGAACATTGACAAGGTTTAAGTTTTATCAGTTATTCTCTTAATGGGCGACGCAGAACTGGTATAATGAAGAGGCAAATTGGAAAGCAGATCTAATTACCAGAACAGGCACTTGGATAAAGGAAGTCTCTTTCTGGTACCGGGCACTCCTAGAATCTGATGACGATGGAGAGTCTGAAGTTACACGACTGTGGAGGGAAAATTTCAGACAAAAAGTGACACTCATGTGTATAAAATATGCTCTGACTCTTTTCTTATGTTGCAGGGCATAGTAAAACCAGCTGCACCTAGGAGGAACCACCTGTACACTACTTACAGAGTCTATAGGTCCCCAAAAAAGTTATCTAAGGTTACAGGGAATGCATATAGCTGCCCCAGGTGCAAGAATCCTGCAGATAGGGATTGTTCAAGAATAAAACCCTACTGGATGGAGGTATGTGACTTTCTGGAAGCTGTGTTGCATTGACCGATAGAAGTAAATATCAGCATGATCTTCTTCGGTTTACCAAATGACTATCGCATGCATTCATCTGTATCCAACTTTGTGTTTTGTGTGGAAATCCTTGCAAAGAGGGAAATTTGTAGGGTGTGGAAATCAGAAACTCCCCCGACTTTCGCGGGAAGCTTGAAGAACATTATCTATACTAGTGAATCAGATATGGCTTGCGATCAAAGAAGCATAGGCAAGATCTGGGATGCTTTGGTAAAATGGAGAGAGCATGAGAATGAGTGGGTCCTATGATTAAGCCAATGTACCGTCGGTCCTGGCCTCCCAAGTAACATCCCGGAGCCCCAAGATATGTGAACAGGAGTGCGAGAAGGAAACTGTATTATCTCGGAGGAAAAGCTTCTTTTTCTTTCTCCCCTGCTGCTCCCAAGGGACGGTAAAGGACGGCATGGAGTGATTGGAGGAATCCTATCATGAGTTTTTGGCAGTATGAGGAGGAAAAAAAAAAGATTTACAAGACCATGTAAACCTGGGGATGCACCAAAACCTTCTGCTTTCACAGGGGAGGTGCAACGGGGAGAAATAACTTTATTTCTCTGTGTTTTTTCCTCTTTCCTTGTGCACCATTCTGCAGCACACACAGGAAGAGGAAAAAGCCTCCCAGGATTGTTTTTGTGCAGGAAGGTTCAAGAAGGAGCTAAATTGTGTATTTATAGAATCACTGTGTTTTTTGACAGGACGGTCAATTATACCCTTACTGCTGCCACTGGGACAATAAATTGTTCTTTATGGCCCTTCTTAGCTATGCTCTGTGATTTGCAAGTTACATGTCACAAGTCAGTAGCAGAAGAGTTTGAGTGAGGAAGATGATACCATGACATGGCTGTCTGATGGGGCCAAGAAGTGACAAAAAAATCAATGTGGAGGAACAGAGAAAAACAGAAATGCAGACAATTCCAAGAGCAAATAAAAGGCCTCTAATATTTAGTCACTTTTTACAATGACGCTTTTATTATTATAATAATTATTAAGAGACAATAACAATACAGTATTACATGTTATAATTACGCATGACTCCTGCTTACATTGTACAGTATTCCACATTGTGATTCCATTTTCGTTAGAGTGATTAAGGGATCTAACTTGGTCCTGAAGAAAAAGCCAAAGGGGATGGCTTTGAAACATGTTGACTAGTGAGGCGGTAGCCCATAGAAGCATATTGCCTCCACTCACCTCTTTTAACACTTCCAGCTAGGGAAGGTATTAAAGAGTAGTTTCTCCACATAGCCAGGTAACTTTTAAACTGCACCACTTTGTCACTTTTCTGACCCTTCCACTCCCACATTAGCACAACACATAGTGATTTCACTAGTAAGTGCTGCCATGTCTCGTGGGTTGTAGCACGCCCCGTAGCGGGCGGGAAGAACCCAATGATGAAGCATGCCACCAAGGGTCCTTTTGGTGGGTGAGGGTTATTTTAAAATCACACGATCATTAGGGCACACATCTTTATCACAAATTGTGAGGTCTTTTTTGCCTTTTTTTCTATGGAAGATAAAATTACTTTAAGGTAACTGAGATGGATTCTTTTTGGTTATTTTATCATTTTACTTGGCCGTCATGGACTTGTCAACCACTTTTGATTGCCTAACAGAAATAAGTGGTGGCTGATGTTAATTAAATCAGGGGTAGATGTCGGATTAGTCAACTTCTTGCATGGTCTTCATGAAAATCTGGGCGCCAGACTACAATATAGGCCAGTTTGGTGAACTTTCTGATATTTACCCACTATCTAGTGGATTGTGTGAGGGGAGCAAGCTGGCACCGCTGCTTTTCATTCTGCACATTAATGATCTGAATGACTTCTTAACTAATTCGACCAGGGATGTGCCGAAAATTGCCAACTCTGCTGTCCCGGTCTTATAATATGCCGACAACACTGTTTTGCTGGCTAGAATTCCTTGTGAATTGCGTAGTCTGTTGGAATGTTTTGTATCATTTATGAGTACTTTAGACATGAAACAAGTTTTGAGAAATCACATATTATGGCATGCAGACCCGGAAAGCTCCGACAGTTTGGAAACTGAGAGAAAAACACCTTAGGGTGGTTGGTAATTTCTGTAATCTTGGCCTGATGTTTGACTCAGGTCATTCTTGCCAGATACATATAAATACAGCTCAGGGGAAACTTTGAAGGGCAGTGGGCTCTCTTTTTCACTTTGGTGAGAAGGATAGTAGATCCACCGGTTTGCCATTTATTAAAGTGTATAAAATGCAATGTATTCCCACAGCTAAATACGGAGCCGGGGTTTGGGATATCACAAAGTTGCTGCTAACCAAATAGAGGAAAATAGAATTTGCAGGAGATCCTCCTCCCTCAAGTGATAACTTCCTTCTTCACACTGAGCTGAATTTAGAATACATTTCAGGCAGCATTGACATCCCTCCTGCTTTGATTTAGCGCGTGGAGTAATAATGAGGCAAGTTTCAATAGAGCAGTAATGATGGACTGTCTGAGTCTGGAAAGGGGGCTTTCTATTCCCTGGTTGAATTACGTCTGCAAATCTCTGTCTGAAATTGGTTTACCTGAACTGTTTAGTACTCCCGGTTTAATTACGAATGTTGAAAAACAGGTTGTTAAGCAGGGGTTTGCTAAGCGTACTTCCTCACAGAGGATTCAGGATGCTGTTTGTAAACCCACCATTCGCCACTATTACTTCGCTTTGGCAATAGGTGATACTCCTCTATATCTTACAATAGAGTTAACCCGCTAGGAGAGGTCCCTTCTTTTTAGATTTAGGTCGGGAATGATTTGGCTTATATTATGTTTTTAAGATCAGGGTAACGCATGGGGTATTGTGTTGCCCTCTTGGCCTTGCAATTGTAGGGCGGAACTACCTTTGCTTCATTTGATGTTTTTCTGTGGTTTTTATCATACATTTTTTCAGCTCTGTCTTAAACCCACGCTGAAAAAGTTAGCCTTACAGAAATGTAGAGTGGCTTTAACTTTTCTTCAAATGTTAATGAGGCCAGATATCTGTGTGTGCTGCTTCCTTAAGATGGTTATTCACAGCAGATAATCAATGGCAGGGAGCCTGTAGGATAGCTGTGATAATCTGGGGGCCAGTTTTTATATTTCCTTTGAATCTGAAAGTTTCTTGTATTGGATCAAGTTTGATTTTAGTGTTTTTAGCAAAAATCAATGAATTGAGAATGTCATTAAGAGAAATTATTTATGATATCTTTTTTTTATCTACATTTGTTTTATCTTGCACTTTTATGATCTATTTAAGATATGAAGATACCTAAAAATGAAATTCAAGCACATGAAAGAAGTAAAGAAAGAAGAAAAGAAAGAAGGAAACAAAGATGGAAGCAAAAAAAAAATTGTTGAAAAAAGGAGTGACAAATCGAAAGAAGAACAGAAACAAGGGTAGAAAGTTGGAAAAGAGAGAAGGGAAAGAAAGAAAGAATAGAAGGAAGAATAGAAAAGGACAGAAAAAAAGGAAAGAACAAAGAAATAAAGAAATAAAGATAACTGGGAAAAAGAAAGTAAAGGAGGAAGGTGGGAAAATAGACTGAATAATGTAAAGAGAGAAATAAAATATCCAAAGATGGAATGCGAGACAAAACTAAGGAAAGACACAGAGAAAGATGAACAAGGATAGAAATAATTGGATGAGGAAGCAGAGTTGGTTAATTAGATGGAAGGCAGAGAAAATAATTATAAAATAATGGAAAGAGTGACAGAAAGATAATTAAATTAGAACATAAAGACAAACATGAAAGGAGGAGAGAAGGACGGGGAAAAAAGGAAAATATGGAGTGAAAGGAAAATGGAAAGATGAAAGTTAAATAAAGGGGAGAAGAACATGAAGAGAAAGGAGGAAAGGGCCAAACACCTCTGAAAATGTTCTGATGGCAGACATATTGTTCTTCTTACACATGATTGCACTTGATTCTAAACACAAATATTTTAAATATTCAGGGAGGGAAACAAAGGAAAATGTGCTACTTTACTCTAAACCATATGCTACACCATTACAATATTGTATATGTGACTGAGCATTTTCTTTCTTGTGGTGAAAAGTCCACAGTGATTAAAAAACACTCTCCCTATGATCACAAATACTAAGAGAGAGAGAGAAAAAGAAAAGCAGTACTGCGGGAGACGACAGGCAACAGACAAACTTACATTTGCCACAACCCTTCATCATCAAAAATGTCTGCAGGTAATTATTTGACAAAGCAATGGGATTTACTACAAGCCTCTTGTCTGGTCATTGTGGTGTGGGGATTGGGTTGAAGAAAAGACTCTGGCCTAGCCCAAGAGATGAGGTGCACAAGTATAATCCTAATGGAAGGACTGGGGCGAAGCGTGCGGTAATCCTCCCTGACCTGGCCCAAGGGTCACAATAGAATGTGATATCCCTAACCATGCCCGTAGGCCAGAGGATGCTACACGAAATTCGTTTAGTGCTAGTCCAAGAGGAATGACGTAACCCAAATCCTGCTTTCCCCAAGGGCCAAGGATATTGAAATCTTAAAATTCCTCCAAGCCTTATCTGAGGCCAATTAGTGACACAAGTGGTATCCCTTCGCCATCATCTGCTGGCCTTTAAAGGACAAGGAGAAAAGCCCTGCACCCGGCACATCTTACTGTCTCGTTTTTACAGAACGTAGTCAAATAGAATAATGTTTGTTTATTTCTATTGTCATTGTTTATGATGTTCTCAATATATCTTCCCACGAAGCAGTAAAAAAATGCAACTATTTCTTTGAAGTCCTTCTGTTAGTTTACTACTCCCTATTCATTCATAGGAGTTTGCTGTTGTTCATGCAACTGGTGTGTTCCACCATCTCCAGATGATATTAGCATAGAGGAGGCAGAATAATTACTCAGGTAGTCGGATAGTGCTGAGATCCTAAGGCAATATGACTTTTCATGAAAATCTGCTCTGATTTGCTATGAAAGTAAATAAAATTGTATCAAACAACAGTGATTTTTCAGTTCTGCTAATTTCATACGCGAAAATAATGTTTGTTTATTTCCTGATTTTGCTGGTGATTTGGGACTTAAAATATTTTTGATTTTGCCTTCTTTCTGTAATGTTCGATTTGCTGAGAGCCTTCATGTCAATTCACCCATACTGAACTTTATAATTTTTGCAATACGACTTTAAACGACTCCCCTTACATATAACACAGTTGAGTGAGCCCCTTTACTTAATTGGCCACATTTCTGTTATTTTTGATGTTTTGGGAGGTACCTTACCTCGAAGGCACATTGCCTCATGAATTTGAGGTTTACCACCGTCTCTGATTCATCGAAACTGTGGTTGCCGTGGTGAGTTCAATTTTGGGGTGTCGAAACTGCGTGGTCCCCTGCACTCACTCTACAAGCCTGCACAATATTGAAAATCCATCATAGTGTGCAAAAAGAGGCTTCCTTTCACAGTGACCTAAGTCTAAACTGCAACCTACGAGCAAACAAGAGAGCAGACTTCCTTAGGTTTAAAGAACGTTTACACACTGCAGCTTTAATTTTTCGTAACTCCTTTTCTTCAATTGTAGCCAGGTATGCCTTTTGATTAGATCAATTTAATGTGTTTGAATGCCTGAATAAAAAATTGAGATCAGTCTACTTTTTAAGTTTTTTGAAGTATTTATTTCACTTATGCCTTTTATATTTTGGGAGCTGCCATGAGCATTGAAAACAGTAATCAACATTATAGGAGGATATGGAGTGTAATCTATGGAGTTATTCCAGTAGCAAAGTTAAATTGATGAATTATCATTTACAGTCCTCCAACAAGAAGAAGCAACCTTTCACATTACAACTTTGCGACTGAAATGGATCTTTAGACTCGATGCCAGAATATTTCAGAGTTTAAAATAAGATGAAAACTGAAATAGATAGAGATAGTTTTCATTGGGAAATACTCAACATTTTAAAACACTAATCACGAGGAATGGCATTCTTTATGTTTTGACAAACTGAATGGGCTTATTTAATCATGAACTACCAGGAATCTTAATCTTTGTTCTCGATAAAACGTACACATGTGCTGATTTAGCATACTTCGTATCACTTTGGTTTACAGTGTACGGCTATGTACCCTCCCATTGCTTACCATTCGTGGGATTCATTGTCACTCTTCTTTGCTGCCTCCTAACTGGCCAGCGCATGTCAGGCATCCCTTCCTCGTCTTTCTGTGGAGCATGGATTAAGCAAACATTGCTTCCTCTTGATTGGTGTCAGTCTGCTGCTTGCTGCTGTGATTGAGGAACAATTTCTTCTTCCCCTCTCACAGCCCCTTGTCTGTGGTGCTTCTTACCCTCCCGCCTACCCTTTCTACATGTTACTTAAAATTTTCCACCCACCTCTTCCCCGAGTTGTTCCCCCCATCCGCCTAACCCTTTCCAGTCATCATGGCTTGCCCTTACCCCCACCCCTTTTCCCCATCTTTGCTGGATCCCTCAGTCTTGCCCAGAAACAAATCACTTTGACGCGGTGCCAATGCTGGCCGCGTCATCGCTCGGTTTTTCTTGCTTTACCTTTAGCCACGCTGCTGTACAACATGGCGAAAAGATATTGGCTCCCAACTATTTTGATGACTACAACTTCTAAACTATTTTTGGGAGACGATTTAAAACGTCCAGATCTGGACTGACATCCTTTTAAACTACCATTTTTAATAAATGACTAGGAAAGGTTATGTGGATTTCTGACAATAATATCAGACACCTATAACTAGTTCTTAGTTAAAATGTGTTTTTGGGAAACAATATGTATGCGTTTTTGCTTTTACACTGTATGACAATGTAGAAAAATAGACATATTGATGTACATAAGCAACGTTCATTTCCCTTTTCCCACTCCTCTTCCTGCGCATATCCTAAATACCGTAAAGCATTTAACTACATCCTACTGCCGGCAAAGGCCTGTACCCGTGTATACGTGACAGCCATTTCAGGCACCCTGGCCCTTTTTGCCCGCCCAAGATTAGAATCACTGGCTCCCCTTCCGCGTGTATTCAAAATCTCTCTCTCCCTCACATGCATAAACCATGAAGCCCTCTCCCTCTGCACGACCCCGCTGTGAAAGGCAACTCTCCCCCTTGACTCGCACAAAACCCCCTATTCCATCTTGGAGAGGCATCCTTTGCCTTAGCAGACATAGCCCTCCCCCAGCTGCACCTGACTGCCCCCGCTCTCATGTACGGGTCATAAGATCTCTCTCGCTCTCTGTGTGACTCTGTCCTTGTGTCCACCCTGGCTACCCCTCCCTTCTCCTCACGTAAACAAGTCATAAACCCTCTTCTTACGCAGAGCCCTGTCCTTGAGGGTCACGGCCGCGCCTGACCAGCACCTCCTTCCCTTCCATGAATGCCCCTCTGTTGACAAGCCTTCCCTCCGCACTCAATTGTCCACGCGGCATTAATACCACTCCTTTGATGACCCTTTTCCCCCGAGTCCGGCTGACCACATATGTCCGAGGCCATCGCCTGAGCCAGGAGATACCATTTACTGCCCTTATTGTATGAAGTCACTCCTCTTCAAAGGATCCTCTATTGGTCTTAGCCACCCCCACCCCTTGGGCTATGATCAGGCGTACACATCCTGCAAAACACTCAGTTGTGTGATTGACCTCCCCTCTTATCAGCAGGTCAAGGGCCCCCATTGTGAATGTATATGGGTAGGATCACCACGAGGATTATGGGGATGTCTTTCCTTTTGCGTCACACCGTCCTAATTGTGTTATCATGTGTTCTGTAGAGTATAAAAAGCCAGAGTCTCAGCTCACTTGTTAGAGCACCTCCCGAAAGACACTGTGTTTCGTGTCCGAAATGACTGGCTCTCCTCATGAGTAATAAACTCTGTCTCTTGATTCCTGCTTCCAGCGCCCGTCTCTTTATTTTGGTAATTACTCAACATGGGAACTAAGGCGGTTTGCGCCAGCAGCCTGGGCATCGATAGGAAGATGGGTTGCAATTTTCCACAATTGGCGTCCCAACGCGGGGCCCATCAGTGACATAGGGTTCGGTAAGAGAGATCCAGACGAAGAAGTGAACGTCTAAATGATCGGGGCATGCCTGCCTTGAGAGGGCCCTCGCCCGGCGGCCGATCGACAGAACTTCACTAATTCTGAACGGACCTCTCTTCAAGTGACCTATTGTCCTGACTGGAATCCCACAGGAATGCTACATGGAGTAAGAGAACGATCGGGCGCTGGAGGAGGAAGTCGAAGAACTATCCGTATGGTCCGGTCCGGGTAAGATTAAGTAGGGTGTTTTTACGCCTGATTGGTAGGGTGGCTCTGTCCACCTGATTGATTGATTGTTTGTATTGAAAACCGGTATTTGTATACTGGCATTGTTGGTATTGGTTCATTTAGCTCTGAGGGCTACTTGACATATTGGTTCTCTTTTGAGAACGAGACATTCTCTGTTTGCAAACAGCGGCGAATAGGAACGTCGTCCCTCTTTGCAGATAGAGAAGGGTAGGTAATGTAGACTTTTGTCCCCGGTATTAAGCCGTCATGCCTACCTTTCTCCCCACTGGATTGTTTGAAGTCGATTAATAATCGATTGTTGTTCTTTTGAGATCTTCCCTGTCTACAAACTGAGACGAGTAGAAATATTCTGTCTTCCTTTTTGGATAGCGAAGGGCAGGTAATGCAGACTTTTGTCCCCGTTGTAATCCGTCATGCCTGTTTTTCTCCCCACTGATTGATTGAAAACCTGGACATTGTTGTTCCAGGCATTGTTTCGTTTGAGGTATTTTCCGCCTGCAAACAACGTGGAATAGAGATATTCTATCTAGTCTTTGCAAGCAGAAAAGGGTAGGTTATGCCCCTTTGTGAATTCGTCAGTCCTACCCACTCCCCACTGGTTGGTTATTGTGGGGTAGCTCGCATGGTCCGCCCAGGAGACTACTCTTATGGAGGACATATGCTCTCTACTCATGGGCCATTTAGTAGAAATAGACCGACTGGTCCGTCCAGGAGGCTACCCTGGTAAATGGAAGTACATCGCTCGGTCCGTCCAGGATGATACCCTAATGAAGGAATATATGTTCCCCTTTTGATCGATAATCTCGTTCCACCCCGGACCATTTATTGGAGGGGACTCGTCTGGTCCGTCCAGATGTACCACCCCCCCCCCAGTGAAAAGGACACATAAAAATATGAAGTGATCACCGTTCCCTACTAACAGAAAGCTTTAGCTCGAAACACGCTAAGGAAGAGAAAGAAAAATAAAAAGGAAATCAGGCTAAGTCAGTAACCCCCTGATGAGCTTTTGACTTCACTAAAAATAAGAAACATTAGAAATAGTTCGTAACAAGAAATATAAAATGGCGAAAAGTTTGACAGCAAAAATAGCCACGAGGCAGCTAGGCTTCACTGCCTGTTCCTGCTCCCAACATGCCTGCCTCATTGCCCGCCACGCCCAAATAACGGTCACATGAAATAGAAACAATCAAATAGGTACCTACCCCCATTCCGGAAAACTCCCGAAGTGCAACAGGTCCGCAGTTACGCCCATCCGGAAGGCGAGGCCTCGAGGTACGAGGGTCCCGCCTGCCCACGATCGGGAGGAGATGATGTTGGGCAGGCGGTCCAAAGAATGGCAGAGTCCTCTCCTTCTCTCCTCTTCCGCTGCCCTGCAGGCCACGGGGGGGGGCTGTCTTGCCTCAGCCACCGACCACCCCCCCCCCTTCTGTCTCTCGCCTGGTCTGACCCACGAAGAAGGCAGAAGCCGAAGGCGAGAACGGCGGCGAATCAAGTAGTCCCGCCACATTTCGAATTCGCCGCATGCCATTGCCTGTTTGTCAAAGGCCGAAGCCAAGACGAAAACGGCGGCAAATCAAGTAGTCCTGCCACATGCCAAATTCACCGCATGCCGCCGCCTGCATAGGCACAGGTAGTCCCGCCACATGTCAAGGAAAAGGGGGGGGGGCTGTCTTGCCTCAGCCACCGACCACCCCCCCCCCCCATCATCAATGGCTGGCATGGCCGATATCGAAGACGACGGAGCCGAGGAACGGCGCAGGGTCGCTGGAAGGGGGAGGCGGCGCGAACGACCCTCCCCCACCTCCCTCCAGGTGGAGGCTTCCAGGGACACCCCAATGCTCTTACTTAAAGAGGGTCAACATCATAAAGCGGTCTTCTGCCCAGGACGGGCACTCGCTCCATATCGCCTCTCCTCGACCTTGAAGATTCTATAAGAGCCGGGGGGCCCCCGACCCCCTGCATGGGTGCCCCCGCCCCCTTCACCGGGAACCACGACATCGGTGCAACTCCTGCCGGCGCCAGCCTCGGATTAGAACTGGCTAAAATGCAGCCACGGCACAGACTTGTTCAGTTCCGGAGGAACACCAGGATGACCCGGTAGGAAAATTGTTGCCGCCCTTCCCACTCTTTGACTCATGGTCCATATTGTTAGACTGTTAACCTTATAGCACGAAACTTTTTGAATTCCCAACGGAAGGCTCTGGGCCAACCATGCAAGACTAGAGACACCCTGACTGTGCTGGAACTCGCCTGACCCCACCCAAAATGGCGCCGACACAAAATGAGAGTTTTTGAATGAACTTTATTGTACCATGACCTTGCAACTTTTTAACCCCGAGATATATATACATAACGTTTTGGATAATGAAAGTAGATATGAAGGATATTGAGCATGTGCTTGGACAATGAATTGACTTAGGGTAGGTACTGATTATGAGTTGGAAAATGAATTGGTGTAATTTAGATAAAGAATGAGTATTGGATAATGAATTATGCATTGATTAATAATGAATTTTTGACATGCATCATGTCTGCTCTGTAAGGTAATTTCAATACGATTTTATTTGCACTGCTGCACTTTATGAAATGAACTGCTACCAATTTCGTTTATTAAAAAGTATTTTGAAGGAGAAAGTATGGTCGTTGCAGTTGCATTAATAAGTTTTGTAATGCCTTACTACTGCGAGCGAAGATTAAGTATGATGATGGATGTAGATCAAAAGGGATCAGGTATTTGGCAGCTACCTTATGTGCCACAAGCAACCGGAAAAGTGTTTTCAGATACCCTTAAAAATGACACCACAGAAAATGCCTTCTGACCGTCACCCTTACACCCGATAAAGACGGTTACGACCAGGTAGCTCATGTAGATACTCAGATCGTCAATGATTATCTATATGACACCACTGGTCCCTCTGGGCTGAAATGCCGAAGGGGCAAGGGAATGCGGTACGAGGAGATAGGGCGAGTATATGGTAGGTAAAACATTTTCGAACTACTGCATGATGATGTGCTTTGAATGCTGCCCCCCCCCCTACCCCTTCTTTTCCTCCCTTCTGCAGGTCACGTCAGAACGTCGACTGAAGTATGGAAGAGCGACGGTCGGACCACCGACGAAAAAGGGAAAATGGGAAATCTGTGTTTAGTCGTTATAACAGATAAACTTTTTAAAGACGTAGGCTTAACATGACTGTTCCTCCTCAGGACATAGCGACTGAGAGGATGGACTGACATAGAAACTGGACAAGTACTGAATGACGAAAAATTGACTAGAAATGACGTGCTAAATAATGTAACTGGACGTTTGACTAGGTAGGGAAAGGACAAAGAAAAATTATACAGGTAAGGGTTGCCACGGCACCACCCGTCTAGGAAGTTAGAAATATTGCTGATGTTCAAAATGCACTACCCCCTTTCTCACACTCTCATAGATATAGCCAAGCTGCCCGACTGTTCTCCCGATCAATGCTTGCCGTTGCCTCAGCCTGGAGAACTTCCCACCACAGGAGGGAACAGAAAAATGGCTTAAGATCCAACCATGGGTAACTAGCACGACCAGGTTAATCACTGATCGACCAGCCGAGGTGTGAGTATTGGTAATTGGGAACGCTCGCAGGCGTGACAAGCGAGAAGGAAAAGGGGGGAAGGGTAGAAAGAGCAAGCACATAGATAAAACAGGATAGTAAAGATACGTAGGATATACGGATAAAAACAGATGTTGTAGGCTAACAATTGTTTCCTGTCTTGTCGTGAATGTCTTATATATGTGTAATACATGTGCCGTCCTCCCTGTCTGAGTTTGTGTATAATGTACGGATTCATGTCTTCCCTCTGTCTGTATCTGCATGTTACCTAACCTTTGCTGTTCCGTGTTGTGAGCGCACTAAATGACCTATTTTTGTACACGTCTCTCTCTCTCTCTCTCTCTCTCTCTCTCTCTCTCTCTCCCTACATGTCATACGTGTACCGAATGGCTCGTTTAGATTGCTGGCGACTCTCACTCTCTATGAGAGTCTGCCTATTCTCTCTCTTTCATTTGTAAAATTGTGCCCCACCGGCATCAGTCTGATTTGATATATATTAAACGCAAAGGTGTTCAGCGAAAATTGGCCGAAACTTAAAATAATTGTATCTCGCCATATTACTGCCTCTCCTTTCTGCAAAAATGAATGAACTTGAATTGGCTGAGAAGGAAAGGACAGGTAAGACGACTAAAGTCTCCCAAATCTGGCCACTTATAGGGGAACTTTTTGTCCATGGCACCTTATGTCTGTTCTTCAGAGGCGAACGCCAACGACCAGATTGAACTCCCAACTCCCAACGCCCGGATTGCCCCACCCCCTTTTGTTTGCACCCAAGCGCAAGCGCCCGAAGCATCCCCGCCCCATTTTTCGGTAAACCCCAATTGCTGTCCCGAATATAAACTTGATACACATGAGGAGTTGTTGACCCTCGAGAAGACCCTGTTTTGCCTGACTCTCGATAATAGCACCCCCGCCCTGTTCAAAAGGGATAGCCAGTCCTGATGGGAAATGTTCTGTAAAATGCTGAATATGATGTAATGCACAGTTGATGGGAACCTCACTTGATTTATAAATAAGACGATGAATAGACCTGCCATGAGCCCAGTAGGAATACTGACACGTGCACTGCTTGGTAATGGACCTCTGACTGTGACCAATGAGCGTATAATTGAGGGAGGAATTCAGCATGCATAGATATCTTCTTTTGCCATTTCACTGAAACATTGTCTTGTACCTATTCAAAGATTCACGATCACCGAAGGAGATGGGTCGGAAGTGACGTACAGCCTGGCTGCGGATCTTGGGACTCGTGTGACCTCGACCAAAGGTGGAGCCGTAGAAAAACAGGATACGGGACGAGACCGCAATTTCAACGTGGAAAATGAAAAACGGTGGGCCGCCTTGAAGCCCTCCGTCTGCTGAACCCACGCGTGCCTGGAGTCTCCGTCCCCCTTCTTTGGGCCCGATTGACGGGCCTGCCTGCTTGTTATCCTTTGCTCCCTTGGTCCCTTTTGCGTGTCCCAGGAACTCTGACCCAGCTCCACCCTCTCCCCTATCGACTATTTGAACCACACACACCCTCTTCTCCATGTGACTTTTTGCCAAAGGAACGAACTGCATTCCACTGGGAATAGGGTGCTGCCATAGAACTGTGGGCGCCGAGCATAAGGCGCCGCCAACCGGATTGTTTAGGGAACAGGACTGTGGTCTAACAGCAGAAGACTGACCGCACCCTGCAACGCGAAAGGATAGAACAGAGCTGGACCCATAGCTCCACCGCCGGTGCTCAACAGCGCCAACGAAAGTACTTGGACTAGAGCCTACCAGTGATGGCTCACTGACAAAAAGACACTGGGACGAAGAAATATTGTATTTAAGCTGAATTCCGCTCTCATCAACCTGGTCAAAACTGTTCATTGGTTACATTTTTAGTCAGAGACATTTATGCTATGTAGTGCTTTGAAATGATAGGAACTCGACAAATGCAATCTCCTATGTGCTGTATTCTGCCAAACACATCAACTGTCCATGATTATATACCATATGCTAATATTGACAATGCTAATTCTGCGACCGTCCCTGTTTATATGTACCATCATCGATCACGAAAATGAACTTTTGCTATGTAAAAAGGGGCGACTGTAGAAAAATAGACATATTGATGTACATAAGCAACGTTCATTTCCCTTTTCCCACTCCTCTTCCTGCGCATATCCTAAATACCGTAAAGCATTTAACTACATCCTACTGCCGGCAAAGGCCTGTACCCGTGTATACGTGACAGCCATTTCAGGCACCCTGGCCCTTTTTGCCCGCCCAAGATTAGAATCACTGGCTCCCCTTCCGCGTGTATTCAAAATCTCTCTCTCCCTCACATGCATAAACCATGAAGCCCTCTCCCTCTGCACGACCCCGCTGTGAAAGGCAACTCTCCCCCTTGACTCGCACAAAACCCCCTATTCCATCTTGGAGAGGCATCCTTTGCCTTAGCAGACATAGCCCTCCCCCAGCTGCACCTGACTGCCCCCGCTCTCATGTACGGGTCATAAGATCTCTCTCGCTCTCTGTGTGACTCTGTCCTTGTGTCCACCCTGGCTACCCCTCCCTTCTCCTCACGTAAACAAGTCATAAACCCTCTTCTTACGCAGAGCCCTGTCCTTGAGGGTCACGGCCGCGCCTGACCAGCACCTCCTTCCCTTCCATGAATGCCCCTCTGTTGACAAGCCTTCCCTCCGCACTCAATTGTCCACGCGGCATTAATACCACTCCTTTGATGACCCTTTTCCCCCGAGTCCGGCTGACCACATATGTCCGAGGCCATCGCCTGAGCCAGGAGATACCATTTACTGCCCTTATTGTATGAAGTCACTCCTCTTCAAAGGATCCTCTATTGGTCTTAGCCACCCCCACCCCTTGGGCTATGATCAGGCGTACACATCCTGCAAAACACTCAGTTGTGTGATTGACCTCCCCTCTTATCAGCAGGTCAAGGGCCCCCATTGTGAATGTATATGGGTAGGATCACCACGAGGATTATGGGGATGTCTTTCCTTTTGCGTCACACCGTCCTAATTGTGTTATCATGTGTTCTGTAGAGTATAAAAAGCCAGAGTCTCAGCTCACTTGTTAGAGCACCTCCCGAAAGACACTGTGTTTCGTGTCCGAAATGACTGGCTCTCCTCATGAGTAATAAACTCTGTCTCTTGATTCCTGCTTCCAGCGCCCGTCTCTTTATTTTGGTAATTACTCAACATGGGAACTAAGGCGGTTTGCGCCAGCAGCCTGGGCATCGATAGGAAGATGGGTTGCAATTTTCCACAACAACACTAAGGCCCATATTATCAAAAGTTTCACACAACACAGCTCCCAAAGTTGCTGTGCTGCATAGAGTGAGAGGGAGAGAGCTGGAAAGTACAATTGCTGCTAATATATGACTCTGTTTTGTCTCTCCCTAGAGCCGGCACACCATTCGGCTGCTGAGTGCCGCGCACATTCCTTTGCGCCATAGTGTAAAGGTATCTGCCTGGGTCTAGCATGGGTTTTGGACTAGAAGGATGTTTTTCCAGTACAAAATACTATGCTTTGACTAACTTTGAAAGTTTTCCTGCTTTGGATGCGTGCTGTACAATACAGCACACAGGCAAAATGTGAAAAGTTAGGAAAAATAAAAGCAATACTCCTTTTTTAGGTCTCGCCTAGGAAAGAGACCTCAGCCATCAGTTCCCTTTTTCACCCAAAAACGTGCACGCATTCCATTGGCCTAATGGCAACGCGTGCACGTTTGGCAATTCCCTTGCGGTAGCGAGCAACTGGCGCCATATGTTATGACTTATTGCGCCTTGCTGGTCGCTCCCGCAAGGTAATCGCGCAGGCCCTCTCCTCATCGGCTCCGTTCCTCACGAAGATGCCCTTCAAGACTCAGTCTTCTTTCTGCTGTTTACGGGATCCCCAATTCGTTTTACAACAGCCACAGTGCTCACCACATTCGTCTGATTTCCCCTTTTTCAGAAATGTATTAGGCTGGCAACTTAATCACTGGCCCAGATACGCAGGAGACCCCATTTGGGCGGCGGGGAATATCACATGACCAAAGAGGACCCGGGCGCACTTGAGGCACCTTCTACCAACCAGATTGAAATGTTGACTTATACAGTGAATTGAAGCGCCCGGTCAGCAGCACTTTATCAACGCACCGATAAATGAGTTACAAAGAAATTAAACAAGCTCCATGGCTCATAGTTTTGCCCACAAGTGCAGTGCTGGGGCAACTTACTGTATGTCGGCTGCTCATTTCGGCCTCTCGAATCTATCAGCAAACCCCCCTTGCCTGCTTATCTCACTTTTCCAAGTTCATACTCAGTCCGTCTGTTACAATTTTTCCTTCTTTCTCTTCTCTCCTGATGTCCTCCTTGTGCGTTTGCTACTTTCTTTATCTGGGGCCAATTATTTTCTGCCACCATGTTTTATTTTCTGCCACCGCGTTTCTACTGAATAAAACATATAAAATCCTCTCTGTATATCAAACTGTCGCTTACCATAAAGAGACTGTAGTTACCCAGTTTTGGTTTCTCCGCTCTGACACTACTTGTGAGACACCCCATGTCCACGTACCCCTCATACCATGACCCTGAGCGCGTGCTCACCTGTGCAACAATTTGGAGAAAATCCCCCTCACCCCATCAGAACTCGCAAGTAGCTCACAAGCCTCACCTGGCTGCCCATCCACCAATGGGAAGCCTCAGCTGCCTCTCGAACTCCAGCCACTCCCGCGCGCAAAACTGCAGGTGCACTTAGGAGCCCCACACTCTGCCACAGGTGCAAGGTATTCTCTCATTGCAAGAAAGCTGGCATAGTGCTCTCACTGAAGTGCATTCTGGGAGCTCCAGTCGAGGTATCAAACATTCCAAGCAGTGGCATAACGCGGGCCCCATAGGCTTCACTATCCAAGCCCTCCACCACCCCACTAAGCCCTCCTGTGCGTGCGATAGCTTAAAAAAAACCAGCTCATGGAAGCCAGTTTTCCACCGAGAGGAAAGTATTAATCAACCTTGCAAAATGATTACCGTTTTTACTGTGATTGTGAACAGGGTCACGAAGGGCCAGGGATCGGACAGTTGTAAATCTGGATACCTCTGCCCCTGCATTGCTAACTCTGCCTCCTGGGGTCGGCATAGGTCTTGTCGGAGGGGGAGTCTCTGACAGCAATATTTTTGTTGTGCTTTGTTGTAGTTTTGGTCCTCCGATGCTAGAAACCTTTGACACCAGTCTACTGGCATCCCGAATCAGAGCAGAGTTTGCAGCTCATTACCTGTCCGTGTTTCACTCCTCTGCTTTATTCGGATGTGCAGGGGGCTCTGTGAGGAATTTCCTGGTCTTATGGAGAGAGGCGGGTAAAGGCTAATGTGGTGCAGGGCCTGCAGTGCTTAATTTGTAAAATAATAAGTGCCAGGGCCCTGACCAGGAGACCACTGCAACTTGCACTAATCACCCTTTGCCACTGTCCCCTTCCAAAACAACAAATCCTCTTTCTTACCCACAAGTGCAACAGTTTACATTATTCCAGGTCCAAAAAGCTAAAGGAATGGATGGGGAGGCTGGTATTGGTAATTTTTAGTGTATATTTTATTCAAAAGCAACAGTTGATATGCCCCTCCCTAAATTAGATGAGCAGTGCCACCATGTGGTCGAGTGTCATAACTGGTCTCGCCTTTGGGACCGCTTAAGTGTTTAGCCATGCAACAGTTGCTATGGTTGCACCAAGGATATTATGCTGCATAACTAAATACTTATAAGGTCCCAAAGGCGAGACCTATTGGCTATGCCAATGCTTGTTAATGCCTGCTTTCAAGTGATGTTATTTTGGCACATATTTTGACTTGACTTGTATCTTTTGATGTCAGAGATTAGCAGGTTGATTTAATCGCCCAAGCAAGATATATATCGAGACAGAGCGGAAATAAAAGAGGCAAAGATAACTTATTTGGCAACAGAGAAAGCAGCCAGGTAGTGTCTTTAGCCCATATAGTGTAACACTGGTATGATCCATTTCATTCTGAGTTTATAGTAAAGTAGACTAAGCAACAAAAAAACTATTTCTGTCTCAGGTATGTTCTCTCCATAGGACCAATGGATTGAGAGCAGATGATTACTAGATCACTCTAAGCAAAAGTAGATAGGGGCACATTGCCTAATCTGCACTTCTAGTGCAAAAGTGTTGCTCAATAACACCCAGATATGCTTCATACTATGGCATGCAGTTATGATGTAGAAACCTCTTTGTAAGAGTGCCATGGGTGGTTTCTCATCATTTGATCCACTGACTTGCACTAGATTATTTTGAAAGTTTGGTTTGAAGTGGCAGCTATAAGAATGGGCAAACACCAAATGTATAAGATTTAGACAAATGTGCCAAACCGAGGGGACAGTTCTGTGTATTACACATGACCAAATTCTTTTACACTGCTGTACTATAATGCCTTGGTATCTCATTCGGCCACCGTTTCAGCCAATACAAGTAGGTCCTCAACCCAGTACTGTAGTCCATGTTTCTAATACCTGCTTTGATGGCTAGTGGTACTGTTGAAGTACTCCTACGTAATCTTAGCAGGTTTCTTGAAAAATCAATTATCCACTGCCTTCACTCTTCATAAATCAGTTATCCCTCAGAGTTCCAAACCATACACAGCAACTGCCTCTACCTAGGTTTTATAGTCCACCAGTGTTGACGAAATGGCGTGTGAATCTATCCTAGCAAAATACAGAGTGTTTTTTGCTTTATGATTCGATCTTAGAATGCTCTTAACCCCTTGCATGCTGGTGACGGCACAGTGCTCGTGTGCTGATGACGGCCGGGAGCCATTATGACCACGCCCGCAATTGGAATGTGCCGCACAGGAGCGGAATTCCGACCTTGTTTTCCAGATTCCTTTTGCAACCAATCATGTGCCTTGAATTTCAGATTCATACATTTATTTATAAGCAAGTAAATTGTGCACTTTGTTTTTCCAGCATTAATTTTAAGCCTCGTTGTACACCAATCTCAGAAACAAATGCTGGACCTATAGATCAAGATCCTACCATTCACAAACAGCAGAGTATGCAAGGTCAAGATTATCACGCCCTAACTCCATAAGGTGGGTGCTGACACCATTGCCAAATAGGGTGAATAAATTAGGTGCCAATATACACTGTTGTCGGACACCCCTATTACTATAGATAAGTGTTCCAGTTTATCCATTAGGGTCCCACTGCACTTTAGCGCAGTTCTTTTATAATGGTGAATAACTATAACTAAAATGTTTGTAGAAACATTCATCGAAATGAGCACTTTCCACAACAATTGTTGAGGGACAGTGTTAAATGCCAATTTAACTCAACAAAAGCTGTATACTGGACCAGGTGTTTTTAACAAAACATGTTTCCAAATCAGCAGAAAAAAACAAAAGACTTTAGCTTGCTCCTATTCTCTTTAAAAATTCAATCTTTCACTTTTTTCTGTATCAGTTTGAACAAAATATTTTCGCATGTTATCAATTAAACGTATGCGTCTGTTTGTATATGCAGATGAGTTCTTCACCAAGTCATGCAAATGTAATGGGTTCCCTAGGTAGAAGTGCATTTAACATAGTTTAAATACTTTGACCCCATATTTATGGCTCAATTTTAAAGAGTTACACTCAGGGTTCTTCCAACCCTGATGCTTTCTGTGATAGCATAATTTCGATTACTTTATCACACGAGTACAGAGAATAAGAATCAGCGGCCACGTAGGGTACACGACAGTGGTGTAAGGCTAAATGATGGTGCCTCCTGCAGAATGGGATCAGGAGCTCTTGAGTCTCACATATCTCAAAGGTATTCATTGACCTTGAGCTTAATGGGGCCTCCCTTAAAGGGTTGGGGATGCAGGGGCCTTTGTTACGCCCAGATACAAGATTAAGTGCAGCACTGCTTTAATTGGTATCTGTGAGAACAATAAAATACTGATGAACGTATTTTATATTACAGTTTTACAAAAAGACAATGTTGAACGCTCAGCAGAGCCAGATCCATTTACTTTAATCAGCAAATATAGGGTGACATTACTCCAGGGGTTGAAATAACATTGATTTCTTATATATTATTTGTGTTCCAGTTCTAATATTCTCAATGTTTTACTATAACACAGAAATTATGAGACATAGCAATCATCTGAAAGTACACAATTTCTATAGAAATTGATAACTTGCTAGTGTGACAAGGCACTAGAGATAATGCTTGTTTCTTTAGATATCCACTACAACCAATAGTAGTCAGTGCTCAGCAGAGTGACAAGTCGGAGTGATGATACTCAGTATCTCTGGTTTCTCTCTTGTCCCCTTCCCCTTTTACCAAGTTTACTTCTAACACAACATATTGCTATTGCGTATGGTTGGCTGTGGATAGAGAGAGGTGTGGAACTGGGCATTGTTCCAATGTATCTAGAATTCAAGGTTAGTGCATTCTGACAAATTGCCTGGTCAACATTGTCATCCAACCTGAGCAATGGATTCCAAAACTACTCTAGCCATGTTTTGGATATAATAACTAAAGTGCGAGAGGAGATCATATCAGTACAGCTTGAGACTAAAGCTTTACAATCAGATTTAATAAAGTCAAAGAAGAAATAATTGTACTGCAAAAGACCAAAAAGCAAGAAACTAGTCAAGTGCTATTATTACCCTCATAATCTAAAAACACGGAATCTTGAGGTTGCCACCCCCGCTACAAGACTCAAAACTTGACTCACAAACCAATCTACTTGGAACTCCTAATATACCTTTAGCTCCTCCCGAGAGGCTTACAGGAGAAGCCAACCACTACATATTATTCCTTCATAATTGTCAATTGTATTTTTATGCAAGCCTCTGATATTTCCATTTGAGCAAACCAACATAGCTTTTGTCTTGTCACATTTGCACTGAAACACTTCTTCTAATTGAAGTGTTCTGTTAGTTGAGTGAAATGACCCATTGTTGTATAATTTTGCTGGTTCTGTCAGCAAATGCAAAACTTGTTTCACAGAGAGATATATTATCTTTCACTAAATAATGACTTACACATTTTAAAACAGGGCATTCACGATTTGTGGAGTTAAATTACAACATTTAATTGTTTAGTTACACATCCTTATTGTTTTCAAGGTCTACCAGTAATACGCATATTGCGCCTGGGCACAGAGATAATAAATGTACAGATCTGGAATGCAAAATCCGGCCTTTGCGTAGTCAAACGTCCGCATCACCCATCCCACCCTGGCCTGTTAATCTCTCCAGTTAAGCCGCAACAGCGAGGATCGTAGTGTTGTAAAAATAACGTTGGTAAACTGTATGAGAATATTACTAAAAAGGTATAGAAAGCGTGGTAAAACTATCATCTTTATGACAGCAATGCTGTCCGCCACCGACAGTGGCATCGTCACCCATTGGTTCACTTGGCGGTGCCAGAGGTTCCAGCATAATAGAGCATAGTAGCGGCGATAACGGGCAGCCCTCCCAGGTAACCCGTTCTATCTGGAAATATTCTGAGGTCAAGTCCCCCACCCTAACTCGCACTGTGGAATCAGAATATAGAAGTTTCACCCGGCCAATAAAGGTCAAAGGAAAATCCATATGCTGTAATATACGAAACATGTACCACCATTCGATCGAATCAAATGCTTTTGCTGCGTCTTACATTACAGCGGCCTAGAGAGAGCTGGATCCAGAACATGGAACATGGCGAATAGAGTACGGAGATTGTTGGAAGTGGAGCTCTCCGGCATAAAACCAGATTGGTCTGGCAGGACTAAGCAGGGCATGAGAGGTTGGAGTCTATCAGCGCGAATTTTCGCTAAGATTTTCGTATCCATGTTAATAAAGGATAGCGGTCTATATGACTTACATTCCGATTGCAGTTTATCCTTTTTTAATAGAGCAATAATCAAGGCTTAGAGAAGTGAAGGACGAAGACGCCCAAGTTGATATGCCTCACTATAAACTGCAAGCAAATGGGTTGTGAGGAGTTCAGCTTATTCCTTATAAAATTCTGCTGTGAGCCCATCTAGACCCGGAGCTTTATTATTCGACAGGGATCGTATTGCCGCCTGGACATCTGTAGCCTCAATCGGCTGACTCAGATACTAACGATGGCCATCCGACAGGCAGGAGCAGGCAATATCCGAGAGGTACTCAGCAAGAACCAGAGATTCTGCGCACCCTCTTGATTTATACATGGTGGCATAACATTCACGGGATTGTCCTGCGGTGTGTGTAGACTTCCTGCCTTGGGTATCCACAATTTTGGTACTATGGTGGTGATCAGTTCTAAATTTGAGCCGATTAGCAAGATTGCGACCCGGCCTCTCTCCTTCCCCATAAGCCCTGGCAACATGACGTTTGGGTAAATAGCGTGTCTCTGTGGTCGCCATTTCGTCATATGATAAAAGCAATTCATGAATGCGAGAGAGTGTGGCATCACATGGTCCTGCAGTGTAATCCTTCTCAAGTTGTGATAGTGTCTTCTCTATTTTCGTAAGCTGTCCTCTAATGTCTCTAAGAATACCTGCCCTGGTGCTAATACAAGCCCTCCTTATCGTGACCTTGAAGGCCTCCCATAAAGTTGTAGCACTATCTACAGCACCTATATTTAGCTAAAAAAAACTGTTCAATTTCATTTCTAATTGTTTCTGTGTAAACAGGATCCAGTAAGGCTTCGGGTTGGAATCTACATGTACATGGCCGGTGAGTGTTAGTGGGGATAGTTAGATTTAGTTTAACGAGATTTTGATCTGATAAAGTGCGGGGGAGAGAAGTTATTTCTGTAATCCAGTCATTCGCCCCTTCACTTAAAAGCCAGTAGTCCAGCCTGGACCAACTACCATACAATGGTGTAGCATGCGTGCCCTCCCTTGTGTCGCAATGTCTAAGTCGCCAAGCATCTATCAAACCAAGCTCAGACATTGCCTTGGAAGCCATCCTTAAAAGATTTGTTTTGGTCTAACTGATGCTCCTCAGTTTAAAGTGATGCTATGTATGCAAAGGTTGGCTTTTCATATGTTCAGCCCTGAATGGGCAAATAGAATAGTACGACTGTATTAAGATTATTGTCAAATCAGTTGCCTGACGTCATGTGAATCTATTTGGAGCTATCCTTCTGTGGCTTTATCAGGGATTGCAATACTTCATGTTGTTTTCATTGATGTGTCTGACAAAAAAAGCAAGTGTCTTACCTCCACCATGCAGTTATGATTGTAAAGTTACTAGAAAGACTGCCATCTTGCTTTGGGCCTGGGCCACAGGCCCATATCCTTTGCTCCGAGTGTGGTGTTGAAAGTGGAAGAGGAGGCCACTAGCGCTACACAGCACATTCCTTGATTCTTCAGTGTAAGATGCTTGAAAGACTGCTGTCTTTCTGAGAACCTCTGGACCACAAGGCTCACAATCCTTTGCCCTGGGTGAGGTAAGAATGTCGAGAAGCATATAAAAATGCATTAGAGCACAAACATTTTAATAAGGTGAGAAATGTGGACGTCACAAATGCTTGCTAGTGAAATTAGAGATTTCAGTGCTTTGGAAGAGTTGGAAACTCCCTTTATTTCAAGGCCACTTCAGCCCTGGTTTGACAATAATTTTCCCACATACACCGTGGTACAGCATTTTAGTAAAATCAATTCAAATACAATAAAAATCCTTTTGGGAAATAACACAGATGAAGTAGCAGTCTTAAAACCACTGGGTGAGGTGGAGTTTGAAATAGCAGGGATTATGTTGGCTATAATGAAGAGCTTATCAGGAAAGGCACCAAGCCCTGATGGAGTCCCATGGATCTTTCCAAAGATAATCTAGATCTTTGGGGATCATTAGTTAAGAACATTCTCAGGGCTGCTGCTAAGACACGACTGGCCAGATCTTGGTCCCAGTTGGTTATTAATCCCATCTACAATAAGGGAGACAGAGCTGACTCTGCTTTTTACTGACAGATCTCGTTATTGAGTTCAGTAGCTAAAGCTGCAGGTAGAGTTGTATTGGCGAAACTAGAATCATTGGCTCATGAAAACTATATTTTATTAGACATACAATATGGTTTTTACAGTGCTTATGCCCAATTGAACAGTGCCTCAGCATCTTTCTGATGAGTTCTAAATACATGATTGTCAAAAACAGTGCACAACACTTGGCAGTTATGGATCTGTCAAGCGCATGTGATCATGACAATTACGAATAAATTAGGGCTAAGGGGTAAAATGGTGGTCATCAGCATTGACACTCTATTGTCCACGTTTTGCTATAGTTACATACAAACATGAAAGCCTGCATATGCTAAAGTGCCATAGGGAAGTGTACAGAACAGACTCTGTGCTGAGATGGGATCATTTATTGTAGGAAAGTGCCGTTTTATGACATGGTCCCTTCCACTTTTTGCATGGTATCTGATGCAGTTTTGACTGAAGTGCGCTTGGTTCCTGTTAACCAGGTCCACAGTGTCAGTGCTATTTCCCTAAAACAAGGTAATGGTGCAATTGTTCCCCAACTGACAAGACTATTAGCACCTCTGAAAGTCCCTAGTAAATGGCAGCCCTGGTACCTAGGGCATGGGTAGTAAACAAGAGTCACTAAGGAATGCAGCATGTATTGTGCCACACTAAGGGGTCCACCACCAAACTCATACAGACTGCCACTGCAGGCTGCGTGAAATGGTGCAGACAAATGTGAAAACATGACATGGCACACACTCTGTAGGCCATGCCCACATACCCTGCATGCAATATCTGTAATTCACCCCTATAGCAGGCCTTATAGCCCCAAGGCAGTATCCATTATATTACGTGGGAGGACAGCTAGTGAATCTGCATACCAAAGTCAGAGGTTTCAAAGTCTCTGCCATCTTTGATATGCTACCCTCTGCTCTGAGGCCCATCTGGCGCTAGGACAGGGGGTGAATTAGTTATGCAAAGAGGCGTGGTGCAATACCAAGCCAGTCCCACCCCTAAGGTGGGCTGCTTGATGTGCCCCATGAAAGAAGGATTCCACCATCTTGTTTTTGGTAAACTTAGGAACTCTGGGACAAGGTTATGCCCACTCATCACAGGAAGTAGTCATATAGGTGGGGAGGTGACCCCAAGAGAAAGTAGTGCATTGACTACTGCCCTTCACTCCCTTAACATCTCTAAATTCATTATGTAGGTGGCCCACTGACACCAGGAACTCAGATTCCCCTGACAAAAGATAAAGAAGGACCAAGAACAGTTGAAGAAGTGAGAACTGCAGACTAATGGTGGACTTTGGCACCAAACAATGCCTGCCTGCTCCTGTGCTGACAAACACTGCAAACTGACTCATCCTGGAGTTGTGCATTCTCCGCAAGTCTCAGAGGGTCTGCAGCACTTTGTCAAGCCATCAGCATCTCCCTTGAATTGGAGAAGGCACTTCCCTGCAAACTGCAGGCAACAACCTCAACATCTGGGTCCACCAAAGCAGCAGCCACCCAGGTGAAGGTCACTGTGCTCCAGGAGGTCTGATACATCTCCCCACCGAGTGTGAAGATGAAAGGAGCAACCAATATTCAATTTAAAAAAATATATATATATATAATTAAACTTACCTTCCCACCGGCCGGGTCCCGCATCTTCTCTGCTCTCCTGCTCTCCAGGAACAGGCAGCAGAGGGAGGAAGCCAGGCTCCCTCCCTCCCCCAAGCCAATCACAATGCTGCCTGCACCGTTGTGATTGGTCAGGACGCGGCCCAGCCCGAGGCTTATGGGGAGGCCATTTTCTCCATTAAGGCTGCATTGCAGCCTGCATGGAGAAGGGCAGAGTGTGCTTGACTGGTTTGGGTGGCCTCATGAGGCCTACCAAACAGTCTATGCCCACTCCCAGCGGTGTACGCACTCTGGAATGTGCATGTCACTCCTCCAGCACTAAGTCCCTACTCGTGACCGCCAGTATTAGATATAATATAGTATTATATATAATATTATATATTAAAAATATATATGATCTACTGGCCAGTAGGGATTACATTATGACCTAGTTTCCATAGGAAAAATGTTTTTGTTTTGTGGAGAACTTTATTGCTGTTTGACAAATCTTCACGATATTTTCAAAACTAGTTTGCCACTCACTTCAGCTGCAGTCTAAAATGTTTTGGGGCGATTCGTCAAGTGGGGGCCCGAGAAGAAGGGGGGGTTACCGAAACACATTTTCCCTCATGTGATTTCCAATAGGGAATTTAGACACGACTACAGCCCGAACTGTTGAACGGAATTACACCAAATTGAGCAAAAGCTAGATCTTGGTCCAGAGAGAGTGCTTCTGTAATTTGGTGTAAATCCGCTCAGTAGTTTTTGAGATATTAAAGGAAAAGCAAATGGGTATATCTAGAGGCAGGTATCTTTTGTGAATCTATCACGATGCTCCGCGAATACATGCACCAACAGCTTTATCCCGAATCAATGGCCACAATTTAAGTAGAAAGTTGCAGCTGCAGTTTTAAATATCCGGTTGCAATAAATGGGTCTGTGAGGGCCCCCTTATGGGTAAAAACATGTCCTAAAACAATTTTTATTCCACAGGCGAGGATTCACGAAGCTTAAGTAATCAAGTGGTGGAATGGACACTTGTAGCTGTTCAACCGTTGGTTGGCATGGAACACCCTCAAAAACGCTCTGTATATCGAATGCGGTATATTACTGTACTCCGCCCCACATTAGCGTTACAGCATTTATCATAGGATGTCCAATATCGTGCTGTATGCCGGCCTCACCAAGAGGCAACCTCAGGTTCTGGCAGCAGTGTCCAGAGAAAGAGGGATGGAAATGTGAAAGGGAATTATTTAAAAAACAGAACTTAGCCAAAAAGGATTTTATTAAGAGAAGGTTAAGTCTGTCATTAAAAATATTGATGGGTATAGAAAAAAGAATTAGTTACTGGATCTTGTTAACTAGTTCTTTTTTCTATACCACTCATAGACCCTCTCAAACACTCACGCACCCACTCACAAATGTACTCAGATACTCATGCAGCCACTCATGCAACCACTCACAGACCAACTCAGACACTCTAACACCCATTAACACACTCACTCAGACAGTCAAGTACCAACATTTACAGGGACATTATAGTTAGGAAATACCAATAAAAAACGTAGAAATTCACAGACAAAAAATTAAGATTACAGGGACGTTATAGTTATAAAATCGAACTTACAAAACCTTAGACATTCACTTAAAAAACAAAGGTAAAAGGGATGTTATAGTTAGGTTCCCATTTTACACCACCAAAACCATAGAAATTCTGCAGGTATAAATGGGGTTATCTCAAGCACTGCTAATTACCCCACATAATACATCACTCATAACATCTTCTATGACATCATTGGTAATATCCCTGCAACATTTGCTGTGAAATTATTGATGAGAAAATTTCGCATGGCGGGGGCTCGAGTTATACTTATAGTACTTGACCGGGAGCCCAGTGGACACTCGCAGCAAGTGAGCCGCTAGCGTGCCAAAGACGCACCAAAGCAAGCCTGTCTGCACCCATCCATGCTTGTAAAGCACCAGGGGCCAGAACCCCTGTTTCACCGACCTGCTGCATGGGGAATTAACTCCTGGCCTTAGGACATATCGGATCTAATAGCCACTGTCTCCCTCATGACTGGTGTGGTGGCTCAAATAAATACAAGTGTCATGTATGTAATTTCTCCCCCAGCATAGGTGTTTGGTCAGGGCCTGTCACTCCTAGAGTCCACAACAGAGAAATAACCAGTAGGCAGATGGCAGCAAAGGCACCCCACTGTATGCTCCTTAATACCCGATCCCTCATTAAGAATAAATATGTGTTTGCAGTTCTCATGATCCAGCATGATCCTGATATTACCTTTCTTACTGAGACCTGGGCAAACAGCATGTCTGATCCAGACATTAAGACTTCTATCCCATATGGTTTCAACATTGAAAGGCTAGACAGAACAGATAAAAGAGGGGGGCTCGTGATTGTCTATCGCAACTCGCTTGAGGCTAATTTCTCTCCTACATTACATTTAGATTGTGAAGTGCTCAACTTTAGCATTAAATTGAACAATTCATACACTTTTCATGGAATGCTAATCTATGGTCCACCACACTCAGGATCAGGTTTCATTGACAAAATCCAGTCCTTTATGGAATTCTGGCCAACGCATACAAGCTTCACGCTGGAAGGGGATTTCAACTTTCACCTAGAGTTGTCCTCCAATGCAGACACCGGGCACCTGGTTGACAGACACACTTAATAGCTTTAACCTACACTAACATATCGAGGTACCCACCAATATGACTAATCATACGCTGGATGAATACTTCACAAACAACACAGATTTACAAATAGTCAATATCCTGCCACTCCTTTGGTCGGATCAAAAGGCCAATTTCTTTTCAGTCACAACCCCGTGCAAGAAAGCTGAATTAATTATCGCAATCAGAACCATTTAATACAGGCCTTGGAAGTATAGGAAGGTAGAAGCCCTACTGGATGGTCTTTCTAAATCAGCTCCAGCTCCTGTTAACATAGAATGTGCAGCAATCAGCTACGTGCGCTGGCTAGACGCGGCATGCATCAAAGTGGTGAATGAAAAAACTCTGAAGAGCCATAGGAAAAATCCATCTGATCCATTGTTCTCACCAGCACTGAAAGCAGCACAGCTCAAATGCAGGCATCAGGAGCGTATCTGGAGGAAAGAGTACTCTCCTGATGAAAAAATCAATTAGAAAAAAATTCTTTTGGAGTACATACAGCTATTACAAGCCAAAAAGACAAAGTTTTTCTCAGGAAAAATCAGCTTAGCTGCTAACTCCATGAAGGAACTTTTCAAAACGGTTGAAAATGTGTCTAATATGAAGAACAGTAACATCTTCAGTCCGGATGCACCCTTCTGCAATAAGTTGGCGAAATTCTTCCAATTTAGGGTCAACTCTATTTTTCAAGCATTTTCTCTAAATGCTGTTAGTACTGATCTCTCGCTTCTTCAGGATGAGGCTATGAACCTGGGCATATCCACAGGGTCCTGTGTACCTCCTGTCTTTGAGAAGCTCTCTCCTCTCTTGTGGGATAGAACAATCAGTCTAATGAGCTCTATCAAATCAGGTGCCCCCTCTGATCTTTGTCCCCCTTGGATCATCAACAAGGTGGCTAGCCTTCTGGGGGGTCGGGGGGGCACTCAAAGATCTATTAAATGAGGTACTCAGCTTCAGGCACTACCCAAATATCTGGAAAAAAGCTTCCATTCTTCCCCTGGTGAAGAAACCCTCCTTGGCCTATAGACCAATTTCCTGTCTTCCTTTCCCCACCAAGCTACTAGAGCAGGCCATGAATGAGGAAATTCTAGCTTCTCTGGACACTCATCGTTGCTTGATTCTGCCCAATACGGTTTCAGCGCAAACCACTGAACAGAGTCAGCTCTGGTGGCCGCAGTTGAGTCAGGGTGGACAAAGGCGGAAGAGCGGCATTAATACTACTGGATCTCTCTGCCGCCTTTGATACGGTCCACCATTCACTACTTACTAAACATCTGCACTCCTTAGGCTTTAGGAACTCTGCACTAACTCTGCTGAGCTCATTTCTGCCAGACAGAGCACAGAGAGTAGAGATGGGAGATGCAAAGTCCAGCCCTTTCTCCCTCCCCTGTGGGGTGCTGCAGGGCTCTGCACTTAGTCCAACTCTTTTTAACTTATATGTCACCCCCCTGGTAAAGCTCATCTAGAGTTTTGGTCTGTCCGTACTGTCCTACTCAGACAATACACAGATAGTGGTATCCTTCTCATCACAGGCTGGGAAAGATGCAAACAATTTCTGCAGATGTATGGCGGCAGTAGCAAGTTGGATGCGGAGCAATTGCCTCAAGACAAAACTGAGGTATTGTTCTTTGGGAGAGATTCCTCCTTTTGGAATGTGTTCTGGTGGTCATCGTAGCTGGGCAACCTTCCCAAGCCAGTGCAGAAGGCAAAAAACCTGGGAGTCATTTTTGACACCAAATTGTGCTGCTCTGCACAAATTAATACAGTAACCTCTGGGGGTTTCTTCATGCTGCGTGATCTCAAAAAAATCTTCCCATTCACTCTGTTTGAATTACAGAAGACTGCAATGATGACCCTCATTGCTTTCAAAATGGATTACTGCAATGCTCTTTATCTACCGGATAAAAAAAATTGCAATCCCTATAGAATGCTGTAGCAAGAATACTTATGAAAATTCCAACGTTTAAACCAGTCTCTCATCTATTGCATGGCCTTCACTAGTTACTAGTGGAGAAGAAGATCTTGTTAAAGGCTCTGTGCCTAATGAATACAATTTTCACAAGACAGGCCCATCTTATTTTCAAGAGCGTTTCTCGTGGTACATGCCGAGCAGAAACCTTAGATCTAGCTCAGTGCACATGGTCATGGTCCCAAGAATTAAAAAAGTAAACTGGAGCAGTAGAACGCTTGCTTATCTGGGGGAAAGTTATGGAACTCCCTTCCCCTTGCACTCTGTTCACAACTGACCCCTCAGCTATTCAGAAAGAAGTTAAAGACTGGCTGTTTCCATTTTAATTAATGGAGTCACTCCAGCTACCCTCAGCCCGCAGCACCTCTCTCGGCCTTTGATCAGCTCAGCGCTAAGACACCCTCGGGTAATGCGCGCTAAAAAAGTAGCTCTTATAACCTTTGTTTTTTTTGTTCGTGAATGTGTATATATATGTATATGTATAGCCTTCGTGTGCGTACTCTTTTCCAATTGGAGCAGAGGTTTTTATTTGATATATATGCTCCACTTGGAAAAGAGCACGCACACAAGGGCTATTGGGTTTAAGGCCTTTTTATTGCATAAAGCCTGCTCCGACCCGGGCAACACGAGAGACGCATTTCGGCTGACACAGCAGCCTTCCTCAATCTAGTGAGCACCATCTTTTCTGCAGCCTAAATACCCTTTTCTCATCATGAACATAGAAGAGTTACGAATACAATGATCAATTATTTGAAACCTGTGGACAAGTACATAGCCGTGTTATGCATCAGGTGTACTTAGTGGAAAATATAGTTGTCAACTATTGAACACAAAGTTTATCCGAATTGTCCCATTTAATGCATAGTGCAATGATGCACCACTATCGGATAAACAGATTACATAAATTGTATTTTAGCCCAACAAATGAAATGCCTTAAATACGTTCAGAAACAGGTAATCACATTAGGCCCAATTATAAAAAATATCGCGCTGACCCTCACAGGTCACTTTGTTAAAAATAGAGCGTACTGGAAATGAATGAAATGTAAGAGAGACTTTCTAAAATTCCATCTGTTGTGAGAGAGCACCACTAAAGCACCACAGAGCAGCGTCCGTGAAGTCACGTCATGAGCGCCCATTTAAGATAAGAGTTTAAAATAATGGTATGCGATATATATTTTATTTGTATCGTGTGAAACTACATTCTGGACAGGGTCGTAGGCAGTGCATTAGTGATGAGTGAGGATGCAGTCAATTAGTGGTTGGAAACTTAGATTGTTTCTGGGGGAAGTGGTCCGTAAAGTGTGCACTGGTCTATACATGGTGCATAGAAGTGGCACACTCAGATGGCAGTCGTCTGTTATTAAACGCATAAGACAACTCTCAGAAATAAAAATCATACTCGTTTAAGGAATAATAGTTTAAGATCAGTATTGTGTCAAGACGGAGCCATTACTCATTTCCATCTTAAGGCGCTGTCGAAATCAGGACTTTATGTTCTAATAAATCCCGCCACACACAGTAATGTTCTACCCTACACCACTCTGACCTTTGAGAGATTCTGCAATGTCATTAGATGGCCACAGCACGTCCCTTTCCTGCAGTTTAGCGTGGCTGTAAACACTGAAATACTGCAGAGAAATGGCCGGCCTGCTGGAGAGCGGAATATTAAAAAGGTCAGAAGAGTAAAGTGCAAATAGTCACAATGCGCAGTAACCTACCCAAAGCATGAGACATTGCAGTGGCATTATTTTACGTCATGAAATATATAACGGGAACAAAAATGGCATAGCATTACTTCAACTTCGTTCCAAGTATCACCAATGAACTTGTAAGATATACGTTCTTGACTCTAAATAAATGCCCCACTAAAAGACCATTTTGCATGTGTAAATGTAATTTACAGGCACAAATGACCTTTCAAATTTGGATAAAAACACTTTTGCTACCCGCAGCCTGTGGGGAAGGGGTGTTCCAGGCCAGGAACGTCTTAAAAATTTGGAACACACTCAAATGTACTTATTTCTGGGTAGTCACACACTTTTTGTCTGCACATATCCATCTTGGAATTAGTCAAAGATTTACTCATGTGAAGGGCAGGAGTAGTTCCTTTTGGTAAGAGTTAAGGAGAAGGGAATAATCCAATGGTGGAACGTGTTCAATACATTTGCTCTAAATTGCCTAATTTTACACTGTGTTTAATTACATAGAAATGTCTTTCCATTAGCATAAATGGAAACTCCAGCACCTCAGGAAAAATCCTGAAACCCCTTAAGGACAAGTCAAAATAAAATAGAAATCATCTCCCACTGGATCTTCTTATATATGCCTTTGCCCCCACTGGAGATCTAGAATGAAGGTGTGTTTAATCGGAAAATTTAAACATTGTCCTATAGGGAAGTTGGGGACCTGTGAGCTAAAACATGCTGAGCCAATGGTTTGAGGTGAGGACGTGACCAAGGAACAACTGCTGTACAAGCAGACATGAGTCATTGGAGTTGTAACCATTGCCTGACCGTAACTGTTGTCAGCTGCAACAAGTGAGGGAGTTTGGACTGGAGAGTCTCTACCCTGTCTTCCGGCAGGAAAACCCTTGCCTTCTCTGAATCAAAGAATGCCCGATGAATTGGCTCTGATGTTCAGGAAGTAGATTCAATATTTCCTAGTTCTGAATCAGTCCCACTGATGACAGCAATTGAATGGTCTGTTGAACATTTTCCTGAGCCTTAGAAAAAGAAGATCAATTAATCAATCAATCAATCAATCAATCAATCAATCAGAGTACTTGTAAAGCACGCTACTTACCCGTGAGGGTCTCAAGGCGCTATGGGTAGTGGGGGTGCTGCTACTGCTCGAAGAGCTAGGTCTTGAGGAGTCTTCTGAAGGCGAGTAGGTCTTGGGTCTGCCGTATGTGGGTAGGGAGGGTGTTCCCGCTCTTGGCGGCGAGGTAGGAGAAGGATCTGCTGCTGGAGGTCGTTCGTTGGATGCGGGGGACAGCGGCGAGGGTGAGGCTGGTGGAGCTGGCGGGTGAGGGTGTAGAAGATGAGTCTGCTGTTCAGGTAGGCTGGTCTGGCGTTGTGGAGTGCTTTGTGTGCGTGGGTGAGGAGCTTGAAGGTGATCCTCTTGTTGACGGGGAGCCAGTGGAGTTCTCTCAGGTGGGGGGTGATGTGGCTGCGGCGGGAGACATTGACGATCAGTCGGGCAGAAGAGTTTTGGATGCGTTGTAGTCATCGTAGGTGTTTGGCTGGGATTCCTGCGTAGAGTGCATTGCCGTAGTCCAGTCTTGTGCTGACGAGGGCCTGTGTCACCTTTCTTCTTGTTTCGGTCGGGATCCACTTGTAGATCCTGCGGAGCATGCAGAGGGTGTTGTAGCAGGAGGAGACAGCGTTGACCTGTTTAGACATGGAGAGGGAGGAGTCGAGGATGAATCCTAGGTTGCGTGAATGGTCAGTGGGTGTTGGTGCTGTTCCCAGTGTGGTCAGCCACCAGGAGTCATCCCAGGCTGAGGGGGTGGGTCCAAGGATGAGGACCTCCGTCTTGTCCGAATTCAGCTAAAGACAGCTGCTCCTCATCCAGTCGGCGACGGCCTTCATACCCTCGTGGAGGTTGGTTTTGGCGGTGTGTAGGTCCTTGGTGAGAGAGAGGATGAGCTGGGTGTCGTCGGCGTAGGAGATGATGTTCAGGTTGTGATGGCGGGCCACTTGTGCGAGGGGGGCCATGTAGACGTTGAACAGCGTCAGGCTGAGAGATGAGCCCTGGGGGACACCGCAGATGATGTCTTTGGCTTTGGATCGAAAGGGTGGGAGGACGCTCTGGGTTCTGCCGGAGAGGAAGGACGTGGTCCAGTCAAGGGCCTTCTCTTGGATTCCGGCTTCTAGGAGGTGTGTCTTTAGGGTGCGATGGCAGACCGTGTCGAAGGCGGCTGACATGTCCAGGAGGATGAGGGCTGATGTTTCGCCGTTGTCTATTTGGCACCTGATGTCGTCTGTGGCGGCGATGAGGGCTGTCTCGGTGCTGTGGTTTCGTCTGAATCCGGACTTGGACGGGTCCAAGATGTTGTTGTCTTCCAGGTGGCGGGGCAATTGCATGTTGACAATTTTCTCGATGCAACAATTATCCAATCATCTAAATATGGAAAAAATTGAACCCCAAGCAAATGTAAATGAGCAACGACCAGAGCAAGTACCTTTGTGAAGATTCTCACTTAGGAGGATTAGTTGAAAGGCAACACACTGAACTGAAAATGATTGCCTGCTACTGTGAAACAAAGCTGTGAAGCTCTGAGAGCTTGGATGAACAGGGATGTGAAGATAGGTGGCCTGCAAGTCTGTGGTGGCCATCCAATACCCTTTTGAGATAGCTGGTATGATCTGCTGCAACATCACCATATTGAATGGAAGGTACTGCACAAAAGCATTGAGGTTTTACGAACCAAGATGAGACAGAAACTTCCATCTGGTTTCGGCACAAAAAAGAGACTGGAATAAAACCCTTGCCGATGTTAGTGGGGTGAATCTGGAATAATTGCACCCTTCTGAAGCAGGTTATGTTCTACAAGATGACTTGCCTAAAGTTTCAGCTGATCCTTTGGCAAATGTATCTGAACAAACAATGTTTCCACAGGGGGAGATTGTAACACAATTTGATAACCACTCTGGACAATGTTGAGTACGAATTTGTGCAAAATTGTTTTGCCAATTTGGAAAAAAGTGGGATATTCTTCCTCCAACCATATCAGATTGAATGTCATTTGTTTGCTTTAAGCTGCTGTTGGAACTGCACCTGCAGTCAGGATTTTTCATCCTCAGGGACGCCCCGAGCACAAGTATGATAGGGCTGTTTATTCCAAAGAGCCTGATTTTATTTCTTTTGGATAAAATGGAACACTTTTCTCCTCAGCAGCCTTCTTTACCAAATCATTGAATTGGGGGTTTCAACAGGATTACCCCGAGCCTTTTTGGACTCCTGATTTTGATCTTGTTTTTGTCGTTTTTAGGACTCTAGGGTTTTACCACTGCTATTCAGCCCTAAGTGCATATGCTCTCCATGTAAATTTTGTTTTGATTGGGTTTCCATGATTGGTTTATTTGATTTACATCTAAGTCCCTAGTACTGTGTACTGTGTATGTCCAGGGACTGTAAATCAAACACTGCTAGTGGGCCTGCAGCACTGATTTTGCCACCCAAACAAGTAGCCGTTCAAAGTGTTCTCAGATCTTCCACTGAAGTGTCTGCACGCAGTTTTTCACTGCCATGTTGACGTGGCAAGTGCACCCACTTTGGAGGCCCTAGTATCCCCGAGAATTCTGCGATGTTGTCAATGACGCCACTGCCTGCACTGCAGCATGTGGACACTGCTCGTAGGGAACACAGAGCACAGTCCTGCTTCACAACGCAGCACTGGTCTCACGAACGCCGCCACTCCAAGCTGACATTGATTCTGCTGCATGCACCGTGGTTTGGGGGCACCGCTCGTAAGTTAAATGACACACCACCCAGTCCCACACCACAGCCTTGGCCCCACCAACACCTGATCTGGGTTTAATCCATCACTGTTCTTTAGCCCACTCTGCCACCCCAGTTCAGACATGGCCATATGCAAATCAGTCTGACCCTGTGCTTCATGGGAACAGTCCAGCCCGAACTGCCAAGCCATGCCTTCCCAGGACCGGAAACAAGCTTCCTAGGATCGGTTTCTGGCATTACAGCCGTCTTCAGCCAGACTTGCTTGAATCCAGTGTGCAAAGTGAGCAAGGGACTCACGTCTGAGCATACCCTGCCAACTTATGGCGAACAAAGCGCTACAAAAGGGGGTGGTGATGGACGGAGCACCTGAACCAATCAAACACTCCCACCCAGTCAACAGATCTGGGTTTAATCCATCACTGTTCTTTAGCCCACTCTGCCACCCCAGTTCAGACATGGCCATATGCAAATCAGTCTGATCCTGTGCCTCATGGGAACAGTCCAGCCCGAACTGCCAAGCCATGCCTTCCCTGGACCAGAAACAAGCTTCCTAGGACCGGTTTCTGGCATTACAGCCGTCTTCAGCCAGGATTGCTTGAATCCTGTGGCAAAGTGAGCAAGGGACTCACGTCTGAGCATACCCTGCCAACTTATGGCGATTAAAGCGGTACAAAAGGGGGTGGTGATGGACGGAGCATCTGAACCAATCAAACACTCACACCCAGTCAACAGATCTGGGTTTAATCCATCACTGTTCTTTAGCCCACTCTGCCACCCCAGTTCAGACATGGCCATATGCAAATCAGTCTGACCCTGTGCCTCATGGGAACAGTCTATCCCGAACTGCCAAGCCATGCCTTCCCTGCACCGGAAACAAGCTTCCTAGGACTGGTTTCTGGCATTACAGCCGTCTTCAGCCAGGTTTGCTTGAATCCAGTGGCAGAGTGAGCAAAGGACTCACGTCTGAGCATACCCTGCCAACTTATGGCGAACAAAGCGGTACAAAAGGGGGTGGTGATGGACGGAGCATCTGAACCAATCAAACACTGACACCAAGTCAACAGATCTGGGTTTAATCCATCGCTGTTCTTTAGCCTACTCTGCCACCCCAGTTCAGACATGGCCATATGCAAATCAGTCTGACCCTGTGCCTCATGGGAACACTGGAAGTGGTTAGGGGGAGGCACCTTTTACCCTATTGGCGGGCTCTTCTAAAATGGAAATAAAGGAAACCTTAGGTAAAGTTTCCCTGTAGAGGCGAGGCAGCCTTATGGGTTTGGATATGACGAGGAGAACTGACGTGGGTGTAATGTGGAATGTGGAGAGAAACAATCAATTGGGAGAATTGAAATGTAGCTTTTTCTATATACTAAAGAACGGGCCCCAGTAGAAAATAAGCTCAAAACAGGATAAAGCAATCAGAAGCCCACAGGCTAAAGCACTTACCAGCTTACATAACCAACTTCAAGCTGAAATTTCATTTCTTTTTAGTTGTCTTGTTCTTTTTTATAATGCCCAACATCACCAGCTTGCTGCTTTAGAGATCTTTCAAGAGGTCATAAAGGGGATTACACAGAGACTACACACAAGCAGGTATTATGATCAAGCACTGAACCCAGAATTTGTATGAAGTTATAAATCACAGAATTTGAGTGACTCATCAGAAGTTCAGAGGGGTTCATTAGAACAGGTGGGTCTTTAGTGTTTTATTTCACAATGAACAGAAAAAGATCTACAGGGAGGGTATACAGCCAAATGACTTCGGATGAGTTATCCTTACTGCTGATAGCTCAATCATTTTGCAATATGTATGGTATCCTTGGCTTAGGCTATTATACAGTCTGTTCTAACTAGCAAGATACCTTCTAAATAGTTTTTAGGATTTTCCTACCAGACATCTTGTGGACCATACCATAGACTTACAATCGCAAGAGAACCCGTCCTTTGTTCATCATTGTTTGGCTGTATTTTCGCTCTCATTTGCATGCTTATCATTCATTGGCTTCCCCCCCTCTTCTTGTGTTTGTCCGTTCATTGGAGCATATTTTCTTTACTTTCCTGTGGATTGGCTGACTAGTATCGTTCCACTTCCCACATTTAGGGAAGTACTCATTTTGTTTTATTTAAGCACTCCATTAAGGTATATGTTTTCTTAATCTCTCTTCCCCGATACCCACCGCTCACCTGCTCCTCGGTTGAGTCACTACCCCTCTCAGTCCTTGAAATAAATGTTTTATTTTATATGTATTATACATTTATTGGAGGGCCTGGCAGCTGCCAGGCCGCTACACCTTCTATAAAATTCTTTCGGGCACCTCCATTATTCCCTCATTACCTCCTCGTCCGTCTTCCTCGCCACAGTAATTAACAGTGAGCATTCTGCTCCTACAGAAACTCCAAGTAAAAAGCTACATACTAGTCTCCTTCTCCCTCCAATATGGCCCCCAGTGGCTTCCACCAATCAGATAAAAGGACACAAAAGTCCCAACACGACCTGTTTTTTAGTTTCTGCACTGCTCCGAGTGCTGTTCTTGTTCCTGTTTGTCAGGTGAGTTGGGGGCGGCAGTCCTGCTCTAGCGGACTCTTGGCCCCGTTCTGAGGTGGGGTACAGTGTAATTTTATTCTGTTTCTTTCCCCCTTGGTTCTCATTTTCTCAGTTGTCCCCTGTCATGCTTTAGCTGACTTGTGGGGTCTCTCTGTGGTTTTTGCAGTTTTTCGGGCTCCGAGTCCTGCTAGGAGGCTTGGGAGTCTTGCAATGTTATGTTCTGTGTGCCGAGTTCTGCTCTAGCGGACCTGGCATTTTTAATTGCATTGCTGCTGGTGCGCACGGGCCTGCTGGAGTGGCTCAGGCGTGTTTATTATACTAGACCCCCCGCGGGCTGGTTTTGTGGTTCTTTTTGGAGCCGCGTGTGCTTCGGTTGGCGCGGTGCGCTTCTGAGTTTCTTTTCAAGTTGCCCCTCTCGCTCTTTAAGTTTGCGGGTCTCGCGGTCCTGCATTGAGAGCTCCCCTTGCTGGGTTGAGTGGGCTTTCTGTTCCTCTTCCTCTCTGCTTCGTGTTTGGGGGTGTGGCTTCCTGCAGGCGTTCCTTACAGTCGGCGCCTTCCTGGGCTTCTTCTGGAGGCTGTGTTGTGACGTAATGGGGGGGGGGGGGGTCTCTCCTGTCCTGGGTCGATTCTTCCTGGGGTTTCCATGCTGATGGTAGTCTTTTTGAATGCTCCTGCTTGCCGTAGTGGTGTTGCTGGTCATTCTGTGGTACAAAAGGGGGTTGTAATGGACGGAGCATCTGAACCAATCAAACACTCACACCCAGTCAAAAGATCTGGGTTTAATCCATCACCGTTCTTTAGCCCACTCTGCCACCCCAGTTCAGACATGGCTATATGCAAATCAGTCTGACCCTGTGCCTCATGGGAACAGTCCAGCCTGAACTGCCAAGCCATGCCTTCCCTAGACCGGAAACAAGCTTCCGAGGACCGGTTTCTGGCATTCCAGCCGTCTTCAGCCCGGCTTGCTTGAATCCAGTGGCAAAGTGAGCAAGGGATTCACGTCTGAGCATACCCTGCCACACTTATGGCGGCCGAAAGCGGTACAAAAGGGGGTGGTAATGGACGGAGCATCTGAACCAATCAAACACTCACACCCAGTCAAAAGATCTGGGTTTAATCCATCACCGTTCTTTAGCCCACTCTGCCACCCCAGTTCAGACATGGCTATATGCAAATCAGTCTGACCCTGTGCCTCATGGGAACAGTCCAGCCCGAACTGCCAAGCCATGCCTTCCCTGGACCGGAAACAAGCTTCCGAGGACCGGTTTCAGGCATTCCAGCCATCTTCAGCCCGGCTTGCTTGAATCCAGTGGCAAAGTGAGCAAGGGACTCACGTCTGAGTCTTGGCAGCTATGGATCCTGATGCGGTTTTGGATTCTGCGTCCATTGACTGTTCTGCTGGGTCTCTGGCTCCGGTGCCTTCGCTTGCAGTGCTTCAGCAAATGATTAATACTGCGGTGGCGGCTGCTTTACAGGATCGGGATTCACTTACCCCTCCGATACGGGCCAGATGTGATCCGGGTCCTTCCCATGATTCTGAAGGGGAAGATGATGTGGACCTGCAGGGTCGTTTTGTCCAGGGGTCTGATCTGAAGGATGTTCTTCAACACATCTGTTCCAATCTCTTGTTTCCTGAGTCCGATATGCCTGTGGAGAACGCAGATTTTTTTGCGCAATATTAGAAGAAGGAACCTGAATCTTTGCCTCTTCACTCATCTGTTTTGAGGGTGTTGGAGGTGGAGTGGAAGGATGTGGACAAGAGTAAGTTTCCCCATTTTCTGAGTAAACGGTATCCCTTGCAGGACTTTGCAGTTAAGTTTCCGGCATCTGTTAAGGTGGATTCCTTGATGGCTTGTCATCACAGGGGGCCATTATTTCTGAGGATGCTTCACCTGCTGATCCTGTGGATAAAAAGGTGGAAGCAGCGGTGAAGCGCACTTTTTCCGCGGCTAATTTTTCCATTAGGGCTGCTGCCTATTCCTCATATGCAATCCAGTCGTTGCTTAAAGACTTTCAATCCTTGTCTGAATTGTTAGACCACAATGAGGACATTTCACCTACTCTCGCTTTGATGGAACAGCAAGTTGGTCTGCTTTCCGATATTTCCTTTGACTCTTTAGGGGCTGCTGCTTCTGCTGCGGGGTCTTCTGTGGCTGCTCGCCGCCAGTTGTGGCTCCGTTCCTGGAAAGCTGATTCTGCGCAGAAGGGCTTGCTCATGAAGATCCCCTTTTCAGGGGTGAAATTATTTGGTGCTCCTTTGGAGGACATGGTTAAAAAATCGGCAGAGGATCAGAAACTTCTGGCTCCAAAGAGGGCTGGACGGTCCCGCTTTTTTGGGGCTTGTCAAGGGAAGGCTCATCAGCCCTTTCGTGGAAGGGGCCGTGGCTGGGTGCTCCTTCCTTTGGCAAGTCCCGGTTCTCCGACAAGTCTTCTACTTCTTCCATCCCCCACAAATCATGACTGGTTTGCTCCGGGAGTCGGTCCTGTGGGGGGAAGGCTGTCTAATTTTCTGGATGCATGGAGGCATACTGTGTCGGATCAGTGGTTTCTTCAGGTGGTATCGGAAGGTTTTTCCCTTGGATTTGTCCAGACTCCCCCAGACTGTTTTCGGGTCACCCTTTGCCCTCGAGACTCTCAAAAGAAGTTGGCCCTCTTGGAAGGGGTCCGTTCTCTAGTGGCAAAGGGCGCTGTGATTCCGGTTCCAATGGGACAGAGAGGTGCGGGTGTGTATTCGATTTTGTTCCTGGTGGAGAAGCACACCGGGGATCTCAGACCTGTTCTGGAACTGAAATGGTTGAACTGGTCCATTCCTCCCGTGAGGTTCAAGATGGTGGCCTTGCAGGTGATCCTCCCTCTGATCTGTCAAGGGAATTTTTTGGCCTCGATCGACCTACAGGATGCTTATCTGCATGTTCCGGTTCATCCACGTCTCATCGGTTTCTCAGATTCTGTGTTCTGGGTCAACATTTTCAATTTCAGGTATTGCCCTTCAGTCTGTGTTCTTCGCCACAGGTCTTTACTAAAGTTCTGGGTCCTCTAATGGGTTATTTGCATGGGAGGGGTATTCAAATTTTTCAATACCTGGATGATTTGTTGATTTCTGCTTCTTGTCTTTCTAAGGCTGTGATCCATGTCTGGGAGGTTTGCCAGGTGCCGGAGAGTCACAGCTTTCTGGTGAATCAGAAGAAGTCCTGCCTGTCCCCTTCTCAGGATCTGACGTACATTGGGGCTCACTTCAAGACTCTGTTGGGGTTGGTGTTCCTTCCTCCTGCACGGAAATTGATTCCGGTGTCTGCTATTCGGTTCCTGTTGTCAGAACCTTGTCCGCCTGTGAAAATGTGGCTGAGGGTCCAGGGTCTTCTGTCTGCCACCTTGCTGATAGTTCCTTGGCTCATCTTCACTTGTATCCCTTCGTGAACCACATTTTGTCTCATTGGCTCCCGTGTGGTCAGGATTTTGGTCAGAGGGTTCCTGTGTCAGCCCAGGTGAGGGAGGATCTGGGTTGGTGGTTGGGCGACGTTCATCTGTCCCGGGGTCGCCCCTTTCTGATTGTTCCTTCACGGGTGGTCAAGACGGATGCCAGCGGTTTGGGCTGGGGTGCTACTCTGGGTGATGTCTCAGTGCAGGGGATCTGGTCGCAAGTTCAGATGTCCTGTTCGCCGAATTACTGAGAGCTGAAAGCTGTTCAGTTGGGTCTGTTGGCTTTCGCTGCCCTGCTGGTGGGTCACCATGTTCAGGTCCGGATGGACAACCAGGTGGTCGTGTCGTACGTCAATAACCAGGGGAGTGGCAGGGTTCGTTCCCTCAGTTGCCTCAGTCGCCAGATTTGTTTTTGGGTGGAATCCAATCTGGGGTCCCTGTCCTCAGTTTATCTCCCGGGTCGGGAGAATGTGGTAGCAGCTTGTCTCAGCAGGGTCTTTCCTTCCATGGGGTCTTTATCTCTGACCTGATTGATGTTCCCGACGTTGCAGGGGAAGTTTGGGTATCCAGTGATGGACTTGTTTGCCTCTCCAGACAATGCCAAGACCCGTTGTTTCTGCACGATTATGCCCTGTCAGTGCGCTTGGAAGGTGGATGCGATGTCCTTCCTTTGGACGGAGGGCCTGTTGTATGCTTTCCCACCGGTTCCCCTGATACCTGCGGTATTGATGAAGATCAAGAGGGAGGGGGATTTTGTCCTTCTGGTGGTCCCGGGTTGATGCCATCGCCCGTGGTATCCGCTCTTGTTGGAGTTGGCGGTGTGTCCGGGTTGAACGTTGCTGTTCCATCCTTATACCTTGATGGGCCCTCTAATTCCTCTTCCGGTGATCCGGTCCCTGAGTCTGCAGGCCTGGCTCTTGAGAGGTAGTCCCTGATCAATGGTGGTTGTTCTGTGGAGGTTGCTGGTCTTATTCAGAGGTCCAGGCGTCCCTCGACTTTAAAGTTGTACGCTAAGCATTGGGACAACTTTGCTGCCTGATGTCTTCGCCATGGTTGGTGTTTTGACTCTTTGGATCCTGCACGGGTACTGGATTTTTTTAAGGAGGGTTTTGATTTGGGCTTGGCTCTTTTTACCCTCCGTGCACAGTGGGCTGCCATTCGGGCTTTTCATGGGCTTCTTTTTGTAGTTGTTGAGCCCTTGGTGTCTAGTCTTTTTCGTTCTCTTGCCCTTCAGCGTCCACGCCCGATGCTTTCTCCTCCCCCATGGGACCTTCCATTGGTGTTGAAGGCTTTGCCGTCGGTTCCTTTTGAGCCTTGGGAGTCAGTGGAGTTGAAGTTTTTGACTCTCAAGGTGGTGTTTCTGGTGGCTATTGCTACTGCCAGGCGTGTTGGGGAGTTGGGGGCATTCCTTCGTTCTGCTCCTTTTTCGAGGATTCTGGATGATAGGGTGGTTTTACGTGCTCATCCTACTTTTGTCCCTAAGGTGGCATCGTTATTTCATCGTTCTGCTGAGGTTGTCCTCCCTGTGTTCTTTCCTGTTCCTTCGTCTCCAGAGGAGTCTCTGTTACATCTTCTGGATATTAGACGCGCTTTGGTAATTTATTTGGCCCGCACCTCTTCCTTTTGTGTGGTGGACAACTTGTTTGTGACTTTTGGTCTGGCTAGACAAGGGGGGAAGCCTTCTCTTTCCACTCTCAGTCGGTGGATTAAGGAGACTATTCTTGTGGCATATGATACTCTCTCTGTGGTTCCCTCTCATCCGGTTCAGGGGCGTTCAACTAGATCTGTTGCTGCTTCTTGGGCCGCCTTTAAGGGTGTTTCCATGGAGGATATCTGCAGAGCGGCCACTTGGTCTTCGCCTCATACGTTCATGTCTCATTACCGGCATGAGGTTGGGGTTGGGGCTTCTGTGGCCTTTGCTTCTTCGGTTCTCAGTTCTGTGACTTCATGAGATGTGTGTCTCTTTCCTTTGTTGTCATTAAAGTGTGTATTTTTCTAATGCATTACCTGTGTAGGTTGTGTTCCTTACATGAAGCCGTTCTTGCTTTGGTATTGGCTCACTGTTAATTACTGTGGCGAGGAAGACGGACGAGGGGGTAATGCCCCGGTTACTTATCGGTAATCTTCATTACTCAGAGTCCTAGTCTTCCTCGCCACAGTATAGTTTCCCTTCCCTCCCGGCCCTCTTGGTGGCTTCATGTATGCGGCTTTGTTTTTCAGGTCGTGTCGGGACTTTTGTGTCCTTTTATCTGATTGGTGGAAGCCGCTGGGGACCATATTGGAGGGAGAGGGAGTTTATATGTAACTTTTTACTTGGAGTTTCTGTAGGAGCAGAATGCTCGCTGTTAATTACTGCGGCGAGGAAGACTAGGACTCGGAGTAATGAAGATTACCGTTAAGTAACCGGGGCATCTCCCTCCCACTCCCTGTTGCTTACCCGCCCACCAGCTCCTCCATTGCACCTGCACCCCTTGCAGTCGTTTAATATTTGTTTTTTTGTTTGGAGGGGTCCAACTTATATTATTTGCTGCCAGGCCACTTCTCTATCTGAAAAGTGATATATTGTACGTAAAATAGATATTTTCGAACTTAATTATCTAAATGTCATCGGTCCTCTTAGATCAGTAAATAAAAAGAATGGTGCCATGGAACTCCATGAGCATGCATGTGTCATAAGGCATGTGAACGCACACATCCTCATGCATGCATGCACTTACAGAATGACACAACCACTGGGAGAGTCTGCATTTTTGTGACTTTTTTGCTTATGTTAACTAGCATCAGCAAAAAGCCTTGGCAATGGCATTAGTTCATAAGGCAATAGCTACTGTCTTGACAATACTTGCTTGCTAGGCCGTCTCACTCTTCAGACAACCTGTTTCTGGATCTCTAAGAGAATTAATTTTAATAGTGCATTATGCAATAGTCTCTGTTGCAAAATTTATTGTAACATATCTACATTAATGGCACTGAACACTAGCTTGAATATTTTACTTCTCTATTTCATTCTTCAGGTCTATAAGTTACTCTGACAAATGTATACATTACATGTTATATGTAACTAAGGTAGCTTTTGACAAACCAATTAAAGAGTTTATGAATTGAGACAGATGCAATATACTGTTATAAAAAGTCAACATTTTAAAAAGAATGATACTCCTAATTTTCCAATTATTGTTTGAACCTCTACCTCATTGAATACATACGTTTTACCTCAGCTGTAGTCTCTTGGGAGGCTACCTGCGCCCAACTTGACAATAGTTCCCATGTTTACCTTGGGCTGGCGTGGGAAACAGCAGCTTGAGTGCAAGCGTGGCCTTTGAAGCGCATGCGGGCCGCTGTGCTGCTTTAGTAAACTTACCTTACGGCAGGCGGCCCACCGATACAATCTCCTGTGCCCTCGATCTTCTTCCTGGGTATGTCTTGTTGGGAGGTGCTTTTAGTACCTTCATTCCAGTTCTTCTGCTTCCTACCATCCTCTAGTGAGGATATCTGGGAAACATATATCACCCAATCCAAGATGGTGGGCTCACTATTATTGTCAATGAGTTTCCCAATCTAACAAGGTGGCAGTCTGTTTTTGAGGCAATTTCCTGTTTCTAGAGTATAAAAGGACCGAATCTTGCTCTTTGCATCGCAACGCTTCATCAGTCCTGTTGGTGTGGTACCTTGCTCTAGACTCTCTCTTGGTGATTCGTTGGTTAGTCTGTTTCCAGTTTTCTTCCAGTACCTGGCAGTTCTAGTATTTTTTAACATTCTCCTGGTCCTTAGAGGTTCAGTTCTCTTTTTGATGTCGTAATCGCCCACCCAGAGCCTCGTTCCCATATAGGAGGTTTATGGCCTTCAGGGCTTTTCCTCTGTCAGGCTCTTTCTGTAAGGCACAATCTGCTTAAATGCTACAAAGCGTTGGCTGCTTCATGGTTACTAGAAGGGGTCGCCCTTACCTCTGTAAGACGAAGACCATTAAAACCTGGCCTACCTGATACTCCCATAGTCAAAAGTCCCTTGCCGGCCATCAGTCTCCTGACATTATGAAGGCTCTCATAAGGGGCCTAGTTATTAGGCACAAACTATGCAGGCTAAATTTAAATTGATTGAGAAATGCCCAATTTGTTGGCTACATTGTTGGGTAGCACTTTTAATCTGTTTAAACATACTTATAAATAATAGTTTTTGAATGGAAGGATGTATTCTCTGCTGTTCCAGGCAATGAGTATGCAATAATTATGCTAGAACAATAGAAGATAAATACTGGCATATTTTCTCTCTGTGGATTGTATAAAAGCCTCGTAGTAAAACACATCTATTTTAACAATCTTGTTGTCGGTTGATACTTTATGGGCTTATTCATAGACTGCAACTCCTGTGTACTTCTTAAACCTTCCGACCGGATGGGCCTCATCATCAGTCACAATGAAAATGAAGGTGCTTTATTATCATACAGAAAAGTATCCCTTTTGAAACATTGAAAAAGTGGATAATGCCATTAGGAGTACCTGTTTTTCATTATTATACAATCCGTTTTTATTAGTAACCAGATAGATTTTCACCCATTCATACAAATCACAAATACATTTTGAAATACTGACATAGAATCACACCATTTCAGATAATGTCTTCACAAATACATTAAATTAAGGATTGTATCTTTACCTAAACTCAAGGGTTTTGAGGGAAATGTCTACTTATTGCATAAAGTGCTTCCTCACACTGTACTTTAGTTACAAACTGCATTTCTGTTCAAAAGGAATTGCAAGAATAAGTAGTGAGACAAATAAACATGATTTCCAATACCACGGACAAGGGTCAGTTCAAGATGTTTTAGATATATTGGCACTATGAAAATGATTCTCTGAGTTTTGGGAGAAAGTATTTCAGGGGGTTAAGAGTTGGTGCGAGAACTAATGTTGCGTTCCTCTGAACTGTTAAGAGGAGTAGAGTGTCACAGAGTAGAGTGTCATAGAGTGGAGCCGCAAAGAGTGTAGTAGATGAAGTGGCACAGAGAAGTGTACAGTGGTGTGGTGTAGAGTGCAGCAGTGAAGCACAGTGGTGTAGTGTGTCAAAGAGTAGATTAGAGTACAGTGGAGTGGTATAGATTGAAGTAAAGTGGCACAGAGGAAGTTGTGTAGAGAGGAATAGAATATTGTAGAGCGGAGTGGCATGGAGTATAGGAGAGTGGCATAGAGTGGAGTACAGTATCGTAGAGTGGAGCAGCATAGAGTGGAGTAAAGTGCCATAGAGTGGAATGGCATAGAGTGGCATACAGTTACATGGCTTAGAGTGAAGTGGCGTAAAGTGGAGTGATGTGGTTTAGAGTGGAGTGGTGTGGGGTGATGGAGAGTGGAATAAACTGTCATAGAGTGGAGAGCCAAAGACAGGAGGGGCATAGAGTGGTGGGGCACTGTTGGACTTGGCCCTTTTTGCAGGGTCATCCCTGAACCTTTTGCCTTCCTCCTAGCCTTAGGACTCTGGGCACTTTAGCACTGCTGTCTAGTGTAAAGTGTGTGTGCTCTCTGTGATAAACATGGTTGGTCAACACCTGTTTGGCATATTTAATTTACCTGTCAGTCCCTTGTAAAATGGTAGCTCAGATACCCATGGCCAGTAAATTAAATGCTACTGGTGGGCTTGCAGCGCTGATTGTGCCACCCACCAAAGTAGCCTTTCAAACCTGCCTGAGGCCTCTGCCATTGCAGGGCCTGTGCGTGCAGTGTTACTGCAGCTGTGACGTGACACCTAAAGTGTGTGCCACGCTGTGACCCCCCTTTTACTGCATGTCAGTGATCCCTAAAGTAGGCCCTAGCTAGTCCTATAGGCAGGGTGCATTGAAGGTAAAAGGTAGGACATGTACCTTAAGTGTGTGACATGTCCTGGTAGTGACAAACAGCCATTTTGCTTTCTCACTGCTGTGAGGCTGCCCTCTCATAGGAATGCATCAGGGATTCCCTGATAAGTGTTTCAGTGGTAATTCCTGATATGAGAGGAGCAGCATGGTCAAGTTTGGTATGTTTGGAATAGTAATAATAAATGCTGCACAATGGTGTGCGCAGATTTATTATCACGCGTTTAGAAATGCCACTTTTAGAAGTTGGTATATCTTTGTGCTATGTGTCTGCCTGCCTGATGTGTATTGTACGTCTGGCTCAGGAGTGACAGGGGCTGGTGAGATGTGTGTGGCTCCAGGGAGGGCAGGGTGAGTCAGCGCTAGACTGAATGGGAGATCTGCATTTGGAGTAGCGGGAGGAGTAGTCCCCTGACCCTGAATATTTCTGTGCCTGCCTAGGAGAGAGCTGGATCTGCCCCCCTGTGGTGTGTATGAGGACCAAGCCCCATCTGACAAAGGAGGGTGGAAGCCTGGTAAACAGAGTGCTTCAACGCCCCCCAGAACCAGTTGAGGCTGGTTCCCCCAAGCCCTGTGCCAGGTCAGACAAAGGAAAGTGTACTGTAAATATTGGGGCTGTGACCCATTGAAAGTGTGTTTCCTAGTGCTACTTGGGGACTTGCTGCTGCTGGGACCCACAGGAACCACCATGAGGGACTGTCTCCCGGCTGGAGGGCTCTGTGAGCTGGCCTGACTGGGCCCAGCTTTGCCCCTTCAACTCTGGACTTAGCGCCTCGTGAGAACTACATCTGTTGCTGGTCCCAAGGAGTGGGACTCCTCATTTTGCCTGTGCCAGGAGCTCGAGGAAGAGGCCCCCACCTGGCAGCTGCTGGGGCTCCGTTACTCCGTGGCGAGAAAGCCTCATGGGCTACAGAGGTCCCCAGAGGGTGGGCTCCAACCTTATCTGGCCGGAGTGCCTGGCAATCACTCCAGTGCTTCACTTTTTGTAGCGTTGCCGAAAATTGTCAGCCGCACCGTGAGTGGTGACCCGGAAGGCAGGCAAGTTGCCTGGTCGTGGGCAGAGCTCTTTTCCAAAGAAAATCTTTTCCAAAGGAAAGCTGGAGCCCATCCTGCATTTTCATGATCCTGTTAGCGGGAGCCCACCCCGCAGTCTGTGTCCATTTGGAGCAGGAACCCACCTCTCATTGCTGGTGCCCTCTGAGAGGGTACCATGATAAGCAGAGACATCAATCAGCATGCCCCCGCAGCCGCCGGAAGTCAGGCAAGTCGCCTGGATATAGGCGGGGGCCCGCTGGCAGGAAGGAAGCAGCTGGAAGTCAGGCCCACTGCCTGGAAGAAGACGGGCCCCCGTGTACGAGTGAGAGCCCCGCGAGTCGTGTCCTGCCAGGAGAGATGCTGCCGAGCTTCCCTAGTGTGGGAGGACCGGGTGAGTGGGGCTCACAGTGAGCAGTATAGGCACTCCCTGAGGCACCGTGGTGCCTGTGCCGATTTCCTTTTGGGCAATTCTTGTTCCATAAGTCACAGAGTGGGACTTGAAAGGCACGGTGGTGCCAGTGCCTGTTGGGTGCCGATTTCTTCACAGCTGACCTGCCCGTTGGAGGGCGCCCGCAACGTTGGGCAATTTTGTCTTTAGAGTCCCAGTGGGGGGCTCAGGAGGCCCTGCAATTTCAAAGGTGATTCCTCAGCTGCACCGCAGAAGGGCGGGCAGCTGCAACACAGGGGTATTTTCTTTCCTTGCTGAGGAAGGCGTGAGTTGCAGCCCCCATGCCCCAGTGCATTATGCACGTTGTTCTTGCTGTCAAGGCAGCCAAAGGGCTAGTGGAAGGTCCCGTCTTTACGCCCTGACATTTGGGACAAAGGACCTTGGACTCCAGGGGGTCAGGTTTGGTCATTTTGTGATCTGTTGGGAGCGCAAGGGGGAGGAATTCACTGTGTTAGGGTTACTGTGGTACATTACTAATGTGGGAATGCATAATGTGTTTTATTCCTAATGTGATGCAGACATAATGTGCTTGTGTTGCTAGTGCTAAAGCTGAGTACAGTAATTTACCAGTAGTTACTGGTTGTGTCATTTTTACTACTTGTGCTTGTTATGGTTCTGACAGTGGCCCAATTGGCCCTGTCATGTATATAATCCCCTGTACATTGTTGCCTGGTGCCAGTTGGCACAGTGTAAATGTGTGTTTATGATTGTAATGTGTTTTGGATAATACAAAGGCGATTTTTTATATAACCTTGTGTGTGGTTACTTTTGTAGTGTGCCTAGTGTGTTGCTACTGTGTGTGTGTGTTGCTACCTCTGGGATAAGCCTGACTGCCCATGCCAAGCTACCAAGAGGGTGAGTAGGGGTTATCTTCAGCGTGTAACTCCCTTGCCATGACTAAAGTGGTGGTTTTTGCTTGGCTTAGGCACAAGCCCTGGCCAACCAGAAATTGAGTGGAGAGGCATAATGTTTTGTTGAGTGGAGTGACATACAGTGGAGTAGGGTGGAGTAGGGTGGAATCGTGTCGAGTGGAGTAGTAGAGTAGAGTGGAGTGGCATAGAGTGGTGTGGAGTGTTGTGGAGTTCTGTGGAGTGTTGTAGAATGGGGTGTCATAGAGTGGAGTGGAGTGTTGTAGATTGGCGTGTAGGGTGGGGGCTTCGGGTTAAGAAGAGTGTTGCAGAGAGGAGTGGCATAGAGTGTCATAGGATGGAGTGGAGTAGGGTGGCATAGAATCAAGTAGAGTGTTGTAGAGTAGAGTGACATGTCATGGAGTGGTGTAGAGTTGAGTGGCATGGAGTGGAATGAAGTGGCTTGGGGTGATATTGAGGGAACTGAGTGGAATAAAGTGGAGTGGCATAGAGTTTTGTAGAGAGGTATAGAATGGAGTAGAGTAGAGCGTAGTAGAGGGGAGTGGCATAGACAGTTGGAGAGCCGAGTGGCACAGAGTGGCATAGAGTGGAGTGGAGCAAACTGCTATAAAGTGTAGTGGCATAGAGTGGAGTAGTGAAGTAGAGTGGAGTTAAGAGTCATAGAGTGGACTGGTTTAGAGTGGAGTGGAGTGTTGTAGAGTGGAGCATCCTAGAGTGTAGTGATGTAGAGTGAAGGGGCAAAGATTGGAGGGGCATAGCGTGTCATAGAGTGGAATGGCATACAGTGGAGTGGTGTAGAGTGGAGAACAGTGTTGCAGAACGGAGTGATATAGAGTGGTGTGTCATAGAGAAGAGTCTTGTAGAGTGGAGTATCATAGAGTGGAGTGTCTTGAGTGCTGTAGAGTGGCACAGAGTGGAGTTTATAGAGTGGAGTAAAGTGGAGTAGTGTGGAATGGCAAGGAGTTGCTTAGAGTGGAATAGAGTGATTTGCATAGAGTGGAGTGGTGTTGAGTGGGCAATATTGAAATGGCTCAGAGTGGAGTGGCATAGACAGGCATGGAGTAGAGTAGAGTGGAGTAGGTATCATAGAGTGGAGTGGAGGAGCATAGAGTGTTGTAGTGTAGAGTGGCATAGCCTAGTGTGGAGGAAAGTATCATAGAGCGGAGTGCCATAAAGTGAAATGAAGTAGAGTGGAGTGGTGTAAAGTGGAGCAAAGTTGCATGGAGTTTCATAGAGTGGGGTGGTGTAGAGTGGAATAGAGTGTCATAGAGTGAAATGGAGTAGAGTGAAGTGTTGTGGAGTGGTCTAAAGTGCCATGGAGTGGAGAAGATTAACCCAGAGTGAAGTGGCATATAGAGGTGTAGGGTGGAGTGGCATATAGTGGAGCATTGTATTGTGAAGTGAAGTGTCATATAGAGGAATGTCGTTGAGTGGAGTGAAATAGGGAGGAGTGGCGTAGAGTGGAGTGTTATAGACTTGGAGTAGAGTATTGCATAGTGAAGTGGCGTAAAGTGGAGTATCAATGGTGTGGTAGCACATTGCTATTACAAATAACTCATTTTTTATTGAATTTAGCATTACTTTTGCACATACATTTTTACTTATAAATCTATACAGTGCACAAATGATAATGTATGGAAATGGAATCGCCTAGTGAATTGATTTGATATGTTTTGATCGTATTAAAAAATGTATTTCCACCACACTTCAGAATTACAAAAAGTGTGCTTCATTTGTGCTTTCCTAATTCTGATGTATTGTGAAATATTTGCACAGTTCTTTTACAGGCATTTATATTTTGTATGTTAGAAACAGTAACACAGTATCCAGCAAGATTGTCACATAAATACTCTAACTTTGAACTCAGCAAAAGAAAAGTAAACACCAATCTCCCCCAAAGACAGAGCCTGACATTTGACCTCTATCTTTGAATGCACAGCAAATGTGACAAAATAAGAACATTGTAAAACCTGTTTACATGAAGTAAGCACTTGTGGAAAAATACAAGGAGTAATGGTAAGCAGGTTATGTTCCATGGGAGGGAAAAAGACATGCTGGACAGCCGAAAACAAATAAAGCCAGCACACAGAAAGCAAGTGAATGTGAGTGAGAAACCAAAAAGCCAATGGTATGCAATGGGTGGAATGCATTCCCAAGGAAGATTTCAGAATGTCCCCTAGATGTCTTTTCACAAGCAGACAGATGTGCTCTCTGCTAGGCTTCGACCTAAAAAAGGGGCAAAAAGTGTGATGCCTGGCGAGTGAAAAGGGATAAAGGGCAGCGATTCGAGGGTTGAGAGAATGGAGTATGTGAAAGAAACTAATCACAAAAAATTAGGAAACACAAGAAAATAGAAAATCCTATTGATACAATATAAAAGTACTGAATCTGTTGAATATATCAAAGGAAATAAAAAAGAAAATGCAATTAAATAAGAAAAACAATGAAAAACCCAAAAGGAACATGTCATCAGGACATATGTGCATGTAAGACTAATGAAGCTTCTAAAAAAGATAGTTTCCTGATCTAACATTTTCTGGGCCCACTTGCTTACCATTGGTACTCCGAAGGACCTTTATGTACGATTGAGAGGTGATAGGAGTTAACATTTTTATCAATCAAATTCAATTAATAGTGCAACCCATTTGGCTAAACAATGAGGACCAGTGATCAGTAGCTAGAGTTAAGAAAGTTTATTAAAAGTTCAAAATCAAGTTAAGATACACAACCCTTAACACCATGCTATAAAAGTACAAAATAGCAACAGGCAGGTTCAACCAATGGAAGAAATTAAGGCGGACCAATATTAGGCAAACAAGCAATTCATTCACAGCAATACAATAGGGCAAGAGAAGTATTTGATACTCAGAAAAGAATCACACGTTTTGTTATCCATACATGGATATATCTAAAATACCTAAAGTTCCAGATAAAGGGATGTTCTACACCCTAAAAAATCTCAAAAATTGGGAAGTTTCCATAAAGGAAATTAGAACAAGGCAAGTGAAAATCAAACAGGAAGATGTCAGCATTTCAGAAGCTCGTCAAGGGCCTTCTATGGGTCAGAGAATAAGTGTAATAAGAATCAGAGGTAAGCATAGAGGTCTGAACATCTCAAAGTGTTCTAAGCATTCAGGGGAAAGTCTCTGAAGGGGTGTCAAAAAGAATCTGAATCTCCAACAGTATTAAAACTGAGAACCTGATTACCAGCTTGCATAAGATGGATTTTCTGAATGTTTATTCTGCCTAGGTGCTGTCATGTATATTGCTTCTAGGTACATTCAGAAAATCCATCTTATGCACATGACTGGAAGTGAAAGAGCATTCTCCTGGCCTTAATCAATCTGGAATACCACCTCATGTCATTGTGTGATCTTTGAACAATTGGTGCAAGACTCTAACAATTGGTGCTCTGAGATTGTATCTGTCCTCTCTGCCTGACTAGGACGACTGTTTGAGAAGTCTAAACATCCAGTGCAATTGGTCAACGACACAGCATTTTGTTGTTTCGTTTTCCCTTTGGATTTAATGCATTCCTCTGCTTTTCAGGATTCTGCCAACCTACCACTAGATGTCACTTACAAAGGCCTTTGCGAACCTGTCTTCACATTTGTATAGGACAACACACCTCAACACTTACCATACTTAGTTTCACATCACCTTTTAGTCCAGGTTTCTGTTTCACTTCCCTCATGCATTATGGTCCTTGTAGTTCCCTCTGTCTTCAGAACCATCCTCGATCACGTCCTAATGGTGGTTACCTGTTCACTAGCTTAGGTCCTGGATCCTACATGTATTCTGACACCTTTATATCTGCATTCTGGACTTTTTTCTTCTTGGCTCAAATTCCCACTCTATTCTGGGCTTTCGTCTTTCCTATCGTGTGTCTCCTGGTTCCCTTGGTCTACCCTTTTACAAGTCCCAGTTCAGCCTGCCCTTCATTGGTAGTTCACTGATTCCTTGCACCTGGGTTATTCCCTGTAGCTGGCTTTCTCCTTGCACCTGCTCTCCTTCCCTGGGCCTCCTGCTATTTCATCCCTGTGAACACAGAGTGCCGCGGCTTGCAATTGACTTGGTTGTTTAGTCTCTTCGAACTCTGTTTAACCCTTGCTCTTGTGATACCTGGTTTGCTTTTCTATCTTTCGTGTTCCTGTATTTTTGTTTCTGTGATTGTCATTGTTCATAGTCTTGTCTGTACTGTTCCTGTGTGTGTGTTTTCCTTGCCTTAAGTCTTAGCTTTCCAGTCCTGCTCCTGACCTTAAATCCAATGTAGATTTCCCTGAGCCCAGTTTCTGTTTTGGTGTTCCTGGTTCTGTTTTGTTTTGTCGAGTCTTGTGTTTATACTTTAATTTTGGTTGTCATAGCTTCCAAAGGTGCCAGTTAGACTCCAAGGCTTGTGCCTTTAGCATAGCGAACCATCCAGTGCTCCTTCTCCAAGGGAGATGCTAGGTGTCTCCATGAACTCTGTGAGAATAATCTGTTCCTTCCTTTTGATAAGACCTTTTCACCTCACAGAGAGATCACTGTTCAATGAGCATGATACATATCATTTATGATAGTTGGTCATCTACCATGTTGCCCTTTGTCATGGAACTTGTGATATCTTATAGTTTCCCTTTACAGACTTTCAGTTTTCTGATCTAAGCATGCCCCTGCCTACTCCAGTCCGCAGCTTCTTTGCTGCCTTCCTTCCCCGCCTTCAGGTACTTACTTGTATATGTTTTAACCTGGTACTGGAAATCCATTTTTTCTGCAGCGAACTCATCCCTCCTATGTTACAATCTTGTCCCGATCTCACCCAGCTAGACTAGACCGGTGACACTGCTAGGCCTGTGAGCACCACCACCACTGAAAATGAAGAATACTGTATGGCTGTTCTGGTGTAACAACTAAGTGTTGGAATTAATGTTTAAATGAATCTCTGCCTTTGGGGATGGCTCGGCTTCGCATTCCAGTCCATAGGTCTTCACTGACTATGCCACTCTAGAGAGAGACCAGACATACATAAATCAGTCTTGGTCCTGCTCCAATATGAACAATCTAGCCGAAACTTCAGGGCCAGGTCTCCTCCAGAATTCTGTTTTAGAAACCCCAGACAGGATTTGGTTATTTATGTCTCTCCAGTCACGCACAAGTTCTGTGGCACAGCGAGCACAGGTCCCCTGTCTGAGCATACCCATCACACTAAGGGCATCTACTACAACATACAACCAAGCGATACAAAGAACGTTTTAATTAATCTAGGCCACTTGAAAATCACTCAAGGCTGCATTCCAGTCCATTGATGTTTTCAACTCTGTCACTCCAGACAGAGACCTGTCATCTGCATATAAGTCATGGCCCTGCTTCATAAAAAAAGTCAGTAGGTAAAGAACAGCTGGTTCTACCAGGCCAGCTCACCTCCAGATGCCAACACACATAACCCCAGACTGGGTTGAGTCTACTTAGGACTTGCCAGTAAGATATACATTGAGTCCTGTGACACAGAGAACACGAGACCACATCAGGGCATACCCATTGCCCAGGGCATCTACAAGCCTTGTTATAGCAGTAGATGCCCTAAGTGTGGCATGTACGCTCGGATATAGGGCCCCTTCTACTGGAGCAGGAACATGACATCTGAATATTGCAGGTGTCTGTCCAGAGTGGCACAGTGTGCAAAAGACGGTGGACTGGAATGCGTCCGGGGTTATCACCACTGACTGAGAATAATTCATATATTATTTCCATCATCCTATTTGTTGAAGGTTTCTGTGCAGCAGCAACTCAGGAGATGTTAGACTATCTTCAAGCCCTCATTGTGTCCATAGCCAACTACTCCTTCCATTGTGCCTGGGGCAAACTAAAATGTCAAACTATCTACTGAGTTTGGCAATGGAGACCCCAATAAATCCGCCCTTGGAAGCCAAAACTACAGTCACCTTACAAATATTTACAGAGATTCATCCTTGGCAGGCCGATCCTGGACATGTGCCTGGACTACCTGGCTCCCATCCACGTGACCTTCACTGGTCCTTTCATTAGAGCCTTTCAGGATATGTAGCAACACACTCTTCAGGCCGCGCACCAGATGATGTACAGGGGAAGGTCAGGCGGTCTCACCAGTCAGGCCTACCCTCTGGAACTATCTGTTTCCAGGTTGAGCAATGCTCCACGCTGAAAACATGAGCTTCAGTGCTCTCTGTATCCCTGAAATCCCAGTTATTCTTGCTAAAACTTGATTTAATTGCCAGGGCTCCAACGGTACAGTGATTTCGGATTTTACAAATATGTATTAATCCCTTCTGTAAATTGTATTTAGCTGCGTACATTCTGTACAATAGCATGCAGAGCGCTGCTGTGGACAGCATCCGAGGAGGCCAGATTTCCTGCACTGAACCGAGAGAGTGTAATCAGTCGGTGTGTTCACTGAGGCAGAATGCATTTCACCTTTACAAACACGTTTAATGTCATGTTCAGCTAATTTGTGTGCAGTAATTATTTTCCCAGGATTCTGCAGCTTCTTTTTTGTTAACACTTCACATCAACTAACACCTAATTGAGGCGTGATTTCAGTTTTGCCAATCCCGCACTACATGCAGCGAGGAACATGAAACCACGGGCTTCGAAATTCCCACTCGCAGGAGGAGTGTCTTTAAGGCACGGGCGCTGTGTAAATAATTGTCTAAGCTGCAAGTAGGCAAGGGTTCGCCTCCTCGCCCAAAGAACTGCATGTGCGTCTATGTGCAGATATGCCTGGCTGTGAAATAAAGTGTCTGTATTAAGTGGTGAAATTGATTATCTTCTGACATCCACTCAGACAATAGAGAATGGAGTGAAGATAAGAGCCTGGAAGTGAGGCTAAAAGCCTCTGAAATGTGAACATTAAAAACAGTTTGTGTAGTTTCTGCTCAAGTTACCAGCCTTGATTGTTCTTCCGCATTCTTCCTCCTTCACTGGGTTGATTTGTCCAGAAGCAGATGGTATAAAATAAATTAAAAATACAATAAATGGTGTTATTGTCACCAATTCCCATCCTTGCCCTTTGGGTATCCTATACGTCATTCCCCGGCATACATGCCTGGTGCATGTCGCTGTACGGATTGCTGGGCCTTCTCTTGTTACTCCCCTTTTTGGAGTACAGTCACACAGCCTCCCACTGCCCAAGTGGCTAAGGTGATTCGTCATTTTTCTAATTATTATAATTTGTGTGTCTATCTCTCACATACCCAAACCTATCAAACAATTAGGCGCTGTGTCCCGTAACATGATTACAGCACCTCCGTGGCTATCACACACACATGTGCAAGCAAGAACGGTAGATTGTATCAGCCTTTATCCATTTTCAATCCTTTGCACCTGACAGAGGAAAGGATAACCATGAAGCCCTGTATTGGTTCTGATAGGTGAATGTGGCATCACTTCTGGGGAAAAAAACTCCATACATCTCAATTGGTCGTATAGGACAGGGTGTCCATGGGCAAGCCCCATTTAAGCTTCAGACCTAAGTAATGGTGAGCCTTATACTTCTAATTGTGTAACTCTCCGGTTAATGAATACGTTTGTCAAAACCTGTTTAAGTTTTTAAAAAACGTCTTGAAGCTGTTTAAAACAAGAAGTACAATCCAAAGATTTTACTCTACTCCTTCAAATTCATTCTAATGTTGTCTGAGCAGGTGGCGGAACATCACCACTGTACAATCTTGTAGTGAGCTTAAAAAAGCAAAAGTGTTTTAGCTAAGAATTTTTATGAGTATTTGAAATTATTTTAATTTTGTATTTGTTGATCTCAGTTGAGGTCTGAATCAAATAAAAAGTTTTACTTTACTTATACTTCTAGCATCCTTTTCATTGTCCGAATATTACCAACCTCTGACGTGATGGACTCAGTAGGCCCAAAACATACCTCCGAACATGACTTTGCATGACATTTATAAGCCTAACCCGTATCATGAAAGCACTGAGAACAGAACAGTATTAATAAGCACAGTGCCAGATTTGAAGCAAAGAAGTCTGAGTAAAGCCGTTGCTCTCAGTAATTGGTAGTAAGAATATATTTGAGTTTATTAATGTAATACTAATGTAGGGACACCCATGCCCTGATGTAGGCCTGCAAATGTCCCTCATGCACCAAATTCTAAATCAGGGCCTCAGAGGATATTTAGAGGAAGAGTGCTCAAATGCAATATAAGCCAACTTTTTGGTCTTCCTGTATGTCAGGCCCTAGGGGTGATGTAGGGGCTGTGGTCGGTTTCATACGAAGTATCAGTAGCAAGTACAATTAACTGCTAAGCAACTGCATCCGTACCTCTAGACTAAAGCCAGGTCAGAATCCAGCTTATTACAGCCATTCTCCATAGCTAGCACTTCTTTCCGCATATTAGCCTTTACTGGGTCTTCAGAAGGTGGGTCACTTGTGGCAGAAGGGAGTTCCAGAGAGTTTGTATGTGAAGAAAAAGTATTTAAAACTATGATTCATAAGGAATAGTGGGAGTGATAGAACAAGGGTGTAGGGTCTTATTTACAGTTTGGCTGAGAGGATATCCCTTCCAAACATGACACACACCATTTTCATTCTATTACAAGTGTCACAAGATATAATGTACTTCAAATACGGTGGATGAGATGTTCGCCACATTCAGGGCCGGCTTACCAACATTATAGGCCCCCGGGCAAAGCAGTGCCCTGGGACGTGCCTAGACAACAACTCACAGGAATAAAAATGTTTTTGAACAGAAAATTATTTTTAAATTCTGGTCTGCATGGGGCCCCTATGCTTTTGACCCCCCCCCCCCCCGCCACCGCCCCCCCCCCCACCCCCCGGCAACAGCCTAGCATGGCTATGCGGCACTGGCCACATTTGCGATAGAGTATCCAGTCCACAGAACTCTAAATAATGCCTTCCATTTCGGTATAGTTGTAGTATACTTACATTAAGTACCATTTTATCATTGTACTAAAGTTTTAATGTTCAAGTGGTATTAGCCTCTCTGTGCACAGAGTCGGGGCCCAGGCAGGAGTTGGGCATTGCATGGTTGGTGCTATAAGACTTAAACAAGGCAAAATATGTTTGACAATGTCAGCACGTGCTATGATCATCAAAGATAGGCCAAACTACATAAGGATTATTCAGATAAAGAAAATCTGTACATTTGAGAGCATGTGTTTGGAAACATACTGTGTGTTAAGTACTCTGATCAGCAAATCCGTATTATGCAATGGTTCAACAACATTGTTGAATGTTCGCCAGAAAAAAAAGGCCCATCCTCTACAGTACGAACCAGTGATGTTGATCTATAAATTAACATAAAAAAACATAAAATCTGTCTCTCCTCTTGCTCCCGCTCCCCCCCTTGGGATTATGAAGCTAGCTTCCTTGAGCCTTTCTACTGTTGCTGGCATTCTTATTTCTCTTATGACATCTGCTAATCTCCCATCTGATTAGTATGGATATATGATGATACAACGCATGTTATTACAACGCATGCTTTTACATAGCATTTTTTACAACGCAAATGTTATTACAACGCGATTTTTTACAACGCATACTATTACATCGTAAAATAGTGTTACTGATGAAAAAGTACTATTACAACGCATTTTATTACAACGCATACCATTACATATAATAATTTTTTTTTTGTAATCTAAAATCTGGCACGGGATGCAGGGAAAATAGGGGGTTTGGGTGGGTAAGTGTATTAAAAAACGGGTCAAAAAACTACTATAATATTACGATTCCGATTTAATTATTTAATAAATTAATACCCGAGTATTAAAAATTAATAAATTAATTCTGCTTAACATCGTATATCATAAAAACGCATAAAAATAATTATATACATATTTGTCTTTGTTAAAAAAAAATCTGGCACGGGATGCAGGGAAAATAGGGGTTTTGGGTGGGTAAGTGTATTAAAAACGGGTCAAAAAACTACTATAATATTACGATTCCGATTTAATTATTTAATAAATTAATACTCGAGTATTTAAAATTAATAAATTAATTCTGCTTAACATCGTATATCATAAAAACGCATAAAAATATTTATATATATTTTTGTCTTTGTTAAAAAAAATCTGGCACGGGATGCAGGGAAAATAGGGGTTTTGGGTGGGTAAGTGTATTAAAAAAACGGGTCAAAAAAACTACTATAATATTACGATTCCGATTTAATTATTTAATAAATTAATACCCGAGTATTAAAAATTAATAAATTAATTCTGCTTAACATCGTATATCATAGAAACGCATAAAAATATTTATATACATTTTTGTCTTTTTTAAAAATAACATGGGACGGGATGCAGGGAAAATAGGGGTTTTGGGTGGGTAAGTGTATTAAAAAACGGGTCAATAATCTACCATAATATTACTAATCCGAATTAATTATTTAATAAATTAATACCCGAGTATTAAAAAACTGATTTAATTATTTAATAAAATAATACATGAGAATTACAAATAATACTATTTAACATCGTATACCATAATAACACACAAAAAAATATATAATTTAAATTTTATTAAAAAATACCTAGTACGGCTTGCAGGGAAAATAGAAGTTTGGGGTGGCTAAGTATATTTAAAAACGGGTTAAAAAATTAACATAATATTACGATACCGATTTAAAATGTTAATAAATTAATAGTCGAGTATTAAAAATAATACTGTATAACATGGAATTCCGTAACAACGCAGAAGAATATATATATAATTGTAGGATAACAAGAAAAAATAAGAGTTTTCAATACTCGATGGACAAAAATACTGACCTTACGAACAAATTAACGCCATTTTAAACACAGTAATGAAAAATAATGTCCATCTACTATTTCCATGACCTCCAATATCAACAAGACATTCAAAATGGATGCTAAAACGGAACGAAAGTTTGAGAAGCTTACTTTTAAATAAAACAATTTAAATTATACGTTTCCACATGAAATGAATATAAAAAAAATATGATAGAAAACAATATAATTTAGAACAAATATAATGCTAATTAAGAAAAGTTATAAATAGGCGTATCCCACCATTTTGAAAACAGTTGATTATCAACTAGCAGAGTAATCAGACGTGAAAACCTGACCCTCTGACCTCTTGAAATAAATATCAACGAAAGCGAACGTAGAAGCATTTCTCTTTCATAGAACAGTAAGTTATTTTAAACGATTTGCTAAAATGTTTAAGGTTAACATATTATTAGCGATATATTACCAAAATCTGTTTTAATATTATATTAATTAATATAGTAGTATACATTAATTAAGTTACACTTAGAACATAATGTGTGAGGTTGATTCGTTTTTTTGTTAATAAAGTGAACGGTAATAATAGATAAAAATTGTTTTAAGCGAAATAAATTTATTTAATGTACGATAAACAGAATATAGATAATAAATAGATTTAAAATATTTCATGAACAAATAAACAGTTTTATAATTAATTTAGAAAAAACGCGAACATTTCAAAACTAATGAGAGATTTTTTTAAATTAATATTTCATAATTCGTACATCCAAATGCATGGTAAACGAATTATTATTAATTAATACATATATTTCAAAAGTGTACTGAAATATTATCTCAAGCAGACCCAACTCGAAAACAGAAAGTAATAATTCCATTAAATAAAGTGGATTACAGAAAAATATTTAACCAATAATTGGAACATTAACTGTATAGTATAAAAATCGTAATAAAAGAACTGTTTATAATAATATACATTATTTGTTTAAATTAATTATTTTAATCGAAAATAACAATGGATGTTAAAAAACGAACCCTCTATATACCCCCACTCAGTTCATTAAATAACCCCAAATACTAAAAATAAGTAAGATTAAACCGAAATAAAATACAGTGTATAGAGTGATTATATCTATATAGAATAAGGTTCCCTTTCATAACAAAAATAAAAAGAATAAAACTGCTAATACAAAATCGTACGATAATGTGCACTAGTATAATATTTTCCGAATTGTAAACGATAAAAAAACACCACAGTGAAATAAAAGTTTTCAAATTGTTTTGTTTATAGCCAAACAGAAGAAGTACCAAAACCCACAGAACGTCTAAAAGACAAGCAAAATCGAAAGTATTTTGAAGACTTTTTGAAAATCAACCTTCAAAAAACCAAGGTAATTTCCATGAATACATACATCTCATTTACAGATTTTATAGCAATTGAAAAGCAATGTTGAAAACATTATAAGTGCAGATTCATAAAAATAGGGCACATACTATTATAACTCTCGGTAAGTGAATATTCTGAGGAATAAAAGGATAGTAAAAAGGTACTACTTATTATTTAAACTCCGTAAAAGTGCATGAGTAGGGAAAGTGCTGGATACTGTCAAAGTGCCACTTACTATTCTAAGTCCAGGTAAGTGAATATTCTGAGCAAGTTCAGGATAATGATAAGATAAGCCATATTTCTAAACATCCTTAAACGTAAATGCTTTTCCCCTTCATATATAGAACATCCAAAAAATGAAACATTTTCTAAACATTGAATACCTTTTCAAATTCTTTTCTTCACAGCCAACCAGAAAGCACTTCAAGGCACAGATCAGCAAAAAGACAGCCAATACCAAAACTATTTTCTACAGTTTTTCAAAAAGAACCTTCCAAAAACCAAGGTAATTTTCATAAATAAACACTTCTCAATAACATATTTCAGAGCAATTTAAAAACACTGTTAAACGCATTATAAATGCAGAATCATAAATAAGAAAATGTGTCAATTACTATCCCAACTCTGTGAAAGTGCATGAGTAGGAAAAGTGCTGGATAGTGTCCTATTGCTTCTTACTATTCTAACTCCAGGTAAGTGCATATTGAGAGAAAGTGCTAGATAGTGAAAAAGTGCCAATTACTATTCCTACTCTGTGAAAGTGCATGAGTAGAGAAAGTGCAGGATAGTATCCAAGTGCCATTTACTATTCTAACTCCAAGTAAGTGCATATTCAGAGAAAGTGCTGGTTAGTTAAAAAAAGCCAATTACTATTCCAACACCATGAAAGTGCATGAGTAGAGAAAGTGCTGGATAGTGTCCTATTGCTACTTACTATTCTAACTCCAGGTAAGTGCATATCCAGAAAAAGTGCTGGATAGTGAAAATGTACCACTTACTATTCCTACTCTGTGAAAGTGCATGAGTAGGAAAAGTGCTGGATAGTGTTAAAGTGCAGCTTACTATTCAAACTCCACATCATTGCATATTCAAAGGAAGTGCAGTATAATGATAAGATGTGCCATATTTCTAAACATCCTTAGACGTAAATGCTTTTCCCCCACATATATAGAACACCCAAAAATTGATAGATTTTCTAAACATTGAACACTTTTTCAAATTCTTTTCTTCACAGCCAACCAGAAAGCACTCCAAGGCACAGATCAACAAAAAGACAGCCAAAAGCCAAACTATTTTCAACAGTTATTGAAAAAGAACTTTCCAAAAACCAAGGTAATTTTCATAAATAAACACTTCTCAATAACATATTTCAGAGCAATTTAAAAACACTGTTAAACGCATTATAAGTGCATAATCATAAATAAGAAAATGTGTCAATTACTATTCGAATTCCGTGAAAGCGCATAAGTAGAAAAAGTGCTGGATAGTGTCCTATTGCTTCTTACTATTCTAACTCCAGGTAAGTGCATATTGAGAGAAAGTGCTGGTTAGTAAAAAAGTGCCAATTACTATTCCTACTCCGTGAAAGTGCATGAGTAGGGAAAGTGCTGGATATTGTCCAAGTGGCATTTACTATTCTAACTCCAAGTAAGTGCATATTCAGAGAAAGTGCTGGTTAGTGAAAAAGTGTCAATTATTATTCCATCTCCGTGAAAGTGCATGAGTAGGGAAAGTGCTGGATAGTGTCCTATTGCTACTTACTATTCTAACTCCAGGTAAGTGCATATCCAGAAAAAGTGCTGGATAGTGAAAATGTACCACTTACTATTCCTACTCTGTGAAAGTGCATGAGTAGGAAAAGTGCTGGATATTGTTAAAGTGCCGCTTACTATTCAAACTCCACATCATTGCATATTCAAAGGAAGTGTAGTATAATGATAAGATGTGCCATATTTCTAAACATCCTTAAACGTAAATGCTTTTCCCCCACATATATAGAACACCCAAAAACTGATAGATTTTCTAAACATTGAACACCTTTTCAAATTCTTTTCTTCACAGCCAACCAGAAAGCACTCCAAGGCACAGATCAGCAAAAAGACAGCCAAAAGCCAAACTATTTTCAACAGTTATTGAAAACTAACCTTCCAAAAACCAAGGTAATTTTCATAAATAAACACATCTCAATAACATATTTCAGAGCAATTTAAAAACAATGTTAAACACATTATAAGTGCAGAATCATAAATAGGAAAATGTGTCAATTACTATCCCAACTCTGTGAAAGTGCATGAGTAGGAAAAGTGCTGGATAGTGTCCTATTGCTTCTTACTATTCTAACTCCAGGTAAGTGCATAATGAGAGAAAGTGCTAGATAGTGAAAAAGTGCCAATTACTATTCCTACTCTGTGAAAGTGCATGAGTAGAAAAAGTGCAGGATAGTATCCAAGTGCCATTTACTATTCTAACTCCAAGTAAGTGCATATTCAGAGAAAGTGCTGGTTAGTTAAAAAAAGCCAATTACTATTCCAACACCATGAAAGTGCATGAGTAGAGAAAGTGCTGGATAGTGTCCTATTGCTACTTACTATTCTAACTCCAGGTAAGTGCATATTCAGAAAAAGTGCTGGATAGTGAAAATGTACCACTTACTATTCCTACTCTGTGAAAGTGCATGAGTAGGAAAAGTGCTGGATAGTGTTAAAGTGCAGCTTACTATTCAAACTCCACATCATTGCATATTCAAAGGAAGTGCAGTATAATGATAAGATGTGCCATATTTCTAAACATCCTTAAACGTAAATGCTTTTCCCCCACATATATAGAACACCCAAAAATTGATAGATTTTCTAAACATTGAACACCTTTTCAAATTCTTTTCTTCACAGCCAACCAGAAAGCACTCCAAGGCACAGATCAACAAAAAGACAGCCAAAAGCCAAACTATTTTCAACAGTTATTGAAAAAGAACTTTCCAAAAACCAAGGTAATTTTCATAAATAAACACTTCTCAATAACATATTTCAGAGCAATTTAAAAACACTGTTAAACGCATTATAAGTGCATAATCATAAATAGGAAAATGTGTCAATTACTATCCCAACTCTGTGAAAGCGCATGAGTAGGAAAAGTGCTGGATAGTGTCCTATTGCTTCTTACTATTCTAACTCCAGGTAAGTGCATATTGAGAGAAAGTGCTGGTTAGTAAAAAAGTGCCAATTACTATTCCTACTCCGTGAAAGTGCATGAGTAGGGAAAGTGCTGGATATTGTCCAAGTGGCATTTACTATTCTAACTCCAAGTAAGTGCATATTTAGAGAAAGTGCTGGTTAGTGAAAAGGTGTCAATTACTATTCCAACTCCATGAAAGTGCATGAGTAGGGAAAGTGCCGGATAGTGTCCTATTGCTACTTACTATTCTAACTCCAGGTAAGTGCATATCCAGAGAAAGTGCTGGATAGTGAAAATGTACCACTTACTATTCCTACTCTGTGAAAGTGCATAAGTAGGAAAAGTGCTGGATAGTGTTAAAGTGCCGCTTACTATTCAAACTCCACATCATTGCATATTCAAAGGAAGTGCAGTATAATGATAAGATGTGCCATATTTCTAAACATCCTTAAACGTAAATGCTTTTCCCCCACATATATAGAACACCCAAAAAGTGATAGATTTTCTAAACATTTAACACCTTTTCAAATTCTTTTCTTCACAGCCAACCAGAAAGCACTCCAAGGCACAGATCAGCAAAAAGACAGCCAAAAGCCAAACTATTTTTAACAGTTATTGAAAACTAACCTTCCAAAAACCAAGGTAATTTTCATAAATAAACACATCTCAATAACATATTTCAGAGCAATTTAAAAACACTGTTAAACGCATTATAAGTGCAGAATCATAAATAGGAAAATGTATCAATTACTATCCCAACTCTGTGAAAGTGCATGAGTAGGAAAAGTGCTGGATAATGTCCTATTGCTACTTACTATTCTAACTCCAGGTAAGTGCATATTGAGAGAAAGTGCTGGTTAGTAAAAAAGTGCCAATTACTATTCCTACTCTGTGAAAGTGCATGAGTAGGGAAAGTGCTGGATATTGTCCAAGTGCCACTTACTATTCTTACACCTGATAAGTGCATATTCAGAGAAAGTGCTGGTTAGTAAAAAAGTGCCAATTACTATTCCTACTCTGTGAAAGTGCATGAGTAGGGAAAGTGCTGGATATTGTCCAAGTGCCACTTACTATTCTTACACCTGATAAGTGCATATTCAGAGAAAGTGCTGGTTAGTTAAAAAAAGCCAATTACTATTACAACACCATGAAAGTGCATGAGTAGAGAAAGTGCTGGATAGTGTCCTATTGCTACTTACTATTCTAACTCCAGGTAAGTGCATATTCAGAGAAAGTGCTGGATAGTGAAAATGTACCACTTACTATTCCTACAATGTGAAAGTGCATAAGTAGGAAAAGTGCTGGATAGTGTTAAAGTGCGGCATACTATTCAAACTCCACATCATTGCATATTCAAAGGAAGTTCAGTATAATGATAAGATGTGCCATATTTCTAAACATCCTTAAACGTAAATGGTTTTCCCCCACATATATAGAACACCCAAAAATTGTTACTTTTTCTAAACATTTAACACCTTTTCAATTTGTTTTCTTCACAGCCAACCAGAAAACACTCCAAGGCACAGATCAGCAGAAAGACAGCCAATACCCGAAATATTTTCTACAGTTTTTCAAAAAGAACCTTCCATAAACCAAGGTAATTTTAATAAATAAACACATCTCAATATCATATTTCAGATCAATTTAAAAACAATGTTAAACACATTATAAGTGCAGAATCATAAATAAATGTCACTTTATAACATAACTTCATGTAAGTGCATGTTCTTAAAAGTGCTAGATAGTGAAAAATGGAAAGTTATCATTCTAACTTTTTAAAAATGCATAAGTAGGAAAAGTACAGAATAGAGTCCAAGTACTACTTACTATTCTAACTCCAGGCAAGTGCCTATTCAGAGAAAGTGCTGGTTAGTGAAAAAATGCCAATTAATATTCCGACTCCGTGAAAGTGCATGAGTAAGGAAAGTGCAGGATAGTGACCAAGTGCTACTTACTATTCTATCTTCAAATAAGTGCATATTCAGAGAAAGTGCTGGTTAGTAAAAAAGTGTCAATTACTATTCCAACTCCGCTTAAAGTGAATGAGTAGGGAAAGTGCTGGATAGTGTCCAAGTGCCACTTACTATTCTAACTCCTTGTAAGTGCCTATTCAGAGAAAGTGCTGGTTAATGAAAAAGTGCCAATTATTATTCCAACTCCGTGAAAGTGTGTAAGTAGGGAAAGTGCCAGATAGTGTCCAAGTGCTACTTACTATTCTAATTCCAAATAAGTGCATATTCAGAGAAAATGCTGGTTAGTGAAAAAGTGCCAATTACTATTCCAACTCCGTGAAAGTGCATGAGTAGGGAAAATGCTGGATAGTGTCCAAGTGCCACTTACTATTCTATCTCAAGATAAGTGCCTATTCAGAGAAAGTGCTGATTATTAAAAAAGTGCCAATTATTATTTCAAGTCTGTGTAAGTGCATGAGTAGGGAAAGTGCAGTATAGTGTCCAAGTCCTACTTACTATTCAAACTCCAGGTAAGTGCATATTCAGAGAAAGTGCTGGATAGAGAAAAAAGGCAAGTACTATTCCAATTGCATGAAAGTGCGTGAGTAGGGAAAGTGCATGATAGTATCCTATTGCTACTTACTATTCTAACTCCAGGAAAGTGCATATTGAGAGAAAGTGCTGGATAGTGAAAAGGAACTACTTACTATTCCATCTCCGTGAAAGTGCATGAGAAGAGAGAGTGTTGGATAGTATCAAAGTGCCGCTTACAATTCTAAGTAGAAAAAAGTGCCTTTTTAAGTTAAAATCTGCATTAAAAGCAAATATGTATTTCTAAATATGTGTAAAAAAGAAATTCCAAAATGTCTTTATCATAATTATAATATAATTTATTTTTCCTTTTTTCAACAGGAAATGGCAAGCGAAACTACTGCTACTTATACCAAATCTAGAAAAGGGAACAGACTGCTTAAACATTGTGGGTATATATACTGTAATGAGAGGCTAAGTGAACCAAGGAGACATTGGAGGTGTGTACAATATTATACAGCCCGTTGCAGCGGCAGAGCGGTTACTGTTGGTGAGATTGTGGTAAAAACCACAGAACATAACCACTCTGCCTCTGCAATGGAGATTGAAATACGCGATACTATCAATGAAATGAAAGATATTGCATGCACCTCCAATCAAACTCCTGGTCAGATTTTGAGAGAGGTTGCACAACATGTCCCTGAACATGTTGCTTGTAATATGCCAACAATCCCAAATTTGCGTAGAATAATTCAAAGAAAAAAGCAGGCAAGTAACACACAAACTGTTACTCCTCAAACTTTTGCTGACATTGTAATTCCTCATGATTTAACTCTTTCTTTCTCTAATGAACCTTTTCTACTGTATGATAACCAAAACCCTCTCAAACGCATGTTAATATTTAGCACTCCCCGTAACCTTTTTAAATTAGAAAATACGGAAATTTGGATGATGGATGGGACGTTTAAAAGTACGCCCCATCCATTCACCCAAATTTACAGTATTCATGCTCAAATTAATAATAATGTAGTTCCTTTAGTATACAGTTTGCTACCAGATAAGCAATCTGCAACCTATACTGAGTTCTTATCAGTTATTAAAGAAAAAACTTCTGGAAAAAGTCCTAGGAAAATCATATTAGATTTTGAATTGACAATGATGAATGTCATCAACAAATTGTACGTGGATACCCAAATTCAGGGGTGTTATTTTCATTTTTCCCAGGCATCTTGGCGTAAGCTTCAAAAAACATCCCTGGTTGCAGATTACTCGTCTGATAGCAAATTACAAGTAGAACTAAAAAAATTAACTGCACTTTGTTTTGTACCACCTGAAAGTGTAGATGACTACTACACAGCAATTTCAGAGTCAGAATATTTTGTAGAAAATGAGGAAAAATTGGCACCCATTTTAAATTATTTCGAAGACACATGGATTGGGCGTCTAGGCAGATCGGGTCGCAGGAGGAAGCCACGTTACCATGTGGAGTGGTGGAATTGCTACTCAACCTGCTTAGAAGGTGGTGCAAAAACAAATAATGCCATAGAGGGATGGCATAACTCCTTCAGTCACACGATTGGCAAACACCATCCTAATTTCTACTCTTTCCTGAAAACTTTGAAGAAGGAGCAAAGTTTTCAAGAAATGAGACTAGCTCAGGCATTGTCAGGTATCCTAAACCCACGACCTTCAAGGCAAACAAAGGAAATGTCTAAGAGACTATTGGGTGTACTACAACAATTTTCGTTGTGTGTGGCTTTGGACTACCTAGAGAATGTTGCTAATATTTTACATTTTTAAATATTTTTTCTCTAACTTACTTTCCTGCTTTGCCCTAAATTGATTTTTAAAATTTTTAATTCATTTGACATTTTTTCAAACATTTTTTAAATTATTACTTGTCGGGTTCCCTTACCTTTTTTAAATATTTATTTTTCAAACTACACCTGTTAAAAATAGGAAATTTTTTTTTCTTTTCTCTTTCAAAAGGAGAAAACCCTTACATAATAGTTTTTATAAATCTTTTTCAAAACGAAAATGGAAATTATTTTCATTCCATTAATTTTAAATGTTGTAAACATTTTGAACGTTCAAAGTAAAGTTATACTATAGAAAATATGTCACCCCTTTATTTTTGAAAAGTGATGCTGGCTTGTGAAAAAATATATTAGTAAACTGGTAATAATATCGGAAAAAAATGGTGTTTATTTATTATTTTTTTCTAAATTTTCTGTGCTATTTCAAACAGAAAAAGTTCTTTTAAAGTTAAGATTTTCTTTTTTCTAAGCTTAAATTTAAAGCATTTTTGGTTCTTTTCAACAAATCTTCAAAAAAACAATTTGGCCTTTTCTAACTATTAAATTATGTAAAATGTCATTTTTTTTTCTCAACATCCTAACTGCAGTATTTCTCGCTAACTAAAAAATTCAAATTGGCATTTTTACGAAATAATAATTACAACTTGCAATGAAAATCATTTTTTTCCTAAATGTAAACATTTTTTTTCTTTAATAACGGGCATCGATTTCAACTCTCTAAAACAAACGTAAACATGAAAATGAAACCATAACAACCAATTGAAAACATTTTTCAAAATTCTCTAAAAAGAATACAAACCAAACCTTGCATGATCTTTGAAAAACGAACTCTCTTTTAAATCCATAAAAACCAGTTTTCAAAACAAGCCAAATGCTATCAGTTTTCCAAAAAATTGTTTCTAACCTATCCTATCTGTGTTCATCTAATTAAAAGAAACCAAACATATCTACCACTACACAAAACATATTACGTTCAAAATGTATACAATATCTATCATCTATATATGTTTACAAACATATTTACCCTTTATTTTTCCCGTAACATAACCCGAGGATGGCATATAACAGTGAAATGTTCGGCGACATGTTGAAATCTAATCAAAACAACTATTAGTTTAATAAGCAACCTCTACTTAACCTCTCATTACATTATATATATATCTTTTAAACTATGTTTTACTGTAAATAAAGTTTGAAAAGTTTCCTACCTTTAGCGCAGATCAGCTTCCTGCTACTTCCAACATTCGGTAAATCCAAGATGGCGGCTTACGTCGACGTTAACGTGAAGACGTCATCCAAAAACATCAAAATAGAAAATGGACAATTACATTATAATGTATTATATGTTTATATTAATACATAATTGTATTATTTGTTAATAAAAAAAGTCATGAAAATTTTTGAAATTGAATTAAAAATAAATATATTTGTTTTACATTTAATTTCATCAATAAACTAAATTTTTATCGAAATAAATTGCGTTTCTACTTTTATTATTTTTAATTTTAACGTTATTAATTAAAATAAAGTTATCATAAATTATGTTTTTTTCCACTTACCATTTGTCTACCCTTATTTCCTTCTTCTCCCTCCTGCATCAGTTGTTTTAAAACCATACGAAACTGTCCCGCAGATCCCATTCAAGTATTCATCGAAATAAATAAAGGACAAAACGCTTCATTGAAATCAATACTAAAGCGTGGGAAAATGTATAAATATAAATATAAAAATGATAAAAATAATATTTTTATTTGTTAAAAAATATTGTAAACACTAAACAATATTTTATTGATTTAATATTTACTAATGTAACATTCTACCAAGATTAATTATATTTTTAAGTAAAAACCTGAGTATTAATACTTGATTTTTTAATCTTCTTTACTTACTTACTAATATTTTTTTTATATTTTATTTTAACTTCCAAAAAATAATGTAATTACAAAGATGATATTTATGTTGTAAAAAGTAACTGAGTATTAATACTTAATTTTTATTAAATAATTTCCTGAATATTAATACTTCCAACATTTTATAATAATCACTAATTATTATAAATATTTTAATTTTAAACTAATATTTATATAATAATATATTTAATAACAAACAAATTATTTATACCTAATATATGAAAAATATTTAATTATAAATAAAATTAAATATTAATATAAAAACATTAATTAAAAATACAAAACATAATTATTACTAATTTAAACACTAATTCATAAATAACAAATAAATTAAAAATAATAAGTAATAAATCTTTAATTTATAAATACTAATAAACGTTCAGTTAATAAATGTTTTCAGTTTCTTGAAAATATATATATATTTATCTAATAAAATTAATAAAATTATAAAATATATATATTTATCTTAATACCAAAAAAAATTATATTAAATTTTTAAAACATACCTGAATATTAATACTTCATACTTCTTAAAATAATCACTAACTATTATAATTATTTTTATGTTATATATATAATTTAATTATTTTTAGAAACAATAAAAAATTATTACTAAATAAATAATAATTTAATAAAAATAATGTATAAATAACTATGTATCTAAATACCCAAAATATATTTTAAAAATTAAAAAATATTACATTAATAATCATTTAAATACGATGTAAATACATGCGTTGTAATAGCACTTGCGTTGTAACACCATGCGTTGTAAAAACATGCGTTGTAATAGAAATTACGTTGTAATACCTGCGTTGTAATAGCACTACGTTGTAATAGTTGCGTTGTAATGGATGTTCCCCGATTAGTATATAGCCCTTTATATGGTCCCATAAAAAATCCTCCTGCAGACCCCTCTATTTCCTCTATCATCTAAACTCTTTACTGCTATACCCATCCAAACCTCGAGTGCAACATATCAGCACTCATCTCTCCGCCTTCCCGGAAACCAATTCTGTTTTAGACCCCTCACAATTAGGTTCTCGTCACCATCACAGCACAGAAACAACCCCACTCTCTGTAAAGGACGATCTGTGTGTGGCTCTAAACAAAGGCAGCAGTGCTGCTTTGTATTATTAAATTGGTCTGCTGCCTTTGATATGGTGCACCATCCATTGCTTACACAGCACCTTCAGCAAATCAGTAGACCGGGGCATGCTATGAACATTCCCACATCCTTCCAGTCTGATCACTCACAAGAGGCCAACATTCCACCTGATCAATTTCAATAATAAGTAAGTAGGTCTCTCCTATGCAAAAGCTATTGGTTTTGCAAAAGTGTTTTAGCCAAGTTGTAAACCAGCGTGGTTCCTATTCAGTATGGCTAAAAATTAGCGGCTTAGAGGAGAGTGGCGTTAAGTGTTGTAGAGGGGAATGGCGAAGAGTGGAGTAGAGGGTTGTAGACTGGAGTAGCATAGATTTTTATTTATTGGAGTGGCACAAAGTGGAGTCTCATAGAGTGAAGTAGCATAGAGCGGAGTGTACTGGTGTAGAGTGCATTGGCATAAAGTGTTGCAGAGTATAGCGGCGTAGAGTGCAGTGGCGTAGAATTTAGTGGCATACAACACAGTGTTGTAGAATGCAGTGATGTATAATAGAGTGTTGTATAGTAGAGTGTAGTGGTGCAGAGTGAAGTGGAGCAGAGTGGCATAGAGAACAGTGGCATGGAGTGCAGTTGTGCAGAGTAGAGTGGCATAGAGTGCAGTTGCGTAGAGTGGTGCAGAGTATAGTGGCGTATTGGTGCTGAGTAGACTATGGTGTCATAGAGTGCAGTGGGATAGAGTGGAGTGAAGCAGAGTAGAGTGGTGTGGAGTGCTGTGATGCAGAGTGCAACCGTATAGAAAGCAGCAGTGCATAGTAGAGTGGTGTAGAGTTCAGTGGCGTAGAGTGCAGAGTAGAGTGCAATGCCGTAGAGTTCAGTGAAATAGAGTAGAGAGGTATTTAGTAGAGTGGCATAGCGTGCAACACTGTTGAGTACAGTGGCATAGAGGGCTTTAGAGTAGCGGCCAAAGGAATGGAGTAGAGTACAGTGGACTGGTGTAGACTACATTGGAGTAGAGTCTTGCAGAGTGCAGTGGTGTACAATTCAGCAACATACAACGTAGTGTCGTAGAATGCAGTGGCATAGATTGTATTGGTTTAGAGTGGAGTGCTGCAGAATGCAGTGGCATAGAGTGGAGTGATGCAGAGTAGAGTGGTGTAGAGTGATGTGATATAGAGTGCATGGTATAGAATGCAGAAGTGGATAGTACAGTGGTGTAGAGTTCAGTGGTGTAGAGTGCAGAGTTGAGCGCAGTGGAGTAGAGTGCAGTGGCATGGAGTAGAGAGGTGTTAAGTAGAGTGACATAGAGTGCAGCGGTGTTAAGTACAGTGGCATAGAGTGTGTAGAGTAGAGTACGGAGGAGTGAAGTACAGTGGACTGATGTCGACTACATTGGCTTAGAGTGCAGTGATGTAGAGTGCAGTGGCGTAGAATACAGCAGCATACAGTGCATCCTCGTAGAATCCAGTGGCATAGATTACAGTGATGCATAGTAGAGTGCAGTAGTTACAAAGTGGAGTGGTGCAGAGAAGAGTGGCATAGAGTACAGTGGTGCAGAGTAGAGTTGTGTAAAGTGGCAGAAAGTGGAGTGGAGTGATGCAGAATGCAATGGCACAGAGTGCAGTGATGCAAAGTAGAGTGGCGCAGAGCGCATTGGCATAGAGTACAGTGCTGCAGAGTAGACTGGCGTAGAGTTTAATGGCAGAGAGAGGAGGGCTGCAGTAGAGTGTCCTAGAGTGCACCGGTGTGCAGTGGCCGAGAGTAGAATAGAGAGCAGTGGCATATAGTACAGTGGTGCTGAGTTGAGTGCAGTTGTGTAGGGTGCATTGGCGTAGAGGGCAGTGGCGTACGGTGAAGTGGTTTAGAATACAGTAGCATAGAGTGTAGTGGTATAGAGTGGTGTAAAGTGGTGTAGAGTTCAGAGGTGTAGAGTACGGTGGCCTAGAGTAGATTGATTCATAGTAGAGTGAAGTGGCACAGAGTGTAATGGCGTAAAGTGGTGTAGAGCGCATTGGTTCAGAGTAGATTAGAGTGGTGTACAGTCAATTGGCATAGAGTGCAGACATGCAGAGCTAAGTGTTACAGAGTAGAGTGCTTTGGCGTAGAGTGTATTGGCATACAGTGCAATGGTGCCGAGTACAGTGTTGCAGAGTGGTATAGAGTGGAGTTGTGCTGAGTAGACTAAAGAGGACTACACTGGAGTGGGGTAGAGTGCAGTGCTGCAGAGTGCATTTACATTGAGAAAATTGGTGCAGAGAAGAGTAGAGAGACATAGAGTGCAGTGGCGTAGAGTTGAGTGGTGCAGAGTGGAGTAGAGTACAGTGAGAGTAGAGTACAGTGACGTGTAGTGATGTAAAGTGGAGTAGTGCAGAGTACATTGCAGTGGTGTGCAGTGGCACAGAGTAGACTGGAGTGGTGTAGAGTGAAGTATGCATTGTGTGGTAGCACACTGCCATTACAGACAACACATTATTTTTTGACATGACATTACATTTGCACATACATAAGTTTACTAATAAAACTATGCAATGCTCAAACAATAACCTGTGGAAACGGCATTACCTAGAGTATTGATTTGTTTTGGTCATATTTCTTTCTAAAACACTTCAAAATTAACAAAAAGGAGCTTCATTCTGATGTAGTCTGAAATACTTCCATAAGACATTTTAATATTGCTATGTGCTAGAAAGAAACACTTTCCTACCCCCAGCATCCAGCAAGATTGTCACATAAACCTCTCACTTTGAAGTCAGTGAAAGATAGAGCCTGATATTTGACCTCTGTCTTTGAATACACAGCAAATGTGATAAGTTAAGAACAAGATTTACAGGTCTGTTTACCGATAGGAGCACTTGTGGAAGAATATAAGGGGAGTTGGTGTGAAAAGGCTTTGCTCCTTGAGAGGTACAAACTCACACTGGACAGTCTAAAACAAATAAAGCAAGCATATAGAAAGCTAAAAAAATGTGAGTTACAAACTACAAAGCCAATGGTAATCAACGGGCTTAATGCATTCCCAAGGAAGCTATCTGAAAGTTCCCAAGATGTCTTAAGCAAACCAGACAGCTGTGCCATCTAGTAGGCTTTGACCTAAAAAGCACTTTCCTGTGGTGTTCGTCAGGATTTTTCCCTGAGCACCAAACCCTTTAAAGTTGATGTCATCCACTGCCCCACCCTTGCACGCTTAATCACATCTTTTGAAATTCATTGTACATCCTATATGGATGACAGTAAAATTTATATCAGACTGGACAGCATTGCCAATGCTTTAGTGACAACTTCAGAGCATGCTTCTCTCCATTTGCCAGCTGGTATCCAAGTAGCTTAATCGGAATTAAGACAAATCTGAGGTTTTCTCCTTTTTATATTCACCTATTGAGTAACACTTCCTACACACCATCATCTAAGGCATCTTTTAAGGTAAAATTAGAGTCCTTTTTGACTGCTCTCCAACTTTCACCTTTCATATGTCTCACAAATTGTTTATTCTACAACAGCCTCCCGCAAAAATGTTGTCTTTACTGTAAATCAACAAAAAAAGGGATTCAGGCATTCATTTTATCCTGCCTGGATGATCTGCAGGACAAGAGATGATTTTTTGATTAAGGCTAGCACTAAAGCCTTCTTCCACTTAGTTGGATAGAAGCCCGAAACACACACCTGATGGAAAATATCTGTCAGAATAGTCACAATCATTTTGGCTGCTAAGGTGGTCACCCTAGGTCGACAGGGATCACACGGCGACCCGCACACGTAGAAGGAGAAGTAGAAGGAGAAGTAAAGCTCTCAAGCTTGATGTGGGTGGTCTGATGGCTACGAATAGAAGTGACTCAAGTAGCTACTGCAGTAAGAATCTTAAGATTGTTATTAATGTCCTCCACTTTGAGACGATAAACCTCCTCCAGGGCATTACAAAAGGATTAAGAGCAATCCTTGAGAGTATTAGAGCTGACAATAGTTATTTTTTTAATGGTGAAAATAGTTCTTTATAACAGTTACTAGCAGCTTGGATCTTCGCTGTGAAGTACGCTGTTTTTTCTTTACAAATCAGAGCCTTGACTGCAGCTGCAGAACCCTATCTTTTTTCTTGTCTTCTGCAGTTCTGCTTGAGGATCCTAAGGTCCTTTTTATTCAAGATCTTTTTAAAAAAAATCTTTTTATTGGTATTTTACACAATACAAAAATAGAAACGTTGTGACATATAACGAATAGGAGGTTACACGGGCATGCCTGTAGGGATACACGGTTTACATTGGTGTTTACACGGTTTACATTGGTGTTTGCCCCTCATTTCTGCAAATTACATTAAACATTTAACATTGAACATATAGGTACTTGCGTCTGTGCTCGCAAGTTGAGCATATGACATAAAAACAAAACATATGGGTGTTTGGAGGTGGTTTATTGTTAGACCTTCCCGTCTGTGTTGGGTTGCTAGTGGCTGATCAGGCGTATACGGTTGTTTATGGAGGTTTGTATGTACTGAGGAATTTATCTAATGTTGACCAAATTCCTTGGTTGGGGTTTCTCCCTGGTCTTAGTATGGTGATGTCTGCCCCTCTGAGAAATATGACCCAGTTTAGCCACCCCTTGAATGTGGCTTTGGTGGTGTCCTTCCATTAGGCTAGTATCATTTTGACCGCTGTATTCAGGAGGAAGTCGAGGAGGTTTCTATCTTGTTGTGTGGCTAGGTCTGCTGTGATGTGAGCGGTGGTTGTTGTGGCAAATGAGTGTTCCAAAGTACATCCTAGGGCCTTGTTGGTGTAGCTGAGCACCTTTTCCCAGAATTTTCTGACCTTACTACAGTGGAAGATGAGGTGTGCGAGGTCTCCTCTTGCCATGCCGCAATTCCAAATCTTTTGTTGTCTTTCAGGCCTAATGAGGCTAGGCGTGTAGGTGTCAAGTATGCTTGTTGTAAAAGCCAGAATTTAGTTTGTGCTAGCACTGGGGATGTCATGTTTTTTGATGGGGCTGCCCAGAAGGTTTCTAGCACTTGGTCTGTGAGGTTGGAGCCAATCTGTGATACCCAATAGCTGCTGTTCTTTGCGTTTAGTTTGGAGGATGCTGGGTGGAGGAGCTTGTACAAGTGTGAGACCTGGTGACCAGCCCTGTTTATGTTTTCCATGTACTGAAAGATTGACGGTTTGTGTTTGGTTAGTTTAGATTTTGCTAGGGCTGTTTTGATTGCTAGGAAGTTGTATAGTTCCAGATCGGGGAGGTCATGTTGGGTTTTCAGGTTATTGAAAGTGATAGGTGACCCTACCTCTTCCCGCTGAGCTGGATATGAGAGTCCTAGTTTTTTCCATGTAAGCATGTTGATGGTCTTCCCTCTGTATTTAATCTTGGGGTTATCCCAGAGTGTCTCCCAGGGCGAGTTTTTGATGATGAAATAGAGCTTCCGGTCTACCTTGAGCAGCGCCTACCTTGTGACTTGAATATCGGATTGTTCTTATGTGCTTGTTTGTTGGCTGTGAGGAGCGTTAGAGGGTCTGCATTCATTAGGATGGCTTTCTCTAAAGAGAGCCAGGTTGATGGGTAAGGTTGTTTAGTCAGTACCCAGTGCATTCCTTGTCTGGCTATGAAGGCTGTCTGGAAGGTTTTCAGATCTGCAACATTCAGGCCCCCTATGTTTTTCCCTAGTCTAAGATTCTGGAGGCTAATTCTAGTTTTTTTGTCCCACCATATAAATTTGTTCAGCATTCGGTCAATATTTTTGTGGAATTCATCTGTGGGAGCCAGGGGGAGCCAGGGGGAGCATACCAGCTAGGTAATTTACTATGGGGGTGATCATCATCTTTACAGTATCTATTCTGCTCCACCATGTGATGAATTTGGGTGACCAGGTATCTAGCAGTCCTTTGATTTTTTCTAGAGTGGTTTTCTCATTCTGTTCCAGAGTCGCTCTTAGGCTTTTACCAAAATGGATGCCTAGATATTTGACAAAACTGGGTTGCCAGGCCATCCCGGAGGAGCCCATTACTTCTCTAGTTGTATGTATGTTGAGGGGCATACGTTCTGATTTGTCTCTGTTGAGTTTGTAGCCCGAATGTCTGACGTATAGTTCAATGGTGTGCATGAGTGCTGGTATGGAGTGAGCGGGGTCCTCCGTTATTATGAGTAGATCGTCTGAGTAGGCAGCGAGTTTGGCTGTGGTGCTGTTGATGTTTACGCCCGCAATCCTGCTGTTGGCTAGGATATTTCTGATCAGGGGTTCAAGAGCAAGAAGGAACAGCAGAGGGGAAAGCGGACATGCTTGTCTTGTCCCTCTTTGGAGATTAAATTGGGCTGAAGTAGCACCGTTGATCGCTATCTGAGCTTTGGGGGATTTGTATAATGCCAGGACTTTCTGCGTGAAGCCCTCGCCCAGGTTATGCGCTTGCATGCTTTTCTCTGAGAAATGCCAGGACACTCTGTCGAAGGCCTTTTCTGCGTTTAGCGTGATGGCTACTGTTAGGCTAAATGTTTTAGAGGAGTGTTCTATGACCTGGCAGAGGAGTCTTGTGTTGTCATGAGACATGCGGGTTTTTAGGTAGCCCACCTGTGTATTTCTGATTAGCTGTGGGAGCACTTTGTTTAATCTTGTTGCTAGGATTTTGGCATATAGTTTGCAATCTAGGTTTATTAGTGAAATAGGGCGGTAGTTTTTGGCCCACCGTGGGTCCTTGCCTTCTTTTGGGATGACAATTATGTTGGCATGTGACATGGATTCTGTCACTGCCCCCTCCTTTCCACAGTGGTTGAAGACTTTTCCCAAGACTGGTAGTAGCTGTTCTTGGAATGTTTTGTAAAAGGGTGCAGTCTAACCGTCTGGACCCAGGGCTTTGCCAGCCTTGATGGCTGTAATGATCTCACTGGATTTTATGTCTTGGCCTAAAGTCTTGGCCTCCTCTGCTGTTATCTTGGGTAGATTAAGGCTGTCAAGGCAGGCTGAGCAGCCCTCCTTGTCTAGATTGTCGTCTTTTCTGTAGAGTACTTTATAGAACTCCATGAATGTGTGTAGGATTTCTTTATTCCTGGTGTGTGGCTTGTTGTTTGTGTCCGTGATTTTTGAGATACAGTGTTGCCTCTGTTTGTATTTGAGGTATGACTCAAGCATTTTTTCCGCTTTATTAGCCTCGCATAGTTTGATTTGTTTGTATTTCCAAATCCACAAGCACGCCCTTTCACTCAGAATCCTTTTGAATTCATATTTTTTCCCCTGTGAGTTCTACCAGGGCGGCAGTGTTCGAGGTGTCTCCAATGTGTTTCCCTTCCAGTTCTTTGATGTCCCTCTCTGGTTTGTTAAGCTGTGCTCTTGTTTACCTGTCTCTCCTGGCCTTGATTTATATCAGAGTTCTTCTGATGGTTGCCTTAAGGGCGTCCCACAGGCATTTTCAGCGATATAGTCTTTTATGGCTTTCTCTATTCTGTCTTTGTCTTCCTTTTTAGCTATAGTTATGTTGTTAAATCTCCATCTGCGTGTGATGTGCTCGTTGTACTTACCTGTGAGCTGTAGGGCGATGCACGAGTGATCCAAGATCGTTCTTGCCGCAATCTCTGTATGTTGTATCAGGTGTGTGTGAGCCTGAGATGAGGATGTAGTCTATTCTACTGTAGGAGTTGTGTGGGTTGGAGTAGAAGGTGTAATCTCTGTAGTCGGGGTGTTGTAGGTGCCAAGGATCCTCTAGATTAAAGCTCATGCATATGTTTTTTAGGATATTGAGGGATGCTGGGTCATGCTTTTGAATCTGATTGTCTGTCTAGGGTGTGGTCCAGGGCTAGGTTGAAATCGCCTGCTAGCACATTCATGTCGCTCGGCTGGTGGGCTTCTATTTGTCTCATATCCCCTTCCCAGTAACTAGTGTCATCTGTGTTAGGTGCGTAGGTGATGGCTCTCAGTATGGTTTCATCTCCTCTTTTCAGTTGGGTGATCAGTAGTCTCCCCTGGTCATCGCACTGTTCTTTCTCAATAGTTATCTTGGATTTGCTATTTTTCAGGGTGATGACGCCCCTCTTTTTTCCTACAGCCGGGGAGCAAGCTACCTGCCCTATTCATTTGTCTCTGAGTTTGTTTGCGTCATCTCTGGATAGTTTAGTTTCTTGTAAGAGTATGATGTCCCCTTTGGTCTTAGCCAGGTAGTCTAGTGTCTTCTTCCTCTTAATCGGGAGGTTTAGCCCCTTGATGTTGAGGGAGACTATCTTCAGGTCGGCCTGGAGAGCATTGTTGTTACCTGGTGTCATGATTTACAAGACACTGGTGAGTATTGTTGTATGTGTTGTGGATAGGATCTATCAGTTGTGGTGGTTGTTTTGGTTTGGGCGATCTAACTAAGCGTTTGGTACTGACAAAGACAAAGGGCGGGGACGAGACAAAACAAAACGATGGTACAGACAGGACGATCATTATGTACACTGATCTCCCTTCCCCTTCCCTCTCCCCTTCTCCCTCCTCCCCCCTCCCTACAGCTTAGTCGTACAGTAGACGTGTGACAGCAAGGGCCCTCCCACCCAGCTACTTCCCCCAGAATAATCAGAGTTCGCCTTTGTCTTGCGCGTATCATTGACTGTGCGACTTTAGAAGATATGGAAGTCCGTTTTAGTTGTCTCTACATTGATATTCGACTCTATAATGGCACCCCCTCGTATGATAGTTAAAAGGATATGGGGTTCCTGTGATTGGTTCTGACCGTCTTTTCTTTCCTTGTGCGGCGATATGTGGGTTTGTGCCCTGCAATTAAGCATGGGCGAATTTTGCGGATCTCGCGTTCGCGGATTTTGCGGATTTGCGAACTCGCAATCCGCAAAATCCGCGAATTCTCGCGAATTTGCGGATTTTTTTTATTTGTTATGTTCGCACGGGTTTCTGCAAGTTCGCGAGGGTTTTGTACAATTTCGCAAATTGCGAAATTTTACAAAACGCGTGCGAACTTGCAGCAACCCGTGCAAACACAATAATATGAAGAGAAAGAAGCTCCTGGTCACAGGAACAGCACGGGGATTGCGCTCATGAAAGTCAAGGATGCAAAGGCCTCTACCCAGCATCACAGCTGATTTTCCACAGTAGATTTGGGAAGAGGCACACCTGTCCCGCCTCGAAGACGCTCATGATTGTTTTTGGGCTAATGAATAAGTCACTGATTTGAGCATCAACTAGTTCGAGCGACCATGTGCGTGTTACTATGCAATCGCCCCGAAGGGCGCATGGGTCCCTTGAGTGAGCTGTCCATCATAGTGGGTGAATGGCGGGAAGACGGTGCAAACCGCGAGTGTGTGGGCTGGGCCAAACGGGCAGGGCTACCATGTGAGTTCACACATACTTTTAGTGTGTATAAAAGGTCAGAGAAAGATCAGTTCAGCAGATGAAGAGAAATAAGCTCCTGGTCACAGAAACAGCACGGGTATTGCGCTCGTGAAAGTCACGGATGCAAAAGCCTTTATCCAGCATCACAGCTGATTTTCCACGGTAGATTGTGAAGAAGTCACAGGAAGGGCATGGTAAATATTTTAGGATGGCGCCGGCAAGCTGCCAGCGCCATCCTAAAATAGTTACTAAATTAGCTTCAACAGGAAGCTCTAATAGATAAAATCGAGCACCTGCTTTATTTTATCTATTAGAGCTTCCTGTTGAAGCTAACTTAGTAACTATTTTAGGATGGCGCTGGCAGCTTGCCGGCGCCATCCTAAAATAGTTACAACAGGCCTTCAACTTTTGCCCCCGGAAAAATCCGCCGCTCGCGGATTTGCGAATTCTCTGTAAATTCGCGGGAGTTCGCGGATCGCGAATTTACCGAAAATTCGCAAAATCCGCGAGCGGAACGGACTTTCCGCTCATACTTACCTGCAATGTCCTTAGCGGGCTTTCCTTGAGGTAGTTTCCGCTGTGCAAACGGAGTGTTGAGGTAGAATTTACTTTTCCGATATGGTCTAGATGTGTTGACGTGTGCACCTTTGTTCCGTGTGAGTTTTGAGGTCTTAGAACTTGGGGTTTGGTTAGAGTCCGTGAGGCTGACAAATTACCCCTTGTGGGTCTGCTTAGTCTGTAGAGTGGTCTGGTGAGGCACTCCTCTTGCTTGTAGGTGTTGACGTCTCTATTACCTGTGTGGTTGGTCCCTCTAGATAGAGTGCCAGCTCCAGTGGGTCTTTGAAGGGTAGTGTGAATCCTTTGTTGCTTATTCTGAATCTCGTTGGGCCGGTGAATGAAAAGGTGATGTTCTCTTTCCTTAGCCTCTCTCTTTGGGCTAGGAAGCCCTTCCTGATGTTGACTCTAGATTTTGAGTAGTCCTGTGTGAGGATACTTTTGTGTCCATTCCACTTTTTCTCGCTATCCCAACGATGGCTTCTGTTTGATGTGAGCGTAGTGGTTTGCATATTATTGGTCTTGGTCCTGATCTGTTCAATTGTCTTATGGCCGGGACTCTGTATGGACAAGAGCTATTTAGCTGTAAAGTAAGCTCTTCCGCATAAGTTTTGTGCTATGCACGAGATGTCGTTCAGACTGAATAGGCCGGGGGATCCTGACCAACTTGTGCATATTGGATCTCAAAGAAGACAGTCCTATGTCAGACCAAGTCAGAGGCAAGGTTTTTAAAGTAGCCAAGTAGTATTGTTAGAAAAAATCCTACCAAGAGTATGGCTACCTACATGAGTAGGGCGGTTAGAAATGGGATTTCTGGTTGGCTAGGGCTTGTGCCTAAGCCAGGCAGAAACCACCACTCTAGTCAGGGCAAAGGAGCTACACGCCGAAGATTACCCTGCTCACCTCCTTGGTAGCTTGGCACCAGCAGTCCGGCTTATCCTGGAGGCAATGTGTAAAGCGTTTGCACAACACACACACACAGCAACAACACACTAGGCACACCACACAGGAAACTCCACACAAGGTTATATAAAAAATGCCTTTGTATTACTAATAAACACATTAGATCATTATGACAAATTCACACTGTGCCACCTCGCACTAGGCAATATTTTACAGGGGACTTATATACAGGACACGGCCAATCGGGCCACTGTCATAACTATTAGAATCACAAGTAGTGAAAATAACACAACCAGTAACTACTGGTATTAACATTAGGCATAAGCATTAGGCATAAACACAGTATGCGTAATAACATTAGGCATAAACACACTATGAATAATCACATTAGGCATAAACACATTATGCATAATCACTCGGCATAAACACATTATGCATCACATTAGCGGCGCGCCCTACCAGCACCTCAGGATGTCCTCGGGGGCCCATCTGGTACTTCTATACCATGCCCTATGTCCAAAAAGTCAGGGCTCTAAGCTGCCACTGCAGCAGGGTACAAGCCCAACAGGACGGTACCAAGAATAGGGGTGCAAGGATGTAACCCATCTTGGTCTCTCTTGGGACCCAAAATGCTCCCCCAACATTGCAGCTTCCACAAACTGGCAGTACAGCTGTGTTAAAAAATAAGCACCAACAGTGCCTCCTCAGCCCCCTTATCTGGACTTCTCCTGTGGGCCAAAAAGGTATGCCCCCGCAATGTTGCAGCTGCCCGCACCCTGTCAGCGTTATGTTATGTTAATGGGCACTTGCAAAGCGCATGGCTACTCCATGTAGTGTCCCGGCACTGCAAAAGAGAACCAGTGACAGAGCAGTACAGGCACCCACAGTGTAGAAGTGAGCACCGGCACCAACAGTGCCTAAGAAGCCCCTCATTCCCGGGGCTCCTCTTCCAGGTACACCGATACTTCCAATAGGCACCCCCAGTTTGCCAGCCTAGCCCCACTCATCAGGGCTTCTCTTTCACTTTGTCTGGTCACTTCACTGTCTCCGGCGGTCTCTGGGGACCCACCTCTCCCTCTACGAGGCGGTGGGAAGCAAAAATGGAGCCCACAAGGCTCTAACTCCTCTGGCTGCCATACTAGCTCACCAACACACAGGCGCTCCTCAGGCACGGGAGCAACACCCAACACCAGGCCTCGCATGCCTCTAGAGACTTCTTTCCTGCGGCCACAGGAGCCCACGAGGCTCCAACTCAGTTGCTTCTGCAGGCCCCACCCACAGTCAGGCAATGGACGCCTGATTTCCGGGCCGCTTTCGCAGCTACACTTCGGTGCACAAAAATGCATGGTTAGCTCCCACTCCAACTCCAGGCAGCATGGGGGATCCGCACGCCGGGATTCCCACAGAACAACTTGCAGCACAGATCTGTCAGGCATCAAGACTACTGGGGCACTCCTCACGCCCTGGGGCAGTGTGGCCCCCCCTCTCTGGCTCCGGTCACTTTAGGGAGGTGAGTGCAGCCCACGCTGCAGGGCACAAGCGCTCCTCCAGCCCTTGACACCAGGCAGAGTTGGAGTCACACTCTCTGGGCTCAGGCAATAAATATGTAGAGCTCACAAGGCACTAAGTCCAAACTTCCCTAGGGCAAAGCTGGGCATAGGCAAGCAAGCATGTAGGGGCCCCCAGAAGATAGCTGCTGGGTCCCTTAGCGGTTCCTCCTGAAGCACAGCAGTCCTTCGGCTCCAAAACAGGTACAGGCAAGCACCCATACATGGGGTCACAACCCCAATATTTATATCAGCCAGGTCTTTGTTCTGTCCTGGCACAGGGCTTGGGGATCCAGTCCCAACTGGTTCTGAAGCATTTTCTATACAGTGCTCACACCCTCCATTGTCAGGTTAAGCTCTGGCCCCAGACACACCACAGGGGGTGGAGTCAGCATTGTACCAGCCAGGAACAGACCTATTCAGGGTCGGGGGCTACTCCTCCGCTACTCTGAATCCGGATTAGGTCCATTCAGCCTAGCAGTGACTCACCCAACCCCTCTGGAGCCACGGCACCTCCCCAGGCCCTGTCACTCCAGAGCCAGACAAACAATACACATCAGGCAGGCACAAAGACACATGGCACACTGAAATGTCAACTTCTAAAAGTGGCATTTCTAAAATAGTGACCATAAATCTGCATACATCATTATGCCGCATTAATTACCACTATTCCAAACATACCATACTTGACCACGCTGCTCCTTTCATATTAGAAATTACCATTGAAATACTTATAAGGGAATCCCCAATGCATTCCCATGAGAGGGCAGCCTCACAGCAGTGAGAAACCAAAATGGCTGTTTGTCGATACCAGGACGTCACACATTCAAGGCACATGTCCTACCTTTTACCTACAATGCACCCTGTCCATAGGTCTAGCTAGGCCTACCTTAGGGGTGACTGACATGTAGTAAATGGGGGTCACAGATGTGGCACCTACTTTAAGTGCCACGTCACAGAGGCAGTAAACTGCGTGCACAGTAGGTGTGGGCGGAAAATCCGTTCCGCTCGCGGATTTTGCGGATTTTCGGGAAATTCGCAATCCGCGAGATTCGCGAATCTCCCGCAAAATCCGCAAATCCGCGAGCAGCGGATTTTGCTCGCACTGCTCGCACTGTTCGCGTGAGTTCGCGCCCCGCGAATAAGTGCAAAATTGCAGAAATACGCTCTTAGCAAAACTGAAAGTAACTACTTACCAGGTTCAAAAGTTCAGGCTCATCATTAGTAGCCATTTCCTGTAGTGCTTCCTGAGGGGCCCCTCCAGAGTTCAGTTGCCAGTTGAAACTATTATGTGACCCTGCTCTGAACCTCAGAATAGTTACACATATGCCACAAAGGTCCTGAATTACAGCTAAGGGAGACAAGCAGGAGCCAGGCTGGAAGTTAAAATCCATTAATCAGCCCCTAATTCATTATTGTCAGTTGGGGCAGGGCAGGTGTTGTAACTAATTTTGCAACAATGAAAGCACTTAGCAAGTGCAAAAGATCACTAATCAGGGCGCACTAAGGAAGCAGGTGCCAGCTAAAAAAATATTCTGTGACACATTAATCAGCCCCAAATTAATTCAGGTCACTTGAGGCAGGGAAGGTGTGCTTTGCTTTGCCGAAAATAATGTACACTGGACAACCAGAGGGTGTGGTGATGAAACAGAGGGTGGCATGGGTGGGCCAGAGGGTGGCATGAGTAGTCAGAGAGTGGCAGTGGTGACAGAGAGTGGCAGTGATGAAGAAGAGTGTCCCAAACAGGCTGGACACGTAGAAACAACAAGTTCGCAAAACTTGCGACCCGACAGGTAAGTTCGCAAATTGCGAAATTGTAAAAACCCTCGCGAACTGGCAGAAACACGGGCGAACACAAAAAAAAAAAAAATCCGCAAATTCGCGGGAATTTGCGGATTTTGCGGATTGCGAATCCGCAAATCCGCAAAATTCGCGAACGCGAGATCCGCAAAATTCGCCCATGCTTAGTGCACAGGCCCTGCAATGGCGCAGGCCTGAGACAGGTTTAAAAGGCTACTCTGGTGGGTGGCGCAGGCAGCGCTGCAAGCCAACCAGTAACATTTAATTTACTTGCTACGGGTATTTGAGATACCACTTTAGAAGGGACTGATAGGTAAATTAAATACGGCAAATAGGAGTAGACCAATTTTACCATGTTTTACCATAGAAAGCACATGCACTATACACTGGACAGCAGTGCTATTTGTTTCTTTATTTATTTGCTTATATAGCGCAGGAATTCGACCCCCGAAGGGGTATCTCCGCGCTTGTGTTCTTACCAAAGCAATATCCAGATAAAAAACCATCAGCAGGGAAAATATATCTACATGGTCAGGAACAAGTGAGTCTTTAAGCATTTCCTAAAGGTGGCCAAATTGGGATTTTTCCTAAGGGTAAGAGGCAGGGAGTTCCAGATGGTAGGGCCTCTGTAGGAGAGAGCTCGGCCTCCCTGTCTTTCCTTTCTAATCCGTGGCACTTGGAGCAGAGATTAGGTCTGAGAACGCATAGAACGACCTGGCTCATAAGGTCTGAAAATTTCTGATAGGTACTTAGGACCAGCACCAGACAGGCATTTATGAATTGTACAGCATATCTTGAACTTCACCCTCTGGCGAATAGGCAGCCAGTGTAATTTGTTCAACAGAGGGCGAGAGGGGGATCTGGATGGAACATTCAAGATCAGTCTGGCCGCTGTATTTTGGGCTACCTGTAGCCTACCAAGTTGTTCCTCATTGGCAGAGATGAGCAGCCCATTACAGTAGTCTAATCTACTGATTACCAATGCCTGGACTAAAGTTTTCCTATGGCAGTCCGCTAGATAAGGGAAATCCCTTCTCAGAAGTCCAATGACCCTAAAGCAAGATCCAGTTACCTGATTAATCTGATCTTTAAGAGTCAAGGATTGATCAAGTCGAACCCCCAAGTTTTTTACTATCTCTTTAGGAGTGGGGACAGAGCCTAGTTCGGGAGGCCACCACTCAGGTGACCATAGGAGCGGGGCCTCTCCGAAGAGCATGACCTCCGTCTTGCCTACGTTACATTGCAGGCAATTAGAGGTCATCCAGTGGGATATAGCTCTCATCCCAGCAGCAAAGGAGTTTTTAACCGCTGGCGTCATTGTCTGAAAGGGAAACAGCAGCTGAGTGTCGTCTGCGTATGATATTGGTGTGAACCCATATTCTCTCACAATTTTAGCCAGAGGGGCCACATACACATTGAACAATGTGGGGCTTAGGCATGAGCCCTGTGGAACCCCCTTGGTGAGCTCCCTAGAGATGGAAAAATGGGAGGCCAATCGAACACTTTGTGAGCGGCCAGTGATGAAACTTTCTAGCTATGCTAGCGCAGTTCCGCCTATCCATACCCTCTTCAGACGACTGATAAGAATGTCATGTGACACCGTGTCGAAGGCAGCAGACAAATCCAACAGCACCAGAATCATGGATCCTCCTCTATCCTGTGCCATCCGGATGGTATCGGTCATGGAGAGGAGAGCTGATTCGGTGCTGTGATTTGGTCTGAACCCATATTGAGAAGGGTCTAGACCGTCTGCTGCCTCGATGTATTTAGACAGGTGTGTATTGACATGTTTCTCAGTCATCTTACTCAGATGGGGTAAGAGGGAGATCGGACGGAGGTTGTTCAAGTCTGACCATGGCAGCACTGCGTTTTTACGAATAGGGTTCACAATCGCCTTTTTCCAGACACTGGGCACTTGTCCTTCCTTAAGAGAGAGATTGTACCCAAAGTCCTAAAACCACCAACGCCAGGTCAGAAAAAAGACTAGTAGGAAGGCAGGAGGTTTAGGGATGATTCTGCATAAAGGGCCAAGTCCAACAAGGCCCCCCATCTATCAATTGAGACAGACTGAAGGCTGACATGGTGAAAAGAAGAGACATGGCATCAGGATGAGCTGGAGCCTCAAATTAAAAGTTAAACTCACCAGATCGCTAAGCAGAATATCAGTCTCTAAAAGACTGCCTACTTCTTGGGCAAAGCTAGCCCATGGCCCTGGAGTCCAGAACAGAAGAATCCCTTTTAATACCTGAGACTTAGACATTTCCATATGAAAAGCAACTGCTTCACAGATGGAAAAATGCAAGGAAGAACAATGAACCATAAGATCACATCAATAAACTATTGTAATACATCCTCCCCGTTTACCAGAATGGTCTACTCCTAAAATGGATAACCCGTTTGGAATGGCTGTAAGAATATCTGAACTTGAGGCACTCATGTTTCTGTAATAAAAATAAGCAAAGGTTTATAGGTATCCACAAAAAGATGGAATTCTAGGCAGTGCTTCATTAGTGACCTGGCATTAATAGGTGTGCAGGGTAAAAAAAAGCTAGATTGTAGAGTGAAGTAAGATGTTGAAGGTTGTAATTTGGAGGCTCAGTATTCAAATGAGCACCTAAAGCACCAAAATGAAACCCACAGACCTGTTGATAGATCGGTAAAATGGGCTGACAAATCACCTGGCTGCAAATTCAGCTGGGATGTGAGCAAGGTGCTGACATTAACTCCTGAGCAAAGTGGTCTCTGATGTAACGGCAATATTAAAGAAGCACAAACAAAATACTGGAGTGACTCAGGAGATTTACAGGTGACTAAAAGCTACCACTGGACGTATCCACATAAGGTTAGCAATTAGTAAGCAGACCATGTTGGAGGACTCAACATGGAAGGTGGGAGATGGAACATTTAGGAGCTGAGCTGTGATGGAGAAGGTGAGACGGAAATAGGGATCAACACTTTGAGGACATCTTTTTTAAGATCTTGTGAGGAGCGGGTGCTGGTACTTCACAGCTACTGGCAAGAATTGGTTACTTTGAGATAACTTTACTTAAGGAACCTGTGACACAACATGAGGGAATGCCATCTCGACAAGACAACATCAACAGAGTATTTATCTGGAGCGCATCCACAAAGGAAAAAAAACAAAGAAGAGCAAGCAAACTCGCACACAATCTTGGAGAACAATAAGCAATTTGAAGGGAACCTCATAGATCCTTGCAAAACTACCATAATACAAAGAAAGCACACCCCAAAAGGGAAATCACTGGTGGGGCCATCTTCAATACAGTGGCAAGAGCACAGCGGTGTCAAGACGTTTTTGATCATTTGTGTGTTTTTAGCAGGCTGTAGTCATGGTGCTGTTTAATTGAATAAGAAATTAACCCCAGAGGGATTTTAAGAAGGAAACAGATCAGGGTATTTCTCCTCATGGGTTAGCCAATTCGCCTAATTTACATGACAACTCTACCGACACCCAAAGTTGTCCATCAGGCCATTCCTTTTATCTGTGTTTTTCTTTACAAAACCATCAAATTATTGGGCACCTCTTTTCGTTTCCAGTCTGGCGATGTCCTGGCCTCTGACGTGACAATGACCACTTGAGGTGGTTAACTTATCTGCCTAGTCATGAACGTAATGCCAAAAAATAAATGAAGGAAGCTCATGCAGTAACATAGAGATTAAATACTGTAGGGCTGTGAGACGAGTCCTGAGATATTCCACAGGTGAGCAAAAAGAAAGAAGGCTAGAGGTTGGACAAAGCTAAAGCTACAAGACGGCCTGACACAAAGGACGTTAGCTGCATTAAAGTCATGTTTATGACATCTAAATTGTATGCAGAGCAGATTAGAGTGGTTTGAAGCACCATGTCAAAGGCAACCACTATATACATCTAAGATCAGGGCAGCAGTACTGTTGTAGTCTTCCTTTTACCTGCTGCACTCTCCATTCAATAGTTCTCTGCCTACCTGCTCAGCTTGTGATGTGGTCATGTAGAATGTTGGAGTGTGTTTGTATGTGTGGAGTGTCAGTTGATCTGGATGGCTGAGCAGCCAGGAGGCTGCTCCTGGTGGGGCATTTATTGGTACTTATTGGCATCTTAAGGACTTTCCATCTTCCTGTAACTTATGAATAAATATACTTGATGTAACTACAAGACCCTGACTGCGCATCTTTCATCATTACAATACTGGCGACGAGTTGAAGAACCTACGTGATCTACATTGAATGGGCTTGTACATATCAAACTGAAGAAGCGCAAGCAAAAAGAAGCTAACTGTCTGTCCATATGAAACTGAAGAAGCATAAGAAAAAGAAGAAGCGCATGAAGAAAAAGCAAACTGGCTGTCCAAATGCCCCACCAGTGACCATAGACCGGTCGGCCCCAACGTGGATGTGCCAGTGATTGTTGAACTTGGGTGAGTGTTAATTTTCCCCAAATGTGTGATTTTACTAATTGAATTCGCTGGACTGGGGTGACTGTTCCCTAATGTGATCGGACAACCTGCAAACCTTGGTGTTCATTAATGTGAGAAAAGCTGATCTCTGAAGCAGACAGGGAAAGCACAACTTCGTTTTTTTTTAAAGAGTTAAACTGCAGCATTTGTTTACCGATTTGGAAATTACACGCAGCTGATGATTTGGAAATTACACGCAGCAGTTTAAAAGCAGCGCATGAGGTGAACATTTCCAAGTGACTAATGCGGGCTGATTACAAGCTTAGAGTTTTACTTGGGTTTAGTAGCGGCTCATGGGAGTTTACACGACCTGCGCCCACAGCTGCGCTCACAGCACATCCTGATTGTGGAAGAGTACTACATTTTAAAAGCCTTTAGCTCTACGCTGGCAGCGCGTCTTGGCAGAAGATGAGACCTTTAATGCAGCGCGTTTTGGCAGAGGAAGTGACCCTCAATTTATGAAATCGATCCAGCGTTTCTTTCTGTGCTAAGAGACTTTAGCGCGTTCTGGCTTAAGAGACTTTTAACTTTTAAAATCGAGCCAGCGTTTTCCAATGCTAGCAGACTCACCGTTGTGACGGTTGGTTGGTTGGTTGGTTGGAGCTCCTTCCAGTTCGCCTGCGAGGCTGCTCCTGGTGGGGCATTTATTGGTACTTATTGGCATCTTAAGGACTTTCCATCTTCCTGTAACTTATGAATAAATATAATTGATGTAACTACAAGACCCTGACTGCGCATCTTTCATCATTACAATAAGTACCATCCTGATGTGATAGTTATCAGCTGATCAAGTATAGCACCTGATCTGTGCACTGGCCACAAGCAGATCCGGGATATTCTTAGAGTTGGTAAATGAGGAAGGGTTTTGCTTAACTTTTTGTTGGACTACCTCTGCAGATAATGAAGGAAGACAAAGAGACCCGAGATTGCTTAGTACCGATGTGACCAACAAAAGTTTCTTTAAGGGCTGAGCAACAAAAACCTGCTTCCACAAGGACGATGACAGGACTAACACAAACGCTTCAAACCAGGAAACAGGAAGGTGTCGGTTGGTTCAACATCGGGCTTAGCATTGTGGAGACCGTTGTCAAACGCTGGTTACAGGGTTAGGGTTTGAGGATTAAGAGCAGGTTTGGGATGGAGATGAGCATGGCTTTGGATTGCATTACTTTCAAAGGTGTTCTAAGATGGCGGCCCTTATTTTGCCAAACAAAATCTGGGCATAGAATAATCGCATTCCAGTATTGCACCTTCTGGGAGGGGTCTCGTCTTCTCCTTAATTTTTCTGGTCATTAGTGGTAGTGTAAATCTGACAGGATAGAGATAAAGAAGTACATTATTTGGAAACATTGTAAGTTGGAGGGTTTTCTGTTTTTCTATGCAGTTCATCAGCAGGCCATTGTTGCTCAAATTTATTGTCTCATTTATATCCCTTCCCTCGGGTTAGTCCAGCTAAGATTACTCCTTGTTTTTTTGTTTTTAGGATATTACAATTACCAGTTGTTTCCAGTGGGACCAGTCTCCTACAGTTCCTCTGTGCAAGCAGTTCCAGGCCCTGTAGGGTATGAGTAACATTCAAATTCCTTTTTCTGGGATGACTGACTGTCTTTTTTATTTATGAAATGTATTAACTTTTTGTTACCATCTCCTGAACATGTTCCTAGGTCTTGAAGCCTCCCATCTTGTTTGGTTGTATTTCCCCATTTTCTCTTTCTTTTGTTCCTCTTTGCCCCTATAGCCAGTTCTTTCCTTGTGCACTATATATACATAAAGTGTCTTTGGAAACAAGTGGCTGCTGTGAATCTGAAGTATATCTGCAGGGTTCTCTTGTAATATCCCTGGTTCCTGATAGACACAACTAAAGCAAAGGACTGGTTAGAAAGGACTATGATAGCAGAACGTTCGGCCTCAACGGAAGGTTATTTAATTCATACAGGTCACAAGTCAAGAGGTGTCTCAGACTTAACTAAGTGACAGATTGAATAGAAGGAATCCAGCAAAGCTTGCAAAAAGTCTCTCGGGAGAGCAGCTGGAGCATAGAATAGAACAGTACAAGTCTGAATGAGAGGTTTATTTGAATAGAAACACAAGTAAGATCACTGCACAAAGTATACAATGGTAAAAAGGAATTGGAGAAATAACAAGGGTTCAGACGCACATATAAAGTATTAAAAAATTATTGCGAGAAGATGTTACAGCATAGATTTAGGAGGAAAACCATTGCGCTTGGATGCATTTAAAGACTTTTGGTAAGCTTAAAGCTCAAAAAGAAAACAGTCTTTGAGGCACAGGGCCAACTATAAAAGCTGGAGAATTCAGTTTCTACCATTGTTGATCTTAGACCATTGATAAGATATGGAAGTATTGGTAACAGCCACATGTTCAATATAAGGGGTACAGAAATATAGAGAAAAAGGAACTGCAGCATGGTCAGTGTAGGAGAGTAGGATCTGCTTACTATGGTTACCCCCACTTTTTGCTGGTGTTTCACTGTTTGTCGACTTTAGTCTGGCTGGGGCCCTGCTATCCGGGACCCCAGCCGAGCTGCTTCCTCTCTAAATTGATTGCATGTACTCTAGGTACACTCCAGATTAATTACTGGGTTACCTTGTGAGTCCCTAGTATATGGTACCTTAGGTACTAAGGGCATTGGTACCCCAGAGGCCTACCAGGGGCTGAAGCATGTATTATGCTATCCCTGGGAAGCCTTCCAAAATGGCACCACAGGTCTGCTACTGCAGCCTGGGAAAGGTGGTGTAAGCACCCCTTACTAACATATAGGTTACCTATATCTACCTTTAATCACTGACACATATAAACCTACAAGTCACTCCTATGGCAGGTCTTATCAATCCTGAAGGCAGAGTGCGTGGTTTTGTCTGAGAGGGTGCCCATGCATGAGCAGGACTTCTCTACAGCTTTTGGAATCTATTCTCTGAGGCTGTTCTGTAATGCAGCCAGACCATATACTAGTAAGTGCATTATAACCTTACGGTAAATGCTAACTGTGGAATGGCTGCATGGAAACATGTCATGTTTGGTGTCAAACACTTTGGAATCCTACCCCCCACCAGTCCTGGCCGCGGGGGTAGAATTTCACCCTTCTAGAGGGAGAGACTTGTACACACTGGTCTAACCGGTAATAGTTTAAAAGAGCCCCAGCATCACAAAATGGAAGCTGCAGCCACAGACACGAGTCTGACCTCCTGCTGCTAGACGAAACTCCGGCAGGGGAGGCCTGGACAATAGGTTTCCTGTCACAGGGAGGTGTAACCACCTCCCAGACAAACTTTAGTGCATTGGGGCTGGGTGGGTGCATTTATAGAATGTTTTTCAGACAGTGCTGGGGGCACACTTGGTGTCCCTGTACATACCCCACTTCAAACCGTTTGCAGGGGCACTCAGCCCCTGCTCTGGGCAAAACGAGACAAAGGGAATGGGTGTAACCACCCCTCTTCCCAGACCCTCCTATAGGTGGGTCCCCAGAGTATGTCCAACCCCCTAACTTAGTATAAGGATGGGAACCCAGTCCTTAGGACTTCAGGTTACACCTGGACGAAACTCTGCAACATATATCCTGGAACTTAAACATTCTACTCGACTAGAAGATGGAAGAATCTCCCTTGGGGTCAAGGAGTGACTCCCCTGTTCAAACAGGCACCAAAGAAGCATCTTGCCGGTCTGCTTTTCCAAGGCTCCTGCCAGATCCCGATGGATTTGTGACTCAGAACATGGACTTCCAGACTTCTTTCAGGCCGACACGAGATCCCAGCAATGTTGAGACCCGCAGCCCTCATGAGTGACGTGGACATTTGCAAGTGCATCAACTTCCCGACTTTCCCGAAGTTGTGCATTGGGCCACTTGTAGTCCAAGCCCGAGCACCATTTGCACTGAAGATTGTGGGCCTACACTCCACGAATGTTCCATGGTCCCGCTTCTAGCATTTCTGCTTGAGGCTCCTTCGCGATCCCTGGCCCGTTGACTGGTGGGTCTCCATGAAGGTAACTCTTCTGTTTCTGGTTGCTCCAGATGTGCCCTGACTCCCCACCAAGTGGTGAGTCCCTCAGACCATGCTGGTCTGCAATGAAGCCAATCTTTGCTTTCTGTGTGGGTTGCTGTTGCCAAGGCTTGTTGGTTCCAATCCGGATACCAACAACGCAGCACTCGGCATCCTTCATAGGACATAGCACAGCTCGAATCCAGCTCCTGGTTGTCGTCGACGCCTCCTGGTCCTCGTGGCTGAAGAGTCAAGCTTCACCTTTTTCATCTGAAAGCACCCAATATCGGTGGGCATCCGCTCATCTCCTTCCTGGTCACTGGCTAGTGACCCAGACTCTGTCCCCTCTGCTTTCAGGTTCTTCAGCTCTCCAATCCACGCTTGGATCCACCTGGACACTTTCGACTTGGTCGCCAGCAGCACTTTGCAGTAGATCGCTATTGAAAACGACGACGAAACCCGACATCAAAAGTCACCTATGCACCCGGCTGCCTTGGGTGAGGTAACTCGAGTACTCCGGTGATCCCATGGGTATTGACTCTAGAACTGCCTAGTTCTAAAGGGGTTTGCTCCAAGTCCTCTTCCAAGTGTCCTTAATCTTTAAAATTCCAACAGCAACTTTCCGCATAGAAGTTAATGGTGATTTGCGGCTGTGTTTAGACACTGCACGCATGACACACCTGTGTCACTACCTTGGGTGGTTCCTGGTGGCCCCAGCAGTACTAAAGGCTCTAGGCCTTTTATCTAAGTCAGTCGTGGTTCTTATACCACTTTCTTAATATATGGTTTGGTACGCCCCTAGGGCTCAACGTATATTGTGCTAATTTACTGTGTGCTAAATACGTTTACTGAATGTACTTTTGCCTCTAGCCTCATAAAGAGACTAAAGGGATGTGTTTAGAATAAATACATCTATTTTATGTATATACCTGGTGTGGTTCTCCTTTCATTTGGTCATTCATGAGATTATAGACTGGTAAAACAAGCTGCTTTACATTCCTTCAAGACTTAGCCTGAAGGCTGCTCTCCACAGCTACCACTAGGATAGCTTTCTATATAGGTTGTCTTTAAACCTACTATCAATAAGAGTCGTTTGGACTGGTGCAAGGTGTCCACTAGAATAGTGGACAGCATATGCCAGGCCAACTTCTCACAGTCAGTCCCTGCCATAACTACAGATGGGGTATCAATGAGATCAAAAGTGGTTCAAACCAGATCAAGCACGTGTTACTTCTCACGGGTGGAGGATAAAGGCCATGCCTTGGGAGACCAGGAAATAAAATCCCATAATTTCTGATCTCATACACCCTGACCAATCGAGGTACATAAAACACCACCAAACCCATTATAATATTATAAGGGTGGTGCACCAGGTTGAAAAAGTAAATACGAAAGCAAAACCATTGAATATAGTCCCATTAGACATGGAAAAGGCTTCTGGAATGGGGGGAATGGCACTTCCAGAAACAGGTACTTGTTCCAGAATTGTATAGTACTGGCTCTAGCTGGATACCAAGCAGCTACATTAAGAGTCGTTCTTAATGAAGGGATGTCCGGGCCGTTTGAACTAGGGAAGGGTATGCCCTTGTCCCCACATCTTTTTGCACTAAGTATTGAACCACTAGCGAATTGCATAAGTGCAGATGGGGGTCTGAGGCCTAGAACTTGGCTGAGATGAACACAAAATCATGCATTTTGCAGATGAAGTGCACTTGACCCTGATAAAAGAGACATAGAAGCACATGCATTATTGCTTTTTTGTGGTCGCAAAGGGGCAGATTCACAGAATTTGCGACCGCAATTTTTGCATTTGGGATGCATCATCCCAAATGCATAAATCGCTATATATGTAATCGCCTTGGGCATGTGTGTGTGCAACATGTTTTTTAATTGCACTATCAGGGGTGCATCAGGGTGTCCTTTTGGCCCCCCTCCACCCTTGAAATTGCATGCACAATTTGTTTGTACCTATTGGGTACTCAGGAATTGCCATTTATTCCTTTGACCTGCTAGGTCCATAGGAATGAATGGGAAGCCATTCCTTAATTGCGAGTCGCAATTTGCGAGTCGCAATTAAGGGATGTGTAGGAATCACACATTTTTATGCAATTCCTAAATGCATAGGCAATTGCGATTCCTTAATAATGCAATTAAGGAATCACAATTGCCTATATTGATGCATGTGGAAAATAATCCCTCCCTAGACTACAGTACGAATTAGAAGACTTCAAAACAGTCTTGGGGTTTAAAATAAAAACAACTAAATATGATATACTGAATCCGATGTTCCCGCAGCTCGAGGTAGACGTGACCAAGGGACACACAAGCTTCAGATGGTCCTCAAAAGGCATTACCTATCTGGATATAAAGATCAAAGCGTATGTACTAGACCTCTCTATAAAGCCGATCTGATTTTCATCTTAACAGAGAACCGACTGAACTTCTAGCAGTAGATGAACATACCAGTATCATTATTGGGCAAGATTAATGCTATAATTCTGCCAGATATGCAAACATACTGCAAAGCGGCACAACTTTGGGTACTAGCAAAATTCAGCGCCAGTGAATCATACAAAATACACATGGACAGAATCATGGTGGGTCCCACACTTTGGGATCTAATATAGAAACCCAGTCAAGACAAACCCGGCAATGTATATCTTAGTCCCACAATCAATATCAAAATTACAGTCAGGGATTTGGCAAGTAGACAACTGGATTGGTTTACATATCCCTTCCTATGCAGCCCAATCCAATTCATTCCCTCTTTCACCCCAACACTTCCCCTTGGACCTTTTGATCCTTGGCGCAAGGGAGATTAGCACACGGTGACAGATATGTACCACAAGGGGGCTATTGAATCACACATGAACTAGAAAAGAGAATTCCAAATGGGGGGGGGGGGAGACTACACAATGCACAACTGCAACATCGAGTCTCCCAGCCCTCAATTAAAGAGGCGGTAACAAGGAAACCCACCACAACAGAGAAATGCATCTAACGCCTGGACCACGCCCAGCGCCAGTACCCCTGGACCGCGCAAACACCGCGATGACTGACTCCGCTACAATGCCAGCACCCTCCACTCACTTAACCCCGGACGAGAATATACCTGCTACCGAGCCACCCCGAGGCACCCAAGGACTCTTCACCTGCCGGACCGACAGCTTCACCAGCATCCACCCGCCAAACCACAACCCAGGAAAGAACCAAACTACCTCAGATGCATCCTCCTCAACACCCGCTCCACCCACAAACACGCTGTTGAACTCTGTGACCTACTTGACTCTACCTCCCTAGACGTCGCCTTCCTGACAGAGACCTGGCAGAGCCCCCACCTCAGTACCCGACATCGCCATAGCCATCCTGGAAGGCTACAAGATTAGAAGCAGGGATCGCACCAACGGAGTAGGAGTAGGAATCGACTTTGTCAACAGGAACACCCTCAAAGTCTCAACCAACACCAACGACACGCTCAGCACCGCCAAACACCTGCACTTCCAGATCTGCACCGACCCCAACACCACCCTCAGAGGAACCCTCATCTACAGACCCCCCGGACCCTGACCACAGTTCAGCAACTCCATTGCCGACTTCATCAGCACACATGCCCTCGCCTCCACAGACTACATCCTCCTCGGGGACCTGAACTTCCACCAACAATGAGAACAATAACAACACCAACTCCACCACCCTGATCGACAACCTCACCAACCTTGGACTCAAGCAACTCGTCACAACACCTACCCATGCCGCCGGCCACACGCTCGACCCCATCTTCTCCACAAGACCCCACATCTCCTTCAACCACACCACCGAACCCCACTGGACTGACCATGGCTGCATCCACTTCAACTTCAGGAAGCCCACCATGCACCACTGCACCCAACAGATGCCTCGCCGCTGCTGGAGCAAAGTCACAGATGACCAGCTAACCATCACCATCGCCCAGAGCCCACCTGCCGACCCCACCAACTCCGATTCCGCCACCCGCAACCTCAGACAATCGATTCACGACCTCGCCCCGCTCAAGAAACCCTCCAACAGTCACATCAGCAGGAAAGCCAGTTGGTTCACCGAAAACCTCCAGGCCTCCAAACGAACATGCCGAAAACTGGTGTAGAACTGGCTCTGCGAATGAACACAGGACAGCTACGTAGCCCACAAGAACACCACCCGCAGACACCATCACCTCATCAGAGCCACCAAAAGGGCCTCATTTAAAGACTGCCTAGACAACACAACACACAACAGCAAAGAGCTCTTCAACATCATGAACGAACTCTCCAACCCTAGCTCCAACACAAACAGCATCCCACCCTCGCAAGACCTATGCGACTCGCTGGCCAACTTCTTCCACTACAAGATCGCCGACATCCATGCCAGCTTCAAAGCCTCGACCACCCCAACAACCACTAAGACCTCCCCCCCCTCGACCACCACCCGGACCAATTGCCTGCTCTCCTGGACCAACATCAACGACAACGAAACCTGCAAGATCATGAACACTATCCACTCCGGATCACCGTCAGACCCATGCCCACACCACATCTTCAACAAAGCCAGCACAGCCATCGCACCCCATCTCCGTAAAGTAATCCACATCTCCTTCGAGACAGCAACCTTCCCGGAAAGATGGAAGCACGCCGAGATCAACGCCTTACTCAAGAAACCAAAGGCGGACCCCAAGGACCTCAAGAGCTTCCGGCTCATCTCCCTGCTCCCATTCCCGATGAACGTCATTGAGAAAATCATCAACAAACAACTGACCCGCTATCTCGAGGAGAACAGCATCCTGGAACCATTCCTGTCCGGGTTCCGCAGCAACCAGAGAAACGAAACAGCCTCATCGCCGCCACCGATGACATCAAGACCCTGCTGGATAACAGAGAAACAGCGGCCCTCATCCTCCTGGACTTGTCAGATGCCTTCGAGATGGTCTGCCACTGCACACTACGAACATGCCTCCACAATGCCGGGATCCAAGCGAAGGCCCTGGACTGGACCACTTCCTTTCTCTCCGGCAGAACACAGAGCGTCCGCCTCCGCAAACAGAAGAACAGTCACTCAGGCCCTCGTCAGCAGCAGGTTGGACTACGGAAACGCATCCTACGCAGGAGCCTCTGTAGTGTAGTTCCTATATTCCCAATAGGCTCTGCGCATTGGAATAATATATCCTACAGATTAGACGTAGGAATGAGGTCAACTAGGTCTCTATCGAATATACTAAACTTAATTGTGTGTGTGCCAGCTAACTCAAGAGGTCCCTAGAAACTTTCTCGAATACACAAGAAGGAATTAGTTCCTGACAACCGCATAAACATGACAACTTTGTTTCCCAAGAATAAGAATATATCTCTCAGAGTCACGGAAACAATAGATAAGTATTACACTCAGTCAATCGTGCATGCTTTGTTTCTACAGAGTTGTAGAGAAATAGTGTAATGGGCGTTTTCAATAAAAAGGGTTTATTGAACAGTCTTCTTTCTCATGCAAGAGAAGTGAACTGCTACAATCGTTATGCAGACTGCAAAGTATAATGCGTACAGCGAAAGCAGTAATATGAAATAATATTGTAAGAGCATCGTATGGTTTCTAGGCCATATAAAAATACATACATAAATAACATTGACTAAAATACTCAACTGGTGCTTCTAAAATATGCCTACCCCAATGTACCTCACCTAAGTCTAGTACGCAGGAAGAAGTAAGTATTGTGTAGCATAGGTTTAGTTTTTGCCAAGAATCTACCAAAGGTTTCTCTAGGTTCTAATCAGCTCTATACCTTGGTTAGAATGAAGGAGGTCTGGTATATCTGTCTCGGGACTCGATTTCCCAACACCCCGCAAGGGGAGCCGGAAACACTGGGGCTTTTTTCTCAGCAGGAGAAAGGCAGCTTCCTGATCAGTGCGTCAGCTGGAGAGTCGGCTTCCTTCTGCACTTGCTGTAGCGAGTTGCGTCGGGCAAGTAGGTCTTCGAACTGCTGCGAACCACCGTATCTTGCTAGAGCTAGGTATATTTATAACTTGAAGGTGTTTAGGAATGCCATAGTTTGACGTAAAGTCGGGCATATGAACGTCAGGAAAGAACCCCTAGGGAATAGTTATTCTTTGTAAAGTAACTTAGTTCTTGTGCAAATCAATATTCATGCAAAGAGAAGTTCCCTAACTGCTTAAGCTGGTTTTCCAAGAAATCGTTGTGACGTTTGGTATGGGTGGAAGTAGCCATGCCAATATTTGGGTAGCATGAGCTATGCCTAAATAAGGGCTTGATTTCTATGCTTATATAGGGCAATGTGAATTGTACCTATATAAGGGCATGAATCGGGAAAATTCACTCGGAGCTTAAAACGCCACACAACACCTCAAGCAAACTCCTGAGACGGCTGCAACGCATCCAGAACACCTCCGCACATCTGATCCTCGACATCCCCCGCCGCAGCCACATCACACCCCACCTGAGAGACCTGCACTGGCTACCCGTCAACAAGAGGATAACCTTCAAGCTCCTCACCCACGCACACAAAGCACTCCACAACTCCAGACCAACGTGCTACAACAGACGACTCAGCTTCTACACCCCCACCTGCCAGCTCCGCTCCACCGCCCTCTCCCTCGCCACAGTCCCCCGCATCCAAAGAGCGTCCTACTGCAGCAGATCATTCTCCCACCTAACCGCCAAGACCTGGAACACCCTCCCCACCTGACCTTCAGAAGACTATTCAAGACCTGGCTCTTCAAGCAGTGGCAGCAACACACACCCCCAGTGCCTTGAGACCCTCACAGGTAAGTAGTGCGCTTTACCAATGCTAGGATTGATTGATTGATTGAACATGCTGCCAAAATGAAGGGGGTAATTTCTACGCTATACCAACTTCAGTCATAGATAATTTCCACCCATATAAAGATAAATGGGGAACCCTCATGGGAGAAGAACTCACACAGGGACAGGGATTACATTTTTTGAGAGGTTTGCTCCAAACTACACATAGTATACTGCATAGGGAAGCTCAATGTACATTATTGTTTGATTAGTATATTTTCCTGGGCAAGCTAAACAGATTTTACCCTACAGTCAGTCACATGTGCTGGAGGGAATGCGGCGAGGTGGGGTATATGCTCCACATTTGGTGGGACTACCCTAAAATACATTCCTTCTGGATGGAGATCATGGCAGGACTCAGGTTTATAAACACAAGCATTATCAAGAAATAGAAAGGGCGGGAGTTAAGACTGAATTAATAGACTGGGATTTGAATAGCTGGGGTTCGAACATTAGGAGAAGGTAGCACCTTAACTTAGAAATCTAATCACTTGTTTATTACAAAGCCATTACAATACTATTTGTCAACTTTAACTTTAGTTTTTTAGAAAATATGTGTGCATGTGTATTTTACACATATAATATCAATATATATTTATTGTGCCCCCCAAAAAATCTATAGTAAACTATTTGATAATAGAGTTGAAAAGATTTGGTGAGGCTTCGTGTGACTTGATTCAGTAGGTATGTACATGTGTATGTATGTCGTATTTTTATAGAGCAAACCTAGCCAAAAGACAGTGGAGTGCTGTACAATGCCAAAGACAAGCATAATGTAATTGAGTAATAAAAGGAGTAGCTGGTCTGTGGACTGGCAATGCATTGTAATGCAGTGTTTTTTAAAGAAGTGCATATTTATCTCTTGAAAAACTACAGTAGAATTGGGGCAGTCCTGATGGATACAAGATGGTGTGCTAAATCCTAGGTCCACAGATGGAAAGAGTTCCATTAGGATGGGAGTGATGTGATCATATTTCTTCAGGCACTGAATGAGACATGCAGCAGTGTGTGTAATACCCTTGATGGGTAAACTGTAGAGTCTGCTAAGCCATAAAGCAGCACATTGCCACCATAAAGAAGGAAGAGTATGAGGGCCTGAAAACCATTTCTGAAGTCGCTTTCTAAAAAATGTATTTCACTTTGTTTAACAGAGAGAGCTGGTGACAGGCCGTCTTTGTTTTTTTGTTAATGTGTTCCGTGAGGGTGAGGTTAGTGTCTAGGGTGATTCTAAGTGACTTGGCAATTAATTAAAGTTGGGGTTTGAATCCATCAATGGCCATGTCATTTAGCCAGGTTTGTAAGGTTTCTTGTTTGTTGTTCTTGGCAAATAACAGGGAGCCTGTCATGGTTGGGTTGAGCTTCATGTTGTTCTGGATAATAGAGAGGCAATGCTTGAGGCTCAGGATGTCCGAAACAGAAAAGACTAGTAAGGTTGAATGTCCTCTGCAGTTTTATGAACACCGAGCGGCTCCCTGTAGAATTTGACAATAACAGGGGATAGTTTGGAAGCCTGTGGGACTTCCCAGGTGATATGGATCTTTTGGGACCTGGAGAGTCCAATTGAACAAACTGGCATCAGTTGGAAAGATAGGAGGAAAACCAGTGAAGGCTACTGCTGTTTAATCCCATTCAAAACTCTGAGATGCACATACAGGTGGATACTCAACTGTGTTGAAGGTTGCTGAGAGGTCAAGACATATCAGGAGGCAAGGGTCATCTTCATTGGGGGTCAGGATGGCATCATCTCTGATGTGTAAGGTAGCGGTCTCCTTGTTGCAGCAGAATTTAAAGCTAAACTGGTAGTCTTTCGGGAGATGATTCGCATTAATGTGATCCTGCAGTTGAACATAGACTGCTTTTTCAATTAAAATGCCAATAAATGATAGATGATTAAAGGTCCGGTAGTTGTTGTGGTAATCAGCATCTAATACTTGCATCTTTAGAAGTCGCCAGAGATTCTGGAAAGATGCTTTGAGTGAGGGGGCATCAACAATGATGAATAGGAGTGAGCAAATATTCCCAGAGAGAGCTTTGATGAAGGATAGAGTTAAGCATGTCAGCAGGATCTGCAAGAGATTGGGCTATGGCGGATGGCCAAAACAGGAATTCAAATGGAAAGAGTGGGCGTGAGAGATTAAATAGGCTCAGTGTTGTTGATGTGCTGTTGAATCTTCTGTACTTTTTCAATGAAGAAGAGGTTTACGACATTCCACTTTTCTATGGAGTGATAAATAGAAGGATCCTGAAGGGTATTGATGCAGTGCTTGATGGTCTTGAAAAGCATTCTGCTTCTGTTGGTGGCTTCAGCTGTGGTGTTGGTATAGTACTGTGCTTTGGCTGATGTGATTAGCTGTTAGTGTATTGTGTGGGGGGCTTCAATATCATGAGGTCATTGGGAATTCTGATTTTTTTCTCCATTTTCTCTGTGGATAGATTGTTTATTTTTGGAATACCAATCTACTGAAGGCTTTTGCTTGCACCTGCAAGTTTTAATTGTGATGTGGGTGCTCACTTAGTTTTCCAGAAGTGTTGAAGTTATTTACAAGGGTGCTGGCATTGGGCGTTCAGTTGATAGATCCATCTATACTGTGTTGATTAGTGGAGCAGGGGATGGTGCGGCTGAGTTTTAGAGGGGTCATAAGAAAGAAAACAGTTCAAGAGTTGAGTCAGGGGCTCAGTTCAGGAGGACATTGGGAAAGGAACAGTTGGAAAGAAACTATGTGGGAAATTAGTTAGGGGGTACAGGAGTCGTGTACACTGCCCGTGGGCAACTGAAGGCTGCCTGGCAGCATCAGACACCCCAGGATTTTTTGTCCTACTTCTCAAGATTGTACTTTGCAAAGCTCGCATTGTTTATACAAAAATTGCAATGATAGGAGCGAAAGACATCACAACTTTGCACACCCCTAGATCTGTGCAGATGTGCATTAAGCAAAACTTGTAAGCCCAAACGAACAGCATTAAGTGCATGTGTTTTGATGATTTATTTTATTCAAGGAATCATTTCTCCTGCAATGTTCCAAAGAATATTAATTGCATGCTTGAGCTGGTAGAAACAACGACGTCTGTGGTTGTTTCCTGAAGGTGTTGTTTGATTACTCGAGCAGTTTGGGCAATATCCTGCGCATGCGCTTGCATTCATATTAAACTCTTCCTGCTCGATCGAGATAAAATGAGGATGAAAAGGCTCCGCGAGGCATCGTGACAGAGTCGAACCATTTTTCAGCTTATCTGACTGTGCTGAAACGGTAACGCAAATAGAAAAAATTAGCTGCATAATGTTTCTTGTCTCACTGCTCCATTTCTCAAGCACATGTTAGTGATTTATCTCATAAGACTGTGTGCGTAGGAGATATCCCAGTTTTTGCATTGAAAATTCAACGAACGCAATTACACCAATAAATATAACTGCTGTGACAATTTTCGGTGGAATCAAATATTTTCACCCTGTCATGTCATCTGTCTCATTTAGTAAAAATGTATTCAGTGCTGCCGTCTGTCGCGTTCAGATTCTGCAACTGAGCCCTGGATACAACAAGTACTGAAGATACCAAAAGTTGTGGCTTTTGTATGGAGAGATTTAACAACCTTCGCTAATACACAGCACACATTCTGCACTGGCAGTGACGGTGAGAGCTTTCCTAGGCCAAAGAACAGGCACTGGACAGGTGGCTGCTTCCTGGAACACACAGAACAGGTTCATCCCAGAGAGCAGACGTGCATGCTTCCTCACAGCCACAGAGACAGAATATACACAGAATGTGTAGCACTAATGCAAGCTTCCCTCACATATGGAAAGGGGCGACCACTCGGTCCCCCCGAACGTATGGCAGAGTACCACGATCCCCCCGGGAAGCCATCTTGGGCGGGAAGCGAGTCTCGGCTGGTATGCCCGAAGCGGCGTAGCCGGGGGCGCGCTTTTTCCCGCCCTAGAGTGGGCTGGCCTAGACACTGACGCGGCTGGCCACGCCCTCGGGGAAGGCCGGGGCGGGGTTACGGCCGCCCTGAAGACGGATAAAAGGGGACGCAAGACCAGAAGGCATCCTCTTGTTCCTGTGCTCTGAAGCTGCACCTCCTCGCTGCACGTGAGCTCGAGACGGGACGAAGAGCCAATTTTGAGCGTTGTAATCTTTCTTTTGTCTTACAGATACTCTGTCAGAGAAATGCCCAAGAAAGGCGGAAAGAGAATGACGACGGAACAGATGCTTCGGGTCCTCATGAAGGAGATGACCGAGCTAAAGAAGCGGGTGGCGGAGAGAGAGGGGCCGGAACGTCCTTCGGCTGGCGCAGCTCCAGGAGGGAGAGCCAAGAGGCCAAAGAGGGGACCAGCTGGGGGAGACGTCCCGGTTCCCTGTACCCCGCTCGAAGCGCCAACCCCAGTACCCGTGGAGGGGAATCCGATTCCCGTGGTGGTCACCCCGGTGTCCAATGAAGATATGCCGCCCGAGCTGGCAGCACAACTAGCAGCGTGGTTGGGCGATAGTAGTGAGGGCGCCACGGCTGTCGACGCGCAGGCGCTGCTGAAGCAATTGCGCGCGAAACGGGAGGCAGCCAAGGTGCCCGCGCCGGCTGCAGTAGTTGACAAGCCACAAGGGACGATTACGACCGCAGAGGCAGCGTCCGGTGCAGGTAAGCGGCCATTGCCGATTGCGAGGGATGAGTCAGCACCCTCTCGTAGAGAAAGGTTGGGTCAACATGTGCCTTTGGCAATTAAAGAGAAGATTTGGGCGGGGGAATATGTGAACATTTTCTCGTTGCTTGTTGATCATTATGAGGTGGAGCATGTTAAAGGCCAGAAAGACCTCATGCATCCGAGTGTTTGGCGCGCAAAAATGGCCGCCTTTAAAGTGAATGAGAATATTGGCAATTGGGGCAAAGCATGGGGGATTTTTACGTCGATCTTGGGGGAACGTAGGCCCGAGTTGCTTTCCGAGTTGCCGACCTATCAGTCGCGAATCATGGGGTACTCGATATCACACCAGGGTAACCATTGGTTCTGCTACGATAATCTTTTTAGAAAGGCTAAAGAGCATAATAAAAGCTTAACCTGGGATTGTTATGACTCTTTGACATGGGATAAAATGAAGGAGACAGGTATGTTGAAAATACCATTGGTAGGGAGTAATGTTGGCGAGTCCTCCCGCCAATATGCGGGGACGCCCTTTCGATCAGGTACGGGTACTGACGATTACTCGAGACCTGCCGGCAATACAGGGAAAAAGGGGTTCTGCTGGAATTTCAACAGAAGTAAATGTACTAGGCCCCAGGGATCGTGTAAATTTAGACACGAATGTAGTGGGTGCGGGTCGTCCCATCCTGAGTCCACGTGCAGAGCCAAAACGGGTGATAACAGGGGTAGAGGAGGCGCCAAACAGGTCTAACATGGTCCGAGGGGCGCCTTTACCTACCCCGATTGATACCTTGGCGATGATTCCCTGGCTCAGCGAATACCCGGATCGTACTTCTGCTGGGGTGCTGCGGAACGGGTTTTCGTATGGTTTCCGCATCCCAGTAGGGGACTTTCAGGGTGTGGAAAAGTGTAAAAATCAACTTTCGGTCCTGCAGCATGCGACCGTGGTACAAGAAAAAATCCGGAAGGAGGTTACTCGAGGTCGGGTCGCCGGCCCGTTTAGTATACCCCCGGTGCAGAATTTTGTTTGTTCTCCTTTAGGGGTGGTCCCCAAGAAGGACCCAGGTGAGTTCCGACTGATTCATAATTTATCAGCTCCACGTGGTCTTTCTGTAAACGATGCAATAGACCCGGAAGTGTGTTCGGTGCGGTACGCATCCTTCGATGAGGCCGTAGCCATTTTGAATCGCCTGGGGCCCGGGGCGCTGATGGCGAAGTCAGATATCGAGTCAGCGTTCCGGTTGCTCCCGGTACACCCAGACGACCAGCGTCTCCTGGGTTTCATGTTTCAGGGTCAGTTTTACATGGATAGGTGTATGCCGATGGGGTGCTCTATATCATGCGCCTATTTCGAGAAATTCAGTAGTTTTCTACAGTGGGTCTTCACAAAAAAGACGGGTTTCCAACATGTAATGCATTACCTTGATGATTTTTTGTTCCTTGGGGCAGCCGGGGATCTCGAATGTGGCCAGGCCTTGGCCGAATTTTGTGTTTTAATGAAGCAGTTTGGTGTGCCATTGGCACCAGGTAAGACGGTGGGTCCTGCGACTTGCCTCGAGTTTCTGGGGATCGAGTTAGACTCCAGTGAGGGTTGTTTTCGTTTACCAGCTGACAAAGTGTTGAAGTTCAGGGCAGCCTTGCAAATGTGTATAAGTGGATCTAAAGTTACGCTGCATCAATTACAGCAGTTAGTTGGACAGTTGAATTTTGCCCTGAGGGTTATACCAATGGCCCGCCCTTTTTCCCGTTCGATTGCCCAAGCTATGGTCGGCCTAAAGGAGGGTCATCATCGCACGAGACTATCGGCTGAGGTCCGCCAGGACATGCGCATTTGGTTGGCATTTCTGGCGGATTTCAATGGTCGAGTCGTCTGGAACAAACCGGCCGTGTCCTCTGAAGAGCTGGGGCTATGGATAGATTCGGCAGGTAGCATGGGTTTTGGTGCCATCTTCGGCACAAAATGGTCGGCACAAAGGTGGCCGGCATGGTGGCATGACAATGGATTGACAAGTAATATTGCTTTCCTGGAACTTTTCCCCATTTTGGTGGCCCTGAGAACGTGGCCCGAAGGGTTCAAAGATCACTCTGTGGTATTTTGGTCTGACAATATGACCGTGGTCGAGTGTATCAATAGCCAGGCAGCACGATGCAAACTGATTTTGAGACTGCTCAAAGAAATTATTTTACTGTGTATGCAGCTGAATGTGCTATTCAGAGCTAGACATGTCCCGGGGGTAATGAACCAGGCGGCTGATGCACTGTCTCGTTTTCATATGCAGGCTTTCTCGGGTTTCCTTCCCACAGCGGACCCGGAGCCGGCACCCTTTCCCGAAGCTCTCTGGTCTCTCGGTGCCCCGAACTTCGTCACCTCGTGGGAGAGAGTTTAGCACCAAGGACGAGGAAGGCATATGAAGGGGCGTTCCGGTCCTATTTAGCCTTTTTGGGGACTGATAGAGAGGGGCTTTGGGGCCACGAGGAATGGGTAGTGAATTTTATGATGTCCTTGCGTAGGGCTGGGAAATCGGTGGCGACGGCCCAGAGGCATCGCGCTGCCATTTCCTTTGTTGCCAGGGCTCATGGTATCCAGGACCCGACAGCGTCTTTCGTTGTACAGAAAGCGCTGCGTGGGTGGCAACGCCTTGAGGGTCGCAGAGTAGATGAGAGGCGGCCGATAGGTTTGGATAGGTTGGCCCAGTTGTTGGCCACACTCCCTGCCACATGTTCATCTCAGTTTGAGACGGTGTTGTTCCGGGCCGCTTTTACGCTGGCATTTCATGGGGCGATGCGGGTAAGCGAGTTGGTGGCAAGGAACAAACAGGATGTGACAGGGGGTTTGTGCCAGGAACACGTTCAGATCAGAGGAGAGACAATGACTGTATCCTTTGTCAGGTCCAAGACCGATCAAGGTGGGATGGGTAACTGCATAATCATACGCAGGATTCCCGGGTCCTCCATGTGTCCGGTAAAGTGTTTAGAAGACTACCTAGCACGAAGGGTGGCATCATGGGGGGGACCTTGTTGAGACACGCGGACGCCACCCCACTGACAAAATTTCAGTTTCAGTGGGTGCTTGCGATGTCAATTGCCGCTGCGGGCTTGAACCCGGGCGAGTTTGGGACCCATTCCTTTCGGATAGGGGCTGCTACAGAAGCTACAGCTAGGGGTCTTAATGTTGAACAAGTGAAACGAGTGGGGCGTTGGTCCTCCAATTGTTATAAGAGGTATGTGCGGTTGCACATGTTGTGAAGCTGTAATGATGTACTCACGCTTCCTGTTTTTGTTTGGTTTTCAGTTGCGCAAGCCTACGAGGCGGGGCGGACTATGCAATCGACCCAACACCGGGCCAGCGGTCAGACATCACCGGCTGTGAAAAAGGAGGTGTGGGTCGTGGGCCACTCATACGTGAGGCGTGCCGCGGACGTATTCAAAGCAGGTGACATGATTCACGTAGCTGGGGAATACGAGTACAGTGTGTCCTTCTACGGAAGAGGCGGTCTCTGTATTGACCAGTTTCAAGCATTCTTCGAGGGTTTGTTAGGGCGGAAGAGGTCACCGCCGTCTATAGTCATAGTACATCTAGGGGGCAATGATTTGGTCACCACCGGTAGACGACTTCTCCTGGAGGCAATGCTTTCCACTGTAAGTTGGTTGGCGAGGAGAGTTCCGGGGTGCACAATTGCGTGGTCCCATATGATCCCACGAAAGGTGTGGCGGGGGGCTATTTCTGTTCCTGCTTTGAATCATTCTGTGAGAAAGCTTAATAACAAAATGAGTAGGTTGTTCCGTTCCAGGACATTGCATTCTATTTCGCATGGCTGTATTAATGATGACAGTATGTATTTGGGGGATGGTGTGCATTTGTCTCGGGCGGGGAATGAGTTACTCATAGGAGACCTCTTAGCATGGTTAAAAACGTTATAACATGACCTTTAGGTAGGAGCTTTGTGGGGGGTCCGGATAGCCGGTCAACTATCCGGCCTGTGGCGGTAAGGTCATGATTGGTGAGCACTAATTGGAAGATCCCTATGAGTGGGCGTCACCCAACACGGATGGGAGCGCTCGGGAGAGGTGGCCATTGGCCCCTCAACGGGGAGGCGGTCCCTTCTAAGGATGGGTCGCCGAAAGAAAGGAAAGGCGGTCAAGGCCCCTTCCTGTGTAGGAGGGGTTACAGCCCCCTCCTGTGGAATTTCCCGGGGCCAGTGACGTCTGCGACGGCAGATGTGGTAAGTTGTGCGGGGTTTGGGGGGGGTCTACGCTACCTTCTAGATACCTCACACGAGTCCTCGAACGACCTTTAAGTGGCGTCGAGTTTTATTGGTGCCCCCGTCAAGTCAAGGGAAATTGGTAGTTGCACTTGAGGTACACCTCTGTGCTGTCGCCCCTCCCAAGTGGGGGGGGTATTTCTGGTTAGGATCTTGACACCGGTTACGACCTTGCCGTTGGCCCTTAAACGTTAGGATGTACAATTTCAAAATTGCAAGTCAATGTTTTGTAGGATGTTAGTTCGGCTAGGAAAACCTCTGTATTAGAGAATCTGTTAAGGTTAGCCAAACATCGCAATGTGGTAATGAAATTGTACATTAATATGAAACTGTTGATTTAATGTTTTAATTTTGTTTTAATAAATACGGCCGGGAGGGTCACTCCCTCCCTCTTCCAAAAACTTCAAGAACTGTTTCCGGTTTCCCTCCTTTGGGGATTGTGTTGAGAGGGGGTGGCGGGTATCTCAGCCATATGGAAAGGGGCGACCACTCGGTCCCCCCGAACGTATGGCAGAGTACCACGATCCCCCCGGGAAGCCATCTTGGGCGGGAAGCGAGTCTCGGCTGGTATGCCCGAAGCGGCGTAGCCGGGGGCGCGCTTTTTCCCGCCCTAGAGTGGGCTGGCCTAGACACTGACGTGGCTGGACACGCCCTCGGGGCAGGCCGGGGCGGGGTTACGCCCGCCCTGAAGACGGATTAAAGGGGACGCAAGACCAGAAGGCATCCTCTTGTTCCTGTGCTCTGAAGCTGCACCTCCTCGCTGCACGTGAGCTCGAGACGGGACGAAGAGCCAATTTTGACCCACCCACCAGCCCCTGAGGACAGCCAGTTGTTTTGAATAAAAGTTGATGGATAATTCTAAATTCGTTACAGGTTGTGGTATTATCGTGTTGATTTTGAGTATGTAATAAAGAATGGTCTATGTCATTAATGTTTTATGATTAAAGAAATTCGGCTTTAGTGTTCATTTATAAGCATGCTTTTAATACGCTCGTAGTAGCCAATGTTTTTTGTTTTAGTTTAGTAGGTTAGTTAGCATTGTCGTATTTATTTTGGTCGGGCGGTAAGGTCATGATCGGTGAGCACTAATTGGAAGATCCCTATGAGTGGGCGTCACCCAACACGGATGGGAGCGCTCGGGAGAGGTGGCCATTGGCCCCTCAACGGGGAGGCGGTCCCTTCTAAGGATGGGTCGCCGAAAGAAAGGAAAGGCGGTCAAGGCCCCTTCCTGTGTAGGAGGGGTTACAGCCCCCTCCTGTGGAATTTCCCGGGGCCAGTGACGTCTGCGACGGCAGATGTGGTAAGTTGTGCGGGGTTTGGGGGGGGTCTACGCTACCTTCTAGATACCTCACACGAGTCCTCGAACGACCTTTAAGTGGCGTCGAGTTTTATTGGTGCCCCCGTCAAGTCAAGGGAAATTGGTAGTTGCACTTGAGGTACGCCTCTGTGCTGTCGCCCCTCCTAAGTGGGGGGGGTATTTCTGGTTAGGGATCTTGACACCGGTTACGACCTTGCCGTTGGCCCTTAAACGTTAGGATGTACAATTTCAAAATTGCAAGTCAATGTTTTGTAGGATGTTAGTTCGGCTAGGAAAACCTCTGTATTAGAGAATCTGTTAAGGTTAGCCAAACATCGCAATGTGGTAATGAAATTGTACATTAATATGAAACTGTTGATTTAATGTTTTAATTTTGTTTTAATAAATACGGCCGGGAGGGTCACTCCCTCCCTCTTCCAAAAACTTCAAGAACTGTTTCCGGTTTCCCTCCTTTGGGGATTGTGTTGAGAGGGGGTGGCGGGTATCTCAGCCATATGCACAGCAGTGATTACACAAGCATGCCTTCATACACACAAAACAATTAAACCAGAAGTTGTGGAAGTGCAAGTTTCTCTCACATATTTAGAACAGATATAGCACAACAAGAAGCTGTGTGTCTCTGTGTGAGTGCTTGCGTGTGTGTGTGTTGGTGCATGTGCACTCATGCGTATGTTTATAACTGTCTGTAATGGTGGTTGCAGAGGAGAATGTCTGGTAGTGGGTGGATATGATGTTTTCATGTGTCTATTGATGTGAAGTATAGTTTGCTGATGGTGTGTGAGTATGCAATGATACGGACGATGGGAGCCTGTGCTGGTCTGTGTATTCCACATCTGTGCTTGTGTATGTTTGTATGAAATGAGGTGTGTGTGCTTTTTCTACGTTTGCTTTTAAGTAGGACTCGTGGGTCAGTGGACTAATGCATAGTGGTGGCAGTTGTGTCTTGCGAATTAACAAGGATGGAACCCTTTTGGCTCCTGATGAACACCGTAGAACTATTGTATAATGAATGTATTGCAGTGAAGGCTGCTTTAGAATGTTTAGTTCACAGTTACTCACAGATGAATAAAGACATGTATTACTAAGCTTGTGTTGAGTTGACAATAGTGGGTACCCTGGCTAGGGGGGTGAGATAGGGGATAAGAAACCCAAAGATTGACAGTGTCCGCTCAGAGAGTTTGCGGTGGTCTAAGCAAACTGCTTGTGCGTACCAATTGTGCCGTCGTCAATGTAGGGAATCAATGTGGAATGCCTGTGTAGTCAAAGTGCAGTTCCAGCCGCTATGAAGTAGTTGAAAACAAAAGCATTTACAGAGAATCTACAGGTCGTTAGTAATTCTGTTGGTCAAGCCATACATAAAAGTGCCACTCCACTATGCAACATAGAGCCATACCTAGTATGGAGTAATAACGCTGTGATTACAAGTGCTGCTCGGTAAAGGTCTACTATGTGTCAAGAAAAGTACGTAGCGCCAAAATGCAAGATAACATTACAATTAGAAAGTGAAGAAGATAAAGACAAATTATTTACTGACCATAGTAAAGTGAGCCAGAACGACCTCAGTGCCAGGCGCTGCAACCTAGATTAAGCACAGGGGTTGCAACCATCATCACAGTTTAAGAATATCTTTGGAATAGTGAAATGTTTCATCTGGCAGAGAAGGAAGCCATGCTTTCATCTATCATTAAAGATAATCTTGCTGCCAGCACATCGCAAGGCCTCACTACTGAGTCACATGAACCAAGCCACATAGATCCACATGCAGTGTCACTAAGTTCCACACTGGTCTACAATGCTGCCTCTTTCCTGAAACCACCACCACCATTCGATACAGCCAAAGAGCAAAATGTTGATGATAGATGGACTGCTTAGATAGAGACATTTGATGATTTTATTGATGCACTTGAAGAGACTGATCACAAAAAGATTATCAAGTACCTCAAACAACTGACTGGTGATGGCTTTAAGGAAGTCATAAAGAAAATACCAAGAGCTGTTGTGAAAGGGTAGCCTTCCTGTACAAAATACAATACCTGGACAAAGTTTTAAAACTCTCTATACTTTGTATGTGTGCTGAAAAGTGCAGCAAAGTCAGGAAAAGAAAATAAGGAATGTAAACATTTCTCCTGTTAGCACCTTCTTTGAAGTGGCATTAACTTTTGGCGCTAAACGCTGCCTACAATTGTTTGTAGATAGGGTTTGGGATCAAAAGGCATGGGTGGTTGCATGGGAATGCCCATGTACCACCCATCTGAGGGCTCCTTGATGCTAAGTAATCCAATGCAGGGCTTCACACTGGTTTGGAGTACTTTTAGGGAACTTTCCAGTGCAAAACGAGTTTTGCACTGGAAAGTAAATTACCAAAAACATTTTGTGCTGCTTAGCATCACTTTTGTGCAAAAACAACAGGTGATGGACCGAATGTGGATCAATGTCACACACTCACCCCAGTCCAAAGATCTGGGCCTAAATCCATCGTTTTTTTGCACTCCACACCACCCTGGGTTAGACAATGGCGATATGCAAATCAGCTCTGACCCTGTGCCCCATGGGAACAGTCCAGTCCGAACTACAAAAGCCATGTCCTTCCCAGAACGGAATCAAGCATCCGAGGACCGGACCGGTTTCGAGGTAACACCTCTCATCAGCCCGGCTAGCTTGACTCCAGTGGTGTGGAGTGCCTGGGACCCACGTCTGGGCATCCCCAGCGCACTTAGGGCGGAATATGCAAAAACAACAGGTGATGGACCGAATGTGGATCAATGTCACACACTCACCCCAGTCCAAAGATCTGGGCCTAAATCCATCGTTTTTTTGCACTCCACACCACCCTGGGTTAGACAATGGCGATATGCAAATCGGCTCTGACCCTGTGCCCCATGGGAACAGTCCAGTCCGAACTACAAAAGCCATGTCCTTCCCAGAACGGAATCAAGCATCCGAGGACCGGACCGGTTTCGAGGTAACACCTCTCATCAGCCCGGCTAGCTTGACTCCAGTGGTGTGGAGTGCCTGGGACCCACGTCTGGGCATCCCCAGCGCACTTAGGGCGGAATATGCAAAAACAACAGGTGATGGACCGAATGTGGATCAATGTCACACACTCACCCCAGTCCAAAGATCTGGGCCTAAATCCATCGTTTTTTTGCACTCCACACCACCCTGGGTTAGACAATGGCGATATGCAAATCAGCTCTGACCCTGTGCCCCATGGGAACAGTCCAGTCCGAACTACAAAAGCCATGTCCTTCCCAGAACGGAATCAAGCATCCGAGGACCGGACCGGTTTCGAGGTAACACCTCTCATCAGCCCGGCTAGCTTGACTCCAGTGGTGTGGAGTGCCTGGGACCCACGTCTGGGCATCCCCAGCGCACTTAGGGCGGAATATGCAAAAACAACAGGTGATGGACCGAATGTGGATCAATGTCACACACTCACCCCAGTCCAAAGATCTGGGCCTAAATCCATCGTTTTTTTGCACTCCACACCACCCTGGGTTAGACAATGGCGATATGCAAATCAGCTCTGACCCTGTGCCCCATGGGAACAGTCCAGTCCGAACTACAAAAGCCATGTCCTTCCCAGAACGGAATCAAGCATCCGAGGACCGGACCGGTTTCGAGGTAACACCTCTCATCAGCCCGGCTAGCTTGACTCCAGTGGTGTGGAGTGCCTGGGACCCACGTCTGGGCATCCCCAGCGCACTTAGGGCGGAATATGCAAAAACAACAGGTGATGGACCGAATGTGGATCAATGTCACACACTCACCCCAGTCCAAAGATCTGGGCCTAAATCCATCGTTTTTTTGCACTCCACACCACCCTGGGTTAGACAATGGCGATATGCAAATCAGCTCTGACCCTGTGCCCCATGGGAACAGTCCAGTCCGAACTACAAAAGCCATGTCCTTCCCAGAACGGAATCAAGCATCCGAGGACCGGACCGGTTTCGAGGTAACACCTCTCATCAGCCCGGCTAGCTTGACTCCAGTGGTGTGGAGTGCCTGGGACCCACGTCTGGGCATCCCCAGCGCACTTAGGGCGGAATATGCAAAAACAACAGGTGATGGACCGAATGTGGATCAATGTCACACACTCACCCCAGTCCAAAGATCTGGGCCTAAATCCATCGTTTTTTTGCACTCCACACCACCCTGGGTTAGACAATGGCGATATGCAAATCAGCTCTGACCCTGTGCCCCATGGGAACAGTCCAGTCCGAACTACAAAAGCCATGTCCTTCCCAGAACGGAATCAAGCATCCGAGGACCGGACCGGTTTCGAGGTAACACCTCTCATCAGCCCGGCTAGCTTGACTCCAGTGGTGTGGAGTGCCTGGGACCCACGTCTGGGCATCCCCAGCGCACTTAGGGCGGAATATGCAAAAACAACAGGTGATGGACCGAATGTGGATCAATGTCACACACTCACCCCAGTCCAAAGATCTGGGCCTAAATCCATCGTTTTTTTGCACTCCACACCACCCTGGGTTAGACAATGGCGATATGCAAATCAGCTCTGACCCTGTGCCCCATGGGAACAGTCCAGTCCGAACTACAAAAGCCATGTCCTTCCCAGAACGGAATCAAGCATCCGAGGACCGGACCGGTTTCGAGGTAACACCTTTCATCAGCCCGGCTAGCTTGACTCCAGTGGTGTGGAGTGCCTGGGACCCACGTCTGGGCATCCCCAGCGCACTTAGGGCGGAATATGCAAAAACAACAGGTGATGGACCGAATGTGGATCAATGTCACACACTCACCCCAGTCCAAAGATCTGGGCCTAAATCCATCGTTTTTTTGCACTCCACACCACCCTGGGTTAGACAATGGCGATATGCAAATCAGCTCTGACCCTGTGCCCCATGGGAACAGTCCAGTCCGAACTACAAAAGCCATGTCCTTCCCAGAACGGAATCAAGCATCCGAGGACCGGACCGGTTTCGAGGTAACACCTCTCATCAGCCCGGCTAGCTTGACTCCAGTGGTGTGGAGTGCCTGGGACCCACGTCTGGGCATCCCCAGCGCACTTAGGGCGGAATATGCAAAAACAACAGGTGATGGACCGAATGTGGATCAATGTCACACACTCACCCCAGTCCAAAGATCTGGGCCTAAATCCATCGTTTTTTTGCACTCCACACCACCCTGGGTTAGACAATGGCGATATGCAAATCAGCTCTGACCCTGTGCCCCATGGGAACAGTCCAGTCCGAACTACAAAAGCCATGTCCTTCCCAGAACGGAATCAAGCATCCGAGGACCGGACCGGTTTCGAGGTAACGCCTCTCATCAGCCCGGCTAGCTTGACTCCAGTGGTGTGGAGTGCCTGGGACCCACGTCTGGGCATCCCCAGCGCACTTAGGGCGGAATATGCAAAAACAACAGGTGATGGACCGAATGTGGATCAATGTCACACACTCACCCCAGTCCAAAGATCTGGGCCTAAATCCATCGTTTTTTTGCACTCCACACCACCCTGGGTTAGACAATGGCGATATGCAAATCAGCTCTGACCCTGTGCCCCATGGGAACAGTCCAGTCCGAACTACAAAAGCCATGTCCTTCCCAGAACGGAATCAAGCATCCGAGGACCGGACCGGTTTCGAGGTAACACCTCTCATCAGCCCGGCTAGCTTGACTCCAGTGGTGTGGAGTGCCTGGGACCCACGTCTGGGCATCCCCAGTGCACTTAGGGCGGAATATGCAAAAACAACAGGTGATGGTCCGAATGTGGATCAATGTCACACACTCACCCCAGTCCAACGATCTGGGCCTAAATCCATCGTTTTTTTGCACTCCACACCACCCTGGGTTAGACAATGGCGATATGCAAATCAGCTCTGACCCTGTGCCCCATGGGAACAGTCCAGTCCGAACTACAAAAGCCATGTCCTTCCCAGAACGGAATCAAGCATCCGAGGACCGGACCGGTTTCGAGGTAACACCTCTCATCAGCCCGGCTAGCTTGACTCCAGTGGTGTGGAGTGCCTGGGACCCACGTCTGGGCATCTCCAGCGCACTTAGGGCAGAATATGCAAAAACAACAGGTGATGGACCGAATGTGGATCAATGTCACACACTCACCGCAGTCCAAAGATCTGGGCCTAAATCCATCGTTTTTTTGCACTCCACACCACCCTGGGTTAGACAATGGCGATATGCAAATCAGCTCTGACCCTGTGCCCCATGGGAACAGTCCAGTCCGAACTACAAAAGCCATGTCCTTCCCAGAACGGAATCAAGCATCCGAGGACCGGACCGGTTTCGAGGTAACACCTCTCATCAGCCCGGCTAGCTTGACTCCAGTGGTGTGGAGTGCCTGGGACCCACGTCTGGGCATCCCCAGCGCACTTAGGGCAGAATATGCAAAAACAACAGGTGATGGACCGAATGTGGATCAATGTCACACACTCACCCCAGTCCAAGGATCTGGGCCTAAATCCATCGTTTTTTTGCACTCCACACCACCCTGGGTTAGACAATGGCGATATGCAAATCAGCTCTGACCCTGTGCCCCATGGGAACAGTCCAGTCCGAACTACAAAAGCCATGTCCTTCCCAGAACGGAATCAAGCATCCGAGGACCGGACCGGTTTCGAGGTAACACCTCTCATCAGCCCGGCTAGCTTGACTCCAGTGGTGTGGAGTGCCTGGGACCCACGTCTGGGCATCCCCAGCGCACTTAGGGCGGAATATGCAAAAACAACAGGTGATGGACCGAATGTGGATCAATGTCACACACTCACCCCAGTCCAAAGATCTGGGCCTAAATCCATCGTTTTTTTGCACTCCACACCACCCTGGGTTAGACAATGGCGATATGCAAATCAGCTCTGACCCTGTGCCCCATGGGAACAGTCCAGTCCGAACTACAAAAGCCATGTCCTTCCCAGAACGGAATCAAGCATCCGAGGACCGGACCGGTTTCGAGGTAACACCTCTCATCAGCCCGGCTAGCTTGACTCCAGTGGTGTGGAGTGCCTGGGACCCACGTCTGGGCATCCCCAGCGCACTTAGGGCGGAATATGCAAAAACAACAGGTGATGGACCGAATGTGGATCAATGTCACACACTCACCCCAGTCCAAAGATCTGGGCCTAAATCCATCGTTTTTTTGCACTCCACACCACCCTGGGTTAGACAATGGCGATATGCAAATCAGCTCTGACCCTGTGCCCCATGGGAACAGTCCAGTCCGAACTACAAAAGCCATGTCCTTCCCAGAACGGAATCAAGCATCCGAGGACCGGACCGGTTTCGAGGTAACACCTCTCATCAGCCCGGCAAGCTTGACTCCAGTGGTGTGGAGTGCCTGGGACCCACGTCTGGGCATCCCCAGCGCACTTAGGGCGGAATATGCAAAAACAACAGGTGATGGACCGAATGTGGATCAATGTCACACACTCACCCCAGTCCAAAGATCTGGGCCTAAATCCATCATTTTTTTGCACTCCACACCACCCTGGGTTAGACAATGGCGATATGCAAATCAGCTCTGACCCTGTGCCCCATGGGAACAGTCCAGTCCGAACTACAAAAGCCATGTCCTTCCCAGAACGGAATCAAGCATCCGAGGACCGGACCGGTTTCGAGGTAACACCTCTCATCAGCCCGGCTAGCTTGACTCCAGTGGTGTGGAGTGCCTGGGACCCACGTCTGGGCATCCCCAGCGCACTTAGGGCGGAATATGCAAAAACAACAGGTGATGGACCGAATGTGGATCAATGTCACACACTCACCCCAGTCCAAGGATCTGGGCCTAAATCCATCGTTTTTTTGCACTCCACACCACCCTGGGTTAGACAATGGCGATATGCAAATCAGCTCTGACCCTGTCCCCCTTGGGAACAGTCCAGTCCGAACTACAAAAGCCATGTCCTTCCCACCACTGGAGTCAAGCTAGCCGGGCTGATGAGAGGTGTTACCTCGAAACCGGTCCGGTCCTCGGATGCTTGATTCCGCTCTGGGAAGGACATGGCTTTTGTAGTTCGGACTGGACTGTTCCCATGGGGCACAGGGTCAGAGCTGATTTGCATATCGCCATTGTCTAACCCAGGGTGGTGTGGAGTGCAAAAAAACGATGGATTTGGGCCCAGATCTTTGGACTGGGTTGAATGTGTGACATTGATCCACATTCGGTCCATCACCTGTTTTGTTTGCAATTGCCGCCATAAGTGCGCTGGGGATGCCCAGACGTGGGTCCCAGGCACTCCACACCACTGGAGTCAAGCTAGCCGGGCTGATGAGAGGTGTTACCTCAAAACCGGTCCGGTCCTCGGATGCTTGATTCCGCTCTGGGAAGGATATGGCTTTTGTAGTTCGGACTGGACTGTTCCCATGGGGCACAGGGTCAGAGCTGATTTGCATATCGCCATTGTCTAACCCAGGGTGGTGTGGAGTGCAAAAAAACGATGGATTTGGGCCCAGATCTTTGGACTGGGTTGAATGTGTGACATTGATCCACATTCGGTCCATCACCTGTTTTGTTTGCAATTGCCGCCATAAGTGCGCTGGGGATGCCCAGACGTGGGTCCCAGGCACTCCACACCACTGGAGTCAAGCTAGCCGGGCTGATGAGAGGTGTTACCTCGAAACCGGTCCGGTCCTCGGATGCTTGATTCCGCTCTGGGAAGGACATGGCTTTTGTAGTTCGGACTGGACTGTTCCCATGGGGCACAGGGTCAGAGCTGATTTGCATATCGCCATTGTCTAACCCAGGGTGGTGTGGAGTGCAAAAAAACGATGGATTTGGGCCCAGATCTTTGGACTGGGTTGAATGTGTGACATTGATCCACATTCGGTCCATCACCTGTTTTGTTTGCAATTGCCGCCATAAGTGCGCTGGGGATGCCCAGACGTGGGTCCCAGGCACTCCACACCACTGGAGTCAAGCTAGCCGGGCTGATGAGAGGTGTTACCTCGAAACCGGTCTGGTCCTCGGATGCTTGATTCCGCTCTGGGAAGGACATGGCTTTTGTAGTTCGGACTGGACTGTTCCCATGGGGCACAGGGTCAGAGCTGATTTGCATATCGCCATTGTCTAACCCAGGGTGGTGTGGAGTGCAAAAAAACGATGGATTTGGGCCCAGATCTTTGGACTGGGTTGAATGTGTGACATTGATCCACATTCGGTCCATCACCTGTTTTGTTTGCAATTGCCGCCATAAGTGCGCTGGGGATGCCCAGACGTGGGTCCCAGGCACTCCACACCACTGGAGTCAAGCTAGCCGGGCTGATGAGAGGTGTTACCTCGAAACCGGTCCGGTCCTCGGATGCTTGATTCCGCTCTGGGAAGGACATGGCTTTTGTAGTTCGGACTGGACTGTTCCCATGGGGCACAGGGTCAGAGCTGATTTGCATATCGCCATTGTCTAACCCAGGGTGGTGTGGAGTGCAAAAAAACGATGGATTTGGGCCCAGATCTTTGGACTGGGTTGAATGTGTGACATTGATCCACATTCGGTCCATCACCTGTTTTGTTTGCAATAGCATCACTTTTGTGGCGCGATCCCAGCACAATTTGTTTGAAAATCTAACCCTCAGTGTATCAAAGCATTACCAACCTTTTTGGAGTCTGACAGAGCAGAATGGGACATCTCCCACTTTTTGGCGGATGTCCCATCAGCCATGCTTAGGGTGTCATTCACACTTAGATGGCCAGTATCCACCCAACTCTAAACAAGGCGCTGTTTTGGTAAAGGATAGTGTGACTAAGAAAATTACATTTGTGATTTTTTGAAGGTTAGACTTTTTCCAATTGGAGTCCACAACTGGGAGACACGAAACAAGATGGCCCTTCTGTTGGTTCATATATTCTGTATTTGAGTGACACATGTAATATTTTGTCATGTCAGCAGATTATTCTTGCTGGAATGTATGTATTGATGCTATGTTTGAAGTTGGCAGGTTTATTTCCATACAGTGCGAAAACGGCTAAGGTTAGTCTTTTGAAATGAATTCTGGACTTACCTGTAGACCAGTCCATCATCTTCCCCAAGAGGTAGAGGTGCTCACTAGTGCATGTGTTGGTTAAGACATGAGAAGTCAAATTCTGAAGCATCTGTGATGTTTTACATGTATTAATAGAACTAAAAGATTACAATGGAGCTACATTAGTTCAGTCAATTAGACCCCTTTATTACAGTGGTGCTTGAAGGGCATGCTTTTCTGAAAGCAGTTGGAGAGAGCATCCTAACAACCGGAAGAGAAGGCTTCTTTATTGACAGGATTCTCCTCTGATGATTTTGGTCAAATGTCGACTCACAGGGGTCAATCATTTTGGTGAGGGGCGGGCAAATGAAGCTGGCTGTAATTTGATGCTTACAGTAAAGCAAAACTTATTTATTTATTTATTTAAAACATTTGTATAGCGCGGCAGTCACCTTGCAGGTATCCTGGTGCTGTAAAATAACTCCTAAGGTGAAAGGCAATGGGGCAACAGAGCGAGGTGACCAGATATTAACATTTAGGGAAAAGCCAGGTTTTGATCCGCTTTCTGAAAGGAAGAAGTTTGGTTGTTTGGCGGATGTCCAGGTGCAGGCTGTTCCAAAGTTTTGCGGCTGCAACTCTGAAGGATCTTCCCCCAGTTCTGACTTTGTTGAATCTTGGTACTGTGACAAGGCGGGCTGTGGAGGAGCGGAGGGCTCCGGTAGGGATGTACCAGGTGAACATGGTTTGCAGGGAGCTAGGCCCGACTCCCGCAGTGCTTTAAAAACGAGACAGAGTGATTTAAAAGCCACTCGCTGTTTCATAGGGAGCCAGTGCAACTCGGCTAATGCCGCTGTGTCCGAAGATCTCCTATTCCAGCCAAGGGCCAGTTTGGCAGCGGCCGTTTGAACTCTTTGGAGACGGTCTAGCAGTACAGCTGGGGCCTCGAGCAGTATCGCATTGCAATAGTCAAGGCGACTAAGAATGGTACACCTGACTATTAATGCCCGGGCCTGAGAGGGGAGAAGTGGCATGATCTTGCGTAGGGAGCGCAGTAGGGCCGAGCAGGTGGACACTGTTTTCGTGACCTGCGTCTCCATGCTAAGTTTGTTGTCCATCATGACACCGAGGTTGCGGACGGAGGTGACCGGCTGTGGCTTTTCCGGGGCTTCCGGGGGCCAAAATTCAGCTGGGAACAGGCGGGGGATCCGACTTCCGGCAAAGAACAGAACCTCTGTTTTGGAGGAGTTAAATTGCAGGGAGTTTTTGTGCAGCCAACCCGCTGTATCTCTCAGACAATCGTGAAACGATTCCAGAGGGATCGATTCTTCACCCTCCCAAGAGAGGATGAGCTGAGTTTTATCAGTGTAGTTTATGGCTTTTAGCCGGTGGGATTTTATTAACGTGATCAGAGGTGTGAGGTAAACGTTAAATAAAATAGGGCTGATGGACGAGCCTTGAGGCACCCCATGGGATACAGGGGAGAAGGCAGATTGAAACGGGGGAAGGGAAACAGCCTGCTTCCTGTCCCGTAGGAAGGAGTGAAACCAGAGCAGGGCAGTGCCGTCCTCCCTTAGTCTCCTCAGCAGAATCACGTGATTGACCGTATCGAATGCGGCAGACAGGTCCAGCAGGATCAGGGCTACTGCCTGGCCCCTGTCTGCACGCATACGGAGATCCTCCATGGCAGTGAGAACAGCGGTTTCAGTGCCATGGGCCGGACGAAAACCAAATTGGATTTCGTCCAGGATGTGATTCTGCTCCAGATGTTTGGAGAGACAAGAGCTCACCCAGAGCTCGGCTATTTTCACCAGGAATGGCAACAGGGAGATTGGCCGATAGTTCTGTAAGCACTCGGGGTTCAAGGAGGGTTTCTTCAGCAGTGGAGTAATGAGAGCCTGCTTCCAGGGTGCCGGAACAAGTCCGCAGCGCAGGGATTGATTGCAGATCCTGCAGAGAGTGCAGAAGAGTTCCTCTCCGAAAGCCTTCCAGGTTTTAGGGGGTAGAGGGTCGAGCGGGGAGCCCGAAGAGATCCCGCGAGCCAAGCTGTCAAAATCCGCCTCAGAAATGGGGGTGAATTCCCGCAAGCGGTTCATGGGTTGGCACCCTGGGCTAACCGTATCGTAGTCAGTATTATCAGCCCTGGGGCCGTTGAGACGGCCCAGTGAAGGGGAGGTGCTCAAGTTTTGGATAATAGCCTCAATTTTGTCCTTAAAAAACAGTGCGAGATTGTCGCAGAGTGCTTGTGTGGTGAGGGATAGTTTTTTTGGCACAGTCAGGGTGGGTGAGGTTGTTAAGGCTCTGGAAAATGCTTTTGGAGCTGTTGGCGGCTGAAACTATAGTGGAACAGAAGGAGGTAGATTTGCATTTAATAATTGCTGATTTATATTCCAGGAGTTTGTTTTTCCAAATTAGTTTGTTGGTGTTGGAGTAACCTTGCCTCCATTTCCTCTCAGCCTGTTTGCAGGCTAATTTAAGGGCCTTCAGGGAATCATCGAACAAGGGGGCTGATGCTCTACCCTTGGGCTTGCAACTTTTTAAGGGAACAAGGGAGTTCGTAGTTGAGGATATCCTAGTGCAGAAGGCCTCATAGTTGTCCTCTACTGGGTTATAGGGGGAGAAGCTGTCATCCACTTGGAACACGGCACCAGTAGTTCTCAGTTTTTCCAGAGCTTTCCAATCTCTGTATATGAATTCCGAGGAGGTGCTGTGTGCCAGCCTTCTGGCCCCCTCACTAGTAATATAGAATTTAAGAAGAGAGTGATCAGTCCAGCCCATAGGCAGGATATCACTCAGGTGGACTAGCTGAGGGGTAGAGAAGATGAGGTCGAGTCAATGCCCTGCTTTATGAGTGGGTTCCTTGACCAGTTGTTGGAGGCCCACGCTCTCACAAGAGAGCAGTAAATTGTTCAGTCCGGTGTCCAAAATACCATTCGGCCATAGGTTAAAGTCACCTAAGATAATCAGCTTGTTGTGGGAGGTCGCCATGTTGGTGAGGGAGGTAAGAAGCGATTGTTGTTGTTGGGAGTTAAAGGTCCCCGGAGGACGGTAGCAAATAATTACCGTAAAGGTAGCTCCAGTGTGACTGTTTATAGAGAGGCCGAGGAGCTCGGTCCCAATGACCGGATCCATGTCTAGGCTGGTGATAAGCCACGAGGCTCTATAGATAATACCTACTCCACCACCGCGGCCTTTGGGTCTAGGGAGATGTAGGATTTTGAAATCCTGTGGACAGGCCCAGTCTAGTTCGATTTCACAATCGGCGTGGGTCCACGTCTCAGTTAGAAAAAGAGCATCTAAGTGATGGGTGTCAATCAATAGTTGAATTTCGTCGGCATGCTTTGGCAGTGATCTGACATTTAGAAGCCCTCCCAAGAGCAGACCCCTAATAGCGAAGTCATGTAGTGGGAAGGCAGTTTCAGTGAAAGTAAGAAGTCCTTCTTATGCATACTCTCTCAGATTGAGCAGGGTCTCACGAGTGTAAAGCGGGCGGGGACACAAGGCCTTGTGGGAGAGTGAGCAGAGTGGCCCGCGCCCGTCGCGTCCTGGTCGCGGACGGGCGCAGACGGGCTTGCCTTAGGCGCGCCTTCGGCGCGCAGACGACGCGCCCGCTGCGCTCGTCCGCTGCGCTTCCGAATGGGGAGCATTTTATAGGAAGAGGGGAGGAAGGGGTGTGGTTTGTAGCGAGGGGCGTGGCCAATCGTCTCGTTGGCGATGGCGGCGCTGCGATGGTAAACACACAAACACACAAGTTTTTAAAATCACAGGTAGTGTCAGCTAGGTTTAAAATATAGCAGCTAACTTGCCAATATAATTAATTTTGTTGGTGGAAAAAAATCTTAACACTTAACACTAAGCATGGAAAAAAGGTCACAGTCTTTCCCATATGAAACATAGGAAGTGACTACGATTCCCAAAAAGGTTTTACATTTAGTGTAGTGTAAGACGTATTTAACATCCAATGCACGCACCCCTAAAATATACAACCCAGGAGGCACACACAAACACTTTAATCAAAGGTCTCAAATACCGTTTGAATATGAAAAGACCTTGTCAAATCTAGAAAGTTTAGAATATTTCAATACAAGTTTGAGCTTTTCTCCATTCTCGAGGCTTGAAGATTTGTAGCCAAATGTGTTTTGGATTTTGGCCCTCACTGCAAAAGCAGAAAGCCTAACTTCCAGTAAAGTGTCATAAGTCAAAGGAAAAAACGGCTAGCTAGTATTTGCAGTGTAAGATAGGTTGCAGGTTTATTAATCATTCATGCAGAAAAAAGGGGAGATGGCCTTCACAATGGATTTAAAAATGGTATTTCAGACCTAATAATTAGCCAATTCAATCAGCAAGGAGAGGTGATTCAGTTACTTCCCCCAAAAGAGTATACAAATACTACGGGCCCTATTACGAGCTTGGCGGTGTGGAAGCAGGCTGCCACACGACCTCCCTGCTCCCACACCAGGGCCGGACTGGCCATAGCAGGCACCGGGCAATCCCCCGGTGCGCTGCATGGGGGGCCGGTTTTGGGGCCCTGGGGGCCGTTTTTGTTATAGGGCCGTTTTTGCAGCTTAGCTGCAAAATCGGCCCCGTACCAAAATCGGCCAAAAACCGCCCCCACAAAGAGCTCGGTGGCACCTCCAAACCCCCCAGTGGGGAGGGGGGGCCGGCCGAGCACTTTGCCAGGGCCGGTTGTGGGTCCCAGTCCGGCCCTGTCCCACACCGCCAAGCAGTCCATGCCGTGGAGTAACAGGGGTGCATGCAGGCACACAAGGGGGCATAATATATGCCCCGAAGATGAATCCTTATGCACAGGTTCAAGAGGGGGCCTGTAGAACCCCTTTTGTTTCCACAGCCACAGCAGCACCACCAAGCATATTGCGCCATCAAGACTGCTCTGCCACCACCAGGGATTGCAGGTCCCTGGTGGTTGCAGCAATTCTCTGGAGATCCGACCTCCGTACTTGTAATACGAAGGTCAGACCACACCTCTACCACGAGTTTGGCTGTCCCATGGACTGCCAAACTAGTAATTAGGTCCTAAGACATCTGCTGTACGTCAGTCCTGGGGTAGATCGTATCAAAGGCTTCCTCTAATGGAGGCTGGGGTCAACTCAACAGTACAATCCTTGCCCAGACTTTGGGATCATGTTTTCGACACACTGTGATGTACCTCACTTCTCTGTTTTAGTGCTGATACATACATATACTTTATGTAAGTGCAAAACTCAGACAAAGGAGCTGATGTGTGCCCACACCCACCAAAACAACAAGAGACAAAGTATACACACCAACCACTTTTGAACTAAACTCATAAATATCTGTTATTTAGGTACCAAACTGCACTACAAAGGGCGGAAAATGCGCATAGGCATGAGGTCTCTAAGGGAGTAGTCTGAAGAAGACTAAACTACCCCCACTTGAAACATACCTCTAGGAGAGTTCTCTGCAGCCTTTCATCCTCCTTCCATCCATCTTTTCATCTATTATTACACCTTTGTACATGTACATCTATTTCTCCATCCATCCATTTATAATTCAATACACCCACCCATCAACCATCATATATATATTCACCCATTAATAAATCCTTCTCTCTAGCCTTTTTTTTTTCCTCAGCTGCCCATTCTTCATCATTCTAGACATTCACTCTTTCATCTATCAGTCCTCTCACTCTTCCATCCATTCTTCCACCCTTGAATCCGTCCATCTGTTTAATATTCAATCCATTCATTCTTTCAACTGTGCTTACACCCGTCTACCCTACCTTTTACCTTTTTTCCTTCTTTCTTTTCATGTTTTCTTCTTTTAACACCCCTTTCTCCCTCTGTTACTTATCTTTTCAATTTACCTCTCACCTATACTTTTTTCTTACCTTTCTTCCTCATTCTCACTTTTTCTTCTGGTCACTCTCTGTATGTTTGGCCTGTTTTCATTATTTAATAGTTTCTCTTTCTCTGTTTTCTCAGCTGTGAGTGGCAGCCCTCCTCCCACAACCTACTTTATTGATATTCCTTAGCATTATTATTTTTTAGCGTTTAGTCTTCAGACTGAAGAGTCCCAAAAACAGCAAATCGCCATTTTAGCAGGGCCGAGTTCGCAAGCCTATCAGTCCCAGTGGCAGCCCCTATTGTCAATTATAGTCACACAGACAACAAATTCCGAAGAAGTAGCACACAGAAGCTGGCCCACTCGATCCCAAAGCTCCTATTTGTGATATGCTTTGAGAGTGGTGGTGGTTTGGACTAACCAGGGTGCAGACTTAAAAAACATGCCTCTTCCTGTTATTCACTATACCCCAACGAGTTTGTGCTACACCAGAGAGGTAGAAACACATAAATTAAAACATGCCACTCCGAAATCTTTGCAGTGCTGCCACAGAGCACTGGCTGTCCAACTCTCAGCACAGGTTGCAACTAACAACCAGGGACAAGTATTCTGCTGGAGGAACTCCCAGGCAGTACTCGAATGGATGGTCTGACAGCTCATGGTGTGGGCAGATGTTTTTGTTTTTTTTTTTGTGGTCTTGCTTATGGCCAGCATTTATGGTCTAGCTTGCAGTGCAGTTGTCGGCGGGCAATTATGTGAGCATTACCAAAGAGGGGTTTTGGTTTAGCCAACATGTTGGGAGCCAGAAGTACATGTTTTGATTGAGCAGAAGCGGTGTGCATCCACAAATAAAGTACTTGCCCTCCTTGCAGCTGTGATCGTTTGATTTATCCAGCTGCTTAAGCTTGAACTTTTAGAGGAACAAACATGACACTGTAATGCTATCAAAGTGTTTAAGTTAACTAGATACTTTATGTTATTTTTCTCTGTAATCAGCAAAGATGGGAGGATGGGAATCATTCACCTATATGGATTTTTAGATGTTGCTTGACAGTACAACTGTCACCTGACCTTTTACACATCTATTCCCATGCAATTAACTTCTAATACGGGCAACATTTTCCACAGAATCGGCGTTGCTCATATTCACAGAAACCATTCGTAGACATACAGATGATGGGCAGACGGTGGCACTGATCCTGTTAGATCTCAGTACGGCCTTTGACACAGTCGCCCATCCACTTCTCCTACAACGTCTCAAGGAAGGAGGATTAACCAAGTTGGCCCTGAACTGGTTAAGATCTTTCTGACAGGACAGAAGCTTCCAAGTGTCTCAGAGGCTCGATATTGAGCCCCACTCTTTTCAATATTTATATGGCCCCTCTGGCAGACAATATTAAAAGTACAGCATTAGTGTTGTGTCATATGCAGATGGCACGCAACTAGTGGCATCCCTATCTCAATCTCATGAAGAGGCAGCCACCAACTTCTCTACATGTCTTCAGGAGCTGGCAGTCTGGATGTCGAACAACTGCCTAAAGTTGAATGGATGCAAGACAGAGGTCTTGATTGTAGGCAGGGCTGCCTCAATGTGGTCTCCGAGGTGGTGCCCTCAGGCTTTGGGCACCACTCCCACCCCGAGTGATCAGGTGAAGGACTTAGGGATGTGGCTAGACCCGAAGCTCTCTTTTGACCACCATACTAGGACGGTGGCGGGGAAGTGCTTCAGGATAATGAAAGCCCTTAGGAAAATTTTAGATGTGCTCCCGGTAGTGGCCAGGAAAACTTTAGTCCATGCTCTGGTAACCTCCCGCCTGGACTATGGGAATGCGCTATACATAGATGCCAGTGGTAAGAGTGTCCAGAGACTACAATGTATCCAGAATGCGGCAGCACGTCTAGTCCTGATGCTTCCCAGGAGAGCCTCTTCCAATATGGCCCAAGCCACTCTTCACTGGCTCCCAGTGAAAGAGAGAATTATCTTCAAGGCTCTATGCATCAGTCAACGTATCCTGCTAGGAAAGGGTCCGAAGTATTTACATAACCTACTGTCCTCCTGCACTCCTAATAGGGCCTTACGATCCCGGGAATCGGGACAGGTTCAGATCCCAGTAATTAAGAGAGAAAGAATGGGAGGTCGATCTTTTTGATTCCTAGCTGCTAAACACTGAAACACTCTTCCCCAGTACTTTCAGATAGAACAATCCGAAAATCAGTTCCGGAAAAAATTAAAGACATGGCACTTTCAGATATAAAACTAAACTGTACCTGCTCTAATCGGGTTGCCACTGACAGCATTAATAGCCGCAGCGCGAGGACACACTAGTTAGTGTAACCAGGCTCTTTACAAGCTCATTTATTATTATTATTATTATTATTATTATTATAATAAATGCTTCATACGACCATACAACACTCCTTTGAAGCCAGACCAATTGGATTTGCCAATGCGTGTTACTGTTGATTTTGCTGGTATTAAAACAAATGTTACCAGCAGCGTTGAAATCCATGTAGTCTTCCATACCTTGCAAAACGATAATTTATACAGCATGTCTTTGCCTGTTCAAAACTGCCCCAATTTGCAAACATGGCCCATGTTTTTAACTATCAAATTCACTAAAGGGTGGCCACTTTTATTTTGGTGGATGGATCTATTTACTGATCCAGTCCAACACTAGCAGCAACAGAGGCCTAACGAAACATGAGGGGGCCCCCCTGCAAAGTACATGGAAGGGGCCCCCATTCCTTGCACCAGTCAAGAGCTCTCAGGCCAGCAACCCGCTATACTGTAGGGGCTCACCCCAGACATAAAAAAAGGATTCTGTGTGAAAGTTGAAGAAATTGATGTACATAGACAGCATTCATTCCCCTTCTTCTCCCACTCCTCTCCCTGTGGGCACCATGGATACTGTAAATTATTGACCATATCACCCTGCCAGTAAGAGCCCGTACCCATATGCATATGTACAGCCATTCTAGGCACCATGGCCTTTTTTTCCATTGGAATCCCCGGCTTCCCTCCTGCGCTATCCTAAACCCCCTCTCTTATGCGTAGGCCATGAAACCCTCTCCCCCTGTGCGACCCCGCTGCGAAAGGCGACTCTCCTGCTTGACCCGCACAAAACCCCCCATTCCCTCTTGAAGAGGCATCCTTCGCCTTGGCTGACGTAGCCCTCCCCAGCTGCACCTGACTGCCCCCGCTCTCTCATGTACTGGTCATCAGATCTCTCCCTCTCTCTCTCTCTCTCTGCGTGACTCTGTCCCTGTGTCCACCCTGGCTACCCCTCCCTTCTCCTCACATGAGCAAGTCATAAACCCTCTTCTTCCGCAAGGCCCTGTCCTTGAGAGTCACGGCCGCGCCTGACCAACACCTCCTTCCCTTCCATGAATGCCCCTCTGTTGACAAGCCTTCCCTCCGCGCTCGATTGGCCACGTGGCATGAATACCACTCCTTTGATGACCCCTTCCCCCGAGTCCGGCTGACCACACATGTCCGAGGCCATCGCCTAAGCCAGGAGATACCATTTACTGCCCTCATTGTATGAAGTCACTCCTCTTCAAAGGATCCACTATTGGTCCTAGCCACCCCACCCCCTGGGCTATGATCAGGCGTACACATCCTACGGAACACTCAACTGCGTGATTGCCCTCCCCTCTTATCAGCAGGTCAAGGGTCCCCATTGTGAACATGTGTGGGGTAGGATTGAGACGAGGATTATAGGGATGCCTTTCTTTTGCGTCATACTGTCCTGATTGTACCATCAAGTGTTTTGTAAGGTATAAAAGCAAGAGTCTCAGCTCACTTGTTAGAGCACCTCCCAAAAGACACTGTGTTTCGTGTCCGAAATGACTGGCTCTCCTCATGAGAATTAAACTCTGTTCTTGATTCCTGCTTCCAGCGCCCGTCTCTTTATTTGGTAATTATTCAACATGGGAACTAAGAGGCGGTTTGCGCCAGCAGCCTGGGCATCGATAGAATTATGGGCTCATTTTCCACAATTGGCGCCCAACGTTGGGCCCATCAGTGACATAAGGTTCGGTAAGAGAGATCCAGACGAAGAAGCGAACATCTAAAATAATCGGAGTATACCTGCCTTGAGAGGGCCCTAGCCCGGCTGCCGATCAAAAGAACTTCGCCAATTCTGAAACGGACCTCTCTTGAGTGACCTATTGTCCTGACTGGAATCCCACAGGAATGCTACATGGAGTAAGAGAACGATCGGGCGCTGGAGGGAGGAAGGCGAAGAACGGCCCACACGGTCCGGTCCGGGTAAGGTCGCGTAAATGCGACAAATTGTGAAATGATTGTTTTGGATAATACTAGTATTACGTTTTGTTGAAACCCTCTGGAGATTTGCTGTCTGCAAACGGAGAAAACAACAGGCTCTCTCTTTGCAAGCAGTGAAGGATAGGTAACGCAGACTTTCGTCCCCATTGTAATCCGTCGTGCCTATCTTCCTCCCCCACTGTTTCCCGAACTGTCGTTCGTGGATTATTGTCTGGAGATTCTTTGTCTGCAAACAGGGAAGAACAAGGTCTCGCTTTGCAGGTAGAGAAAGAGTGGGCAACGATAACTTTTCGTGCCCACTTATTCTCCCCACTGGATTGTTTGATTGGCCGATTATTCGGTATTGGTTCGTTTGAGGTATTCATCGCCGCCAAACAACGGAGAATAGAAATATTCTGCCTAGTCTTTGCCCGCCGTGATAAGATAGGTAATGCAGACTTTTTGTCCCCGTTGTAATCCGTCATGCCTATCTTCTCCCCATTGGTTGGTAGCCTGTTTAGCCCGGACCGCTTATTAGAGTCGAACCATCCAGCTCCACTGGAGGGCACACCTAATAAGGACCTGTTCAATAAAGTGTGGACTAGTCGCTATAGCTTATAATAGGTTATGGCATAAAAATACAAGAAAAGGAGTTGAGCGAAATCAGTAGGCCACTGAGGAGTTATCAACTTCGCTAAAAATAAAATAAGAAACGTTAGAAATAACCCGTAATAAGAAACATAAAAATGGCGAGGGAAGACAAGCTTGACACCAAGGCAAGCCACGAGGTAGCTAGGTTCCGTTGCCTATTCCTGCCCTAAAACATGTCTGCCTCATTGCCCACCACGCCCAAATAACGGTCACATGAAATAGATACAAATCAATAGGTACCTACCCCCATTCCGGAAACTCCCGAAGTGCCACAGGTCCGCGGTTACGCCCATCCGGTAGGCGAGGCCTCGAGGCATGCGGGGCTCGCCTGGACGCAGTCGGAAGGGGAGGTTGTGGGGCGGACGGCCCAGAAAACGGTGATGGCCTCTCCTTCTCTCCTCTTCTGCTGCCCTGCGGGCCACGGGGGGGGGGGCTGTCTTGCCTCAGCCACCGACCACCCCCCCTCCTCTGTCTCTCGCCTGGACCGGCCCGCGAAGAAGGCCGAAGCCACAAACAAGAGCGGCGGCGCTTACATGTAGTCCCGCCACATGCCAACGCCTGGATAGTTACAGGTAGTCCCGCCACATTTCAAATTCCTGGAGAGTTGGAGGTAGTCCCGCCACATGTCCACGCCTGGAAGTTACAGGTAGTCCCGCCACATGTCAAGAAAGGGGGGGGCTGTCTTGCCTCAGCCACCGACCACCCCCCCCCATCTTCAATAGCCGGCACGGCCAATATCGAAACGGCGGAGTCGAGGATCGGCGAGGGGTCGCTGGAAGGGGGAAGTGGCGCGAACGAGCCTCCCCCACCTCCCTCCAGGTGGAGGCTTCCAGCGACACCCCAACGCTCTTACTTAAAGAGGGTCCACATCGAAAAGCGGTCTTTTGCCCGGGGCGGGCACACGCTCCATACCGTCTCTCCTCGACCTTGAAGATTCTATAAGAGCCGGGGGGCCCCCGACCCCTCTGCATGGGTGCCCCCGTCCCCCCTCATTGGGACCCGCGACATCGACACTCCTGCCGGCGCCAGCCTCAGTTTGGAAATGGCTAAAACGCAGCCAAAGTACAGACTTGTTCAGTTCCGGTGGAACTCCAGAATGACCCGGTAGGAAACTTGTTGTTGCCCTCCCCACTCTTTGACTGATGGTCCATTTGTTAGACTGTTACCACATTGCGAAAAACTTTTTGAAACTGCCAACGGAAGGTTCTGGTCCAACCATGAGTCATTGGAGACATTCTGACTATACCGGAACCTGCCTGACCTCGCCCAAAATGGCGCCGACACACGAAAACGGAACTTTCGAACTCCCTGTTCACCCGGATTGCTCGAATATTGATGCTCTAAGATATGTATGTATTTTTGGACAAATGAAAGTCGATAAATGGATAGTGATTATGTGCTTAGAGAAGAAAGCAATACAGATATTGATCATGTGTTTTGAAAATGAACTGATTTAGGGTGGGTACTGATTGAGAATGGGAACAATGAATTGGTGTAATTTAGACAGTGAACGAGCATCTGGATAATGAATTAATTTATTTTTGACTGAAATACTCGACATGCATCATGCTTGCTCTGTGGTAAAGCTCGATACGATTTTATTGCACTGCCGCACTTTATGCAATGAACTGCCATCAACTTCTTTCTTCCTATGTACAGTTCCAATCTGCTCCGTGGCTGGTCCACAGGGATTGTAGGCCTGTATTTGTACCTCGACACTTTTTATTAAAAGTATTTTGAAAAAGAAAGCATGGTTGTAGCAGTTGCATTAATGAGTTTTGGATGTCTTACTACTGTGAGCAAAGAATAAGTATGATGAAAGATGTAGATCAAAAGGATCAGATATTTAGCAGCTACATTATGTATCACAGGCAGCCAGAAAAGTGTTTTAGACACCCTTAAAACGACACCACAGAAATGCCACCTGGCCGCCACCCTTGCACCCAACAAAGAGGGTTACGACCGAGTAACTCATGTAGATACGCAGATCGTCAATGATTATCTATCTGACATTACTGGTCCCTCTGGGCTTACACGCCGAGATGGTAAAGAAATGCAGTACGTGGAGATAGGTCGAGTATGTGGTAGGTAAAAACATTTACGGACTACTGCATGCTGATGTACTTTGAATGCTGCCCCCCCACCCCTTCTTTTTCCTCCCTTCTGCAGGTCACGTCAGAATGTCGGCTGAAGTGTGGGAGAGCGATGATCGAACCACCGACGAAAAGGGAAGGAGGGAATATGTGCATAGTCCTCATAACGATAAGTTTTTAAAAGACGTAGACTTAAACATGACTGTTCCTCCTTAGAACATAGCAACTGGGAGGATGGACTGACATAGAAACTGGACAGGTACTGAATGACGAAAAAATTGACTAGAAATGACGCGTTAAATAATGTAACTGGACGTTTGACTAGGTAGGGAAAGGACGAAGAAAAATATACGGGTAAGGGTTACCACGGCACCACCCGTCTGGGAAGTTAGAAATGTTGCTGGTGTTCAAAATGCACTGCCCCCTTTTTCACACTCTTATAGATGTAGCCAAGCTGTCCGACTGTTCTCCCGATCAATACTTGCCGTTGCCTCAGCCTGGAGAACTTCCCACCAAAGGAAGGAACTGAAAAATGGTTTAAGATCCAACCATGGGTAAATAGCACGACCAGGCTAATTTCTGACCGACCAACGACCGAGGTGTAAGTATTGACAATTGAGAACACTCACAGAGATAAGGGGCGAGAAAGAAAAGGAGGAAAGGGTAAAAAGAGCTAAGCACATAGATAAATAGGATAGTAAAGATACGTAGGATATAATATGGATTTTGTTGGCCACCTGTTGTTTCCTGTCCTGTCGTGAATGTCTTATATATGTGTAATGCATGTGCTGTCTTCCCTGTCTGAGTGTGTGTGTATGTAATGTACGGATTTATGTCCTCCCTCTGTCTGTATCTGCGTGTTACCTGACCTTTGCTGTTCTGTGTTGTGAGCGCACTAAATGACCTATTTTCGTACACGTCTCTCTCTCTCTCTCTCTCTCTCTCTCTCTCTCTCTTTCTCTCTCTCTCTCTATCTCTCTCTCCCACCACCCCCTTATCTCTCTCTCTCTCTCTCTCTCTCTCTACATGTCATACGTGTACCGAATGGCTCGTTTAGATTGCGGACGACTCTCACTCTCTATGAGAGTCTCCCTATTTTCTCTCCCTCTTTTCGGTAAAATTGTGCCCCACCGGCACCAGTCTGATTTGATACTTATTGAACGCGAAGGTGTTCAGCCAAATTGACCGAAATAAAAATGATTGTAACTCGCAATATTACTACCTCTCCTTTCTGCAAAATTATGAACTTAAATTGGCTGAGAAGGAAAGGACAGGTAAGACGACTAAGGTCCCCCAAATCTGGCCATTCATAGGGGAACTGTATGTCAATGGCACCCTATTTTTCCGTTCATCAGAGACGAACGCCAACGTCTAGATTGACCCCCAATGCCCAGATTGCCCCACCCCTTTGCACCCAAGCGCGAGCGCCCGAAGTATCCCCGCCCCCATTTGATAGGCCCCAGCTGCTGTCCCGGATATAAACATGATGACCATGAGTAGCTGTTGAACCTCGAGAAAACCTTGTTTTACCTGACTCTCGATGATAGCGCCCCCGCCCTGTTTGAAAAGGTTAGCCAGTCCTGAAGGGAAATGCTCCGCAATGTTGAATATGATGTAATGCACAGTTGATGGAAATATTATTTTGTCCTCACTTGAATTCTAAATGGGACGATGAATAAACCTGCCATAAACTCAGTAGGAATGCTGACACATGCACTGCTTGGTAATAGACCTCTGACTGTGACCGATGAGCATAAACTCTCAAATGCGTAGAATTGAGGGAGGAATTCATATGCGTAGATGTCTTCTTCTGCCATTTCTCTAAAACGTTGTCTTGTACCTATTCAAAGATTCACGATCACCGAAGGAGATGGGTCAGATGTGACGTACAGCCTGACTGCAGATCTTGGGACACGTATGACATCGACCAGAGGTGGAGCTGCAGAGCAACAAGATACGGGACGAGACCGCAATTTCAACGTGGAAAATGAAAAATGATGGGCCGCCTTGAAGCCCTCCGACTGCTAACCCACGTGTGCCTGGAGTCTCCGTCCGCCTTCTTTGGGCCCGATTGATGGGCCTGCCTGCTTGCTATCCTTTGCTCCCTTGGTCCCTTTTGTGTGTCCCAGGAACTCTGACCCAACTCCGCTCTCTCTCTCTCTCCTATCGACTATTTGAACCACCCTCACCCTCTTTTCCCACGTGACTTTTTGCCAAAGGAAAGAACTGCATTCATATGGGAATAGGGTGTTGCCACAGAACTATAGGTGCCGAACATAAGGCGCCGCCAAACGGATTGTTTAGGGAACAGGACTGTGGTCTAACAGCAGAGGACTGACCGCACCCTGCAACGCGTAAGGATAGAACCGAGCTGGACCTATAGCTCCACCGCCGGTGCTCAACAGCGCCAACGAAAGTACCCGGATTAGAGCCTACCAGTGATGGCTCGCTGATAAAAAGACACTGTGACGAAGAGATCTTGTATATTGAACTGAATTCTGCCCTCAACTGCTTGGTCAAAGATGTTCATTGGTCACATTTTTAAGTTAGAAAGATTTATGCTATGTAGTGCGTCTAATTGTCAGGAACACAACGAAATGCAATTTCCTATGTGCTGCATTCTGCCCATCACCTTAACTGTCTATGATTGTACGCCACATGTTAGTATCGACAAAATGCTAATTCATCAACGATGCCTGTCTGCCTGTAAACCCGTCAATTGCAAAAATGACTGCTGTTATGTAAAAAGGGGCGACTGTGAAAGTTGAAGAAATTGATGTACATAGACAGCATTCATTCCCCTTCTTCTCCCACTCCTCTCCCTGTGGGCACCATGGATACTGTAAATTATTGACCATATCACCCTGCCAGTAAGAGCCCGTACCCATATGCATATGTACAGCCATTCTAGGCACCATGGCCTTTTTTTCCATTGGAATCCCCGGCTTCCCTCCTGCGCTATCCTAAACCCCCTCTCTTATGCGTAGGCCATGAAACCCTCTCCCCCTGTGCGACCCCGCTGCGAAAGGCGACTCTCCTGCTTGACCCGCACAAAACCCCCCATTCCCTCTTGAAGAGGCATCCTTCGCCTTGGCTGACGTAGCCCTCCCCAGCTGCACCTGACTGCCCCCGCTCTCTCATGTACTGGTCATCAGATCTCTCCCTCTCTCTCTCTCTCTCTGCGTGACTCTGTCCCTGTGTCCACCCTGGCTACCCCTCCCTTCTCCTCACATGAGCAAGTCATAAACCCTCTTCTTCCGCAAGGCCCTGTCCTTGAGAGTCACGGCCGCGCCTGACCAACACCTCCTTCCCTTCCATGAATGCCCCTCTGTTGACAAGCCTTCCCTCCGCGCTCGATTGTCCACGTGGCATGAATACCACTCCTTTGATGACCCCTTCCCCCGAGTCCGGCTGACCACACATGTCCGAGGCCATCGCCTAAGCCAGGAGATACCATTTACTGCCCTCATTGTATGAAGTCACTCCTCTTCAAAGGATCCACTATTGGTCCTAGCCACCCCACCCCCTGGGCTATGATCAGGCGTACACATCCTACGGAACACTCAACTGCGTGATTGCCCTCCCCTCTTATCAGCAGGTCAAGGGTCCCCATTGTGAACATGTGTGGGGTAGGATTGAGACGAGGATTATAGGGATGCCTTTCTTTTGCGTCATACTGTCCTGATTGTACCATCAAGTGTTTTGTAAGGTATAAAAGCAAGAGTCTCAGCTCACTTGTTAGAGCACCTCCCAAAAGACACTGTGTTTCGTGTCCGAAATGACTGGCTCTCCTCATGAGAATTAAACTCTGTTCTTGATTCCTGCTTCCAGCGCCCGTCTCTTTATTTGGTAATTATTCAACATGGGAACTAAGAGGCGGTTTGCGCCAGCAGCCTGGGCATCGATAGAATTATGGGCTCATTTTCCACATCTGTTTCCTCCATTGGTCATATCTGCCCTCTCATTGGGCGATTTACATACATCAGTAAATACTGCTGCCGGGCCCTACAGTTAAGTTACATAACACTGCCTCGGGCCGGCCCACCAAACACATTCTCCTACTTGATGACCCACCTCTAAGCGAAGCCCGCTCAGTTAACCACTTCCAAACACAGACCACTGCTGTCGTGCCTTCTACTAAAGCATCCATAACACTCTACTCTCACCCTTACGAAACCCACAGTTATGCCTTTCCGCCCACCTTTAAAACCACCCCTCGGATGTCACCATGAACCCGTGACTGCCGCCCACTGCTCCCCTGTCCACCACCGACAGAAAGACTGATGGCCGGTCCCCATCTAACCACTGCCTACCAGTAAAGACAGAGCCTTTTAGCTGCTGCCCTCCCCAATGCCACTGTGGTGGTTTAAAACATGTTAAACAATCTCTTTAACTGACCATCCCAAAACAGTTCTTCCTGCTAGCCTGTACGGCATCAAAGTAGTCCCTGCTACTTTCCATCCTCACATGACGCACACAATAATATTAAATGTACAAAGGTTCCAATTTTTGTTTCCTCACGCCAACTTTATTATACACTATGTACACCACTATACCATACCGCCATCAAAGGCCAACCTAACCCCATATGTAGCACCAGTCAACCAGTATCCCTAGGACAAACACCAGAGAGAATGCACGATTCATGAAAGTAAATCTACAGTGACAACGAAGCATTTCCCCACCCACTGTCAGCCCAGCGAAGTCTGCAATTGCACAGTAGCCATCAATACTGACAACGTCTCAAGCGCATTTCTACTTCTTTTCATTGGCAGCTTCTGATACATATACCTATGACTTCTGGTTGGCATCTACCACAGACCACAGCATTCTTTGTCTCCCTAAGACTAACCAAATGGTGTCGGTCAACGCTTCTCTTCTCCCTTCCTTACTAATAACTAATGGAGGATAACGAAAAAAATATATAGTATTTTCTTATGCAAATAGCGTATCAAGCACTTGCTGCTCGCAGTCCTCACCAGATCCACACGTATCAATATTTTGCTATCGCAGCATACTGTCAACCCTATTATTATCTGGGGATATTTTTTATCCCTTCCTTGAAATGGGAAAAGCAATAACTTGCACCAAAACAAGTACCTTTAAAACCTTTGCTACTTATACAGGCTGGCAAAGCACTTACTTGTTTTACTAGCTGTCATTGTAAAGCAAACAGGTAACTCATTCTAGGATTGGAATTACTGCTTAGAAGTGTGGAAGTTAATACTGAGACATAGGATGATTTTTTGCATGTCCGCCAGACACTTGTTCTTCCCTGCTTGCGCACACAATGCAACAATACAATTTAGCTGAACAAATTGTTCAGAAATGTACCGGAAGGTAAAGAAACAGCCTATATTATTTTTACAAGGAAAAATAGACAATCGTCAACTTTATACCCATGACATAAAAGCCTTAGCGTCCACAGCTTGTTCAGATCCACACCAACTAATTCTACCACAAACCAGACATTTGAACATCTCATAATTCCATGCCACACAATTCAACTATGATTAATGTAACTCTACAACATTCCATACCACATAATTAATATCCTAAAAATTTAAAAACACATATTTTCACATCATTCCATACCACATAATTCCACATCACATAATAACATTCGACACAACTTAATACCACTCCAAACCACATAATTACACTCCAAACAACACAATTCAACTATACATAATTCCACTTCAACCTATATAATTAAACTTCTCACAACATATTTACACTCTACTCCAAAACACATAATTACCCTCCACAAAATACAACTCTGCAACATGCTGCATAATTCCACTCCGCAAAATTATACACTACACCATGCCACATAATTCCACATGTCACACAATTCCACAATTCATGCCCACACAATTCCTCACACACATAATTACACTCCACATAATACCACTCAGCACCACATAATTAACCTCCACATAATTATGCTCTACTCCATATTGCATAAATACACTCCACTTAAATCCAGTCTATGCGACGTAGCAACATTCCACATAACTACACTTCACACCATGCCTCGTAATACCACTAAACATAATTTTCACTCAACAACACACACTTCCACGTCACACAATTCTACTTTACACATTTCCATTCCACACCACATAATTCAACAACAAAAAACATAATTCAAACCAAAAACACAATTTCACAACACACCACATACATCCAATCTACATCACAAAATTAAACATCATACTACAATATTTAACAACACACCAAATATGTAAACTCCACTACATACCACTCCACAACACAAAATACCATTCCAGATAATCTCACTCCAAGACACACAAGCCCACTCCATGACACACAATCCCACTCCACATAATTCCAGTACTCCCAATACCACATAGTTACACTGCACTTCATGCTGCATTATTTCACTACTTAGATCCAATCCACTCAACACAATTCCACAACTAAGCATTCCAATCCAAACCACATATGTCCACTTGACACCACACATTCACTCCACTACAAACAGAAAATGCATAGGTAAAATATATTGTTCTTACAACGTCAATAGCTCTAACTCTCACAAATCTGAGACTAATTGCATTGCAAATGCTTATTTACCTTCTAATGAGTCCCAAGGAGCTGCAAACCTTCTCCTGGCCCTGTCAGCTCTGTGCTGTCTCTTACCTTCTCAGAGGAACAGTGCCCTGTGTAGAATGCTCTCTCTGAGGGCCCCACCCCCATCCTTTTTCTGTGCCTGGCTCTGACTGAAGAGAAACAATGTAACTTGTTACTTTGTTTCTCTTCAGTCCTGGGTCAGCGCCAGGAGGTCAGAGAAGGCTGCACATTACAGCTGCTTTAGTGATAGACACACACACAGTTCTCTACAGATGAGCAGAGAAGGCCCCCTTCATGTACTGAAGACTGGGTGCCCCCGGGCTGCGGGGTGTTTGTCACGCCCCTGGTAAGCCACTTATAAATAGTAGTTTTATATGGAGCAAACCCAAAGGTATTGGAGCACTTTATATGAGCACCAGTTACGTAACATAAGGATACATTATTATTATTATTATTTTTATTGATAGGCTCGGGGGGGGGGGGGGGGGTCAAGTGATTAGCTCAGAATCATAGGATGTTGAGCCGACCCTCAGACTCGAACATGGTTGGAACCATGATGATGCCAGTGAGGCGTACAGTATTGTAATGCTGTACTATTCTATGCGCTATTTCCTTAATCAGCAGAGCATCCTAATGTCATCGCCCCCCCTCCCCTCCCTGCTGGCGAGTGGGCTGGGCGCGCCTTTGTTTTTTAGTATATTAGCATCCTGCATTCCGCGGGAGGGGGGGCGAGGACACAATACCATGATCAAGATGAGAGAAACGGTAATAGTTATAATCAGTATGCAAGGATAAAGGCGATATTAATAACTTGCATGTACAAAGGTTCATGGAAGAGGCCAGCACTTACAGAATGGATACCAGCTGTTGCCGGAGAATGAAGCGCCGGCTAATTACAGAGCACCCTCTTGTCTGAGAGTGGCATCTCCACTCAGAGTCCCCAGCCTATTCACTCCCACCATAAATATTCTCACATCCACTAATTAGCTCTTCATTGTCTGAATTAGCTGTGATAGTTCAAGCAGCAGAATGCCTTCTGTAATATGCTTTTGTGATATGGATATGCTGCTATCGCTCTTCCGCTGCCTCTTTTGTCAGGCCTCCTATCTCACTCACGGCTCCCTCTCATTTCACAGGGAAGAAATAATATGGCATTAAGCGCCCAGAGAATACCTACGCAGAGCAGTCTTCTAGCCACTGTCTTCCCAAAACAGATGCTGTAACGAGGTACGATAGGTCTGGCTTGACTGCAGCTGCCTCTATTAAATATTGTTACCGGTTCTTTAAAATAGACAGAGTGGGCTTTGGGTCCGCCCACAAGAGCAAACTCTTTTTCACCTCATGGCATTGGCTATTTGGATCAATCGTCTCCATGGAATACTTGCGCTGCAATACATGAGGGACATTTTTACAGTGCAAAAGCACACTGAAACATCACAAACTAAATAATTGTTCTCGTTATTGTATTGTATACTGAACACAGCTGTTTTTGTGTTGTATTTTCACTGCAGCAGGCTTTTTTTCTATTTGAGTCAGTATTCATAATGCAAGTCAGATCTAATGCTTTTGTTGTTGCCTGTCTGTTATTGATTCAGAAAAGGGGGTGGTGATGAACAGAGTGTCTGAATTAAGCAGACCACTCTTACCCAGTCCATAGATCAGGGCTTGATCCATCACCGTTTTTTAGCTCACTGCACCATCCCAGCTCAGAACCTGGCTACATGCAAATTAGTCTGTTCCTGTCCCAGTATACCCTTCCACGCTTATGGTGGACAAAATGATTCAGAAAAGGGGGTGGTGATGAACAGAGTGTCTGAATTAAGCAGACCACTCTTACCCAGTCCAAAGATCAGGGCTTGATCCATCACCGTTTTTTAGCTCACTGCACCATCACAGCTCAGAACCTGGCTACATGCAAATGAGTCTGTTCCTGTCCCAGTGCATGATGGGAACAGGGCAAACCAAACTACCAAGCCAATTCTTATACTGAGAAGGAAACAAGCTTCTGGGCCAGGGACAGACTAATTTGCATATAGCCAGGTTCTGAGCTGGGATGGTGCAGTGAGCTAAAAAACGGTGATGGATCAAGCCCTGATCTTTGGACTGGGTAAGAGTGGTCTGCTTAATTCAGACACTCTGTTCGTCACCACCCCCTTTTCTGAATCGTTTTTGGCCACTATAGGTGTGGTAGGGTATACTCAGACATGAGTCCCTTGCTCACTGCACCATCAGGATTCAAGCAAGCCGGGCCGCCGACGGCTGAAATGCCAGAAACCTCCTCTATGCGCGACCCCACCCGCCTCCCCACCCCCAAGTCACGTGTCACATTGGCAGTGACTGCAAAATGCAACAGCACATAATGGCTGTAGGACCCTTACTTTGTGCTCATTACCTTGCCTACTCTAAATACTAAGCACCTACAATTGTTTTCAGAATTCTGACAGACAGCCAACATGCTGTATCTTGGATATTACGACTTTGGGGGTCCGCCGACCGAAGGGAGGTTTGTCCCCCAATGGTATTGGGGGAATCAGGTGCAGTCTAGAGGATTGGGCTACATCCGGTAAAGGACGTAGCTCAAGGGTATATAGTTGGCCATTTTGGTCTGCCACTCACCATTTTGTATTTGGTGTACACAACGGCAGCCCTTGGCAGGTAGGTCAAGTTTGTAGTTAGGGCAAAAAAAAATTCTCACATCCACTAATTAGCTCTTCATTGTCTGAATTAGCTGTGATAGTTCAAGCAGCAGAATGCCTTCTGTAATATGCTTTTGTGATATGGATATGCTGCTATCGCTCTTCCGCTGCCTCTATTGTCAGGCCTCCTATCTCACTCACGGCTCCCTCTCATTTCACAGGGAAGGAATAATACGGCATTAAGCGCCCAGAGAATACCTACGAAGAGCAGTCTTCTAGCCACTGTCTTCCCAAAACAGATGCTGTAACGAGGTACGATAGGTCTGGCTTGACTGCAGCTGCCTCTATTAAATATTGTTACCGGTTCTTTAAAATAGACAGAGTGGGCTTTGGGTCCGCCCACAAGAGCAAACTCTTTTTCACCTCATGGCATTGGCTATTTGGATCAATCGTCTCCATGGAATACTTGCGCTGCAATACATGAGGGACATTTTTACAGTGCAAAAGCACACTGAAACATCACAAACTAAATAATTTTTCTCGTTATTGTATTGTATACTGAACACAGTTGTTTTTGTGTTGTATTTTCACTGCAGCAGGCTTTTTTTCTATTTGAGTCAGTATTCATAATGCAAGTCAGATCTAATGCTTTTGTTGTTGCCTGTCTGTTATTGATTCAGAAAAGGGGGTGGTGATGAACAGAGTGTCTGAATTAAGCAGACCACTCTTACCCAGTCCATAGATCAGGGCTTGATCCATCACCGTTTTTTAGCTCACTGCACCATCCCAGCTCAGAACCTGGCTACATGCAAATTAGTCTGTTCCTGTCCCAGTGCATGATGGGAACAGGGCAAACCAAACTACCAAGCCAATTCTTATACTGAGAAGGAAACAAGCTTCTGGGGACCGGTTTCTGGCATTTCAGCCATCGTCGGCCCGGCTTGCTTGAATCCTGATGGTGCAATGAGCAAGGGACTCACATCTGAGTATATCCTTCCACGCTTATGGTGGACAAAATGATTCAGAAAAGGGGGTGGTGATGAACAGAGTGTCTGAATTAAGCAGACCACTCTGGAAGCTTGTCTCCTTTCTGGTGAAGAATTGGCTTGGTAGTTTGGTCTGCCCTGTTCCCATGATGCACTGGGCCAGGGACAGACTAATTTGCATATAGCCAGGTTCTGAGCTGGGATGGTGCAGTGAGCTAAAAAACGGTGATGGATCAAGCCCTGATCTTTGGACTGGGTAAGAGTGGTCTGCTTAATTCAGACACTCTGTTCATCACCACCCCCTTTTCTGAATCGTTTTTGGCCACTATAGGTGTGGCAGGGTATACTCAGACATGAGTCCCTTGCTCACTGCACCATCAGGATTCAAGCAAGCCGGGCCGACGACGGCTGAAATGCCAGAAACCTCCTCTATGCGCGACCCCACCTGCCTCCCCACCCCCAAGTCACGTGTCACATTGGCAGTGACTGCAAAATGCAACAGCACATAATGGCTGTAGGACCCTTACTTTGTGCTCATTACCTTGCCTACTCTAAATACTAAGCACCTACAATTGTTTTCAGAATTCTGACTGACAGCAAACATGCTGTATCTTGGATATTACGACTTTGGGGGTCCGCCGACCGAAGGGAGGGTTGTCCCCCAATGGTATTGGGGGAACCAGGTGCAGTCTAGATGATTGGGCTACATCCGGTAAAGGACGTAGCTCAAAGGTATATAGTTGGCCATTTTGGTCTGCCACTCACCATTTTGTATTTGGTGTACACAGCGGCAGCCCTTGGCAGGTAGGTCAAGTTTGTAGTTAGGGCAAAAAAAAATTGGTATTCGCAGGTGTTTGTAGGTCGAGCATAGATTAGGGCAATTGTGGCAGTACATCGGCTTTTAGATCACCCTGACATGCAGAACGATCGTGTGACCGAAGCACTCCGGCTGCTTAGGGAGGCCGGGAGCTTGGATCTCTTGGTGGTCGAGAGCCTGGCCGCGTTGTCTGCGTGGCCAATGTGAGTTGTCTCCAGTGGCGTGACTGCCTCCATCTTGGTGTGCTCACTACCAAGAGGCCCACCACCAGAGCAAGTGGGCGTTTGTGCTGCATGAGAACACCCGATGTGGCCCCGGCATTGAGAGAAGTGGGGATCAGGGCGAGGGTGGGGCCTCGGGTAATAAGCAGCACAAGAGAAGAGCTGTCAGGGCGGTGGGAGGCCCCATTATAACCCCCAATCCACAAGAGAAGAAAGCCCCTGAGGGCACAAACAGAAGTCGGCAGGCCATGAGCAGTTTGGTGGGGGTAAGCACGTCCCAGGGTGGAGGAGGGGCAGAGGAGACTGGAGGCATTATCATGCCTCAGGATGACAAATTTGGTGGGATAGAAGTTGAGGAGTTTTTTTTTAGTGGGCTTCATCAGAGCGATTATGGTGAGGAAGGTTCCTTTAGCTCCATGAAACAAGTTGGGAGGGGAGTGTTTGCAGCCCATTCTCATTCAGGGATAGAAGGGGTGAAGTGACATGCATATGGGGGGCACATACGCAAGGGGGCCAAGGGTGGTGGGCTTGAATGCATAGGGCGCAGGAGGTGGGCTGGGGAGTGGGCAGCCTTTGGGGGCTAAGGTGGTTGGATGGAAGCACCATAAAGAGGGTTCTTGTGGGATCATTAGCTGCAGAGGCCACTATGCAGGTGGAGCCATGCGGTAGGGTTTCAGCACTTGTAGCAGCCATGCTGGAGTGGAGTGAAAATGAGGAGGTAGATGTAGGACTGGGGCTCTGTTTGTGAAAGCTTCCTAAGGTGTATGCGAGGCTGGGAAAAAAGTGTAGGCAAGATGACAGGGGTATCAGGCAAGTGCAGCATTTTGGGGAGGACATGAGTCTTGGATCAGCAAGTAAATTTTACAGGGCACTACACACGAGACCTAACCTCTTATTTACAGGAGTCCACATTGCGGCAAGTCGTGGACCTGGGAAAGTACTGCACGGCTCATCTGCCCCAGGGGAAAGAGAAGACATGACCCAGAATGGTCAGCCAGATGGCATCATGGGACTCTGCCTTAGGTAGTGCAAGAAGGTCTCAGGTGGCCTCGCCAGGGAAATTACTGGAGCAGAGCATCTATATCTTGGGAGCAGGGCGGGTCCAAACAACCCGCATCAGCGCAACGCCTGAGAGGGCATGGTAAGACCCCTCAGGAGATGGTATATGGGGGCCCGAGGAAGGAGCAGCAGCAGCCACATAGTGTGGCGGACATGAGGAGTAGCCGGGTCGTGCTCATGTGGCATGATGAAGTGTTGGATTATGGAGACAACAGTCTTGAGGAAGGAGAGATTGTGGACACATAGGTGCAGGACCTATAGGTGCATCCTAAAGGGCACAGGGGCACAATGTGCCAATGTGCATCTAGAGGTATTTTTCAGATTCTGAGCTGGGAGCAAGGACGGGGACCAACAATGCATACTAGCAGGGAGGCAGGCTTCGGAGCTAGCACCGACCTTATGGCCAGATAAGACAACCAATGTGGCCTAGGTGGCAGTTCCAGTCATGGTGTCCACAGGGGTAGACACTGGGTCTGAAGGGGGGCAGGAGGTGTGACTGCAGAAGGGTAGGTACATCAAGGAGATGGTACAGAGGACACACAGTGAGAAGAGTCAGTGACTCCGAGGAAGGTAGGTGCTGTCAGGGAAGAGGGAGACAAAGGATATGTCAACTGGTAGTTGGGTCCTTGGCGGTGTGTATGTGTGAAGCATGTTACCAGGCTTGGGGCGAGTTTCAGACCACAGGAGTTTGTCGCCGCTCAGAGGAGGGGGACAGAGTTGAGGATGTGATGCAATTCATCTTACAGCTGACAGAGAAGGGCCTGTCCAGAGTAACAATAGCAGGGAAGTTGGCTGGCATTGCCTTTATGGGGAAGTCCTTGAGGGGTTATGCTCCATCAGCGGGAGAGTTGAGGAGGGGAATGTCAGACGGTTGAGATAGGGAGCAAGGGAAATTGGGTCCTAAGAGGAAGCCTCTTTTTCAGCGTTTTTTTTGCAGGGTGAGTCATAGTTTGCCAGAGATGTGCTTTTCACAATTTTAAGTCGTTCTTTTCTCCACACTAATGATGTGAATGTTTTTTGGGACGTTTAGAGTGTCCAAACTCTGAGGAGGCTGGGGTACACTAGGGTTGGCATGGGACAACGTTAGTTTTCGGCAGAGGGGCCTTAAAATACGATTGCTATGGCCATGTCAGTCGTGTTGCAGTTTCAGCAGGAAGGGGTTTGTCCTGTGACATGGGGCAAGAAGCTCAGGGCACAACCGAGGACATTGGAAGAGGAGGTCTTCAAACACAAACAAGGGGACCAGGTCACTTCTTCTTCTCAATTGTTAGCTGTCCTGAGAAAGGTAGTCACAAAGCTGGAGCTGGTTTCTATTGACTTTGGCAAGCATTCTTTTAGGATTGGGGCAGCAACGGAGGCCAGTAAAATGGGGAGTGGAGAGCAGATAATGGGTCTGGGTAGGTGGTCATCAGACTGCTTTCAGAAATATGTTAGGCCTACCAAGGGGGAAGAAGGTGATTTCTAGCTGGATGACATGCTCACATTGTTTCCTTTTTCAGGTGCGGTACCAGGCTTGTTGGCTGCTGGCATATAGGTGTGGATTGTCAGACATTCCTTCGCAGGTGGGCAGCTAGGAGAGCAGGGAGGAGTTTATGGGATAGGAATTTGGATTTTTAACACAGCTCTTTGATGGTTGTCTGGTTTAGTAGGGGTGGCACGAAGGAGAAGGAGTTGTTACCCACGCTTAATATGATCATGTAGAGAAACACTTGCCCGGACATTTTGACGATTCACCTAGGAGAGAATGACATGGTAGTGGAGAAAGGTCTGGCACTTTTACTGTGCATGAAACAGGATCTCAGGGAAATTCGATATCAATGTCAGGCTGTTTTATAGCATGGACGGAATTTATACCAAGAAGGTGTTGGAGAGATGCGGCCATGCCATCAGCCATAGATAAAGAAAGGAGGAAGGTGAACAGGGAGATGTGACATTTTTGTAGGGACAAAGGCGTAGGCAGAATGCAGCATGTTGACTTGCGCTACAAGGAGGTTGATTTTTTAAAGGACGAGGGAGCACATCTGTCAGAATATGGGAGGAGATTGTATTTGTTGGAATTGTGGAGGTTTTTGGTCAGGACCTTGAGGATACAGGATTGATTTGTTGCTGTTGGGGAAGGCGAGGGAGAAAAAGTCAGGTTTGTGAATTTTTCTGATGGCGGTTTGCAGGCCTTCACTTAAGGTTATGTTGACTCATATAGGATAAGAAAACAGAAAGGGAGGGTCTTAACAAGTCTACACCATAAGTCCTGGAGTTAACATGTTATGTTATAGAAATAACACATTGGGGGAGGTAGATTACTGAATGTATAGTGAGATTTTGGTTCTGTGAGGCTTTGGCCGAGAAGTTTTATGTGATACACACATGTTTCAATAAAGCGGCCATTTCCACACAATATGGTGAGTCAGTGATCTCTAGGGTGCCCTATTTCACCCAATAGTGCTTTGGGGGACTGATGATTGAAGGAAGGTCTGGCCCCTGGAGGTATTGGGGAAATCAGGCATAGTGTAGATGACTGGGCTTGATTGGGCTACATGTTTATATTTATGTTTATGTTTACAGATTTGTAAAGCGTGTGGCTGCCCGTGAGCGTCCCATCCGGTAAAGGATGTACCCAAGGGTACATAATTAGCCATTTTTCTCTGCCACCCACCATTTTTTATTTGGTGTGCACAGTGGCAGCCCTTGGAAGATAGGTCAAGTTTGTCCCACCAACCCACCCCCGTTTATATACCTTTTGGGGAAAGGACAGGTTGAATTGTGATGGTTACGAATAAGAAAGGCTGGTTGCAAAGGGTGCGCAGGGGTAGTTATTGTATTGCTTCTCGCTTGAGACAGGTGTGAGAATGAGGCGATTTTCCCACAAGTTTGCAGGCCTTCCCTTAAGGTTATTTTGGTTAATATAGGCAGAAAGGGAGGGTCTCAACCAGCCCACACAAGAATTCATGGAGTTAAAATGTTACATCACAGGAATAACAAATTGAGCACAGGTTAATTAGTTCACTGCTAAGCAGAAGGGGAAGTATAAGGTAAGGCAATCAGAGAAGTACAGTAGTTATCACGTTAAAGTTCAAAGGGTATGTATACATGGAGGGATTAGAGGAGGGAGAAGGAAAGTAGATTACTGAATGTATTGTGAAGATTTTAGTTCTGTAAGGCTTAGGGGTAGGAATTTTATGTGATACTCACCTGTTTCAATAAAGCAGTCTTTTCGACATAATATGGTGAGTCAGCGATCTATAAGCTGCCCCATTTCATCCACATGTGTCTGCTTGTCGGCCTCTCTGTCCCTACCACTGAGCTACTCTGTTACACTTTTCTTTTTCTTTTTTTCTTTTTAGAGTTTTATATAGCGCGAACTTGAACCGATTAGGTTATCAGAGCGCTTTACATAGCACCAGTTCCGTTACATGTTATCAAAGCACTTTACATAGAATCAGTTACGTTACATAAGAAACACATTTCTTTTTGTTCTAGTGAATAGGGTTATCTCTTCACACGGGGGAACTTGAACCGATTAGGTTATCAGAGCGCTTTACATAGCACCAGTTCCGTTACATGTGATCAAAACACTTTACATAGAATCAGTTACGTTACATAAGAAACACATTTCTTTTTGTTCTAGTGAATAGGGTTATCTCTTCACACGGGGGAAGGGATACACCTGGCTATACTCCAACAGTCACACAGGCGACTAGTCGTTAAAGCTATATCTCTAAACACAGGGAGGGGATACACATGGATACAATCTAAAAATCACATAGGATACTAGTCAATAGAGTTATCTTCTATCTACACAGGAGGGATATGACTGGAAATACTCTAAGGGTCAAATAGGAGTGGTGGAGAGTACAAAGGTCCACTGCAAACGCTAGTGATAAGAATCAACTACATACACATAGGAAGGGAAATGACTGGTTAAACTCTAAGAGACGCATAGGGGTGGTATATGGTGTAAGGACTTCAGCGAATACCAAAGCTTAGCATTATTGCAATAGGTCAAAGATGCAGTCACAGCATAGAGGAGGGGTGGGTGGGATGCAAGGTGTGAAGGGAAAGGCTAGAGTCCAGCGAAAACTGTCCGAAAACAGCAGCAAAGTGTCATTCAGGAGAGCACGCAAGTCGAGAAGTCCAGGAGAGAAGGTGGGAGCCCAGGAGGCGCATCGCCATCTTGGACTGTGCACTGGGTTCGTCCGTCGCGGGGGGCTTTCGTGTGACAGTTCCCGTGGTGTGCCCCCTGCGAGGTGTGAGGGGTAACGTGTTCGGTGCGTTGGAGTATGGTACCGCCGAATACAGGGAGGGCACCGGGAACCCTTCTGCGCTGGTGCTGCGCCCCAGGCTGCTCCGCAGGGCCGTCGGCGAACAGGGCACCTCGGAGTCCATGCAGGGGTGCCCGTATATCGCTCTGTCAGTTAAGTGTGGAGGCCGATGCCAGGAGCAATTCAGGTCTCTATGGTGCCATGTTAAGGTCAGGCGCCATTTAGTGTGCCTCGTCGCAGCCGTCCGTTTAGGAGCAGCGGGGGATCTTTAAGCAGTCCCACCCTCAGCCAAAAGTCCAATGACTCACCCGGGACACGAACCATCGGCTTCCGAGCCGCAGTCTCGGTCGTTCTAGGCAGCGCGGGTTCCGGGCGCCATTTTGAGGTCAGGCAGTCTTGGAGAAGGCAATAACCCTGCTTGAGCGGCTCCCGGTGTATGTCAGTAATCCCCTCTGCCTGGGATTGAGGGAGTAGGCTCTTCACCGGCCGTCCGCTGAATGGGGATCACCGCAGGAGGCCCCGGCCCCGGAGTCAGGAGGTGGGGCGGGGGCACTTGTGACAAATAGTGAACTGAACTGTTAGTAGTCTGCCATAAAGTAACATCTGATAAAAATCTCCCTGCATGATTGCCAGAGCCGTTTTCTTTTCTCAACAGCATTAGGCTGCCATTCTCATGATGGTGGACAGTTGCCCTATTCACCAGACCATTTTAATAAAAAAAATTCAAAATGTACAATTAAGCAATAACGTGTCAAAATGATTTTTGAATATTAAACATTTCAATAAATACACAGAGTTGTAAATGATGACCTAATGAGATTGCACTTAAAAAGAATTTGCCAAAACACTAAAAGTGTAAATAACATTGTAAGCAACATTATTGTATTGAAATTAATGCAGTTCTGAAGTTTTCTGCTCATCTTGCTTCTGCTCATCGACCCCTTTCAATCAGTGTCACACTGCAATTCATTATGGGCCGGGATGCCCGCCACCCTTTCCAACACTAATCCCAATGGGAGGAGACAGACACAGTTTTGAACTTTTGGAAGGCAGGGGGGCCTCACGATCCGCCCCGGCCGTATTTATTAAAATATGAAACAAAATTTAAAACTTTAAATTAAAACGTTTCATGTATCATGTACAAATTCAACTTCAATTACATTTGATGAAGACAGGTATTCAGGCTAACCTTAACAAATCTCTCATACAAAGATTTCCTAGCCGAGTCTAACATCATGACAAATGCATTACATTCGAATTTGTACATCCTAACACTAAGGGCCAACGGCAAGGTCTTAACCGGTGTCAGATCCCTATCACCAAATTCCCGCCCTCACGAGTGAGTGGCGCATGCGCAGAGGACTTTACCCTCGCAGCCAACTGTAACTTCCCTTGTCGTGGGGGCCCCCTTTCTCTCTACGCCATCTTAAGGTCATCCGAGTTCCCATGCGAGGTATCCGTAAGAAGGACAGCGTGGACTCCCCCCCTTTCCCCGCACTCTCTTCTGCCGGAGCGGATATCCGGCCCCCGGGAAATTCCGGGGAGGGGCATATAGCCGTCTCCCCCTGGGAGGGGCCTATGGCCGTCTCCCCCTGGGTGACCCATCCGTAATGGGTGCCGCCCCCCGTGGGAGGGGCCAATGGCCGCCTCCCCCGGGCGCTCCCATCCATAGTGGGTGGCGCACCCCCTAGGGACCTTGAAATCACTGCTCACCGATCATGACCTTACCGCCACAGGCCAGATAGTTGACCAACTATCTGGCCCCCCCACACCTCCTATAAGTCATGTCTCCTCAAACCCACTAGCCAAGCTATCATGTCTCCTATCAGTAAGTCATTACCCACCCTGGACAGGTGTACCCCATCATCAGAATAACAGTGATCGCCCCAAATGCACCCATGAGATATGCTTTGGAGATGAGCAGAGCGAAACAATTTCTCCTTTTTATTGTTGACCCTCTTTACCGAATGGTTCAACGCTGTCCTGGACAAACCACCCCGCCATACCCTCCTGGGGATCATGTGAGACCAGGCAATCGTACATCCCGGGAGCCTTTTTGCTAACCAGCTAACTACAGAAAGTATGTGCTCAACTAAAGCTCGTCTGCCCAGTCTTACCAAGTCATTGCCCCCAATGTGCACTATGACTACAGATGGCGGTGACCTGTGCCGCCCTAATAATTCCTCCACAAAACTTTGCAGTCGGTCAATACAGAGGCCGCCCTTCCCATTGAAGGACACCCTGAACCCATATTCCTCAGATGTGTGGATCGCATCACATGTCTTGAATATGTCCCCGGCACACCTCACGTATGAGTGACCCACGACCCAGACCACCCGTCTTCCATTCCGTAATCCTGATGCGGTGGTTAGCTGATACTGGGCTGGTCCCAATTTCCGCCCTGCGTCACAGGCTCGTGAAACTGTAATTCAAACAAAAGACAACAAGCGTGAGTGCACTTCATCAGTAATTTACAACATGTGCAGTCGCACATACCTCTTGAAACAATTCGAAGACCAACGGCCTAACTGCTTCACCTCGTCTGCCTGCAGACCTAGAGCCGTAGCTTCTGTAGCGGCCCCTATCCTGAATGAATGAGTCCCAAAATCACTCGGGTTTAAGCCCGCTGCTGCAATCGTAATTGCCAGTACCCTCTGAAACTGAAACCTTGTCAACGGGGTGCCGTCCGTATGTCGCAGCAAGGCCCCCCCCACGTTGTCAACCTTTGTTTTAGGTAGGCCTCAACATGCCTCACTGGACAACCGGGACTACCTGGAGCACGCTGCAGCACAACACTATTTCCCTGGGCCTCCTGGTCCGTCTTTACCTGTGTATCGAGATCAGCAGAGAATCCCCCCTTACTTGGATGTGATCCCTGCGCAGACCTCCTTCCGTATCTCTCTTATTTGTCACCACTAGTTCGCTCACCCGCAGGGCCCCATAGAATGCCAATGCGAACGCTGCCCGGAATAGTATTACCTCGCTAGGGGAGGAGCATGTCTAGTTTAGCCAGCAAGGTGGTCAACCTATCAAAACCTATTGGGTGCCTGTTATCCCTTCTGCACCCTTCTAAGCGCCACCAGACGCGCAGAGCCTTTTTGACTAGAAAGGAGTCCGTCGGGTCCCTGATCCTATGGAGCTGTGCCAAATATGATATGGCGGCCTTATACCGAATTGCGGTTGCCGCCGACCGGCCTTCTCCATGAAGTGCCACTAAAAATTGGACAAAGGACTCCTGCTGCCCCCATCTATGCTCCCCTGGCGGACCCAAAAAGGCGCAGTACGAGCGGAACGCCCCTTCATAAGCTTTCCTTGTCCTGAGCGCTAAACTGGCTGCCACGAGGTTTTGTAGTCCGGGGCACCGATTTGCCATAGTGCTTCGGGAAATGGTGCCGCCCCTAGCTCCGCTGAGGGTAAACAATCCCTGAAAGCCTGCATTTTGAAACGAGAGAGCGCATCAGCTGCATTATTCAGTACACCCGGCACATGTTTTGCCCTGAACTGTACGTTTAATCTCAAGCATCGTAACATAATTTCTTTCAACAATCGCAATATCCATTTGCAGTGCGCTGCCTGCTGATTAATGCACTCAACCACAGTCATGTTATCGGACCAAACACCACCGAGCGGTCTCTGAAATGCTCCGGCCATGCCGACAGAGCCACCCAGATGGGGAAGAGTTCTAGAAAGCCAATGTTACACATCAAGCTGTTCCTTTGCCACCATGCCGGCCATCTTTGTGCCGACCAACGGTTTCCGAGGATCGCACCAAACCCCACGCTGCCCGCCGAGTCGGTCCATAAGCCGAGTTCAACCGATGAGGCTGGGGGTTTGCTCCAGACCACTCGGCCGTTGAAGTCCGCCAGGAATGCCAGCCAAATGAGCATGTCCTGGTGAACCTCCGCCGACAGTCTCGTGCGGTGGTGCCCTTCCCTGAGGCCTACCATGGACTGGGCAATGGATCGAGAGAAAGGGCGAGCCATCGGTATCACCCTTAATGCAAAGTTAAGCTGACCCACTGTCTGCTGTAATTGGTGCAATGTCACTTTCTCGGTCCGGAGACACTGCAACAAGAAAGCCCTGAATTTGGCGGTCTTCTCCCCCGGCAGGCGGAATCACCCCTCCACGGAGTCTAGTTCTATGCCCAAAAACTCCAGGGTGGTAGTCGGCCCCACTGTCTTACCTGGCGCCAATGGAACCCCGAAACTCCGCATGAGCACGCAGAAGTCCTGCAATGCCAGTGCACAGTTCCGAGAAAGAGGAAATCATCAAGATAATACATCACTTGTTGGTTCCCTGTGGCCTTTGTGAACACCGGCTCCAGAAATGAGCTAAACATTTCAAAATAGGCACACAAAATTGAACAACCCATTGGCATGCACATATACATGTAGTATTTTCCCTGAAACGTAAAACCCAGCAAGCGCTGATCTTGGGGATGCACCGGAAGCAACCTGAATGCAGATTCAATGTCTGACTTTGCTAACAATGCACCGGGGCCTAAGCGATTCAACAGCACCACTGCGTCATCGAAAGATGCATACTTTACACTGCAAATCTTAGGGTCGATCGCCTCATTGACAGAAGCCCCCTTTGGTGTCGACAAATTGTGAATTAGCCTGTACTCCCCCGGGTCCCTTTTTGGCACTACCCCCAATGGGGAGCATACAAAGTCAGCCGTTGGTGGGTCATAAAAGGGGCCTGCCACTCGCCCCAAGCTAACCTCCTTGGCGATCTTTTTGGCGGCAACCGCCGGGTTTTGCTGAACGGACAGTTGGTTCTTACAAGAGGCGGTCCTTCGCAAATCACCCGCCTGGATCCTGAAGCCATATGAGAAGCCATCTCGCAGAATCCCGGCGGACGCATGATCAGGGTATCTGTTCAGCCAAGGGGTCAAAGCCAAGATATCTACGGGGGAAGATGTGGACTTCCGGGGCACCGTATCAATCCTGCTTGGTACCCCCTTTGCCTCCGGTGCCATTGGGCCTGGATCGGCAGCTAGTTTCAGGGTGTGAGGTGTTACCACAACCGGAGCACGCGTGCCTGAACCTACACGTTCCATGCGGCCTGCTACACGTTCCCTTATTGAAACCCCAACACACCCCTCGCTTATTTCCGTTCCCGCCCGATCTAGGCTGAGACTCCCCCCCGTAGTTCTGACGAAAGGGCTGTGACTGCCTCTGCGGAAATGTCCTGGAGCCATTCGTGCTTGACCCCGAACCACCCCCTGCTCCTGGCAAGAGCTGCGCATGCCATGATACCGTATCCAAACAATCCCAAGTCAATGCTTCGTTAAACTCTTTCGCTTTTCTAAAAGCCATGTCATACCCTTTCCACTCCTCACCTCCATACTTCTCATGGAAGTTCGTGATCCTGCTCTGATAACAAGCCAAGTCACTCAACAGTTCTGGTGTACGTTCAGCGATAATTGCCACAAAGATAGAAAAGGCCCCGATCCAGTTCATCATCGACTCCTCGACCCTGAATTCCGCCATTTTTGCCCGCCATACACTGGGGTGCCATATATCTTTCTGGGTCTTGGCATATTCTAACTCACGATGATCAGTCAACAGTGAAAACATATTAATGTATTTGTTGGCCCACACCATCTCTTTAGCAACCATGGGAACATGTTGCGCCAAGCTTTCCCGCCTTGAGGGTACTGCACCCTCCTCCATCATCAGTAGCGTTCTCTTACCGGCTCCCGCCGCACTTCCAGCCGTGTCCGCCGCCTTATCCTGGTTATCTGCCGGGACCACCTTCCCCACCTGTGGGGAAATAGAAGGCACGTTCGCTGCCCCAGCCTCCCTTGTCTGCCGTAACTGTTCAATAATCAGTCTAGCTTCCACGGCCGGCTCTTCCACAGCCGCGGATCCCCCGCTCCATTTTTCAACCAGGGTAACACAGCCACTAACTGAAGCGCTAATTCAGGAGGCATTTGATCGTCCTCCAGCGGTGTGATAACCACAGGGATTGGCAAACCCCCATCCGGTGTGGATACCGGGCTGGCCGCTGGCGCTACTGGGATCGGTGATACCTCCAAAGGGACTGGGGCCTCGCTAGGACCCGTTTTTACCCTCCTCTTTTTCCCCTTTTCCCCCGAGGGGTAACGTTTGGCAAAGCCGGCCCTATCACTCTCTTAGGTCGCCCTGAGGGGCCAGCTTGAGCCTCAACTTGTTTCCTGAGGGCCGCTAAGCCGCGACCAAGCTGGTCTACTTTACCGAACTTTCGGTCCATCGCCGAAACCTGGTTCACCAATGTCAGCAGTACACGTTCCATCTCAGAGCTCTTTCAAGACTTCTTGCCAGGCATGTCCGCGTTCAACGTTAGCTCAGCCTGTCTTCCCGAAATGACTCGAACTCCAGCTACGCCTTGATGACTGAAACAGAAAAACAACGATTACAAGTTCAAAAAACTGCAGCTTGTTCCCTTGAGGGCTCACGAGCGACGAGTGGTGCAGCCTTCAGAGCGCAGGAACAAGAGGACGCCTCCTTGGATTCCCGCGCCTTTTATCCAGCAGCGGGAAGGCGGGGCCGCGCCCCCATCATGCCCATCGGTACACGGACTTCCGGGCGGGTGTTTAGGACAACCTGGCTGTTGCTGGAGTCACACGCTGCAACTCAAGAAGGTCATCTAGCTACGGAGGTCCGTGCCGCACCCGAAGCAACCAATGTGATTTTGGCGGTTCCAGTACCGTTTCCGGCTCTTCGTGGGTGTTTTCATGAGTTGGAACACCTGCTCCTCAGAAAGATGACTCAAGTGTGCTTCTTGCTTCTTGGTAGACATAATTACCCCGGGTGACTCTGCAAACTATCAAGCAGCCGCCATTTTGTATCTCAGCCTGCACACTTTCTCAGAAAGCACCTTGCTTTATTCTGGACTGTGGCTTTTTATAATTTTTACGTATTCTTACTTAATTTTTTATTATTGACTGGTATTTTTCTAGTGGAAGGAGCATTTGCTTAAAGGATTCTGCTACCAGTGAGGTGCTTACGCTAATTACTATACTTCGTCATATAAGCAACTTTTGATGGCTGTTGTGCTGATCCATGGGCAACAGCAAAAAATGACTGTTCTCTATCAATGGACATTCTTCCAACAAACCAGTCTCTTGCTTTTCCCATAATATTTCCTTAATTAAGCCCTCACAGCCATCTGTGGAAATGGCACCTACTACTGCATCTAAGGCCAATTATCTTCATCTACTAACAAAAGAATTAAGCAGGACCTCTCTTCTCCACCTAAATCTATGTCCCCCGTTTCTTTGGACAATGTTTTGGAGGAGATACGTGCGCTAAGACCGTTTATTGAGGAGACAAATACTCGTCTACAAACTCTGAATAACAAATGGTCATCTATGGATTCTCGTTTATCTTTGATGGAGCAACAGATCAGTGATGTACAGGATTTATCGGCCAGAATTACATGCTTGGAGAAAGAGGTGTTGCAACAAAAAAAATCATCTGAGGACTTTGAAAATAGAAACCGATGCAATAACCTCCACTTAAATGGACTTCCTGAGGGTCTTGAAGGCGATGACCCTGTCACTTTCTTTACCGCCTTCCTTCCTCAGCTTATAGACCTTTCCACAATGACCAAATTAAACATTCAACATGCACATAGACTAGGTCCATGACTATCTTCCTCTTCTGCTCCGTCTAAACCTTGCAGAGTAATTCTTTTATTTCTGGAATTCATTAACCTTCTGAATGCAGCTAAACTTATGAAACAGCTTTTTTGGTCTGGTGCAAAGCTGTTTATTTCTCAGGATGTTCATCTGCCACTGCTAAACGAAAAAAAGGATTTTTTGGATCTTCACCTTGCTCTTCGATCTCTTGTGCTTGCTATGGCTTATTCCACCCTTGCTTGCTTACGGTCACCTTCTTGAATAAGACTTCTTCATTTGAGGACCTTGCAGATCTCGGGAAATTCATGAATTCTCATTCGACATCCTCAATGCTGGCCCCTCCTCCCACTCTTGACTTTTATAGTTCTTCTGTTACGTTTGATTTTTTTTGCTTATATTGATGCATGTTTCTATGACTAGTCGCCTATTTACTTCTTATTGTTGTTATTACAGGTTCTGAGGAATTCAATGTGTGCCTGGCTCATGTTCCTGCTCTTATGTATGTTAAATACGGCATCCAGGTGTGGTGCTTTTCCCCCTTATTGGGTGTGCTGTCTCCGTATGTCCGTTGCCACTCCTCATTTTACCTTCTGTTCCCCCTGTGAAGGTACCTGTTATAGTTGCCAGGTTTCTGACATGTACTGTCTCTTCTCTTCCTTTTTTATCTTCCACTTCTCCTTCTTCCCTCTCAGTTATAATTTCCCTCTTCTTTTCTTGAGACTACTGCAATTCTTTCTTATTCTATTTATCTCTTTCTTTATATAGGCCTCTTCCTTCTTCTCTGTGTCTCTTTTTGCTTTACATGTGTTCTTGGTATCTTTCAGTTCATCAATCCTTTCCATTTTAATGACATCATTGCTGTGTTTATCTTTCTCTTTTTCTCCTTTTACTATTTGCTCATTTTATTGCTTCATTGTTGAACGTGTTGTTGTTTATATATTCTTGTTAATATACATTCAGAGTTGTTTCTTGGAATGTAAAAGGTTTTATTAACCCAATCAAAAGACAGAGAATTTGATCTCATCTTGCTTCTTATAACCCAGATTTGGTTTTCTTACAAGAAACTCATCTCACGGAAGCAGAAGCATTAAAATTGAAAAAGAGTTGGGTGTGTTCTGTTTTTGTCTCCCCCACTCCTACCAAAAGAAACAGAGTAATTATGTTGTGTCATAAAAAATTGAAAATTAAAGTTTTATCCCAGGAAAATGATATGGAGGGGAGATGGTCATTAATAATGTTTCTTTGATGGTATTTAATTTTTACGGTTCAACTCAGCCAGACTATTCATTTTGATTCAGAAAAGGGGGTGGTGATGAACAGAGTGTCTGAATTAAGCAGACCACTCTTACCCAGTCCAAAGATCAGGGCTTGATCCATCACCGTTTTTTAGCTCACTGCACCATCCCAGCTCAGAACTTGGCTATATGCAAATTAGTCTGACCCTGGCCCAGTGCATCATGGGAACAGGGCAGACCAAACTACCAAGCCAATTCTTATACTGGGAAGGAAACAAGCTACCGGGGACCGGTTTCTGGCATTTCAGCCGTCTTCGGCCCGGCTTGCTTGAATCCTGATGGTGCAATGAGCTAGGGACTCACATCTGAGTATACCCTTCCACGCTTATGGTGGACAAAAATGATTCAGAAAAGGGGGTGGTGATGAACAGAGTGTCTGAATTAAGCAGACCACTCTTACCCAGTCCAAAGATCAGGGCTTGATCCATCACCGTTTTTTAGCTCACTGCACCATCCCAGCTCAGACCTTGGCTATATGCAAATTAGTCTGACCCTGGCCCAGTGCATCATGGGAACAGGGCAGACCAAACTACCAAGCCAATTCTTATACTGGGAAGGAAACAAGCTACCGGGGACCGGTTTCTGGCATTTCAGCCGTCTTCGGCCCGGCTTGCTTGAATCCTGATGGTGCAATGAGCTAGGGACTCACATCTGAGTATACCCTTCCACGCTTATGGTGGACAAAAATGATTCAGAAAAGGGGGTGGTGATGAACAGAGTGTCTGAATTAAGCAGACCACTCTTACCCAGTCCAAAGATCAGGGCTTGATCCATCATCGTTTTTTAGCTCACTGCACCATCCCAGCTCAGTACTTGGCTATATGCAAATTAGTCTGACCCTGGCCCAGTGCATCATGGGAACAGGGCAGACCAAACTACCAAGCCAATTCTTATACTGGGAAGGAAACTGTCAGGGTTTGCCAAGGCGCCTACCTAACAGTAAGGAACTACATCTCCCATAAGTCCTGGTAGGGGGTGTGGCTCTATAAAGGAAGGGTGGGACCACCTGACTTTGTTCGTGATTTTGTGCAACAAACAGTGTTTAGTAGAGACCTGAGAGGAGCGCTGAGTTGGTTTCCTCTATCTGGATTCATTAAGGGATTTTGGTTCATGTTTCCTGGTTAGTCACCGCTCGAAGGGAACAAGGACGCGCTGGGAAATTAAGCTTCCTGTGGTTTTTCCAGCAGCGCGCGGAATGCGCTTTCAGACTGTTTGTTTTGCTTTTGGATTTCCAGTACCTGCGAAGTGCTAGGAGATTGAAGGACCGGGACTACGCTACGCTGCTTCCAAACAGTGAGTTGCATAACGGCGCGTGAAAGTTAACGCGTTGTTATGATAGAGCGGAAGCTTTCTGCATAAGCGACCAAAGAGTATCTGGCTAAGGGAACTGAAAGCGCTTAAGCTTTTTCTGTCGGCTTGATTGCCTCGTTTAGCGGACCACAGTGAGAACGGAGTACAGGTGTTTGATGCATGCTGTGTACTACCGTTACGAAGTAAGTCACTGGTGTCTTAATTATTAAGTGCCAAAGCGGAAGGTAGTGGGGGGGAGATCCTACACCTTGCCGTATTTGGAGTTGAGCAATCAAAGAGACTGCATTGTGGAACTGAGAGCGGAAGACTGTAGTAGGTAGCTACGTCTTACCATGTCCTTCTAGGATTGTATTGATAGTTATGTACAAGAGTGAATTAGCTTCTCACAAGAAGAAGACTGTTTTTGATATCACAAAGGTTGTGGAATATACACAAGGATATTATTTGAGCACAGTTCAACACAAGGCAGGGTAGGTTTCACCAAACTAGTAATAGGCTATTTTTGGGTTCTGTGAATGATCTGACAATAACCGGTGTTTGTGTTCTTTAGGGGGCTAGTGTGACGTTTAACACTATTCAAGACAAAGGGAGGAGGTGGAGCAATCTTCTATTCATAAAGGTGAATATCTAGGCATAAGTAGCGAGAATGAAATGAGAGTAGGATCCCCTGATTGCCTAATTATAATTTGAGTGCTTGTGTTCTTGTCTTTCAGCTATCCCTTCCCTGCAGTCCCCTTCCGTCCCCTCCTTGTTTTGTTTACTGTTATCCCTCGCCCTATCACTCGAGCACGCTGTGTTGTTCATCCGAGCGTGTTGGTGAGATCGGGAGGTGGAGTTATATGTGCATCATCCGGATCCTGCAGAGTGGGGTCTGACAGAATCAAGAACCCACGAATTGCATTCAGCCTGGTCCGGTTGGGGTACATATGGCCACCTTGGATGATGTGTTGAGGGCCCTGGTTTTGGTCCAACAAGAATTGGCAGCGTCCAAGGCGGAGGCTGTAATTCTTAAGGATAGGGTGGAACAGTTATCAAAAAACCCTTTTTCTTCAGGTCCTTCTCAGATTCAGGTTACTGTTCCTCCCCCTATTCCTTTAGCTACCCCAGAACGATATGGGGGGGACCCTCGTAAAACACAAGCTTTCATGACTCAAATCATGCTCCATTTTTCTTGTAAACCAGCCTCCTTCCCTACAAACCATTCCAGGGTGGCTTTTGCAATATCTTATCTGGTGGGGGACGCAGCCAATTGGGCGGTCCCTCTGGTAAAAAGAGATGATGCCATGTTGTCCAACTGGACCGCGTTCAGGGACGAATTCGAGAAAGTCTTTGACAGGAGGGCCACCAATTTCAGCGCAGATAAGGAATTATTGTCCCTGCGTCAGGGTAGGAGTGACTTGATTACTTATTTAACCATGTTCAATCGTTTGATTGCCGAAACTGAATGGCCCGAAGGCAAAAGAATGTCTCTATTTTATCAGGGTTTGAGGGATGAATTGAAGAACGCTGTGGCCTACATAGATCCTCAACCCACCACTTGTGTAGAAATGGTGAACTTGGTCCTGAGATTGGATGGTAGGCTGACTGAGCTGAGTGGGGATAGAAGAAAATGGGACAGGGGTTACAATAGTATGGTGAGTTCCCCTCCTAGAGTTCTAGAGGCATCGGAAAACGGGGCAGAACCTATGGAAATAGGAGCTATTAGATCCCCTCTGTCCCATGATGAGAAAGAAAGCAGAAGAGTACACGGTCTTTGTATGTACTGTGGCAAAAAAGGGCATTACGTGCGTGAATGCCCTTCTAAGCCCCAAAACCCCTCTAGCTGGAATAAGAATAAAAGAATAGCCGTTTCCTCTATGGGAAGGGAGACAGACGACTTGTTAGCGCTTTCCTCCCGAGAGAAAGAGATACCTGATTGGAGACTCACTTCACTATCTTCACCGGGTATAGGAGTGAATGGGTCACACTTGGTTCTTAACATGTCCTTAGAGTATGAGCAAAGAGTTCATCAAGTTAGGGTTATGCTGGACACAGGAGCCACAGGTAATTTTATTGATAATGGGTTAGTGTCTCGCTTAGCTATTCCCAGAGTACCTCGAGATATACCAGAGGAGGTCTTGGCAGTAGATGGACAGCCTATAAAATCTGGTCTAATAGTTGAGAAGACAGCTGAGGTAGGGTTGTCCATAAATCTGTCAGAAGGGAGACATGTGGAAAAGATAACATTGAACATCATAGAAGCTCCTCAATACGAGATCATATTGGGGATGCCGTGGTTTACCTTCCACAACCCTTCTATAGACTGGAGAACTCGAACAGTACACTTTTTGTCTGGGTATTGTCAGGAACATCTGGTGTCTTCTGCATCCTCACCTTTAGCGGTAGTCGCATGTCAGTTTAGGGTGGCCACATTGGCAAAGAGAGAGGTGGTCACCGTCCGCACTGGGTTGAGTAGTCAGAAGACAGACACATTAACCCAACAGATACTGCCAATGAAGGAGGGAGTGGACGATAAACAGTCTATCATTCGTACAGGGAAGGTTAATGGCATGATGAGGGCGGAGAGGTCCAGTAAGAATGCGTGGCATAGGTCCCCTGGAATGTTCCCCTTCCTAGCTAAATCCGGAACTGATGCCAACTCTTCTCCGGTTGATATTCCTGTTGATCTCCAATTTCAGCCATTAGGCAAGGAAAAGGCATTAATACTGCAGAGGGCTCACTATGGGGTGCAGGGATGTTTGAACAAGGTCAATGAGGAGTACATGCAAGGGGTGGGCTGTTCTGAGGTGCCTGCTCATGGGAAGGTGCCGTCTTTTCGTTAATGGTTTCCTGCTAAGCCTGGCCATAGAAGGCGCTAGGGACGGGGACATACTGTCAGGGTTTGCCAAGGCGCCTACCTAACAGTAAGGAACTACATCTCCCATAAGTCCTGGTAGGGGGTGTGGCTCTATAAAGGAAGGGTGGGACCACCTGACTTTGTTCGTGATTTTGTGCAACAAACAGTGTTTAGTAGAGACCTGAGAGGAGCGCTGAGTTGGTTTCCTCTATCTGGATTCATTAAAGGATTTTGGTTCATGTTTCCTGGTTAGTCACCGCTCGAAGGGAACAAGGACGCGCTGGGAAATTAAGCTTCCTGTGGTTTTTCCAGCAGCGCGCGGAATGCGCTTTCAGACTGTTTGTTTTGCTTTTGGATTTCCAGTACCTGCGAAGTGCTAGGAGATTGAAGGACCGGGACTACGCTACGCTGCTTCCAAACAGTGAGTTGCATAACGGCGCGTGAAAGTTAACGCGTTGTTATGATAGAGCGGAAGCTTTCTGCATAAGCGACCAAAGAGTATCTGGCTAAGGGAACTGAGAGCGCTTAAGCTTTTTCTGTCGGCTTGATTGCCTCGTTTAGCGGACCACAGTGAGAACGGAGTACAGCGGTTTGATGCATGCTGTGTACTACCGTTACGAAGTAAGTCACTGGTGTCTTAATTATTAAGTGCCAAAGCTGAAGGTAGTGGGGGGGAGATCCTACACCTTGCCGTATTTGGAGTTGAGCAATCAAAGAGACTGCATTGTGGAACTGAGAGCGGAGGACGGTAGTAGGTAGCTACGTCTTACCGTGTCCTTCTAGGATTGTATTGATAGTTATGTACAAGAGTGAATTAGTTTCTCACAAGAAGAAGACTGTTTTTGATATCACAAAGGTTGTGGAATATACACAAGGATATTATTTGAGCACAGTTCAACACAAGGCAGGGTAGGTTTCACCACACTAGTAATAGGCTATTTTTGGGTTCTGTGAATGATCTGACAATAACCGGTGTTTGTGTTCTTTAGGGGGCTAGTGTGACGTTTAACACTATTCAAGACAAAGGGAGGAGGTGGAGCAATCTTCTATTCATAAAGGTGAATATCTAGGCATAAGTAGCGAGAATGAAATGAGAGTAGGATCCCCTGATTGCCTAATTATAATTTGAGTGCTTGTGTTCTTGTCTTTCAGCTATCCCTTCCCTGCAGTCCCCTTCCGTCCCCTCCTTGTTTTGTTTACTGTTATCCCTCGCCCTATCACTCGAGCACGCTGTGTTGTTCATCCGAGCGTGTTGGTGAGATCGGGAGGTGGAGTTATATGTGCATCATCCGGATCCTGCAGAGTGGGGTCTGACAGAAACAAGCTACCGGGGACCGGTTTCCGGCATTTCAGCCGTCTTCGGCCCGGTTTGCTTGAATCCTGATGGTGCAATGAGCTAGGGACTCACATCTGAGTATACCCTTCCACGCTTATGGTGGACAAAAATGATTCAGAAAAGGGGGTGGTGATGAACAGAGTGTCTGAATTAAGCAGACCACTCTTACCCAGTCCAAAGATCAGGGCTTGATCCATCACCGTTTTTTAGCTCACTGCACCATCCCAGCTCAGAACTTGGCTATATGCAAATTAGTCTGACCCTGGCCCAGTGCATCATGGGAACAGGGCAGACCAAACTACCAAGCCAATTCTTATACTGGGAAGGAAACAAGCTACCGGGGACCGGTTTCTGGCATTTCAGCCGTCTTCAGCCCGGCTTGCTTGAATCCTGATGGTGCAATGAGCTAGGGACTCACATCTGAGTATACCCTTCCACGCTTATGGTGGACAAAAATGATTCAGAAAAGGGGGTGGTGATGAACCGAGTGTCTGAATTAAGCAGATCACTCTTACCCAGTCCAAAGATCAGGGCTTGATCCATCACCGTTTTTTAGCTCACTGCACCATCCCAGCTCAGAACTTGGCTATATGCAAATTAGTCTGACCCTGGCCCAGTGCATCATGGGAACAGGGCAGACCAAACTACCAAGCCATTTCTTATACTGGGAAGGAAACAAGCTACCGGGGACCGGTTTCTGGCATTTCAGCCGTCTTCGGCCCGGCTTGCTTGAATCCTGATGGTGCAATGAGCTAGGGACTCACATCTGAGTATACCCTTCCACGCTTATGGTGGACAAAAATGATTCAGAAAAGGGGGTGGTGATGAACAGAGTGTCTGAATTAAGCAGACCACTCTTACCCAGTCCAAAGATTAGGGCTTGATCCATCACCGTTTTTTAGCTCACTGCACCATCCCAGCTCAGAACTTGGCTATATGCAAATTAGTCTGACCCTGGCCCAGTGCATCATGGGAACAGGGCAGACCAAACTACCAAGCCAATTCTTATACTGGGAAGGAAACAAGCTACCGGGGACCGGTTTCTGGCATTTCAGCCGTCTTCGGCTCTATTCATTTTGGCCTACTATTACACAAAAATGTTTTCAATTAGGAGATGATTTTTTTGTTTTAGGAGGCGATTGTAATCAGATTGTTGATCCTTTTATTGACATCCAATCTCAGGTTTGCTTCATTCCTCACAAATCCCATAAACAATTTCTTAATTCCATCTCTTAAACTCAACTCGTTGATGCATGGAAGTTATCTAACCCAGATGCAATTGACATTTCATTTTTCTTCCCACCTCATAACTTTATTTCTTGATTAGACTATATCGTTCTATCCCAAAACTTATCTCAAAATCTTACTTCTGTCTCAATTGAACATATTGTTATTTCTGATCATGCTCCAGTTGTTGCAGACTTTGATTTGCTCCCTCCGCATCTTTGGCCTTCCCGATGGTGCTTTAATAACTCTCTTTTACAGGACCCATCTTTTTTGCCTTGAATAATGAGCCCAATCTTCCTTCTATATATATTATGGGATTCTTGTACAGCCACGGCTTGTGGGTTTATCATAGATTTTGTCTAAAGAAAAAAGAAACAATTTCTTCAACAACATAAATCGACACTAGCAAATATTGAAGCTTTGGAACACAAATTTTACACTTCACCGTCGGATTCTATTATGCAAGAACTTGTCCATGCAAAACTGAGTTTTAATAAATTATCTACTGATAGTGCATCATCTATACTACTCCGTAGCAGTGCTCACAAGTATGGCGGCCATAATAAAGGTTGGTAAACTTCTTGCCATTTACCTCAAATTTCGGAAAGATCGAACTTTAATTGACTCCATATTCTCTTCAGAGGGAAGTTTATTCATAAAGACCAAGATATCCTGGATGAATTCATGACTGTCTGCAAAGATTTATATACTCCCGAATCTCCTCCCACTATCTCTCTTACTCAATCTTATCTCAATAATATTCCTGCTCCTTCTAATGGTGATCTCAACCTTTCTGCCCTTGAAGCTGACCTTTCCCTTGAAGGAAGTTCCAGTGCCTTAAATGCTCTTAAAAAAGGTAAAACTCCTGGCCCAGACGGTTTTACGGTTAAAATCTATTTACATTTTTCTAATATTTATTGCTTCTTAAACTCCTTCATCTTTTCCAATCTTTCTACCTCTCGGGCAAAACGGATGGTACCTTTTCAGGAAGCCACAATCTGTTTGAACCATAAAGAAGGTCACAACCCTATGTTTTGTAAACATGATCACCCTAATCCTTGGTTAATGTGGATTATAAATAATTTTCTAAACTCCTTGCTTTAAGGTTGGAACCTCTCATGCCTCACCTGATTGGTAAAGAACAATGTGGCTTTGTTAAAGGTAGATAAACATCCGATAACTCTCGATTATTCCTTAATGTTCTAAACAAGTCACCGTCTCTTTCTTCCTCTTTAGCTGCAAATTCCATTGATGCAGAAAAAGCTTTTGATAGGGTTGACTGGTCCTTTTTATTTAAGTCCCTTAAATGGCATGCCATTGGTTCCAAAATAATTTCTCTTATTTCCCTGCTATATTCTGCTCCTTTGTCAAAGGTCGCACTTCTACATATTTTTCTTTACAGCGTGGAGTTTGCCAAGGATGTCCTCTTTCTCCTCTTCTTTTCATCCTAGCTCTTGAACTCTTTTTATCTTCTATTCGTAATAAAGATTCTATCTCTGGATTCCCCTATGGTGAACATCATTTGAAACTCTCAGCCTATGCGGACAATATATTACTTTTTATTTCCACCCTGAAACATCTATTACTCCCTTAATGCAAGAAATTTCTTCATTCTCACTTGTTTCAGGCTATAGGATTAACTCGGATAGAACAGAAATTCTCCCGCTCACAAAGGTTTGTGTTCAGCATGCCTTCTCTTCTACTGGTTTCTTGTGGAGCAGATCTAAAATTAAATATTTAGGAATAGGGTTCACTAACTCCATAGCATCTTCAGTCAAAATAAATATGATACAAACTCTTTCTCATATCAACAAATTAATTTTCTCTTGAAATCCTCTATTTCTCTTGTGGTGGGGACGCCTTGATTCCATTAAAATGATGATTACGCCTATTTTAATATATATTTCTCCATGTTTCCTAATCATATTCTCTCTTTCTATTTTAAGAAAATAGACTCTCTTCTCTCCAAATTTCTTCAAGAAATAAAAAATCTAGATTATCCGTATCACATCTCTGGAAACCAAAATCAAATGGGGTGTTAATTTCCCTGATTTCCGTCTATACCATAAATCTTTTTCCCTCCGTCAAGCTTCTAAATGGCTACTTTCAGAATCGTCCCAGTTTACGCCTCTATGGCTTATTGTTTAACAATCCTTGTTTGCACTCTTTTCTACAAAGGAGGTACCGGCCTTTTCATCCAAAACTGTTCAAACTAATCTCCCCTTGTTTAAACACAAGTGCTCCTTGTTGAAACCGCTAACCCATTCTAAGATTGACTCAAGAGAATCCTTTTTACCCTCACAGTTATGGCATAATTGCCTTATTACCATTAATAATAGACCTATCTTTTGGAAATCATGAAGATTGTGAGGAATAATTTGTGTCCATGACCTATTTGATGGTGCAACCCATTTCTCTTTCCCGCAATTTCAAACTAACTTTAAATGCCCCCGTTCTTTTTGGCATCAATTCTCCATGTTAATTGCAATCATTCTAGATCTTTTTTACTCACTCCCTCTAATTCCATCCTCCTCTGAGGAAAATGATCTTCTTAAAATTTTAATAACTCTTCCTAAAGCTTTTCTAATTTATAAATACGCCTTGTCTCCCGTTCCTGCTCGTGCTACGATTAAGGTGGAACTTGCCTGGGAGGCGGGTTTGAACTGTGTATGGAGCATCAGTTTCTGGGACAAGTTCTGTAGCCGATCACTTAAACTTTCTAGATCTGCCTCTGTTACTCAATCTATGTTCTTTCTATATCATAGATTATATTTCACACCTAAATCCATAGCTATCTTTTCTCACATCTCTGATATGAACTGTTGGACCTGTGGCTGCTCCGTAGCTGATTTAATGCATCTTCTTTTTCTCTGCCCTAATGTTACCTCTTTTTGGGGGAGGGTTTGGTCCTACATTTCTCTTATATTTAATACAAAGACTCCCCTTTCTAATGTGAGTCTTTTCACAGGGAGTTTGTTGAAACTCTGGATCTGCCTACACATAATCATGGTCTATTTGACCTTATGCTGGTTATAGCTTTCCAACAGATTGCACTTAACCAGAAAGACTCACCAACATTTTCTATCCAGCACTAGTGGAATAATTTGTGTCATTATCATCGATTAGATATTGCATTTGCTTTCTCCAGTAAACCATTTGTTAATGGATATTTAGTCTGGCTGCCACTAACATTATATTTAGAAAAGATTGCAAACACAAAAAGTTCCCATATTTGTTCTGAAAATTTTACACCTCGTAAATGTTTAAATTTCTCTGTTCTTTTCTTCTCTAACTTCTCATTGGTAAGCTGTTTTTTTAATTTGTTACAAGATTGTTTTTTTACATTTCTTAACGTTATATAACTCGTTCTTCAGTTGTAAGAGTATTCCTCTCCCCCTTTCTTCCCTTATACCTTATTTCTATTTTAAAATGTAAATAGATTTTTTCTTTCCTTCGGATTGCTCTTTGTTCTGTGTATCTTCTTGCTGACATTATTCACTCTGATACTGCTGGCTATTTTGTGGAATTTCTCATTATTTAATAAAGCTTATTAAACACAAAAAAAGAACTCCTGGCCGTTTCACCCCACAACTACATAAAAGACTGAGCTGCTCGAGGGATGAGCTTCTCATCTGCCATACCAATGGGCTATTCCTTGTTTAGATTAGATCAAACTCTGAAGCGGGGAGGGGACTTAGCAGTAGTAAATGGTAACCGTACAGCAGCCACATTTGTGCTTGTGTCTTCCACTGACTGCGAAGCACTCTCTTTCAAAATAGAGCTCTCCAAATCAGCCCTTCATAGGAATGCTAATATACTGTTCCTCTGTACCAAAAACTACCTTTGTTCAATCAGTGAGTACTCCCTTGGAATGCTGTCTACATTTATCCACTTTTACCCTACTTGGGGATTTTACATTTTTATTTAGAAGCTCTTGCAGATACGGAAACTGAATATTTAGTTGACACCATGTCCAGTCTAGTCCTTCCCCAACTAGTGCATGCCTCTACACACTTGCCTGCCCATAGTCAGGTCAATGTCAGGTTGAGGATACCTAACTATCCGCCCCACCTATTCATCACGTCAAACGTTTGAATTATGTGCTTGGCATAAAATGGAAGCAGTCCAGCTTAATCAGTTCCTGTTAAAAATTCAACCTGACTGCACAAATGATCTGAACTTAGCAACTTCTAATTATTCCAACTGGTTGGGCTCTGCAGTGGACCAACTAGCTCTTTCAAAAACACAGTCACTACAGAAGCAAACCTACAGTCCCTTGGTTTTCTGACAAATTAATAAGTCAAAAACAACGCTGTCGGTGTCAGGAACAAAGATAGAGGAAAAATGATCACTCCAGTGAAAGAGATAAATACAAACAATGTATCAGTGTCTATAAAGCTATGATCCAGATCGAAAAATCAACTTACTTCATTGCAAAAAATTCAGCCAAAGCACTCTTTCAGACAGGTAACACATTAACTAATTTCAACACAAAAATATCTCAAGTAGTAATCAATCCTTCAGCGATAAACTTGCTAACTCGCTCCAGACTAAAGTTAAAAAAGCTTATCAATAATTGTTGTTAAACAAGCAAGCTAATTAAATTGTCACTAAAGACCTAAGTTCTGCTCTCATAACTGAGACTTCGAATGAATGTACCCCTCTTACGGCCGAGTAGCTAAAAATGTGTTGTAATCAGTAAAATCTGGCTCTCCATCTGATCCATGTCCTGCAGCAATAATACAGCTTGCCCCAGAGCTGGTAACTCTACATCTCACCAACATATATATTTAGATGTTTAGATCAGGATATTTTCCCAAAGTCTGAAAGATAGACTCTGTGATACCTTTAATAAAGAAAACCACACTCAATCCTCAGGAACTTAGTAGCTACCACCCCATTCCCCCACTCCAGATGCCAGCCAAAATTGCAAAGAAGGCTATGAACCTGGCATTAGTTTCCTTTCTAAAAAAAATACATCTTCTAGATTCCTCTTAGTTTGGATTCAGAAGCAATAACACTACTGAATCAGCACTGATTGCAGGCTCTGAGGAAATCATGGTGATCCTGCACAATGGAGGTAAAGTAGTTCTCACTTTGCATGACCTGTAGGTTGCGTTCGACATGGCCAATCACAATGTGCTCCTTGATCGTCTTAATAACACTGGGATCAAGGGCACTGCGTTGGCCATTTTAAACTCTTTTCTTTATGACGGAGAACAATTACTCACCATTAATGAGTTTGTTTAGCCCCTTTTTCCTCCCATGTGGGCTACTTTAGGTGCCGTTATTGAGTCCCACACTTTTTATTACACATGTCACACCCCTGACTAGCTTCATTATCACCTTTGTTTTTTTTCATATTGTGTCTTGTGCAGACCTCACGCAAATTGAAATCTCTATCTCAACTGGTGTTCAAGATGCAGCTAATAAGGTCCATGACTGCATGATGGAAGTGGGCAATTGGATAAAAGGCAACTGCCTTAAATGTAACTCTGGTAAGACAGAGGTGCTCCCTATTTGCTGGCCATAGGATCTTAGGACCACTTCCAAGGAATCTAGGCATCATGTTTGACAACAAGCTGACCTTTGGAGATCAAATCAACACAGTCACTTCTTCCCCATACCATACCTAAAGTATAGTAAAAATATTGTTCCTTGCATCCATTTGAGCTTCAGAAGACAGCAATAGTGACCCTTGTGCTCTCCAAAATTGACTACTGCAATGTCCTTTTCATGACTATGCAGCAGCACCTGCTGAACAAACTCCAGACTCTTCAGAATGTCGCAGCTCACATGCTCTTAGGCATCCTCAAGTTCCAGTCAGTGTCCCAGTCTTTGTATAAGTTCCACTGGTTACCAATCAAAAAACAGATTTATTTTAAGGCTCGCATCATTGCCCATAAGGCCCTTCACGAATATGGCTCAGAATACCTGAAGTGTAGCTTCAAGTGGTACACTTCCATTAGAACTTTTCGCTTAAACTGTAATGGTCCCAAAATTCAAACGCACTTCCTGGGGCGGCAGAAGTTTTATTTGCTGCACTGCCAAACTATGGAATATCCTTACCTCAAATCTGAAATCCTTTACCAATGATTTTCACTTTAGGAAGGCACTAAAAACTTTGCAGTTCTCCAACTAGCAGTGTGCCAGATTGGTCTTTTTGTTTTTTGCAGTTGACTCTATTTTTTCAATTGCTCTTTTGAATTGGTTGGAATGCTGTCAACACTTTTTATGAGTTTGACTCATAGGGTTTTACTATGAATCTATTTAACTCGGAGATTTGTTGAGTTTATGACTCTTTATTTCTATAATCGAGCCTTTATGGTGAATTTTAAATTTTTCTCTGTACCGGTAATGTAAAGATTCTGCAATAAATCAATGTTCCCTTTTTTTTGTCCTAGAACTCTGTTATTATTATTTCTAAAAATATATTGTTTTAACTCTGCTAAGATATGAGATTTTTGGGGTGAGGAGTATAGCCTTTTACTGCAAGACCAACAGAAGATTTGGAGTCTAAACTGAATAAGTAAAACATTTGGGGTGTTTACATATTGGGGGTTAGATGATTATTGGGGTTTGGCTCCCACACCATCGAGTTCACTCACAGGATTACTATCCATTTGTATACATATATGTGTACCCAGTGCTTAACTGGTAAAAGCATAAGTGTAGAGGATGAAAGTTTAGTCCAGAATTCCTTGTTGGCCCTATGAAAGTCAGGGGGTTGAAAACCAAGGCTGTATAGCCTCGATTCCACCTCATGCCTCTTTAACCCACTACCAGACACTCCCTGCGTTTTTGTCACACTTTTACAGGTTCTTTTTCATACCAGTTTTTTCTATTTGTTGCTGTTCTTCTGTCATTCTCTTCCTCCTTCTTTCTCCTTTTTGTGTTTTTCTATCTTTTGCTCTGGATTAAAGTTAGATGAGGAACATTTTGTGTCAGTCCTCAAACTGGCCAGTCTGCAACCTCTGGCTAAAATTAAGCAATGAATATCCCCTTTTTATGTGGAATTTGCTGAAACAGGGACAGTACTAATCCCCATGCTCCCTGCCACACTAGCCGACCTCATCATTACCCCATCATCTAGTCCTCCTCATCCCAGTCATTACCTCTTGCAATGTCCGGCCTACAACAGTGTTTACCACGCCCTCAGATCAAAGATCCGAGTTCCTAGTAGCTTTTCCATGTCTATGATGCTACTATAAAATGCTCCTCCCTCCACCTCTCTTGATATGTGCTTTCTCTGTCCTGCGACAAGATGGAAGTAAGCCATTCTTATGTAATTTTATGGTTTTACTGTGTGTTTAATGGCGTTTACCTGGAAAGCATCCTAATATCTTCATGCGGCTGGGAGAAATTGCTCTGAGTACCGTAACACTCCTCACTAATGTGCTTGGCTGGTAGAGCAGAGCAGGAATAAACGCTATTAGTCAGGTTGCTGTGAGTCATTTTCCAGTGCATTTGCACACATCTAGCAGTGGATAGAAGGCTAGGACTTCTTTGGTAGTAAAATCTCGAGAGTACGGATCTCGTTACCAAAACGACATATATAAAAAGGAGGATGCTGCAGTAGGACGCTCTATCCCAGTTTTCTACAGAGAGCAGAAAGGCTACAGAGAAACGCCAAAATATGGAGGAGCCGCAGCTAATTGGGGAGGATGAAATCTTCCAGATATCTTGGTCCCAACTCCAGATCTTGAGTAAGGAAGCTGTGGAATAAGCCCTTTTGAGTACCAGAAGCTAAAAGATCAAAAGGTGATTTGGAGAATGATCAAGGAAGAGATCAAAAATGGAAATTTGCACAGGCCAGCCAGTTCCATGGTCTCCTTAACCAAATAAGAGAAGGCTTAGGTTTTGAGGAGCATGCCCTATAGGATGAAGGGTTTAACTCCCACTACAAGGGAGCTGTCATGGAGTATTTGCCATTGCATGATGTCATTAAATCAATAATTTTGAATGAATGGAAAGATCTGAATAAGACTAAGCATGGGCAAATTTTGCGAATCTCGCGTTCGCGAATTTTGCGGATTTGCGAACTCGCAATCCGCAAAATCCGCGAATTCTCGCGAATTTGCGGATTTTTTTTTTGTGTGTTCGCGCGGTTTCTGCCAGGTCGCGAGGGTTTTTGTACAATTTCGCAAACGCGAACTTACCTGTCGGGTCGCAAGTTTTGCGAACTTGTTGTTTCTACGTGTCCAGCCTGTTTGGGACACTCTTCTTCATCACTGCCACCCTCTGTCACCACATGCCACCCTCTGGCTCACCCATGCCACCCTCTGTTTCATCACAGCACCCTCTGGTTGTCCAGTGTACATTATTGTGGCAAAGCAAGTGACCTGAATTAATTTGGGGCTGATTAATGTGTCACAGAATATTTTTTTAGCTGGCACCTGCTTCCTTAGTGCTTCCTGATTAGTGATCTTTTGCACTTGCTAAGTGCTTTCATTGTTGCAAAATTAGTTACAACACCTGCCCTGCCCCAACTGACAATAATGAATTAGGGGCTGATTAATGTGTCACTGGATTTGAACTTCCAGCCTGGCTCCTGCTTGTCTCCCTTAGCTGTAATTCAGGACCTTTGTGGCATATATGTAACTATTCTGAGGGTCAGAGCAGGGTCACATAATAGTTGCAAGTAGGCAACTGAACTCTGGAGGGGCCCCTCAGGAAGCACTACAGGAAATGGCTACTAATGATGAGCCTGAACTTTTGAACCTGGTAAGTAGTTTCAGTTTTGCTAAGATCGTATTTCTGCAATTTAGCGCTTATTCGCGGGGCGCGAAGTTGAACTGGGAAGCCGCAAACTCACGCGAACAGTGTGAGCAAGCCATAAAATCTGCTGCTCGCGGATTTGCGGATTTTGCGGGAAATTCGCGAATCTCGCGGATTGCGAATTTACCGAAAATCCGCAAAATCCGCGAGCGGAACGGATTTGCCGCCCATACTTAAATAAGACATTCGTTCTTCATTTTCTTAATAAAAGTTAATTGTTAGGAGACTATGAAACTCATTTTCCCCAGACTCCGAAAGTCAATACCGCTTTAGCATCAATGGCCTCTACGTCATTGATAGCATTTGAGGAATTAATGTTGCCAGATGTGCGTGACAAGAAAGTTGAAGCAACACTTAAAATATCTTACACTTCTGCAATTATTTCAAAAGAGCAAATACAAGTTGCTGAAAGAAGTCTTGCATGACTGTATTTTGGGAAATGAAGATTGAACTATCATCTTGGGTAATATGTAGGTGTTGGCAAGTTTCCTCTCAGATGTTACCTTTGACAGTCTCTGGGCAGCTACCTCCTCTGCGGGTGCAATAGTTGTTGGACGCCATTTATTATAGATGAAGTAATGGAAGCTTGACTTCAGTCAGCGGTTATAATTTCAGAAGCTGCCATTCCTGGGAACCAGACTCTTCGGTCCAGAACTAGATTAAATGGTACAGAAGGTTCCAGAAAACAAAAAGATTCTTAAAGTTTTCAAGCTATATGCGGGCAAAAAGTTATTTATCTCAAAACACCCATTGCAGAACTTCCAAGAAAAATTTCCTTTTTGTGGCTTGTCCATGGTCGGAGGGATGCCTTTGGGAACAAGTCCAGACACACCAGTCCTCAGTACCTAGACTAAAATCAAAAATGACTATGAATAAGTGGGGAAGGCTGAATTGTCCTACAGACAATGAAAGATTGCATAACAGATCAGTTAGTCCTTGACATTGTAAAATATAGTTATCACTTTGCTCAGCCATCCCTCAAGACTTGTTCAGACATACTCCATTATCAAAAGATCTGGTGGGAAGATGAGCTATTTTAGAGGGTATTCATATTCTAATGGTTAGAAAGCTGTAATCCCAGTGCCGACTCTCAGAAGGGGGGAATGTTTTTACCACAGTCTCTTCCTAGAGCCAAAGATAGACAGGTGGCTCTGTCTGGTGTTGTATTTAAAGACTTTCAACAAATTTGTCGACACATTCAGTATGATCTCGGGTCAGTCGATTATGCCTCTAATTGAGAAAGGGCAATCACCTTGCAAAGTTGGATCTCTATAAAACTTATTTTCGTGTCACCATTCATTAGAACAGTCAATGCTTCCTGAGATTTGCTGATGGAAACTAACATTTCCTTTGGCCTGGCCACCTCTTCCAGGTCATTTATAAGGGTCTTGGTTCCTGTTGTTGCAATGCCTGCAGTTGAAAGATATTTAAATGTTTCCATGTCTTGATTATTGGTTTATCTCTGCTTTCTCTTTGTACATGTGGTGACCAACAACCTTCAGGAACTGGTTCCAGTCATCAGCTTCCAGAAGAGCCATTTACAAACATCACGGATTAAGATGTTTATTGTGTCTGGTTTAACACTCAGCTTGGATGGATGTTTCTCCCTCAAACCAGAATTGTAACACCTCAGCAGTATCTGATCCATATCCTTAGTCAAACTACAGCAGCAGTGAGATAATGGCTGAGAGTGCAGGGTCTGCTGGCAGCATCAACTGGTGTAGTCCCATGGGCCCATTACCATCTGAAAACCTTAGTGAACCATCGGTTGTAGTTTTGTTTCCCGAGTTCATAGCTTAACCATCAGCTTATCCAGTAACATCCTAGATCACACAGGAATTGGGCTGGTGGCTAGTAAAGTAAAAGTTGTCCAAGGATGTTCCAATGTGTCTTCCAGTCCTAGCCCAACTAACCCAGCTTCCACTGAGAGCTCATATTTACTCTCATCTCGACTCAATGCAATGGATTCCCACTGGCTATCAGTGAGTAAACGCACCTAGTTTAAAACTCTAGTACTTAACTGCAGGCTCTGCACCACACTGGTCCCAGTTACCTCTTGTCTGGGATACATTCGTATCTCCCAAACAGGAAGGTCTGTTCCTCTAACCCAGCTCGGGCCTTAATTTTGAGGATCCGCCGTTGTAAAGTCGTTCCTTCTCATATTTGAGCCATTTAGCCAGGAACAAACTCCCCCTTGACCTTCGTCAAACTGAATCCGAGCAGCGGTTTAAAGAGAAGCTACAAACATTTTCTCCAAGCTAATTTCCTTTTCCCTTGCATCATTGGCGGGACACTCCTCAGAGTAGATGTGCATTCTACAAATAGCAGTTTATCATCATTATTATCACTCTGGTCATTTTCTCCCTAGTTAGAAGGCAAGAATGTTGTAATCCACAAAGACAATCAGGTAGCGAGATGTTATCTCAACTGCTGGGGGAGCAAGCAGCAAGCAACTCAATCATGTGACAAGTCAGATATCTGCCTGAGCAGAACTCGTTTTCTAGCTATAATAGCAGTTCATATTCAGGGGTGCTTGAATTACTGGGCGGACAGCTTGAGCCGCAGTTTCAGGGGTTCAACTGGCTCTATTGTCGGTTCGGAACCTACTGGGTAGCTTTGCTTTTGTCCAGACAAAATGCAATGCAACCAACATTTTGCACAGTGCAGTTGTGTTCCCAGGCCTGGGCAGTGGATGCCTTAGTGTTACCTTGGTCGCAGGGTTCCTGTATGGCTTTCCTTCAATCTTCTCATTCCAAAGATGCTTCAGAAGATTTGGGAGGAGAGGAAGACAGTAATTCTAGTAGCACCATTTTGGCCTCAACATCCATGGATCTCCTTACTCATCAGTCTGTCCCATCTAAATATTCCTGCAACCTCCACATCTTCAGTTTCCACGGCTGCCTTTGATCCAGTTGCAACATCTTAGTTTGACAGTCTGGAGCTTTATAGGGTAGTTTAATAAAAGATGGATTGTTCCAATAAGGGCTTTTGAGATATCCAGGCTTCCAAGAAGTCCACAACTGTAGGATCATATAAAAGAAAATGGGGTGCATTTAAAAAATGGTGTGCTATTAAGGAAATCAATCCAATAATGATAAATCTATATCAAATGCTTGCATTTTTAAGGGAATATTTTTTACAGGGTCTGGCTCCAGCTACGTTGATAGCAGCAATAAAGTAATTGTAGATGTTAAAAAATGTGTTATAGCATTACTCATTGTCGGTGCAGTGCCTCACGGCTTGTTTTATATTCAAGTGGTAAGTACCGGGAACAGGCGGTCTGAAAAAGGGGTTAATGTTCCAATTACTTACTAGTAATTCATAGTCCTACTAGTCCCAGTTCACCTCCCTCCTTCCCTCTCTTCATGCGCCTCCACGGAGTTGGACTTGGTATAAAGAGGAAGAGTGGTGTGGGGAGGTCGTTTTATAGTACTATCATAGACAGAGATAAGCTACTCAGATCTTTGATGTGAGGGTGTGGTGAGCTCTCCATCAAAGGTGGGGACATCACAAGAGGGAAGGACTGGCATGAAGAAGACTGTGAATCGGGGTAATAAAGATTCCAATAAATAATTGAAACATTTCCAGTACAAATTCTTGTCAACTCAAGCAGTGCTGCGCCTTTACACATACACACAGGTTCTCCTGAGACAGAGCGGACTGGTGTGCCTTCTTATTTCATTGCTGCGTGGCAAGTTCTGGCATGTTTAACTTCCTGGGCCTCATGCACCAGCCAGGAGGGCTGGTAGAGATAGCGAGTGTCATGGAATATGGAGACCCACCTGCTCCTACAAGGTCCATGTCCAGCCTCCACTTCTTCAAGGTTAACCTCTTGATATCCTGTCTTCAATAAGGGAAATTCGTTATTTTTTAATTTTTTTTGCAGGAACAATAAGAATTAAAAAATTCATTACATCTAACATAGATCACAGCAGCTCAATCGCCAGCTGTAGTTCAGCCCTTAGAATGTCTTAACAAATTGATATGTTCACCTCTGGAGTAATCTTTCATTCCTGACAGTTTTTTCACAGCCAGTTTCTCAGGTCACTTTCTGTTTCTTTGAAATACAGTTTTAAAAAGCCTCGAGTTATGTTGCAATGCTTCCGCTTATGCTTTTTTCAGCAAAAAAATAATCTAACTTTTACTCTTCTGCAACACGCCCCAGGTACAAACCTATCTTCCTATCTTTAATATTAAGTCAAATTCCTTTTGCAGTATGTTTTCATCTTTCCCAATGTTGTTTATATTGTACTAATATTTTATTATTTAATGTTAAGATGCAAAAGCATGAGTCCGATTAGGCAAAAACATGTATTCCCTAATGCCTTTATGAACTGTAACTAGGCAGGATTGTGTATATATTCAGTGGTAGCATATTGGACAAGCGAATACATAATTATCTAGAATTATACACTATGTGTAGTAAAGAGTAAAGATGTACAAAATAACAATGCTGCTGCCTAAAGGTGGAATGCACATGCTTGTGAAACATAAGTATAAAATTACCTACTGCAAAACTAAAAAAAAAAAAACACTAATAGAAGGAAATTAAAGCAGAGAATGACCTGCCACCCCTGTCACTGAGGTGCACTGTCCTTTTGGCAAATGTCCACATACACACAAGAAAATGCAATCCCTCAAAGTGAAGAAAACCAATGGCTGGAGGTGGGGTAAAGCAAATGTGAAGGCATTTAAATGGACCAATGAAAGAAGAAGCCTGACAGCCCCTGCATGTCTTTACTTTATATATATAATATGCTATTTCACTGCCATGTATATATATATATATATACACAAAAAATAAATCACTTTCTTAAAGAAAAGAAGCTCATTCATTTAAAGCATGTAGCCCTGGTTTTTACTCGAAAACAAGATGTGTTTAAAAGAAAAAGAAAAGAACAAAGAAAGTTGAGAATTTGGGGTAGAAAAGACACTTAAGATATCAGCAGCGTTAGGATGATATCACAGTGTTTGTTGTCCTGTTGGGGTTGCGGAAATGTGGGTAGTACCCTGGAAATGCTTGTTC